>NC_139684.1:16324137-18724137 GCF_964106915.1 Podarcis gaigeae
TTTAATTTATTTGGGACAAGCTGGTGACGGATGAGGAGACTGCTTATTACATTTAATGAGCTTTCCCCCCTCTTCTTCTCCTCCTTGCACCTTGGCTGGATTGTTTTCGCCCTTTCCGCGGGAGATTTTATAGGGGGTGTCCCGTGCGTTGTGCTGCTCCCCCTCCCCACTTTTGTTTCTGGGACACATAATGGTCACACCAGGGCAGGGTTGCACAGGCCACGGCAGAGGTTTGTGGCCGCTTGAGGTTCCCACGGCCTATTCGGGGGGGACGGGACTTTATGGCGATTGGCGGGTCGGAGTGTGGAATCCATGGCCTGGCAGCTGACTCCATCAAGGGGTTGACTTTGAAGGAAATAATTTAGGCCTGAGAAATCATAGCCTAGTATCACTCCAACGTGCTATTTTGGTGTCGTTCTTTGGACATGCTTGTGTTTGGAGAGTTTTGGGAAACTCACTAGGTGTTTGGGGATTGCTTTCTGCAATAGGGCAGCAAACAGGAATTTCTCAGGGCCCAGTTTTCCAAACCATCCTCTGCCTGAGACTGAATTTGTGCATAAATACCCCCCCCTCCTGTTTTGCTCGCTGCCGCTCACCCTGCTACTTCACACCTATCATAGAGTCGTGGGCATGGGGCGAGTTTCACATTCTTACTGCTCTTTAACCTCTCTTGTGAGCAGGAATGGGAAACTAAAGCATGTTGTGGAGTAACTAAACTGCATTAAGTGTCGTCTCAGTTTTATTATGAACCTGCCCCCCTTCCAGACACACACACACAGAGTTAAAAACTAGTAACTGCAGTTATCCATACACCAAACCATCCTGTGCTTGTTGATCCGACATGTTTGAGATAATTACTGCAGCATTTATTTCATAAGGCATAAGATAGTAATAAAATGGTTGATGATTGACTGGCCTCCACTTTGCACCTGTTATTTTGGTGGAAAAGAATGAAAGTGCGTGTGTTGATGTGTGTTCCTTTATGGTCTATTTATTTATTATTATTATTATTATTATTATTATTATTATTATTATTATTATTATATATTGGTTCATCATACCAGGAGATAAAAGCACCAGGAAGTGTTCAGTCTGCATTGTTTTGAAATATTTGGTTCTTGGGTGTGCGTTTGTTCTTTATTAGGCTTGATATGTTCTTGTTCAGGATGTGGCTGAGAGACGGGTCATTAAAACAAAAAAATCCCCACCCTTTCCCTTTTTTTGCTACAGTTGTTTTTCCTACGAGGTTGGACATTTTAATCTTAAGGGGTAGAAAAGTGATTTTCCCTGCAGTTTCAAGGTATTGGGGGGTGGGAATAATTATTGAGAGTTGGGATGACGTGGTGCCATGTTTTGCAACCTCCCTAGTTCTGCATCCAAGGCCTCATCCCCCTCTTTGGGAAATTGGCACCCCCTGCTGGCGGGAGCTTATAGCCTTCCATCCAGTAAGTTATCCCAGATGGAATGGGGCCAATAGGACTCTCTGTTGCTGTGGCAATCGCCCTCTGGCACCTAACGATGAGCTCAGAAGGAAAAAATGGAGTCCTGAGTCAGACCATTTAGCTCCATACCGTATGTGCTGACAGGCAGCAGCAATCCAGAGTTTTCAGACAGGGAGTCTCTCCCAGCCCTACCTGGAGATACTGGAGAATGAACTAGGGACCTTCTGCAAGCAAAGCAGGTATGCTACCTACCCCTGTATTGTGGCCCTTCCCTTGAGACATGGGAACATAGGACTCTGCCTCACACTGAGCCAGACCATTGGTGCATCCAGATCAGTACTGTCTACACTGACTGGCAGCAACTCCCCAGGCTCTCAGGGAAGTGCTTCTCCTTGCCGTACCTGGAGATGCTGAGGGTTGAACCAAGGACATTCTGCATACAAAGAAGATGTTTTACCGCTGAGCCGTGGCCAGCCAAGCTTCTAGACTGTGGTGAGAGTGAGTGGCAGCACACATGTGGGGGCCCCCAGTAGAAACATACTTGTGCAAGAAGGCCCAAGATGTTGGCTAAACCCTGGAGATTAGGGCCTGGAAGACTGCAGTCTGCATGTGGGTGAGCCCATTTGTTGTGTTCTGAGGTCAATGGCTTTATCTCTCTTTGAGGGGCCTCTGCCAAGCTCCTCAAGTCATCACAATTCAAGCTCTCTCGGTACCCTTTTAGTCATACCTGAAAAGGTGCTAGGCAGGAGTGGCAGAATCGGAAGGATGGTTGGTCCCTGCACCACAATATCATGGCGGCCCAAAGTTTGGGTGCTTCTGCAGAGGTGCAATTTCACACACTTTCTACGGACCCAACTTTACTTTTTTACTCTGCATGGAAGTTCATTTTCTGTTGGGTCATTGGGGTGAATGGCAGGCAATAAATTAGTAATAATAATAAAATGATGGTGATGATGAAATAACATTCATACCAATGCACAGTGCCCAGATAAAGTTTTCAGATAAAAGTGCCACCATTTCCTTTGGGTGGTGGTCACTTGAGGTTTCCCCCAAAAGTAATGTCATCATTTTTGTGCAGAATTCAACTTTCATTCAAAAGTTAAGACAAATTTCCAGGCCCTTATGGTGGTGAAGAAGCCATCACCCCCCTGTGGGCAGTTCTTGTTGGCATCTCAAAAGCCTCAGGTGGGCTGACGTAAGGTTTCTGTTGGTCAGGATTTGGGGCTTCAGTGCCTCACATAAATTATGCAAAGTAAACACATTTGTTGAACTTACACAAGCTGCAGAATTCATTCTTTGCAGAATTCATCTTCTTGAATGCAGAATTCAGCATTGGCAAGCTGTTGTTATACACACTCCCTCTCTGCCCACATGGAGAATGTGCAGCTCTTTCTGAGGCCCTGTTCTTTTCTGGAATCATTCATTCCAGGAGGAACTGGTTCACAACTGATGGTCATCTCTCATGCTAATATTTGAGAGACTTTGGGGAAGTGTTGCCGGATGCTGTAAGACTGGCTGTCTGATCACCTGTGGAGAGTGAGAATCTCCCCTAGGGGACCAGCCAGGTGTTTATATTAAGATATGTCACCGATTAAGCTGGCAGGTTGGCTGTGGTATCCAGTGCATGCTCAAGGGGAGGGGGGAAATAAAGAACTACAAAATGCCAAATCAGTGGCAGAGGACCCTGCTGTTGGAGGGGAAGAATGCTAGAGCAGAGGTGGGTAATCTCAGGCCTTGGGGCAGAATGCAACCCTTTAGGATTCTCTGTCTGACCCCCAGGACTCTCCCTAGGCCTAGGCCTCTCCTCAGGCCACACACTCTTTCCCCTCAGCCACACCCCTTGCTGGCTCTGTTTCGTGTCCTTGTTTGGTATTGACTTTGGCCCCACCCACAACTGGCATGTGGCCCCTGGGAGGCTCCTCAATGGGAAAACTGGCTCTTGGGCTGGGGGAAACTAATCCCCTTCCCTTGTGCTTTAGAGAACTTCAGTTCAGGCGAGACACAAAATTTGTCAGAAGGGCTGACAAGGCGTTTGGAACAATTGCACTTTATAGCACGGCTGCCCCCTTCCCTTGCTGATCAGCGCAGGCTGCTCTGTCCTGGTGTGCTCAGTTGTTGGAGGAAAGTTGGGGGTGCTGGGCACAAGTTGTGTCTGTAGTCTGAAAGTGAGGGCCACCTTGGGTTTATAACCAGAGAGCAGCTAGCAATGTGCCCTCAAGTTCCCATGTGTGTTGTGGGGCCGGGTTGTTTTGCACAAAGTGTCCCGTCACTGCCAGAGTTACCCCTTGTGAATTTTTGAGCACGCACAACATGTAAGAGAAGGTTGTGCTGTTCCTAAATTGTTCCTGTTCCTAAATTGAAAACATATAGGATGCCGTGTGATGGTTAGCGACTTGGAGGGCTTTGAAAGATTAGAGTAATTTGTGAAGCGGAGCACTGTGGCTACTAGCTGTGAAGTCTGTGTTCCTCCTCCATTGTTGGAGGCAGCCTGCTTCAAAATACTAGTCGCTGTAGACATCAGGTGAGGAGAGCTGGTGTTGCACCCGCGACCTGCTTGTAGGCTTCCCATAGGAAGTCTAATCCAGCAGGGATGCTCTTACGTTCTGCTTCTCTGTGCATGCAACCCATGGGCCACCTATGACTCTACCTCCATTTTGCCTCTTCTGTCAGCATTACTGCTGCTGGCAGTGTTTTCTGCTGGCCTACCAGGGGAGTTCCACCAGCGTAGGTGTCACAACAGTGTCACACCTTGCAGTGCTTCTGCTAAATCGGAATAGCCCTCAGCTGGCAGATGTTAAATACCTGATTGTGCCCTAGCATCATGATCCTATGCATCTTTACTCCAGAGTAAGTCCTATTGAGCTACTCCCAAGGATGTGTGCATACAACGGTTGCCTAATTCTGCATTGAACCCAGCTGGTTTTACTTCTGAGTAAACACACGGATGCTTGGGCTGCACAAAAGGAAACTTTAATATAGGTCACAAATTATGAACCATGTGGAGCGGTGTGCTACCAAAAATGTTTTGGGTCTGGTTATTTTCATTTTGAAAATCTGGGCTTCGAAATTTGGAGAGATGTTTGGTGCTGTGCTGTTCCACCAATTTTTTAAAAGAATTTTCTTAGCGTAGGACTCAGAGAAGGCTTTCTGGGACTGTCAGTAAGCAATAAGCTTACTCCAGGTCATAAGGAAAGAAGCATACGTTAAATTTGCTTTTATAACGTATATTCTCATTCTCTTGCTTAAAAATAAATTAATTCCTGGAATGATCTATCTTTATTTCCCTTTCTCTCCTCACCCACCTTTACGGGGAAAGCTCAGTACAACATGATGGGATCTAGTTGTGTGTACAAAGAATTCAGATATGAAGCACTGCCAAAAATATGAAACGCTCTCAGCAAGAAAAAGGTCTAAGATTGTATTTGCAAGACAAGGAAAAGGGCTTTACAGGATGCAGTGGCTTGGTTGCTTGTAGGAGGGATCCAGATACTCCTCAGTGTTCCTGCTCCAAAGTTAAATGCTACTTCTGCGAAACCAGCCATGGACTTTAAGAAGAGGGAGAGGGAGATAGCATAGAGGTGCTTTTCACCTTCCTTCCCTCCCCACCCCCTGTTGCTTGAGGGATTTGCTCTGCATTCTGCTGCCAGGCCAAGTTCAAGGTATTGACGCTAACATAGAAGGGTGCTAACGCATGAGGCATGATACAGCTCAGGACCAGGTTACTCAAGAGACCACCTTAGCTCTTATATACCTGGTAGATCCCTGCAGTTTGCGGGAAAGTTTCGCCTGCAGATCTCGGCAGCCTGCTCCGCAGCAATTCGGAGCAGGCCTTTTGGTGTTTTCTGGAACTGCATCCCTTTCGAGATACAACAGGCACCTGCAATTGAAGGCATTTCTGCTCCAACAAGGTTTCCCAGCTGGGTGAACGGGTATCTGCCATGGGTAGCTACTTCATATCATTTTTAAATGTACCTGTGCTGTTACTTTCTATGTTGTTTTTAAGCTGTTTTTTCCGCTGTTCTTGTTGCATTTTGTGCATTGCTTTGGGTGGTTGGATGGAAAGTGATGATAGATAGATAGATAGATAGATAGATAGATAGATAGATAGATAATACCCCCCAAAAAAACCACACAACCCACCAGCATTGCCCACCAGCCCCCTTTTTAGCTACCTTCCCACCATCAGAATCTATTGCATGAGTGACCTTACTAGAACTGACTAAGATCATCTAGGGAAGCTGATAGACTTTAATTTGAAGACTAGAAAGGCAGACTCTTATGTCACACAAATACGTCATCCCAAGGTGCCATGGTGGACTGCAGGAGGCAGGCTTACATGGAAACCACCTACGCCCTGGGCTGATCTTGCTCCTCTCCTCTCCTGTTCTTGTGATTTAGATGGAGGTCCTTTCTTGTCCCTTGGAACAGGAAGGCAGCCTGTCGAGATGCAGAAGGGTGACACACCCAGTGAATTTCCGAAGTGCGGAGAAACTTCCCTTTATGAAAGTAGTGCATCCAGCCTCCTGTCAAGAGAACAGGTTTTTGCCTGGGGGGTCTAGATGAGTAGTGTTTTCTGTGTTCCTCCTCCAAAGAGGCTGAGAAGTTGAATGCTGCTTCTGCGAAACCAGCCGTGGACTTCGGGAATAGAGAAAGAGGAAGGGAGTGAGAGAGAGAGAGATAGCAGAGAGGTGCTTTTCACCTTCCCTCCCCATCCCCTGTTGCTTTCCTCTCATTTTCCCTTGAGGGTTGGCTCCACTTTCCCTTTTATTAGAACAGGACCTAATTGAGGCTCAGTTCTGGGAAGCCAAGTTTGAATCATACTGATCCCGGCGTTCTTCATTGAGAAGTGGAACTGAAGGGGAAGGACAGACCTGTCATCTTACAGCACCAGACAGGTTGGCAGCTCCCATGGGTGACATCATCACAGCAGTCTGCCAATCAGGATGTGGTCAGGGAGCCATCCACACACTTGTTTCCACTTCGGGAACCCTAAAGTGTATGTCTGGGGTGGGGGCAGCAAATGTGGTTTTATCCAGGTAGAACCCACAGGTCGCTATCCTGTTTGGCCGCGCACAAACACTCAGGCACGCGCATGCCCCCCGCCCGCCTGCACCCCTCCGGTTCACTGCGGACCGGATCAATTTGGACGTCTTCAGCAATAAAAAATGCCGATGTCGTCCTAATTCACCAGGCCCCGAGATGACAGCAAATTTACATTTTTTAATTAAACTAGCAGCCAGTTTTTATGAGAGGGGGCTGGGTTATGCAAATCAAATGGTTGTGTACGAAAGATTAGGAGAGTTTGGGAATAAATTCCACAAATGCTAATAAAAAAGAGAGAGAGAGCGGGAAAGAATGAGGGGAAGAAAGGAGGGACATTGTTCCATTAGCCCCTTTTAGACTGATTTCCCTGGAGAGAAGTAATGGGGGTTATGGGGGGAGGGAGCTTTCAAAGACAGGTAACATTAATTTTTAGGATTGAAGGCTTTCTAGGATGGAGACCCTTCCCTGAGGAGCATGGCAGTTGGGCAGCAAAAGAGGAGGAAACTTATTAGCTGTTCCGTTGGTGCCACTATCCCGCAAAGACCCTACTGAGATTAGGACCACAAAGAGAGAGTAAGGCTCCTGTATGTGTCCACATCAGGGACACCCACTTGCTGGGCAGACTTGAAAGCAAGGAGCTGGACAACACACATGAAGATACCGAACATTCTGCACGCAAAGCTTGGACTGATGTGCAGCTGCGGTGCGATCCAACACCTCTAGGCTTGTGGAGACATTTTGCACAGCAAGGAAGTGCTGCTTAAAGTAGCTAGGTGCGACCTGAGGCACAATCTTGAGTTAGTTAAGCTGCGGCCGCACAGGCAGCATTGATATGCATCAAGCTCCATTCGCTTAATTGGGGATCTCCATAAACCTTAAGAAGGAAACTAGGGGTTTTGCAGAGCTTCGCGAGGACATCCCTGCTCCTACAATTCTTGCATTTGCAGTGCCTCAGTCACAGAATTCTAGAGTTGGAATAGGCCATGAGGATCATTTAGTCCAACTCCCTGCAATGCAGGAATCTTTCACCCAAAGTGTATCTCAAACCTGCAACCCTGAGATTAAGAGTGTCATGCTCTAACCAACTGAACTAAGAAGCCTCGCTGAGGAATTTGCAGTACGTATGCGATGCTGCCTTCTTGTTGTAGCTTCTGTTTACACAGTTCTTGCATTGTCCAGAGAGTGCTTAGCAATCTTTCTGTTTCTTATACACCGTTATGAGGTAGGCCCCTGCTGTTCCTACTTTAAAGTTGGGGTACCAAGGCCGAATCTCCTCCCCGCCCCCCAAGACTTCATAATGAAGCCTGGACTTTGGTGGCTGTAGAACAGCAAGGAAACATTCAGGACTGGGCCTGACATAAGGCAGAGAGTTTCTGCAGAGCTCCCAGCCAGCAAGAAAACTGGGATGTGAGCCAAGCAGGACTAAGAATTCCCTGAAGGAGCAAGTCAAGGTGGGGAGTGACTGCTGTCCTATGTTGACTGGGAAGCCAAGACCTTAGTCCCAGGCCACACCCAGCTGGATTCCAGTGACGTGGTTTTCCGGCAGCTGACACCGTGCGCACCACAGTGCAAATGACGCGTCATGATGAATAGCAGTCATAAATGAGGAGTGTAGACAGTTGTTGTTGTTTTGAAAATGCCCCATTTGGGAAGGTCCTTGACTTGGGATGATGGTCCTGATAGGTTCAGAGCTTCCAAGTTTCCTCTTCTCTCCGCAGAGGCATGGTTTTCAGCAGAGTTTGGGAATTGGCCTGGAATGGGTGCCCTGGCACCGTGAGCCAAATAGAGGCTGTGTCAGCTGTCGAGAGAAAGAGAGAATTCCCAAGGCTGGGAAGCGGTTTGAGTTTCCAATCCTGAGGCGGTTTCAGGCTCAGGATAAAAGCCAAGCAGCCCTCGCAGGCTTGAGTGAGAGGGTGGAGGGAAGAAAGCATTTGGTGCTGCTGCACAGCATGGGGAATGAGACTGGGTGCAAGGGCACCCCAGACTCAGCTACCCCTTCCAGTGCCATCCCATAGGGAAGGGCCTTGGCTACAGGGTTCCACTTTTTTGGGGGGGGGTGATGATTCACACAAACAAATGTGCTTTCCTTCAAGTGATTGCCCAGGCAAGCAGACTCTTGCAAAAAAATGTTCTGGATTATCAAATCCTCCTCACTAGCAATTCCCAGATGTGAGTGAAAGGTGCACATTTTCATTTCAGTAGTCCTGGGAAAGTTGATGCCTCTCCCGTGTACACATGCATACAGCAAAAGGGTACAACAGGGAAATGTCCAAGTGCACGTAACTGCCGCATTGATCAAAATGGATTATTCTGGGGGCATTGGACACCTGAAGGTTAGTGGTGTTATCGAAAAAAGTGTGAGCTCTCCTGCGAAAAAGATGCACCCTTTTTTCTTTTCTTGTGGATCTTGTGGACATGGGAAAGAGCAGAGAGGTATCCAGCACACAGGGGTTTCTTTCCACCTCCTCTTGTGGTCAGAGGTGTGGTTGCATTGGGCGAGATCTTGTTGGAAAGGGTCTGTCTGTATTGTAGATTTAGTATAATTGTAGAGTTAGAAGAGACCCCAAGGGTCATCTGGTCCAACCCACTGCAATGCAGGAATCTCAACATGTGCTTCCCCATCTGGTCTGAAACCATACCGGGCCCTTAGCTTTGCAAATGTGCTAGCAGTTTTATTGCTACATCATCAGGTCTTATCTTTCTCTTTTTTGAAATGGTGTTGGGAGTCTGTTGAACATAGATTTGCTCCAACTGTTGCAAATTTCCATTTGGTCTTAGTACCTTTTCCAGGTATGCATCTTAACACCCAGTTCACGGTGTGAGAGTTTGAAGGCATCACTACTGAGCAATCATATAAAGCATTGGGAGCAGGGTGTCCTTTGTCCTTAAATAGGCCTCAGATGTCCTTTGCCTTTTCCCTGCTGTTTCTAAAAGAGTGGGGAGAAACTTTACTCTCTTGTTTACTACTTGTTTAGAAAAGAGGAGCACCATAGCACTTCTGCAAGTAAGTCGTCTGCCTCTAAATAAATTTAATTAAACAAGGTTTCAAGAAATACTGGTGATAGAACAAGTAGGGTGTTGCTCATTGCTGGCGATGATACATGCGCTGTCCAATAGGGACCCACAGCACCATCCCAGGCACGTTCCATAAACATTTGCAATGGATGTGATGTCTGGTGGCCATAAGAAGGAACAGCACTTTCCCTCTGTCAGATTCTGTGATTTGAGTGTTGAGGAAATACAATATCCCCACCACTGGAAGCACTGACTTGAATTAAGCTCTAGATCCCTGTGCAACAAATGAGTGGCAACCGTGCATATATTGCTCTGTAAACTGATATCCTGGAAAGGCCCAGAGCAGTTTACCGCAGGTGAAGCTTTTTGCAGGCTAACAGCTGACTTCCTCAAACACAGGTGGACCAAGAAGGTATTTGAGATGCAGCACAGAGCACCTCTCCTCCTGGAATCTGTGCTGTTGCTTAGAACAGTTTCCATTTGCAAAGTGCTTGACACATCCTTGAGAGCAAGGTCGATGTTGTCCCCATTTTATGGCTGGAGACCTAAAGCTGAAAGACAAGTGATTCAGGAATATAGGAAGCTGCCTTATACTGAGTCAGGCTATTGGTCCATCTAGCTCAGTATTGTCTAAACTGACTGACAGCAGCTCTCCAGGGTTTCAGGCAAGAAACATTCCCAGTCCTACCTGGAGATATTGCAAATTGAACCTGGGACCTTCTGAATGCAAAGCAGATGCTCTGCCACTGAGCTACAGCTCTTCCATTTGCTTGGAGGCTCTTGCAGCATGGTATCATGCATATTCGGCATAAATGATGGTCACAATAGTTGTTTTTCATTAGGCACCTTGTATATATTGGTAGTAATAGTTACTGTTGCTACTACTTCTTACGACACTAGAATCAAGTGCTAACTAGCATTTATAAACCAGTCTGCTGCAGATTACCATTTTTTGCCAACTATGAACATCACCTCTTGCCCAACATGTTTCCGTGGAGTCTGTTCACACATCAATGTGCAATAAAGAGCATTGAAAATTAAAGCAGTGTGTGCATGAATGTGAGTTGGCCCTGGATTTTTTCTGGATCATACCCAAGCTACCAATACTTGGGGCATGCTGGGTGCCATCAGGTTTACCAGTGCCAGTTGCTTCCCCCATCCCGACTTCTCTGTCTCCTCACCTCCTGTATTGGCACCTTTTGCCACTTTTGAAACAGGTAGGATCCGGATCTGGAACTTGGCAGGTGCCTGGGGGCTCTCTGGAGGACAACGGTTTGTGATGTCACCTGTTTGCTTTATTCATCTTCTCTCTCCCCCACCCCACCCACCGCTCTCTCGCTTGTTTTGCTTTGTTTTTGCAAGAACATTTTGTGCCGGCAGATGTGCCAAGTTCTTCGAGAGGGTGACTGACGGAGGGTGTTCCAAACTGGTTTTGGCCTCCGTTCTCTCGGGATGGAGGTGGGTAGGTGGACAACAGGAGGGTGCCCCCCACTTTGGTTGTGCTATGATACAGCACCATCCCTGCAGACGATAGTAATGCACAAATATAGTTTAATTACTCTCAGAACAACCAATAAACTGGAATGTTGTGCAGATGGCCCAGTATAAATCCACCGCTGATACACTCTTATTGGGTTGGCGTCATGTTGCAGAAGACACCTGCAGAAAACTCCTCACCGGTCTGGAGGAGCACTCTTCCTGCCCTCAAGAGTTGTCCCAGAGGCAGGACTAAAACAAACTGAAACCAACATGGCGGCTGCATATTGCGTGGTAAAGCTGTCCTGGCGGAGATGATAATACACTCCCCAAAACAGCTTTCACAATGGCTTCTTGAACAGTGCCTGATCTGCGTCATAGGCAAATAATGTCCACAATTCAAAATGGCCGCCACTTGAGGGCCCGAAGATGCCCAGAGGCCCTTTCACCGCGGTCACCAAGCCAGCCCACCGCTATGGCTTCTCTGAGCTTTGGTGGGTCATCTTATCTCCCCACCCTTCCTGCATCCGTTTCTCCTTCTCCTCCCCCCCCCCCCCCTGCCCAAAGACAAGAGCTGCATCCTCTTAGGGAGACGCAGTTTGTTTTGCCAGGGTGACCTGTTTAATCATCTCATTTTCTGGTGGCCGTTTATTCCTTGTTACCACGGTTACGGCCCCATTAAGGGGAGAAGCAATAAGGCAGTGAGTCAAACAGGTAATAAAAACATTAAAGCCATGTGCGTATCGGCAGGGAGGGCAGAGGGGGCGCAGCGAGACGCAACTGGCCCTTGCCAGGGAGGCAGTCAGGTCGGTGCTGGGGTGGGCAGAGCGAGGAGAGCAGGGAAGAAGTGCAGGGTGACTTCTCCAGACTCAAGGGTAATGTGGTTTTTGTTTGTTGGTTTCTTGGTTTTTTAAAGCCACCATTGCAGTGTTTTGTCTATGAAAGCCAGTTCCCAAGGTTATGCCCTCCGTAAAGTGACCAAGCCACAGAGATCATCAATACAGGAAACTTGCCTAACACCAAATCAGATCCTTGGTCCATCTAGCTCAGTATCGCATACACTGGCAGGCAGGAGTCTCTCCCAGCCCTATCTGGAGATGCCATCGGGGATGAAACCGTGGGTAGAGGGTGGTATAAAATTATTATTGTCCTCATTATCATTAACAACAGCAACAAGAACAATATTCTGGGACCTTCTGCATGCAAAGCAGATGCTTGACCACCGCATTGTAATGGTCCTTCTCAATGGGGATGGTTGGGGCTATAAGGAATCAGGAGCAGTGTTGGTTCTCAATAGCTCCCATACAGTTGCATGGAACAAAGTTAAGTTGACTGCTGTCTGGAACGCAGGCTGAGATTTGCCCAGGCGTCATGGGCACTGAATTAAGCCCCCTGCTGCCGAGTTTGCCTCCTTTCCTTACTCCGATAGAAGTGAATGGGTGCCGTTCATGTATCTGGGGGAAAACAGACTGCAGCACTGGGGAACATTGCTGTCACTGGGGGAAATGAGGGTATCAGCCAACTAAGTCCTATTCTGAATAGGCTCACTGAAGTTGATGGAGAAAACTAACTTAGATCTGTGTTTCTTTGAGGTGGGGTTCAGAATACAATTTCTTGCCTTGTTTAGTAGCTGTTGCCTGCTAAACAGCTGGGGATGGCATAGAAGATGGGGAGGGACCTGAACTCCGCATTTGTCCATTCTATGGGGAATACAGGTCTGCTTTGGGTGGGGTGAGGGTATCCATTGTGTAGAGATTTATAAACAATGAAGATTGTCTGAGTTTTGCCTCACCTTGCTTTATATCTGTAAAATGGGGAGAATGGCACCAGCCTTTGTCCTCCCAGGGTTGACTTGAGGATAAGTTAATTAAAAGATTGTGCAATGCTTGGATGCTTTGCTAATTGTGAGGGGGAGGGGGAGAGAATGAGGGAGGGATAAGTATCTTAGTCAAACACACAAGAGCATCCGTCCAAGGACACGAGTCTCTTGTAAGCTATGGAGTCGTCTTAACATGGCACTTAGCATTTCTGGATTTCATCTTCCGTACAGAGCTGCGTTTCCAAAATCCAAGGCTTGCCTCCCCGCAGAAACAATGGGAAGGAAAAAATTGAGAGGGTAACTGGGTTGGTATGTTGCTGCAAAAAACAACTAAGGGCCTTGTGATACCTTCAAGCTTAACAGTGTCTTTGCCCTCTCATCTTTTGTAGGTTAGAGCCCACTTTATCCGCAATGTAAGACGACCATTAACTCAAAATGAACAGATAACTTAATTTTTCTGTCTCCACCCTTGTCCTTTTAGGTTTGGTTTGGGTTTTTAAATATATATATTTTGTATAAAAAAAAAATCACTGTTCTTTTGAGCTTTGTACCTGCTTCTACCCCCCCCCCCTCGCCTTCTTGTTTTATCAGAAAACAAATTTGCGGTGAGTCCTGAGAAAAGGAGTCAGAGTGCTAAGCAAATATTCAGCGTGTAAATGAGCGCTGCGACCTTGAGAGGAGGCAGCTGGAGGAGGGGCAGATAGGCAGGAAAGAGGCAAACTTGGAAATTTTTGAAAACGGAAAACACGTTTGCAGTGGAGTGTTGGGCAACTCAGAGAAGAGTTGGAAGGAGCACGAGGGTCATCTAGTCCAACCCCCTCCCCCCCGGCAGTGCAGGAATCTTTCTCCCAACGTGGGGCTCAAACCCACAACCCACCCAGTTCAGATCCTCACTTTGTAGCTACTGCGTTGTATTGATTTATTTCTAAGGGCATTCCCTTCCTCCCATGATTAATATAGGCTCCTTTTCCCCTACTCTCATTGATCCCTCATTGATTCCTAAGACGTCCCTCTGAGGTCAAGCCACAACTGAACACGTTTCACAGACTCGAAAACTGAGGCTGGATTTTGTCCACCCACCCAATGTAGTTATGTGTCATTACAGAATACAGGTACAGTATGAGGAAAATACCCTTCGGTGTTTTCCTCACTTGACAATCTCCTTTGCCATGGAAAAGTAGAGAGCCAGGAACAGGACTATATCCTAGTCGTCTTTCTCTTTTAATTTTCTTTATGCAGGGTTTTTTGTTTTGTTTTTTTAATGTAATCTCCTGAAATAGCAGCCTGAGCAGTCTCTGCCATGTGATTTATCTGCCCACGTTGATCAGCTATAAGGCAGGGCCTAGGATACTCAAGCCCAAGTCCAGTTTTCTATGCGACACAGCAGGGTTGTTGTTCTTTTGTGATGCTAATAAAAGCAAGTTTCTGAAGCTCGCTGGTTGCTTTTTTCAGCTGCAATTTGCTGTGCTGGGTTGCTGTTGTTTTAATAATCTGCCTCTGTCCCACAGTTCCAAAGAAGCTTTGAATTTTAATTTCCCCATACTAAAGATGGAGCAAAAATTTATTAGCTCCTGTAGGAAACAAATGCCCTTCTTGTTCTTTCTTTTCTGTTAGCAAGTTCTTTTAGACAAAGTCAGACTATTGGTCCATTTAGCTCAGTGATGCCAACACTGACTGGCAGCAGCTCTCTGGGGCTTCAGAGACAGGGAGTCTCTCCCAGCCCCACCTGGAGATGCCATAGGGGACTAAACCTGGCACCTTCTGCAGGCAGAACAGGTGCTCTTGCCACTAAGCCGCAGCCCTTCCCCAGCACACACATAAGTGGTTGATGTTTTCGGAATATTTGATCAAAGTGGAAAAATCTCGTTCTGCTTTTCTGGTTAGGTCAGTTCTGAGCTGGGCTCACCTGATCAGGAAGCTTGTTTCAAACGTGGCCAAATCCCTATGCTTTTACAGTTTGTTTTCTCCTTGGCATCTTTTCCTTCAAAAGGTTGGCTTTGAAACTGACAGCCGGGCGGTGTGTCCAAGCTACTCGGATTACAAGTTTTTTTCAGTAGAACCCAAACGATGGAATGCTTAAAAAAAAATAATCACAAGGGACAAAGGCAAGAACATCACCCCAGCAAAAATTCCACACAAATCTGGGCAAAGCTGGGTGTTTTATCTTTCCCTCCCTCCCCCCCATAAAACTTGAATTTGGGGAGTAACCAAGTGAGAAACCCCAGTGTTGTTTAGTAGTTAGAGTGGCCTGACTAGGGCCAGAGAAACCTCAGTTCAAGTGTAATGAACCTTGGGAAAGTAACTATTTCTCAGCCAAATCCACCCATGGGGTTGTTGTGAGGATAAGTTAAGGGAGGACCATGTACATTGCCCTGTGCGCTTTAGAGGAAGTGTGGGGTAAAAAAAAAAAAATACAATTAATTAACACAACCAGGTCTCTCAAAAGGAAGAAGTTCTACATGCTACACTTCAATTAACTTGAGGAACTCACTGCCATAAGATACAGAGTTGGCCACTAAGCAAAGCCAGCTTTTTTTAAAAAAAAAAGAAGTGATGGTGATTAGTCCAGTTATAGATGAAGATTACTTTTCCTCATTCCTTTGTTGCATGCCAGGAATGGCAGTTTCTTTCTTTCTTAAGGGGGCAACAGAAGCTGGCCTTTACTGCTGCAGGCCACCTTCATCTCAACTCAGCCTCCTTTTAATGCAGGGTTAGGGAAACCGAACCTCCAGGTCTCGTTGGGTTCCCTGGTCCCATCATCCTTGACTGTTAGGGATTTTTGGGAGTCAGATCCAGCAACATCTTGAGTGGCAGCGGATTCCAGGTCTAGGGGATGAGGACTGTGCTGTTCATTGAGGGATTCCCCCCAGCCCCAGGTAGCCAAGAGCCCCGGATATTAAGCCCTCCTTTCTCAACCTTGGGCCCCCATATTTTGTTGGACTACAACTCCCATCATCTATAGCTAGCAGGACCAGCGGCCAGGGATGATGGGTGTTGTAGTCCAACAACATCTGGGGGTGCAAGGTTGAGAAAGGCTGTGTTAAGCTGTCAGAGACTATCCTTTCCATTGGGTTGGGATGGCTAATATTAGCAGTATCTTCTGTTCTATCCTCTGCTACCTTATTCAGTAGCCCAGGGATGATACAAGCATCGGAATAAACAACATTAAAAATTGCTTGCAGCTCCCCACTCTTCTCTTTACTTAAAATAAATGTTTGAAAAATATGTGCCAGGAAAGAAAGAAAAAAGTATGTTGCTTGCCTAAACTTACACCCCATGAAGAAATTTAATGGGCACGAGTGGTCTGAATCTTTTGCATCCATTATTCTGGGCCAGGAGAGGGAGGGAGGGAGAGCCAAGACCTGGATCCCCTGGAAGCAAGCAGATGAATTTTTATTTTGATCTAAACGTCTCGAACCAAAGGCATTGAAGGAAGCGGGGCAAAGTCACCACCAGCGCAAAGTGCCAGAGTGCGGAAGCGTAACTCTCCCGCTAATGCCTTTGGACGCCGGCTCTTCTGTGACAGTTGCAGCTCAGGCAAACAGATTGGAGGGTTCCAGACGTGCCTTTTGTGGGGGGGCAGGGTGCCATTTCCTTGATGCGCCTTTTGGCTGCTCAGGTGAATGAGATTGGGGGCAGGGGAAGCCTTTCTCGCAAGGTTTCCAGGTCTCCAAAGCGTGCTTCCTCCTGCACCTTTAATAAATAGCATCATTATTACCCTTACTCCTATAAATGTTATTACTATTGTTATTTATGGAATTCCTACCCTGTCCTTTGTCCGGAAGGAGCCCAGGGTGGCAAACAACAAATTAGTAAAACATAGCAATTAAAATAAAATAAATGGCATTTTAAATGTTGGGTTGTATCCAGTGGTAGTCATACTCAGAGTAATTCCACTGAAGTGTAAGGGACATGATTTGTTGTTGTTTAATTTTAAATTCCAGCCTTAATCCAAAGATCACAGGGCAGTGTATAACATAAATGCTAATTTATGAACTCCATTAATCTGAAGGGGTCTGTTCTGAGAAAAGCCTTCTCAGTGGTGGTGCTCCTAGACTCTGGAACTCCCTCCCTGGAGAAGCTAGACCGACTCTCTCCTTGCTATTCTTCTGCCACCAGGTGAAGACCTTGTTCCAATATTTGGGCAATTCGCTGAAAGTGCTGTTTTCATTGTAATTATTGGTACGTTTCAAACAGATTTTATATATGTTGTATCAATTCTTTAATTTTTTTTAAATTATTCCCCATCCCTCTATATTTAGCCATTCTTATTTTTATCTTTAAGCCGCCTTGGTATAAATAAATACAGAATGGTGATGATAATAATAAAGCCTAGTTGCGTACAACCTGTTCAGAGCATCTGAACACATTGTAAAATGAACAGGGTCCAAGGAGATTCCATCACAACTCTTGTTTGTGAGGATCACTCGGCACCCTCATTTTCGACATCATCGAAAGCCTGCAACTTCTCCCAGGTCGTGTCTCTTCCACTGTCAGGAAGCAATGCTCGCCTCTTGCTCTGTGGTCCAAGGTCTCCTGCATTGTTCCTCTCCCCTGCCTGCGTGATCAGGATGTGGGGGTTTTTTTTGGCGGGGGCGGATGGAGAAGGGGAAGTGGGCTTCCCCAGTTTGTGCTTCTCATGGGGTTGGGGTGGTTAGATGTGGAAAGCCAGGCGTGTGTGCGGACGGGTGGAGGGAGAGGGGTTGCAGACTCCTTGCAGCGAAGGTGTTAACTAATAGCAGGTGATTAAACATGACAAGCGGTGACATTTCTTTGTGGGCTTCTCAGTACCAGCCCTGCCAAGAAAGAAGCTATAAAGGCTGACATTTTGTGTTATGCACTGAGGTTTTTAATAGACAGCCTTCCTCCTCCCTGTTTATTTCTTTACTTCGTTCCCTCTTTTGCTGCTCCTTTCATTCCTTTCGCTGCCCGCATCCCTCTGTTTTCAGACATCTGCGTTTAAATGTCTCGACCCTTTCTCCCCAACCCTCTTTTTTTTCACATTCTCTCTCCCCCCCCCCCTCCTTTTCATCCCCACCGGCAGATCAGAGTTTAGTTGCGTGCCTTTATTTTTGCCATCCTGCTTTCCGCTATCCCTCTGTTCCGCGGGCTGAAATCCTCTCTCCGGCCGTTTTGACACAGCGAAACTTCGGCTCCAGCCATTCAAATGCATTTTTCCTGACTCCTGGACTGTTCTCGGAGACCGAGTTTAAAAACATGGGGAGGGCAGAGGGAAGGCAGGCAACTCTCCGAGAAGAAGCCTGTGCCTCCTCTCCCCCAAGCTGTGTGAACAGTGCCAAAGTTGGACCACTAACTCTATCCCTAGCTGGGCTCCTCTCTCCACTGTTAGAGGGAGGCAACCCTGCTTTCTTTTATAAATAAATATGCCATTTTTTAAAGAGTCTTTTTCCATTCCCTTCCGCTTCCCTCCACCAACTCCCCCTTTCTTTTCCCCTCACTGATTTCTTCCTTTGCTTTCTCGTCCCTTTCTCGCATACTCTCTGTTGCCTCTCTTCTCCTTTCTCGAGCGAGAAGGGGGTGTCCTGATGTGATGCCGTAACCACCATCAGATTAGACAGTTGTTGTTCCCGGGAGCAGGTGCTCCTGCGGGATGGTTGCTCTGTGTGTTGTCTTTTAAAAACAGAGAACATTTTTTTGGCTTGACTCATAAAATGGTATTCTTCAGAGCTTCCACCCTCTTTTTCTTCTTCTTTTTTTTAAAGTTCAGGGGCCGGGCAACTGAGTTTTAGGAACAGTTGCTGGCTTTATTCTAAAAAGAAGGCAACAGTTGTGCGGAGGGGAAAGGACGAGACAACTGCAGATTCTCTCTCTCTCTTTTCATACCTCTGGGAAGGGCATTTGGAGGTGACGGCCATTGCTGCATCCCCTTTCCATAGCTGGGCCGACTGGCTGGCTGCATCGCTGCTGACTTTCAAATTTGCCATGCACAGTTTGCGTGTATAGGATTTGCTCAGTGTAAGCAGAAACCCGTTTTTTCAAAGGCGGGAAGGTTTGAGTGCAGCCCATCTAAATCCAAGACACGCCCTATCAGAAAAAAGATGCATCCATCAGCGGCTGTAAGCCACGGTAATCAGTCGAGCCTCCAAGTCTAGAGGCAGTCTACCTCAGTAATGCCAGAGGCTAGAGGAGAATAGGAGGGGCTTCTTGTTGAGTCCGGCTTTGTGAAGCTTCCCAGGCTTGTGAACTGATTGCTGTGGGTAGCAAAATGCTGCCATAGATTAGGCACGGGGAGCCTGTGTGCCCCCCTACAATGTATTTGGTACTGGGATTGTTGGGGCAGTACACCATTAGCCTTCATGGACAAGGCTCCACCGAGGCCACAGGTTCCCCCTTCTTGACCTAGGTGGCTCTAGGTATAAGTTCTTACATTCTTAAAATTCTGGACAAGGTCAGGGTGGGAAGGGGGCAGATTGCCAACTGCTCCAAAGTCCTCGAGCTGCTCTGAGGAAGGTGTCTCTACTTTGCCATGTTGCAGTTGAAGGGGGCTTTGATTGAGGTGCTCGGCCTCCGTTTCCTGGTTCAGGCCTTCCATAAATAATGCTTGCGCTTGGATGCCTTCCAATCCCTCGTGTGTTGTCCAATGTTTCTTCAGAACTGAATGCTTGGTTGGCATGCCAAGCTGAATGCAGATCGGCCGAGCATCTGCTTTGCATGTAGAAGGTCCCAGGTCCAACCTCTGTTGTCTCCAGGTAGAGCTGGGAATACTTCCCGTCTGGGAGAGCTACTGGCAGCCAGTGTAGTCAGTATTGAGCTAGATGGGCCAATGTTCTGATTCAGTATAAGGCACCTTCCTCTGTTTCTGTTCAAATGCATGCAAGAGGAGGGTGCAGTCACCTTTCACCTTCCCCACTCCAGACCAGTTTATCGCTACCAAAAGCCAATATGCGTTGGCCGTCTTTCTGAGGGAATATTAGACCTGAAACAAAAGTCCGAGTGAAGGACATATTGGCTGCAGCCAACTGAGTAATATTAGAGTACATGAGAATTTAAGAAGGGCTCTGGATCTCGATCAGGCCAGTGATCCATCTTGTCCAATATCCTGTTCTCACAGTGGCCAGTCAGATGCCTCTGGGAATCCCACAAAAAGCACCTCTGAAAATAAATGAACCTAAGTAGGTCATGTCCATTAACTTCAATGAGACTACTCTAAGTAGGAGTGGCATTGAGTGCATCCCTCTATTTGCATTCTGCTGCCCCCTCAAAGCCCAAATAGGAACTTCTCTGAGTCCGCTTTCCATGTGCCTCCCACCGATCTTTCTCTTTCCTTCCCATCAGATGCTCCTCCTGTCCACCAGATCTCATTGATCCAATTCTACAGACAGTGACTTCAGCACAAGCTGCCAAGTAGGGCAGATCAATAGGTATCTTGAAAGGGAAGGGTGGTTGGCAGCTGGGGCAGCTGTTTTGGTCCCCCCCACACACACACACACACTCCCATCTCTCTCTCTTTTCTCCCCTCCACCCAGTCGCTGCCTCTTTTGTTGCCATCAGTGAGAGAACAAGAACAGGAGATTCTGCAAGGGCAGTAGCCAGGCTGGAATTACTTAGGCAGTGTCCAGAATGCTAGATAAACAATATCCTGTTTTCCCAGGGATTTGCATCTGCAGATTTAAAACCCTAAGAAACGGTACCAATTCTCTTGTTTGCTAAAAAAATAATAATAGAAAAACAAAAAGCAAATCTCCCAGTTGAAAAGGGAGGGGTGAAATGTTTCCCTCACCTTACATTCTCAGCACCCCTTCTTAAAAACCAGAAAAGATCAGATATTTATTTTAAACGGAATAATAAATTTCTAGCCCTCATGTTATCAGAAAGGAATCTTCTTGGCCGGTGAGTCAGAAGACTTTATGCTTTCCACCTCAGAAGGTGTTAGGTTTTTAAGCAGAGGTTGGATGGCCATCTGTCAGGAATGCTTTAGTGGAGATTCCTGCAATGCAGGGGGTTGGACTAGATGACCCTTGGTGTCCCTTCCAACTCTAGAGTTCTATGATTCTTAACATATTGGTTGGTTGGCTCACTATCTTATCTGATAAGTTTGATCAGTCTTGAGCTGTCTATTTTTTGTTCGTTGGTTTTTTGCTAGAATCCCCATGGTCAACTCAAGTATGTTAAATTTACAAAGCAAGCAGGCGCTGTTTGGATTCTCTTTGAAAGCCAGGTGTAACTAAGTGATCTTGACTCTGCACTCTTGATTAAGAATGTAGGAAGTGCCTCACTGGGTTTTATAGAAGGCTACCCATGTCCCAGTATCCTTTGCAAGTGTCCCAGTACTAGATGTCCCAACAGATACAGGTCAATAGTCTCCTTTCTTACCCAATCCTGAGCTAGAGCCATTTGTTCCACAGGAGAGCCAGCCAGTTTAAGAGGACAAGCAAACCAAGCTGTTGCTCAGGGTTTTGGTATTCTTTGCAAGGATAGAAGCACCTGTCCATTTCAGTTTTCTCCATTTCTCTCTCTCCCCCCCCCCCCAGTCGTAAATTCTGCATGCCACATTTCTGCAGCCGTTTGCAATTGATTATGCATTTTTGTAAACTCTGGTTGGAAATTACAAAATTTGGGAAAGTGTGGATTTTGAAGGATGGGTGTGTTTAAGTTCTAATGTTGTGAATTTGACACATTTGCCTTTAAATTCAAATTGAATCAGTTTTCTCCCCCATCCCAGATTCCTAGGGGCTTGTGTGCATTCTGGGGGGCAGGGGTAGCAAACGTCAGCATCTTCTGAGGTGTTGCAAGGAATCCTGGTAGCTGATGGGGCATCAGCCAGCCTCTTGGGCAAGTGCCCCCTGCTCTTAGATCACAGGCATGCCTTGATTGTGCGTGGCATTTTCCTGAGAGTCCAACGGATAGTTTTGCAGGGCGTTTTTAGGTGGTTGGCAGCGGGGAGGGTTGGGCTGTGGCCTGTGCTTTCCCTTCTCCTTTCCCGTTCTCTGAGCCCTCCATTAACCTGTTAGCCACCTCTCCCTCTAAGCAGGTGCCAAATGCTTCTCTGCAGTAAAAGTTAATGAAATGAGTATTTCGGGATAGGGAGGGGGGCGGGAGGGAAGTGGTGTAGTGCACCCTCGGGCCCAGGGCTTATTAATGGTGACCCGCCATTAAAAGACGAAAGTGCTAACCTGGTCATATTTAGCAGCTTTCGACAGCATCCCCACGGCCTCCACCAGCAATATCAACTCCTGCCTCTCTCTCTCCCCTCAGCCCTGGGCCAGCAGGAGCTGACTCCGGACTTTTCTTTGCTACGATGACTCTGCTGAGTGTCTCCAAGCTGCCGCCTCCGCCACCACTGCCAAGCAAGGAGAAACTGGCCCACCCCCTCCCCTTTCCCTGCCGCTGTTTGGAGCAGCTCTGCAGCCTTATAAATGCCAGGGCTTGGCAGAGGATCGGATCCTGGCTCTTGAGCTGTGCTGAACCTAGACAACCAAGGAGGGGTTTTTGCCTTGAGGGGAGGCCATGCCCTTATACCTTTAATATGCAGGTCCCGTTTCTGGTCAGAGAGCAGAGAATGGGTTAGCATCACATGACACTCCTGAACAGCACCCCCTCATTTCAGGGAGTGAGGAGGATCCCCTCTGGAACCCTCCTCTGGAACCCTTGCTCCAGCCTCTGGAACCCTCTTCTGGAACCCTTGCTCCAGCCACAGAGGCAAACTGTGACTGAACAGGGTGCCAGCATCCTGCAGGGACCTCGCTCAGCTTCAGAAGGGTCTTGGTGAAAGAACAAATGTGCCTATATCCTTGTGTGTGTGTTTGGGGGCAGGGGGTTTACAAACACTTAGCAGCTTGCGGGCTGAGCAATATCACCTGGGGCCTATTGGAAATAATAGGGTGGGAGGAAAGGAACCCAACAGGATGTGGAGCCACAGCCAATGACCGGCGGAATCAACTAATTCTAATTTCATAGAATTGTAGAGTTGGAAGGGGACCCCAAGGATCATTTAGCCCAACCCTCTGCAACACAGGAATCTCAACTATAGCATCCATGACAGGTGACCATCCAACCTCCCGTAAAGGAGAGTCCACCACCTTCCAAGGGAGTCCATTCCACAATTAAACAGCTCTTAATGTCAGAAGGTTATTCCTGATGTTTAGTCAAAATCTCCTTTCTTTTGGCTTGAAGCCATTGGTTCGGATCCTAGCTTCCAGAGCAGGAGAAAGCAAGCTTACTGCATCTTCCATGTTACAGCCCTTTAGGTATTTGAAAATGGCTATCCTGTCTCCTCTTTCCCAGCCTAAACATCCCCAGCTCACTCAACTGTTCCACCCATCATCTGTCTTGCTGAGTTGAACAAGGGCAACCCTGAAGCAAAGTTGGGTGGGTAGGTGATAGGCAGTGCCACCGCTGCCCACAGGCTGGTTGTAAATAAGAAAGTTGGCATGCAGGGAGTGGCTGAGGTTGGTAGGGCAGCGGCCTCATCCGCCCCAGTGGACCAAACTCCCCTTCCTTGCAATTCATAGGATGCAGCTGAGGAGAGGTTTCTGGTTTCCATTACCCAGGAGGAAGTAAAGAAGATGGTAGGGTTCCTCCCTCCCCCCAATAGTTATGATGTTGCTCAACTTACATTAAGACCAAGTGAAAGCAAGCTCATTTAGGATATCAAACAGTAGGAAATAACCCAAGCCCTTGAGCCAGCTTGCAAGTTGAACCTGAATTCAAGTCACAGCAGAGAGGCAGGCAGCATGGTGTGGACTACAACTCCCATCGTCTCTAAACATTGACCATGCCAGCTGCAAGGGCTGATGGGAGTTGGAGCCCAGTGGCATCTGGAGGGGCATCACATTGGCTTCTCCTAGAGCAGGAGCTGATGTTTGAAACCAGTAGAACCCAAGGCAGTTAATAGGACCTAGACCAGAGGTGGTTAACCTGTGGCTCTTCATATGTCGCTGGACTATAACTCCCATCATCCCCTGGATCGTTGACCATGCTGGAGTTGGAGTCCAATGACTTCTGGAGGTGCAGCAGTTAGCATGTCAGCCTGGAGCTGGGGAGAGCCAACCATAAAGCTCCCTGACTGACCTTGGCCCCGTCCCTAACTCATCACCTAAGAAGGGCTTGGCTTCGGGATGAGGTTAAAGACCCAGTCATAGCCTGGATAGCTCCATTGGTTAGAGCGTGGTGCTGATAATACCAAGGTTGCAGATTCAATCCCCATATGGGACAGCTGCACATCCCTGCTTTGGGTAGATGATCCTCAGGGTTCCTTCCAACTCAACAATTCTGTGATTCTGTGATCCTGTTCGCACAGTAGCCAAACAGATGTTTACAAGCAGCCCCCGGAGAGGGTTGCTTTGAGGGCAAAACGTGGCGAGTGAGCAGTGAGCATGGGCTCCTAGGAGGCAGGGTGAAGAAAGACGCAATACAGTTTGGTCTGTACAGCCAGAGTAGCACCATGATGATCCAGCCTACACATCCAGACTCCTGCGGCATCAGTCCAACACCTCCTTTGCTTCTGGGCTTTCTCCTTCTCCTCGGCATAGCCAGCCAGGGCAGGTTGCCACTCTGTCGTGGCCGGGATCTCCAAAGCCTCCTTGAAGGAGGCTGCTGGTTTGGCAGCCGCGCCAGAGGGGCAATCCTCTCTCACACTCGCGCACACACATTTGGCTCCATGCCCTGGCTGATCCAGAGCCAGGTCTTACAGCAAATCTCTGCATCCTGTTAGAAATCCTTAATCAGCTGGAGGCGGCTTTTGGGGAGGGGCTGGGGGCTGGAGAGGAGGGGGGATAAATAACATCCACCCACCCCCCTTCAGGTGGATCTGGGGGTAAATCAAATTTTCTAGATGTACAGACAGAATGCTTTCTAAACAGATAGGTGGAGGAGAGCTGACTGTAGGTGTCCAGGGTTGTGGGAATGGCCCTCTGTATGTGCTCAGAGGCATGCCATCCCTGCCCCTCTGTCTTGGAACTCTGGAGAACTCTCAAGAAGCCTGTATATCAGTAGGCTTCTCTGGGTAACCACAGTGGTTCATACCTTGTTCTGCAGTGTGCTTAATCCGACCTGGAAATGTCTTTGGTAGGATCCATCTGGGGAAATTTGCAAAGCACACATGCTGTGCATTCCTTTAAAAACATACACCACCAGCAACCAGGACACCAGTAGCAAAGAGTGTAAATAATGTCCCACTTCAGGTGTGTTCAGAGTTACACCCTGGCACACATCAGGCCTTGGAAAGGGCCAGCCCAAAAAAGTTTTGGTGTTTGACACCTCAGATCTAATTTCTGCTTATGAATTGTTGGATCAATCCCATGGGAAGCTCTCTTCCATGAGCCGTACTGGCCCTGCTTGTTTCAGTGGGGCATGCCCCAGCGAACATTCCGGTGTCTGCTTTTGCTCTCAGAGGTCTCCAAAATCATTGGCTTGGAGTATCTGCCTCGCTTTGCTCCGCGATAGGGCTGCCTCTGAGCGTTGCGCTTTACTCAGGGAGCGGGGGGGGGGGGTTGATTCAGCGGGCCTTCCCAGGCAGGCCCCTCCTGTCTTCTCCCACAGCTACCGTTTATTGCTGCGAATAACGCTGATGGATCTGAACAGCTCCAGCCAGGCGACCAGGGGAAAGAATAACAGGCTCCCGATGTCGGGGGCGATTAAGGGCCATTGCTATTTAGGGAGAGACTGGTGGATTTAAGGCCGCTTCTGTTCTATTGTCTCGGCCTCTCGGGGCACTGGAGACAGGAATTTGGTGGATAAATTGGGGTGGGTGGGAGCAGGGGGGCATGTAGGGGGCAGAGGCCAGGTCTAAGCATTTCCGACCTGTCTTGGAATTAACCAGCAGTCCAGGCGTGGGTTTGGACAAGGGCACCCAGGGTGGAGTGAACCTAGAATGGGAAATCAGAGTTATGAACAAGCAGGGGGCATGATCCAGCCATGCACATGGCCCCTGCAGCAGAGTTGGGGAAGGAGTTTGATTCACTTTGCATTGAAAGGCGAACGTCACTGAATTCAGTTTCCGAAATAGCCTCTCTTTGAAATTTGCACTTCTTCAAATTTTGCCATGCCAAGTAGTGTATAGAAAAGTTTCTTCTTAGGGTAAAGTATGTAAAGTATGCATATAAAGGCATATATATTGGTGAAAATAAAATGCAAAGATGCATTATATATGGGGAAATTGCTTTGCAAAACTGCTAGGCAACATTACATACAGAAATGTGGATGTTGGGAGAAGTTTGCACTAAAATGCTGAAGAATTTTGAGGAGGGCTTTTTAGAAATAGATTTGTGAACCAATATGGAAATGTGGGAAAACAAGAAACTGAGATAAACCAAAATTGGTGTATTCACCCACCCCTACTCTGAAGGAACGGTTTGGAAGGGAAGTTTGGATGGTATTTTGATTCTCTGTAGCTCTGCGATGAATCATCCCATGCTCTGTATTTAATGACACAGCCATCTTCTTCCTCACAATGATTGCCTTATATCTCCATATATGTTGGTTACATTCACTCCAATGTTTTTTCTTTAGACTTTCTTTGGACAGAATTCCACAGCAAGGTCCTCTATAAAGTGCTAATTCTTTCATTGCTGCGGCTTAGTAGCTGGTCAAATGAAAAGGAATCGAGGCTAGGCATAAGCAAAATATTGCAGTGTGAAGCGCCCCTGTACAGGATACTTCATTCCATTTAGTCAGTCGTCATTGAGCTGTTAGGGGAAGTCCCCCCACCCATTTGAGTCCCCCCCTAAATTTTTGTACTTCCTGAAACCTAAGGATGCCCCCAAGCCTGCACATACCTTGTTCAGCATCCTGTTCTCACAGTGGCCAACCAGATGCCCCTAGCGGGAAACCCACAAGCAGAACCCGAGCACAAGAGCACTCTCTTCTCTTGTGATTTCCAGCAACTGGTATTGAGAAGCATACTGCTCCAGCAGTTTGACTTCACCCCTGGAAGTGTACTCCATTGACTCTGGAGACAGATAGATGCCAACCCCTGCCTGCAGCAACAGTGGTGGTAGAACATAGCCATTGTGGCTAGTAGCCATTGATAGCTTTATCCTTCATGAATTTGTCTAATCCTCTTGTAAATACATCCTCTTGTGTGTGGAAGTTGATGTTTCATCTACAAAACAATTGGCACTCACTTCTGAAGATCAGGGTTAGAGGGACAGCTTATTAACTTTCCAAGTGAAGACATATGGGCAGTTTAGGGTTGGAGACAGATGATAGCTGTGATTGTTCTTTCTCTCTCTCTTTCTTTCTATCTCTTTCTCTCTCTGTCTCTCTCTCTTACACACACACACACACACACACACACACACACACACCACAAATTAAACAAATGTGGTATAACATAGGTGCTGCAATATGCATACTCAATCATGTCTGCTCAAACAGATATTGCAGGTTGCTGTTCTACTTCAAAATCCTGCTGGATCTGTTTGACCAGAGACAATAACAGGGCAAGCACTTTCCCTGTTAATGATGCCTCTTGTCCATCCACATTCTTAGTGTCCAGTGGGTCCTTCTTAAAAAAACACACTTAGTTGGAGGCCATGGAAAGGATTTGAATTGTAAACCATCTCTTGATGAAGAGCATTTTATAAATATATGGGATATACAGGCCTGAGGGATAGCTCAGTTGGTACAGCACGAGACTCTTAATCTCAAAGTTGTGGATTGCGGGTTCAAGCCCCACCCTTGGCAAAAAGATTTCTGCATTACTAGATGACCCTTGTGGTGCCTTTCCTACCCTACAATTCTATGACTAAAATAAATTTGGCAAAATAGGAAGGTGAGGTCATACCTCTTCGACAAACTGCTGAAGAGGGACAGCGTAGAAAGTGAAGTTGACAAGGCAGCAAGTGAAATTCAGTGTTAAATTGAGCAGGCAGCTTCATACCCAAACCAAACACCTGGATTACCGTACCTGCAATGTATAGTAGGCGTGTTCACAGGGGGCCGTTTGCTGCTGCAAAAGTCACTCCTGACCAGTGGTACTTTGGCATTGTATCTCCTCCCCCCCCCACCCCAATATCTAGCAGTAGTTCGTTCTACCTCTCTTCATCCCCATAACACTCTGGATAGTTTTACAGTGAGAATTAATACTACTACTAACAAATAATAACAATAACAACAATAATGATACTTTTTTCCAGCTGGGGCAGGAATAGTGTCCAACCTATTATCTCTATAATAATGAAGTACTAGTAGCCTCTTGTTGATGGTGCCTCTCCATGAAAGAAGCATTCTGTTGCAGACAATAGAATATGGTTGTGGTGTGTGTTTTGATTGCGAGATTGTGTGAAACAGCCCATGGCAGTTTCTCCAGTTTGCAGATGTGCTCATGGGTTGGCAACCCCTCTGGTAGGGTAGGACGTGCCATGTTAGGGAGCAAACCTTCATTTTTGCAAATTTCTTCAGCAAAGTCTACATTTGATGAAGAAGTGCATAAGCTGCTTTCGGAAAACCAAAGAATTTTAATTTTACCTTCTGAAAATGTCATGTAATGCTACATAGTGTTAATAATAAATAATATAACTGCAAATACTTGGCAATCATTTTTAATTATTTCTTTGCCATTGCACACACGTTTTACTTCCCAAGCATAGAAATCATATTAATTTAACCAAAATACCTTTTGAATTCACAAGTCATGAAGCAACTAAATTTTGAAAGCTGAAAAAATAACATGCCCTAGTGGTAAGGGTCTTTGGATCGCCACCTCAGTGGCAGTCCATACAGGAAAGGTTTAAAATAAGGCATTTTTATCAACTGATGTTTTATTTGAGAGTACAGTGGGAGGGGCAAACACACACAAGGAGCAGGACAGCAGCCCGAAGTGGGTGGAGGTCTGCTAGTGTGGTGCATGTGTTACAAAAGCACAACAGCTCCTAAGTCCTGCCTTTAGGTAATGGTCTGGATGCAGCCTGAGGCTGAGAGACAGTCATTTCCCCAAGACCATCTGGAGAGTTTGTGGCAGAGGCAAGATTTGTGCCAGCATCTTCCTTACCCACTGTGCCATCTTGGCCTCACACAGATAACACATTTTTCCAAGGCTCTCTTTCCACCCACCCAGGAAAAGGCAGCCTCCAGCTCTCAGAGAGCTTTCAATCCAGGCCTGGGATTGGCAGAGCAGAAGCAGGCACCTGCTGATTTCCCTGACCCTACCTAAGCAGGCCCTCTGACCCCCATTGCCAGCAGCCCCGAGCCCTCTGCTGCTTAGGGATCTGGTTCTCTGTCTCTGGGGCTTTGCTGGCAGCCCCGCTTCCCTTAGCGGACTCGCCAGAGGACAGACTCCCCATCCGCCTGCTGGCAGCCCAGCGAGGCAGGAGACCCTGGCTTGGTCTGCCGTGGAAGGAGCCTCTTTTTCTATATGGAGATGGAGAATTTAGGCTAATGGAGCTCAACCATCTCTAATTTTGCGATGGCAGGAGGATTTTGATTGAAAGTAATTAAGCAAGCTAGCTGTAAAATTAATTAAAGCAAAAGGGGGGATTTTTTTATTGGATTGGATAGCGATATAGCGGCTGTCAAATGGGGGACGGATGGGGGTGACCTGAATTCTCTGCCCTCCCTCCCTCCCGCTCGGGACGTTTATGTCACTGTAATCTCCTTACAGCGGCTGGTGCGCATTTGTTTGAAATAATCAAGGAAATATGGTCAGAAATTGTCAGCTTTCAGATCTAATTTACCTGACAGCCTTGTGCAGGCCAGGATGCCTGTGTGTGTGTGTGTGTGTGTGTGTGAGAGAGAGAGAGAGAGAGAGAGAGAGAGAGAGAGAGAGAGAGAGAGAGAGAGAGACTGCGTGCACAATAAATTCAGACACTCGTGATTGTGTGCTCTTGTGCATTGTAGAGAGCACCTCTCTTTTCTTGTACCATTTTAAGCTATGAGGCTCCTTGCTACCTCCAGTGAGGGTTAAGAAACATTTAAGAAAGTTTGCCAATTTTCAGAGAGTCCTGCCTCCTCTTTTGCCCTCCACCCTTCACCCCTCTGCTTTTCCTCTTCCTCTCCCCACCCCTCCTGCCTCCTCATCCCTCTGCTATAACCAGCTTTAGGGTTTAAGGAATATAGGATTAAGAGAGGTGGCTGTAATTCTGTATTCCAGATGGCTGGCAACCGCTAAATCCACTGTCACAAATACCTCAGTTTTAAAAATACTTACAAATTAGTTCCTTTTTTGTTTCTCAAGCTTTGCCCGGGTTCTGGAAGAGTTGCGAAAGCAAAGCACCTCTAATGATGTGACCTACTGAGGTCAAGAAGGGATTCTTTTCTTCCTCTTCTTCCTCCGCTCCCTGGGCCAATCCTCAATATTTTTTTTCCAATTCTGCTTAATCCAGGGCAGCACAGGAACTGTTGCAACCAAGGCAAGATTGGTTCGAGTAGCCAAGTCTCTTTCCGAATACTTATAAAAATTAAAAGACCCACTCCTGTACTTTTATTACAAAATTGCAGCCTGATAATTAGCGTCAAGATGCTAATTTGAGTCATTGGCATGACGACCTATGGTGGTTTTGGATGTGTGTGTACGTACGAAATCAAAGAAAAAACTGTTTTATTGCCTTATGCGCAAGAAGCAAGCAGGTGAGCTGGCATCACTCAGCTCACTTGTGCTTACCAACCTGAACTATAAACCCAGCTGTTTTCATCCTGACCTGATCTCACCTCCTAGGCATCGTCCGTATCCCTCTCGTGAGTCCTCGTGCCCCTGGGAGTGCAAATCAGCCATGTCTTGCCCAGCTGGGAATGGCAATTTTAAGGAGGCTCTTTTGCTGACTTTTCAAAGTGTGTCTAGTGCTGGCCTAGACGGGTCAACCCCTGTTCAAATCTCAGGCCTGTCAACTAAAGGGAAAATGGGAACAGGACACTATTAAGCAGGGCTGCAGCATTGATTGATATATTTATCCCGTCAAGCTCTGGCTGATTAATCCACAGAGGCCACTTTTTCAGCTGGCAAAGCCCTGTGTTTAACCAGCAAGCCTGTGATTTTAGAAGTGCGCTTGTGGACACGGAAGCAAGCCCTTTCAGGGTCCCTTCTCTTCTCCTTGGCTTTCTCCAGAGCCGAACTGCTTCAGGAAGGCTGGAGGAGAGGACAGGTATGTGACTTTGCACCCATGGACCCAGAAGTCACAGAAGGTGGCCATTTCCTGGCTGTGGGTGGCTGCTTCCAGCTCACCATTGCTGTTTTCCTCTCTGCCGCCTCATTTCTCACCGAGCAACTGAGCTTGCAAAAAGGCCATGGGGGAAGAGGACAGATCCTGAAAGGAGAAACGGCTGCCAGGGGGGCTGCAGCACTGGGAGTTGCTCTGGGCAAAGGTTGCCCAAGCTGGCTGTTGATCCAAGGTCTTGCGTTATGTGCAGTCAACCCCAGGGCAAGTCTGAACAAGCCAGCAATTCTCTTCTTATTTCCCACCGATGCTGCTAGGAGCGAAAGCCTAAGAAATCACACAGGCTGCTGGAAGGAGATTGCAAGGGGAGCTGCGGCGGGTGCCGTAGCACCTGCCTGTGCAAAAATAAACTGAAAATGGGGCTCACGTTTTTTGCATCCCCTTTTCAATGGTAAGGAGCATTTGCATGAGTGTGAGAGAAAAAGTTGGGGTGTAATTTGCCGTCTCCCAGAACCTGCTCCTCTAATTGTATTCCTATTTGGCAGCTTTGTTTATATGACATTGAGGAGCGAGCCAGGATCCAGGATGCCACTGTCCAGTCCTGCCTAAGGCTCTGTACATACTATCCTTTGAAAGCACATTGCTTCCCCCAAAGAATCCTGGGAACTGTGGTTCAGCCCTCGCACAGCAATGATTCCAAGCACCCATTTCAAACCACAGTTCTCAGGATCCTTTGGAGAATGTCTTGCTCTTTAAAGCCTTGCACTTTATCCAGGCAGCTGCAATGCCACAGTTTGTCGAAGAAGCCATCCTTTAAGAGGTTGCCAAGATGTTGTGTTCTTTTTAGGGCTCTCACCCCCCATGACTGACACAGGCAGGACACATTATGCAAAAGTAATAAAATATAGGCAAGTTGGCATGAAGTGTGCTGGCCGAGGAGTCCCACTTTTCTTGACCCAGCATGCTAGGAGCACAGGATACTATTTGTCCATCTAGCTTAACATTGCTTACTCTGACGGGCAGCATTGCTGCAGGTTGTCAAACAAAGAAGGGTCTTTCCCCCCATCATCTGCAAACTGGCTTCTCAGCTGGAGATGTTTAGGAATTGAACATAAGACTTTCTTCATGCACAGGATGTGTTTGATTGCCTGGATGCAGAATTTTGATTTTATCTGCTGGTTTCCAACACGATGACAGTCTTAGTCCTGCACCCTCCACACCCTGGTAATCTTGGCTGATGATGGGGAGTTTGGAACACCCCACAGGCCCTAGTTGTCAAAAGCAATAGGAACCTTTGCTGTCCCCCCTCCCCATTCCATCGCATCTTTATCTATCCTTTAAAAGTATCCTTTTATTAAGCACATCCTGAACAAAACACACCCCAATCTCTCTCCTGTAAGAGCGTCAGAGAAACCCACCATCTTCTCCCAGCTTCATTAATTCCGAACACGCACCCCCCCAAAATGCCATCTCCCCGTAGTTTCTAGGGCTGCCTTCAGCTAACGTTGGGCTCGTTACACAGCTTATTAAATCAGCACCTTTCAGGACCTTTGAGGTGAATTCAGACTCATAACAGCAGATTTCACCCACCCACCTCCTGATCAGTGCCCCCCTCCCCTCTTCCTTGCATCAAGCAATTGATGATTTCTTTAAAAAACAGATGATTTTTAAAAAATAAATCTCCATTGGTAATTGCCTGTGAAGTAGCTTTTTTTAATACTCTTCTGTGGCTCTGTCAAGTCACTTTCCCCACCTTAGTAAAAGTGAATAGGTTTCACTCTAGGCTTGCAAATAGCCACTCTCTTGGTTGCCTGTGGCAAGTGAGAATTTCCTCCAGCCACACTGGCAGAGAAACAGTGAGAGAGCATCTCCTTCACATGCAGAAGGTCCCAGGTTCAATCCCTGGCAGCATCTCCAGGTAGGGCTGGGAGAGACTCCCTACCTGAAACCCCAGAGAATGCTGCCGGCTAGGGTAAACAGTACTGAGCTAGATGGTTTGTTCCAGGGACCAACTGCAACCCTCCAGGCCTCCCTATGTGCAGGATGCATCCCTTCTCCCCAGGCCCAAGCTCTGCATAATTTGTGCCTGCCTGGATTGTGCCATTGAGCTGTGACAATGCCTCTGGCTTGCCTGGGCGAAAAGGTGTATGTGTAGAAAACCTCTGACTTTTTTTTACAAAGCTGGAACATAGCCCACGATACAGAGGCAAGAACTTGTGGCTCTGCCCATTTTCCCCTCTAGCTCCATCCAGAATGGGTGTGTGGCCCCCAGAAGCATGTTCGCAAGGGGAATGTGGACCTCAGGCTGGAGGAAGTCCCCTACTCTTGTTTTATTCCCTAGAATTGCAGCTGAGTCATAGGATCCTCTCCACCCCTTGAGGAAGGTCCTCTCCCTCTAGAAAGCAGGCAGAAGGGGACTGGGATATTTCACGGCTTTCCATAAACTCTTTCCGTAGTCCCGGGATTTCAAGGTTTTAGGTGTCTGGCTAATTTGCTGCCACAGAAATATATATACTGTATACCCAAAGCCTGCCCTTGTTTGTGGGAATGCAGCCTTGGGGCAAATGCTGGCAGAGATCTTTTGGGTCTACTCAACAACAATGTTCCCATCCCCCCGCCACTGCTACCTTTTCGACTCAGGATTTACAAATGAGCAGCAAGACTTTCCGATGCTTAATTATTGTTTTTTTCTTCTCTCCCTCACCCCCACTTGCCATTGTAGCTGATGACCTATTTACAAAATGGAAGCTAGGAAACAAGGCCTAGATAATTGTCTCGCTTCCTTTTGTGACGAAGTGAAGGTCCCAATCCTTGCTTTGCCCCCAACCCTACCCCAAGATGTGCAAGCATTCCCAGGAGGCAGTTGAAAGCTTCCTGCCTGTGTATGTTTAAAAAGATTTCAGGGGGACGACTAAGATCTCAGTGTTTTACCAGCCTTCCTTTTCTACCTGACTGGACAGTTGCATGATTTCAGAGCTGTTTCCCAGCAAGGCTAGTGTTACTCTTAGACCCCCTTGAAATGAATGTACATGACTATCAGATCAGTACAGTCAATGGTCAGGGATGAGACACTTGCAATACACAGTGGAACAGGTTCCCACAAGAGGTGGTGGACTCTCCTTCATTGAGGGTTTTAAGCAGAGGTTGGATGGCCATTTGTCATGTATGATCTAGTTGAGTTTCCTGCAACTAGTTTGAGAACCGCTGCTATGGAAAAACGCCTCTTGGTCTCCAGTAATGGATGAATCCACATTAAGTCAACTGCCTCATCAGTGTTTGACTGTGCCCTAAGTGACATTCATAGAGTTGGAAGGGACCCTGAGGATCACCTAGTCCAGTGTTTCTCAAACTTGGGTCTCCAGCTGTTTTTGGACTACAGTGCCCATCATCCCTGACCACTAGTCCTGCTAGCTAGGGATGATGGGAATTGTAGTCCAAAAACACTGGGAAACACTGATCTAGTCCAACCCCCTGCGATGCAGGAATATGCGACTGTCCCTTATGGGGATTGAATCTGTAACCTTGGCGTTATCAGCACCACACTCAAACCAACTGACCAGTGGTACAGCTGTCCGTCCCCTCACCTTAACTGATGCAGATGACTCATGTATGGGACTTGGCTGGGGTTATTGAGAGACCTTAAGACCCGTTCTGGCTCAGGCCCACATCTGCCAAGGTTTCTCCAGGATTCATTCTGCCTCGTGTAAGAGATGCAGATCTATTCTAGTATCACACACACAGACACAAACACCCCAAGCTCGTCCGTCCTCACCCCAAGCTCCTTTGCATTTTGCCCTGGCAACTGACTGAATACTTGGGCTTCCTTTCTCCCCCCCCCCCCCCGCCAGCTCCCTTCTACCGATCATCCCCTCTGGTTTCATAGCCATTTTTTTCCTGCCAGCTCAGGGTATTGGGAACAACAACAAAATAAAACAACAACACACACACTCACACACACATTTTTTTTTTGCTGGGATTGCCAAAAAACCCTGCGTGCTCTACGACTCCCCAAACATCCCTTTATTTTTATTGTTCTGTTAATTACTGTTTAAACTTTAATAAGTCACTTTGTCAGGAAGGGGGGGACCTGCGGCGAGGTTTCTGTGCAAACACTGGGCCCAACGGTGACTCTGGTGTAACATAACCCTTTATACAATGTGGGAATGTTTAGACTGGAACAGAAACTTGTTATTTTACTGACAGTTAAAAGTAAAAAAAAAAATGAAAAGAAAGGCAAATGAAAGGAGGAAGTGAGCTTGATGGGAGAATCACTCCTCTCTTTCTCTCTTGCCCTCTTGCTGGCATTTTTCACAGCTTGTTTTCTTCAAATGTGCCATTGGCAGGCAGATGAATGATCTGCCCCAACTAGCTGGAGCGCTTTGAACATCCCTTAATGCAAGTAACAGGGTATCTGCATCAGAAGAACATAAGAGCCTGTTGGAATCTCCCAGTGGCCAACCAGTTGCCCCCATGGGAATCCTGCAAGCAGGAACTGATCCCAACAGCACTCTCCCCACTTGCGATTCCAAGCAGCTGGTATTCAGAGGCATACAGCCTCAAACAGTGTATGGAGAACACACCCATCATGGCTATTAGCCATCAATAGCCTTCCCATCCATGAATTTGTTTCATTCTCTTTTGAACAAGTCTGGTGGCCATCAGGACATGCATGCAGAAGGTCCCAGGGTCAGTGCCTGGCATCTCCAGGAAAGGCTGGCTGTGTCCCCTGTCTGAAACTCTGGAAAGCTGCTGCCAGCCAGTGTAGACAATACTGAACTAGATGGACCAATGGCCTGATTTGGGCTAAACCTGCTGCCTACGTTCCTATGCTAAACCAGAAAGGGTGGGGATGATACTCACTTTGCATTGTGCTATGTTAAAAGAGCCCCTGAACCCTTGACTGTCTTTTGTGCCTGGGGTTTAAGCTACATCATGCCACTCTGCCCCGAATTCACCACGCGCCTTGCAGTCATATCCACTTCTGCCTCCTTGTGAGTTGCCAAATACTTGCAGTAGTACCTGTTTCTGCCAGCATTGGGAGGGGGGTTTGCTCTGTGGGGGAATGACATTCTGCATGCATGCATGCATGCATACATGTTTGTTTGTTTGTTTGTTTGTTTGTTTGTTTGTTTGTTTGTTTTTAAAAATCAGGACACACATTGCCTACAGCTGAGCCCCCTAAAAGCTACCATGAAACACCAGCCCACAAGGCTGGGTCCCAGGACCAGCAGTCAGGGGGTGGGCTAGCACGCCTTGCAGTTTAGCTGAATTAAGGACTACCATGTTTCTTTTATCCTACCTACCCTTCAAGATGCTTCCTAGAACATTTAATCAGGTGGTGGGACGTAACGTTGACCTTTTGGTATTTCTGTGACATATACCAGCACAAAAGGAGGAAGTGGTCATACTTGCAGAACCCTCTTAAAAACAATAGTGACCCGCTCAAATGCAGAATTATTTACTGGGCGGATCTTGTTTTGGTGTTAGTGGTGTTTCAGAGCTGCCAAAGTTGCCCACGAAGCTCTTGGCAACCCTACAGCACTGAAGTCACCTCCACGTTGAGCCGGCTATTTTTATCCCCCGGCTATAGATAGGCAGTAAAGTCAATGGATATATATGATTTGGAAATGTTCAACTTTGGGTGACCTCCTTTGAGTAGCTGAGTTAAACTGGCCAAAATCAGGGCAATCTCATGCTTGGTGGGGTTGAGGAGATTTTAAAAAATTGGGCAGTCTATAGGTGACAGGCATACATCCTTTGCATTTGCACACCACGAGGGCCAGATCTGGCCCACAGGGTACGTTTCTTCCGACTCATGAAGTTTGCCTTCGTACTCCCAGCATTCGCACTGTGGTTTGGGCTGCAGCACAAAGTCCAATCTGTGCTTCTGCTTGCCCTACAGTTCAGCAGGCAAAAATCAGCACCATCCCAAGTCCCTGGGGACCTTGCACATCCTACAGAGCAGTAATGTTTCCTTCTCGCGCACTGATGCAACTTCTGACACCTTTGCCAAAAACTGTTAGCTGGTCTAGAGAGCATGGCTGCACATCACCTGTTTCTCCTGCAGCCCTCTTCAAGAATTAGTTATAAAAAGTTAGTAAAGAGCTAGTAAATTAGTAAACACATGAGAAAGGGCAGCAAGGCCAGCCACATTACACCTGGCCCTGCTCCCTGTGCATTGGAGATCCCTGGTAAATTAAGATGCTAAAACATTTCCCCTGACTCTTGGCCTTGCTTGCAGGGGCTGATGGGAGCTGAAGTCCAACATCAACTAGGTTGGAGTGGAGGCTGGCCTACTAACCCTCTAGAAAGCAGAGGATAAACTCTGCCATATTCTCTACATAATGCTCAAACGCAACACGGCGGAAATGTATTCCCGTTAATAAGGAAGTCTGTGGACTTGAAGTGGGATGCCGAGGCTGGCTAAAGAGGTGGCAGCGTGTGCCTTAGCACACCAATGTCTGGAACCGTTGACCTGCCTTTTATCCAGAATCCTGCCTCCCTCCCTTCCATTCTCTGGATTCCCAGCTTGGTGGAAGGAAGCAGTTTGCAGGCAGAAATGTAGTAGCTGTGAGTTGGCTGTGGTGGTCTAGTTGCAAAGTTTTTAAGCACTCTAAATGCACACGGCTAAAAATGCACAAACTGGCAAGATTGCAGTGGTCTGAGGATCTATGGACCTTGTGTGCCGATAGAATATTCTGTGCAGCAAGAGGGCGGCTGATTAAGAGGAAGCTGTCTATTCAGTGTGACAATATGGACGAGGCTTTGTAACGATGTCCAGTATCTAGGTGCCTGTTTTTGGAGGGACATCAAAATGTTAGATGTTAAAAACACCCAATATTTTCATCTCTTAGGTGTTTTCTCAGTCCAGTTGCTTCTCTGGGTCTGACTGCATCCTTGCCTACTCCTGTGCACTCTCTTCCACACACACACACACACACACACACACACACACACTTACTTCCTGCCCCCTTGCAGTTTTGCTGCCCTCCCCACGGCCAGTGTGGGTCACTTCAGCCAGAGAGTTTTGCTCAAGGATAGAGCCCCCTGGACGAAGGCGAAGAGCCACTCCGTGTGTGTGTGCGTGTGTGTATAAATATATATATAAATATATATATAAAATGCTGAGGTTTTATTTTTCCGTACTGCGCGTTTCCCTAAATTGCCTTTGACTGTGTGCATCGCTAATGAAAGTTTATGCCCTTGTTAGAAGGACAGCCAGGTCCGTTCCAGTTAGGGTTGGGTCTGTCTTACTGCCAACTGCCCTCCCCAGCGCAGCGCTCTCTCTCGCTCTCTCTCTCACACACACACACTTGCATACATTCACATTCTCTCCCCAGTGAATCAGTGGAGGCTGTTATAAAAGGGGAGGGGGAAGGAAAAAAATTCCCTATTTGTGTAAGTTGCTTTAAAAAGGTTTTATCATGTCATAAAGAAAAGGGGAAGTACTCTCGGAAATTGATCCTGCACACAAGTCCATCGGGCAGAAGGACGTTAGGATGTTAATGGCCATTTTGCTCCGGGGTGGCTTATTAAAAAATTTATACGTAAATGCTTAAAATTGCATAAATTATTTAAAAAAAACATAGTAAGCAATTTGCAAATTGCACTTCACTTTCCCCCTCTCTTTCTCTTAATTTCTCTTCATGTGGTTTAAAATATATATATATGTGTGTGTTATTAAAGAAATATAGCCTTCTTGGGTTGCTGATGTTGTTTTTCTCCTTTTAGGGTTCTCTCTCCCCACCCACTTCCAACACCTTTATCCAAAATGGTTTATATCAGGGTTTTGGTTTTGAGCTTTTCTTTTTAAGCTTTTTTCAAGCCCGAAGTTAGGATTGGATTTCCCCCCCTCTTTTTTTAAGGAAAGAAAAAAAGAGAGAGGTGGGGGAGGTAAAAGAAAGAAGTTTCGATGTGATGAGTGTCTTTTGCCAGTGTGGAATGTCACCCACACATCCTGGAGATCGTACTGGGGAGGTTTATGATGGTTTCCCATTGATTTGTTTCCTCGACGCAGCTGCCGACCTCTATTGAGGGACAAACATAATCAGCGCTGACGCAAATTAGATGGTTATTCGTTTTGAAAATTGACAGAAAAACAATAAAAAAGATGAAATGCTCCCAAATCAATAGATATAATGAAATTCAAATAATCCGAGAGATGAGGTCTCCATGGCAACTGATAATGTGGAAAAGAAAACAATTTAATAAAGGACAGACACACTTTGAAAACAGATTGGGCAAAGGGAAGGCGGGGGTGGGGGTGGGGAGGGAGAGGGTGGGGGCAGGTGGGGGCGGTGGGGGGGGAAGCAAGCAGGGAGGGAGGAGGCAGCGATGGGCAATGGTGGAGTGCTAAGCCCCCCGGGTGGGGGCACCGCACTTCCCACCTCTCCGGTTGGCTAACGGTGCTGTAGTGAAGGATCACTGTCCACCCCAAGGACGCCTGCCATAATTAAGAGAGGCTTTCGGTCCAGAAAGTGCAGATTCAGGTTTTAATACACAAAATTATTTCAGGAGCACTGAATCGGAAAGTCGTTTGTTATGACCTTCCTGAGAGGCCTGGAGCAGGGCATGTTGGAGGCGCGGCGGCTGGGCCCGCTGAGTTATGGCATATTTGTGTTTTTATAGTGCGGAGGGGAGGGGGCAGGGGGGGAGAAGGTTAAACAGTATTTACAGCTCACTTGTTTTCAGAAAGGGGAAGAGAAATAGAGTGCATGAAAAGATGAGAGGGGAGAGAGAGAGAGAGAATGAGAGAGAGAGATCGCCTTGCCCTGCACAAACGCGCATGGATGGGATGGCCGCACCAAAGAGGTGCTTGGGGGCTCTCCAACCTATCTAGGGCTGGCTGCGGGGGAAGGGGGGGAGATGTTGGTGTTTGGGGATGAGCGCCTCTCTACAGCAGTCTTCCCCAAGCTGGTGCCCTCCACACGATATGGGCTACAGCTCCCATCAGCTCCAGTCAGGACTGGCTGGGGCCAATGAGAGCTGTGGTCCGAACCATCTGGGTCGTGCCAGGTTGATGCCAGCTGGTCTGTGGGGTCCAGCTGAGCACTATTCTGCTCATCCACCGTAGAGCCACATTTGAGATTTCTGCTGGACACGTATCTCTCCCATGAGTATTCCCATAAACATGGGTGTGCAACGCTAGTGTGCCTTTCATGTTTTGCATGCTCTTTGGGAGTGGAGCAAAATGATTTGCTTCTGTGTGTGCGCACATACATATTTTAACGCTGACCCTCCACAGATACATATTTTGTACGTGTGGGTAGATCAGTGTTAAATGTTGATGTACCTAGGATATTGGGACGTGGGTGGCACTGTGGGTTAAACCACAGAGCCTAGGACTTGCCAATCAGAAGGTCGGTGGTTCGAATCCCCGCGACGGGGTGAGCTCCCGTTGCTCGGTCCCTGCTCCTGCCAACCTAGCAGCTTGAAAGCACATCAAAGTGCAAGTAGATAAATAGGTACCCCTCCGGCGGGAAGGTAAACAGCGTTTCTGTGCGCCGCTCTGGTTCGCCAGAAGCGACTTAGTCATGCTGGCCACATGACCCGGAAGCTGTACGCCGGCTCCCTCAGCCAATAAAGTGAGATGAGCACCGCAACCCCAGAGTCCGTCACGATTGGACCTAATGGTCAGGGGTCCCTTTATCTTTACCTTTTACCTAGGATATTACTATTGTGTTTCTCCAAAGCTTTGGCTCATTACATGGAAAGAGGGGTTTCGCTGTGTGTGTGTGTGTGTGTGTGTGTGTTGCTGTATACAAGTGTGACTTCATGTGCATGCATGCAAACATTCCTATGCCGCTCTGTCTGAAATGGGTGATATGTACCAGGGTGTATTTCAGTACAATACTTCCTTCTCCCATGTGGCCTTGCCATTTGCATATGCATGTACTCTTGGCTGTGACTGCGTTCCTGTGTGGTGTAGTGCAGGGTACAGCATAGGAGGCCAGAGGCAAGGAACCCCTCAATTCAAATCTCATTTCTAAGTGGCCTTTGGTGTATACCACTCACTCTCTCAGCCCTTCCCTTCCCTTCTAGATTATGGACATAATGATACTCCCCTACCTCATAGGGGTTGTGGTATCGACTGGTGAAGTATTGAGTGCTGTATAAATGCTAAGCATTGCTATCCTTATGCTTGTACGATTAAAGAGAGCTTTTACATGATGTGAGAGAACCTCCTTGAGAAGGTTATCAGCTTCTGGCCTTCTGTGGCTTCCATCATAAGAACATAAGGAGAGCCTGCTAGATCTGGCCTGTGGTCATTACATTACATTACATTAGCCCAGCATTCTGTTCTCACAGTGGCCAACCAGATGCTTCTGTGAAACCCACAAGCAGGACCTGAGCCCAACAGAAACTCTTCCCTCCTGCAGTTTCGAGGTATTAAGAAGTACACTGTCCCATACAACAGAAGGGCATATCCATCGGGGCTACTAGCCACTGGTGGCTTTATCCTCAATGAATTTGTCTAATTCCCATTCTCCATGGGCAGGAACTATGGCTTCCCGTTCTTTGGAGGTGAGACTCCTGGGAGTTAGCCGTAGGTAACAAGTTGCCCATTTCTCCTAGCACAGCTCATCAATACTCCTTCCCTAGAACAGATCCCAGGGTAAGTTGTCCAGAAACAGTTCCATGTAGCAGCACCCAAGACTATATTGCCCTTAACGCTAAACCTCCCTTTTATTATCTGCATTGTTTCCTTCGGAGCCTTTGCCTTTGGGACGGAAGAGTTTGAAGAGTCTGATGTTTTGGATCCCGTTCCTTTGGCAATGTGCCTGGCTTCCCGGATAACTTTCCGCAAGACGAACCCTCCCGGTCTTTTGCTGGCCAGCAGCTACACTTCCTTTAGTGCTCCCACTACCCCCACCCCTCCTTTCTCTCTCTCTCCCCACCCACCCCACAGCAACCCTTGTTTTTCGCTTGTAAAATGGGGCAAGATTGATGGCTCGGGCTGTGGTGTAGATGTTAACACTTCTGGTTGATTTATGGAGTTACTTAGCCGACAAGTGAGACCACTTAGACTCGTTTTGGATAGTAAACCTTTTAATGCGTGTAAAAATATAAACAAAATTAAAATAAGCTAGAGGATGGAAGATGCAGATTTGGGAGTGACGTTTTAATTTTATATTTTTCAGTTGTTGTTTTTCTTTTTAAAAAAAAGTAAAGGGAAAGTCCAGTTAAGACACGAAGCAGGAACAGAACCCCTTTTGCAAATGGCAAGCCAGTGTTCCTACATTGGGGGAAAGTGTTTCCTATGAATAATAGCACAGGGGAAAGGTGATAGAGAATGTTATTGATTTAACCAGAGCTGGAGATAGAGATGCAATGGCAGGTATGGCAAGAACGTTTGTAAGTCTTATTAGGAGAGAGACCAAGAGAGAGTAAGCCTAGAACACATTGGCACTTGCTTCTGAGTAGACATGCACCATAAAAGCCATTGTGGATCAAGAAGATCTGGGATGTCTGCATTTCCCTGCAATGGCAAAAGTTATGCTGGAGGAAGTAGATGATCTCTCCACCTCAAGAGAAAAGGTTTTGTTAGATGTGGGACTTGGCTACCTCAACGGAATGGGTGTTCTATATATTGCTTTGAAAGGGGCAAATGAACCAAGAACATTTGTAATAATGTTTCACAATAACACCTAGGCCCTGCTTTCTGTCTTGTGGCTGAGGCAAAAGGAAAATTTGGGAGAGAGATATTGAAATGACTTAAAGGGGGCAACATGGACCAGCAGCCCCAGGGCTTGGATCTCGAACACTGAGGCCAACTTCCCAATAGAGGCCCATGTGGTTGCCAGGCAACTCACAGGCTTCTCTCAGGCCTCCCTCTCAACCTAGATTTTGTGTATATCACAATTGGGCCTGGAAGCCAATTCTGCATATCCTCACATATACCCAGTGCCTTTTTTCTAGGGATACTTCATTTTTACCATTTTATAGTTCAAATCAGGAGAAATAAATACAGTAAATGGACAAAAGTACAAAGATTCACAAAATGTTTAGGGTTATGCGTACCCCCATAAAAAAGCACTGCATATACCAATATCAAAATATTGCCCTGGGAAAGTACATGGGGTTTTTTGTTTGTAACAGAAGGTTCAGGATAGAAGTGTTCAGATAATGGCTGGAGCACTGAGGCTATTTTTTTAAAAAGGGGGGTGTTGTTGTCCCCCCCCCATATTATGTCTTAACTATAGTGTTGGGCTTCAAATGTACTGACTTAGGAAAGCTCTCTGCGCCCTATAGAAACTCCTCATGTAGAAATTCAAGATGCTGGATCGCCCTGAGTATGAGCACAAGAATTTTCATCCCTGGACTTTGGAAGGCCTTTCGGCAGGGCGCCCTCTGTGTTGTCCCTTCCCTCACTGAGTCTGCCTCCTCACTGCAACAAGGCCAGAGGGGTCTTGGAAGTAGATCCCTGGATGGCATGTGGGCTCTTGACAGATATGCAGTCATGCTAGCTCTTGGCACCAGTTCTACTCACCTAGCTGTTATCATGGCTGCCTCTCCTCCCTGCTTGAAGCACAACGCCAGAAGGAAGGAGCCTGCTCTTCATTGCCAGGGTACATTTGTGGCATGCCCATTGTGGCCTCGAACTCGGGATCTGGAAATGAGTGGTGCGCCGAGGGCCAGATATAAGCTGCCCTTTAGACTTCTGCATGGGCTGCAAGTCAGTCATGCAGGTGCTTATAGGGGGGGGGGGGCGGCATTAAATCATGGCTTCCCGGTAACATAAGTCAACTGTATATGTGACCAGCACAACATAGGCCAATTTTGTTCTATGTTCAAGAGCCCATTGCAATCTAGATTTGTACCATCCTGGCCCCAGCAAGACCAGCACCTGTCCTGAACCCCTGGTCTACGTGGCGACAAGTCAGTGTGTCAAGTTCCCACTCCAGGGTCAATCTGCGTGTCCAAACCAAAGCACGATCCCACAGAGATCCTAGAGCAATCAACATGGGCAGTTGAGCAGATACAGCACCTCAGCTCTGCTGCCTTTTGCATGTGGATTGCCGCATCTGGGATTGATGAGGCATGGGGCCCTCACCTGCTCCAAGCCTACTCCGGCTGAGGAATCACACACCTCCTCCTAGAGCTAGCGAGCCCCACCTGTCGGCCTTTGCCTGCCTCAGCCTCCTAGAGCACTCTGCCTGCTGTTCCCTATGCCTCAGAATCTGCTGTGTTTGTTGAGACAGGGGCCCCTCTGGCTCTGGTGATGGGTCCTGCTGCTCTGGTTCCTGTGCACTGACTCCCATCCATCATGCTCCGCCACCATGTGAGTACTTACTACACCAACCTCTCCTTCCCCATCCCCAGGTTGCCCTGGTGTGTCTCAGTCCCAGCTACACTCCTTGCCAGGATCCTCTTCCTCCTTCCATAGTCCTGCCAGTTCATGAAGTCCCAATTTGCCAGCCATGGGTAGTCACCATACAATAACTCTCTGTGGCCTGTTCCAAAAGCCGCATTGCATCTGTTAACACAGAGAGCAAAACCTGGCAGGTTTTGGATGTCTCCTGACCTTCTGGGCCTTTGCAGACCCTAGGAATCTGTGTGTTTGGTACTTATCTTTGCAGGCCCTACCCTAAGAGGCCTTGCTCTCGGCATTTCAGGTTGTGAACCCCTTAGGACCTGGCAGCCAGTTCCAACTAAGCCTCCCAGAATACCTTGCTGTAATCCTGTGGACTCCAGAGCCAATGCGCCATGTGGCAAAGGTGCTCAGTGCCGAGAGTTTGTGCAGCGCCCGTCTGATTTTTGTGTGCGTGCCACCTGATTGGTGTTCCAAGCCTGCGAGGTGAGGAGGACAGCAGTGGTTAAAGCAAGCAGCGCAGAATCTCCATTTGGGCCGGCTGCGCTCCCAATGCGGCTGGCCTGCCTCTTTCTCCCTTGGCCAGTTGATATATGGCATAAATTAGGCCTCTGAAGGGGGATACTGCATCCTTAAGAAGAAATATGTCCTCATTTTTCTTAAACACCGTTTGCACTGAGTGAAATGTTTAGAAGGGGACGCTGAGGGATAACTTTATTTCTTACCAGGGAGTTCAGAGCCGTTCAGTTAAGCTCATAAAACATTGGGAGTAAGGAAGCTGACAGGCTACCCGTGCATTAGAAAAAGCATTATTCATCCTGGGGGAAGCTCACCCCATGCTGGAGCCAGGCATTTACCAATGGGGTGTTTTGGGGCCCTGGTTAATGAGTGCAGGAGAGAAGGGATCCGGGGCAATCTACCCTCGGAGTAGGGCCACAGGCCATCCCGTCAACGAGAGTACAGCTCAGAAATACCTTTATTAAGCCATTGAGGAGCCATCCTCAGTTCAGCTTCATGCAATGGCAGTGATTGCAAAAATGTTTGGAGGAGGATGGAGGAACAAGCCTCTCAAGAGATGATGCTGATGTTGTTGATGATGATTTTTACGGGGGGGGGGGGGGAGGGAAAGTTCCAAAGTGACTTACAGGATATTAAAAAATGCCAAAACTATTCTCTACACATTTTAAATGCCGATTAATAGAATAGAAATGACTACAGGTGTGCCATTCAACACTAAGGAAGGGCAAACCCTACCCAGCTTCACTAAAATATAAGCATCAAAAACAGGCCATAAATCATATTACAGTGTACTCTACATTTCACCCCTTTCGATGTGGGGGCAGACAAGAATTAAAAGGGATGGTTTCAAGGCCTCAGTTGCTAGTTTATTGTTCCTCCTGTTTTGTCTTCCAGCGCTCCGTGCTTTTCAAGGCTCATATAGGCAGCTCAGGTGGTGATATGAGCCTTGAAAAGCCTGGGCCTTAAAATTAGCAAACAAGGCACTGCTTTTTCTGCTTGGCATGTGGGGACAGAATAGGGCCTTCTTAGTGGCAGCACCCCAGATATGGAACTCTCTTCACTTGCAGCTATACCCTTGAAAAGCTTCCATCATCGCCTAAATATATTTTTGTTTGCCCAGATTGATCTGTTAGCTGCTGTGATCCTTAAATTTTTGATGCTGTCCTATCTTGTATGATTAATCATGCTTTGATATTGTAGGATGTCTCGCTGTATTTTCTTGTTTTTGCTTCTGCAATTGTCTGCATTTTATCATTTATATTGTGTTTAATTTTGCTGGTGGGTTTGGGGAAACGACTTTGTGATCTTTCTCTTGATGGGCAAGCAGCATACAAATATGTGAGGAAATAAACGAACACGCAAAATAAAGTGAATAAGTAGAGCTAAAAGAAGAAGTGGGAGGGAGCATCACTCTCCCGGCTTCCTTTGTCCGCTCTGTACACCTTTCATGGAGGGAAAACCGTAACCATCCTCAGCACCTCATGATGAAGGGGGAGTTTCTTGGGTGCCAGAGGATGTTCTTGGGCTTTGTGCCCAAGGCTGCCCCATTTGCAGTGCCAGATGTATATAGTCCTCCACCATTTTTTTTTTTAAATCCTAACAATCGCCCTGTCACGTAGGTTAGGGTAAGAGATTATCACCGGGCCAGAAATCACCCAGAGAGCTTCACAGCTAAGCGAGGGATTTGCTAAGTATACAAATTTAATAAATAATAATAACAGTCCAACACTCTAATTCAGCCTTCTCCAACTTGGTGCCTTCCAGATGTTTTGGACTACAACCCAGTGCTGGCCGGTGCTGGTGCTGATAGTTGTAGTCCAAAACATCTGGAAGGCACCAAGTTGGGGGAGGCTGCTCTAAGCCAAGGGTAGCCAATGTGCTTCCCTTCCTGATGTTGTTGGGCTGCATCTCCCATCACCCTTGGCTATTGACCCTGCTGCCTGGGACTTCAAGGAGACAGGAGCCCAACAGCATATCCACGTTGGTTGCCTCTGGTCTGACCATCACATAACATTGGTGTGCCTGTCCTACCAGCAACCTGTAGCAACCTTTGCTTTATTTTTATTTTTTATATATATTTTGCTTTGCTTTGCTTTGCTTTATTAGATTAGATTAGATTTATTTACAGCCCTTCATCATAAGATCTCAGGGTGGTTCATACAAGGAAGAAGAATTTTAAGCTCCACCAGAGAACAAAGGCACCCTTGAAGGAAGTAGTTTTAAAGGTGACACGCCACACCCACCACCGACTTTTTCTTCTTTATGATGAAGCGTATGTTACCATTGGAGATACCTCTAGCCTTGATTCCTTCTGGTGGAATCGAATGTAGGCACCCTGGTAACACAAGCTGACACGGGGTCCCCTGTGGCTTGTCAGTCCAAGGTTACCAGCCTGAAGGTGCTGGCTTGGCAGACAGTGCAGAATGCCAGCCACAGAGACATCTTCCTTCCTTCCTTCCATCTATTTCACTCCACCCCCTGCCACCCATGCACACCCCACCCATTTTTTATGCCAAAAGATTTAATATTTGTTTGAAATGAGAAATAGTCCTCAAATGAATTTGGAGAGTCGGGGAATTAATGTCAACTCCCCACCCCCTGCACCAATACACACACACACACACTTACTTTCCAGCTTTTCTTCTCTCCCCCCCCCCCACTTTCAATTTCTGAAGCCTGCTGATTTGAATATTTATAAATATCAGTAAATTATTTATTGTAGCAATCTGCTGTGCCATTTCACCGATCACCGTTAACACTTTAGGGTTTTCTCTTTCGGAGAGATTGCAGCGCAAGAATTGGCGAGGGTGCCGGGTGAGGGGGACCTGAGGAGGGCACAGGAAAGCTGAGAATGTATCTGTGTGTGTACATGCAAAGTTGTGTCACACAGGGTGGAAGGATTGCTGTGTGTTGCCCGGAGTATGGAAGGGTCCTTTGTATTGCTGTGCATGTTACCAGCGTCAGAAAAGTTTTCCTCTGCTCTGCGTGTGTTTTATATGGGTCCAGCGGTCTTACAGAGAAAGACTTAAATAAGACTTTGAGGAGAATGGTCAGGGCTGTTGTCAAAAGATAATTAGAGGGCTATTCATATTTACTGTGTAACTATAGCGAAGCGATATTGTTATTGAACCCCAATTCTGCCCTCCAGAAATGCTAGGTTGTGCAACCATATAACTCCTAGCTTGCATGAATGATATTATTTTGTGAAATTTTGTTTTTGTTGGTCTGGATGGGTGTGTGAGGAAATGTGCAAGGAAATGAGGTTCTCCCCCTCCCCCCCCAAAAATAAAACCTACTGGAAATCTTGTCTACCTCACTCTATTTCATGAGGCTACTTTCCTCTTAATACTATTTATTACTAGAACATATCTCATTTTTTAAAAGAAAAGTTCAGCAAAATTCTGCTGTCCATTCCAGGTCTTATGTGATTGCAGAATACACAGCCTCCAGTTCCCTCCTCCTTGTGTTTCTCATTTTTCAAACCAAAAAATCGCCTCTCTTTGGAGGAAACTGAAAGCCTCTTTTGCTCCTCCAGTCCCATGTGTCCAAGGTGAAGCGGCACCCATGTTCTTTCCAGTGCCCGTCCCCTGGGCATTGCTTGCCCTCCTTCCAGCCATGAAGAATTTGCGGTTCCAGTGACCATGGACTCCGCTTAGCAGCGCCGCTGTGGAACTCTCCCAAGGTCAGGCGAAAGAGACAGCGTTCCACTAAGCCGAGGTCATCTCTTGAGCTAAAAGCAATAAAATGTTTTATTGATAAACTGGAGCGGCGGGGGGAGGGACGGGTGTCAAAGCACACCAAGTCCACTTTTTTTGCACACCTCCCACCCATGGAATTGGACCCCATCCCTCATGGTGTATTTCCCAGACAGGGCTTTCAAAGGAAATACAGTAATATTTTAAAAAACACAACACCCAGCCTCATCTGGCCTGTGTTGGGAAATGGGTAGGTATGTTTGGGGCTGGTTTTGAGGAGAGTTGCTCCCTACTGTTTTTGCTGACTCATTTCAGAACCATGGGCCTTGAACCCAGGACCATGTGGAGTTCTTGTGGGACTGCTTTGGAACAGAACCCCACATTTGGAGGTGGAGAGGTGACAGTGGGAGGAAATCAAGTCATTGTTGTTGTTTTTTCAAGTGGGCCATGACACTTTTATCTGAGGTTTTAAAGTTCCGCGAGGAACTTTTTTTGCCTAGATGTGCTTTCTGCTCCTCTGTCCCTTCTGCCCCCTTCAAAAAAAACAACCCAGAGATGCTCACCTCTTCATCTGACTAGAAGTGTTTCACCCAAACATTGGCCACATAGTCTTTGCCATCTCATGGTCCAGCAACTTGAAAACAAACAAAACTTAAAGCTGAGAAAGTTGTGATGTACAATCAGAGCCCCATTGTCAAATCCCACACCCCAAACGGGACGGGATTATAAACTCTCTTGTTGCTGCTGTTGCGTTTATGTACCATTCCTATAACACAGTCCTGCCTGTGGTTTGCAAACATTGTTAAAAAGACAAGCCAAGGTTCAAAACACGAAAACCAACGATAAACGCTTCAAATCGGCCCAAGGAATAGCATAGAAACAGGACCAACCCCACCCTGCAGCTCTCCAAGTCCTATCCTGGCTGCTGAGTGGTCTAGATGGCTTCTTGGTGTCTTTTGGCTTTAGGTGCATTTTGGCAACCTGCACCTACTTCAGTTGAAAAACGTGTACAGTTTTCAAACCCACAGGAGCACACGCACGCAAGCAAACAAGCTCCCCCCCCCAATCCACTCCCGTCTGCCTGGCCCGCCATTTCCTCCCTCAACCGCCCCAAACAATGTTGTGAATAATTGATCGGATGAAACCCTCACAGCTCCTGGAAAGCTGGCACGGCGGCTTCCCTCCTGAGCGCAGCTACTCAGCTGGGCTTAAAATTCTTCAATAAGAATACGAGAGGTCCATCTGTTCCTTTTTTCCATGCAGCCCTCTGAAGTGACAGTCCTCACAAGCCCCGCTTCCTTTCCCCACCCACCATTCCCTTCCACAACAGGGGTATCCTCAGCTGGGTTTGAGCAGCACCCCACTCCACTCTATACCCAGGAATGCCCTTCCTCTAGAGTCAAGAGGCTCTTGGTCCCTTAATCCACCTGCCCAGCTCAGAGTCTCTTCCAGCACTTTTCCTTCCCAGTTTTAAAAAATTTACCTCTTCATCATTCTCCTGTCTCTCACCAACTCCCACTCATTAACTCTCAATTTACCTTATTGTTGTGATTCTTTAGGGATAATAATAATAATAATAATAATAATAATAATAATAATAATATACTAGCAAGTTCTTAAAACAGTAAAATAAGCAGGCTTCGCTTTCTCCGCCAGATAGGCATTGCCCAGAGTGTTTGGCTGAAGGCTGTTTGTGCACTGTGCTTTCAGTACGGATGGTACACCAAGAAGAAAACTGGATTCTGTGACCTGGATAGATGATTGCAAGCTAAGCACATTTGCACATATTTGCTTAATTTTGCATAATTTTGCATCTGCTAAATCCTGAAGAGGAGAAAGGAGCTGAGCAGGCCATTAAAGAACCTCTCCCCAATTGCTAGGAATGCTACATAGACACACAGAATTTTTGATTTTACCCAGAGGCTTTCAAGCCTACCTCCTTGGTCTTGAGGACTAGATGCTTGCCTTTCTTTTACATATGGACACTTGAGATTTTCAACTGACAGAATTATGAGCCCAACGCCAGACTTTTTTCTTGGGGGGAGCAATTGCTGAATAATACTGAGCTCAAAGCATGCTGCTCAATCCATATTCATGGGCATTTGTGCTCAGAGTTTAGCCTACTGCCTTGCATAGCTTGTTTAGTGCAATTTCCACTGTTGCATTTCCTGGCTCATTTCTGCTACTACCATGAGGACTAGATGGCTGCTTTTCATTTAAAATGCAATTGGGAGTTCTCATGGTTTCCACAGGTTTGCAAGTTCCTGAGTCCTGTTTCTTTCTCCCCCTCTTTCTCCTCTTCGGGCTCTCAGCTGCTCTAAGCGGGAGGGGGCCATCTTTGTGCCTGCCACGCCACACGGGTGTAAACTTTTCAGCTGCATTGTTTTCACAGGAAGCATTCAGTGTAAATACAGCATGTGGGAGAGTTTGTCCTGGGCAGAGATGAAAAAGTCTCTGTGACAGGCATGGGTTATAAACTGCTTCCTTGGATTGATGTGAAATCAAAACATTTCTTTTCGGGAGAAGAAAATCATAGGGGATGTTTACTTAGCCTGTAGAACTGAGGCTGGTGCAGAGTTCGTGGGGGTGGGGGTTAGGCTGCTTCGGTCCCAGGAATGCCTTTTCTGCATCAACTGCCCATCAGACTTTGCACATACTACACGCTAAGACGGATTCTGCAGCAGGACAGAGAAGTAAAGAATATAATATCAGGCCCGTGGTCCTTCTAATCCATCATCCTGTTCTCACAGTGGCCCACCAGGTGCCCTTAAGAAGCCGACAAGCAGGGCCTAAGTGCAAGAGCACTCTCCTCCTGTGGTTTCCAGTATTCAGAGACAAACTGCCTCCAAGAGTAGATGCAGAACATAGCCGCTGTGGCTAGCAGCAACCGATTGCCTTATCTTCCAGAAATTTGTCTAATCCCTTTTAAGGCAGAGGGAGATAGAATGTGTTGCCATTCTTCATGTGTCAGGTAGAGGATACCATAAGAGTTTTATTTTTATCTGTTTAAAAAAAGGGGGAGATGCCTGCAAATAGAAAACTAGCCCATCAGTGTTGAAAGTGCCCTTCTTGGCCTCCCACCATCAAAATGGCAGGACCAGCAACTGTCTCACCAGACTGAGGATTGCAAAAAGCGAAAAGCAGGTTTTCCATGTGGGAAAAGGGCTAGAAAGCAGCTCCGCCCTTGGATTGTTAGCTCTTTGCATCACCGTTCAGCTATTTCAACCGGTGGGAAAATTTGATCAAAGCAAGGAGCAGCGAGTTAAATTAGCTACAGTTTAAGTAAGCGCTCATTTATAACTGCATTTGTTTGTATCCTTGCCCAAGTACCTCTGTGACTCCTCCCTCTGTTGCCTCCTTTGCTACTAAATTTTAACTAGTAAGTCCCTAGGGGGTTCGGTACTGAAATAAAAATTAGCAGATTTTAAAAATATTATTTCATAGAACCATAGAATTGGAAGGGACCACAAGGGCCATCTAGTCCAACCCCCTGCAATACAGGAATCTGTTGCCCAACACTGGGCTTGAACCCACAACCATGAGATTAAAAGACTCGTGCTCTGCCAATTTCTAAGGTGCCCTACATTTTGATGGCAGAGCTGTGAGGAGCTGGTCAAGATGCCTAAGCCTCAGAGAAGTGCCTTTTAAAAATCCCCTCATCTTTTGGAGCTGCAAAACGTTTGCGGTTCTCCCTCCTGTCTCAGTGTTTCTTAAATACCAGTTGCTGAAAGTGGTAGGAGGGGAGAGTGGTGCTTGTGTGCTTCCTCTTGGGGCATGCGTTTGTGAGAACAGAGTGCTGGAGTAGATGGGCCACTGGCCTGATCCAGCTGCAGGGCTCTCCGATAGGCCAGGAGGTGAGCCATGTCTGGGGGATATTCCACATCCTCGCAGCAATATTTCTCCCCCACCCTGCTGCCCACCATCCTTTTCCTTTAGATAAATATTTATAGAATCGTTTTGCCATCCCTACGTGTCTTTGGCTTCTTCCTTCTGGGATGACGGGACTGTCCCTCATCCCGAGGAAGTTGTGGAAGGGTGGAAACGGATGAAGGAGGGGCGGTGGACCGAGGGAGTTGGAGAGATGTCCGTTTGTGCTGAGGCCAGGAGGGGGCTTTCTTTCGGGGGGCCGCTGATAGGATCTGACACCTCGATGCCTCCAGCAGGCTGAGGAAGGCCTGTCCTGTAGAAAAGATCTGTGCTGGACCATGGTGTGTGTTGCAGAAGTGCTCTCTCTCCCTGTGCTGAATCATCAGTGGCCTGATGGCCTGCCTTGGAGGCTGCTGTCCAAACCTTTTTCCTTCAGCTACGTTCCCCAAGCCATCTTTTCTCCAAAGCATATGGGTGCACCCCTCCTCCCCGTTTAAAACAGTGCCCTCCCCTCTTGAGTGCTTTGGCTGATCTGTTTAGCAGAGCTGGTTTTGATGCTCCGTTCCACCCACCTTAACCTCATTTGATCCTCCAACTTAGGTGTAGCTGAGGGCAGGACTCTGCCCTGAGTTTAACAGGCCTTGGTTGAGCTTTCCGGATCAGGTGGGGCCAGGGAAGCACAGTGACGAAACAGCGACCTGGATTCCCCTGAGCCAACATGACACAGGAGGGTGTGAGAGTGAGAGCGCACGTGTTTGTGTGTCACTGGAGCCTCGATGTATTTGGGGTGTGTACATGGTGTGTGCTCTCCTGGGAGTACATGGGTGGGTGTGTCAATAGCACAGGTGCGTGTCTTTTTTGTTTTGCTATTATCTGGGAATCACATATTTGTGGGTGAGAGGAACAAAGGGAGAAGGGCGATTCAGGTTTTTTGCATGGATTGCAGGCCTCCCACCTTGAGCCAAGAGGCTTTTAGCAACTTGGATATTGCTCCTTGCTGCTCAGGAGGGAAAAACATCTGATCACCTGCCTTTGCCTGAGCTCTGTCTGGCTTTGACCTCAAAGTCCATGAAAAAGGTGGCAATTAAATGGGGTATGGACTGAACACTGTACATAGAAAGACCCAGGCTATGCTGTCCTATGCTCCCCAAAAAAGAGCAAAAAGGAGGAGCAACATCCTGGATATGCCCAAAGCAACCGAACAACATCTAAAATGTGTTGCAAGGCCCATCCTAGATCGTTGCCACCTGGGCCTCAACATAAATGGGCCGTTCATGATGCAGGAGCTGCTGAGGCCTTTGGCATTCAGATCCAGAAGAGCTGTGGGTACCACTGTCTTGTTTCCCTGGCCTAGGAGGGCTTTATGGGGGGGAGATGGCATCCTCTCCTCCCTGGCCATGGTTTCCTGGGCGGCTTGTGGCCGATTTTGTTTCTCTTCTGCCGCTCTTGGCAGGAGAGCGTGCCCAGAGCTGTCAGCCGCTAATGTTAAGCAGCCACACGCTGGCTGTCGGGGGAAGAGAGAGAGAGTCTAAAGTTTCAGGCTGTTTGCGTTGGACTGTCAGGCTGGAGGATTAGGGGGATGTCACAACGGCTCCCGGGCACGTCGCTGGGGGTCTGATAGATCACAACTTCCTTCTGTGTTTCGGGGTCTCAAACCAGAGTCATTCATTTTTATCACAGGAGGAGGAGGGAGAATGCAAGAGACCCAGAAGCTTTTTTACAAGCAGCAAGGGAAATCTTGCTCTTTGGAAGCAAGTTGAAAGCATCCTTCTCATCCTCCCCCCCCCCCCATGAATCTGTTTTTGCAGCTGGGCAGAACTAGGTACCAAGTGAGGGAAGAGCAGGTAAAATAGCAGGAGAGGAAGAGAGAAGGGGGGTTCTTCTGAGCAGTGAATAGAAACCCTGTCCAAAGGAGAATCTACTTTGGTTTCTCCAACCCACAGCACATCAAGGGTCGGTTCCTGCAATGTGTCAGAAACCTCCTCCATGCTCAGCAATGAGCCTGTTGCGTGTGAGCCTTATTGCATTGCTGATTCCTGCTGTTAGGAGACGGACAGGCTGTCTTGCCATGAGCCACCGTGCTGCAAAAGCTTCAGGCTCTGAGGCAATCGCTGTGCCAAGCACACGACTCAAACGGCTGCCCGGACCCTTCCTGAGAGAGGGGCTGACACAAATGAGGGGTGGAGACCTAGGTCTCTGTTTCTTCATCTCACCTCAACATCAGGGGAGGGGAGGCTGCATCCTTAAGCTGCTGTGGGGTGGGGTGTCTCGTCCTTTTCTAAAGCCACACCGCTGCTGTAGCATTTGTGGGAAGCTCATGCTATCGGTTTGATAGCCAATGGACTATAAATTCTCCCCTCCTGTGCTCCCTTCTGAAAGTGTTGCAAACCAAAACTGTCTTAGGCATGAGGATGCAACCTCAGTGATGTAAAGATAGAAAGGCAGCTGTGTTGATCCATAAGAGAAAAACGACAACAACTCTAGTTTCTATTGTTAGGCAATACCTTTATGAGGACCAACCGAAGTGTCACAAAATGGGAAGCAAACCCTTCCTCAGGCTCAGGTGTTACACAGAACAGGGAGTGCCTGAGATGAGGAAGAGGTTGGGGAGGGGGACTTTTAAAAGTACAATATTTGGGCTGGATGTTGTAACCACTGGATGGGCTTGGGTTCAGTTTTAAGATGGTGATTGGAGCCTGACCAGAGTAAGTCTCTGCTGAGATGCCAGCAATATTAGGTTATGGTGAGGTTTCTGGCTGCTCCCCATTTTTTGAAAACGTAAAGCGCAGCTGTTTCACCCAAATCTGCCTCGTACCTCGAGTGAAACCTAGGGATTCCTCATCAGCAAGAGAGGAGAAACCCAAAACAAAACGAACAAGGCAGACCATATTAGCAAAGCCAGAAATGTGTCTAATTAAAGCTTTTGAATTTCATGGGACTCATAGATTGTGGAAGAAGGGCTCACCCAAGACTAATCCGAGAGCCTTAGTTGAGCGGGGGATTGTGAGTGTGGCTTCCTCATGCCCAGAGCTCATGCTCTAACCACCTTGCCACACAGCTGCTGAAGCAAATGCTCCAGGATTCTGCTCAACTCACTGGGGGATTGTGGAAAGGTGGTCAGTGTGGTGTAACAGAGCGTTACACCAGGAAGATATGAGTTCAAATCACTACTAAATCAGCCATAAAGCTCACTGAGTGACACTGGGCCAATCATGATCTCCACAGCTAACCTACCTCACAGGGTCATTGTGACAGTGAAAGGGAGGGAGCCCCTGAGCTTCTTACAGGAAGCACAGAATGTAAATAATGAAGAAACTGCTAATTTGCTTGTGTGGATTTGCTTTGGGATGAAGCCAATTGTGATTTAGTCCACTTGTTTATTCTTCTTTCGGTTATTTGAACTGTATTCAAACTTGCTTTGGGTGCATTGGAGACTACCCCACCCTCTAACTGTCTCGCTTTCTCTCTCTCTTTTTGTTTCTTCCCTCCAGCTGAAAGAACTATATGCACTGACAGAACCTCAGGTAACCCCAAGATGGCTGCCAAGCGCAAAGGTGGCTTGAAGCTGAACGCGATCTGTGCAAAGCTCAGCCGCCAGGTCGTTGTTGACCACAAGGGACCCGAGCGGGCGCATGCTGAAAAGCCTCCCCTGGGTCGGGGGAGCGCTGGTGGGGGCACCCTCACCACTGCAAAGGATATCGCCCGGCCTGGGGCCAAGGAACTGGGCCCAGAGTTCCCTGAGGGGGTCGACCGCGTGCAGAAGATTGAGGAGGACAAGCGAAGGGAAGTGATTGAAAAGTGGGTCAACGGGGAGTACAGCGAAGACTCCTTGCTGGGGCGCATCGAGAGCAAGGAACCCAGGGGCTCCGAGGGCGCTGAGGTGCCCCCCGAAGGCGTGTATATGGTACAGCCCAAGGGGTGCAGTGATGAAGAGGACAACGTGGATGAGGCCGAGCCACTGAGGGGACCCCAAGATGGGAGCAGCTTCCTGGATGAACGGGATTCGGATGGGCCTCCCTCGAAGGACGAAAGCTTCCGGGGTCCCAGCAGTGAGGTGGTCTCCAAGCTAGGTGGAGGAGCTGCCTCAGGTAAGGCTGCCTAGGCTGGCATCTCTGTTATGCTCTTTCTTGGGCACTGAAAAACCGGTACGTTTGCTGGATGGATCCAGGGTCTGTTTGATCATCCTAACAAATTTCTACCCAGCTGTTACTAGGTTGGTGGCTCTTCTTTTTTTGGGGGGGAGAGCATTTCCTGTTGCGTACAGCTTGGCTTACTTACACGACTTGCCTACAGGTATTGCTCTGTAAGTCCCTCTTGCAGATCATCTGCTCCCTGCACACAGCATTCTGTATTCTGGACTCAGGTGGGTGGGATGGCGTGAGGAGCTGACCTAGGTAGCTTTTTATCCCCTTCAACAATGAGCAGCATATTCCCTGTGTCAAAGGACGCCCAGGCAGTCCCTGAACCCCACATTGTGGGCTAGCCCCAACACTCCGTTTAAAAGCAAAATGCAATTAGTTCTATTTTAAAAAGGGATTTTGAAATGTGACTAATCTATTGTAGTAGCCACTTAAAACAATCAATGGTACCTTGAACATTTATAATAAATGAGGACAATCCCCATACATATATATATATATGCTTATTAATATATATAATTTAGTAGGCTAAAATAACAATAAGTATTATTTCAACTTATTTAAAATATTAATTGCAGCTACTCAATTTTACAGTGCAACTCTATATATGCCCACTTGAAATTAAGCCCCATCAAGTGCTAACTGTCCCTAGTCCCAAGTAAGTGAGTGCAAGATTGTACCTAACCATCTAATGCCATACATTAAAAAAGTATAAAATGGCGAGTTAAATGAAATGCCATTGATAACAACATACAACTGCAGCTTCAGCACCATCGCCAGAACTCCTGAAGAAAATCAGAATATATTCCCTTCCTTCTTTCTGCTTTATTGTCTATGCTTGCGCTGCAGATGTGTTCAACCAGCTTCGCAGAACATTGCTATGGCACATACCATGAAAAGAGTGCTGGCTTCGTGCTTGTGCTCATGTGTGCTTGCACAAGTGTGTGTCTGAGTGGGCCTTTGGCTCCTCTGACGCAGCCGCCAGGCCCTCCGTCTCCCCCTTCCAGCCCACCCCCCACAATTGCTTCCCCTCTTCCCTGGAAGGGGAGAGAAAGGAATGAAGACAGGGACATGGAACACAGATCTCAGCTGAGTGGGGAGATGTGCTGGCAGAAGAGAGAAGCGGCTTCTTTCCCTCGGCCTTCCCCTCTAGAGGAATTTTGGCCGCCACTGGCTCAGCGACAAAACAGCAGCAGCTCCTTCTGTGACACCTCTGCCTGCCACCGCTCAGGCCTGCCTGGCGGACACATTAGCACGAACGAGACTTCTCTCTTTTTCCAGCTCTTCCTACCCTGGGAGCTGTTTTACAGCGAGTTTAATTTCCCTTCCTTTTTTTTTTAATTGTTGCCTTCCTTGTTGTTTTTATTTATCTACCTTATGCGTGTGCTTTTTTTCCAACCTCTTCCTGGGACAAAACTACCTTCCCAAGGCGGTTTACAATATTACCATTGCTGTTGTTACTATTATTACCGCTTAACATCGCTTGCTTACATCTCCGGGGAATGTGTGCTTTTGGCTATTATGTATGGAATGAGGGGGAAGGAGGGGAGTTACGTTATGGTTTGCAGTTCCATAAAATCCATAAACAAATCTTAAACCATCATAATCATTGTCAGTTTGTTACCTGCCCTTCCCCACTAGGTCACGGGCCAGGTCTCAACGATTTAAGCAATAAAGATAGTTTAAAACAAATTACTATTGTAGCAATAGTGTGTGTCTTGAAAATACATGCAGTGGTGCCTCGGTTTAAGAACAGCCCTGTTTACGAACTATTCGGTTTATGAACTCTGAAAAACCGGAAGTAGTGTCCCAGTTTGCGAACTTTACCTCGGTCTACAAACGGAAACCGAACGGTGGAAGGGCACCGGCGGCGGGAGGCCTCATTAGGGAAAGCGCTTCTCAGTTTAAGAATGGTTTCAGTTTAAGAACGGACTTCCGGAACGGATTAAGTTCGTAAACCGAGGTACCACTGTATATATTTCAGGTGTCAAGAGGTATGTCCTCTGTGTAAGGTGGAAATGATATAACGAAGGTGCAAGACACACCTCTGTAGAGAGGGAATTCTACAAGCTAGGAGCTTCCTTGGAGAATGCTTTTTTTTCTCTTAGGCCATCCCACCCCAAACCCCAAACTTTTTAGGATACCAAAAAGTCCCCCTCTACTGATCTTAATGCAATAATTGGCCATTGTTCTGCTGGGGAGTTATTCTTTTTCACTCTTTTCTTTCAGCCTGTGTGCATTCTCTCTCCCCAGCCCCACCTTCCTTGAGTTTCTTTAGTCTACTTTTTCATTAAGAAAGCAAGAATTTATTGCTTTGGGGGGAAGCGGGGGGGGGGGGAGAGAAACCTCTCAGCAGACCTCACCCATAGTAGGGAAAGTTCCACTCGCTTCCTGGAGAGCTGGCAAAATGCCCCATTATTCAAACTCTGGTGGTTGTTATCTGAACTCACTATGCTCTCTGCCCAGTCTTTGCAATCTAGATAAAGTGGAAAAGATAAAAGGACGCAGTTTAACAAGGAAGAGGGAGAGGTTTTTGTGTGTGCAAAAGTACCTTAACCGGCAACTGTGAGGAGATGGGGTTGGGTCTGCCTAAGTCTTTACTCAGAGCAGACCCAACTGAAATTAATTACATTATTTTATTTATTTTTAAGATTTCTTACCCATCTTTCACCATAAGGTCCTGGGGGCAGGTTCTAACAATATAATATGTGGTTTATATATACATATATAAAAATGCAGATGAAATAGTTACAACTATAAAAGCAAGCCATACTCTTCCAGCCAGAACAGAACAGTATAAATTCAGCAAAACAGAATATCTTAACAGTGTAAAGAGGGGTGTCTTCAGCTGTGCAGGAGAGGCTGTGTACACGCCATACATTTAAAGTATATGTCTTTCTCTAAAGAATCCTGGGAACTGTAGTTTGTTTAAGATGTTGGGAATTGCAGCTCTGTGGGAGGAGGGTGAACTACAGCTCCCAGGATCCTATGGGAGAAGTTGTGTGCTTTAAATGTAGGAAGTGTATGCAGCCCAAGATGCCAAACGTTTTTTCGTGGGGAGGGAGTTCCACAGCTTAGGGGCTGCTCTGCCACAAAGAAAGCCCTCCACCTCCCAGCCCCCCAACCACCCCCAATTTTGAGGAACTGCCAAGAGGGACCCCTTTTCCAGCCTTAACAACAGAGAGAGTCTGTGGGGATGGAGGTGGTCTTTCATGTAGGGCTGGAAAGGGAACAATTGTTGGTGAATGTGTGCAAAACAAGGGAAGCAAAAAAAAGAAATTTAAGATTTCGTTATGACCATGCAAATGGACCAGACTGACTGCAGATTACCCAGTCCTGCCTGGCTGGGCCCCACAGAATTATGGGTGCTGCTGTAGGCCAGTTCCATACAATCCAATTAAACCCAGTGCAGGACTTTAAACATCACCACAACCACACAGAGCCGCAGATTCCCACTGCCCCTCAAGCATAGAGCACAGTGTTTGAACCAGGACACAAGAGGGCCAGAGAGGTTTATGGAGAACTTTAAACAGTCGTGATATAGGAGCTTTTGTTCTGGGAAGATTCTGAAATCGAGGCAGAGGTGGCTGGCAGGAAGGCAGAAACTAAATATGGGACTCCAAACCCCACCACCACCCCATCGGTGGCAAAAAGATAAGAGGTGACCATTTATAGGGCGCTATGGGAAAGCTTTCCAAAAGAAGTGGATGTGTAAAAAAGCTAGCTTTGAGCACAGGGAGATTCAAGATTAAGTTACCAGAACTCCTGCAACCCCCCAAAAAGAAATAGAGAATGTGAGAGAGAGAGGGAGAGAGAGAGAGAGAGAGAGAGAGAGAGAGAGAGAGAGAGAGAGAGAAGGGCATCTTCAAATGAAGTCTAAACTCCCATTCAGGTTTAATAACTTCGCTCAACACTTTGCCCTCTTTCCCACATCTCAACAAGCCCCCCTGATCTCACCAATCCATCAAAGTTTCTCCCTTTTGTGTATGTGGGCCCCAGCTTCCCCCACCCCACCCCGCGCTCCCCCTTAATAACGCAACCGAAACTCATCTCTGTTCATCTGTCCCTTCCCTCTTCTCCAGCCTTCGCGAGTTCAGTGGCAACGCGCATAATTATGCATATAAGATATAAACAGAGCTGTTTAATTATCCTTCGCCACATCAGTGACAGAGTAATTAACAAACATTGCAAGATCAATGAGGAAAAGTGTGACCTTCAGTTTCCTTTGATAGGAAAAGCCCTTGTCTGTCGCCAGCACAAGGTGATTGAGCCCGGATTCGGTGCTTAAGTTTGTTTTAATTTTCCCCCGCCACCCCTCCCTAGTCCAGCTCCTTTGGTTGCCTTTCCTGTTTGCAGAGGCACCCAAAAAAATATACAGTTATGGGGAACGGGGAATACTTCTAGGAACGCATAGCCGAGCCTGCCAGCCCGCAGGGAGTTAAACAGCACCATCTGGCAGGGTTATTTCCCACCACATGGCACCTTTTCCAAAGCCTGGATTGACAAAGGTTCCCACCCAGATTGTGTGCCACCTTCTAGGTGAGCAAGCAGGGAGGGAAATTCACGGCGGATCAGCTGATCGACAGCACTCAGCCGTGAGAGCCAAATATGGATCCTTCGTATGCAGAGGCGCAGAGTACCAGGCACCAGGGGACACATAGCAGCAGGTGGCTTCCGCCGCAGATCTCCTTGGCGGTGAGGGCAGCAGGCAGGCTGCTGGATCCAACAGACCTTTGGCCTGACCTGGCAAAGTCCGCCCGCTGTTTTGACGATAATAGCAGGCAATGCTGTGCGAAGCGGCTGCACGAATCCTCACTCCCTGTGGCCTGTGTTTCTGTGTGCGGTTTTGTTCCTTGTCTTGCTTCCACCCTGCTCACCTTCCACGTTACTCAGAGCAGCTGGTGCATGGTTTCCATCTAGGCAGCATTCAGGGCTGAGTCGATTTTGCTTCAGCATCTTGCAGCTTCAAACCCCCAATTCCGGAGAGAGAGATATACACAGCTTTCCATACCCTAGTTTTAAGTAGCTACTCCAGGTGCAGCTGGTATGGTGCATCCCAGATGTTTGCAACCCAGGAAGCTGCCATAGACTGAGTCAGGCCATTGGTCCATCTAGCTAAATATTGTCTACCCTGGCTGACAGTGGCTCTCCGAGATTTCAGACGTGGCCCTTCTTGGAGATGCCAGGGATTGAACCCAGGACCTTCTGCGTGCAAAGGAGATGCCTCCCCCATGTGGTTGTTGGATTGCAACTTCAATCAGCCCCAGCCAGCATGGCCAGTGGTCAGACACAGTGCTTGGTAGGACCGGAGGGTGCTAGCTGATACTGACCTATGGTTCACCTAGCTCAGCACTTCTCTACTCTAGGAATGGATGAATCTGTGTATTTTGTTATCTCCCATTGTATTTCTTTCTTTCTTTTCCAAATCGTAAATTCAGTTCATCTTTCCGCAGCGATTGGCTTTTTTTTTCTTTTTACAAAAAATCCTCATGAAAATTCGCCAGCATTTTAGTATGGATTTCTACTGAACACACTTTTGTATGCAGTTTTGAAAGCCATTTCCCCCAGTATAATGCATTTTTGTATGGGGTTTTCAGTAACAGATGCATCTTTATGCACACCTTTCCCTAGCATGCACATCTTTGTGCCCATTATTGGGTTGGAGAAAGGCATTGCAAAATTCAGAGAAATGCAAAATTTGAAGAATACCTGGGTTTCCCTTTGTGTTTGGTTCGAGAAGTGTGGATTTAGGTAGCTTCTCATTCAGATGCAAACAAAGTTGAATTCCTCCCCCATCTCTAGTCTACACTGGCTGGCAGCAGCTCTTCAGAAAAATTAGGGAGAAAATAGCATCCCTGAACACTCTATCTGTGTGTAATTGTAAGAGAGAAACTATGAAACTGAGGTGCACAGTTGAAACTTGTGTCTGGTGTTCTGCAAGAAGATAAAAGCAGAGGTTTGGTTCCATAGATTGTTGAAACTTTATTTCTTTTATTGATGTTGTGAGCTACCTTTTAAGTTTCCCTTGGTTATGGAGAAGTTACATACAACTATTAAATCATACCAGACATTCGGTTGGAACTTTTAGGCTTCACGGTGAGCTACCCCCAACTGTTTACGCAACACACAAAAAGTCTCCCTTGGACACAGAAAGCAGGATCATAAAGAAAGAGTTGCTAATTTATTTATTGAGAGCATTTGGACCCCCTTCTTTAGCCAAAAAGGTTTCTGGAGCGGCTAACTTACATTCAATTAAAACAAAACTGTCTCCTGCCCACACAGGCTTACAATCTAAGACAAGCATAACACACAAGGAGAAAGCAGCAAGGAGGGAAGAGGGGGCAGGGGAAAAAATTCAGGGACCAATTCTTAAACAGTTGTTTCTTAAACAGTTGTTCTTATAATGATCAGCTTGCATCAATCATGTGTAGGAGGATCTTCTGGCAAAGCTCATGGAATGAGCTGTGCTTCCCATCTCTTCTGCTGGTGGAATGGGTCAGATGCTGGTAGAATATATGTTTAGAGCATCTTCCTTCTCTGTTTTGACTCCACACCTACCTGGAGGCCCCTTCAGGTATTCTTTTCATTGCACATTGATGTTCATTGCACATTTTTCATTGCACATGATGGTTCGTGTTCACGATGCGTTCAACGCTCCATTGTGCCTGCAAAGTTTTGGAGGCATTCACACTATTTTAGCACATAGGCTATAACTTCCTACTGAAATCTCGTCACTTTTCATACCAGATATGCTCGGTGGTGATGTCCTGCTTTTGTTACACCATAGCTCCCTCTGGACAGCTATAATGCAGTAGCACTGAAGAGTCATGCACTAAGATAGTATCAAGAACAGGTTGCAGGACACATCCTCAAATAAAACACCAGCCGTGTGTGTGTGTGTGTGTGTGTGTGTGTGTGTGATCGTGATCTATAGTGATTGTGATCTATAGTTATAGAAGCCTCTCATCCCATCTGCATACACAGGCTTGCCTTGTCCTCTGTCTCTCTCACTCCCCAACCTTTGTGCAGATTTCATCACTCTGCTTTTTCGTGGTTTATCCAGATTCTATATATTGCATTATTTGTCGAGCATGTTGTTGTTCCTTTCTAGTTTTTGAACTGTTTTTAAATGGATGCAGAATAGAAATGTTCTAAAACATCTTTGCACAAGGCAGGGTTCTTCCCTTCCCCAGCCTCCCCTCTCTTTTCTTTTCCACAACGAGGGACCTCTTTCAGAAGCCCTGGGTGCAATTGGTAGCCAAGGTTCTCCAAGTCTTACTGCGAAGGGATGTGCCCCAGTGAAAGGGCAGGTGCCCTTGCTGAGACTTGTTTTGCTTAAGGCTGGTGGCAAATTAAGAGACCTGCTGGGTTTTAATATTTCAAACAACCAGATCACTGGTAGTTTGGGACTTGGGTAGTTGGATATGCTCATGATCTTCTTGGCATCTGGTGCATCTCCACATGAACCCTGAAACCTGCACTGGAGAATCTAATCTAGCCTTTGCCAACCTGATGTTTTCCAGCTGTTTTTGAATGACAACTCCTTTTAGCCCCAGCTGAGTGGTAGTCCAAAGGAGCTGTAGGGCACCTGGTTGGCAAAGGCTGGCCAAATTTATTGGGACTGAGACCAATGGAGACTTTGGTCACAACCGCACCATGCATTTAAAGCACATGACTTTCTCCAAAGAATCTGGGGAACTGTAGTTTGCAACAGGTGTTTGGGATTGTAGCTCAGGGGTGGGCAAACTACAGTTCCTAGGGTTCCTTGGGGGAAAGCCGTATGGTGTGGATGTGACCTTTAACACATAGTCAGCTTTTTTCTCCCTCCTCCTTTGCTAAATATCCAGCCTTTCTGAAGAGCTCTGGAGAACTCTGTACAGCTGACTCACTCTTCATTGACTGGCTTAATAAAGGTACTGCTCTGCTATGTATTTTGGAATTTTTCTTATGGGGCAACACAGGAAAAAAAAACATATTCTTTGCTTGCAGAGAGTTCTATGTGTGCATACAAGGCCAGCTAGCGCTTGGGATCAGGGCTATGCCCAACAACCTATGCCCCAAACTACCAATGATGCCACCTGCATTATCAAATCCCTCCTTGCTTGGGCAAGGTCTCCCTCCAGACTCACCCCCCATCCCGCCCAATTTTTCTGGTTAGAACAGAAAACAATGTGCTGTGTTTGGACACCCTCCCCGTCCCCCCCAAAGTCCAGACCTTCTCTTCCATTTGGGTGTCTTACTTTCCCCTCCATATATAGTGTGTTGCTGTGAGCTATTTTTAGTCCCTTTCGGGACGCTTCCTTTTTTTTTTTTTTCCTTTTTTTTCTTTTGCTAATTCGGGATCCTTTTGCGATAGCAGAGCTGCTCTGAGCCAGCCACAAGCACCTTCAGATCTCTGCTCTTTGGGGAATGCCCACAAATGGTCAGCAGCAGAATCAGAGGGGGGGACCCCATTTGGACCCCCTCTCCTCCTACAGGAGCACAGAATACGACCCGCCAGGAAATTCCAGCAAGAGTCCCAAAAGCCCAGGGAGGAAGTTAAGGCTACCATACATCTAAAACATGTTCTCCCACTCCCTCAAAAAGAAAAAAGGATTCCTGAGAAATATGTCTTAGCCCCTTGGAGAGCTACAATCCCAAGCACCCTTAGCAAACTGCAGGTCCCATGGTTCTGTGGGGGAGGCATATGTGCTTGAAATAGTTGCTTTGCACTGGCTCTCAAATTCCCAGTGCTGCAGAAAAGAGCCCCCCTGCACCCCACTTTTCCAGACTCCATCTGGGTTACCCTTTGAGGTGGTGGATCTTTGCATGTTCTGATTGGGACCCCTTGCAAAAAGGATTCTTTTGAGCAATGGCACCACCATAAAAAAATAATAATCATCAAAAAATCATTGAGTACAGAGAGAGAGAGAGAGAGAGAGAGAGAGAGAGAGAGAGAAGGAGAAAGTTCCTTTCTGTTCCCCTGCCCACCTGCCACTGCAAACTTCCAAGGGAGCTGTTAAAACCGGTAATAGTTTAATTTCCCTTTTGGATTCCCTCTCTGCTCTCCGTGTGGTTTTTATTCTGACCTGGATGGGGTTTCACCGCATCAGGCCCCGGGAGTTGAGCGGAGCCGGGCGGGTGTCAAAGAGGCGGGAGAGGGAGAGAGATCATTTTTCAGGTCTGAAGAGAGATGAAAAGCAGAAAAAGGAGGAAAGCAGGAACAGGGAAATCTTAGACCTGGGAGATTCGGGATTGTACAGGATTAACCGCTTTTGACGGGGCTCTCATGTTACGCCGGGGAGAGGCAGTGAAACGGCAAGGAAGGAAGCCTTTAATGTTGCGGGCTGGCGGACAAGGAATGTGATGCTCGTGGCGCACCAGGGTGGCTGGGGAGGCAGTGGCGCAGGTGAATCCCCACAGCCAAAGCCATCGTTCCTACACCTCTCAATAAGTCTCCCTCCCTTAAGGCAGAAGGGGTCAGTCAACAATAGAAGGGCCCTCCATCTCATTGCCTTGCTCTCATCTCTCCCAGTGCCCTCCCTCGCCCATTTCTTTCTTCCTCCACCCCCCACTCTAAACCAGACCAATGGCTCACTTGTGGTCTTGACCCAGGAGTAAATAAATGTCAGCCTGCAGCTGAGATGTCACCTGAGGGGCCTCTTCTCCCCGCAGGCACCCTCTTCTCCCTCAACCTCCCTTGAATCATTTAGGCTTTTAAAAAGCCTTCTGCTGACATGGGTTTACTTTGGGGTCTAATCCCAGCATGGGAGATGTCTTTGGGTAAAGGTAAAGGAACCCCTGACCATTAGGTCCAGTCATGACCGACTCTGGGGTTGCGGCGCTCATCTCGCTTTATTGGCTGAGGGAGTCGGCATACAGCTTCCGGGTCATGTGGCCAGCATGACTAAGCCGCTTCTGGCGAACCAGAGCAGCACATGGAAATGCCGTTTACCTTCCCGCTGGAGTGGTACCTATTTATCTGCTTGCGTTTTGATGTGCTTTTGAACTGCTAGGTTGGCATGAGCAGGAACCGAGCAACAGGAGCTCACCCCGTCGCAGTGATTTAAACCGCTGACCTTCTGATTGGCAAGTCCTAGGCAGTGGCGTAGCATGGGGAGTGCAGGGGGGGCTGGCCGCACTGGGCGCAACATCTGGGGGTTAGGGTTAGGGGGCGCAAATCCACGGGTTAGGGAGCGCAAATTACTTGCGTTGCCCCGGGTGCTGACAACCCACGCTACGCCACTGGTCCTAGGCTCTGTGGTTTAACCCACAGCGCCAGCGCAGCAATAGGTGAGAAAAGGGGTAACTAGCCCTTCCACACCAATCGGCAGTAGCTTTCCAGAATTTCAGACACAGGTCTTTTCCAGACCTGCCTGCAAATGATTCTGGGACCTTCTGCCTGCAAAGCAGATGCTCTCCAACTGAACTGTGGCCCTTTCTTTAAGACATTAGGGACACTGGGAGCAGCCTTACAGGAAACTAGACCATTGGTCCATCTTTCTCAGTATCCCCCACACTGACTGGCAGCAGCTTTTCAGGCAATGTTCTTTCCAAGCTGTACCTGGAGATGCCATTGGGGATCAAACCAGGGACCTTCTGCATGCCAAGCAGGTGCTCTGTCTCTGAGCTATGGCCCTTGCTCTAGGAAGGTGCATGCTTTGGAGGCCATAGAAAAGTTTTAACAATGTGACTAATTTCATGACATGATCCAAGGTGCACCGCAACAGGAGCACTGCCACCATGCAAATATACGGTGAAAGATTAGGAAATGTGTCCCCAAAGGTACGTTTTGGGTTAAAACGAGGTCATGAGCCTGGAAAACGTGAAGACACGTCCCCTATGCCTCTTTCTTTTTCTCTCGCCTACAGGGTGAGCAAAAGCCTTTGCTGAGAGTTGAGAGGAAGCGATGAGGGATGCTTGAAGGACTCTTTGCCCACAGTAAATCTTCACTCTGTAGGGAGAAAGTTAGGTGGCTGGTGGGAGGGAGGGAGGGAGGGAGGGAGGAAAGACGGGGGGCAGCCCAAGAGGTGGAACCGCCGTGTCAGCCCAAAGTTTGAATGAGGCCGCACTGGCACATTGGAGCAATCTTTATCTCCTCCTATGCACAGAAATAAAGCGACCTCCACACCGTCCTTCCCAGTGACCAGCAAAACTGCCTCCTAGGGCTCCTCGGGGGCCCATTTCTGGGCCAGAAGGCAGAATAAAAGTCTAAAAGAAGAAGAAGAAAGTAACATAAAATAAACGGGCAGGTTTCCGAAGCCCTGGAATAGGCTCCTTCTTTGAAACCCCTCATCCTGAGAAACCACAGGTTGCCCCAATTCCAAAGCAGCGCTCTCCTTCCCCACCCAGACCAGCATCTACTTGTAGGGCAGTGGTGGGGCACCTCCACCCTATGTACCCTTACTTAAACCAGGCCATTTGAAGCAAACCATGCCCCACATTTAACTGTGCTTGATGTCCTATATGGTGTCAGGCATGGTAAAAGTTCAAGCCACAGCTGCTGCAAAGGAAGCACTGGGAGCAGGCAAAATCCAGCACCAACCAAAATCTTAAAATGCCACATTGGCTGCATGGTTTGGGACCATGTTCCTGACATATCTTTTGCAGCCATGACTTAGATCAGACCCCCTTAGCACAACTGGAGAACTTTGGCCCTCTAGCGGTTTTTCTGTTTGCCTTGTCCCATTCACCATGCTGAGAACTGGGTGGGGATTTGAACCCTGCTCTCCCTGGTCCTAGTCCAATGCTCTAACCACTATACTTTCTGTTCCCGCCCTGCTCCTTCCCCTTGCTACCACCCCACCCACCCACATAAATAGAGAAGGGGAGCTTGTGACGCCTTTGGCATATTGGCAGAGGCCTCACTTCCAGTAAAATTACTTTTTCTTCATATTAGGCCAAGGCGAGAGTGCAGAGACATTTATGAAACTTTGTTTAATGTACTGAAAAGCCATCGGCTAGAACATTTAGGAAATTGATTTTCCTGGCATTGATGAACTCTTTTTATTTTACCCCAGTATTAATTACTTTTTTTCAAAAAACAAATTAATTTAAGAGTCGTAAAACCGAACAAGTGAGCCAAATGTCGGTAGATCATGTTCTCTCTTTCGTCCCCCCTTCTCCTCCCCTCCCCTCGCCCCCCCCCCACCAGCACCAGAGGGGAAGGGGAAACTCACCCCCTTGAGTGACGCGTCTTCTCTCTTTCTGTCGCTTACTCCAGGGGAGGCCTCGTCTCTGCGGGACTACGCCGCCACCACCATGAACGAGTTCCTGGGCATGTTTGGCTACGATGACCAGAACATGCGGGACGAGCTGGCTCGCAAGATCAGCTTTGAGAAGCTAAACGCCGCTACCTCAGAGGCTACCGCCGCTGCTGTCGTGGCCACCTCCCTATCTGGCGAGGACGCCATGAGCAAGCGAGCCCGCCTCTCCAAGTACGAAGAGTACATCCGCAAGCTGAAGGCCGGCGAGCAAGTCCCGTGGCCGATTCATCCAGCTAAGACCGAGGAGATGACCAGCAAGCTTGGCAAGGAGGCCCCAACCACCCTGGGGCAAGTGATCCGGCTGCCCGCTCCCGACACCTCCCTCCTGCCAGAGACGAAAGCCACCATTTTGCCTCTGCCTTCCCCCAGCAGTTCCCAGATCCAAGGGCTGATGTCTCGGGCCTCCAAGTACGACTTTTTCATCCAGAAGCTGAAGACAGGCGAGAGCCTCCGGCCGCAGAACGGCAACACCTACAAGAAGGCCTCTAAGTACGACCTGGAGAACGTCAAGTACCTGCACCTCTTCAAGCCGGGGGAAGGGAGCCCAGACATGGGAGGGGCCATCGCCTTCAAGACCGGCAAAGTGGGGCGCCCCTCCAAGTACGACGTCAGGAACATCCAGAAGCTGACCCCGGTCAAAGCGCCGGCACCCAGCTTGGGCCCCGCCCCTCTCGCCAGCACCCCCAGCACCGCTCCGGTGGCCGGACCCGAGCAGCCGGTGTCTTTGCCCTTCAACACTCCAGAGTACCTGAAATCCACGTTTTCCAAGACGGACTCCATCACAACTGGAACGGTTTCCACTGTTAAGTAAGTCTTCCCCCTCCCACCCCACCTCACGTTCTTCTCACTTCCACCTCAAAGGGCAGGATAGGAAAATCCAGCAGCTCATTCCAGAAGGCCTCTCTCTGCTTGCCTTCTGGATTAGCGTGCAAAGGGATGGCTGAAGCCAGCTGCCAAGCGTTGAGACTACCTACAGACCTGGTGGGTTTTCGGATTTCTGGGGTTCTCTCTCTCTCTTTCTCCTTATCAGCCCCAGAAATCCAAGGCAATTGCATTTGCAGGGCCCAGGCCTTTGCAAGACAAAAGCTGAAACCAGCTCTTGAAGTCTTGAGTCTTCTTGGGCATAACAACAAGAACAACAACAAAAATCTCACATGAGATGACTTGGAGCTTTTAACACTGATCCAAAAAATGGTCAAGAGAGGACCAGCTTGAGAAGTCCAGCAGCCGCAATGAGGCAACCAGTTTCATGATGGCAGCTAAAACGTTGCAAGGGGGTGGTGGGGTGAGGGGAGGCCAAGTATTGGTGACATAAAACTGAAGGACAGGCCTGACATAGAGGAACCAGATTGGGGTACAGGGTAGGAGACAGGTAGGGTGTTTAGCCACATTGTTGAAAGCAAGCTTGGGATTCACTCAAGGAAAGTGGATCCAATCCTGCCTAGTGTAATGCATGCACTGCTCTTGGGGTAGGCTGGTGGCTGAAGGGTGGGCAATGTGATGCCCGCCAGCTGTTGCTGGGCTATGACTTGCGGGCCATTTTGTCTTGCTGGTTTTCGAGGCTGATGGGAGCTGTAGTCGAACTGCATCTGGAGGTCACCACCCTCTTACAGGAAGAAAAAACCCTGCTGGCTATCAATGAGCAGCAGAGTCTAGTCCATGAGAGAGAATGAGCCATTGCCCCCACCCCCACCTCAGCCTACCCTCAGCCAATCCCCACCTGCCTTCCTCCTTACTCACAACCAGTTCAGGTGGTGTCTCTGCTTGTCATTGGTTACAGTGGGTCTCCCTGCCTCCTACCCTGCCAATCCCAATATGCACCAGCCATCACTGTCTTATGAGTGGCCCCCGTTGTCAGTGCCTTATTCCCCAGGATCACTAGATTCTAGCAGAGCTAAGAAAGCTCATCCCACTTAATCTCAGTGGATCAGTCCCTTAAGGTCAATGTGAGTCAAGTGAATTTGGAGGGTAAGTTGGGTCTTGCCCACATTTCTTGCTGTGTGCCAAATGCAGAGACCCAAACACAGTGCAGCTGCTTTGCGTGCAGAAGGTCCCAGCTTTGATGTCAGAATCTCATGTTTTCATTTTATTTATAAATGGAACCGGGAGCAGGTGAAGGGCAAAGAAGTCTCTCCGCCTGAAACCCCGGAGCGCTGCCCACATTGCCAGCTGGCGTTGTCCACAAGGATGAAGCATTTTGAACGTTGCACTCCAATCTCTAGGGATCTCACCTAGCTTAGGACTGATATTTTACTTCTTATATCCCATCACAATGGTAGGGAAGTGTCTATTAGGGTACGAGTAACTATTCCATTTCCGATCCCTTTCCTGCACATAGTTTATTTCTGCTTCTCTTAACGTTCTATACTATACCAGCCCATAATTGGTGGTATGAAGTTTGGGAAGAGCCAGCCAAAGGGGCTGGAAAGAGAAGAAGATGTTTTAAAATCAGATGGCTAGGAGGAATTCAAAGAGGACCCACTGTTGTCACCTGCTCAGTGAGGCAGCCGGCCGGCCCCATTGTGTGGCCCTTTCGGGTTTTATCTCGCACCCTCTTTTCAGGCAGGGGATCCACTTGGTTGTGCGCCAGGCCAATCAGGTGGCCACTTCACTGCGCAGCCAGCTGTGAGATACCTTGAGGTGTGTTCCTTTCTAATCATGCCAATCAGCCCAGAGTTCATCAAGGACAGCCAGGTGTGTGGCTGCCAACTTACAGCACGCTTGGCTCCCCATCCCCCTTTCCTTTTTTGCTCTTAATCACAATCCCAGCTCTGCTTCCTTCCTGCCTTTCGTCCTCTCGCACTCTCTCTTCCCCTCATGGTTGGACGATGAACCTCAAGTGCGCTCTCTGCTCTGCCCACAAGACTTCCTTGGGATGGGAGGCGATGTGGGTGGTGATGGGGAGGCAAGAAAAGCCGCAAAGGTTTTATGCTGAGTGTCTGACGCAGTTCCCTCTGTGTGCTGTGGATTTGTGTGACTGTCCTCTTGAGAGCTTTGGGAAGCTGAGGGCATGTCACTCTGGTGTGAGAAGCAGGCAGCTCTTTCCTCTTTTTCTTTTCTACCTCACATGTAGAAGAGGCGTGTGGCTTTCCCATCTGCCCATTGGGTGGCCTACCTGAGCAAGCTCAAAGTTGGGTGGGTTGTATTGTGTAGCAGGAGCCCCACAGTTCAAAGGGGGTTACCTTCTAAGAGTGGCAGAGTGGAGATGTTATGACACACACACTCCCTGTTCCCCCAGGTGTTTTCACCTGCCTCACTCCCCTCTGCATACAGTGGCTGCCACAGTCCCAAGGCAGGTGTGGCTGCTGCCAGCATACCACAAAATAAGAGGTCCAAGGGGCAAGAAGCAGGACTGTTCAGCCAGGGGAACAGTAACTCAGGACCCCAGTTTTAAAAGGTGCTGAGGCCCTGGAGATCTGCTGCTAGTCAAGAGTATTAGGTCTAGGTCAGGGGTTGGCAAAAAAATTTAGCCATGGGCCGGTCCACTGTCCCTCAGACCTTGTGGCGGGCCGGAGAAGTGGCACGGGGGGGGGCAGCTGGAAGAAGAGGTGAGGGAGGCAAGTAGTCCTCCTCCTCCTCACCCACCCCCTACCCCCAGCAGCTGCGCTAACCTTCCCTGGGGTTGCCGCCGCGGCTGCTTCTCATGGGTAGGCAGAGCAAGCTCATCCACCCCGCTCTCTGGCCCACATGAGCACTAGGGCAGTGGCAGTAGCAGAGGGAAGATGATCGCCGCAAAAGGGCTTGTTCCGGAGAGGGGCTGCTTAAAATGGCGCTCAGCCAGCTCAGCCCAGCCCCCTTCCTTCTCTAGGCAGGGCAGGGAGAAGCCAGGAGGAGGGAGGGAGGGGCGGCAGCACGGTGGGGGCGGATGGAATGGTGCCGGGCGGGGGGAATGGTGCAGCCCAAACAAACAGAATCCCCATGCCGATCCACAGACAGTCCGCGGGCCAGATCCTGAAGGCAATTGGTCCTGATCCAGCCCGCGGACCTTAGTTTGCCGACCCCTGGTCTAGGTGGACAAATGCAGTCTGACCTTTTCTAAGACTGCTTCCTCTGTTCCTAACCTCTGAGCAACAGCTTTTAAGATGGTCACATTCTCCTGGGATTGGTGCCTAAATTCGGTGCTTTGGCTCCCGAACCTTCCATCCAGAAAACTTCAGGGGCTCACCAGTGATTTGTTCAGCAAGTGAACAAACATGCCCTGTGTTGCATTTTTTAAAAAATATATAGGCATCACACACATTGTTTGTAAACCAGCCTTTCATACATTCATCCAGAAAAGAGAAGGCCATCTTTTTGAAAGAGGGGACTTATGGGAAAATAAAAAGTAAGTGCAGCCAAGGACTAGGAGATGCACAGGCATCTCTCCTTAACAGCAGCCAGGAAGTACGAGACGCACACGTGCCTCTCTCCCGGGCATGCCGTTGTCCTTGGATGTTAGGTGTTCCACAAGAGAGAGAGGGGGCTTGGAGTGTGTCCCGACACCACCTTGCGCTAACCATCTCTGCCCTCTGTGTGTTTCTCATTAGGAACGGATTAACCACTGACAAACCAGCTGTCACCGAAGATGTAAATATTTACCAGAAATATATTGCCAGGTAGGCTGATTTTCCCTGCCCCCAACCTTGGGTTTTTCTCGGGAGCGGGACGGAGGGGGCTGTGGGACAGAGAACCGGGCAGGGGCGAGGGGTGGGGGGTCTCTGTCTGTCTGGGCGAAATGCAAAAAGCCAGTTGCGGGAACTGAGTCTTTCCATTTCTCTCTGACATCCACACTGACTTCCCCACCACCAACTTTCCTGCTGAAACCCCACCCTTTACAAAGTCTCTCTCCGATTCTTAGAGTAGAAAAATCAGCCATCTTGGCCTCCAGAGGCTTGGACCTTCACTCTGTTTAGGGATGAAGACGTAGCTCAGTGGTTAGAGCACCTGCTTTGCGTGCAGAAGGTCCCAAACTCAATCTGTAGCATCTCCGGCTAAGGCTGGGAATGTCCCCTGGCTCAAACCCTAGAGAGTCACTTCCGATCAGTGTAAACAGCATGGAGCTAGATGGACAAATGGCCTGGCTCAGTATAAGACAGCTTCCTATGTTCCTGTGTCCTAAAGAAAGGTCTGTGGCTTAGCAGCAGAACACCTGCTTTGTGGGCAGAAGGTCCCTAGCATCTCCAATTGACCAGGAAGATCCCACTCTGCCTGTGGCCCTAGAGAACTGCTGCCAAATGCAGTACTGGGCTAAATGGGCACAACACTGGGCTAAATGGGCAAGCTGTTTGACCTGTTATAAGGCAGCCTTCTGCAGTCTCTGTTTCTTGAGAGAAGCCTTTTCTATCCATTCATTTTTTTCCTATCTATTCATTGTGAGGCTTATCCAGAGTCTCCTGTGCAAGTTTTGTGTTGAAAGCCAAGGCTGTGGGTTCAGCATAATGAATTGTATCCCAGGTTAGTCCTGCTCTGAGATTAATGGGCATGACTAATTCAGATCCATTAACTTCAACGGGTCTACTCAGAGCAGGACTTGGTTGGATGCACAACCCAAAGGTTCCCCCTCCATTAGCACAGCACCGTGAGATGGATGCATTTGTCCTGCTTTGCTGTATTTGGCTGGCTGGCTGGATTTCTCAGTTGACATATTTTTATTATTTGGAGACGTTGCAATTAATTTGTCTAGGCAAATTAGCCGCCGTTTATTTTCATTCGCCTAGAGAGGCGGTAACGCTAGCGCAGTGGAACTGTAGAGGTTATGGCCACGGCCGTTTGACATCCTCTGCCTAAAGAGAGGGACCAGGGATGGAAACATCAGGGCAGCAGATTGGAAGGAAGCTGGCGTTGAGGCTGTGCTAAGGCCGCCCATCAAAATCCATCAGGAGGAGCCCTGGTGCAACCCTGATGAAATGGTGGCAAAGGCTGCCAGGAAGGCTGCAGCCCTTCATTGGGAGCAGGGAAGGGCCATAACTGACTGCTTTGCATGCATAAAGTCCCAGACTCATCCCCAGGTAGGGCTAGGAGAGACTCCCTGTCTGGAATCCTGGAGAGCCATTGCTGCTTGTCAGGAGAGACAGTTCTGAGCTAGACGGACCACTGGCTGGACTCCGGGACACAGGAAGCTGCCTCATACTCTGTTCCTATGTCAACCTTCAAACCTGGGGCTGCAAGTGGCCCTATAGTTAATTTTATGTGGGTGGCAATAAGGAAAACAGGGTGGCAGTGAGAGGGAGAGAAAAGGGTGTGGCAGAGTGAGAGAAGGGAGTGGCAAAGAGAGGAAGTGGCAGAGAGAGAGAGATGGGGCAAAATAAAAAAAGGGGCTGGCATTGGATTCAGACCCCACCCACTGCCAGCATGTGGCCCCTAAGAATTTACCCCTAGGGGGTGCAGTCCTTAGCAGGAACAAAGATTGTCTGTAATCTAGGAGGTGTGGAACCTGCCATGGTCAATAGGCCTCACTGCTCTCTTCCAGGCTAGTTTTTTTGTCATTGTTCTGATTCGTTTATTTAATTTATATCCCAGCCTCCCTCCCAAAGCGTTCAAGAGTGGCTTATCAGCCTAGGAAACGGGTGGGCAGGAGGCAGATCTGCATTCCTAGATTCCTGGATGAAATTCAGGAGGTAGCAACTGTTCAAACACAATAGGAAAAGGCCCCTCCTAAATCAGTCCATTAGAGTCTCTAGTGACTAGTCTGTAGTAACTCAGTGCACAGGTCATCATATAGTTAGCAGGGTGCTATAGCCATTTGTCTCTTCCTTCTTGAGCCACCATTTTGCATCTGGCCTCGATTGGTGGGATCTCATTATTTTAGTAGAAAAACAAAGGATGCCCTCTAAGCCTGAACTAAGGAACAAAATACCCAACCCTCTTTACTGCCTTTCTCATTTGCTGTGGGGTTTCTGGAGACAGATGATGCAGCTGGAAAAAGTCAACACTGGCTCTTAAGAGAGCCTCCCTGTCCTCCCTGATCAAACAGGGTTTGCTGTTTTTTGAAACAAGATATACAAAAGCAAATTCCACAAAAATGCCTACAAGAGGCAAAACCCCCAAGAGTGGACATGTTACTCCCGTCTTCCATTCCGACTTCAGGTATTTCAAAATGTCTGTAGCCGTAAATGATTTACCCATCTGGATGTTGTTGGAACTCCAACTCCCATCAGCCCCTGCTAGCATGACCAGTAGCCAGGGGTGATGATGGGAATTGTAGTCTAGCAACATTAAAGGGCCAAAGGTTCCCAACCCTTGTCTTAGCAGACACCAACCAACAGGATTGGGTTGTAGTCATCTAAGTTCTACTCAGAGTAAACCCATTCAAATTAATGGAATCATGTTTCATAATTTCAATAGGTTAGCTCTGAGTAGGACAAACATTGGCTGCCACCCATTGTTATATAGCTGAATATAGCTGAAGCAAAGGTGGTTAGTTTCAATTCCTTTCCCTCTTTAAAGATCAGAATTGGATCTAATCCACGTTAGTGGCTTGAGAGTCATAAAATCAGAGGGATGTTTGTTGTCCTAGTTGTATGGATCTGAAGCAAAAAGCCCACACACTTATACATAGGGGAACCCCCCCCACACACCCCTTTCTCATGCTAATTTTTTTACTCCCCCCTTCCTCTAAAATCCTTCTCCTCAGGGGCCTTAAATCACACAGTGGAGCCTGCGTGGCTATAAGTTATAAGCTCATTAGTTATAAGCCTGTCTTTAGTCAAGATGAGGAGAGGGGAGGCCTCTCCTTTGTGGACCAAACTGGCAGGAGGTTTCTCCTTCTTTCCTTTCCTTTGTGCACAGAGGGGATGGTAAGATGGAGGTGGCGTGCTTCCTTCCCAGCCACCCACCTTGGGGTTAGTGAGGTTAGTGAGGTGGTAAAGTCAGCCAAAGAAACTACTCACCCAACAGTACAGGTTCCCTGTTGCAAGTTGCACCTGCTTGGTATTTATGTACAGTGGTACCTTGGGATGCGAATGGGATTTGTTCCGGAGCCCCATTCGCTTCCAGAATAGAACGTAAGACGTGTTTGTGCGGCGGGTCGCGTTTCGCCACTTCCGTGCATGCACGTGATGTCATTTTGACCGTCTGCGCATGCGCGAGTGGTGAAACCCGGTAGTAACGCACTCCGTTACTTCCCGGTCGCCGCGGAGCGCAACCCGGAAATACTTATCCTGAAGCATATTTATCCCGAGGTATGACTGTACTTGGTTTTACAAAACTCTCTAGTGCAAAAACTCCCCTTTGTGCAGCCTACAGTGTGCCACATTGCAATCTCGTACGGCAGTTATGAAAAAGGGATGGAATCCACACTTTAAAGCACCTTTCCCTAGTGTTGTGTCCTCCAGATGTGTTGGACTACAACTCCCATCACACATGGCAAGAACTGATGGGAGTTGTAGTCAAAAATGTCTGGAGATCACCAAGTGAGGGAAGGGTGGTTTTGAAAGCCACAAAAACATTGGCTGCCTCCTTAGAGAAAAGCCTGCTGGAATAAAAGTAGCCATAACAGGTGAAAAGCAGTAAGGGGAAGGTAGGCCAGCCACATTTCACAGAGCAAGGTGTTTCATAATTTGGGTGCAGCCACAGAGAAGGCCCTGTCTCTTATCCCACCCAGCTGTTCTTCGACACCAGGCAGTGCACAGAGCAGGGCCTCTTTTTCTGCGGGCAGGGTGGTATAGCCTTCCCATGCTGTCCACCTCCTGTTTACAATTCAATGGTTTTCTTTGGCTGCAACCCAGGGGTGGGCAACATGATGCCCACCAGATGTTGTATTGCTGCAGCACCCATCATCCCCAGCCAACCTGGCCAATACTCATAGATGATGCGATTTGTAATCCAGCAACATCTGGAGGGCATCACATTGACTACCCCACTATAACCGGAGCCACAAATTTGGGCCCCAGGGTAGAAATATGAATCTGTTAGGAATCTGCCTTTATTAACTGCTTATCACAAGTAGAGGTGGTGGCCATGAGCTTGGATGGCTTAAATAGTAATAATCAAGATGAATGGTTTGAGGTGAGATCTACCAATAGATAGCTAAACAGAAGCTGTCCATGCTCTGAGCTGGGCCGGCCCTATCGTTAGATGTTTTGAAAGGGCAGCAAATTGTTTGTTATTGAATTTATTATTGTTGCGCTTCCACTGCTAGGGATGGGGAATGTACTTCTCTGCCTTAAGACTACCTAGATTGCCCTTGGATACTCTTGAACCTTGATGGCAGAGGGATGCGGGTGGGCAGGGAGATTTGCTGCCACTGCTTCCAGCTGCACAATGCCTTTGGCCAGCCTTGGCTGAGAGGCAGCTTATACTTTAGCTTATATATTTGCTGAACTTCAGAGCTATATTCATTTATTTTTAATCATTTTATCTAACAAAAAATATATGCCACTTAGTAGAACAAAAGACCTCTAAGCATCTTCTCCTTGGGCTGTTTTTCATCAGAGGGTTTTGTTTGACCCTCAAACCAGTCAGTCAAGTAGTTTACATCTAGAATCGCACATTCTAGGTTATGACAGCTCACCTGTTCTTGATAGCCAGACATTTGGCTTTAATTTACATGTGGGTGTTCTTTCTTGGGGGGGGCTGTTTTAAAGCCCTAAATTAAAGGAGTAGAGGTAGAAAGAGGTTGTGTCTGCGCAGCACAATTAGCTTAATGAGTTCATTAAGAGGCACTGCCGAAAGCTGCCCAGGGACGCTCCATCGCTGTGTGATCAAAACGGATCCTCTCTCTCAGCTAGTTCAGGGTTTGTTTGGGCTCCACACTTTACTCTGTATATTTGCATTTCTTTTTTCTGTGGTAATAATAATAATAATAATAATAATAATAATAATAATAATAATAATAATAATATTTTTTACACTGGCAGATGGTTCTTCTGAGGGCCTTGCTTAAATATCTGTTTACATGAGCTCCCCCCACATTGCTTGTAATGGGGGTGGCTGGTTGTTAGCTGATGGGATTCCCCCCCCCCCTTCCTCCCGTCATGCACATCATCGTTACAGAGTAATGAGTGTGTAAATGCTCGCTAAGCATGCTGACTTCTGTATTTATTATTTTTATTAGTATTTATTTATCTGGGTCTCTCTTAGCAGCCCTTGCCAGATCTGGCAAGTCAAGGGAAGGAAACAAAGTGCTTCTCTCGTACATCTGCTTGTGTCGGGGGCCGCACGCATCTGGGCATGAGCATAGTGCGCCAGGGTGTGTGGTCACCAGCTCCCCTAGTGACACTCCTTTCAATGTCACTTCCTCACTGGCTCTCTCACCTCTACCTGTTTTCAAGGGATCCCTTCTCTCTGATTTGAGAGCTTATTTAAATTAACACTGGTCCGGTCCACATGTCCAGGCAAGCCAAATCAGCTGCTGGAGGGGACCCACTTCGCTCCCCGTCAGTTCTTTGAGCTCAGCATGTTTGGCTTAGCACAGGGATGCGGGATCTTTCGCCCTCCAGGCGTTTCTGAGCTACAACTCCCACCACCACCCCTGGCCATGCTTGCTGAGGCTGATGGGAGCTGAAATTCAGCAACATCTGGAGGGTCAAAGGTTCCCCACACCTGGCTTAGCATGTCTTCAGCTCCTGGGATCACGGTTAAGCTCTCTGCTCCACAACCATGACCTGTAAGCATAGAACAGACCTTAACTATGCTGGTTTAGCTGCCACACTGCACTAAAAGGACTGGGGAGGCGCAGAGCAATTGCTATCTCCTGCACATTTGTTCGAAGCGTGGAATGCGAACACATCCACTGAATCTGCAGAGTTATAACAAATGTGCTCCAATGTTGAAGGACCACCTACCAAAAGCACATCACTGCACTTGCATTGGTTTTATCGGCTCTCCGACAGCGCCAAACAATTTGGACGATTTTACTATAATGGGGGTTCTTGCTGAAAATCCCTAGTTTTCTCCATAGAATTGCATCTTCCAGGAGTCCTTGAAAAGAAGGAGTACCTGTTAAACATTTCTGTAGCATAGGTAATGCCTTCCAAGGCTGTCCATAGAATTTTGGTAATTAATAGGTCAGTAATAGAGCATCCAAGCACAATTCAAACTGTTGGTGTTGACCTTTAAAGCCCTAAACGACCTTGGCCCAGTATACCTGAAGGAGCATCTCCACCCCAATCATTCTGCCTGGACGCTGAGGTCCAGCGTCGAGGGCCTTCTGGCGGTTACCTCACTGCGAGAAGCAAAGCTACAGGGAACCAGGCAGAGGGCCTTCTCGGTAGTGGCGCCCGCCCTGTGGAACGCCCTCCCATCAGATGTCAAAGAGATAAACAACTACTTGACATTTAGAAGACATTTGAAGGCAGCCCTGTTCAGGGAAGTTTTTAATGTGTGACATTTTAATGTATTTTTAATCTTTGTTGGAAGCTGCCCAGAGTGGCTGGGGAAACCCAGCCAGATGGGCAGGGTACAAATAATAAATTATTATATTATTATTACCTGCTTTGCATGTCCCAAGTTCAGTCCACAGTGGCATCTCTAGGGAAAGACCGAAGCCCTGGAGAGCCTGAAACTGCCAGTCAGCATAGGGAATACTGAGCTATATGAACCCAATAGTCTGACTCAGTATAAAGTAGCTTCCAATGTCCTTGACACTATTACTAATATAGAAGAATCTTTACTATGATGTTTCTGGCATGTGCTGAAGAGACAAGCTACTTTGGTGCATAGAGAAAATTTATCACTGACGCTCCAATTGTTATAGAAGAATACTGGAGAGTAAGGGGTTTCTTTGAAGTTTCCACAGCATGCCAGAGAAGCAGCCCTGTTCTGCCTAAAACTTAAAGTTCAGATTGAAAGGCTGCTTGCCTCATTGGCAGCAAAGTGGCGGAATCATTGTAGATGGGGGGTTTCTTTCCCCATTTTATCCTTGGACCATGCCTGGCCAAGAGAGGGACTTGGCCAAGGCCATCCATGACTTGGTTTTACAGAGATTTGAAGACAGATCTCCCCAGTCAAGTCAGACACTCTGGGCTGTTGCCAATACTAGCCCTACTCAGTAGACCCATTGAAATTAATGAGCATGACTAACTTAGGTCCATTAATTTCAATGGATATACTAGTAGACCTTGGGCTTTCCCAATATCCCTGCCTTATCTGTTGAGAAGCAGGAGCATGAGAGGGTATACCTTACACCCAACCTACAAAATCTCCCCCCACAACACACCTTGCTTCTTCTTTGTAGTGGGTTGGTCATTACGGCAAGGGGGGTGATTTTGTGATTGGAGGGAGACTTGTCATTCTGGATGCAGACAGAGAGTCTTGAATGCCTGTGTTCCTGAATAAACAGGGTTGGGGCACATGGGGGCATGTGGAGGGCAGTGAGTTTTACCATTCTGGCTGCATATATTTAGATATAGATATCAATATTCTTGATTTTAAAATGGTTGCTACCCAACTCTGAGCAGGAGCAATTTATAAATCAATCAAATCAAATCAATTATATGTTATTTTATTTTTGCACAGGAACCATGAATTTTCCCTTCTTCCTTTGATTTTCATTTATTTAATAATTTACCCCCTAATCCTCTATAAATATTTCTGAAAGCAGCTCTTACTGCAAGGTCCAAATATGGAAGAGATCGAACATTAACCATCCATCAGTCGATGACAGGATGTTGCCCAAATGCCTCTTCTGCTCCTAAGATGGCAGGAAGGTTGCGGGGAGGCAGGCTTGCAGACATGGGTCTGCCACTTTGGCACAATTTAGGAGAATAGCAAAAAAATTTCAGGCCCCGCATGGCTCGAGGGACCTATCCTGGTTGAGACAAAGGCCTTCCTGAGAGTCTGAGCTTTATCCCTGATGTGAGAGGCACACCAGCTCTTTAACAGCGCAGGCCCAAACCCAGGACTTATGAGCACTTATGAGCTTCTGGCACCTGGGGTTTTATTTACTGTATTTTTCCGTGCATAAGACTATATTTTTTCTTAAATTTTTGAAGTTTAAAATAAGGGGTCGTCTTATACATGGATAGTGCATAGTGCATTTTCTTAATTTTGAGTCCCAAAAAATAGGGGGCGTCTTATACACAGAAAAATACGGTATTTTTCCAAAATACCACGTGGTTGTAATAAAACCTTTAAGTGGTTTACCAAAACACAAAAACAAAAGCCCCCCCCCCATTTTTTTATTACTAAAAGACAGTTAAAATCAAAAGAGATGATAACACATGTCAGCATTCAACATGTCTAGACATGTCTAGACATGCCTAGACAAACACATTTGAAGCAAGCACCAAAAAGAGCCCGGCAAAGTTGTCTGCTTGGTGTCAACAGGCAGGGAGTTCCAAAGTGCAGGTGCTGCCATGTTAGCAAGATTGGATTCTTGCAAATGGGGAACGAATATTGTGAGGCATCTGTCATGGTGCCAGTTCCACCGATCAGAGTGGTTGAAGTGGGCACTGCATGGGGTCAGGCGATCCTGCAAGTTATGACCGTTTGGCCAGTAAGGAGGCTAAATTCTAATTAGGCTCTTATGTGGGTCCTTGACAGGGCCACTGAGGCCATGTAGCCACTGTGCATTCTTAAGGCACCTTTGCTAGGATCCTCTCGCTCCTCCACTGACCTTTGGGAGAAGACCCACGCATTGCCAGTGCTCGCACCACAGCCTGGCCATTCGCTCTGCAACCATTTTGTCTGTACAGGCAGCTTTTTGAAGCGGGTTTTGTTTCCATATATTTGAAACTACAAGCCCGAAGAGCACTTTGTGCCAATAGGGCGTGATGAACGTATCAACTTTCAAATGCCCAAAATGAGGGGTGCTAAAAAATTGTAGCATGACTTGGGACTTCAAAAGATATTTTGGTTCAGTTAATATAATTTAGCTTTGCTTGGCAAGTAAAATGTGTGTAAAATTGCACAGAATTCATACAAAAATGGTAGTATTATTTTTAGCATTGCCTGACATTTTCAGAAGGTAAAATTAAAATTATTTTGTTTTCAGAAAGCAGTTTATGTGCTTCTTCATCCAATGTAGACTTACCAAGCTAAATGTTGTCCAGTCACGAAAATAATAGATTTGAATTTCACATACCCGAAAACATATTTTTAAGGCCCCCTCGCCGAAGAAATTTGCAAAAATTAAGTTTCACCCCAGTAAAATGAAATGCCCTGTTGTGTCAGTCACCCTCCTGTGTGGATCAAATTGTGTTTGCAGTCTGCCTTTGGAAGTGGGGTGGGGGGTGGGGCTTTGCGACGGTGTGCAAAATGAGCAGGTGTGCACTTGTGTGCAAGCTTTTCTGTTTTGAGGAGCTAAACAGATGCTGGCCTTTAAAAATTAATAAGTTTGAACTGTTTCAAGTGTCAGAAAGAGCAGAGGAGAAATATAACCCTTTAGCAACCTATTAACAACGGGAGCATCGACCAGGGAAAATTTCTTTGCCCTTGATCCTCCAGTTCTTCAGACCTCCTTCTCACCCCAAACACACACGCCTCGACCTCTTGGCATGATGTGCCGTTGCTGCTGATCCTGTTAAATTCGGGTATGAATGGATTTTTGCCTACTAGTCACACTAACCTTCCCCATCTACCCCTCAACCATGGCAATATTTGGTGTAAAATGAGGCTTATCTGCCAGTGCAGTGCGTGGGTTTCCTCTTGGAGCAGGGTTGTTATCTTTCTGGCCAATGAAAGCAGGGCTTTCCCTATAAGTTGAATTTGCATCCTGTCTTTTTCAGCCCACCCAAAGCAGCTGATGATTTAAATCAGTGCTTCTTAAACTTGGGTCCCCATCTGTTGTTGGACTACAACTCCCATCATCCCTGACCACTGGTCCTACTAGCAAGGGACAATGGGAGTTGTAGTCCAATACCAGCTGGGGACCCAGGTTTAAGAAGCACTGATTTAAATGAGCAGTAGCTAAAAGTGAATATCAGCAGCTGAGTTATACCGTCCGAGTCAGGCTATGGGGCTATCTGGTTCAGTGCTGCCTGACCTGGTTGGCAGCAGCTCTCCAGCATTTCAGACAAGAGGCGTACCTAGAGATGCCGCAGGGGGTTGAAACTGCTGCCAGCTGCACACCAAGCAGGATCCCTAGCATGTCCCTTCCCTTAAAACATAGGAAGCTGCTATATCCTGCATCAGCATTTTGCCCCATCTAGCTCATTGCTGACTATACTGCCTGGCAGGGACTCTCCAGGGCTTCAGGCAGAAAGTCTTTCCCAGCCCTACCTGAAGATGCCACTGGGGAATTAACCTGGGGCCTTCTAAGTGCCAAGCAGATGCTCTGCCACTGAGCTATGGGATTCCTTCCTTGGTGGAAATGGCCACATGAATTTGAACAGTGCTGTCTGGCAGTGCCTGTGAATCAGCAATTTGTGGGGCTCCCTGTCCTCCCTGCAGCTACTTCCTCTCATGCCTTCCGTCAAGCAGAAATTCTTGCCACACTTCAGTTGGCGCCAGCGGTTGGCATGTCCTGTGGGGGTCGCTGCGTGGCGTGACGGATGGCTCTACTTCTTGGCAGAAGGCACTCTCCTTAATTAGCTCTTCAGCTGCCCTCATATCCCCAGGGCACAGTGGTGGTGCACCACACTCGGAGTGGGCAAAAAACAAATATTTCCAAACGGGTCTGGCAGCCACCCCTGAATTAGACACGAGAGAAGAGGGTGAGATGAGGGTGGTGGCATGAGGAACCTGTGGCAGCAAGGCAAGGATTTCAGACCCCATCTGCACCATACATTTAATGCACTTGAGTCATGGCTTACCCCAAAGAGTTCTCAGCAAAGAACTGTAGTTGTTTAAGGGTGTTGTTTAAGAGATGTTAGGAGACCCCCATTCCCCTTCCAGAGCTAGTTGTCAGAGTTCCCTGGGAAGAGGGATTGATTGCTTAAATTCACACTGAATGGCAGCTCTGCGAAGGGAATAGGGGTTTCCTAACAACTCTCAATCCATGGGACGCGGGTGGCGCTGTGGGTTAAACCACAAAGCCTAGGACTTGCCGATCAGAAGGTTGGCAGTTCAGATCCCTGCGACGGGGTGAGCTCCCATTGCTTGGTCCCAGCTTCTGCCAACCTAGCAGTTCGAAAGCACCTCAAAGTACAAGTAGATAAATAGGTACTGCTCTGGCGGGAAGGTAAATGGCGTTTCCGTGCGCTGCTCTGGTTCACCAGAAGCAGCTTAGTCATGCTGGCCACATGACCTGGAAGTTGTACGCCGGCCCCCTCGGCCAATAAAGCAAGATGAGCGCCACAACCCCAGAGTCGGTCCCTTTACCTTTTAACAACTCTCAACACCCTTAAAAAATGACATTTCTCAGGAGTCTTTGGGAGAAGCCATGACTGCTTCGAGTGGCATGGTGCTGTTGCATATGTAAGGTGCAAATGTGGCCTCAGTCTCTTATGGGAGAGCAAGGTAGGCGGAAAAGGAGCAGGAGTCAGGAGTGCAGAAGCAGGACCCAGAAGCATTTCTAGCAAGGTGGCTTCAGCAAATGTCAATAATCAGAGAGGCGAGTGTATAGACAACTAAGGGGAATAGGGAAGGGCTTGTTAACCTTCTTAGGCCTAGGGGCACATTTGGAGCAAGTGCTCTGGGAAGAGAGAAAGTGCATGCACACGCTCACATACAGTTTGCTTTTTCAAGGGATTTGGATAAAAACGATCCAGTAGAATTAATCTGAGCGGCTGGTATGGCTCAAGTAGAGCATGAGACTTAATCTCAGGATCGTGGGTTTGAGCCCCACCTTGGGCAAAAATATTCCGGCATTGCAGGGAGTTGAACTAGATTACCCTCATTCTCCCTTCCAACTCTAACAATTCTATAATTTTGTGAGCCTTGAAGTACATATACAACAGAAAGAGGAAGTGGGAAAGAGTGTCACTCTTCCAACTTTCTCCTTCAGCTCTTTTCAAGGGAGAAAAGGGTAACCACTTTATACCACCAAGGAGAAAATGGGTGGAGGAGGGCCTAAGAGGCAGGGGAAGATCCGGTGGGGCTTAATTTTTTTGTTTAATTGCTTAGTTTTATTGCTTTTGGCAGCTGGTTCAGGGTGCCTCTTCTGGACTGAGGAAATGACGTAGAAATGAGTGCGATGATCATTTGTTCAAGACTGATACCTCCTAAAGCTCTGCCACCCATGTGGATTGGTGGGGCGGAGAGTTCTCATATGAAATGTGGGGGTCTGATGGGCCAAACCAGCACCCTCAATGCCCTTAGCGGTGTTGGAAAGGAAATAGATCCGGCATAATGGAATGCCTGTTTCTCCGCTATTTAGACTGCCATTAGCAGAAACCTTCTGGGAGTCGGGGCCCAATCCAGCCCAGATCAAACACCGGGGTTTATGAAGTCCTTTGGTGACAATGAGCAGGAGTTAAACATGTGCTTAACCCCCCTACCCTGCCAATTGTAATGAAGGGTGCCTGTGGTCACGCCTCATACCTCTTACTACGGTGTCCTTGGAACAGAAAGAGGGAAGACCATAAATTGAACATGCTGTTATTATCATCACATCTCCCGAGTGCAATCTAGATCTTTCCAATTAAGATGTGTTTCTGCCAGAGGTTTAACCTGAGTTTAAAACTTCCATGGGTTTTCTCCCTCTGGGGCTGTAGTTGTAGACGGTGGCAGAGTTATCCTCTCCCTTGCATCCTCAGTGCCCTGGCAGAGCGAGGGCTCCTTGGAGTTCCTTGGATCGAGACTTGATAGGATTTAAAACCAGGTGAAGATGGTTGGTGATGCAGACTAGGTGGGGGAAAGAGCCTGTTTCGCAACCCTCGTGAATCCTTTGTGCCATTTTGGAATCTGAACAAAGAAGAACTTGGTTTACCCTTTGTTCCCAAGGCCAAAATTGCTATTTTGTTTTTGTTTTTCTAAAGTTCATGTCTCCGACACTGCTCAGGTTTCTCAATCACCTGCCTTGGTGTATTCCTGATTCCTTGCAGTTCTTTCTCCTCTCCTTCTTTCCTCCCCAGGGAGAGGCATGTCTGCTTCTGGCATCTGTCCCCTTTTCTGCAAACGCCGTGGCAAAGAAGCGATTTAAATTTTTTAGCAGTGCCCCTCTCTTCTGTCAATTATGGGCCCCCCCTTTCCATCTCTTCAAGGCCTTCTGCCTCTGCAATTGACCACCTCTTCCTGTGTGCTTTGCAAATGCCATCTTCCCTGCTGCCACCACTCCTCTCTTTTTGCCATCTTCCACTCCAAAAAGCCTGTCCTTAACTCTCTCTCTCTCTTTCCTCTTTCCTGCCATTCCTCCCCTGGGCCGCAGCCTTGGTTTCCCCTTCAATTCATGGCTCCTCTTTGATGCCCACCCCAAGAGGCTCTCGCAAGGAATATAGTGCCGTGTGGCATTTGGAACCTCAGAGCAGATGGCGATTTAGCTCTGGATGTTTCCCCATCGGAGTCCCCTTTCAAATTACTCCGCAATATGCTCTGTACAATGCACCCTCCTGGTTGCTGGTTTCTGCAAGCCCCTGTTGTGTTGCTGACTGTTACGCCTTTGCTCCCCGGCATATCATGGACTGCAGTAGTCCAGCGAAGCTTTCCTTATAGCAGACAGTCAGGCCTCTGTCTCTTGCTCTCTGGGGGAAGGGTCATAGCTCAGTAACAGAGCATGTGCTTTGCAAGCAGAAGGTCCCAGGTTTCAACCCAGGCAAGGCTGGGGTTGCACTCTGCCTGAAACCCTGGAGAGCTGTTTCCACTCAGTGTAGGCGTTACTGAGTGAGATAAACCCAACAGTCGTGACGCTGTGCATAATGAAGTTTTCTGAGTTCTGTTTCTTCCCTCTCTGCTGCCACTGCCCCTTTCTCTGCTTCTCAAAACCAGAGTCTACAATTGCCTATTTCATATAGCACATGCAGAAAAGCATTGGGGACGAGGAGCACAGAAAGCTGCTGAGTTGTACCAATGGTCTCTCTAGCTCAGTAATGCCTACACTGACAGGCAGAGGCTCTCCAGGGTTTCAGGCAGGGAGTCTGTCCCATCCCTACCTGGAGGCGCTGTGGATTGGACATAAGAAAAAGCCTCCCAGATCAGGGCAGTGGCCCATTTAGTCCAGCATCCTTTGTTCACCTTTGACCTTTTGCATATAAAGAGCTGTGGCCCTTTGCAGGAACAGAGGAGGCAGGAGTCTCTCTCAGCCTTACCTGGAGGTGCTTTTGGCAATTTAACCTGAGACCTTCTGCATGCCAAGCAGGCACTTTAACCACTGAGCTGTGGCTGAGTTTAGCATTCCAACAGAGATGCTAGCTAGCCCCACAATTTAATTAACATGAGTGTGGATCTTCTAGCCATTTCCTATAAACATTCTGTAGGTGCAAAGTGCTTCCGCGGAGAGAGCCGTTCACTGCAGGAAGCCAGCTTTAAAATTTTGCACCATTCAAGCCTCCAGATAGTGACTAAGGATACACACAGCCCAATATAAAAACCTTGCTGTGGTTTCTGCAACGTCGCACCTTGCCCAGACAGTGGCTACAGCTGAGTGCATTCTGTGGGTTTGCCATGCAAATGCAGAACCTACTGTTACAAAATCTCATATCCTGCTCTGTATGGTGGCAAGTCACATGCCTTAGTGGGAAGGCCACATGCAGGACGTGAGAGTAGTCGCTCTCTCCTGCTGTCAATCCTGGTATTCTGGCCTGGTTCACGCACAATGCTAAGCCATGCTTTGCAAATTGTGGTTTAATTGAACCATCTGAACCCAGCCCACAAACCATCCTTGGTAGCAAACCAGAGTTTGCTGTTGGTTTGTAAACCTTGTTCTGTGAACCCGGAGGGAGCATACAGACATAATGACTTCCCATTTCATGTCAGACACTCCTGCAGGTACCTCAATGCATAACATAGCAGCACTGCATGCCAGGCTCCAAGAAGTGTGAACTCAACTTGAAATTAGCATCTGACTAACCAAGGAAGACAGGGGCGGGGTTGAATTTATTTTCTTTGAAAAATGCTCTCATGATATTCACACTTTCCTTTTTCCTCTTTCTTTCTTTCTTTCTTTCTCACATTCAGGTTTTCCGGAAGCCAGCACTGCGGACACATTCACTGTGCATACCAATACCGAGAACATTATCACTGCCTTGACCCGGAGTGTAACTATCAGGTAAAAACCAAATGAAAATAAATCATCGGCGGGGGGGTGGGATCCTTAAATAGCACGGTGGGGCAAAGTTCAATCCCAGGCTTTGAAACAGCAAGGGTTTGTTGGGGAGAGGGGAGGAGCTTTATTTGAGTCTTTTGAGAGCCACACTGGCTGCGAGCTAAATAGGCCAGTGGTCTGACTCAGCAAAAGGTTAGCAACAGTGAGATCATCTGTTTGGGAAGGGCCAGAGCTCAGTGGCAGAACACATTCAGAAAGTTCAGTCCCTGGCATCTACCAGCGATAAGATCTCAGTGGTAGGTGATAGGGAAGGCCTCGTTCTACTCGAGACCCTGGGGAGCAGCTGCCAGTCAGAGTAGACTGGCCTTCCCCCAACTTGGTGCCCTGCAGATGATCATTGCCCATGCAGTAGCCAATGTGCTCTGAGTCACAATAGCTGGCTGTAACATCGCCTCCTGCAGGAGCGGTTTTCCCATTGGCACAAGGATCGTTTCTCAAGTCTTGCATTATTAATACAGCATCTACGTAATTGTGCACACGCAATACATTTGAAGCATGTTCATTCATGCCAAAGAATCCTGGGAACCGTAGTTTGTTGCGGGCACTGGGAACTGTCGCTCTCTGTGGAATAAAATACCGTTTGCAGGATTCTTGGGATGAAGTGGGAGCATGCTTGAAATGTGCTATAAATTCATAGTATGTATGCAGCCTGTGAAGCCACCCCAGATTAGTTTTCTACTAGGAACCTGGCACAGTAGATAGCTGTACCATTGAGATCAAAGCCTACTGTGCCCCAGGAACACTTTGAGATTTGGATGGTGGATCACAGGATTCACCCAGAGGAACTGAATCTTGGAATTTGTTCATGCAACCATGAGCATCCCTGCAAATCATTTTTGAAGGTTCTGCACATGACAATACCCTGCCGATGACCAGCTGGTTAGATACAGCCACTGCCCCGTGGAGGATTAGAAGGATAAATACATGTCAGACGCACTCACAAAACCAGTCACTGTACCCGCACATACAAATTGGGGTGTCTTCCCCATATAACTCCCCTGTAGGCCAGCAAAGGGGGGAAACCTGCATCCCTTCAGATGTTGCTGGACTCCAGATCCCATCAGTCCCAGTCAGCTTGGCCAGGGGTCGGGGTTGGTGATGGGAGCTGTAGTCCAGCAACATCTGGAGAGCTAAAGGTTCTTCACCTCTGGCATCAGCTAATGGTCTGCAGATACACAACCTTTTTCCCCTAAAGGGTAGCCTCATCATTGGACCTCAATTCCAGTGGCATCATCCTATAAGCAGGCTGCAATCAGCTTCCTGTGATAGCGCAAGACGAGTAGAAACCTTAAGCCAGCAGACACCATTTGAAGCACAGGCTTCCCCTGGCTTCCCCTGGAGGAGCTGCGCCGTCAAGCAGACGGGGGCGGGTGACAAATCAGGCTCAGCCTAGCTGGCCAAGTGACGCCTCAGCAGCTACTGATGCAAAGCAACCATTGAGACGAGCGGCGGTCCTGAGATTGCGGTTTAGTTTCGGGAAGAGATGGCTGGATGCTGGGAGGAAGGGGCAGAAGCCAGGCTGCAATTGCTGGGAGAGGTGCCAGGGCAAGATTGTCAAGCCAGCTTCCCAGTCACATGCTGTGTTTGTTTACTCTGCACTTGAATCTGAGCGAGTGACACTGCTGTTTCTGTGGTTAGGGCCTCCGCACGTGGTGGGGCAGGAGGTGTGCAAGGGATTCCCAGGAACTGCCCGCAGCGGAATCTTGATTTCTGCCCTGGCACCTGCCAGGCTCGGAGGAACAACTTCAACCACAGCAAGGGAAACTGGCCCAGTCCTGGCCAAGCCCTGGGGGGCCCCGTGGGTTTCTATTGATCGAACCGGGGATGTGGGCAGTGACCATTCTGCACCAAAGAGGAGCCGTCTGTCTGATGAGATGGGCCGTAAGGAAACAAGAGGGCCTTGAAGAAAGGGGGGGGGGAGGCTCTTGCAACAGACCTTGGGAGCTGTCCAGGCTTGTGGGTGGAATCGCCTGATCCCACCAGGGAATAAAGCTTTAGGCTAAGTTTTTCCAAATGCAAATTACCCTGCAGGCGAGATATATATTTCTTATAATGAACGGCGCTCAGTAATAAGTGGCCGCAAATTAACGGTGATTGGCAATGGAATTCCTGTAATATAACGCCTTGGGGAAATCAGCCCGTGGCTCTTCTTTGGCGTTCCTGTGTAAATCCCAAAATTTAATAAAAGCAACAGAAATAGATCAGGATTTATTTTTAGTATAGCAGGAAAATGGGTGGGAATTGGGGGAAGGGGAGATATTTTCCTATATGTGTCCAGAGGGTATTTTTCTTGGCATCTAGACAACCTACTGCATCCAACAGGCTAAACTGGGCTTGTAGCCTCCCTACCAGAGCTTGGAATAGGCGTCTCGAGGTGCTGGGTACTTGGAAAGGGAAGGATTGTCTGCATATTGAAGTCTTGCCAACCAGGTGTCTTTAAGAATGGAAACCTGCTTTCCTAAGCTGTAGGAAGGGATTTTAGCTCAGTGGCAGGGCATCTCCTTGCATGCAGAAGGTTCTGTGTTCAATCTGCCTGAAACCCTGGAGAACTGCTTCCAGTCAGTATGGACCAACAATCTGACTCTGTATAAGACAGCTTCCGATGTCCTGAGCTAGGGCAGTTTCATTCACAACACTTCAGTTGGTGCTTGCATTTTCCATTTCTCCCATTTCAAAATAAAGCCTCGGTTGGGTGGAATGCTGTTTGTTGTAAATCCAACCTTCTTTTGTGGTGTTCACACATTGCCACCCTTTTGCCATTACTTATGAGCACACTGTTAAAGCTACAAATGGCTTTAGAGTGCACAGTTGCTGAGCCTGTATGAAAGGGATTCTTCCTCCAAAGGCCCTCCCGCAACTCATGTCACCCCACCGCCTCAAGTAGTACTTAGCTTTCACAGTTTAATGTGGGACTGCCTCTTCCACACTTACCAAACCAAGGTGTGAATGGAATGACAGCTATCCTTCAAACACTGCAATTCTCCAGATTTTGCAGTGCAGTTTTCTGACCCAAAACCGTGTATAAAAATGTATTTGCAGGGGGAAATCCACACAAAGTATCAAGGAAAACTATGTACAAAAGTGTGCTGTCTCATATGAAATTGCTTACAAAAAAAGCTTATATTGGGTTGTACCCAGTCTCAGTCCTGCTCAGAATATACTCATTGGAATTAAAGGATGTAAAACTGACTTGGGACTATTGATTTCTATGGGTTGGGTCTAACTTAGTTGGGTGAAAAGGTAAAGGGACCCCTGACCGTTAAGTCTAGTCGCAGACGACTCTGGGGTTGCGGTGCTCATCTCGCTTTACTGGCCGAGGGAGCCGGCGTTTGTCCGCAGACAACTTCCAGGTCATGTGCTCAGCATGACTAAGCCGCTTCTGGCGAACCAGAGCAGCGCACGGAAACGCTGTTTACCTTCCCGCCAGAGCGGTACCTATTTATCTACTTGCACTTTGACGTGCTTTTGAACTGCTAGGTTGGCAGGAGCTGGGACCGAGCAACGGGAGCTCACCCCGTCATGGGGATTCGAACCACCGACCTTCTGATCGGCAAGCTGTAGGCTTTGTGGTTTAGACCACAGCGCCACCCGTGTCCCACTTAGTTGGGTCCAGCCCAATAAATGATAAACTCTTGTGGAAACTGGGCAACCCAAACTATGGACACTGAAGAAGAAAAAAGAGAAACTGAAATTGACAAAGATCTGCCCCTGCCTCCCTGCTCCCACCCTGCCTCACTTCTGCGTCTTCCTCTTGCCCCCCAGAGATTCACAAGCAAACAAGATGTGATCCGGCATTACAACATGCACAAGAAGCGGGACAATTCCCTCCAGCACGGCTTCATGCGCTTCAGCCCGCTCGACGATTGCAGCGTTTACTATCACGGCTGCCACCTGAATGGGAAAAGCACACACTACCACTGCATGCAGGTAACGATGCTGGGCTTCTGCCATAAGTGGCACGGAGAGCGAAGGGACCTCCAGGGCTAGTATCTGCATGGGTGTTTTAACAGAGCCACCAACCCTCACGCGTGGCATGCATTTCCAGGTTGGAGCTAGGCTGGGAGGGGTGTGTGTGGTCCAGAGATTCCTTGGGGGGGGGCTGTAGCTCAGTGGTAGAGCACCTGCATTGTTCAAGGATCAATGCTTAGCCTCCCTTGGTAGGGCTGGTGACACCATGGAGAGCCACTGCCAGCCAGTGTAGACAGTACTGAGCTAGATGGACAAATGGTCTGGCTCAGTAGAAGACCATTTCCTATGATTCCTTGTGCAAAAGTCATCTTCCACCATGGAGCCAACATGTTGCTGTGAGAATTCATAATGGGATTCTTATTTTTAAAGATACTACTAGATTCCCCCCATAACTGCTTTGGGGAAGGCTGCTCAGCTTGCCAGCCTATTGTGCCAGCTCATGGGATCAGGAGATCTTGAAGAGATTTCCCCAACCATAGTGCCCCAGATGTCGTTGTTTACCCACACATTTGATGTCTGAAAGAGATTGGATTGTGTCCAATGCTTGTCCTCCTCAGACTAGATACATTGGAATTAATGGACTTGACTAACCTGTGTCCACTAATTTCAGTGGGTCTAATCTTGAGTAGCACCTTGTTAGCCACGACCTTCTATCTATGGCAAGTCACAGTGGCCAAAACGATGTGATTGATTTTAATAGTTTTTGGAATGCTTTTGATTGCTTTTAGAAGGTTTTTTAAAAATAATGCTACAGATACATTTGTCACTTTGGGCTCTTTTTGGACAAAGGGCAGAGTATAAATCAAACAAATATAGAATATCTGTATGGCCACAAGTTGCAGAAGGTGGACCGAGAAACCCCGTTTATAGGCACAGATTTCTGAGAGATCCCTGTTTCACCAGGAGGTTGATTTTGGGCAGAAATCTCTCTGTCTAGGCTCACCTATCAGAGTCAACCCAAAGATGAGTAAAAGGAGCATTTTTCTAAAGAGCTTTTTATTCAGATGAGTGCCATAGGCAACAATGGGGAACGTTGCTTGATTCCGTCCATTCCCGCTCAAATTTTGACAAGAAGAGTCATAAACAGCTCCGCTGTGCACCCAGGACAGGGACATTTCCTGGGTGTGGGGGAAAGGCCAGAGTTTGGAGTGGAGAGCTGATATTTCCCCCTTACACACATCCGGGCAGATCCTTTGTAGGAGTGATGGAAGGGTCAAGCTCTGGGGGTCTCTCTCCAGGGTGCTCCTTCCTCAAGCCAGAGAGGCCATCAGAACTGCCGCATTCCTCTGTTGATATACAACCTCTCTGCGCAAGGCCTGCCCTTTAGCAATCGCGTTTGTCCCTTTGTAGCCAGCTGCTAAGCCAATCAAATATTAATAACAGCCCAGTGTCAAAAGAAGGGAAGAAAGGAAGCTGGCTCTCTCACTGCCGGGGAAAAAAGAGGTTTGCGAGAATTATGGTGCAGCCTGTCGCTGCGAGGGGGGTTTCCAAAGCCAGCCATTTTGCAACCACGCCATCTCCGGAAGCTGTATGTCAATTGTGGGGAAGCTGTGGCTTCCAGGTAGTGTTGGGCTCCCATCAGCCCCAGCCAGCATGCCCAGTGGTCAGGGAGATGATGGGCGTTTTAGGCCAGGAGCTGGCCTGTTGTTCTTCAGGCTCTCTTGCAGCCATGGAAATCAGGCTATCAGGAGGGGAGCCATGGTGTGGAGAGATCCCTCCATCACCCTAAAATACTTTAAGCCTACCTGTGCAAGGGGGATTTAGCCCTTGGGTGTACTCTCGTTTCTACCAAGCACATGGGTTCTCAGGAGGAGGCCATCAATAGCTACCGGCCAGCCACGATGGCTGTTCTCTGCCTCCACAGTTGGAGGTGGTTTGCTTCTGAATACCAGTTGCTGGAAACCACAAGAGGGGAGAGGACTCTGGTGTTCCAGTCCTGCTTGCAGGTTTCCCCACAGACATCTGGTTCACTACTGTGAGAACAGGATTCTGGGCTAGATGGGCCATTGGCCTGATCCAGGAGGCCCTTCTTACGGGTTTCTGTGGAAGCTCATGAGGTCCCCTCAGGTAGAAGATCAGCACTGACCTGAAGGGCCACAGGAGGGTGTTGAGTTTGTTCTGCGCTGTCCTCTTACCCTGCAAAGGGTAGCCTGGCTTTGTCTTCCCCAGCCCAGGAAAACTCCGAAATGTTTCTGGACTCCCAATTCCCATCATCCGCGGCTCCTGCCTGCCTGGTTTGGGCTGATGGGAGTTGGGAGTCCAGCAACTTCTGGGAGGAAACTAAGCTGGCAAAAGCAGGCCTAGCCCATGTGAACAGAGAGCACACTCCTACAATGGGATCCGCTGCCCCGCAGAAGAAGCGTTTGTGCGGAAGGAATTCTGTGGGAATGGGTAGAAAGGGTTGCCCGAAGCCAATGCCCATGTTAAGAAGAAAAGGCCTTGGAACAGGACGGGTTCCCAATTCGAGCAAATATCTCTTAAACAGCAGTATTTGCGCCTGGCCCTCTCCTCCCTTTCACCCCCCCCCCACACCTTTATGTCCATAATTGGCATGGACAAAATTCAGTTAGTTGTTTATACCAATGGACATTTTTCATGCTTTAGCACAAAGAGCCCCATTGCGAATTATTCATGAGGAGTTTTTTGTTTAATTTTGCCTTTTAACACCACGGCCGGGTCTGTCTTCTTTCAAGGTGTCACTGTGGAAAGAAGCCCATGTTCTATCGGGAATCGCTTCGGATCTCTCTCTCTTTCCCCTCCGCCCCCCACTTTTTCCCCCCTGGGTGTTTTCCAGATGTTTTGTTATTGCCTCTTTGAATCAACCCAAGCTGAACCGAACCAGGAGTATGGGGCTGGTGTGGGGGTGGGAGACAGGAAGGGTGTTTTGATTTGCTTCATTTCTGAGATGGTGCAGACGTTGGCACATGACACACAGAAGGTGGTGGGGAGGGCGAAAGCGCTCTTGGCGGGCACAGTGGCATTGTCAGATTCCACTGGAATTTTACTCAATATGGCAAATTAGCTCACTTTGCTCAGGAACAGCTGAGGGAGGAGGTAGGGTTTCAGCATTCCATTCCCAACACACACACACACATCACGCCTGTGAGTTTATAGCAAAGCAGATGACAAAGGGTGTTCATTCCCCGTGGCCAACTTGATAGGGTAGCCAAGTCTCCTGCGCTGGTCATTCACTGGCCATTCTCACAGTGGCTAACCAGACGCCCCAAGGGGAAGGCCACAGGCAGCGCTTGAGTGCAGCAACAACTCTTGCAATTTCCAGCAGCTGGGATTTAGAGGCATACTGCCTCCTGCACAACTATCACATGTGCCTGTCTCTGTTACATATTGCTGTTACGTCACCTTGGACTTTGGAAGCAGACCCACTTGCTAGAAGCTGACCAGGTTGATCCAGCAGCTGCCAGCCTGACCTTCCAACTCCTCTACCTTAAGTGGGATAGGCCATAATTTTAGGACTGTTTCCTCCTCTTCCCCACTTGCTATTTTGGGAGAGGGACCCTGCAGCTAGAGCATGTCCTTTGCAGGAGGAAGGCCCCAGGTTCCACCCCAGTCATCTCCAGTTAAAAAGATTGCAGGTGATACGGAAGACCTCACTCTGCCTGAGACCCTGGAGAGCTGCTGCCAGTCAGAGTAGGCAATACTGGCCTAGGCTGGGAAATAGCCTGGCACAATATAAGGCAGCTTCCCTTGTCCTACTCTCTGTCACCCCCATGCCCTAAGTAAGTGTAGCTGGAGCGAATATCTGCCCCTTTTGCTCTGCTGCCTGGCAGGAAAGTTTCAGAAGTCATGGTATTTCTCCCAGGTGGAGATGCTCCTGTCCTTTATAAACTCTCTGCTCTCTCCCCAGCAACGTCTCTCAGGTGAGCTTATATGTCACTCTTTCTTTCATTTACCCAACCTTCACCCTGCCTCCTGATTGTTCCTTTGCACCAGGTGGGCTGTAACAAAGTCTATACCAGCACTTCTGACGTAATGACTCATGAGAACTTCCACAAGAAGAACACCCAGCTCATCAATGATGGATTCCAGCGGTTTCGGGCCACGGAGGACTGTGGCACGGTGGACTGCCAGTTCTACGGGCAGAAGACTACTCACTTCCATTGCAGGTGGGCTCTCTGCAAAAGGGGGAAAGAGTTCAGGTTACCCCGGGGGCATCACTCCTCTCTAGCCTGGTGCCCTTCAGGGCTACATGTTGAGCTACAGCTGCCATCATCCCTGACAGTTGGTCATGCTGACCAACGGTGATGGCAGCTCTTGTTTACAACAAACACCACCAAGAAGAACCTAAAGGACATGCTGGTCCAAAGAAAGACAGGTCTTACAGATCCTGCCCCATTAAAAGAGGCCACAACTACTTGAAACCCTTCACGTTGAGGGCCAGAAGCTTGGGTAAAGAGGAAAGTTCCCGCCTGGTGCCTAAAATTAGATGAAGAAGGTGCTAGGCGAGCTTCCCTGCAAAAAGCATTCCACAAGTGGGGAGTCACCACTGAAAAGGACCATTCTCATGTTGCCACCCCTCTAGACCTTCCTCGGTGAGGACACACAGAGAAGAGCCTTAGATGACAGTTACAGGGTCCAAGTCAGTTCATGTGGAGAGAAGCAGTTGTTGAGGTACTTGGGTCCTGAGCCGCATATGGCTTTATAGGTCAAAACCAACACTTTGAATTGAACCCAGAGTCTAACAACAACTGGACTGAATTGAGTTGGAGTCGACTGAATTGAGTTGGAGTCGAGGGCCACTGGTTCTTCATTCCTGATGTACACCACTTAAGGATGACCCATGGAGTAATATGAATATTCTTAGCTATGGCAGCTCATTCACAAACACAGCTTGTGGGTTGTCTCCAGCTAAGTCCTGCCCAGAGAAGACCCACTGAAATCAATAGAGTTCAGTTGGTCCTGTCCATTAACTTCAGTGGGTCTACTCTGAGTAGGACTAGCATTGGCTACAACCTATTTCATTCTCCTGTCCCCAAGTGACAGAAATGTACATGTGGATTTCTCTGAGGTTTTTGCTGGGACTCTGAAATTTTTTAAAAAAAAAAATCTATAAAGTACCACTAGAGACAGGAACATTTTGCAAAAATATTAATTCATGTAAAAAATCATATACCAGAAAGTGAGAGAACAAAGGAAAAGCAAAGAATGAAAAGATGTTGGCGGGGAGGTGGATCCAGTTACAAATCAGGAATCTCTCTTATACCAAAGCTTAGTTCAGACCTCCTTGAATGAATGAATGAATGAATGAATGAATGAATGAATGAATGAATGAATTTATTAATACGGTCACAGACCAGCGTCAGACCTCCTTGTATTTGAGGCATATCACTTGGACCTGAAGGGTAGCAGAGCATCTGCTTTGCATGCAGAAAGACCTGGTTCCAATCCCCAGAAGCATCTCCAGGTAGGGCTGGGAATGTCTCCCCTCTGAAACCCTGGAGTGCCACTACCTCTCTGCGCTGACAGTACTGATCTCACTGGTCTGATTCAGTATAAAGCATCTTCCCATGTTCCTGTGAGAGCAATGGTGAGCTTTGCTCCTTAACACTGGTTGCTATCTGCATAGTTCGGCACAGTGGTTTCCAAAATGAAGCCAAGATCTGGGGTAGCAGGCGGAGGTCAAACTGCTCTACGTAGCACTTCTGCTCAGATATACAAATGCCTGCCCTATTCTATGCCTGATCCTCCGCTCCCCCTGTCGCACCTCACAGGCGTCCTGGTTGCACTTTCACCTTCAAGAACAAGTGCGATATCGAGAAGCACAAGAGCTACCACATCAAGGACGACGCCTATGCCAAGGACGGCTTCAAGAAGTTCTACAAGTACGAGGAGTGCAAGTACGAAGGCTGCGTCTACAGCAAGGCCACCAACCACTTCCACTGCATCCGGCCCGGCTGTGGCTTCACCTTCACCTCCACCAGCCAGATGACCTCCCACAAGCGCAAGCACGAGCGCCGCCACATCCGCAGCTCGGGCGTGCTGGGCCTGCCCGCCTCCCTTCTGGGGGCCAAGGACAACGAGCAGGAGGAGTCCAGCAACGACGACCTCATTGACTTCTCTGCCATGAGCTCTAAGAACTCCAGCCTGAGTGCCTCCCCCACCAGTCAGCAGTCTTCCGTCTCCCTGATCGTCCCAGGAGCGCCCTCCTCGGCGGCAGAGCTCTCGGCCTCGCAGGCCTCCAGCAAACCCAACAACATGCCAACGGCTTCCAAGATCCCCGGCCTACTCTCCCAAGCCCTCCCGAGCAATATCCCTTTGGCCCTGGCACTCTCCAACGCAGCACTTCCCGGAACGGCGGGCTCTTACTTCCCTATCCTCCCCAGCCGCGTCGCCACCCCGCTGCCCGCCGGCTCCGCCAGCTTGATAGCCGCCAGCGCTTCCGGCACCAACCCAGCGCCGTCTGCCAGCTCCCCTTCCCAGGCCATCTCAGGTTCCAGCGAGGCAGCGGCCACCTCTTCCCCAACTCCGGCAGCATCCATCATGGAGAGGATCTCCGCCAGCAAAGGCCTGATTTCGCCAATGATGGCCAGGCTGGCTGCTGCAGCACTTAAGCCCTCGGTGGCTGTGGAGGCAGGTGAGTTTGTTGGCCCTCCTGGTTGAAAGAGGGGGGTTATTTGTCCAGTCGGGATTTGGAAATCTCACACGCATGGGGAAAGAAGGGACTCTGGTTGCTCCATCACACTGGAGAAGGTGGGGAGCCTTTTTATTGCCAAAGATAACACAGCCGCTTCTACAGCTCAGGAGACCTAGCATCTAGCAGCTATTCCCAGGTCCGTGCACTATGGACCAGTTGCAGCAGTTGGGGACCACTCTCCCTCCACTAGATCATGTACCTTCCTCCGATGGGCTGCATGCATGCAGCTAGAGACTATGTCTGCATGGAAGCTGCCTCTGATCATCCTTCTTCAATCCCCTCCTGGTTCTGGAAGCCAGTTGTCCAGGGGAGAGTGCAGAAGCACCTGGTCCTTCACTTGCCTGGCCTGCCTCTTTTCCCCTCTCTGAAGCTTCCCCTGCCTCTGACTCTTGCTTCCTGGCTGGTACAGGTCCCCACAAAGCACTGCCCCCTCTCTCGAGTCAGACTCCAGCCCCCTTCCCCCAATGCACACTCGTCAGCGTTCTGCCAGTCCCTGACACTTAAACACAAATATAGTTTGAGGCTTCTTCTTGAGATGTGCTTGTGAAGGGGGCCCAGAACCTGTTCTGAACCTTGGTTCAAGGGAACAGGGAGGGAAGAAGATAACTTTTAGTTCTGTTACCTGTTTTCCAGAGCAGCTGCCCAGATAGAAAGCAGGTTTGGTTTTGAAACACACACAGTGACTTTCCCAATCTGCTGCTGTCCCAGCCTCAAAGCCCAGCTGCAGAGTCCCACCTTTTTAGTGGTTCATTAAGGACCTGTGAATGGGAGAGATACAACAGTAACACAAAGCCTATTTGCAAAATAAATGGGTGGCGACCCAGTCATTCTTTGATGGTGGAATGCCAATCTGAGCTGACTGCACCATCATGGCTGACCTATTCTAGGTCTTTGGGAGAAGCACATTGTGACTTGTCAGGGAGGTTTTGGAGGCAAACCGGGAGGGTTATGTCTTTTCTGGACAAGACAATGACTTGCCCATTTCCTCTGGTGAGTAAAACTGCCCCAGCTGACTCTTTGGCTCGGCCCCCTTCTATTCCCGCACATCAGCATGAACCCTGGATTGTTGCCAGCTCCTTGTAAGCATCTATTTCAGCCAACAGTTTCCTCTGTCCTCTGCTGCCATCCTTCTCTGGGGTAGTGGGGAGGAGAGGAGATGTTTACCCAGATTAGTTTCCCATTGATCCCTCTTTGGAACAGCAGCTGCTTCGGATGCTTTGACTTCCTGGATCTGAAGGAACAAGCAGCTCTCCTTCAGCCATCTCGGGACTCCTTGAGAAGCAGCAGCAGCAGCAGCCCGATCACTTCACAGCCAGATTAGGGGCTTTTACTGTGACTAATGGAGCCTTTCGCAGTGCTAGCCAAAGATGCATAGCTGGCCTGTTGCAGCTGTAGCCGGGGAAGCTTGGGTATCACGGGCCTGTTTTTAAGCCTGCTGCAAATGTGCACGAGCCCAAATGGAGGGAATCAGACTTTCCTGGTCATACTGAAAGCTAGATTGCTGTTGCATTCTTCATCAAGATGACTTCTTTCCAGAGAGTGGAGAGAGACAGAGACAGGCAGAAATGGGGAAAGCTTTTCCAGCAGTAGACTAATAGATGAGATTCTATCCACACTCCATCTGTATTTGAAATATGCACTCTGGCTTTGCTTTCAGGTTTCCCGTTGGGACACCTGGTGGGCGACTGTGAGGACAAAATGTTGGGCCAGATAGAAAGGTTAGGTGGAGGCCTGCAAAAGGAGGGCCAGTCCTCCTGTTGGGCAGGAGGAGGAGGCTGCCTCAGGCAGCACATGCCTGGGAGCCAGGAGTGGAGAGGGAGAGCACATAGCAAGGTGATGAAAGACAGAGCTATATGTGCCACATGGCCTGTTTTGCCCCCTTAAGCTGGCCTGCCACTCTCAGGTGTGGTGAAAAACACTGTTCTGTCACTATTGTTGAAGTCAGATTCGACTTGTCAGCTGGGGAGGCAGGAGATGCCGTTTTATCCTTCTCAGGCACCAAAAGGCCAGTGCTGTGCAGAAAGTTGTCAAAACCTTTTTTTTTTTAATCATTTATTTTTCCTGAAAGAGAGAGGTCATCGCGGGAACTATTTTTCCTCTTTTTAAAAAATAAAATGCCACTTGCTGTCTGTGAAGCAGTTCACCGTCAGCTGTAGTGCCTCCGGGTAGATTAATATTTTAGTCACTTGGGGATTGTGGATGAAAGCCCGGCGGACATCTTCCTGTCAGCAATTTCCCCCTTTGCCATCTTTTAATCTTTTTCTCTGCGTCTGCCTCATTCTTTTTTTATTTATTTAATGTGTTTTTGTAACTTTATGGGACGTTTGCCCCTACTTTTTTCTTCTTCTTTTGAAGCAATTTCATTATATATATTTTTAAAAAATTAGATTTTTCCAACGTAGTTTGGGACAAGGAGTAGAGACCCAAAGGCCAGGCGGTGGCCCTCTCTGGCTGGGACAAGGCAAGATGGCGGAAGAGGTCGCGCAGTTTGAACCAATCTGATTGGCTGTCAGTTTCGATAGACCTGACACCGCAGACGTTCCTTTTGGGCATGCTCAGTGAGGAGGCCGGAGCGCGGTCGCCAAGGCAACGTTGAGATTGGGGAATGGGAAGGGGGCTTGACTAGCAGTCTCAAGCTGCCACATTGCCTCAGCATTAACAGAGTCTTTAATAAACGCTTAAGAGGCAGCCCCGCAAATTAGTTATGACAGTTTGCGCAGAGCATCAGATCTCCCCCTCGCTCCTGCCGCCCTCCTCCTTTAAAGGGCCCGTAGCCTGGACAACTTTGACATAATTTTGCAATAATTATCACTTGGAAGAATTTCCGCGCCGGGGTGGACGTCAGAACCGATCACGTCAACCCGGCAATAAATGCTGACCAGCAGACTCAGGCCATTCTTTTTCTCAAACCTTACTGTTGCCGTTGTTGGGGGTTTTTTTACTTTCTTGTGCATTATTTGATATTGTTTGATCCTTATTGTCAGTTGGCTTCCTTTATTTACTTATTTAAAACTTTATGGGTTTTCCTCCCCACTCCCTCCCTCCCTGCTTCCCTCCCTCCTCTCCTTCCCTCTCTAAAACACAGGGAATGGACAACCAACCACTCCTGGACGGTTTAACCCAGCTCAGATTAAGCAAGAGGCTACAGAGAATCCAGGCTCCGTGTCCACCGTGACCCAGGATTCCTTGCAGGAGCACAGCTTGGACCTGAGTGTGAAGGATCATGGGTAAGAGAGGGAGGCTCTGCAGTGACAGATTTGGGTGATGGGGAAGAGGAACATGGCAGTGTCCTAAAAGCTTGCTGCATTGAGCGTGGGTGGGGAAGAGGGCATCATCAGAAGCCTCTCAATCTGACTAAAGCGGTTAAGATAAACCTGGCCAGGCCTGCTGCTGGGAAGAAGGTCATTGGAGATGGCACTTCGTGCACCAGTCCTGTTTGTTCAGCTTTTCAGTGGCCCCCAGCCTGGCTCACGTACCCTTAAACTCCACCTCACCCTTTTTAGCTGTGTAGTGAATCCATCAGAGTTTTGCCTGGGTTGCATTGTGCGGGGCAACCAGCTCCCTTTGCTCCCATGGGCTTTCTTTAAGGCACTGTTTGCCAACCTGGTGCCCTCTTTTGTGCTTTGGACCACAACTCCCATCAGCTATGCCAACTGGGGGGGGGGGGCTGATGGGAGTTGTCGCCCAAAGCACTTGGAAGGTGGCACGTTGGCCTAGTTGGCATCCAGACACCCTTCATTCATTTCCTTGGAGTGCTGTTATAACTCAGAACCAGGACGGGGTTGAGCAGTGAAGAGCAGGACAACAACTTGGCTGTTGGATGTAAGAACTGTCACTCTCCCGCTTACATCTCAGCCAAGCCTTCAGGTGCTGGACTGGTTAGGCCAGTGAGCTTTACCCTGGCTGGCTGGAGAGAGTGGCTCCCACCTCGTCCGTCCTTCTCCAGCAGGTGGAATGTGAGGATGGGGACCCCAGTTTGAAAGGAGAATTAATTGCAGTTGTCGTCATTCCCCCCGCCCTCACCAATGCACATCTTAACTAAACCCTGTTGGTTTGTGTGTTCCAGTAATGAATCAAATGGCCACACAGTCTCGGCAAATTCATCTCTTTTATCCTCGCTTATGAATAAGGTAAGAGCCATCCATCAAGGGCCTTTCATTCCCCCCACCAAGAGAAATTAAAGCCACGGTGGCGAGGTGGGGAGGGAGGGGGAGACGCGTTTGTTTTTTAATGTTTTGCCTCTAATAAGATGAGTTTGTACCATTTAAATTTTGAGACCATTTTTCATCGGGTATAATTTCAGAGCCACTGCTTACGAATTAATTTAATGAACTGGCTGAAGAAATATATCGCAGCCTCTGACATCTTCTTCTCTCTCCCCCCACCCTCCTATCCCTTTGGAAACGGGAGGCCTCCGAAAGGGGTTTGTTTTTTAATTTCCAAACCAGACAATTCCTCTTTTGTTTCCTGTTATTAATTCTATTTATTTACCGTAAAAGTTTTCTGAGGGTGGTGGCAGGTGGTTATTTTTCTGAGTGGAGGAAGCAGGGCAAGCGTGGGGGAGGGCAGGATATACCTGAAGTTTTGAGCCAGGATCTTTAATTCCATGCTTACAGCACCCTTGAATGCCACTGCTCTGGAATATATATATATATATATATTTAGTGCATAATTCTTTTGTTAAGTTGGGGCAGGGGAGAATTATGCACCCAACAGATATATTTTTTCACCCTTTTACATGATAAATGCTACTTTGGCTAGATTAATTGTGCCCCCCGTAGCCAGCTGCATCTGCAGTCTGGGTATCCTCAAAGCCAGCCTTCGGTGTCCTGTTGCGTGATGAGTTTTCGAGGCATCCCTGTTTTCTTCCCCTGAGCTCTGAGCGTGAGATCCAGCCAGGGCACAGAACCCCCCAGAAAGGACAATGTGACTTTGTCTGATGTCCGTTCTCTCTCTCTCTCTCTCTCTCTCTGCCTTCCCTTGTCCATCCATCCCAGAAAGCTTTTTATTTCCTTCTCATCAGGATTTCAGTTGTTCTTTTAGCACATTATCGAGCTGGACTGTGCCACTGTGTATTTTCAGCTCTTCTTTAAATATGTCAAAGCACCTGCTGATTTGGATTGTTAGAGGGTGGTTTTTTTGGGGGGGTTGTTCTCCAAAGAAGGAAACTCGCAGAATTTGGCCAGTTTTTTCTTTCTTTCATAAACTGTATATACCATTATACACACACACACACACACACACACACACACACACACACACACACCAAAAAGCACTCAAAGCGGTTTTGTTTTGTTTTGTTTACTGACTGTAGATAAAACCTGACTGTAGCCCCAGAGAGCACCAGGAACTCATTCTGCAGAAGTGGGCTCCAGAATCTGATCTTGAGCCCTCTTCAGATTTCTCCCAGCAGCTTAATACTGCTTCCCAAATAACTGACAACCAGGGAGAAGAATTCCCTTTTGTAGTGAAGGAACCACTCATTATTAGACCTTAAAACAAGGAGCATCACTGCTCTGGGAGCCGGTATAGAGGCAGGGACCTACTTAACAACTGCCAGGGGTCTCCTTCCCCAACCCAGTGGCCCGTGTGTTTGTGCTAGCTGAGGCTGATGGAAGTTGTACTCCAAAATGTCTCATTGTGGAAGGTTTCCCTAGCAAGTACACAGTTGTCATAGGATTTGGACCTGGGCTTCCTTTGCTCCACTTGACTCCACTCCCCAAGCCTGTTCTTTTCTGTTACTTTTTAGGACAAACCACAACTTATTTGTGGGATAATCTCAGACGAACTCAGGATTTATCTCCTAACATACCACATCTACTTTCTCCCCACAGATGTCTCAGACCAACCCCAACCTCGGCAACCTTCTTGGCTTGAAGGTGGAGGCTGACGGCAGCCCTCTGGGAGCTTCAGGTGATGCCACGCAATACCTGGGCAAGACAGTGAAGGCTCTTGTCCAGGAGAAACTCTCTGAGCCCTGGAAGATGTACTTGCGCAGGTGAGGGCAGGTTCTGACCCAGGTTAGGTGGTGTAAAGGGGATTGGTATGATACCAACATTACCCACTTAAAAACTGTTCGGGGATTTTGTGGCACTCCCTGCTAAGGCTGGGCATTTCTGCTCCCTGTATAGAGCCGAGTAAAGACCTTATTTCAGCAGACATTTGGAGATGGTTGTAATGAAGCGGTATATAAATTGTCAAAATAATGACATAAGGCTGCCTGTGTTCCTGCAGCAGTTCAAGATGGCTGTCACTATCTCAGCCCTGTCTTTGCTGCATTTTGATGCTTGAGCAGCACAGGTTGCACAATGTCACAGCCACCATAAATCTAAATTATCATGAGTTCCAAGGCTGTAATCATTTACATTTTATTTTACCATATTTAACTATCAAGTGGCCCACAAATACAGCCAGAAGCTGTATCATTCATTCATTCATTTAAAAAAATGTTTATATGCCGCTGTACCATAAAAATGTATCACAGCTGTTTACAACGAATATGAAAACAAAAAACCAAACAAAGAAATCATGAAAAGTTTAGAACAAGTGAAAAGAAATTAAAAAGGAGCCTCACCAATGATCAGGCTGGAATATAATGGTTCAGGCAATTTCTGCGGGATCTTGCTTTAAAAAAGTAAGGCGCTACATAAAAACAAGGAGGGAAAAACCAATATATCTAAAAGAGGAGTTGAAACAGATAAAATGAATTGCTATTAAAGCCTAAAATAGAACATACTTTTCCTGGTGTCTTCAAGAGAGTAAGGAAGGCGCCAAGTCAGTATATCTGTGGAGAGAGCTGTGCAATGAAGAAGCCACCACTGAAGAGGCCTTTCTGGCTGTGACCTGATTTATTAAGGTCGTGGCACCCAGTGAGGGATGTCAGCATACAATCTCAGTTGAGAGCTAGGTTCAGATGGGAGCAGGCAGCCCTCCCGATGCCCAGAAATGGGGGGAGGGGGGCAATTTATGGAGAGCCTGCAACCCTCCCAATGTTGTTAGACTCCAACTCCCATCAGCCACAGTTAGCATAGCTGGTGGTCAAGGATGATGGGAATTAGAGTCTGACAACATTGGGAGGGCCCCAGATTTCGCATCCCTGGACGCAAGGCTCATGGTTGCTGGGAGCCCCATCCGGAAAGGAAGCTCCGTGCAGTGTCTCTGCATGAGTAGCTGCTCTGGCTTTTATTAAGATTGATGAAAACAGGGATGATGGGGCACCTGTAGCCCTTCCAACTTTTGTTAGGGCTGCAGCTTCCAACAGGCAGCATGGCCAATGGTCAGGGATGTGGGAGTTGGAGTCCAACTACATCTGGAGCGATGCATATTCTTCATCCCTAGTTTATGGACTTAGCAATCAAAACCAGCGCTATGAATTGAGCCTGGGTCCTACTGTGTGTTCTGTGCACGTCACTCCTTGGCAGGTCTCTCTCCCCTGAATCAGTGTTGTTGCCCCGATTCTTTCTGCAGGCTCCATTCCCCTGATGATTTCTCTGCCCTCGTTCTGGGGCTCCCAGCTCCTCCCAGACTAGCATAATTTGTAAATTTCATTAAGTTGGCTGTTTACTCCCTTTTCCCAGATTACTAATCAAGACATTAAATAAATTCAGACCAAGCCGGTCTCTTTCCCGGCAGGACTCATTGCACGCACACACACACACCCAAAAAAACCTTAGCGGCAGTCATTTGTCATTCTCCTTTGTTTATGATCCTCCAGCCTGTTTGTGCCCCAGAAGCTGTTACTTACACCCCAGCCAGTTTGAGAACATATGAGAGATGCTATCAAAATACCTTTACTTAGGAGACTGATTCATTGCCTCCCTCCTTCCACTCAGTTTTTAACTATGTTTTTCTAAAAAGTAATCCAGCTTGTCCAGAGAGAGGTTGCACTCTTCTAGAATCCCAAAGCTGTTCTCAGCATTCCTTTGATCTTCTAGGTGTTGAATAGCTTTTCCGTAGAGATATGCCAAATTAATGAACACCTTGCCACCCCCCAAAACAATTCTTAGAAAAATTGTGGGGGCCGGTAGAGAGGGCCTTGAAGCTCCCCCTCCCCAGATTTTCAAACCATCAACACGTCTGCTCTCTTCAGACAGTGCCAGATTTGATAGAGAAAGACATTTACAGATGTCTTTCATCCTGAAAGGCAAACTATCTAGCTATCTGTTAGTACTGGATAAACTAGCAAGAGCTTTCATTCAGATAAAAAAAAAGGACCATAGCATCAAACACTAATGTTGCTCCACTGAAAATGTCAATTTAAAGAAAAGAAAATCTTTGCCTTGTACAACAGTAACAGTCCTTGAACTATTTTAAGCCATTTTGGTGTGGTGTGTTACCAACAATATTTGGAACACTTCAACCCTTCTTTTCTTGAAATTGGTTCAAAGCAGTCAACGACTCCACCTTTCCAAATGTGATAGAGAAGAGTGAATTAGAAGTGGCCTTTCTTTTCAAAGTGCCAGTGTCCACTGACTACATTTCAGTTATCTCATGAGTAAAAGAAACAGTTTCCTTCTTTCAGGATCTCCCCCTGCCCTAAAAAAGGACACCTTCATCAGTGTTATTTTCAATATGTAAATGTATTTAAATTCAACCGATTCAAAGCCAAACAGTTAATTAAAACATTGACATTCCTATGGAATGATATCCTGATTTCCTCCTGCTCTAGCGAATTTCCCCCCTTTTGTCGCGCTGTATCTGTTTGATCAGCCAAGCCATTATGTTTAGGCGTGTGTAAGCTCGTGTCCTTGTCTCCCTGGTTCAAAGCCGACTGAGAAGTCTAGCTAAGCAAACGTAACTGGCAGCTGTGGAAGAGCCCTTTTTGGCAGGTATGCCTTGCTCACAATATGTGAGAAAGCATCAAAGAGGCCACCAGCTTTCGCTGGTTCAGTCCCCACCATCTCCAGCTAGGGTTGGAAAAGGCACCTCTTGAAACTCTGGAGGGTCATCGAATCAAGAGAGTTGGAAGGGACCCTGAGGATCATATAGTCCAACCCTCTGCAATGCAGTAATATGCAGCTGTCCCTTACGGGGATCGAACCTGCAACCTTGGCATTACAGACAGCACTGAGGTAGATGGACCAGCGGTCTGGCTCAGAATAAGGCAGCTTCCCCATTTCTCTCTGTTAAGGTATAGATATGTGTGTGTGTCTCATTTTGGCAGATTTGGTACCAAGGACTTCTGCGATGCTCAGTGTGACTTTCTTCATAAAGTGCATTTCCACTGTGTGGTGGAAGAATGTGGAGCCCTCTTCAGCACCTTGGATGGAGCCATCAAGCACGCCAAGTAAGGGGATGAGCCAAGACACAATGAATCCCAATGCAAACACACACAATACTTACAATTGCTCTCGATTAAAAGGTTGGAGGGGCAACCCCTGGGGTTACAGGAGCTGTGTGTGGCCTTGGCAGGATTCGGAAAGATGGTCCTAGTTGTTCACCTTGCAATCCCACCTGCCCTGATTTGAGATTTCATGGGTAGAAGTAATTGTGTTGGCCTTCCTTTTGCTATCTGGAACTTTGTTTTTGGTTGGGAACATGGCACACTTGCTCCCTTTGCCTGGTGAGTGCAGCACAGTGGCTAAGAGTCCTGAGCTGTTCCATCAGTTTGAATCTCGCCTCTGACACAGTAATCATAACTGTGGTTAAGCTCAGTTAGTTTGAAGCAGGCGACAGTGTCAGTTTGGAACAAACAACAAATTGCAGTTAATCTAAACCAGAAGGTGGAAACGCCTGAATTCCTCCTTGCCAACTGCGCTTGAGGAGATGAGGGGGCTAAGTGAGTGAACTCAAGGTTCATCTAGGGGAACCTTTGATTTTCTAGATGCTGCTGCACTCCCAACGCCCATCAGCCCATCCAATGATCATGGATGATGGTTGCTGGAATCCAGCAACATCTGGAGAACTGAAGATTCTCCCATGCCTATTCTAAACTATGCTTTAGAACGGCTTCTGAAGACAGCTGCCGTGTTTTGTCTTTGGGTTTCACATGGCTCAGGATTTTGGGACATAAATAAAAAGGGTGATTTAAGATACCTTGGAGGCCAGGAATCACCAGCATCACCCCCAGAAAGAAATAAAAGAGTTATCTATTACTAAAAATAATTTAACAAGCAGGCATAACTTGGGTGTTTTTGGTTTTTTTAAAAAGGGGGCTGATAATAAAGGAGGAAGGATGGAAGAGTGAAAAGGTTGCTTACCTTTGTCCAAATGGAAACAAAGAACTTTGGGCTGTGTTGAACTAAGTTGCACTCAGAGGAGACCCATTGAAATTAATGAAATGAAGTTACGTTCCTTAACATCACTGGGTCTACTCTGAGTAGGACTGGGCTTGCATACAACCCTTTTTATCTACTCAGTGGTAATGACTTCCACTCTTTGGAAACATGGGTGTGGCGCACTAATCAGAATGGGAGGTGAGGTGTGGGCTGCAAAGCAATTTTCATGTATAAAGTGTATGAGCCTAATGTTAGCTGCTGTCTCCCCTCTTGCCATAGTTTCCACTTCCGAACAGATGGCGGAGCTGTGAAAGGAAGCTCTGAATTCTCTTTCCCAACCGTTGCTGAGACCAAGACTTCCTTAGCCCCTTCGTCACCCTCAGCTTCTTCTTCCGCTGCCCTGGCCAACACCTCTGCCCCGGATGTGCCCGCCCCGAGCTCGGTGACTGTGCCCTCCACTCCCACCCTCCTGGCCTGGAAACAACTGGCTTCCACCATCTCTCAGATCCCCACATCAGTGCCTAACCTGGCCACGTCCCCCTTGACGACGACTTCCCTCGAGAACGCCAAGCCTCAGGTCAAACCTGGCTTCCTCCAGTTCCAGGAGAAGTGAGTGACTTCACTTAAAGAGGAGAATGGAGGGCTGGGGGAGGCAGACCATTTTCCCCAAGAGCGATTTTCTCCCAAAGATCATATCCTTGCTGCTCCCCTTCCACAACCATAGTGTAATCCCAGCTCTGCTCCCTCTCGTTTAAAGCCAGGATACTTCTGGGTCTCTGCAGGTAGCAATGACACTACAGTGGTACCTTGGGTTACAGACACCTCAAGTTACAAACACTTTGGGTTATAGACTCCGCTAACCCAGAAATAGTACCTCGGGTTAAGAACTTTGCCTCAGGATGAGAACAGAAATTGCACGGTGGTGGCGCAGGTTAAGAACAGTTTCTGGTTAAAAACCGACCTCTGGAACGAATTAAGTTCATAACCAGAGGTACCACTCTTGCTCCCACAAGAAGCAGTGATGGCCAGAAACCTAGATAGCTTTAAAAGACAAATTCATGGAGGAGAAAAAGGCTGTCAGTGGCTAATAGCCCTGCTGGTTTTGTTATACCTCCAGTGCTGGAGCAGTATGCTTCTGAAAACTGCAGGAGTGGGGAGTGCTCTGGCACTCTGGTCTTGTTTATGGGCTTCCCATTGGGGCATTTGGCTGCCTGCTGTAAGAAGATGCTAGACTAGATGGGCCACTGGCCTGATTCAGCTGCCAAGCTCTTCTTAAGCTCTGTGTTCTTCTCTGCCTTCTCTTGCCTGGCTTTAAATGGGTTCTAGGACAAAATAGGGATTGGAGCATAGGAAGCTGTTTTGTCCCAATGGATCCATCTAGCTTAGAATAATCTACTTGGACTGGCATTAGCTCTCCAAGGTCTCAGGCCAAGTGGGATCTTTCCCGCCACTTGCTCACCTGAACCTTTTTGCTTGAGTTCCCAGGGATTGAACCTGGGACCTTCTGCATACAAAGCAGGTGTACGACCACTGAGCTAGGTGACCATCCCCTTGAAGGGAAGAGATTTGAAAGGCCAGGATGGAGCATCTTAGTCATCTTAGTTGCGGGGGTGGGGGGACCCTGATTTCTAATAGTGATGATGCAATTAGAAGGGAGTTCAGGGAAGGCTGTCCTGAAACTTATTCTTCCTCTCTTTCTAATAAAAATTCCCCAGTGATCCATGCCTGGCAACAGATTGCAAGTATGCCAACAAATTCCACTTCCACTGTCTGTTTGGGAACTGCAAGTACGTGTGCAAAACCTCCGGAAAGGCCGAGTCCCACTGCCTCGACCACATCAACCCCAACAACAACCTCGTGAATGTGCGAGACCAGTTTGCTTATTACTCCCTGCAATGTCTCTGTCCTAACCAGGTAAGGGTGAAAGCCTGGGGGGGGTGAAGGGACAACAGTGAGTGGGGGAGCCAAGGCAGGAGCTTGGAGCCCACTGGTGTCATGCTCTGACTACACCCATTGAAATGAATAAACATGTCTGACTTAGGTACATTAACTTCAGAAGTTCTACTCTGAGTAAAATTTTGTTGGTTGCATCCCAGAGAAGCAGAATGGGGTCGATGCCCCGTTGTGTGTGCCACCCATCAAATCACAACTGCACTGCAGGCTTAGCCTAGTTTAGCTCTCAAGCCACATCCTCCAGCTAAGGGCTCGTCCACACTTCTGCTTGTCCCATGCTTTCTAGGCATGGTCCAAGCAATTTTGCAATTGCCCCGCTGCTTTTCCCCAGAAAAACCCATTGTTTAAAGCTGAATTAGAACAAACAGCAATCCGCAGAAAACACAATCTACATGGATAAATACATGCATTTCATAAGGGTCAGAGAAAAAAAATACTACTGGGACATTCCTACCACCAGACCTCATGCTAACTTGGTTGGGTTTTGTTCTGAGTCAGGGTTGCTGTTTGTGTTGTATGCTGACCTCGCTTGCCCTCATCTTCTCCTTCCAGCACTGTGAGTTCCGAATGAGAGGGCATTACCACTGTCTTCGCCCTGGCTGCTTTTTTGTGACCAACATCACCACCAAACTCCCCTGGCACGTGAAGAAGCACGAGAAGGCAGAGCGCAGAGCAGCCAACGGCTTCAAGTACTTCACCAAGAGGGAAGAGTGCGGCAGACTAGGTAAGTCTCTCTCCTCTGGTGTAACACGGTGTTGGGGCAGGATCTTTCACCAGTTGGCAACAGCAAAAAGTCTGACACTGGATCTAAAACTCACAAGGACGTGTGCATACAATTGCACTCAGTCACTCTTGGCCATTTCCTCCATAAAGTGTTTTTTTCCACCAGGTTATCTTCCTCCTCCTTTGATAACGGATTCTGTTCCCTTTCCCCCAAGCAGTGGGAAGTTCCCAGCCACCTTTGCAGGATCTGTTTCCTGTAGAGGAAAGAAAGTGGGAAACTAGTGACCTCTCTCTCTAAAAAAAATAAGTACCGTATTTTTCGCTCTATAACACGCACCCGGCCATAACACGCACGTAGTTTTTAGAGGAGGAAAATTCGTAGGCATGCCACCCATAGGCATTCCCTCCATAACACGCACAGACATTTCCCTACTTTTTAGGAGGAAAAAAGTGAGTGTTATGGTGGAAAAAATACGGTATGTTTACTTACATATCAGGTTGATTTTTGTAAGGGTGCAGTGGCAAGCATACAGGTCGTTACTGCCTGGGAAGAGCCCCTTCTTACTAGCCTTTTTATTATATATCACACCTCAAAATGGTATGATTGTCCCAACATCCTTGTGAGGTTGGGTAGACCAACTGATACCGGGTCAGCCAATGAATGTCATGGCTGAGTGAGGATTTAAAGGTAGGTTTCCCCACCTCCTTGTCCAGCTCTCCAATTGCTACAACTGCACCATCTCCCTAGCCTTTCACACAACCAGAACTGAGTGCACTTCTATTCCAAGCCAAATCGCCTACTTTCTGTGTGTGTGGGTAGGCAGACAAACAGGTTTGGAAAAGTTCCTTTGATCAGTGGGTCCTGCCCTGAGTAGTTAAGAATGCGAGTGGGGAAGGCAACCCACAGCTGTTTCTAACAGATACAACCCCAGTGGCAACTCCCCAGCAAGGCGAGATGTCTCTGCTCACCCTGGTTGCAGGAGGAGAGTCACGGGGAGCAAACACTTGCTCTGATCACCTTAGAAATTTGAGTGTGATGGAAGAACCCTGAAATCTCCCAGTAGTCCTTTTTGCGTGATACCCCTTGGCTTGAGGAGTACATTTTTTTATACTCCTTGCCAGATCTGCCTAGCAAAAGCCAAAGGGTAAATATTTCCCAATGGTGGTAGTGGCAGGGTAAGGGGGAGAATCCTCCCATTCTCTCTTCTGGCATCTACAGTCGCTTTGGTGCTGGAGGCAAGCACATTGCCTCTTTCGATGCCAACCATCCAGGCACATCAAAGCGCCTGATAGGCGGCAGGGTGTGGGGTTGGCAGATCCGCTTGCCAGACTTATTAGGGCCATGCCAAAAACAATTACGAAATTGTAAACACCTCCCCCTCCTTTCCTCCAGCTGCTACGGCAAACAAGTGAACCCTCCTGGGCTAAACCCACACATGGTTGGCCCCTTTTGCAGACTATGAGCAGAGGCACCCAGCACTCAGCCCCACTGGCTCAGCTGCTTAACTGCAACCAGAAGGGGTTGTGCCAATCCCTGGACCATGTCACTACTTGGTTATTTAATAGGGGTGCAACCAGTTCTAAGTTGCTTATTTATCTGCAAAATTTAAGAGCCATCCCATATAGAAACCAGCTTTCTGCCCTCAGTAATCCAAATGACAGGACCAGTTTTTAGGGCACCAGTGATAGCTGGGACCTGGGTGTTTGCACCTCTTAGTTTAACTGGTGCTGAGCTCTAGCAGGGTCATAGGTGTGTGTGGAAGTGGTGGAGACCCTTTCCAGAAGGCCTACAAAAGGGGTGTTTGTTGCTGGACTCCAGCTCCCATCAGCCCCAGCCAGCATGGCCAATGGTCAGAGATGGCTGTGTGTGTTGTGTGTGGACACAGGTTCTAAATCCCTATCTGAACAGCCAATAACACCCACCCACCTCAAACCAGCCAACGTGCTGGCTGTGCAGTCAAAGATTCCATGCAGGACTGGCCTAGACTGAACACATGCATATGGCGGCTCTAGTCTCAGAAACAGATTCTGGAGGCTTCTTCTGGAAGCAGGGGCTTCTTCAGGCAGCCACCTTTCCTCTATGCAGATGGTCCAAAGAGGTGGGGAGATAAATTTGGCTTCTAAGCCATTATTTGTAGGCAGGGGGAGAGTCTCCTTTGACTTTTGAAACTGGCAACCCCCTTTTTTCTCCACCAGCTGTACCTACACCTCTCACCCCAGAGAAGTGTTTAGCCCCATGTTGTCTGGGGCACCATGTATTCACTGGAGTCCTGGAGAACAAACAAGCCCTGGCCTTCTTTGTGTCCCTGGCTGCCTCCCCGCTACCCCCCTGAACACAACTGATTCTATTGATGGGTATAAAAATAGCCAATACGCGCACACACACGACAAAACAAAACAGCCAACGTTCAAAGCGAGAGCAGGAGAGAGATCTCTTCCTATTCGGTTGTGGGTTTTTGTGGGTTTTTTACTTCATAAAGAATTCATGTTGGAGAGGCAGCGAGGCCTGTGGTAACCTGGGCAACAGCAAACAACACCGTCAGTCTGCCCCTTACCTGGGTCTTGGCTTACGAATGTCAAGCGGCTTGGCGGTTGCCGCTGTTTGCTCAACCGGTGCTGTTCCAGGGGATGGTTGGGGCCAGACAAAGCCGCCCGATGATACATGACACTCGGCTGCCCCAGCAACGGGCAAGCCTTCACCTGCCTGCGGCCGATACAGTTTCAGTCCTGCCAGCACTGTTTGTTCTTCTTCCTGAAAGGAGAACAGGGTGGCAGGTTGATAGAGACAGAACAGGGGGGCGCTGGGTGATGGGGGGGAGTTCTACGGGGTGAGAGAATAATATTTAAACAAATACCAAACTTGGCAGAGACATAAAACAGTGCCACTTTCTTAAGAACATACAGTTTGCTCGATTCACTGGCTGAATTTGGCAAGGAGCAGGCATTGTGGTGGGGGACATTTATGGATGCGCTGAGGAAGAAAAGAGGTTCTTCATGATGTGTTTGGATTTGTGTGCACAATATTGTTGGTGAACATGGACTGTTTGTGATGCTTTTCAAGCATGCAAAGTGATGCACCCAAATATTCCTCAAATAAGGCCAAGAGCCTGCTTCAGTTCGATAGTCAGGAGCTTCTGGGCAAGCAGAACAATGTTTTTTTCTAAACAGGTGTTGAACAGACTGAGCTCTGGCACCATCCTCTGAATCATCACTATCACTTGCCTACTGGCCATGCTAGCTCTGGGGCTGATGGGAGTTGGAGTCCAACATTACAGCCAGAGGGCCACCCTCATCTAAACCCCCCAAAGAAAAAAGGAGAAATCAGGGCTGCCATCCCGTTAAAGGAATCTTACCAAGTTACTCAATTAATTGATTAAACTTAAACAAATCTGTTCTGAAACAAACGAAACAAAATGCGTTTCTTTTGCTTTTGTTAATGCACAAGGCATTAACTTAGGAGATGCATATCCCCCTCTGCCAGCTGCAATTTTCATAACTACTTGCATTTAAAAACTGGGCTTCAAAAAATGTTGTCCAATTAATTTGGACACATTTTTAGTCTATCAACATGGTTTTTAATGGATTGATCTAGCCAATTAATAAATTGAATGTTGCAGCCTTACTTAGTTAATTACATAAAAAAAATTAGGACACCAAAAGGGCTTCACATACATTATCTCACTCATCTTTCCCCCAGATGTTGCTGGAATACATCTCCCATCCTCTCTGGCCATTGGCTGTGCTGCTTGCTGGGGCTGATGGGAGTTGGAGTCCCACCACCACCTATGAGGACAAAGGTTCCCCATTATTACTCTAGAGCCATGTAGCCCTTCTCTCTCCTTGTTCATTTGAGACTTCTCCCACCACCACCTTTAGCATAGCAGAAAGAATTCAACCAGCACTCATGTTGAGTGGCCCTAAAAACCTTTTAGGTGACACGAGACCTCCTCCACACTGACCCCCTTACCAGCCAGGCTTTGTGCCATGTGCACTGATTGGACTAGGTGAGGAAAGTAGGGGAAGGACATCCTTCCATCTTAATCAGATGTGGGGAAACTCTGGCTGCCAGATGTTGCTGGCCTACAGCTCTCACCATCCCTGACCATTAGCCATGCTTGCTGGGACTGTTGGGAGTTGTAGTTAGTTCAGCAACATCTGGAGAGTCACCGGTTCCCTATACCTGATTTAAGTCTTGGATTCTAAGACAATTAATAAAGTAACCCCCCCCCCGCCACCTTCTCACCTGTGTCAGAAGCCTATGCTACTAGTTTAAAACAAGTTCTTTTTCCTGACCCCTTTTCAGCAAGAGAATCCTTTCTGCCTTGTTCTCCCACATTAGGAAGTATTTAACACACAAGTCTGGGGATGTGGAAGAGCCAGCAGTCAGTCCCAATTGCTGCAGTCTCTCAGAGATCAAATAGGACAGCAGCCATTGCCAAGCCCCCTGCTCCACTCCTGGCCACTGTTAACTTACGAGGTTTGCATCTGTTTTGCATTCCCTCTCTCCCAGGTTGCAAGTACAACCAAGTGAACAGCCATTTCCATTGCATCCGTGAAGGCTGCCAGTTCTCCTTCCTCCTGAAGCATCAGATGACATCCCATGCCAGGAAGCACATGAGGAGGATGCTGGGGAAGAACTTCGACCGTGTTCCCACTCAGGTGACTCCTCCTGCAGGGTGGCTATAAATATGCTTAGAAACCACTATGCTATGGCACTTCCCCACATAACTGACTGGCAGCAGCTCTTTGGGCAGGAGCTTTTTCCAGGCCCACCTGAAGTTACCAGGAATTAGGATCTTCTACATGCCAGGCAGATGCTTTACCGCTGAGCTACAGCCCTTCCCCAAGACCTATGTGAATTGTCCAGGACAAGATGTGAAAGCAGAATATTCAAAATTCCTCACAGCTCCTGATCCTTTGCTCTAAAATCTGCATTCACATTCAGTTCTACCATTGTATTACTTCTGCAAATATTCAAAGAGCATTCCAGTTATGTTAGAAAACGTGACATTAGAATCATCCCCCTATATTATCCCCCTTTGCTCTTATTTTAAAACAACTGCATTGGTTGCCAGTTTGTTTCCTGGTCCAGCTGAAAGTGTTCTTGCTTGTGTTAAAAGTTTTAAATGACTCAGGCCTCAAATGTCTGAGAAACCACTTCCTTCCCTACAGTTGAGCAGAGGGTGACCTTTTAGTCATTCCCTTGCCCTCAGAAACTTGGCAGGGGGTTGCCACCCCTAAGTTGTAGACTTTCCTGCCCACAGAGGTGCATATTGCACTGGCACTACACAGATTTCAGTGAATGCTGTGAACACTCTGCTCTGGCCTTTGACAACCGAGGTGTCTGTTTTCAGGACCCACCCTGTTCCTGTAACTTTCCTCTGTTTTAACAGTTTTTAATTCTGAAATTTAAAGTGCTGTAACCCACACCAGCACCTGCTGGTGAAGGGCAGGTGGCAAATGTAGTAGTAGTGGTAGTAGTAATATAATGCAGAATCAAAAGATCCCCTCCCCCCAGCACATCTTCATGCATATGCTGCCTCTGCCATAGTCGCAGCTGCTAAATTCAGCAAGTTCAACACAGCCCAATGCTGATGCCAAGATTAACACTCCCAGGCCCAGGCTCTGGCGGCATCCTCTGCATATATACACAGAATTCACAATGCCAGCATTAACACCCTTTAGGCAGGTGATGTATATGATGCCAGCCTGATTGTGCTAGCCAACATGACCTAACACCAAACAGATGTCCACTTGGAACCCAACTACTGTTATTGGTGTATAAGTCAAACACACCCCTCCCAATATCACGTTTCTCGCTGCAGGTTATTGGACACACTCCAAGGAACGAAAACCTCCCCCAAGTCAGCAGCATGGCTCCCAGCCCAGCCTCATCAGGGACTCCTGCTTCCTTCCAGGGACCCCAAAGTATGATGGATACCGAGACAGATGAGTACATTGACTACACAGGATGCAGCCCTGGTGGCATCTCCTCTGAGTCCTCCAATATGGACCGCAGCTGCTCCAGCACGCCAGTGGGCAACGAAAGCACTTCAGCCGGTAAGTGACACTGGGAGGAAACGGTTTATTGGTGACACTTTGCTTCTGAGCAGCCTAAAAGCTGCATCCCTTGGGTGCTCTCTCACACAAGCTGCGCCAAATCCTCTTCCGCCATGCGGGATCTCCTCTCCGCCTGTGACACAGCAAGAGACATCACTGTGTCATCTAAAAGAGCCCCTTTGACATCACCATTCCTGGTTTGTGAAAGTATTTTTATTCTGATCCAGAATGGGCTGTGCAGCTCATACGTTGCTAAAATAATTCCTGGTGGAAATAAAGGTATTAGTACTTGCTCACTTAAAATCTCCCCACCACCGCCCCAGTGATCAAACAAATTGAACTTCACACAGTTGCCCTGTGGGGAGATTATTATACTGTGATCCAGGTTTTGGGGGGAAATTCTAGCACCTGTCACCTGTCATCTAAGCAAGAGTGTCAGGGGTTGGGGTTATCAGGGGGACACGTCAGTGAGGTTGGCTGGCACACCCCACAATTTCATCAAGGAGCATTAACCTAAAAAGATGCCTCAAAGTATCCCCATAATAGCCATTTTTAAAAGTAACTGTTCCCCACAGCACAGTTCAAGTTGATGGCCTTTGCTTGGGGCAGCCTGCTGGGGCTGGTGGAAACGCATTACTAAAAAACACCGGTCAATATCAGGGCAGCAAGTAAATGCTAATCGCAAGCACTCCACAAACAGGGCAGAGCATAGAAACTCATAGCACCAAGGAAGCAGCCATACTCCTCTTTAAACTGCACCACTGCTCATCACACCTCTCCAGGATGACGGTGCTTGACTGTAGCCAGCCTGCCACAAACCAGATGGGGAGGGCTGGCGGTAAAACTGCAGTCCCTCTTTTGATACTCACAGGGAGCTCGCCACCTCTTGCTCTTCCCTGTTGGTCTCTGGGTATGCTCACTCCATCACTGCTGTCCATCACACTCTCCATCTCCTCTGTCAGTGGTTCCATTCTTGTACGTGTGAACGTGCTCTCCATTTTCATTGTACTGCTTACACTCTTGGGTTCTCATTTTGGTTCTATTTTTTTCTTTTCTTTTCCTTCTGTTCTGTTTTTCCCCCCTGCTATTTTTTTCTTTCTTTCCACATTTCTCCAGGCTGCCTGGCTGCTGCTGCTGCTCCTCCTCCTGCTGCTGGTGATGACGTTACCCAAAATGCACCACAACCACCACCTCTGCCTCCATCTTTCTCACAAGCCCTGCTCAGGTCTCCCCTTCCTTCCCTCCCGTATCTCTTCTCTCCATCTTGTGTCTCATACTCTCTGCTAAGTGCCACTCTGGGATCCAGCAGGGGCCTTGTCTTGCCCACCGCCAGCTCAACAGGGTTTTCACCCATCATTGCCGCCCCAACTCCAGTCAAAAGCGATGTCCCTCTAGTGCAGGATGCGGCAGGTAAAACCATTCTACACTTTCTCTCATACTTTTACAGCCCCACCCACCACATCCTACCCAAAAGGCTCTACCTCCCTGTCCTTCCACTAAAGTCCTAGGGATGACAAACTGATGCTCAAAATGACACCTAGTTATTGGATTGCCATATATATATATATATATATATATGCAGGTTTTGGTGTCCTCGGGTGTCTTCCCGTGTAAAAGTTGGGGTGTCTAGGCGACGTTTCGACGAGGTCTCACTCGTCATCTTCAGGCTGGTGCTTTCGGCTTCTTGTTACTGGAACAGAGCGGGATCTCAATGTTTGAGTTCCTATAAATACTGTAGAGGGGGTGTGGTGTCTAGCCTCCAATGTTCTGGGCAGAGAGGAAGTTCCCAGGCTAGTGTGCCTTTTCTTCTTTTGTTCCTGTACCCGTGAAAATCTACGAAAGCATATATATATATATATATATATATATATATATATATATATATATCAATTTACAGAAGACCAATTTTTGATTGCAATAGTAGGTAAGACAAAGGGAGGTTAACCTACAGGCCACAGAGAAACCCACCTCAGCACAAAAAGTGGTTCCTTTAAAAAAGGAACATTTGTTCATATTTTTTAATAGTGTATGTGTGTGTGTGTATTTCTAATTACTGATTGATCCTCTGTCAAATGGTTTCCTGTGCCGCCCAATGTGAGTGGCTAATAGCAAAGGGGTTTTATGACAGTTAAATAACCACTTTAATATGCAGCCCCCAAAGACTTGATGGTGGGTCAGTGTGGCCTTTGGCCCATAAAAGCTTAGCCACTCTTGGACTAGGCAACTAGTCTCATTTTCAGAAATGAGTTGCACATGAACAGGTGTTTAGCATGCTACCTGAATGTACTCATCAACTCCCACCACAGCAGCAACCTCAGAACTCAAATCTGGCTCACCCAATCACCATCCTGCTACAGTCATGGTGGCCCAAGTAGGGTACAGAGCCTAGAAATCTGAAATGTTTATTCAGCCCTGGTTAAGAATGCTGCCAGTTCCTAAACATTGGGTGCTGTCTGACCCCAGTGATGTGGTCTCCTAAATTTATCCCTTGTGAAAACCCCTTTTCACTCTTTGGGTTGGGCATAAACATTCTCTCCTATACAAACTGTTTGTAAGGGACAGGCTTCCCAATGTGCTGCTCTTGTCCAGGAGACTACACAGCCCATTCTGGACTTACCCCTTGCCACTTCTGTGAGGAGCAAGATGGGGTCGGTGCAGGTTGAAGGTCTGTGTATTCATGGCCCAGGAGAGTTGTTGGAGCAACAATTAGATGCATGTGGTTGTTGGTTTTATAGTTCATTTTATTGTGTTTCATTTGTCACCCTTACTTACTAGCTTGTTTCTAAAAAACGCAAGGAGAGAAATCTCATAAAGCAGTGCTAGGGAACTTGTGTCACTGGACTCCAATTCCCATCACCCCCAGACAACATGGTCAGGGATTATGGGAGTTGGAATCCAACAACATCTGGAGGGCTGCATGTCTGACTTTGAGTGAAACAGTAAACTTATATCAGATGACAGACGAGTTGCTCATTGCTTTCCATGTCACATGCAAGTTCCAGGTAAAACATCTTTTTTTAAAAAAGAGAGGGAGGGAATAGTGTTGAGCCCGTGGTTTATTAACATGGTCTGGTCCTGGCTTGCAGCTACTGCTCCTTTGATGTAGTGAGAGTACAAATATTTAGGTATGAGAGTGGAGTCACAAAGCACTCTCTCACAGATAAAGTGCCAAAGGAACAAAGGCAGAACAGGTAAAAAAAAGGTGTAATGACCAGAAGTACAAGGCCTTCCTTTCTCCATCTCTTAAGTCTATTCATCTCTTGCCAAACCACTTCAAGGGAATGAAAAGATTGGCTTTGCAGTGGCCAGGCTTTGGGGATGAGGTGGATGGAATGAGTTTGCCTGAAGGAGCCTACATACAGTATTGCCATTCCTCTCACTGCCTAGAAACTGTAAAGATCAAGAAACACTGGGCAAAACACTGCTTGTCTGAACCCCCACCCCAATTAGCTAGGCAGGAAAGAGAAGTGGGTCTGATGCAGAGTCCTGCTCTAAAATCCCCTCTGCCCATTTCATTTCCCCAGGGAACACCATCACCATGCCAACCGCCGCAGGGGCCAAGAAGCGCTTCTGGATCATTGAGGACATGTCCCCATTTGGCAAGCGGCGCAAAACGGCCTCCTCCCGCAAGATGCTAGACGAAGGAATGATGCTGGAGGGCTTCCGGCGCTATGACCTCTATGAAGACTGCAAGGATGCCAGCTGCCAGTTCTCACTGAAGGTCACCCACTACCACTGCACAAGGGAGAACTGTGGCTACAAGTTTTGCGGCCGCACCCACATGTACAAACATGCCCAGCACCATGACCGCGTCGACAACCTGGTGCTGGACGACTTCAAGCGCTTCAAGTCATCCCTGAGCTGCAACTTCCCCGACTGCCAGTTCTCGGGAAACAGCACACACTTCCACTGCCTGCGCTGCGGCTTCCGCTGCACCGACAGCACCAAGGTGACGGCCCACCGCAAGCACCACGGCAAGCAGGACGTCATCAGCGCCGCAGGCTTCTGCCAGTTCAGCTCCAGCGTGGACTGCGAGGTGCCTGACTGCAAGTACAAACTCAAGTGCTCCCACTTCCACTGCACCTACCCCGGCTGCAAGCACACGGTGGTGGGCATGTCGCAGATGGACTCGCACAAGCGCAAGCACGAGAAACAGGAGCGCGGAGAGCTGCCGGCCATCTCTCCGGGCCCCGAGGCCCTCCCGCCCTCCACACTGGAGTATGATGCGCAGAACTCTTCCGTCAACCTTGACAGCTCGCTCAACCTCGGCACTGACACAAACAGCTCCCTCTTCTTCCTGCAGAACGCAGCGGGCGTGGGCCTCAACGACTCCTTGGACCTCAGCCAGAAATTGCCAGAGGCTGCGGGCGCTGCCCCTTCCCCCGCCGGGGAGGGTGGGGTCCCCGTGGAGAGCGAGCGGCTTCCAGCCAGCTGTGGCAACGTGGAGGACGACTCCTCCCACGACGAGGAGGAGGATGAGGAAATGAATGAGGAAGACGAGGAGGAGGAAGATGATGACGATGATGACGATGACGATGAGGAAGATCTGAACACAGACTCTGAAGAGTCACTTCCTGACCCCCAGGCCATGCCTGCTAAGGACGTTAGGGAACTGGGGGAGGCTGCTTCTCCTTCTGCAGTCCACAGCGATGCTTCCAGACCTCCAGGCGAGCAAGCCCCCGCCCCTGAGGCCTCCCCTTAACTTATAGACAGCAGCAGCAGGGTTTTTTGATCTTTTAAAAAAATAAGAAACTGAATTAAATGAGAGGACCCCGCTACGTGAGGCCAGAACAAACGCTGGAACGACAAGCAGCAAAGAGAAACACACACCCCCAACTCCACCCCAGGAAGTGCACAAGATAACGAGGAAACCGCTTAATCCTTGGACCATGCAAAAAATAAAAAGGAAAGAAGCCTTGTGCCCATGGGAAGGGCAGGGGGAGGCGGAGGGACCCATCTGTTGGGACGCACATGTTTACAGGGTGGCAGACGGCAAATCTTTTTACTAATATGCAGATGGGTTGGGCCATGGAGAAGTGACCCTCCTTCTCCTGGATGGATGTGCTAACCATAAGGGCAAATGTCTCCCCTGCCACTTCCCTCAAAATCTCCCCTTGTTGGTTCGGAGGGGGGGAGTGGGGTTGTTTCTTTTCCTCTTTAACTTCTATTTTATTTTCCTGTTTTCATTTTGTCCTTTAACACTCCTCCCATTCTCAGGGAGAGGGGGCAGCTAGCATCCGATGGTGAATATTAGGGGGTGATAATAATATATTATTTACAAAAATGAGGACTTGGTTCCTTTAAGCCACAAAAGCGAAGTTATTCACCATTAGGCATAATTGGGGTTGGGGGAGGGCATCAGTCATACTTCTATTTTTCTCTCTCCTCTCTTCTCCAACATCAAATGAACAGGAGAAATGGGGGTCTCAGGCAGCTTGGGTTGGTTGGGAAATGGGGTATTTATTGTCAGTTTTTTAAATAAAATAAAAGAGAAAGAGAAGCATTAATGAACTGAACGGGGCTGGGAATATGCGGATACTTCTCTGATCCTCTTTGTTATTAAATAATAATAATATTAATCTTTTTTTTTAAGGAAGAAAGAACTTATTTATATTGTGACACTCCCACACCTGAGTGGGGAGTGTTCCTTTTCTGGTGGGGCTCTGACCGGTGGCAGCAAGTACGGGGTACGGCACTGAAAAGAACCCTTGGTTGTGAAAGGGAGGCTTGGATTTAACCAGAGCCAACCCAAACACCGCTGCCTTGCAGAGAGGGGGTGCCAACTGCTTCTTTTCCAGACTGCAGGGCCACCCCCCAACAAGTAGGGTAGAGACCCAGGAGCTCAGGATACCCCTCCGCCTCGCTGCTAATGAAAGAAGAGGAGGTGGAAGATGCAAGTACCTCATAAAGAGTAGGCAGGCCTAAGTAGTACTTGGTCTTACTGGGGGATGGCTTGTTTAGCTACAGGAAGGAAGCAGAGGTGTTACCCTGCTCTACCATTGTTCCCACCTCCACCTTCACCCCATTTAAGCATGCTTTATGAAGGCTGAAAGAGGGCATGCGTCTTTTAGTGGGAACAAGTTGGTGGAGGATAAATATTAGCTACTACAACCCATCCCATCAAGCCACACATAGGGCTCTTACCTTAAGATTCTCGGGCAGAGAGGGTGATGCTCTTCTGAATCCCAGTGCAGAAATGTTTCCTGTCCCTTTGTCCTTTGTGGAGCTGTGGAAAGGAAGAGGCCACTTGAATTGGTTGCTCCACAATTAAAACAGCTGCACAGCAAACTCATTTGGCATACATATAATCTAATGTCCCTTGCCCACCTGCCCTGCACTCCCCCAGGTCACCAGATCAGGCATATCCTAAAAGGGGGGAGGACATTTAAAAAAAGAAAAACAAGGAAGGAAACAGGCACCCACAATGGCTCTGCAGATCTCCATGGTCCTTTGCTTCCAATACATTTGGTGGTTTTGAGTCATTAAAAGCTAATGAAACCAGCCACACACAACAACCCTTGTGTTTAACAGACATGCCATTTTAGTGCAAAAAGAAAAGAAAAAAAGGCTGAGAGCTTTATTAGTCTTAGTTTTTGAATATCCCTCTCAAACAATCACACCCAAAACAACTTGACAGTTCAACAGTAAGAATGTGGTCCACGGACACTTTTTTAAGTTTCTTAAAATATTAACAGTAAGGGAAAGGAGGAGGAAAACTAAGAGTGGCAAAGAAAAGGATAAAGGATATGTCCAGGAAAAAAAGATAGCTGTACAGTATTTTTGCCCCTGTAAAGGTTACGAATAGATATAGAGATATATAGAAATATATAGAACAGAGAGAAAGGAGCCATACCAAGATAATACTCTGTGAGTATCCAGTGAAGAATGCTACCCTGAGGAACAGACCCTTCAACATCCTATTTGGTTGCTCACCAACAATTATCTCCTTCACACACAAGTGTGGACACTAATTCCCACCACCTCCAGCTAGTCAAAAAACTTGTTAGGGGGGCAAAAGCTACACAAAGGGGGTCTTCCCTACCATCATTTTCCTACTCTCAGTATAGAGTATCAAGTGATTCTGAATTTGAATTTCAGCCAGGCAGACATTTTAAAAGAGACACAAAAAAGCCCTGTCATTTAATGAAACACACTTCATGCACTCTCTCTTATCCACAGACACACTCCAATTTGGTTTGTAGTAATATGCATAGGGTGTTTTTTAATTTGTTCTTAATTTTATTTTGGGAGGTTGGGGACAATTGTTTCCTCAAGAACCATCTCAGCCTCCTATGACTCTTCCCACAGCTTTAAAAGAAAAAGCTTGAACCTCATTCATGACTGTTTCTGGATTTTTATAAAACAAATGTACTTAATTATTAGCCATTTCAAACGTATGGGCAGTCAGGTTATAATATTTTTTTCTAAAAAAGAAACCTCACCAAGAGCCTACCTTTTCCTGGTAGTTTTGACTTGGCAAAGGTCTCCTTGGAACATCTAATTAGATGGTAGAAAGTCTCCACACCGCTGCCGCCTCTGCTTTTTAAAATTCCAGGATGGGGCAGGTTATGGTCTCATAGCGTGACCATAGGTCACATCAACAGACACACATCAAAATTACCCAAGAGAATAGGCACAATGAGGCCTTACTCTTCCCTGTCCTCTTAGTCTCTTGAAAGGACCTGAGTTTGGTGAACGTGGTAGTGAGGTATTTATGTTTAAGAAGTTTGGACAAACTCTCAGCACATTCTTATCCCCCTAATGTTCTCACCACTTAGATGTCTCGCTAAAAGGTGCTACAGAAAACTCTTGCTTGCGGTCAAGGTTTTTGAAACCTGTGATGCACTGCAGGGTGAGCGGCAATGGATAAGCCCTGTTTTTATGTTTCTATACATTTTGGGGTCTTTTTTAATACAAACAGGCAGTTACAACCCTCTGGTGGTTGCAAGGTAGTAAGATGGCCTCCCCTGGGTTTCTGGTCCATTGGTGCTGGCCACAGAAGCCAGTGGTTACTAGTGGGCAAGAAAGGAAGGGGTGGGAAGAGAAGAATTTGCAGAACAGGTACAGTTTACATTAGCTAGTTATGCACCCCTTCCTGTGTAACTGTTTGGATCTGACTGGAATTGTTATTCCCCACTAAGAATCACCCAGTAACCAGTTTCCCCATTGTTTCAACAAAAGGCCTGCCAAGTTGAACTAGTTTTAACACCTAATGACTGGTCCCTCTATACTTCCCCAGTTTCACAACCTTCTCCACCTCCTTCTCTGCCTAAAACAAAACGAATGAAAAAACAGGTCATTATATTTATATAGATGCTAAATGTTTATCATCTGCATCCTGATGGACATCCTGATTCAGGAAGAAGCACTTCAGTGTCCCCAGGTGTAAAGAGGAGGACATTTAAGATTGAGCTTAAAAGTTCAGAGCAAGCATAAACCTTTGGATGGACCCTAAGCGTGTCATTTTACAGAGCAGGAGAGGCCACCAGTTAGCAACAAAGCAAGATTATTCAACCTTTCCCCCCACACAACATAACCTTTTCTGATTCTGTGTCCTCTCATCCCACTCAGAGTAGGCAAATTTGGACGTGGTAAAATTTAGCATGGCTGAAAGTATAGGGGTGGTAAATGCGTCCTCTGTGCAGGAAGGGGGAACTCACCTGTTCCCGCTGCCCCCGGGCAGGCTCACATTCATGTCCTGTATCCCATGGAAATTTAGTAGCTGAGTCCCAAGCATAAGTGATGGTGGTGCTGATGATGTGTGGAGAAGTTGTCGAGGTTTAGGCAGCCAGTTTGTGCCTGTCCAGGACAGCTGATGGACATAGATTTAAAAGGCATATTATGCTTTGACAGATATTGCTGAAATGGAGCCAACAGAATATAGAACTTGGTGGCTTTAAGGGGACCATGTGTTTGGGAGGGGATGTGTCAAGAACAAGAGAGAGAGTTTAAAAAACCAAACCTCTGAAACCCTAAGTGTAGATCCTTTCATTACTGCTTTGTCGTTGAAAAGGGGGGGGGGACCTAGCCACCAAATACATATATAAATTATTATAAAGTTCACCTGTATTGAAAGAGAACTGTATTTCAATATAGAAAAAGAAACGATGTTTGTTTTTTAATGGCCCTAGATTTTAAAAGGAAAACACACACACACACAAACATACACACACAGAAGAACAGGAAGACAAAAATATGAGGGAGAAATTCTAGCCTTTTGTAAAATCCATATTGCACACTAGGACTATAAGCCATTGCTAGCTCATTTTGAATTTTAAAATGTGTACTTTCTTTTGTTGTTGTTTTTATTTTATTTTATTTCTTTCTGTGTGGGAGGGGTGGGGAGGGAGAAAAAGAAGAAGTGATGCTTGAACTACCAATGCTCTTTTTAATGTTTTATAAATATGTATGTGTATATATATAAATATAAATATAATATGTATGCACATATATATATATATGTGTGTGTGTATATCTATATGTATATACCTATATATATAGATATATAGCTATATATAGGTTTTGAGACAAAAAATAATAATGCAGAAAGTGAAAAAAAAATCCTAACAGGACGGTGTGCTCTGATTTTACTTGAATTTGGTCTTCTCAGCACCTACGTTATTAAGAACTGAATATTTTTCCACTTGAATTTAGTGCTATTAGAAATTTAATATATGTGTTTTATTTATTTGATTTTTTTTTTTGCATGACTGATGCAAGGTTTGACATTTTCACTCAATAAAAACTGGAAAAAACCAAACAAACAAAAAGCCAACCAATCACAGCTTTCTGTTGATTTGTAGCATTGCACTGACTTTTAACTAGCATCTTTAAAACTCCTACTTTTTAATTATTTATTTAACATATTTGGTTAATAGCACTTCTTGAGCTCAGACATGTTTCATCTCCCTGCTCCAAGAGCAAAGCTTAGGTAATTACTGGCATTGTAGAAAGCTACCTGCTGCCCAGGTTAGGCCTGTCATTGGGGTCTGGAAAACCAAATTATACTCCCCATACGCAGAAAAAAATAGCTTCATTAAACCCCAGACTAACAGACCCCACAATTCTCCTGATGACAACACTAGAAACACAATGGAGTCTGAGCTCAACCCCTATGTCCCTCCCTCCCACCCTGCAACCCAAACATCTAAAAATTGAGCCAAAGAAGAACTCCTGGGGCTGTAACAATGCCCTTGCAGGTTAGGTATGCATAGCAGCTCACCAAGAGTTACAAAATGTACAGATACGAGGTGTGGCATTCCAAAGCCTAAAGAGATATCCATACCATTAAAGGCTATCTAGCTCCTTTGGTTAAATGCCCGGTGATGCAACAATCATCTAAATCAGGAATGGGGAACCATTTTCAGTTCAAGGACAACTTCTACCTTTCTGGGCAACCTTCCAAGGGCCACATGCCAGGGTAGCTGGGGCCAGAGGCAAAAGTGAGGAAAATAGCACATGTGGATTTTGCCTTTGAATCATAGGCTAGTTTCACAGACACTGAGGCACCCCTCTCTATCCTCCATCCAGACAACCAAGAGGCATTATAAGAGTTAAGGACACATTCCAGTGAGCCAAAAAAACAAAATCCACCAACCACTCAAAAGAGGGCACAAAGCAGGGTCAGTGAGCGATGTGGCTAGGGAGAGTCCTAAGGGACAAGGTAAAGAGGCCTATAGGACCACACTGATCTAAACACTAGTCAAATTTATTTTAAAAACACAAGACCTGCAGATTACTTTGAGGTTGGTGTGTAGAATGGCTAAATGTACTGTGTGTTGTGAATAACGTGTCACACTGAGTTCAAATCACTACTCAGCCATGGAACTCACTAGATGACCTTGCAGAAGTCTGCCTCCCTCTTAGGCTCACCTAATTCAGAAGATTATTAAAATAAAAGAAAGAGACCATGCATTCTGCCCGGAGCTCCATAATCCCACATTTTGCAGGCAGAGGAATGGAGACTGGGAACAGGACTTTCTGGTCATAACAAAGCTTGGATTCAAATGAAGTTTCACTGCGGCCTGAATCTATCACAAGATAGATGCCTTTGTCACCTTCACCCATGAAAACAAAGTATGAGCAGCTTCTGTGTATATATTGATTCTTAATTAACTCCAAAAGCACAAGGGAGATCATGGACCTACCAGCGACAACTCAAATGAGCCCAGGATCAGTTTCAACCTGCTTCCCTGGTGGTACTGGGCCCCAATGTTCTAGGTCTCCATTTCCCCAGAAACTACTGTGCCCCTACTCCAAAATCATCCAATGAATTACACATAATAGTGCTATTCCACCTCTAGGCCCACTTTTAAACACAACAAGGGATCTTTGTTTTAATTCATGAGATGTGTTCCTCTTTCTTAGGATGTATCGACACTGCTGACAGACTGGTTATAAGGGATCTTTCTCCTTAGCCAATGATAGGGTTCCAGGGGTGCCAAAATCTCTGGCAGGCAGTTCTTTGCACACACACTGAAAAAAATCTCAGGATTCATTGGAAGAGAGTAAATCATGACAGTTGTTAAGAGTCATCACACACACACACACACACACACACACACACACCTAATATAGACCTATATCACTCTCTTCTTCCTGCCTTTTCTTTAAAAGCATAAAAATGTACATTCTGGTGCCACTGGGGTGACCCACTGTAAGCTGATCCCAACTTACTAGTAGTACACAAATGGAATAAAACATATGAAACATAGCCCAATTTTGTGTATACCTTGGTAAAGTATGACAGTAGCAAAACTGACCCAACACACAAACCTACCTTCCCATGATCTAAGGGGTGGGTCAGGCGAACTGAGCACTGAAATGTGAGGGGCTAACTTTTACAATTCAGCATCTTCTGCAAAGGCTTAGCCACCTTCACCCTCTTTGCTGAAATCTGGGTTGGAGAGAAGCAAGATCCATGACGATGCAGTGCTTCCAAGTTCTGGGCAGCCACAAACTCTGCATGCTGACTCCTAAACAAGAAGAAGGCAGGACATAAGAAGAGCTCTGCTGGTTCAGACCAGTATCTTATTCCCCACAGCGGTCAATCAGACACCTCCAGGAAACAGACAGGTCATGAAGGCAAGAGCTGGCTCTGAAGCAGAATGGTCTGTTTAGTTCTTATAGGCAATACCTGCTGACATCATCCTTCAGGAAATGGTCTAATTTCTTTTTAAAGCCATATAAGCTAGCGGACACAGACACACACCTTATTCATTATTTCTTTAAGTGATTTATATTCCGCTTTTCAACTACTGTATAGTCCTCAAAATGGCTAGCAACATTCATAAATACAGATCTTGCAGCAGCCAGGGGCACTGTTGCTTACCCTACACCCCACCCCTCACACGTTGCTTACAGGATACTTTGGGTGGTATCCAGCTAAGTCCTACTCAGAGTAGACCCATAAAAATTAGTGGGCTTAAGTTATCAGTGTCTTAGTTTCAATGAGTCAACTCTTTAGTAGGGCTAGCATTCGATACGACCTCTTTCTGAAAGTTGGCCTAAATTTGCATCTGTTCATATAAATTAACATATGCAAATTTCAATCTTCTAAGGATACAGCAACAGATCTGGTGGCAGCATATTCCACAAGTTAACAATGTGCTTTGTGAACACCTACCGGTATATCATTTTGTCTGTCCTGAATATACTACTGATCAATTTGATTGGATGGCCCTGAGTTTCTGGCATAAGAGAGAGGGAGACCAAACCTAGTTTGAGAGCCGTTCATTAGTAAGCTTAGTCCTCATAATAGTTTGCAGTCAATGTGTGGGGATGAGGTTAGACTCCCAAGTCCCATCAGCCTCAGCCACCACAGCCAATGGTGAGGGATAGAATAACAGAATTGCAGAGTTGGAAGGGACTCTGAGGGTCATCTAGCCCAGCCTCTTAAAAAGAAATATAACTGACACAGGTACAGTTCCTCTTTCTTTTAGAAACACAAACTCCTGGGTTGGTAACAAAGCTTTGGTTATTATTAAGGTATAAGAAAACAACATCAGTACTAACTTAAAATGCACTATGGTGCTTTTTTGGAGTGTGTGTAATTTAATCTACACTATCTCCAGCCAGCAGCAGGCCTTTAACCTTTGCTAAGAATTCATCCCCAGCTACTGAAATAGAAGCCCAACTTTTCATAATGGATCAGTTCAAACATAATGTCCAACCATGGTTTATCAATACATAAACAAGCTTCAGGCTCACACTCACCTTCCCTTCCTGCATTCCAAGCCCTTCCACGACTTCCAAGTTGTTAACAAATGTGGCAAAAACCCTGCAACACCTAGTATGTTTCCAGCAAACCAGACCTGGAAACTGTGGTTGTGGGAAGTGCCACAATGTCCAATTCTAGTTTGCAAGCAAATTTTTGTTTGTACACTATTTGGATGCATTGAAAAACTTGCTTGACAGCAGTGTCAAAATTAGGGGTGTCAAAAAGGAAGATGGGGTCCATATGTCCAAAGCTTACTCAAAGAACACCAAACCGTGGTTTGGCATCATGCCCAAACCGTGGATAATGCCTATATTTTAAAATAGGCTGGAGAGACAGGAACACATTACGTAAGCTACCGTATTTTTTGCTCTATAAGACTCACTTTTTCCCTCCTAAAAAGTAAGGGGAAATGTGTGTGCGTCTTATAGAGCGAAAGCAGGTTGCGCAGCTATCCCAGAAGCCAGAACAACAAGAGAGATTGCTGCCTTCGCTGCACTGCGATCCCTCTTGCTGTTCTGGTTCTGAAATTCAGAATATTTTTTTCTTGTTTTCCTCCTCCAAAAACTAGGTGCGTCTTATGGTCTGGTGCGTCTTATAGAGCGAAAAACACGGTATGTTTTTCTCTTAGAATGTGCCATATGCTCCTAGAAACACTACACATTACTCTCCTCCTGAGTGCTTAAAATGCACACATCATCTCTGGCCAAATCAACCCTTGCTACCTATAGAAAAAGCAGAGTGCAGAAGAGCCCATAGCAAAGAATCTGCTGGCCTCTCTGCGCTGCCAAAAGGATCTGGAATCAGTGGCATAATCTGTGCCAAACTGAGTCTGCTGCCTTTGCAAGCATTCCCCCCCCCCCCTTGGTAGTAAAGTGGGATTATGGCTCTTCTCTCTTTCAAAGACACCCCCCCCCCATTTACTCTGCTGCCGCTCCCAGCCATCTTGTTCTTCAGATGTCATTATCTGAGCACACTCCTAATCCAACCTCGGAGCAGCACAGAGTTTTGTTCTTGCTGGAGCCATGCCTATAGCGGATGCAAAAATTTTACATTAATGCTTTCTGAGCAGAAAAGATGTGCACAACCCCCCCCCCCCACACACACACAAACAATCCGCAGCTTGCAGGGCTCCCGTTGGGACTTGCTCAGTTCTCTTTGTAGGGCTCCCACTTCTCTTCAATAAAAGAGTGACTAATTTATGAGAGAAAAGGCAAATTCAACAAATTAACGCACAGCCTGCAGGCTGGAACTGGTCTCGCCAAGAGCCTGGGCCCTGCTTTACAGTGGTTGCATGGTGTGCCACACACCTCGGGAGCTGTGCAGGAGGCGAGGAAGGGTCTGAACCAATGAAAGCTGACCTTTGTGTCGTTTCACAGTTGAAAGGGGCTTAGCATACCCTCTAACATTTATCCGGTGAAAATAGGGACATCCCATTCCATAATGATAATTTGATTCTTTATATCCCACACATCTTACTGGGTTGCCCCAGCTACTCTGGGCAGCTTCCAGCATATATAAAAACCTAATAAAACATTTTTATTTTTTTAAAAAAAACCCTTCCCTATACAGGATTGCCTCCAGACAACTAGGGGGTCGGATAATTCCAAACCCTCCAATATTTCTCCAATGAAAATAGGGACATCCTAAGGAAAAATGGGACGCGGGTGGTGCTGTGGGTTAAACCACAGAGCCTAGAACTTGCAGATCAGAAGGTCGGCGGTTCGAATCCCCGCAATGGGGTGAGCTCCCAGTGCGCGGACCGTGCTCCTGCCAACCTAGCAGTTCGAAAGCACGTAGATAAGCGGGAAGGTAAACGGCGTTTCCGTGTGCTGCTCTGGTTCGCCAGAAGCGGCTTAGTCATACTGGCCACATGACCTGGAAGCTGTACGCCGGCTCCCTCGGCCAATAAAGCGAGATGAGCGCCGCAACCCCAGAGTCGGCCACGACTGGACCTAATGGTCAGGGGTCCCTTTATCTTTTAAGGAAAAATGGGACATTCCAGGATCAAATCAGAAACCGAGGCGGTTTCTCTAAATCAGGGTCGTCCCTTGAAAATAGGGACACTTGGAGGGTCTGGGCTTAGCTGCCTGTGAAGACTGCAAGTTGTAGCTGCTGGTGGGCAGGCCTGAGGCTTATAAAGCCTGCAGGGGCCTTCATTATTATATTCTACATTTTCAGCTTCCAAGTTTATTGCAGGAAAAGAGTGCAAGCATGACTCTATCCAGTTTAGTTGCTTGCTTCCCACCCCCCACCCCCAGTTTAGTTGCTTGCTAAGGACTAGATAGCTCATATGCAATGCTAAACAAGGGATGGAGGAACCTGTGACCAAAGGGTGTTATGTATTGTTGTTACATTTGTACCCTGCCTTTCTCACACCGTCGAACCCATGGTGGCGGACGTGTGGTTCCCAGGTGGCCACCCATCCAGACTCAGGTTTTCTTAGCTGCAGCAAGGTGGTTGTTACCCTCACCAATAGTCAGCAGGGATGGGAACTGGAGTCTCAACAACTGCTAGAGGGCACCATGCTGAGAGATGCTAATGAAGAATGACAAATGAATCGTGTTTAATGACATTTCACAGCCCCATTCGCAAACTACAAATATGAAGGGGGTGGATTTGGGCCAGTTTTGTGGGGAGGCACAAAATTCACTGCTACTGTGGCAGAGCTACTCCCAGTGGCTATTATTTCCCTTTCCCAAAGTTCCCATATAAGCAATGCCTATGTCATAATGTAGTGTTAGTCCCACCACATAGTCTTCTGGGAATGCATATGGTGGCTTTGGGGAGCAACCCCTACCCAGCTTTAGACTCCTCCGCCCTCGAAGGTTGATGGATCAGCCTCTGGTTTCATCACGGTAAAGGTAAAAGGACCCCTGGCCGTTAGGTCCAGTCGCAGACGACTGTGTTTGCGGCACTCATCTCACTTTACTGGCCGAGGGAGCCGACGTTTGTCCACAGACAGTTTTTCCGGGTCATGCAGCCAACATGACTAAGCCACTTCTGGCAAAACCAGAGCAGCGCATGGAAAAGCCATTTACCTTCCCGCCAGCGCGGTACCTATTTATCTACCTGCACTTTGATGTGCTTTCAAACTGCTAGGTTGGCAGGAGCAGGGACCAAGCAATGGAAGTTCATACGAGCTTTGGCGTGGACAATACCACTGGGCAGACATCCATTGATACTTCAAAGTCTGCACAGGTTTTCTCTCTTCTCCTTGGCAAAAACATCATGCTCTAAAAAAGTCCTGAATAGGGTGCGTGGTCAGGCCAGGCTGGCTCCTGGTTCCCAAAGCAGCTGCTGCCGCAGCACATAAAATCCAGCTGGGCTTTCTCCTCCCCTTGGTCCCCCATGGCAGCGCTGGTGCTTCTTCCCCCCTCCCCGCTCTCTGGAGCCCGCCATGACTCGGGCAGCCGCAGAAGGGTGGCTGTCTCGGAGGAAGAACAGTCCAAACTGTAAGATGAAGTTCACGACAGCATGCACTGCTCACCGAAAAGCTGTTTCTCAGAAGGTTGCCTTACCATGTGTGCTGTATCCCAGAGCATGCTGCAGTTGGGCCAGTGTGCTCCCTTGAGCCCCAAACTGCAGAAGCCCCAAAGACAGAGACACGCTCATTGGGGAAATGGCGAGGTACATTCCATAGTTGAGCTCTGCCCAGCGTTGGTAGAGAGTGATGGCAGAAACCAGAGGCCTTTCTCCTGGGCATGGTCGGCCAATTGGTGTCAAAGAAGGATAGAACTTTCTTTATGTATGCTACAACAGCAGCAAGAATACTCAGTGCAAAGTACTGGAAGACACAGGATCTACCCACTCTGGAAGAATGGCAGATGAAGATGATGGACTATATGGGATTGGCAGAAATGACTGGCAGAATCCGAGACCAGGGAGAAGAGTCGGCGGAAGAAGATTGGAAGAAATTTAAAGACTATTTACAGAAATATTGCAAAATTAATGAATGTTAGAATGATGTCGGATAGAAATTAAGTGGTTTCCAGCTGTAACGCTTTAAGAGAATATGGGAAAAAAGGTTTAGAAATAGGTTTAAATTTATTGATAAGGATTTGCTGAACTAACAATTTGAATTGGAATACAAAAAAGGGAGGTAGGAGGAGGTCTGGGAAATAAGTTAATGAAAAATAAGTAATGGAAACCTTATGTGTTTTTAAATATTTTTATTTTTGTATTTTTGTTATTTTTTTCTCTTTTCTTTTTTCTTTTTATTTTATTACTATTGGAAACTTTAATAAATATTCTTTTTTTTTTAAAAAAAGAGAGAGAGTGAGTGATGGCAAACTCCGTGCTCAGGTTCTGTGGTTCATGGTGTCAGTATAAAAGCTGCCCTGTCCCTGCTCTCCCTCCAGGTCTTCAAATATTATGTCATTTAAATGGAAAAGAAGAAAAGGCTAGCAATTATAACTGCTTTAGGGACTTTCTTATACAGTATACCCTAAACATATCCTTGGAAATAGACATTACCTTCATGTTTTCTTTGGCATTTCTTCCTCCTGCCATCTTCCTCCCAGTCAGGTTGGCAGGAGGTCTGCAGAGCGTACAGGGAAAACAAAGAGCCACTTGGGATATGTTTATTTTCTGAACCTCAAAATAGGCCTCAAACAGTTACAGAGAGACCTTTCCTGAGAATCCTTAGAGACTACTATTTCTCTGGAAGCAACATCCATACACTGAAGGGTTTTACCTTTGCAGTCTTCTGAAAGAGGGGTCTGGAGGGTGAGGCGGAGGGAGAGGTGGTGGGCAAGGGGGAGGTCGCTGGGAAAGGAGAAATTTTATTTTTTCTTCCCAGACAGGAAAAGACTTTTCTCAGCCTTGAAAGTCTAGAAAAGAATAAGAAATGGGACTCAATAGTTAGTACTCTCTAATGCCTCTAAGCTCAAGAGGAAATCACCATCATCACAGAATGCAGATGCTGAGAGAAATCCTACTTACATGGCTATCTTCTTCCTGTAACAAACGCAAAATGATCCAACCATAGGAGCTCACCAGGCCTTTTAGCACTTTGATGACCAGCGAGCACGAGAGGGAGGTGGCACAATGGCTTCTGTAAATCTGGGGTTGTCCCTGGACAATAGGGACACTTGGCAGGTCTCCTGAGGTGCCCAGATGGGAGACCACCAGGGACCCCATGATATGGTATTTAGAATTATACAGACAAAAAGTACTATGTAAATAAATACATATATAGACAAAAAAAAAAAGTCCTGAATAGTATGGCACCCTACTTTTCTGGGGTGGGTGGATCAGAAAAAAATGTTTCAATAAGCATTGGAAAGTGCTTCGAGTAAAAGTTCCACTTCCTCATATACACATTTGTTGATGTCTTACCAGTGCTCTGGTCAAGCAGGTTATTGAAACAATACAAAAACCCACCCAAAAGTAAAAGCAAAAAAAGTGTGAACACAGCATTAATATATCTTTCATAGCACCTTCAGCTCCCCAGGGGGTGAGAGGGCATTGCCCACTGCTGGCATTGCCACTGCTGGGATGGCTGCCTTCCATCCCACCACAATGGCAAGCAAGATTTTGAAAGGGTTGTAAAGAGATCTAATTCAAAGCTATTTTCTCCTAAGACTCAAAACAGGGTATCCACAATATAAAAATACTGCTCCAGAATCCTAGTAACCCCCTCATCTTAATCAAAAAACAATGGGAGCATGACATAGACTATGAAATAAATCCTACCCAATGGAATAAGTAAAGGTAAAGGTAAAGGTACCCCTGCCCGTACGGGCCAGTCTTGACAGACTCTGGGGTTGTGCGCCCATCTCACTTAAGAGGCCAGGGGCCAGCGCTGTCCGGAGACACTTCCGGGTCACGTGGCCAGCGTGACAAAGCTGAAACTGGCGAGCCAGAGCCGCACACGGAAACGCCGTTTACCTTCCCGCTGGTAAGCGGTCCCTATTTATCTACTTGCACCCGGAGGTGCTTTCGAACTGCTAGGTTGGCAGGCGCTGGGACCGAGCAGCGGGAGCGCACCCCGCCGCAGGGATTCGAACCGCCGACCTTTCGATCGGCAAGTCCTAGGCGCTGAGGCTTTAACCCACAGCGCCACCTGTGGTCTAAATCCATCTCCCCTTGAAATTTATCTATAGATGGTACCTATTTAACTTATATGCAGAATTCATCATGCGAAAGGCTGGGCTGGATGAATCCCTAGCAGGGATTAAGATTGCCGGAAAAAAATATCAACAACCTTAGATATGCAGATGACACAACCTTGATGGCAGAAAGTGAGGCGGTATTAAAGAACCTTTTAATGAGAGTCAAAGAGGAGAGCGCAAAATATGGTCTGAAGCTCAACATAAAAAAACCGAAGATCATGGCCACTGGGCCCATCACCTCCTGGCAAATAGAAGGGGAAGAAATGGAGGCAGTGAGAGATTTCACTTTCTTCGGCTCCATGATCACTGCAGATAGTGACAGCAGTCACGAAATTAAAAGACACCTGCTTCTTGGGAGAAAGGCAATGACAAACCTAGACTGCATCTTAAAAAGCAGAGACATCACCTTGCCAACAAAGGTCCGTATAGTTAAAGCCATGGTTTTCCCAGTAGTGATGTATGGAAGTGAGAGCTGGACCATAAGGAAGGCTGATCGTTTTTGAAGAATTGATGCTTTTGAATTATGGTGCTGGAGGAGACTCTTGAGAGTCCCATAGATGGCAAAAAGATCAAACCTATCCATTCTTAAGGAAATCAGCCCTGAGTGCACACTGGAAGGACAGATCGTGAAGCTGAGGCTCCAGTACTTTGGCCACCTCATGAGAAGAGAAGACTCCCTGGAAAAGACCCTGATGTTGGGAAAGATTGAGGGCACAAGGAGAAGGGGACGACAGAGGATGAGATGGTTGGATCGTGTTCTCGAAGCTACCAGCATGAGTTTGACCAAACTGCGGGAGGCAGTGAAAGACAGGAGGGCCTGGCGTGCTCTGGTCCATGGGGTCACGAAGAGTCGGAAACGACTAAACAACAACAACAACACCACAGAAGTCGGCACTGATATATCAAGGAACCTCACCAAAATGCTGGAGAGGTTGTACCTCTACAGGCACATACCTCCACGTGTGGTGGGATTGCCCCCAAATCCAACGCTTTTGGACATCAGTCCTACAAGAAATATGCAAAGTAACTAAACGGGTATTAGAAGCCACCCTAGAACTGGCCCTATAGAATATTTTCCAAGACAATAACACACACTCACATTGCAGAGAGCTTATAACCCAGGAGCATCATAGCTAGACACTAGAGGGACCTGTCAGGAGTGAACATGTACCACTGGTACCAAACTGTATGGGAAACAGCCTTACTAGAAAACTTAAGCAACAAACTAAAGCACAGGGACAAACAAAAGTGGACACCTTCATCCCCTTTATTACATACACAGCCCAACAAGACAACAAGAACCCACCAAAAACATACAAATCAATATGGCTAACTTGACCCAACAACGCATGGAAATTGATTAACCTGAGTAGATGTGGCCATTAATTTCAATGAGTTGAGCTAAAAAAATGCCATTGTGTGCCTTGAGAATGAGCAGTGTGGACCCAATCTCTTCCAATGACTTAAATAGGCAAAAACCACCAAGGTCCATATATAATAATCAGCAGAGCTGTAAATATGAACATAACCATGATTTTAGGGAACTGTACAAGGATGTTTTGCAGGAAGGGGTACAAGTAGACACTACCATTTCACAAGCCCCTAATTTCTTTCCCCTCTCAAGCTTGTATGGGAGTCGGAGAAGGTTGACCCAGTCCAGAGTCAGGTAGCAAAAGGGTGCTGAAGCCCAAAACACAGTTCAGTCAGAAAACTTAATGAAGAGCTAAATTTGATATGTTCCAGCATCCTAATATATGTTTTGTGACACGCCCTACATATTGTTCATGATCAAGGGATTGCCACCTTCAAGATCTACAATACAATGGTACCTCAGGTTAGAGACGCTTCAGGTTACAGACGCTTCAGGCTACAGACTCAGCTAACCCAGAAATAGTACCTTGGGTTAGGAACTTTGCTTCAGGATGAGAACAGAAATCATGCCAGCGCGGTCTGGCAGCAGCAGGAGGCCCCATTAGCTAAAGTGGTACCTCAGGTTAAGAACAGTTTCAGGTTAAAAATGGACCTCCAGAATGAATTAAGTTCTTAACCCGAGGTACCACTGTATTTTAATCCAATCAAAACAGTGCTGAATGTGTCATGACCCCAGATGACCAGAAATTAAAATAGTGTCCTGGTGATGTATGACATAGGCAGGGCCAAATTTAGGTTTGATGAGGCCCTAAGCTACTGAAGGTAATGGGGCCCTTTATATGTCCAGCTGTCCTTTGTCAACAACAAATTGTTGCTGTTTTTTGTGTTGAATATATGGTAATTTATGGACCTAATAGGTATCTAAAGCCATTTTATTTGTTTTTTATCTTATACAGTATTTTGTAATGTAAATCCAGTTTTTTTCCCTTTATTTTTTGGGGGGGCCCCAAGAGAGTGGGGCCCTAAGCTATAGCTTGTTTATGTAAATCCAGCACTGGGCATAGGGTAGATCAAAGCTTAATTCTGACTAGGGCTGTCAGCCAATTAAAAAACACATCAGTTGATTAATTAGATTAATATTAGATAAGTAGTCAATTAACAAATTTGGGTTTAAGAGCAAAACCCAGTAGGTGAAGACAGCAACAGTCTTTACATTTTTAGAAGGATTCAATCATGTGTCACAGAAAAATATGAGTGGACTTAGAAGAGGCACCACTTTCTGCATGATAGCGTTCTCCAACACTGTGCTCTCCAGATGATTTGGACAACTCCCATCAGCCCCAGCCAGCACAGTGGCTGAGGCTGATGGGGATTTCATTCCAAAGCAGGCATAGGCAAACTCAGCCCTCCAGGTGTTTTGGGACTACAACTCCCATCATCCCTGACCACTGGTCCTGTTAGCTAGGGATGATGGGAGTTGTAGTCCCAAAACATCTGGAGAGCCGAGTATGCCTATGCCTGTTCCAAAGTATCTGGAGGGCACCATGTTGACAAAGGCCATAAAAGAAAGAAAGGGGAATGCCTCTTAAGAAAATAAGCTGGCAAGCACCATCTTAAGTACCTTATACCGGTAATTAGAGGCACTTTTTTAGTTGATTAAAAGGGACTTTTTGGAGGGAAATTAATGAACCTTACTGATTAAGACCACAGTCCTTTGCACATTTATGTGGAAGTCTAACCACATTCTGTGGGACTTGCTTCTGAATAAACCTGCACAGGATTCCACTGCAAATCAATTAAACATTGCACCACTAATTATAAGCTATCATTTTGGAAAGCGCAGGGAGGGGGGGTGTTAGGGGAGGAAATCTGAGCCTTAAAATTAACCTGGCACCATACATTTCTCCGATGTAGTCACTGCATCTCAGTCCTCCATCAATGCCCTAACACTTCCACGTTTCTGGCTCTTCTCTGAAATTTGGATGGGAGTGTGGGAGAGAATTACACCATATAGAAACATTTTCTCCCTGCTCCTTTGTTTTTGCTAGGAATCTTTCACTTCTGTTTCATGTCAGCAATTTGCCTGAGCCAAGAGACAAGTACAGGGACGCAGAAGCTCATATAGAGCAGGGTGGCTCCCAGCCACACCTTAAAGGTGCACAGTGCCCTAGCTAGCACCCTGAGAGGCGCTCCTCAACGCCTTCCTTGGCACAGCCATCCTTTTGGCACTGGCTGGGACTCCTACACTCAAACTGAGGCAAATGCAAGGGTTTTGCAATTTCTTGGGGAAAAGTGAGAGGCAGGCTGCCTGCGGGCTTCAGACAAAAAGAGCTTTTTGAGATCTTGTTCTGCTCTTAGCTAGGAAAACAGCTGCACTGCACAATCAAGAGTGTGGGGGTGGGGAATAAAGGAAAAATTGCCGACATCTTCCACTTTGAAGAGAGCCACTCCTAGAAAACATTTAATTTATGATACATGGTCTGGAAGATTTCATGTTGCTACTGAAGTTTCCCAAACTTGGGATGGGGGGGGGGGAATTCCACCTCCTGGATTAAAATTGGAGGCCCTACTTACACAAATATCCTACTTTTATATCCCATATTTCCTCCCAGCTGCTTAAATAAACATTTCCCTCCTTATCCTCACAACTACCCTGTGAGGTAGATTAGGCTGAGATATGCTGGCTGGCCCAAGGTGACCCAGGGAGGTTTATGATCTAGTGTGGATCTGAATCCTAGCTGCCCACTGGTCCTAATCCAACACTAACTATACCACACTGACTCTCAACTCACACCCCCAAAAATATACATTTGGATGAAGGCCTACCAGTCATTTAACAGAGACTAACCTTCTGTGCGTGTCCATAGGAGCCCCTTGTTATAGAACCACCTGCCTGTGGGAGAAGGTCATTTTAATTGGGAACACCTGAACCACTTTCCAACACAGGAGGCAGTGGAGGCTGCCTCTAATGCTGGTCCTACTCAGAGTAGACCTAGTGAAGTTAATGGTCATGCCTAACATAGGCCCATTCATGTCACAGGGTCTGCTCTGAGTAGGACCTCGGTTGGATACAACCCCAAAACATTGGATTTGCTTGAATATAACATTTAAACCATACTAGCAGTGCAATCAGATACATGCCTACCTGGTTTACTCCCGGGTAAACTGATACAGGATTTCATCTTAAGTGCGTTTCACTGATTCCCTCCCCGCACCCCGCTCCTTCTCCGAATCAAATATTTAAACTGAACTGCTTTTGTCTACTGGGGATCCAGTTTTTAATGCCTGTTCCAGTATTTTAACAATACCTTGGGGGGGGGCTACCTGTGGTTCACCCTTTCTCAAGAACGCCCATCTTCTCCGCTGCTTGTCCGCTGCTGCCTGTGCCCGTTTGGTTGCCTCTCCCTTTGGACCCAATCCCTTCTGGGAGAAGGGAGTAAGGCATGTGGAGGTCACTAACACCTCCTTGCTGAATCTGAAAGAGGCCAATCACAGCCAATCAGGAGCAGCAGAGGTCAGAAGGACCCAGGAACTTGCAGAGCGGCCATGGCATGTGCCTGATAATGAGAACTACCCACGACATCCCTGATCTACTTACAGAAAATCAGCTTTTCCAGCTGCTGGATCCAGCAAATTCTGCAGAGCTACGAGACGGCCGTGGGCTGGTATCTTCCCCATCCATTTCTTCTGCCCCTCGCCAGTTAAACTGCCCTCCCTGTGATTGGAAGAGTCTACAATCTGCATTATGAGGTCATCAACCATCATGGAGAGACAGACATAATATCAATCCAGCACTAAGATTTTGCCCATTTTGAGCTGGGGTTTAATTATAAGGTACTTTGGGAACAGTTAACTGGGGAAGGAGTGTATACATGGCAATAAATGAATATGCTGCAAAACAAAAGATCCATGAGCTATTTACCCATCCAAACAAGGACCAGCGACCCCACACTTGCTTAGCCAGGGATTCTATACCACAAATCCCGTGACTGGTGTGTTAGGGCCCACTACTGGGATAGCTTTACTATAAAGTAAACAGAAGCAGCAATGGGGACCATGTTAATCTGACAAAAGTATCAGAAATACTTTTTTTTAAAAAAATAACCAAAGCTGGTTGAACTTAAATACTTTATTCAGCCTAGGTGTGTAGGCTGTTCCACAATGTTCCACAAATCATACTTAATGTAGTTTAAATGTTAAATAGAAACTATTTAGTATATATAATATTATATATATATTACTAAATAATAATAATAATTCCCCACCCTTCACCCTAAGGTCTCAAGGTGGGTTGCAACAATTAAAACACAATGTTAAAAACAGATTAAAACAATTTACAATCTCAGAAATAAGGTGGGTCCTAAAAATTAGAGCACTCTCTCTAGGGCATTAGATTTTTTTTCTAATGCAAAAGAATTCCAATACAAATTAATTGACCCTGATTTAATCCCCCCCTCCCCAAAATCCCACATCACGGGTAGGTAGGTGGATAGATAGCTGGGATTCCTGGAGATAATCTCCTGGGGAAAAAGTTAATTACAACTTTGGAGCTTCCCAAATTTGAGTCATATTGTGAATCCAACAATTATGTTACTAATTCATTTTATGAAGCAATATTTTTAGAATTGTGCCACGGAGGAAAAACATATAGTAATATAGTAGTGGGAAATATTTCATCTTATGTCACTGATTATGATGAATTTCATAAGCTGGCTTGGGACCCTAAAGTCAAAAGGTGGGGTAAATATTTTTTTTAAAAAAATGGAATAAAACAAAATTAAGCGCACAAGTTCTGGAAACACAAATCAGAAAGCAAGTACTATTTCCTAACAATTGCAGTTGTTCTCTCCAGCACTGTAAATACTGGAGGCTCAGCTGAGTCTTTTTGCCACCTAAACCCCAGTGGGGCTGGTCGTGGCTAGAAACAGGAAGCTTTCTGTACATGCTCTAAAGCACTCTTTCTTGTTCAACTATTCAACTAGAAATAGTTGAATATCTGATAGACAAGGCAAAGATATGTACAATGTTATAACATGCAGAGAATAATATGTGCAAAGAAATCAGAGAGGGGAGCTGAGGGAAGTCCTTGGTGGGGGGAAGCGGGAGGGATGGAAAATAATGTAATTGATTATTTGGATTGATAACTTGGTATGTTGAAATTGCTTAATAAAAAAAATATTAAAATAAAATAAAGCACTCTTTCTTGGAATTCAAAATAAGCACAGAAACCATCAATCTCACTCTCTCACACACCTTTTGGAAGAGTTTAGCTAGCTACTTATTTTGGAAGAGAGGAAGAAGCAGCTTATTTCCTGTAAGGAGATTTCAAACACACTGTGTGTGTGTACACACATACACATACATACACACATACATATGTACACCTGAGAGCCCGAGCCGGGAATGAAGAATCCCAAGGCCATGCAATTGTCCTTGAATCCAAGACTGCAAGACTGAACAAGGACGGCTTTCCCCCACTTTTTGGCAGGGACTTTTTTTAAACAAACAAACTGAAGAAACGCTGAGGATTTAAGTAAACAGCAGAAGATTTATCTGACAGGCCAGCTAAGGAGTCTCTCTTCCCTCTCCCCCCCCCTCCCTTCACAGACATGGCTGAGAGTTCACATTGCCCAACTTCTCCAAAAGCAGCACCTCATCAATATACCCCCCCCCCCATGAGAGACACCCTGTCCAAATGCAACAGACAAAGCTCCCCTCCCAAAAAGAAGGCTGCTATTTTCTTGAAGGTGGCAAAGCGTGTGTGAGAGAGAGGGCAGCAAATTTGCTGCCCCATAAAATGACTCTTCACCCATCCCCCATTACTGATCTCCAGATCTCTGTAGTTACCTGAATAAAGCATTTTCACATGCAAAAAAATGGGCCGTAAATTGGATTATTATTTTTTTTAAAAAGGGCTGGTGTAGTGAGTAGGCTTTCTTTAAATTTCAGTCCTATGGATTTGGATGGGAGTTTCCATCAGAGAAAATGCATTTAGGACAGGTTTGCCTGGACCCTCTCCTCACATTCAGAAGAGGTTAAAACCATTTTCTACATGACCAATCATTTCAGAGCAAATTGAAACGGACACTGTCCTCCTCCACTGACCCCCCCCCCCCCGTGAACAGACACTGGACATCAATAAATACTTTTTTTAAAAAAAATAAAAAACAGAGTGATGCCAGTAATAAATTCGCATAACCTTCTTAAACTGTATTAAGATTTCCTCAGAAAGTTACCTCAGAAAGGAAAACTCAAAGGGTTTTCACAGAGGAAAAGGGAGTTCTTTATTACACAAGGATTGAGAGCCTTGTCTCTCCTTCACCCAAATGCACTTCTATGGACTTTATTTAACTTTAAACTCTTTTCTTAGAAGAAGCATGGGTTCTCCTCAGGACTCCATGCAGTTCTCTCAAATCACCTCATGAGGCAGCAAGCAAGAGAACCTCCAATTTTAGCACACGTGACGCTATCTTGAGTAATCATCCAAAGGACTACTTAATGCTCTTCAAACTTCTTTGTGTAAAGAAAGACCCTGACAGAAAAATCATAATGTACCAACTTATGAAAATATAATGAAATATAGTCTCAGTTTTCAGCATCTTGATTAATAACCCTCCATTGTTGTTGTTTAGTCATGTCTGACTCTTCGTGACCCCATGGACCAGAGCACACCAGGCACTCCTGTCTTCCACTGCCTCCCGCAGTTTGGTCAAACTCATGCTGGTAGCTTCAAGAACACGGTCCAACCATCTCGTCCTCTGTCGTCCCCTTCTCCTTGTGCCCTCCATCTTTCCCAATATCAGGGTCTTTTCCAGGGAGTCTTCTCTTTTCATGAGGTGGCCAAAGTATTGGAGCCTCAGCTTCACGATCTGTCCTTCCAGTGAGCACTCAGGGCTGATTTTCCTAAGAATGGATAGCTTTGATCTTTTTGCCGTCTATGGGACTCTCAAGAGTCTCCTCCAGCACCATAATTGAAAAGCATCAATTCTTTGGCGATCAGCCTTCTTTATGGTCCAGCTCTCACTTCCATATATCACTACTGGGAAAACCACAACTTTAACTATATGGACCTTTGTTGGCAAGATGATGTCTCTGCTTTTTAAGATGCTGTCTAGGTTTGTCATCACTTTTCTCTTCAATGCTTCTGTCATGTGAGGAGAGCTTTTACTCTCCCCAAAATCATACCCGCTTATGAAAAATATATATCCATTAACTTTTAACTAATTGATCCACATAGACTATTTAGTGAGGGATATATGTTTGTGACTGAACCTCCAAATGTTGCTGAAGAAAAGAGAAAGAGGGAGATATTATCTCAAAAGTCCTGCTTATTACCCACAACCCTGCAAAGTGTGAGTGTGTGTGTAGATTGCTTGTCCCAAAAGACAAGCTGCAAAACTACAAAAATAAAAGTGGGTTGCTGAGAGTTGGAGAAATCTCCTTTTCTAGAAAGGCCCGCTTCGTGCTCACTTCTGCCCCATTTCAAATATTTTTACCTTATTTGGATAAAATATATTATTTTTCTAATGGAAGGAAAGCTTCCCCCTCCGCTCTAAAGAGTTGGTTTCCCCCCTTCAGTCCAGCTGCCTGCCTTTATTAGGTTAATGTTTGCTCCCTTTAGTGGGGGATGAGATTATATTGGTAGTGTGTTCCCCTCAGCTGAGAAGCACAGCTAATCACACACAATTCAGGATTCCCATTACACAAGCAATTGCCCCTTGCTTGTCCTGTTTAATTTTGTTTCCGAGTTGCTTCCCCCTGCTACTTATTGTTTTTTTCCTGCCAGGGTCTAAGCCCAGGTTTTGTGGCAACAACAGTGGGCCATTTGATACTCTCCTCCCCACCCTGGTCACAGCAGCAGTGTTGTCAGGCAGAAAATCAACAGGTGCAGCGCTACTCCACCAACTTGGGGCACTTCACCACTCAGGCAGGGATGGCCAAGATGGTGCCCTCCAGACAGTGATTAGAGTGTCAGGCTAAGGCCTAGGACAATAGCTACTCCAGGTCTGTCAGGAAGTGATGCTCATTTTGAGAAGCTTGAGCAGGGCTGGCCCACCCATGAGGCAAGGTGAAACAACTGACTCAGGCAGCAGGATCCCAGGATTCTTTGCAGGAAGCCACAACCATTTAAAGTGGTATAATACTGCTTTAAATGGATGGTGCAGATGTGGCCTGGTTTTTTATATGAACCATGGAGAACAGGCCAGGCTTCATGGCACATAAAACTCTTCACTGGTGTTGGTAACACGCCCAACATCTGCCTGCAGCCCAGTTCAGCCTTGGTAGAAATAAGCTCCTGGCTGGTTGTAGAAATTGGCTGTCAACATGTTTCGTAAGATCTTAGGAAGCAGCCTTATACAGAGTCAGACCATTGGTAGCTCAGTATTGTCTACTCTGACTGGCAGTGGCTGCCCAGGTTTTCAGACAGGGACATGGCCAGCTGTACGCAGAGATGCTGGATTCTGCATGCAAAGCGGAGGCTTGACCCCTAAGCTACAGCCCTTTCCGTGAGGAATTGACCTGCTGTGTAGCTAGTATGTGAGAGCTTGTGAATTATGTTTCTTCGTCAATCATCAATTAAGAAGAAGAAACAAGTGCCTGGGAGGGCTGCTGCAACACAACCCTAGTTTCTGCAGAGCCAGTGTGGGGAAAATCCTAATCAATTGAATCATGCAGCTGAATCCCATATGGAAAAACCATCAGATAGGAGTGGTATTTATTATCGTTGGACATCACAGCATGTTTTTAAAAGCATTAAATAAGAAAAACAGCATGAAGTAGTATCGCCTCTTAGAATATTTCTTCTTCTTTTGCAAAGCCCCAAATCCAGTACTTATATTCCATTTGCTTTTGAAAGGAAATCAAGTAGCTAGGCCTGTTTGAGGAGCTAAAGTTAAAAAAAGAAATCAGAAGCCACTGAAGGCAGAGGGCCTAATAAACTCGCAAGGTACTCAGTACATATTTATCATGAAGAACCTCATGCATTCCAAAGCGTGATTTAAGAAACCTAAACTATTGTAACCTACTGAGGGAGTGAAATATTGAAGAACTCTTGATCATACATGCTGAAAGAGCTATCAATGATGTTGGGAGGCACAAGATAGCCTTTCAGTAGCCACAAGAGGGGTACTTTGCACTTCAAAGTAGTTTACACAAACATGTAGGTGGGTGCTCCTGAACTGAGTAACCATCTCTCAATCTAGTCTACCTCTAAAGGTTGTTTTTTTAGGATAAAATAGGAGTGGGAGGACAAAACCTTGCATGCTGCCTCAAGTTCATTAGAGGAAAGGCAGGATATAACAAATAAATAATAAATGTAACAAATAAACAATGCACAAAATAAGATAAATATAGCAGCAACAAACCTAAAAAGAATTAATTAAAAAAATTCAAGCATCATAATTAAAGCCCCCAAACCTTACCAGACCAAGACTGTCCATTCTGTAGTGTTAGAAAAGGTGCTTTCCCCCCTCTGGAACCAGAATAATTAAGGACCTATAGCATGGGTAGGCGAACTAAGGCCCGGGGGCCGGATCCGGCCCAATCGCCTTCTAAATCCAGCCCGAGGACGGTCCGGGAATCAAGAGTGTTTTTACATTAGTAGAATGTGTCCCTTTATTTAAAATGCATCTCTGGGTTATTTGTGGGGCATAGGAATTTGTTCATTCCCCCACCCCCGAAAAAAATATAGCCCGGCCCCTCACGAGGTCTGAGGGACAGTGGACTGGCTCCCTACTGAAAAAGTTTGCTGATCCCTGACCTATAGGCTCACAAAGAAGAATGGCTAGCAACTAAAGGCCAGGCCTTTGAGCCTTTTAAAGCTTAAAGTAACAGGCCCAACAGGGAAGAATCTATATAGGTGCACGAGTCATAGCTACTCCTTGCAGATCAGGTCATATGGAATAATTCAGAAGTCCACACAAGCAGGCTTCACTCATCACTCAGATGTTGAACATATGTTTTATGAAGAGAAGGTCTGGGGTATAATCCCATGGGGAACCTGCAGCCCTCGGGATATGATTAGACTACAACTCCGATCGGCCCCAACCACCAGGGACAATGGGATAATGGGAGGTGTAGTCCAGCAATATCAGAAGAGCCGCAGGTTCTCTGGGAACACTGGACATAAGAACATTAAGAAGACCCACCTGCTGTGTCTTGTTCAGCATCCTGTTCACATAGCAGCCAACCAGTTGCTGATGAGAAGCTCAGAAGCGAGACCTGAGTGATTTCAAGCACCTGGCATTCAGAGGTAGAACATAGGCACTGTGGCTAGTAGCCATCCATGGAATTGTCTAAACCTCTTGGTGGCTATCACAACTTCATGTGGCAGCAAGTTCCATAGGTTTCGCTACACAGTGTGAAGGACTTTGTGTGTCCTGAATTTCCAAGCATTCAGCACAATTAGATGTCGCCGAGTTCTAGTGTTATGGGGGGACAGGGACGTTTCCTCTGTCCACTTTTTACATACCTACCCATAGTTCTGTACACCTCTATCATGTCTCCTTCTACTTACCTTTTCTCTAAACTAAAAAGGCCCAAATGTCATAACCTTTTCTCATGGAGGAAGATGTTCCACCCCTTCATCAGATAGTGTGGCATGTTAAGGCAGCTCCCTACCCTCCCATTACAATTAACCATCTTGGGACCCTCATGGGAAATTTTCCCAAGATGGAGAAATTGAAAGGTCCTCAGCCCCTAGTCAATTTTTTACCTGCTATTAACTAATTCACCCCAGGTAAGCGAACCAGAGACTGAGGAGAGTTCAGAGGCTCCTTTCCCAAGATAACTATGAGATGTGGTCACTAACTGGATTTTGTATGTATAAAAGCAATGCTTTTTTTCCTTTAAAAATGTTTAGGGGTATTCTCATTTTGATTCAAGAAAACCACCATTTTATAGTTCAAATCCAGAAAAATAAATACAGTAAATGGACAAAAATAAAAAGATTCACAAAATGTTTAAGGGTGTGCGTAGTACCCCCAGAAAAAAAACTGTATTTGTATTAAAGGCTTTCAACCAAGGAAGTAAGAACCAAAGTCTTTCTCCTAAAAAAATTTTTTAAAAATCCCTGTTTAAATGGTTCTTTGGTACCTACTATCCAGTGGAAACAGTAGGAGCAAAATTATCCTGTTTGTATTGTAAACCTCGTAAGTCACCCTTTTCAAATAATTCCCCAACATAATTTTCCACATTCTCCAAGCGACTGCCGCTGTCCAAGCAGCTATTTTCAAATCCTTCTATGTATATAAAGTGGGCACTGACGGGACAATGCATTTTCATCATGAGACCTTCTTTGCGTTCTGGTCCTGTTGTTTCCATCTGACAAAAGATTCTTGGCTTGTGAGAGACAAAGCAGGGCAGGCGGGGGGAATCTTCTGAGAAAAGCTTTTACTTTCAAACACCCTTCAAAATTTGCCTTGTTTTAGCTAAATGTAATGTTCTTCATGAGCGTTAAAAGGAGAGAGAGGGAGGGGGAGAGAGAGAGACTCCTGGGAAAGATATTCGTCCATTTAAGGAATGAGAAATCACTGCATTCAATAACAGGTCTAAATACAGTCATGGAAAGGTCCCTTCTCTCGCCCCATAAGCATGAAAATGTCACCGTGTACCAGACACAGTGGGGGAAAGATCCAGGAATCACTCATTTCTTTTAAAGAGGGCAAATAATTCTGCTAAGTGAGGACACTGCTAAATTTACGTGTGCTGTACACAAAACTTTTGAAGTGCTCCCGGGCCACAAAGGAAGTAGCTTCACTATACCAAGGAATATCACAAATGGTCCCTGATGCTCCTTGCTTCTGGAGAGATGCAGTGCTGCGTGTCTTGTGCACTCGTGGCAATTAAAATTTTGGGAAGGGACCACAACTGAGTGGCAGAGGCAGACAGGCTTTGCAATGCGGTCAGTCCCGGGCATCTCCAGGTAGGGCTAGGAATGTCCCTTCTTTGAAAACCCTGAAGGACTGCTGCCAACCAGTGTAGACAATACTGAGCTAGACAGACCAATGCTTTGAATGGGTATAAGGCCTGTATTCCTGTGATTTAAGGAAAAAGTCATAGCTTGGTAATAGAGAGCACATATATATGCCATGCAGAAGGTCCCAGGTTCAATCCCTGGCATCTCCAGTTGGACCCTAATGTGCCTGCGACCCTCAGAGAGTGACTGCCAGTCAGAACAGACGATCCTGGGCTGGACAGACAAATACTGGTATGACAGTTTCCTACAATTCCTAATTTTGTGGCTGTATGAATTATTCAAATCCAATTAAATTGCAATACTGTTCTCTATGGCTTTCTTTTTTTTAAAGTTTCCCCCTACAATTTATTGTTAGGTTCATAAGTTGTGAAAAGGAACAATACCTAGCACAGGAACCTTAGTCCTCCACCCAACGAGAATCTTATTTGTCACCCCCTCTGTCCTGTGAGATTTCAGCAGGCGTCTGTGACAATATTTTCAAGGTCATTTTCACTGATGTAAGCGCTAGAAACTTGTTGCTTTGTTAGCAGTCGTAACCACTGGCATACCTATCCTCCATGGGCTTGCCTAATTCAGTACAGAGCCATCTAAGCTTGTGACCTTAGCCTCACACCTTGTGGAAACTAGTTCCGTAGGCTAATTGTGTGAACATAAATAAATGTTCCCATAAGCAAAACAGGAGATCAATTCTTCTTTAAAAGAGTACAAAAACTGCCTGGAACCTCCTCACACTAATCAAAATGAGGTTAAATCACTTGAACAGTTAAAAACGAAAGTCAACTGTTTGGACCGTGGAACACAGTTGCAAAAAGCGCATTTTCAGAGGCGATAATAAGGAGGTAGCTCCATGTCCCTTGTCTGAGCTGCTCCTTAAGTGAAGAGTGTGGAGCTAATTGTGGTTTGGACATGAAATCTGTTTACTTTTAAAGATATTTAACAGCAGCGAACTACACTCCTTCCCCGACTTTTCTTTTTTCCTAAAGAGGATTCGGTTCTGGAATCCATCCTACCTCTGTTCCCAGCTGAAAACAGGCAGGCGATTTCGAAAAATAAACTACAGCCATAGCAGCAAAGCGCCCGGCGTTAAATAGTGGTAACTCATATTTATTACAATTATATACAATCATATTTTATAGTTGGATTCTATACATGATCACACGGACAAGCACATTTTTTTCGGTTTCGCCTCTTGGTGAGGATGAGGAGGCAGTGAGAGACCCGAGAGATGTTAGTTAACAGGAATCGAGGCTCTTTTAAATATCTATCTATATATTTTTCCTCTCTTTCTTTGAATGAAAAAGTGAACAGAGACCGGACATCGCTGGACCATTTACTCCACCCAATAAGGCAGGGATGTGGGTTGAGGACCTTCATAGCCCTCCATGATGTTTTTGGGCTTCAGTTCCCATCAGCCCCTGTAGCAGCAGCCAGTGGTCAGGGGAGGATGATGGGAATTGTAGTTCAGTGAAGTTGTACTCTTTCCCATCCCTGCAGTAAGGCAAAAGTGAGGTGGGCAAGAGGGATGGGGGGGTGGATGCGGGGAGGAAGGGTGACACAGGTGCAAGGAACAGGCCTCCACACAAAGATCGTAGACTCTGCCTGGCACATCTGAGGGGCCTCCTTGTTTCCTTTGTTCAGGCCCAATGACTTGGAAAAGGCATGGGGAACCTCTGAACCTCCAGGTGTTGCTCAGCTCTTATGCTGGCTGGGGCTGACAGGGGCCTGGTGTTCAACAACACCTGGAAGGAAACAGCTGCCCCATCCACTGTTTAAACCAGTCTTCATAAAAGTCAGAGCAGCTACTCATGCAGAGACATGACAGGGAGCTTCTTTTCTGGACAGAGCTTCCAGCTATCAGGAATGGGAAACCTTTGGCCCTCCAGATGTTGCTAAAAGCCAACTCCCATTGTCCCAGACCATTGCCCATGCTTGCTGGGGCTAATGGGAGTTGTAGTTCAGGAATGTCAGGAGAGCTCCCCAAAATGGACTTAGAAGAACTGAGCAGTCAATGGTCATGCCAAGGACCTATACTGGAACTGGGAAGGAGACAGAAGGGGAACTGGGCTCGGTACCTTTTCCTTCTTCAGGGAAAATCATGAGCTTGCTTTAGGCATTTAACAGCAAGGAGAAATGAGGACTCATGAAGAAAGGGAGAAAAAGAGGAGTAAAGGATGAGAGAGAGAGGAAGGGGGAGCAGCAGAGCTAAGCCTCAGGCACAGGACATTTTTTTTGGGATGGGGCAGGAGATGTTAAGAAACTGGGCCAACAACCCAAGCCTTCACAGAATTGCTCCCTCTAATGTAGCAAATCACTCTGCCAGCAAACATGCCACACTATTGTTCCCAAAACACTGTCTCCCATTCTAATCCTACTCAGTGGAGACCCATGGGAATTAATAGGCATAATTAACTTAGGCCCATTAATTTCTGTGGGTCTACTCTTAGCAGAACTTAGCTCACAACCCTAGGAAAAAGAGGGAGTTAGGGGATCTTCAGAAGACAACCGCTTTGTTCAGAAATGAAATGGAAGCAAGAGAATCTGGGAACTCCACAAAAAACATTTGCGTTTCATAAAAGGTGGGGATGTTTTTTCAATCTGTAACTGAACTAGGGGGTGGGGAGGAAATAGGTCACAAGAGGGAGAGAGATAGGTATCCCCCCGTGGCTGTGGGGAGTCACTCAGAAGGCAGTAGCCCCCACGCTTTGTTTGCAAAGGGGATGTTAGTCGAGTTAGATGGTTGCCGGAGAGGAAGAGAGTTTAGGAACAGACAGGATGGAACCTGAGTCCATCGTTTGATATTTGGATTTGTGTTATGTTGTCAGCAAGGAGGCCCATTTCTCTGGCTGCGGTGTGGGCCGAGTGGCAACCAAGCCCCTTTCGGAGGTGCAATGTGGGGGAAGAGTGGCTTGTAGCGTGAAATAAAGGGGAGCCACTGGAAAGCGGAACCAGCGGGTGAGGGGCTGCTCAGACCTTGGCCCACAGGCTGCTTGGTTTGCAAGATGGTCACAACGCTACTTGTGTTGAATCACAGAGGCGAGACGGGGAGAAATCACTGGGCAGGGAGAGAGGCCTGAGGAACAGAGCACGGCCAAGAGGTACGGAGGGTGAGGGTTGAGCAGGTGGCACCCCTCCCCAGCCGCACTAGTCAATTTCGTTCTCATTGCTGGCTCCCTCGGGCCTCCGTAGCTTGTCGACTTGCTCGTTGATTTGCCCATCACCTCCTCGCCGGTCCTCCGTCTGGACGTCCACACATTCTTCCTCGTCTACATGGCTGACATCGTCGTCTTCGTCCTCTTCCTCTTCCTCCTCCCCCTCCTCGTCGCCTTGGCCCTCCCGCTTCTCCTCCTCCCCTTGGACCTCCATCCGGACCTGCCCCTTGAGGTCGATCAGCGCCTCACCCCCTTCCTCGGGGCCCAGCAGGTGGCAGCTGACCTTGGGCCCTTCGGGGCTGTGGTTCTCCTTCACGGGCGAGGAGGAGTTGGACTCGTTGCTGACGGGGGAGATGTCACTACTGGTGTTGTGGTTGTTGGTTACGGGGTTGGAGGGCGAGGAGGGCTTCACCGGGATCTGCCAGGATGGGATTTTAGGCGCAGATGGAGAGGGAGGGAACTGCCTCCTGGGAGGAAGGGAAGAAACAGAGCAGCTTAGATCCAGCTCCGTGACCTGCTGAATTGCTACTCGTCCATAAAGGACCTAAGAAGAGCTCCTGTTCTCACAGCCGCCAACCAGATGCACCAATGAGAAATTCACAAGCAAGACCAGATCACAAGAGTGAGTGATTCTTACCTTTGTACAGTAGGCCACCTTCCAGTCATGCAAATGCCAGAGGTTCTGCAAACACACAAACCCCTCTCTCTATCCCCCATTCAGGCAAGCAAGAGGCATTATCAAAGTTCAATGACATGTTCCAGCCAGGCATAAATAATCAAGAAGTGTGCACAGCAAGGCCAGTGAGGAAGCAAGGCCTGGAGAGAGGGGGTGCCAGAGGCCTGGGTGCCAGATAGAGAGGCCTGGAGAGGCTGCATTTGTCCCATGGGCCTGAGATCACCCCCACACCTGCATTCAGGAATCCTCAACAGGCTTCCATGGCCGGCTGTTAACCCAGAACACTGTGTTAGTCACTATTGTAGGCTAGGAGCTGTTTCTTAGACAAGCCCTATGTAGTGTCAGGGACATGTAGGGATTTCCAGAGGTGGAATGAAAACGAGAGGATGTCTGACCCTCTTGGCAAAGCCTTTCCCCCTTAGCCATGGAAGAAACCCCGTATCGGAAACGTCCGCCACCTCCTCTGCATGCAAACGAGCAAACGCTCCGCATTATTCACCAGTATCGTAAATGCTATCAAGAAATTCAATTTGGAGGCTTTTCTCCTTGGCTGCGGTGTCACGGCCTCTTGCTTTGCTGCAAAGGGAGGGCTTGAGCTGGCTGGTTCTGTTTATTTATTTTAAGAAATATATTTTCCAAAAGCACTTATCTCCACAGCTGCATTAATACACACATATACACACACACCCCAATGTCGACAATGAATTTCCTGTTAATGATGAGATGTCCCTTTGCGGACACACAGACAAGAGCACGGGTGTCCTTGTTTGGCTCACCTAGCAATTGCTGGCAGCAACAGAGCACTGGAGTTCTGCATGAGAAATAGGTTTAGGCCAGGGGGGAAATCCCAGGCCCGGGGGCAAAATGTGGCCCCCTGGTCCTCTCCGTTTGGCCCTTGGTACCCTCCCCAGGCCACACCCTCTCTTCCTAGCCACACCCCACACTGGCTGTGCTTTGTACGCTCCTTGAGTGTCTCTGCCTGGCTGGAAATGTGTCCTTGAACAGTGAAAAATGCCTCTTGCTTGCCTTCATAGAGGACACAGAGTTGTATGTGAGTGTGTATGTACAAACCAACCTACTGCACAAAGGTACATCCATTGCTCTGCCCACTTTCGCCTCTAGCCCCACCCACCACTGGCATGTGGCTCCTGGAAAGTTGCCCAGAAGGGAATGTGGCCCTTGGGCTGAACAAGAATCTCCACCTCTCCTTTAGACATACAGTGCATCACCCCACATATCCCAATGGTTGTTTTTTTAAGAACCAGTGACAGCAGTGAGGGGGAGGGGGAGGAGGCAGACTCTGAAGATGCTAGATTCATTAGCCAGCTCCTAAAGTCCAGCTCCCTCCCTGAATAGAGAAGGGCCTGGGACCAGCTATGCCTGGTAGGGCAGCTCCAACTATTCTTGGACTGGGAAGGTATGACAGCAAGAGTTCAGACATTGGCATCTGGATTACTGCAATTCACTCTGTGGGGCTGCCCCTGCCCTGGAAACCACAGCTAGTACAGAATGCTGCAGCACAGGAGCGAGAACCCTCCTCTGCTCCCACTAAGTCCTGCTCAGAGTAGACCCACTAGGTGGCATTGAACTAGGTTTTATTCCGAGCAGACCCACTGAAATTAATGGACCTCACTTCATGTTTTCAATGGATCTAGCCACTGAAATTAACAGGCCTAAGATAGTCACTTGTGTCTATTAATTTCAATGGGTATACTTTGAGCAGGACTAACACTGGATGCAACCCCTATGATTTGTTAATCTGTTGGTAAATCACTTAGAGACTGTTTTGGTATCAAGCAGTATATAAGCACAGGAAAAAAGAATGACAGGTTTGCAGAGAGGCCCAGTGGGTCTGTGGGTTGCATTATTGAGAAATTGGCCCCTTAGAACTTCCTCCAACAGGGGGAGAGTGTTGTTGTGTTTGAATCCTGCTTGCGTGTTTCCTACAGGCACTGGGATGGCCACTGAGAGGGAAGAGGATGCTGGACTCAGATGGGCCATTAGCCTGTTCCTGCTGCCAGTCTCTCCGTAGGTTCTTTTGGTTCTGTATTATTGCATACCTGTTTAGAAGCAGCCCTTTTAACGAATAAATCTCCGACTTCAGCTCATTGATATTCTGAGATTCCAGGATCCAGTTAGTGGACGTCGTGGCCTAGGGTGCAAAGAGGAAGTCTTGGTCAAAGGCAGGTGAACTCAGACGTGCACTCTCCTCAAGAGAAAGTATCCCAAGAACACAGGCTCTCAAAAGCATTTCCGAGGACGGCGTTGTTTGTCTTTCAAAGGAATCATAAAGGTTGCAGGCAGATGTTTCCGCCACAACAGCTAGGAGTTAGGGGGCAGCACATGAGGACAGGCCTGCCTAGATTTTGTTTTAAAATAAACAATTTTTATTGAAGGCCAAAGAGGGAGTGAAATGAGATAGTGGAACTCTGGTGAGCATAATGGATGTACGAATTTGTGCATGGAATTACCTTGAGCTCTCCAACCACAGGACTTTTGCACCAGGATCTGCCTGGTGGATTTTTTTTTTTTTGGGGGGGGGTGTTTTTAAGGTATACCCTGCAAGCCTGCCTGCCCGCCCTTAACTAACCCCAAAATGTTCTAACTCATAGTTTTCTAACCATAGCAACAACAGTAAAGGGCTTTTTGTGGGGTGGAGAGTTAGTATCCCTGACCTTGCAATAACTCTGGCATAACTGTAACCAGTTGTCACAAGTAGTTGCAGTGCAAGGCTCAGGGGTGAAGGAGGCAACAGGTTCTGCCCATAAGCCACCATTTTGCCACTGAGGAACCTGGGGACCTTCTGCATGCAAAGCAGATGCTCTACCACTGAGCTACAACCCTTCGCTTAAGACATAGCAACATACAAGAAGCTGTTTTATACTGGATTGGATTGAGTCAGAAAACGGATCCACCTTTCTCAGTACTGTCTGCATTGACTGGAACCAGCTCTCCAGGGCCTCAGATCAGGGACATCCCATGGAGATTGAATCTGGGACCAACTGCAAGCAAGACAGGTGTCCTTCCACTAAGCTATGGTCATTTCCTGATCCTCCGGGTTCCAGAGTGTGTTTGTGTTTTTAAAGAAGGGGGATCCTGCAACTCTGAAGTCCATCCATGCCTGGTGTAATCCTTGTATGGTCTCGGGGAGGGGGGGAACGACACCCAGCCCTACCTGGAGAATGAACCTTGGGGCCTTCTGCATGCAAGACAGGTGCTTAGCCACTAAGCCAAAGCCATTCTTTCATCCTTGGGCTTCAAGTTGTTGTTTTGTTTTAAGTGGTGATCCAGAAAGTCCATCCATGCCAGGTGTAATCCTTGGATGGGCTATCTAAGTCTCAGCTCATATCATCTTGCTTGGAAGCGGCTCCCAGCTGCTGCTGCTGCTGCTGCTGCTGCTGCTTTGGCAGCAACCATTGCAGCCTCCCCCCCCCCCCCCGCCCTAGCCTGCCTTTCTGGCAGTGACAGGCTCAGCTCCATAGTAGCTGACAACCCAGGCACAGATGTGTTCCCCAGGGAGGCTGCCACTCCCTGAGCCTCTGAGGCAGCAGGGAATCCACAAGCCACCGTTTTTGGCTCTCGCTCTCTCGGAGCCCTTTGAAAACTGCAGAAGCACATTAAAGGAGCAGAGAGTGGTTTCCACTTGCTGGCCTGTGCAAAAGGGATTCGGATTTCCAAAACACATATGGTGCCAGATGCTGCAGGATTTAAGAAATAAAAACCTGACATCTGGGGCTTTTTAAGCCAGCTTCTTTTAAACAGCCACAACAACAAAAAACAAAAACAAAAACCCCAGAAACAAAAGTGGTAGAAAATTCAAGACTACACACACACACACACAAACAAATGAATGTAGCAGGCTTTTCTTTTTTTCCTTTTAATTACTTAAAGCCCTTCTTTTTCATTTTTTACAGCATGTCAGCAGGAGTCTGAAAAGCCGACATAAAAACTTAAAGAGCACAGCTGAAAAAACTATGGTTGGGGTTTTTGTTGTTTTTAACTGCTAAAGTTTAGGGAAGACTTCCCCAACCTGGCAGCTTCTAGACGTTGGACTGCAATTCCCAAATGCAGCCAGCATGCCCAATGGTCAGGGAGGATGATGGGAACTATAGCCCAACGACATCCACCTAAACTTTGGAACTCCCTGCCTATTGATGTACACTGTACACTTTTCAGTGCCTGCTTGAAACGTTTATGTTTAGGCAAATCCTATCTGGACACACAGAATGCTGACATGTTCTTTTCCTCCCTACTGTCAATTGGTTTTTAAATAAGTACTTTCAAATGCCTTTCGTTGACTAATTTTTTAAAAACAAACAAATGTAAAGCACTTTAAGGTTTTGTTGCAATCTAGTATATGAATGCTATGAAATGGAAAAAAAATGCATACATACACACATTGTTTTGTATAAACAGCAGCACGTGTCACTATTTTCAGAGGAGGGCTTTAGAAAGAAGAAAGAAGAAGAAAGAGGGAGGAGGAGGAATCTTGAAAGACTCCCCATCCCAACAAGCTCCTTTTCTCTCCTTAAAGTGTAACATATGCTCTTGATCTTAACACTTCTCAGACTCAGAAGAGAGAGTCTCCCAATTTCCTGGCTGGCTCCAGGCCGCCAGCAAGACCTTCTGTCTCCCCAAAAGAAAAATGAGTGAATGGGGGCTTGGGAGGCTGGATTCCCTTTCTCCTGGTACCAAATTATTTAGGGTAGCATTTGTGCCCTCCAGATGTTTCTGCCAACTCACTGCAGCCTGCGTGGCCAAAGGCCAGGGATGATGGGAATTGTAGTCCAGCAAGATCAGGTGGATCAGAGGTTCCAAATGCCTGGACTAAAGGCTCCTGGGAGCTGGGAACACTAAGCAGAAAGGACGCTCCCCGCTGCATCTCTGCATGAATGCCTGCTCTGGCTTTTAGTAAGCCTGATTTAAAACACGGATGCGGTACATTGATCGTGCTCCCCAGCAACTCCCCTTCACACACCTGTCAAATCCTTTTTTTTAAAAAAAAAAAAGCCACTGTAGCATATTTCGTGGCAATTGCTTTTGCAAGCTGTTTGAGGACCCATTTTTGCAGTTATCGAAAGGGTAAAGGGTGATGAGAGATACCTTGGAGGAAGCCAGTTCTTGAGCGAGCTCCTGGATTTTCTGCTGCTGTTGGATTAGAAGTTCCTGGACAGAAGCTAAAGTTGTCTGAAGTTGAGTCACTGTTTTAAAAGAGGAAGGAAACCGAGGGGGAAATGAGATCGCAACAAATGCACAGAGACTCCTTTTTTAAAAAGTGTTCTGATGTCCAACTACAAGATGCCTCCATTCTTCCTACGTCTAATTTATCAGTGGCTTTTGCTTTCCCGAACCTCTTATAATTTATCAACGCCATGGATAATCTACCTGCACTGTTATCTAACCTCCCCTATTTCTACTTTATCTTCCCTTTGTATAGGTGTCTATAAGCCCACAGTATATCTATCCAAAACCTCTCCCTTCTAATTATATCAGTTTATGATTTGCACTGTCTCCCTGAACTCGCGCAGCCTCGGTGTCATTTATCTACCTCTGAACTGCACGGGGGGAAGCTCTCCTTCGCGCTTGAGGTCTGTATATGGTTTGGAAGAGGACAACACTCCTGGAATAAGCGGCAACAGCAAAGAAGGAACAGATGCCCAAATCACATCTGCAAAATACACTGAATGGGACTGAACAAGGAACCTCCTGCATGCAAGACAGGTGCTCTACCGCTAAGCTACAGCCCTTCCCCTATTGGGAGATTGGGAAAACAACACAGATTCATAGAACTGTAGGGTTAGAAGGGGTCCTGTGGGTCATCTAGTCCAACCCCCTGCAATGCAGTAATCTCAACATGTGTTCTTCCATTCAATATGAAACCCTGCTTAGCTTTGCAAAAATGTTCTAGCAGTTTCATTGCTGGGCAATTCAAAAGTAGCAGTTACCCTCCCCCTGCTTTAGAAGATGCTCCTGTGCTCTGCATCTATGCTCTTACAACAGCACATGAATCAAATAATTATGCACGGCATGGAGAAAGCAGAGAGAAGTTTTTTTTCTCATAACGCTAGGGCACATGGACATCCAATGAAGATGATGGTTGGAAGAGTCAGGACAAACCAAAACAAAGGACTCCTTTACACAGTGTAGCGATCCTGGAGGAGGCAATAGCGGCCAACAACTTGGATGTCTTTAAAAGGGGATTGGACAAATTCCTGGAGGACAAGGCTAATGGCTACTAGCCATAATGGCTATGCTCTTCCTCCAGAGTCAGAGGCAGTAATTCTGCTGAATATCAGTTGCTGGAAGCCGCAGGAGGGGAGAGCGCTTTTGTGCTCAGGTCTTGCTTAGCAGGCTTCCTATTGAAGCACCTGGGTGGCTACTGTGAGAACAGGATGCTGGACAAGATGCTGGCCTGATCCAGCAGGGTTGTTCTTATGTTCTAGGCAAAGGGCCGGTTAAAAGTCATTTACATGAATATAGCAGATGAGGGAAAGATTCCTTCTCTGGATACATTCTCCCCACCACCCCCTGTCTCCAGGAAAGAAAACTCAGTTGTGGTGGTAGGGGACTGATTATCACTGCTCAGAGGTTCCCCCCAACCCCCCTTTTTTCAAATTATAAACCAGTAAACAGGTTCATAAAAAAAGAGGGAGAGAGAGAGGAGAGAGATTTCACTAGTGTGACAGGTAACAGCTAATCTAGGTCATCCGTCGGGGCAGTGTGTAATGAAGAATAGCCCTATGGAGTCAATAACAGAGAAGGTTTCCAGGGTCGGGGGACGAGGCGTAATTACAGACTCTCTTGACCCTGCCTTGAGTACTCAGAAGGAAAAAAATGTGAAGGGGAAGGGGTGGCAGCAGAGCAGGTGCCCCCACCCGTCCCCCAAAAGAAAAAGGAGGGGGCAGGAGGGAAAAAAACCCAAAGAAAACCCTCAGAGAAGCAGAAATTAAAAATGAACTTTACAGCCCCTTCGAAAGGCTGTCATTTTATTCCCCTTATTAATATTCTGAGGTTGGGAGCCTTTCCGTAAAAACATAATTAATTGAGGCCGCGCCGACAGTAAACAAGCAATTTCAAATTAAACCGAAATGACGGCGGCTTCATTTGCAAATGTGAACAGATTTCTCAGAGCAGATAAATGAAGTCACCACATAAAGTGGAGATGGAGGAGAAGGTTGGGGAAAGGAGGGAAGACTGGGGGTGGGGGCGAGAAGAAAGGAGACGTGGGGGGGGGGAGAGAGAGACGTGGGGAGCAGGGGCTTTGAGGGGCAGGGACTGATGGAATCATTAATCTTCACCTGTCTGCGTCACGCTGCCACTCATCTCAGAGATGCTCGACTCGATCCTCTGCAGTTGCTTCCTGTCTTCTTTGCCGCCCATGATCAACGGGAGCAGGTATTTCTGCACCAAAACAGCAGAAAGCTAAGTGTGTTGACAGGAGGAAAGGAAACGGGGCTACATTTGCGCTTGGCTCAAGCACCCTGAAATCTGAACCACACATTCCTTGCCAAACATCAATCAGTGCCAGATGGGGTGCTACACATACAATGGCCCAGCGTCCAATCGCGTTCAATTAAGATATCACACTAAACTGGGTTTTGCACTTCCAACCATAGAGGCAAACTATGGATTGCTTCAGACCTAATTCAAGCACCCTGAGAACCATGTATTCCTTGCAAGACTTCAATCAGCACCGGGTGGATTGTTAGATTCTGTATATATAGAACTGCCTAGCATCCAATGGGACTTGATTCAGATATCACAGCAAACTATGATTTGCACTTTCAAACTTACAAGCAAACTATGAGTTGGTTGAGACCTAATGTTAGTCCAGCCTTCACCAATCTCGTACCTTCCGGATGTTCTGGGTCTCATATCCCATATTAGGCTGGCTGGGGATGTTGTCCCAAAATATACATGGATGTATCAAATACTAGTTCAACTCAGGGCAAGCCAAGTGAAATTACTCACTTTGGTCTATTTATTTCAATGAGTCTACTTTGACTTAGTTGGATAAAACACCAGATTGAGATGGCAGAGTTAAACTGTAGCTTGGTGTAATGAGAGTGCGTCTACCTCCCCTCCCAGGCTTAGGTACTCCTCCCTCCTCTGCAAGGGGGAGTTTGGTTTAGCATGACATCCAAATGCAGACCCTGGCTCACAGCTGGTTGACTGTACAGTGGTGCCCCGCAAGACGAACGCCTCGCAAGACGGAAAACCTGCTAGACGAAAGGGTTTTCCGTTTTGGAGGCGCTTCGCAAAACGAATTTCCCTATGGGCTTGCTTCGCAAGACGAAAATGTCTTGCGAGTTCCTGCGGGTTTTTCCCCCTTCCCCCCCTTTTCCTAAGCCGCTTATCAGCTGATCCGCTAATAAGCCGCTTAACAGCTGATTGCTAAAAGCCATTAAACCGCTAATAGCGCTAATCTGCTAAGCTGTCAATGGGCTTGCTTCGCAAGACGAAAAAACCACTATACGAAGAGCCTCACGGAACGGGTTAATTTTGTCTTGCGAGGCACCACTGTACTCCCATTTTTCTGAGGTACAGCTATGACTGTAACCAAAGTTTGCCAAGTCAGACCTTGAGCCAAACTATCATTAGCGGAAGCTATGGTTTACAAACCCACTTCAAACCATGGTTTGCAATTCTGATGTACAATTTGCTGGCACATCACAAACCATAGCATTATTAAAGTTCAAGCCAGGCATATACACTTGCAGTGTGAAGCAGGGCAAATGGCTGGGGAAACCTCCAAGGGCCGGAAAGGGAAGCTGGAGGGCTGCATCCAGCCTGTTCCCTATGTGAGGCGGGACTCACAAATAGGAATTCCCTCTCATTCTGCCTCCAGTCCTTTGGAGCAGGCCATGGGGACGGGACTGGTGAGAAAGGCATTTTAGGCCCTGAAGCCTTGCGGGTATAGTTTGAAATAATAATAATAATAATACTAATAATAATAATCATCATCATCATCTCTGTCCCAAAGGGAATTTCAGATTTGCTGTACTCCAGAACAGAAATATTAATCTTCCACCTCTGGGGGGAAATATTAGATAGAGAAAGACAAAGCCTAGCATCTGCCTCTAATCTTTGCTTTAAAGAGGAAAAATAAATAAATAGTGTCTATCTGGGGAGAGAGAAATGTTTAAAGGTACTTTTTAAAGAGAGTTTACTATGCTTTTTTAAAAAAATAAAACCCCAAGATTGAAGTGCCTGGGAGTGGGGGAATATGTTCTCCACTTGATCTACAACGTTAATGATACAGATGTCTGGCATCAGCCTCGTTTACGTATTTGCATATCTGTTAGCACTTCACAAATGAAAGTGAGGGGACACCCTTGTAATGCCTGGGTTAGCTCTCGCACAATGAGAGTCACCGCTAAAATCTGTGAGCCATTACCTCTACCCCACTTCCCACTCCTGCCTCTTTACATGAGGCTAAAGTCCTATTTTACCTGTTTGTATATTTAACAAGTAGGACTTGCAAGGAAAGACTATTGCAATGTGTTCTCACCTCCTAAAAGGAAGGATCCTGCTCCAGGATCCAGCCAGGCACGCTTTCCTCCAGTGGACCATTCTGCACACAAACCCCAATCGGCCCTAATCTTCCACTTTTCCTTTTCAAACAACTCACAACGTTCTGTGAGCTAATACTGCATTTTCTTATTGTTATATATAAAGAGACCATGTGGATGCTTTTGGTAAAATCCTGGTGGAAAAACATGCAGCGACCACACACAGTGTGATCTCTTGAAATGGGTTTTCATGCACAGTACCAGCTGAAATAATTAATTCTTCTGTTTTTGTTTAGTTGTTTTACAGGGTCTTTTCCAGAGTTCAAAAAATAATCTCACAGATGCATTGGGTAAAATGGCAGGCTGTGCACTTGCACAGTGCTTGAGTTTATGTGTCATGATAAACCATGGTTTAGTGTTACATGTACCAGCAGGAATACTTGTACACAGTGTGTTTATGTGTCACACTCTCAGGCTGAAAAGGAGGCTCTCCACCCCAGTGTAAAACTAGCCAGTTTCTTCAAACCATGGTTTCTGAAGTTGGCTGGTTAAACAAACTAGTGTTTGTTTGAAACCTATGTTGATGCTCCCAACTGGTTCAAATCACCTTTGGAAGCCCTCTGTCTGAGGTGAGGTAGGTGACAACAGGATGAAAAGCTTCTTGGAATTACACCCAACACATGGCAAATAGTTTGATGAGCATTGGGTGCCAATTCAAGTCCTCTCTAATTTGCCCAGGCTTTCTAAAGCTCCCTAAAGTTGCTTGTTGCCAACTCAGTTTTTTATTCATATTTTACTGTTACTTTTTTTGTATCACTTTTTAAAACAGTTTTTAAAAAGGAATAACAGAATTATTTTAGCTTCCCCTCCCCGCCCAGTTGCTTGCTTTCAGAGCTGCAGCCATTAGCCACCTGCAAAGTTTTAGATGGAAAGATGGGGCAGGCATCTTTCCAATAAATGCAGATAAAACTCAAATACTCCCCTGGCACTGTGCTTTGTTGACTCATAAGCCCTAATGAAGTTAACACTCTCTCCTTTTGCTAACAGAAACAGACCTACAAAGTATATTTTCAGGGGGTGGGAATGCATGGGGTCCAGGGAGCGAGGGAACTCTGCAGCAAGAGGCAAGTTTTCACAAGCACACACAATACAACATTCCATGGCAAGAGCTCAACTCTCTACACTACAGGGGCCACATTCCCTGCTGTGCAACCTTCCAGGGGCTGCATATCAGTGGGGAGCAGGGTTATGGACTAAATTGGGCAGAACAGACCATTATTCAAGCAGACTTGGTGTTGACTAGCAGTGGCACCCCGGGGTTTCAGACAAGGGATATTCACAGGCCTACGTGGAGATAAGGATGGACGGATCTGACAATTTTGGTTTCTCACCCCCCCCCCCAAAAAAAACCCTAAGTTCAGCACTCTACATTTCTGTAGCAGTTCCTTTTTTATATCCTGATGTGAATCTGTCAGCCTTCTGGTGATAACTTCTCCTAATAAGCACATTTTTGTACGCAGCTCTGAAATCACATACACATTTTTGCAAATGGTTTCCACCAACACAATGCATTTCTCTATTTTATTTTGATGAATATATTCACTTTTATGTACACTTTCCCCTAAGACGTGCATTTTTTTAAAAAAAGCAACTGGACGATGACATTACAAAATTCATAGAAGTGTGAGCTCTGGCGGAGAGCTGTGTTTCGGTCCTCACATTGTTTTGGGAAAAGAAAATTAGGTAGGTTCACTTTTATATCAAACTGAATCAGATTTCTCCCTCTTCTTCTACCTGGGGATACTGGGGATTGAACCTAGGACCTTCTGCATGCAAATGAGAAGCTCTGCCACTGAGTCTTTCCCTTAAGACAGTGGTTCTCAAGGAGTGTGGTGTGTCCCACTGGTGTAGCCAGAGAGGGTGCGAAAGTGTGACTGATTCAAGGACAATCAAAGAACCATTTCAACATTTCAGTGTAGTACAGTATAAAAATAAATTTTCTTCGATATACATGCAGAAACAGTATCGACTCTTCTTCCAAAGCATTGGCTATTCATCTACAGTTCCCTGTGACATATTGTTGTGAACAGGGATTTTCAACTCAGACAAATATGAAAGATCAGAAAAGAGAAGTGCTTATTTGTGTTGGTGCAGAGATGAGAGTTTGTCTGTCTCATATTAGACATAATACAATTGAGATTACCCGGCAAAAGCAAACTCACACCTTTCCTTGAGTTTCTATACATACTTAAGATACATATATGTAAGAGACTTGTTTATAATTATATTTGAGGGGTTAAGTCATGTTCGTATGTAGCTGCATTATTCTCGATGTCCCATTTTCATATTATACCTGAAGGAGCGTCTCAACCCCCATTGTTTAGCCCGGACACTGAGGTCCAGCTCCAAGGGCCTTCTGCCAGTTCCCACACTGCAGGAAATGAAGTTACAAGGAACCAGGCAGAGGGCCTTCTCGGTAGTGGCGCCCACCCTGTGGAACGCCCTCCCATCAGATGTCAAGGAAATAAACATCTATCTAGACTTTTAGAAGACATCTGAAGTTTAGGGAAGTTTTTAATGTTTGATGTTTTATTACATTTTTAACAAACATAGCCAGACGGACGGGGTATAAATAATAAATTATTATTGTTGTTGTTGTTGTTTATAAAGTAGTTGCGTTCTAGGTTATAAATCAAGCACTGATAGGAGTTGTTCCTTTTTGTTTTCCAGTGTACTTCTTATCCATAAAAAGAAATCAGAGTGGTGCGAGCAAATTTTTATTCTGAAACTGCGGCCCAGAGAAATTTTTTGAGAACCACTGCCTAAAGACATAGGAAGCTGCCTTACACTGAGTCAGATCACTGGTGCACCTTGCTCTGCATTGTCCACACTGACTGGTAGCAATAGTCCAGGATTTTAGACAGGGGGTTTTCTGCCAGCCCTACCTGCTGACGCCATTGGGAGCTGAAACCTGGGACCTCTGTGCAGAGCAAAGAGGTTGCATCCCATGGCCTTGACAAAAGTCGGAAGGTAATCCCTTACCTTGTAGAGCTGGTGGAAGCCGAAAGCGATGCCTGCCATGATAATCGCTAGAGCGCCGTAATCCCGCCATCTGGAACCAGGGGGACCTGGAGGGCAGAAGCGAAAAAGGTAAGAGTGAGGAGGAACAGGCAGGGCTGCGTTGCTGCGCTCCTTATCCAGGCACAGGACAGACATGCGGAACTTAGGACCCTCCAGACATGGTCAAACTCTGTTTCCTATCAGCCTCCAGTTAGCATGGCCAATGGTCAGAACAGATAGAAGTTGGAAGTCCGACAAGATCTGGAAGGCTACAGGTCCCCCATCCCTGAGGAAGAGCCTCCAGTAAATGTGGAGTAATTCCCCATAGAAGCAATTGTAAAATTGTCTAACCAGGGATATACTGTAAAGCTTCAGGTTCAGAGTATGTATTACATCTGGCCAAAGATACATTCCAAATATATAACCACATCAGCACCACACATTTAAAGCGCCATCACAACTCTTTAAACAGTCAGGGCTCCCCCTAAAGGATTCTGGGAGCTGTGGTTTGTTAAGGATGCTAAGAGTTGTTAGGATGCCCCTATTCCCATCACAGAGTTACAGTTCCCAGAGTTCACTGGGCTCAGAAAACGTAACTGCCAGTCCTGGCTCTGGATTTTTCAATCTCAACTCCAAATGAATCTACACAATAGATGCACTCAATGCGTTGTCTCCAAATCAGAGCAGACCCGCTAACGTTCAAGATCATTAGTCACTTAGGTCCATTCGTTTCAATGGGTTTACTCTGTACAGTGGTACCTCGGGTTACAGACGCTTCAGGTTACAGACTCCGCTAACCCAGAAATAGTACCTCGGTTTAAGAACTTTGCTTCAGGATGAGAACAGAAATTGAGTGGCAGCGGTGTGGCGGCAGCAAGATGCCCCATTAGCTAAAGTGGTACCTCAGGTTAAGAACAGTTTCAGGTTAAGAACGGACCTCCGGAATGAATTAAGTACGTAACCCGAGATACCACTGTATAGGAGAAGCAACTCAAAATCTTGCAAATAAAATCCCCACTCTTACGGAGTTACTGTCTTCTTATGAACCATGTCGGAATAGTTGCCACGATCTTTGCCCATGCCCCAGTGTCCCACTCCTTCTTTGACCTCCAGGAAGACTCCGAAAACACCTGTAGGTCTCCCTAAGTCCCCCCCCCCCCAATAGCAACTCCATCATCTGCGGCCTTTGACCTCTGTCATCTCTCCCTCTGTCCCTGTAATGTTCATGCTAAGAACATTTTATTGCCCCCTGGTTTTCATTATTAATGAAAAGGGACCGAGATGATCTTTCGGAAAGTTCAGAGAGTCTATAAAGACGAGGAGCTGAAATGCCATTTTACTCGTTTTAGGGGTGTGTGGAACAATTCTGTCTTGTGGCGAAAAATAAAAGGCACTGAGGAAAGGGGAAAAGAAGTAATTGAAGAGAGGGGAAGGGGAAAGGGAAGGAGAAGAAGGAGGAGAGGAGGAAGAAAACACCCCACATTCTGCACCAGCTCCCCTGATGCGACAGTGAAAAATGACTCTGTGAGCCAGGACCCAACCCTGTGGACTAGTAACTTTGGCAGACTTATTGCACAGTTCCTTCAGCTTTGAGGAGAAGGATTAGGATCTGTGTGGGAAAACCTACCACTTTCTGTAATAAGAATAAGACAACTGTGAGAGCAGGATGCTGGACTAAATGAGCCTTTGGCCTGATCCAGCAGAGCTCTTCTTAATGCATTGGTAAGGAACCCCTCAAGGCCTGCAAAATATTTAACGGGGAGGCCAGCAATCTCCCTATCTATATAATAATCTGTCACATAGAAAATACTAAGCTAGAGTGTCACATAAATAGCTACCCAAGCAGGGCCCTACAGAACAGTCATAGAATTGTAGAGTTGGAAGGTACACTGAGGATCATCTAGTCCAACCCCCTGAAATGCAGGAATATGCAGCTGTTCCATATGGGGATCAATCCTGTGACTTTGATGTTATAAGCACAACGCTCTAACCAACTGAGCTATTCAGCAGCAGCATCCAGCTGAGAGCCCTATTGCCCAGAATTTTATCATCATCATCATCATCATCATTATTATTATTATTATTATTATTATTATTATTATTATTATTATTACCCCGCCCATCTGAGCATCTTCCTGAATATATAAAAACACATCTGGAAAGTCAGCCAAGGAGTACATAAGGGCAACTGGGTGGCCTCCAGCAATTGGCATCCTGAGGTAGACTGCCTTTGAACGCTGAGGTTCTGTGGAGCTATCATGGTAAGAGCCATCCACAGACCTCTTCTCTCATGTGGCCTTGCGCAATTCCCCTTTAAAAACAATCTCTGCTACCGGCCACTGCCCCATCTCTCAAGCAGCCTTCCAAAAAGTTTTGTCAGCCAACAAATGCCCATGTTGGTCGTTTGTGGCCTGGAAGCAGAGAAAGCAGATTTCTGTGACACTTCTTTGAGCGATTCCTTGGAGGCAGCCCTTAACTTGCCACAGGAGGCCTACTTGAGTGGCTGCCTTAACATCCAAGGGTAAGGAGAGCAGGAACCAACAGCCCTTGTACGAAAGACGGTGGAGTTCTTAAAAAAAACACAGGTGCAAAACCAGCACACGAACACCCACCGACAAGGGTCATAAATATTACGGGATGCTGACAACGCCCGCGCAATGCAAACACTCCTTGCACACCTTAGCTCAGGAACTCCCCGGAATTTGTATGTAATGAAGGAGATTAGGGGAGGTGGGGAAAAGTATATATAAACCCTATCAATCATTTAAACACTTAGAGTCAGATTTCTCCTCACTTCTGGATTAGAGTATTTCATAAATGCCAACGGCAGACAGCACCAGTGTTCCCACTCTGCCTCCTTTATTTCCCTTCCAAGTTGGGGGGTTCATTTTGGGAGCGCGTTCAAACTAGTCAGATTGAGTGATGCTTCCAGCAACTAATCGCATGTCAAATAAAAGATATTTTATGTAATAAATTACAGCTACAAGTAATTCAGATGTCATTTATCAGTTTTATTATCAGTCAACCCAAGTCTTGTTTCTCTATATTAATCAAAATCAAGGAGTTGGTGGCTTGTGGGGTGTATGTGTGTGTATGTGCGTTGAGTTGTTGTTTTTTTAAAAAAAGAAGCAGTTTTTGACACTTCTTGGCAAAAATACAGATGGGAAGATTCTCTCTCTCTCTCTTACACACACACACACACACACACACACACACACACACTTGTACATGCTAGTGAACTCAATCAGCAAGGAAGAAGAGAACTGACTAGTTCTCTTCTGTGGTTAAAGGCTTAGCATCAGCATTAAGGAATTGGGACTTTAAAATAAGGAACTGAAAAAAAGGGACAGTATGGCTAGTAGTCATCAATAGCCCTTCTCTCCATGAATTTGTGTAACCCTTTACAAAGACACCAAGGCTGCTTGCCATCACTGCCTCCTGTGGGAGTGAGTTCCAAAGTTTAACTAGGAGTTGAGTGAAGAAGGACTTCCTTTCACCTGTACCAAATCTTCCAACATTCAGCTGCATTGGGTGGCTGCAAGTTCTAGTGTTATGAAGGAGGGAGAAAAAACTTTTCTCTATCCCGTTTTACCCAGGCCATGCATCAATTCATAAATTTCTATTATGTCACCTATCACTCTTGTCTTTTCTCTAAACTAAAAAGTCCCAAACGCTGCAAGCTTTCTTCTTGCTCTACCTGTGGGCTTCCTGGAGTTATGAAAAAACAGGGTGATGCACTAGATGGGCCTTTGGCCTGATCCAGAAGGGCTCTTCTGATGTCCTTATGCACTTTCCGTACTTCAGGATAACCTCTGGAGCCAGTCGGAGAGCAAGATGAGAATTACATCTCGAGCCGAAGGGCCGCGGCTTAATTGCACGTTTGAGTTGTTGCATGGAGATTAATTAATTTCCTTGTCATTTTCACGAGTGAGGATAGGAGCCAAAACCACAGCGAGCGGACAAGTTGCCGTTCACTCTGCAATATCTTTATTGGGACTAATAGGTGCTAGTAGATTGCTGGCGTTAAATCTTTATTAGAGGCTGGGATCGTACTAGCCTGGCGTCAGGAACCAGCAGCAACCTCAAGCGCGGAAACGAAAGGAAGTGGCAGATGAAATTATAGGGTGTGAAAACGGGCAAGATGGCAGGTAAGCTTCAATGACGAAATGGATCCAAACAAGTGGTGGGGGACTGTGTCCCCCATCCCCCCGCACAGCCTGAGGGCCACATTCTCTTCTGGGCAACCTTCCTAGGGCCACATGCCATTGGTAAGCAGGAGCAGAGGTAAACATGGCTGGGACTGTGCATGTAAATTTCACCTCTGTACAGTAGACTAGTTGTGGCCTAGGGAGAGGGGGGGTATCCCGGAGAAGGGATTTACGCAGAGTAGGCCCACTGACATTAATGGACATGACTGACTTGTTAACCTTTAGCCTAATGGTTGCACACAACCCAAAATTGCAAAGGTATTATTTAAAATACATATTTTATATACATATTATGTATAATACGTATCGATTTGGGATGGGAAGCTGCTCTTTTAGGAATGATATTTTTTTAAAAAAACCAAACTCCCACTCTTATATTGCCTCCTTGTATTCAACCGTTAATGCATTGCCATCCTACAGTCAAATGTTTCCACCATTGTGGGGGCTAGCACCCGAGAAAAACAAAAGCGAGATAAAAACCAGAAACACTTAAGAAAAACACTGCCTGTTTCGCAGCCCTGAGAAAGAAGACAAGACCGAGAGGTGTGTGGAAATAAAAGAGTCTGGTGGTTGCCATGGGGCTACTTACTGTGTGGGGCAAGATGAGGTGGCTGAGTCGGCACCAACTGCGTGGAAAGGCTATGGGGCTGAGGCTCCTCTTTGGCAGTACCTGACTGCTGGAAGGCCAGGTCAATTTCTTCATCCGTCAGCCCTTGAAAGAAGAGGAGAGTCATTTAATACCGGTCCATTTGGGTGATCTGCCCCAGCAACCTCAGTCTGCCTTGAGCCAGTCCCCACCTGTCTGCCTTTTTAACCTACAACCAGCCCAGGAGGTGGTCCTACCTGCCAGCTTCCTCCTCTTCAGTCTCAGCAGGGAGGAGGAAGAGGAGGAGGATGGAGATGAAACTAGAAGGAGGTGCGGTCTGTACCAGACCCTTTTTAAAAAGCCATGAGGGTGCTTGTTCTTCAAGTCAGAGATGCGTACCAGGGAAAACGCCAGCAAGGCCATCAATGAATGGCTGCCGTTTGCAATCCCCTCGGGAAAGGAAGTTCCCTTCCATGCAAGTGAGGTACCGTTGTCCTTCTTCCATCTCCGTCACACCTCCCTGTTCCGCTTTTCAATCGTCACAATACATTTCTCAGCTACTAACTCTCCCCACACTCTCAGTGGCAATACCAGTTGCTGGGAATTGTAAATGGAGAGAGTGCTGTCTGGGTGGGCCAGTGTAAGAATAGGATGGTGGTTCTTTGGACTATTTTGGCAGCCAGGCTCTCCTCACGCAGGATCAGACCACAGGGCAAATACCACGTCAGGTTAAGTCCTCGAATGAGCAACGTTCGAATTAGGATTTCCTCCAAAAGAAACAGATATTGAACTAGGACAGGAACCAAACAAATACGGACTGGTCCCAGTAAATAAAGAAGGGTGTAAGTGGGGGTTGCAGGCCTGTAAGAGCATAGGAAAAGCCCTGCTGGATCAGGCCCAAAGCCCATCCTGTTCTTACAGTGGTCAAGATGATGCTTATGGGAAGGCCCAAGCACAACAGCCATTTCCCCCACTTGTGATACTAGCCATGATGGCTTGTGGCCATTGATAGAAGCGAATTCCATGTTTTAACTATGCACTGTGTGAACATCGGAAGAGCACTGTACAGGGATTAGCAAACTTTTTCAGCAGCGGGCCGGTTCACTGTCCCTCAGACCAGACTATATTTTGGAAGAGAGGGGAATGAACGAATTCCTATGCCCCACAAATAACCCAGAGCTGCATTTTAAATAAAAGCACACATTCTACTCATGTAAAAACACCAGGCAGGCCCCACAAATAACCCACAGATGCATTTTAAATACAAGGACACATTCTACACATGTAAAATCACACTGATTCCCGGACCATCCGCGGGCTGGATTTAGAAGGCGATTGGGCTGGATCTGGCCCCTGGGCCTTAGTTTGCCTACCCATGAGTTAGAGAAAGCCCACCTAGTCCAGCATCCTGTTCTTGCAGTGACAAACCAGGTGCCTCTTCTGGGAAGCCTGCAAACAGAACCTGAGCACAGTGGCAATCTCCCCACTTGTGTTTCTCAGTAACGGATATTCAAGGATCGCATGCCTCTGACACTGGGGGTACAACGTGGCCCTCCAGACAAGAAGCTTCCCAACTAAAAACCCAGAATCCCCAACAGAACTCCCTGGAAGCCGCCTTGCGAAAGTATTTTGGCAAATATGCGCGGCGCGTCTCGAATTCTGGATTCACTGGGGTGGGAGCCACATTCTCTCTTCACTGCCGCAATTTAACCTTAAGCGACGGGCGTATTAGCCTTCCCTGACACTTTTTCCAAATGTGGCTCATTCAATTTCCTTAATTTATCTTTGAGTTTATTGCTGCTTTTGAAGCAGCTTTTCTATTGCAATTCCCCCATTCCCTCAAAAAAAAATAAAAATAAATCCGCAAAAAACTCACACACAAAACGAACATAGTGGGGGAAACGTACACCATCAACTGCAAATGTGGCTCATTTTAATCCGTAATGGGGTGGGGTGGGGAAAAACAACACAAGAGCAACAACAAACCCAGGGTAGGGAAGGAGAAAGCTAACAATAATGTAAGAAAACAGACAGGGAAACAAAAAACTAATTATTGGGTTAGACGACTAATTAGTCTAGATCGTTTCTGAAGATGGGAATAATTTGCTTTATTTTATGACAAATGCAGAAATAAAAAAAGGGGGGAGAAGAGAGAGAGAGAGAGAAAGGGGGGAGTGGAAATCAGGTCTGACTGTGATGAGCATGAATGGGACCCAGAAAACATCAGGAGGCAATAAAAACAGAGCAGAACAAGCTGCGATGAAACTTTTGGAAAAGGACGCTGACGACCTGCCGGTTATTAAAAGACGGGCGCTTGGATGGCTGGGGCTTTAAATCTGGCTCTCTGCAAAGCTATCATCCTTTATAGGGGTGGGCTTAGGGGAGAGGAAAGAGGGGTCCCCTCTCCATTTGGAGAGGCCGCAACATCTGGAAAGGATTTGGCCAATGAGAGAGGGAGACAGAGAAGAAAGAGGAGCAGCTGCTGACCAGCAGCAGAAAAGGAAACTGCACAGCTGGCTCGCTTTTTCAGAGGGAGTAAAAGTCCTTGCTGAGAAAGGGAAGGAGAAGGGGGGGGGGGGGCTTGCCATGAAGGGCAGATTCTACAATGCAAGGCCTGGAGGGAACAAGACTATAGAAGGAACCATGCCTTTTTATTTGATTTTAGTGTCTTTCTCATTTTAGAAACTTAAGCCAGGTCTGCACGTTTTACAAAATTTATAGACTGCTTGACTGTGTGCGCAGTTTGCAAGGAATTAAAATTTTGGGGTTTTTTTTAGAATTGAAGAGCAATTTAAAGCAGTGAAAAACCATTGAAACCAAGGATTTAAAAAAAAATATGTTTAAAACATGTTGACATATACGTTGCCTGAGTAGGCTGGCCTAAACAAAATGTTTTAAGCAGGTGCAGAAAAGAGTGTTCAATAGGCAGAGAGTTCCAAAGCGCAATTCTGCAAATCGAAGCGATCAAGTGGACACACATGGGGTAAGGCAGGCCCCACAAGAAAACTGGCCCCCAAGCTGTGAAGTTATATTATATATGTTATAATATATGGTGTTATGTGCTGACAGTGCCGCACTCTCGTTAGCAACCGTGCTGCAGCATTCTGCACCAGCTGCAGTTTCTGGGTCAAGCGCAAGGGAAGCCCCACAGAGTGCATTGCAGCAATCCAGTCTTGAAGTCATCAATGCTCTCCTGGCCCAGGAATAGCAGTAGTTATCGCACCAATTACAACTGGTAAAAGGCACTTCTAAGCCCCTGAGGCCTCCAGGGACAAAACTTGATTTGAATTGCTTTCATAAGATGCTGTGGGTTTAGGCTTAAGAAAGACTCTAGGGGTGGGGAGTAGAGAAAGAGGGGGGTCCTGGGAATATCACTTCTGGGGACCCTGGGAAACATCATTTCCAAGGCACCCAGCTGGCATATGATATAGCATGGTGGGGAATATGTGGCTCTCTATATGTTGCTGGACTCCCAACTCTCACCGTCCCTGATCACTGGCTAAGGATTGGAGGGAGGAGGGGGGAATTCAACACTTCGCCTTTAAAGGTGAACCCACACAATCCATATACAATTCAAAACACTTTAGCCCTCCTTCAAAATCTGCACTTCCATGAATTTCACAACTCAGATCTGCAGCTAAATAATATGTACAAAAGTGCCTGTGCCTGAGTAAAACTTTCTCAAGTTTTAAATCAACCCCACCGAGTTCAACAGATCTGACGCCTAAGGAACAATATATAGGATTGCACTCACGCTGATTCTAATAAACTGGGGGATTTATGGGGAGGTGGCTATGGGGGCTGTCAGGATGAGCTCTCCTGTTTCTCAAACTTTACCGCTGGTGTTCTGAATGCATCCCACTTGAATCAGGCTGCCCATTCCCCTCCCTCTACTTCCTCACTCCCCCCCCAAAAAATCCATTCAAGAGAGCATATGTGATAAATATTATCACTGAAGATTGCACACCAAACCACAGAGAAGCCCTTTGTTCTTGAGGTCTCCAATCTGGAAAGCACAGGAAATAACACTCATTGTTAAGCTACCCTCCTCCCAGCTAGATTCGCATCCTGTTCGGGAGGGATAAAATAGATAGAAATTTGTTTCTCGCATTAATCTGGCCATATTAGCCAGCGACAATAGGATTAGGCAGAGCACGGCTGTTTTCATTAGGGATCCTCTTAAGATAGGGATTGAGGAGGGCTCTAGAGATACAGGCAGAATGTGTGTGTATTCTGAATATCCCAGATGCCTACGAAGGCTGGTGGCTCCTTGACTTGGCTTTTGGACTTCCCAGAGGCATCTGATTGACCACAACAGGGAACAGGATACTGACCTAGTAGGTCCTGTAGCCGCTCACACAAAACCTCCCGCCAGCTTGATGAAACACCACTGATGAGCACTTTTGTGGCTGCTACTACACATTCATCTACTTTGATAGTCTTTTAGGTTTGATTGGCCCAGTCCCATGGGAAGCATTTTTATTTTTAAAAAATCATTGAGTCTCAGTCAGAAAGCATTATTCCGGTAGAAACTGGTGGTGGGAGCCTCATGGGCTGTTCATGGTCATCTATGGTTGCACTGGCTGGGGCAGATGGGAGCTGTGGTTTCTTAAGGGTGCTGAGAGTTGTGAAGAGACCCTGTTTCCCCTCACAGAACTACAATTCCCAGAGTGGCTGAACCCATCAATCCCTCTTCCTGGGGAACTTTGGGAAAGGTAGCTGCGTGGTAGGACTAGGGGCCTCCTAACAAGTCTTAGCACCACTGGCCAACGACAGCTCCCAGAATTCCCTGGGGCAAGGTGTGACTGTTTAAAGTGGTATATGGTGGCCTAGGAGCGACACAATGCTCTGATTCCAAGAGCTCTATGCAACCTGAAAGCTTGCTGTGTTTCCCAAGACACTTCCGCTCAGCGAAAAGGGAGTCCCTGCTTTACAACTTTGGCTCACTGCGTCTCACAATTGTGGAATGCCCAGCCGCTGAGCGGCATAAGACACGCACATACACACCCACCCTTGCTTCTGACATTGCAACTGCCTCTGCCTCTCTCTCCTTGCTAGCCAGTCCTTCCCCACATAAACCCGGCGCTTCCTATCTCCTGGTGAAGACCGAGACCCAGGCAGGATCCAAAAGGTTAAAAGGAGGAATGAAGAGAGCTGCCGATTGTAAGTGAATTATATTTGGCCTTGAAAGCCGAGAGACGCGGCTAAAGGAGGCATCTCTCTCCCTCTCTCTATCTGTGTTGTTTACCATCACCCTGACTAATGCAAACCGTTTTTTGTTTTTTTGTTTTTTGTTTTAAATAATCTCATGCAAATTAGACACACACTTCCTTCCAGTTGATTGCTATCTGCAAGGAATAATATAACCGCAGAGGGTAAGCAGCAAGGACTGAGCCACAGCAAAGGGATGCAACGAAAACAGAACGTGACCCACATATCGACCCCCCCCCACCGCTGCCACTTTTCTCCATCCATCCATCTTCTGTCCAGCCAGATGCCGCCACCACTGGACGAATTATCCCTTATTTTCATAACGCTTTATAGTATTTTTCTCCATAGAGGTCATGGGTGGAGGTGGCTCCTGACTTGCATTATACGAAACGGGTTGTGTACACGCCGTGCACTGGAAACCTCTGTGCAGTTTACCACTACACAGAACTACACTTCCCAGCACCTTAGCAAACTACAGTTCCCAGAGGTGGAGGTACCTTCCGATTTGCATTATACAACACAGGCCTTTCACACAGGCTGTGTTATCGTGCCATACATAAGCAACCTTCATAGGTGGCTCTGGATCTCAGCTTCCTCCTCCTCCTTAGCCTCAGTGCTGCCCTTGTGGAACTTGGCAGGGAAGAGAATGGAGACAAAACTAGGAGGAGCTGGCTCTGGCTAACATTAGCTCTGGCGCCACCTACTGTTGGGCTCCCAGTCACTACTGAGGCTATGTAGTGTTAGGGGTGAATAACTCTTATGAGTGTTGTGCAGATGTTCTGGAAGGGAGTATTAGATGAGAGGAGTTTGTAGGAGTACTCCCCCTCCTGGGTTCTTGCCCAGACCTGAGACTTGGAAAGATAGCCATGCAAATGGCTGCAGCCACCTCGCTCTTTGAAAGAGGAGCTTAGCGGGTCTTGCCAAGTGTTGGAACAGCACCCTAGCTCATGCCTAGTTATGAATGAAGGAACTCAAGAGAATGGTGTAAGCCACCTCGAGTCCCTTAGTAGTGGATAGCTGGGATATAAAATGAAACAAGCTACTAAGAGCCAGCGTGGTGGAGCGGTGTGAGTGGTGAACTGGGACCTGGGAGACCAGGGTTCAAATATCTGTGCTCAGCCAAGAAACTCACTGGGATTGAGAATCTGTGACTGCCCAGATGTTGCTGGGCTCCAGGTCAATTCAATCCAGATGTTGCTAGACTCTGAGCTTGATTCAAAGTGTTGGTTTTGACCTCTAAAGCCATTGTCTTCTACCCTCTTAGGCTACCTACACATGTAAACGACTGCTTTCCACCCCATAAAAGCATAGGAGGCTGATCCATCCCCCCCTTTCTTACTCCAGTCAACCTGCACTAAGAAAGAGAGAGAGAGAGAGAGAGAGAGAGAGAGAGAGAGAGAGAGAGAAAGAAAGAAAGAAAGAAAGAAAGAAAGAAAGAAAGAAAGAAAGAAAGAAAGAAAGAAAGAAAGAAGTCCAGCAGAGTTTAAAATGCAGCTCAGCAGGGGTCAAAGGTGCGACCCACTGATATTTCACCCAGCACACCGTCTTGTGAGAGGGGGCCCTGTCAGGTCAATTTCATCTTTTAAAGTTCTGTTTAAAAACACACACACACCAAAGCAAACCTAAGGTCAAGAGAAATGTCCCTCTGCATCCTCTCCCCTCCCCTTTCTTCATTTACGTGGAGACAATTTATTTGGACTATTCCCCCACCCCCAACCACTGCTCTCTCTTTTTGTTCCTGCCGCAGTTGCAAGCCAGTGGTGGTCACGCTAGCAGAGAGGGGGGCGGATTACAGATACAGGAGGGGATTTTTGTGTGCGTGTAGGGAAAGCGTGCAATTTCCACTTGCGCTGAAAAAGAGAGAGAGGGATGCTGCTGGATATGAAAAGTGGCTGTAAGTCCTGTGCAGGATTATATCTTTCTGTCAAATTTGCATGGGTTAGTTTAGCCTAGAGAAAACAACAAAAATAATTATCAACGGCTGCTAGACTGCTAGCCCTGAAGCCTACGGTCTACTTCAGCTGTCAGAGGCAGTAATACTTCTGACTCCCAAGGGCTGGAAAATGCAGGAGGGGAAGAGTCGCTTTCCTGCTCAGGTCTTGCTTGCGGACTTCCCATTGAGGAAACTGGTTGGTCACTGCAAGAATAGGACATTGGACTAGATGGGCCATTGGCCTGATCCAGGAAGCTCCTCTTATGACAGCAAAGGCTTACATGAAAGGTACTTTGGAGTACTTTCTTGTAAGTACTAATCGCCTATGGAGATTGTGAATTGCTTTCCCAGGTGAGATAGAAGAAAAGTTTAAAAGAAAAAGTAAAACCATTCTGAACAGAACAGAAGAATCTAGGCAAGTTGGATTTGTGCATATGTGTGTGAACAAGTTACTTAAGATTTTTATTTTTATTTTTAAATCAATTACAGATGGTAGTCAGTAGAAACAATGCAAAAATGGCTAGTATTCTTAAAAAAAAAAATCCCTCCCAAAATTCCAGAAGTGGTTTCTTTTGGAAGAGGTAGGGTTTGTAGAGGCCACAAAAAGTCTATTGGAGGTCAAATATTTGGAGCACAGATTAGCCAGCCCAGTCTATACTGGCTGAAAACACAGAACCTCTCCCAGTCCTAGCTGAAGTTGACTGGGATTGAATTTGGGACTTTCTGCATGCAAAGCAGATGCTCTACCACTAAGCTACAGCCCTTACCTTGAGACAAGGAACATAGGGTGCCGCTTTATATAGAGTCAGACTATTGCTCCACCTAGCTCAGCATTGTCTACACTGACTGGCAGTGGTTCTACATGAATTTTAAAAAGCAGACATTCTCCCTTATACCTAGAGATTCAGGGACTGAACCTTGTGCCCTTCTGAATGCAAGGCAGGAGCTCGACCACTAAGCTACTGCCCTATGGAATGAACAGCCATGGCAATAGACAGTCTCCTTGGAAGTCTTCAGAAACACGTCTTGCAAAGTAGTGCCACTCCATACACGTCCAGCTTTCTTCCTCAAACTCTATGCATTCTTATCCTTTCTCGCTTCCTTTTTTCCTTTCTCCTGTCTCCTAAGTGTAGGCAGCACCTACACTTTGGAACTCCCTGCCTGTTGAGATTAAGCAGCTGCCTTCACTGTACTCTTTTTGGCGCCTGCTAAAAATGTTATTGCTTTTATTATTGTTGAGTAAAGAGGAATGAGATTAAATTCATCCTGAAAGTCCATAATGAAGGAGACAGTGGCAAACAAGGGCCAAAAGAGGGTAGCCACCACTGAAAAGGCCCTGTCATGGATCAACGCCAACCGGGCAGCTGAGCACAGGACTGGGGAACCTTTGGCCTTCCATATGATGTTGGTCTCTAGCTGCCATTATTGAACATGTTTCCTAGCCATGTTTTAATCAAGGCTAACAAAAGCCAGCCCTGGAGGAGACTCTTGAGAGTCCCATGGACTGCAAGAAGATCAAACCTATCCATTCTGAAGGAAACCAGCCCTGAGTGCACACTGGAAGGTCAGATCCTGAAGCTGAGGCTCCAATACTTTGGCCACCTCATGAGAAGAGAACACTCCCTGGAAAAGGCACTGATGTTGGGAAAGATGGAGGGCACAAGGAGAAGGGGACGACAGAGGACAAGATGGTTGGATAGTGTTCTCGAAGCTACCAGCATGAGTTTGACCAAACTGCGGGAGACAGTGGAAGACAGGACTGCCTGCCGTGCTCTGGTCCATGGGGTCACGAAGAGTCGGACATGACTAAACAACAACTAAACAACAACAATAACAAAAGTCAGAGCAGACACTCATGCGGAGGCACAGCAGGAAGCCTCCTTTCTGGATGGGACTCCAAGGAGCCTTGAGTCCAGAAATGGCCAAACTGTGGGTCCTCCAGATGTTGCTGTACCCCATCACTCCAACCACTGTCCATTCTGACTGGGACTGATGTGAGTTGGAGTCCAATAACATGGAGGACCAAAGGTTCCTCAGCCTTGACCTAGCCCAACTTACATGTAGGACCTGCAACAAAAATGCTGCAGCGCTGAGTTCAGGATCCCAGCCACTTCATCGCCTTCCCTCTTTCCACTGTTTCTCACTCCCCTGAGTCTCCTGCAGAATTCTGCAGTTGCTACGTACGCAGTTGTCACTGGGCTTGTTTTGAGAGTTCCCTCACCCATAAAGTTTTCCCTAAAAACTTTTGCAGAATTTGGGGTCCCTCCACGCCTGTTCTGGAAGTGTGGGATGGAGTAGCAACAGGACTCACACCCTGAACATGAGAATTAGAGCATGCGACTTCCATGTGCCAAAGAAAAAACAATATGATATCTTTATTGTCAATGTCCCATGCAGAACAATGAAACTGAAAAACTACATAAAACATTCAAAAACCCCTAAAAACTCTGAAACCCCATTTTAAAATACACTATACTATAGAGACCCCTTATGCTGCATTTAGAACCAGCTGAATACACACCATATATTTAAAGCACCCCCCTCAAAGAGCCACGGGAACTGTAGTTCTACCCCCAGAGTGCTGTGATCCCAAGCACCCTTAACAAACTACAGTTCCCAGGATTCTTTGGGGTGGGGGAATGTGCTTTAAGTGTGTACACAGCCAAAGAAACAAGATGAATGTGTGGGATTCAATTAAAAATATGGTGCTAATGCAGCCAGGAAAAGGAAAGGTTAAGTATAAAGGCATTTGTTTGGAGGTGTGGGGGGGTTTTTTTGGCTTAAAAAAACACCAACCTGGCAGGAGTTTTTGCCTTGCTGGCTGCGCTTTCGAAGTCTATAATAAAAAAGGAAACGTAAATGGAGGCGAGGAAGCCAATGTCAAGGGGTGAGAGTTTGGGAGAGGTTGTTAAGTATCTCCGTCTCTAAGGCTGTGTTTTCTCTCCCTCCCACCCCCTCCATAATTCTCCCCCCACCCTCCACCCCGCCACTTACGGGACCTCCTGGGTGATTGATGGATGGGAGAGAGAAAGAGAAGCCATAAGAGATGGCCACCTGCCTTTCAAATAACCGACACACACATACACACACACAAGGCCTTAGAAAAGACGGCAAACTCTTTTTTTTTTAGTGCAAAAAATATCATTACTACTATTTTGAAAAAAAATAAAAGCCAACTAAGCAAATCTCTTACACACTCTAAAATAGAAAATATTTTTTGGAAGAAGGGGATAGAGCTTGACATTGACATTTTAATTTTTTATTGGGGGGGCAGTTTATTTATTTATTTTATGAGCAAAAACCACCACCCCCATCATCTGGACGGACTACAGCTGAGCAGAACGAAGACTCTCTTTCTCTTTCCCCCCTCCTCTCCTCCTTCTCCCCCCCCCCCAGCCCTGGGCGCCTGCACCACCCCAACCCCGCAAGCCGTTAAAAGTCGTCGGGTGACCCGGAGACCCCTATTTCCCAGAGCCTTGTATAAAATTGAATTTTTTAAACATAAATTACACGTAATGACGACACTGTAAAAACTAACAGTAATGGAAAGCTGTGCTGTATTTCATTAGCCTGTATTATTCCAAGCCACCTGATCCAGGCGGGCCTTGTTTATGAGTTAGGGTGTTAGCAGGATGCCGATGGAAGCATTTGCTTCGACCTTGCACTTCTCATTGGGGCATGAAATTACGACGGCAGCACCTAGATATTACGGCCATAAATACAGTAAACTGCAAATTTAAGCCAACAGCTCCTATTGTCTCCGAACATAAAGCTGATCGGTATTTATTTAAAAGGAGAATGAAAAAAAATATTATATATCACCTTGTTTATGGGTTTATTTCCAACCCCCCTTTCCCATAAACCCACCTCCAATCAACCTTATTTCCGCCTCCCCCCCCAAAAAAAAACCCCACACACCCAATTTGTTTATTTCCAATCTCAAACACAAAATTTTAAATAGGTAAGTGCAAGTTTTCTTACCCAGAACTCAACCACGAATGCGTCTTCCTGCAACCTGGTGCCCTCCAGAGGTTTCAAACTGCAGCTGCCACCAGCCCCAGCTGATGGTTTAGGCTGGAGGGGCACCAGGCTAGAGAAGGCAGTGTGGGCAATTACGTTGGGTTTGGACCTGGGAAACCAGGGCTCAAAACCCCCACAGTTGGCCATGAAGCTCACTTGAAGCGACCTTGTACGAATGGTTAGGACTGAGTCACTGCTAGCCGACTTCAGGCAGTCCAGCAATAATTTCAGAATCAAACCCAAAACTACTTTAAAATATCTTATCTCTCTCCCCGCCCCCGCCCACAGCTCTTTAATTTTTCTGCACACATAAACCTCTGGCTAAAATGCTAAGGAAAAAATAACAAACACGTCCATAAATTAAATATTCCCACATGGTAGAGATTATCTTTTGAAAATTAGCTTTGAAAAGGGGTTTTTTTCTGGGGGGTTTGAATATTGCAACCCTGCAGTGAAAGAAAGGCCAAGCTGTTTGCTTGGTGTAGGCTTACATCACGGTGGCGGGGGGCGGGGGCGGGGGGGGGAGGTTGAGAAAAATAAAAGGGAAATTATTTTTATTTATTTATTTATTTATTTATTTATTTATTTATTTATTTATTTATTTATTTATACCCCGCCCATCTGGCTGAGCTTCCCCAGCCACTCTGGGCGGCTTCCAATCAAGTGTTAAAAACAATACAGCATTAAATATTAAAAACTTCCCTAAACAGGGATGCCTTGGTGAAGAGCCCCAAAACCTGGCTATTGTGGGGGGAAATAACACATAAATTGCATGCATCCAAAGGGACGGAGGACCCGGAACATTTCTATCTCATCTGGTGGGAATTTTTTTCTGATGCTTCAGACTTCAATGCCCAACAATCACCATCCATGCCAGCTTGGGAAAGTTGGCTGTCCCGGCTTACGTTGGTCTTGTTAACCATTTCTTCCACTAATTATTATTTTTTGTTTGCTTGCTTGTTTTGCACATGGTACAATAAAATGACCTGCTATTGCACATTTTAATGCTTAGCAACGGGCATTAAGTTACCATATACATGTATTAAAGTACCCCCAAACTTTCTTATGCCTCAAAAGCGCCAAAGAAGATGATCAAGAGAAGTTGCAGTAGAACCAGGACTGGATTTAGGTTTGATGAGGCCCTAAGCTACTGAAGGTAATGGGGCCCTTTAAATGTCCAGCTGTCACTGTTTTTTGTGTCGAATATATACTATATGGTAATTTATGGACCATAATATTTTAGGCTAGCAGGCGAGGCCCATTACTTACATCATAGGAGCCTACACAACACAAAAGACTGTTGCTGTATGTAGGTTTTATTTTATTTGTTTTTAATCTTATATTATTTTGGAAATGTACATCCAGGTTTTTTTTTTCCTTTAAATTTTTTGGCCCCCCCCCCCCAAGAGAGTGGGGCCCTAAGATATAGCTTGTTTAGCTTATACGTAAATCTGGAACTGGGCAGGACATAGGAAGCTGCCTTATTCGGAGTCAGACCACAGCTCTATCTAGCCCATCAGTGTTGTCTATGCTGACTGGCAGCAGCTCTCCAGGGTATCAGGGTATCCCATTTGTGGAATGTTCTCTCCAGGGAGGCTGGCCTGACATCTTCATTACATATCTTTAGGTGCCAGGTGAAAACGTTTCCTTTCAACTGGGCCTTCTGCTGATTAACATTCTATGGCTTTTTAAATATTGGGGGGGGGGGGTGTTGCGGTATTGGTTTGGTCTTGGTTGTTGTTGTTGTTATTATTACTACACATTTCATGTTCTCGTTTTGCATTGTTTCTACAGTGGTACCTCTAGTTGCAGACACAATCCGTTCTGGGGTGCCGTTTGCACCCCGAAAAGTCTGCAACTAGAGTGGCGCTTCTGCACAAGTACGGAGCACGACAGAGCATTCTGTGCATGTGTGAAGTGCACAGAACACTTCTGCACATGCGCGAAGCATGCAGAATGCTTCTGCGCATGCGGCGAAACCTGGAAGTATACACTTCCAGGTTGGCCGCGTTCGCAAGCTGAAAAGACGCAACATGTACCTAATGCAACACAAGGTATGACTGTATTGCAAACTGCCCTGTGATATTTGGAAGGTGGGTGGCATGGAGATTTAATCAAAGACACACCTTATTTCTGGGATTGTAAATTGTTTGAACTGCTTTCAATATTGTGTTGCAATGGCTGTAACCCACTCTGGGACCTTAGGGTGAAAGGCAACTGAATAATAACAGCAAGAACAAGAACAACAATGCATAGGATTGCACAACCGCTGGACTTAGCAAGTGTTACAGAGACTCCCACAAGATTGAGCTCTTGTGGTCAAGTGATCCATCTACTGGGGTGCTCTTAAGAGCAGAGGTGCAGAGTAACACTGGCTGGTGGACAGATATTATACGTGAGGATGCATGCTTTTGCATGACTGAAAATCCCTTTCTAGGTATGTTTTTGGATTAATGGTATTCCTAAAAGCAGAACAGTTTTTTTAGGGGGGGGGGGGGGTTTCTCCCTGGAGGAAAATTACTCTAAGGAAAAAAAGAGGCAGATGGGAAGTAGGTAGAAGCAGAAAGTTTTAGAGCCTGCTCACCGCTCAGACCGGCATTCTCTGTGTCCAACCTCTGCGCCCTGAGAACCTACTCACCTCTATTACGTTAAATGTAGCAGAAGGAGACGCTGGGGTGGCCGGGGGAGGCGTGGAGAGAGAAGGGGGGGGGGGCGGAGAGACTCTCGACACAAAGGCAAAAGGACACTGGAATATCGCAAACCGTATCACAGCATAAATCACACTATTACAAGCCAGTGCAAAATATATTTCATCGGTGCTTTGGAGGCAAGGGAGACACACAGCTTCGCTTGTCAGAAGAGAGGTCAGGTCTCCCCCCTCCCTACCTTGTCCCACGCCCCCCTCCCAACCACCCCCACATCGGAGAGAGAGTCCTCTGGTTTGTTTAAAGCAGATGCAATTTCCCAGGGACGGTGGAGTCAAATTGGAGCTACTTTTTTTAAAAAAGCTTTGCATTCCAAAGGAGGAGAGGGGCATTGAATATTGTGATCTGGGGACCACTGGGTGAATTTCTAGCTGTCCTTGTCGCCCCCCCCCCCAAAAAAAAAGAGAGATGCTGATAACATCAAGAGGAAAAATTGCAGGAGACAGGAGTTTCTTGGAAGTTTCCACTGACTTGCCTCTTTAGCATCGAAGGAGATGAACATTTAAAAAAAACAAAAACCAACCGATTGTACAGTGGTACCTCGGGTTAAGAACTTAATTCGTTCCAGAGGTCCGTTCTTAACCTGAAACTGTTCTTAACCTGAAGCCCCACTTTAGCTAATGGGGCCTCCCGCTGCCTCTGCGCCGCCGGAGCACGATTTCTGTTCTCATCCTGAAGCAAAGTTCTTAACCCGAGGTACTATTTCTGGGTTAACGGAGTCTGTAACCTGAAGCGTCTGTAACCTGAAGCGTATGTAACCCAAGGTACCACTGTACTTATATCCCACTTTTTTCTACAAGGAGCTCAAGATAGTACACATTATGCATCCCCTCTATTTTATTTTCTCAGCAACCCTGTGAGGTGGGTTAGGCTGAGCAGCTGTGACTGGCCCAAGGTCACCTGTGAGCTTCATGGCTGAAACGGGATTCAAACCTGGCCTCCACACTCTAACCACTGCTCCACACTGGTTCTCTTGAGCTGTGTGCCAAGTTGGTCATCCACACCTCCAAAATATTTGTAAATGGAATTTCACTGGTCACGATAAGGATAAGCACAACAGCTGAGATGGAATTTTTAAAAACCAGAGTTCGCTGCCTTGTGACCCTCTCTCTTGCGGCTACAGAACTGCAATTCCCATCAGCCCTGGAAAACATGGCCAATAGTTCTGGGAGTTGTAGTCCAGCTACATCTGGAGAGCCACAGGTTAGCTGCCCCTGGTTTAAACTATTATGGGGGATATAAAATAATAAGGGGAAGAGCTGTGGCCGTCACTACTTACCTTTAGGCACCCAACGGAAGCATTTCTTTTCTGACAGGCCTTTGGTTTTTTTAATAATCAGTGGGTGGGATGTTTTATACCTGCCTTTCAAAAATATGGCCACATGACCTGGAAAAACTGTCTGCGGACAAACGGCGGCTCCCTCAGCCTCTAAAGCGAGATGAGTGCCGCAACCCCAGAGTCGTCTGCGCCTGGACTTAACTCTCAGGGGTCCTTTACCTTTTCTTTTTTTTCAAAAATATGAACGAGTTTTTAAAATTTCATTTTGTTTTAGTTTTATGCTGGCTTCAATACATGCGGTACTTATTTATTGCTGTAAGTCACTCTGAGTCACTTTTTGTGGACAGTGGACACCTTGGAAGGTAGTGAACTCTTCGTTGCTGAAGGTTTTCAAACAGAGGTTGGATGGCCGTCTGTCAGTGATTTTGTTTTTACCCACAGTTCCTGCACTGCGTGGGGTTGGTCTAGATGACTCTTGGGGTCCCCACTCTACAATTGTATGATTCTAATATGTTTAAATAAAAGCATAATAACTTCCCATGCTTAAAGACAGAATGGTGGAAGTGGTCCTTATCTAATGCCCCTTTCCTGTGATTCGAACCCAGACCCTCTGGACTCCTGCCCGCAAAGGGGCAAAAGCTTTAGAAAAGAGAAGAAGCAAAGCAGGGAAGGAGACAGCAGTGTTGCCAGTGACCACGGTGCTTGAGTGGCAAAGAACGGCCAATATTTCATCACTGCTCTCAGGGGAGAGTCAGGGACCGTGTTAGCTGATGCTCTGATCCTCCAGGGCTGAGATTGCCACAACAACCACAGCTCTTTGGAGGTCCATTATTAGTGTTATTTCCCCCACCCACTAAAAATAAAATAAAATTAAAATCTGGAAAACAAAGAACCACGTGTGGTGCAGAGGGAACGTTGTGGGATTTGTGTGTCTTGCGGCTTTGGGACTGAGTCCTTTTACCATAAAATTAAAAACAGGGCACAGGATCTTCCTGGCGCTCTGACACTCTTCTGCATCAGGCTGCAGGCCCCGTGGAACTTGAGACTGTCTGGAGCTCTCTAGGAAGCAAACGTAGTGACCTTCAGATGTTGCTAGAGAACAACTCCCATCATGCTTGGCCACTGGGCCATGCTGGCTGCAATAGGCATATCTGGAGAGCTGCAGGTGGCTCATCCCTGCCTTAATAAAATCCTGAGCAGGAACTCATGCAGAGGCACAGCAGGGAGCCTCCTTTCTGGATGGGGCTCCCGGCTTCCAAAGTTCGGGAACGGGGAATCTGTGGCTGCATCCAGCTGAGTTATACTCAGAGCAGATCCACTGAAACGAACAAACTTGGCTTTGTCACATCCATTAACTTCAGTGGGTCTGCTCTAGCCTGGGTTGCAACCTTTAGATTTTTGTATGCCTTAAAACACAGCAAAATTGGGGTGGAGAAATGCAGGAGAGGGGAGAAAGAATTAGGGAAGAAGACAGAGGTTCTTGAGGCTCCCAACTCTTTTCTGCAATGCTGGGGTCAGCAATACAAAGCAGGAAAGAAAGAAAAACACGCTCCACCAAGCCTTGTCACTCCGCATAAATCTCTGACACCGCATCCCAGGAGCGCAGAGAACTAACTCGGGTAGGACACTCAAGCTTCTACGGAAGGGGATGTTCGACAGGATGTTTCCAAAGGGGGAGAGGGAGAGGGAAGCAGCACTCTTTCCGGAGGTTTCAGCCACGCTCCCTCAGGGAAGGCTGTCCCTAATGCACTTAAGCGCCCAAAGTTTGATGACTGGACAGCCAGCTTATCCTCTACATGCCTTTGTGACAGGTCTGTGGCTTTCAAAAACGTATCGTCTTTGCAGATTTTCAGTTTAGCAAGGGAGATGCAGGGAAACGACAGAAGTGTCATGAAGTTATGGAGAAAGGGGACAGAGAGAAGTTAGGCAAGCTGGGATAGCTCAGCTGGTAGAGCATGATTCTTGATCTCAGGGTTTGAGCCCCACCTTGGACAAAATAATTCCTGCATTGCAGGGGGCTGGACTAGATGACCCACGTTGTCCCTTCCAGCCCTATGATACTAAGTTTTGCTCCCTCATAACACCAGAAGCCAGGACAATCTGATGAAAACATACAGTGGCATTTTTTTTTGTATGTTCCGGGGTTTTCTTGTTTGTATAGTATTATTTTGGATTCAATGTTTGTAATTTTTGTTATGATTCTGCATTGAAAATTTAAAAAAATCAAAAAAAGAAAAAGAAAACATACAGTGGTACCTCAGGTTACATATGTTTCAAGTTACATACGCTTCAGGTTACAGACTCTGCTAAGCCAGAAATAGTGCTCCAGGTTAAGAATTTTGCTTCAGGATGAGAACAGAAATTGGGCTCCGGCAGCGCGGCAGCAGCACGAGGCTCCATTAGCTAAAGTGGTGCTTCAGGTTAAGAACAGTTTCAGGTTAAGTACGGACCTCCGGAACGAATTAAGTACTTAACCCGAGGTACCACTGTAGTCAAGAGGGAGAGGGGGGGTACAAGAAGTGCACCCTAGGAAGCCTGGAAGCAGGACCTGAGTGCAACAGAAACCCTCCCCACTTGGGATTACCAGGGACTGGTATTGAGAGGCTTACTGCCCCCCGACAGTGGGAAGGCAGAGAATATACTAGGGGAAACTGCTCTGCAAAATGTGCACATTTGGGGAAACTGCATGCCGACGTGTGTCCATTAGATGCGAGCAAAACACTGCAAACTGCTGTGGAAATGTGGAGACCTGTGCTGGACTGGAAAAGTGAGAAACTGAGAGAAATCGAAACTGACATCTGCCTATCCCTGCACCAGATATGCCACTGATTTCCAGGACAATCTGAAGGCTGAATGTTGGAAGATTCAGGACAGACAGAACAAAGGACTTATACATGCAGCACATAGTTAAGACTATGGAACTCACTGCCACCAGAGTCAGAGGCAGCCACCAATTTGGATGGCTGTAAAAGAAGATTAGACAAATTTTGCGGAGGAGAAACCTACCATTGGCTACAAGCCACAGTGTCTATATTCTACCTGAACTGTCAGAGGCAGAAGGCTTCTGTATTCTAGTCTCCCCTGGCCTGATCCAACAGGCTCTTCTCATGTTCTTATGATAGCAAAGGTTTACAAGAAAGATAATTTTGAAACTTGGTGATGAATATTGTGAATTGCAAGGCCTGATGAGCAGGAAGGTTTGTTCGTTAGCATTTTTTTTTTTTACTCACCCTTCACCATAAAGTCCCAAGGTGGGATAGAACAATATAAAAACAGATAAAACTCATACAGTTATAAAGCAAGCAACAACATTCAAAGTAGAACAGAACAGTCTAGCCATGTGTGTGTGTTGACATGGACGGGTAATTTGTGAAAGCATTTTTTTAAAGAAAAATTAAGGATGGTGGCCCTAGAAGCAATGCAGAAATAGCCAGTTTTTTTAAATAAAGAAATTAAATTATAACACTCCCTGCAAAAAAAATTAAACACCCCCCCCCAAAAAAAAATTGGGGGCTGGTTGTCTGTGGGGAAGACGGTACTTAAGGATGAAGCAAACTTTCTGCCTTCATGATGCAAGACCGAAGCTGAGCAGGCAAGCAACCCTCCCCATTCCTCTGATACCTGATCACCAACGGGCAGCGACGAGTTTATTGACAGCCTGGTGCAGGTGCTAGTAGCAAAAGGCTGAGCTCTAGGGTATTCTAGGTAAACACACATCCCCACTGCCTCCGTCTGCCCCCCCCCCCACTCCATTCCTCCCCAGTGCTTCCAGCACTGGCGGCTCTTTTTAGCCGACACACAGAGCTCGCACCTCGCAAACAAATTATTTAACTGCTCCTATTCCCCTTGAGGATTGTGCAGCGATCATCTCTCGAAACCCAGCGCTTTTCCCTCGCATGCATGCAACAGCCTTGATAGGTTAAATGCCGCCATTTAATTACTGTAATGGAAGCAGCTATTTTTTGGTTCTCGTAAACACAGCTTCTCTCTCTCTGTCTTCTCTTTTTTTTAATATATATATAAAAAATCAAACCCTCCGCTCACTCAAGAGCAATCTTTTTAAAACATCTCATTTTGTGTTTCGGGGATTCAAAGGCTGAGACGAGTGTTCTGGCAGTTCTTCCAGGAGCTCAGAGCAGGGGACGGAATCTCTGCCCTCATGTACTAGAGAGAGTGGAAGATTAAAAACCACTTTCTTAAAAATGCCAAGAGGATGGCCAAGGAAAAGAGGGTTGTGAGAACAGCGAAAGAGGAAGGCGAAATTACAAAGATTCTTCCCTTTGTAGAGGGAGAATCTTCCTCTGTGAAAAGGCAGGGATAGGATCTGGCTGCAAGTGAATTGGAAGGCCCGTGAAAAGGCAGAAATCGGGGGGGGGAATACAGAGAGAGAATTCAGGGTACCTGCCCCCCACAAACTGCATGCCAGAGCTCCAGACCCCTAGGAGGGTTTCCTGCCTGGCCTACCCATGGGTGAGTCTCAAAAACACCCACAACGCAAGGGTCAAATCCCAGAAAAGCCCCTAAAGCAAAGCAAGTGCTCACTTTCGTCATCAATGCTCCATCAGGTGCCTCCTGCCTCAGAGCTGTGTGGTGTACTGGTTAGAATTTTGCAGACCAGTGTTCAAATCCCCACATAACCATGAAGCTCACTGGATGTGACCTCAGTCCGGTCCCTGCCTCTCAGCCCAATCTACCTCATAGGATTGTTGTGGGGATTAGATGAGGGCAGGAGAAGCACGTAGACCACCTTGAGCTCCTTGGAGAGAAAGGTTGGATATAAATGCAATAAATAAGCAAATGCCAGCTGGTCATTACAATAATCTACTACAGTTGTACCTCGGGTTAAGTACTTAATTCGTTCCAGAGGTCCGTTCTTAACCTGAAACTGTTCTTAACCTGAAGCACCACTTTAGCTAATGGGGCTTCTCGCTACTGCCGCGCCGCCGGAGCACGATTTCTGTTCTCATCCTGAAGCAAAGTACTTAACCCGAGGTACCCGAAGCACTGGGTCTGTAACCTGAAGCGTATGTAACCTGAAGTGTATGTAACCTGAGGTACCACTGTATTTAAGAATTGGTGCCTGAGTTTGCTTCCTCCTCCCCTCTTCCCTCTCTGACCGTTGTCCCTTGCGTGTCAGGTTTTTTTTCCATTTGTAAGAAATTGGGCAGGGGACTGCTTTGGTTTTAATTGATTGCCTAGAAGCCACTCAGGGAGACTTCTGGGCTAAAGTGCAAACACTCTAAATCTCAGGGTTTCCCAAACTGGGGTCTCCAGCTGCTTTTGGATGACAGTTCCCATCATCCCTGGCCACTGGTCCTGCTAGCTGGGGATGATGGGAGTTGTAGTCCAAAAACAGCTGGAAGCCTAAGTTTGGGAAACTCTGCTCTAATTGAATGAATAAACGGAACTTCCATATGCAGAGGATATTTCCCTTGGAAGAACAGGCCCAGACAAGCAATAAGCTGGGGAGGGCCTTGATCAGCCAGCTGGGGGAAAGGGGGCTGAATAGAAGGCCGAAAGGCAGTGCCTGAAGCAGCGTTAGACAAGGAGGTACAGTCTTGTCACCCAGAACCAGGCGCCACATTCACAGATGGCAGCAGAAACCGCACCACCCCTAGCCAAGCTTTTAAATATGAGGTGTGGCGCACTTGTCTGACTCTTTCGACCCCTGGGAATGCCGGGTTTGCAAGCATGTGCTCTGTTGGGGAAGGTGGGTCTGCTTCCATTTTATCTTCCACGAATCTGTCTGATCCTCTGTTAAATGGGTCGAGTCTGTGGGTATCACAACTTCTTAGCAGAGCGAAGTGGCCCTTTGAGTCCAACAGCAAAAGACATTGGCCCCATTCACACCATAAACTATAAACAGTCACAGCTTCCCCCAGAGAATCATGGGAGCTGCTGAGAGTTGTCAGGGGATCCTCCCAGAGCTACAATTCCCAGGGTTCCCTGCAAAGCACCCTTAACAAACTGCAGCTCCCAGGATTCCTTGCGGGGAGCCATGACTGTTCAAAGTGGCATCATGGAGCTTTAATTGTACAGTGCAAACAGGGCCATTGTTGTCAACACCTTACAGGCCCCCAAATGGACGGGAATGGGAAGAAACTTCCCCCGCAAAAAAAAAAAGGATAGATAGATTGATGGAGCGGTATTATTGCTAACCGGCAAAAAAAATAATAAAGAAAAGATTTCAATATTTCATTTGCTCAGCGGTCCTTTGCATGCTGACGTCCCTTGGTAGCAAAACGATCTACGATCGGCGCCTCCTGTCTTTCGCTGCAAAGATGCAACCTCAAAGGTGAGGAAGGTCAGCAGTTGACAGAGAGAAATTTAATTTTGTTTATCACCATAAAAAGGGGGCACTTATCCTACCGCTCCACACACATACACCCGGCCCCACCACTATGGACAGCAAGGACATGAACACCAGGAGTGGGTCGGCGGGGGCAGGCACGAGAAAATTACAAACGCATTTGGGGCGAAATTCAATAAAGCCAATTCCAATGCATAAGGTCAGTCATGCACTTCCAATGACCCAAACAGGGGGGCAGGAAAATATGATATGAATGCAGTTTTTAATATAACCCATGTATTTGCAACAAGGTGGCTATGGGGGGGGGGAGGAGTGTGTAATGCTATCCCTCCTTTGCTGCCCCCCTTGCTCCAGACCATCTCTCTGAGGGATCAGAGAGCACTCCAGCTACGTTTTTGGTGACTAGTTCCTACTAGCAAGACACATTTTGTACAGCGCAATGAAGTCAATTAAAAAGAAAAAATTAGGGTGCCTCCGGTTTCATACGGAATGAAGGCTCTTAAAAAGAGAGGAGGAGGTTGCAGGATGTCTGTCTTTAAAAAAAACCTCTTGAACCCAGTAAAGATAAAACACACACACACACATACTTGTGCCTTGCTGTGATCCCTTTGTGTCTCTCGCGTGGCACAGACTTCCAAAAGTCCTTCCGTGTAAAGGTTGAGGCTTGGTGGTAGAGCATCTCAGTTGCCATGCAGAAGAAGGTCCTGATTTCAATCCCCAATAGCACCTCCAGGTAGTCCAGGAAGAGACTCCTGAGCCTGGAGGCAGTTTCGTCACTTTTTTGATGTTTCAACCTTTGCGGTCATATAAACCACAGTATTAAAAAAACCTGCCATATACTGAGTTAGATTGTTCATCTAGCTCAACACTGTCTGCACTGACTGGCAGCAGCCCTCCAGGGTTTCAGGCAGGGAGTCTCTCCCAGGCCTACCTGAAGATGCCAGAGTTTGCACCTGGGACTTTCTGCATGTAAAGCAGATTCTCTAACCACTGAGATACATTCTTTGCCCAAGAGAAATAATGAGAGCAAAACAACAACAACAACAACAACAACAACAACAACAACAACAACATGATAATAAGAAGTGCAGAGAGAGAGAGAGAGAGAGAGAGAGAGAGAGAGAGAGAGAGAGAAATTGAAAGCAAACTCAAGAAGGCCACATGTAGGAATTCTTTCCATCCACCCAAAAAGGAAAATAAATCTCTATGTAAGTTATCAGTAGAGTTCTGTGACCAGTTGGGGGTGATGCTTACAACAAAAGGTCAGTGCTTGAGGCCAGGAATAGGATGGCACGCAACCTGCCAGAACCTCATCTGTCTGGCATTCAGAGGCTTGTAGCCCACCCGCCGCCCCCCAAGTCAACCCCACCTACGACAACCAACCAAGGAGAGGCCCATCCATTCAACTAACTTTCCCCCTCTCACTCTCTCTGAAAGTACAACTCTTGTTCCTGATAAGGAACCACAGAAACCACAGCCTAGCAGGGACCGTAATTGGCCATCGACAGCGTGGTTAACGGTCTTCGAGCCAAAATGTTTCCCTTTCCCAGAGGAGCGCGCGGGGGGGATCAGCAGGCTCTTTTTCACCCGGCAATGGAGGGGGCTGAAGAGTAAGCATCACATTCTGCATGGATTGGGGGGGGGGGGCGGAGCAAAGACAACCAAGCATTTTCACAATTGCAAAGGCACATCTATATATATGTATCTTTACCTTGGTTGTTGGCAACTGTCTTATCTCGAGAGACAATGGAGTGCGCCTCTGGGGGTGAAGCCAAACCCCTGCATCAGCAGCACCGAAGTGACCTTCCTGGGGTGCAAGTCTGGGTAGTGTGAATGAGAGTCCTGGGCTGCCCAGATGACAATACACGCCCCCCCCTCCCCAGCCTCGCTGATGTGGTCCAAAGAAAATCAGAGCAATACATCTGACACCAGCTTGGCTGCAGGAGTTGGCAGAAGGAGGCATACAAAGTACCATCCAACCATTTTAGGGACTCCAGATTTGTGTAGGGTTTACTCCACAGCCCAAAGATATCCTGCCAGGCAGAGGAGGTTTCCTTCTCCTAGATGGCCTACCTTCCCAGGTTGATGAGCCCCATCTGCCCCTCACTTCCCTCTACAGCACATACAGAAACTGCCTTCTTAACCGCCGGACCCATTATTGTTTTCATCTGCTCAATGCACCAGAGCCTGTTAACATGCAAGGTAAGTCCCTAATTCACCGAGGGTCTGAGACCCATCAGCTACCCGCACCTGGTTTTGCCAGCCAGTCAAAGCCATTTCCAGGGTGTGGCCGCTGTTGCTTCTAGGAACCACAGTGAAAGCTGAATGCAGGATACGGACCAAATCCTCACAGTGGCAGGAATCTGCTTATGAATCTATATTCGGGGACTGTGTTTCCCTTTTCCGAGGGAACTCTGGGAATTGTGGCTCTGGGAGGGGAACAGGGGTCTCCAAGCAACTTTCAGCACCCGGCAGAAACTGCAACCCCCATAATGCTTTGGGGGAAGCCATGACTGTTTAATGTGATATCATAGTGCTTTAAATATATGGCGTGAATGTGGTCTCAAGTATATTTTTAAGGGGACTCTCCAGGCTGGTGGCAGGGGGTTTCTTGGGGTGGAGGTGTGTATTCTGCAAAATACCTTTCTGCTTTATTAGTTGGTCTGCAAAGCTTCCCTGATCTTACTGCCATCTGGAGGGGCACTCTTGTGCTATAGAGTAACAAAAGCGGGATAATAAATAAACTGGAACATTTGTGGTTATAAAAGAAAAGTATTTCAGCAGTATTGGCAACGAAGTATGGATCTCCGATACCATGATGAGAACAAATAAAGTTGTACCTTGTTTTGTGGCTGGGATCCGTTCCGGAGCCCCGGGTGCTAGCCGAAAAGGACGCAGGGCAAAGCACCATATCTGCATGCGGAGTGGTTTGCACTTCTGTACATGTGTGAGCGGCAAACCCGGAAGTAACCCATTCCGGTACTTCCAGTTTGCCGAGGACGTTCACCGGAATGGACGCTAGACAAGGCAGACGTTCGTGGAGGTATTACTGTAATCATAAACACACACAATGAAAAGGGCATCTGAAGGAGCCAAAGATTCTAGCCCTCATGATTGCAAGGATATTTTCCATCATAGCTCACTAGGCTAGGAGGTTCAGCTCAGAAGTTCCTCAGTTCAATTCCTCTTGACAAATGATTTACGTAATATCAGCGTAATATCTCCCTGCTTGTGGGCAGGGAGAAGGACAGGAATTAAGTGAGGAACTAGAAGAGGGAGACTATGTGTTAACACACCCCAAAGCACATCTATGCTCTTTTTATCCTAAGCTCTTTATCCACAGCTCTTCAGCTGAAGCGCAAGGACCCACAAAGCATCTTGACACCCTAAAATGTGCCACACCACAGACGCGTCAACCAGAGTGGCACATGTATCACCTTTCCAATGGGAAAAGGGTGTTTGCGAATTCAGCTTCATTTTTGTTAAAGTTCCTAGTCCTTATGGCCAATAAAAAAATATGCAAAACATTCTTTTAATCTCAGAAGCAAGTGAAGAGGCGGCTAAATATATTTCAAGTGGGTGGGCAGGTGGTTCTTTTGCCCTGCAAACCACAGCTCTGTGCCCTGTGACTGGATGCAGCAGGAAAATAGGCACTGTGAGATAAATCATGCAGATACGCTCATTTTGCATAATTAATGCATTTATTACATTTTTAGCCCTACCCTCCTGCAAAGGCGTTCAAGGTGCCGTGTGTGATTCTCCTTCCATCGACCCCACTCCATCCACACAACAACCCAGCGAGAGAAGTTGGGCTGAACAAAAGTGACTGGCCCAAAGGTCAACAACCAAGTTTTTTAAAAAAATGAATGGGGGATTTGTCCCCGTGCCTCCGTGATCTCCTGGCCCAACACCTTTATATGCCACACTGGCTCTACCTGCTGAAATATATTAACAACTTATTTATTGCATTTGTCTCCCACCAAGGAGTCAAGGTGGCACACACAGTACTTCCCACTGCTCATTTAAGCCTCCTCATTCTACTTAATATAAGCGTTTCTTTGCAAATGATTTAGAAGCAGGGGTCAGCAAACTTTTTAAGCAGGAAGCCGGTCCACTGTCCCTCAGACCTTATGGGGGCCTGGGCTATATTTTTGGGGGAGGGTGAACGAATCCCTATGCCCCACAAATAATCCAGAGATGCATTTTCAACAAAAGCACACATTTTACTCATGTCAAAACACCAGGCAGGCCCCACAAATAACCCACAGGTGCATTTTAAATAAAAGGACACTTTCTACTCATGTAAAAACATGCTGATTCTGAGACTGTCCGCAGGCCGGCCCTGCTTTAAAGAGTGCACCCCTGGTTTAAACAGTCTCGGTGCAGAATTTTATTTAATTTTTTTCTTGAAAGGGGGCATACTAGGTAAGAGAGATGGGATTGGATTGGAAAGGGGCAAGCGAGGAGAGATTAAGTAAAAATGAGAGCCAGTGTGGTGTAGTGATTAGCGTTTCAGACTAGGGCCTGGGAGACCAGGGTTCAAATCCCCACTTGGCCATGAAGCTCTCTCTAGGCCAGTCACTACCTCTCTCATCCTAATCTACCTCACAGGGTTGTTGTGGGGATTAAATGAGGAGGGGGAGAACCGTATATGCCACCTTGAGCTCCTTGGAGGAAAAGGTGGGATATGAATACAGCAAATAAAAAATAAAAGAGAAGGGTGTGCGGCCACAATCCATCAGTTGCAAATGCCACTGTTTGAGGCAAGGGGGGGCACAGCACCGGATGGATTTCTCCGTCATGGAAATGGCGGTAAAAATTTCTGAGGCTCTGCTGTGGCCAGACGAAAGAGAGCCTCTCTCTATCCTTGCTTGTGCTGTAAAAACCAGCCAGGCCTCTTACACACAGTGAATTGCACCTCTAAATGGTTCAGGGAGATAGAAAGAGGGGGGGGAGGGGGAAGAGTTGTGGGGCACGGCCAAAGCACAGAGAGCGAGCGAGCGAGCACAAGGCTATTATGGTTAATGTGACTCGTACCCTCTGTTATGGAAGAAATAAATGTACATTTAGAGGTTGTCAGGTCTGCGCTCTCCTCTCCCACTCAATAGATGCTTTGCAACATCATTAAAATAGCAAGCGGCTGCCCCTTGCGGTGCTCTTTCCGGGGGGCCCCCTCCCTGAAAACACACACACACAGAAAGCCCAAAGAAAGGAATGCTGAGATTTGAATCTTTTTTGACAGGAAGTTGCGGAGAGCACTTATCAAACCCCATTGGAAAACATTACTTAAGAGGAACATGCTAAGTTAGCTCTGCTTCCAGCACTGTGCCCCTTCTTCTTTTTTAATTCATCTATTGTTTCTCAGAGATGAACCATATATTATATATTTATTTATATATATTTATATATATATAAATTTATATACTGTATATTTATATAGTTTCAAAACTGGCGGTCCTGTGTTCAGCGGTGACACAAGGCACATCCCGAAACGGAGGCAATAGAGCCCAGCTAGCTCACTAAGAGGAACAGAGGTAAAGCAGGAACAGAACAAATAACAACACGGGAAGGGCTCTGCTAGATCAGGCCAATGGGGTCATCCAGTCCCACATCCTGTTCTCACTGGATGCCTCTGGGAAACCACCAAGTAGGATTCAAGTACAAGAGCGCTCTCCCCTCCTGAGGTTTCCAGTGACTGGTGTTCAGAAGCATTGCTGCCTCTGACTGTGGAGACAGAGTAGAGCCATCGTAGAGCCATCATGGCCAGTAGCCGTTGGCACCTTTGCATTCCTTTAATTTGTCCAACCCTCTTCAAAAGCCATCAAGGTTGGTGGCCATCACTGCCTCCTGTGGGAGGGTGTTGTATAGTTCAACCATGGACGCAGCACTTTCTTTTATCTGTCCTGAAACTTCCAGCACTCAGCTTCATTGGATTTAAGTGTGGAAGCACCAAGGGGTTGGTTAAGGTGGGGTTGAGTGTGAACGACACAGGCAAGATGCTCTCTCCTGAAGGAATGGTTACTAGCCAATACTTGCCTTCCTGGCTGAATGCATTGGGGCTCTCTGCTGTGGCACAGCTACATGTATCCCCTTGGCTCAAAGGTAACCCCCAAAAGCTATGTATTTCATGGTCAGGTTTGGCTAAAGCAAGCCATGGTGAGATTGATGTCCGGGGGGGGCAGGGGGGGAGAGTGTGATGAATAATAGGCCCAGACGCAGGAGTGTCAGGTGATGGATATGCAGATGTGAGGCTGGCAAGACAGAGAGATGGCCTTTCAGAACAGATGGATGAGGATTCTCGATCAATTTCAGAAAACAGGAATAAATAAACCTAGGCACCCGCTATAATCTCTGCAACTCTATTTGTACTGCTAAGACAGTAGGTGGTTACCAGCTCCTCTTATTATGGGTAGGAAAGGTTAACAAGAATGGGCTGTTGGCTAAGAGTTTGGTCTTCCACAATGGCAGATCGCATCAGATCGGTTTGGAACTCTTACAAGTTTGTCCGCAGTGGTGAAAATGTGCTCTGCTATCAAAATAAATATTTTAACTCCACTGCCAAGAGGCAGCAGGCGTCCAAATACCAGTTGCTGGAGATCACAAATGGGGATAGTTGCTGCTGCAGTCAGGTCCTGCTTTCAGACTTCCCCTTAGGGCATCTTGGTTGGCCTCTCAGAAGAATATGCACTATTTCTGCTAAACATAGGCCACATGTGTACCTTGCATTTAAAGCAGTAATCATACCATATACCTGGATGGAAACCTTAAGAAACGCTTAAGGACTAGGAACTTGGCATGGCAAATTTGGAAAGGAAGTTGCATGCCAGCTCTGCACAGCAGGGCTGTGACTGTCTTTGCTAACAGAACCACCTGCGCTGTAATGTCTCCATGGTACAGATTACAGTGAGATTTGCCCTTTGCTATGCAAAAAAAAAAGGAGGGGGGGAATTGCTTGAACCTCACTGCGACACTTCTGAAAAATTAATTACGAAGCCGAAGGAGAAAATTAATTTTAGAAACGCGGGAGGTTACTTTCTCCCCCTCCCACGCTTTCTTAATTCTCCTCCCTCTCTTCCTCCACCCCCTGCGGACGTCCTCCTGGAAAGCCAGGGAGCAAACCTCGTTGTTTTCATTCCCCATCCTAAGGGGGTGCAATCTGGGAGACGTCCAGTCGATAACCTGGCCATCAGAACAAGGTCTGTAATTAAAAGGTCAGTGACCTGGAAAGCTGGGGCCTCACTCTCAGGGCTTCTCAGTAATGATGGAGCTATTAAATTAAGGCGGTTATGAAATCAATGCTAAAAAAGCTTTCACGGTAACGAGCTTCCATTCAAGGACATGCAAACTGCCTTGTGAAATGGAGTTAAATTATGAAAAAGGAAAAAAAAAAGTAATAGAGAGAAAGAGAGAAAGAAAGAGAGCGCTAAATTGAAATCTGTTCCTTTTCGGAAGCTTATTCACCTGCGACGGAAATCCATTTTTGGGTCTCCTGCGCAACAACAACAACAACAAAAAAACCCTTCGGAGGAGATCCAGGGATGGCGAAACTATGGCTACTCCAAGTGGACTCCAGCTCCCATCAGCCCCAGACATCATGGCCAGTGGTTGGAGAAAAGGGCAACAGGACTCCTAGCCCTGATCTAAGATATCTGGCCAATTCAAGATCAGAGTGCCAGTAGCTTCATTTGTCTGTCCGTCCGTCCATCTGTCTGCCTCCTCTCTCTCTCTTTCTCTCTCTCTCTCACACACACACGAGCCACAAGTGTTTTTATGGACCTCTGTTGTGATTTATTCCATGCATGTAGTTAGGAACAAAGAGGCAATGAGAGCACTGCTCTATCTAACTTGGCATTGTCTCTTCAGGGTTTCAGGAAGGGTACGTTGAAGATGCATGAAAAGCCGTTACTCTTCTGCTGAGCTATGACCCTTCCCATAAGACACAAGAGCAGAGGAAGTTGCCTTGCACTGAGTCAGACCATTAGGTTCAGCTAGCACAGGGAGGTGCGCCCCTGCCAGTAGGCAGTGCCAACACCACTGTGGGGAGGCCCAGGGAGAGCCACAACCTCCTGCCTCCATCAATGCCAGTGGCCCACCTAGCGCAGCATCCTGTTCACACAGTGGCCAACCAGGTGCCTGCAGAAGCCAACAAGCAAGACCCGAGCACAAGAACACTCTCCCCTCCAAATGGTATTCAGACGCACCACTGCCTCAAACTGTGGAGAGGCAAGGAGTCCCCTGGGCCTGACCCTATTATCTGACTGTTTTTAGAATGAGGCCATGATTTGGCTAAAGTTCAAAGGGGGTAGGGTTTTGTAGATTTCATATTGGGGGGCCACTACCTCTTACTTGCTCCTCAATAATTTGAGCGCTGTCCCACTGAACCGGAGCCTTCTGTAGGAACATAATATAGGAAGAGCCCTGCTGAATCAAGACAGATGGCCCATCGAGTCCAGCATCCTGTTTTTACAGATGTTCCTATGGGAAACCTGCAAGCAGGACCCGAGTGCAAGAGTGCTATCCCCTCCTAAAGCGTCCAGGAACGAGAATTCAGAAGCATTACTACCTTGTAAGCATGGAGGCAGAGCATAGCCATCAGGGCTAGGAGCTGTCGAATAACCTTCCCTCCTTCCATGAATTTGCCCAATCCTCTTTTAAAGCCGCCCAGCCTTCTGTGTTTTGCTGGACCTTCAAGTCACGTGACTGAAAAACAAAGCTGATTCGAGTACAGTGGTACCTCGGGTTACATACACTTCAGGTTACAGACTCCGCTAACCCAAAAATATTACCTCGGGTTAAGAACTTTGCTTCTGGTTGAGAACAGAAATCGTGCTCCGGCGGCGTGGCAGCAGCAGGAGGCCCCATTAGCTAAAGTGGTGCTTCAGGTTAAGAACAGTTTCAGGTTAAGTACGGACCTCTGGAACGAATTAAGTACTTAACCCGAGGTACCACTGTGCAGGGAAGGAAAAATAAAATAGGTGCTCGTTTCAATAGCAGGCTGCTCCGAGCAGGGTAAAGGTTTCCTTGGGATGCAAATCTGTGTCGAGTGGGGTGGGAATTAATTAAGGAGCCTGGCCAGCTGTATTCCCTCTCTCCCCTGGCGTGTGGCAGACAGGCTCCCGCTTTAGCCCTTCCTCGGCCTGTCGCCACCTTCAACGACTTAATGGCCTGACAATAGCTGCAAGAGACCCACAGGGGCAACCGGAGTCCAGGGCAAGGGCTTCCGGCCTCCCCACCTCCCTTTTTTCCGAGAGCTCTGCTCCCTCCTATGAAGCTTAGGCACCAAGGCAGATTAATGAAGGCGACGTCTACAAGGGCAAAGTTTCCTGTGACCTCCTACTCATCTCTCCAAATAAGAGCTTGTCACCCCGTTGGGAGCAGTTTGCTCAGCCTATTACACAGACACAGCCAACAGCTCTTTCGGCCCAGCCAACACCGTCGAGGTTCTAGATCAGATGCCGTCTGAATTCAACCTTTCATTATGTTTGAGGCAAAGCACCGCTGGGTGGATGGGTATGTGTGTGTTCCACTGCACTAATTTAAATGTGGAATATGCACCAGCTGCTGTCAGCGAGTTCCCATTTACTGCTTGAAGCAGCAGGAAGCGTCACAGAACGGCAGAGTTGGAAGGGGTCCAAAGGGTCATCTAGCCCAACCCGCTGCAATGGAGGTCATAAGCTCTGCGATTGAGCATCTGATTTGCATGCTGAAGGTCCCAGGTTCAATCCCCAGCATCTCCAGGTGGGGCTGGGAAAGATGCCCTGCCTGAAACCCTGCCACTGCCTGTCATAGAATCACAGAATTGTAGAGTTGGAAGGGACCCCATGGGTCATCTAGTCCAACCCCCTGCAATGCAGGAATCTCAGCTAAAGCATCCATGACAGATGCCCATCCAACCTCTGCTTAAAGACCTCCAAGGAAAGAGAGTCCACACCCTTCCAAGGGAGTCCATTCCACTGTCTAACAGTTCTTATTGTCAGAAAGTTTTTCCTGATGTTTAGTCGGAATCTTCCTTCTTGTCACTTGAAGCCATTGGTTTGAGTCCTATCCTCCACAGCAGGCGAAAACAAGCTTGCTCCATCTTACATGAACAGCCCTTGATATATTTGAATATGGCTATCATATCTCCTCTCAGTCTCCTCTTTCTCAGGCTAAGCAGACCCAGATCCTTCAACCATTCCTCATAAGGCTTGGTTTCCAACCCCCTGATCACCTTGGTCGCTCTCCTCTGCACACGTTCCAGCTAGTCAACATCCTACTTAAATTGTGGTGCCCAGAAGTGGACACAGTACAGTGGTACTTCGGGTTACATACACTTCAGGTTACAGACTCCGCTAACCCAGAAATAGTGCTTCAGGTTAAGAACTTTGCTTCAGGATGAGAACAGAAATCGTGCTCTGGCGGCATGTCAGCAGCAAGAGGCGCCATTAGCTAAAGTGGTGCTTCAGGTTAAGAACAGTTTCAGGTTAAGTATGGACCTCCGGAACGAATTAAGTACTTAACCCAAGGTACCACTGTATTCCAGGTGTGGTCTGACCAAGGCAGAATAGAGTGGTACTATTATGTCCCTTGATCTGCACACTAGACTTCTGTTGATGCAGCCTAGAACAGCATAAGCTTTGTTGGCTGCTGCATCACACTGTTGACTCACATTGCTGCAGATAAGGTTGAGCTAGATGGACCAATGGCCTGACTTCCTGTGTCTTGTTCTCCCAAGACCTGTCAATGAATGCAAATGCCAAAATTGGGTAGAGGTAGCCAGGTGGGGGGGGCAGCGTGAATTTGATGCATAAGGCACTAGAAGGCTCAGAACCAGGACCTTAGCTCCTTGGTTTCTTTTCCAGTGGAACGAATCATAGGCCATTTCCATAAGGTGTCTGGACAGAGCAGCCTACCATCCTCCTGATCCTAGGAATGGCTCCAGTTCTGGGCTCGTTAGCCTGTACAGGAGCCTTGTGCCAAAAAGCAGCCATTGTTCATGCCAGCAGGGGAGATCGTTCCACAAATGAGGAGACACCACCGAAAAGGCCCTTTCTCTGCATCACATGTGGCTATCACTCAGTGATGGTAGATTTCACATCATGTGCAAGACATTACAAATCCATATAGCCCTGCCCACTTAAGCAGCACCTTCCAGGATATAAACAACACGAACCTTTTTTGTGCTCCTGCTTTATACCCATGTTTGCCATTACCAGGGATTATGATGATGATGATGATGCAAAAAATTAATGGCAACTAAACAGAAAGGAGGGTGAAGAAACAGAGGGATGTATCCAGTGCTGGCCCTACTCAGAGAAGACCCAGATAAATAAACGGACATTGCTAATTTAGCCTCATTCATTTCAGTGGGTCTACTCTCATCGGAACGGAGCTGGATGCAACCCAGCTGCATCAAAGAAGGTTGCTGAGTTTTTGCATTATTATTTTTTTCCACTTTGGTAATCATTAGCCAAGTAATTCATTAGAAGCTTTAATCGGGTCACCGTCTCTCTTTTCAGGCCTCCTCTTGCAGACGCCGCCGAGCTGCTTGCCCCCCCCCTTTAAAAAAAATTCCCCAATCTCCACTTCTCCCAGTCAGGGATTTATTAAAATTAAACAGATTAGATGGAACTTCAGATACTAAAAATTCTGCTTTGCGAAGCTGGAGGTTGGGGGGAGAGCCATGTGGCGCAAAACACCCAAGACATTTGTCTCTAAATTGCTCTAAATACCTTTTGCAAATGAAATCTTAACTCTCGTCTGCGTTGAGACGGGAACAAGCAGGGCGGGAGGGGGGGAGATGGGGTTGGTCTGGGTGGGGAGAAACACAAGGAAGAAACTGGTCACTTCAGCAATATGTACTGGCGGTTTATAATATCACAAGATATCCCGGGGTACGGTTGTGTTTGAGGTGGGGAGAGGCAGGGAGGGCGGGAGGTGCTAAGTATCGCTTTGCAACTATAGATTTCATATCAGGTTACCGTGGGTAATCAGCACAGCTTTTAGGCTCAGCTTTCCCGTGCTTCATTGCTTCGATGATAGAGCTGAAATCCCAAAGCTTTTATGATTAATTACTCCCCGTAGGTCCGCATATTTCAAGGGGGGGGGGGAGGACAACACACACACACACACACAGAGAGAGAGAGAGAGAGAGAGAGAGAGAGAGAGAGAGAGAGAGAAAGAGAGAGAACCTGTACTGCAAGAGATCAGACCCGGAAGGGAAGACTTCTGACAGCTGGGAACAGCCGAGACGGGAGAGCCCCAACAGTTGACATTCCTCGGCGTTACTGCCCTGACTGGAGGCACCGTAATTCAGTGCTTCCAAAAAGAAAGAAAGAAATACCCCGGTTTTTTAAATGCAAACAAGGCAAATTGTGGACACGTGGGCGATTTGTGCAAGTTCACTGCATGTTTGTGTGTGCAGGAATATCCCAAGAAAGGTTAAGAACACTTACAACCCGCTGAGAAAAGAAAGAAAGAAAGAAAGAAAGAAAGAAAGAAAGAAAGAAAGAAAGAAGAAAAATAAAGAGGAGAACAAACATTTCATAGACATAAATAGGAACAGGCTTCCGTGACCCTGAATTGTTTTCATCACCTGGGGAAATTTCCCCCGTGGCACTGCACCCGACGGAATAGCACAGGGCGGTGTCTCAAAAAGTGGGCATTTTAATTATTTTGCATTTAGATCCTACCTTTCCTCCAAGGAGCAGAAAGGTGGCAGACGTGGTTCCTCTCCTCCTCTTTTTATCCTCTCAACAACCCTGTGAGGTGGGTTAGGCTAAGAGACTGCTACTGTCACACCCATGGCTGAACAGGGATTTGAACCCTGGTCTCCTAAGTCATAGTCTGACACTCTAACCACTACACCACACTGGCTCTCTTCCTGCCACTGATGCCCTTTTTTCTCCCATACAATTAAGAATCCACCATCAGTTGCTTCAGACATCTTGGAAAGACCCACAGTTTCCCCTAACCCACTAGATCACGGGTGTCAAACACAAGGCCCGCGGGCCGAATCCGGCCCGCCAGACCTCGTCATGTGGCCCGTGTAGCCGCCACCGGCCGCCAGCCTTCACGTTTTATTCTTGCTTTTTTTTTTTTTTTTTTTTTACACAAGAAAGCCGCCTCTTCAGCGCATGCGCGGCAGCCTACAAGCCAGAGAACGTCTGCCCTCTAGCGGCGCCGGCCGTTCTACACAGGAAACCTCCACTTTACATGTCCTTTACATAGTCCTACAGATACAACCGGCCCTTTGAGGGTGACCAAACTGCTGATGCGGCCCCCGATGAATTTGAGTTTGACACCCCTGCACTAGATCTTTGCTATTACTAGATATGAACGGAAGAAGAGCCCTGCTGGATCAAGCCAAAAGATTGCAGTTGTGTGTACTATGTATTTTTATATCGCTGTATTTAATTCTGGTTGTAAATTGCTTCGGGACTTTTCACTGTTGGAAGGCAAACATAACTCCAGTAAACCTTTCCTAACCTTCTGCATCCAGTTCCTGGGGACTGTACTTTTTTTGTTTTGTTTGTTTACAGAAGCGCACAATTGTGTGAGCCCCCACCTGTTGTACGAGGTAGTACAAGCAGTGGCGTAGCGTGGGTTGTCAGCACCCGGGGCAAGGCAAGTAATTTGTGCCCCCTAACCCGTGGATTTGCGCCCTCTAACCCTAACCCCCAGATGTTGCGCCCGGTGTGGTCGGCCCCCCCTGCACCCCCCACGCTACGCCACTGAGTACAAGCCCTGACAGAGGTTCATCACCTCAACAGAGAACTATTTCCGAAGCTCGCCTAACTTCCTACAGGATGATGTTTCAGGAGAGGGTTGGTAGGAATGGGAGGGAGAATCTGGGATTTTTGAAGGGAAAGAAATATGATATGGGGATAGATAGATGGGTCTGTAAGATACCAGAGCTAAAGCCCTAAAGCCAACGGGATGTGCTAAGAACAGAGAACAGAAGATGTTATTTTCTTTCCACAAAACCTGCCAGCTAGTTTTCTTTTACGACCATACGGGCTAGAAACTTGCTTTCCTTTTTAAGGATTTAAAAACTGCGGGCTCAGGACAAAAAGGAAGAAATCAAGGCCCTAGTTCAGCAACCTGAATCCAAACAAAACCAGAACAAAACTCTCTGCTCTTCAGCTGACAGCTTTAGATCATCACTAACCCAGAAGCTTTAAAAAAAAAGACACTGTCCTTTCCTTTAAGATAAAGGCAGCAGAAATGTTGCAGGCCCACAGAACAAGAAACTTCCGTCTGCTGAAAACAATGCTGGATTTATCAAGATGTGGGCTCTCCTTTCCTCCTGAAAGGGCTTGGCAGTCAATCGCTTGCCCTTTCAAGGCCTTGAAAGGCTGGGTGATCCCAAATTTAACCTTAACTCGACCTCGCTTTCACTGACTGCGGCCCATAACCTTCTCTGCTCAGCCCGGCCATTCTCTGAAGCGGTTGACCGTTTCACCCGCAGCTGGTCAACTAGCATCAAATACCACTGGCAGAAGCCAGGACGGACCAAAGAGCCTGTGAACGCTAAAATCCTCCTTCCTTCCGAGAGGCTACAGGTTCAGAAGTTTGCAGCGCCAGCTTCAACACAGTGCTTCATTTTGCTGGTAGCTTCGTTCCCCTCCCCATTTGGAAAACATGAGGCTCATCTTCAAGACTTATGGGTAGATGGTGCAAGAACGGGGAGGGTCTTTCACTAAAAGGGTAGCTGCTGGATTAGGTATGGAGGATAGGGGAAGGGGATAGGGGGGATTCAACCAGGATTTAAATACGAATCTACGCACCACCTTGTTTCTGTGATTGCAAGCTGTTTTGAACTGGTTTGAAGAATGTGTTTTAATTGCTGTAACTTGCCCTGAGAAAAGCAGAAGAAGAGCTCTGTTGGATCAGGCCAGTGCTCCATCTGCTCCAGCATCCTGCTCTCAGTGTGGACCACCAGAAGGCTATGCAAGCAGGATTCGAGCATAAGGGCACTCTCCCGCTCCTGTGGTTCCCAGCAACTGGTATTTAGAATCATTGCTGGATCCGGCCATGGACGCAAAGAAAAGCTATTGACGGTCTCCTCCTCCTCCATGAATTTGTCAATGGAGTGGGGGTGTAACTGGGTGTTTGCAGACATTTTCAATAGGTTTCAGTTATATGCAATTCTACCAACACACACGGTGCCTCAGAACATAACCCCCATGTAAATGGGGGGCTGCCTGTAATAATAATTTCATTACTTGCACCCTACCATCTGAGTGGGTGTACAAAAATCTCATTATGTGTACAAAACGCAGCAGTTAGGTGGTAGTGTGCATTTATTAGTAAAAAATAGCTTATTTAGAAAAAAATAATATTAAATTAAAAATCATATTTTTAAAAAATCATATTCACATTAGGGGTAATTGCTTGCAAAGATGTGGGTCATCAGGCAAAAACTGCATATGAGTAAAGTGTCCATTAGGAGAAATCTGCACTGAAATGCTGGTGAATTTTCATGAGGACTTTAAGTAAACAAAACACCTTGACTTACTGACGCAGAAATGAAATGAACTTAAGACAGGAAAAATGAGAAAGGGCCAGAATTGTCCATTCCTAATGGGAGACACAGCGTCATCTGAATGCTTGACACAGCACAACAGGGGGGTTAGGGGGCTGGGCCAAATGTGACCGCTTCTTGGGTTTCTTGTTCATAAGCTTTGTCAGTAAGTGTCTACAATGCACAACCCACCCAGCCCCCAGCCCCATGTTTCACATGTTACTTTATTATGGAGCAATTTGGTGTAATGCAGAAACACACCAGAGCGTTGTAGCCAATGCTGGCCCTACTCAGAGTAGACCCACTGAAATGAATGCCCATAGCTAGCTTTATTTATTTATCACAAGACTTGTCTCCTGCTTGATTGTAACAAAACCTCAAAGCGGTTTACAAACTTAGGTCCCTTGATTATAGTGGGTCGACTTGAATTAGCACTGGATTCAACCCAGAGTTCCCAGGGTAAGACAAAATGAACAAAGCAGATTTTCCTTTTGTGCTGCTTTGAATAGTCTGTATTCCTAACATAGAATGTACTCCACAGACGGTATCACTTTGTCCTTTCTGTCGTATGGTTGTACTTATTTTCCCTTTCTCCTTATTGAAAAATAAAAAAAATATTTATTTTGATAAAGACTTGTGGGTTGGTACATGCAGAAACGCTTCTGGAGTTAAGAGCAGGGAGGTGAGGAGAAAAGAAGGGAATGTCATGATCCACCATACCTTTTTTCTTGAGAAAAGATCTTCTGGTTGCAAGTGGACTTTGGCGGACTCGAGGGTTCTGCAGAAACTTCACCGCTGTTGCAATCTGTGGCAGGAGGAAAGAGAAAAGGAGAAAACGCTTTTTAAAAGTTAGGCACTATTAGAATTCAGATTCTGAGCAAGGCATCAAAAGCAAGTAGAATGCAAGCTGAACAGAGAAATTGCCTTTGAAGCGGGATGAAATATTACAGATAACTTGAAATCCCTATGGTTGTACTCTTGAGTCCTACTCAGAGCAGATTTATAGAAATAAATGGACATGACTAACTTAGGTCCATTGACTGCAGTGGGTCTACTTTGGGGAGGACACACACTCATTTTGTTCCTTCCAGAAGCTGTTGGTTGGGCACAACTGTTGTACAATATTCCATTTTGTATAATTTGTATCTTTTAAAATACTCAATGAAGCCATGATATTGCTTTACTTGCATTCTAACACTGCCCTGTTTGCACATCACACAAAACCAGGGCTTTAAAGCAAACCATGGTTTCATCACACAAAACCATGGCTTTAAAGCAAACCATGGTTGGGGCACACTGCTCCCAGGGGGTCACCACAGACCATGTTACTGGCTTGGGAGCCTTTGTTTCCTGGAAGCACTCTCCCCTCCTGGCAGGAATGAGACCCAGGTATTCTGTATTCCAACAGCTTCTACCTCCCCTGGCTCAGACTCAGCCCTCCAGTTAACCCCTGCCTGTATACCTTCCCCAGACATTCAACCTGATCTTTCTATCTAAGCTGTGGGGCTTCTTCCTCTTGCTATGGTCTCCTCAGAGAGGATGCTCAACTCAAATCAGAACCAATTCTCCCTCAAACTATCCTATTCCCTATCTCCCATCTCAAATCAAGCCCTATCTCTCAAACTAAACCCTCTCTCACTCCAGCTCTTCCCCTTCTCTATTCTTATCCGGTCCAGCTTCCTGTTCTTACAGCGGCAAACCAGATGCCCATTACAGAAAGTCTGCAAGCAGGACCTTGAACAATAGTTTAATGAAGTGATGGGGAAACCTTAGGCTCGGGGGGGGGGGGCCTCTAGGCTTCAGTGTTTGGCCCCTGGGATTGTTTTCAGACCCATAGCTGTCAACTTACAGATTTGAAAATAAGAGACCAGCAGCCTCGAAAATAAGGGATCAACAGCCAAAATAAGGGATTTTCCAAGAACAGGTATGTTCAACTTCTGAGCCCCTCCAAGCCAAAGGCAGAAAGCCCAGCCAGCAGCCAAACGAAGCCTCAAGCGGTGGTTCCCACAGCGCAGCAACCCGGCAAAGGGGATGCAGCAAGGAAAACCACTGTCACCTCTCCGCTGGGAAGCGCTGAGCAAAGGCGAGTCCCCAGGCAACGCGGCCGATTTGATTGGCACAAGGCATGCAAGCTCCACCCCCCAGTCATTCTTAGACTCCTTATTGGGTGAGCAACGCAGCCAAGCAACACAGTTGGAGCCTTCCTCCCTCCCTGGCCGGCAGGGAGGGAAGGAGAGGAAACCTGGGAAATTTAAGGGACATCATCAATAAGGGACAGCAGCGGGACACGGTGCTGGGATAAGGGACTTTCTCGCCAAATAAGGAACGGTTGACAGCTATGTTCAGACCATGCCCCTTCCCAGGCCACACCCCTCACTGGCCCTGCTCCAAGCTCCCTCCACTTGAGTGTTTTTGCTGGGCCGGTATGTGTTCCTGAACTGTGCCTACGCCTCTTGTTTGCCTGGATAGAGGACAGAGAAGGTTGTGTGGAGAAGTTATACCGACAGAGAAGGTTGTGTGGAGAAGTTATACCGTTGTACAGAACTAAAATTTACACTTGTCCTGCCCACTTTTTGCTTCTGGGCCTGCCAGCCACTTGCATCCAGCCCCCAGAAGCTTGCCCATAAGGGAATGTGGCTCTCAGAATGAAAACCCATCCCTCCCCTCCCCCTGGTTTAAAGTGGTACATGACCCAGGCATGTATGTTTAACTCAATGGTTTTCAACCAGTGTGCCGTGGCACCCTGGGGTGCCTTGAATGGTGGTCAGGGGTGCCGCAGGCAACACTGGCCTCTGTCCCTCTTTCCTTCCCTCTCTCCTCTGATGCCCTTGTGTCTCTGCCTCCCAAAGGCTTGCACAGCTATTTATTGCAGTAGCCCTGGCTATAAGCTTCGCAGGTGAATGAGGCCTCTGGGGCTAGCCAGGGGGTGCTGGTTGCCAGGAGCTGAGGTGGCCTTGGAATAAGAAAGCAAGTGGGCGAGGGAGCCCAGCCACCCAGTCCGCCAGCTGTTGGGAATGGACAGACAAGTGCCAGGCCCCTGTGGGGCAGTGTGAGGAGTGTGCACATCTGTTTGCAGGGGTTGTGCAGCTCAGAGACCAGGGGTGGCGGCAGCGGCTACCCAGAGGACTCCCAAAGAGAGGGGAGAGGAGAGGAGGCTGAGGGAACACTCCACAGGGGAGGGTGTTCAAAAAAGGGTGAGAGGGTGCCAGCTCTGCAGGCAAGGGGTGACATAGCTGGGCTCCTGAGCCCCACAGGGGGTGCCTCAGAAAGAATGTCAAGGGAGCCATGGACTCAAAAAGGTTGAAAACCTCTGGTTTAACTGATTGCTTGGAAGGGTTCATTGGAAACAGGCACCAGTAATGGGAGAAAGTTCCACAGGGTGGGTGCTGCCATGCTAAATGCCTGCTTCCAACACTGTACAGAAAGGACCTCCTGACGAGGTGGTATCTGCAGGGAAGCCCCTCCTGCGGAGAGCACTGATCGGGTGTGTTTATAAGGGGAGAGAGTCGATCGAGCGCCTGCCTTTCACCTGGTTTTCAAATATACATCTCAGGTCAGAGAGCAGAGTTTCTGATGGGTTCTAATGGCCCTTTCAAAATAATCTTGGTGCATTCCATCAATGTTGGATGTGTGTGTGTGTGCGTTATATATATATATATATATACTTCCCCACCACACCCCTTTTAAACTGCATCTCTTATTTCCTTAAATACATTAATCAGAGTAGTGTAGGCAAAACGGATCCATCGGACAATGCAATAAACATGAATTATCATCTATCCAACATGCATAATGGCTTAAAAAAACATAATAGCAGGTGTAGTTTAAATGATTAGTTATTACACCTGCGGTGGGTCTGATTCAATTGGGGAAAATCATCTTTAATAGGTTAAAAGGTTTAGATCACCCGGCTTCCCCCTTAAAGTGGCTGTAGAGAGGGTATGATGGAGTGCGCTGTCATTACTAATTCATTTAAGAAAAGCAAGGGGGGATACAGTAAAGAACAGCATAAATGAGCCAATCCAATTTAGACATCAGGTAAAGGCAGCGAAACACCTTTTTAAAAAGCATGATAAATGAATTTGGGAGGGAGATGAAATTCACATTTTTTCCCTCATTATTTTTTTAACGGGAAATTTGACCACCTCCCGGCATAGTTTGAGGGAAAGGGGAGGGGGGGTGGGAGGAGAAGGAAACCTCACCTTTTAAAGTTTAGCACTCCGTCGTTCCAAATCATAAAATAATACAGAGCCCACCCACCTTTCCCCCCCAGCGCATAAAGTGCCACTTTGATCTTGTTTACGCCCCTCTTGATCTGCCTCACTGGAAATGCCGGCGATAGGGAAATTGCACATTTAAACGGCGCAGGTATCGCTGCGCCAGATGCAGGAAGGATAAACAGCACAAATTAATAACCTGGGGGTTGGCGGAGGTAGGGGGGAAATGTGCTGAACATGAAAGATGTCCGAGTAAGCAGACGCAGAGACGTGCCAACTTATCAAAAGCTACTTTGCCTTTATATTAATCACCTGTTCCCTTTTTGGAACGCTTTCGACAAGAGTTCACTCTCTCCGCTGCCAGGGAATGAGCAACGGTGCCTGCCAAAATGTTTTTAAGGACCTAATGTCAGAACTTAAGAAGTGTCCTGCAGGATCAGGTCAAAGCCCCATCAAGCCCATCATCTGGTTCTTGTGGTGGTCAGCCCAGTTGGGAGAAATCAGAAAAGCAGGACAAGGGCAGAACAGGTTAGTGTGACTGACTTCTAGACAGGTTTGTGCAGGGTTATTAGGCACTGTACAAAACTAAAAACAGGCCCTTGCTGCAGGGCATTAAGATCTTAGAGGGGTAGAAGACCCCTGACAGTTATGTCCAGTCGCGAACGACTCTGGGGTTGCGGCACTCATCTCACTTTACTGGCCAAGGGATCCAACGTTCGTCTGCAGACAGTTTTTCCAGATCATGTAGCCAGCAGGACTAAGCCGCTTCTGGTGATACCAGAGCAGCGCACGGAAACGCCATTTACCTTCCCGCCAGAGTGGTACCTATTTATCTACTTGCACTTTGATGTGCTTTTGAACTGCTAGGTTGGCAGGAGCTGGGACCGAGCAACGGGAGCTCACCCCGTTGCGGGGATTTGAACCCCCAACCTTTTGATCAGCAAGCCCAAGGCTCAGTGGTTTAGTCTACAGCGCCGCCTGCATCTTACAGGTTGTATATAAGAGCCCAGCTGGATCAGACCTTCTGGGTGCAGAACAGGTGTTCAGCTACCAAGTTCACAGGTTACATTCACAGGTTAAGTGGCTGAAATGAGAATGTGCTGGCCTAGACGGGTGTCTGGTTCAATCCACTCTACATGGGAAGAGCATTGGTTTTGCACAGAAAAGTTCTCTGCTTCAAACCCCAGCATCTCCAGGCAGAGCTGGGAATGCCCCCTGCCTGAAATTCCAGAGTGCTGCTGCCAGGTAAGTCTGAGATCAGTGGACCAACACTCTTTGAGTTGGTAAAAGGCTGGTCCTTGGTTGGAGCTCATGATTAGTGAGAAGAGAGCTTCACCATGAGTCCTGGTTCAAACAACACACTAAGTCTTGGTTTTACTCAGCACAGTGGTGAAAATGTAAAGTCAGCCTGATGGATCAGGGCAACCACAGCACCCATTCAGCCTAGCATCCTCTTCTCATTGTGGCCTACCAGATCACTGTGTGAAGCCTGCAGGCTGGGCATGCACAACAGCACTGCAAATCCCAATTCACACACAAAAATTCTTCCAAGGCTGTACAGAGAGTTCTGACAAACTGTTAGTTTTTCCAAGCAAAAAACTTTGCAGAAGTGTAACCTCTGTTCCAAGAAAATAACCAAACCACCTCTGCTAGATGAAATCAACAGGAACAGTACTCTTCCCAGTGAGTCTTTGGCCACACACACACACACACACACACACACACACACACGGGTTTTTCGCATTAGTATTTTTAAAAGTGGTAGATACACTGCGACGGAGGAAGACGCAGCGGGCAAAAATCTACTTTTCAATAAAGCCATTCTATCAAAAAATGAAATCGCTCCATTAACGAGAGCTAAATTATTTAAAGGGCCTCCTCCATCATCTGTCTCATCTATTTGCTAAAGGTCTATTGATTGAAAATGACATTACAAAATTATAGCTAAGAAAGAAAGATTCCCTCCCTCCCTTCCTTCCTTCTCTCTCTCTCACACATCTTTGCGAAAGATATCTGCAAAGTTGCTTCCTACAGCTTCAGCTAGTGTTATGTAATATCTCTAATTCCTCGGCACAATCATCAAGTTTCTAGGCACCTGGAAAACTGGGGACTTTGGGGTGTGTGTGTGCAGTGACAGCTGAGGTAGAGTCAAAGGTGGTTAGTCTCTCTCAGCAGAGCCCAATGGAGTGGCCCTGCTTCCCTTCCCTCCCTCTGTTCTGCAGCTTGATGGAAACCAGTGCTCTTGTCCAGCAGAGATCTGAAGGCATGCCTCCCCAGTCCAATTATTATTATTAATAATAATAATAATAATAATAATAATAATAATAATAATAATAATACCCCGCCCATCTGGCTGGGTTTCCCCAGCCACTCTGGGCGGCTTCCAACAAAACACTAAAATGCAACAACCTATTAAACATTAAAAGCTTCCCTAAACAGGGCTGCCTTCAGATGTCTTCTAAGAGTTTGGTAGTTATTTTTCTCTTTGACATCTGGTGGGAGGGCATTCCACAGGGTGGGTGCCACTACCGAGAAGGCCCTCTTCCTGGTTCCCTGTAACTTGGCTTCTCGCAGCAAGGGAACCACCAGAAGGCCCTCGGCACTGGACCTCAGTGTCCAAAGCAAGTCCTTCCTCCACTCCATTCCACTGGCACCTAATATTACCCCATAAAGGACATGCGGGCAACACTGGCACCGGACATACTCAGTTCTTTATGGTATTTGTGCAAAAACCTAGATTCTCAGAACTGTAGAGTTAGAAAGAACCCCAAGGGTCATCTAGTCCAACCCGCTGCAAGGCAGGAATCTCAATGCGCAGTTCTCCCCATCCAATTTGAAGCCATACCAGACCCTGCTTAGCTTTGCAAATGTGCTAGCAGTTTTGTTGCCATAGTACTAGGCGTATTGTATTAAAAATATAGCAATGTTTAACTGAAGATGAAACTTGTCGTCACCAAGTCTGGCCACTGTGATTCATCCACTGTAACCTCAAGGCCAGAGTGCTGTAATATGCTCTATGTGGGGCAAAAAAATACTGAGCTAGATGGCTGGCCGGCAGCTTCTCATTTCCTATGAAACCTGTTTCTTTTGCAGTTTGCAACCCCCTCCCAATGCTCACTAGGGTGGCCTATTGCCAGCCTCTCAGCTTCAGCCTACCTAAGAAGTGTTCAATCCCCAATGGCTTCGCTAGGCAGGGCTGGAGGGGATGCCTGCCTAAAACCTGCCGGTCAGTGTAGACAGTATTGAGCTTGGTGGACCACAATCTGATTTGGTAAAAGGCAGCTTCCTCTGTTTTAAGGAAAGCAGTAGGGCATCTGCTTTGCCTGAAGGAGGTCTGTAACCAAGAAGAGCCACTACCAGCCAGGGTTAGACAATACTGATCTACGTGGACCAATGGTCCTCCAAACCTTGCAAGAAAGCTCTTGGTTGTTTGAATGTATCTGTATGCATTTCAAGAAAATGCACATTTTAAAAACGTATTTAGATGCATTTTCCCCCCACGTTTGGATTTCTACTTCTTAAACGCAGAAGAAATGAGGAGGAATGGTGGGCGACCATCTGCAAAAGCGGAGCTGGTTAGAAACAGACAGACTCACCCATTTCTGTGTAAAACAGGCATCTGACCCAAAATCAGACTCTTTGCTTCTTAAGCCTGGCATTAGGACGAAGGAAGAGGACGGTCCCCCAACCCACCCACCCCTTTAGAGCAGGGGAGAAAGAAAGTGCTGTGTTTTAAGTAAAAGGCACTGGGGGGTGGAAGGGAGAAGGAACATCCGTACTCTTGTCAGGACCAGCTTGACAAATACGGTCATCAGTGGCACACGGAAGTAGTTGCAAAGCAGCTGTTAATCAGGGAAACACATCGCAGAACGCTGATGCCAGCACTCGTGAAAAAATGCAAGAGGCTAATTATGAAGCTATATATCTCGCTAAGGAGGCACCATTCCTGGAGATTCCAGATCAAGCTTTCAAAGAGTGAGGATCTTGGGCTGGGTGTGCATTTTACGCACACACAAAAAGCCTTCCTGATAACCCCGCAAGCTCGCCTCATAGGAATCTGCCTTCTTCCTTAAGTCAAGATTGCTGGTACATTCACCTCTACACTGACTGCCAGCAGTTGAACTGAGGAGCAAAGAGGATGCCCTACCACTGAGCAGCACCCTTCCCATAAAACTTGGGAACGTGGTAAGCTGCCTTATACTGAGCCCACCTAGCTCAGTACTGTCTACACTTACTGGCAGCAGCTCTTGATGGTTTTACGCAGGAGTCTGTCCCAGCTGTGTCTGAAGATGATGAAGCTGGGATCTTCAGCATGCAAAGCAGATCTATGGCTCTGTCCTTCTTCCCAAGAAAGGCACCTCTTGGGACTCAAACCTACGCTGCTAGAGCAGTTCCTTAATCCCTCAGCCACACAATTCCCCATTTCAGTGCCCCCGGTGGTAACTATTTTTTTATTTGTTATTTGAAACCAAGGAGATTGGTGTATAGCAATTTCTTCCTAACTGAAGCGAACTTTCCATAAAGCACGGTTGCTACTATCGTTCTATGTGAATGCTGCGTTGCTCTTGTTGCCTGGTATTAGCCCAGGCTTGCTTAAATCCCTGCCCGAGTTGCCAACTAAGATGTCAGCGTGCCAGATAGCGCCAGGTGTTCTACTTTTGAAACAAAAAGCTGAGGATTGCCCAGCTGGCTCTGTCCCACTCTGCAACCTCTCTAGACGAAGTGGCAAAGCGTGATGGCTCAATCACTCGGATCTGCGCAACTAGCAATTCTGCAATTGCCACACAACTGCCTGTTGCACGGTTGCAACAAGTCATTCCTTTAGTGTGGCAGAACCCACACCTTGGAACTCTTTGCCTATTGAAATCACACTGACACCATCACTGTACTGTACACTTCTTCTTCTTTACACCTGCTGAAGGAAAAAAATCTGTTTGGGCAGGCCTATACAGAAACATGATTTGGTTACATCTGGGTTTTAAAAAAAAAAAATCCATCAGAGGTTTTATTGCGTTTAGATGCTTTTAACAGTTTTTAGGTGTTTTAAATAATAATAATTATTATTTGGAGGGGTGTTTTGTTTTAACCACAAGCAGGGTATAAATTTAATAAAGAAATAAGCAGATAGGCTAAAGTGTGTTCCTGGGCTGTGCCAGTTCTGCCAGGGGCAGGAGGGGAGAGGAAACATATGTGATTAAAGGCTCTCCCACAATCGAAGAAAAAACCCTATGCATGAAAGTCAGGAAGGGAGCCAGGGTAGAGTCCTTCTCCTCAACATAATGCCTTTCTACATGCAAAGGCCTTTCCCCCCCATATGCTGTCACATTCAATCATGTGGTGTCCCACCTGGAATTTAATTCGTACAGTCCAGGAAGAAAGACCACTATCTCACCTGCTGCATGGCTATCACAGGGCCTTATAAAGGTAAAGGTAAAGGTACCCCTGCCCGTACGGGCCAGTCTTGACAGACTCTGGGGTTGTGCGCCCATCTCACTCAAGAGGCCAGGGGCCAGCGCTGTCCGGAGACACTTCCGGGTCACGTGGCCAGCGTGACATCGCTGCTCTGGCGAGCCAGAGCCGCACACGGAAACGCCGTTTACCTTCCCGCTAGTAAGCGGTCCCTATTTATCTACTTGCACCCGGAGGTGCTTTCGAACTGCTAGGTTGGCAGGCACTGGGACCGAGCAGTGGGAGCGCACCCCGCCGCAGGGATTCGAACCGCCGACCTTTCGATCGGCAAGTCCTAGGCGCTGAGGCTTTAACCCACAGCGCCACCTGCGTCCCATCACAGGGCCTTATATTAAGCCTTAAATCAGAGGAGGCTGATGTACTGCCTCTCCAGAAGTTGTTAAGACTACAACTCCCATCATCCCTGACTGTTGGGAGGGCATCAGGAGAGCTACTCCCAATATAAATCAACGGTTGCTCTAAGTTCCCATCTTCACCATACGTTTAAAGCACTTTCATACCGCTTTAAACAGCCATAGCTGCAGTCTGCTAAGGGTACTGAGAGTTGCTGTTTTTGTTGCTCAGGTTAATTAAATTTCTATACCGTCCTTCATCTGATGATCACAAGGCGGCTTACAATATAAAACCACAAAAATACATGCCATAATAACAAGAAAAAATAATAACCCACCCACTTTTGAGATTGAAATAATATTCATAGAACTGTAGAGTTGGGAAGAGACTGTGCAGGAATCTTTCACCCAGCCTTGGGCTCGAAATCACAACCCTGAGATTCAGGGTCTCATGCTGTACCGACTGAGCTCTATATCACAGGTGGAATTTGCTTGTTTTTAGCATATTAAATGTTTAATTAAAGGTAAAGGTAAAGGTAAAGCATGACTAAGCCGCTTCTGGCGAACCAGAGCAGCGCACGGAAATGCCGTTTACCTTCCCACCGGAGTGGTACCTATTTATCTACTTGCACTTTGATGTGCTTTCAAACTGCTAGGTTGGCAGGAGCAGGGACCGAGCAACGGGAGCTCATCCCGTCGCGGGGATTTGAACCGCCGACCTTCTGATTGGCTAGTTCTAGGCTCTGTGGTTTAACCCACAGCGCCACCATATTCCCCTCATGGAGCTACAATTCCCAGAGTTCCCTAGGAAGAGTGACTTATTGCTAAACCCCTCTGGGAAGTTTAGCTCTGGGAATAGCCTTGAAGCTCACTGGGTGACCTTGGGCTGCTCACTCTCTCACTCTCAGGCTAACCTACCTCTCAGGGTTGTTGTGAGGATAAAAGGGGTGGGGTAGAAGGGAACTGTACATTCCCTGACCTTCTTGGAAGAATGAGATTTTTTTAAAAAAATAGCCAAATTAAATCAATGGGGCCAATTTTAAATGGGGGGGGGGGCTAAACATTAAGAGTGCATATATATTTTTAAAAACAGTTCTCTTGTAGCTGTGACAAGGAAGAAGACAGAAAACATTAAGAGATGTACTGTGCTTCTAACACTGTGGTATATTTCGTTTACCAACCTGGGGGGGGGGGCGGGAGTTAGCTTGCATTTCCTTCCATATTTCAAAAATACAGAGGGTCCAGGCAATATGTACATTTATTTAAACTTAATGGATTAATCACTCAATTAATCAGTCGGAAGGCAGATGACTAATCAAGTAAATAATCTCTATTTGGTTTGTTAAATAGCCCCACTAATAGCCACGGCCCTTCATATTATCATCTTCTAACGCTTTAAAAAGCTATTTATGCATCCTGCGGCATCCTGCAGCCATGAGTATCATTGATTAATTAGGTGTTGCCTGAAATGGTAGCCATTTCTACAGATCTTCTCCTCAAGCCCCCTGCCCTATCAGTTTTAGCAAATGACTCTGGTGGATAGCACTCTGAGTGGACAGCAAGTTGTTTTTCTCCCTGCGAATCCATCTATCCCAGCTTCCTGGTTCCAACAGAGGACAGCCTAAGTGGGCAAGAGGGCATATATACCTTGCCCTCCTGTTTGCCCTCAACCTGTGATATCTGAACACAGAGGCTCCCAATCCTAACAGGTTCTTGTATTAACTTACAAGATCCTAAACAACTCCGAGTCCAGGATACTTTGATGACTGATTGGTTGGTTGGTTGGTTGGTTGGTTGGTTGGTTGGTTGGTTGGTTACTTGCCCGATCACTGAGCTCTTTGTGGGGAGTCACTGCTAATAGTTCCCCCATAGCTTGGATGCAGTGCTCATATCCACCAGGAACCCCTTGTGTTCAGTATTGGGGACCCAATTTAATGGCACTCACTTTCAGCTGAGGTCAGACAGGCCCCATCTCCCTGTCAAACTTCCTGTGCCTCCTGAAGACTTTTTAATGGATCCCTAATTTTATAGATGGACGCGGGTGGCGCTGTGGGTAAAACCTCAGCGCCTAGGACTTGCCGATTGCATGGTCGGCGGTTCGAATCCCCGCGGTGGGGTGCGCTCCCGTCGTTCGGTCCCAGCACCTGCCAACCTAGCAGTTCGAAAGCACATCAAAGTGCAAGTAGATAAATAGGTAGATAAATACATAAATAGGTACCGCTTTATAGCGGGAAGGTAAACGGCGTTCCGTGTGCTGCGCTGGCTCGCCAGATGCAGCTTGTCACGCTGGCCACGTGACTCGGAAGTGTCTGCGGACAGCGCTGGCTCCCGGCCTATAGAGTGAGATGAGCGCACAACCCTAGAGTCTGGCAAGACTGGCCCGTACGGGCAGGGGTACCTTTACCTTTACTTTTAATTTTATAGATCTAAAACTCTCTTTTTTTGTACGCTGTTTAGAGGCGGCAGTACTTAAGTGGTTATATAAATTGTCAAAATTAATAATAATAATAATAATAATAATAATAATAATAATAATAATAATAATAATAAATAATTACATTTTTATTCCATAGCTCAAGATGGTGTGCATGGCTCTCCCCGTCTTTATTTTATCCTCACAACAACCCTGTGAAGTAGGAAGTTGAAGTCCAATGACATCTGGATGGCCACTGTTTTTCCCATCCCCCTCCTATTATATTTATTTATATTTATACTTTACCTGCCCTCCTCAGAGCTCAAGATGGTGTACATAATTCACCGCCTCCCCATTTTATCCTCACAACAACCCTGTGAGGTAGGCTAGGCTTAAAGGCAATGACTGACCCAAGATCACTCAGTCAGCTTCATGGCTGAGTGGGGATTTGAATCACAGTACACTGGCATTCTGCTACACATAAACCAAACATAATTATCAACAGAGATGGTCCTTAGTAAACCCGTTATTGGCCTTTTAATGTGGGTGGAGTGTTTTGGAACACAACAGTTTGCACGCTTACACAGAAGTAAGCTCACTGATTTCAATGGGAACCGTGCATTAGGACTGCAGCCTTGGTTGTCTATTATTGTACAAAGAGTGTCTCAAATACAGAGAGGGTTGTTTTGCCCCAAGCTAAGCAGAAGGAAGCCTTTCAGATGATCCCAGCTTCAAAGTAAATGAGTTTGCAGGACTTAGCAATCGCATCAATTTTTCCTGAAAACGTTTAAAAACATTTTAAAGAATTCAATATGCTAAATGGAAAGCCAGGTTGAACCCAAAACGGTTCTCATGTTTATGGGAAAACTTATCAGAATTAGAGCAGGCAGGATGGGAGACAAAAAATCTTTGTATAGAAAAGTGATCTTTTAACACATTTTGGATTAAAACGGTTGAGGGTACCATCCCAATCCAGTTATTGGGAACTTTGTGAAACTGAATAGCAGGGGCTTAGTAAAGTCATGTATTCATATTAATGCATTGTATAATTACAAGATCGTATCCAATGCTAGTCCTACCCAGGACAGACCCATAGAAATTAATAAACTTGTCACTCATGCCCACTATTTGCAATAGGTCTATGCAGAGTAGGGCACTGGATACAGCCCTAAGGGTTGTAATTGACTAACTTTTACTGAGAACGGACCCACTGAGATTGGTGGCTATGGCTAACTTAGACCTATTAATTTCAGTGGGTCTACTCTGAGCAAACATTAGCTGAATACAGCTTTATGCAGTTAATTAGTAGTTTCAGAAAAAAATCTAATATTTTAGAACATTTGCAATGAGGATATAAGAACAATACGTGGATTTACTGTTGCAGCATATGGATTATTTTTGCATATAGATATGTGAATTTTGTGTGTGTGTGTGAGAGAGAGAGAGAGCGAGCATGTGCACGCGCGCACACACACTAGTACTCATCTCACAATAAAAGTGCTGTGGGTGCCAGCCTAGAAATGCTGCCATTATCATCATCATCATCATCATCATTATACTGTCCTTTATCAAAAGACCTCGGGGCAGTTCACAAGATAAAAATACAAAAAAGAAGCACAAATAAATATTCAAAACAAAAGCAACGAAACAATACCCCACCAAAAAAACTCACATTTACAAGGCTGTAGAATATTAATCAGCCAAAGAGACCTGATTGAAGAGGAACACTATTTTTAGATAAATATTTGACACACAAAACTAAGTTGTACTCAGAGCAGACCAGCTAAAATCAATGGATCTAAGACAGTCATGTCCATTCCTTTCAATGGACTAGCACTGCATACAACACAACGCAGACAGAAAAAGGATTCCTGTTTTATCTTAAAGACTATCATATATACATTATTTGGTGGGCTAAGATCCTGGACCCTGGACTCTGGACCAACCTTTAAATGTGACAGGTTACGGAAATGTACTAGATGAGAGGGGAGGAATAAAGAAAGACTCTAGTCTTCCCAGGGATAGGCAAGAGAGCTGGATCCCCAGTTCATAATCTCCATCCCGGGGAGGAATAACCTTGGGAAGGAATGAGATTCAGGGGAGCATTGCTCAAGCGAAGAGCTGGTGCTCCCCCTAGCCACCGCCGTGGGGAAGTGTGCCCTCTTGTCACCTGCCGGTGGAAAGAGAGAGCGAGAGAGAGATGTGGAAAAAACGCAGCCCAAATTAAGTGTTTTCACTCGGTGGAAATGAAATGTTTTGCAAGATGAAACAGAAATAAAATTGTGGTTTTAGGTAATTACTAGTTGGCATTTACATATCACAGGCTGGTTCAACACCTATTCATTTTCCTCTTTTATTTTCAATTTTTTAAAATTGCTCATTAAAACCTAGCATATGACAGGGACAAGGGAGAGAAGGGAGAGGGTGTATTGGGGGGGATTATTCTCCTTTTCGTATGCGGTTTTTATTATTTTATTATTATAAAGTACTACAAAAATCCCCAGATCTTATTTAAATGCAGTTTATCTCTAATGATCACAGGCAGGCACCACTTAAAGGCTGTGATCCTGCAACAGACATTTTACCTGGGAGCAAACCCCCTTTAAAATTCAGTGGGACTTAGTTAGACAGAGGTAGGATTGAGCTGCTGAAGGTTCCCTGGGCTTGTGACACAAGGTGAGGGGGTGAGGTGCTGTGGTGGCAATGCCCTCCCCTCTCACAGCTACACTCAGTTAAGATTAAGAAGAGGGGTGAAATGTAAGCTGTCACTCTTACCCTGCAAAATCTGGGTTTTATTCTGGGACCAAGCCAGCTTCTGCAGCCTACTGCCTAGCAGTGAGTGAATAATAATAATAATAATAATAACAATAATAATAATAATAATACAATTTTCCCACCCGCTTCTCCAAAGCAGTAAAAGATATAAACTACAATGCTGACCCATTAGGTGAGGGGAAAATAAAATCCAAGCAGCAGCAACAGTATAAAACCTCTTCTCAAAAATAAGCAAGAGCACACTTCTGAGTTCAGCAGGGCTCTTCATCGGGCTGAATGTTAAGAAGGAACGCAGGAGAAAAGGAACTCCATGACTCAGAACCACCATAAACCCTGCAAAGAACGAAGCAATAGGTCATAAACCTTCAGCCTTTAAAAAAAGAAAAAAAGGGGGGGGGAGCACATCTAGCTGTCAGTCAGCTGACATTACCCAATGGCCAAGTGCCATCAGCTAATGGTTGGGGTTCAATTCTGCTCAGTTTGACTACACATGCCAGTTTCCTCCCTGCAGAAAGCAGGATTTAACGCGCATGTGCACAGTCCATTAGTTGATGAGTGGAGGATTAAATCCTGTTCTGCAGTTGCCCCCGCCTCCCCATCCCTGTGAGTCAACTTTGACAGGTGGGTGGTCCTGCCAGTCACCTGATGTCAGTATGACAGCAAATGATTGAGAGGGAGGTGATCCTGCCCCCTGCTGAAGTTGGCCCACAGGGTGAGAGGAAGAAAAGATCTGAGGCCCACAGCTCAAAGAGATTCCGCACCCCTGAGACAGGGGGAATTTTCCGCTTCTAGTATGTGCTGAAATCATTATTATTTTGAATGCTGCCTCCAAAACGCTCCTTGCATTATGTAATCAGGTATATCAGAAAGTTGGTTTTCCATGAAGGGTTTTCTCCTGATCTGCTGCTAGCTTTCCTATAGGTCAGATGTTTCTAAACAGATTTGTTTGTTTAAATAACTCTACACCTCGCTTTTCCCATGTGTCCTAATGAAAGGATAAAACATATGATAAAAAAACATTTGAAACACGGATTAACTGAGCATTAAATAAGAAAAAAGAGAAGCAGAAGCAATCCTCCACTTGCAGCGGGAAGTGGTACAGTCCTGTCTGCAACCTTCAGGACTCTACCACCTCAGTTCATTGCATGCACAACAGATCAGCCCTAACTCTGTAGGGTTCCGCGATTGGAGCGCCATTCCCTCACTCCAATACAGCAACACACAGCAACAGACCAGTCTCTCATAGGAGGCTGACCTCTGTGCGAGTTGCAGCTCTTGTCTGCTTCCCCCAGAGCAGTTCTGGTAAAAGTGAACTGGTTTGGCTCCCATTAGAAGTAATTTACCTACTCCATAGCCCCTTCCTTGTACAACACTACACATGTTTACTCAGAAGGAAGTCCCACTGAGCAAAATGGGGTGTCTTTAGACTGCAATCCTCTATGCATTTAACTAGAAGCCCCCACTGAAAGCAATAGGCGTCCCTTCTGAGTAAACCTGTTGGAAGCTGTTGGACGCTTATCACAGCTCCCTCCCTCCCCACACTTCACAAGTCTTTATTTAAAACAAATGCAGAGTGTTTCATTGCTCCAGTTTGCATGTTTTATACTTGTTTGTTTTCTTCTTTAAACTGTTATCCTGCTGTGCTTCAGGGCATAAAACATCCCCGAGAGAAGATGACATGATATAGACTAATATATTTTAAGGTCTATTGTGTAAATATGTATTTAGGGAATTCTAAAGCAGGGCATTATTGACCCAAGTCTCTCTTAAAACACTTTGATATATATTTAAATACGTGGGTGGTGGGGAGAGAGTCCCTCCTTGAACAACAGCAAGAAAAAAAACTTTGCAGAGTAGCCACATTTCAAAAGTGAAAGATCTTCCACCCATCTTCAGATTTTATAGGCCCAGGGTGGAACATAAGAGATTGATTATCAAAATCTTTCCTTAAAGAACAAAAAGGTTCTTTTGGGGGAAGGCAGGGAATGAAGTTGCTGCGGAAGGTAGGGTTACTTAAGCTGCCCTGAACCCATTAAAAGCAGCAAAGATGGACTCTCCCTACCCCCTCAAAAAATGCTATGCAGTCTATACCTGAAAACAGGACCCAAACAGAAGAGCACTCTCGCATGGTTTCTGGCAAGTAGCACACTGAAGCATTGCTGCCTCTAACCAGGGAGGCAAAGCATAACTTTCGCAGCCAGTAGCTACAGATGATTGCCTTCTCCTCCGCAAATTTGTCCAATCCTCTTTCAAAGCCACCCAAGTTGGTGGCCACTGATGCCTCTTGCAGGAGTGAGTTCCACAGTTTAACTAGAAGAACGCAAGAGTCCAGCTATGCCTGGAGAGCACCTGGCCCTCGCTCGCTCTAACATGGCACGTTAAGGGCAACCGAGCCCAGCCTGTGCCCACGCAAGCAGCCTTCTCTCTGCCTGCCCAGGCTGGCTCCAAAACGAGGCAAGGTAGGATGAGTAACGGGCTTGTAGGGCTGTCGGCCGCGCTGTAAATATTCCATGAATGAATGGACTCCTTCAGCCTCCCGCGAGGGCCATCCGGCATCTTTTATGGCCATTACGTTCAACTATTTTTTAAAAAACCAAAGACCTGTCATGATAACCTGACCAGGGAGGGAGAGAAAGGGCTCCATCAAATCGCAGCAAACCAGACTCTCAGGGAGGCGGGGAGCGCAAGCTTCCTCCCGAGCACCCATGCAAAGATCACACTGTCCACAGTCAAATTCAGGTGTTCTGAAGCAGCACAGGCGCAGGCTCAAAGCCCTGTTGACCCTTGCTCCCCATGCAAAGATCTCGGTCTGAAACCGTTCATTCCCAAAATGATGCCTCATGGAATACGAGGGAGGGACATTAGCGTGCTGCATGTAAAGATTGCTGCACACCCAAGATCCTTGCAAATTCCGGAGAGTGTTGGGTGATTCATTTGGGGTTGGGTGGAGGGCAGGTTAGCCCCCGCAGTCTACGCATACACAAGAGAATAAGGATTTGGGAATGCGAACAAGGTTAGAGAATTTGGGTGGATGGAGCAAAGCACTGAAAAAAGTGTGCTAATAACAAACCACTCTTTGCAAGAAGAAACATAGGTAGCTGTCTTATACCATTAGTCCGTCTAGACCAGTGCTGTCTACACAGACTGGCAGCAGCATTCCTGAGATTCAGACAAGAGCTACTTAAGGATGCCAGGGACTGAACCTGGGACTATCCATGTGCAGAGTAAAGGCTCTACCACTGAGATACATTTCACCTAGAAAGCTAGCAAATCAGGGATAAAGGTCACATGGTCCATTACCTCATTCTCTGTGGGCAGACTTGGCCTATTTCTGCTTGCCTTCTGCACAGACAAGGGTCACCCTCTCTGGGCCTAAGCAGAGATGCTGCAGCGTTATCCGTGCTTGGGGGAGACTGCCTGTTGCGCTTCTGCATGAGTCCCTGCTCTGCTATTGTCTTCTTTCAATCAGTTGCTTCTGGGGCCAGATAATTCTGCATCTCAGTATCAGGCAAGGCTGGGTCATCCACAGCAGGGTGATCTGTCCTTGGAGAAATCTAGCTGCTGCAGCACCACTACATGACACCAGGCTCTGAATTTGTTTCCTTCCAGACAGAAGGCGCTTTCAGATCAGCAGGTGACCCACATAGAAAAACAGGTTGAAGGTTGCTTTGTGGACTGGTGAGTCTTACTCTTTACACACAAACTCCAAATATAAAGCGTTCCTTACCTCTAGCATCACAAATTTGGGAAACCGGTTTCAACAAAAGGGATTGAGGCCCTTGCGAAACAAGAGAGAGAGAGAGCAGGTCTTGCATGCAAAGCACTATTTTGTGTGTGTGTGTGTTTGTGTGTGTTTTTCATTTTCCCCAAACCTTGAAGCAGTCAGCACATGTCAAGCATTATTACAATTACACTTTTTACCTACTAAAAAATTAATAACCAATTATCTTCTTCAGGGAGGGAGGGAGGCCGGCAGGTCCTTTACCTACGCAAGAAGCACTGCGAGGCACCAGCAGATTAAAGACACGCGTCATATATTTACAGAGGACTGCTACCTGGGTACAATGATTCAGCTCATACAGAAGTGTTTGGATGTAAAACAAACAAACAAACAAAGAAACCCAAAACCAAAAGAACAATGCAGATTACTCTGTTAGCAAAGACAAGAACAGTCCTTCTATTTGGGTCTGGCAGACAACTTCCTTCCAAATTTATCAAGACAAGATCCTAGTCCTTAGGCTTTTATTAAAGTTTTCCATCCAGGTACACAAGCTGTATCCAATGCTAGTCCTACTCAGAGGACACCCACTGAAATGAATGAGCATGTCTAACTTCAGTTCATTCGTTTCAGTGGGTCTACTCAGAGTTGGGAGCAGGTCCAAGGTCTGCTTGAAGCCAAATATCAGAATTTGGAAGGAGAAATTGTGTGGGCAGAAAGGCCAGCAAAAGTATTTGTGTAGGAGCAGCAAGGTGTGGGTGGAGCTCACTGTAGCCCCACCTACATCTCATCACAAGCCCCACCCATAACACAAGCAGGTGATGTGCCACACCCATATTTCATAAAACGCCCCACCCAGAAAGGAAGGCACTGCCCACAGACCATAATAAAGCCCGCCCAGAGTACAAAAAGGACCACCTTACCCCATATTTGCCCACTCAGCTGCTCTAGAGTTTGGAACTGGCACAGTTACAGGTGCCACGTAATACTTGTTCGGCACTCATAAGAAAGCAATGTTTTAGTGTGGCAGAACCCTAGACTTTGGAACCCCCTGCCTATTGACACCAAGTGTACTCTTTAAAGTGCCTGCTAAAAACATTTTTGTTTAGGCAACCCTATCCAGACGTGTATAATGTATAATGTGTTTTGAACTGGTTTTTAGCTTATCCTTGATTTTCATTATTTTTTTTAAGTTTTCAAGTTGCTGCTTTTAACTTTTTTCCCCGTTGATAATTCCATTGGTTTATTCTTTCCTGTAAACCGCTTCGGAGGTGTGTCGTCCCCCCCCCCCTTATTCCCAAAGTCAACCCTTCGCCCCAAACGGGGCACCATCCTTTCATTTGGACACTAGTTCTCTACTGGGTCCAGGAGCACCATCGTTAAAAGGTTTTCTGATTTTCCTTCTCTCCCTTCTTTTCCTTTTCATGTTTCTTCTAAAATGGCCCCCACGCCACAGTATTCTCATCTATCCCACCCCATCAATGGTAACCCAATTTGAATGCCTCCAAGCCCTGTCTGGAGGGCTTGCTGGAGAAATCAACGCTTTTTATCTTAAGGATTATGGATCGCTGCTTGGCTGAGTACCCATTTTTGCAAATATATATATATTATTATTATAATTGCAATGGAGGATCTGATGCCTTTCACTCTTCCGACCTCCCAAAATGAAATCTCACATTTGGTGGCGGGGCTGGTTTCCTCCTGGCCTTACTTTCCTGCAGGAAAACCTCTACACCCCTCCCAAACCACTGCCTGGTTCTCTCTCTCTCTCTCTCTCTCTCTCTCTCTCTCTCTCTCTGCCTGGCCTTGTCCAACTCTTTTTAAGCCATGCAAAGATTTATTAACATTTACAGTAAAAACAAATAAAATAAAAAAAATGCTGAAGTAAGAAACGCGGTGAGGTAAGGGCTGCAAGCTGCTAGCACCATTTATCTGCGGAAATCCAATTAGCACTCGAGTGCCAAAGATACCTGGAAAAGCGCTCCCAATCGAATCAAAAAATGATACAAAAACATTAACCTGATGGGCTTAAAAAGTCCACATTTAAAACATTTAAAGTAATAAAGGCCCTTTTATTGAGTCTTTTCTATATTTCATTACGGTCCAAATTGACCAAATGCACTTTTCCAAGGCTGAGGTTTTGTTTTTAGATTTTTATTCATTTATTTTTTGAAAAAACCCAAGCCTCTTAAATCGAATGCTTTTTTTGCAAGGGGGGGCAATCCTCCCTTGCTAGGTTTTCATGCTCAAGCAAAAACAGCATTTTCATTGTTGTAATCTTTAAAAAGGAAAGGAAAGTAAATATAATAGAAATAAGAATTTCTAACAAGGAGAGTGAAAGCAGAGAATCAAAAAATTGTAGGGTTGGAAGGGATCCCAGGGAGGGAGGTGTCATCCAGTCCAACCCCCTGCAAATAACTGAAGTAGCAGAGTATAAGAAATTTATTTTCGCTTCCCATTATTATTATTAGCTTATTTATTTAATGAAATGCATCCACTGCTAGATTGCCAAATAAATAAAAAAGATTCTCAAAGTCATTTACAAAAATAACAAAACAATAAAATTATGGGTAAAAACAGTTAAAACATCCAAAAAATAAAATCAGCAATAAATTAAAAGCAGGTGAAATCACACACCAGCATTATACATATCAGCATATCCAGGTAGGCTTGAATAAACAAAAAATGTTTTTTAATGAAAAAGAGTACAGTGATAGCACCTGCCTAATGTCAATAGTCAGGGAGTTCCAAAGGGCAGGTGTTGGGAAACCTCCAACTAACGCGTCCCATCAGCACAAGGATTTCCTGCTTGCACAGTGGGTCTTTCCCCCATGTGCTCCTCAACTCTTGATGGTTTGGGGAACCCTTAGAACAGATTGTCTGGTCCAAGCCTGGTTTAAAGATAAGGGTCCATAAATAAGGAGCCCAGGAGCCCTGAAGCTCCAAGCCAACCTGGTCAGCAGAAGGAGCATGAACACAAGCCTTGCCCATGGTGGCGAGAGGCATCATATTCTATCGGAATTATATGGATGTAGCCAACTGAGGCCCCAGCCACATTACACATTTAAAGTGGAATCAAACCACTTTTATCATTTCCCCTAAAGACTCCTGGGTGGTGGGAATGGTAGCTTTGTGAGGGGTGAACTACAGTTCCCGGGATCCTTTGGTGGAAGTCATGTGCTTTAGGTGGTTGCGACCTTGGAAGAGACACTTTCCCTTCTGCACTCTCTTGCTCACAAACGGCCACAGAGAAAACAGAATGCCTCTTCTAGCATCATCTTAGAAGGAAAATCCCCCGTTTTTCCCTATCCCTTGCACACACACAGAGAAGTTGGTCTACTAGTACATAAAAGAGGCACTCTGCCTGCTCTCACTCTCTCTCACAAGCACACAGGAGAATGAATCTTTTAGCTTAATACTAAAAGAGGCATTCTCCCCCACACACAGAACGCCTTTTTTAGCCGTACCTTAAAGGGATGCGGGTGGCGCTGTGGGTTAAACCACAGAGCCTAGGACTTGCCGATCAGAAGGTCGGCGGTTCGAATCGCCGCGACGGGGTGAGCTCCCGTTGCTCGGTCCCAGCTCCTACCAACCTAGCAGTTCGAAAGCACGTCAAAGTGCAAGTAGATAAATAGGTACAGCTCCGGCGGGAAGGTAAACAGCACTTCCGTGCGCTGCTCTGGTTTGCCAGAAGTGGCTTAGTCATGCTGGCCACAAGACCCAGAAGCTGTACACCAGCTCCCTCGGCCAATAAAGCAAGATGAGTGCCGCAACCCCAGAGTCGGTCACGACTGGACCTAATGGTCAGGGGTCCCTTTACCTTTAAAGGTGACATGCATGGGGTGTATGGGGTATCAGGGGAGGGTAGTACCTCTGGTGGGGGACACGTCATGCCCCTTCTGGAGTAGTTTGTCCACCTTTGGTCCCCACCATTCACTCTGCTCTCAACTGCGGCTTCTAGAAGCTGTCAGCATGCGACAGCATCCACACCCTGGGAACTGGCTTTGACTGGCCAGCTACGCCAGGTGATGGTAGCTGATAGGTCCCAAACCCTATGTGACTTAGGGACTTCCCCTGCATGTGAATACAGGCTTTGGCGGATTGAGCAGATGAGACCAACAGTGGGTCCAATGGTTAAGGCGGTTTTCTGCACGTGCTGTAGACCAGAGGTGTCCAAACTTTTTTCAAAGAGGGTCAGATTTGATGAAGTGAACATGTGTGAGGGGCAACCAAAGTTGTTGAGTTGTGTTGTTATTTTCTGGAATTTAACACCAGGACATATACTGCCACGGGGGCCGGATTAAATCAACCGGAGGGCCAGGTTAGGCCGCCGAAACAGACTTTGGACATGTCTGCTGTAGATGGAAGTGAGGGGCAGATGGGGCTCGTCAAAACAGGAAGGTAGCACATCTAGGAGAAGTAAAACTCTGACCATAAAGCTCTGCTGCCTTGAGGGATATATTTGGGAGGAGAAAAGGCTAAGGACAAAATCCTACACACAAACCCAAAATGGAGCCCCTAAGATGGTTGGATAGCACCTTGGACAAGAGGGGCTCTTGTCGTCTAGGCAGCCCGGGATCTCCATACACTTGCACCCCAGGAAAGTCACTTTGGTGCTGCTAATGCAGGAGCTTGACTTCACCCATCCACCCACCCACCAGAGGTGCACTCCACTGTCTCTCGAGACAGATGGATGCCAGCAACAAAGAGGTGGCAATCCTTCGTCGTCGTCGTCCCCATAAGCACACAGAAGACAGAATGCATCTTTTAGCCTAATCTAAGAGGCGGAATTCCTTTTTTCCTCACGTAAAGGAGGAGATACATCTTCTCAGGGGTAACTTCCCAGCTATCATTTTTGCATTAAAAGAAACATTTTTAAAAATGCTGCCTTGCTAATGTGGAACGCCTTTTTTAAGCCAACTAAAAGGCTTTTAATTGGACTAATCTAACCAATTAACTCACTGCAGCCCTTAGCTGCTGCTTCCAAAATCACTTCTGTGTTTTTAGAATGTTTTGCAGGAAACCGCTCCTGTGAAACCCCTCTGACTAATAACAGCTTTGGATTTTCACCACTTGCTTAAAAAACACATTTCTTTACTTAGGCATTTCCAGGCCGCTAACTCGTAGCGCCAGCTTTTAACGAACCTCAGAACATCTTTTAGATATATTTTTTTAATTTGTTGCAGCTGTATGGTTTTATTTTGCTGCTTTTTTTTCTAAACTGCCTTATAATCATTCTGGTGAAAGGCGACAGATAAGTGATTTTAAATATGCAAACGAACCTAAAATAAAGTATTGTACATTCGAGCATTCAAAGTGCTTTACAGTCATTATCATGTTTGTGATAGTTGCAAAAACCCTGTAAGGCAGGTTCCCCGGTTCGATCTCCAAGTAAGTGGGAATGTCCTCTGCCTAAAATCCTTGGAGAGATGCTGCCAGTCAGTTGTAGACCAGTGTTTCTCAGACTTGGGTCTCCAGCTGTTTTTGAGCTATAACTCCCATCATCCCTGCCCACTACGGATGATAGGAGTTGTAGTCCAACAACAGCTGGAGACCCAAGTTTGAGAAACACTGGCGTAGACAATACCAAGGGTCTGATTCGGTATAAGGTAGCTTCCTGTGATCCACCTTCCATGCAGAATCATAGAATTGTAGATTTGGAAGGGGTCACAGAGGTCATCTAGTCCAACCCCCTGCAATGCCGGAATCTTTTGCCCATTGTGGGGCTCAGACTCATGTTCTACCAACTGAGCTACCCCAGTAGGATAGAAGAACCCCAACATCTCCAGGTGGGGCACAGAAAGATTCACTGGCTGAGATCCCATAGGGTTACTGCCATTCAGAGTTCACAATACTGAGCTCAATGGACCAAGAGCCTGCCTCTGTAAAGGGCAGCTTCCTACAAAAGAGGAGGAAAGAGGAAGGTGAAGAAAGAAAACAAGTCCCAGCAACCCACCCAGCGTAGCTCAGTCAGTCCACTGAGTGGAGGGAAATCAGAAAGAGAAATCGTTAGCTAGTCCACAGTGCATCTATGCTTGGAGATCAATTCATTTACCACTGGCCCTGTACATTTACAGAAAAGTACTTCTGATATAATAAAGGGCTCATAAACACGCAGAAATTGGGTTAGGCCCGTTTCGAATTCCTGCCAAACAACGGCTCAGAAAAATGAAGCTCTATTTTAATTAGGTGGACTTCCAATGAGTGATTCGATCAGGGCCAAGGCCGTCTAGATGCCATTTCGGCTCAGTGGCCTCCGCGTACACGGGCTAAGAGCACTTCTGATGAGATTAGGGGCCTCCTCTGCCCCGCTCTGGATTGCGCCAGGCTCCCCGCTGGCTGCATGAACCTGGACGATTGGGGGGGGATTGCGCACTCGAAGGAAACCCAGCAAAAGGCTCACCCAGCAGGCGACCCTTTCCATTGGAGAGCTATGCAAGACAGACAGATCTACCTGGAGATGTAGGGGATTGAACCTGGGACCTCCTGCAGGCGGCAATCAATCCCTAAGCTACAACCAGTTCCCTAAAAACAAAGCAGCAAGATTCTAGTCCTCATTGTTCTGAACAAAAGGCTGGTTTCAACAAGAGCATAGGAAGCTGCCTCATGCATTGACCGGCAATGGCTCTCTCACTGGCTCTCCCAGCCCTAACTGGAGATGCCGGGAAATGGATGCAGGATGTTCTGCATGCCAAGCAGGTGCTAACCACTAAGCTACATTCCCTTCCCACGTACATTCCTACCAGAATGGGAGCTGGCGTCAGGCCATGGTCTTGAACTGCCGGTACCTGGATTTCAGAACTTCGGCCCTCTGGTAAGTTTGCAGGTCTAGGTCTTTCCGATTCCCAAGCAAGCCCCACCTTCAGAGTTTGGTTGCGCTGGTCAGCTTTTGCAGGAAACCATGGACGAGAACCAGGAAGGCGGATCTGCTCTGCTGTGCCAGCCATCCTGATGTGGACCCGCAGACCAAGGTAAGGTACTCTGCAGCCTTTCCTAAACTGGGTGCCCTCCATATGTTATGGGGCTACAACTCCCATCAGTCCCAGGCAGCACAGCCAACATTCAGAGATGATGGGGGGTATTGTCCGAAGCATCTTGAAGGAACCTCGTTTAGGGAATGCTAGTCGAAAGTCTAAGCGGCCAATCCCCCAAACTTCCTAAGAAGCCAATCAGTCAGGATGACAAGGCTGCAGACCATTGTGGGCGTTGTGAAAATTACTATCCCGGTTGCGATTATATGCCCGTACCCAACCCAAAGCTAGGCTCTCTCAGGGCAAGCTCTGACATGACTACTCTCTGCATTTTTATGGACAAAGTGCGAAGGGCAACAGAGGCCTTAACAATCCAGTAAATCCTAAAAGTCTGCGGGAACTGAAGCTTTGGTCTCTGCAGGGAGATTTGCTGTTGCTCTCAGGCCGTGGCACCATTAGGGGACTTTTTAAACTTAGAGAAAAGGCAAGTACAAGGTGACACGATATGCGTCTATAAAATTATGCATGCCATATACGAAGGTTTTTCTCCCTCTCTCATAACACCAGACTTTGCAGGCATCCAATGGAATTCAGGAGAGACAAAAAGGAAGCATTTCTTCTTGGTAGAGCATGAGACTCTTAATCTTAGTGTCAGGGGTTCAAGCCCCACTTTGTGGAAAAGATTCCTGCATTGCAGTGGGTTGGACTAAATGATCCGAGAGTTCTCTTCCAACTCTAAAGACATCTAAAGCACTGTTAACCCACTTTAAGCAGCTGTTGCTTCCCCCAAGCAATCCTTCTGGGAGCTGTAGTTTGTTAAGGGTGCTGCAATTCCCTGAGTCCCCTGGGGAAGAGGGTCTGATTGTTAAACTGTGCTGGGAATTGCAACTCTAAGGAGGGGAAATAGCAACCTCCTCGTAACTCTCAGAATCCTTAACAGAATACCGTTCCCAGGATTCTTCAAGGGAAGCCACGACTATTTAACGAGGTCTCATGCTGCTTCAAACGCATGGCGCATAGTTGGCCTGACAAAGACACAACGTTCTGGGTGGGTTCCACTATTATTTCCTCGGAACGGCAAGATGAAGTCGGAACACAGAGGAATTTGAAGAACTTCGGCGCACCTTCAGAGGAGAATTGTGCTTGCTACGGTGAAGGATAGGTTGCGCTGGCGTGGGCGCCGCAAAACAAAGACGAAAGATAAAAATGGTGGATGTCCTGGGATTGCTTTGGACAAGCGGTCACTCTCACCGCGCGACTCCCGCACTCCACCCCACCCGAGACTTTTCTCAAGGGGAAACTGGCCATCGATCTCGGGACACGCAACTTCCAGGGCCGTTCCTTATCTCAGAACAGCCTCTGCCGCGAATTCCTGCCTACGCTTTAATGTTTAAATTATTAAATGCATTAATGTATTTACATTATTCAAGTCTTATGTGCATTTTTCTCAGATAATTTATGTATAAGAGTTTGAATGTCCATGACTGTTAATGTCTACAAGCCTTCCTGTTCATTATTGATTCTGGAAAGGAGGGGAGGGGGAGGGAGGGAGCGGGGTGGGGGGGAGAGAGAAAGCTAGTGTTTTAATGCCTTATTTTTAATGTATTAAGAGTCTGAATAAGTGCATTCTCTTTTTTCTTTTGTAATTTCATAATTTAAGTAGTGCATTTATTAAACTGACACAGTATGAATTGTGGTGAAGGCTGGCACTGGTCCAGCCTGCCAAAGCAATTCGACCAACCATCACGCTGCACTCTGCAAATCTCGCAGTAGCTTTTGCTCCAGACCTCAACGATCTCACTCTCTCCTTTCAGAAACTGGGGAGGGTGCAGGAGTTTCTTTCAAAGTGCACACTGCCTTTCCCTTTTGACAGCTGCTCACCTCCGGACAACTCATTCCTCCTTTTTTCTCCTGTTTGCGTACCTGTTCGCTGCAAACAGAACATTATTCTCATGTACCCCAGGCGGAGATAGAACAGTTTTGGTTTTCTAACAAAAATAATATGGTCATAAGTTTTCTTTTTTGGAGAGGGAAGAGGTTTGAGGGTGTAGTGTGACTGAAAAAGGCCCACAATTAACACATGTGGCTTCCCCCACCAAATTCTGAGAACTGTTGTTCATTTAGGGTGCTAGGAATGGTAGCTCAGTGACAAGCACACTATAGTCCCCAGAATTATTATTTTTTGGGGGGAGGGAAGCCATGTGCATGTCAAATGTGCTTCGAAATGTTAAGTGCAAATGTGACCCAGGTTCAGACCACAGGTAAGGTGCGGAAAGGACTCCTGCCCCGAAACCTTGGAGAGATGCTACTGGTCATTGTAGGAAATACTGAGCTAGATAAACCAATGATCTGACGCAGCGTAACATCATCAGGAAGGACCTTATCCTAAGGTTACCAGATTGTTTTCAATGAATCCAGGGACACTTTTCAACTTCAATTGATTTTGTATGGGGACTGATTTGTAAATCCAGGGACTGTCCCCGGGAAACTGGGATTTCTGGTAACCTTACCTTATCCAACTAAGCCCTGCTCGAAGCAGAACCAAAGTTAGCCATGAATTTAACGGACCCATTCATTTCAATGGGTCTTCTCTAAGTAGGCCTAACAGTGGATACAAACCTTTGTGGGTTTTTGTTTTCTTTAAAAAGGATGTATTTTAAGTGGCTGGTGATTGGGGTGGCAGAAGCCAACACCACACACCTTTTGACAGATTGTAAGCTTAACCTCTGCTTTCATTTGTCTTGCAACAAAAACACCACAGCGGCAGAACACCCTGCAGAGAGCGGAGGAGCCGACTCTGCTGGGTCCAATGGCGTGCCAGCAACCTACGTATTGCACAAGTGGCAGTGTGTGCGTGTGTGTCTATGAGTAACTTTTGTGGATTTATTTGGAAGGCTGACTAATGGCTTGTGTACATGGGAGGTAATTTCCTGCTGGTTTGAAAAGGTCCTTTACAGTCCCCCATTCCCCCCCCCCATTGTATAATTAGTGCCTATTGTCGTGCTTGTAACAGAGATCAAAGTAGTTGCAGGTGGTACCTTCTCTCCCCTTTTCTGTTTAGAAAAACAAATGTTCTTCTATTACTAGCTGCCGCTGTTAAAGATTTCCCACCTTCACGGTGAAGGGAGCCAGCCCTGAGGGGAAACTGTGGCTCAGTGGCAGAACTCCTATCTTGCACGCAGATTGTCCCGGATTCGATCCCAAATAGGAGATGGAATAAGACTCCCTATCTGAAACCTTGGAGAGTCGCTGCCGGTCAGTGTAGACAATACTGAGCTAGGTGGACCAGGCAGCTTCCTATGTTCCCAGCTCTTAAGGGGAGGTCCGTAGCTCAGTGCAATTTCTCAGCTTCTCTCGGCCTGAACACAAGACGGCATCCCTGTAACATGATCAACGGCTCAATCTTGTGGAAGCGGACAAAAGGGGGGGGGGGGGGAAGAAAAAATAAAAGTGTCGGGGAGGGGGAAATGTTGTTGTTGCAAAGTTCCTGGCCGCTGTTTTAAGAGAGCTGACTCTGCCATTTCTAAGGTTAAGTTTGTGTTTTCCTCCCTCCCTCCCAAACGGGCTTACTCATTACCATTCTTTAACTGTTACAATTTATATCAGCATATAATGTTAAATAATTACAGGGAACGAAGGCTCACTCTGGCGAGGATATAAACGCACCGTGGGATTCTACAGATTTAAACAAATAACGCGCGCGGCAGGGGGGCGAGCGGATGAATTAGCATTAATACCCTGCTTGGGAGATCCCAAGGCTGCTCTGCTGTTTAAATACAGATCCTTTTCTGCAACCATCGCGGGCGAGATGACAGCTCGCCGAGCCAGGAGGGGAAGCGGCTGGGCCCCGCCGTGGTGGGCTTTTCGGGCAGCCGACAGAGGGAAGACAAGAAGGCAACCCTCAGCAAACACTCAATGGGGCACATCAGCTAAAAATAAATAAAAGAACTCCTGTTTTAACAGTTGGTAGCAGCCAGCTAGATTAAAACCTTCCCTTTTAAGGGATGCACGGGATCGCCAGCTAAATGGAAGAGTTGGCAGCACCCTTGGCCGGCTCGCAAGAGGAGGGAGACGGAGAGTTGCTGCAGAGGACCTGCCTGCTACCAGTGACGTCCAGGGACATGAACAGGGTCTGCGCATGATCATAGGAAGATAAGAAGCTGCCTTGTGCAGAGTCAGGCCATTGTGTCCACCCATCTCAGTATTGCCTCCTCTGAATGGCAGCTGGTCTCCAGGGCTTTGGTAGAGTCTTATTCCATCTCCTACCTGGAGATTAAACCTGTGTGTGCAAGGCAGATGCTCTCTCTTTGAACTATAGTCTTTATCCAGGGCTGACTCCTTTCCTTGGGGGGTAGGAGATCTTAAACGGGCAGCTCATGACAGAAGACCATTTAGTCTGCTAAACAGAAAAGGGGAGAGGATGTACCACCTGAAGGAGCAATTTGATTTCTGTTAGAAGCATGGCAACAGGCAATACAATTATTTATTTGTTTGTTTGTTTGATTGATTGTTTAAAAAAGGGTGATGAACACAGGAGAAGTTTCTTTTCAGGCTGGCGGGTAACTTATCTCCTATGTAAAGTCATTAGTCACCCACCCAAACGAATCCACAAAAGTTACTAGAACACAGCACATTTAATACCTATGCACAACTGTTTTATTATTTCTTACGGTTTCAAAACATTTAGGAGACCAGCATTTATCACTGATTTCAAGAGCAACTCATGCAAGTCACTTGTGCCAAAACAACCTGGATTCCCCAGTCACAAATGTGCCAGGACCCGGATGGGGACACACACACACACACACACACACACACACACACACACGTAGCCTACCATGTAGAGTTGCTGTAAAGATGAAATGGGGGGAGAACCACGTACCCCACCTTGAGCTCCTTGGAAGTAATGTGGAAATGAATGTAATGATAATCATTTTTTGTCTACTGACTGGGGGGGTTTTGTTTTGTTTTTCCCCCAAAATGACCCCTGAATTTTTGAATTTTATTGATATTGATGCTGCATTTTATGTTGTATTTTATGCTGTTTTTAAGTTGCATTTTAATCAATGTTTTATATTAGCTGTCAGCCATCCTGAGCCCAGTTTTTAAACCGGGAAGGGTGGGGTATAAATAAAAAATATTTTTTTATTAATAATAGGAGAAGGATTCTTCCTCGGGTGCCCGCCCCCCACTTCTGAGATTGGGCAGGCAGCAACCGCACAGCTATGGACTTCCTACCCCTGCAACTCTCTCCCCAGAAAGGCTTTCCTGGTACTTCCTTGCATATCCTTTCAGCCTTGGGCAAGGACTGCTCCCCCCCCCCCATTTTCCCTTTTATTTTTTAATTATTTGAATTGGTTCCCTCTGACTGCCCTTTCCTTGACTGCTTCTGCTGCTTTTAATTGCACCTTCATCTTATCGTTCCCCAGTTTTAGTGCTTTAATTGCTATTGTTTTTAAAATCAAACCCCGGGGAGCAGAAACACTTCCGCTGACAGACAGGAGATAAATCTTTTAAGAAAGAAAGAAGCCACTCTCACCCAATTCGCAGGGAATTTGTTCCGGCTCGCCTGCAGGCAGCCACTCTTCGCCCTGGGCGAGCCTCTATTTACCAGCCTGCCATTAGTACCGCTGTGCAATTAAGTTGGAGGGAAGTCCAGTTCTGGCTGAGAATTGCCAGCGTCTCTCCTCGACAAACCTGTGACGTTTTTGCTGCTGGCTGCTTTTTAAAGAATAGAATCCCAATCAAGATGAGCTGTTCTGATGTGACAGACCTAGAGCAAGAGGCCTGTGTTGCAGTGAAAGAAGGCTTCATAGATTTTGTCAGGAAGGTATCCTGAACAGAAAATTTTCTTGCAGAATTCCCTTAAGATTTCTCATTCCGGGATCATTTCACTGTGAGTGACGCACAATTCTCTAGCATGAGGTGTGGGGAAGGAATTCTTCCAGTACTTTATTTTCACCCTGAAAATTTTCTGCTTGCGTAAATTTAGCAGTACCAGTGAACAGGCGCCAATTAAAATATTAAGCAAAATCAATAGATACAGAATTTTTAGCTTTGTTTACGAAATAAAAGTGAAATAACAATGCCAAATTAGAGCATCAGAAAATTATCTGATGCAAACTGAAAATTCCTTGGTGCAAGTTCCTTTAAATTTGCATTCCCATTCAAAATATTCCAGGAAACCCATGTCACTGACAACAGCATCCTCATTAGAAATGGAGGACAAATTTGATTTGGTTGGCATTTAAAAAGAAACACATCAAATTTGTGAATTTGAAACAATACATGAATAACATAACCTTAGCCTCTAAAATTTGCACTTGGTTTTGAAATGCAGTTCTCCAGCCAAGAAATGCTAACAAAGAAAGTGTGTGTAAATGAGAAAAGAACATTTTTTAAAAAAAAATGCATAATATTTGGGAAATTTGTTTTACAGAAATGTGCATATTTGGGCAAATCAGCACACACAAAATGTGTTTGTTAGGATAAATTTTGCAGTAAAAACCTGACTAATTTTCATGTGGACTAAAATAAATGAATTTCCAAATAGATGTAGAAAAATGTAAGAAACTGAACTTCAGATTGGAAAAATGAGAGAACCCAATATTGATAGATCCAGCCATGACTAACAGACACATAGACACCAGTAAGTTATAAACTTCCAGCAAGGTTTTCAGATTCTACCATCCTTATGGCTTACCTGGAGGATAGACTATTATGCAATGAGGAAAGGAGACTTCCTCCAAGTTTTTGGCTGATTGCAAAAAATACTTGACCCTCGCGAATTAGAATCCTTTCATACTAATGTGCCGCGTATTCATAGGTAGGCCCAATTCTGCTCATCGTCTGTTTGAAATGTTATTTATTAAATAAATAAAGGTAGTTCAGAGATCTCCTGGAGCACCTCAGAATGGTTTACAAACAGCCCAACAAACTTTCCCCAGCTAGGTATGAAGAAAGCTACGGTAAATAAGAGTGAAAAGAACTATGAATTTGCTTCAGTCCTGGGTACAGAATGTGCTCAGAAGCACCCAGTTCATTCATTCTAGTGGTGGGCCTTCTCTACCTATCTCTGATTGGGTGGATCATTTGAGTTCCAGTAGAAGCAAGGCACACAGAAGTAGAATCAGACAAGCTTGGAGTCGGCACCCACCCCTGATGGAAAATATTTAAATGCTGTCTTTGAGAGCAAACTCTCCCCCCCTCAATGCAACTGGCACTTAAAGAGGGGGGGAATGCAATAAAGATACTTGTAGATAAAATATTAAGAAACCAGCTGCTCATAAAAAACAAAACAGCCCACTCCAAATCACCAGATTTTAACCAAAGCAGACCAATGTTTAAAACACACAGACAACCTTCTGGAGAAAGTCAAAGGCAAGTATAGAGATAAGTCTTAAGATATCCTCAAAGGTCCAGCAAAAACTTTGTCCACAACTTTCCAGTTTTTGTAGTGACCTATGCTTATGTTGTATCAAGTGAAAGACTACCTCTAACTTTATCCAATGATATTATGTATTATAAAAAACAGAGGAAAAAACACCTCCAGTATTAAATCATTACTATTTGTCTTGTAATTGGACACAGATGTACATTCTCTGTTTCACTACACTAAAAAATAAATAAATACAACTGTAAACCTTCTGATAATTTTTTTTAAGTGAAAAAAACACCTTGATTCTCAATGAAGGAAAACACTGAGCCTTTATTAGGGGTTTGTGTGTGCATTTCTGCGTGTGTAACAAAACAAAATACTAGTATGTTTTAATCCCTGTATTTCAGGCTTTTATTAGTCTGTAATTTGCTAACCATATAACCTTATATATTATCTGCTGGGTGAATAACCAGAATCCTGTGTGTATGTCCTTTATAAAAAAATCACATAAAATGGGTTTTCTATCAATTTCAAATGGGGGACATTTTTAAAGGTTGAAAGTGAAAATATTATCAGACAGGTGAAATTGTCCTACTAAAATTCAACGCATCCCTTTTCTGTCCCTGTTCATTTGAAGCACCTAAAAAAAAAGAAATACTACCCAGCAAACTTTACCTATGCGGGGTGGGGTGGGGGACTCCATCCTGAACCCCCAATTCTCCCTTTGAAAAGGCTTCCTGGACTATTTACAGAGCAAAACACTCCCATCTGACAGTGGGCTTGAAAACTCAGGCGGCGACGCTTTTTACGATAATGAAAACATCTCAGACATCCGCGGGAGCGATTTGCCCTGCTTGTAACTTCCGCGACATAAGAGGGTGGGGAGAGAAGGAAGCTGGTGTCAGACGGACCGCAAAGTCCGCTCGCAAGCTTTTTATGATCTATATCCCTGCGTGGGAAATTCGGCAGGAGAACAAGGAGGAAGACGGAGAGAGGGAGGGATGAGGTTGTGGGGGAGGGAGGCGGAAAAAGCCTCTCCTCTTTACTGGTCCCACTGTCACTGCAAATAAAGACCACGTCAAGATTTAAACCATAATAATGGGAAAAGCTATAAAAGGTCTTGGCCATAATGTTTCCTCTGCTACCCCCTTTCATAAAACGCTCCCTTTCTTTCTGCTGCGTGCTTTGCAGTAATACATGTAATGCTTTGGAGAACGAGGGAAAGCTCGCAGGGCACGAGAGTGCTGCCCGCCTCCCATTTCCAGAAAGTGGACGGGGATTTCCCCCCCCCCCCAGACCAGTCTCTGTCCAGCTCCCCCACTCTATCCCCCATGGCAAGACACACAGGAAATTCCAAGACAACAAGCCTCATAGGGCAGAAACCGCCAGCAACCGGTAGACGGTTTTTGCAACATGCAACTCACCACTTCATAAGCTCCCATGCCCTGTAGATGACTGAGAATTTGCCTCCCAAGAATGTTGCAGGGCCTCAGTGCAACATCGTGGCTGGCCCCTAGAACAGTCTGTCTGTGCTGCTGGTTAAGTGACTACATTGTAATACCAGAGTGTGGCCCTCCATACCTTTCCATCTGGCCCTCGGCACTCACCTCGGGCCTGCCCTGCCCCCCACAGACCACACCTGTCAGTGGCCTGCCTTGAGCGATTTTTTATCATGTCTGTTCCTTGCCTGGTTGGAGATTGATATAGTGTACAGTGGTACCTCGGGTTACATACACTTCAGGTTACATACGCTTCAGGTTACAGACTCCGCTAACCCAGAAATAGTACCTCGGGTTAAGAACTTTGCTTCAGGATGAGAACAGAAATCGCACGGCGGCAGTGGGAGGCCCCATTAGCTAAAGTGGTACCTCAGGTTAAGAACAGTTTCAGGTTAAGAACGGACCTCCGGAACGAATTAAGTACTTAACCTGAGGTACCACTTTATGCGTTTGTGTGTGTGTGTAGAAATGACTGACATCAATATGGCTGCAATGTAACATTGTCTTTTGCCTCTGGCCCCGTCCACCGCTGGTATGTGGCTTCCCATACGTTGCCTATGTAGGCCTTGAGCTGCAAAGAAGTTCCCCGTCCTTGTTGTAATTACCAAATTCTGAGTCTGAGAAAAGGGAGGAGAGAGGACAGAAATGCAAGCTCTGCTCACTTCTGGATCAGCTGGGGGACAAAGAAGCAACAGGCTTCCTTGGTGGTTGCTGAGCATCAAGAGAAAGGTGGCACAAATTTTTCAAGCGTGCCGGATACAGCATGCCTTTATTGACCCAAGTGTAACTAGACTAGAGGTGAGGAGCTGTTTTCAGACAGAGGGCCACATTACCGTCCAGGCAACCTTCCAGGGGCCACAAGCAAAACGGTGTGGGACAGGAAAATGTTAAAATTTACTCTCTATCCTCCACCCAGGCAGGTAAAAGTTCAAGGATGCATTCTAGTCAAGCAAAAGGCTCAGGAAGGGAGCAGAGCAGAGTTGTGGGGGGGGCGTGGCCTGGGGGAAAGGGGTGTAGCCTAGAGAGAGTCCAGAGGGCAGGAGAGAGTAGACTGGGCCAGACAATCTAGTACAGTGGTTCTAATAAGTGTGGCACGCACACTGGTGTAGCAGGAGAGGATGGAAAGTGTGGCAGGAAGATTCAAGGACAATCAAAGGAACATTTAAACCTTGGCCTACTACTGTGAGGCCCTGACTGCAAGAATGCTGGACTAGACAGACTTTTGGTTTAGAAGCCACCAGGCTCACTTTTATCCTGAACAGACAAGTCGCTTCCCCACAACTGCTCCTTCTGCAACACAACCTGCAATGCATCTCCTCTGCAGGGTTGCTTGTAAGGTGTTTAGCGTTCACAGCAAGACCATGGGCTGCATCTAAAGGTAAAGGTAAAGGGACCCCTGACCATTAGGTCCAGTCATGGCCGACTCTGGGGTTGCGGCGCTCATCTCGCTTTATTGGCCGAGAGAGCCGGTGTACAGCTTCCGGGTCATGTAGCCAGCATGACTAAGCTGCTTCTGGAGAACCAGAGCAGCGCACGGAAACGCTGTTTACCTTCCCGCCGGAGTGGTACCTATTTATCTGCTTGCACTTTGAAGTGCTTTCGAACTGCTAGGTTGGCAGGAGCAGGGACTGAGGAATGGGAGCTCACCTCATCGTGGGGATTCGAACCGCCAACCTTCTGACTGGCAAGTCCTAGGCTCTGTGGTTTAACCCACAGCGTCACCCACGTCCCATTGGGCTGCCTCTAAGTCAGTCCAAATGAGAGTGGCATGAATGAACCAACGTTAAGCCATGTCAATTAATTTCAGGGGGTCTACTCTGGGCAGGACTAGCATTAGACGCGACCAGCTTACATGCAAAGCACTATCATACCACTCTAACCGTCATGGCTCCCCCTGCAAAGAACCCTGGGACCTGCACTTCATCAAGGGGATGCGAGGGGATCCTTTGGGGCCAAGCTATGACTGTTAAAGTGGTATAAATTAGCATAAACCTTTTTTACGCTGGTCTTTGACGCCTGAGTTGCGTGTTTTCGGAACCCACCCATTTGGGAGAGGTAATAAGTTTTTAGCTGTTTTAAATTGCTGTAACCTACGATGGGACCTTGCTGAGGTGATGCGATCTGAATCAATGCACCGCAGAGTGCTTTGAACATGAGTGCCCTATATACAGATGATGATGATGATGATGATGCCACTGTTACAAGGGGACCAAGGCAGCTGAGGGTTTGAGAAAGGTAGTGTCCGAACACAAAGGAGGGATGTGGTGGAAGGCGCAGATGATAATTCTCAGTCGCAGCAAAGTGGCTGTACCCATAAGCACTGCACCCCTGAGGAGCACAGGAAGCTGCTTTGCACAGAGCTCCATCTAGCTCAGTATTGTCTACACTGACTGGCAGCAGCTCTCTCGGGTCTCAGATCAGGGATGGGGCGTCTTTCCCAGCCCTACCTGGAGATGCCAGGGATTGAACCAGGGACCTTTGCATGCAAAGCATGCTATCCGCCAGAGTAACGCGTTCCCCCCCACGCCCCCCTCTTCATGACAAGGCTGTCAATTACAGCCTTCACTTACGAGGCGAAGATTAAATGAGCTAAATATGTAGAGCCTGTCTAAGGAAAATGAAAAAGGAAGGGTGACTGAATTGAGAGGGGAAGAGGCAGAAAGGGGTGTTTTTAAATGGGAGGTAGCAAACTGATGCCCGTTTCTAAAAGAGCAGCACAGATAAGGAGAATTCTGTAGGGTGCTCACCCAGCTTGCCTGACCCTCCACTCCCTCTGCTGTAACACCACCTGCCTAACCACAGCAGACTTCAGATTTGTAAGCTACTTAGTGCAGTTGCTGAACTTTTTCCACTTAAACCTCATGGACAGAGAGGATGCTGCAGAATTCTGTATAATACCTGACACACACACCCCTAAGCTTTGGTTAAGACAGATGTGGGGAACCCTTGGACATCTGGATGTTGCTGAACTACAACTCCCCTGATCCCAGGTTATTGGCCATGCTTGCAGGGGCTGATGGGAGTTGTAGTTCAGCAACTTCTGGAGGGTCAAAAGTTCCCCATTTCTGAGTTAAGAGATTAACAGCAGGACATGGTTTGATGGCCGCCTTTGAGGTTTGAATCCCCCCTTCCTTGATCCAGCATTCTCTCTGTACCAGAGCATTCTCTGGTTGGCCACTGTGAGAACAGGATGCTAGACTGCTTGGGCCACTGGCCTGATCCAGCAACAGGACTCTTCTTATGTACCCAGTTACCCATCTTAACCAGAGTTTCAAGACTGGGTATTTGCAAACCCTGGTTAGGAGGAACCCCGATTAGCGCGAACCAGGGTTTGTGATGCTGCAGATCTATTACCTTTCTTTATAAAGCAGCTTAAACAAAATCAATCAGGCACTGTAGATAAATTAAAAATAAAGAAGTTAATGCCGTAGGAGGCAAGGACAAAAGGAAGGAAAGGAGCAGGGAAGCATAATAGACCCAATAAAGTCAGTCTTCTCAAGCAAGGGCTATAGGATCCAGGCGTTGAAAAAAGGGCAGAGGAGAAAGTAAAAGCATAAGGAGAATTGTTCCATGGCATGAGTTAAAGCAGCGCTGATGTACAGAAGCAGCCCTATGACAAAGGGAAAACCTTTTAGGAATCCCACAAAAGACTTATGAGAAGTTTTAGGGGCTGGTCTAACTCTGAACCATGGGCGGTTGCTGCCCTCTATAGGGCAAGCGGTGTATAGCATGGGATCCCTGGACCCCTCGCAAGCTGCAATTAACAGAGATACTCACACAAAACAGCCAATTCTCCAAATGAGCAGTTTCAGGTGGGTGGCACCAATCTACACAGGCAAGTCCGAAGGCCTCCACGGGTAACATTTCATTCATTTACTTATTGAATCTATGTCCCACCCTTTTCTCCAAGGAACTGAAGGTGGTATGCATCGTTCTCCCCCTCCTCATTTAATTCCCACAACAACCCTGTGAGGTAGGTCAAGGAAAGACTGGCACAAGGCCGCAAGCTCTGTGACACGATGGGGATTTGAACCCGGTGTGTCCCAAGTCCTAGTCCGACACTCTAACCCCTGCACCACATTGGTGCTCAAACCAGCGGCATGCAGTCACCCCCATGGCATGGGCTGCCCTAACATACCTTTGTCAGCCATACCTGTGTACAAGGTAGGAGGAGGCAGGGACGGATTGCATTCAATTACAACGTCTTGTCGGGATGCGCGGGGAATTTCAAGGAAGCGCTGCTATTGATCTGAGGCCAGGCGAGTTAAGCAGAGCTGACAGTTCCCCTTTAAACATGCTCCCTCGGTAAGTACATTTGCATTCGCGGACAGGGCGCGCGCATGAATTTGTCCAGGTCAACACATTAAAAGGAATCGACAGATTAAAAGAGTGCATTTTGCACGGACCACAGGGAAGGGAGGGTGAAGGGGCAAAAAAAAAAAATGAAAGAAAGAAAAGCCACTCGATGAACAGAGTCAGCAGTAAATAGACAAAACCAAGAAAGAAAGGAAAAGAAGAACGATTCAGCTCAGAACTCCACCAAGAGGTCAAGCATCACAGAAAACAGTTTGACAAATTAATGCGTTCTCCCAACAGCCGATGAAAAGAAGTTGGCACAAGACGGAAAAACCATATTCCATCGTTCTCATGGTGGGCGTGCAATGCAGAGAGCTAAGAGACTTTAGCATGTACTGCAAGGGGGCTTTCTACAAACCCTATTCTCTCCCCACCCACAACTCCCTCTAAGTTCCTAGTCCACACTGTTGCAGAGATGGGCTCGTCTGCTTGGCACAGCCCTGAGCTCCCGAGAACAGCCTTGAGAACCCATAAAGGAGAGCCCTGCTGGACTGGAGCAAAGGCCCATCCAAGACCGGCATCATCTTCTCACAGTGGCCAACCACATGCCATTGCAAAATTCTCAAGCAAGACATCACCACCAGAGCACTCTCCCTTCCTGTGGTTTCCAGCAACTGATGTTCAGGAGCATCGCTGCCTCTGGCAATGTCAGCAGAGCACAAGCACTATGACTAGTAGCCACTGAGAGCTTTACCCTCTGTGGATTTGCCCAATCCTCTTTTAAAGCCATCCAGGCTGGTGGCCATCACTGCCTCTTGTGGAAGCGAGTTCCACAGTCTACCTTCCCAACATTTCATAGAAACATAGGAAGCTGCCTCTTACGGACGCAGGCCATTGGCCCACTGAGCTCAGTACTGTCTACACTGACAGGCAGTGGCTCCCCAAGGATTCAGGCAGAGTCGCTCCCAGATCTACCTGGAAATGCTGCAAGGAGCTTTCTGTAGGCAAGGTGGATGCTCCATCACTGGGCTGCAGGCCTTCCCTTCTGCAACGAAACCGAGCTCCACAATTTTATTTTTTTTAAGTTCTCTGCATAATATTTTCCCCAAGGTTCACTTTGAGCAGTCCAGAGAGAGGACCAGGAAGCCTCTAAAAGTCTATATATATTTCCCAATCGGTGCGGGGATTCCCAGACAGTTGGAGTCAGTGGGCAACTAACCCAGAGCCCCCAGTCAAACATTAGTCAGGATAATTTAGGACTGTCAGCCAGAGAAATGCTATCAGCTGAGCGACCTCTGGGCAAGCAGTAACCCTAATGGGCTTATAATGGCCTTGCATTCCTTCAGGCGGGTTCCTGTGGGTTTTGAATGCAGGGAGAGATTCCATCAGGTCTAGAAAAGGCTGGTGGTGCGGGTCAAAATAAAAGCAAGCTTGGTGGTGAGAGGGCGTTTAGCAAACCAAGTAGGATGAGGAGCAGTTGAGAAGAATACGGTATGCTTCGTTGGAGAAAAGAAAGTTAAAGTTCTTCAAATATCAGGAGGGCTGTCACATCAGGGCACGCTGTGGGCCCCACATGCCCTACACATTTGAAGCAGTATCACACCACTTTGTCATGGCTTCCCGCAAAGGCTCCTGGGAGCTGTAGTTTGTTAAAGGTGCCGAGAATTGCAAAGAGACCCCGCCCCCATCTCCTGTCACAGAGCTTCAATACCCAGAATTCCCTGGGAAGAGGGTCTGATCGTTAAATCATTCTGAGAATGGTGAATAACCCCTAAAAGCCCCAAATACTTTTGTATTACTTTACAGGAACGAGGCATCAAATTTAATTAATTAAATAACAACTACTAATACTACTTCTTGATCATTTTAGGCACTCTTTTACAAGGTTCTGCACACACGCACATTGCCTCATCTCCTACAGGTCCTGCAAACTTATCATAATGCAAACATCCTCAATTTGTATTATCTACATAGGTGGAATATGTATGGAGCTGGGTGCAGAACTTTATTTATTTATAAATAGTAAATTTATTAACTATTCTTAATAATAATGACTCCTATCTATGTAGTATTTTGTACACAATTGCATATTTATCTGCAATGCCTTAAATTATCATTCACCCAATACGTGCATGTGTATAAAATATCATACAGATAAGAAGAAATCCAAAATTCTTATTAGAAATATATACCGTGAAAATAATACGCTGAACAAGTATGCATCATCGTTCATCTCGCCCTCACTCCCAACCCTTCATATTTTTCATTTTTTTAAAAAATCCCTCTTTAAAGATGGCAACAATAACCGTTCCGACTCCTGTCCAAATGATCAATCATCTGTACATCATCTAAGCCCTAATAATGCATGTGGATTGATCCAAGCCTTGCACTTTTATCATTCCAATAAACGATAAACGCAAGGTCCGTTTTCCCTATGATCTTTTCAGAAGTTTGCATTTTTTAAAAGAAATTACTTTATTAGATATAACAATGCAGATGTCTGAGAGGTGCAGAAACGAGCAACTGCTTGCCTCATGTTTGAAATGATATCGTCCACAACTTATTAGAAGGAAAATGGTGCAGAGAGGAGAAGTGGTTATTGCAGAGGCTTTAAACAGTTCTACAGATAATAAGATCATGATACCACGGAAGCACGGTCAATAATAGGTCCTGAAATACAATCAAACCCAGATAAGAATCATACTTTGCAGGAACTTGCAAACGACCACCATGCAGCTGCACGGGCCATAGGTTTGGCTTTGCCCTGGAAACTTGCAGAGAATGAGAAAGTTTTTCAGGTATCGCAACGAATAAGACCTTCTTAAATCAGGTATAAAGGGAAAAAGCAGAATTAGTGCTCCATTTTCTATTTCTATGCAAAGTACACTCAGGCCCCTGAAAGATATAGCTTCTACAGTCTTATTGCTAAGAGAAAAGGCTTTTGTCTCCACTGATCAAGTGCAGTTCCACCCGTTCTTTTTACGCAAAGCCAAACTCTTTGCTTTGAGCAGAATGTCCGACCAAGAAAGAAAAAGGGAGGAGAGAGGGGAAAGGCTGTTTAGATTCCACAAGTGCTTGAAGGATCGAGGGGGGAAATTGGGCAGCAGAGAGACAGGCGGGGGGGGGGGGGGGCGGGAGAGAGAGAGAGAGAGAGAGAGAGAGAGAGAGAGAGAGAGAGAGAGAGAACGGCGGCCGTGTCACCGAGCATCTGGACTCAAGGAGAAAGCTGATCCCACGCCAAGGGATGACAAACGCTGGCTGTAAACAGCACCAGAGCGAGCTGCTGACGCTCCGAGAACCACAAGGTTACACTTCCCATCGCGGAGCGTCCAGGCGAAATTTTAATGGGCCAAGACCGACAGCAGGGAAATGAGAGGCCAAAATTAATAATAATAATAATAATAATCGTAGATTACAGCCCCCCCCCGGCCTCAGTCCATTTGCTGCCACCACTGCGGACAAAGGGCGCTGCTGCCTCCCCGTTAGAAGCAGAGCTTGCTATTAAAGATCGCAGAGGTTACTCCAAGGGGACTGGGCTGGGTTTTGATGAACTACGGCGGTGGTTTGGAGAGGACTTTTTGTTGTGTTTCGCTGGCTTAACAAATGGTGGTGATTAAAGTTTCTAGCTCTCAAGCTAATGGGACAGAAGCTTGGAAAGGTAAATGCAATGATGCTTGCAAAATATTTGGAGGGAGGGGGTAATGTCCCAACTCTCTCCCTCCAAAGACTTGTTCCTACATATTCACCCAGGGACAAGGGGCAGTCCTTTCTCAGCTGTTATGGCTAAACAATACTGACAGACCCACCTTTCTAATACAGTACTGTCCACTTCTTCTTTTTTAAAAAAAAACCAAAACGTATAAGAGAGACACCTGAACCTAGAAGCTGCTGCAACATCTTTCGCCAAAGTATCCTGCTCAATTGTGCAACGGGATGCTAGCACGTTTCAAAATGGGGGAAAGGTGGGACAGCGCTCGTTTTGCTCAGGGGCACATCCAAATTTGCCAGGAACCATGCTGAAACCGGCTTGCCCCAGTGAGCAACCTGGCTGCCAAATTCTGCACCAACTGTAATTTCCAAACCGTCATCAGATGCAGCCCTACACATGATGCCTGCCCGAACGAACGCAAGAAGCCCTGGGTAACTAATAAGCTCACACTAGAGGTCTGCGGCACTGAACGACCAGCGAGTCAGGCCGTAAGTGGGGAGCGAACGGCCGATTAGTTAAAAGGGTCTCTACGGATGCGTGGCTGGAAGTGATGACGACACCTAAGCAGAAATGAAGAGGCTACGAGAGGAATAAGAGAGGGAGTAAGCAGAAAAAATTAATTAAAAAGGAAGCAGGATTAAAAGCCCCCGTTCCTTTTCCACATGAGCTCCGTGGTACCCTCACATGCATGAAGGTTCGTTGCGAGATCAAGATTATATTTCAGGGACACTGAATTTTATTTTATATTTTCTTGATTTGTGCTGCGTTTTCCCCCACACCTTTTCCCAACGAATTATTTTTATCTTATATCTATGTCTATATATAGATATATGGCTGCGATGCGTTCCTCTTTTCCTCGGAGCAATTATGAAGCAGTATATAAAGAGCAGGGGAGATGATGTTAATTAAACAGAAGGTAATTTCTGTCAGCCCACAGGGTGGGGGGCAGAGAGTGAGCCGCCTGCCATTCTCCTTGGGAAGAAGGAGAAGAAAAATCAGTGCGAAAGCATAGGTACTTGCATCAGCAAGAAACAGCTTTAATTTAAAAAAAAAAATTGCAGACAAGAGCATGAAGGCACGCGAGGCAGCAAATCTGGAGCTCTGCCTGAGCTTCGTCCTACTAGCAAACCCACTGAAATGAATAGAAATGACAGACGTAGGCCTGTTACACTTTTTGGTGCCTGCTTAAAGCCTGCAAAAGGGACGCGGGTGGCGCTGTGGGTTAAACTATTTAGCTAAATATGTTAAGATAATTTAATTGGAAAAGCTTGCGAATAATAGATAGGCTTAGGATTCAAATATGTAAGGATAAGATTCAAGATGTTTAAAGATAAATTAGAAAGAATGAAAGATGTTAAGTGACTAAGTTAACTTTCTGAGAAAATTGATTTTGGAAAACTGTTAAAATGATATATAATGAAATTCAACCAAGGGGATTTGAGGAAGTCACTAAATAATGTTACCAAGATTTAAACAGGATGTATGTTTGTGTGTCTGTTTGTGTGTTTTAAAATTTTGGGGGAAATTAATAAAAAATTTGAAAAAAATAAAAATAAACCACAGAGGCTAGGACTTGCTTTTCAGAAGGTCGGCAGTTCGAATCCCTGCGACGGGGTGAGCTCCCATTGCTCGGTCCCTGCTCCTGCCAACCTAGCAGTTCGAAAGCACATCAAAGTGCAAGTAGATAAATAGGTACCGCTTCAGCGGGAAGGTAAATGGTGTTTCCGTGTGCTGCTCTGGTTCACCAGAAGTGGCTTAGTCATGCTGGCCACATGACCCAGAAGCTGTATGCCGGCTCCCTTGGCCAATAAAGCAAGATGAGCGCCGCAACCCCAGTCAGCCATGACTGGACCTAATGGTCAGGGGTCCCTTTACCTTTAAAGCCTGCAAGCCTATCCAGTCATGCAGAAGCTACACTAGAGGAGCCTGCTGGATCAGACCAGTGGCCCCATCCAGCATCCTGTCCTCACAGTGGCCAGCCAGATGCCCCATTGGGAAGCCCACAAGCAGGTCCTGAGCACAACAGCACTCTCCTCGTTTCTAATTCCTAGCAACTGGTATTCAGAGGCCAATGGTCTCTGTCCCTGCGTTAAACAGTAGCTAAGGGCAGGAAAAGCAAACAATGGTCTACTTCAGGGATGCGGAACCTCTGGCCCTCCAGATGTTGCCAGACTCCAACTTCCACCAGCCCCAGCCAGCAAAGCCAGTGGTTAGGGGGTGGTGATGAGAATAACATCTGGAGGGAAACAGGTTTCTCCCACCTTTGGTTTGGAGTGAGAAATTTGAGGGTGTGTAAGGCACATGTGTGAAACATCCCAGAATCCTCTGCACCTTGGAGGCCTTCTGCGGGAGGCCTTTCAATAGGGAAAGACGTAGGGTCTGGGAATCTTAATTATGATGCTTTGTTCTATAGCAGGAACACCGAAATCTCAAAATCTGCTTGATGAGGAACACGAAAGGAGGTTGAGATTTTGTAGAGGGTTTCCCTGATGAAGAAGCTGGATGTACTACAGTGGTACCTCGGGTTAAGAACTCATTCTGGAGGTCCATTCTTAACCTGAAACTGTTCTTAACCTGAGGTACCACTCTAGCTAATGGGCCCTCCCGCTGCTGCCGCCACCGCACGATTTCTGTTCTCATCCTGAAGCAAAGTTCTTAACCTGAGGTACTATTTCTGGGTTAGTGGAGTCTGTAACCTGAAGCGTCTGTAACCTGAGGTACCACTGTACTACCTCTCAGGTTAATCTGCATACACACAATACACCACACATTTCATTTTCATCAACGAATGGAGAAACTCTCTGCCAATAGAAGAGACTGGTTACGTGCCACAGTCCTCAAAAGAAAAATCTCTGATTGAGAGCAAGCAAGTCCTTCATGGGTGGTTGGAGATGACCCTCTGCTCACCCAGGAAAAGATAAGGAGGCGGGGGGGGGGGTTGTCACTAAAGGTCAAAGTTCAGAGGTCACCTAGAGAGCACCACGCATAGCGATACTTGGGTCCTTCTGTCCGAGACCAAGGAGTTGACTCTGAAAAGAAGTGGCCAAACAGATGCTCTTTTCAAGAGAACAAGCCGGTCAAAAAACACACAAAAAAGCAACCACATGGACATGCAGCCCATACCTGGTTGAGTTGAATTACGTGAAAGCAATGTTATTCTTTTGATTCCCCCACCCCACAAACGCAGGACTCACCAGAGCTTCGCGGGATGCTCCATTCTCAGCTCCAGAAGAAGAGCCAGTCTGTAAGAAGAAAAAGAGCAAGGTTAGAGTGCCACCCAATGGTCACTTCTAAGCACGCTTAGCTGCTCTGACATACATACAAACAAACAGGAGCCATGACTCGCCAGGAGAGCAACCACTTTGAATGCTAAAAGGTCTCCGATTCAATTCCCAACATCTCCAGTTTAAAAAGCACCAGGTCTTACTGGTGAGGAAGCACTGCTGTTTCGCCCAAAAGGGATGTTATTTAATATTTTTGATTGTGATATTTATGGAGATGTTGTCGAAAGAACATATGATTTACACGCCTCCGGCAGCAAAACTGGTGATCACTGAGCAATGGAAACCTGTTCCAGATCTTTCTTTGGAGCATCAGCACCAGTTTACTTTGTTTGTTTTATTTATTTATTAAACTTATTAGTCACTTGGCACCCAAAGGTTTCCAAGCAACTTAACGTTAAATAAAAATATATGCACATACATAATAACGTAGCGGGGGCAGGGAAGGGGGTAGGGATCGTACAATACATTAACATCTCATTTAACACACAACTTGTGGAAAAGCAAAAACAGCATGCCGGCAATATCCAAACCATAAACAAAGCAATAGTCCTACCCACTAATTAGCAGATGAACCTCAACCAGTACTTTTTTGAATGCAGCCGTTATGGAAAAGTTTACTCTGTGACTGAAACGTCAAGAAAAACGGGGAGTCTTTTCACTTGATTTGGCATACAGTGGTACCTCAGGTTAAGTACTTAATTCGTTCCGGAGGCCCATACTTAACCTGAAACTGTTCTTAACCTGAAGCACCACTTTAGCTAATGGGGCCTCCTGCTGCTGCCACGTCGCCGGAGCCCGATTTCTGTTCTCATCCTGAAGCAAAGTTCTTAACCTGAAGCACTATTTCTGGGTTAGCGGAGTCTGTAACCTGAAGCGTATGTAACCTGAGGTACCACTGTACTGATTTCCCCCTGAGATCTGGCTTTTTGAAGAAGCTGTCCATTCAGGCTTGGGAAATGTGGCAAGCAGGTATCATTAACTCATTGGTCTTGTACATATTTTTAATTACTTATTTAGCGGTTTTTGTTATCTTTCCTCTGCTGCAGTGTGAATTAAGTTGGAGCGATATGGGGCGATAAGTCCTTTAAACAAGATGCATGCCCAAAGGTTTTGCCATGGTTTCTGTATGCAACACATCCTTGCTTAAGATGCCTGCTACTCAGCCCTGGGCAAAAAGGCTTGCTGCCCCCTACAAACGCAGAAGAGAGGGGACAAAGCCAAGACAAACCTCCCCCCTCTCCACGTGCAGAACCAACAACCTTCAGAAGTTGTTCAGCATGGCCCACCAGTCTGGCCCCTGCTGTAAATTTCCCTAAAACAAGCAATACCAGTGAAAACATTTTTTTGACAACTGGGTAATTTATACTCACGCTAAGAGGCTGTGCTAATAAAAGGATGGCAGATTTATAAATCAACATGTGTGTGTTAAATTAGGGCAAAAAAATAATTGAGGAGCAGGCAACCAGCATGCCAAGCAGACCTAGGACGAAGGAATAAGAATCTTAAAAATAAATGACAGCTCAGGTTTCCTCCCCTGCAAGTGTTTTCATGCAAAGCTAACAAGGCACTGAAGCACGGAGCAATTAAGACTGTGGCCACGGTCCAAGGAAAAATTGGTGTGCACTTGGATCCAGTGAAATCACAGAATCACGGAGTTGGCTTGCAACGGGGGCAGGGTAAACCTCAGCCTGAGTGGGGGATAGGGCACCCTCACGATGCCAAAGTGCTCAGCAGTCGTGCTTGGCACCCTCTGTGAGTGTTTTCACCAGACTGGAATGTGGCTTTGAATTCTGATCATACCTCTCAGTCACCTGGATGGAGGCTGTGTGTGTGTGTGTGTGTGTGTGTGTGTGTGTGTGCGCGCGTGTGTGTGGAGAAACCAGCCTGCTGTTCGAAGCTAAAATTTGCATCCATTGCTCCGCCCACATCTGCTCTGGCCGCGGCCACCACTGGAATGTGGCCCCTGGAAGGTTGCGTGGAAAGGAATATGGCCCTCAGGCTGAAAAACGTTCCCCACGCCTATGCGTTGCGTGAAGAAGGATTTTCTCCTATCTGCCTTGAATCTTCCAATGCTCAGCTTCATTGGATGCCCAAGAGTTCTAGGGCGAGAGAGGGAGTCAGCTGCCAGTCAGTGTAGGCTAGGCAGAGGCAAACTTGGCCCTCCTGATGTTTTGGAACTACAATTCCCATCATCCCTGACCACTGGTCCTGTTACCTAGGGATCATGGGATTTGTAGTCCCAAAAACATCAGGAGGGCTGAGTTTGCCTATGCCTGGTGCAGGCAATACCTCGCTAGATGGATGAACGGGTCTGTCTCAGTATAAGGCAGCTTTCTACAACCCTCTGTCTTAAGGGAAAGGCTGTAGATCAGTAGTAGAGTCACAGAACTGCAAAGCTGGAAGGTACCCCGAGGGTCATCTAGTCCAACCCCCTGCAATACAGGAATCTCAACACCTGCCTTGCACACAGAGGGTCCTGGGTTCAACCCCCCAGCATTTCCAGGTAGGGCTAAGAGAAGACTCCTGTCTCTGAAACCAGGGAGAGCTGCTGCCAGTCAGTGAAGGCAATACTGAGGTAGATGTATCAATGGTATTGACTTAGCATAAGGCAGCTTCCTATTTTCTATTTTTCATGTTTCCCCCCTCACCATTGTAGAAACGCTTTTCATGTTGGAAATGCATCCCCCACATGGAGTCCTAACATGCTCTCTATCATCTTCTCTCAGAAACCAGATCTCACTTTATTTCCCCCCCCCAAAAGCTGTATTGAATTTTACATAAATGTACAGATATATAAAAACTTCCGGGCTCCTCAGGGACCCGGCCTGAATGATTCACCCAATTAGATCTACATTTGGCTATTATGTAGGATATTGAACCACATCAATCAGTTCAGGTTAAGATGAAGGACTAAGAGAAAGAGACAGATGTCTTAAGATAGGTCTCTAAGGAAACGGGGAGGGGGGGTTCCTTAAATAAAAAAGTACATTGTTGAGATCAAGGGCAGCTTTTGACCTACACAATCTTGTAGACCTCAGCCTTTTGGATAACTTTCAATTATTGTTCTTTTAAAAAAAATCTTATGCTTCTAGATCTCATGATTACTTGGGAGGTGGGCTGTTAACAGAAACACTTAATGGATATAGTCATGTCAAAGGGTCAAACTCTTTTCCTCAAGAGATGTTCAAAATATTCATTTAGTTATTATGAGACATATATGGATAACTACTTATTTGATCTGTATTTTTTAAAGTTGTAATTTTACTGTACTATGGGGGGAATCGCAAAAAAGAGGGGGGTAACTAGAGCAGATGTTCTTAGAGCACACTGCTTGCTATTTAAATGATGTAATCCTGGGCATTTGAACCCTGGTTGCTGCAAGACCTCTTTTGACACACATACAGTTCCCACTTTGAAATACCATGCCTGGTCTTGCAGTAGGATTGCCGGGTTAAGATCAATTGATAAAAGACTTATAGTGACTTAACTGGTTTACCACTCTTGAAACTCAGGTTCACCATGTGATTTGAGGCTGGCACTGAGGAAGAGCAGGGCTCTCCCACTTTTAGCAGCTTGCAGTAGGCAACAGTTCAACAGGTTAAACCTTTTCTAATACAGAAACACTGTTACGGGGAAAGCTTCACCTGTCGACAGCAACCCTATGGAAAGAGGAAAAGTCGGAAGCAGGGACCCTTCCCTAGTGGTCAAGATGCATGAATAAAGGAAGCTGTCTGCTTCAGACTTGATGGACGGCGAAGAGGATATCAATGTGTCTGGTGGAGCTTAAGAGTGTACGAAGAGTCTCGCTGTTGAATCAGCCCCACAGCCCATCTAGACTGGCATCCTATACTCAAAGTGGCCAATCAGAAGCCTCTGGGGGGTCTGAAAGCAGGACCCAAGCACAAAAGCTCTTCGCCCCCCACCCCTTGTGCTTTCCAGACCCTGGTGTGCAGAAGCATCACTGCCTCCAATCTGGCTGGATTCAACCCTCAGTTTTAAAAGTTCTGAGGAATAACAAGGCTTAAGGCAATATGCAACTCTATGAAATAACGGGGGAAATTACAAGTGAGTTTTTATTCCGTTGGAAGTATACACCTGTAAGATGGTTAATAGTCAACAAATGTATACAGGCAACTGCTCATTTGTGCAGGGGTTACGTTCCGAAGCACCACATGCATAAATTAAATCACATATATTGGGAACACCATGGAAAATGACTGCAGACACCCTCTAAACCTCTGGAAACCCTTGGAAAACTCTTTTAACAGCTCCACCAAACTCCACCACAATTGCTCCCTCCAAACCTCCTAGTTCAAACTCCAGCTCTACACAGGCCTAAAAAGGTCAGTGCAAAGGCTCCTGGGATTGAACTTGCAAAGGCTCGGGGGCGGGGGTGTTGCTAAATGCTATTTTTGCACCATTTTTGCTGTTCCCGCAATCTTCTCGGGCCATTATTGCCCCTTTTCATGCCACATCCAGGTTTGTCGCAATATGCAAGGTTGCACGTGCCTCAAACACATGTAAATGGAGAGTTGCTTGTACTTAAATATTTAAAACAAAAAAAATCCTTCCAGTAGCACCTTAAAGACCAACTAAGTTAGTTCTTGGTATGAGCTTTCGTGTGCATGCACCTTAAAGTTGTGTCTTTAAGGTGCTACTGGAAGGAATTTTTTTTTGTTTTGACTATGGCAGACCAACACGGCTACCTATCTGTAACTTAAATATTTAAATATAATTAATAGGTTTGGGGGATTGGTTTTTGTTTTTTTTTAGAATGATCTTTATTTAGCAAATTAGTGATACTAGCAAAGCCAGCCTGGTATATATGCTAGTTTAAGCTACTTCTAGGTTGATCCCTGTTTGTTAACTAGAGCTGCAATCCCTATACGCACTTACCTAGGTGTGAGTCCTGCTAGCTCAAGGAAACATAATCCTGAGCTGACATGCTTGGGATTTGCACTGTAAATCCTTATTTATGTGGGGCTGAGAGCAGGACCTGGACACAGCAAGGACTCTCCCCTCCTGCAGTTTCTAGCAAATGGTATTCAGAAGCATTGCTTTCTCCAAAAGTGGAGACAAGAGGTATCTTTTGACTGAACCCAGGCTTCTTTCAGAGGTGGGATCAGGAAGGAGGGCAAGGTGCCTGAAACTGATGAATTCAACCACCCCCAGGTTTCCTGCAGTCTCTCTCTCTCTCTCTCCTTCCCCCTAAAGGGACAGAGCCTGAGAATATGAAGTTCAGCCAACTCCAAGGACACCAGAACTGGAGTGAGCCAAGGCAGAGGCAAGCATTGCCCTCCAATACCTACGCAACAGAGGTGATTAGGGATATGGGGCGGAAGATTTTCCACAGGGGATGGGGGACGATTCCGAAATCCAAAATGTTCCCTTCTTCTATTTTTCCATGCAAAACGTTTTTTTCCCCATTTCATAAGTCCAGTGAGGAAAGATTGCAGCTTTTGGAACTTTCTGATTTAGAGAAAAGGCAAGAAATGTTTAAAATTATGCATGGCATGGAGAAAGTGGGTAGAGAAAAGTCTTCTTTGCCTCTTTCAAAGCACTAGAACATGTGGACATCCAATGCAGTTGGACGATTCAGTGCAGATTAAAAAAAAGGACTTTCTTCATGCAGCGCATAGTTAACCTATGGAACTCATTCCCACAGGAGGCAGGGATGACTACCAACCTGGGTGGCTTTAAAAGATTAGACAAATTCATGGAGAATAAGGATAACTATGGCTACTAACCATGATGGCTAGGCTCTGCCTCTCTAAGTCAGAAGCAGTAATGTTTCTGAATACCAGCTGCTGGAAACTACGGGAGGGGAGAATGCTATTCTGCTTGGGTCCTGTTTGTGGGTTTCTCACAGGCATCTGGTTGGCCACTGTGAGAACAGGATACCAGACCAGATGGGCCACTAGCCTGATCCAGAAGGTTCTTCTCATGCTCTTGCATTCTTAACAGTAACAATTAATGGACACCAGCTACAACCAGGGTATTTGGCAAGCTTAGCAGTTTCAATGTTTTCTGGGTTTGCTTACTGAAAACAAGCAAACAAGCTATGCTCAATCACTTCTCTAAGCCTTAAGAGTCTTCACCAACCTGTTTCCTTCAAATTATTTTGGACAGCATTGTGGACTACACATGCTGAGGCTGATAGGAATTATAGTCCAAAACATCTGGAGAATGCTACATTGGCTCTAAAGCGATGCTCTTCAGCCTTGGGTCCCCAGATGTTCAACTACAACTCCCATAATCCCTGATCACTGGTTAAATCACCTGGGGGTGATGGAGCCTGTTGTCCAGCTTCTGGGGACCCAAAGTTTGAAGAACACTGGTCTAGAGAATCAGCAAATCACCCTCTCAAAATATCCTGATTTGCACAGGACAATCTCCTAGTTCAACTTTTTTCTAGAAAGCAGTTAAGGCAGTGATGGCCAAACTTGGCCCTCCAGCTGTTATGGGACTACAACTCCCACCATCCCTAGTTAACAGGACCAGTGGTCAGGGGTGATGGGAATTGTAGTCCCAAAACAGCTGGAGGGCCAAGTTTGGCCATCACTGAGTTAAGGGGATGAGATTTCTTGCAGACCCCCCTCTCAGTAGGCTAATCCAAGCCAGGTCACTGTTTTCTTCCCTACACCCACAAACAATGGTCTCTACTCAGAGTAAAGCCACTGAAATTGATGAACCTAATTTAATCATGTCTGTTAACTTTAATGGGTGTACTCTGAGTAGGACTAGCATAGGATATATGGTAATACCATGTGCCCAAATTCGGGCATTGCAACTCAGATGCTGGCTAGTTTATCAGTAACTCAGCAGCAATGGAAGAGGAACCATGTGAGAACTTTTGATCCTTCACATTAAACAGTAATTTGTCTTTAATTGTGGCAATTGGGAATCTCAGGCTCAGGGGCCCTATAGGCTCCTGGATTCCCCCAGGAGGGATTCTTTAACAGCTGACAAGATTGGTGGGAGAGGAGGAAGAACCCAGTTAGAGAAAGAAGAATTTGTTGCAGCTTGAAGACAAACCCATTTATTACGACATAAGTCACTGTCTCTCAGCCTAACCAACCTCACAGGGTTGTCTGTGAGGATAACTGGGGAGGACGAAAACTATGTACACCACCTTGAGCTCCTTGAGGGAAAAGGTGGCATTTAAAATGTAATAAATAAATAAGCCAGAATCAAGCAAATTGATACCTCCCCAGATGTTGTAAATTTCTACTGCCATTATCCGCAGCCAGCATGGCCAATGGTGAAGGATGATGGCAGTTGTAGTCCAGCAACATCTGCAAGGCTGGAGGTTGCTCACCCCTGTTCCTAAATGGGTGAAAGGCTTTATACTGCTATGCATGCCAAAAAGGAATGGCTTTTACCAGGTGACTTCCTGCCTGGCCTTCAAAAAACCAGAGAAGAGGCACTACACACGAAAATTAGCAGATTTGAGCTCACACAGTGCATATTATGTCCTCACACACCAAGGTTTGTGTAGAAAATGAGCAACTATGCACACAGAGAAGACATCTACTTAACAAATGGCAATAACAGTAATGAAAATAAGAATGGGAAACCTTTTTCTGTTCTGTGAAACATTCTGAGGGCCACATGTCTTGGCTTGGCAGAGCAAGAGGCAAAAGTGGACGGAACAACAAATGTAAATTCTACCTCTGTGCCGTGGGATAGTTTCTACACACAAACACTCTTCTCTAGCCCCCATCCAGGCAGGCAAGAGGCACTATCAGAGCTCAAGGACACATTCCAGCCAGGCCAAAACACTCAGGGTGTGACACAGAGACAGTGGGGTTCAGGAGAGAGGCAAAGTTCCAAGAACTTGACAGAGATGTCTGGTAGGCTACAGTTGGCCTCTAGGGATGAGGTTCCCCACCTTTGATGTAAAAAGAGCCACAATGCATCAGATCGAGGCTCCCCCTTGTCTAGCATCAGGCTGCTCATGGTAGCTAAGCAAACGGCCCGCTGGGAAGCCCACAAAGAGGGCTTAAAGCTAAGGTTGGTTGTTGGCATACATCTGTCTCGAGAGCCAATATAGTGTGCCTCCAGGGGCTAAGTCGAATCTCTGTGTTAGCTGCACTGAAGTGACCTCCCCTGGGTGCAAGCCTGGGCAGTGTGTATGGAGGTCCTGGACTACCCTAATGCCCTTTTGGCCTCACTGATGTGATTCAGAGGAAAGCAGAGCACTATGTTTGGCACCAGCTTGCATGCAGGAGTTGCCAGAAGGAAGCGCACAAGGCACTACCCAACCGTCTTAGGGATTCCACTGTGGATTTGTGTAGGGTTTACTTCTTAGCCCTTTCTTCTCCCAAAGATATCCTGCAAAGCAGTGGAGGCTTAGGATTAGAGATTTCCTTCTCCAAGATGGACTACCATCCCAGGTTGACAAGGCCAATCTGTCCCTATTAGAGCTACAATTTCCATCCCTCTGCCCATCCACCAGCAACTGGAATTCAGAGGTATGTCATCTCTGAACACTGGTGGTTGGTTTCATTTATTCCCTTTATAAAACTCTTATTATACTACCTGAAAGTTCTTGAAACAGCTTACAACAGATTGATTCCTGGCAGCTATCATGGATATGACATTATAGTTCACAAACAGCCCATGTGCTGCTTTCTGAAAGATGATGGGCAACTACTCCCATCACCCCCAGCTGGCACAGCCAATGCTCAGGCATGATGGGAGTTGTGGTCAACACAGAACAGTAAAAACATAGGCATCTGCCTTATGCCAAGTCAGAGCACTGGTCTATCTAACTCCGCATTTCTACACATCGACTGGAAGCAGCTCTCCAGGGTTTCAGGCACAGATCTCTCCCAGCCCTACCTGGGGATTGAACCTAGGATCTTCAACACTGAAGGCAGATGCTCTACCGCTGACCTACGGGCCTTCTGCCAAAATTAGTCCAGCAACATCTGGATGGTACCATGCTGACTACTGCCGGCATGTCCTGTTTCAGCCTTCTCCAACCAGGTGTCCTCCAGAAGCATCTGGCCTCCCAACATCATCCCTGACCACTGTGTCTGCTGTCTGGGGGGCCGATGGGAACTGGAATCAAGGAACACCCAGAAGGCCACAGCTTACTCAATCCCTCCTCTAAGATGGCGATGCCAGGGATCGAACATAGAATCCTTGCCATGCAACAGGTGTGCTCTGTCACTGAGCTCTCTCAAGAGGTGTGCAACAAGTGGTTTTTGCATACCTGTTTGGCAGGAGGCTGAAGAGGAATTATGGAGATGCCAGATGCAGACAGAAGTGGCAGAGAGGAAACTTTCCCCCCAATACAGCCCCTCTTAATATTATTTTACATATGCAAGGAAAAGATTACAAGGCCAACCTGTTCTCCTTGCTCCATGTGTGTAGGAGGAATGCAGGAATTATAGATGAGTTTCCCCAGAGCTGGGAGGGGCCCGGAGAAAACATAAGCTCCCCACCATTTTTGCCTATCCCAAGGGGGGGGGCGGAGTCTAGACTAAACAATGCCCCCTTCCTTCTTCACACATTATGGAGCAACAGATACCTACCTATTTCCTCTTCAGGAAGGCCACAGAATCACAACATGGGATTTCTCTCCCATTGCTTTTGAAATATTTTTTTTTTTGGGGGGGGGGGAGCCAATACAGAAAGAGGAGAGGGGTAACTAGCAATGCACACATCTTTACTCTGACCTCAATTAGGTGTAAAGAGCACACACCTCCTTCCCCACTTACACCCCAAAGTCCACTTCTGATTTCTTCACCACCACCAGTTTAGAAAAGTGGCACACAAGATCAAGCAGAAGGAGTGGAACTGACCTCCCTTCACCTCCTCCCTCCATTATGGGTCAAAGGGCACTCATTCCAACACAGATTTTCCCCACCCTTTTTGGAAAGGGAAGAACAGAAGGTCAAATGGGGAGAAAATGAGGCAACGGTCCCCTTCCACTCACTTCCTTGCCCCTTCCCTGTCAGGGTTGAAGGGCATCCACCCCTATGGAGGACAGAGGGATTACTCCCCCACCCTTAAAAATAAACAGATTGGAAGAGGCAATGCTCAAGCAGATGAAGAAGGGGGCAACTGGCACCCCACCCCCCACAATTCCTCTTCCAGCCCCTACTATTATGGAGAAAGGAAACCCAATTTCCCCTTCCTCTCAAAAGCACAAGTTTCTACCAATTATCCCTCATTGTTTGAAACTGAAATTAGGGTGTGTGCCAGAAGCTCAAGCAGGGAAGCAGAAGGAGAAGGGACCATCTAACCTCCTCCACTCCCTCTCATAATAGTGCAAAGGGCTCCCACCTCCCCCATTATTGGGGGTGGGGGTATAAAGAGACACTCCTTTTAGTCAGCGTTCGAAACTCCCATTGTTCTAGGCACATTTTGCGACAGGGAATTTCAGGAGCAGTTTCTGAGCTCTGGGCGCAGTACTGCACCTAAGATTTCAGCTTAAAACTGCAGAGTGGGAGGAAAGGAGGACCTTTTTCTGCCTCCCCACTTCCAGCTACTCTCTGAAGACTGGAGAACAGACTCTCTTAAGAATATTAGGGGGGTGGGCAGGGGCAGAACTAGACCATGTGAAAAATGAACATAAGATTTTAGCTGCAGTTCATTCATTTCCAGCTTTGCATTCTTGTTATATAAAAAAGCATGCCTATACATTCCATTGTTGTGCCCATAACCTAGGTTTAAGGTGCCATTTAGCTCCTAGCTTTCATATCTCAGTTTCGAACCCTGCTTTTAGTCCTAGTTCCCCATGCCTTTTCTTTTCTTTTTTTAATGGGGAGGGACATAAAAGAATGGGCAGCAAATAGCCCCTACCCTTCCCCCCCCAAAAAAAAATATGGGCAGAAAGCACCACATCCTGCTACCCCTGGGACACTCCTTTTTGCCATTCCTCCCTTAACCTTAAAAAGGGGGGCATAAGGAGTGGGCAACTACTAGCCCTCCCAGCCCCCATTTATAGGGCGAAAGACACCCCCTCCTCCAACCCCCGGAGACACTCCTTTTAGACATACCTCCCCTCCCTTTTTAATTGGGGGGGGCTATAAAAAGCGGGAACGAAGCCCTTCACATTATAGGGTTTTATAAGGCAACTGCCCCCTATCTCCCCACTAATTAAAGGGCAAAGGGCACCCCCCCTAATTATAGGGCAATAGGGCACTCACCTCCTGCAATCCCTGAGATTGGGGGGGGGGCTCAGAAAATCCTACTACAGGGATTTTTCCCCTTCACGGGAGGAGCGGGAATGAAAGAAGGTGAGGTGGCAAATGGACTCCCTCCCCTCCCCCAGTTATGGGGCAAAAGCCACGCACCACCTGCTCCTTCCTCACTGAGGGCACAGGGACCCCTCTATTTGGGGGGTGCCTCCTTCCTTTTGAAAGAGGGAGGGCAGCAGGGGCAGGCCCTGCGACTGCCCTCCCCCTTCCCCATCCTCCCCACACAAGTGCCCTTGTGGGGAGGGGGTCCCGGGGCGCCTCCCTCCTCCGACCCCCCGCTTACCTGCCCAGGTTGCTCTCCTTGCTCGGAGGAGGCCATGTTTCCAGACCCGGCTAATCGATCCTCGGATGCCATGGATGCTGAAGAGGGAAGGCGGCCGATGGAGGCGGAAGCAGCCGAACTCCGAGTTGCCGATCGACGAGGGAGAAGTCGCTGGATCTTTGCCTTCCTCTCCTTGCGAAATTTGCAGGGGGTTTAATTTAAGCCTGACGGCGGCAAGGAGGGGATAAGGGCTCGTTTGGTGGTTAGCGCGATCCTGAGCATGTCTGCTTAGAAATGCACAAGCTGCCTCTGGCCCATCTGCACCTTGGTGTTGCCTGCACTGGCTGGCAGGGGGTCTTCAGGGTTTCTTCAGGGTTTCAGGCAGGAGGCATCCCCTGCTGCTCCTGGGGATTGAACCTGGGGAGCTTCTGCAGGCAAAGCAGGTGTTCCACCGGCCCTTCCCTTAAGACAGTGGTTCTCAAACCTTTTTCTCCCTTCCAGGCACACTTTCAGAATAAAAATTAGTTCGCGCCACACAGGGTTTTTAATTGATAACTAATACACTGGAAAACAAAGAGAAACAACTCCCAGCAGTGCTTGATTTATAACATGGAGCACAACTAGTTTAGAATATGGCAATGGGATATCCAGAAAGTATAAAACAGTGCAGCTGCATAAGAACATTTATCACTGCACTGACTGGCAGCAGCTTTCCCAAGGATTCAGGCAGAGGGTCGCTCCTCCCAGACAGTCCTACCTTGGAGATGATGAAGGTTGAACCTGGAACCTTCCAGATATGAAGTAGACGCCGTACTGCTGAAAGAAGGGTCGTGTGTGACCTCCCCGATATCATTAAGAGCTCAGAGTAAGACGTGGTCTACAGTATCATGGTGGTTTTATTTAATTTGAATGAAAAAATTATATGAATTCACGAGGATCCGTCTAGATCCGCCTTTTACCTTTTTCCCAAAGTATCCCCGTTCCCTCTTGAAGCAACTACAGTATTGGCCAATTTGATAGTATGAAGCGAATGAATATGTAAACTTATCCTTGAACTGGAGACTTCGGAGAGATGCTGGCTGAGGAAGAAATAAATTAATGGGATTTCTTGCTTTGTCACCTCAAAATCGGGATTAGTTTAATTAGATAGATGAGAACTACATTTCCCATCGTGCAAAGAGGCGGGTTTGCCGTCCAGAGTGCGGAATGAATTTGGGAAGAGAACTACATTTCCCAGGCTGCATCAGCAAAGCGAGCTCTGCTCCGATTGGTTGCCTGCAAAGAGCGGTCTGAGACTTTCTCTATCTAACAGCCTTCTTTATAGCAGAGCCAAACACAAGCAGAGCGATGGCGGCTGGTTCCAGGCTTCCCCAGTTGAAGCAATGTCTCGTCAGGCAGAATGGCCAACAGGAGCAGCACGGGGTGGCGGCCTCCTGCCTCCGGGAGCTGCGAAGCAAAGGTAAGCGGGTTTTTCCCTCTCCCCTCCTCTTTTTACAGAGGCAGAGATTCCACAGGTGAAGCTTCCCCATATCAGTTTCCCTAGGTATTGAAAGCTGCACCGGTTGAATTTCGGTCTGGGATGCATCTTTAAAAGAGGATCTTACCTAGGGCGTTGGGGAGGTGGAAGCCCGGGAGAACAGCAGTAACTTGAACAACAAAAAGTCAAAATAGTTTTGTGGTACCAGAAAGATTAATGAATTTATTGTGGAATAAGTTTTCCTGGATCAGTGTCTGCTTCATCAGATGCATAAACTATTATCCAAAGTTGACAAGAATGTCTTCGCTCCCTCCCCCTCTCTCTCTCTCTCTCTCTCTCTCTCACACACACACACACGCACGCACCACACATATCACAGTTGTATTTCCCTGCAGGATTACAGTTCATAAATCTAATGGACTATGCTCCACAACATCATAAATCATACTTAATCATAAATTTGCTGGCCTGTCAATTACTGTCAGTTTTGCCACCCCTCTGGTTTTATTTTTTCCAACCAGGTTTCAATAAAGCATATATATTTTTTAGATTATGTAATAATAGTAAAACAGTATACCAGATATGAATTAGAATCTTAAATCTTGATATTTCTTTTCTTTTTCTTCTGACTTGCAATTAAAATGAGATAGCAGTTTCAAATAAATAACTCCAAACTGGTTTGGGTAAGTGATGAACTGAAGAGGAGCTGGGGTCTCAGTATAGAATCATGGTGCCCTCAGATAGCCCAGCTGATAGCTTCCGAAGTTCCCTGGCCCTCAAATTTTAGAGGGTTAGTTTTGCCTTTTCTTGGTGGTTGTTTGGGGGGGGTACCTGTTTCTTGTGGGGGTGCTGTTTCCTTCTTTTTCTGTTTCATCTTTTTTTGGTAGAGGGTTTTGCCTGTAGGAGGGAGGTTATGAGCATTAATAATTTTTCTTCTGTGAAATGGGTATTTTTTTGTGATGCCCACAAATGTACCCCCAGGCCCAAAGAGAGGGGTTAGGAGGCTCTGGTCTCCCAATGCAATTAAAATGTCAAGGAAATAGTGTGAAAGGTGCAGAAAAGCAGGGCCAGCCTACTCATGAGACAAAGTGAAACAACCGCCTCGGGCGGCAGGATCCAGAGGGGAATGCACAATGCACTGCATGCTGCTGTCACGGACACTGTGACAGCAGCAGCAGGCAATGTATTCCCCTCTGGATCCTGCTACCTCTTTGGCACACGCCACCCAGCTCAAAATGTTGCCTCTACAGTAGCCTCTTGGAGGTGCTGCTGGTCTCCTCCTTCCTTTGTTCCCTATTTAGAACTTTATTTCTCCTTTGTTCACCATATAGATCTTCACTCACCCATTCTTCCTTGGCTGGAGAGGCATCATTTTGTGGTTTGCCTCAGATGTCAACAAGTCTTGGGCTGGCTATGGGGGGAATGTCAACCAAAATGAGGCTGGAGCCCTTTCCCTATGAAGAGGGTCTAAAGATTTTGGGGCGTGATTGATTCTCAATAATGCAATATTATTGCACTTATTATTGAGGAGAAGTGCGTGGAACAGGTCTCGGTGTTTCGATTTCTGGGAATGGAGTTGAGAGATGACCTAACCTGGAGAGAAAACAGCAGAGACCTGATGAAGAGAGCACAGCAGAGGTTATATTTTCTGAGAATCCTCCGGAAAAACAATCTCTCAAACGACCTGTTGACAGCATTTTACCATTGTACTGTGGAGAGTGTATTAACTTACGGTCTGTGTGTGTGGTTTGGGAGCTGCACGGCCAGGGAAAAAACAATAATGCTGTCCAGGGTTGTAAAGACTGCAGAGAGAACCCTTCCCACCTTAGATCAAATCTATGCTGTCAGGTGCCATAGGAAAGCGGCAGAGATAGTGCGGGATGGTACGCACCCCAGAAATGATCTCCTTCAGCTTCTGCCTTCTAGAAGAAGGTATAGGGTTATAAAGACCAGGACTAGCCGCCCGAGAAACAGTTTCTATGCAAATGCAATTCTGGTTCTAAACACAGCATAAGGGGTCTCTATAGTATAGTGTATTTTAAAATGGGGTTTCAGATGTTTTAGGTTTTTTTGAATGTTTAATGTAGTTTTTCAATTTCATTGTTCTGCATGGGACAATGACAATAAAGATATCATATATCATATAATATCTATAAAGAACAAGAATTAAACTCTAGGGATTGGGCCCAGCCAGGCAACGCAAGCAACCCATCTGGTCACTTGGGACATGCTAATGAAGGAGGATGCAAACTGGATAGATGGGCTAATTATTCCTTGCAGTGTCAGAGAGGAGCACAAGTCTTGTGACCAGGTGCTGTGCAGAGACAGGTGTGCCTAATCCCGCTGAAATGTGAAGCACGCCTAACTGCATAGAATCAAGGCACTGGAATCTTGTTGCAAGGGGTTCCACAGTGCAGCGTTTGGACCGTGCAGCGAAGTTACTTGAAGAAACAAAATCGATTGGCGAGGGCAGAATGTAATAAAGCCTGGGTGTTCAGAAAGAGGAGCTTACGAGAAGAAAAGGCAGTAGACCTTCAAAAGGAAGTAAAAAGAAGAAGATGACCTAGTTGGGTGTCTTATGATTAAAGGGTGTGGACAAAACTCTTGTTAAAGCTCAATTGCATTAAAGAATTCTAATCTCCATTGGTAGGGAGGGAAGCTCTTGCTGAACCTGTGTTACTTGTGGCTCCCAGGCATTTAGAATTGCCCTGCAGCCTTCTAATACAGAATTGTGCACTGCAAATTACACACAGCTGACCTGCAAGCTTTTGTGCTGAAAGCTCTCATTCCTGCATAGCCCTGGGCAAGGAAAGCCACAGAAGTTACTTGACCTCACCCCCTATGTTTCCCCCCCCATCTGCATTAGTCACTTGTGCCATGTCATCTCAATTAGTGGCTCCCAATCAGTGGATCGCTTAACGATTTCTCTGCCTGTTTTAGCAATTGCAGTGGCACTGTGCTAGACGCCATATGATTTTTAATTGTATTTTTATTACTGCTTTTACTTCTGATACTGTTTATTGTATTACAATAAAAGCAGCAATAAAAAATACAATTTAAAAGCAATTTGATGTGGCCATTTCCTGTCTTCAAATGCAGATCCACAGGCACACAAACCACCCGAATGAAACTCATAGACCACCGCTGGTGCATAGTCCACCGTTTTGGAACCCCTAGTCTAAATGGAAAATAACAGACTCTCAGTTTACAAAGGTTTCCCTTCGTTCACCTGGATTCACTGGTTGTTCGCCCTTGGAGAGTGGCTATTTACAAAGAAGCTTTTAGCGTTGTACAATTTGACAAGAGGATACCTCCAATACTTACATAGTAAATTTGATGTGAGATAAATAATAAGGGGCCAAGCACTTCCATAACTACACTGTTTTATGTGTGTTGATTGTATTTTCCTATTCCTGGTTTTATTGTTAGTGCCAGAGGGGAGAGAAAAGGGCAAACACGTTTTTGTGTAAATAAAGTTAAATACACTTTCCACAGAAACTGTTGTATGCCGTTGGGGCCAAGACTTTCTGCGCTGTCGTGGTGACTCTTTAGGAACATAGGAGTGTCTGCACTGACCTGCAGCAGCTCCCTAGGGTTGCCAGGTGACATCCCAAGCCTTACCTGAAGACACCAGGGATTGAACCAGGGACCTTCTGCATGCAATAATAATAATAATATTTATACCACCAAGCTATATGGACTCTTCCCCTTTCCACAGCCTGTGACCTCCTAGCAATTGACAAGGCCTCAGAGCCCATCACGCTGGTACTGGCTGAGGATGGCACCATTGTGGATGACGAGGACTATTTTTTGTGTCTGCCGCCAAACACCAAGTTTGTGGCACTGGCAAAGGGCGAGAAGTGGTCCACCAGCAGCATAGGTAAGTGGAAGAGTTGAAGCTCTGTAGAATATGGATGCTGTGTGTAGGAGCAAATGAGGCCCTGGGCAAGAAGACCTTTCTTGCTGCTGCTGCTGCCACCACTACCTCCACCCCCTTTAGGTTCTTCAACTTTTTAGAACAGGTAACGACCAATTTGCATGCTCCCAATTGACACACGGCCGCAATTGCGCACATCATCAGGAGCACAACCCCTACACAAAACAGTCATTGCCTTACCTTATTGTTGCACTTGCAGACCATCACATGCTTTTGGTGGATATTTGACACCTGCCATATAAGGCATTAATTTGCCTAGAGCAGGGATAGCCAACATGGTACCTTCCCGATGTTGCTGGACCACAGCTCCCATCATCCCTGACCCATGGCCAAGCTGGCTGAGGCGGATGGGACTTGTAGTCCAGCAACATCTGGAGGGGCACCAGTTGCCCACTCCTGTTCCATGCTCTTAGCACTAGAGCTCTTGAACATCCAATAGCGCTGGAAGATTCAGGACAGATAAAAGAAAGTACTTCTCCATGCAGCATAGTCGGGACTCATTTCCACAGGAGGCAGCGATGACCATCAACTTGGATGGCATTAAAAAAGGATTGGACAAATTCACAAAGGGCAAAGTTGCTACTAGGCACGATACTTATGCTGTGCCCTCCGCAGTTGGAGGCAGAAATATTTCTGAATAACAGTTGCAGGAAGCCACAGGAGGGGAGTGTTCTTGTGCTCGAGTCCTGCTTGTGGGTTTTCCACAGGAATCTGGTTGGCCAGGGATGATGCTGGACTAGGTGGGCCACTGGCCTAACCCAGCACAGCTCTTCTTATGCTCTTATGTTATTTTAACCCTGATTAACTTAGGCTTAAGGGACGTGGGTGGCACTGTGGGTTAAATCACAGAGCCTAGGACTTGCCGATCAGAAGGTCAGCGGTTCGAATCCCCATGACGGGGTGAGCTCCCGTTGCTCGGTCCCTGCTCCTGCCAACCTAGCAGTTCGAAAGCATGTCAAAGTGCAAGTAGATAAATAGGTAGCGCTCCAGCGGGAAGGTAAACGGCGTTTCCATGCACTGCTCTGGTTCGCCAGAAGCGGCTTAGTCATGCTGGCGACATGACGCAGAAGCTGTACGCTGGCTACGTCGGCCAATAAAGCGAGATGAGCGCCGCAACCCCAGAGTCAGCCACGACTGGACCTAATGGTCAGGGGTCCCTTTACCTTTAACTTAGGCTTAGTTCAGTGTGGCAGTAAAAAGGACCAGGGAGGAGAACAGTGGCTGCAAGTTCCTCTCCAGGAGTCCCCACATTTGCAGAGCATCACTATAGCTTGGCCTACAGTGTTATGCGAACAAGCTGATTACTTTGTGAATTTTGGCATAAACCTGCTTAATAAGCTTTACCTTTGCACTTATAACTGTGGCTCTTTTCCAGATGGGGGCACAGCTTGGCTCAAGGAAGATGTTGCAGACGTTGACAGAGTGGACGGTGGTGGTGGAGAGAAGTGGAGGCAACTGGCCAGACAACTGAAGGATGACCTCTCCACCATCATCTTGATGTCAGAGGAAGACCTCCAGGTAAAGGAAGGCCCATGTGCCTTTGGCCACAGGGTGGGGGGAGTGAGAATCCTTCACCTTTGCTGTAAGAGGATGGACCTCATCTAATTCTAGGTGCTCATTGATGTGCCATGCTCTGACCTGGCTAAAGAGCTTTCTGAGAACCAGCCCAAAATCCAGACTCTGCAAGACACCCTTCAGCAGGTGCTGGACAGGCGGGAAGAGGAACGGCAATCCCGGCAGCTTCTGGAACTCTACCTGCAAGCGTTGAAAAACGAGGACCACATTGTACCCAAAGCAGAAGGTAATGAGGCTGTTGGCTGAGGCTCGTTTCTCAACAAACCATGCCAGAGTGAAGAAAGAGGGGCAATATGATGGTCCCTTTACCTTTATGAATTATTTTAACCATCATTACCTAGAGCCAGGATCAGAGGAAACTGCCATGGACGAAACAGACGTGGTTGACGCTGGGAGCAGCAGCAGCAGCAGAGGTGCTGGTAATGGGGTTCCACTCAGCAGCCATGTTCGGACCACACTTAAAGAGAAGTCTGCCCCAGAACTTGGCCTGGCAAGTCAGGACTTAGAGGTGAGTCCACACAGAGTTCTTTCCCTTTGTTGTGCCTGGATTCCAAATTGAATAAAATCTCCATGGAAAGAGGATAAAGCATTTGGGAACCAATGCAGTCAAGATTTATTCTAAAAGAGGGTGGGGGCGGGTGAACAAACACACAGCCAGAATTGGGTTAACATCACTCTCTCCCTCTAGTCCATTTGTCTTCCAAGGTTCCAAATTCTACCTTCTCTGAGGCCCTAAGCTATTTGGAGCTGAATCTGCCACTCTTCCCGTTTTTGTTTAAACTGGATTTTCCAGTCAGCACCACATAAACATGTTTGTCCTTCTCTTCAGCTCTTAAAATGTTTTTAAGTTTAAAGCTTTTAGGGATTGATGTTGTTTAAAAAAAACAAAAAACTTTTGGTTCCCAGTGTTGTTTTTGTTTAATGTGTTTATATTGTATTTTTTGATACCTCTCCGTTCCTGCAATCCTACCATGAAGGATAGTATAGAAAGTCTTAAAAATTAGATTAAAAATAGAACCAACACAAAAAGCTTCCTTGCACCAGTTCAAACCATCTATCAGTCTAGGCTGCTGATGTCTAGCAAGGTCCTCTCTCGTTACCAGTTCTGGGAACATCTTTGAGAGTAGAAATTTCCAAGGATTAAACCTCATGCATGTAAATCTTATCCCCTGCCACCAAGCCATGTGGCAGGGGAGCCAATCATGAATCTGACATATCTTACACAGCTTGGTCCTGAGTGGTAGATTCTTCTTTCCTTTCTCTGTTGCAGCTGGTATACAAAGCAAACCCAGAAGCTCTTGCTCTGACCCTGAACTGGGACAAGCTGAAGACAGAGGCCTTGCAGCAAGCCTGTGGGGAGGAACTTTCAAGGCGCCTACAGCAGGTTCACGCCCTAAACTCCTTGAGGAGCATGTCCAAGGGCAAGAAAAAGTTGCCATGGGGGGACTGGTTGAGTTCCAAACGCAAGAAATAAGGAGGCCTTGGGAGTCCAGGTTTGGACACATCAATGAGTTTTCTGTGCCTCTACAAACTGAACAAAACCATGTGAGCACAGAAATTCTAACCAGGACATTGTTCACTGGACTCTGCATCATTCTGCGTGGAAAAAAAGTATTTGCATTTCTACAAAGCAGTGCAGTATACCAACTGCCAAATTAGGAGGGGGTGAGATTATTTCACGCACATGCTATGAGGGCCTGCTGGAATCCTTAAAAGATTGTGATATATATTTATTTAAGTATGCAGCGAGGAAAAAAAAAACCTATCTCCTTTATGCTTACAGGTGGTGCTGTTAAATTGCTACCATGATTAATTTCTGGCTTTGGCACTGGCCCAACGCCCTAGAGTTTATGGGTCCTGTTTTTTTGTGCCTGATCACCTTTTGCCTTACCTTCCTGCCTTTTGAAGCTTCCTTCCTGCTAGAACATCACACTCCGTTACAAATATATACAAAGCGTGCATTTTAGTGGCATGTTGCATGCTGTAGTAGAATGCAGCCAAACATCTTGTATTCCAAAGCCACGCTTGCAAAGTGGCCCCCAACTGGTAGCTCTCCTTCTCTTGCCTCAGTGCCCATGCCATTTCTATGAGATTCCGTCTGTTTATGAGGATGACTTTAAGAAAACAATAATCTGACTTTCTGGGGCATTCCAGCTGAGACTATAAACTGCATAAAGTATAATGGGATAGTCACCACTCCTATTAGCAATAAATTCGACTAGTTGGCTTTTTTTGTTTGTTTTTCTAAAAACAAAAACCCTATTTAACCCTACATTTGCCTAGTATTAAAACTTTTGTATTATTATATATGTTTCCGCCTGCTGTCTGTGCTACTGGTTTTTTAAGCTTAGGTATGTATGTCTTTGCATACAAATCCCAATTGCTTAGTATATGGGTCAGCCCCTTACAAAGAAGCAACAGATAAGATTAACTTCTGAAACTGCTATACAGTTCTCATGTATGTTTCCCCCCCCCCTAACACAGCAGAACAGTTTTCTCAAAAACAGTGCGTGACATACATTTTGGGTTTTAATGATGAAATACAATCACGCAGATGGGAAGCTGAATTGTACAAATCAGACCGTTAACCCAGTCTTGTTTATTTTTGAGTGGCAACAGCTCCCCAGGCTCTCAGCCCTTTAAGGGCCACCTGTCATGGATGCTTTAGCTAAGATTCCTGCATTGCAGGGGTTTGGACTTCTTCCAACTCCACAATTGTATAATTCTATAAACTCCTATCAGCTCTGACCATTGGTCATGCTGGATTTGGAGTCCAGCAACATATGGAAGAGCCCAGATTTCCCCCAGCCATGTTTTAAAAGGACCCCCAAATTCAGACTTTCTTCAGCTTTGCCGCAACAAGAGAATCTGATCAGTGGGGAGGTGGTGGAGGAAGGGCAGTTAGTACCAGTGTCTGCCCAATTCACATACAGAAGAAAAAAATGTCCAGGTCAAGTTTACAAACTGAGCCAGAGGCACTACATGAAATGTTGCTAAGGAAAGAGGCACATGTAATCACATGTCCACGCTCTGGATAGAATACAGCACAAAGGTTGCGTATGCACACAGCAAAGTTTTATTTCAGAATCGAAAGGCTTATTTGTACTAGGAGACAAGCTTAGCACTAGCAAACAGCAGAGGAAAGACAAGTTGGGACAACACTCTTTAGTGTGCTGGTGAGAATCTGTGAGGAACAGCTGAAGCTTTCCCCCAATATGTTTGTGTGTGCTGCTCATTCCTTCTCTCCCACAAAGATCGGCACGTCAATTCAAGGTTATGCAGCTTGGCAGAAAACACTTCACTATACCAGTGACTAGCCTGGTTGCTGCTCTGTGTGTGTGTGTGTGTGTGTGTGTGTGTGTGTGTGTGTGTGTTAATTTCCTAAAATTCTTTAACAAAAACATTTCAGGATCTGGTTTCCATGCTCCAATTTTAAATGAACAAAATGTTCTGAGAAACCAAGGCTGTGCTCTTAAACACACTTGTGAGAAGTGGAGATCCACAGGGCTTCTTTTGAAGTAAATGCATTTAACTCTCAGTCCTAACCATCTGTTGTTGGGGTATGTTGTACACATAAGAGTACAATGCAGTCATCTGCATTTTTAATGGAGTCAAAGAAATATAGGTAGAACTGCATTTATACTGTGATTTGGTGGAAGCCCAGAAAAACAACACAGGACTGAGGTTTCTAAGAATCTCAGCTTAGAGGAAAAGTGGGATAAAAAATGTAATTAACAGAACAATTCTCGGGGGGGGGGGGTTGGTTTTTTTTTAATGGTACATGTCCATCTTACTCTCCAATGCTATAGGCAGCCCAAACACATCCACAACACAATTATAACAGCAAGGAGCATACATCTCTCTTTTGACATGGTGCACTAGCACGCCTAGTAATTGGTTGGAAATGTGTAGAAGTTATTTACAGGCAAATATACATGGAGTGTGCTTTATTTCACAGTCTGAATGAGATGGGGAACATCAGTTAAATGCCCTACGAACACATCTGCACACGAGTTGAGAGTTATGAGCATACTGATTTGGTTCTCTATGCACACATCTAATATCAACAAAAGGGAAAGGAGAAATTTTAAATTACATAGCAGCACTTGCTGCTCAAGGAGAGAAGTCACCGGTCATAGCCATCTCGAGTCCACTGGTGCTAGGGCAACATCCCAAGAAGTAATTTTCGTTAGCAGGAAGAGAAAGTCTTCCAGAAGAAGTTCTTACAGGGTGCCTTTTCCCGGGCTGGGGGCGGAGGATGAGGGGCTCTGTCTTCCCGAGAGCCGAGCCCAGCCTTTTCCCGCCTTGATAGTGGTGCCTCATTCGTACGAGATACCCAGTCGGCGAGGCCAGAAAGGAAAGCAAGCAGCTCACTTCTTTTTATGTCTGCCTGCGCCTGCGAATACTTGCAAATGAAGCAGAGGTGTATTAGGCATTATTGCAGAAATGCAGAACGGCAGGAATAGTTGGGAGAAGCACAAATTGAATGGTTTTACAAACACACACAGAGCATCAACTGCTTTGGGCAAGATTAACACAGTTGAAATGAATTCAGTTTAAAATGCAAAATATGTTTCAGGTCTGCAGAGCCTTTGGCCCTCCAGATGTTGCTGAACTACAGCTCCCATCAGTCCTAACAAGTATGGCCAATAGCCATGGGTGATGGGAGTTGCATTTCAACAACTGGAGGGACAAAGGATCTCCATACTTGATTTAGTTGAACGAGTGCTAGAAGATTAAATCCGCAAGAACAAGAGAAGCTGCATTCTATTGAGACAGGCCACTGGATCCATCTAGCTCTGTGGAATTTCCTCTGACCAGTTCTCCAAGGTCTCATGTAGAGATATTTCCTAGATCTGCTGGAGACTGGACCAGAGACCTAGCGCACACAAAGCATGCACTCTGCCACTGAGCCTCCTTGTCCCATTTTCATGTGGGCTCTTTACCTACCTAGTGTTGTATTTTGTGAGTCAGGATGTGCCATGGCAAAGGGGAGGTTGAAGAGGGAAGGTATCCTTAACCCTAAAGATGTTTCAAAATGTGTTACTGTACTGTTTTCATTGGGGTGAGGATTTCATTTATTGCACTGTTGTATTTTATGAGTTTCATTGTTAGATACACATTGTCTTTGTTATTCTGTAAACTGCTTAGAAACAGTCATAAGTAGTAAGCAGTATATAAATATATTAAATAAAGAAACTAGGCATTTGTCTTCTTCAAGAGCAGAAGTGACAGAGATGAGTGATGATCTCCTATATTGATTTATATCCAGTTGACTGGTTATCTTCTTTTTCTGCCTCACAACTGGAAGGGGGGAGAACTCCTTTTACGTCTTAATTTTCCAAGTCTTCAGTGAAATTGCAAAGAAAACAAAATTTCTAAAAGGAATTTTTTGTGTGCTTCCTTTTAAGGATAATTCCACTCTGGTCTTCTACTTCATTCATAAAGCTCTCGTTAAAAATAACGACAAAGGCGATCAGCTAATAAACTATCAGGCTGCCACGTTGTAGCTCATCCAATAATTTGGATGAAAAATATCTTTTTAATGATCAATTTTATGAACTGTTTCTTGGATCTTTTTCAAGAGAGTGTATAGTAAATCAAGCACTCAAGAGTTGAAAACTCTTAAAACTGCTTCTTTAATGACCATTTTGAAAACCCCATAGCAGCATTCAATTATATTGATAAATGGGGGACTTCAGATTTTCTTTTCAGTAATATTTAAAGCCGAGACATATACAATGGAGATCTGAGGGAGAGTTCATCAATAATACCTCAGCCAGCTCAGCTCAGCTCTGCTCTAAATGGGCTTTGTTCTTTCCCATCAGTAAGCACAGTATAAATTTTACATTCTTTGAGTTTTTAGCAATTCTCATACATGGCTTTTATTCAAGCAAGTCCTACTCAGAGTAAACCCACTGAAATTAATGAACCCAAGTTAGTGGGTCTGCTCTTGGTAGGACTAGCATTGGATTCAACTTTTTGTTTCCACAACACTGTCAGTAATCTTGTTAAAACCAAATGTTTGGAAGCTCTAGTTTTATTTTGTTAAAAAGTACTGGAAAGAGATCTGTACAGATTTCATTGTACAATGTCCCAAATCGCAACCCTGAAGACACATTTATAGTGCACAGTAAAAAGGGAAACAGGTTCCTGCAATCAGAGGGGTTTACTCGAGTCCTTACTTGGAGATTTTAAAGCAGAGGTTGGATTGCCATCTGTCATGGATACTTTAGTTGAGATTCCTGCATTGCACAAGGTTGAGCTGGATGACCCTCGGGGTCCCTTCCAAATCTACGATTCTATTCTATATGGCTTAGTCTCACTGCATTTCCTACAATTGCAGCTGAGGCTTTAGTTCTGTAAGAGAACTGTAGTCCCATACACCACTTTCTCTGAAGACCTACTGATTTCAGTTGGGCTTCCTTCCAAGTAAATGGGTGGCTTTGAACCGTACAGTGATTTGGGATAATACAAACTCAGGCTATCTACTGATTAATTCATTTAAATGGTACCTAAATTCTCCAATCAATTTATATTCCCTCTCTGTGCTGCTTTGCAGTGTCTGTTTTGGACTGTAGATTCCTTGGGAGCAAAGACCTACCGTATTTTTCCATGTATAAGACTAGGTTTTTTTAAAACAAAAAATTAGGTTTAAAATTGAGGCTCGTCTTACACACAGGTAGTGCTGAGGGGTGTTTTCTTAATTTGGAGTCCCCAAAAATAGGGCATCTTACATACGGAAAAATACGGTATTTCATCCTGCAATGTACCATGTTCTTTAAACTGTGTGCCAGCCATGTACAATTTCAGAGTAAACATGGGTTGTACTTTTAATAAAACCAAAGCTAAGAGGAAAGACCAGTTCAAATACTGTACTCTTTTCCCAAGTCACAGAACAGAAAAAAAATAAAACAAAATGACCCAATACCCCCCTCCCAAAGCCACACCAAAAATTAAAATCTGTCTCCCTTTCCTGCCAATTAACAAACTGCAATACCTTCTTACATAGGAGCAAGCCTCACTGAATTCAATAGGACCTGCTTCTGAGTAGCCATTTACAGGATTGCTCTGTCAAGCTTTCATTGATTATTCTATGATTAAAACTTGCTCACATAATGGATGGAAGGCAAAGTAATTCCTGGCTGTGTTTTATATCAGTTGACTCCTAATTCTCAGCTTACCTTGCTGTCTTTCCACGCAAGTCCTTCTGGAACAGGAAGTGTAGCGGGTGCGGGACAGGAGTAGATCACCACCAGCAGAAACAGGCAGCGCATGAGGTGCGCAAGGAGTGCCATCTGGTTCAGCTCTGCCAGGAGCTACTTGCTTGCAAGTTATATTCTGTACCTTTCCCCCCCGTTTTTAGGGGAGGGGGCGCACACTTAATGTTTTTTATTCAAAGAACCCCCTCCTCCTTGCAACCACCACTACCCCTTCCCCCTCCCATCTCCTTCCAAACACAAGCAATGACGCACAAACCAGGGAGCAATTAAGTCCCAAAATTGTGCGTCTTGTTTGATTTTAACCCTTAATTAGAGCCTCTGGGTGCCAATCCCATTAGAGTACATTTACTGTTAATTTAAGCCACATATGCATTTTTCACTTGCTAAAAAAACAACAACAACCCAACCAAACCTCATTTCCTTGCCATTATTCCCATAATGATCAGGCCACTTTGAGCACAAAAATAGGGTGATTTAGCAACAAATGACTCACGATGGTGCGTTTAGTGGAGGGAGAAATGCCTTCTGAGAATAATTGAGAAATCTGCTGCAACAGCCTCAGGATATACTTGGAAAGAACAGAAATTTCACTTCTATGAATACATCTCCAACACCAGCAGAACTAAGTTTGGGAGTGATGCTTAAAATCTCCAGACTGCACAACAGGATCCCAAGGAGCAATTCAATAGCATTAAGGGGAAATTCAATTGGAGGCTGTTAAGCTTAGGTTCAGGACACGGGTGGCGCTGTGGGTTAAACCACAGGTCCTAGGACTTTCCGATCAGAAGGTTGGTGGTTTGAATCCCTGCAACTGGGTGAGCTCCCATTGCTCAGTCCTTGCTCCTGCCAACCTAGCAGTTTGAAAGCACGTCAAAGTGCAAGTAGATAAATAGGTACTGCTCCAGCGGGAAGGTAAACGGCATTTCCGTGCGCTGCTCTAGTTTGCCAGAAGCGGCTTAGTCATGCTAGCCACATGAGCCGGAAGCTGTACGCCAGCTCCCTCGGCCAATAAAGTGAGATGAGCGCCGCAACCCCAGAGTTGGCCACGACCGGACCTAATGGTCAGGGGTCCCTTTACCTTTACCTTATAGGGGCTGCCTGTTCTCCTTCCCTCCAGATAACTTTAAAAGCTGTCTTGTCACAGGTGTGAGCCTTTTAGCACAAGCTGAAGGGTCATGTACTCAAGTCAGGGTCTTTGCCTTGGGCCCATGGCCCTGTGGAGAGAGAGCCCATTCGTCGAAACACTGTGGAAAGGAATTATCTTAAATATCCCACACGGAAAAACAGCATTATAGACAATCTGGATCTTCTATGGAATCTGTTGCCCCATCCCTCCAAAAAATTAGATTTGATCAAATTTATTAAGAGTGAAAAGAAAGAAGCAGAGTCTAAAAGCTACGGGAGCTATTGCTGCTTGGGAGTATGCTGCTGCTGTACTCAATGAAAAAGCCACTTTCCAAAGGGAAGGCACAGTGCTAGTGCTCAGCAGCCATTTCTGATATTTTGAACCACAAGTTTGCACTGAATTGTACTGTTCAAGGAATTATTTTGGGGTTGTTGTTTTTTGCCCTATTTATGTTGTTGTGCTTCTGATATTATAGTGATTGTAATATTTGCTCATTTTTAAAGACTTTGTGATAATTGTGTGCCACTTTGAGCTCAACCTCATTGTGGAAAACTGAGACACAAATGCTAAATCAATCCAAAATCAGTAAGGGGAGAGAACCAACTCCTTTACTATGTTACTAGCAAAGCAGTTCAGGGCAGAATTAGGAAATGGATGCTGGACAAAGGTGTGGGGAATCTCAACTTCTAGCTCCCTTTATTTTATTTCACTATTTCTTTATTGGATTTATATCCTATCTTTATTCCCGAAGGAGCAGGTGGGATTCACAAAGATATTTGTTGGTAGAAGCTAGGAGGCAAGGCTGTCAAGTGAAAACGTGAGAGATGTCTATAAAATTATATATGGTCCTTCTTCCTTCTCTTATAATACTAAACTTCAATGGGTGTCACAAAGATTGACTGGCAGTAGGTTGAGGGCAGTCTAAAGAAAATGCTTCTTCACACAACTGATAATGTCAAAATCACAAGAAGTGGTGAGGGCCCCTAGCTTAAGTTTCAAAAGAGGCATTGACACACACGAGAGGAGGGCATACCTATCAACGACTACTAGTCAAGATGGCCATGCCACAGGCCTGAGCTGAAATTGCGAACTTTGGAACAATATTGCAGGCAGTATGCAAGTTTGTCAAGAGAACGCTCCCCTGGAAACTTCACATGAAGGGTTCAAGGCACATTGGTATTAGGACTTTCATCTAGCATAGGCCCCATAAATGAGAATATTTCTTTGATAATGAAGGGAGTCGGTGAGAGAGACAAAGTTGGTTGGAGCTGAAAACAGGAAAAAGATTTCACTTATGAACTGACACTTAAGAGTGTGTGCCTGCCTGCCATCGAGAATGTGGGGATATGGTTAGAGAAATGGGAATGGGTTGTTTATAATAGCCAGCTATGGACTTTTGCTGGTTTTTATTATCAATCCTGTCACAAATTGGTATCTATATATTTGTTAAATGAAAGTGTAAATGAAAGTGTATAGCCAGGAGGATCTCAAACCTTATTCTGTTCATGTATGCTCTGCAAAGAGCCACCCTTGCTTTGGAGAAGTTTGAGGGGCGTTCCAGCATAAAGGTTTTCACTCCCGTAGGAGGTCTAACCTCTGGCAGCCATATGCAGGCCTCCAGATTCAAAGGCAACATGTCAATCAATACCAATTGCAGGGGGATGGGGGTGGCAGCTGGAGAGGGCTACTGCCCTCATGCATGAGGGTTTCCTGGAGACATCTGGTAGACCACCATCAGAAGCAGGATGTTGGACAGGGTGGACCTTTGGTGTGATGCAATACGACTCTTAATGTGTCCCAAAATTTGGAAGTAAAAAAAAAAAATCTCTTGCAGGGGTGCTGCCAAGGAAAGGAAAGGGAGCAATTATTCTGCAAATGCTTGGCCGCTCTGAAGACAGGGACTGATGAAAAAGGCAGTTATCCACATTTAATTACATTTAATTACATTTAATACATTATGACCTATGGCCTTTATACAAAGCATTATGTGTTTAAGTAAAGTGAAACAGAAAGGACTATCAATGTTTTCCATTTGCTTAAAATCTCTCTTTCCCAAATGTTCAAAGCATCTATTTTTCATGTCTGCTGTAAGAAATGGAACTGACATACCAACTGCATTGTGCTTGCTTACTTACTAATGAAAACCACAAGAGTTCTACCCAAGGGCAAGCAGCAACTGAAGCTCCTAAGGCAGTCCCGGGATTTCATTACTCCCTGTTGAAAATGATGTAGTCTTGATAAGAGAAAATTATGCCATGTTGGAATCATCACTTTCAGCCATCACATGTTCCTCCTGTTCATCAGAGGCTCTTCTCCCTTTCCGAGAGCCCGATTTCTTTTTCCTTTTCTCTTTTTCTTCCAGGCTATTTAAAGCAATTTCTTCACTCTTCTCAGTGATGTATTTTAGCTAGAAAGAAATAGATTTTATTACTCACCTGTGGGGCAAAGTATCAGCTAGTGAGAGCATTCCTCACCACAAGTTGGTGAAAGAGCACATGCTTTTCATGCAGAAGGCTGCATGTTCAATCCCCAATAACTCCAGCTGAGCAGTCAGGTAGCAAATAGGAGACTTCTGTCCAAGACTCTGGAGTGCTGTTGCCACAAGTCAGAGTAGACAATATTAAGTTAGATCAAGAGTAGGGAATCTTTTTCTGGAACTTTTGCTTATACAGGACTGTTCTCCCCTCTCCAACACACACCAATTAGAACAACACTAATAGCAACCAAGTATAAACAAGGGGCTATTAACTAGCACAGCTGTGATCTAAGAGTGTAGAGGGGCACAACTGTCTTGCTCTTCCTGATAAGACGTTATATGCCCAATTAAGCCGTACTGCAGCTGTTAGTTCAAGGACACACAAATCAGCTGCACCCTTTGCAGCCCCTCAGCCTTTTCTTTGTAGCTGCATATTGTGCAGAAGGGTGGAAAGGCTTGTCTAGATTACCTTAAGGTTTTGAAACTGAAATTCTACTTTCTCTGTCTCTTTCTCCTTCTCTTTTTACAAAGGAACAGATAAATATCTCAGAGAACACCTAGATCCAAAACACAGCCCTTCTCATGCATAAACAAACCCTGGCCAGAACTAGATGCTATGAAACATACACAGAGAGACAGTTACCCCTAATAACAACAGCTTTGTATCTCCTTTTGGCAATGTGCAGCAATATGAACGCTTTGAGATTGCCCTTACAAGTGGGGGGAAACTTGCAACATGAACCTCTGGCCCATGAACCAATCTTGGCCTGCCATGGGTTCCAATTTGACCCATCAGGCAATTTTTCAAAACCACAGCCACAAGTCAATCAGCTTACATTATTCCAGTGGGTGGGTGACATCAGCCGACAGGCAGGGTTAAATTTTGTGTCGCCTACACCCACCAATACTCCACAGCGAAATGGTGCGTATGACCAAAGCAGTAGGATATAACCCTCCACTGATGAGTGGGGGTTAAATCATTCTCAGTTTCCCCACCCCTGAGCTACCAGGAGAAGCAGGGCTATTTTTGACAGCAGACATTCATCTCTGCTAACATTTAGTATAAGTCCAAGGGTCCAGGAAAATTTCAGTCACCCAGGACATTCTGTTGCTAACCAGGAAGTCACCACTCTTCAAACAGAAGAGCTACAAAATGGAAACTTTTGCAGAACTACAAGGTATCACAAAGTTTTGTTACACATATCAGGGCTTCAATCAAGACCAAGGTTCTCTCTCCATCTGCAGCTGCAAAATCAAGGTTCTCTCTCCATCAGCAGCAAATGTTAATTTGTTTGAAGGCATCCTTAGGAACAAACGGCAAGACTTCTGAACAACGTGCCAAGAAAACAAGAGGTTCGTCTCACCAAGGACTTGCTCCTTCTAGCTAAAAGCTTTACATCCTCAAGGTTGACTGTACTTCGTTTTGCATGCCTGCGTAAAGAGGGAACAAATAAACAAACACCAAATCACTAAAACACAAGCAGTTTGCAGGAGAATTTGTTGGAGCTTAAAAATGTTATCTGTGAAAGGGCTTATTTGACTGTGAAACTATGGAAAGGACAGCCAAGGCAATGGTAACATTACTTGTTACGTCTCACTGGTAAATGAAGCAGCAAACTTAGGGTCATTTTTTTTTTTTAGCACACCTTTAGCGACTATGCTACATCCTTGGCTTGAATTAGCAATCTTATTTTGATGTCCCTCCTCAAGGAATCACTCTCCTGTTCTACTCACTGACTTTTGCTTACCCTACAGATAAACTCTGAACCACAAGTGTAGCTCTTGATTCTCGATACTGTCCTCTCTCTGGGGCTGGCTCAGATATTTTTGCCACCCTAAGCTGGCAGTCATCCTGTTATCACAGAGCATTCAGTCACACTATTGGTTCCAACAGGGAACCAGCCATTTTCAGATCACCACAAGAACCAATATTTATGTGCCACTTCAGGAAATTGGGGACGCAGGTGGCGCTGTGGGTTAAAGCCTCAGCGCCTAGGACTTGCCGATCGAAAGGTCGGCGGTTCGAATCCCTGCGGCGGGGTGCGCTCCCGCTGCTCGGTCCCAGCGCCTGCCAACCTAGCAGTTCGAAAGCACCTCCGGGTGCAAGTAGATAAATAGGGACCGCTTACCAGCGGGAAGGTAAACGGCGTTTCCGTGTGCGGCTCCAGAGCAGCGATGTCACGCTGGCCACGTGACCCGGAAGTGTCTCCGGACAGCGCTGGCCCCTGGCCTCTTGAGTGAGATGGGCACACAACCCCAGAGTCTGTCAAGACTGGCCCGTACGGGCAGGGGTACCTTTACCTTTACTTCAGGAAATTACAAATGCTCTTTGGACCGAGCTTGCCTAGGAAGCTGCCGAGTCTACCTGTATGGCTCAGGCTGCATTGATCTGCCCCTGCCACTGCTTTGTCTTCCTGCTTAACTAGTTGATGCTATAATGCTGGTTCTTTCACCAACTTTTTCTATAGTCACTGGGTAAAAAAGTAGCCAGGTCATACTGGGCCATACTAGTAACTTCACTGCGTTCCTCGTTTGGCCTGGCAGGAATCCTGATTTTATATCATCCCCATCTTCCCTTTTAGCAAGTCACAGGGTAGTATCCTTCCTAGCCTGTTATCCAACTTCACACTACAGGTAGAGGGTAAACCACATTCTACAAAGCAACATCAGTGCTACAGATCATCACTGCATGTAGAAAACAAGTACATCAGGGAGAAGGTAGCACATCTAGACTGAGTTTTCTACATGCAGGGGATGTGCTTAAGAGGATTCTGTGTGGTGCTGCAGCTGTGTAATAAAACCCTGCCATCTCCCTCTCTTGTTCCACAGGAGGGACTGGGTTATAGGCAGACATATGGCTGGAACATAAATATTTGAATCTACGCACTGACAATTTAAACTGGAAAGGGCATTGCGGGGGGAGGGGGGAACCCCTGTGATTCTCCCTTTAATGGACAAGTTGGATTAAAGCGCCTTTTATTCCATTTTGATTCTATGATGAAAAACAGGAAGGCTTCACTGCGACAGCATCTTATCTGTGCTTTTCAAAGCTTCTTGGGACTCTCAGACAAAACTGTTTGGGGGTGGGCAGAGGAGGGGTTGCTACAGCAAACTGTGTCTATAAAATCCAATAAAACAAAACTAGCTGAAGGTACCCCACATGCTGCTGAAGACCAAGTGCCTTACAAGCCATTCAAGTCCTACTTGATTTACACAATCACACACTGGGTCGTTATGCAAACACTTCATAATCTGCAACAACTACCAAAAAATCCACTGACATTCCAGTGATCCAGAAGGACGGACACACAAGCAGGTGGCCACAAGAGCTGGAAGCTGCGAAATATGGATGAGTAAAAAGGCCCAGAAAAATACACTGGGTTAGATGGTCTCCAAAGAGAACTAACAAATAATATTCTAGCAGCAGAACAGGTGTGAAGAAGGGCAAGGCCTAGGAGAGCAACAGCAGGTACGTCAAAGGCTAAAGTGTGGGTGGAGATGTACAAGGGCCTTGAAAGTGCTGCTGACAAGTCTGAACAAGGCTAGAAAGTTAAGATAGTGGAGGAACACCTCCCAAACCCAGCCATAAAATAATGACTTCAATGAAGTCCACAGCACTCTCTGCCAAAGGGATTAGTGACCTGATACTATCTGCTGGCTCCAAGGCAGTGTACCAAGACTAAGTAGGTCCCTTAGCTCACTCTATTCCAAAGGCTCAGTGCAAAATTAACAGCATTAATTTAATACAGCTATTGAAGTATTCGTTAATACACTAAGATATAATAAAATTTGCTCTGCTCCTGTTTTCTGCCTGCTTTGGTCAAACAAAAGCAAGAGGTCTGGATAGTTGCATGTCAAATTCATGCTTAGGATATTATTTAATGTCATCCATTCAGTGCTATTTTTCTTGAAAAAGAGATGAAGGAACTCACCATAAAATCCTCCCTCGTTCTCTTAGAATGGAAATGGCGCCTACCTAAAAAGTACCGGAAACGAGTTCCGGCAAGTTCCAGCGGGGGGACGACCATATCCATCCATGTAATCTTAGGGAGCATTAAAAGGAAGTCTGTCAGCTCAGGAATAAGCACATAAAAAGGAAAGAGGACCCAGATAATATTTTAAAGATGTCTGAATGTGATGATTTTGAACCTTTCCCACAGTCATACCTCGGGTTGAATGCGCTTCGGGTTGAGCGCGTTCGAGTTGCACTCCGTGGCAACCCGGAAGTAATGTAGCGCGTTACTTCCAGGTTTCGCCGCTTGCGCATGCGCAGACGCTCAAAAGGATGTCACGCGCAGAAGCGGCGAAAAGCAACGCGCAGACGTGCCACAGCTAGTTACGTTTGCTTCTAGATGCGAACGGGGCTCCGGAACGGATCCCGTTTGTATCCAAAGGTACCACTGTATCTGTTTCTGTGACCCTCTGTTTTGGCCATGCTTCCTAACTGCAAGGATACAAGCCCAGAACACTGATAGAGCAAGCCGCCTCTTCAAAGAAGTAAGCAATTCCACCAGCCACTTACGTATGAGTAGCAAACAAGTTTTCAGCTTCCGGAAGTCAAACCTTTCTATAAAAGAACATAATGGCAATCACTTTAGATTACCAACAGCTCTAATTTGACAGACTGGAGGGGTGGGTTCTATCACATGGGAAGACACCTCACACAACAGACTCTTCTGAAAAGCTTAAAACAAACCACCTACTCACCGACTCATGAAGGGGCTCAATTTGCAGCCAACAAAAGGAGACCATCCAACTGTTGTGTGCTGTGTTAGGCATAACACCTGCATGCAATTACTTTAGGCAGAACACAATCCACCCACAAGGCTGCTCTTAGGAGGCAAGACTCAACACAAAGGCTTCATTATCCTCTAGGCAATTTACTATTTGTCTGTGTTGTGAAGATACATTTTTGTGCTTTGTACTGGCTTCTAGAGCGATTCCAAGACTAAAATGGGGAGGAGGGAAATTAAAAGCCTGCCAAAGAATTGAAGGTACGTGAGAATTATTCACATTGAGGGAACATACAGACAGTTTTTTAAGCTAAGTACTCAACCATGCTTCATAAGAATGTAAGTGAGTGCGGAAGAGAAAGAAACCTTACAGGCTAGAATCAATAACCTGCATTCAGACTACAAAATAAATAAAACAGAGCCCCAACAGAGCACAACTGCTGAAGCAATGCTGCATAGTAAAGTGAACATTAGCTGGTTTCTGGGAAAAGTAGGTACAGGAAGGGAGGAAAGGTTTATGGGTACTTCCAGATAGGGGCTTAATTTGCAAATGGGACATTCAGATCATTTGCAACAATTTTGCTTGATTTCTAAACTCTTGGATAGCTCAGTTCATATAGCATAAACTAAATCTCAGGTTGTGGGTTCCAGCCACACGTTGGACAAAAAGATTCCTGCATTGCAGGAGGTTGGACTATATGACCCTTGTGGTCCCTTCCAACTCTATCATAAATGCAACTTAAATGGGATGGGGTAGAATACAGGTTGATATTTTGATGCTGACGACTTTGTGTGGACTCTGAAAAACTTGCATGGATAAGCAGCACAACACATAGCTGTCCCTCTTAAGCAGCACATAGCTGTCCCTCATAAGCAGCACAACACATAGCTGTCCCTTTTCTAGATTTCTCACCAGATTAATAAGGACAATATCTAGTTTTAAGTAGCACATATTTCCGCAATACTTACCTAGCAAACATTTCAAGGTCTTTTGCAAAGATTTCTGAAAAACAAAGGGGAGGGGGAATCTCAAACATTTTTTCCCTTTTTAGTGTTGGAAGGCAAATGTTAAGTTTTATTATTTTAGCAAATTTGTGGCCAGTTATCTATTACTAACATATGAGGCAACTTTCAGCCCAAGGAAAAGTTTCACAACGTACAGTATATCATCACCAGGTCCCCAGTATCATCATAAGCACATCTTCCGGAGTTCAATGGGACCTACTCTCCAGTAAGTGGGATTAAGGGTTGGGCTGCAGCTTTAGCAAGATGTCTCCCTGTTGGAGATTTAATAATCTACTGTATTGTGCTGCTAAGTATGGAACAAAGGTGCCAGCATGTTTGAAGATCAACTTCTGTGACAGAAGGGAAAGGTGTCTGCTTGGCTGGGATTAAAACATAACAACAACCCTAAAAACAAAGTACTTCCATGAGCACAAGATGAGGATGGGAAGACACTCCAAAAAGTTAAAGGCACAAGGTGCAAGATAGCTGAAGAGGGGAAAGTGACTATCATAATAGACTGAGAAACCTGTGCCAAGATCAGGAGCTCTGGGCAAAAAAAATATTGGCCTTATGAACTAACAGGATGTCATCTGGTCTTAGATAACAACTGGCTTGGCTCCTAAAGCTGTTCAGAGACTGCTAGAATCTCAGTCTGGCAGTAGAAGTCCTGACTCGTTCTCTCCTGTTCTGATTTCTGAGCTATCATGCATCATTGTAAATACTTTTTCAAACTTTCCTTCACCCTCAAGAGGACTAGAAAACTTTTTTTTAATTTAGTGATTCATCGTGCCTAGGATACCCTAGCTCACTTAAGCAACAGAACACACGCAGCCTGAGAAACAAAGAAAATGATTTTTAAAGCCACAGCTAATTTGGCTTTGTACAGCAGTGTTGACATTTGCACTGTTGTTCAAGAGATTTCTCAGAACTCATCTTGTGTACTCCCTCTAGTGCCAGAAAATTAAAAAAAGAAATCATTAAGTCAGTTCTATACATATCTAATTTCAGTTCTATTTTTTTAAAAAAACAACAGCACACAAATACTGATTGCTCCTACAGACAAATATAGATATCTGTAAAATATCAAAACTACAATCTCAATAATAAAGTTACAAAATAATAACAAGGAAGTCATGCATGGGTGGAGGGAAGACACAGGGCAAGCAATAAGAAACGGATAAATGAAAATGTGAATTTATGAATATAATGGTATATGTATCAATATGTAAAGTTTTCATATATGTATTGCAACATTAATAATAAATAAACTAATGAAACTAGGGGGGGTAGGTATCTGTAAAATATATGCCGTACCACACTGCCTGAAGGCGATCTCAGAAATAGCTGCTATGGTTTGTTTACTGAACTGAATTTCTTTGTCTTGTGAAACTTCTTCACAAAGGCCAGCGACCGTATAATGGCATGCAGCCTTCAACCTCTGGTGAAAAACAAAACAGAAAACTTGCACTTCATATACTTACACACTGACCCACTTAGGCATTACACTAGGCCTGTGCAACACAGAGACATTACACAATGTGGCCTGGCACCTGTTTGAAAAACCTCATTTTTTGCAGTCACAAAAAGCAGGCAGCAAAGGATAGTTTAAATGGAACTATATTTGGTGGGAAGATCGCATAAACTGTGCCCGTCTGAACAACACACTTGCTTTGAGATAATAAAGACTATTTCACTGGAATAATGACTGAAAGGGCATCATAAAACAATTGATTGTAAAGGATTTTGTCCTTTTGCACCCCCTTGCGCCCCACCCACTCTCCGAGAAAACCCTCGGATCTTCCAAATACTATCCTACCAATGAACAGTTTATCCTATGAATTTGTTTTCTTAAAATTACGAGCGATGGTGGGAGGGAATCCACGTAACATAACCAGAACAGCTTTAGACATCACAAATGCAAAACGAAAAATAACAGGACTCTAGCGTTCTCGCTCACACGCACTTTAAATAATGAAACAGCACTCTACACATGACCCGGGGCACCCTCTCTCTTTCCTGAGGCTGGAGAAGCTACGCGCTGCAACGAGCGCAGGGCCCCGCTGCCTCCCTCTGCCTGGCAAGGCAACGGCGCTCTGCACACGCTCTGGAACACGCGGTGCGCTTCCATTGCTAGGGAGAGGAAGGTAGCGCGCTCTTCGCTTCCGTAAAGTACCTTCCGGAGGGGCCGAACCCCGCAGCGCCCCGCACCCCATACCTGGGTGTCTGAGAGGCGCCCAACGGCCTCCGCCGTCTCCATGGCAGCCCCTTTCTGAAGGCGGCGAAGAGCGAAGATGGCGCTCGAATTTCCCGCCCAGCCCCGCCTCCTCGCGCGCTCGGGCCGGTAATGGCGGCGGAGGCTCTGAGGTAAAAAAAACAGAGATGGGGCAGGGGGCGGGTCATCGTCGGGCGGCAGGGAGGGACCTGTCATGGCGGGAGAAAGGGGCGGGCAGGGCGGTTGTGAGGAAGGGCCACATGGCTGTTGGGCGAGGGACTCGGTGCGCTTTTCTGCCCCAAAGCGCTGGGATAGGATTGAGGCTGGGCTGTGGGTCACATTTTATTTAGCGAAATTTTATGACGAGGGGCCTACCCAGCTGTTTACAATGTTCTTGAGTAGCCAGCCGCCTTAATTTAATTTACTTAACTACTTAATTATAATAAAACATCTAAGCGGTTTGTCCTTGTTCTGTTTTTAGCGGGGGTGGGATTTAAATGCTTTTATATTGCTGTGTCTATCGGCCTGATATTCTGTGAGGGGTAACTTTTTATAAGGGAAAAAAAATAATGGTACTTTTACATTTGAAAATAAATAAAATGGATGTTTATTTATCCATTCCATGTATATCCCTCTCTTCCTCCCAAAGGAAGCCAGGGAGGCAAACCCATCATTGGCAAGTTGCATTCACTCAGCCAATCAAAACCAAAATAGATAAACTCTTAGTAAAATAAGACTTTTATGGAGAAGTAGGCAGAACATAATTTATTGAGGGATTGTTAAAAACAACACTGCTCCAGAATTAAAATTGGATGTCTGGGTAGATTTGTGGTGATTGCAGGTGGCGGTCATGGGGTGTGTTTTTAGCCCCTTCCCATTTTGCATAAAGGTTAACAAAAGTTTTCAATACAAAGGAAGAAATTAAAACCACCCTACAAAACACACAGAATCCATTTAAACTGCATCATTATCCACGAACTCTCAATCCTACAATTTCCATTCTTTAAAAAACTATAATAGCAATAGAGGTATCTACTCGAGTCTTTGCTTAATGGCCTTATACTCTTTTTGAAAGACTTTGCAAGACATTGTGCAAATGGGTCTCTGAAAGTGTTCCAATTACGAGTTTTAAAATCCATATCTGATCCTCACTGAAGCATGATCACACGCAGAATTTGCTAAATTTGTTCAAGCTATTCCTTCAACCTGCCCCCCACCAACCAATTTCAGCTCTCAATACTATCTGAGCAATATATATAACTAATATATTTATTTGTGAAATGCGTATTTCATTACCATTTTTACAAGGTCATGTGGTGTTCCAATCAGTGAAACAACATAGATTGGCATGTTTGATCCAGATAGCAACTTCATCCTTGTCTCAAAAGCGAATTGGTCGCAAAGAAATTTTTTAAACTAGACTGAATCCCAGGTATTTCTATGAAATACCTCAGAAAGCCACTAGATGCCACTAATGATCTGTAGTTTTTTTAAAAAAACAAATATCAAATTTTATAAATCTATATTCCTACCTCTTCCAAGAGTTTGTCCTTTTCCAATACCTGCAGTAGACCTCTCGTCATTATAATCTGCCAATCACACTGATCAAATAAGAAACATTATTGTTTGGAAATCAGATCACCATTTACGTTTGGGAAATCATAGCACAAGGGTGACTAAGACTCAGGGCCATCACCAGACTTCGGAGGCAGGGCAAGGTGTCTTGGTATTTCATTGATCTATAGTCCAGGTATGACTGTACCACCACCACTACCAATACTGCCCCAACCAGGGGGAAGGGGAAATGCTGGTAACAACAACAACAATAGAGAGGGCAGAGAAGGGGGTGTTCACCAGTCCATCGATCCAGGGTGGTTTCTGGTTGCTTCGTTTGGCTGTGGTTGTTGCAGGGCTATTACTCTTTGGGGTGAGGATTTAGCTGCAGCTGCTTTGTAGTCTTCTGCAATATTTTGGGCGGATGTGTTCTGTGAGCGATATTTGGTTGTACTGGTTTGCATTGTTGATTCGTTTTGCAATTTCTTCTTCCTTTACTGTCATCCATTCATTCGCTGTTGTTTTGCCATGGTCATTGTCTGATGGGTCTAGCGATTGTCATTCTGGTGGAACCACTTCCTCCCTTAGAGGACATCTAGTGAGGTCCTTCTTTGCATCCTTGAAGCCTCCAACTACCAAGGTTTTTTCTGCGGCAACACCAGTAGCCAACAGCATGGTGAGGCATGTGGCTGAGTCAGTGCTGCATACCAGGATGGAGACTGGGAGGGGCAGTGGACATGGTGCAAATGCCCCTCTCACTGTCCTTTTATGCAGTTGGGGGGAGGGACAGGTGAGCGGTACAACCCCAACACCATCTGCTATTGGGTGGTACTTCAGATGCAGAGAGTTTTCCTTCATTCTGTATGCCTGCTGCCCACTCAGCCATGATGCACACTGGGTGACCATGGACCACTCACTGCCTCTCAGTCTAACCTACTTCACAGGGTTGTTGTGGGGATTAAATGAAGAGGAGGAACCACATGCACCTCCTTGAGCACCTTGGAGGAAAAGGTGGGATATAAATGCAATAAACCAACAAAATACTCTTACAAGCTTTCAGCATCAGCTAAAATTGGTTTTCTTATCCCAGGCATATGACCTTAATTTAGTGTGTCTTAACACTTTTAGATTTGGGAATTTTACTTGGGGTGATTTCATTTCGGCTCTGCTGTGAGGATGGGAAATCCAGGGGTGCTGCACAGCGCAAGGGCTTCTGTATTTTTGGCAAAACAGGGGATCTTGTACATTTATTTAATTACCATCCTTAAAAAAATGGAGAGAGAAATTTACTCAAGATGTGATTATAAGGCTTAATTTGATGAGTTCTTGTAGACATAGATTATATGCAACATTCAAAGCAGATCTGTTTGTTAGAGCTGCTAATAATCTTAATCTTAGACTAAGATGGTTGCTGTTGTGTTCAGGTCCTAACTTGCAGGTTCCCTACAGGCGTCTGGTTGGCCACTGAGAGAGAATAGGATGCTATACTTTCGGTCTGATCCAGCAGGGCAACTGCTTAAGTTCTTGTTTCTTGTTTCGGAGGCTTGAGATTTTGGTCCTATTATTATTATTATTATTATTATTATTATTATTATTATTATTATTATTATTATAATACTAATTGCTCCTAGAGGGAACTGGGCTGGTGAAATAAAAGTCACAACATTTTCAAAGAAGGATTTAAATGTTTATTTTAGCCCTCCTATAAGACATGATCACAACTTCTTTACAAAAAAAAATGCCCCAAACGTGACAACTAGAGAAAGTGCTGAAGATACAGAGAATAACCAGCAAGAAGAGGGAATGTTTTAGCTCTACAGTATTTTCCACTTTCAAGTTCAGGCTTCCTTCTAGGCATTGTATGATGAAGAGGAAACAGAGCCTCCATGTCCTGTCCAGTTGGTGTGGATAAATTCGCCTGGTTTTGACAACAGTTCGTAGGTGTGGGCACCAAAATAATCTCGTTGAGCCTTTGAGAAATTGCATACACATGGTTAGTGATATAGGTTGCCAAAGTAATACAGTCAACTTTCAATTGTTGCTAAATTCAAAGGAGGCACACAGGGTTGCAGCCCATGTTAGTAATACTCTGAGTAAACTGACTGAAAATAATTGATGTGACTAACTTAGTCCCATTAATGTCAATGGATCTACTTCGAGTAGAATTTAGTTGGGGACACCTAAGAGGTCAAACCCATTGCCCCTACAGTAGAGTCTCAATCAGTGTTGGTAAAACTAAAGAGGATCCTTTCAGTTCAGGGATGGAGAACCTGGAGCTCTCTAGATGTTGCTGGACTACAACTCGCATCATCCCTGGCTGGGGCTGATAAAAGATGGAGTCCAACAACAGCTGGAGAGCCGCAGGTTCCCCTTGCAGAGGGAAAACAGGTAAAAATACTGCTGGGAGCTGCAGCCTGTATGGCACTTCCAATCTAAAACAGACAATGAGGAAACACGACAAAAGGGAAGGAGAGGAAAAGATGATGGTAGGGATGATCATGGGCAAATGCAGCTACATGTGCTTAAAACATGGGTCCTTTGAGGAATCGAAATTAAGGGGGTTAACCCAAAGGCCACAAGAAAATGATGGATTTTAAGGAAGGCCAGGAGAGATGTGGCACCACAAATTGTGCTGGATACAGAGACATCAGGTGGGCATTACCATTGGCCTCTGTGAGAACAGAATGTCAGACTAGATAGGCCCTTTGGCCTGATCCAGCAGCCAGGCTCTCCTTATGTTAACTAGGAAAATGAGCAAAATATCTGAACGGAGCAAAAAAGATTGGAGAAGTTCCAGACATGCCAAAGCTGTTTTCAGACTGGTTTACCTGAATCAGGTTGGCTGGCAGAGTGTCATGCCTGTACCCATCATAGAAAGAAAGTGCAGTGGTGAAGCACGGCATTGGGATGCCAATTTGGACACCAGTGCTGATGGCACGTCGCCACGATTCCTAAGGGAGGAATGATGTAAAAATAGTAGCAGTAGTTACCTTCTTAAAAGTTGTATTCGGCCAATGAGCCTTCCTCCACTGGAAACATAGGGTTGTCTCCACCGCTGTCCTTGGGCAGGTGGGACAAAGTTTCCCCTTGCACAAAGGGACTTTGCCACCCTCTCCTTCCCAGCGCCCCACCTCTGCGCACCCTCAAAATCTGCTCCCAAGGGATGGACAATGGACAGCCATTCTGAGGCTGTGGTATATGTGAAGCTGTTCATAGCAATGCAAAATTAAGTACTTTATCTCTTTACATACATACATACATATGTATATTACATATATATATGTACATATATATATATATATATGTGTGTGTGTGTGTGTGTGTGTATTATATATTACATACATACTGCACTTAAAAATGGTCAGGTACTTTCTAAAGCTGCATTCGCCTTGAACATTTAAAGCACTGCCATACTACTTCAGACAATTCTGGAAGCTGTAAGGTGCTGAGAGTTGGTAGGAGAGACCCCACTTCACCTCACAGAGCTGGGTTCTCCGAGTTGCTCCACAATCAGCCCCTCTTCAGGGAACTCTGGGAATTAACTCTCAGCACCCTTAAACTACAGCTCCCAGAATTATTATTTTTTTGGGGGGGAGCCATGATTGTTTAAAGTGATATAGTGCTTTTCTTAAAAATACAAAGCAGTATACAAATTAAATTAATAATATTAATTTAAATATATGGTGTGTGTATGTGGCCTTTTCTTCCTGAAGTTACCTGGCAATTCTCTACCGCCGTCTTGAAAAAGTTGTCCAACAGTAGGTTCTGGAGATCAGGGCTTCGATCAAAAGCTTCTTTGATTTTCCCCAGGAACACACTATGCAGATGACATGCAAAAGCAGTTAGTAGGATTTATTGAAATCAGTGAGGTAAATAGCCAGGAACCCAAAAACATATGTGGACCAACATGCTGTAGCCAAGGACAGGGATAACCAATGATGCTGTTGGACTCAAATTTTCATAAGCCCCAGCTAGCATGGCTAACAGTCAATTCCCAGAAGAATTAGCAATCTCTCTTCCCAGGCAAGTCTGGGAATTGTAGCTCTGAGAGGTGAATAATGGGTTTCCCAGCACTCTTAACAGACTACAGCTCCCATAATTCTTTGGGGGAAGCAGTTTAAAGTGATGTCATCGTGCTTTAACTGAAATATGTCACCCAGGGAAGAGTGCTAAAAAAGTGTTATTGTTTTTTTAAAGAAAAGGTCATCTGATCCTAAAATCAGCTGGGACCACACCATGCCCATTTTAGAGATTGAGCAACTGATCCAGAAAATGAGAAGTTGCAGGCAGGAGCCCTTTCATTTCCTCTGCTGTGTCTCAATGGGAGGAACTTCCTCAAACTCAGAGCATAAGAAGTGGGAACAAATAATTACAAAAGGAGAGACAGAGGAAAGTAGAGGCAGAAGCACTCTTAACAATCTATCGTTCCCAGAATTCTTTGGAGAATCCATGACTGTTTGAAGCGGTACAATACTGCTGTAAATGTAGAGTGTAGGTGCAGCCTCAGTTAGAATCTCAACTTTTCGATTCAGTTGGTCTGAGCTCCAAACGAAGAGGATCATCTCCCTGTCTATCGACAGCCCCTGCTCCAATCATATCCTATCTGTCTTGCTTACCTTCGGATGATGCATCCTCCCCGCCACATCAGGGCGATGGCACCATAATTCAGCGTCCAGCCAAACTCTTTTGCCGCTTGCCTCAGCAACATGAAACCTTGCGTGTAGGAAATAATCTTTGAAGCATACAGGGCCTGCAATGAGCCAAGGGACAGTGTCAAGATTTAGAAAGAAGCTTTCAAGCCAGGGGCTGGCTCCAGAGGGTGGCAAAGTCACCCATTTGCTGAGCCACCAGAGACTGAGAAACGACCCCATCAACCCAAAGAGAGTTGCCCATCGTCATGGATCACATTACATCAGAGTTAGTGTGAGGGAATGATTGGTTTGCACCCCCACCACCCATTCCAGATTAAAGGAACCCACTGAGCATGTCTTGAGTGAGGAAGCCTAGAATTCTGGAACCCCTCATACAATCTCTACAACAATCTGGACCTCAGACAATGGAGGTTCTTGTTGGAGACTATAATGCAGAATGATGCATCTTCCCCACACATAGGATAGTGAATCTCCAGAATTATGTTGGACTATGACTCCCACCACACCAACAGCTGGCCATGTTGGGTGGGGGCTGATGGGAGTTGTAGTTTGACAACACCCGGAGGGCCACAAGGCTAGCCCTCCTTGGCCTAACAACTCACTTTGCGGATGTCCTCCAGAAACGCCGCCTTATTCCCGCTAAACTTAGCTGCATTGGGTCCACTCAGCAGCTTGCTAGCTTTCGTTCTTTCGTCCTTGAGGGAAGACAGGCACCGAGCAAAGACAGCCTCCCCTTTGGAGAAAGAAAAACCAAACACCATGAATGGCTAAACCGAAGCAATGGCAAACAGGACCACAGTACTGTGTGTACACAGGAGACTGCTTTCTGAAACAACACAAATTTATATTCACTGAAAAACTATTGGGTATCTTGTAACTGGAGGCAGGACATAAAACTTACCCATTTGGGGCTTCCCCCAAATAATCCTGGGAACTGTAGTCTGTTAAGGGTGCGTAGAGGTTTTAGGGGAACCTCTTTTCCTCGCAGAGTTTCCTGGAAAGAGGGACTGATTTTTAAACCACTCTGGGAATTATTGCTCTGTGAGGAGAATAAGGGTTTCCTAACAACTTTCAGCACCCAAAACAGTTCCCAGGATTCTTTGGTTAGGGAAAGAAGCCACAACTGATTAAACCAGTACCGTGGTGCTTTAAATGCATGGAGTCAAGGTGGCCTAAATGGCAGTTACTTCAGACTAAGCACGCACAGCATTGTGCTGTAAGCAACCCCACCCCACAAAACAAACTACAATTCTAGATATCAATGGTAAACTCTGAGTGCCAATCCTTGTGCATACGAAAGAGAACACAATCAAACACACAAATGGGAACTGTATCATCTGGCTTGGAGAAAACCCAAGTTTTGCAGTGGTACAAGAAATGTTTTTTTAAAAAACAACCCACTGAGGACAGAGTATATTCAACAGGAATGTAACACTCATTGAGTGCTACAGGGGATTATTATTACTATTATAAAAATATTTTATCAGTCACTTTACTCACAAAAACTGACCCAAAGTGACATTGGGACATAATTGAGTAGTGCAGATAAAGACATGAGTGGCTTGTGGAAAGCAGGAATGGAAGCAATTGCTCCACTTGTAAGGACTGACTGCCTGAAAGGTGTGGGCAGAGAGAGTGCAAACACACAAGGTGAAAAAGTTCTTCAGATTTCCTGTGACAGATAGGTAGCCGTGTTGGTCTGCTTCAGATACATAGTGTATCTGAAGAAGTGTGCATGCACATGAAAGCTCATACCAAGAACTAACTTAGTTGGTCTTTAAGGTGCTACTGGAAGGAATTTTTTTGTTTAGATTTCCTGTGAGTGACTCATACTCTCACTGCCGCAGGTGCACTGTGGTTCCTCCACACTCTTGCAGTCACAAAGGTAGCCCCTCCTCTCCCCCCACTTTCTTAGCCAACCAACATCCTTCTGCATTGTGAAGGGATGAGTCAGCTGCTTTAGAGCAGGAAATTGCAAGTCATGCTGATGTAGGAAGGAAACAGAAGGGGTGAGAGAAAGAAAAGCAAACCATACACCCAATCAATTAGCAATTCATCTGGCAACCCTAGGAGCCAAGCCTTGAACCATACGTGGAGGAGGTTTGATATTTAAAAGAGGGGAGAAATGCAGAACACAGTAGGAAGGGTGTGTGTGCTAAAGAAGAAAGGCAGAGTTGATAACTCAGTGGTAGAGAAGGTAGAGAAGATGCAGTGCATACAAAAGGATTCCTGGTTCAGTCCTCAGGATCTCCACTTTAAAAGGAGCTTATTTTGGAAAACTGCGAAGGATCCTTGCCCAAGAATGTAGAGAACCATCACCAGTCAGAGCAGGAACATAGGAAGATGCCTTATACTGAATCAGACCTGTAGCTCAGTACTGTCAACACAGATGGGCAATAGCTCTTCAGGGTTTCAGACAGGAGATATTCCCAGGCCTACCTGGAGATGCTCTACCACTGAACTATGGCCCTTTGCCAGCTGTGAAAACAGCACAGAAGTGTGGATGATATTTTGAGTTTGGAGGATCCTGAGCTCACATAGCAAACTTACTGGTTGTCAGGCATAAAACCAGTGCGGTGTAGTGGCTAGTGTCAGGTCTTGGAGACCAGAGTTCAAATCCCTACTCAGTTCACTGGGTGACCTTGGACCAGTCACCATCTCTCAGCCTAACCTACCTCACAGGGTTGTTGTTGAGGGGAAATGGAGAAGAGGAGAGAAACATGAATGCCACCTTGAATTCCGTTAACGAAAGGTAGCACAGAAATCTAAATAACAGTGACAAGCTCTTGGGTGCCTCAACTCAGGTCTTTCAAGCAAACAAGGACTGCACCACATATCTCCGGGGCCCCTGCCCCTCCCATCATTGCCACATTTCAGTGCAAATCTATGTCAAAGTTATTTACCAATTAGAGTGACGGGGACCCCGTACTCTAAAGCTGAGATAGCCGTCCACTTCCCTGTTCCCTTTTGCCCAGCACTGTCTCGGATCTTTGGGAGCAAATGCTTCCCATCAGCATCACGATACTTCAATATGTTTGCTGTGATTTCGATCAAGAAGGAGTCCAGTTCAGTCTTATTCCACTGCTCAAACACCTAGAGGCAAGGGAGACAAGGAGCAGAGAGATCAACAACCCCCTCCCTGAGACTGCAAGGTCTTTTTTTTTTTTTAGGACATGGAGTTCTCTGTGCTTTATAATCCTGATGCATTTGCTCTTAAGAAAATAGGAAGATGCCTTTGTTGCTCTGCTGTACACCTCCACTGTTAGGGACTTCCCCTGCATGCAAAGACAGGTTCTGGTGGATTGAGCGAATGATTGTGGGTCCTGCAGTCAAGAAGGCAGTTTCTGCTGTAGAGGTAAACCTTTGTTGATGGGCCACAACTCCCATCGGTCGCAAGTCAGTCTAAGCCAGAGATGGGGAATTCCAGATATTGGTGGACTCCCATCAGCCTCAAGCAACATGGCCAATGGTCAAGGATGTAGTCTGACAACATATGGAAGGCCCACAAGTATCCCATCCCCCTAAAGGCTCCTGGGAACTCCATCTAGAAAAGGAGGCTCCCTGCTGTGTCTCTGTGTAAGTGCCTGTTCTGGCTTTTATTTGGACTTATTAAAACTGGGTCTTCGCCCATCAGATTCAAGAAATTGGTTTGTCTTGTGGGCTCACCGTGGCCATCTCGTCATGGTCCATGCCTAGCACATCCTTCATGAGGTGGTAGGCTTCGCAGATCAGCTGCATATCTCCATACTCAATCCCATTGTGCACCATCTTTACAAAGTGCCCAGACCCCTCGTCTCCCACCTGCCAAGAGTCATGAGAGAGAAGAATAAAATGAATTATTATTATTATTAAGATTTATATACTGCTCTTTATGACAATATCTCAGAGCGGTTCACAAGGTAAAAAGACAAGTAAATAGTTAAAACCAACAAAACAATAACCTCCTTCCCACAAACACATATAAAAGACTTTAGAATATTAATCAGCCTTATAAAAACAAAAAAATACAAATACAAAATACATGTAACACAGAATAATTTATAACAACCCCACCTCCACAATAAATAAGTTAAAATCCCATTCCCATTAAAAGCATAATTTTAGCACCAGGAGGCTGGGCCACACCCGCATTCTACCCCCCAAGTACAGCCCCCAATGGGCTCGTCAATATTGAAAAGGGTCTGCCTTCTCCCCTTCCTCTTGATGGGGAAGGTGAGGAGCTGGAGAAGCTAGTAACCTTCCAGAAACAATTCACAAAGAGGGGCATCAGCTTGAAGAGTATCTCTAGGAGCATACAGAGTGCATCATAAACATGTCAGCTCATCTTACCCAGTCGCAACAGGGTTCCCCAGTTCCTACTTTGGCAGCGATGCTCTGAAATATTGGTTTGATGTGAGGCCTGCAAAGAACCAAAAGGATGTTTGAAAAACAAAGCAAAGGCAACAGAAAGGACATCATCATGATTGGTTCACTGTCCTGACCATAACAGAGGCTAGGAGGGCAGAGACATGTGGTAGGGCTCCCTACCTCTGAAACCCCCTTCCAAGTGATATTTGGTCTGCCCCTACTACAGAAGCATTTAAGAAACATGTTCACTTGGCCAGGTGTTTGGATAAGGAAATAATTATTTTGGGGGTGCAGTCCCTACAGATACCATTGCTGCTGTTTACTGTATCTCATCTGAGTCTGTGTTTTTAAAAATTATGTTTTATTGGCATCTACTATTTTATTGACTGCCCCAGGCAGGAGAAAGGATAAGAATGAAAAATGGTAAATGAGTAAACAAAAATAAAAATGAAACATGCATTTACTGCTTTGGTCCCTTCACAACTCAATCTGAGGAGGACCCAGCTGAGAGAACATGCATTTTTCAGCAGTGACTCCATGTCTGTGGAATGCTCTTCCCAAGGAAACACACCTGGCACCATCATTGTCAAACTTTAGGCCAAGACATTAATGTTTGCCCAGCCTTTCAGTTATGTTTGGATCATACCTTGCTGCGGTTTTTATTTTTATTGAGTGGGAAAGGATTTGTCCTTTTTTGCAGTTGAAGATGGAAAGCTGCCTTATACTGAGTCAGTCAGACAACTGGTCCATCTAGTTCATTATCGTCTACACTGTCTGGCAGCTGCCTTCCAGGACTTTCAGGCAGGGAGTTTCTCCCAGACCTACCTGGAGATGCTGATGGGGACTGAACCTAGCACCTTCTGCATGCCAAGCAGGTGCTCTAGCACTGCTTCCGAAGTGATTTACAATGCAATAAAAACCATACACAGAACAATTAATTGCATATGTAAAAGCAGCTAAAACATTTGCTATATTTTAAAAAATGGGAAAGCAATATATGTGAATTTATATATGGAGTGGAGCAGGATTTGTCCTATGATGTTATTGCAGGATGAGCACTTTGGGTCAATTAATGCTCTTTTTTCTTTTTGCTGTATTCTGGATTTTGTATCATGTACACTTTCATAACTGTAAATAGCCTTGAGAAACCTATGCATTAAGCAACAAATAAATGCATTAAATCATTCTCGTCATCACTTACCATGCCTCTTTGGCTCCTCCTGGCATGAGTGAAGGGCCGTACCTGGCGCCCTCTTCACCGCCGCTAACCCCGCTCCCAACAAACAAGATGCCCTTCTCCTTGAGCTCCTTGCAACGCCTCTGGATAGAAAAAGAAGGGAGACTCGTTGCTCAGAAAATAGGATTATGAGGGCAAAAGCACTGCATTCTCTACTTAGGGCAACATATATCTCACAAAAGAGAAAGAAAATAAATCTGACTCCTGTACCAGTTAAGAGCTACATAACCATTTGAAACTTAAAATTCTGCACCGAGTAAAATTTCCTTTGCATCTCGTTTAACAGACATTGGTGGGCTTTAGAGCATGGAGGTAAATAATCCCTGGATGGTTAAGTCCAGTCAAAGGCAACTATGGACTCATCTCACTTTCAGGCCGAGAGAGCCGGCATTTGTCTACAGACAGCTTTTCAGGTCATGTAGCCAGTGTGACTAAACAGCTTTTGGCACAATGGAACACCTTGCTCAAAACTTCCAATCCTTGTACAAAACTCATTGATGAGCCTTTGGGCAAAATTGAGAGGCGGGATATAAAAAGCTGCAGTTTTATAAAATACTAGGGGCTGCACCCCTACTTACTTTGCTCACCAATCCCGCCCTTCTCAAAGCCACCTGCTGGTTGCACAAAAAACTGCAGCGTGACAACATCCTTAGGAAAATATGTATTAGGAGAGAAATGTCTTGCAAACAAATCCTAACCAACCAACCCCACAGGTCTGTTAGTGAAGATAAAGTTAGCTCCCACATATCCTCTTGAGGTCCTTGGAGTATACAAGTATGATACAAATGGGCACCATACATACTGTGCTATCTCTATACTCAGAATTCCCTCCATCAATAATGATGTCTCCGGCACTCAGCAGTGGCACCTGTAAAGGAAAGAGACAGTGTTACATCAGAAGTCAGCAGAGTAATGGCCTATTCGATCCAGCTAATCAAATGCCTTTGGGAAGCCCATGAAAAGAGCACACTGGCAGCAGCCCTTCCCCACTATTCTTCTCCAATGACTGGTACCAAGAGAGAATCTAGTGGCAGGTGTCCATCTGCAGAGAGTTGCTGGATCAGGCCAAAAAGCCTATCTACTCCAGCGGAACATCTCCTGGGAGGGCTAATGAGACCCTGGAGTTAATGCAGAAAATAGTGAGCTAGATGGACCAGTGGTCTGACTCAGTATAAGGCAGCTCCATAGGGCCAAAGCTCAGTGGTAGAGCATCTGCTTTGTATGTAGAAGGTCTCTGGTTCAATCCCCAATGGCATCTCCACGTAGGACTGGGGAAGACCCCTGCCTGAAATCCTAGAAAGCTGCTGCCAGTGAGAGGTTGACAATATTGAGCTAGATGGACCAATGGTCTGATTAGGTATAAGGCAGCTTCTTATGTTTCCTCCTTCAACTAAAATATTACTGAATTTTAGAGCAGGAAGTGTCTGTGTCTTGGAAACAGTGTTAGAAACTCAGAAATATAAGCTAGCCATCAAATGGCTCCTTAAGCCAAGCTTATAGTTGCCAAAATAGAATGTCTAGTTGCTTTTTGGGGGCAAGATGACTCTAAAGTCTTATTTTTCAAATGATGGACTGACTGTGATTGATTCTCAGTTAAACATCTGGCTAGTTCAGGAAACAACTTTGAGCTAGGTTAAGAGTTTTGAGGACAAAGAAGAAGAGTCACTTGATCCATGTATACACTATTCCGACTTCGTTTTCTTAATGGTGACTGCTCCTGTTCAGGCTGCACAGAAAAAGCATTTATGTTCCAGAAATTCATTCTGATTGTGCAGATAAAATATAACTGATAACTTACCATGAGAAACATAGTAAGCTGGCTCAGACCACCTAGCTCAATATTATCTATATTGACTGGCAGTGGCTTTCCAGGATTTTCCATAGGGAGCCTCTCCCAGCCCCATCTGGAGATGCCAGGGATTGAACCTGAGACCTTCCACATGCAAAGCAGGAGCTCTGCCACTGAGGCCCAGCCCTTCCCCACAGGGAGGAAATGTTCAGCCAGCCCTAGCATTGGCCAATCCATAGAATTCTGGAAAGTGGCATAAAGGGGCATCATTTATAAAAGAAGAAGCAGTTGGTCAAGGATGGGAGGAAGAGATCTGCTCACCAGCTTGTTGATGAAGTCATCCACAGCGCTCCCAGCCTTGACAAGCAGGATGATCTTCCGGGGTTTCTTCAGCTTGGAGACCATTTCTTCCAAAGAGTGGGCCCCAATGACTTTAGTGCCCTTGGCTTCATTTGCCAGGAAGTCATCCACTTTGGACACCGTTCGGTTAAATGCACAGACCTAGGAGAGGGTAAGAGAGAGGGATTGCACTGGGAGACAGTAGAGCTAATCCCTTTTCTGAAAAACATCCCCCCTATACCTGGTTTTCTAATGGGTTTGTGCAAAGGACTAGGAAGTTATTTTCAGCCTCTTAAGAATCAAAAGGACAAGACACCTGCATGTTCATTTTCATTGTTTTCCCCCATTAAACATGAAAAATGAAAGGTTTGGTTTGAATGGATTTAAGTTGGTGTGCAGGTCATTAAAAAAACAAACCAAACCTTTCAATGTATACAGGTTTAGCCAGATTCTCTCACACACACATACACCAGCACTTCCTGCTGAGCAATTATCTGCAAAGTGCTCAAATCAGTAAGCCAATCTATGTTCTGTCATTCAAGGTACTCAAGCAAGTAAGAAAACAAGGAAAGACAAGGCCTCCCACTAAATCAGGAACCTGAAGTCCTCCAGATGCTGCTGGACTCCCATCAGTCCCAGCCTAGCATGACCAATTCTTGGGGGTGATGGCAGCTGCATTCCAGCAGCACCTGGTTTGCCAAAAGTTCCTTGCCTTTAACCTAAATCCCCTTCCTTGCCTTCTTGTTTCAAACTTTTCTTATCTCCACATTCATACATTTCTTACCACCAGCAGATTTACTATATAGCCCATGGGTATAATTAATTATATTTATATCCTGCCCTTCCTCCCAAAGGAGCCCAGGGTAGCAAACCCACAAACTATAAAGCAATAAAAGCATCTACACTGCAGATGCAGACTAGGAAAGATTTCTACTTAATTAGAAGAGGAAGGTCTTTAGCAGGTGCTGAAAACACCACAGAGACAGTGCCTGTCTGATATTCAATGGAAGGGAATTCCAAAAGGCAGGGGCCACCACACTAAAGGCCCAGCCCCTACACTGTGCAGAATGGGTCTCTCTCTTGATGATGATCTGTTGGGTATATAAAGGGTGAGAAGATTTATCAGGTATCCTGGTCCCAGGCTGTATAGGGATTTATACACCAAAATCTAGAACTTAGCCCAGTAAGTAGCTAATATGCCATGGATGACTGTTTTGGGAGATTTTTATCCTGCCTTCTGTTCCAATAAGCTGGGAAATCCAACCATCACAGATGAGCACAGCTGTAATATAGAAACATCTGGAAGACCAAAAGACCCCCACCCCTGTCTTCAAGCTTCTGCCCTAAGATCTTCCTTCCGCATTCTATACAGTACCTAGCAGAGAGAGCAAGAGAGTCTGTGATAAATAATTGCTTAGCATTTAAAATTTCACCCCGGGCATTTCCACTCACCACGAAGCCGTGGTCGTTCATGTTGAGGATGAGGTTCTGGCCCATGACGGCCAGTCCAATCAAGGCGATGTCTGCTCTGAAAAAGGGGAAGAACAGACATGGATGCTTACACTTCCCAGAATGGTTTAACAATCCATCCCTTTTTGCAGGATTCTTTGGGGGAAGCCATGGCTGTTTAAAGTGGTATGATGCTGCTTTAAATGAACAGCGCAGGTGGGGCCTGTGACACCCAGGCAAGGGTGCCAAGGAACAGGGACGGTTGCAGTTTAAAAACCCAGGCTGTGCTTCTGATCCATGCCTTGCACCAGCCAGGACTGTGTTGTGTCAATTCTAGAGATTGAGCAACTAGATCTAGAAAATGAGAAGTTACACGCTTCTAGAAGCCCTTTCATGTCCTTGCTGTGCCTCAACAATATGGGAGAGACTTCCTCAAACTCAGTGGGATTATATGAGAACGGAAGAAGAAATCATTATGGAAGAAAAGCAGAGACAAATGGAGGTAGAAGCATAGGAACTTAGAAGGCTGCTTTAGCAGAGGCAGAGGCAGATTCTTGTTCCACCTAACACAGGACTGTCTACAGTACACTGACAGACAGCAGCTCTCCAGGGTCTCAGATTGCAGCCTTTGTCAACCCAACCTGGAGATGCAAAGGGTTGAACCATGGACTTTCTGTATGTAAAGCAGATACTCTACCATTGAGCTATCACCCTTCCCCAGAGTGGATTTGTAGTCCCAGGAACCAGCAACAACTACAATAATAAAACGTCAGGGATTAAATCCTGAGCTTGGCCCAACTTGCACAACACACCTGTGGAGTCTTTCACGTGGCATTAAGCTAGCCAAGTGTTACCAAAACTGGGCACCCCTCTGGCAACTCTCTCCACCCCCACACCACCCCCTCTGCCTTGGGCAATGTCTCTTTGTTTCTCTTTACATCTTCTTAAGCCTTGTCCAAACAATTAGCAAAGGAGGCAGTCCACTGCGTTTGGGCTGTACCTCTTCGGATGGGGGGGAGCCCTCATGCCTGAAAGCTACAGTATGCGCAAGCGCTCACTTTGAATCCCTGTAAGTTCAAAACTACAACGTCCAGAAGCAAAAGTCAGGCCTAGAAACAACTCATACAGGACTAAGCATTGATGACAATGACCAGAGGCTGTATTCAATATTAGTCCTCCTCTGAGTAGACACCACTGGAATTATTTCAATGGGTCTACTGGGAGAAGACTTAGCTGGAGACAATGCCAGGAGCTGTGAAGTATGGATTGTCAGGTGGAAATTTTTTAAAAAATGTGATTCTGCCCAAGCCACACCACTCACTGGCCTTCCTCTGCACTCTCCTTCCCAGTGATTTTACCTGGCTGGTAGATGTTCTTGAACTGGGATATCATTTGATTGCCAGAACAGAGAATGGTGAGGTACCATAGGTGGGTGGTGGGTGGCCCTACTCATCACTGGTTAGTGGGCCTCAGAAGGAAATGTGGCTCTTGGGCCAATGAAGGTTCTTCACTCTTGCATTAACTCATTGCAATCCTTGCAATAATCCTGCACAACCTGTTTTTATACAAACCTATGGAGAAGCCACACATTGTGGAATACTGTGCACAGCACCGCTCTGGTCACCTCACCTCAGAAAGGACTTTGTAAAAGGTTCAGACAAGGGCAAGCAAAATGATCAAGGGATGGAGCAACTCCCCTATGAGGAAAGGTTACAACATTTGGGGCTTTCAGTTTAGAGAAGAGTAAGAAGGAACACAAAAGAGGCGTGTAAAATTGTGCAAGGTGTGGAGAAAGCAGACAGAGGAAATTTTTCTCTCTCCCTCTCATAGCACTAGAATTTGAGACTAAATGTTGGAAGATTCAGCGCAGACAAAAGAATGGACTTTTTCTACACAGCACATGGTTAAACTTTGAAACTCGCTCCCACAGGAGGCAGGGATGGCCAACAACCTAGATGGCTTTAGAAGAGAATTTCAGAATCACACAAAGGAGGATATCACAAATTCTGTGTCCACTGGTGGAAGTCAGTATGCCTCTGAATACCAGTTGCTGAGGCTCACAAGTGAGAAGAGTTGCTCTTGTACTCAGGTCCTGCTTGCAGGCTTCCTATTGAGGCATCTTATTGGTCACTGGGAGAACAGGATGTTGGATTAAATGGGCCTTTGGCCTGATGGAGCAGTCAGACTTTTCTTATTATGTATTGTTAAAGCACGTGCGACATGGCTCCCTATGCTCTGATCATTTATTTAATTAATTGATTTCATCCCACCAGTTGATCAGAGCAAAAGGAAGCTGACTTATGAGGAGTTGGGCAAGTGGTTCATTCTGCAGACACTGACTGGCAGTGGCTCTCCAAGGTACCAGGCAGAGAATCCCTCCCAGCCCTAAGGGGAGCTGCAAGAGACTGAGTATGGGACCTTCTGCATGGAAAGTGAGTGCTCTGCCACTAAGCCACAGTCCTTTCCAATTTACACAAAAGATTAACCACCATCAATTTCCATGCAGCTGAGGTTAGCCCAGAAGCAAGCGCATCCAACTTGAACCCACCCTGATTTCTAAAGAACGGCTCAAGAGGCTGAAGGTTTTCATTTCTAATGCTCAACCTAAAAAAAAAAGATAAATCAAGAAAACTGCCTCCTCAACCAATCACCATAGAGCCACAATTAGGAACGTTTTGAGATTTTTTCCCCCTAAAAAAAAAAAAAAACTTTTCCAGATCAGAAGATGATCCCACCCCACAGACATAAAGCCCCAGGACCTATTTGTCATGCGAAGGCTCGGTTCTGCAAAACGTGAATCAGTCTGCTGCAGAAAAATTTGGGGTTCACTTTTGCAGCCCAACTCCCCAAGGTACTCTGAGTCACCTAAGTCAATGTCAGATAATAATGGATGGAGACAGGAACCAGTGGAGGGAAAGCAAGGAATACCTTTATTTTCCTGCTGCAACAGAGCCCCCCTCCCGCCCCGCAAGGAGGTGAGGACCCGGAGCTAACAAGCCATGGAAATGCACCTGAGCACCTACAGAGTGCTTACCCCCCCCCCCCCATGAACCCCACTGAGCTCAGTGTAAACTTCCCTCCGAGGAAAGCCTGGCAGTGCACTCCCTTCTCTTGCACGGAAGCTTCCTGACTGCGACCCTGCTTACTCGAGAGTCAGCCCACCGACCCACCCGCCTTCACTGAGCTCAGCGAGATGCACTTCCGCATCACGGTGTGTTCCGGATTAGGTCTGCTTTACGCACGCTAACTTGGAAGAGAGCTTCGCCAAAGTCAGTGGGGTCCATGGCCATTAATTACGGTCTACTCCAGAGTAGCCCGATGAGATTTACTCGCCTAGGAGCAAACCTTCCCCGCCTTGAACTCATCGGTCATTTACTCTTGCGCGTAACTCAGCATTGCCAAGCGAGCCCCGCTAACCCTCTCCAAAATGCCCCCCAATACTTACTGGGCCATGGCGGCGACTCGGGAGGCTTAACTGTAGCTGAGACGAGAAAAGCAGGCGACTGGCGCTCCCAAAGAGGCTTCCACTTGGAGCGGACCCGCCTAGGCCAGCCCACCGCAGGGAGGGGCCAGCCCTAGTCCAGCCCAAAGGTCTGCTGATCGGCTCAGGCGGACGGCGAGCATCGCCCTTTAAAGGCGCAGGCTTCTGCCTTTCCATCCCTCTTTTGCGGTCGGATGGGAAATTTTTGTTGTCATTATCTTTTATTTTCTTTTTTTGCAATGGTTCAAAGTCATGCATTCGAGGGATTGGGTAGTTCGCCGGCTCCCTTTCCCTCTCTCTCGGGCTGTAAGGGTTTATGCACTCAGCGAGCAAGGCTTGCCATTAATACCATAAATGGCACCATATTTAAATAGACTTGGGGCGTATCTGCGATCTTGCCTCTTGCTTTCCAGATGTGTGCAAAGGTAAGCCACATTCTTACTCCACCTGCTTTTGTCTCTGACCCCATCAGCACTATGCATTCAAAGCTCTGTCATACCACTTTAAACAGTCGTGGCTTTCCCCAAAGGATCCTGGGAACTGTGGTTTGTTAAGGGAGCTGGGATTTGTGAGGAGACCCTTATTTCCTTCCCAGAATGACGATTCCCAGTGTATCCTAGGAGGAAGAACTGATTGTTAAACCTCTCTGGGGACTGGCTCTGGGAGGGGAACAGCAGTCCCCAAACAACTCTCAGGACCCATAACAAGCCAGATTCCAGGATTCTTTGGGGGAAGCCTTGACTGTTGAAAGTGGTATGGCAGTGCTTTGAAAATCAGTGCAAATGGGGCCTTTGTGATCTTGCCCAGTGCCCACCAATGTAAAGCCTCCAGAAAGTTCGCTGAAAGGGAATATGGGCTTCAAGCTGAAAAAAGTTCACCTGTCAAAAATATTTGGATGGATTTGCAGTCAAACAAATGCAAAGCAGGTGTCCCACCACGGAGTTATGACTATTCCTACAGAAGCAAGTTTCATGCCGTGGAAACAGTACTTTATGGGAGGGGAGAGGGAGAGAGGGGTCTTCATGAATCCCCAACACACCCCACTTTTAGCCCCGCAGAATCTTCTAAAAGCAGTAGCAGGAGGTTGAAGAGCTCTGCCTTACATTGAACAGCAGCTGTTCTGCTGCTGAACCACCAAACACACAAAACACAGCAGCACATGAATGTCATTCTAGGCACATGATTTTATACACACATATGCTCAGAGTGCCAGAGGCATATTCACAATGGCAATTTCTGACTTGTGTGGCCTGGTCCCTCTGGCTTTCTCTTCCTTGTTTCTGGAGGTTATGTAACTTAAATCCCTTTGACAAGATCAGACAGTTCCCTGTTTGAAGTTTACTTGCTGGGTGTTTTCAGAAATTTGACCTAGGGTACTTGCAGGCAGCCTGTTTATTGAGCATTCATTCTGATCTGTTTGCAGTGAAATTATACGACACTGGCTATTTCATGAGCATTCATTCCAATTTGTTTGCAAGGGGCTTAGATGACCATTGCATCAAAGCAAGAGTTATGCCATGCTACCTGGCACATTTCTCCATCACTTTCCTTACCACAGTGGTACCTCGGGTTAAGAACTTAATTCATTCTGGAGGTCCGTTCTTAACCTGAAACTGTTCTTAACCTGAAGCACCACTTTAGCTAATGGGGCCTCCCGCTGCCGCGCGATTTCTATTCTCATCCTGAAGCAAAGTTCTTAACCTGAGGTACTATTTCTGGGTTAGCGGAGTCTGTAACCTGAAGCATCTGTAACCCGAGGTACCACTGTATTTGGGGGAAATGAGCTTGTTGCGCAATACCTCCCCATCAGCTGTAATTGGGTCACCTGGATTTGCCGGTATGTGGTGTAGTGGTTTGTTGGCTTCGGGCCTGGATGACCAGGGTTACTCAGTGACTTTGGGTCAGTCATAGTCTCTCAGCCTAACTTGATTCACTGATTGTTATGGGAAGTAGGCAAACAGGACCTGAACACAAGCACATTCTCCCCTTCTGTGGTTTCCAGCAACTTTGAAGGAGAGCAATAGCCATCAATAGCCCTCTCCATGAATTTGTCTAATCCTCTTTCAAAGTCACTTGGTTTGGAGACCAACACTGTCTCCTTTAGGAGCGAGTTCCATGGTTTAACTGCACTGTGTTAAGGGTGTAGCTAGCATCCTCACTGCAGCACCTTTCAAGTCCCAAGATGATGAGTGATGGCTAATCATAGCTATTCTTTGTTTCCCTCCTCATACTAATAGCTACAAAAGAAGAGCAGATCAAAACATGTATGGACATTCTCTTTCCCCTTCCCTCAGTTGTTTTTAGTGGTTTCAAAAGTGCACTGCTCTACCAAGTACTAAGCCAGCAGAGGTTAAGAGATTTTCCAGTTCTACTGGTCCTGATTGCTGGGAGTGAGCTTTCTGGTAACAGTTCAGCACTAGGTGAAGATCTCTGGCTGGTGATACCAGATGTATTTTTACTTATTTAAATTAATTCATTTGTTAGATTTATATTCCATGGTTTCTCCAAGGACCTCAACCTGGTATAGAAAAAGAAGTGTGCATGCACACGAAAGCTCATACCAAGAACTAACTTAGTTGGTCTTTAAGGTGCTACTGGAAGGAATTTTTTTGTTGTGGTATAGAAAGTTCTTTCCCTCCCCACCCCATCTAATTGGCCACTGTGAGATCAGGATGCTGGCAGACTAGATGAGCCATTGGCCTGACCAGCAGGCTCTGCTTATGTCTCATGGCTATTTAAGGTAGGGCTGGGCAGGCTAGCAGGATGGACTTAGTTTCTTGGTATAGAGGAGGGGGAATCTGGTGCCCTTTCAGAGTCATTGTGCATTCAAGCCCCGGATAATAAATTGCAAGATACACCTGCAAACAAACAAAACCACCAATTTGGAGGGGCCCAAATAGCCTCTTGCAAGAGGAGGTAAGAAAAGACACACGGAGCTGAAATTCGTTTAATCCACTGGCTTTTTAATCTTTATTTTTTTTCACCTCGTTCACTAACAGTTCAGTGGTGCCAGGTTACCATACACGGAGTTAGATATTGTTATCTGCATTGCACACCTAAAGGCTATACAGCAAGATGGATCAGAATTAGTACAAATACATGAACTATATTTACATTTTGTATACCCAAGCTCCGAACATCAGATATATTTACAAAATAAAACATGGGAAGGAACAGAAAAAGACAAAACAAAGTCAGTTAATAAAAAAAGTACAGTGTTGTGAATGTATTCCTTTCAACCAGGGAAAGACTGATTTTTAATTTAAAAAATGAAAGAGAAGGGGTAAGGGATCGGTTCCAGAAAGCCACCTATGTTGTGCAGGTGACTGTGGTTGGTGGAGGGGTGGTCTGTGTTGACGAGGCGCATGTTTGTCTGTGGGCATCGGGAAGAAGGAACCACTTAAACATACAAATGCCCAATGAGAAAGACGTGTATGCGGAAAGCACATGGAATTTAGGTTGTCAATAAATAGGGGGAAGGAAAACAACACACAAGAACTGTTCTGGGTGGGATGAGCACATGTAATCTTCTCTAGCTTTAGCAGACATCACTCAGAGCCTCTCTGGATGAGGGCCACGAGTCAGCCATATAGAAGGCAGAACAACTCCTCCCCTTTCACTAAGAGACAGGGGCTGTCCCTCTTGCTCAACAACAACAAAAAAGGGTACAGGCCTTAAAACGAACATCAGCACAACCACAAGACTTCTTTCAAGTATTATCAGACTGGTCATCAGTGGCTGCACTTCAAACTCGCAAATGGCCTCCTGAACCAAAGAAATTAAACGTCTGCTTCTGCCCCACCCTCCACCAATGGCTGATGTTTCTAGTATAAGGAAGCACAAATCTGGATACATTCCTGTGATGTCAGAAGGACTGACGGGTCTGTGGACTTGGGGAGGAGGGCGAGGGCGAAGGTGAAGTGAGCCATCGTGGAGTAATGCGATAACCACATGCACGAGGTGTAGTCCAGTTTCACATACATTCACAAAAAAACCCTCAGAGCAGCAAAAAAAATTAGTTTTATTCCCGTTCTTTTAAAGCAGCATGTTAAAAAGAAACAAAACCAAGAGAATGACAAAAATCCAGCCAGCTGTTAATGCAGAGGAGGACTGTACCACTTGATGCATAGGCAGTAATAGACAGTATTAAGTGACAGCAGAACATGCCAAGGGGCAGATCAGCCCAGAGGACGTCCTGCTTTTAGTGTGCAATATAAACTACAGATGCATAAATACACATTACTTTATATATACACTTTAAAAACAAAAACAAATTAAATATTCCCTGTAAATTATTAGACAGTAAAGCAGCAGCGAATAAAGTCTTTGCTTTGAAATGCCCTCAGGGGGATTTGTGGGAGGGGTGTTTGGAGAAACCTTCCCACAGGTTTGGAGCCTGACACCCCCTCCCCCTTCTGTAACATCCTGAATGGGGACACTGGCCTGAAAGGTTAAAGTGCATTGCTTCAAACGAAAACCCATATTAAAAGGTTCATAAGGTTATGATTCAACTAGTATATATATGACTTTCAAGTTCCAACATTACAGCTCCCAGCGTGGTCAGTTTTTGCTTTCATTAGGAAAAAATTGTTTCTTTGAATGAGAAAAGTGGAAATCCCACCAGGAGGTGAAAGGTGATCTCAAAGCTTGCTCTGTGTTTGCAGCCCCATGCTCTGTGGGTTGGCTGGCCCATGGCATGGGGCAGAGCCTCCAGAAGGTAGGCGGGTCCTAAGAGCTGGCTGACTCTAGGACTGGGAAAGTGAACAGAGCTTTGGCACCTCTCTGGTTGGATTCTCACCCTCTCCTTTCGCCATAGTTCACATTCTTTCCTGGAATTTAGAAAACCTAGGACCAAATTTAAGATGCAAGGGAAAATATTTCATTTCTGTTTGCTTGGGGGACACCTGGCCAAGAGGAACTATTTTATAATGGGGAAGGGACTGCTCACAGTGCCTGACCAGGGACCGGCTGTGAAAAGAAAAAACAACAATTTTGTGTCACCTTGTTTCCAAAGCAGATTACAGCTCTGCTCTTGTAATGGCCAATGCAGCAGTGGCTTAGAATGGATGTTTGCCCTCTTGCCGACCTGAGCTACATATATAAACCAACCTAAGCTGACCTAGTAGACATATGACCTTTACATAAGACACTACAATTCCCAGCTTAAGAGTATGCTATGACACACCTGGTTTCCACTACCATCCACTTGCTCTTCCTGCTTAAGAAGAGCCCCTTAATGCTTATTTATAGTCCACCCATAGTGGCCTCCTTCCCAAAGCAAAGACTTTGCAGGCTAGTTTTGTTCCAAGTTTAAACAATAAAACAAATACATTAAAAAGTTATCTTAGTGTACACATAATATTCCCAGGAAATGTCCTCCAGGGGGGTGTTTCCTGGTTCCACACAGTTCGCCCCACTTTTGTTACTGGTCAGAGGCAGCAGATACGGCAACTTAGCACCCCACATAAAACCTTTTAAGTCCATCATTAAAACCATCGCACAATCGGCTTAGCTCCTGAACCAGCAGCCTCGATCAATGCGCACACGCGTTGGCAGTGAGGAGTGTGTCCGTTGTATAAGGAACGTTAATCACTATGCTGAGACTTACACAATCAGAGTACATTGAACAAACAGACCCCATGCCATGATCTGGGCCTCCAAGGATGGTCCCTTTTTTCCCTGCACAGAGGTTGTACACAAGACCCACAGAAAGTGTCAGGAGGAGTTCCAACCTAAGCACTTCGTTATATGAGAGAGAGAAAGAGAGGAGGGTAATGTTACAGAGAGCCCCATCTGTCCTGGCGCTGCACCACTGCACACTCCCTGATGTCACACGGCAGAGCCAAAACATTTTCTTCCCCCACCCCCCAAAAATAATGCAGCGAGGTTGCTCTGTTGATGAAAAGAATCCTATGGTGCTTAAAGCCTGCATGTCTCTGTTCAGTACTGTGGTTTGTAGGTAAACTTCCTCCCTGAGCTGACCCCCAACTAGATGGCTTTTATAAGCTGCATAAAAAAATGCCAACATGCAAATTTGGTTCCTCTGAACCACAAGGTTCAAATTGCTCTTTAAATCACCTCCTTAATCACAGTGAGCCACAGGAGTAAAAGCCAGCTTGGAAAGGAGAAAGAGGAGGGCAAAGATGGCCCCACTGAAGAAAAATCAGCCTAACAACACAAGTTCACCTCACAAGAAAGAGAAACTTAGAATCTTAGTGGGGAGCTCAAGAAGGGCTTAATTGTGGTTCTTACATACAGAGCATGAGGTCTGCCTAGACTGCTCCAGACTTCAGACATAGGCCTGCAAGATGGAATGCTCCTCCGTGTAAAATAATTCCAAGCATGCCAAAAGCTAGCATGTCAGGGGAAAGGGTTAGAATATTCTGGTTTTCTATGTTCAGGGAACTATTTTGATAGCACAAGCATCTATTTGTGCAGGGCCCCAGCTTGTGATCTCAAGTGGCACAGCCCCAAACACTAGTTAAAAGTCTCAGCTGGTGTTCCCACAAAACTAGACCTAAGAGACATCTAGAACAAGAGCATTTATGTAGGGAGACCTAGAACCCAGTATACCTAGGTGAGACTGACTGCTTCATGCCAGCATAAAGTGAACCTACCTTGGCTACCAAATTGCCCAAAATGTTTACAATCTGCAGGATGAGTGGAAGAGTTCCAGAGAGGGGCATTTGTTCCTAAATTAAAAACCTCTCCTCCTCAGACACACAAAATGATTAAAAAGGGAAAGTATGTAAACAGGTTTGTTAGTTCAGATTCTATGTTTTGTATGCAGCAGAAAGCAGAGGTGTAGGGAGCTTGTTTTGTTTCAATCCTCTTCCTGAAGCACAAGGACCCCAATACAGCTCTTTTGCTCACATCTCAGCCTTTGCCAACCTGGTGCCCTCCATATGTTTTGGACAACTCCCATCAGCCTTGTGCTGGCTGGTAGAAGTTGGCATCCAAAACATCTGGAGAGCACCAGGCTGGCAAAGGTTATCTTGATTTGGCTTTTTTTTTAAAAAAAGTGCATAATGATTTGGGGGTTTTAAAAGAGTTTGTTTGTTTGTTTGTTTGTTTGTTTGTTTGTTTGTTTGTTTGTTTGTTTGTTGGGAGGGGGCTGGTGGGTTTTAAAGCAATACCCCACAAAAGCCAAGTTTTTGCAAAGTTTAAAAAAACCCTTCTTCCAAGAGGATAAACCACACTGAATCCCAATTTTCAAAGCCCTTGTCCTGTTCTTAAAGGAGCCATCAGAGATATCCTGCATAGTTCCGACTAAGAGGAAAGGGGGGGGGAGGTTTAACCTTTTGGACCCTTCTGGAGAGACACAGATGGGAAAATGGGGGTGGCCGGAAGCATTCTGCTACCTGAAGCAAAGGACAACTTGCCCCATATTTCCTATGTGCAGAAGCTGGGGATTGTAGGTTTCATTCATGGTGCCTGAGGGAAGAAGGCAGCAGAGCAGCCCACGTGGGCACAAACCCAGAGCTCTGTCCTCTGTGTTAACCTAATTGCCACTGCCCCATCCCCACCAAAAGCCACCTGCCTGTGAAGGTCAAATTGCTTTGCCTAACAACAGGACCAGCCTCACATTACTGAAGAACTCTGGCACAGAAGGGACCAGCATTGGCCAAGCTGGATTTTCGCAGCTCAGCCAGCTATCTTTGGGCCCGTGACACATGTGCTCAGACCAATGGGGGCCCATCTCAGTGCACAGCAAGACCACAAGGGCGGGAACCGTCAATCTCAATCTTCCCGTGCAATGCACGGTTTTTGCACCTGGGCATCAAAGGCATCCAAAAGGCAGTTTCATTCATTTGCTTGCATTGAGTGATGCACAGGCCAAGGGGAAGAAAGCAGAGCCTAGTGCACTCCAAAAAGTGATGGCTTGGAAAGGCCGGCTCAACCAATAGGCAGAGCGAGGCAGCTGCCTCAGGCAGCCAAAGCAAGAGAGTTGCAAGCAGTTCAGTTTCATTCAGAGCAGACCCAGTGAAATCAACTTACATTAACTGTGTCCATTAATTTCAGTGAGTCTACTCTGAGTAGGACTAACATTGGATGCAATCAACTGGGGGCAGGAAGTGGTGGCGATGTATTGGGGGGACAGAGCCCTGTGTGTGTGTGTGTGTGTGTGTGTGTGTGTGTGTGTGTGTGTGTGCTTGCCACTGTAGCCTGTTACGTGCCCTCTAAGCTAGCTTGCTGCCAGCAGATGCAATGGCCTGGTCCTGCCAACAGTGAAGAAAGATTCAAATTGGCTTCTGAATGTGGAATGGCTGGGGGGCGGGGATGGACAAAATGTCTTGGGTCAGCCCTGTCTGGCTGTAGCCTCGTGAGCCATGAGGCAGGGAGGCGGCCCTGAAATCTAAAAATTTAAAGTAACAAGTTTTAAAAGCCAAAGTAGGCAGGGTGGGAAAGTGGTCCAAATTTGCCAGCAAGTCTGCTTTCACAAAAGGAGATTTGAAATATCTTGGTCACACTCCAGGTGTGACCAGGGGGTGGACAAAGAGCTGCATTCGCCCATGTGCAGAGGACCTCGCCTTGAAAGCAGCAGCAGTGCAGAGACTTCCAAAACAAAAGTATTCCAGACAGAGACAAACACATCACAGAGAGTAGCACAAAGTCAATTGGAATGAAGAAAAAGGGCATCCAGAGAAACAAAAAAGGGGGTGTCCCTTCTCTTTTTTTGCCCAAAAAAGTCGTGCATATAAATTGGAAAGTCACCACCAACACTCCCCCTCCCCCTTGTTACTTTCTTCAGTTTGGCCACATGCTACTAATAATATTTTCAGCACAGGTATGTGCATGGGGAGGGGTGATAAAAAGATGGTGGTGGGGTTTAGAGTAGCTGGAGAAAGTGCTGAAGGGAGGATGGGGCTGGGGAGAGACAGCAAAAGAGACGAGGAATGTTAAAGCCACAGGGTTGCATACAAGGAAAGAGAGAGAAATTCAAGAATCACAGAGAAATGAGAGGTAACGCTTTATCTATATCAGAAGGCGTGTTAAGAGATTTGGGCTGGGGAACCGGGTGAGAACCCCACAGAGACTCAATATTTCAGCTGTCCTGAGCGTCTTCGGGCAAGTTTGGACCTGTGTGGGAGAAAGGAGGAGCAAATAAGCAAGACTGCAGCTCTTTCTAGCACTCATTTTTATACCCTCTTTTCTCACTGTGGGAACAAGGAATCTGAGGGTTGGGGGCCACATATAGATCTACCTGGCCCTCAGCATTCTCTGCAAACCACATCCCACCTCCTGCCCACACCACTCACTGCCCCCTGCCCTGCAGCCTTGTCAAGGGATTTTGCCTGGCTGGACCGTGTCCTTGAACTCTGATCACACCTCTTGTTTGCCTGGATGGAGCTGTGCCTGTGGATGGAAACCTCAGAATTTTCTGTCACTGGAATGTAACCCAAGTGTCACAGCTCCACCCATTTTTGCCTGGTTCCACCCACTACAGAACGTTGCCCACAAGGGAAGGTGGCCCTCAGGCTGAGGAAGGCTCCCCGCCATACCGTATCGTGCCAGCAAGAAGCGGGTTGAAGGCATACAGCCAGTCATTCATGTCTTTGTCATTGATGGCCTGGAGGAGGACTCCGCGGTGCCTCGTGCAGACGGCAAAGGTGTTGGGTGTCTAGAATCACAAAGGCAAGCAGTCGCTCAGCAAATCCTCAGAAGCCCTTAAAGCAGCTATTTGATACCCGGTTTGCAAAAGGATCAGGGAAGGGCAGCATCTTTGTCTCCCAGTGGCCAAGATTTGGGTGGATTAAATGGCCCTGCCAAAACAAAACCTTTCTGATCTGTGTTGGAGAGTGTGTATGAGGGGGTATAGCACCCTCATAGCCTTATCACCCCAATTTGATTTAGGAAAAATGAGTACAGAAACATCTGCTACTGCATCCTTGTAGCACATGTGGGGATTGCAATAAAAAGTTGCAGTATAGAGTGCCAACCAACCAGCCATGCTATCTTTTGAGATATTCCATTCCCTCTTCCCCCTGGGTTTTCTATTCCTTCACCCCTTCCTGAAGACACATAAATGGGGGAAAAGTGGAACTCTTTCCCTTCTCAACCCCATCCTGGCAAGTGTAAACGAATGCCTGAAAAGGCCTTTCCCTCTAGGGAGCTGATCTTATCCCTTTCATTATAGACCCACATCCTATGGGAGGATTGCAGTGTCCCCACCCTCCATTCAACTGACCTTCACCATGGCCTCTTGATCTTCACTGTACTCCACCTGAGCCGTGGAGAGGTTGAGAATCCCTCTTTCAATTGGGTCCTTGTCACTGTTGTAAATGAAGACGTAGGGGCGCCGGACCACCACAAAGTGCTTGGCCCATGATGGGGAGAGTGGCTCCTTGAAGTTCAGATAGCCTTTCTTGGAGACCACAGAGCTAGAAAGAAATGGCAAAGAGGAAAGCATTCAAGGACATGGAGCTGGCTGGAGATGAGCTCCAAGAGGCCCCAGGCGATGCAGTGAATCCACTGCTCACAGACCAAGAGGGCCAGATGGTTCCTTCTAGACTCCTTAGCAAAGTTCAGCAACGTTTTCTCCTGCCTGCACCCATTCTCCAAGCACCTTCATTTGAAAATGAAGTGCAGCAACTGGGCCAAGGCAGTCAAGGTATGAACACCATCCTGAAACAGCCAGCAGAGCCATCACTATTTTGAACAGGGGTGGGGAACCTGCGTGGCCCTCCCAGTGTTGCTGAGCTACAAGTAGCAACATCTCTGAACCTTGGCCATCATCCAGGAGGGCCCAGCCTCAATTTAAGCCATGCATTCTCACCCAGGCTTACTTTCAAGCCATTCAAAGTGGCTGGACTTAGGCAATGTCAGATCAGGGATGGGGAAACCTGTGACCCTGCAGGTGTTCATTGGATTTTAATGCCCACCAGCCCTAGACAGCGTGAGCCAGATTGCTAGGGGTGATGGGAAGTGCAGTCCAACAACACCAGGAGGGCCTGAGTTCCCCCACCTGCATGTTAAATGAAGCTGCCTGACACTAACTCAAGAATGCTGAGTCTACCTAGCCCAGGAGTGTTAGCACTCAATGGCAGCAGCTCTCCAAGGCCTGAGGCAGAGAACATCCCTTTTCAGTGGTGGTTTCCCAGTTATGGAACACCCTCCCTAGTGAGGTATAGCTGTCTCCATTGTTATTCACTTTCAAGAGGAATCTGAAAGCATTCCTGTTTACCCAGGTAGCAAGAGAATTCTTGTGGCAACTCTGAGATCAATGGATGAAAGGATGTCTTTGTTTGTAGTTACTTTTAGAATTTTTAAAACTAACTGCTTTTAGATGTTTTTGATCGTAACTGGTTTTAGAATGTTTAAATCTGTTTTAGAATTTTTTTCGTTGCTTTTAAATTGTGTCTCTTTTTGCCACCCTGGGCTACTAGGGCAGAAAGGAAGGGCAATCACTCTATCAATCTAATACTCATCTTGACTGCAAAGCCCATTGAAATATATTGGAACAAATTGCATACACACATATTTGTGCACATACACACCCCAATGCTAAAAGGGTAGCTGTTGCTTTACTCTTGGCTCTGGAACATGTGTTGGGTTTTTAATTTTTAGCAGCTACTGCAGTGTGAATGCCTCACCCAGGCCTGATTTCCTCAATATCTGGAACAAGGTTCAGGAACTCATTTTTGCCTGCTCTCGCCAGGTAAGAGGCTTCAATGGGTGGCATCAGCTGGAAGGGTGGCTCCCCCTCTGGGCCAGGGCTGGAGGCTCGAGAATTTGCTTCTGGGGTCCTTTTGTTAATTAAGAAAGAAAAACAAATGGTTGTCATTCAAAGCAAGCAGCTGGAGAGGCAGAAGAATCAAAGAAATCAGCTTAATTCAGGCACTGCTCTGGTGGGCTTGTATTGCCAAAGCACTAGGTTTATATGTACAAGCCTCTCCCGTCTCTTCTACAAAAAGACTGGGAGCATCTGCTTCTATTCAAGACACTAATCTACATGGGAATGAAAAGCAGAAAGAAAACAGTGACATAAAAGCAGTAGTATGGGATGATCAGATACGCTAGCTCCACCTCTTGAGCAGCTGCCCAAAGGTAGCCGGTTACCTAGGTGCATCGGAAGCTGCCTTATACTAAGCCTGACCAATGGTCTATCTAGCTCAGGACTGTTTGCACTGACTGGCAGAGACTCTCCAGGGCTTCACTCAAGGTGTTCTTCCCAACCCTACTAGGAGATGTCATTGGGGAGATGTACCTGGGACCTTCTGCATGCAAAACCAATGCTCTACCACTGAGGTCTGGCCCTTTCCCTACCAATTCAAGGACCCCCCGAGGCCCTAGCATTGCCCAGTGTCTGGATGTACCAGGACTAGCAGAGGGAAAGTAATGACCAGTGGGAAAGAGTGAAATACATTCACAGACCAGAGGAAAAGCTCAGTAGGCCTGAAGAGGGCTACAGATTGCCTACTGAGGGACAGAAGCTTAGAAGAAAGAAACAAACATCTATCAGCTCATAAGAAGAGCCCTACTGGATTTGTCCGAAGTCCCATCTAGTCCAGCATGCTGTCCTCACAGTGGCCAACCAGATGCCTCTGGGAAAACCCTCAAGCAGAACTTGAGGGCAATAGCACTTTCCCAACTTGTGGTTCCCAGAAAGCTCGGGGGCATCCTGCCTCTGTCAGTGGAGGCAGGACATGTGTCACTGGTGGCAACCAACTCACTTTTGATCCACTGAGTTGCATCTTGAATCAGACAAGGAGGGGCAGGTCGAGGAAGGCGTGAGGGTGGCGCTGCTGAAACTTGATACCGACGGGTCCCGCCCAATTGGAGAGATATCGGACAGCTGGAAGAACACAAGAGGCTGGAGGTGAGCTCTACAGAGCCTGCCAGGATTTTTTAATAAAAGAATAAATGAACAGTACTGCATAGGGTGGTCAAACAGAAACCCCAAGAAATCTCAGAGGACACCGGATAGGAGGGGTTTTCAAACTCAGCGTTTTGGACACTGCTGTGGGCTTTGTACCTTGCTGGTCAGCTCTTTCTCCCGATCCATCATGCTTTCAATGTCTGCTGAGTAGTAGTTTGAGCATTTCCACCCCAGTGCTAAATGTCCTGCATTTTTCCTCTTAACGTTTTGCAAACCTACCTTACAATCACTGATGCTGTTGTAGACCTGGTTAAATTCACGGTTGAAAGTGTGAGTAAGAAGCTGCAGGCACTAGAAGAGAAGAAAGAAGCACCTCTGTTAGCACTGGGGACAAAGGAGGAGATGGGAAGCAGCTGGCCTTCAACCTAACCCACAGCTGGGTCCACTGGGAGGCTGTCGAATGTGGTCTTCCTGCAGTGGTGGGTGGTGCCCCTCAGAATTGGTACAGCACAAGGCAGTGAAAGCTACAACAGGTGGACATAGAGTCTATGACAGGCAGAGCCTCCTTCTAAGCAGATGTAAATAAATGGGAGCTTGCTGAGTTTTTTTTTGGGGGGGGGGCTAGTGCCCAATTCTCCCCAGTGGACCAGCCTCCACTGTCCTCCTGTAGACCAGAAAAAAATATGTGGTCTTGAAAATATTTTGCAAGAGGGCAAAGAGGGCAAAACCCAGCAGCAAAAATGTTTCAGACCCACATAAACCTCCAAAGCTGTGTAGCAAGTGGGGCAGGTTGTGTGTTTTGCTGGTTTTAGGTATTCAAAAGTTAGGGGTGGCAACAGGATGTGTGGAAACAAAAGGCTGCTGGGGATCTGGATGCAGAAGACCTGGGTTCAAATTCCCTGCTCAGACAGGGTGTTTGTGGGGTAGCCTTGGGTGCTCTCTGGGATTAACCTTCCTCAGAGAAGAAAACCTTGACACCTTCTGGTATTCAACTGCAGCACTGTGGACATGGGCTTTGTACCTTGGTGGCCAGCTCTTTCTCCCGATCCACCAGGCTCTCAATGTCTGCTGAGTCGTAGCCGCTGCTCTCGCTGGGCGTGACAGCGCTCTCAAAGGTGGTGGAGGAGATCTGGGAGGAGATGCTGGTGGAGGTGCTGAGGGTCCCGCTGCTGAGGCTGGGGGACAGCGAGTCACTCAGGGACTTGGGAATGCTGTCACCCAGCTTCTCCCGCAGCAGCAAGAAGTGGCGAGTCTTCTCGACCTGAAGAGCAAGAGAAATGGTATCAGCTGCAGTGGAGAAATTATTGATACATACACTGATAGATAGCCTAAGATGTATGATAGCCATTTTCAGATATCTAGCTGTCACATGGAGGATGGAGCAAACTGCTTTTCTCCTGCTCCAGAGGGTAGGACCCAAACCAATGGATTCAAGTTACAAGAAAGGAGATTCTGACTAAACATCAGGAAGAACTTTCTGATGGTAAGAGCTGTTCAACAGTGGAATGGATTCCCTTGGAAGTTGGGGGGCTCTCCTTCCTTGGAGGTTTTTAAGCAGAGGTTGGATAGCCATCACTCAGGGGTCCTTTAGTTGAGATTCATGCATTGCAGGGGATTGAAATAGATGACCTGTGGGATCCCTTCCAACTCTATAATTCTATGATGTTGGGGAAAGGATGATGTAGAAAGAATCAAGACATCTGTGAAGACGTGTGAAGGAATTTGCTGACATTGATGGATAGGTTTATGGCCTTGTTCTTCCTCTGTTCCTGTGATGTTACTTTTTGCTCTTCTGATAAGTTCATTGCCTAAATACCTAATTGTGACCTCTGCCTGTTGACCTAGAAAGCACACACATGCTTAGATATTTAATACGTATGCTTATAGAAGTTGATCTGTCAATAGAGGCCTTTGGAATTCACTCCCCAGTGGCTGTTGCTATAACCAAAATAAAGCTGACTTAAACATCACATCTGGTGTGGTTAATTGAAGAAAAGCCATTCCAGTGTCCAAGGTGGTCTTCCTCTCTCTGACTTTTGCATCACGAACTCTTCTTACATCCCTGCCAAACCACATACAATGTTTGTTCCAAGGATTCGGGGACTGAGACCCCAAATCAGAACAGCTAAGTAGTAAAGGGAAGCATGTGGAGATTACAAGGCAGCTAAATAAGTAACAGGCAGCTTAACTGGCAGCTTTTGGCCACTACATCTCATGGGTGGGTGGGAAATGACAAAGCCAGGCCTTGCAGAAATCCCAAAGGCTGGTTCTTTCGAGGCCACTGCTCAACACATACCTCGTGCAACAGCTCCAGCTTCTCCAGCTCCCACTGGTGCTCCAGGATGAGGCTGTCTCCACGGGGCCTCCACCCGGCCAGGTTCTCTTCTCCACGGACATAGGCCACAGAAGTGTCCAGGACTTTCCTCCTCCTCCTCTGCATTCCTGAGCAATGAAATGCCTCAAGTTAACAGTCACACAAAGGAATTCGTACCGGTGGTCAGGAGCCGACATTGCCACTCCCTGTTCACCCCACAAGCCATACCTCGCACTCCTGCCAAAACTCTTGGCCACCTCAATGGTTTCCTTGTTTCCTCCTTGTCATTCACCCACACAATAAATAGCACCACCTGGCTGCAGGTGAACCAGGTGAGACCACAGCCCTCTCTGTTGACCTGATAAGGACCAGCTGACATTTGTTTGGCTCCTCCTCTCTCATCAGCAGCCAACAAGGGAGGCCTCCTCTGTTGGCCTGGCTGGGGCCAATAACCTTTCAGCTCTCCCCCCCCCCCCCGCCAAATGTCCTACACTGGCCATTCCATCTGGTCATTATATCACTTCATTATGTAACATTATGAACGTTTGGGCTGCCTCAGTTTGCTTATTGTTTTCTTCTCCCTTTCCATCCTGTCCCTCAGAAGGTTCTAAGAAATGAAAAGTGCCTTTGCAGAATAAACATATATAGCAAATAAACTAACAAAGGTGAATGTGACTGCTTGCACACTTTTATAATAATGTGGAAAGCTGTGCCTTCCTCTTACCTGGGCTTCCTGTGTCTGCCATCTTGCATAAGCTCAGCTCATAGATCCCAGTGACTCGATTGCTGTTTGCACAGAATAAAGCAGAGAAAATAAAATAATATTTTCAGATATAAAGAAGGTAAAGCAGCCTTCACCAACCTGGTACCGTCAAAAGATTTTGGACTACAAGGTCCATCAGCTCCAGCCAGCAGAGTCCAGAATGAAGGTCTGAATGAAAAGGTCTGGTTTAAATAAAAAACAGAGGGAGCTCTAATCCCTGACCATTGACCATGCTGGCTAGGATTGATGGGAGTTGTAGTCCGATAGTATCTGAAGGATGACAGGTTCCTCACTCCAGGCTTATTGTAGATAAACAGGATATATCCTAAACCTGAATATATATGCTACCCACACTCACACTACAGATAGGAATTCATTACACTAAACTAAGATTACAATAGTAATAGTAATTAGAGTTGTATTGTAATGGTCAAGGCAGATCTCTGTGTGTTGCCTTTCAGCTAGAACTACTATTTTGTGTGCATGTACTGGACAAATGATTTGGAGTGTTTCAATATCTTCTTTCAGACTGACTTAAGTTGTGTTTTCCTTGAAATTCCACTATATGTAACAAACCACGACCATCATCTGAGGCCCTTGTTCGTGTGCCTCCTCCATGAGAGGTTCAGAGGGCAGCAACACGAGAATGGGCCTTTTCTGCAGTGGCTCCTCACTTTTGGAATGCTCTCCCCAGGGAGGCTCACCTTGGCTTAAACAATCTGTGGCCTTTGAAACTTGGGGGGAGGTGTTTTGTTTGTTACTGTGGTATGCATTTTTGTGCTTTTATATTATAAGCTGTCCTGTGATCCTCAAACGAAAGGTGGTATGGAGATGTCATAAATAAATATAATAAACGTGCACACCGTTCTCTTGAAACCAAAGCACCTAGTGTTTTCAATGTTCCCAAATGCTTAGCTTTGGAGCCTATAGAACAACAACAGCTTGGTGTTCTTCCCATGTGCATTCTCCAGAGTGAGCCCAGGAGCCAATCCTCAGCAGCTGACTCACCTCCTTTTACTCTGATTGGCTCCAATGAGCACAAAGGATGAGAAGAATTCTTCTCTTCTCAGTGGCTAAAAAGCTCTCCTTTCATGCTGACTGGGAGGCTCCAGAACACTGGAGACAGGGACCCTACTGCAGACCCTCAGTGACCCTGGATCACAATACCACTGGGAGACACCCATCTCCACACCTCTTTTAATCAACAATCCCTGCAGAACAGCAAGCTGATCCATTCAGAATCCACACCCCTCAGCCCACAATGCTCATACATGACGCAACTTATTCAACTTACGAATCTGGGGATTTGGAATAGCCACTGCCAAAGAGACTGCGCAGTGAGCGAGGGGGTGAAATCTTGGCATCTCGAGAGTAGAAAACCATGCAGACATCCTTGGTGATGACAGCTGGCTGGATGCAGTGGTCCAGCTGGAAGGAAAAGAGAGCCATGCAGCTGTTTACCCTCTCAACTAAACCAGTGTGCAAGTGTTCTAGGACTAACACTGGGTACCACCCTCTGTCAGATATTTTCTTCCACCTGATTCCAGATACAACCAGTGTGGGGGACATGAGATAACTCACCTCCAGGTAAGCTGAGAGGGTCATGTAGATCTTCTCTCCATAAGGGGTCACCCGGTTCAAAAGGAGGGAGTTATGGAGGGAACTGTCCCAGACTGCCTCAAAACGGTAGAAAGTCCTGAAGGGAACAGAACAGAAACAAAGCCATGGTTTTTTTAAAAAATGGACCTCTGAGCAGACCACTGACAAGCATGTTGTAGAAAGCCTCCCGTCTTTGGTCAGAGGTAGTGGTCTCCTCCCAGCAATAAAAATAGAAGCTTTTGGAACTGCATCTAAAACTAGGTGGGGCATGTGCCTCATAAGACAGCAATATACAATTATTTATTATTGTTACCACTAATATTATTCTTGTGTGCAACAGTGACTCCTAGGATAGACTAACCAGCATGGAAACAAAAAGTGTAACCAGATCTTAATTGGGAAACCACAATGTGAGAGAGTACAAGGAACACAAGGAGGAAAAGAGGGCTCCATGTGTGTTTTTCATTTGTTCAGCTGACAAATGGAGCATCTGTCGCCTCCTGAACACAGCGGGGAAACGAGGAGAAGACAGAATACTCGAGTCACACAGCAGAGCTAGATTTGCTAAGGACTAACTACTGGTGGGAAAGGGGAGAGGCATAACAGCATTCTGTTGAAGCCAGAAGCTGTATGCACAAAGGAAAACAAACTGAAAATACCTAGGCATATCCTTATCAAGGAAGAGCCTGTGAAGACACAGAAAGCTTTTATTAGTGCAGCCCAAAGGAAGAACAGCAGAGAGGGAGAAGAAACAAGCAGACAAAGAAAACAGAAAAAAGAAAGGATAGGCAAGCAGCAACCCAAAGAAACCCACCTTCACAGATAACACTTTTTTAAAAAGCACAAAATAAATCATTACTGCTCCCACATCCCCAAAGATTGAGCCAAACCCTGAGCTAAACCTTTGACTTAGCCAAAGGTCCACACCATACTATTAAAGCAAACTTATACTACTTGGCTTCTCTGCCAAAGAATCCTGGGAAGTGTGCTTTGTTAAGGGCATCAAGAGTGTTAGGAGACCCCGCACTTTGCAGAGCTACAATAACAAGCACCCTTAACAAACTACATTTCCCAGGATTTTTTATTGCAGGGCAGGGGCAGCCATGGCTGTTAAAAGCGGCTCAAGAGTCCTTTAAATGTGGTGTGTGCATGTGAGCTGATAGAATAACTAGTCTAGTGTCAGTACCCATTTCATGACACAAGAGGGCAGCACCACACCTGCAAGCTGGGAGTGCACAGCTGCCTTTGTCTAGTCAGGGAAGAGGAAGCTGTTGTTGGATCTCCAACTCCCATCAGCCTCAGGAATCATGGCCAATGGGTGGTGGGAGCTGTAGTCCAACGAACACCTGGAGGGCCATATCGTCCCCATCCCTGCTGTCGTCCAAGAAGCGAGGCGGGAAGGGAGTTTTATCCAGGATGCCTAAACATTAGAGACCAACAGCTAATATGTTCTTCTACCCATGACTTTTAAGCAAATAATGAAGCATTAATTCTTCCAGGGTGGAACTACTTTCCGAACAAGTTAGGAAGTGAGAAGAGATACACTTCCAACCCTTTCTTCTGAGTTATTTTATTTTAATTTCAATCCACATTGGCTCAGGATACAAGGATTTCGGCTTGGGGGTCCTTTCTGACATGCAGCTTCAAATATCTGACCTAGGTGAGTCAAGAGGAGAGGGTTCCGCCTTGCTAGGCAGGCTATTGGGGAAATCCTATTACCTGTTAGAGCTGTGGGAAGTTCTCAGGTATTTTGCAGAGATGATATTCAGAGACAGGATCGCATCCACTGCAGCTTCATCTACTTCGGCTTTGTTTCTGATGCGCCCTGAAGAAAAATTGGAGTGAGTCAAAATGCAGGATGGGAATTTATTTAGCTTAGAGCCAAACTAGGCAGAAGCAGTGTCCAGGTGGAAGGCCGCTTGACCTTTCGGTGAGATTGGGAGCGTGAATTTCTTCATGGGTCCCCACATGGAACAGCATCTTTAATGGAAGCAGATGCTCTTGGTGTTCTTGCAGAAGAGATGGGAAAGGTTCGAGCACATAACCCTAATTGCTTTGCAATACAAGCCAACCAGGCCAATGTCTGAATAAAGCTGATTTATTTTGGTAAAAAGCAGTTTTCTTTTCTTTCTTTCTTTCATTCATTCATATCTATATCTAATCTATATTTGCTTAATTGAAATAAACAAAAGAAACATTCTTCATCATCCATTAATACAAAAATATAAAACGAATCAACTAAAAGAAAGAAAAAAAATCTAATAGAATAGAATAAAGAATATCTTCTTACTTTATGTACAACTTCCCATCCACTTCATATTTCACATATTCATTATTAACTTATTGCCAAAATTTGTCAGATTGTTATCAAAGCCTAAAGTATAAATATTTAATTATCTGTGGTCTCAATTCTTACTATCAACTACTACAAGTGTTATTTGAATGCTACAACAGAATTTAGACTGTGACAATTATTTTTCAAATACCGGTATATTTTAACTACTTCCCCCTTAGAAATGCATTCATGTTTTGGTCTATTTTTCATTTTTTTCGATAAACTGTCCAATTCTGCATATTCAACCAGTTTTTGAATCCATATTGTCACTTTTCAAAAAAGAGAGAGAGAGCAGTTTTCTATGTTCATACCTTCATATGCAAGTTTTTCTGACACTCACACAGGTTCTGATCCCACCCTCCCCTCTCTCCAAATTGCCCAAATTCTCACCACCATCTATCCAGTCATTCCATGCTTCCTTAAGCTTCACACTTCCCCTCACCATAACATTCCATACTTAGAAGTGATCTTCCCAAACACTAAAAAAAAAACCCAAAATGGCTTGTTGCAGTTTTATTAACTTACTACATTTCTTGCCCAGTTTTTTTCTCCAGAGTTCAAAGTGGCGTACGTATCTCTCCCCCTCCTCAATTAATCCCCACAACAATCCTGTAAGATAGACTAGTGCCTGGCTCAAGGTCACACCCAGTGAGCTTCAAGGCTGGGGGCGGGGAGGAATTTGAACCCTGGTCTTCCAGGTCCCATGCCAATGCTCTACACTGGCTCTTACACAGCACACATCCATTTCTTCCTAGCCAGGGAAAACAGAAATGATGGTTTGAAAAAAGGCTAACATGAGACTGACGAGCGTTCAATCAGTGTGGTCATATTGAGGTGTGTTTGGAAGAGAGCTGGCACTGCTTGCAGAGGGGCTGCTGTTCTTTTAAATGTGAATGTGAAACAGTCTGAAGAGGAACCAGAATGGATCCTGATAATAAGAGAAAAGTAAAGAGAGGGAGGAGAACTTACCAACCACCAGCTCTCGCACGTCCTTCCAGTGTAGCTCGTTTCCTTTCTCATGGATGATGGTGACTGTGATCCGGCGCTGGATTCCCTGGAGGAATTGAAGGAGCAAAACTTAAGTCTCCTCTGCGGCTTTATAGCAGGGCTGCAACAATTAGCTGGTCGGATGTAGGGTGGGAAACCTGAGTCCCTTTGAAGGTTGCTGGACTCCAGCTCCAATCAGCCCTCAGCCAGCAGGGAGAATAATCAGGGTTGATGGGAGCTGGAGTTGGAAGCTGAATGCTGGAAGATTTAGGGCAGATAAAAGAAACAGCTTATTCACTCGGCACATAGTTAAACTATGGAACTCACTCCCACAGGGGGCAGTGACAGCCACCAACTTGGAGGGTTATAAAATAAGATTGGACAAATTTATGGTGGATAAGGCTATCAATGGCTAGTAATCACAATAGCTGTGCTCTACAGCCACAGTGGGAGGTACTAATGCTTCTGAATACCACTGTGAGAACAGGATGCTGGCCTGGATTGGCTGGCCTGATCCAGCAGCCTCTTCTCATGCTCTTGTATGATAAGATGTCTTATCATGCTCTTGTATGATAAGACCTGGCAATTTAGCAGACCCTCAGATTCAAGCATCGGAGTACCTGGTGAAGCAAAAACGTCCCCTGGCAAGGTAGACCTCCAGTGTGGTCAACAATAGCGGGAATGTATCTGCAGAGGAGAAAAAGGAGAGTGCAAACAGCCAGATGAGAGAAAGAAGAGACACCTGCATAATCAGAGAGATCATTTAACCAACCTCCCTTCTAAAGGATTCATGGGAAACAGCATCCTAACAAAAAACCCATACAATGGCCTACACCTCAAAAATAAGGTGAGGCAGCCTCTTCTCCTCTCACAGTTACCAGAAAGGGGGAGGGTCTGAAGAGCGTGATGAGAACTGGATGCACAGGACTGCATTGCACCACAGTAAAGCAAGTCACAATTCAGCACCACAAAGAGCCAAATTCCACCACTTGTCTATAAATAATGTGAATTGTGCCATGTGCATGCCCTCTCTTCTTCTGCATAATTTGAAATGTTGCTAGCCATGGAGAGGGCACAAGCAGAAATGCAGGACTACGAGTCCACACGGCTTCAACCCCTGGAAAATGCGAAGGCAGAGTTCACAGGAAGCAGTCTCTTATGTTCCCACAGGATCATTAGTAGAACAACCTCCTGCAGACAGAAAGGGTTGTTCAAGCTATTCAGGCATTCCAATACCCATGTGGTTACCAGGCTAGCTTCAAGGCTCTTGTCTTAATTTACAAGGCCCTTAACAACTTGAGTCCAGGATACTTTAAGGACTGCCTGATTCCTTATATCCCTGCCCAATCACTGAGGGCTTAAGGAGTCACTTTTTGTGCCCACCCCCCAAAGGCTCGGACACACAGCTCACAACCATCAGGAGCCATCAGTTCAGAACAAAGGGCTGAAATCTGCAGAACTCCCTCCCAGCTGATATCAGAACTCCCTATTGAACTTCAGACATTTGGCTTAATTCAGCAGCTATTTTAAGTAAGCTTTCTGATTTTACGATAAACTTCAATTGATTTTCTCTCTACCGTAACCTTATAACATACTGCTTAGATACGATGATGTTAAGCAGGATATACAGTGGTGCCTCGCAAGACAAAAAGAATCCGTTCCACGAGTCTCTTCGTCTTGCGGTTTTTTCGTCTTGCGAAGCAAGCCCATTAGCAGCTTAGCGGATTAGCGCTACTGTATTAGCGGCTTAGCGGATCAGCGGATCAGCTGTTAAGCGGCTTAGCGGATCAGCTGATAAGAGGCTTAGCGGCTTGGTAAAAGGGGGGGGGGAGGAAAAAACCCCCGCAGGAACTCGCAAGACATTTTCATCTTGTGAAGCAAGCCCATAGGAAATTTGTTTTGCGAAGCACCTCCAAAACGGAAACCCTTTCGTCTAGCGGGTTTTCCGTCTTGCGAGGCATTCGTCTTGCGGGGCACCACTGTACATTGTTGGAATAAAACAAACATAGGAGAGATGATGAGGCGGAACTCACTCTCCAGTTGGCTCCAACTCGCTGATCTCAAACCAGACAAGGAGGTCGTATTTGGTCACACTCTGTCCCAAGTTGGGCTTACTCACTGTGTTGAGCTTGGTAGCTGGGACTGAAAGAGAAAAAGGCCAGCTTACAAAAACTGCACAAGGCAATAGGAAGGAGAATTCCTTGGGATTATTACCAATGGGTCACACAATGACTCAGTTCACATGTCACAGTAAACTATGGTTTACTTTGATCACACCTAAGAGGGTCACACTGGAAGGAAATAAACCACCACACCAACTTAGTGTCACCAAAACTCAAACTGGGGAATGTGGCTTGCTTTGCTCCAAATAAACCACAATCAATAAGCCTTAGCTACAGAATGTGATTTGTTCAGACCTAAACAAATCATACCCATTCATAACATCAAACTGGTGGGTGTGGTTTGTTTCCTTCCAGTGTGAGCTAGGAGGAGTGAAGTGGGCACTATTTCACTTGTGTACAGTAAAGCTATGGTTTATGGCTTACCAATACATGCAAATACAGCTAGTCAAGGCTGTCAAGCCTTCAGCTGATGCTCCAGGCTCCACAAAAGGATTGTGCCCCAATCTGAGGTGGGTCGCACCATGGTATTATTATACCACCAGTACTTTCCTCCTTGCCGTTGGAGTGAATGGACATGGGCATTAATTTCAATGCATCTACTCTGAGTAAAGCTTAGTAGGATGCAGTCCTTAATCGCCATAGTTACAATAAATCTACAATGAAAAGGAAGAGAAACTAAGGATTCTAATGAGGTCCTGTAGGATTCACAAGACTGTACCACAAGACTACCACCACAGAAATCCTGGAAAGGCATATATAACTGCCCAGTGCTGGCCTTTCCCTGGACACACCACCGATGGATGCAGAAAGGCCAGGGAAAAGGTAAGGAGGGGCTGTTCCTACATCTATCACAGACGGCATCCGGCTACTAACCATCTCGCTTGGGGAAGCGCTCGGTCTGACAGCTGGGGACAGGCAGAAAGAGGAAAGGTGGCAGCTGGTCGGCCCCATCCTGGAAAGCTGCCGCGGCAGAGGAGGCAAGCACGTTGGCGTGCTCGGAGAACGTGTTCAGCACATGCACGTTTACATAGCCAGACATGAGATACCTGATCAACTCAATTTTTCTCTCATGGTCTGGAAAAGGCAGTGGGAGGAGGAGGACGTGGCAAGTAAGGGATGAAGGGCCAGCAGGCAATAGGGAGGCAAGGAGGGGAAAGGGACAGACCAAGGAGATTGGGAGCAGGAGAAGAAGAGGGGAGAAATGAACACAAGAAGTCAACATGCACAACCAAAACGAAAAACAAAGAAAGATATGGGATTGTTGCAGCAAGCTTGGGTCAGGGAGTTATTAGTGAGAATGGAGCTATGTGAATGAGGAGGAAGCTAGTCTTTAGATAAATCAACATCTACTAAATATTTTGAGAAATTGTTTCTACAATCCGCATTTGAACACCACTTAAGATATTTTGCACAGTGGTTCCCAAGATCTAGAATGTTTTCATATACGTTTAGATACAACCGGATGCCTTTTTGAATCAAGATGGGAAAACTAAACCTTTCAAAACTGCACTGATTTTTTTGGTTTCTCATAGTTCCTAAGCATCACCGGATAGAAGGCTGCTATAAATAAATAAAGCAGGCTGGATGACGTGTCTGGAATGGAAGAGTTGCTTACTCAACCAGCCCCTCAACCCTTAAAAATACCTCCCTGGTTTGCAATATGAACTGAAGGGGAGTCTCCAGGATTACAAACAGATGCTCATCAAAAGCGAGCAAAGTCTGCATCCAGGTAATTACATAGGGATGTTGTAGCAAATTTGGGTTTTCTTGTTCCCCAACCCCTTTGAGTCGAAATTGACCAACACAAGTGGATGTCGGCAGGTAGGATAATAAATGATTTTGTGGGATTCCCTCAGGAAAATGGTTCCATATTCTAACTGATTCTTTTCTTATATTGCGGGCTGAAGAGAGGTAGGCAGTCTTGCATTTTACATACACTAACAGAGACGAGTCGGTGAAAAGTTGTTCTTACCTGGTTTTGAGAGAGGCATGGGGGGAGGGAAGTATCGGCGGGATGGCTGTCGGGGGCTGTGGAGAAAGAAAGCAGGTTAATCCTCCGGAGGTCCTTCCCTTCCCAGCCCTCATTGTAATATGGTGCTAGATTCAGGTAGGTAGCCTTGTTGGTCTGACGCAGTCAAAATAAATACCGTATTTTTCGTCCCATAGGACGCACCTAGTTTTTTTTTGGGGAGGGGGAAATAAAGGAAAAAATTTTCCCCTTTATTTCCCCCCCAAAACCAGGTCGGGGAAACCGAACCAGGTCGAGGAATAGCGGGATGGCGGTGCTGCGCCTCCCTGCTGTCCCCCGAGCTTGTGGGGCTGGCCAATGTCTGCCCGGCGCGAGGGGCGCTCTGCTTCAGGGCGGCCTTCGCGCCGGGCGGCAGGCTGCTATCCGCAGCGTGGGGAGCCCTGGCGCTCTGGGAAGCAAGCTGCTATCCGCAGCCTAGACAGCCCTGCGGGAACTCCTGCAGGGCTGCCTAGGCTGCGGATGTGTTCCCGAAGCGCCGGGCACTCTGCTTTCAGCACGCCCGGCACTCCGGGAAGCAGGCTGCTATCCTCAGCCTAGACAGCCCTGCAGGAACTCCCGCAGGACTGCCTAGGCTGCGGATGTGTTCCCAAACCCTGGAGAGCGAGAGGGGTCGGTGCGCACCGACCCCTCTTGCTCTCCAAGCTTCAGCGAAAGCCGGCATTCACCCCACAGGACGCACCCAGATTTCCCCTTCATTTTTGGAGGGGGAAAAGTGCGTCCTATAGGGTGAAAAATACGGTAAATAAAAATAATAAAATTGTCCAGTAGCACCTTAGAGACCAACTAAGTTTGTTCTGGGTACACTATTAGCTGTCATGTGCATGCACGCTTTTTCAGATATTCTTCAGGTAATATGGTGGTTACAGACCGGTCTCATGATAACCACGCAGCTGGCTTTAGCGCTACAGTGTGGCAATAATCTCTCTCCCCCTCTACCCGCTAAATTCTTCTCTCTGGAAGGGGGAGCAAAATCAGAATTGAAAATGCAGACACCAGAGCGCTGCACTGTGTTAATTCACAAGGCAGCACTATAGCAGTTGCACGTGAAACTTACTCCACTTCCCCTAGCCTTAAAAAGCCGTTTAAAGGCCAGGAAAAGGAAGAGAATAAGAACTGCTACTAGTAGTGGCAAAGGAAGGGAAAGCGAGGCAGGTAAGCAGAGTGAGTGGGCGGGTGGCCAAATGCTTCCCCTAAGGAATTATTTGCAAATCCAGGCTATCCTTTACAATTTCCTCCATTCTGACCTAATCAGAGGACATCCATACACAAATACCTGTTGAGATCCTGTCCCTGAAGATGGAGCGGATGTTGCTGATAATGTCCAAAGACTTCAAATACTATAGGCTTCGTCTTGATGTATTCTACAAAGGATTCTGTCACTTCCACAGAAATCTATCGAAAGAGACAATAAGCACGGCATCAGTCTGGCTTTATATGTCTTTGGCCAATCAAAAGCCCCAGCCACTGCATCTGATAAGGGATGGATGGCTTAACTCCATTTGGAATGTATACAGGGTCTGATCCAGCTACAGCTTTGTCACGCTTCCGCGCTAACTACCCCCTTACAAAAAACGTCAAAGCTGTGCTATTCTGACTCCCAAGAGATAGAACATGCCTCCCCACAACAGTGACAGACCAGGAGGTCACCCATCAGAAGCAGACCCACTTCCACTTACGTTCTGGACGTGATAAAAACCAAGAGGCGCCCCTCGGCCATTGTTTTTGAGAGGCTCAGTAGAGAATGCTTCATCATGTCGATGCAGAAAGCTAGGGCGACAAAAATGCAATCCAGTTTAGCAAAAGAATGCTTTGTCATCTATTCTGGAAGGTTGTCCTGAAGAGAACTTCATAGTTTAAAAAAAGCCTTCATAGTTCAAAAAAGTTCCCCACCCCACTTTTGCAGGAAGTTTGACAAAGGGGTCAAAATGCTCATTAAAATATGCTGTTGTCCCAACCTCAGGAAAGTTTGCCCACCCTCCTTCCATGCTAGTTAGAGAGCTTGAGGAATTGGAAGCAAAGTCAAACAAGAGGCTCTGGCTAGTAAGCCACATTCCTCTGTGTGTGGACCCCCGGAATGGGTTAGGTTCACCCTTGCACGGCAGTTCCCAAACAGCTCAGAATTTCCAAAACAATGACTAAGACTCTGACCTACAGATACTGCTGTTGCTCACTGCAGGTAAAACTTACTTGAATTGGCAGAAGATGTCTGCATATTCCGGGAGGATGCCGCTGGCTTGCAGCACTGTCACCCGGAAAGTAAAGACGCTTCCCAGTTTTAGGTGGTCGCCAACTTCCTCGGTAAATCCTTCCATGGCCATCTTGCCATCCAACAACGAGCCAGACTTCAGGTCTGAAAAGGGGGGAGGATTGACTCATGAGACAGTCAGGGTTTCCCTGCTACTCAGTGTTGTGGGGCGCTTTCCCCAAGCAGCTGCTCAGAACGGCATCTGAATGTCCCAAGATGCTTCAAGGACACAGGAGGCTGTGAACCAGAGCAGCACACGGAAACACCGTTTACCTTTCCGCCAGAGCGGTACCTATTTATCTACTTGCACTTTGATGTGCTTTCGAACTGCTAGGTTGGCAGGAGCAGAGACCGAGCAACGGGAGCTCACCCCGTCACGGGGTTTCGAACTGCTGACCTTCTGATCGGCAAGTCCTAGGCTCTGTGGTTTAACCCACAGCGCCACCCGCGTCCCTCAGGAAGCTACACACCCACCTCTAAATCAGGGTGCCCTCCAGATGCTGTTGATGTCCCAACTCCCATCAGCCCTAACCAGGTATGGCCAGTGATCAGGGATGGCAAGAGTTGTAGTGCAAAAAATCTGGAGGGCCACTCGTGCCCCTGCCCTGATCCGCCTGCCTTGCCTTCCCTCCTCTAGCCCCAGAGCCTTCATAATGGATCTGCTTCCAGAAGAACTATGGGGGACCTTTTGGCCTTTGGGGTTGTCATATAAAAAGACTGCAGGGCAGGGGGAGGTATGCTAGGTGCTAATGTTATCAGCGTCAGAGCTATTTTTAGATATGTCTTGATACTTTTACTTGAGGTTAAGGTTCACACAAATGGCAATGCTTATTTTTTAAATCAAGATTTAACAGTTCATTTAAGTTTTGTAATGGTAAAAAAAAAGTATGTGTTGTTATTGTACTGCAGTATTTAGGCCAGGGATGGTGAACCTGTGGCCCTCCTGGATGTTATGTGATACCAGCCTCCAGAAGCCAGCATGGTCAATGGTCAGGGATGATGGAGGTTGGACTCCAGCAACATCTGAAGGGCTGCAGGTTCCTCATCTCTGGATTAAAGGCTCCTGGGAGCACCATCTAGAAAGGAGGCTCCTTGCTGTGTCTCTTCATGAGTGGCTGCATTGGCTTTTATTAACACTGATTAAAACTAGGCCCTCCAGATGTTCTTGGACTCCAACTCCCATAACCATAGCCACTATGTTCAAGGATGATAGGGGTTGGACTCCAGCAACATCTCGAGGACCACAGGCTCCCCATCCCTGATTTGAAGGGAGGGGAACCCCAGTCTGCATGGGTCTGTTGTTGTTTTGATCCTGCACTTAACCCTAAATTCAACGTAAAGCCTCCGTTTACCCTGTCCCACCTTTCCTAGGAGCTGCATCACTTACCCATGTCATTCATTCTGTTGATTTCCTCAGGAGGTGTGATGACCTCTGAACTTTGGCCCTGGCCTTCTACAATTCGCAGTTCCTCCAAGGACAACCCAGAACGGGTCATCGCAACCGACGTAAAGTTGCTCTGAGCAAACCAAAAGGGAGAGAGGAGTGATAAGTTAGCTTTCTGTCCGCTTTCTACACCAGAAGGGACAGGAACACACAGATACAAGAGCTCGTTTAAGTTGCGGGTTACCTTGTTAAAATACTCGTTATCAAATGAGATTTTAGCGGTGCCCGACTGCCGAACACCAGATCCATAGTCAGGGGCTTCTTCGTCAGCTAAAAGAACAAAACATAGGGAGGAATTCAACATCATGTGATTATGATTGCTCCATCAATGTGAGCATTTTGGCCTTCCAGGCAGAACATCTCCCCTGTCCCCCGCCCAAGTGCTGTTTTAGAGGTTCTGCTAACCCCCCAGAGTTAATGGGAGGGTGCATGGGGAAACGAGAGGGAGGAAACCCCATGGCAATAGTGGGACTGGTTGAGCTGGCTCCTGCTAGCACAACCTATTTACTTAAATCCGGTCCTGGGAATGGATACAGCAATCAGATGAGCAATTAGATTTTCAAAAAAACTGTAGTAGGCCTTTAAAAATGTAGAATTCAGCTATTGGTTTACAATACTCAGCTATTCAGTTGATCTTGTTCATTTTATTTATTATTGCACTTATAGCACACCTTTCCTCTAAGGAGCTTGGTTCTTCCCACACTCCTTTTCGTCCTCACAATAACTCTGTGAGGTAGGTTAGGCTGAGAGAAATTGACTGGCTCAGTGAGTTTCATGGCTGAGCAAGGGATCTGAACCCAGGTCTCCCAGGCCTCAATCCGACACTCTAACCACTAGACTGCACTGTATAAATAATTTCACAACCCTGGACAATATCTTATGTTATTCCTATGTTATTCCTTACTGAAGGACAGAGATTTGAACTGAGCTACCAAAGAAAATCAACCACCGTTTTCTTAAGTTTGGTGCAAAGGGGGGAAGGCAGCTACTGTGTTCAGCATTAGATGAATTGTTGTAAACCAGGAGACCACAAGTAGGGTGAACTGGAGAGGCTCTGTCACTGGCATGAGATGGCAAAACGCAGGGACAGGGAACCTCAGGCCTCTTTATCTAGCCTTTGGGGCTCTAACCAGGCCACACACAACACACACCCTGCTTTGCACCCTTATTGGTCCACTTATGCCTGGCTAGAATCTGTCCTTGAACCCTGATCTTACCTCTTGGTTGCCTGGAGGACAGGCAGAGAGGGGATGTGTAGAAACAAGATGATTGTATAAAGGTAAATGAGCATCCACTGCCCCACCTGTTTCTGATTCTGGGAGGCCCCCAGAATCATAGAGTTGGAAGATTGGCAAGAAGGGAATGTGGCCCTTGTGCTGAAAGAAGCTCCCATGAGGAATCATGGAAGGGCAGAGCGTAAGCACAGCACCTTACCAGCTATAGCTTGGACTGCCACACGCAGGAATCCACGCACTTCCCCTTTCTCACTGACCACGGCCACTCTGTGGATGAGTGGGACTGGGTAGAGAAGATTGCTCAAGTAGACAAAGGCCCTGGGGGGGGGGTGTTAAAGGAGGGATATTATACAGAAGCACAAACATTAGAACACCCCTTACAAATGAAGCTTGCACTTGTCAGCCTGAACAGGCACCGTATTAGGTTTTCGAATCTGCAAACCAGTTTCAACACATTTGCATCAATGCATAAAAACTCAACCGGCCACTCAATGGTAGTGAGTTAGGCATGAAGATGTTGGTTTATCAAAGAAGATGTTTGAAATGGAAGAGAGCTATAAACGTGGGGTGTTTTTTTAGCCTATTACTAACATTACTAAGGATGAAAGCTTTATGAAAACATTTCAAGTACACCATGAAAGCAAATTACAGGGTTTTTTTGGGTTGTATTTTTTTAAAGTGTTCACCTTTATTCACAATGCATTCTAAACAGGCAGAAGCACTTTTAACAGGGGAAATATGATGGGGCTTAATATTGATCTCATCCTTCCATGTGTATTTCAGTGATGTTGCCCAACATCCAAGAATGGCTGTGTTCAGACTCACTACACTCCCTCCTACCCTTCCTGCTTACGTTAACTTCAAATAGCTCCTCCTCAGAAGGGCTGTAGCTCAGTGGAACAGCATCTGCCTTGTATGCAGAAAGATCTCCAGGGAGGACAATACTAAGCTAAATGGGGACAAGTCTGGTTCAGTATAAAGCAGCTACCTATGTTCCTATCTACTTGGACTGTAGCAAACTCTGAGGGGGAAGCTTTATATGCCATAACTGGCTAAACATACTCAAGTGTGAACAGGAATAAAGGCCAGGAAAACATATACTGTAGGCTAGTGGCTTGCAAGGTATTAGTCTATTCTGCCATCCCCATGCCCTTTGCCCCACCAGGCAGACATTTCCTGAAATGAAAAGAATGTGAGCGATGTAAAATGCATGATTTTATATAAACATATACATAAATTCTACAACAAAAATGACAACAAAATGGCAGTACAAAATAAAAATAAAATAATAGATTAATAAAGAGCTAGGAGCAAAATGAAAACATGGAGAACAGAAATAGCCGCAACTCAGCACTGGAATAAATCAGTTAAGGATCTGCTTCATTTTTTTCAGTCTGCTCCGAAGAGATGGAGACTCCTGAATATGCCAAAAGGGAATGTTGTGTCATTTGTGAGCTTGTAAAAAATGCAACATTTCTATTAAATCAAGTCTGGCTTCATTTTCACTCCCAGTGGAATCAAGAGAGGTTGTACCAGGTAAGAGATTCAACAAGTTACTATGTCATTATTGAACACCAGGAGTGAATAAATATAAGCTTTTAAAACACTTGCCTTTCATGTGGTAGAACAAGCTGCAAATTAAGTCTTCCCCCATCTCTTCACCATTTACACTTGTATACCCTTGCAACTGAGGGATCATCCAGATCATATATCTTTCAATGAGAATTATATCCCCTGCCCTGCTTGAGCAATGACAATGCTTCTGAGGGTTGTAGCCTATGCTCGTCCTACTCCTAGCAAACTCACTGAAATGAATGGCCATAACTAGCTTAGGCCCATTCATTTCAATGGCTCTTACGCAAGTAGGACTTTGTTGGATACAACACTGAGGTTCTCCCACACTTGTCAACTCTAACACCAACTGCCCCATGGAATTCTCACGGATCCTTAAAATCCCTCTGCCTGGGAGGTTCTCTGCATCGGTGGTGGGGGTCAAGGATGCAGAAGCCCTCCCTGCAAAGAAAGGTGGATATATGCAACAATGAAGCTTCATTTTCCAAAGCACATTTAAACCTCTCTCATGGCAGCACACAGTTCATCTAAGGCCTTTTAAAAGGTTGTTAATTAAAAGGTAAGTGGGACCTGCAACAAAATATTGCAGTGAGGGATGATCCTGTTAGGGGCTCCAGACAATTAGCGCCTCCTCCCATTTTCCCAATCTTCACTGGGCTGTTGGTTGGGGAGCAGGGGTTGCAGAGGAGAAGCTCATCCTCTTCTATTCTCCCCGCCCATAAAATATTTTTGTACTTCTGAAAAACGTGGAGCTCTCCTGAGCACACTGACACCTTCTCGTTTTGAAGGGGCTGCATTTTGGCTCCGGTTCCATCCTCACTCAGCAGCTGAATTTTCTATTAGGAGAACTGATGGTGCTTAGAGCCATGGGGCTATGCACTCAGAGGAGGAGATCTACTTTTTGTGCCTCCACCCTATTCAAGTGTTTCCCAGCAGCTATATGCATTTTCATACACAGTTCTTGGCTAGAGAACTGCACCGCAAGATTCAGAGAAGTCCAAATTACAAAGGATGGAAATTTCAGTTCAAGTATTGTTTTGGAAAGCAAAAATTAAGTTCGCCTTTAAATGTGAACTGAAATTCTCCCCAAATACCTGTGCTTGCCCACTAGATGTTGTTGTATTCCAACTCCCAGCAACATCAGCAAGCCCAGCCAAAGGCCAAGGATTATGAGTTGTAATCCAACAACACCTGGGTCACAGGATCGTCATCGCTTCTTTAAGGTAACAGCCATGACTATGATCTTTGCAGCAGGACATTTCATGAAATTACTTCTGCACTGAGTGGAAGAACCTCCTTCCATCTGCCAACTTCCTTCAAGACAATTTTAAATCTAATTTTATTTAAGGCAACACAGCAGCAGACTGAAAAAGGGGTGCGGGGAGCTATATTAGCAGAAAGGTTGGTGAGGTAGAGTGGCATATTCACACACACACAAAAACCAAATAATAAAATTTAATATGAAGATTTGTATCAAAGCATAAAGACAACAGAACTCAAAAGAATGATAATGGTGGGTTGCTGTTGTTTTCTTTAGATAAACACAACATCATTTCAAGGATTCTGAGAAAATGCTCCACACCCGCCACCCTTTTCCACCTCCCCTTCCATCTTTTAAACCCAATGAGAACATCAGGCCTCCACGACAACCCAGTATGCCAAAAGATATGGCCACAGGGACCAGCTCTTTCATTTTGAGCCACAAGATGGCAGCCAAGGCACACACATGCACACATGCGAAAATGACTGATTTCAGCTGTAAGGAGCCATGGGTAATGGTGTGTGATCTGAAGGCTCCTTATTCCCTGAGGCCAAAACAGAACTAGAAAATAAGGCATCAGGGAATGGGACAGATAGGAGTGAGAACTGTATTCATTCAAATCCTTTTTCTTCCCCACCTACCACAGGGCAACTTTGACAGGTGGGTGGGGCCTCCCAGCTGTTAATTATCTGATGTCATTACACCAGGCGACCATTTCAAAGAAGCCCCTATGAAGATACACTGCCAATTAGTTGATCAGCAGTTGTAGCGAGCTCCAGGGTGGTTCTTTGGAGCCGAGTCTTTTTCTGCCGAATGCTGGGCATTGTTTAGGAAGAGTGGTCTCATGGGCCATATTTGGACCTATGCCAAATCCAATTTGGCTCACAGGCCAGAGGTTCCTCACCCCAGGGTAGGCCCTCACCATTCCAAAAGAGGGTTCTTGATACTGTGGTCTCTATGAAATAACAGCAGAATGTCTCAGCTAGACACAGGGAACCCAACCTGAAATCCTAAATCCATGCAGCTTCACTGGATTCAGTGGGACTTACTGTTGAGTAGAGATGGGGGGAAATGCATTGCCAGGGTCCATTCCCCCAGCTTGATTATGTAGCTCAATAAGGGTGGTCTTGGGCATCACTATCACTGACCAATCAACCTCACAGTGGTAAAAGATATAGGAACTCAGTTCAGATATGACACCAAGGAATGGTTAAAGGAAGCTTAGCTATGCGTCAGTGTGATGCCTGAATTGACAAACCATGGTTCATTATCAGATGACAATACCAGAAACTATGGCTTGAAGTGAGTTTGCAAACCACTGTTATGCATTTCCTCTGATGCAACTTCTGAACTAACAAACTGTCATTGCAATATTGTGCTGCTATGCCTAGCTGTAGGGCTTCTGAGCTGAGGAGAAATTGAAAGCCATTCCAAACCATGGTTCACCTGCATATTTCAAACCTCAAACTATGGTTAGCACAAATGTTTTGGTGGGGTGTCTGGGTGGCATTAGTGAAAATATTTTTCTGCACCAAAGAGACATAATTTATCTTCTGCAAGTAGAGAGAAGGAACTACAAAGATCACTTTAGCTTTAACCGCTGAATACAAAAGCCCCTCTTTTGTCCTCTAATTTCTGAAGACTTCACCAAGTATTGCCCATACCTTGACACTCACTAGCCTTATTTGCATGTCACAGTAAGCCATAGAGCATGGCATGCCACTCAACCACCTCCCTTTTTTCTCTGCTCTCCTTGGAGCTGGAAGTAGCCAATCAGGTGCACTGGGCTTAAGGTGACATATGAAACAACCAATAAAACCTTGGGCTAACCATCATTGCTTGTTTGGAAATAAACTAACCATGAGCATTGGCTCACACTTCACAGCAAGTCAAGGCTTAGGTTTTGTTGCTCCTGGCCCCACAGAGGGCAGAGCAAAATGGGAGCAATTCAGCATCATACATTTAGTATGTTGCTCATTCATTACAAGTCCTGGTTTTATCACTTACTGAGACATGTGGCCACAGTAGCCATGGACTAGAAACTTGGTACATAGGACTAATGTTGGATACAACCCATTGAAGCTGAGAATCCCAAAGCAGAATTCATAATAAATAACATGCCAAAACTAAATTATACAACTAGCGGAGGCCTGGATGCACGGAGCTCAGAACACACCCATCACCCATGGCTTGGCTTGAATAGCTCTGCCACCAGCAGTCCAGGGCAAGAGCTAGCCCCGCTTGGCCATTCTTACAGTTAACCTCACCAACCTTCCCACTAAAATGAACCAGGGGGAGCGGTCGTAAAACGGGTCATGCCCATCATTGAAGAGGTCCGATCCCTCCTCAGTCCCTGCGTCAGAGCCCGTATCGTCCACAAAGGCCTCGTCGTCAAAGTCCTCCATCTCGTCCTGCTGCTCGTCGGCCAGCTCGGTGATGTCGGAGTCGGCCGTGGAGAAAGTGGGGGAGGGCGTGCGGTCAGCCAGGCGCTCGTTCACGCAGCCGTGGAAAATGGGGGAGCTAGATATATTGGTGGACGGAACACTTTTGATTAACGCAGGCAAGTGGGGTGGGGGAGAGAAAGACAAGGACAACTTCATTCAACAAAGAAGTTTGATGTGGAGTCCAGCTCACAGCCCACTAGAATAAACTGACAAGCAAAAGCTTTTGGCTGCCTGGAGGAATGGGGGCAGGACAGGTAAGAGGAATGTGGGGGAAAGGGGCAGTGGAGAAAACCAAGCAGCGCAGGGTGGGAAGAAAGACTTCAGAGGAAAGCAAAGGAAACATACTACACAATATATCAGACGCTCGTATGCCAAAACACCCTATTATTTTGAGATCATTGGAATAAGCTTGTGGTAAGATGTCACTCGCCTGCCAACCTAGCAGTTCGAAAGCACCTCCGGGTGCAAGTAGATAAATAGGGACCGCTTACCAGCAGGAAGGTAAACGGCGTTTCCGTGTGCGGCTCTGGCTCGCCAGATGCAGCTTTGTCACGCTGGCCACGTGACCCGGAAGTGTCTCCGGACAGCGCTGGCCCCTGGCCTCTTGAGTGAGATGGGCGCACAACCCCAGAGTCTGTCAAGACTGGCCCGTATGGGCAGGGGTACCTTTACCTTTAAGATGTCACTATTTCCAGTGCTGCAACTTTCTATCTTAAAGCAGAATATTTTATACATCACACAGAATTCTGGACTGTGAAAGGGAGCTGGGGTCATTTTCAGATGCTCTCTCTGCATGTAGTGTGTGCCTTTATATATATTGTATGTTATGAGAGTCTTTTAATCTATTGTTCCTTGAACTATGGGGACTTTACTGAAGAAAGTCTAGGGTTTTGAAGAGCAAAAAAGAGGACACATTTACCGACTTCTACTTTTAACTATGGATCGCTATGACGACTCTCATTTTACATACCCATAAAAAAGAAGACGTGTCCTGGAAAACGAGGACATATGGCAACCCTTAAAAGTCAGAATGAATGATTTCTTTTTTCTTCAAGAGTTAGATATTTACAAGATATACAAAGGCAAGAGACATTTCCTTATGATAAACATTGAGATAGGAGTTGAGAGATGATTGCTGGAGAATGGTGTGAGGCAGTGGAGCCTGGCTTGCTGAGAGCGCTCCAGCCAAAAACTAGGATTCATTGAATTGCTACTTAGGAAAACAACCGTATTAATTCTTTTCTCAAGACAACGAACCCAAATTTATTACAGTTCTCCTCTGCCCTGCATCTTGTGCAGGGAATGAAATATAACATGTGAAGTTATCACACACAGAGAGGATCAACTTGCAAACAGACCTGCAAAATCCTTAGCCCACTTTCAAGTTCTGGGCTGCGTCTGCAGGTCAACTCCATATATAAGACCAATAGAACAACTCTGCAAAAAGCATCACTGTCTCCTCTTCATTATCTGAACCTCTTTCAACATGACATTTTCTGTTATACAGGATGATAACGCAAGCCAAGTCTGGAGATCCGTAAGACAATGCTTTCAACATTCTACCTACAAACCTCCATTCACCATCCAAGCTGAAGTCAACCAGCCAATAGAAATTTGTAACCACCTACCTCCCAACAAGTTTGAACCAATGGAATCGATCATAGAAAGGGTCGCTCCCAGTCATGGTGCTCTCACTATCCTCCTGTGTGTTGGAGGCCATTTCTCCTGCTCGGTCGTACATCTCTCGCATCAGCTCCAGTCTCTGCCTGGAGAGCAGAGGGGACAAGAAGATAAATGCAGAACCAGAAAGTCCATATTGAATTTAAAAGGTATGAAACTGCCTCATGTGGAATCATGCCATTGGTCCACACACTACAGTAAGTGCTTGGAGTGAACCAGTTCAGTTTAACCAAGTTTATTGAATTAGTTCCAAAAGTTCTGGCATCCACCTGAAAGTAGTTCCCAAAATTGCCAGGTGAACTGAAAGTGAATTATGTTGGTTTTGGAAGCTGAACTTTGACCAATTTCTAGTTCATCTTCAAGCTCATTCTCTTGTGTGTCCTCTTTATTCTTTAGACTCCATGAGCCTTTAAGTTTAAAGATCATAATTGTTGGGGGAAATAAATTAAACAATGCACATTCCACGAATGTTAGCTGGAATATAGTTCCTTTTGGACATGTTAAACTAGCTCTTTTTTTAAAACTAACCTTCCAAGCCCTGATTACAGTACTGTCTATTCCAAATGGCAAAGGCACTCTAGGTTCTCAGAGGTGAGAACAAAATGGCTCTTCCCCCCCCTTTTTTTTTTTACTCCTGCTGTTCTTTTATAATCCTGTTATACTTTTAATTTAGGTCATCCTGAGAGTGTTGTATGCTACTGCCTGGTGGATCACCAGAATGGAAAAGGCAGAGCTGAATTATTTGTAAATTAAATAAAATGCTTCCCAGAAGGGTGACTTTGATGGCAGCCCTAACGTACTTGAGTTTTTCCAGGGACCAATAATGAGTTGCACCGTTCTTCAGATCCTGGACTTCCACAGCCACCACTGTCCGAGGGAAAGGGCGGTTGTCCCGGGTCTTCTCCGACTCAGGCGGCAGCAATTCAGGTGGCAATGGGGAGTAGAGCGTGTCGGTCAGAAGGACAAACTGGAACTGCACCTGGAATGGAGGTAATGCACAGGAAAAGAGGAAGCTGCCTTATGATAAGACAGTGCTGCTTACACTGACTGGCAGCAGCTCTCCAGAACATCAAGAAAGAGTCCTTTCCCGGTTTCCACCTGGAGAAAGTGGGGATTGAACATGGGACTCCCTGCATGCAAAACAGATGACCTCCCAATGAGCTACACTCCTTCCCTTAAGGTATAGGTAGCTGCCCTATATTGAGCCAGACCCATTGATCCATCTAGCTCAGTACTGTTGACACTGGCTGCAGCTTTCCAGGGTTTGAGACTGGGGTCTTTCCTAGACAAACCAGGAGATGCTGAGGATTTAACCTCAGAGCTTCTGTATGAAAATCAGGTGTTCAGACTGAACTTCAGATAAGACTGGATCTAGAAGTGCTTTCTTATATAGCCTATAGCAGGGATCTGGTTTCCTTAAGCAGAAAGACAGTTCCCACAGCTGAGACAAAGCAGGAACAGCTTCCCTTCATCTCCCCATGGAGAATAAAAATATGCTGAAGGGAGCAAGGGCCATTAGGGGTCTCTTCCTGTGCTCCCCGCCTTACCACCAACTTGAGGACAGGAAAAGGCAGGGAGCATTCAGGTTCACAGAAGGTCTACTTCACAACTGACCCCTCCAAACTCTAGCCATGGTCACACTGACACCATACATTTAAAGCACATGGCTTTCCCCAAAGAGTCCTGGGAACTGTTTACAAAACTCCCAACACCCTTAACAAACCACAATTCCCAGGATTGTTTAGGGGAAAGCCATGTGCTTTAAATGTATGCCGTCCATGTGACCACAGGCTAAATCTGAACCATGCTGAAGCACCACAGCAGAACTGGGAATTGCAAGATCATTTGAGATTCTCAAATATATCCTCCGACAAACTTTCAAAGTTAACCAACTCCCCTCCAATTCAGAAACCACCCACATTTGTTCTGCAAGATGACTTGACACAGGTGTGCACAGCATGCAGTCATATTCAGTCGTGAATTCTCCCCTACCTTCTTTTTCAGCTCAACGCTGATTGCATTGCCTTCTTTCAAATAGACTGCATTCCCCCACAGCTGATCTCTTAGGGAAGTAAACTGATGGAACTTCCACTTCCGGAAAGCCCATTGGGCTAATTCGTACTCGTGCTGAGTCCAGGGTACTGCAGGAAGGAGAGAAGGTCATTGGGTTCATTTGAACTGAAGACAGGGGCCGATTTCCCATGAGCCCCACCCCTCCCAGATAATCTGAGGTCTTGACTGGGGACCCTTTGTCAGTTTGAGGGCCATATTCTCTCATAAGCAATAAGACATCATGTCAGGGAAAAGCATTTAATTCATGAGCCCCAGATAAAGAAATACAGAGGGCTACACTTGGCCCCTGAATCTGAGGTTCCCCACCCTGATCTAACTATGTCCAGAATCTATAGAGGTCCTAAAAAGAATCAGAGGGAGAGAAACTGTTAAGAATTTCACAGAGTGCAAACTATCCCCCTCAAAAGAGTATACCAGCTAAGAAACTGTGATATGGTTCTCTGAAGCCCTTATCTGCAATATGAAGGTAAAAACCATGGCCTAACCTTACAGTCATTGTGAGGGTTATGCAACATATTGTGCAGAACACTGGAACACCCTGACTGTTTTATGTATTTGTAGTCTACCCTAAAGGGTGCTGATCCTGAAGGGTAAGAGACATGTTTCCAAAACCATCCAAGGATAAATACAGAAAAGTTCCTGGAAGAGATTGTTCTGTGTTAAACTGAAACACTGGGTTGCATCAAGAGGGAAGGAAAGTCACTTTTCATTTTGTTAAGGTAACCTTCGTCAACCTGGCGCCCTTCAGATGTTTCAGACTACAACTCCCACCAGCCCCACCCTGCATGGCTGAGAGTAACAGATGATGGGAATTGTAATCTTTGATGGTAAATTTGTTTATTTCAGGGGTGGTGAATGTGTGGCCCTCCAAATGTAGTTGGAGTCCTAACTCCCATAAGCTCAAGCCAGCATGACCAACAGTAATGGATGATGGGAACTGTAATCTTTGATATTCATTTTGTTGACTGTCAGGTTGGTGAAAACAGATTTAAGAGCTGTGATCATTTCCACAGACACCTTGAACATTTGTGGAGCAGTCTCTCACTCTCTCTGCAACCCAAACTGTCTGAATTCCACCCAGAACTCACCCTCCTCCTCTTCTTCCTCCTCCTCCTCTGTGGTCTCAGCAGCCAATGACCTGGTCTCCACCTGCTTCTGCAAGGCCTGGAGCTTACTCTCATAATCCTGAAGGGGAAAGAGAAGAGAGCGTGTAGGAGAAGAAGAGACAGACAAAAGTAGAGAGGAGGTGGAAGAACACACACATAACTCCAGAGATAAGAAGGTGACAAAAGATGCAGGCAGAGAAGAGTTCTGGGATAAATGTCTCATCTATCCATTTGCTGGGGGGAAACCAAACAATTTCCACGGGAGTTCAACAGCTGGGAAATTTGGTGGAGCAGGACAAAATAATATTTGAGTTTGATCTGTGTGATCTGCTGGAGAAGCCCACACCTAAACAACAGAAAGTCAAGTTCTGCTCGGTAAGTGGGTCAAAGAATCACTGAGTTGAAAGGCCTTTCAAGGGGGGCAGCTGGGAGTGGTGAAAACAGGGCTGGACTGCAGGAAAAAAACCACATTATATTTATCTGGAGTCTGCCTCCTCTTTCTCCCTGATGCTTGGCTGAGCATTGGGCCACGTAAAATTAGGCAGTGGGTCAGAAGCAGCTCAGGGGGTACAGATTTCAATCTTCTGAACAAGAAACAGAAAAAAATGCACATTGATTGGCAACTATGCATACTGACTGCAGAATGTGCACATTAATTTGATATATGTATGTTCCCTAATGCCTGTTGGGCACTGTGCATAATGTCTGAAGAAAGTGCAAAATTCAGCCGAGATATGCACATTTTCCAAGGCTGTTGGAGATGATATACATTGACTGGGAAATGTGTACAACTTTCTCTTCAAACGGAAGGATTCTGTGCACATTCTCCACAAGGCTTGGTGAATGTGCACAACAGCTGGTTGTTTTGCACATTAACTGCAACTTACATTTCCCTTAGCATGCAGATTTCATAAAAGGATTAAAAATCCTCTTGTCTCTCCGTTCAGCTAAATATGCCCAGTTCCGTTCCTCATAGTAGATTGTGTTGTATCCAACTAAGTTATACTCAGAGCTGACTTACTGAAATTAATGTACCTAAGTGAATTGTGTCCATTGACTTTAATAGGCCTGCCTAGGGATAGGACTAGCACTGGAGACAACCCTTAGTCTCCAGATCCCTCACCAACTTGGTAATGTTTTGAAATTGGTCTGCTATCATTTTCTATGTTGTATTTAGCTTTTTATTGCATTTTGTACATAACCTTCAGACATGTGTGTGGAAGGCGACTGATAAGGAAATACAAAAGAAATGGAAAGTGAATTTTGCCTTTGTACAGTAGGCTAGTTTCTAAACACACAGACACAGACACACACACACACACATCTCCATCTTCCAACCAAACAAGCAAGAGGCATGATTAGAGTTCAAGGACACATTCCAGCCAGGCAAAAACACACAAGGAGGGTGCAAAGCAGGGCTGGTAAAGGATGTGGCTCACAACGGTTGTGGCCTGGGGAAAGCCCCTAGGGTCAGACAGAGAGGACTGGGAGGCCTGTGATGTCCCATATCTGCGGTTCAAGGAACTAACTGAAATTAGTATGGATAGGCAAACTATTAAAAAACTTTTTTTTGTGGACAACTCACTTCAGGGAGATTATTTTTGCTACTTTAATATTGTGAGGAAAGCATTGAGAGAGGATGCAGGGAGAGATGGGGCTCTGGAGAACAGCATAAAATGAAGCTGGGTTTGCTTAGCTTGGATAAGAAGAAACAAGGTAAAGGTAAAGGTAAAGGTACCCCTGCCCGTACGGGCCAGTCTTGACAGACTCTGGGGTTGTGCGCCCATCTCACTTAAGAGGCCAGGGGCCAGCGCTGTCCGGAGACACTTCCGGGTCACGTGGCCAGCGTGACATCGCTGCTCTGGCGAGCCAGAGCCGCACACGGAAACGCCGTTTACCTTCCCGCTGGTAAGCGGTCCCTATTTATCTACTTGCACCCGGAGGTGCTTTCGAACTGCTAGGTTGGCAGACGCTGGGACCGAGCAGCGGGAGCGCACCCCGCCGCAGGGATTCGAACCACCGACCTTTCGATCGGCAAGTCCTAGGCGCTGAGGCTTTAACCCACAGCGCCACCTGCGTCCCAAGAAGAAACAAAGTATCATTCAAAACATGTGAAGGGTAGGTTTAAGGAGGAAACAAATGTATGAATATTATCTACCTAACCCCATTCTGTCTTTTTGGCTTCTAAGTAATCAAATCAGGGTCTTTCCCCAAGCCTGGTGGCGCTGGGACCTTCCGTACAACAAAGCAGATACTCTAAAACGGGAATCAAATGTTCAACCCCATGGAGAAGAAATGATGGGTGCAACCAACAACAAGAAAAGGCTTAAGCTAAATGTTGGGAATGTATTATTTAGTAAATATGTATTCCAAAATACATTTCCCTAAGGTGTGGTGAGCCATCTCTAAGGCTAGAACAGCAAGGTACTTGAGATATCGGGCTTGATTTTTTTGGAGGCACCTTCAAAAATGGAAACAAAAGATGGGCTAGACAGAGGGCTCGAGTTCTCTTCCAGGTGTGCATTACTAGAGAGAATGCATTACTAGAGAGAATGCATAGTTATTCAGTATGGACAGCACCACGGTGGAGAACCTGTGGCCCTCCAGATATTATTGAACTCCCATCATCCCTATCCAGCCATATTGCCCAGTGGGCAGGGATGAGAGGATTCATAGACCAGCAACATCTGGTTTCCCATCCTTGGGACAGAAGGACTTGCTTCTGCTAGGATGGAAAGGTACCTGTGGCTCTACTGGTGTTGTCAAACTAGAATTCCCATCCTCCTTGCCTGTCAGGTAAGGAATGCCCAAAGTGAAGAATTACCGTATTTTTCCATGTAGAAGACTAGGTTTTTTTCCCTAAAAAATTATGTCCAGAATTTGGGGCGTCTTATACATGGGGGCTACCTTCCCCCATTTTCTTAAATTGGAGTCCCCCAAAGTAGGGGGCATCTTATACATGGGGTCATCTTATAGACAGGAAAACACGGTAACTCTTTATTTTCAAAAGTACAATTACAAGTTAGGAAAAGGCACGTCCATTTGTCCTATGCCTCTCAGCTACTCCTACGTGTGCACCCAATGAGACAGTTGCAGCAAAATAAAAACCCTGCCTCTAACCTCCTACACCCAAGCTGTGTGCAAGCAGGCGAAGATGCCACCAGTGAGTAACCTGATTCTGCGCCCCCCCCCCCCCGCCAAACAATCCTGGTGGGGGCAGGAGGAGGAGATGTGGAAGCCCTTTGCCCCAGACTCTCTCTCTCTCCTCCTGCACTTGTTCTTCACTCTCCAATCTGGCAGTTTCTCCTGCCTCTGGCTCTCATCTCCTGACTGTTTCAGGCTCCCCCAGACCGATCCCATCTTCCAATTCAGTCTCCACCCCACCCACCCCTTTCTCCTGGTGCCCACTCACCAGTATCCAGCTACTATTCCTCAGTGTCCAACCAGTCTCTGACACCAACCATCAGTCTTACTGACTGAGACTGATGGGAATTGAAATTCAGCCACATCTACTGGGTCACAGTTCTAACCTATTCTTACCAGTTAGAACCTATTTAGAACCCTCAAGCACACATCAAATTTTCACATACTTAATAAATCAGAAGTTAAAAAGAAAGCTATAAGCTCTGAATACCGTAACGTGCAGAAAGAGTGGGTGTAGTTTCTCCCTCTCTCTTTTACACACACACACATACTTTGCATACAGAAACGGCTCTAAGCTATTAATAACAAAAAGGGCACAGAGAAGGGGAGGTTTGATTTCCCAGACTCCCAACAAAAAAGGCAGGCAACATTTCATCAATGGAAGGAAATAGCCTGGTAAGGTAAGCCCGTTTCCTGGCAACGCTCGATAGTTAATCTAACGGGTTTGCTTGGCTTCTCTGTGGCACACGAAGATGCAAAATGGTACATAGCCCACAAATGTTTGCATGGCAGGATGAGACGACAGAAAGCTTAGCTGAAAGTCTGGATGATTTCTGTATTATGTATTTAAGGTAATTAGCCCAGCTTCTTTCAAAAAGGGTGAAGGGGACCCTGGTTTTGATATTTAAACTGGTTCTGTTCATTTGTGAGATTTGGTTACAGCCTGCATACAAAGGAACATAGGGAAGTATGAGATGTTAATCCTGCTCACAGATGACACATTAAAATTAATGGAAATGATATACTTAGATCCATTAATTTCAGTGGGTCTGCTCTGAGGAGAACTTAGATAGATTCAACCCACAGGGTTGCTCAATCTAGCTCAGTGTTGTCTGCACTTACTGGCAGCAGTTATCCACCATTTCAGATGGAGATCTCTTCCAGCCCTACTTGGAGATGCTAGGAATTGAACTGGGGACCTTCTCTGGATGCAGAGATGCTCTAACCACTGAACAAGCGCCCTTCCCCCAAACACACCATTGGGCTTACAAAATAACCCCACACCTGTCAATTCTGGGGCAGATCTGACCCTTTCCCACATATTAGACAATACCTCCCAGTCCACCCCTTACAACTCAGAGAAGACCAATATATTATGCAGAGGGTACAAGGGTATTTTGACAGGGGTGGGTGTAATATTTTTAAAAGTTCTCCCACCCTGCACATACAAAGAACTACAAACCCACCCTGAAATGCTACATGTAATCTGCTAGCACAGTTGGCCAACTGCTATGCGAAATCTCTCCCCCTCCCCCATCTTTGTTTACCACACAGATGAAGGTTTTAGAAGCTTTTAGAATTTGTAAAAATAGGAAAAGTAACAACCATTCAGAATTCTATTGCCTGGGACTGATTTCTAGGTTCTTTGTAATGTGTTGATCAGTTCCTGAGCACAATCCACCAAGGTCAATAGGAACAATGACTCCAACACAATGAGTATGCAGTAATTAGACATAACCCACTAATGATTAACTTAGTCCCGTAGTTTCAACGGATCTAGTCAGAAAAGGACTTTAGTTGGATACACCCCACTTCATTAGAGCAGGATGGACCCCTTTAAACAAAGAGGCAGCTTTAATCAAGGTGGAGCTTAGCAATGGACACAGAACTGCTGATAAGGCTCAGTCAAAGGATAACTGATGCTGAAGCAACATGTAAGCTCTGCTCCCCTTTACTGCGCAGCCTGAGCCCTGCACAGGACAGTTTAGGTTTGTTTCAGTTCAAAGCAGGACAAGGTAACTGTGCATTGATCTGCTTCCTCTCAATGTCACAGGGCACCCCTCCACATTGAAGGGGCCAAGCGGATGAGGAGGAAGTTCCATCTACCTTTCGCCATGTTGTTTCATTTCAAAGGAACTCCTGCCCCCTAACAGGGCTTCTAAAAAGAAAGCAAATGCTTTTAGATCCCAACCAAGACAAGACAAGATTTACAAGAGTATTTCATCATTTATTGAAAGCACTTGTTAAAATGCACAAGCAGTTCTGCTTTTCACAAAATGCAGAGTTTTGCTTTTTAAAAAAAATTAAAACCCCTTTTTATGGGGGGGAAGCAATAATAAACGGACAGGTTTTCAAAATCCTATCACTTCACCGGAAGAGTCATTTCCTCCTTTACAGTAATGATAACCAAAGTTCACACCTCTTGTAGCTCTCAAAACTATTTCAAAAGGCAAACACATGTTTACGATATATATAAAGGCAAGAGTGAATGGACTGATCTGCTTGAACCTACGTTCAAACATGCAAAAGATCCTCTCCCTCTAACTTTGGACAGATTTCTTGATTAAGCCCAGTCAGAAAGAAGTTGCTGAATAGCAGATAAAAACAGTAAATTTGATGATTTCTGTATTATGTATTTAAGGTAATTAGCCCAGCTTCTTTCAAAAAGGGTGAAGGGGACCCTGGTTTTGATATTTAAACTGGTTCTGTTCATTTGTGAGATTTGGTTACAGCCTGCATACAAAGGAACACAGGGAAGTATGAGATGTTAATCCTGCTCACAGATGACACATTAAAATTAATGGAAATGATATACTTAGATCCATTAATTTCAGTGGGTCTGCTCTGAGGAGAACTTAGATAGATTCAACCCACAGGGTTGCTCAATCTAGCTCAGTGTTGTCTGCACTTACTGGCAGCAGTTATCCACCATTTCAGATGGAGATCTCTTCCAGCCCTACTTGGAGATGCTAGGAATTGAACTGGGGACCTTCTCTGGATGCAGAGATGCTCTAACCACTGAACAAGCGCCCTTCCCCCAAACACACCATTGGGCTTACAAAATAACCCCACACCTGTCAATTATGGGGCAGATCTGACCCTTTCCCACATATTAGACAATACCTCCCAGTCCACCCCTTACAACTCAGAGAAGACCAATATATTATGCAGAGGGTACAAGGGTATTTTGACAGGGGTGGGTGTAATATTTTTAAAAGTTCTCCCACCCTGCACATACAAACAACTACAAACCCACCCTGAAACAAACCTAAACTCTCCCTCTAACTTTGGACAGATTTCTTGATTAAGCCCAGTCAGAAAGAAGTTGCTGAATAGCAGATAAAAACAGTAAAGAGGAGGCATCCTCACCCACCCACCTTCAACGCTCTCCCCAACTTGTAACTTTAAGGCAGCCTTCACCACCAGTGTAAGTTGAAAGCATATGAAGGGCACCAGGTTGGCAAACGCTGCTTTACGGTAATCTAAAAACATATTTTTGAGGCCCTGGGAACTCTTAGTTCAGCTCTGTCTAAATCACACAGCTCCTAACTTGTTAATAACACTAGTGTAATAATAGAAGCTCTCTCAATGCAGACTGGAATACCTTTTTGTCCTTGGAGCATGAAATGTCTGCTTTAGGCCAAGTCTCATGTAACTCAGTGGGATTTGCTTCTGAGTAGTTATACAGACAAGTTAACTGTTAGGGATGGCAGCAGTGTGTGGAACTCTCCCCACCCCAGGACGGCTTTTCTGTAAGTGTTAACACACACACCCCAAAGCATCTTCTGGAGTTGACAGTTCAACTCCAGAACTTTCAGCAACAAACACCTGTTAGTAATCCATTACCCATCAGCTGGTTTTCTGCAGCTAATCTCCCCATCTGCTTTCCCCCTCCACATAGAAAAGCAGCTTGGGGAAGGATGACCAAGTAGGAAAACAGTTGTTGGGGCAAGAGTTAAGAAGCCTCGTACCCCTCCACTCCCGACCCCAGCCTCCGAAGGCTGCTTTTCATTTAAAGATAACATTGGGAGACAGTTATATGCATCAATGTGTGAAGTCTAACTTAGTCCCAAGACCCACAAATTCTCATCCTATTTCTCTTTAAGTGGTCTGCACAGCATTTATCACAGAAATGAAGGGGGGGGCTAGAATTATTTTCTTTTAAAAATATGATTTTAATGTCCTCTTACAAACCTTTATGGATTGCCTGCATCCTGTGTCGTAACTGGACTCTGCTAGTCAGTCACTGCATTGTGCTCATTTCCTAGCTAGAATTAAATAGGCAGCTTTTCAATTGAAATGCTGTTCCAGATAAGAGAGTTCCAATTTTAAAAAAATGGCGGCATGGTTTATGAAGCACAAATTGTTCCTCGGACAAGAGAACTCAAAGGATAAACAGCTATGGAAATGAGGCAGATAAAAGGCTCAGGTCCCCAGATATGTTTAAAAACCTGGAGCAGCAAGAAAAGGGGTAAATTAAAAGGACACATAATTTAATTGAGGAATTTCAATAAGCACAAGACTTTCAAGTTTTAGTTTTTTACAACTCCCCTGCTCTGTGACACCTTTTATACTGGAAACTTAACTGTAATCTCTGGCTCAGCAAAAGAAAATTGACAGGGGGCTTTGTCTACAGAAACATATTCTCTCTTTGAAACCAATACAATTAATTTAATTTAATTCATTGGCTAATTAATTAATAAATTTTGTTGCCCTGCAAGCAGTTCCAATCTTCCCTGGGTTCTGCCCTGTAGTGAGCAAACATACTTTGGCAATCGAATCCATGGACAACAGGCAATTCCCATTATTGTGTTCACTGGGAAAAGGCTCCTGTCCATATTCCCCCATGTGATTGGCGTGAGCACATGCCAGGCAAAGGACTGAGACTGTGAGCCTGGACAAGGAGAACTGCATCGTGTATTCCAGGAGGTCACCACTTTTTCTAACCAGGGAACCACCCTGAATCCTAGTGGTGGCTGGTGTCCATTGGGATCGGTAGGGTGTTAAGGCAGGGAGCTGAACAGTCAGTGGAGCCAATGAGAGCCACAACCTGCAGCCAATGAAAGGCAGAGCCAACTCGTTCTAGTTTTCTTCCCATCCTCATCCCTGCCAAAGGGGAGGGAGCTGTATGTTAGTAAAAAGGCAGGCAGGTGGGGGCTGGCTGGAGGCTGGCTGAGGGCAGACTAAGGTTGGTGGGGCAGTGTCATGTGGAGTCAGTCTGCACTGTTTAACCCACACATGCATTTGGGGACCTGTATCTTAATTATTTTACCACGCAACTGCATGGTGATAGTTCCGGTTTTCATGACCCACCGCAAGATCAGGTAATGGGTCCTGACCAATAGTGTAATCAGACCTAGAGTGGTTGTCGCAGGAGGTAAAAGGCAGAAATTTCCATTTTGCCCCACTTGAGAGTCCTGCTTGTGCATCAAATGTAAACTGGCTGAACTGCCATAATAAACTCCTGAAACAAACCTGGAGAGACCTAGTCATTTTCGGGAGCTAAGCAGCCAACACAAAATTACTCACCCCCACAAAATGATTGCCAGGGCTTCTTGGGAGTTAGAAGGATTTCAAGTTCACTGTGGAGTTGTGCCCCCACAGAGTAAGTGAAAAAAACCAATCAAAATCTCTCTGCAAATCCAGGGATGGGGATCCTGAGCCCTCCAAATATTGATGGGCTACAATGCTCATCATCACTGACCACTGGCCAGCTTGGGACTGGGGCTGATGGGAGTTGAAATCCAATAACGTCCAAGAGAGCCCTATCCTTACCCTTGTTTTTTAAGTTGTAACGTATTAAAGACCCATGTGAATTGGAGGAGGAAGATGCTGCAGCTGTACACCCATCACATCACTTAAAGGCAGCATGCAGAATTGGGCAAGCAACTTCATTTAGGCAGTTTTTGGCTGCCCCTGTAATGTTATACTGATTCTACCTAAGCTAAGGAAGAATGTGATTTTTAAAAAAGCACTTTGCAAGAAGATGAGAGTTTGGAGGACTCTACAAGAAGGACTGCACATGTCAGTGTTTTATTTCCTGAAGGCACAGAGAGGGAAGGGCCAGAGATTAACTGTGTTCTCTTATCAGCTCCAAACCGGAAGTTTTATGGGTGAATTTGAACAAGATGAACTGAGAAGATGGAAAACCAAAACAAGGAATCTGAATACAACTTGAGATTCAAGGGTCAGACTCCTAAATTGTTGCCTTGAAGCTTTTACAGATGACATTCAAACACTACATAGTAGATTTGCTTTTGTTGATTGTCCAAAGGAGAGAGTAGCCCTACAGGTATTCCAGAAAGGCTTCAATTTTTTAATATATATATATATAAAAGGTATACCCATAAAATAAAATGAAGGCAACTTCCCAAAGCCCCTAAGGTAAGGGTTATCAATCATCAATATTCCACAATTCTAACATGTTTCACAGGCAATAATAGATAGGTAGAAAATGTTTGTGCTTCGCATATAAAACCACACATTTGCTAAAAATGATCATTTGAAACTCAGGGTAGGTATAGCTACAACCACCAACACCACCTCCCACAATAAGCACCGCTCTCCCTCCTCAACTCTCCAGTGACTCAGACAGTTGTTTCTCGGCTAGCTTTGAGGTTAGGTGCAGAGAATTGTCGCCTCATCCGTGGAGGGGTCACAAACTGGTTATAGTGGTTAGGCTGATCAGTCTGTCTTGCACGACCGCTAGCTAAGTTGCTCTCTGGATTCACCCCTCCACTGCCATAATTGCAATAGGACTGGCGGTGCTGATGCATGTGGCGCTTCTGCTGGAAAGTCTGCAGGTCTTGATTGTGGGGTCCACCGTAAGAGGGCAACGATTCTGATGAGTCAGATGTCTGGCGACGCAGCCCTTTCTGCTGCCCATTGAGGGAATTGCTTCTCCAGCGCAGCTGAGTGGATGTTTCTGGCTGCAGATGGCTTGGCTGCAGTTGAGCGTTCAAGGGCTGCCTCTTGATCTGGATATTATCCTGACCCCTCTGAGGGCCGTACGCACACCAAAGCTGCTGGGGGTCCTTGGGAAGGGGGGCTTTACCGCACGGGTCTTTGTTTTCCCCAATTTCCTCTTTCTTCTTCTCCTCCTCCTTTGGAACCCTCACTTCAATCACTTCATCCTCCGTAATAATTATATGCGTGCCCGGGCTCCATGAGTTTCTGTGCTTAGGGTTGCTCTTGAACGGGAAGCGGGGTTTGCGGTTCTCGGGCGGGATGAACCGGTGAGGCATGTTCTGCCGGCGAAGCTGTTTGGCTATTTCCTGCTGCTGTAGGTTCTTAAAACGGATTTGCTCTTGCCTCATCCAGCGCAGCCGCCCACGCCTGAAGGCCGGGTCCTCCTCCATTAACTGGGAGACACGGCCATCATTCATGTGGGCATCTGTCTCATCAGTTCTCACACTTCCCTCAGCATTCACCTTCTTGGGGACATTGGGTTGCTCCTTCATTTTTGTGGCTCCCACGGCTGCCTGGCCCTTTGGTTCTTGGGAGCTGATCAAGGGCAAAACCTTCTCCATTTTTAGCATTTTGTTTCGAAGGACTTTTATCTCCTCATCCTTCAAGTTGTTTTGCTTCTTCACCTCCTGCAAGATGTCTTCAAGTTTATCGATATGCACCTTTAGGTCGTCCACATCCGCAATGCCCTTCCCATTGAGCAGCACGTCTTCAATCTTCTCATCGCCAACCCCCACAGTGTCCCAAACGTCTCGGGCGACGGCTCGCCATGAGTCACGTTCATTGGGGTCTTTCTTCCCATACATAGTACAAAGCTCTTTCATCTTCACAATGGCCAAGGCCTCAATCTCTTGGCGCGTATGTCGGAAGTCATTGAGGGCCACCTCATAGCAGATCTCCTTCACAGCCTGGATCTTCAGGTCTGAGACGGTAACCCATCGGGAGTCTTTGCTAAGGCGTCGACGTTGAGGTATCTGATACATTTTAATAGGCTCTCGTTTCTTCCCACTGCTGGGGAGGCCACATTTTTTAACTATGGTTTGCAACTTGCTGGGGGGCAGCTTCTCTCTCAGGGAAGTGATCAGCCTCCAGCTCTCTTCGCAAGACCGCTTGTCCGAGTCATCCCCACTATCAGAGTCTGCATCCTTTGGAAAACAAAAATTGAGAAGTGGCCCCAAAATAACCAAAATTAAAATGGGGGAAGGAATGAAAATGCTCAACAACAAAAAGTAACTAAAAACTAAACAAATCATTTTGCAGGGAAGGGGGGGGAGCAAACAGAATAAATGTTGTGAAAAGTCTAACTTAAGATTTCAGGATTATGATGCTGGACTCTTTATCCTAAGGGTGCTCCGGTAGTTTCATTAAACCCAGCCACATCTAGGTTCATGGAAAATTCAACTCTAATCATCATGGAATATTCAAAGACTTTCAAATCCAGATGAAACTGTTGAAAAAACTAAAACCAAGTACCTGGTAGGAAGGTGGAAGGAACACTTTACTCATGCTAGAAAGACGTGCAAAAGTTCAATCGCACATTTTTGCCTTGGTTACTGCTGACAAGTTAATCCAGTATAAATGTATATATATTTAAAGCGATCTTTCCTTCACGGTGAGTGGACCCAACAGTCATTGCAGAATGATCAGACGAACAGCCAAGGTTAAGTTGAGTTAACATTGGTTAGTAAATGCTGTAAACGTGGTGCAGGAACACGCAGATGGAAAGTCCATTCTACTAGAAAAGCAGCCAGAGAAGTGTTAGAAGGTAAAAAAAATGGGGGGGGGGGTTGGAATCAGCAGCAGCCACTAGGGATGGGGGTTAGAAGTCATGTAAGTGCCACTACAACGGGTGAGGATACCTCAGGCTCCCGGGAGAACCTGCTACAAGCAAGAGGTCTAGCCACCACATTCCAAAAGGGTCTTTTCCATTTCCCACTGATAACGTTGCTTTGAAAATGCTTATGAGCTTTAATCATCCTAAAACGGTACTTGAAGCACTAAACCCCACACAAAGCCTGTGTTATTTTGATGCCCACAAAAGTTTTATCACCAAGCCTTTTGCAAATTTACTAATTGCTAGTTCATCTTTTTATTCGTTGTTAACACAAGCTTGCTATGTTTTTAAAATGACATCATTCCTTAAGATTGCGAAGACTTAAGAAATGCCTTTCCTAAGTCGTAACAAACAAACAAAGCTTTTCATGCTGTTCTGAGAGTAATGCCCATTTATTTGAACTCGTGGTTCAGGGTTCTTTTAACTCAGCAGATGTTTTCCAGGGCCTGCTTAGACAATAAGGAATCAGAATTAGCTACCGTGCTACCAAGAAGTTCAGGGTACAGTTGTACCTTGGATCCCAAATGCCCTGGAACTCGGATGTTTTGGCTCTCGAATGCTACAAACCCGGAAGTGATTGTTCCAGTTTGCAAATGTTCTTTTGGAACCCGAACATCTGATGAGGCTTCTGCAGCTTCTGATTGGCTGCAGGAGCTTCCTGCAGTGAATCAGAAGCCACAGTTTGGTTTTTGAACATTTTGGAAATCAAATGGACTTCCAGAACAGATTCCGTTCAACTTCCAAGGTACAGAACAACTGTATTTTAAACACACTGCCTAGCTGATTCTCGGGTCATTCACAGATCCCCCACCCACTAGGGAACCATGAGGAACATCCATCCACCCACAGCAATAACTCTACTATTAAATAATACAATCCCTTGGTTGTAAAGAAACCCTCCATCATACTGCAGTGGAAATGGAAGATACCCAAACAGAATTCACACCACATGCTAATTTCAAGGCTGTGTCCAGAAAGGGCGGGGAAAGGGGCTTGTTGACATCATTAGACCTGTCACCTCTGTATTTTCTGGCACATACACAAAATTTGCTAATATAAAGGAGGGTTGCTGATCTCGCCCATCAAATTCCATTATGAAAAGACTCAACCAATTATGTTAAGAAACCAATTCAACAAAGCTGAGGAGTGAAAAAGAGGAAGCCTCATTCCTACTACCAAATTTGAGAGTTGGCTTCAATGCAACCTTCCTACATGGAAGATTATACTGATTACATCAAAACTTAACATACCTGGATTTTTATTTTAGGAAAGCAGATAAAACTGTTCAGCCCAGCACTGATCTTTTTCCTTAAAATTTCAAACATATTGTGCCTTCTATGTAACATTTTTAATGCATGTTGTGATTATTCTTTAGTAGGAAACAACATTACATTGATTTTTGCCGTAAGCAAATGCTCAGATATCCCCCGTTTGTGCTTTATCAGTTCTTTTGCAGAAGATATCCCTTTCTCATCCACATACCAGTTTAACACACTTGGAATGGGCAGTTTTAAATGTGAACTATTATATCCACAATACTAGACTAAGGACACTTGCAATATTTCTATGGAGAGCTTCTATAATCCAAAGAATGCTATGGACTGAGGGCAGGTGTATTAGGGAGAAGTGGGAAGCATCTCACTAACCTCAGCCTGCCCCTACTTGCCCATATTCTGATTTATGACCAGTCAGGTGGTAACTCTGCCTGTCACTGGTTTCGGTTCCACCCCCTGTTGGTTTCTCAGCCTTCTGACCTACCAGTCCTAATGGGCACCAGTCATCGCTGTTTGCAGGCTGCTATGTGGTCTGCCTTTATCTGTGAATGAAGACGGGCCAAAGCTTCCAAGTCTCAAAGATTATTGTCATTTGTGTGCTATAGTACAGATGCTACACACAAACCTTAAATGGCTCCCTTTACTCTGGGCTTTGAAAGGGCCAAGCTCTGCACCCTGCAGGACTTCACAGCTCCCACTGAGCTGCACGTCTGCTCCCTGGATTATCCTGTGATCCTACCTAACCCCTTCTGTGTCAGGTCAAACCCAAATCTGGAACATTTGATTAGTGACTATGGATTTCCACTGGCCCTGTTTGATCTGCCCTCATCAGTATTAGCTCTTGCACTCTTGTCTGACTAGCTCCCTCCTGAAGTCTTCCTCTTTTGAAAGATAGGGAGACCCCAGCACCCATCAGTAATGCCTGGTGACCTCCAGTTCGAGGTACTGCAATGCACTCTACATGGGGCTCCCTTTGAAAATGATCTGGAAACTTCAACAAATGCAGAATGCCACTGCACACTTGTTAACAGGTGCTAGCCTTTAAGGGCATATTTTGCCAACTCTGAAAAAGTCTGCATTGGTTACCAATTGGTTTCCAAGCCAGATTCAAAGGGCTAATAATAAATTCCAGTTGAGCAGAGCTACAAGCTTGACAAACTCAGAAGTTACCTTCTCATCTAAGCCCCCTGGAGTTCTAAGATCCAACATGAGGGTCTGCTGCAAGTGCCATCTTTCCAGGAGCTGAGAGTTAGCTTTGAGTAGCAGCTTTCAACTGTGGCTCCAGAACAGTGGAACACCCTGCCTTGAAAGCCTATATTCTTCCTTTGTCTCACTTTGGAGACTAGTGAAAACACATTTTATTCCCACCCCACTTCCTCCTTCCTACATTTGGGATATAATAGGAAGCATGCTTTTATTAGTTCTGAGTCCAAGTTGATCCTCTGTCCACAGAAAGAGGGGGGTGACTGCAGCCAACTCTACCCCTCCATCTGGTGCCCTTTGCACCACATATCTCACACAATTCCCAAGGATCCTCCAACTCTCAGGAGCAGTCTTTGGGAAGGTGCAGGCAGCTGCAAAGGGAAGAAGGAGGTATGAAAACTCTAGTCCATGAACACAAACTCAGTATTCTAAGTTTGTTCATGTTGTAGTTTATTTGTGTCCGGGTTAATTTCCATTTCTGCCTTACTCCACTATTTATACTGTTAAAACCTTTGTTTGTAATGGTCTAATGACTAGAAGCAAATGAATCCAATCCGCTTTATTAAAACACTTTATTAAAAAGTAAAATCAGCCTTGGGAACATTTTTGTTAGACTACAGTACAGAAATTGAGTAAATAAATTTCCAGCCAGCTACTACCTTCATTCATAGTTTCAGATGCAGGGACAGATCTCACTGCCTGCCACTAGACATCCAGACCAGGGATGTAGAACCTGGTGCCCCTCCAGACATTGATGGACTACAATAGGTTCCCATTTGTGAGCTAAACCCCTGCCCAGGAGTATACCCAGTCAACTTGGTTTCCTGACCCATCCAAAATGGGAATATGGTTCTTTTAGAGATTCACTTTACATTGATTGGATGAAGGTGCCCTATTCCTCATTTCCTGCACCAGGATGCTAAAGTGGGAGAAGCCTGCTTCCTCCCTAGCAACCATCCTCACTTCTGCTTGCTTTGCCCCAGAAAACCTGCTGTCTTTTAGCTACGTGTAAGTGATTTGCTAGTACCAAAAACTCTTTCGCCTTTTCCCATAACCACACACTGCTATGTGCATCAAACAACACCCTTGCTGGGGAGCCACACTCCATGCAAGGCAGGGGAGGAAGGTTAAAAAACATGCAGAGTTGCAGCAACAGTTTTGGACATCATGTGTGAAAAATCCTTGACACACCAATGCATCTGGAAGGCTCTCCTCAGCAGCATAGAATTAGTACTTGGTGTTGATCCAAGAGAAAACTAAAGCAACCCTCCAGGGCAACCATAACAGGCAAGACCATCAAAAAAGCCATTTCAGAGTTGATTGGGGGAGGGGGACTGTAACAATGCAAAATACAAGCCTTCCTTCTGTTAAGGAACCAGGATGTTGGCACATTGTACCTGTTTAGGTTCAACATCTACTTGAGGATGAGATCCATGCACTTTATGGTATGCCCCCAGGCATCTGAAGCCAAAGTAGCACGTGAGAAGCAAGGGGCAGCTAACAGTGGGAAGAGTCAATCTGATCACATTTCCTGGAAGTTTAGCATGTTCATTTCTGCAAGGACAGCTAGGAAATACTGACACCTACCAGCCTCTGCTGCTCCAACAAGAGATCTGCTTCCTCTTTTTCCTTCTTGTACAGAATCTCCATTTCTTGAAGTCTGGGGAGAGAAGTTAGACACCTGGTCAGCTTAATACAACCTGGGAATGTGGTTGTTGTGCCTAGCCTGGACTGGGTACCTGGCACCGAGTCCTCAGAGAATGAACCAGATTCCTCTCAGGTTGAGAACCTTGAGGAGAAGGCAGGGTCCCCTGAGATCAGTGCTGAGAATACCCTTGTGGGGAAGGAGAGAAGCTCTGATGAAGAACCCTTGTAGCTGTCACCAGAGGAGGTGTTGGAACCCCACCCTCCACCTCAAGAACCCCAACACCAAAAGGTCTGGGCCAAAAAACAACATAACATGCAGCTTGTGAGCAATGGGGTCTCCATATAAGCAATCCCTTCCATACCAGCACTTGTGGTCTAGGAGACCAGAGTATGTAAGGGATCCCAATGGAACCATCCAGTTGTTGGAAACAATGAAGGTCTCAGGTCCCTAGTCTGCCTGACCTGCTATGGGGCATCTTGACTGAACTCTCTGTGATACTGCCCTTGAACTTTTGCCTGACCATGCTGCTGGACCACATTTTGGACCTAGACTGATTCTCCATGCTTGACCTCGGTTTGGTTCAACTGCACTGCAGCTGCAACCCCACCTTCCTTGGTGAGTGTTTTGCTAAGATGCTTGTACCTCCTGAGACTGAAGCCTGAGCCCCTGAGGGTACCCGCTGGAACACAACAATAGTCAGGGTGGGGACAGCAGATGCACCCCCCACCTAAGAGCACCCATTTACCCCACCTAAGAATTTCCTGGTGTGGGTGTGTGCAGAAACACACTTCTAGGTAGCGGGGCACTTTAAAAGGACTATGGGACCTTCAAGAGTCTTCTAAAAACTTAATTTGCCAGCTGATCAGTAATATTGTGGGGAAACACAAAAACATCTGCAGAAACCAGAATCCTGCAAGAAGCTAAATATATTATGACCAGTGATCCATTTTAGCAACAAAGAAGCATCTCTCCACAAAACAAAATGTTGTCATGAGCCACTCTGCAAAACCTTCTGAAGCAAGCACCAAACAAAGGTTAACCGAAAACTACTCGGCAGCCTTTTCATAAGCAATTTCACTTCACAGCTAACATTCCAACTAAAAAGAATTACATGTGAAAGTTGTACCAATATTAAAGGATGATGCTTTACAACTGTTAAGCTGAAGAGAACAGCACTTCAGTAAGATGGATGGAGGGATGAATGGTAACTTGTTCAGTGTCATGAAAAAATGTATTACCTTTTCTCCATCTCCTGCTTCATATCAATTCCTTGTTTCTCCAGCAATTCCCTCTGAGCAAAAGTCCAATCTACTGGTTCTGAGGGAGTCTCTGCTGATGGAGTCTTTTCCCTTTCAGCCCGTGCTTGCTCAGGATGGTTGAAGCGGAACACGTGGTTTTTGCCCATAATAATACGATTTCCTGGACGGGCAATAAAAAGATTATGACCTAAAGGGTTTTTGTTTTTTGCTGTTTAACAAGAGAGAGAGCTAGCTGGGATTTGTTCAGCCATGTTATCCCCAGGCAATGAATTCTCAAGGACAGTCAAAGCCAGAAATCATAAAACCCTAACTCAAAGAAAAGACGACAGACTTATGGGAAGAGTCCAAAGCAATGTAGTAGAACACACGTTCTGCATTCAAAAAGTTCTCAGTTCAATCCTTAGCATTTCCAGAAAGAAGGCTCAGGGAACAGCTCATGGGAAAGACCTCTGTTGGACAGCCATTGCCAGAGAAGGCCAGGGGTAGCCAAAGTGATACCTTCCAGATATTGCTGAACTACAACTCCCACCAGCCCCAGCTTTCATAGCCCATGGTCAGGGATGATGGGCTCCAAGTCGGAAAAGACAATATGGGGCTAGATGAGCCAATAGTCTCTGGATAAAACAGCTTCCTGTATTACTTTCATGGAGCCACAGTTTTCAAGACACTTAAAAAAAACAAAGACAGAGTAACAAATTCCAGCATCCTTACCTGAGCGCAGCTGGACAGGTTGCACCACTCTCTTGCCGTTGACATAGGTTTCAGACCGTTCACCAGGTTCCAGGGTAACAATCACTGCAACAGGAATGAAGAATACTCATATCACTGTTTTACTGACGGGAGAAACTGGAGAACCTGACCCCAGAGAACTTCTCCAAGCTCCTAGATAGGGCCTATAAAGACACTGTAAGTGTTTACAAAGGCTACTAGCCCTGATGGCTATGTTCTGCCTTTGCTCTTGGAGGCAGCATGCCTCAATAACAGCTGCTGGGAATCACAGCAGGGAAGGGGACTGCTGCTGTGCTCTGGTCATTTCCAAAAGGCATCCAGTTGGACAATGGAAGGCCAGGATGCTGGACAAGATGGGCCTTTAGCCTAATCCAGCAGGGCCCTCCTTATGGTCTTATGTTGTGGGAAGGACAGGGGAGAGAAGTCTTTCCCACAGAGAAGAATATGCATATTCCAGGATTTCCACAGGAATGCCTCTTAAAATCCTTCCAAACCAGCCAGGGCAAAACCAGGGTGGAGTTTAGCTACATAATCCAGAAAAGGGCAGAGTTCAGCTAATCAGAAGTCCAAAGAATATCTATGTCTATAAAGAGCTGGAAGATGGCAAGTACGAATATAAGTAACAACACAGGGCGGAGCAGCAGAGCGATATTTAACCAATAAGCAAGCTGATGTCTCACCATCACCATTATGGTTTCTCTCGCTCCGGAAAATACAATGCTCCTCTTTGATGTGAGCCCCGCTGAGAACAATGTCTTGACGCCGTTCAGCATCTGCCTGGCCAACCCTGCGTCCAGCAAAAAAGATTGTTTAAATTCCTTATAGCTTTAAAAAATATAAACATAGGAATCTGCAATAAACAGAGAAGCTTGTGCATGTCATACACAGCTCTGTCCTCTTCCAAAACCTTGCTCCCAGTCACTTCCTCCTCCCTGCAAGCCCCTGCTGTCTCAGGTGGCTACCTCACTCTGCCTAAGAGTAGGGCCAACCCTGTGGACCAATGACCTGATGATCATCGCATAATTTCAGATGGATTTCATTTTCCGGCTTAGCCTGAGATTCTCTGTTTTCAGCCATCCTCACTACCCATGGCGAAGCTGAAGTAGGTATCGCAAGGTAAGACTATGCTAATTATAATGGCAGTATCCTTCCCCACACTGCTGCTCCACTCCAGCTTTAGGAGGAAAATGCCCAGCTAAGGCAATCAGTCTGCTCTTCCTCTTCCAAGTTCCCCTGGCAATATTCTGCTTGGTAAAAAGCTCCTGCAACTCCAAATCTGACAATTAAACGTTAATCCCATGCATGTAAACAAGGACATGGGTAATTAAGTACGTGCTTTGTCTGACACTCAAGAGCTTAATATGACTGGATTTGCTTTGGGAGAGAAGAGAGAGACTCAAGGTGGCAGCCATCTGACTAAAAGCAGTGTTGTCTCTCACCTGGTTATGCCATCTTTGATGTAGTAAAGTAGGCACTCTGACATGAGGGGATCTTCGTTGAGGTTGACAAGGTGAGGTGTCTGAAATGAGGAAAAGCAATTAACTTAAAGATCAGGGCCTCTCTCCCCCCCTGTACAACTTCTTTAAAAAGGCGACGCAGCAGCTTCAAGGTCCAAATGAAACTTCAAGTTACCCTCTCTCTCCTTGGGAGAAGACAAATCATTTCTTGAACAGATGCAAACTATTTCAGTACAGAAACAGAGTGATATCATAGGCAGAAATGCCTGCCAGCCTGTCAGCCAGCTATGAAACATTAAATTGGAAGATCTACTCAGTGGATTTATACCAATTCCCCCCCCCCCCTTTAAGAAGGGTTAGTAACTGGCAACCACTAAAAAAAATAAAATCAAGCCCTGGAGAGCTTCTTCTTGGTCCACTAGCCGCCAACCCAAGTTTGTCCTCCTGCTCCACTTGCCCAGAAATAGAAATTTCATGTGTGTGGAAAGAGATAAAGAGAAATAAAGGATGAGAACGGGGTGGAAAGTGAGCATATCAACATTACTTGTATTTCAAAGTGAGGTGCCTCCAAACAAATCTATTTGCTGACCAGTCTCTCAGCCTCAGATTTTGTCAAGGGAAGAGGAATTTCTACCACAGGATACATTACAGAGAAGGTTAGACTATCTGGAAGCTTTTATTCTGTGTTCTATGTGAAGAAGGGGGCACTCTTGTACCCCATGCTTCCAAGCCATAAGAGGAAAAAATCTAGTTACTCTGCTAGACGGCTAACACTCTTACTGGAACCTAAGAAAGTTGCTACCATCACTAAACCAACCTTTTTTGGGGAAAATACCCCACTGGAATCAGCAAACAAGTCACATGGCCTTGGAGTGAAAATCTAGCCAATGGAATGCCAGCAAGCACAGACAAAAGGGAAAAACACAGAACATCAGGACAAAAACAAAATACAGAAAAATGGACATTGACACCCAGCGAACACTCTTCATAGACTCTAAGGAGCTACAACAAGCACTAAACCAACCTTCTTTGGTGAAAATAACCCATTGGAATCAGCAAGCAAGTCACATGGCCTTGGAGTGAAAATCTAGCCAGTGGAATGCCAGCAAGCACAAACAAAGAGGAAAAACACAAAATGTCAAAACAACAACAAAAGAAAACATGAGACAGACAACAACAAAGACAAACACTGAAGATGCCAGTAACTCTAGTTCATTAACTAGTGTTCCAAGACTTCCACAGTTAAAATATGCCACCTTACAGCATAAAACGAAACTATGAGAACTCTAAGGACCGGAGGGTTCAGAATGAGGAAAAGGCTGACCACAAGCAACAAGAGTATCAGGATGGATGGGACAGGGAAATGGAAGAAGGATCAGTGTCTATTTTCTAATTCCATAGGCAGAAATCTCTACTTAAGCATCTGTTTTCTCCACCTGCACAAACCTGGTCAAGAGCAAATGCGTCAAAAGACTCATCAAACAGAGCTGATGGCCTCTGAGGGAAGATCTACATGGAGAGAGTCCAGAAAAATGAGAGGAAACAAGAGGAAAGAGAGAGCTTGAGGGGAATGGAGCAATAACCATAGTGAGATCTACTGCAAGGTCCAAAATTCCAGGCGCCCCTGAATAAGGAAACTTCATTGAGCCCCCTTGATGCAGCCGAGGCAGAATGTGCAAACCAATACTTCTTCCACACTAATTTCAAAGTCTTTTCAGCACTTCAGAAGACTAAGAAGGGATTTGCTGATGAGCCTTTGGGTTCTTTGCCCATCTTGGGGCCACAGGAAAATGCCCAACTACAACAACCTCTGGAGCCTAACCTTATAAGGACCATAGTTCAGTGGCAGAACATCTGGCATGCATGCAAAAGATCCCAGGTTCAATCCAAGGTATCTCCACACAGGGCTTGTCTGAGACCCCGGAGAGCCACTGCCAGTCAGTGTAAGCAATGCTGAGCTAGATGGACCGGTGGTCTGACTTGGTATAAAGAACAGCAGCTTCCTACATTCCTATGATAAAGTTATGCATCAAACTGGCTATTGCTTCGCACAGGGTGGCCAAATATTATTTGTTTCACCTATGTGCCCTATATAAGTTTTATGAAAAGGTTCCTGAAAACCCGCACATCCAGTTTCAGCACACATGAACTTCAAGACATTCTGAAATCTACCAGTAGCACTGGTAAACTTTTGCTCAAGTTCTGCTCCAAAGGGTGGCAGAACAGTGATAATACCTATTATTTGCTGCATCCAACCTGACTAGGAGCAGGGTTAGAAATTCTCCAGGAGCCAGGCATGTTTTGCAACTGCCAGAGGTCCAACTGCAACCACGTGGAGATCTCTGGATGCCAGGCTGGCCACTGCCATCCCCATTTGGCTGGCCTCTCCGGTTTTCTTAAGCAAGTAAGCAGAATAACTTCTTTATTGCATTTATATCCCACCTTTTTCTCCAAGTAATACATGGTTCATCACTCTCTTCAGTTAACCTATCTCACAGGGTCATTGTAGGGATTAAGAGGCTGTGACTGGCCCAAGGTCACCCAGTGAGCTTCATGACTCAGTGGGGATACAAACCCTGATTCCCAGGTCCTAGTCTGACAGTTTAACCACTCCACCATACTGGCCTCCTACTTCTTAGAGTACTTCTGCTATGGGGAAACTATATTCAGTGCTTTTTTTCCTAAAAAAATGTTTAGGGGTGCTCTCATTTTGACTCAAGAAAATCACCATTTTATAGATCAAATCAGGAAAAATACAGTAAATGGACAAAAGTACAAAGATTCACAAAATGTTTAGGGGTATGCATACCCCTGTGTCCCCCCAGAAAAAAAGCACTGACTATATTAAGTAGGTAAATATGGGGAAAGCTAAATGTCACTTAAAGAAGGATCTGAAATATTTTCCTTGAGGCTTGAATGTGTTTGTTTTATTTGATGTTTTAATGTGGCACTGTGGTCTAACCACAGAGCCTAGGACTTGCTGGTCAGAAGGTTGGCAGTTCGAATCCCTGCGACAGGGTGGGCTCCTGTTGTTCAGTCCCAGCTCCTGCCCACCTAAAGCATGTCAAGTGCAAGTAGATAAATAGTTACTGCTCCAGCAAGAAGGTAAACGGCGTTTCCGTGTGCTGCTCTGGTTCGCCAGAAGCAGCTTAGTCATGCTGGCCACATGACCCCGAAGCTGTCTGCAGACAAAACCCCAGCTCCCTCGGCCTATAGAGCGAGATGAGCACGCAACCCCAGTCATCCGCAATTGGACCTAACGGTCAGGGGTATCTTTACCTTTTAAACCACTTTTGAGATTTTTTTCTTTAAAATAAAAAAATGAAATTAATAATAGTAATAGTAATAAATCTCAAGGGGGGAGGGGAATGGCACCTAGAAATTCTATTGTGGCGACCGTAACCCAGGTTTAAGGTGCCATTTGGCATTTGGCTTATATATCTGAGTTTCTAACACTGGTTAGGAGCCAAAAAGCCCAGTAATGGGCAGTCTTCACAAAACAGCTCAACAGCACAGATTTACCTTTTTAGGTGAGAAAACACCAAGGGTTCCTCCGTCTTCTCGAATGGCGACTCCCATCTCAGCCAGCAAAGCCTCTCTATGAAGGAGGGAAAAGAGATATCACTGAAATATATTTATAATTCAAGCTTCAAAACACAGAGGGAATTAGAGGAGCTCATAATCACAAAATACAAGGTTAATAATCATGACATACAGTTGTGATGGGACATATTTATTTCTGTACTTTCTGCAGTGGCTGGCGGTGGCTTTCCAGGATTTCAGGCAGGAGATGCTCTCAGTCCTGTCTGGAGATGTTAGGGAGTAAACCTGGTACCTTCAGCATGCAAAGCAACTGCTCTGCCACTGATCTACAACCCTCCCTCTGGCAGATCCACTTACTGAAGGGTCGTAGTTTGATTATAGTGCATTCTAATTTGTGCAACAAGGAAATTTTTGACCCAAGGTCTCCTGTATTAAGATTTAAGGCAATGGTGGGGAACCTGTGGCATTCTGAATATTGCTGTAGCTCCCATCTGCTCCCGCAGAGTACAGTTCAGGGATGATGGGAGTGGAGGGCCAACAGTGTCTGTAGGGCCAAAGGTTCACCCACCCACTCCTGGTTTAGAGCCATTTATTTTTACTATGGCAAAACCATCTGGAAATCCTTCATTCTCTACATGTCTCTATGCTACACTCTCTCTAGCTCTCCAGACAGATTTCCTATTTCTAGCTGTGACATTTGAACCTTCTCTACTCTGCGGTTACCTGTCTTTTTAGTCTCCCTTTCTTTGCTTCCTCCCTGATGCTCTTTTACCTCCTCCTGTTGTTTCAGGCACTTTGACCATGTAACTCCTCACCCCATTTCCTACAATATGGTGGGTTTGGGTTAGACATACTTTTGAGGGGTTTTTTATTAGAATATCACGCTTCAACAAAAGCCCAGCGCAAAATAGCAGTGTGAAGGGTGGAAGCAAACAACCAACTCTCAAGTAGGTATGGACCAGGGTGCCTCTGAACACCTGCTCAGCTCAAGAAATGGTTCCTTGGGCCACAGCTGAGCTCAAAGTCATTTCACATCAAAATACACTCCTGATGCCTGTCACATAAACAGCTTCATTTGTTAAAGCAAATGAATTTAAGGCATAAAACAAACATGCACAATGTTGAGTTTGCTATAGTTAAAAACAACCAGAAATCCTTGGCTAATCTACTCCAAACCACCCAGAGATCCCCTAATAGATCCTGATCTACCATTCTTCTACCCCTGTCTCACACTACCCTCTCACATGCTGTATCTCTCAAATCCTTCAGCAACAAAGCCATTCCTGCAGAACTTTGGTCTTAACCTGGTCTGCTAGGTCCTTTCCTGTGACTATTCCTCTACTCCGTTTTAGTAAAGGTCCTCTCCCTTTCCAATGAGGTTTAGCTGCAATCCTGCCTCATATGGCTTAAGATCCTCCAAGCAAACATAGATTGTGGTTTTATGTATGTGCCAACCTCTCCATCCTAATCGCCTCTGTCTTCCGCAGTTTCTCCTCCCATGTCTCATTCAGCTCTGCAATGATCTTCTCAGATTCCTGCAAAAAAGTCCAACAGAGAATTAGAGGTATGTACAAGGAAGCTACATCTAAATACCCATTTCTCACTAGCCTATTTGATGAAACAAGTTTTTACATTTAGCTAAATCTAAAAATGAAACAGAAGCATAAAAATGAACAATATGAAGATAGTGAGCAGCAAATACAGTGGTCAACTTGCAGTCTGGAGTCTTGGGTCAAATCCTCCATCTAATGAAGGATGAATTGGGCCTTGGAGCACCTTTACAAGATACGTTTTGTATGCCACCTGGAGAATTTTACAGATGGGTGGCCATATAATTTAATAGGAAATACTGCTTCTGAGGCTGGCAAATTTTAAGAGCACCTGACCATGCTACCAAATCTGCTTGTGTTAGAAGTCCTGAGAGGTCTGATACAACAGAACTTGCTAAGAAGGTGCCAAATTTGCAGGAATATCATCTGATACAACAGAACTTTTCAAGTGGGTGCTACATTTGCTTATCATGGAATGGATCACTTCCTGTTTCTTCCCCAGGCAGATGCACACACTTGTGCATGCACATAAGTACAAATATGCTTTCACAAAGGAACCTGGTTTGCATGTCACAATAAGACAAACCATGGCCTAGTATGAACATGCAAAGTCCAGGAGAGCCAACCATGGTCGCTCCCCCGCACCCTGGTCATTTAGCTTAATGCTGTTGATGCTTGACTCCTCTCTCCAGCAGCCAAATGCTGCCAATATCTTCAAGAACCCATAAGGTAGGGATGAGAAATATCAGGCTTGAGGGCCAAATGTGCCCACCCCCAGCCTCACTACCCAGCCTTCAGGACTCTGCCCAAGCCATGTCCTGGTCTGTGCCCAATTAACTGATAATGCCTCTGACCTGCTTGGATAGAGAGATGTGTGTGGAATGTGCATATAGAAACCTCTCTGCCTTTTTTGCACAGTAGAAATGGAGCCTGTTGTACTGATGTAAGGGTCATATCCTTTGCTCCTCCCACTTTTTCCTCCAGACTTGCCCACCACTGGCATATGGTCGCCAGGAAGTATTACAGATGGAAATGTGTCGTTCTGGCTGGTTGACAAGTTCCCCACCATAAGGCATGGTGGAATCTAAACCACCAAAGAGCCTTCAAGGAAAACCATGCAGGTCCAACACCAACATTACTCTAGAATTCTGATTTCCGCCCCCCTTCAACAGCAAGTCTGGCAACTTGTGCACAAATGGTCGTTTGTTCCCACAGCAACTGGTGGGAGGGGAGGGAATATTTCTCCCACTCTCATTCCCCTTTGGAAAAGACAAATATCAGGGCTGTTTTTCAACTGTGGAAGCTTACTCTAAGAGCCAAGAAAACAGAGGAAGAAATAAAAAAGATTGGTGGGGGAGGGGTTAAGTGAAGAGAGGTTGGAATCCCTTGTAACAGGAAACACACTCTTATTTACCAATGCCCCAGTGGGGCTGGAGATGATCTGCTCATTTCCACATCTCTATTTGCTTGTCATTTTGAAGCTCATGATGCCCTCAGTCATTAACTTGTCAGAAGATGCTGCCTTGCCAAGCTGCTTCCATCCTCCCGTTCCCCTTCAAAATGCCGGAGATGTTGCCTTGAATGCTGATGAAGGGGGAAGACTCACAGGCAGGCCAGCCCAGACATTAAGTTGGGGGGGGGGCGTAATATGTTTGAAGACGCCACTTTATGACAGAGCGCCAGGCAAATGCAGAGACAGCACTGTTATCTCCATGTCAACGGCATTTTTGTAAAAAGTGCAGTGTGCGTGCTAGTCCAGCCAAATTGCCCTGGCAGCTTTTCAAATATGGGAAGAGGAAAAGAAGGAAAAAAGGAGGAGGGGTAGGCAGTATTTAAATTCACAACATTAACCTGCCTGCTGCTTCACATGCCCAACCGTGGGGGAGGAGAGGGAGGCTTTGGTAAAAGCCAAAAGATTGCTGCTGTGCCCTTTTGATGCTGTTCCATAGACAAAAGCCTCCATTGTCCATGTATGGGGGGTGGGGGCAGGCATTCTGTGAGCACTTCACATTTGTAATCTCCCTTCACATTTGTAATCTCCGGGGTCCAGGTCTTGATGCTCCGTTTTCCAATGTGACACTTCCAGGAAAGACTGAATTATTATTGCTGAAATAAACTCTTCATTTTCCTCAGCTCAACTGAACATGGAAATATATTTATAAGTCTGCCACTCAACCAGAGGCTTTACATGCCAGTATCCTTATTTTATAGGAAGGCAAGCAAGAACATCCCAATAAAAGGCCAGGGATTTCAATCTTCGTCCCACACAGGCACACTAGCCCTGTTTGCAAAAATAAAAAATGCTTAAGGAGGCATATGCCACCTTCATCTTCATTGCAGGCACTGGGCTAGATGGCCTTTTGGGTTTCCAACTCTACAATTCTATGTTCATTGCCATAAAAAATTAATCTCAACCAAAGGATGCACATATTGAGGAAGGGCCGTAGCTCAGATGTAGAGCATCTGCCTTGCACACAGAAGGTCCTAGGTTCAATCCCCAATGGCATCTCTAGGTTGGGCTGGGAAAAGACCCTTGTCTGAAGCCCTCAAAAGCCTCTGCCAGTCAGTGTAGACAATACTAAGTGGGATGGACCAATGGTCTGATTCAGTACAAGGCAGCTTCCTATGTTCCACAGGACATTCACAATCCCTACTGCAGTTCTGACGTCAGTGCTCGTGGCTAACTTGATCCAGGCATTTAAAAACTGTCCCATATATCATGCTGGTTGAATTGGTTTTGAGTTCTGGCATTTTGGTCATGCTCTCTCTCTCACTGGGTGCCATATTGTTAGTCTGACAAAGAAGCGGCATTGAGGCCTTCTTGAAACAGGGTCTCTGCATGGTCGCAGAGTACAATCGGAAGATATAGGAAGCCACAAATTTGAGCAGATCTGGATCTGCCCTGTCCAGGACCTCTTTGGAACCTGACATCCATCCTCTCAAAAGCCACAATGGAAGGAAAGCAGTATACAACAATGCAACATACTCGTAGTCCTCATTGCACAGCCCACACTTAGCAAGTTGGCTACATTCAGAATTTATGGCTTTCTTAAGAAACACTTTAGATGATCAAGGAATTTCCATACAAATTTGCTTTAGAAATGAATGGATTTTAAGCATCCATAAGAAACTAAGTGTTAAGAGATCCATCTAGCCCAACACCCCATTACCAAGCATAGTAGCTAACCAGATGCTTCCAGGAAATCCACAAGGAGTCACTATCTCTCTCTCTAGTGTTTGCTCCCCAGTAATCGGTACTCAGTGGCAAACTGCCATCAGATCTACAAGTCACACAGATTAACCATGGATAGCCTTATTTTCCTGTGCATTAGTCCGATCAACATTGAAAGATACCAAGCCAGTGGGGATCATGACATCTTGTGGCCACTATTGCCATTAATGTGTTAAGTATCGTGCCATGGACTTTCCTTTGTCCGCCCCACATCTCCTGCCAATTGATCAATTTCATTGGATGACCCAGAGTTTTACTATGGTGTGGTGGGGATAAAAAAAACCCTCTTTATCCACTACTCTCCCCCCCCCCCCGGCACTTCTACTTGAAGTCCATGACTTGGCTCCTCAGTTTTAGTTGTATGATTTTGACCTAGCCAGGACTGCACCAATTTCAAATCTTCCCAACCATCAGATAATAATAATAATAATAATAATAATAATAATAATAATAATAATTTATTATTTGTACCCCGCCCATCTGGCTGGGTTTCCCCAGCCACTCTGGGCGGCTTCCAACAGAGATGAAAAATACACTAAAATGTCACATATTAAAAACTTCCCTGAACAGGGCTGCCTTCAGATGTCTTCTGAATGTCAGGTAGTTGTTTATCGCTTTGACATCTGATGGGAGGGCATTCCACAGGGCGGGCGCCACTACCGAGAAGGCCCTCTGCCTGGTTCCCTGTAACTTGGCCTCTCGCAGTGAGGGAACCGCCAGAAGGCCCTCGGAACTGGACCTCAGTGTCCGGGCAGAACGATGGGGGAGGAGACGCTCCTTCAGATATACTGGACCAAGGCCATTTAGGGCTTTAAAGGTCAGCACCAACACTTTGAATTGTGCTCGGAAACGTACTGGGAGCCAATGTAGGTCTTTCAAGACCGGTGTTATATGGTCTCGGCGGCCGCTCCCAGTCACCAGTCTAGCTGCCGCATTCTGGATTAGTTGTAGTTTCCGGGTCACCTTCAAAGGTAGCCCCACGTAGAGCGCATTGCAGTAGTCCAAGCGGGAGATAACCAGAGCATGTACCACTCTGGCGAGACAGTCTGCAGGCAGATAGGGTCTCAGCCTACGTACCAGATGGAGCTGGTAAACAGCTGCCCTGGATACAGATTTGACCTGTGCCTCCATGGACAGCTGTGAGTCCAAAATGACTCCCAGGCTGTGCACCTGGTCCTTCAGGGGCACAGTTACCCCATTCAGGACCAGGGAATCCTCCACACCTGCCTGCAGATGGCTGTTGAGTTAGCATTTACCAAAAGGAATGAGTTCACCTTGCAAGTACCACTAATGTATTTTTTTTGCTCTCTTTGGAAATACGCAAACTACACCCAGGAATGCTTTTGGAGACAAAGTGGGACCCCAACAACATCCTGCAAGCAGCAGCAAGTATTTAGTCAATGATAAAAAGCAATCATTTAAACCACTCTTGCCGAACCCACAGCTGTGTGTACGATTAAAAGGGGGGTTTCTATTAGTTTTGACAAGTTAATGATTCAGGGCAGTCTGGAGTTTTCATTTTTATTAAATTGTTGTTCTAGGAGCTCAAGGCAGTAGAGATGGTTGTATCTCCCATTCGCTCCACATCACAACAATCCTACTGCAAGGTAGGTTAGGCTCAAAAACGAGAGTAGCTCACCAGAAAAGGTGACTAGGGCTTCCTCAACTCTAGTCCAGCACTCTAACCAAATGGAAGTTTTGGCAAAGAACTTAATCAGTTAATATATAAGCAACTATGCTAATAAGTAAGTCTGAATATCCTAGCATACACCACACAATTCATTCTGCATTTGAAAAGGGAGGAGTGAGTGGATCTTCCTGCTAATGAATGTTCTGCTTAGCTCCTGTCCTCGCTACTGAGATTTCACTAGAACTGACCAAATATCTCTCAAGTTTTAAGAAACAAGGAATTGAGGTCCCCTCTCCCCACAATGAAAGCTCATTCTTCTTCCAGGCCTGTGCTCTGGTTTTGTGTTGGAAGGCTACAGGATACACCCAACCCCATGTCGTTAACTGTGCACAGAACCAAACAGGCACCACCCCAAATGTATAGATCAAACACATGGCAAATACTGAAGTAAGGAGGGTGGCCACAGTGGAACTTGCCCACCACTCAGAAACCAGGGTGTCCTTTGCTCTGGATTACTGAGACTGATACTTCTGGGGTCCTGATGCTTACCTACATGTAAGGAATATGAGGAGGGAGGACATGTCCGTACCTTCAAACGTTCAATGGCTTCCTCTCCTCCAGGCGTAGACATGATCCGTTCTTGGATACTGGAGACTGACGTTAAGCCCACCTGACTGCTGAGAGAGCAGGAAGATGGGGATGCAGTGAGGGAGCCCATGGATGCTGTGGAAAAATGGCCAGGACGTTGATTCTCTGATGCTAGCAAGTATCTGTGTTTATTGTTCTGAAAATCTTTCAGATCTGAGAGAGAGAAGGAAGGGAGGGAGGCAACAGACAGGAGGGGAGGCAGAAATACAGGGATGGAGAGAGGAGAGGCCAAGGAGAGAAGAGCAGAAAAAAGGAAGGTAGGGAGGAAAAACAGGAAGGAGACACCCGTATAAGAAAGGTAGCACACAAGCAGCAACAGAGACAGGTTTAATAGGACTAGATGGCAGTTCTGAAACAGATGTCCTTCCAAGAAGCTTTGCCTGTTTGTTACACTCATTTGGCATGGCCCTGAATCAGGTGCCTCCTCACTTGATGGGTGGTTGGAATCCATGAGGGGTAGGATCTTTTTCAAGGGTGGCACCCCAGTTTGGGACTGTTCTTATGAGGCGTGCACCTGCTCTTTAAGAGCTAATTGTCCCTCACCACTAGCAATGCCAGCCTAGCAAGATGGACCAATGGATCTGATTCAATGTAAGGTGGCTTCCTGTGTCTCTATGGACTAGATGGGCCATTGGCAGCTTCATATGCTGATTCTTCCACTAATGACCAGACCAGGTTGTGACATAGGGACTTGCATGCATCTTTGGATAGGATGGGTTTCAGGAAGGAAGAACTCATGTTTGGGCACTTCCTCCTTCTTCAGCCTATGCTTAACAGGTCAAATATGTACAGAGTACAACAAGTAAGTTGTGTTTTTTAAATAAGATGTGGGGTGAGTTTTAATTTGGTTTGAAAACTGCCATCTATAAATACGGAAAAGAGCAGGGAGGTTGCAAAGAGAGGAAAGATTCGGGAACAAGAGAGCCGCCAGGATTCGGCAAGCGGGCAGGGCAAAGATGGAGTTGACCAGACCTCCTGTGGAATAATTCATGCGTTCACAGCGGGGCGGGAGGGGGGACGACAGGGAGGAGACAGGAGTTGCACTTGCTGCGACTGCTGCACAGTTTGCACAGAGCATCATCGCACCCTTGCGCCATGCATGGTTCTCCCTCCATGATGCTGCAGCTGCTGGTGCTCAAGGCAGAGTTAAAAGCCGGCAAGCTGGAAGCAGCATCAATTAAAAAAAAAAAATTTTAAAGAGAGAGCGAGAGAAAAAATGCCCCAAAGCAAGAGCCACTCTGAAAAAATTTACACTGCCAAGTATCAGAGTTCAAGGAAATTCCAGACAGATCTCTCTCATCCACCATGTTATTTGCTTCATCTAGGAATGGCAGGAGTAACGGGCAAGGCTGCAACTCAGATGAGAGTATCTGATACATATGTGTGTTTGTGAGTGTGTGTGTGTGTGTGTGTGTGTGTGTGCTTGATTGTGTAAGTATGTGTACACAGACAAACACAACACCCTAGTGTTCTGATTGTCAATTGTTTAAAATGATATCTACTTATCGGTCTATAATTCCTTGGTTCTTTTGGGTCGCCATTTTTAAAGATTGGAATAATTATTGATCTTAGCCATATCTCAGGTATGATCCCATATTTATCTATAAGCGTAAACAGTTGGGCTAAGGGTTCTGCCCACCAATCGATATAGGTCTTAAATAATTCTATTGGTAGACCGTCTGGCCCAGGAGATTTCCCCGATTTGAAATTTTTAACTATCTCTCTAATTTCCTCTTCCTCTACCCTTGGCCACTCCTGGAGTTTAATAATTTTATTTTTGGTGGTTTCATTTCCTTTAAGTTCACTGTGTAGATTGTTAAATACAGATGTAAAGTATTGGAACCATTTGGATTCTGCAATTGGTGGTAGAGTTAGTTGGTTTTCGGCTTTCAATCCTCCATACACTAGGTTCCAGAACGCTTTGTTGTTTTTGCTCTGAATTGAGTCAAATAATTGTAGCCATTTTTGGGTTGCGTATTTCTGTTTCTTTTCGGCCAGAATGTAATGATATTTTCTTTTTTCATCAAGGTAAGAGGGCTCTAGTTTAGTGCGATTATTTTTAAATGTTTGGCGCAGTTTTCTTTTTAGCTGGAAACATTCATCATCAAACCAAGGGCTAGCGGTATGTTTAAGTACCCAAACTTTAGGTGGAGTACTAAGCTCTACAAACATTTGAAAGATTTCATTATAAATTTTCGGAATATCACTGTAGAAATTTGTGATCTTTAAGTTAGATAATACTTGTTTTCTCAGGTTGGCTGTAAGTTTTTGCCCCACTGCTACACTCATTTCCTGGGACCATTTTAATTGGGTCATTTGTTTGTATTGAGAAGGTTCTATGGTATTGTACTTAGTTATTTTGGTTTCGTCCTTTAAGTTAATAGACAACGATAATGGCTGGTGGTCGCTTTCAGTGCGCGTTCCAATTTTGAAGTCCATGATCGAATTTATAATATTATAAGGGACAAGAATATAGTCGATGACACTGCATCCTCGGGGGGAGAAGTATGTAAACTCCCCGCTTCTATCGCCTTTTGTTGAACCATTCACAATCTGCAAATTAAAGTTGTTACATAATTCAAGTAGGCGTAAGCCTTCGTTGTTAACAACCCTGTCTCTGGAGAATCGTCCTATTTTCAGGGCATGTGCGATATCATTATCAGTATTCCAATTTAGTTTGCTACATAGTTGTTCATTGTTGGTTCCTACTCTGGCATTAAAATCACCTGCTATTATCAGTGAGGCATTTGGGTATTTATTGGTCAGATTTTCTATATAAGAGGTTAGTTGTGACCAGTTTTCACTGCTGCTGTTGTTTTTGGTTGGGGGGATATAGACATTTACAAGTAGCAAAGAATCTTTGTTTTGGGTTAAAAGTAGAGCTTGTGCAAGTGGTAAGCATTCTTCTAGTTGCTTGATTTCAAACACTAAGTTGTCTTTGATCATACAACAGAACCCTGCTTTCGGCCGGCCCTTCGTGTTTGTTTTCAATGCGGGTTTCGTATAGGAGGTGAAGCCATTGATTTTGATATCTCTAGTTGACCATGTTTCTTGTAGAAGTATTAATTCGAAGTCTTTAAAGAAGTTCATTAGGTCTGGGTCTCCGCCTTTGTTTCCCCACCCTGCGATATTCCAGGACAGCAAGCGTAGGGTCCGTTTTTGAGTTGGTGGCTGGTTGACAGCATTTAGTCATTCTAGTTCTGTTATTAAGTCTAGCGAGGGATTTTGTCTTGTGCAGATACAGCCGTTTGTCGCTGCTTTCGGTGGGGAACATAGTGGTGGATCTTTTAGATTCTTTAAAATGATATCAATAATAATAATAATAATTTATTTGTATCCCACACATCTGACTGGGTTGCCCCAGCCACGCTAGGCGGCTTCCAGCACATATAAAAACAAAATAAAACATTAAACCTTAAAATCTTTGCTATACAGGGCTGCCATCAAATGTTTCCTAAATATTATATAATTACTCATCTCCTTAACATCTGGTAGGAGGGCATTCCACAGGGAGGGTGCCACTACCGAGAAGGCCCTCTGTCTGGTTCCTTGTAGCTTCACTTCTCGCAGTGTGGAAACCACCAGAAGACCCTCAGTGCTGGATCTCAGACTATTTTTATATTGCTATAACCTGTCCCGGGACCTCTGTTGAAGGGTGGTTAAAAAAAACCCTGTAATAATAGTCTATATTTGGGGAGGGGACAGTTTGTCTGTCCGTTTAGCTGTTCTCTATGTGTCTGGGCACATCTTAAGATATCATAACCAATTTTTGCAGGATGATTTTGCATGATGATGAGATCATGGTTGTGTCTACGTTTGGACACAATTGAATGCCCTTTTGAATGAAGATATCAGACAGTACTGCATTGTGCTGTTGTTTGTTTCTTAGAATTCCATAGCAGCATCAGGTGCAAGGCTGCTAGTAATTGATTAATTAGTTTTATAACCAGGGCTTTTTTCAGCCAGAACTCACCAGAACCTAGTTCCAGCACATCTTAGGTAGGCTCCATTGCCATTGTAAGAGAACAAGGGAGGCGTTCATGAGTTCCCGCACCTCTTTTTCTAGGAAAATAGCACTGATTATATCCAAAGTTAGTTCTACTCAGAACAGACCCCTGAAGTTCATGGACACAACTAACTTAGGTTTGCTAAATTCAGTGGGTCAACTCTGAGTATAACATAGTTGGGCTTATATTGTAAATCACCCTGTAATCTTCGAATGAAGGGTGGTATAAAAATGTAATAAGTAAATAATAATAATAATAATAATAATAATACAACCCTAAATAAAGAAATACTATTTAGGCTAAGCCACCAGTGCTCCCCATTCCCTAAGGGAATTTTTAAAACCCATCACACTGGTGGAATCAACTCAAGTCACTTCAATTGCATCTTGTAAAGACAGAGGCCTTTTGCATGGTGGTTTGAATCCAACTCAGGACTAGGCCTACTTAAATCAACAGATATGCCTAACTTCAGTCATCTGAATACGTTTGGCACTGGATATAGCCCTCTATCTGAGATTAAGATGGCATCTTAATGTTTGCCCTTGCATTTCCAGGAAAATCCAATTCAAATTCCCACGTATATTTGAAAGTTATAAAACAAGGAAAGGTTTTCTTTCCCTAAGAGATATAAGACAGTAAGGAAAGAAGTGCTGCCTTAATGAATCATATTCGTTATATATCCAGTTACCTCATTATCGTTGGGTATGGTTCTATTTTTAAATGTGAGAAATATCTTTTCATGGGGATTGGGATGGGAGAGGAGTGGAGGGGAAAGAGGAACACTTGGGGGGGGGCGGTCCTGAATGAAAATAAACTGAAAAGTGCCAATTCCAGCCCTTTTCAGCTGGCAGTGCACTTACAGTTTAAAATGGAATTTTAAAAATTCAATATCTGTTCATGTTTTCTTTTTTCAAAAACCAAAACAAAATGCCACCATCTTTTTTCATTTGTTGCCATAAATTGCATACTTTTATCAAAGTTATGGTCTCAAATCCTGTTAATTCAAACCCACTCTAGCACCACACTGTTATCACTCCTTAAAATACAAGCTTTGAGTTTGTGTTCTGCCCAAAAGCAGCCTGAAAAATTGAAGTGGTTGGCAAGGGGCCGGGTTCCACTGAAAGAGATTGGGCTCCGTGCTGCTAATGTTGGTTTTAAAAAGGTTCTGCCTGGGATTTCCCTGCAAGGAACAGCATGTAAAGCTTGCTTGAAAGCAAAAGCCAAAAAAGGTTAGAAAGGTTACTAATTCCACAGTACACACATTTGCCTCCACTTCCAGAGAAATCGTCCAATGCATCAACTGGAGGAAGGAAGTTTAGAAGGGAAGATACAAGAAGGGTAAAATATCTAGGATTAATAGTTGACACAGGAAAGGGAAGAAAAGCCCAGGCACTGGATACAAAGAAAATATCAGATTCTCAAATAGAACACAAGCAATTTACCTAGTTTTGTCACAATCAGGGAAGGGGGGGATCTCAAAAAATCTAATGCTGTTTGTTTCACAGCCTTTTCTTCTTTCATCCATTCTTTTCAAGGCAAAGGCATGCAATGCATACAGATTGTGGCCTCGTTAAGCGTGATTAAGTCAGAATGTCTCTTGGCAGACAAATAAGCACCCACAACCCAAAAGGCCAAAGCTCAACATCAATTCTTAAAGCCAAATGCATTCACAAATACACTGATCTCTTATTTTAAAAGTTTCCTTCCTCCCCCCTCAACCCCTCGGGAGAAATAAGTAGACATTTTTTACAAATGCCCTGCCACCCACATTGTAAAAACGGTCATCCTTAGCCAAACAGAGACCAAATTCTTACATTCCTGGTGCTTTGTGTGATTGCCAAATCCCATTGCTGAATGTCATGGCAACCTCTGAGCAGTGAAAAGAAACGACAAGATCATGCTAAGCAGGAGCGATTCATGTTCTGGGATGGAACCACTCTCTCAACACTGATGGGAGTGTTGGGAGGGTGGTTCCATCCCAGACCATGAATTGCTCCCCACCACATGGGCCAGTACAGCCCCTTCCTCAGTAGATTCACTGAAATTAACAGACATGAGTAAGGTCAATTAATTTCAATGGGACTTCTGCCTGTGGGACTAGGTTGGATATAGACCTATGTTTGCTTATATTGATCTGCTTGATTTATTTATTTTTGCTTTCATTTTTTTGTCATTTGCACACCACCCGATGTATTCATATGATGGTGTAGTATACAAATGGAACAAATAAGTAAACAATTATTTTCATTGTGGCCAGGACGTGGGGAATGCCAACCTCACTATGTTGTGAGGTGGATAAAAAGCTCTTGGAAAATTGTTCCTTGGGGGTGGGAGGTGTTTTAATATTTTCACCATGTAACAATGGAAAAGGCATTCCCAGAAACGCAATCCTCTGCAGCTCTTTTGTCTTTCCAAGCAAGAGACAAGAGTTGCTTCGCTTGCATACACTGTCTACTGGATAAGTTGCTGCTAGCTTTTGTGGCTGTGTGCTTTCAGGAGGCCATGTGCCTCTGAATTCCAGCTGCTGGGAATCACAAGTGAGGAAAGCACTGTCGCACTCAGGTCATGTTTGCAAGCCTTCCAGAGGCTAGGCCATTGTAAGAACAGAATATGAACCTTTGACCTGATTCAGCAGAGCTCTTCTTATGTTCTTACTTTGTTGGAAGTGTTTTTTTGTTTGTTTTTTTACATTACTGTGCTCTGTGGGTAGGCAGTGAGGAATCAGATATCCAATAAAGGGGTTTGAAAACCAGGTTGTTTGTTCTGTGCCAAAATCATCCATACATAGCCGTAGGAGCTTAGCTGCTCCAACCTCTCGGCCAAAACTTAGGGCAAAGAAAATGGAACCTGAATTGGTTTGCTTTGGCAGGGGCCCTGAAATGGAAGGCAGTTGGAGTGGAAACTGACAGCCTGAAGATACTGTTGGGATGGAGAGCTGGAAGGCAAGTGAGGGGGTCGATGGAAGAAATGACTGCAGCTGGCCCAGCTTTAGCTCACTTCCTGCAGTGGGACCCATTTGCTGGGAGCCCCCGCATTCACCGTTTAACGGGTAGGAAAATATGTATAAAGTTTCCAGAAAGACGGAAGGCTATACAGAACACCACTCAGCAAAACTGTTGGCCTCGCTGCTAGCCTGGAAAGGCTCCACACAGAATTTGAGGTTGAAGCAAATGTTGCTGCTGAAGTTGAGATTGTGGGATTGCCAAATCCATGACCTTGGCTCCATTCTTCCCCTGCTGTGCTCCTCAGTCTTTCAAATCCACCAAAGTGCCTGGATTTCCCAGCCTGCCACCCCCAGCTCCGAAGCTGAGTAAGAGGGTTATCTCCCACAGCAAGGCCCAGAGCTTGAATCTGTATAATCCACTTACTGTCAATAATGTCTCCGAGCCCTTGAGCACGGAGGAGATCCTTGAGCCTGGTCACTTCCTCCTTCAACTCCCGCACCAGCTTGGCGTTGGGATCCTCGTTGATAACAGCATTGCATTTGATCTGCTTTGCCCGATCAGCGTATCTGGAAAGACAGGTGTAGGGTCAGTTCATTTTAAAACACACACACACCACCACCACAACTCTGCCACATATCTAAAGGTCAAATCTGAGCAATGTGCAAGAGCCTTAGCTGATACCACTTTCTATGACACAGTTATTCCCCTCTGGGGAAGGGCAGCAGCTCAGTGGTCTCAGATTCAATCCCTGGCATCTCTGGGTAGGGCTGGGAATGTCCCATACCTGATATCCTAAAGACCTGCCATCAGTCAGTGTAGACAATCCTAAACTAGATGAACCAATGGTCTGACTTGGTGTAAGGCAACTTCCTAGTCATGGCTCAGTTCCTCTCACCGCATGTAATTTTTAAGGAGTTTAAACAGAGTCTTCATATGATTCTGTTGCACTTCCTTACGCTACCACAACTAACTAAGGTGAGTAGAATAAGAGACCAGAATCAACCTCCATTTCACATTTGCATTCTACAAAGAAGGGAACTAGATGGGAAAGCAGCAGACCGGCCCCATTTTGACACCACGTTCAATACCTTAAAGTGCTTAGTGTTTCATCGTAGTTTATGTCTGCTGGGCTCAGAGCAGCCACCATGGCCGTTCTTGAGTTGCCACCTATGAAGCAAAAAAGGGTATCCAATTAAACAGGAGTCAAAGTTGACTGCTAACAGCACTAATGACAGACTGAGTCACAAATCCAGGTTCCACAGCCAAGACATAGGAAGGTCAACAAGAAATTAAACTGGCTCTTTTAAAGATCCTAAATGCTTTTATTTCCTCAATATACAAAGCATATAAGTGGGAAAATTATATTTTAGGGTTGTATCCAACCTAGTTCTACTAATAGCAGACCCACTGAAGTTCATGGACCTAAATTAGTCATATCCATTAATTTCAGTGTGTCTACTCTGAGTAGGACTAGTATTGGATATAATCCTAAATCTAACCTTCAGGTATCTTTTCCCCCTCAGAACATTAAAGACCAGAAACCTGTTTTTTAACCTCCAAATACTATATATAAATATATATCAAAGGTGATGGACATACAACAGGAAGTCTCGTATCATTGCAAAGAGAAATAAATTTATAAGGGCATAAGCTTTCGTGGAATAGTGTCCACTTCATTAGATGCAGCCACAGTGTACAATATTGAACCTTGGAAATGCCACAGAGGTGGGGATACTGTGGCTTTCCACATGAAGCAGGACTCCAACTCTCATCCGCCCCAGCCAGCATGGCCAATGATGAGGAATGATGGGGGTTGTATTGCAGTAACACCTGGGAAGGGCACAGGACCCCTGAAGGCTCTTGGGAACTAGACGCACCACCCAGAAAGGGGGCTCCCTGCTATATCTCTCTGTGGCCCTCCAGATGTTTGTTGGACTCCAATTCCCATCAACCCCAGGCAGCCCAGCCAACTGTCAAAGGTAATGCTGGGAGTTGTAGTCTAGCAACATCTGGTGGGCCAAAGGTTCCCCACCCCAAAATACCAAGTGTAAAACAATGAAAGGTAATTACTAATTAGCAGGGAACTAACAAAAGGTGGGAAAAGATTCTGCTATGTCAACATACCCAGGTTTTCCCGAAGCAGCCACGTCAGCACAGAATCCCTGTATGGAATAAAATCAGTCTTCTTTTTCTTCTTACTCTGCAAGAGAACATTAGCATTTAAAAGCCAGTTGCCACACACAAAAAAAGGAAGTCTGCACAAAGTTGTGTGCACATGTTTTCCTGAACCTTTCAAGAAGCAACATCTGAAGGCATGTTTTTGCCAAGATAATCTCACAATGAAACAAAAGCTTCAGGAAGCAAGTGCATACTAGAATTAAAGCTACAATGGTTTAGTCAATTGGTTAGACTAAACAGATCTTAAAAACTATCATTAAACAATTAGGCAGAAGAGTTTTACAGGGAGGGTTGAATGCTTCTAAGAAGGCAACTGCTGAAATTAATGTCTGTGTTTTTAATATATTCCTAACAGTCATGAAGGTGGGCAGCTAAAATGCTACATACCATCTTACCCAAGTTATAAGACATCTAAAAATAGGTTTGGGGGGGGGGGGACAAAGCAAGGAGAGGCTTCAGAGCTGGGATCTCATGAACTACTTTCATCCTGCCTGAGTGCTTTAGCACACTCAGTGGGATTTTTTTATTTCTCATTCTTCAAGCAGCATTCCTCCTTGCTGTGTAGCAAAAAGATTTCAAAAGTGGCTTGTCTTGTAGTACGATGGGCTCCTGTCATGGAAGCATAAGCTAGAAAGTTGCACATGTGCATGAACAAGCCCTGCCAGTCTTTGGATCACGACCAGGTCATTTCAAGTTGAAACAGATGTGGTCAACTGGCAGCTGATATGCCCCATCAAGCCCCACAACAAAAATTCTCACTACAAAACATTTCCCCATTGTTTTGCACACACAGAAAATGCTTCTGCATTGCAACACAAAGGATGCATCCAATGCTGGGCAGGCCCATTGAAATGAATTGACATGGCAAACTTGAGTCCATACATTTCAATGGGTTTGCTCTGAGTAAAATTTAGTTTGATGCAACCCAGAGATTCCACACATACTTGTATTATTATTTTCTGGCTTTGCCTGAAATCACATACACTATAAGAGTGAAGCACCTGTTAGCAATCACCATTACTACAGAACCTGACTGATCAACAAATGCACACACACACACCCCGGCCACTTTCTGAAGATAACATCTTCCGCTCTGCCAAGAGAACAGAAAGTTGTCCACCTACTGAGTTAAATCGACTGTGCAGATGAAATAATTGCAGACAGGATAGAAAACTAAGAAGCTAAATATAGCAACGTGTGAAACAACATTGTACGTTGTATAGTTTATCCTCGAATGAAGGATGATATATAAATTTAATAAATAATAAATAGGTAAATAAAATAAAAGTCCATGAAATTCAGGGAGAAAGGTTAGGGCTGGAATCCTTCGAATTGACACACTGGGCTTCTACATGCACTGTGTTTTTGCTTTCTAAAAAAGGGGGGCGGAGGCTCAACTACATTCCCAAGTGGTACAACCTAGATATAAGTTGACCACCTCAGTAAAAACCAAAGCTATGAAGTTAATCCAAAGAGACTCTGGATATTTCCACAACACTCTGCAAGCTTGAAGCCAGACATATTTGGAGTACGGCACTAAGATTAGATCAAGGGTATTCTGTTTTATTTAGAAATTAATTTTCAGCAAGCCAAGAAGCATCATCAGCTGAATTATATTTGTGCTTACATACCGCTGGGCTTTTACCTAAGAAAGGATAACAGCCACCAATGAAGTGGGTACAGACAGATGGAAGAGCATTTAAAATTACTGAAGGGGATGGGATGGGGAGAGATTACTGAGGACAGAGAGAGGTCAGAAAGCCTTAGCTAGCAAAATTAGACTAGAGAGGTCCAATTCTATGTTGCTTCCCACCCACACAGACTAATCTTGTACCTGGTTGAAGATTAGAAGGATTTAGGAAGTGTTCACAGGAAAACACAGACAGACACTGGCAGGAAGGAAACAGCTAGGAAGCAGTCTGTGTAGATTTTGGCACAGTGCAGCAGTGAGAGGTGCTCCTGAACATGGGTTCAAGTGCTACTTTTGGCACAGGACTGAAACAGATGCTACGCAGGAAACACCCACACCCACAAACCCGTTCCCACATGCACTTTTTAAAAGCTCTTGTGAATTAAGAATCCATCCCTTGGGCTACAAGGAATGATCTAGGAGAACCCAATGCTGAAGCAAAGCATTTGTAGACCTGGTCACCCTTGGATGGGAGACTGCAGCAAGTGCCATCTGACTTTTAGGCAAAGCAGTAGAGGTGGGAAAGGAAAGAGCAGGCCTAATCAGAAGTCAGTTTCAATTGCATCCATCTGAATGTTTCCACTGCAAAAACTTCAAATGTAAAGTAGCAACCTCAGCGATGCATTATTGCATGCAAACCACCCTAACACACAAGCAGCTCAACAAATGCCCCTTCTTACTCATTTGAGAGCCAACAGTAGGAGAGAGAAGAGTGCAGACTCCCAGGTTTTAATGGCAAATAAGAGTTAGTCGGGCATATGCTCTGCTCTGGTTGGTGGGAACCAGAAACTTTGAAAGCAAGGAGGTGGGAAGTTCTGTGGTCCTTCATGTGTTGCTACACTCCATCTCCAATCAGCCTGGCCAACATGGCCAGTGGTCAGAAGTGGTGGGAGATGGGAACCCAACAACACCTGGAGGACCACTACTTCCCCTGGTCTAAAGTTTTGTTTCAGAAGAAGCAGCAATAAGTAAGTGCATGTTACTTGTACTGCTAAAGAAAGGGGAAACCAAGTTAGTTACAACAGGAGCAGGGATCCACTTTGTGCTCTTGTGAATCAATAATCCTTTCCCTTGAGGTCCAGAGAGTGATCTAAGGTAAAGGTAAAGGTACCCCTGCCCGTACGGGCCAGTCTTGACAGACTCTGGGGTTGTGCGCCCATCTCACTCAAGAGGCCAGGGGCCAGCGCTGTCCGGAGACACTTCCGGGTCACGTGGCCAGCGTGACATCGCTGCTCTGGCGAGCCAGAGCCGCACACGGAAACGCCGTTTACCTTCCCGCTGGTAAGCGGTCCCTATTTATCTACTTGCACCCGGAGGTGCTTTCGAACTGCTAGGTTGGCAGGCGCTGGGACCGAGCAGCGGGAGCGCACCCCGCCGCAGGGATTCGAACCGCCGACCTTTCGATCGGCAAGTCCTAGGCGCTGAGGCTTTAACCCACAGCGCCACCTGCGTCCCCTCCAGAGAGTGATCTAGAGGGACCCAATACTGAAGCAAAGCATTTGTAGTCCTGGCTAATCCCTTGGATGGGAGACCACAGCAAACACCATCTTAGAGAAAGATGGAAGTATAGGATTTTTAAAAAATAAAAATAAATCAGACTTATATGGTTGAGCCCAAACACCCATTTTGGTGACTGTGTTTATTATTTATTTATTTAAAAGCATTTCTAAACCACTTAAGTTTTCTTTTTTTAAAAACCACACCTGTAAGGGGTATAAACTATGTACAGTGTGGCAACAACATCCATTAAAACAAAAATACAAGCTAAAACCAACAAAATAACATAAAAGCAAGTAAATGGTGCAGCAAATGAATTTCCTGCATAGGCAGGGGCTGGACTAGATGGCTTTTGAGGCCCCTTTAAAGAGATTCTGAAGCCAATGGAAATGCATCCTTAAACATGGAACCAGTGCAACCCTGTGGACCCCTGCTCCTATTTTCTTCTGGTCTAAAGACCCACATAGTCAGCACCAGAAGTGGGGGAACCTGCAACGCTCCATATGTTGCTGGACTTCAGCTCCCATCAGCCCAGCCAGAACGATCAATGGGGAAGGCTGATGAGAGCTAGAGTCTAGCTGCATCTCGGAAGGTCACGGCTTCTCCACCCTTGGTCTTCAGGCTATATCACATTTTAGTTGACAGTAGCTACCCTTCCTCCATCATCATACCTTGCTGGTGCAGTTATCCTAAATTTGGAAGCATTGAAGGAAGGAAAGAAGGAAGAAGATAAGGTTACGTTTGTTGAGCAAGGAAGAGGAGGGAGTTTAAACAGGCACCACAGATTCACAGATGTACTTCCATTTACTTTTCCAAGGAACCACAACAGTAAGCACCTCAAAACACTTTCCCCAGGTGGTAACCTTGAACCTATGGAGTTTGACTATATGAAGAGGGGCTACAGTAGGGCAGGAAGCCTTAGGAGGGAGGACAGGAGCTAGAGGGGCTTCAACCACGTCAATTTAAGAGCTTAGATGAAGCATAAGGGGAGAACCCTGCCATGTGCCTTAAGCTCCAGGACTAGGCATTATCAGACATGCACAGCATGTTAAAAGCCTGGCTAACACTATACTCAGTGTTAAGAGAAGCAGTCACCTCTGAGCTAGGCTTTGACCATTTGAAACAGCACTAAGGAACCACTGGAGATTCAGATGTTGTTGGATTCCAACTCCCATTAGCCAACATGGCCAATGATCAGGGATGATGGGAGTCTGAGCCCAGCCACATACAGATGCAGCCCAGCCCATGCCCTCTCTAGTTTAGAATTTTGCGATATAATGCCAGCAGTGAGCCTGGTGAGCAGGTTTTTTCAGGGACAGCAGCCTCATGAGTCAAAATCAGGAGCCCTGCTGGCCCGAGTTAGTTCCCCACCCAAATCATCCCAAAATCAGCATGTCTGAGGCTCTTTAGCAGGTGGGGAGAATTGGGGTAGAGGATCACTATTTCCAAATAGTAGATTTCTGAAGCCCTCTGCCTTTGGAAAGCTACAACAAAAACATTTCTACTTGGGCAGTAATTATTTTTTAAAACAGCTGTTAAAACACTGTCGGTTAACACACAATATCCTGCCACACCCTCCTGAGGCAGTTGTTATTTTATTGATGTCTTGGCATGTTACTAGAACCAGGTGGACTTGTAAAGCTCATGGTTTTGTTTTGTTTTAAAAAATGAGTGTGAAAATAATTCGGACTTACCACTTCTGCTAAGGCTGAAATGACTTTTCCCAAGGTGGTGAGAGACTTGTTGATATTTGCTCCCTCCTAGAAAGGTAAATCAAACATTTGATTTTGAAGCTGTCCAGATATAAAAAGGAAGTCTGGAAAAATGAGACACTTCACCCCCACCCACCCGACTCTTTTGCTGCAGAATCCTATGGCATTAAGGATTCCACTTCTTTTGTACATTGTGTCTGACTCCATGCATGATACAGCATCTCAGAACAGACTCTCTTTACCTAGTGGTCACCTGTGTTGGTCTAGGATCTGACCAACAGGTATACATCATGCATAAGTCATCAGTGCCCTAGAATTCCTGGAGATGCAGGCTGCTTTTTTCCCTTCCCCCAGCAAAGCGGAAGGGACTCTGGTTTCACCTCTGCAAGCCATTAAGCCCCACCCACACAGGAGGAATAGAAAGGGCTAAGGATCACATAGAATCACAGAATCAGAACTGTAAAGTTGGAAGGGTCCCCCAATGGTCATCTAGTTCAACCCCTTGCAATGCAAGATTCTCAACATGCAGTCCCTCAACTACTGGGTGGGACCCATGAACAACAGGCACTCCAATTCAGGGTATCAATTGTACTCTTATCTCATTTTCTACCCCCACCATGGCTGAAGATTGGCTAGCAAATATCTGGCCGGCTGTTTTGAAAAGACAAAGGCTAAGGTCTCAGTCCAAAGTGGGTAGGGCAGCATGCTGAATAATGACCCTTGGCAACATCCAGGAATGTACTCATTACCAAGTCAGACTATCGACCAGTCTAGCCCAGTAGTGTAACTGGGAGTGGCTCTCCAGTCTCTGGCTGAGAAGGGTCCTTCCCATTACCTGCTGCTATCTGATCCTTTTTAACTGGAGATGCTGAGGATTGAACCTGGAGTGTTCTGCATGCAAAGTGGCTGCTCTTAACACAGACCTACATTCCTTCCCTGGCTACCCACAACATAGCAGAGCCAACTCATACCTTTAATCGGGTCCCTTTGGCACCAGTGGAGTCTGCCCTCTCACTCCCTGCAAGATCCACGAGGCTAATTTTGCTAACCTGGAAAGAAAAGCATGGTCAAATAAGGCAGGGAAAGAGAGAGAAAGCCAGCAATTTCATCTTGGTCACACAGTATTCAGGTGCCCAAGCTAAACACACTCCTGCACAGATGCCTGCTATAAAGTCCCAATAAGTTCAGCTATCAGATATTCAAACACCTCCCCTATATTTTAGCCATTGCTTACAAAGAGGCAGATTTACAAACGTGACACAGCCAGCATGACTGTCAAAATTTATACAAGGGGCTTCTGTCACCATAGAAGAGGAAGCGGCTCTACATATCAGGGCACCAGTGTCACCAGAATCAGGGCTGTCAATGGCATGTTAACACCACCCATCTCATGACCCCTAGTTTAACTTTTCCTTTTCTTATCACTATCCCATCACTTCATGCCCGAAACAAAAACCTCAGGCATAGCAATGATTAAAAATACTTAACTGGGAATAAAACATGCAGCCTCAGCAGCTATATGCAACATTAGGATGCTGGCCATGTTTACTGTTTTGCAAACAGGAATTTGTATTCACCTGGGATGGAATATATATTGGGGGTGTGGGGAGAATTACATTACAACCACCTGGCCAGAAAATTGCAGGTTGCTAGTTTTGATTATCTTCATCTAATAAAGAAGTTAAGTCAGCAACATGACAAGCAGGTCACCGTCCTCCTGCAACTTTGCAGAGTGTTAATGTGAGAGAACAGGTAATGTGATAACATAAAAATAGCCCTGCAGCTGAATCAGGGCAAAGTCACACCTAGTCCAGCATCCTGCTTTCACAGCACCCAACCAGTTGCCCCAATGCGAAGCCTACAAGCAGGACCTCAGCACAACAGCACTCTCTTCATTTGCAATTCCCAGCAACTGGTATTCAGAGGCATACTGCCTCCAAATGTAGACAGAGAACATAGCCATTGTGGCTAGTAGTGATGTTCTTTTGAAGCCAGCCAAATTAGTGGCCATCACTACCTCTTGTGGGAGCGAATTCCATCATTTAACTGTGTTGTGTGCACATTCAGCTACACTGGATGTCCATGAGTTCTAGAATTATGAGAGAGGGAGAAAAACTTCTCCGTATCTACTCTCTTCACACAATGTATCATTTTATGAGACATTTCTATCATGTCCTCCCTTACTCACATTTTTTCCTCGAGTAAAAAGCCCCAGATATTAGATTGTAGAGGGATAAATGTTTATTCTTAGAACTGAAAAGTTCTATAAGTACCCCAATTGCACAATGCACTGTGCTAAAGCTTCTCCTGTTTTTCCCTCCAAAAGTAGCATTCAGGCCAGAGAGAGACTTCCCCCACGAAGAATAAGCTCCCCTTTTAAACATGCAAATCCCTCCACAGTTTAAAAAGGCGGCTTGCTTGTTGCCACCTCCAAAGGAAACTAGGCCAACAGGGAGGATGGAGAAGAAGAGAGAGAGTTAATGAGGCGGTAATTAGTTAAGCCCTGCCAAGCAGAAACACTGGCATTTCTGTGCAGAAGGAGGGGGGGTTTACTCAGGCTCTCCTACAGCTACAGAGATCTTCTTTCTTAGTGTTGTATCCTAGTAAGGCCAAATTCTTAAGATATATTTAAAGCACTCTGATAGACTTTAAACTGTCATGGCTTCCCACAAAGTATCCTAGATTTCCTAGGGGACCCTTACTCCTCTCCCAGAGCTGTAATTCTCAGAGTTCCCTAGGAAGAGAGACTGTTAAACCACTAGGAATTGTAGCCCTCTAAGGGGAATGAGGGTCTTCTAACAACTATACTTTCCAGAACTTTTTGGGGCAAGCCATCACTGTTTAAAGTGTTTCAAATAAATACAGTGGTACCTCGGGTTAAGAACTTAATTCGTTCTGGAGGTCTGTTCTTAACCTGATACTGTTCTTAACCTGAGGTACCACTTTAGCTAATGGGGCCTCCTGCTGCCGCCACTGCGCAATTTATTTTCTCATCCTGAAGTAAAGTTCTTAATCCGAGGTACTATTTCTGGGTTAGTGGAGTCTGTAACCTGAAGTGTCTGTAACCCGAGGTACCACTGTAATGTGTTAAATATAAGGTGTAAATATGGCCTTAGTTGGATACAACCCTAAGCACATCAGAAGGCAATCCAACCGACATTTCTCACCACCCTTGGGAAAGAGAGCGAGCAGTTCCCAAGTCATGTTATGAGGGAAGTCCCTCATCTAGTTGCAAGGAGCTTGTTTTGCACCCCAGCTATTTTCCCTGATCCCCAACTCAGGAGCAGCCTACCTTCTCAGTGGAAAGGTCAGTTTCAAGGTCATGCTTCTTCTGCGTGAAAACAATAGTAAAGACTGCATGGGAACGGCTGCTGGTTTCATTCATGTTGGTAGCTGCCACCGTCCTTTAATACAGAAAAGAGAAAGAAAGGGAAAGCTCGGGATTAAAGAACAAGAACACCATTGATGGGAAGAATCAATGGGAAGTTGGCATCTTTACCATCATACAAGGTCCTCTGAACCTGGGACTAGGTTAGGGATGGGAGAACCTGCAGACCTCCAAAGGCTGGTGGATTACCAACTCCCATCATTGCTTACCAAAGCCATGCTGGCTGCTGCAGCTGCTGGGAGTTGGATTCTAACAATAGCTGGAGGACCCATTTCTAGACTGTGTTATGGACTGTCAGGAGAGACAGCCAGACACATACCCTTGAATCCTCTGCATTTGTCTATTTGATTTGTAATCCACTTTTGGAGCTAACCTTGCCTGAAAAATGGGGGAATTCATTTGTATTAGCTCTTCCACAAGGGAGCTCAAGGCAGTGTATGCAGTGCCCACCCCCAGGCACTGGCCACCCCCTCACCAGCTTAGCTTCAGCAAGCAGCTGCATCATTGTGCCCTAGGATAATCTCTCTTATGCCAACCTCGTCCACAGTTTTAATTTATAAGCTGCAAAACAGAACTAGTAACGTATACCATGTTGTTATAACAACAACAATAATTTATTATTTATACCCCACCACTGCCAGAAGTACTTGGAGAGAAATATTTGATTGGGAGGAAGGAGAATTCAATTGTGTGCACTTGGACAATCATATCTTGGCTTAACAAGCAAAGATATGGATGAGACTTTGGCCACATGTGCCTTCGCACAAGCGAACAAACCAACCAACTAGGAAGTCTTCCATTAAATATCACTTCATGTTCTATCTGAACCAGGAAACTATTGTTCACAGGTTAGAAACAAGCCATGACATTCAACTATGTTTTGAAACTGGCTTAATACCCCATTTTTTCCTAAGCCTCCTAACCATAGTTTCCAGGTTCTGTTGAAATGAGAAACCATATCCAATGAAAGACTTCCTGGCTCACATGCAAGGTCTGGCTGACTGGCCAAAATGTTTGTTAGGCAATACTCCTAATGGTTATATTCATAAGTTGACAGGGAAATTATTTACACTGGTGTACTAGCAAATATTTTTAAGACCTGACAGCTGTGTGAGTTGTGAAACACAAATGTCCCTGTGCCATGCCTGAAATAAGACCCAACCTACCTAGCTTTGTTCCCAGCATCCATGAGGTCCGCAATATCAGTGTAAGAAGTGACAGCAAGTTTCGACAGGTCTTCCACGTACGGCCCAAGCAGAGGATGCTCCCGGACACGCAGATTCCCCTTGTTCTTGGGGTTCAGCAGATCACGGACTCTCTCACAGTAGATCTCCATGTAACTGACCTGCAAGAAGACACACACACACACACACACACACACACACACACACACGGTTCAAATCTGGACAATAGTAAGAAAACCAATACAGGAAAATGATGTTAAGGAAGAGGTTTACTCAAAACAGGTGACCCAGGGAGTATGAAGAGAGAAATATATTTAGAAAGATCCTCTTTTACAGAGTTTAAAAAAATCATCATCATTTAAGAAGGCTCCATTATTCACAATGATTATGTTTCAGAACAAGCAATCAATATGCACTTTGGCTGAAAGAGTTACATAAGAGCTCTTTAGATTACTCTAGCATCTACAAAGAAAAATAACGAGAGGAATTTATCCATCCAAAAAGCTACTGAGCTAATGAGACCACCTTGCATAAGTCAGATCATATGACTGCTCCTTCTAGCCCATTATGGCCAACTCCAGGAATAGGGAAATATGTGGCCTTCCATATCTTCTTGGACTACAGCTCCCATCATCCCTCACTATTGGCCATGCTAGCTGAGGTTGATGGCTGCTGTTGTAGATAAATACCAGGGTGGACCTGATGCTGGGAAATACTTACTCCTCATCTTGGAGAGGAGGCAAAAGACTTCAGAGGACCTTGCCTGATCCTTCCAGTAGGAGGCACCATCCCAATCAGGAATGTCCTCCAGCAACATCTGGCGAAGGTTGATTTACAGCTTGGGTGCAAGGCACTGGTGGGGGGGAGGGGAGGGAGGGAGGTGCATATTGTAGTCACACAGGAAATTGTAACCCATTCCAGGAAGTGGCAAAATTTCACCTCTGTTGCTCCAGCCGCTAATTAGGAAACCTGAAGAGCCACTCCTGGGTTCTAGACCTATCCAGGTTTTCAAAGAAGCATGTGGTGATGGCCACATGCTTAGATGGTTGTGAAAGGTGGGAGGAGGAAGAGGTTGTTTTGAGATGGATAGACAGAATGTGGGCTATATGAAAGCTCCTATTGCAGAGGCTGGGGAGCAATATCAGGACAGGGCTATAGACTTCATGCTCTGTATGTATGTATGTATGTATGTATGTAGGTAAGTACATACTTGTGTTTGTGTGCATACCCAGGCGTGTGTGACTGCTGCTTTGCCCCAGGCTACAAATGCAGTGTTGGAAAGCCTTTTTAGCAACCAAGGAAGGAAACGACAGGTGTGCATTGTAGCTGGAGGGGGCGTGACTGCTTCAGAGCCCAAAGAATGCGGGTGACTGGGGGGACCGGAAGGTAGCATAATAGACAGAGCTGTGCCTGAACAAACGCGTTTTTCCTGTTAACACGACACAACAATGACAATTCCTAGGCTATCTGCCAAGCCGATGCTTAGGAGGATGTGTGTCCATAAGTTGGCAAACGACGGAAATGCAACTTAGGTAAAAATAGCACACTGCTGCATGCATTTGTTCCATATGCCTTCATCAGGCCTCCTTATTCAACAGGCAATTGGGGGCAGCTTCTGCTAAGTCCTCCCAGACTGGCTGATTTCGATAAGGATTTGGAGCAAGGGGACAGATTCTGTCTTGAAGAGCTCATAACTGCACATAAAATCTGTATCTTTTGGCTGCATCAGAGTAGACCCATCAAACCTAATTTACTTGCATTGATGTCAATGGATCTACTCTGAATAGGATATTGCTAGAAACAATCCTTTATTGTTTTGGCAGGCAGTGGTGGGACAACTGGTTTCCAATGTCAAATCTGCCCTCCCTTCACACCAAGTATTTGTAAAATAAAATTCACCATGAGCTTACAAATATAGCACTGAGTTTGTCACCAGAAGACAGGGCAAATGAGGCTCCAAAGCATTTTTAAGGTCTAGAATACATGACCTACCAGCAGCTAGCACAACAACAACCCCTTCTTGCTATTTTAAATCGGCAGCAGTGGTGGCCAGCAGTGAAGGAAATGAAGGGGGACTGGGGGGCTGGGGCTTTTGTGGGGAGCCTGTGGAGAAGGGAAATTTGAGAAGAGGGCAAGCAGTAGCATGGAGACTTAGGTTATATGGAGTTTGGAGCCACAGGTGGGATGCTCAAGTCTGGCTGGAAGGTGAAAAAATGACATTAGAGACACTAGTGTTGCTGATGAAAGCATTTAAGAAGGTAATGGGTTATTCCTTAGACTGGGGTGGTGAACTGTTTTTAGGCTGAGGGCCATAATTCCTTATGCTCAATATTCTGTGGGCCACTTACCAATGGTACGTGGAGCCAGAGGCAAAAACAGAACAAGAAATGTAAATGTTACCTTCCTACAGTAGGATGATTTCTACATACAATCACACACTCCTCTAGCATTTGAGGAGGGTGTGAAGCAGTAGTGGGTGCAGTCTAGATCACCCCCAAGTTCCTACACCATATTGTAACAAAGCCAATGCATGTGTAATGGAAATAATAACATAGCCTTCTCCTGCCTGCTCACGCCTCCATTTCCTCAATTCCTCTCACGCGTCCTTTTGCCTGTTTTAGATTGTAAGCGCCTTGGGGTAGTGACTTGACATACCTGCGCTTTGTAAAATGCCAGGTAGTGCTATACAGACACAGACACCCATACAAAGCTGATCAGTGGGACCAAGGATTATGTCTCAATATCACAAGAGTTGTGCCTTAACAAGGCTTCCCTTCCAAAGTTATGTTTAAACAGTGTCCCTGAAATTCAACCAAGAAACTTACCTCCACAGAGTAAGATATTTCCTCATTGCTGTTGTCATTGATCTTCTCAAACAGCTCTTCGCAGAGCTATAAAGAGATTAGAGAGAGAGAGCATCACTCTACAACCAGGGAGAAGGAAAACTGTAAGAAAAGTCCCTGTGGTGCTTAATCTACTGTGCTTCCAGTGTTTCTGTCCAATACATGGGGCCTGGCAAAGAGGCTGCTAATCCATTCCCCATGCCCACCCCACACCCCCAAAACACACTTGGCAGCCAATCCATTTAGCCTTTATGCAGATATTGATTATAACCAAATTCAACTTCAGCATGGGGGGAAATTAGAACTAATAAGGGAGGGATAATTAAGGTGTTAAATCTTCCCAGAGCCAGCTGTGAAAACACTTTGACTTATTTTTAAGAAGAATCACTTTTGGAGTTGATCTGCTGGAATTTTAAAAGCAAAATAAACTCAGTTTGGGAGGTTGTTGGGGTTAACAACCCTATCAGCTAACCTACCCAGTTACTGATATTCTCATTTCTATACTTCTTCGATCACAACCAAACTACAGATTTAAAAAACTCTTATACCACTTTAAACAGCCAAAAAATCCTGGGAGCTGTCATATGTAATGGGCGATGAGACTCCTACTTCCTCCATAGAGATACAATTTCCAGAGCTCCCTAGGAAGAGGGATGGCTTGTTAAACCACTTTGGGAACTGTGGCTCCATGACGTAAATAGGGCTCTCCTAACAACTCTTAACACCTTTTACAAATGACAGGTCCCAGGATTCTTGGTGGTAGGGGTGAACACATGACTGTTTAAAGTGGTAGGATGGTGCTTTAAATGTATCTTTTGGACCACTAATTGTGCATTTGTGGTGGATTTGTAGTTTAAGTGTGAGGTACAGTTGTGGCCTTCCTTAGTCCTTTGTTGCAGGTGGAACTTAAGAGCTGACAATGGGGGCTAGGAAGGCATGAGCAGGCACTAATGGTTGAAGCAATCACCCCCCAACCAGCATGCAATTCAGTGCAAAAATGAAGTTTTGGGGGGTCTGTTTCCAGGAAACCCGGACTTTATACTCTAAAGCAGCGTTTCCCAACCTTGGGCCTCCAGCTGTTTTTGGACTACAACTCCCATCATCCTTAGCTAGCAAGACCAGTGGTCAGGGATGATGGGAATTGTAGTCCGAAAACAGCTGGAAGCCCAAGGTTGGGAAACACTGCTCTAAAACATGGGTAGGCCAACTAAGGCCCGGGGGCTGGATCCAGGCCAAACACCTTCTAAATCCGGCCCGCGGACAGTCCAGGAATCAGCGTGTTTTTACATGAATAGAATGTGTTCTTTTATTTAAAATGCATCTCTGGGTTATTTGTGGGGCATAGGAATTCATTCATTTTTCTTTTCTTTTCAAAATATAGTCCGGCCCCCCACAAGGTCTGAGGGAAAGTGGACCGGCCTCCTGCTGAAAAAGTTTGCTGACCCCTGCTCTAAAGTGTACATACATAGTAAAATCTGTTAAATATTTGCTTTACTTCATTTATGCTGGGGGGGCGGTTAAGCCTTTGCCTTCTAAAGGGAGGCTGACACAGAGAGGGGAAATCACTCCTGTTTCAGCAGCCAAAGGAGGCGGGGGAGCGCATGCCTGTAGCAATGAAGACAAAGAGGAATTTTAGAGGATATGGTGGAGAAAGTTTTACAGGGCATCACCATCCTGAAATAACTAATAAGGGTGGTAGGGAAGAGTAGCATAAAGAAAACAGGTTTGAAAAACAATAATTAAAGATTATGCCCAAAGGAGCACCAGTGTAAGGATTTCTGCTTGAGCAACACAATGATCTCCCCCTCCCCTCCATTCTGTGAGACCCCTAAATCTGATTTGAGGTTCCCCCAACTCTCCCTAGCAAATTTGGGGAGGACGAGGACACGCACAGGGGGAAGTTCTGTTGCACACACGTAAATCCTTGCGCTAACGAACAAGTGTGTTGGGTACTGCCTTAAATTCTCCTATATTCTAAAAACTTAGAATCATACAATCATTCTAAAAGGATACCCATGGGGGGTGGGCAACATCAAAAGGTTTGGGAGCCAGATATGCCCCATGGCATATACCAACTCTGATATAGAATGCAGCAACTTCATGCAAAACAATCAGCACAGAGTTCAGTCTTGGTCCCTGCTTCCAAATGAAGACACACAGCCCCGACACCTGGCTGGCATTTTGCTTAACCTATCACCAGCTTCTGGCCATAACTCAGCCCTCATCAAATGTCTGCACTGCATGTGTTTTTCCCATTAGCACAAGAAGGGTTTTCACTGTCTATTTTACACTCAGGGGGCATAGAGCCAGCAGCATCTGCTGCTGATCCTATAGCAGAACGAGGGCACAAAATGCCTATTCAGCAAAATGTATTTATTGAGGCTGAAATCTAGTCTCAGCAACTGCCTCCCCTCCCAAACACACTTCATTCAATTAACTTGATAGCAGCAGCAGCACAACCAATGGCAAGTTATACATAGGAACATAGGAAACTGCCTTATACAGAGTCAGGCCATTGTGCCATCGAGCTAAGTGTTGTCCAAGATGACTGGTAGGAGCTCTTCAGGGTTTCAGGCAGAGAACATTCCCAGCCCTACCTAGAGATGCTAGTGACTGATTCTGGGGCCTCCTGCATACAAAGCAGATGCACTAACCACTTAGCTACAATCCTTCCCTTAACATATAGGAATGTAACAAGCTGCCTTATACAGAGCCAGATCACTGGGTAATTGAACACAGTAAATATGCAAAGATGAGACTGTTCCTTTTCAAGTGCCTCACCCAAATCCACGTTTCCTCTTCTTTTTTTTTAGGATAGTCATTATAATTGGCTGATCACTGGTTTGTGTTTGTTCCTCTTGCTACTGGCAACCGAGCTACGCCCTCCTTATAGATTTTTTTGCTGTTCTGTATTTTGCTGTTTTTCTGACTCATTCTTACTGCTGCCTTGTTTTTATAATGACTATCAGAATTGCTGATTTTATGGTTGCTATCCACTTAGATGTATCCTACATTCTCTGGAAAAGACTAGATAGATAGATGATAGATAGATATAGATATATCTATATATAGATATATAGATATATTTAAAAACCCAAACTTTTCTCTCTCTGTAGGTGACAAACCTAAAGTTCTTTGAGATGGCATGTTGCATTTTCACCTACGGTACTCTTGTATGGACACAGTTGCCCCCAAAAGTGTGCAAATGAATGTGTTCTTCCTGCTATAAGTTTTCAATAAGTAATAATATTTTGATTGTGCTCTTACAAAAAGTTGAGACAAAAGCACTTAAATCCTAACAAGAGGGGGTAACTTTAATTTTGACTATTTAAAATGTCTTCTTTCTTCCCACACCTTTTGCATTTCTAAAAAGAAGGCAACGGTTCTGGTTGAGGAAAAGAAATTGGAATCTGATTCCTGTAAGCTTCAGAGAAATCCCATGTGAAAAGCCAATTGCTAGAAGCATTTTGCAAAGCAGGGCATCCCAAGACGCTTCCTTACCTGTGGTATGATCCCCGCCTGATTCTCCTCCTGCTTCCCCATCATTGTGTAGGATTTCCCAGCTCCAGTTTGGCCATAGGCAAAGATACAGACATTGTAGCCCTCAAAGGCATGCAGCAACATCTCCTTCCCAATATCATTGTACACACGATTCTGAGATGCGAAGCAAGGATCATCAGGCTGCAAAGATTTAAACAGAAGGGTAAGCGGAGAGTCAGTATGGATCCCGTTAGGAATGGAACAACTGTAAAGGGTTTCCCATTAGGGCATCTGACAGGCTAATGTGAGAAGAGAAAGCTGGACTATGATGGAGGCCTTTCATCTCATCTAGCAGATCTCATGTGATATGTTCTTAAGAGAAAGAGATAAGAGAATCCAAACATTGTGATACAGCCTTCCACAGAAAGGCAGTAGCAGCTGTTAACAGGCAAGACTGGTAAAGAATGGTAAGGGTTGCTAGTGTGGGAAGCACTCCTTGGCCATATAAAGCTGCCCTCTGTGGAGTCAGGCTGCATTAGTCCCACTAGCCCAGGAATGTCTACTCTTGACTGGCAACTAGTCTCCAAGGTTTCATCTAGCCTTGCTTCTGAGGACCTTTTCCCTAGAGATGCCAAGGATTCTATTGAGGGATCTGGTTGGCCGCTCTGCAAACAGGATGGTGGACTAGATAGGCCTTCAACCTGATCCAGCAGGCTCTTCTTATGGGTATTTATGAAGGACATACCCTCAGGGAATACAATGCTTAAGATCAGGGATGGGGAACCATCTTCAGCCCAAGGGTCACATTCACTTCTGGGCAACTTTATGAGGCCACATGCCAGAAGGGCTGGGCTAGAAGCATAAGTGGGCAGAGCAAATCGTGACCATTTACCTCTGTACAGTAGGCTAGTATCTACACACCCCTCTCTCCATCCTCCTCCATCCAGGCAAGTCAGAGTTCAAGGATACAGTCCAGCCAGACAAAAAATACTCAAGCAGAAAACAAAGCAGGGCTTGTAAGGGGTGTGTGTTGCCTGAGGAGAAGGAGTGTGGCTGAGGAGGGATGTTCAGCCTAGGAAGAATCCCAAGGGTCAGAGAGATACAGGCCCGGAGGCCTGAAGTTCCTCACCCCTGTTTAAGATGTTCCTCCACTACCACAACCAGTTACCAAAGGAAGTTTGCAGTTCCTATCACGCAAGTGTATCCTCTTGCACCTTTAACTATAGATTAGAATTAGATATGGCCACTTTGGTATCTAAGTAACAACGGTGACTACTTAAAAGGAAGGTGATGAACTTCTAAGGCTCCTGGAGCCTTGCAGTTGCCAGTGCTTTTTGTTTCAGGAAATCAAGAGGATCTGCTTCTGATCTCAGCGACAAAGTGCAACCAGTCATGAAAACTAACCAGCTCATGCAGCTGTCCAAGCAGACTTCCCCAACTGTTTTATTAAAAGCATCTTGCTAATTTGTAATGCCAAGGAAGAACCTTGTCGCAAGTAGATATCTTCTGCAAGTTAGCAAGTGGACAAACAGGGCTGGGAGAAAACTAAAGGCAGCTGGAATCGTTTACAGTGACAGCTTTATTTGGTTGACAAAATCTGGAAATATTGGGGCAGTCTAGGGATGCAAACCTTGCTCACGTTTTGAGGAACCTAAACTGAAAAATGTAAAGGGGGGTAGCGAGGCCAAATTCATAAACTGTTAAACTATTTGTAGGGGAGAAAGGGAAACTCAGCTGTAGAAGAGGGCAAGTAGTGAAACTGCCATGCTATTACGGCAGCTTACAGGGTGATCAATTACTGCATATTACGGGTACACCATTGTTCACGTCACAATAAGCTAGGTTTTGCCATGAAGAAGCTGGTAGCTGATCACTCCCACACTGTTAAGATTCACTCCATGAAAGGACCAAACAAAGAAAAATGGCCTGGCTTCCTGTTACAGCTGAACAAGAGGTTTTGGTTTGTTTTCACAGTCAGAAGCCGACCTTAAACTATAGCTTGTTGTTGGCTTACAGTGGTGTCCAAACTTTCTTCAAAGAGGGCCAGATTTGATGAAGTGAAGGGCTGTGAAGGCCGACCAAAGGTCCAACTATAGTTGTTGACCTTTTTTTAGGATTGAAGGTGTGCTGGATTAAACCGACCAGCAGGCTGCATTAGGCCCCCGAAACAAAACAGACTTCAGACATGCCTGGCTTATTGGTCCACTGTTTATCAAACTATGGCCTATTCAACCATGGCTTAGTGTTATGTGTGAACCTGGCCCATGTCTGAATTATAGGTTGTTTACTGACAACAAGCCACGGTCTGCATCCTTGGTTTGTTCTTGGATTATGAATCCAAGTTTTAACTATGGTTGGTGCTACGTGAAATATGAGCAGCATCCTTAAACATGGTTTGCTTGACCACTCTACCCCACATATTTACCAACTTACCAAGGCACAAGGCAAGAGCAGCTGGAAAACCAACCAAGTTTTTAAAAAGCAAGCCATGGTTTGCTTGTGTTGTTAATGTGTTTTATTCAACCATGGCTTAAATAAACCATGGCTTAGTACTGCATCTTGTTAGGGAACAATAAACCAAAACAGCAGGTTTGGATGTAATTGAAAGACAAACTTAACTGTGGGTTCCTGGCTTGTTTTTCTCTGTCATAGCAGGTGAAGAGTAAAGTGGAACAACTGATAAGCCAGAAACCCTGGATTATCACAACATACTGAATTTGCTCCAGTGTATGACTCCTCAGTACCAAACATTTGCAGTAGCAAAAAAAGAGAATAAAGTGCTACAGAGCATTAGAAAAATACCTTTTCCTCTTCCCCTATTACCCCAACTAGTCCCACTGCTTCTCTAAGGGCAAAGCCTTGCCAGCTTGCACAGGCTCTAGTTCCAACTGTGAAGCTGAGAACTCAGAACATCAAACTGAAATAAAATATAAAGGGCATAAGCAAAGAAGTCAGTGCCAGATGCTCCTTTTTTAAAAAAAGGGAATGATTGTGTTTCACAATCTTACTGAAGAAAGATACAAACATACAGAAGGCTTCAGAGAGCAAGCAAATTCAAAGAGAAGAAAAAATAATACTATTTCTTTAAAAAGAGGCTTCCAAGCATGACCTAATCTGGAGCCTCAGCTGACAAGCAGAACATTTTCCCGTTCAAGGAATAAGTGGAGCAGATTAACCCACAACAAGATGACTGCCCTGCTATGCTCTCTGTGGAAAACCAACTTACTACTCAATTAAGAGGAATAGCTTGGGGGAGAGGGTCAGGAGAGAGAACGCGGACACATGCATGCAGGAGTGCAAGGATCAGATGCTAAATTTTATCTTGGTGGGACAAGTTCATCATCACCATGCTCAGATGGGAACTATCTATCAAACTACAATGATAGTGCCGAGGGACAAGAGAGGGGTGTGACCAAGACCACCTAAATGGGTTTGGAGCAAGAGGGGACATTTCAGCCAGGTGCTTTCCTGCTCCTAAATAACAGTCTTCGAAGACTGGTATAAAAACAGCTTTTGCCTTCCAGGTGTTTTGGACTACAACTCCCATTAGCTCCCAGCCAATGATGGGCAGGGCCAGAGGCAAAAGCAGACAGAGCAATTAATATAATTTTTATTTTTGTACAGTAGGCTACTTTGCACACACCCCTCTCTATCTACACAAGGAAAACGCAATATCACAATTCAAGGACACAGTGTAATCAGGCAAAAACACTTCTCATGTATGGTCAAGTGTTGAGGATAGGCCTGGGGAAAGAGAAAAGTGGCCTAGAGAGAGTACAGAGGGCCAGACAGTGATGCCTGGGGGTGGGGTTGCCACCTGTCCTGTATAATACAGGATTGTCCCATACAGCGGTAACTCCGGTTACGAGCTTAATTCATTCCAGAGGTCTGTTCTTAAGCCAAAACCGTTCTTAACATGAGGCGCGCTTTCGCTAATGGGGCCTTCCGCTGCTGCTGCACTGCTGGTGCGCAACGTCCGCTCACATCCTGGGGCATTCGCAACTAGGGGCATCTACTTCCGGGTTAGTGGAGCTCGTTACCCAAAGCATTCATAAGGAGGATGGTACGTAACCCGAGGTTCCACTGTATTTTAATGTAAAATGCTACGTCCTGTATTGATACAGTTTTGTCCTGCAATAGATTGTTATGGATTGCTTTGATGTCACTTCAGCACCAGATTGGCGGGGGGGGTGTCATTCCCCAACAGCCCCACATCCCTCGAGTAGCAGGACAATAGGGCCATTTCATAGCTTCTTTGTTCAGGATGCAGAGATTAGAAAACAAAAATAAAAACACTCTTCAGTCCTTTGATTTTTCTGAATGAGAGCCAACTGGGCTCAGTGGCTACTAACCCTGCCCATACCTTCCTCTTGGACCAAAATCAATTATCCAAGTTTACATCTGTTGGGAACAGGGAGTGCTATTTTCCATCTACTCCACCCTTATGACAAGTGAAGAGCAGCCACGGCTAAGCCCAACAATTACTGGAAGTAAGCAAGACCTCAGATTCAGCTTTCACAAGTGATTTTTTTTTGGGGGGGTTGTTTGGAGGAGAGAATGTTTTATGACTTTAGCAGAGAGGTGGAGTAGAGAAGCTGAAGGCACAGCACTGCACTGCCCTCCTCCTAATAACCCAGAAGATTAAAACTCATCTTTCACCAAGCCAGAAATAATCCTATAGGAAGAGTTTCCTTTCTGAACAAAAAATAAAACTAAACAGTCACAGGAGGAAAATGTTTGCTGTTCAAATTCCATTCTCCAACTCCTTGGGCCAACCCCTCTCCTCTATCATCTTTGCACACACTTGTTCTTTGCTGCTTGGAATTTAATCTTTCTGAAACCCATGATGGAAAAAGCAGTTAAACATACACCGAGATGATACTTGGAAACTTCAGTTGCTAAAACCACAATACAGTCAAAGGAAGAAAACAGCTGCTTTAGGGGGCGAGGGAGGGGTGTCCAATCACCAGCTGGACAGGCTTGGATTCCACCTTCAAAGGGGATTGTTCTAGGAAACAAAATCAGAGCTCTTACCGATGTGTGAGACCAGTAGGAGTAGTCAAAGCTGAAGGATTTGGGTGCTTCCTTGGGATTCTTTGGGTTGAGAATACCTAGCGAAAAAGAAACAAACACATATTTATTATCGAAGAACTTCAGGAAAGGGCAGGTATAAAAGTTATGTTAAAGCAGTCTTTTTCAATATAGTGCCCTCTAGATGTTGCTGGACCACAACTCTCTGTCCAGTGGTCATGCTGGCAAGGGCTTATGAGAGTTGGAGTCTCTCAACAACATATGGAAGAGAAGGCTACACTAAATCATGGTTTCAAGTTGGCTTGTTTCAAACAACCCATAGATAATATTGACTCAGAGGACACTACTACCTGCAGTTAACCAAAAGGAGAAGGGAAAGCTTTTAAAGTCCGCTTCATGGTTACATCAGAATTTAAAACATGTAAGTCCAAGGCTCACTGCAGCTTGTTCATGTCACATTAAACTATGGCTTATCTAATTCCTGTAGATACACAAATGAAGAACCTGGTATTTTTTGTCTTCTAACACCTCAAAACCTAACACACATAAAAGAGTTCTATAGGAATTGCCTATAATTATATCCACTCAGCTATAACGGTAAACCACTACATACAATTTTTTTTTAAGACACTGTATTAAATATTTCCATTTGTAGCCAACTGTGCTTTGGCTCTGTGAAGTTGAGCGTGAACTATCTTACATTGGCATCAGAGCAATTCAATTCTAATAGGTTGGGAGGGTAAATTATTTTACTGGCTCTGTTCCCATTCCTTTCATATTACCCTGACATACAGACATAAGAATGAAATAACCCTGTTGGATCAAACCAAAAGACCCATCTAGTTCAACATCCTGTTCTTACAGTGGCCAACCAGAAGTCTATCACAAGCAGAACCTGAGTGCAACACCATCCTCCCCACTTGCAATCCCCTACAACTAGTATTCAGAGGCATAAACCCTCTGATAATGGAGGTAGCAGACAGTGATTGGGACTAGTCTAATCCACAGCCTTATCCTTCATGAATCTGTGCAACCCCTATTCAGACAGTTACAATCATTATGTCTAAGCTGCACCAGGAGAAGGCTTTCTTGGTGGCTGTGCAAAGGCCTTGGAACTCCCTAACCATCTTTCCCACTTTCTGTTATTGCATGGACCTTATTCTCCTAGTAGATGTTTGACCTGCAGACATGTCCAGTTCTAATCCTCCCCCTGTGAGGTAATTGCCTTGATTTTATTTTTTTCATTTACCCTATTTCTTGCTAGCTTGCAGTTTTGTTATTTGATTCTTGCTCTTGTTGGAAGCTACCTTGAAGACAGGGTATAAATCTATCAACATACAGGGAGAGTACAACTCAGATGAAACCACTGGGAGATAGATGAAGGCTCCATCTTTGAAAAAAAAAATGGTTATCTATTCTGTCACTCATCTCAGAAGCGTTCATACATGTCAGGTTATGTAAGAGTTTTCATGTAACCCCTCCAAGGTATGGCTGGTGCAACAATCTCTTTTTGCTTTCCAACATCAGATGAAAACATGGTTGTTTCACCAGGCTGTTTACTCAGGTTATTTACAGGATGTTAGCGGTTAGACTGGATGCTAATATTTTTATTTTATTTTATTTTTATTATTACATTTATTTTTATTATATTTTATTATTACATTTAAGAATCACTTCGCACAAGGCATCTCGAATGCATATATAACATATATGCAACAGTTACACATATAAAAGCAATTGAAACAATTATATAAAAACAGTTTTATATAAATTTTAAATAAACACTGCTTAAAAACAACAAACAACATATTCAACTCAAATCCAAGACAGATAAGCAATTTAGAAGGCTTGCTGAAAGGGAACGTCTTTAACAAGTGCTGAAAAGACAACAGACAAAGCACCTGCCTGATATGCAGCAGGAGGGAGTGCCACCTGACAGGTACCCCCATACTAATAGTCTATTTCCAACATTATGTGGGACAGACCTCCTGCCTAGTTAGTGTCCTTCTACATACTTTTGATCCATCTACTATCATGCATCTCCCTGGGATCACTTGCAATGAAGTGCAGGTAAGAAATATTTCAAATAAACAATTAATTCAAGAAGGCAACAGTTCAACAGGTGCTCTTTGAAGCAGGTCAAGGAAATGCAGGCTTGTTCATAAAGGGGTGTGTGTGTGTGTGTGTGTGTGTGTGGGTGTGTGTGCAGGGAAACAAGAAATTCAGTCATGGACGCGCGCGCGCACACACACAAAAATAGGTCATCTTGCCTTTGGACCAGTAAGATCTTCTGGGTGAGATAGAAAAGAAGATCTTCCTTTGAATTATAAACAAATACAAAAGCTTGAGGCATATCAGTAATGAAAAGCCCAATGCCTCCTGCGAATTTCACAGCAGGACCCATTCAAGCCTATTTTGAAACACAGGTTAGCAGCACAAAGATAAAAGGCTCATAGCCTATGGATTTGACTTCAGAGGCTTGAGACTCTACAGAGCACTGAGGGGGGAGATTTAAAGAAAAGCCCAACGTGGAAATTGGGGGGTGTTTCAAGCACTGGGACGACATATTAAACCATTCTTCTGCAAACAAAAGTAGATCAGAGCCCAAATGGGAGATTTTAATGTAACTGACATTTTTTTAAAGAGAGAAAGAGTCCAACAACTTTGTGAGCTACCTCACCTTTCTACAGCTAGCCAAAATCCAAGTCTAAAACCCACCACAATCCCTTATTTCAACGAGACCCAGGTTTTAACCTCTCTGGCCCCACAGTAAAGGTTTTAGGTGGCATTACTGTTCATTGGCCAGTTACAATAGCTTCTTTCATCTGCCCCTTCCTCTTGTGCTATGGTTGCAAGCACGGCTCCTGAAAAAGAGAAAGCTCGCCCCTTGGCCTCTCCCAAGCTAAGAAACATAAAATGGAAGCAATGGAAAATCAACTGAGAGTGTGACAATCATGCCATCTATCTCTTCAATCACACATCCTGCAGAAACAAATAGGCAAACAATATTTTCTGACCACATGCTACACGCACCACATCCAATGAAGACAGACCAAGATTGGCTTTGCTCAGGTTCAAACGTTAATGCCAAAATCTTGGTTCACACCAAAAATTTAGTTGTTTGATTATTATGTCTTCTAAGACAGGCAAAACACATTCCTTGAGAATGCCTGAATGCTGACCACAAACGCTGGCCTCCGAGTGTGGGGCTCCGTACCGACCGTGCTTGGTAAGAACGTAAGAGCCTGCTGGGTTGGGCAATGGTCCATGGATTTCAGCACCTGGTTCTCACAGCAGCCAACTGTGAGTGCCTGTGCTGAGTTCAAATGTTATGCCAAGACACAACATGCCCAAAATGTGGTTTGCAAACTAGCTTGAAAATCAGAGTTTCAGAACCTAGATCAGTGGCCACTCCTAAGCCATGGCTTGTCAGAAATGTTTCTTCAGGCATCACAAACAGGGGGGTTTGGTGTCACACCTAGTCCAAGTCCTTTTCCTAACATAGCATGCTTGGCATCCCTTCTGTTCAGACACTCAAGCCCCTGAACCTTTACCGTACCAACATAAGAAGCTGTCTTATACAGAGTAAAACCCATTGGTCCATGGCTCTCCAGAGTTTTAGGCAGGGGTCATTTGCAGCCCTACAGGGAGATACTGGGAATTTAACTTGGAATCTTCTTTATGCAAGTGCTCTACCACTGAGCTACAGCCCTTATCCTTGCATTCTGCCTTCACATGGCGTCTAACACCCTTGCTTGCCACTACTCTACAATATTGCACAGACTCCGTGTTCCTGAACAAACTGTTTCCAAAGGTTTTAGAATGGGAAGGGGATCTGTGGGGGGCCCTGTTTCATGTGCAAACTGCAAATAGCAACCGTTGCTACTGCACCTCTCTCCTTGTTGATTCCACATTTAATGGATTTGCCTTATGCCGGCGCTCCTGACTTATGAATACCAACAGTCAGGCAAAAGCCAAGGATTAATATCGCTTACACCAGAGGCCACCGTCACGTAGAAGAGAAGGCACAGACTCTGGGTAGCAACGGGGGCATCAACACAAGCTATGAAATAAAAACAGAGAGCTGGTAACCCAAGCAATCCCACACACTGCAACAACCATTACAGGAAGATCTATATACCTTCGCACTTTGACTGGCTCTAAAAGCAGGAAATGCCCGAATGAATATTTTCAAGTCTCCCCAGTCCAACACTTTTGGTGTTTCTTATCCCATAAGCAGCTCATCAACTGCAACCACAGAGAGATAAAGGAGGGGGCAGGAAGATGCAATCCACAATGCAAAGTTTAAAGAGGTTTTCATATAACAGTTACTGTTAGCACTTATATTAAGGGGGTGCTTATTTTATCCAGACTGCCAGGGCTTTAACAACCAGCGCAGGGACACCTGGGCTGGGGGAGAGGACTGCCACTTACAGAAGAGACTTAGCTCAATGCTAGGGCACCTGCTTTGCACACAGAAGGTCCCAGGTTCAACCCCCAGCATCTCCCGGTAGGGCTAGGAATGTCCCCTGCCTGAAACCCTGGAGAGCCAGTCAGTCAATTGGTGCAGACAATACTGAGATAGATGGAACATTGGTCTGACTCAGTATAAGGCAGTTTCCTATGTTCCTAAGCTAGCTCCTCTACCTAGGCCCAAGCAGATAAACAAGGCACAGACTTTAGATGAGAAGATCTTGCAACAGAGAAGGGCTTATGCACTGTAGTGGATTTTGCTCCTACTGCTGTTATCTGCTGCTTCCCATCCAGCGGCGGAATATCACCACACTCAATAATCACAACTTGACCAGGATATGATAATCTTATTTTTCATTTCGGTGTCCGCTGATTTTTACTTCTGTCACTGTGCAACTGTGGTTATGTATAGGCAGCCAATGGGAGATCAGAAGGCTCTTGATCCCATCACCTGGACTACATGGGGCATCACACAGCCCAGGAGTTGCTCAGCCGCCTTGTACACCTCATCCATGTGCTGCAGTACTGCGTTTCTCCCACTCTAAGACATTTCCAAAGCCATGGCCGGTGCCCTTGGAATTTTGGCACCCCGGGCAGTAGCAGCCACTGCCGCTTTTAGGCAAACCACTTCTATCAAGTTAACACATAGGCCCTTCTATAAACAGCTGTGCTTGGCTTGAGGCAAGCCCATCTATTTGGCTTGCTTAGCTTTATGCTAGCATGTTTAAGATACTCACTTACTTGCCTCAGAGTAAAAAAAAACAAACCCTGGCATACATCCGCAAGGGGAAAAACACAACAGCTGATGTACATACCGTACCAATTCTTCCACTTGGGAGGCAACAATTTTGGGATAGGAATTTGGAAGTGCGCATAAGCATTTAAAAATGCAACTCTTTTCACACCATAACCAAGTTGTAGTTACACCTCAATCCACTTTCCCCTCTGATAAGCCACTTTACTTTCCAACATTCTCAAGCAATAACAAACAAACCAGTCCTTCCTTTGGAATCCTAAATATCTTTGGAAGATTTCAAGGTTACAAGGGCAAAGTAATTTGGCTTACAAAGACTCTGGCTTCCATCCCTTCACAAATCTTGAGTATACCCCACTAAAAGTGTGGACCTGTCTTGCACTGGACTAGAACATGGCTATGCTTCTTAACTTATGCAGGGGATAGATTGCATTTCTTATATTCCTTGTTTTTAAATGCAATTAGATTTTATTGCCTGTATCTATGACAGTTATGGAATCTAGACAATGGGAGACAAATACTTTGCATACCGGAGAAGCTATGCAAGGGTACTAATCTACACACACAGGACAAGCTTACGAAAGACTGAGTGGGATTTGCAGACAGGCCATCTGAACAGAGTTTCCTGCTGTAGCTAAGCAGTGGCTCTCCAAATGATCTTTGATTCCACTTACCATTAGTCCCAGCATGTACGACCAGTAGTCAGAGATGATGGGACTTTGGGCCAACAACATCTGGAGAGCCCCAGGTTGGGCACTGCTGCCTTATATCTACATGAATCATAATCCCCATGAAGGAAAACATCAAGCCACTGGTCACACGAAAGCCCTGCCACAGGTCACACATGAGAGTAAGTCAGTGGGAAATGCCAGTACAGATGAATGTTCAAAGGAGTGCCTCAGGGAAACCCAGCCAGATGGGCGGGGTATAAACAATAAATTATTATTATAAAATTATTATCAGTATGCTGGAACACAAAATCCTGCAGATACAGTAAGATGTCCACAAAGCTATATAGTCCATTATCCAGCAAAAGTATGGTAAAAATATGACTATCACCATTATTATGGCACACAACTGGTAAATCTGTGACAATCCTCCAAGCAAACAATGGCCTAGCTCACACGACACAGGAAGTCAAAGTATGGCTTGCCAAAACCGCACAAACATGCTGACTCTAAGAGGGTGCTAAGGTGTGGCCTTGTATGTTGTCCGAACTCAGGATCATAGTTAAGGTCTTTTGTCCTTAAGCATGATCTGTAGCCAAGGTTTGTACAGTATACAATTGTCTGAGTAAAACCTATCTGCATCTAACCAGCTATGACAAAAGTCTCTACCTTGGGAAAATGTTACATCACGGACTATGAACAAACCTGCCGGGAAAGCAGTGATGGCGTACCTTTGAGGTATATGGTTATAAAAATAGGAAGGCTTCCTAAAAACAGCCGCTCGACTCATCTGCAAACCTACAGAGAACCTTGGAAGTCAATTATTCTCAGTTTGCCATTTCTATGGCAACAAGCTAGTCTGGTTTCATTGAGAAAATAGTGTTAAAAGTAGAGGCACTCATTTCCTCACGATGCACTGCCTAAGATACTACATGCAGCAATATTTAGGCTTCCAAAGTTGCCACTTTTTTATTTCCAGATTCTAAAAAGCCTCTTAAAATTAGCTTTCTTAAAAGCCTCATTAGAAAAAAGAAGTCACTAAACACGTAACACTGCAGCCCATTTAAGTCAAGGTTTGTCTACAGAATTACAAAACATCTCAGAAACATTTTCAGGCAAGGACTGGATTTTTAACTGACCACTGTGCTCAAGAGAACTTGTGACAAGCAAGGTCCTGATCTAGAAAGCAAAATGACTATTTACCAACATGCTCCAGTCAAAGTTGTCTTTTCTCTTTATATAATCACACCAGCTCAGTTAATTCAGTTATATTTAAAAGGTCAACTTTATGAAGAGATCCAAGGGGGAGAGAGCAAATATTGGCCACGCATGAATAAGAACTAGCCATTTTGTAAAAAAGAAATGGACCGAAAGGCAGAAACATGCCATTCTTATATGAAATATTAAGATGTAGGTACTTGCCAACATTTCACGTTGAGCGCTACAATTATTCAGACATATGAATGGAGAGAGGGGCACAAAATGAAATCAATAGACAACCCTTACATGACATCTGATGCAGATTTAAAAATAAAAAAGAAAGCGCCAGCAATTTAAGAGAATGTTTTAAAAGCTCCATTTCTCAGTAAGAAGCAAACAAGATAAAGCCCCTAGCCTTTCCTTTTCCTCTGTGAAAAACTGCAACCATCCCTATTTTATTCTCAGCTGCTTGAGCAGCTACCAGTGTTTCAGCCTCTAGGGAACGGCTGTAGAGCCCAGTGGTAAGGGCACTTGAAATCAAGCCATGGCCACAAAAGAAGGAAGAAAGAATAAAGATCATATTTAGAATGTGCTCCCAATTATTGGCTTTGATGTTCTGACATCATAGTGATGCAACTGACTGACGGGTGGGAAGCCCAGCCCACTTGTCAAAGTGCCCTTCCACAGAATAGGGGAGGATCTGCTTTATCGACTGGATTCAGTTATTCACCCCTGGTGTAGACAATGCTGAAGGGACGCGGGTGGCACTGTGGTCTAAACCACTGAGCCTCTTGGGCTTGCTGATCGGAAGGTCGGTGGTTCAAATCTTTGTGACAGGGTGAGCTCACGGTGCTCTGTCCCAGCTCCTGCCAACCTAGCAGTTCAAAAGTATGCCAGTGCAAGTAGATAAATAGGTACTGCTGCAGCGGGAAGGTAAACGGTGTTTCCATGTGCTCTGGACCTTGTCACGGTCCTCCATGCACCAGTAGCAGTTTAGTCATGCTGGCCACATGACCTGAAAAACTGTTTGTGGACAAATGCCGGCTCCCTCGGCCTGAAAGCAAGATGAGTGCCGCAACCTCATAGCCGCCTTTGACTGGACTTAACAGTCCAGGGGTCCTTTACCTTTACCTTTTTACCTAGGCAGTGCTGAGTTAGATGGAACAATAATCTGACTTGCCATAAAGCAGTTCCCTCTGTTCTTATGATATAGTGCATGCACAGCAGATGTGGGGAACCGGTGACCCCTCCAGATGTTGCTGAACTACGAATCCCATCATTCCTGACCATTGGCCATGCTGACAGGGGTTTGGAATACAGCAGTTCCCCGCCCCGCCCCGCCCCTCCCCCCACCCTGGCCACAAGGCAAATTATCATAAAGACACAGGGCATTAAATTGTGATACCACAAACAGCCAGAAAACAGAAGGCACCTGGAACAGAAAACAAACAGGGGGAACAGGTTGGAAAGGAGGCAGGCAGGCAGGCCTTCACTACGATTTCATAGGGTTCACCCTTGCAGCTGGAATAGTCCCAGTTAAAGCTTTCATAGAGCTACATCATGGAGTCCTGGTGCAGACCATTATTATACAGGCATTCCCTCTCTGGATGCACAGCACTCCATGCTAATAATTTAATTACACATCCCCTTGAAAAGGAGAGGCGCAAAAAGGCAGGGAATCACAGCACGGGCCCACGTTAACCACTCGCTTGTTTTTAGAAAGAAATTTGTTTATCTGATATTTCAAAAGGCCCAATGTGGCAATTAACAATTCTGTTTGCAAACCAACCCTCGCATGCTTTTGTGCCACAGCTATAATTAGTTTCCATCACTGTGGCACTAACAGCAACTTTGAGGATCTCGGTTCACCCCAGCCACCTGCTTATGAGAACTCAGAGGCTTTAATCAGGGATGTGCAGTGGCTTTTACACTGCCATTTTATGCAACACTGACCACTCTTGATGCCCCTTTTGAGGCATCTGCACTTGCCATTAAACAAGAAAACAAAAAATCATTGTGAGAAAGAGGATTTCATTGTTTCCATGATCAGATTTGTTGGGTGACATCCAGTTAGTCATACAAAAAATAAGCCCATAGCAAAAAAAACAAAGACACACACACACACAACCAATGGGCTTGTCACTTAAAACAATTGATTCTGATAACTATGCTTTGAATGTGATTAAGATTTTCTCCCCTGTTGTGTTGGCATCTAATAACAGCCACTCCAAACTGGTTGCAGAACAGTGGTTTGACTTGCATGTTAAGTCAAATATAGCATTTTATTTGAAATATTGCTCTTTTTTAAGGTATTCACTTACTCTTAGAGCATGTTCTTGACACGATACAAGCTAATTCCTATTTACTTATCAATCAACATATTTTATTTATTTACTCAATGATTCATACATTTATATCCAAGCTTTCACCCAAAGAGTTCAGGGTAGCATACATGATTCTCCTTCCCACCACCACAACTATAATTCTCACAACACCCCTGTAAAGTAGATTAGGCTAAGAGGCAGTGACTAGGTTAAGGTTATCAGTGAGCTTCACAGCCAAGCGGAAATTTGAACCCTAGTCTCCCAGGTCCAGTACTCTAACCATTACACCACAAGAACAAGTGAAGACCACAGGAAACGTGCTCTATGTTGCTTATTTTTAAATCCTGCCTTTCCTCGGGCGGGGGGGGGGGGGGCTTACTTTAGAAGTCTCTGGCTGAGCAAGATACTGGATATGATGCTATCCAGTAGAGCCCACTGCTATTAGAAAGCTGTGCAATTGTCTGAAGCCAAGCAAATGCCTGATATTTTCCCTGGAAACCAAAGGAGTAGAAGCAAGAGTGAGTCCCTTTCAATTTCATCTATAGTCAGGAAGTCTTGTTTATTTTTCAGGATGGATATTAGCAAACCTCATGGGCAAGGGCTCATACCGGCAGCCTTGAGAATGGAAAGCATTTCAAGCAGGATGTGTTATTTTTCTCTCTCTCAAATACATTCCAACGCTGCCATCTAAGCCTCCTTCGACTCTGTTAAAATTCCATCTTCGTCCTTTGGAAGCAAATGTGTTCCCTGAAGATAACCTGAGTGTTGCCCAAACTGACAAATCTTAAAAGAATCCAAGTACTCGAGTATACAGTATGCTTCTGCTGTTTCCAAACCACACTAAGTAAACAGCATGCACACAAAGTAAGCAGTATGCAAAAGGGCAAGACATGTGCGCGCCATGCCATTTTCATCTGCTAAATTATGCAGAGCTTGGATTTAATTTTTAATCAAGCTGCCTTGCTGTTGCATAAGGAGGCATCCTTGGTTTTTTGTGTAAGCTGCCGTTTCCCCCCACTCAATAAACAACACAGGATACCCAACAGAACTGGAAGACTGATTAACGTGCATAATACTAATCTGTTTTAATGTATGAAACAAAACAGTATACAGTACTTACAACTTGGGATTGCAGGCGCTTTTAAAATACATCCTTTATTGGTGTGGCCTGGAAATGAAGCACTGAAAGGCCTGAGTTCAAATCCCTCCGGGAGCCAAGAGCTCATTAAGTGGGCTTCAGTCAAGTTTATTACCAGAGTCTGCTCTCATGGTGGAAAGCCAGAACGCTGGCCTACTTCACAGGGTTGTTCTCAAGGCTATGTTTTGTTTGTTTCATTTATATGCCACCTTTATCTTCCAAGAATCTCAAGGTGGTGTACATGGTTCTCCTCCCCATTTCATTTCATCCTCACAACAACCCTGTAAGGTATGTTAGACTAAAAGATGGTTTACTGGACCAAGGTCATCCAGTGAGCTGGGTGGCAATTTGAACCCTGCTCTCCGAGGTCCTGATCATTACAACACACTGGCTATTAGTATTAGTAGTATAACTGCTACTATTAAGATCTGAAGGGTCTCAGATGATGAACACAGAGTCCAGGTTGGTTTATATGGAGGAAAGGAATTTTATAAGAGGAACTTTACTAGTAATCAGAGAGTTTAGTTTCCAAAGGATATACTCTTCCTCCTCTGCCAAAAAGGCAAAAAGACTAGCTTATAGATCAGCATAAAATAAAGACAGTCCCTGCCTTGAGTTTACATTCTAAAATACATGACACAAAAAAAGGAAAAAGAGGTGGGAGGAAGAAAAAAAGCAAGCAAATTCAGGCCCCAGTTCTTGAAGCAAAAAGTTCTCATAAGGCGCAGCCAGGATGGAAAGTGTTCCTAATATACACAATTTATATCTTTTGGTCCGCTAGACTCTCTTAAGAAAAAGTGCTTTGAAGTTCCAGTTTGAGCTATTGTAAAGCCCCAAAACCTTCAAGAACAAGAAAAGAACAACTAAAAACAGGCGATCCCATCAGCCATCAATTTAAGCCCAAAGGTAATGGTGATGTGATCCCATCCACCCTCCCCACAAAGACACCAGGAGACCTTAGCCCTGCAAAGGGCTAGTTAGCACAATAGCCTGACAAAAGGGATGCATTTTGCTTTGTTCTCATCCACTTAGAGAAGCAGCTGTGGCATATGGCCTTGAGATGCAGCTGTAGCATATGGCACAAGACAGAAGATGGCCTTCTCTAAGATGAGAAAGAGTATGCCTACAAAAGCAGACCCAATTTACAAAAGGGATGGAATCTGGCATGGGGAAATGTGCAAGGGACTTTGGGTAAGTTACCTGATGTGGGGCAGAACAGACAATTACGCTGATTGGTTTTTTCAAGGAGAATATGTCCAGTGCCACCAAACATACAACACTGATGCTAAATGAATAACTGTTTCCAGGATGCTGATGCCACACTCTTTGCAGGTATGCCATCAAAATAGACATTGCTGCAGTGGAAGAGAGTAAAGGTATCTAATGTATTATAGGGATAGTGCTTTAAAGACCCTGCAGTTCAATGACACAGAAAGCTCACCAAGTAGGTCACAATTACTCTGATTTTACAGATGGGTAATGGAGGTGGAGAAATAAATGCTGTATGCTAGGCCTGGGCGATATCTCGATATCTTGCCCAGAACTGGTATGAGGAACAGATCGCAATGTCAGTTTCACTCAGTGGTATATGGCTGGTGAAACTGCCATCCCACTCTGCCCTCATATGACAAAGAGGGAGAAATAAAATGTATTGCCATATGTAGCTTTTTTTTGGCAGCTGCCAACAACATTTGATGCCCCCCTCCAGCAGCCCACAGTCAGGTCTTTGAGAAGGAGGTGGGAGGGCTCTAGGACCCGGCCACAACCTTATACTGCCTTACTAAAGCCCAGCACCCCACTTAGCCAGCTTTGGGAAGACAGAGTGAGGGGTGCTGGTTGGGCTTCAAATTTTTGCCTCTCTCACCTCCCCCTTCACTTCCCCTTGCCCAGTGCAACAAAGCAATGAGCGGCCCACAGGTTTCATGTTGAAGTATTCCTGCAGCCCACTTTGTATGAAAAGTTTGTCTGTCCTGAATTATAAAGAGTTGTACCTAACCAAGGTAGGCCCACTGACATTAATGCACCAGAAATATCCAAATCTATCAATGCCAACGGATCAACTCTGACTAGGATGCAACTGTAAGTTAGCTGAACCTTGATTTCTACCAAAATGAATGGAATTTATTTTCAACTATCTTAGACTGCATACACACCATACATTTAAAGCAAATCGCACCTCACTCCCATAAAATAACCCTGGAACTGTAGTTTACCCCTCAAAGTGACATAGTTCTCAGCACACTTACCAAACTACAGATCCCATTATTTTGTGGGAAAACAATGTGCTTGAAATTTATGGTGTGCATGTGGTCTTGGTCTGGATATAGTCTATTGCTTCCAGGATAATGCATCTCACACTTCTGGTGAGCATCTGTTATGTTTGTATAGATATTAGGAGGGATGGTACAATAAGTAGTGTGAAAAGCAACAGAACATGCAGCTTTCAAATACAGAACACAAATCAAAAGTCTAGTCAAACCACACTTTTACACGGAGCAAGCAGGAGGGGAGGATACTAGAAAGTATTGGACACCTTACAAAAATCTAATTAATATAATCTGGAGGAAGATATCACATTACACCAGAACAAATGTAGAGAAATTGACACTTCCCAGCTGTAGAATGGCACTCACTCTCAAGTCGAGCAGCACAGGCATATTTCAAGTTATTTGAAAGAAAGGAAACTTCACGAACACCCTTATGGAATGGCTTAGAATGGAATTTAGCTGGATTTACTCCCTTACTTTAGGAATTCTAGCTCTGTACCAAGAGAAGAAGGGAAAGAGCAAGCAAGCAAGTGAGCCATGCAGAACAGAAGGAGGAGGGGGGAGAAGAGAGTCAGAAGCTGCTGGAAAAGCTCTCATCCTCAGCTGCTCTCCCAGATCCAGTTGCTATAAATACCAACTCTGCAGCTGGCGTTTCAGGAGGACAACATGCCTGCTCCATAAATGTGGGCTGCAATCCCACTAAAAGCAGGGGCCTCCTCTCCAAATTTCCATATGGAGCCTTTACATTTCCAACATACACTCAGGAACTTAAGAATTTGCCTTATAAAAAGTCAAACCATTGGTTCAGCTAGCTTACTGTTGTCTAAACTGACTGACAGTGGCTCTCCAGGGTTTCAGACAGGGAGACATTCCAAGCCCTACCCGGAGATTGAAAATAAGAGCATGTTGGATCTGGCCAATTGTCCACCCAGTCCAGCATCCTGTTCTCACCTGGGACCTTTAGCGCATAAAGTACATGTTTTACCACTGCTTTACCATTCATAGGAATGTAGAAATCTACCTCATGCAGAGTCAGCCCACTGGTCTATCTACACTGCCTGGCAGTGGGTCTCCAGAGCACCAGACAGAGGTCTTTTCCAGCTCTAACTTGAGATGCTGGGGATTGAATCTGGGACCTCTTCCATGCAAAGCAGATGCCCTGCCACTGAGCTATGGCCCTTTCTTACATCAACAATTACAGGGCGCTTTTAAACACATTGTCCCCATGAGATAAATTCATTTCATGCAAGAAACTGAAAAAAAGTTACATGAAAGCAGACACATTTATCACAGACAGATTAGTGGATGACAGGCAGAATTCCTGAATGGAAGGATTTGAATTCAGGAGGGGGGAAAGAGGATTGAGCAATGTAGTTTTTAGGAGGAAAGCATTTGTACATACATTTAAAGAGATATACAGAAGAACCAGCTGCACATTAAAGAAATTCTCTTTTCGCATTTGAAGAGAGGCCTGTTTTAAAAATATATATATCAGTACAGGATTCAGCTATCATTACTGTGATTATCCTGGATTTGTAACCAGGCCAGCCACTCTCTGCCAGCTCAGACTAAAAAGCAGCTGCCCATAGAATGTATTTGCTTAGATGTTTTGCACAGCTCTGTAAGAACAGAGGGCCCATGTTCACAAGCTGAACAACTTTGGTTATTGAAGGGAAGCAGTGAAATGCACTAACAATGGCTTGAAGAACTGTCTTTGTCTCATATCCAGCTTTTTAAATTTTTATTTTATTTTTAGAGGCAGAATCTTACAATTATAAGCCCTCTGGCTAAGGTTTCTGTACAGGGCAGAAATAGGTATCCTGATGTCACTGCGACACCAGGCAAAATGACTGGTGGGCTGCCCCACCCACCTGTCCCCATGAAATGTGTGTGAGATAAGGATGGAATTTTCCAACCCTGGGATAAGCTGTTGTCTGTCAGATGGTTTAATTTCTCTCAGTGGTCACAAAGAGAAATAAAATACCCAAACTAGATCTCTATGCAATACAAATATCATTTGTAAGAGGTAAATAATATAGATCCAGAAAAATACCTCTTTCTCTCTCTGAAATTCTAACCTTAAGGGCCAGTTTTAATAGTTCATATTGAAATATTTTTAGACAGCAGAGTTCCCAGAGAGATAGTGTCCATTCAGCATCCAGAACGAAACAATCTCTCATTAATTCTTTTACAGTACTTTTTATCTGGGGGTTAAAGAACACATAATATAGTCTCTTATGAGACTGTTCCTTGGGCCATCTTTAGAGACCCTTCTGAGTATCTTTCTTGATTTATCACTGAGCAGGTGACAAAATATTTGATTGTCATCATGTCTCTTGGACCTGCTATGATTGTTAGTTCTTGCCAAAAAAACAATAACAAAACAAAATAATTGGCTCCATCAAGGTCGTGATTTTGCACTTTATGCTTCTGTGTTTTGTCCTGTTGATCAGTTGACCATAATAAGCATCTGAGTGACTTTCATGGACACCAGGGCAGGGATACATAGAAGTTATTCCTCTTCCTAAAATAAAATCTAGCTAGTACTATGGTGGCAAGTGCTGCTGCTCATCACTTCTGCTTAGTTAGGCATTGCTTTTGAAGCAACTGGGTCAGCTAATTTCAGAGCCATCAAACATGCCAGTCATTTGCCTGATCCCTACCCTGAACTGATTCACAAGGTTTTTGTCCACACTGTTGCACAACAGCAAGCAGTGATCCCAGAGCCCAGACATCATGCCGAGACCTGTGAGTAAGCAGGCATAGCCTTCTCTCATCACTCTGTACTTTCTCCTCCATCTGTTGTTCTGATCAATTCTCCTTAGCCCCATCTCTTGACCTTGTAACTTGAGAAACAAGACTGATTCCTCATCTACAAAGGAGCCTCATCTATGACCGGAATCCCTTACATAAAAACTGGAACAGGAAACTAGTTTATGTGTAAAGATTACCAGACATCCAAACTGTGCTCCAATAACAGGTTTCCAACTGAGTCTTATTAAGAGTAGACCCATGGAAATGAATGGGCCTAAGTCATGATTATTAATTTAAATGGGTCTACTCCAAGTGGGACTAGCATTGGATATTGTTACTTACATTCACTGCAATTTGGCTGAAGACACTTCTGGGTCACGTGGCCAGCGTGACGAAGCTGCAGCTGGCGAGCCAGCACCAGCGCAGCACACGGAAACGCCGTTTACCTTCCCGCTATAAAGCGGTACCTATTTATCTACTTGCACTTAAGGGTGCTTTCGAACTGCTAGGTGGACAGGAGCTAGAACCGAACGATGGGAGCTCACCCCGCTGCGGGGATTCGAACCGCCGACCATGCGATCAGCAAGTCCTAGGCACTGAGGTTTTACCCACAGCGCCACCCGCGTCCCATATCACTTTACATGTTGTTAATTACTTGACCAATGCCAGGAGACCTGTGTTATCACTAACACTGCCTTGTTAATGTGTCCCTAGAACTAATTTGCTTTCAACTAATCATCCTTGTCTGTTCTATTTTGCATTTTTAAGGATTTCCCACTTAATTCCACCAACCATGTGTATATATTCTTGTCAATTTAAGTACAGTGGTACCTTGGTTTACAACCATAATCCGTTCCAGAGGTCCGTTTGTAAACCAAAACGGGTTGTAACCCAAGGCGCGCTTTTGCCAATGGGGCCTCCAAAAAAAAAATTGTTTGTAATCCAAAAAAAATGGGTTATAATAAAAAAAAGGTTGCAAACCAGGACACGCACTTTCGGGTTTGACGTGTTTGTAATCCAAAACGTATGCAAACCAAGACATATGCAAACCAAGGTACCACTGTATTGCAGTTCATCCAATTATTTATATTTTTAAAAAGCCTTTGATCACACAGCCAAACTATGAAACCAAAAGGGTCAGCAAGAACCAGAGAAGCCAGGGGGCAAAAGTCCTGTATTTTGCAGGAAGATTGATTGCTTCCTTCTGATATCAAAAACTATGCTGGTGAACTCACAAGTCGGAAATTAAAGCAAGAAAGCAGAGGATTCACTGGTCTGAATGAACTTCACCACTTCCTCTGAGGCTTGCCTAGCTGTCAAGCCACTCACTCCATCCAAGGAGAGACATGAAATGTTGATATCTGAAGTGATGTGCCTCTGGGATTCCTGGCATGGATGCAACTGAATTAGGCTTTCCACTTCTTCCCCCTGACTGTCCCACTAGGCTAGTGGGAGCAAGTATCTACTGCCATCTGAAACCTCTGACCACCATCTGGGAAACCTTTCTCCTAAGCTATACTGAAAAATGTATTGGGGTAAGTGACTTTTATTTCTTCAGCCATCCAGCCACAAGGGTTGTTCTAGTGAGACAGGTCTCCGATTAAGCAGTAGGAACACAGGAAGCTGCCTCAGACAAAGTCAAACCATCTAGCCCAGTATTTCCCATACTGACTGAAACCATCTCCACATCATTTCAGACAGGGAAGATTTCCAGTCCAATTCAGAGATGCTGGGGATTGAACTTGGGACCTTCTACATGCAAAATTGATGCTCTTTTACTGAGCATTGGCCCACTGCCTGATATATGGCTAATGGTGGTCAAGATCTCAAGTCCCTGGTTAATGTCTTTTGGATTCCCAAGGGTTTCTCAACCATACTTGTAAGCACCACCTTCTTAGGTTCTTAGGAAGAAAAATGTCAAAGATCACTGGTGCCAAGCCACCTGTGATGTGAACATGTCTATGGTTATTAGCAAATAAGAATGTGGAATGTTATTGTTCCATTTCTCTGTATGCAGTGAAATGCACCAGTGGTTGAGATCCGCATCAGAAGCTCATCTCTGGATGCTTCCAACTTTGGTGGCAAGATGAGTATCAAGGTATTTTAGGTGGCAATGCACATTTCCCCACATCCATTTGACTGAATGGATTAGACTTTAAGGTCCCCTTTGAAAATACTGAAAATTGGGGGGGGGGGGAGACACTAGAAGGTGCCTTGCACCAGCTCAAACTATTCATCCTCATGGCCTGGCATTGTGTACTCCCTGATACCCCAACGTGGTGCACTCCAGCTGTTCTGGACTCAAACTCCCAGCAGCCTCAGATAGCATGAGCGTCAAAGTGAGGAATCATGGGAGTTGTAGTGCAAAACATCTTGGAGCACCAGGTTGGGGAAGACTGGTCTCCTCTGATGAGGGCTCTTAAGGGCCTACCCAGAGATATTTCAATTCACTTGAAATATCTACTTGACATCAGGAAGTGAAGCTGGGATCTTTTGCATACAAACCAGATGCTACCACTTATATAGTCCTTCTCATAAATAACTAAAGATAGAAAAGAGCATACATTCCAAGCCTAAATAAATAAATAAACAAACTCTCCCATATAGCCGAGAGCTCATGCCTTCCCAGCTTCATAAACCACAATCTGTTAAAGGCAGCATCTGTGGTTTACTCCTGACAGATGGGGCCACCACACTGCTTTAAGCAATGGGATAAAGGGGTTTGGAGAACTGCAATCCCATTGCTTAAGTCACAGATGATCCAATAACATGAAACACAGCATAAAATATGGGGAAAGGATACTGTAAGATCTCTCTGCAGAGAGGGAAATAAAATTCACGTTTACTTAATTTAATTCTGTGTTCAAATGGGATATATACATTATCAACCCAGCTTGCAGTTGTAAATGAGTTTATTTGTCCCCATCAAGTACACAAGAAATGGCTCAGGACTTCCAAACAAAAGTAGAAAACCAACCACAGAACTTGCATAGAAAGGAGATTCCAACTAAGCATCAAGAAGAACTTTCTGACAGTAAGAACTGGTTGATAGTGGAACAGACTCCCACGAGAGATGGTAGACTCTCCTTCCTTTTAGGCTTTTAAGCAGAGGTTGGATGGTCATCTGGCATGTAGGAGCTATTTGAGATTAATGCATTACGGGGCTGGACCAGATGACACTTGGGGTCCCTTCCAACTCTACAATTCTTTGATTCTATGTTGTATATATTGCATTCATAATGGAAATCTACTGGGCAGAATCCAAATTTAAGTCATGCTTGAAATCCATTGGAACTTAAATTAGTTGTGCCACCATCCAGCCATGTATTTTATGCTTTGCCAGCTGCTTAAGAGTCAGCTACAGGGTAGAAACCACGCAACATCAAAAATGCAGTGAAACTAGCTTTAAAAGTCAGTCCACCAGTGAAAAGCTAGAGATGGATGTGATGGCACATGCATTTACTAAACACAATGGCAGCATCAGGCAATTATATCAACTTTACAGAAAAATAAACCAACATGCTCCATATTGCTCCTGGAAAACTAGGATAGAGTACCATTATTTCAGGGACACTTTTGTGGTGTATGAAAATATGGCAGTTAGATAAAGAAAATATCAAAATGTGTAATTCCTCTGGGTGGAGGGAGAAAGATAGGTAAGTAGGTAGGTTGATAGATATTCCGCTGACTTTCTAGATTTGGGGCAAACAGTTCTGACTTTTTTGAACTGTAACATGAAGGCACTACATACTTTAATCAGCTGCAGCTTCCAGCACTGTCAAAAATAAGCTGTTCATTGTAATAATGAGTTCTCAGCGCCCAAGCCCTTTTGTGATGAAAGTGTATTAGCAATCTAAGAACAGCTACAAAAAACAGAGATTAGAATGCAAATAGGAAGCTTGATGGCTGACCTTTGTAGGAGAAAATCTTACTCAATGTTCTGAGGAGGCTTTCTGCTGTTACTAGGAAGAAGAGGAGTTTCTTCAACTGTGGAGGCTTAATGCAGCAAACCCTTCAGGAAAACAGACTTAAAAGGATCCCCAAACATTGAAACCAGTTTCAGGCACTAATCATAAAAAAGGAATAGCTTGGGAGTGGAGCACTATTCCAGTGCCGTCATATGACTGAACAACACTCCCTTCCAATTGGCTGGGGTTGTTTTTGTGCATTACATTACTGAACAGCCAGAAGCTGAATCACTAGAATGGCACCAGAATTACTGCCATTAGGATAGCCCACAGTTTGCTGCTGTTCTGCTTTCCAAAGAGGAAGGAATTCTCTTCATGATAGACAGAGACTTGCTGAATCGGTGAAACAGCCCCTATTCTGTTAACAATTACATGAACATCAAAGCTAAGGATGACAGGCATTTCATGTGCCTTTTTAAAAGATGGAAACAAAACAAAAAGGGAGACCATACCAGATGCTACTGACCTACAACTCCCATGAGCCTCAGCCAGCATGGCCAATGGCCAAGGATAATGAGAGATGCAGTCCAGAAACGTCACTACACAAAGGCCTTGTTCAAATGTATCACTGACCCATAGTTTGGCACTATGAGAATATGCCTTCAAGAGGCCTTTGCACATTCCCTCACTTCCTTCCAAGTATGAAGAAACCATAGTTTGCACTTTCCATTCAAACCAGAACACTACAGTTTCTAGTCACAATGTAAGTCCATTTCATTTGAACCAACAAACTACAGCTTGTGATGAACCCTGCAAACCATGATAAAGCTACAGTGTGCCTGATTGGACAAAAAAAATTACAGCCTGCCTCACAAAAGAGGAGAGGGAAGCACATGAGCTCCAAAAAAGCCTTCCTAGACAGCCATGCTGGCTGGGACTGATGGGAGTTAGAATCCAAAACATCTGCAGAGCACCTGGTTGGCAACACCTGCTATAAAGAATTGTGTTGCACCAGCTCTCATCAAGAACAAAGCAGCAATAAATAGATGAGATTTGCTAAAGTCATCCTCTGAGAACATAGACTAAGAGTGCTCATCATGGAAGGCTGGTAAACAGCATTCACCTGTAAGAACTGCCTCCATGAAACCAGCTGCGGTTCCATTCTTCCTTTTAGCCCTAATAGCTACTGGAGCTTTGAGGCAATTCAGAAGTCTGCAAATAACTTAGTTTTGGCTGTATAAAGCTGCAAATGCTCAACCCCAGAAGCAACTATGCAACCCCACTGCCAGTCAGGGGCACCAACTCTTGGGGGCCCAACCCTTTTAGACTCCCCAATATTTTTGTGAGGGAGGCCAGGCCCCTGCAATGTCCAAAAAACTCAGGGCCAACTGAAGAGCCAAGCATGGCACAGCTTCAGTGGCTGGCTCCTCCTCCTCCTGCTGCTGCTGCTGCTGCTGCTGCTGCTGGGAAGGAGGGAATATGCAGCCCCTGGATGGTGGCAGTAGCTGCAGGAGCTGATTGCAGAACCTCTGGCTACTAAAGTTGCGCTGCTGAGGCGTTCTGCTCCGTCCCCTGGCTCCTCCGGCATCCTGACATGACTTTAGTTCCCCAATCTCTCTCACAAGTTGGCACCTCTGCTGTCAGCTTTCCCCCCATTTCCCACCACCACCAGCAGCAACCCAAACCCATTCTCATTTCCATATCCTCCATGACAGCAACTTTCTACTGTATAGCATCTGCAATCAGCTCCGACCGCCCTGCAAGCAGGCCAGGCGTGCTGCCAACATTCCAGTCTCTTAATGCAGACAGTACATGTGATTTCAGCTGGACTGCAGGATTTCACTATTCAATTCTACACACACACACACACACACACACACACAAAAGATAAAGGAAAAAAAGATAAAGAAAGGAGATAAAGGCTGCATTTGCATGTTGTGATTAAACCACGAATTAGTTAAGGCATTGCTGTGAATGCCAAGATCATTGCTGCTTCATTCCTCCCCATTAGTGAGCAGTAGCAACAAGCCACAATTCCCTGGCTCAGCGCTATGGCCAAACTGGGGTCATGGTTTGTTTTGTTTAATAAAATAAAATGATCTGAAGCCAAGCCTTGTTCTCAGCTTCAGAACATCATTTATTTGGAGCAAAACAAGCCACGATTCCCAATTCAGACACAGCACTTCAGGCAGGGATCACAGTTTACTGCGCATTCATGGTAAACCATTAACTGTGGCTTAACCATATGTAGCCTCACCTGCAATGAAACATTACAGCCTGTATGAATCCTAATTGCACCTGCAAGTTTAAACAGGGTGGATTATACCAGAGGACAGATATTTTCAAAAAACTGCTTTCCATAGAATATTAAGGACAGCTTGTAAAATTCTAGCAGTACCACCCTCTTTCAAAAAGGACAAAGGAAACTTGTATTGGCAACTTCCAAATATTTAAATCCATGCATATTTGCTAGAGGAGGCAACTTCCTTTCCTGGTCGAAAGCCAGTATCTCCAACAATTCTAAATTGTCCTTTTTGTCCTTAGCAATGCCAGTATCTCCAACAATTCTAAATTGTCTATTTGTCCTTAGCAATGCATAGGCATGCCACACAACATGCCAAGCAATTGTTAAGCTGCCCTTACATGATGGGCTGAACAAACTGTCTGGTTATCTAATTAAGATTTATCAGGAAATAGCATGACATTTTCATGGGCTTCTCAGTATCTTGTACATTTTAGACTTTGTAGAATGCTGACTCACTCACTCCTGAAACTACAGAAAAGAACTTTTATTTCTTTCTAAACAAAATATTTACAAACACCTGGTTTACACTATATTAAACTAGGCCTTAGCATTATGTGTGAACTCTGCCCAAAAGTGTAACTATGGTTTTCTAACTGCCAACCAATTAGGAGCTTATTTGTTGGTGGCTTACAAAACTTGTTTCCCTTAACTGTGGGTTAGCATTGCATGTGAACCCAGCACGCTTAACCATGGGTTTGTTTGACAACTACACCCCAGACGTTCATCAAACTACTGAGGAAAGAGCAGCTGGACAACAAACCAAAAGCTGTAGAAACAAGCCGTGGCTTCTTATATTATGGAATATCTCATGATTAACATGTGGTTTGTTAAACAAACCATGGTTATGCTCAGTCCAGGCCAAAGCCATACGCAGATTTAGTCAAAATTACAGTTCAGTATTCAACTAGTATACCCAGAAAAGAGATAATCTATGTCACTTCAGTGTCAATTGACTTTGTTAATTTTTTTTATTACTGACAGACAACTAGGAACCCAATCAAGCTCAGCCCAAAGAGAATGCATAGCTGGCATGTTATAAAAGCAGAACACAGGAGTCAACCCATGCTGGATTAAATCATACATCTCCCCAAGTACTCACCCCACTCCCAATTTCCCAATAATCAGACAAACCTCTAATGTTCTACTCTAGGTGTTATTGTTGTTTGTTCCAGAAGAGCCACCCTGGGGAGACCATTCCACAAACGGGGTGCCAATGCAGAAAAGGCCCTTTCTCATGTTACCACCCTCCTGACCTTTTGTGAAGGAGGCACATGAAAAACGGCCTCAAGGTGATGATCACAGTGTCTAAGTCGGTCCATATGGGGAGAGGCAGTCCTTGAGATACTGTTTATAATTCAAAGCCCAGAAACTAATTGCTGGCCAGTGCAGCTGAGCCACAATCAGTGTAATATGCTGAAACTGTCTTGCCCCTGGCCACACACCACCACCCCTCACTGGTCCCTGCATCACACCCAGAGAGTTTCTGCCTAGCTAGAATGTGTCTTTGAATTCTGATATAATGTCCTTCACTCACCTGGATGGAGGCTAGAGAGGAGTGATGGGTGAATGTGTGTAGAAATGAAAGATAAAATTCCTATTTGCTGTTCTACCTGTTTTGCCTCAGCTCTGCGTACCACTGGCATGTGGCCCTCAGAAGTCTGCCCACCAGGGAATACAGGCTGAAAGGAGTTGTTCACCACTGCAGCACATGGACTAGATACAACACAACACACCCAGGACAAGCTAGAACAGGAGATATTCTGCTATCATTCACATGGGGTTTTTTTTGGGGGGGGGAGAAGGTTGGGATTAGAGGTTATGGACTCCTTTTAAACAAGTGTATATTTCTATACACACCTTCATGCCGCTCAGTAAGAACACAAGAGGGGTGGGGGGGAGACAAGAGCCTGTAAAAGCGTGTGAAAACAGCCCCCCCCCATTACCGCCTGAAAAGCAGCCTCTTCCCTTTCCACTTTCTCCTTTTCAGAAGATCCATTTTTCTGAACATTCCTTGCATAATTCCTACCTAATAGCACACTAGAAAAGCCCACCCTCAGATGACAAAGGCTCCAGGATATCTCCAATGCTACTTTCCCACAGTTATTAAATGGGTCAAAGTGACTTAAGTCTGACCACCTGCTATTTCAATTTGCTTTTGTCTGCCTGGAGACGTTCCCCAAAAGGCTGCAGGTCAGAACATTCCCAGCAAAATCTGTTCAATAGAAAGATGCAAACGAAGCCTTTCCCTACTGAAGCGGCTACAGCTTGATCGTCAGAGCTTGTTCATTTATTTCTTTACAACTCTGTTCCTTGAAAACTACCATTTAGACAGTTATATCTATGATGACAGGTATGTACCAGGGGTTCAAACTGCCAGACCACAAAACAACAACACCAGGACACCTTTAATCATGGAATTGTTAGCAAATTCACTTAAATAACACAGATGGGAGAGAAAAGAACTCCTGATAACACTTTACTGAGGAAACTGACTACAACCAGCTTATAATTTGGGAGATTTTGTCTCTCTCAATTCAGGCCTTGTACATAGCAAGGAATCATTCAACTAAACATACAGCAGAAAACACTCAGAATCAGGGGATGTGCTACTTCAGCAAACATCATGCTACTCTGTCTGGTTGCTAAGCAATACTTCAGCTTTCCCTCCCTCTTGGTTACCTGTCTTACTGATAGCAGAATTACCCCGTAAATTGCACACTGGATGATCCCTGTTGTTACAGTCATTCTGGAAGCCACAAAAAATGGAGCCACAGACCAAAAGGCATTTAAGCTTCCTCTCAAGCAAACGCACATGCATAATGGACAACCATTCTGCCATATCCAAAGAGAAACTCATACAGAAATGATCGTGCAATGTTGCCAAAGAGAAGGAAGTATCCAAATCACGTTTCTGCTTTTGACATATCCACAGTAAGAGAAAGTGTATTAATAAGCAAAAATGCATTTAAGCAAATTATAACGCCTTTCAAAAAAAACTATCACAAGACTTATACAGAAAGAAAGGATTTCCTTAAATGAGCCATTTGTCAATGACATAAGCTAGACAGTAACCAATTTACTGAGAATCTCATCAAGGAAAAGCCACTCCATCTGAAGATTTGCACCAAACTTACTGGTTGAGTTGCCTTGCATTTGTATGATGCATTTGGACTCTTTGCTGGTCTCTCGGGAATTAAAGGGTCTGACCCGGACAGCCACCTTGACTGAAGCGCCTGACATTTTGCAGGTCTCTTGTGTGTACTCCAGAAATTATGAGCGAAGGACTTCCACAGCTTTTCTCTCCTGGAGTTATCTTTTGAGAGAGAGAGAGAGAGAGAGAGAGAGAGAGAGAGAGAGAGAGAAGGAAATTCAATGATTTGAAAATACATTCCAGACATCTTGATGGTTGCTAGGACAATAGCTTAGCTCATTAGATACCCCCCTATAGGGAAATTTCATATTTTTTGGCTTCATGGAGGCCGAGCGTATCCAGGGTTACCCTCCTTCTCGCTAGCCACTGTCAAGTAATAGCTTTCGGGGGAAATGATTGTTTCCAGCCCCTCCCTCAAGGAGAAAACATGGAGCCTGCAAACTGACACCACTCCTGACTCAGAGGGATTAAAAGGACAGCCGTTCTTTGTGCTATTTGTTCATTTTATCGGTACATGTGGAAAGCTTAAAAGAAACCTACACAACCCCAGGGATTTCCTCCATTCACAGAGTATATAAAAATTAAAATACATGCTGAGGTGGCTTTGCCTTTGAAGTCACCCTAAAAACAGCTCCCTCCCTCCTTGATTCTGTAGAAAAGAGGGAGGGAAGCAGGTTTCTGTTTGAAACATTTCTATCCTCGCAGCTGCTGGCTAACAAAGCAAATAGCCCAAATCACCAAGTTCCAGGAGCAAATAGCCATAGCGAAAAATGCAGTTTAGCTGGGAGAGAGAGTACATTGTGGGCAAATTATTGTGTTTCCGCAGATAGGCTTGAGAACAACTAATCCTGAATCAGCTAAGTGGGAGACTGGAGATATCATTTAGCACCCTCTCCTTTTATTAACTTGTTCTATTTACTGACATGGCTGTCCTTTTCTGGTCTATGTTGTTATTCCTTGTTTGAAAAAATAAATAATTTGAGCTTCGTTTAACGCAGGGTACACCAAAAGGACATCCAACTGAAGGCTATTCATAGTTATTTAGACAAAAACATCTAACATCTTATACACAAATATATACAAAAAATTATACACAGACGGCCTACCTGTAAAATTACAACTGGACATCCACAATACCCAGTTTTCACAATGGCACTATGTTATAAAGAATGTAGAGTGTGGTAAACCTTATTATTATGAATTAAACATTCCATTCCTTTCAGAAAACGTTCTACAGCTCTTCATTTTGAGATGCTATCTTCAGTACAGCCTACACTGACAAAAGATATACTGCACTAGACTCTCTTAAGTAAAGATTGATCAGGAGGACGTTGAGGATATTGTTCACTTTGTTTTAAGCGCCTAAAGTAGGATTCTCCCAGAGAGAGATTTGCTTTAGGGCAGGGAGATTTGCCCTTTTTCTTGTCAAGGGCTGCATTCCCTTAGAAATAATAAGCCACTTGTGAACATTTTTCTCCTTTAACATGTGAGTCATCATGTGGCTTCTCCCCTCCCATGTAGCACCCACGTGACTCAAACAAGCCATAGAATGACTTTTCATGCCATCCAAACCTGGATCATGGTTTGTTTCTTTCAAACAAACCATGAGCAGTAAATCATAAACAAACCAAAGTTTGTTCTCAGTTTATTTCTGGCTTACCGTTCATGGTGCATTTGAAACAAACAAACAAATTTATCCTGAAATAGACATTTTTGCATACAAATCTGCCTAATATAAACATTTTTGTAAAGGAGAATTCATTTCCTAACAGAATGCATTTTTACATGTTATTTTCATATAGACTTTACCCTAGTCTATGCATTCTTGTACACACTACTTGCCTGGAGTATACAAGGCAAATGCAAAGAAATGCAAATTCTGAAGGATGGTTGCTTTTCAGTTCACATACTGTTTTAGAAAGTGCAAACTGGGTAGGTTTGCTTTTATAGATGAAATGAATCCTTACTGCACCCCCATATTTTTTCACACTATGGCCCCTTTTCACAATGGTGAAGACAGGTTGCACGGTGAAATAAAGGAATAGGGTGTGTCATCTTATTAGTCAGGTATTTGGCCACTGTTGAGTAGTATAGCTAACTGGACAACTATTATATCTCACAGTAGCCACACATTTAGGAGACAGGTCATTTTCCCCACCCACCAAATAAAATGGGTATGGGCTGCTAGCTAACTCACAATTCCTCATGCCACATCAAAAGATGAAAGTTACATGTTAGCTTGTAGGTGTGTCTGCAAAAATCCATAAGTTACAAACCAAGAGATGAAGACAGCAGAGATGCATGAATGTTAATACTGCAATACAACCTTTGCCTTCTACAGTCTTTCATTATCATCAATTCAGCTGTCTTGGAACAGAACTAAAAGCACTTTGGATTAATGGACAAAAAACTTCTGGTAATATCACAGAAGGTACATTAAGTACTTCGGAATCCTCAACTTAATTATCCTTTTGTAGCTCCTTACAAAGAAGATACAGCCTTCCTCATCCTTGAGCAGGGACTGCACACTGACGACTAAAACTGCTCTTTCCAATAATAAATCTCATCTCTACCGTAATAGCTTGGGTTACACTGGTAATTTTGCTAAAGAATCAGAGGATAGCACAGCCTCCAACAGAATGAGAAAATCCAGCATTTACTCATTCAAAGCTACTTCATTTATGAGATTCCTCACTGCAGATGTTGTTGGACTCCAACTCCCACCAGCCTCAGCCAGAATGACCATTGTCAGGGATGATGGGAAATGGAGTCCAGCAACATCTGGAAAGCGATGGATCTCACACCTCTGGTTTTTTGTGGACCACAGTTACCAAGCTGGTCTGTTCTTCAAACTTGGATATAATTCAATGGATTCATACCACACAAACAAGACAAATTTATGGAGGACTATTAAAGGCTACTAGCCATAATGGCTGTGCTCTGCCTCCAAAGTTAGAGGCACTAATGCTTCTGAATAGCAGTTGTTGGAAATCACTGGAGGAAAGAATGCTTGAATCCTGTGTGCATACATCCCACTGGCATCTGGTTCTAGGTTGCAGTCACCACACAGAATGTCTAGGCGCGCTTTTTACAATGGGATTTGTTGTTGTTAAAAATAAGAATAAGAATAATTTCATTATTATACCGATGGATATTTTAAAGAAAACAAAATCTCAAAATGGTTTACAACACATTGAAACATCAAATAAAACAATCCAGAATAACATAAATTCAAGCTTCAAGGAAAACAATTCAGATCTTTTTCTAAATGTTGTTTTGTTTTCCTCCTATTAATTTACCTACTTAACTTACCGTATTTTTCGCCCTTCCAAAAATGAAGGGGAAATGTGTGTGCGTCCTATGGGGCGAATGCAGGCTTTTGCTGAAGCTTGGAGAGCGAGGGGGGTCGGTGCGCACTGACCCCTCTCGCTCTCCAGGCTTCAGGAAGCTATCTGCTAGCCGTGGAAGACGCAGCTCTCCCATGGCTAGCGGAGAGCTTGCCTGCACCCAGAAGCTTGGGGCATGCTGAGCTCAGCACGCCCCAAGCTTTGGGCTTTGCGCAGCACTCCGCTAGCCGTGGGAGAGCCGCGCAAAGTCGCGCGGCTCTCCCACGACTAGCAGTCTGTTCTGGGGGCTGGGGTCGGGGAGAATTTTTTTTTCTTTATTTCCCCCCAAAAAAACTAGGTGCATCCTATGGGGCGAAAAATACGGTATATAGCTGCCTCACAGCAGAAGGACTCTAGGAAGTCAGTGTGGAGTAGTGGTTAATGTCAGACTAGGACCTGGGAGGCCAGGGTTCAAATCCCCACTCAGTCATGAAGCTCACTTGGGCCAGGCACAGCCCTATGACCTGTGACGTTAACTGAGAAGGGGGTGAACCATATACTCCTTGCAGAAGAAAAGGTGGGATATAAATGCAATAAATAAGCTGTTCTGCTTACCTCAGGCATGGCCAAACTTGGCCCTCCAGCTGTTTTGGGGCTACAACTCCCATCATTCCTAGATAACAGGACCAGTGGTCAGGGATGATGGGAATTGTAGTCCCAAAACAGCTGGAGGACCAAGTTTCACCATGCCTGGCTTACCTACTTAAGAAAGTTAGAAGGACCAACCAGATGGAGATGTCAGTCGCCAACCTGGCATCCAGAGATCTCCACATGGTCACAATTGGACCTGCGCCAGTCACAAAATGTGCCTGGTGCCTGGCTAATTTCTAACACTGGCCATTGGCCTGATCCACCAGACTCTTCTTTTGCTCTTATGCACATTTGTAGCACACTTCAAATGTGTTAGAAAAAAATAGGGTCTTTTGCTTCATTGACTTTTTTTCTGCTTTACTCCATCACGATTCAGGTATTATGTTCCTTCTCTCTTGAACAGCACCATCACTTTAGAATGAAAAATCTCAGAACAGAGAACATGCAAAGATGCAAAAACAGTCAGTGTTTTGTGTTTGCTGGGTGTATTTGTTTTTAAAGAGACGGGCCAATTTATTGAGAGGTCAAACGTGAGATTGGGGGCACACTTGCCCAATTTAATCCTCTCTCTGACTTCAATATGCAAAATGTGTAGCCTGACTAAATAAGCATGCTGGGAAACAACATTTCAATACACCATTCTTCTGAACAAGCCTTCTTTAGTAAGCTCACACACTGTCATCTGAAGTGCTGCTTTAATGCCTGTGCAGATGACGAAACCACTGAAAAATGGAATAGGCTGCTGAACAGAGTGTTCCAGAGTCTTGTTAGAAGGGGAAAAAGATTTTTAAAGGAACTAGACTAAAAGCCACCAAACAAAAAAGTAATTCTGACTATTTAGGCCTGTCCTTCTGAGAGACACAACTCCACATTGTCTCTCAGAAAACAATTTTAGGCACCAAAAAAAGAAAAATTGACAGCTGCAGGATGTGAAGGCAACCTATAATCTGCTTCTCCTTTACATCTGCAGGTGTGGCATTACCATTGTCTGGCTTTGGTCATGAATTGGATGCGAGCCAACAAACTGAAGCTGAATCCAGTGGGCAATACCCTAGACCAGATGAATGATAGGTTGCCTGCTCTTGATGAAGTTACACTCCCTCTGAAGGAGCAGGTACACGGCTTGGGGGTGCTTCTGGATCCTTTGTTGTCGCTTGAGGCTCAGGCGGCCTCAGTGGCACAGGCTGCCTTCCATCAGCTTCGGCTGGTGGCCCAGCTGTGCTAATATCTGGACAGGGATAGCCTAACATCTGTCATCTATGCTCTGGTAACATCTAAGTTACATTACTGCAACACATTTATATGCAGGGCTGCCTCTGAAGATGATTCAGAAACTTCAGCTGGTGCAGAATCCGGTAGCCAGGTTGCTCACCAGGGCAAGACGATTTCAGCATATTACACTGATCTTGACCTGACTGCACTGGCTGCCAATTAGTTTCTGGGCCTAATTCAAAGTGTTGCTTTTGACCTATAAAGCCTTAAACATCTCAGGACCGCAATACCTCAAGGACCACCTATTCTCATATAAACCAAGTCAGACACTGCGACCATCAGCTGAGGCCCTTTCTTCATCTGCCTCCTACACAAGAGGTCCAGAGGGTGGCAACATAAGAATGGGCCTTTTCTGCGGTGGCTCCCCATTTGTGGAATGCTCTCCCCAGGGGGGCTCGCCTTCTACCTTCATTACATAACTAGGCAAAATCATTTCTTTATTACCAGCCTTTTGACTGATTAACATTCCATGGTCTTTTAAGTGTGTTTCTGGGAAAGGGGGGGTGGTTATTGGTTTCTTTTGGTTTCATTATGTATTTTGTGTTCTCGTTTTGTATTTTTATGTTGTGAACCCCCTGTGATCCTCAAATGGTGGTTTTTTTAAAATTATTATTATTATTATTATTTCCTACATCCCAGTTGTTAGGAGCATTTTCAGCAAAAAAAACCCTGAATTTGCTGCAATTTGTGCAAACTGCAATTTGAAAAGGTGCAATAATGAAGCTTGGGTGCTTTTATCTGTGTTTAAGTAATATATGGAACTAAAAAGGTTTCACAAAAGTAAGGCACAGCCTCCAGCCTCACAACACCTTGTAAAAGGTGTTAAAGTTGTTTGCCTAAGGAAGCAGCTATCAAAGTCATCTGACAACTGGCAAACTACAGTTCAGAGGTTGAGCACCTGCTTTGTGTGAAAAGGTCCCAGATGCAATCTCTGGGATAACCAGTTAAAAGGATGTCAAGAGGAGGTGACAGGAAAGACCTTCTACCTGAGACACATCTACCAGCCAATGTAGCCAATACTAGGATAGATTTACAAATAGACGGACTGGTGTAAATTGGCTTCCTATGTTCCAGTTTATAAACTGAATCACAAAGGGTGCGCCATACTCCCCACCCCACACAATAGGGTGAAACCACTTTGTGTCTGCTTCCCAGTGCATGTAACTTTTTCTCTTTTTTTGATAGGGGAGGAGAAGAATACATTATGAAGTATATACTTCCCATCTCAGAAACTGACAGTGACATTCCATTCTGAACATGAGAGACCAGCAGAGGCTAAAACTTAAAAAAAAAAAAATGACAGACTGGCCATTTGTCATGATAGATACTAGTCTAAGGATGGAAAATGTGGTGCCCTCCACAGTTTGTTGGAACTCCAACTCCCAACAGCCTTGACCACTGGTCATGCTGGCTGGGGCTGATGCAAATTGGGAGTCCAACATTTAGAGGGTGACAGGTTCTTCATCCGTTTCATGTATGTTCCCAGTGGAGAGAAGTTTTTGTCCTCCCTCTCATATAAAACTAGAACTAAGGGTCACTCAGTGACCAGTAGTAGGTTCAGGACTCATATCTTAGGGCTTCTTAGGGATTCACTACTACTATTATATGTAATGATTAGCACCAGCTTACATTATTGAGTGTGCCTGTGTGTAAGAACAGGGAAGACCTGCTAGATCAGACCAAAGGCCCATCTAGTCTAGCATTCTGTTCTCATAGATGCCAATGAGGAGCCCACAAGTGGGACATGTACATAAAGGTAATTTCCCAATCGCGAACCCCAGCAACTGGCATTCAGAGGCATACCACCTCTAATAATGGAGGCAATATCACCATGACTAGTGGCTATTATTCTCCATGAGTCGGCTTGATCCCCTTTTAAAGCTGTCCAAGTTTGTGGCCATTTTAATGGTGACTGCATTTTAAACCATTTGACTTATTTTGCACCTCTCAGCTTAATACTCAGATAAAAATGTAACGACCTTTCAAAAATCCCAAGGGCCCCTCGCTGGCCAGGAATGCAAGAGTCCAAAAGCTTTTTCTAGCAGAGTTGGCAAAAACTTTACAGCTAGTTCAGCAAAACAATTAGCCATCACTTCTACTGGAGGACTAAACCTCTCAAAAAAGCTACTCAGGCCTGCTGGGTACCACTCCTCTATCTTCATGCCCTCCACTTTTTCTCTTGCATCTTCTATCCTAGTCCCTGCCAGACAAATACCAAATCATTGGGTGGAATTAATTCCAGGAATATTATCTAAAACAAACCCAAGCAAATATTTTTGATTGGCTTCATGTGTTTTCTATGTTTCCTTAGCACACAGTACACACAACCATATAAAAGCTCCACAAACCAGACGGATAAATTAATGGGAAGCCAAAGCTGGCCTTTAAAACTATTAAGGGCAATGCATGTTACCTTTTGAATTAAAATCTGACCACCTTCGACAAAAATCTCACCATGACTAAGATGACAACTGAAACCAGGTCAGAGATTAATGTATGCAAAGTTAACTTAGAAGCATCCAGGACAGAGAGAGTATGTGTGAATACTCATAGAGAGTATGTGTAAAATTTTACGTTCTGTAACAGGGAAAGAGACAGGCAGAGGCCTGGTGTCTATCATCTTAATACAGACTGGTAACCGTTTTAAATTTAAATGAAAGCAGCAGTACCAAGCATCTGATAGCTATCAAGTTAGGCATCAGTCACAAAACCACATTTTTTCCTTCATACTGCTACAGCTATGGAAGCTGTATGACAGAGACGCTTAAATACCTTCCATCGTCATCATCTATTTCTATAGAGTTGAATATCCACTTAGCACTTTATAATAAATAAAAATTCACAGCAGTCACTGTGTGCAGCCAGTAAGATGGAGACAAAAGGAAGAGGAGGATGGAAGGACTAGGGCAAAAGCTTTAAAATCTTTGCTCCATACAGAGAAACATCAAATTTCACAGTAAGAAATATTACATAATATAATACACAGAGAGATATGTACAATATAAAAAGGCAACTCACAGAGTCCTACAACCCCACCCTCGAAAATTCAACTTGAGCAGGTACAGACACAACTATGAAGATGCAAGCAGGCCATGACAATTAGCAGACAACTCCATGAAACCCGGTAAGCATTTGCACTAAAGCCATTGATTCCAAAATAGTATTTTTTGACCTTCTGCCCCATCCCTGATTAAGCTCCTAGAGGACTGTCGGATCATCATCCCAATATGGCTGCCCCGTAATTGTGCTGTGCTGGATATAGAGGAAAGGGGGGGGGGGAACGCATCAAAACAAAACGGCAGCTGTTTATGGCAGAGAAGAGGAAAAGCTGGGGGGAGAGGTAGGGAAAAGAGAAACACAGAGGTTCCTGCATTTCCCAAACAAGTCACTGCTGTAGGGAATTGGGGTTGGGGAAGAGACCGAAATTAATATAGAATGAAGGAGAATTCTGCTTCAAACCCCGCCCTGCTTAAAAGATGAAGCTGCAACAGAGCTTCAGCGAAAAAGGATGCAAACACTGAAAACTGCTCTCTTAAAATAAATATGAGGCTACGGGTCCCACTCAGGAGAAGGTTCACAGTGGGGAAACTGGAAGCAGAACTGATGGAGATGGGGGGCTGAGATTCAAAGGGATTTCTTTATTGAAGGAAGTATTTACTGAGATTTGCAGAGATTCACAAAATATATCTGTGATGGAGCTAGGGAGCTATGAAGTATAAATGCTTTATTTTGAGGGGTGTCACTGACAACCACCATCACAGCAACTTCCTATGATGGTTATGTTGTTGGGATCTTAAATTAGATGTCACCAGGGAAGTGGGGGGGGGGGGGATTGGAGACAGGGAGATAAATAAAGAAAAAAGAAAGATGATTCAAATTTGGCTAGATTGAGAGGCATTCTCTCTGAATATTTAGAGACCAGGCAATCAAGAGATCTCAAACTATGTATGGTCCCAATATAAAAATGCCTCTAGGAGGAACTTGGAATTAGTAATAAGAAGGGGGACTGTAAGGAATCTCCATTTGGAACTGACTGGGGGGAGGGGGGAGAAAAAGTGGAACTGGCAAAGGAAAAGAAGTCAATAGGATGACGGGGTTGTTCCTAGTCTGTTCAAAGGAGAGGAAGGAGAGTGCAAGGAAATTGCTGATTACAATAAATATACAGTATACAAGAGACATGTTTATTTGTTTAGCTGCACAGATATAGCAGGGCTGGAAAATCACAGTCTTCTAACTGCTAGGAATTTAAAGAGGTTTTTAGTTTCTAGCTATGTCTGTATTCTGCAGTTCAGCACACAATCTTGTGAGTCAGTGATACACTTAGGCATACTTAATCCATACCTTGTATATATACACAGCTACCATGCATAAATTATGTGCTATTATCATACACACACCTCTGCCCCCATTCTCCCAATGACACATCCCATAGAGATTCCCACCCCCTAAATGCCTCAGCCAGCTAGGATCCAACAATATCTTTGGAGCACAGGTATTTTGAATTTAAAGGTTAAAGAAAGGCCTCCTCTTACACTTACTGAGGTGTAAGCCATCAGTGGAGCTAACACCTACTTAAAAGAGGCATAAATGGAAGGTCATTTGTAACACATGCATGTATGTATGTATGTATGTATGTATGTATTCCAGACCCTAACATTCGGGCGGGGGGCAGGGAAAATATGGTTTAAAAGCCAAATACATGATTATACTTAATATTAATTTGTTATTACTACATCTTATATTGAGCTGATTATATTTTATTATGCCTCTGATGTTTTGCAAGTGGCAGTATGAAAACCATGATCATTAATTATTATTAACAACTATTATCATTTCACTACTAATACTAATCACACTATGGCCACCATCCTCTTGGATGTCACTTGGGGTCATATGTTTGCCGGGGAGAAGCCCCCCCCCTATAGATTAATATGGAAGGAGTGGGGTGTCATCACCTGACCAAACCAGGGATCAACCATATCCACCTTTGTGTACCCCATCCCTCCATCCACCTGATCCCCTCTATTGGGGGGGGGCTGAAAACAGTTGGAGGAAAGACAGGGCAAGGAGAAGGGGGAGAGACAGAGGATAATTGGGGGGGGGGGAGAAATGGCAATCCCCTTCCCGCACATGCAGATCCATCTACATTATCCCTTCCTGGGTGGCTTTTTGGGGGGGGTGGAGTGGCCGCCCACATAGGAAGCTGCTTTATACTTCTGAGTCAGGCCATTTGGCCCAACAGTTCAGTATTGCCCGCTCCGACTGGCAGCAACTCTCCCGGGGTGAGTGTTCAAAGACAGGCCAGCCCTACCTGGAGATGCTGCCAAGGGCTTTGGCCCTTTTTGAGGCAGATGCTCCGACCGCGGAGCCACAGCCCCAATGGAGAATTTGGGGACAGGGCGGGGTGGGGAGGGGGAAGTCGGGATTGAGACCATATGGATGAAAAGGAAAGGGGGGAAGGGAGGCTTCAAGGATGAGCCCCTCCCCCCACCAGCTCTTTTCCCTCCCTTCCCCCCACCCTCTCACGTGACCAACAACCGCCCGTCACCCCCACCCCTTTTACCTCAGTGCAGTCAAGGGCGGAGGCGAAACCGGCGCCGCCGTCAAATCAGCAGCCTGGCGGGGGACAACAAGCGGCGACGAAGCCAGCGGGACAGAGGCCGCCCAGCCCCATCACGGAGCCCCCAGGCCGGGGAAGAGCGGCATCACAGAAAGGAGCGGCGGGGCGGGGAGAGGACGAGGATAACAAGAGGGATCGAACCGCCTGACAGGAGCGTCGCGGCTACACTGGCAAGAGAAGGGGCTGGAATCGATTCTCTCCACCCAGAGGGAAAGGCCCCGCCCCCGTACCCGCTCGACGACCTCCAATCAGACGCGGGGAGATGTCGGCTCGCCGGGCGAATACGGAAGCTGATAGGCGGCTTGAGCTGTCGGTCCTCAAGCCGAGGTGGGAGGGGTCTGTGGAAAGGATTCACCTGCCAATCTCGGGGTGCCTCTCGGCCAATCCAATTAAGGAAAGGCATCGCGAAGGTGGGACGGCAGCGGCGGAGGCAGCCAATTAGAGTTCGAAAAAGGAATTATTTCTCTATAGCTCTCAGAGCTCTGGCCTAAGAATGCTCCTCTGGAGTCCTTTCGGCGACTGCGTAGGAATACGCGGGTGCTCCCTCTTGCGGAGGAAGAAAGTAAGCCGATGACGGAACCTTCCGCAGGGAGCTATAAAAAGGGAGGCGATGGAGTTCACTCATCCAGTAGATGCTTGTCCTTTTTTTTTTTTTTTTTTTTTTTTTACCTCAGTGGAGGGGAAATTCGGTGGAAGATTGTGCTTTTTATTGAGAGAGACATAGAAGGGAGAGCTTTACGTCACGAATCTACTGGGGAAGCTGAGTTTTATCAAAGGGATTCAGACGTTTTAGGAAGATAAAGGCTGAGAGTGGCTCAGAGAAAGGGCGGAAGGAGCACTACCAGTTCGCAAGTTACCCCTCCACACACACGTGTAAAAATGAATGTGTGAATGCAATAACCGTGTTTGCTATCATAGAGAGGGGCTGTACAGTACACTCGAGTTTCCCGTGGCTCCTGCCCTCACTAGTACACTTGGAACCAATCCCAAGTTTTCTACTGTGTAAATGTGTGAAGCAACCTTGGGAGACAAGATTGGGAAGAAAAACCTAAAGCACAGGTTGCAAGAGGTCTAAAAAATAAATATCTTCCTTCTTTCCTCTAATGCCCCTTCAAGCATACCTATTTAAAAAACCTTACAGCTTTTAACTGGAAGGAAGTTGTAAGGAATGTTGTATTATTTTATTGTTGTTAGCCGCCCTGAGCCCGGCTTCGGCTGGGGAGGGCGGGATATAAATAAAATTTATTATTATTTTTTTATTAAGGGAGGATTTAAAATTCCAATAACTGAGTCAAATAGAGGGGGAAGATTAAATTAGGACTTTAAAAAAAATGTTTACCACACATTTTTGTTGGCTCAGGATGATCACACCCGTTTCATCCTCAGGACCACTCTGTAAGGTTGGTTAGGCTGAGAGAGTGACTGCCCCAACTAGCTTTCAGATAAGCAAAAGCAAATGATGAGGATGCAATAAATATTATAAAGGGGCTGATAACAAAATGTAAATTAGGAAGGGAAGATCATGGAGAGGGCATGACTGTGGTTAGTGGAGTGATCTACATAAGGCAGTGCCAAAAGGGGGCAAGTGGCTCCCCAAAACAAGGAGGTTGCTCACCACCCCATTGCTGAACTGTCATTAACATATACTTAGCACTTTCTGTGCCCTCCATTTCCCCCCTCATAACAACATGGGCATAGCCAGGATTTGGGGGGGCAGGACTTTTGTTGGGAGCAGAACTGAGCTATCCGTGACACAACTGGTCAGTTAGTTAATTTTTTAAATTATTATTTACTTGATCGGGGGGCGGGAGCTGCACCCCCTGCCCCTCTCTGGCTATGCCCACACGTAGCACCACTCATGGTATTAATCATCCTCCATAAAGTGCTGTGGATGTGAGTAATAGAAAAGGAAGTAAACCCTCTCCCCATCACCACTATGCAGAAAATTTAAATAAATGGTTGAAGGTACTCAGGTGATTATGGAAGGAAACAACCATTGCATGCTGAATGTCCTAGATTAAGATGAGGATTAGTTAAGAACTTCTGGCCCGTGGACCTAATCAGGCTTAATTTGGCCTGTTTTGCCTATGCTTGATCCCATTTGTTGTTCCTTTCCAAGTGAAGTTTGCATTGGGTGCCAGGTTTAAACATTGGATCCCGATCAGATCCGCCCAAGTGGATCTGATGCCTGCCAAACAATTTAAATGGTACCAAATGCAAACCGTGCTTGCGAGGGAAGAACTGGGAGCACACACTGATCTCTCTGAAATGTGGCTCCTGGTTGGCATCGTTCAAATGGATGTTGAATGCAAGCTGCACTGCTTTTAGGTGGGGTTGAATCTACCTGAGTTATTGGCAGGTGGTTGATTCTGTCCACCAGTCAAATGTGGCCCACGGAGGGCTGACTACAGTTTATCCTGGCCCTCCAGTTGAAAGGGGTTCCTCATCCCTGAGTTAAAAGGGTAAGACAGCATCAGATAGGCAGCGATGGTCCTTTCCTAAGACACAGGAGAAACAGGGTGCCTGCGCCTCTCCAGATGTTGTTAGATTCCAGCTTCCATCAGTTCCAACCAATGGGGCTAAAGCTCTGAGATGATGGGAGTTGAAGTCCAGTAACATCTGGAGGGCCATACATTTCCCATCCCAGGGCTGAATGAACCAATAACCTGACTCGGTATAAGAGAGGGGGGAAATGAAATGGGAAGAAGATTAAATCCGAAGGGCATGGGTAAAATAAATATTTTATTGGCTCACTGCATATCAAAATATACTTCAGGTTTCAAGCATGCCACAGAACAGAGTGGTATTTTTGTAAGTGTCCTTTAATATTTAAAAATGTGATGTACCAATAAAATAGTTTTGTGTACCCTCCAGATTTCCCCCATTATTTTGATTTCTCTTGACATGACATATGACCGCTTAATATGGATTGTCTCCAACTAAGTCCTACTCAGAGCAGACCCATTGAAATTAATCTGAATTAGGGCTTGCCCACATTTTTGCTTGCCCCACTGCTTTCTTCCAGAGAAACTTGATCTTTACCACTGAATCAAAGCAAACATCAACTGGATTTTCCGTTGATTGACATTTGCTCTGATTCAGTGGTAAAGAGTGCGGTTTCCCAAGGGAAGCAGCAGGGCAAACAGAAAACTACTCAGACCTCCTGTCTCTAGAAAGCATGGAACAAGTGGAAAACTGCTTGGACCCATGCTTTCTATGGGATAACCAGCCTCATATAATCAATAATGCTTAAGTCTATCAATGCATAAAGGGGTTAAGACCATAGAGTAAGCTGTCCTGCCAAGTTTAGCTCACCTTGGAAGGGATTAGGTAATAAAGCTTTCGTTCTCCTTCAGCCTACCTGAGCTCAACATGTGAGGAGGTTTGAGTTGGTTGCCCCAAGCTCAGACCACATGGCTCTCACAAACCACTGTTGAGTTCCTATACCAATAATTTAGGAACTTTCACCACTTTGCAACTAAATTAAGTTTTACTGCCTGTGCAACCTTTCTGACTGAAGTGTGGAAAAGAACACGAACATAACCTTTGGTGAGTTTGTAAGTAAATAATTATTTTATTTACTAAATGTGTGGTCTTTTCCTATGCTGGAGAGTTTTGGAACTCACAAGGTCTAACAGCCTATATTTCTGCACTTTAAAGGTAAAGGGACCCCTGACCATTAGGTGCAGTTGTGACCGACTCTGGGGTTGCGGTGCTCATCTCGCTTTATTGACTGAGGGAACCGGCGTACAGCTTCCGGGTCATGCGGCCAGCATGACTAAGCTGCTTCTGGCGAAGCAGAGCAGCGCACGGAAACACCGTTTACCTTCCTGCCGGAGCGGTACCTATTGATCTACTTGCACTTTGACATGCTTTCGAACTGCTAGGTTGGCAGGAGCAGGGACCAAGCAATGGGAGCTCACCCCGTTGCGGGGATTTGAACCACCGACCTTCTGATCGGCAAGTCCTAGGCTCTGTGCTTTAACCCACATCGCCACCGCACTTTACTTTGCTGCATATTTTGTGATTTTAAATATCTGCTGGGGTTCTGTCACCAAGGAATACTTGCTCCAAACCTGGATCCTGACATCCAAGGAATTATTGTTTTATACCTATTCCCCCCCCCCCCTGCACCAACACTTTCCAGGTGCAGGACTTCTTTGCAAGTATGGATGGGCCCTTAGTAATATTAATTGATTTCAGTGGATCTACTCTATATAGAATTAACACTGGAGTCAACCCTGTTTCTGCTATATGCTTCTTGCCTCTAGGGCTACATACGCACTGTAAATCTAAAACACATGGATGCCTGCCAAATAATAATCATAAACATGGGAACTGTAGTTTAAGGGGTAGCCACAGTTCCCAGGATTACAGAATTTGGGAGAGTGATGTGCCTTAAATGTATGGTGTGTATGCAGCCTTCGTAAGCAACTAGGGGGCCATCTGGTTTGATTTAGTACTCCTGTGGGCCCTGTTTGTTCATCTCTGTAGCAAATCACATGCTTTTTGAGGCATGTGGGGTCACGGGAGAGAGTAGACTGCTTGCTAGTTCATCTTAGCTGCCCTCCTGCCTCTTACAATTAGTCTCATCTTGAAATCCTTGTCCCACTAACAATCAGATGTATCCTGGAGGCAGCTCTCTTTATCTCGTGGAACATGACATGTCAGGTGTTATAACTATATAGTAGCTGGAAGGGGGGAAATAAAAGTATGTAACCAAGAGAGAGATCAACCCCACTCAACAACATCTAGAATTTGATAGCTGAGTGTTAAGCAAGGATACAGTAATTTCATTTCTTTAGTACCTAGTGTTTTGTATATTTTTTTCTCCTATTAGTTTTTCTGGTATTTCTGCCTGCCTCTAAATTATTGGGATTAAGAGTGTTAGTCTAGGGGTTATCAGACTTTCTAACCCCAGGGCCCAGTTGAGAGGACAGAAATGGTGGCAGATGGAAGCAGAGTTGGCCAAAAATGGAAACAAGAGGAATTACTGACTTTGAGCGAGTGGAGAATGAAACTTATGGATTATGCAGAACTGGACAAAATGACTGGAAAAATTAGATATCAGAAAGATCACAAATTCATTGAGGACTGGGGAAAGTTTACGGAATATCTGGAAACTATATGTGATGAACAGACAACGCTAGTGAGTTTTAAAGAGGCTTTGTGATAATATAAGGTATATTGTAAGAATGGAACTGAGACGGAATGTTAATTTCAAATCGGCAATATTGCATAGAAAATGCGTAAAGATATAAAAAATTGATGATTGAGGGAGGTGCGGGTGGAAGTTCAAAAAATTGTAAATTTGTAAACACGGTTGTCAAAATTATTTGTAAAAGAAAACTTAATAAAAATTTATATATAAAAAAAAAAGGAAGCAGAGTTGGCCATAATCATTTGGCCATTACTGACATTGCTTTCTAGCGGTATCTAACCTATATCTGGAAATTCCTTCACCATGGCATTTTCGTTGTGGCAAGTAGCTCCACAGCTCAGCTTTCTTTAAGGTCAGTATAAGCCTCCCGAATTTAGGCAAGTTTGCTGATGTAGAGGCTCTAAATGGAGACGACTTTTTATTTTCCCCTCACCACCCACCCCACAGGACTCCTAAAATATATATACCTATCTTCTGCAATTTCTTATCCCATTCTCCTTTCATATTCAACTTGTACCTTATCTCCACCCACTCCCAGTTCATCCCTCTTTCTGTGACACCTTCCCTCTTACCCCTTTCTTTCTGTCACGTTTGTTTATTATGAATGATAATAACAATTTCATTCAATTGGTAATGGTAATAATGACCCTTTATTTCACTTTCTAACTTTGTCCCAACACTGGCAACCCAGCCAGATGGGTGGGGTTATTGTATTGTTTTTATTGTTATTTCCTCTGAAAGTGGGTCAAGGCCCATTGGTGAGTCCTGTTTGAGAAATACATTAAAATATTTGACGTAATACATGTGACGCACCAGGAGTTTCCGATTATTGAAGAAACTTGTTACCCATCTTTTGTAAGCATTTGCCCCTGCAGAAGAGAAGGGGGTTTATGCCCAATTCAAGGACTGTTCCTCAGATCCAGCAAGCTGGCATTTTACTCTCTGCCATGCTCATAACTCTTTTCTTCATATGAATATTAAAGCAGGCTTTGTTCAGGAACTGCTGTATAATCTAAAGATATGGCTGTGCCCCTTTAAAAATGTATGGCGTCTTGGTTTCTATTTTAGCCTGCCGATTGATTTGTGGCTGCTGACCATCCCAGAACTCTATCCAGGGAACAGATCCTTTTTGCTAAACACTCAGCTTAGCTTGGGACAGCTGTGATTAATTTGCCTTTTAAGTGGTTGGGGGAGATTGGGGTTTCAAAAACGTATTTCTTGCAGAGTTGCTGAGATTTCAAAACAAAGTTGGGCTCTCAAGATCAGGGTGGGGAACCTTCTTTAAAAGCCTGAGGGCCACATTCACTTGTGGAGAAGCTTCTAGGAGCCACATACCAGTGGTGACTGTGGCCAGAATCAAAATTGGGTTCAGCAGCAGGCGACAGTAAGCTGCATTCAATCCATGTAGAAGCCACATATTTTTACACCCAAACACATCTCTCCATCCCAAGAGATGGGATCCTAAGAGAGGGGCAAACAAATTCCAGAGCACAGGTTCAGTAACTAAGAAATCCCATCTCTTAGGATTTTCCTCATTGTGGCAACATTTCATGTTGGATGTGCATCATGCATTTCTGGTTTTAAAATGATGTTTGTTTTGTGTAGAGTTATTTACACCAGCTGCTTGCTTGCCCTGAACCCATTAAGTTAGAATGGAACATAGGTCGGTCACCTCAATATGAAAGGGATATGCTTATTCTGTTTAGGCTGATGTGTTTTATCAATCTAATCTATTTAATGTATCCCATTGTGCTTTGACATTGTAAAGGTAAAGGACCCCTGGACAGTTAAGTCCAGTCAAAGGCAACTATGAGGTTGCAGCACTCATCTCGCTTTCAGGCTGAGGGAGCCAGCATTTGTCCACAGACAGCTTTTTGGGTCATGTTGCCAGTAGGACTAAACCACTTCTGGTGCAATGGGACACCGTGACAGAAGCCAGAGTGCACAGAAACAGTGTTTACCTTCCCGCTGCAATGGTACCTATTTATCTACTTGCACTGGCATGCTTTCAAACTGCTAGAAGCTGGGACAGAGCAACAAGAGCTCACCCCGTTGTGTGGATTCAAACTGCTGACCTTTTGATCAGCAAGCCCAAGAGGTTCAGTGGTTTAGACCACAGCACAACCTGTGTCGCATTGACATTGTATCCTGCTTTGGGCCTACTAGTGGTGAATAAACAGGTAATGATTTTTAAAAAATAAACCAATACCAGCAGAATGGCTAATGAGGGGAATAATTTTAAGTAAGTGTGGTATTTGATTTTTCAATTTATAAATAGGGAGCAGACGATGTCAGACCTTCAAGTCACAAGTTTATTATTAGAAGAACTTACAAACTGCTTCATTTTTTAAAATTTGAAAGTGATATACTATGGAAGACAGTATATCTTGATTTGATTTGATTTGCAAATCTTGATTTGATTTGCAATTCAAAACAGGGCTGTATCCACCATCTGTCTGGCACCATCATTACACAGCTTCCAGAAAATGCTGAACACATACCACCTTTACCCTGGCTTTTGATATGTGAGTGGCCTGTTTTTTAGGACCCACTTAATTTTATGACTGTAAATAATAAGCTGTTTGAAATACTGTGTTTTAGTGTCAGAATCCACCCTGGGACCTTAGAGTGAAGGGCAAGTAAGAAATAAATAAGAAATATTACATAGTCGTACCTTGACAGCTTAGTTCTCAAACGTTTTGGCTCCTGAACGCTGCAAACCCAGAAGCGACTGTTCCGATTTGTGAACTATTTTTGGAAGGCGAATGTCCTACGGTTCTTCCGCGGCTTCCAATTGGCTACAGGAGCTTCCTGCAGCCAATCAGAAGCCGCACCTTGGTTTCCGAACGTTTTGGATGTCGAATGGACTTCTGGGACGGATTCCATTCGACTTCCAAGGTAAGACTGTACTAAAGTCAAACAAGCACATTTCCAACTCTGATTCAGCAGCCCACACAACCACCCACCTGCAGCATGCATACAACATATGTGAAGGAGACATACACACTGAAGGGTTATTGTGAATGTGTATCACCATTTATTGTAGTTCAAGAATCAGGAACTGAACAGAGGACACTGTCAGCAAAAAGAAAAAGAAAAAAAGAAAACATTTCTTTTCAGGCTTTTTTTTTTAAACACTGTGGTTTCAAATCCTTTTTAAAAAGGAAATTCAAGTATCTTTAAGCAGGGGGCAGTCATACAAAAATGTTTCGTCTTTTTTATATAGTTTCTGTGTTTTTCTTTAAAAAAAAAAGCAAGTCTACATTTTTTTCTGCACCTTTTTTTTTTTTTTTGCTTTGGTAAGGCCAAGCCATGGATACAAAACTGGTACGCAACATAAAAATGGATATTCCTGCCTTCACTGGTAGGTGCTGAGACTTAAAATGATCTGCCCCGCTTGGGAAACAAACTCTTAAAAGACTCAGAATCATCATCATTTAGCTTATTAGATCTCTGGCTTTAAAAACAACAAAAAAACCCTAAAGCGTTTAAGCGTCTCCCAAAAGACAAAAATCCAATGTGCAAAAAGAAAAGAAAAGAAAAAGGCAGGGGCAGCGGGGGAGAGAAAAGGAAATATGCCATTGTGGATTACTCTTCTCATGTATGGCTGACCAAATAAAAATAAATGAATATGTGTAATAGAAAAATATGATTCCCTCCCCAAGATTAACACTTGTTGCAGGCACACTTATCTTTTCAAGATTATGTTCTCTTGGGGCTAGAGAAGGATTTTTTTTTTTTTAATATACAGGGAACATTTGCTTCACATTACAGAAAAAAAAACCGGAGAGGGTAGTGTAGGAAAAGTTAACAGGGAAGAAAAAAAAAGTGTGTATGTGTGATGGGGGTCACTTTAGCAGCAAAATGTTCAAGGTTTCAACCACAATCAAATTAACGGAGACCTGGCAATATTTTTAAAACAAAAACAACACAACATGTTGAGGGTTTTGCTTCCCTGATCCACATGTCTTCCAGGTTTTTTTTTTTTTAATTTAAAAAAAAGGAATTCAAGCTGTATAAACCCCAATTATGAGATGTCAGAGGATTTTTGCCTCATAACAAGAGCCAGCTTCCTAAACCTATCCCCCACAACGTTATCGACCGGCGTGTTTGATCACTTAAATATATGTACAAGAATTAAGCTGCTTTTTAAATTTTTTGTTGTTCCTTCTCTTCATCCACATGCTTTTATGTCGTTTTGCAGCAGGAGGAGGAGCAGCAGCAGCAGCAGCAGCAGCAACAGGCACTGTGTGAGCTCCAGCCCAGCCAGCTTCCACTTCCAAAAGAATCAGCACATTCCCCCACGCCTCAATCCCCTTCGTCCTGCTCTTCACAGTTGACCTTGGCATGTGTGCTGCCAGGCAGGAGGAGGGTCCTCAATGGTCAGTGTTCTGTTTGTCTCTCATCCAGGCTTGGATTTGCTCTTTAAGCTCTGGCACTGAGTAGGGGGAGTAAAGAGGGGGAAGGAAAGTTAAACACAAAATACCTCACCGTAACAAAGCTCAGTGGTTGAGCATCTGCTTTGTGGGCAGGAGGTCCTGTGTCTAATCTCCAGGTTGGGCTGGGAATATTCCCTGCCCGAAAAACTGGAAAGCCACTGCCAGTCAGTGCAGAAACAATGCTGAGCTTGATGGTGTGGCACAGTATAAGGCAGCTTCTCGTGTCCACTCAGAGCACACGGAACAACGAACATCACAAACATTTTAAAACATCAGAGAAGCATTCATGTGCAAAGTACTCCTAAAATGAAACGGGACAGTGCCTGTCTGACTTCTAGTGGGAGCGAGTTCCACAAAAACAGCTCCTCAACACTGAAGACATATAATAATAACAATAACAATAACAATAATTTATTTATACCTGGCCCATCTGGCTGAGTTTTCCCAGCCACTCTGGGCAGCTCCCAATCAAGTATTAAAAACAGGGCTGCCTTCAGATGTCTTTTAGAGATAGGATAGCTACTTATTTCCTTCACATCTGAAGGGAGGGTGTTCCACAGGGTAGACGCCACTACCGAGAAGGCCCTCTGTCTGGTTCCCTGTAACCTTACTTCTCGCAATGAGGGAACCGCCAGAAGGCCCTTGGTGCTGGATCTCAGTGTCCGGGCTGAACGATGGGGGTGGAGACGCTCCTTCAGGTATACTGGACCGAGGCCATTTAGGGCTTTAAAGGTCAGCACCAACACTTTGAATTGTGCTCGGAAACGTACTGCGAGCCAATGCAGATCTCTCAGGACCGGTGTTATGTGGTCCCGGCGGCCACTCCCAGTCACCAGTCTAGCTGCCGCGTTCTGGATTAATTTCCAGATTTCCATGATTTCTTGTTGGTGCGAGTTGTGCTTTTGGTCCATGGAGTACCACAAATAGTGCTCTCCCCCAAAGATGAACTCAGTGATTGACTTGTATAGGGCAAGAAGGTCCTTAAAGTACCCTGGGCCTAAGTAATTTGGGGACTTTATACAGTAGCACAAGAAACGTGAATCTGGCCTGGTATCAGATAGGAAGCCAGTGCAGACTTTAAGGGAGAGCTGGGCACATTAATGGAAGAGCAGAGGTGCATCAATGACTGCCAGCCATGACAGGCTGAGTTGGCCATACTGCACTATATGGCCCAAGCAACATTCTTATGCAGGTGACATATCAGCAGATGAGGAAATTCAGTTCCTCAAGACAACAGCAGAAGCACAGAGCAAGGGTGATCCTTCAGATGTTGCCAGACTACAATTTCATGGTTGCCATGGACAGTATTTTTCAGCTATCAGAGCTTCCATCTGTAGAGATTGCAGAGTTTCGCAGAGGGATCCCTCCCTGCTTAAAAAGCAGACAACCTTCTGCTGAATTTGTTTCATTTGGGGCCGTTTTGTGTGTGATGGTTTTATTTTTGTAACTCTGGATTTTTATTGTTGAAAGCTTAGAATATAAATAAATGTAAGTGAACATCTTGACAAAAGATTTTGGTGTGTCAGATTGCTCTACTATAGGCCAAAGTCCAAGAGAAGGTTGTGGGTTTTTTTTGCTTATTTATTGTATAAAAGTATTAGTCTGGAAAAAAAAATCACCAGCTATCAGCTCCCTTACTCTATTTTGCTTAGGCCACAACACAAGTTTCTCTACCTGGTTCCAGCATGTTTTCCGTTAGTGTTTGCCGATTGAATGGATCTGTGGAGGAATTCAAAAGGTGCCGGAGGATGATAGATCTATCCATGATGGTCCCAGATGGCAACCTGACAGGGTCGCTCATCAATGTATCCATGAGTGGATCTGGAAGGAAAGGTTTAAGATCATCAAAACTTTAAACTTCAGACTCACTTGCAAACATTCCCAGAGAACGGAAGGCCAGAGAGGTGTTTTTCTTAAGAACAACCTCACACTGACAGAGGTATCATTGGTGCACCTTGAGTGCATCTATAGAGTTTTCTAAAAAGTAAGAAAAAGAAAAAAGCATCTGGAAAATCTAAACCAACTTGCTCTTCTGCACAAGTTCAGCATAAAATTTATTTATTTCTTAAGGGTTGCATCCAATTAAGTCACATTCAGAGTAGACTCATTGAAATTAACCAAAGTTAGTCATGGCCACTACCTTCAATGGGTCTACTCTAAGTAGAAGTAGCATTGGAAACAATCCTAAAAAGTTAGCCCCTCTTTCAATTTTAGCCCCACTGATGATTCCTGGGTGAAGCTGCAGTATCCCCACAAAAATCTACTTGCCTCTAAACTCGTCAGGAGCGTCACTGTAGTCAATTTCAGCTCGGGCATTCTTGGCAACGATTTCTTCCACCTTTTCGGCTAGCAGCTTGAATTTTTCTATTGCTATTGTCGACTTGATTCCAGCTTTCCTCATCTTTGAAATGACCTCCTCAAATAGCTCCTTGCTGTAGGACCTCTGCAAAGACAGAAAGCACCATAATGATCGCATGCGCTACCAAGACCTGCCAAAGCCATAAGCTCAGCGGCAGAGTGTTTGCTGAGCAAGCAGAAGGTCCCAGGCTCAATCCCCAGTACCCTCAGATAGGCCCTTAGCTGGAAACCTTAGAAAGCTGTTGCCAGTCTATGTAGATGCAAGGCTGAGCTAGATGGACCAAATGGGCTGACTCTGTATACAGCAGCTTGAAGACTAACACCTTACTGCTGTTTTAGGGGAAGGACCATCTGCTTGTATGCAGAAGGCCCCAGGAGTCAAGGGAGCCAATACTGAACTTAAAGAACCAACCGTTTGGTTCAGTATAAGGCAGCTCATCTATGTTTCTAAGCAGTTGTCTGTTCTGTGTTTAAAGCACTGCTGCAGGAACAGGGCACAGCAAGTCAGAGGGAGATAGCCAAGAGTTAAGTCCTTTCCCTACAGCTTTTCACCATCTCCCAGCTGAGTGTTAGTGACACGGGGAACCTGTGCAAAATGGAATAAAACTACTTTGCAAAGCTTATTCTGCCATTCTGGGCTGTTCATTCTGGTTTAGCGTATTATGGGAAAGGCAAAGTGCACTGAAGCCGCTTCCTTCAACCCCTGGAAATTTTTTAATTCAGCTACCACCCACTCTTTCAAATATATATTCACAGGGATATGGACTAGAAATGTGATATCTCTTTTTAAATGAAAGTTGAGATCCTGAGGAATCTGCATTCCATACTCAGAAACAAGTTCTTTGCTTGCTTTGCACTTCAGCGGAATCACAGCACACACAACGCTGTCTGTTCTCCTCTCCGTCTGCCCCTCTCTCGAAGTACTTTTAGTACCAATTGTTGTTTAGACGTTTAGTCGTGTCCAACTCTTCGTGACCCCATGGACCAGAGCACGCCAGGCACTTCTGTCTTCCACTGCCTCCCGGTTTGGTCAGACTCATGTTTGTAGCTTCGAGAACACTGTCCAACCATCTCATCCTCTGTCGTCCCCTTCTCCTTGTGCCCTCCATCTTTCCCAACATCAGGGTCTTTTCCAGGGAGTCTTCTCTTCTCATGAGGTGGCCAAAGTATTGGAGCCTCAACTTCACGATCTGTCCTTCCAGTGAGCATTCAGGCCTGATTTCCTGAAGAATGGATCAGTTTGATCTTCTTGCAGTCCATGGGACTCTCAAGAGTCTCCTCCAGCACCTTAATTCAAAAGCATCAATTCTTCGGCGATCAGCCTTCTTTATGGTCCAGCTCTCACTTCCATAGTACTAGATACCAGGTAATTAGTACTAGATACCAGGTAATTAATGGAAATGGGAATCTCTGCTGTGAAGCTTTCTTGAGGCACCTGTTTACACAATGTGGGGAGATGGGATGTGCAGCTAAACAGACTGTTTGGTCTGACACAGATGGCAATCCCGACATTCCTAAAATTAACACACGGTCCAAAGCGTGAGAAAGGCTATCTGCTCCTGCAATAGATAGGTTGTGTGCACTTCCATGGGCAACGATCAAGTGGCAGACGCTGCTGGCATGTAATCAGGAAGTCTTCTCCCTCCCTCCTCACCATGTCAACTCCAAAAAGCCTGCAGTAAGGAGTCACAGCGAGCAAGAGCCGGCACCTGCTGGGAGCTTGCCAGTGCGATGCAGTATCACTGCAGGATGGGCAGTGCTCCGATTCCAAGGCAGTATGGTTGCCAGATAAATATCAAATCAGCCAGCGGGAGCGGGGAGGGGAAAGCAGCTGAGAGACTGTTGTAGCCAAAATATGAAGCAACAAAGCCACGTGCAAGGAAACTCCGTTCTGGAGCAAGAAAGGGCACACACACACACACACACTTCAGTTACTAGGGATGGAAATCAGACTTTGCCCATCAGGTAGGTGCCCTCAGACAGGGTTGCACAGCTTGCTCTGAACAAGCAGAGCATTAAAGAACTCAACCTGTGGCGGCATGACTTAGCAACATCGGTTTGTTCTTTCTCGGGGACTTTCTTTCAAATCAGCTCCACCACATCAAGCTGCTTCAGACATCTGATACAGATTTATCTGCAGTGCAGTAATCAACACACGATGTGCCCACTCCTTCCTCGACACCAACCCAGCAGGGGAAAAAACTCTATGCCTATATGGCACAGTGCCCAGCACACTCTTCTGGGCTTCATAAATTGCATGGAATTTTACAAATCGAAAGAAGAATTCAGCAAATGCTTTGGGAGAATCTCAACTTCCGAGTGGAGTAATTTTCTTCAAATCACATTTTTGAGGGGGGGTGGGGGGGAATCCAACTGTCACAAAATAATTAAGGACTAGCAGAGCACTCACCTTTTTGCCCAAAATTCTCGCCCTTTGAATATGCTATACAGCTATTTAAATTACCAAAGTTTCCCAAAAAGGCAAGCCTATTAGGGAAACGCCTAAAAATCTTTGCCAAGGTATTTATGTATCCTTACTAAAATATGAATGCACATGAGAGGTTAAGCAATGGCCATCCCAAATTGGAGAAAAACAAAACAAAATGGGCCAATATCCAACTGCTATGAAGATGGCAAAGGGAACTAAGCAAGCCCTGGGGAACCTGTGGCCCTTTCAGCTTTTGTTGAGAGACCAGTTCCCATCAGCTCCAGCTAGTTAATGGTCAGGGATGATGGGAGTTGTCATCCAAGAACATCTGGAGGGCCACAGCTTCCCCATCCCTAACTACCCATTTCTTCCCTAACCTTCTGAACACCTTTCTTTCCTGGACTCCCCCACTCACCTGGTCATCAGCTATTGCCTTTGCAAAGCGAGCGCAGTCTAGCTGTAGGTAGATGTCCGTCAGTTGGTCCAAAAGCTTCTTTGGTTCAAAGCCATACTTCTCGGGGTTCTCGACTTTCAGGTCGCGGCACTTGGGGCCGCACAGCTGCTGAAGGTTGAAGTTCAGCATTGCAGCCAATCGCGGCCCAAGCTCCTGGAAATGCCACAGCAGAAAGTATTATCATTGGAGACGAATTTTTGAATCCCCAAAAATGCTGGATGCTTAAAAATAATAATAACGCATCCACAAGCATTTTGTTGGCCACTGTGAGAACAGGATGCTGGACTAGATGGGCCAATGGCCTGATCCAACAGGCTTGTCCCATGTTCTACAACTGTGTTAATTTCCCCAATGTAGCTTTGTCCATCCCCACCACTTCCTACATCAAAACCTGTTTACTTTGTCCCAATGGGAACTAAGCCTGCTTCCTGGATTTTGTTTTTCTTGGTCACACCCTTGTAGCGTGGCAGAAGGTTGCCAATTGCCTTCAGCAGTTAGGAATCTGGATCCACATCTCATCTATTCAACAACTGCTCTTTGTACAAGAGGCACTTTTGGATTGTACGCCAGGTGGTCACTCCTGTCCCCATGGCTGCTTGCCCCCTTGCAGGCACCTACCTAGTACTTTTCAGGCTGCCCCTGGCTTGATGGCAAAGGCTTCTAGCACCATGTGGACACCCGAGAGGCCACTAACCCAAGGGTAGCCAATGTGGCGCCCTCCAGAATTTTTGGACTACAACGCCCATCAGCCCCAGTTGGGATGACCAATAGCCAGGGATGATAGGAATTGTAATACAAAAGCCCTCTTTTGCTCCAAGAAACTGTGAAGAACAAGCCTTGGTTTATTATTGTGGCTTGCCTGAAGTGAAACAAACCATGATTCCTGGTTTGGTGGCAACATTGAGCCAGGGATCGAGGTTTACTTCCTCTGTGTGCTGGTAGAGAGGAAGAAAAGGAGCCCAGATAGTTTAGGTCAGACATCCCCAAACTTGGCCCTCCAGCTGTTTTGGGACTACAGCTCCCATCATCCCTAACCACTGGTCCTGTTAGCTAGGGGTGATGGGAGGTGTAGTCCCAAAACAGCTGGAGGGCCAAGTTTGGGGATGCCTGGTTTAGGTGAACTAGACCTCTGGAGTTGTAGCCAACTGAAAGTCATGGGCCTAAGTCATGCCCATTCATTTCAATGGGTCTACTCTGCACAGGACTAGCACTGCATACAACTCCATATCTTAGCCACAGTGAAGAGATCTTACATCTGTTTCAGGCCTTACACTCTCTGGCCCTATCCATAACCTGCAGTGGCTGAGATTCCCAAAAGCTGAGAGTCTCAATTATGAGAATTTTTAAATCACAGGTGAGGCTTATGGCTGCATCCACAATAACACCGACTTTGAAGAACTTAAGCTGGCTGGGCTATGAATGAACCGCAGAGCCAGTAATGTAAGTAAAACCTGCAAATCAAGTTGCCACCTATTTTATAATTTAAAGCGCCTCATCACAAACCCCAAAGTTTATACTCACAGGTCTGAGGAAAGGCTTCTGAACTTGTTTGGTGAGGATGTGGAACATATCGACTGTTTCTGTTGCCAGGGCCAGGTAAGAGCGCGACACCCTCTCATCTTGTGCCAGCTGAGACTGCCGTGCTTGTTGCTGGTCCTAGAAGAAAAGGCGCTGCAAATCAAACTGCCTCTGCCTCAGCATCAAATAAAACAAGCAGCTGGTATAAGTTATCAAATTTCCAGCCACATCTTCCAGCAGCAAGACACCCTTGCTTCATCTCATTGCTCCCACCCCCATATCACAAAGCACCAGATGCAACCAACATTAAGTTGCTATTAATTATTTTATATACTGCTTACCTGCCAAAAATGGCTTCTAAGCAGTTTACAAATATAAAATCAATAGCAAAATCCAAACAAGACACAAATTAACAATTCAAAGTGTTAAAAACACCCACAACTTTAAAATCCAATGGAACAAGTCTGTTAAAAAACGGAACCATTAAAAGTTTAAGTTTTTAAAAAACCAAACATTAAGTTCAGGGGCATGCTCGCCTAAACCTAAGATGCTTGCACTTTCAAGAGCCAGCGAAACACCAATACTGATGGGGGTTATTTCAGTAGGGAGGGCATTCCACAATATGAAAAACACCAATGAAAAAGCTCACCTCTAGGAGTCAATAATAATCAGGCTATGGCAAAAATTAATAGGGTTCTATCTGTTGATATTTAATGCCCTTACGAGATAGTGGAGGGGAAGATGCTTTTTCAGATAACCTATCCAAAGTTATGCAGGGCTTTATGTTTAAGCAGCCAGGCCTTAAAACTGGCTCAGAGCGCAGGTTGTTGAAGGCAGGTGCCAACCCTTCTTGTGATACACTAGGGCACTTACTGCAGAGAAGGTGGGGTATACTAACTCAGAAAATGGCAGAGGAACCTCCAAAAGGAGACATTTGCTCACCCTGGGCAGCAAGTCCCAATGCTCTTTGTTTTTCATCTCCTCCTGCACTTCATGGATGCGTTTTAGGGACTCCAAACTCTCGTCCAGCAAGAACGTTGTGTCATTGATCAGCATATTGATGTAGCGAACAAATTGCTTCCCAGAGCTAGAAGAGAGAGGGAGATGGAGGGAGAGAGACAGAAGCAGAGAGTTCTAATGGAGATGGGATTCCTTGGTTCCAATATAGCAGAACGACTGAGCTGCAACCCCAGTGCTGTTACTTGGATCTGGCAGAGGTTCAAATCCCTGCTCAGCCATCTGTTACTGCTGTGCACCAGTTTCCCCGCCCACAAAATGGAAATGGAACCTACCCCACAAGACTGTTGTAAGGAACACACAAGATTTAGACTAAATGCCTTTAATACAACTATTTATCTGTAATCCTGAACTGCTACCCTGCTCTTATCCAGTGCATCAAAGTCAGATCAATTCCCCTTTGGGAAATGCCTTCCTCTCTTTAAAAATGCTCTACCCAGGGGGAGGCACAAATACCAGACTGAAATGAGAGAGAAGGGAGGCACAGATTGACTGGCAGCACCTCTCCCAACATCTCAGGCAAAGGCCTTCTATATCACCAGGTAGAGGAAAAGTAAAGGTACCCCTGACCAACAGGTCCAGTCGTGACCGACTCTGGGGTTGCACGCTCATCTCGCTCAAGAGGCCGGAAGCCGGCGCTTGTCCGAAGACAGCTTCCGGGTCACGTGGCCAGCGTGACTAAGCTACAGCTGGCGAGCCAGCACTAGTGCAGCACACGGAAACGCCGTTTACCTTCCCGCTGGAGAGCGGTCCCTATTTATCTCCTCGCACTTTGAGGTGCTTTCGAACTGCTAGGTGGGCAGGAGCTGGGACCGAGCAACGGGAGCTCACCCCGTCGCAGGGATTCGAACCGCCGACCTTTCGATCAGCAAGTCCTAGGCTCTGTGGTTTAACCCACAGCGCCACCCGCGTCCCTATCTTTTTAAACTGGAGATAGTGGGGATTGGACCTGGGACCTTCCCCATGCAAAGCAGGTGATCTCTAACCCACTGAGCTATGGTCTCACCACAAAAGATGAGGGCCAGTCCAGAAACCCTTAAGACCCAGCCCCCGCCATGCTGAAAGCCTTCTAACTTACTTGAACTCTTCCATGAAGGTGCCATGGTGAGCTATATTCTGCCAGAGGCTTTTGAAGATGGTGCTGATGTGGTAGCGGATTGTAAATTTGTCATAGAACTCGCTGGTGGCTCCAGTGTGTTCGACATCTGGGGAGGACAGAGGGAAACTGTAAGTCAGACAATAAATCCACCACTTTGAAGTTAGAACGGAAGGGATGTACCCTCTCGCCTCCAGACTGGCCAGAAGATCAAGAGCTACCCCTTGCCAGTATCCAAAAAGAACATCAAATCCAGGAGAAATGGCCCCCAGTCATTGGCCAGAGGTCCAAGGGATCCGGAACAGTATGTAAAGACATAGAGATCCCAACTCTATAATCAGCCAGGGCGATCAACACCACTTCACATCCCAGGGCAGTGCTCTGCGTTTAAAGCTGAACACAAACTGTGAGTCAGGCAGCAGCTAACCTGTATAAAACTTCATCAGCGACGGTACAAGCAACTTGGTGGAAAGAGGATGGTTCTCAATCATCTCAAAGAATTTCTGTGTCCGTGGCTGGACAGCCGGGTTCGTCATAAACATCACCTCCACCAGCTTCGCCACCAGGTAGGGGTTCCGGATGTAGTTCTGGTTGCACAGCATCACAACGAGGAACGTCACAACGTCTTGGGTGCAAGGCTCATAAAGTACCTGAGGAGAATATCTGGCAACAGGGGGTGGGGTAGGATGACAAACGGGCAAATGAGAAAACGGTCCTGAATGGAGAAGCACAACAGCAAGGTAAGAAGAAAGCTGCTGGTTCAGCCCAAAGGCCTGTCTAGTCTTGTTGCCTCAGAACATGGAAGGCTGCCTTGTAATGAGTCAGATCTTTGGTCCACTCAGCTCAATACTGTCTATGCAGACTGGCACCAGCTCTCCAGTGTTTCCGGTAAGATGTCGTCCTGGGCGCTTCTTGCAGATGCCAGGAAGTGCTCTAACACAGCCCTTCCCTTAAGACACAGGACCTTAGGAAGCTGCGTTATACAGGGTCAGACCACTGGATCCATCTAGCTCAGTATTGTCTACACCGACTGGCAGTGGCTCTCTAGGGGCTACCAGGAGATGCCAATGGGGATCAAACCTGGGACCTTCTACATGCTAAGCAGATGCTCCAAAGCTGAGTGAATGCCCTTCCTGCTATTTCCATACAGTGACCAGATGCTTCATGGAAGCCAACAAGAACAAGGTGGCAATATTACTTACTGTACAATAAAAAATAAAAATTCCGCGACATCTTCCACATAAAACTCAGGCAACGCTGCAAACACTTTCGGGACATCAGGGTTTAAAGGCAGTTTTATGCTGTGAACACATGGATGAGAGAAAGACCATTAAGTGCCTTGGGGCAGGAATCTTTCATAAATAGCTTTCAAAACTCTGCAAAGGGTAGATAACTGGCTAAGTACGCCACCGTGAACCAAAAGCCACATACATGGAAAGCAAATTCACAGCCATATAAATACATTTTAAGGGTCATGCAAAAAAACAAGTTAAACCCTACACTCTTTTAAAACAAAGGTATATGTATGCAATTTGTATCCGATTTCCTGTAGAGAGGTTTCATTTTAAGAGTAAGGGAACAAATCAAACTTTCCCAACCTGGTGCCCTCCATCTGTTTTTGGAATACAATTCCCATCAGACCCATCAATAATGGCCTGCGATCAGGGATGATGGGAGTTGTAGTTCAGAGACATCTGGAGGGTATCAGGATGAGGATGGGTGACAAGAGAAGGTCACATTCAACTAACTTCTTGTCACACTAAAATTAATAGACAAATTAATCATGTTTATTCATTTGACTGGGCCTACTGCAAGTAGGACTAACATTGGATACACATCATAGTGTCAGGATGAAGACTTCCTCCTCACTGACTTCAGGCTGCTTGGGAAGTGAGATGTTTTTATAAACTTCCCCACAAAGCATTATCTAGGCTGTTCAAAGCTGGTAACTGAACAATGGCCTCACCTATATTTTGGGGGCAGACACCTACTGTTAATTGGCAGGAGGTAGCTAGCGACTTGTCCAGCACAAAAAAGCACACTGGGTGAGATGAGGAGATCTCTAAATGCGACTCACTTGGGGTAGGCAGGGTCTAGGATCCGGAGCAAGAGCTGGATGACCATGCTGTAAAAATTCAGGCACCTTCTAAGGAAATTCTCGTCTAGGAGGCCGGCATCTGCACAGGCTTTGCACCGCACCAATTTCTGCACAGAGAAGTTGCCAAAAGTTAAGCAAAAGCGCCACCCTAGAAATCAAGATTTCCCACCTGCCCATGCATAAACAAAATATTGCACTCAGAACAGCAAAGCATTCAAGTTGGGAGAAGCGTACTCTGAAAGAAGAAGCAGTTCAATAAATGTTTGTTTGGGTAGGATGAACTGATTATACAGGGCACAAGAATGCAAGAGCCTGGTGGCTGGATCAGAGCAAAGGCTCATCTAGTCCAGCACCCTGGTCTTCACAGTGGACAACAAAGACGGGAGCTCACAAGCAAGGCAGAAGGGCAAGACTCTCTCCTGCTCTTGCCCCCATCCCCACCCCAGCAACTGGTATGCGGATATATGCCACTTCTGAACACAGAGGTTCTGCTTCATCATCCCTGCCTAGGGTCGCAACAATGAATTAAATAATAATAATTATGTGTTCTGTGAAGGCTTCTCATCGGCCCTGAAATCTCCTGCCAATCAGCATCATGGGATGACCCCAAGATCTAGTAGTATGAGAGAAGGAGAAAACTCTTTCCCCAAACACTGCTTTCTCCATGTGATGCGTATGTTTTCTACGCCTCTATCGCGTCTCCCTCTTATGCCTGCAATCCAAGTTTACTAGCTCATCAAACCTTCATGTAGGCAATCAGCACCCAACATACACATTCAAATTTCCGTAATCATTTGTAGTCAAGGTTGGCTCCCTAAAACCCTCAAGGTGAAGCTGGAGCAAGGGACCAACTGGCTTTTGCCCGAGTGCAGCTTACAAACCTTGAGCTGTGTTTTGCAGCGCTTTAGCATTTCTCGATGCCGTGTGGCCAGAGGAGAATCCTTCCACTGAGTTTCATTATTCTTCAAGTCCTCCACGGTCCTGTAAAAGTAAACCAAACGAGAGGAAAAAAATAAAAATAAAAATTGAGCAATTGTGGCAAAGGCAGAGAGCGCAAAGCACCAGAGAGGAAGAGGTAAATGAAACAGGACCTAGGAAGCTGCCTTGTATCACATCAGGCCATCTAGGTCAGTACTGTCTATGCCAACCAGCGGTGGCACTCCAGGGTTTCAGGCAGGGGACATTCCCAGCCCTCCTTGGAGATTCCACTGGGGATAGAACTTGGGACCTTCTGCATATGAAACAGATGCTCCACCACTAAGCTATGAACGTATGAACGTAGGAAGCTGACTTATATCACACCAGACCATTGGTCCATCTAGCTCAATATTGTTGACATTAACTGGTAGCAGGGTTTCAGCGAAGGAGTCTTTGCCCATTACTACTTAGAGATGCTGGTTTGTAGTTGGCTGATGAATCTTCATTTCCTTGAACTATAGCTGGTATTATGTGTGAACCAAGCACTCTTCCTTAACTATGGTTTGTTTGACCACCCCAGAAGCTCATGAAACTATAGAGGCATGAGGCAAGAGCAGCTGGACAACAAGCCAAACCTTTGGCAAAACAAGCCATGGTTTGTTTGATCACTCATGGGACAAACCATGGCTCAGAGTTGCATTAGAACTAAGCTGGCATCCATTTCTCCCCCTACTCAGCCCCCACAACCTCCCCTCAGCTGATTGCACCCAGTTCTAGTTCCCTCCTGATACTGTGCATGCACACTACAGTAAGCATCCTCTTGCCAAGTTATGCTAGCGATTACTCAAAGCCACCTTTAGACCTCAATGAACAATGAGGCCATTGGTGACCTGCAGAGCTTTCTGGGAACTGGCACGGCTCTCCAAGCAGACAATGCCTGCAGAGCTTGAGATCATCGGCAGAAGACAGGCTCCCAGCTTCCCACAGCCATCTGGATCTACCAAGCCAGCCGCATGATGAGCCCCCATCTGCATTCACAACCTTTCTGCCACACATAAGCCAGCTCAGAGCTCTGTGGGTAACAAAAAACTGAAGGGATTCAAAGAAGGCAGGAGAAACTGGCAGACCGTTATCAAAAGTGCTTGGGAGTATGGAGATGCCTTATTTGTTTTATTTTTGTTTACTTAATAAAATCTTTTCACTGCTTGATTGTAAAACGAAAACCCTCAAAGCAGTTTGCAGCAACATTTAAGTAATGAGATTATCGGCAAAAACAAACTAAAGCATTCAGAAAGTAATTTAAATCGACAACAGGCTAAAAACAAGATTTAGAAAATGTCAACATTCTACATGTCTTCCTCACCTGTTGAGCTCCCGGATGGCCCTCAGTCGACGGATGTATCGACGGCAGCTTGGCAAGATAGACAGATGATGGGCATGAAGGGTCAGGAAGAAGCACTCTGTTGGAAATTTCGGCTCAGAAAATAGGGACTGATCCCTAGCTGGGGAAAGGAGAAGGAACAGGATAGAACTGAGAAGTTAGGGTGCATTCAGACATGGGAAATATTAAGCTAAGCTTTCCTGGTTATAGTACTAGAACTTCTGTCCCAGTTTTCCAATGTTCCTTTCATGCCTGTTACGTTTTGGACTGATACACTGGCATGCTGGACTAAATTCCATTCACATCAGTGGGCATGGTGTGGCACAACAACAAATGTTGTTGGGCAATGTTGCTAAAAGGTTATGCTTTTAAAGCTGGTATCTCCCACATCCTTAAGTTATACAGTGGTACCTCGGGTTACAGACGCTTCAAGGTCACAGACTGCACTAACCCTGAAGTAGTACCTCAGGTTAAGAACTTTGTTTCAGGATGAGAACAGAAATCGCACGGCAGCAGCGGGAGGCTCCATTAGCTAAAGTGGTACCTCAGGTTAAAAACAGTTTCAGGTTAAGAACGGACCTCCAGAACGAATTAAGTTCTTAACCCAAGGTACCACTGTACAGCACCTATGTATTGACTGTGTTGATGCTGACACTTGCATTGCAGAGTGAAATCTCAATGCCAGGAGTCAAGCAAGATTTCCTGTGTTCTAGATAGCTCCATCTATTCCACAGACTACTGGAAATTCAAATGGCCAATACATTAAAAACAATATTTAATTTCAAAGGTCTCACAACTCTATTTTCCTTAAAGCATAAGTGCTAGGTTACCTTGGAGCAGAACTTCTAAACACATAGCCCAGAATAAAACAACCCACAAATTTGTTTTTGCACATCTGCCAAGGAACAAAAAGGTGCAGACAACAGCAGCCATCCGTAACTCACACAGCTCAACCATCCAGCTGCCAACATCCTCCATGGTAGCTTTCACTCGCGTCTCATCCGCTGGAAGTACAATGCGACACCGAGGATGGAAGATGTAGGAGGGGTCAACCGTCTCAAGCTTGATCTTTGTGCTCAGCTGCTGAAGCACCCACAGGAAGTTGAGCATAAAGCCGTCTGTAGAGACCAATCTGTCGTCTGTCTGCAAGTCCAGGAGAAAGGGAACAGAGTGCTATCTAAGAACTGGAACTTCAGGGAGATAGCACCGTATCTGAAGCTGGGCTTAAGGGTATCTTAAAGACAGCCTTCCCACTTGTCAACCTGTCTACGTAGATCGGGGGTGGTGGAACCCTTTTAAGTCCAAGGGCCGCATTTCCTTCTGGGCAACCTTTTTAGGGGCCACATGCTTCTGGTGCACAAGGCCAGAGACGAAAGTGGGTGGGGCAATTAATGCAACTATTACCTTTGTACAGTAGGCAAGCTTCTACACACACTCACACATCTGCCTTTATCCTCCACCCAGGCAAAGCAAGAGGCATTATCAGAGCTCAAGGATGCATTTGCATTCCAGACAGGCACAAGCACTCAAGGAAGGTGTGAAGAATGGGTGGCAAAAGGCAGAGTTCTAAAGGCCAAACGAGAGGCCTGGAAGGCCACATGCGGCCCCTGGACACAAAGTTCCCCCACCTCTAATTTAGAGCATCACCAGAGGGTTTGCTCCGAGTACTCCGAGTGTGCCTTTGGAATTACCCTCCCCAGAACTGTTTGCCTAGCGCCTGCAGAGCTCTCAGCTGCTAAGCCACAGATTTTACCTTGGCCAGGTGCCCCCTAGCTGGCCTGAAAAAAGCCACCATCTCTCCCAGCTTCATTTCCCCCACTTGCTTATTTTATAGGCTCATATATTTACATACACTGCACAATAAACTAAGTATCTAGGCAGGGAGTATTAACACATCCATAAAGCAGCAGAAAAAGACTTGACACCTGGACAGCAATACACAATAACCCATGGACTGAGATACACATCAGAAAAGTCCTGTGTAAGCAAAAGGTGTTTGAAAAATGCAAGTAGAAATGGGGATTGTTTACAATTAATAGGCAAGGAATTAAACAACCTAGGCTGGAACACAATATTTTATCATCACAATCATCATTATTTTATCATCATCCTGCCTGACAGGGACTCAATGTGGCTTACAGCTAAAATAGAAACAGCTAAAAACTTTTTTTTGGGGGGGGGGGACCAACCATTAAAAAATAATTAAACACTAAACCTGCTATTTCTTGCAGAAGACAAATGCCACATGGCACACTTAACAGTGCCTCTTTGGCCGAACATAAAGATCGGGCAGTTATATAATGTGCGGGGATTATACTGATTTACCTGTTGAGAGGATTATAACTAGACAATGCACATGAAGTGCTTACAACACTTAAAAGCCCAAAACAAAAATATTATTCTCTTCCCAGCTCCAACTTTTATTTATGTAAATATTCTGAAGCCACTTTTTCAGCCCTGTTTTGCCACCCCCCAAAAATGGCCCTCAAGTCCAACACTACAAGATACAATTTAGCCAGCTAGAGGCTAACAGACATTACTTTTTTTTTTATAAACAACAACAACAACAACAGAAGTAAAGCAAAACTCAAGGAACAGCCAGCAAAAAAAGAAAAGGGGAAATGGTATGTTTAAAAACTGCTGTTTCAGTTGCAATAGCTTCTACTCTGATTTGTATGGCATATTTAAAAGCTGCAAACTTTTAAATTTTAAAAGCTGCAAGATTAATGGGCATGGGGCAGGGTGCAAGCAAAATTACAATTAAAATGTTATGACCTGCTGGTTATTGACAAGTCAAGGCTCCAACATTGACTGTCAAAACAAGTAACACTCCCACCTCCCCAAAGGGAAACAAAAGTGGCTCACTAACAGGTAGCAGAGGACATCCTGGGATGTCAGGAGGGGCAGGGCATAAGCAACAGAAACATGAGAGGTGGAAATCAAAGACTGCTGGCTGATATCCTTATGCAGAGCAGACGGACAAGCACAGCGATGCAAGGGCTGACAATATAAATCTGAGGACTAGAGGCTTGGTTGCAGGAAGGTCAATGCAGAGGGTGGGTGAGGGTGTTCATGGCAACAGAAGAGACAGCCAAGTTTATGATTTCAAGTTGATCAAAGAGGGGAGAGGGACACAATAAATGTGGTAACAGGCTTTCACGACCAATCTGGACTGCGGGCACAACTTCACCTGCATCTGGGCCTTCTTCATGTTGGCGTTGACCATGGCTGCCATGTAGCTGAGAGCTGCCTCTCGGGTTTCTCCGTTGAGTAACACACTATGCAGGATCTTAAACAGCTCTTGCTGAAGATTTTTACAAAAGGAAAATCAGAAAAAAGTTAACTGAGCAACTGCAGCTTTCACTGAGAAACAGCTGTGTAGCACAGCCTTGGTGGTGCTCTCTGGATGTCTTGGGCTCCCATCAGCCCCAGCCAGCATGGCTAGCGGTCAGGGATGATGGGATTTGTAGTCCCAAGAACACCAGGTGGGCACAAGGCTGGTGCAGAGAAAGGTCACATTCACACCATACATTTAAAGCTATATGATACCACTTTAAACAGCTGTGGCTCCCTCCAAAAGAATTTTGGGAGCTGTAGTCTGTTAAGGGTGCTAAAGAGCTATAATTCCTACAGTGGCTTAACAGTCAATCCCTCTTCACAGCGAATTCTGTGAACTGTAGCTCTGTCAGGGCAACAGGGATCTCCTAACAACTCTCAGAACCCTTAAAAACTACAGCTCCCAGAATTCTGTTGGGGGAGGCCAAGTGGTATCATAGTGCTTTAAAAGTATGGTGTTAATGTGGCCAGGGTCTTAGGATAGTTGGAAACTTCAGTTACACAGCACCTGTAGTCTCTATTCCCCTAATGCTTCTGGATTTTAAGATGACCTCGCAAATATTGATCAAAAGTAAGGCTTGTATCCAACTCAGAGCAGACCCATTTAGATAAATGGGCATAGGTTAGTTTTGTCCTTCAGTGGGTCTGCTCTGAGTATGGCTAGAACTGGATTCAACCCTAAAGCTACAACTTTTAAATAATCAGTTAAAAGTAATTAAAAATATTTTAGTGACTACACTTAGGCCCATAATTAATCAGGCAACACATTTTAAAATGCGAAGTTTTTTAAAAAATAAAATAAAATAAATATGCAGACAGCAGCAGTCATCTGAGAAGATGAATTCCCCCTTCGCTCTCAGGCACAGGAAATAACACCTGTTATAGCAGGAACCATCTAAGCACCAAAAGCGATATTCAGCAAAGTTTTACTCAGAGTTGATCCACTGAAATCAATGGACCTAACTGGGTCATGTTTATTCATTTCATTAGGTCTGCTCTGAGTCAAATGTAGCTGAATACCACTCCAAGGATTGTGACCAGCTTTTTATTATTCTACTGATTTGTTTCATAAAATTTATACACCTCTTGATTTAGGTTGTGTGTTTTTTTTTACAAAAAAAAAGTTTAAATAATAAAATCAGTGCTTTTTTCTAGGAGGACGCAGGGGTACGCATACATACCCCTAAACATTTTGTAAATCTTTGTACTTTTGTCCATTTACTGTATGTATTTTTCCTAATTTGAACTATAAAATGGTAATTTTCTTGAGTCAAAAATGAGAGTACCCCTAAACATTTTTTTAGGGAAAAAAACATTGGATAAAATTATCATAAATTTATCATAAGAATTAACAACAACATTTGAAAAGTTAAAATAAGAATAAACTAAGAACAGATTAAAACTTGCAATGACTTGGTACCTCGGAAGTCGAACGGAATCTGTTCTGGAAGTCTGTTTGACTTCCAAAACATTCGGAAACCAAGACCCGGCTTCACAAACCAGAATGTTCGCAAACCGGAACATTCACTTCCAGGTTTGCAGCATTCCAGAGCAAAAACGTTCAACTTGCAAGGTGTTCGGGATCCAATGTACGACAGTAGCAGAGTAGGCTTGATTTTAAGCAGGCGCCAAAAAGAGTACAGTAAAGGCACCTGCTTGGTGTCAAGGGTAGACTCACTGGGATGAATAGGACCTAGGTTAGTCACGTCCATTCATTTCAGTGAGTCTGCTCTGAGTATGGCTGATGATGACTGAGAGGCTTAGCAAAAACATTTTCTCAAACAAGATAAAAAGCAGCCAATTCCTCTTCAGCACACCTACCCTTGCGGATTCCAGGTAATGCTGCAAAGACTGGCTAACCACCCTGGTGTTTTCAAGGGTAATGGCAGGTCCAGAGAAATATTTTTCGACCACTCTAGGCTGCAAGGAGGAAAGAAAAAAAACCTCAATGAACAACACAGGTATGTTTTATTTAAAGTACATGTAAAGACCATGTTTATGGGCAGAATCAATTTCAAGGCAGCTTATGATATAGAAATGCAATAAATAATTAATGATATAGGTAAAGGTAAAGGGACCCCTGACCATTAGGTCCAGTCGTGGCAGACTCTGGGTTTGTGGTGGTTATCTCGCTTTATAGGCCGAGGGAGCCGGCGTACAGTCATGTGGCCAGCATGACTAAGCCGCTTCTGGCGAACCAGAGCAGTGCACGGAAACGCCGTTTACCTTCCCGCCAGAGCGGTACCTATTTATCTACTTGCACTTTGACGTGCTTTTGAACTGCTAGGTTGGCAGGAGCAGGGACCGAGCAACGGGAGCTCACCCCGTCACGGGGATTCGAACCGCCGACCTTCTGATCGGCAAGTCCTAGGCTCTGTGGTTTAACCCACAGCGCCACCCGCGTCCCAAATTAATGATATACAGCATACTTAATAGCGGTTAAAATTAGACTAACACCCAACAAGCCCAGAATTAAGTAAACTAAAAACCATAGTTTGCATCTAATATTAGTCCTACTCTGAGCAGATCTTCTGAAATGAATGAACATAACTAGCTTAGGTCCATTAATTCCAATGAGTTTATGTAGGACTTAGTTGGATACAACTCTATCACTCTTGCCATAAAGCCAAAAAACACAAACTGGAGCAATGGCCAGTGAGAACCAACACGTTTAAAGGTCTCTCCTGAATGCTTGTAGTGATAAGGCTTGGTGAACTCCCAATGGAAACATATTCCAGAGGTGTGGGGCCAGTACAAAAAAGGCCTTGTCCTGCATGCCTGCCAACAACCCTCTGCAGTGGGTGCGTCAGAGGTTGCAAAAGAAGGGAGAGGCTTTTGAGGCAGACCACAGCAGACTAGACAAAACTTATTTGCTGTAGCAGAAAATCTTTTTGCTTTGGTCTCATTCGCTCATCACTTACATCATCTTCAGCAAAGACAGAGAGACTGAAGAAAGCCCCGAGGTAAGAGAGTCTTTGCAGTTCCCGACCTGTCCCGGGGCTCAGAGACTTCGGCAGCCACAAAGGCAAAGACACAACCTGTGGGTACAAGAGGGTGACAGGGAAATGACTGGCACGTGGGTTGGAAGGTTCTAAATTGCTCTGCTGCCTGTTTGATTGCCCCTTGCTAGAATCTGATGGATGTCGAGCACTGGAAACCAGCATTAACTCAAAAGGAACTGTAAGAACAGGTTTTCCACTTACCAAACTGCACACGGGGTGAGATTTCCCAAACTTGATTTCACATAGTTCACCTAAAGCCTAAAAACAGAAACAAAAATAAATGAGAGAAACAAAATGATCCAAGGACATTTCTACACAGGTTCTTTGGCTGACGAATGGGGGGAAAGAACCATATGTTGGATGGAGGGCTCTTAAAAGAGTTGCATCTTAAGAAGCTGTCTTTCTTTGTACTCTTCCAGTGGCTAGCTTGTTATGACAGCTATGTGTGACCTCCTGGTTCAAAATACCAGCTGCCACAACCTTGGGAGAGGGGCTCTAGTCTTCATACCCCTGTGAGTGGGCTTTCCAAGAGGCTCCTGGCTAGCCACAGAGGGAAATAGGATGATGGTCTGGATGGCTTAAGAGCTTAACCTGGAGAGTTGCTTGGGAGTATGTACAGTCATGTCTCAGAAGTTATCAGAGGTAGATCAACAGCTCCTATGACCTCCCACTCAGCATAAGAATGTAAGAAGAGCCTGCTGGATCAGGCAATGGCCCATCTAGCCCAGCATGCTGCTCTCACAGTGGCCACCTAGATGTCTGTAGGAAATCTACAAGCAGGGCCCGAGCAAAAGAGCACTTCCCCTTCCTGTGGCTTCCAGCGATTGGTATTCAGACGCATTACTGCCTCTTGGCCATGAAGGCAGAGCAGAGCCATCATAGCAGGACATCCTGAGAACTCCAGATTTTCCAACTCAAATAACAGATTTTCCAACAACAAATAACACACAAGCTCCAGGTCTAGATTTCTGAGCCAGGCCACAAAAGTTTTCCTCCCTAATTTAAGTTGGAAGCAAGTTCTTACAAGGGATGAGAGGACAGCCTGCCAACTCTATACCAGGAGTGGGGAACCTGTGCCCCCACCAACTCCCAAGAGCTTCAGGTAGCACAGCCTACAGTCAAAGATGATACGAGTTATATGGCTAACCTGATCCAAAACACTCACCCACCCCACTCACACATGAAAACAAAGACCACCACAGCCAACCACAAATGAATAACCACACCCTAGGACAACCCCAACTTCTCTCACCACCAAAAGAACACAAGTGAACAGCAAAGAACCTGCACAAGCAACGCTGACACCAAACCCTACATATAGTAAGTAAAAAAGAAACATCACCCCCGACCCCACCCCCACCCATCTTCCACCCCCTTCCCCCTTTTCTTCCTAATGTCTCAACAAATGAAACTGATTTGTAAAAATGTTACATGGGGGAAAAATACGAGAGAAGAGACATTGCACACACTTTTGTAAATCAAGAAAATATTTAATAATAATAAAAAAGAGATGATATGAGTTGAAGTTCAGGAACATCAAGAGGGGCACAGGCCTTGCCTTTATTTAATAGCTTTTTAGTCTGCCCTTGAAAACAAAAATCCTCCCTCTGGTCAGCTTACACAACATCGCTCAATGAAAACACAAGTAGCAAGGAGGAGAAAAGCCAGTGCATCAAGCCAACCAGATCAATTAAGGGCTAATTGTTCTTTAAAAGGTTTGGGGTGATAACCTGGCAGAGAAGAAGTTTAACGCTCTCAGGCCTGTCTCTCTAGGAGAGAGCCTTGCACAGGCAATGGACGCAACACACACATACACTTCAGCATAAGGGACAAAAATGCATTCCATTTATCCACATCTCTCCCATTAAGGGCAAAATCTCTACCAAATTAAACTTATGGTTCATCTCCTTTTTGCTCATAAGAAGTCAAAATGGGCACCGCAGGGAGAGAACACATTGCATTTCTCAAGCCAGCAGTCAAGTTCTTCCCATCTCTGCTGCCTAGCCAAGTGGCTGGCAAACTCCAAAACAACCAGGCAAGGGTTAAGCAGCGCTTGGGGAAAATAGATCTATTGTTCTCAGTGCACCAAGGGCCCCTTTTGTCTTGCAATTTGAGAGCAGAAAGTCGTTGGATGATGTGGAGAACCCAGGACAAAAAGAACTTTCATCTACATCCTCCCAATGGGTCGGGCAGGCAGGACAGAATGAAATCGAAGGAAATTCAGAAGGACAATGTGCCACACATCCTGGATCTGTTGTAGCACAACATATATACTCCTTTTGGTTAACTCTCTCCAGCACTATCATTCCAAAGACACGAGGTTAGGGAATACTATAACTGCTGCCACTGTCACTACTTGTGGATACAGGCAGCCCCCCCCCCCCAATTTATGTTCTGAGGCACTGTGCACGTCAGAAAGATCATGTAGAATTGAAGCCCACTGAAAAAACCTGCAAACACCCCATTCCACCCTTTTAGTGGCATTTCAGTGACATCTTTATGACGTTTCCGGGTTTGTTGCAATGCATGTTAGCTCTCTCCATTAATTTCAATGAGTCTATACTTGGGTGAGACTAACCCTGATCTAGAGTCTTGTTATTTAATAAGCAAATAATAAAATCCATAGTCTTAGCTGCATATATATACACACAGTGGCTTATTCAAAATCGAAACGCTAATTTAAACAAAATACTGACTTAAAAATCAAACATGACAAGATCCACAATAGAAATAGGAGCAGTTTCAACACTAGTAGCGGAGACATAAAATCAAAACCTTGGGAAAGTCTGAATAAAATTGAATTCAAAAACGTCTGAATTAAATCGAAATCTCTGCCTGCCTAAATGCATCTATGTGCATCCAAATCAAGCCATGTTGCACAAGAGTGGAGCAAACAGACACAGCAATCACAGAGGGATCTTTTCTCTTTTTTTAATCAAGAGTCTGCTCGGCTTGAGTCCCTGCTGCTCTCTGCAGGGACATTTCAGTTCTACTCCAAACAAAGCCTCTCTCCCATAAAGCAGAAGGCCTGATTCCTATGCTAATCACACCCTACTAAACTTCCAGGTTCTCACTGAGCTGGTACACCTGTGGCAGAGATGCACTGCTTTCAGACTGCAGGTGGGGATTGAATGATTCAGTGCTCTTACCAGGGTGGGGGCAGGAATACAAGTGAAGGACTATGCTAGATCTTTATTCTTTGCATGCTAGTTCTCCATGTGCTGTACTTACGGAGGAACAGTCTATCATGTGATATCCCTCCCCATCCCTCCAACACTGCAGTATGAAGTGATGTGGCCCAGTCACAGGCTGACCACCTCCATGAGAGATAGGCGGGCAAGATACAGCCCTTGACCAAATTCCATATGGGTAGCAAAAAGAGAAGAAAAGGAGATTGGCCAAAAATAGCCCCACCCACAAAAAATAACCCCTACAGAATGCAACCCTGGACAGGAAAATCATCATCATCAACAACAACAACATTGTTCATTGCCAAGAAAAAAAGTCTATGTACCTCGTGCAGACTACCAGCAGATGGGAAGATTATGTACAGGGAGAAAACTGAGGAAGGCTACTCACCATTAGGGGGTATTTAAAATTGTCACTATCAAGGGAACACTCTTTCGAAGCCACAGCCAGGCCTTGTAAAATGGGGACAAATATCTGTTCAGAGAAGAAGGAAAAGGGAGAAAGGGAATCATGACTCTTGTACTTTCCACTTTAGCAGGCAAGGCTAATCTGTATTATTGTGTATTATGACATTATCAATTATGATGATGATGATTTAAATTTATATACCACCCTTCATCCGTAGATCTCAGGGCGGTTCACAACATAATGACTATGCATTGCTTATTATCATTAACTTTAAATGGATGACTATTTAAGATATGTATTGTATGAGTATTATGTTAGGCTATGTATGTTTATCCTGTGGTCTTTTGACAAAGGGCTGCATATAAATTTCAACAAAATAAAAATGAATAATCAAGCCCGGTTTCCATGCAGCCCCTGGGTATGTATCAACTAGCTAGAACCAGGCTTACGGCATTATTATTATTATTATAATATTATTATTATTATTATTATTACCACCATCATTATAATCATCGCTGGATTTGCAGATAGCATTATTATACTGCAAACCAACTTAGATGTTTTACTGCAGTCAAGCAGTCTATACATTCCGTCAACTAAATAACAGACCACCATTTCAACACAAGTTTTCGGGGCAGTGAATGCTTAACTAAAAAAGAAAACACAGCAATAAAACTATAAAACAACAATATTTAAAGAAAAGTCAACAGCAGAATATAGTCACAAAACAATCAACAGCAAAATCATCCTGCTAACCCCCATAAGCCAAATTTAACGGCTGTGTTTCAGTAGGTGACAAAAAGATGTAAATGAGGGATTGAGCGTATCTCCAATGAGACGGAATTACAGAATGGGGGAGCCATCACCAACTAGGCCCTATCTAAGACAGTCTCATGCACCAGTATTATTTTATTTTAGTGAAATTCATATGCCTTTAAGGACATGCTAATCATTACACCACTTAGTATGCAGCATTAGACTGCAAGTGGGGGGGGGGGGCTGCCACTCTCTTGAAGCTTGAGGTCCTTGGTCCTTGTGCTCTTATTTCCTTCAAGCCCCTCCCTCAAAATTCACTTGACCAGAGCCAGGAATACTTTGGAACAACCCCTAGTCCTAACACCCCGTTGTAACCAAGTCAACATACATGCAATTTAAATATTTGCGCTCCTCCTTCCTTGCATGGCCATGCATTCATCCCACCTCCTCTTCTGTATTTCCTTGTATCTATTTTTAGATTGCAAGCTCTTTGAGGCAGGGCAGGGAGGGACACATCAAACTCGTTCTTTTGTAATGTGCCATGTACAATGATGGTGCAGCAGTACGGATAGAGAGACGTGAACAGAATCACCCTTCTGCATTTATTACCACAACAGCTCGGCAAGGAAGTTTCGGCTCAAAGATTGTGATTGGGCGAGGAACACCCAGCCAGCTTTGCGCCTGAACGGGAATTTGCAATGCACTCTCCCTAGCTGAAAGTGCAACACACTAACCCCAACACCAGTGGAGCCAGTGTGGTGGTGTAGCTAGACCTGGGAGGCCAGGGTTCAAATCCTCAGTCATACAGCTGACTGGGTGATCTTGGACCAGTTCCTCACTCTCAGCCTAACCTACCTCACAGGGTTGTTGTGCTGATAAAATGGGGAGAACTATGCATGCTACCTTGGGCTCACTGGAGGAAAGGTGGGATATACTTGCAATTTTATCTATATGCACGCGCGCACACACACGCACACACACACACACACATCTGTGAATCACTGTAGGCTATGTGTATAATGCCCAAAGTGAACAAGGCCTCTGCACAGAGTTTGCGTTCCGTTATTTGGTATGGTTGCAAGTCACTAAAAACAACCGGTCACTTACCTGTTTGAACACCTCTTCATCCTGATGGGTCGTTCTCACCAGCTCTTGGATGAAGCCAAAAGGGAGATTCCTACAGAGCATGTACGGGACTAGCAACGACTGCTGCTGTAATGACCTTATGCACGAGAAGGAGGACATGGGGTGAAGATTGGGAGGAGAGGGGCTCACGAAAATACCACCCAACAGATGGTAACAAGCAGGCCCAACTCACCTCGGTTGCGTTAAGGATCCTTGGAGCACCAAAGCAGCATGGGAAATGCATTGAGATCGGATGTTGCTCAGTAACTGGCTCACCACCGGCTGGCTACACATCTAAGGGAATAAATTGAGTAATGACTGCCAGCAATGCTGGGGCCTAGTCACCGCAAACCCTAAAAGCAAAGCGGCAGATTTCTTCCTAAAACCTTTTACTTCAGGGGTGGGGAACAGCTGCGGCCCTCCAGCTATTGCCAGACTACAACCATCCCAAACCACTGGTCATCCTGACCAGGGCAACATAAAGATGATTTAAAAAGTCAGTAGTGTTACATTAGTAATGTATTTGTGGCAATTGAAGGTAGATTTTGGTACATTATTATTCAAGGCATCAAAGGTTTGCTACTGCTCATAACAGTATTTATTTATTTGGAGTGTATTGTTGTTATTATATTATTATTTTTTATTAAATTTATATAATGCCCTATACTCGGAAGTCTCAGAGCAGTTCACAGAACAAAATCAAAATATAAAACCACAAAATATATAATCAAAATAAAAACAACACCACAACCCCCCCCAAAAAAATCCACCACATTTTATAAGGGTATAGGATGTCAATCAAATCAACCAAAGGCCTGGTTAAAAAGGAGCCAGGTGCATAGTGCCTAAAGGTGTATAATGAATGTGCCAGGCGAACTTCCCTGGGGAGAGCATTCCACAGACAGGGTGCCACTGCGAAGAAGGCCCTGCTCTTTAGCAAAAAATGCTAAAACTTCTTCTCTGGGTTGGAGTGGATCTGGAGTGGATATTGCACCTTAAAATTCCTTTCCCCTCCAAAAAGAAAAGAAAAGAAAAGAAGAAGAAGAAGCAAAAACTGATTGCAAAAAAGGACCCTTCTCCTCAACATACCTTTGGTGCTTTTCTCTCCTCTATCCCCACTCGGTCAAAACACTCAATGAGGTAGTTCAGCATCTCAGTTTCCTTGCATGTCTCGATGGTGAAGTGGTCGCTGCATGAGTCAGAAATGCTGGCTCCTCCAGAGCCTCCACCACTTTAAGGGAAAAAAGGAAAGAATCATAAGCTAAGTGTCTGTAAAGCCACTTCTTTCCACAGCAGTCAGTGAAAGTTGGCAGTCCATGGAGGGGGAGCTGAGGCTTTGCACCAGTTGCACAGAGAACTCTCCACAGAAAAGCATAGACCCACAACACGAGTTGTTTACATCTGTTAATTTTCAGCTTTGGTGGCAGTACTACTTAATTTATTTAAAAGGTTTGCTGGTCCACAAACAACCTGGCTCTGTCTCCATTCACAGAAACACAGAATTGTAGAGATGGGATCCCTAGTGTCATCTAGTCTAACCCGCTGCAATGCAGGAATCTCAACTAAAGCACCCATACCTGATGGCCATCCAATCTCTGCTTAAAAACCTTCAAAGAACCAGAGTCCACCAACTCTTGCGGGAGTCTGTTCCACTGTCCAACAGCTCTTGCTGTCAGAAAGCTCTTCCTGATGTTCACTTGGAATCTCCTTTCTAATATCCACTAATGACCATGCATTAGAAGTCATATCAGAACAGGGACCTACACTCAAAAGGCACTGCTCCTCGTTGCAGTGGCAACAACTGATTCAATCCACATGAATAGTGCAATCGGTGTAAGCCCTATTCTAATATGGCAGGGATGGGGGAACCCCCTTATCAGCCAGACAGCCACATTCCCTTCTGGGCAAATGTAGTCAGGCTTTAGATACCAAGGAGACAGCCTTCCTGATCGGCCCCACAGAAACGAGGCAGATCCTCAGTACCTACTTGCACCTATGTCAGACACACAGGATAGCCAGCCAGTCTGCTCTGTGAAAAGCTGGTATATTACTCAGGGTCATCATTCAGTGACAAAGCACATGCATTGAACACAGAAGGTCTCCAGGTAAGACTGAAATGCTGCTAATTAGTGTAGACAAGGGGTAAGGAACCCTTTTTCAGTTTAAGGGCCACATCCCCTTCTGGGCAACCTTCTACTCCAGCACCCTGTTCTTAGAGTATCCAATCAGATGCCTTCAAGCAGGACCAGAGCGCAAGAGCTATCTTTCCTCCTGTGGTTTCCATCAACTGGTATTCAGAAGCATTGCTGCCTTCACCTGTGGAGGCAGAGAATAGCCATCCTGGCAAGTAGACACTGATAGCACTCTCCTTCACAAATTTGTCTGATCTTCTTTTAAAGCCATCCAAGGTTTGTGGGCATCGCACTGCATGAAGGACTTCCTTTTATCTGTCCTGACATCCGCCTTAAAGGAAAGGCATCCTTAATCTGAAAGACCCTAGAGCTACATTTAGACCACTTGCTGAGCAAACAGGGAAGCCTCCGTCCTCAGTAACAGGAGCAACTCACACACAGCAACACACACACACGCCCATTGTGGAGATAAAAGCAACCCTCTCTCTTAAGTAATCATATACCAGATGCCAAACACACCACCTACAGTCTCCAGAAGGCAGCTTATCATATAACATTTGCTTTACAGATTAAGAAAGGCTGATCGCTGTACACTTTGTAATCAGCCCCAAGAGCTGTTTAAAATCCAGGCAGAATTACCATCACAGCACACCAAGGATATATGCATGTGTGGTGTGTACGTGTGTATACTCTCTCTCTCTCTCTCTCTCTCTCTCTCTCTCTCTCTCAAATTGCTGAGATAGATTTTCTGTTCTGTCTGAAGCCTTTATTAACACTTTTTTTTTTAATGTGCTGGCTATTCTTTTTAAAAAATTATTTTATGCTGTTAGCCAAATTTCCCTGGTGGAAGGGAAGTGGAATCGCCCTTTTAAGTACGCACATAAATAAAACTGGCCAGCATTAACATTTCGCAGTCAATCATCTGCAAAGCAACAGACAGGACATCCACTTCTGATTCACAGGCTCCTCCCATCCTTAAACCAATTAATTAGCAGCTCCAGCCGAGGAACTCTTTCACACCTTCCATCATTAAACCTGCACGGTCACTTATGATTAGCATTTCCTTTACCTTGAAGACAACACCTCTCAGATATACAAATATAAATATATGCTGGCTGGGTAGGACTCATTTAGTCAGTATGTTTATGCTTTTGAGCCATTAATAGCCTGCAAGGTCACCTTGCTTCGTAGGAGGAGGGTGCGTGTGTCAGTAGAATAGTATACCCCCTGCACACCTGGTTATACTGCAGGTGTAATGACAGGCACCTACATTTTATCACAGCAACACACAATACGGCAAATTCCTGGTTTCTCAGGTGTATGAAAAAACCCTGGAAGGGTGCATGTCTTAAAATGAAGGAAGGATGAGCAGTGCTGACTCTTAGTCAAATACGACAACATGCAAAAGTAGTCAGGAGACAAGCAAAGAATGACTACTTTGCAGGAGAGTGGGATTTTTATCACCTTTGTTAATGATAAAACTAATGATTTATATCCTCCTCTCCATTGTATGATGGTTTGGACATCTTAAAGTGAACTGCTCTTTTGCTAGATTTAATATATTCTGGTATGTGTTATGATTCACAAATAAATTGATATTTCTTTGCCATGCTTGCCTACTAAAGAGCCATTCACATAACACTTGGAACCAAAGGGTCTGTTGGGTTTTGTTTTGGGGGTTTTTTGGTTGGGGAGAGATTTGGTTTTGTTTAATTGGTCAGCTCCTTTATTATAATGGTTCTGTGTATGCTTAAAAGGTAAAAGAACCCCTGACCGTTAAGTCCAGTCACGGACAACTCTGGGGTTGCAGTGCTCATCTCGCTTTACTGACCAAGAGAGCCGGCATTTGTCTGCAGACAGCTTCCGGGTCATGTGGCCAGCATGACTAAGCCACTTCTGGCAAACCAGAGAAGCACACGGAAACGCCGTTTACCTTCCCGCCAGAGCGGTACCAATTTATCAACTTGCACTCTGACGTGCTTTCAAACTGCTAGGTTGGCAGGAGCAGGGACTGAGCAATGGGAGCTCACCCCGTCACGGGGATTCGAACCGCCGACCTTCTGATTGGCAAGCCCTAGGCTCTGTGGTTTAGATCACAGCGCCACCCAGGTCCCTGTGTATGCTTTGTGTAACGCAATTGCTTTATTCAACTTCCTCTGCTTATGTATTACTTATCCTTGAAAACCTACTAAGAATTATCCCAAATTAAAAACAGAAACAGCATGATGCTCCGTACTCTGACCCACAGTTGTTGCTAGAGGCGCCTCATCAGCACAGGTTTCACTTCCATGTCCACACCGAGCGACTCCAGTTCAACTGACCCCCTTGAAGTGCTTTAGGGTTCCTATATAGCCACCAAGACCAGGCCACATGGGTACTGAGCACTGGAAGGAATCCAGCATTGCACTGCTACCAATGTTCTGCTTCTGCTTGCCCAGTGAAACAATCTGCTCCCCCTGCACACCGTTCTGAGGGCTTCCCTGATTCCCCACCCCAACCAATTGGGAGGGGGACACCAGGGATAAATCCCCACGATGCTAGCAGATTATCAATGAACATGCTTCCACTAGCAGGGACCTAAGAGCCCTTAAAGTACAGTGGAGCAGGAGCAGCCCTCCTGCACAAATGGTTATGGTGTGTGTAAGGTGGAGAGGAAGAGGATTGTTACATTTACTTTCCACCTTTTCTCAAAGAAGATTGAAGTGGAGGACACACCTCTCCCAGCTCTCCAATTTATCAACACAGGTAGGTTAGGCTGAGATAGTGATTGGCCCAAGGTCACCCAGTGGGTTTCATGGCTGAGTGGGGATTCAAACCCTGATTTCCCAGGTCTTAGCCCTGCACTACAACATGCTGGTTTCGCAGTCTCGCCGGAGGAAAGTGAACTCCCAGCATTGTATCCAATGCTATTCCAACTCAGAGCATACTCAATTCAGCTAATTTCAGAGGGTCTGCTGTGGATAGGTTTTGGTTGGTCACAACCCCTTAGTTCGCCAAGAGCAGCACAAGTCTCCTGTCTGAAGACCCCACGGGCCATCTAATCCAGCCCCTTGCAATGCAGGAATCACAGCATGCAAATGAACAGCATCTTCTATATGGGGCTGTGGGGGGAAATAATCTATTCCTGTACCTAAGGAGCCAACAGCTATCCCTTTTGAATTTGGTGCTTTCCACTGTTGCACTGATTTCAGAAGTGGCTAGACATACTCGAGAGCAATTGGGACCTCCCAAGTGTATCCGATTCCTGTCAAAAGCAGCGTGACAAGGCAAGGCGCCAAATCCACACAGTGCAGAATTCAAGGCGCCCCTTTGCAGCTGTGGCTTGAATTCGGCATCATCTCAAGCTAGGAACCTGTTCAACCTGCCCTGCCCTGTGATATCACATGATGGACAGAATGGGCATGCTTGGCTCATATGGAGATAGGGAGGATTAAGTCCAGAAGTTGGAGGAGCCCCACAACTGCCTTACACTCTCCTGCCTTGGCTCTACTGAACATTTCAGAAGTTACTGTTGGAAGATCTAAGCACCCTGGAACGAAAAGGTTCCAAGAATAGAAATTATAATCTCTTAACACACCTGGCTGGAAAGCAGAGGTTAAGGAGCCTGTTTCAAACATCACTCTTCCCACCCTCCTCACTACAAGGGAATCTTGGATAGTCCTTCCTCCTGGCATCAGAGGCTTGGAAGGGAAAAACCAGGTTTAATGGGGATTGTTAAAATGTGAGCAAAACCATGCACAAGAAGTGTTATTATGGGAATGGATTTAGATACAGTTGTATTTTTCTGGGGAGAGGGTGTTATGAAATGGTAGGCAGAAAAGTAAATGGAAACACATGTTAGTTTTAAGCACCCAAGCATAGGTAGATTGCACACATTCTGGAATACCTGGACCCAAATTGGACACAAGAAAAATCATCCTCATCCTCGTCCTCATTTTCTTCATCAGAACTGTCCCCAGAAACATCAGAAACGGCAAGGAGGAGGGAGAAAGGGTTGTCGTACATACTATTCATAACAAAAGCAAATATGGACCAGTGAATATGAAAGAGAGAAGAGAGAAGGGTGAAAGGAAGACCAAAAAAAAGAAAGGGGGGAAATATAAAGAGTAACTTGTTCTACCAACATAACATTCACCGCAAGCATGCAAACATGCAGAAGCCATGGCAATGCTACTACAAGCAAAAGGTGCTGGATGCAACTAAGTCCTACTCATAGTAGACCCACTAAAATGAACAGACCTAAGTTAGTCGTGCCTATGAACTTTACTGGGTCTACTCTAGAATAGAGCTAGCTACAGACACAACCCCAAAAAGTATTCAGGTCAATGAAAGCAAAGCAGTATCTGCTTTCTCTCCAAGTAAGAGAAGGGCTAGGTTTTTTAAAGAGTCTTTTGAGAAGAATTAAGGTAGCAAATCACAAATGGAAGCCCTTCAGTTCTCTGGCTGACTTCTGTATGCGGCCATACAACTAGGCCACAGGTCCCCACTGCCACTTATTCCAACTGGAATAGGAACTCCAGCATCTCAGGCAGAGGTTCTTGTATGCAAAAAGACCCTCTCCTTATGCAAATCATGCCCTGCAGACTAGGGTGCTTTGGGTCTTCCTCATGACCATCTATGGTACTGCCTTACACCAAGTCTGCTCCCTGGTCAATTTAGCTTGGCCTCAACCAGCATGGGGACTTGCAGATGCATTGGACTGAAGCAGCTATCTTCAACCCAGTTACGATCTATCCCCTAAACACACCGGTTCTAACTGGACAATACAACCCACAAACAAAATCAATGCCCTCCTGCTATCTGCTGGTCATTGAGCAGATCCCATTCAGATGGAGCCACTGAAGCAGGTGTGCAGAACTTCTGGACCTCCAGGTGCTGCTGAACTACATGCTGGCTGGGAGCTGACGGGAGCTGCAGTTTAGTGAGGGGCACAGAGGTTCCCCATACCTGCTATTAAGGGAGTGTGAAAGCAAACCTGGTGAGTAATGCAGCAGGTGTTAAAACAATCATAGCTGTCAATGAGAACAGGCCAGAAAACTCGCAACACAGTAAGTCTACTTGCTAAGGAGTTCAGTTTAAGAGTTAAGCTGGTAAACACTATATATTTTTCAAAAAGCACCAGCAATGCATGAACTAATTTCAACACAGGGGATCTCTTCATCAAAGTAAGCAGGTAAAGAAGGATTTTATGGCATGGTGGCTTGCACCAGAACACAGTTCAAGCAACCGCCCTTTAGTTTTCATACATACACACAAGTGTCCTGGGGTCCCCTTATGAAATCCCATGAGTTGTATCCATTTTTTTACCCAAACTTTAACACTGGACGCAACCCTGTACACAGTCAGTGTATCCGAAGAAGTGTGCATGCACACGAAAGCTCATACCAAGTACTGACTTAGTTGGTCTTTAAGGTGCTACTGGAAGGAATTTTTTTGTTTTGACTCTGGCAATTAGGGCAGGCACCTACTTTCCTCTGTTTTAGACACTTTTATCTGTGTCTAACCTGTTGAAAACCTCTCTTCCTATTACTCAGGTTGAATTGGCACTTTCAGTCTGCTGCTGAAACGATCTACACTGAATAATTTGTTTTACGCTTTTTCATTTCATTTCGTTGCTGGTCTTTACCTTGTATGTACTCTTGTTTGCTGCCTGATTATTTTTACATTACGCGGCTTATACATTCTGAAAGCATTCTGAAAGCATTCTGAAAGCAAGCAAGTAGAAGTCAAGAGGAAAAATCCATCTAGACAAGGAGATCAAGGTAGAGAAAGCACTCTTTTCTCAAAACAAGTTATCAAGCAAAGGTGGGCACGTTACCACAAATTTCGGGGGAATCAAGCACGTCACTATTTGTTCACCTTCTCTCCCCTGTAAGAAGCTGTGAACTTCACACACCCTACGCCAAAAGCTTTGTGGTTCAACAGGTGCCACTTACAGTCAGTGTATTAGCTTGCCTCAAGCACAATTAGGAACCAAAAAAAGCTTATTATGTTGTTAGCTGAGTTCTTCTGAAGTGCATGAAGTCACACCAACTCTGCACAGCACACATTTAAAATGCAAACTCAATACCTAGACGGTGTCCTGCTCAGGAAAGAAGAATGTCTGCCAAGGGGCCCGGGCGAAGCAGGGAACAGAGGCAGGGCCATAGCTACGGGCCTAAGCCTGGGCAAACCAGCCCGCGTAGCTGGAGGACTGGCACTTATAAGAGGAGGAGTTGGAGAGTGGGAGAGGATGGAGGTGCTTGCCGAAGGCGGAGCGGGAGGAGCTGGGAAGGCCCAGGGATGAGTCACCATGTACGGGCGGTACCTCGGGGATGAGGGTTGGACTCCCAGTGGGCCTGCTGGCACGACATGAGGGCTAGCAGAAATGGGAGGGGTGGGGGCAACTGGGCTGGCGGAAGAGGCAAGGAAGGAACCGGCTAAAGGTGCGCGGCTTGAGAGGCTGAAAAGAGGAGCTGGGCTGGTTCCATAGAGACTAAAGTCAACGAAAAGAGGGAGGAGGAGGAAGAAAGGAAGGAAGGAAAGAAAGAAAAGAGAGATAAATTGGGAGCTTAGAACACAGCAAAAAGGGAAGGTAATAAGATACAGAAACAGGCAAGACAGCTCAACATTTCCCCTTCCAGTACGATCCTATTTTATACCCATTTAACTTGCATGATTTCAGCTATAGGAGTTGAAGGCACACTTGCTGAAATACCAGCAAGGCAGAGAATTTTAAACCTTAGGGTTTCCTGGCGCAGAAAGAGCTTTTCAGTACTGTGCCATAGATTTGGGGGGGGCAGTCAAGGCCCATTCGGCATGCCAGCTTTGGGAGTCCTAGACATGCCCCCCCTCCCGCTAACTGTGGGGTGGTTCCACGGGTTTAGGAATGCGTACCAAACCCCTGTGTAAGAAGTGACTGTATGGTACTTTTCTCACCACAGGGACTGATGCCTTACTTTGGCTTACAAAGCAGGGGTGTCTAACCCTGTTACTGTTGGGGCTCCAACTCCCAACAGCCAGGAATGATGGGAGTTGTAGTCCAGCAGCATCTGGAAGGACAAAGCTTCTGCAACTCTGCTATAAAGAGTCATCCATATATAAATGAATCTGAAAACTACCGTATATACTTGAGCCGACCTGAATATAAGCTGAGGCACCTAATTTTACCACAAAAAAACTGCGAAAACCTACTGACTCAAGTATAAGCCGGTTCACTACACTACAAACCTGGTGGTGGCGGCAGCAGAGGAGGAGGAAGGTGCAGCCCGAAACGGCTCCTTTCGGGTCACTCATCCCTCCGCCGCTGCCTCTGCCACTCGCAAGAGCAGGCATAGGAGCCGTGGTTGGGAGAGGCACAGTACAGTGCAGCACATCTCCCAACCGCGGCTCCTGTGCCTGCCCTTGCGAGAGGCAGGTGGCGGCGGCGGGACCAGCGGCGAGAAAGGGCTCCTTTCGGGCTGCTCATCCCGCCCCCGCCCCCCTCACTCAAGTATAAGCCAGGGGGGCTTTTTCAACATAAAAAATGTGCTAAAAAGTTGGCTTGTACTCGAATATATACGGTAAATGCATGTTAAAGTGAAGGGATAGCATTTCCCCACAGAGCACAAGCATTCTGGCATCCTAGTAATCGCTGCCTTTGTTTAACAGGAAGAGCTCCCACAAGTTTCTAGCTCTCATTAGTGCTCAAAAAAGTTGAATGATAGGGGGAGAAAAGAAATGAGAGGTTCTGCTCAGCGGACAGTTATCATAGAAGAATTGGCCAGGTTTCCTATGGCTATGCTTCAAACAAATACCATACTTTCCCCCCCAACCTCCGGGCATCCATCACACCTTGCCTTGCACTGCAGAACTTGGAAAGAACCATTTTGCACACCTAACCCCTCTGCTCTGCCCTTGCAAACTCACCAACATGGAACCCAGCTAGTTATGCAGCTATAACTTACCTCGATAAGGAGCTGGAGCCAAACGAGCCCACGTTACAGAAAATGGGGCTCGTTCCTGGATTGGAACCAGTGTTCAGAACCAGATTTCTATCAGGCGACCGAGCAGCTGCTGCAATGGGCTGCGAGGTGGCTGTCAAACTGGCAAAGGGGTTTTCCTCCTTCGACTGGGTCGACATCATCAGAACTTCCATCAGGATCTGGCCAATCAAGTCTTTGAAGTCCGAGAACACTTTTGAGGAGAGAAAGAGAGAATGACATGAACGTTCTCCGTTGTAAGCACCTCAGAAGCAAAACAGAGTTTAAGGGAAAGATCTGAAGATTATGAGGTTGACAACGCCGGATAGTCTTGAGAAAATATAGCACATGGACTCAGCAGGGGCTGTATCCCACCAAGTCCTGCTCAGAGCAGATCAATTGAAATGAATGAACATTAATTTCGAGAGATGTACTCTGAGCACCTGCTTTTTGACAAACACCCCATACAGCTTGAAGCTAAAGCAAGGAACTAAGATGAGCCTGCTGAATCAGGCCAAGGGCCTGTCAACCCAGCATCCTTGATGACAACAAAAGCTTCTCAGCATTATGAGTGCCAATATCAGCCACACCTTCCATATCAGCCACCATATCACCCGTTTCTGTTTCAAAGACAGGAGCTGCAGAGGAATCTGAAAGTATTGGCAAGTCTAACGTCCTTGCTTGCCAACAAAACAGACTGAATGCTTTCCATCTTCAAGTCGTGAACATGGTGGGAGCTGAGCCACCCACCAAATAAGAGTCCTTCCCCTCCCTACACACACTCTCTGGTGCCAGCTCAGACACCATCTGGTGATGACAAATGCAATTTGGAGCTCTGTACCCACTGAAGGAAATCCAACGCTGCAGCTAGATGGGAACTCACTAGCCCATGCCACCAGCCATCTCCCATGAACAAGCAACTGTATTAATCACTAGCCTTTGTTTAAGCATGATGGGACACGTGGGGAGGGGGCTTTAGCTCAGCAGCAGAACACAAAGCTTTGTAAGCAGAAACTCAGTCCCAGAACCCCCAGCCTCTGTCCAGTTGGTGCTAACCTGTAACAAGGCATTTTCAGTGGTGGTTCTCTGCTTGTGGGATGCCCTCTCTGGCAATGTACAATGCCTCTATCATTATTAACTTTCAGGAGGAATTTGAAAACATTCCTATTTGCCCAGGCATTTGGTGGTTGAAGAATACTGTTCCTGGCAATCTCAAGGTCATCGGATGCTTTCAATTGTAACTGCTTTTAATATATTTTTAAATGATTTTAGATGTTATAGTTAACATTTGTTTTTAGAACATTTTAATATGTTTTAGAATGTTTTTGCTTGCTTTGTATTTTTAAAATTGTGTTTGCCATCCTGAGCTCCTGGGGGAGGAAGGGTAGATATAAATTCAAATAAATCTGCTCCAGTTTGCATTTATTTGACAATTCCACCCCCCCCCAAAAAAAATCTCTTTTCCCTTTCTTTTGTTTCCACTGTTTTTGGTTCATACATGTATTTTGACTCAAGATATCTAAGAATAAACAAGATAAAATTTTCAGCAAGCATTTTGCCTAGAAAGATTGTGCATTTTAATTAAAATAAAACTGAAAAATCTCTGTAGCTGTTTGAGAAATGCTTCTACCTGAGACCTTGTAATGCTGCTGCTGGCTAAGATAGAATACAGCATTCAATTAGATGGATGGTAAGCAGCCGGGCTTCTGAATTCAGCATCATCAACAAACACTTGGGATTAAACCTCACGCTCCTTACCTTCCTTTGGGTTCTGTTTAAACTGCTCAGAAAGCGAAGTTAGGAAGATGACGTCTCTGTCTCTGTCCTTCCAGGAGACCCGGAAAATCTTGCAGACCAGCTGTAAGGCTTGCTCTTCCGATATCTCTGATCCTGATGGGGGCTCCTTTATCATGGGGAGGGGGAGGGGGGAAAGAGGAAAAGATTTGGGTACTCGTTTTGAAAAGCCATGAAAGGGCAGGTATTCGTGATCATGTAAGCTAAGGGTTAGCAACCTCATTCTGGTCTGCTGTGCTGCATTCCGCCCTGATGCAGACATAATGCTCACTAATAGTGACAGCAAGTCATGGAAAGGTGGAATTTGCAAGTAAGAGAGAGGGTTGTGCCATGCAGCACATTCCCCATCTCTCCAAAATGGTTCCATTTGTATTTGAAACCCACCACCCAGGCCGCAAAGGGCTCCCCACAAGGTTGTCTACAATACTGAAATTATGCAATGAAGGAAGGCTAAAAACAAAAGGAATCTGCAACAAAATGTGGGAACATGGAGGGCCCCTGTTCAGAATCCAAACCAAACTACCAATGTCTTCTTTCAAGATACACCATCCCCTCCCACCTATTTTTCTATTCTTTTTCCCCCAACGGTAATTCTGCGTTCCAGACAAATTGAGGATGCTCAGCCCTCACTGGGCTGCTTCTGGGATCCCCTCAGGATCTCCCCCCCCCCATTTTATTTGATTTTTAATTTCTGCAAACCTAGGGGTTCTTCCAAGCCTCTTGAACATGGGTGGTGTTGTTAGGCTACACAAGGATCGGCACTCACCTCTGAACTTCGGAAATAAAGGGATTGATAGCAAACGGGCAAAAAACCCAAAACCATTGCAGTAAGCAAAACTTCAACACAGGTCAAATAAGTTAAGCTTCAGGTGCCCACCTACAGGCAGTGAGGGAGCCAACTGAGCTTCTCTTGGGAGAGAGTTTCGCAACAGCATCGCCACAACCAAGAAGGCCCCACCCTATATCCCACCCAGCTGCAACTTCTCCACTAGAGGCAGCACATGAAACAAGACTTATAACAAGCATAGGTGGTTTGTTGTCTGAAACTGAGCCCATAGCATTTTGATAGCATGCTCCTAACTTTTAACCGCCCAGAGGTCTTGGAAGTAAGAGTGAGCAAGAAACCCAAATGAATAAAAATAAACGAATGAGCGTTCATTTTTAAACCCATGCGCACATTGCCCCATAAAGGGCAACAGTCAAGTGTCTCCAGGCTTCCCAACTCCATCCAGGACAGCTTACCCACCTTATCGGTAAGGCTCCTTTTCTCTCTTCGGTCATTCTCATCAACTTCCATGTTTTCAATTCCTGAATCTACATCCACCTGGGACATACTGTCAAGTAGAACAAAGAACCCATTAATTCTTCCAGGCATTTTCAATGAAAGTTGCTGACCGAAATACAGGATGGCTGCAGAACGTGAAGGCAGCTCAAGGAGGGAAAAGACTGACATACACAAGAAAAACTGGATCCATTAACAAATGTTGCCATTAACAGCCACTAGTCAACAGCGCTGGCCCACAACCTATTGTTCATACTGTGTTTTGCTCTCCAAAGAGAGGCGGAAAACTTGTGACTCAACCTGAAAGGAGCTCTACAGAGCAGCCCATTAGGAACTAAAAGGGGTGGGGGAAGAAACCCCTCTGTTCTTAAGTTGGTGCCTGCACAAAACAAAAAATCAGGGCACATGGATGGTGGTGAGGCTGCATGCAGTTTCTGCAGGCTTATTTTTATTATTAGCATTATTATTAATGCAATTTATTCGCCACTTTTTTTACAAAAGCAGCTCAAAGCATCTTACAGCAAAAACAACAACACATACATTAAAACCAGCCCAAAATTAAAACAGATTCAAAGCCAAAACTCATTCATATCTTTAGAAGACAGAACTATAACATCCTACCCAGTGAAGGAGGCTACAGATAATCAAAAGTCAAAGGCCTGCAGCAAAAGGATGCTTTTGCTTAGCACCTAAAGGTAAGCAATGATCGCACCAGGCAAGTGTCTCCCAGGAAATGCCGCCATTAAAAAGGTCCGTTCTCACACTGCCACCCTCCAGATCTCTTTCTTTATACTTTTATTTATATAAGTATTTCATATACCACCATATCCTGTAGATATACAAATAAAAGAGAACATAAAAACAATACACAGTGATCATTGAAAAGACCAATAAAGGTAAAGGTAAAGGGACCCCTGACCATTAGGTCCAGTCGTGACTGACTCTGGGGTTGCGGCGCTCATCTCACTTTATTGGCTGAGGGAGCTGGCATGTGGCTAGCATGACTTAGCTGCTTCTGGCGAACCAGAGCAGTGCACAGAAACACCGTTTACCTTCCCGCTGGAGCGGTACCTATTTATCTACTTGCACTTTGACATGCTTTCGAACTGCTAGGTTGGCAGGAGCGGGGATTCGAACCACCAAACTTCTGATCGGCAAGTCCTAGGCTCTGTGGTTTAACCCACAGCGCCACCCGCGTCCCTTAAAAAGACCAGTAGGGAGATTTAAAAGGCATAGGCATGTTGGCATGTCTTCAAGAGACTCCTGAAAGTTAACAAGGGTACCTGGCGAAACTGGCCATATTTGGTGAATACTGAATACTGAAATCTGTGTGTTACTGACTCATTGTTTAAATTGGGCATAAGTCTTGGGGAGCAGAAATACGTGCATGAATTTAATATATTAACTATCATAAATGAACTGGGAAAAAACATATTCCCAATTAAACAACATAGTGAGTTCTGGAAAAAGAGAATAGCAGCTTCTGGTTCACTGTAATCTTCTGAGACGTATGTGCCAAATTTAAAACATGGTCGCTAGAGGAGGATTAGAATCTAGAAACCAAGAGAGGGACAACCCTTTGAAGGGTCTTTAATTTCTGTGAAGGGATGAAAAATCCAGCTTCCCATTTCATGAATGTGTGTGTGTTTCCTTTTCAATGTTATATTTGGTTGTTAATTAAATAATTTCAGAATGGATAAATTCTTTTTAAAAAATAAAGACAGAAGAATTGACCATTTTAATGTCTGAAATTTAACTGTAAGATTGTGGGGAAACCGCAAAAAGACCCCTAGTGCTTCGAAGGCTAATTAAATATTTAATACAGAAGAAGCTTTCATGGATTAAATACCTTGCCAACTCATGAAGTCTCAGCCTGTAACTGGCATCATTCTTGCCACTAGAAATTGCTGTTTGGTTTTTTAATTAATTCTATTAATTTTTCTCATGTCCTTTTTTGTATTAAGCTTTAGTGTGTATGCTACAAATAATCAATAAACAATCTTCTAAAACTAAAAAAAGAAAACCTCCAAACAACATCTGAGCATAGACCACCTAGCTCATTATTTGGTCCATCTAGCTCACTATTGACTACACTGACCGGCAGCAGCTCTCCAGGATTTAAGGCTGGGGACATTCCTGGACCTACCTGGAGATGCCAGGGATTGAACATTGGTCCTTCTGCATGCATCTCCAACCACAGAATATATGTAACAGTTACACCCAGCATCCTTTGCAGCCAGCAAATGTTCACCTGATTGAGGGGTTTCTACCCAGTCCCTTTAACTAACTTACCAAGGAAGGAGCTGCAGTCATGAAAACCAAACAGGTGAGGGCCACGCTTGCCTCTTATCTCAGGACTCATGCTCAGACCACAGGGGCAAAGAGCATGACCCCAACCAAAAGCTCCCCTCTTCCTTTTCAGGCCTTTCTTCACTGCCTTTTTTCTTTCTAAAACATCTGGCAACTGTAACTGCTTTACACATCACCCTCACAAACACGTTTTGAGCAATCAATGCTGCATGCTATTTCATTATTAATTATTCAGATATCTTATCAGCCACTCTGATTGGGTTGTTAATATTGAAAGCTTTTATTACATGGTCGGTTTCTATTTTTTTACCCTTTCCTTTTGAATTTCAGTTCCCACAATCGATTCCCTAATATGTGGTTGTGTGTGTGTGTGTGTGTGTGTGTGTGTGTGTTTGTTTTTAAATGGTAAATTTGACCCCATTACCAAAATAGCATCCTAACCCTCTGGGTGGGAGCTTAAAAGAGGCAGTTCTATCCACTGTATTTGCCAGCAAGACATTTTGGGTTAGAGAGGTGACCTTAGCCCATCAACCCCCCAACTGTTTAAGATGCCCACAGAAAAAAACTAGTTGCCAGCAAAGGCTTAAGCAGAAGATAACTCAGATTAGCTCCTTACATGAATGTGTGTGTGTTGGGGGGGGGGAGTGTATGCATGCAATAAATAAGGTTTTCAAGCTAGACTGCATATATGCCACTTTTTCTGGATTAAAGTTAAAGAACCATCACCTCTTTGAGCATATGATATGACTCAACTGGAGATTTATGAGCAAATGATATTCCACAAACACAATATAGATGGGTGCTGGGCTGACCTGGACCACCAGCTGCCCCCTCTCCCCCCATTTCACCTCTCCTGCCCCTTAAACATGCACATAGTTCATATTATTTTGATTCATTATGGTTTATTTTGTATTGTTCGACTGTATTGTTTTTTGCTTCTTTGTGGGAATTTCAATAAAAACGATCAATTAAAAAGATCCAATTACTTTGATAAACGATACCCTGCCAAGTACCCCAGAGACAATTCTATCTCACCACCAGGAACCAGGCGAGCAGCTATTTACAAGCTCATGTTAGAAACTGCTGAGCAGGGCATAAAAAACTAGCATCTGTATGAGCAACAAGCATCTGGGGCAACCCACAATGAGACAGCCTCAAATGAAGAGGGCAGGTGGAAACTTTTTTACCTTTTCTCACAGGAGACGCTATCGATATCCATGCTCTGCGACCGGGAGAGGGACTGAGATTGTGTTTCGAGGCTGTTTGATGGGGAGCTACTGAGCGAACTCACACCTTCGCTGCTCTGGCTGCGGTGGGCTACACCTGCAGGGAAAGGAAACCAGGGGGGGAAAACTATATGTCATTTTGTTCCTACAACACATTCTTGAACTAAACACACACAGTGTTCGAAACTCCCATTGATCTACGTGGGTTTTGCAACAGGGAATTTCATTAGCATGAGCAGTTTCTGAGCTCTGGGCACAGTACTGTGCCTAAGATTTCAGATTAAAACTGCAGAGTGGAAAGAAAGGAGGGTCTTTTTCTGCCTCCCCACTTCCAGTCACTCTCTGAAGACTGAAGAAGAGACCCTCTTAAGAATATTAGGGGGGCAGGCAGGGAAAGCATGTTTTTTGCAGTCTTCAGAGGAGGACTAGACCATGCGAAAATGAACATATGATTTTAGCCGTCGTTCATTCATTTTCAGCTTTGTATTTTTGTTTGGAATAAAGCACGCCTAGACATTCCGTTGTTGCGCCCATAATCTAGGTTTAAGGTGCCATTTAGCTCTTAGCTTTCCAAAACTGAACACACACATACTGTAAATTACACACACATTACATACTGTATTTTTCCGTGTAGAAGACTAGGGTTTTTTAACCAAAAATTAGGTTTAAAATTGGGGCTTGCCTTAAACATAGGTAGTGCTGAGGGGTGTTTTTTTAATCTGGAGTCCCCCCAAACAGGGGGTGTCTTATACATGGGGGCATCTTATAGATGAAAAAATACGGTACTTATATTACACACACACACACACACACACACACACACACACACACACACAGAGCAAAAAAATGCTGCAGCACATTTCTCCCCCCCCTCCCAATACCAGGAGTAATCCTATTCCAGCCAGCCGTGCCTTCCCTCCAGGGCACTATTAAGCTGCTCCGACAAGCCAATTCAGGCTTTCCTTCCTTCTTCCAGTTATTTGTTTTTCTTTACCAACTGACACTCAACATTATCTGCTTGCTGGGAACAACAGAATATTCATAAATCCTCACTGGGGCTGAGGTATTGGCTTTTTTGAGGGAGGGGGGACTGCCTCATTTGGTTGCTTTTGTATTTCTGAGTGGCCTGGAATTGAACCAAGCACACCAATACCAACTTCTAGTTCTTAGTGGCCCTGCTTTTCAACTCTGTTGGCACAGGGTGACTGAGTTTGCTAGTAAGAGTGCTCCTTATATACAATGAAAATCTAAAGTCTCAATTAAAAGATGTTATATACAGTGGTGCCTCGCAAGACGAAATTAATTCGTTCCGCAAGTCTTTTCGTCTTGCGAGTTTTTCGTCTTGCGAAGCACGGTTTCCCATAGGAATGCATTGAAAATCAATCAATGCGTTCCTATGGAAACCGCCTTCAGACCAGGTCCGGGGACAGTCTGTCCCCCGACCTCTTCTGAAGGCCGGCAGGGGGGTGGGGGCGAAAGTCTTTGCTTCCCCCCGCCTGCCTTCCCGGGACAGCGGAGACTTCTCCGCTGTCCCGGGACGATCTTAAAATGCTGGCAGGCAGCAGCGAAGGCCGCCCACCAGCATTTTAAAAACCCCGGGACAGCGGAAGACTTCTCCGCTGTCCGGGGCGATCTTAAAATGCTGGCGGGCGGCAGCGCTGCCACCCGCCAGCATTTTAAAATCGCCCCGGGACAGCGGATGAATTCTCCGCTGTCCCGGGGCGATTTAAAAGCCCCCGGGAAGGCAGGCAGGGGGGTCAAAGACTTTTGCCCCCCGCCAGCCTTCAGAAGAGGTCCTGAGAATTCATCCGCTGTCCCGGGGCGATTTTAAAATGCTCCCGGACGGCTTTTGAAGGCAGGCGGGGGGGAGCAAAGACTTTTGCCCCCCGCCCGCCTTCAAAAGAGGTCCAGAGGGCTCTCCAAGCTGCGGATAGGACTTCCCCTGCAGGGCTCCCCAAGCAGCGAATGTCTGCCCCGCGCGAGGGGCGCTCTGCTTAAGAGCGCCCCTCGCGCGGGGCAACAGGCTGCTATCCGCAGCCTAGGCGGGAACTCTTCTGAAGGCTGGCGGGGGAGAAGGGCTTTTCTTCCCACCGCCAGCCTTCAGAACAGCCTTCTGAATGTTGGCGGTGGGGAGGAAAACCTTCCTCCCACCGCAAGTCTTCAAGACAGGTCCGGGAACAGAGGAGAAGCGCTGCGCACCTTCCCCTCTGTTCCCGGACCTGTCCTGAAGGCTTGCGGTGGGAGGAGGGCTTTCCTCCCCACCGCCAACATTCAGAATGCTGTTCTGAATGTTGGCGGTGGGGAGGAAAAACCCTCCTCCAACCGCAAGCCCCGGGAACAGAGGAGAAGCGCTGAACACCTTCCCCTCTGTTCCCGGACCTGTCCTGAAGGCTTGCGGTGGGAGGAGGGCTTTCCTCCCCACTGCCAACATTCAGAATGCTGTTCTGAATGTTGGCGGTGGGGAGGAAAAACCCTCCTCCCACCGCAAGCCCCGGGAACAGAGGAGAAGCCCTTCGCGCCTTGTCCTCTGTTCCCGGACCTCCCACCGCAAGCCTTAGGACAGGTCCGGAAACAGAGGAGAAGGCGCGCTGCGCGTCCCCGCTGTCCCCGGAGATTTCCCTATGGGCTTTCGTCTTGCGAAGCAAGCCCATAGGGAAATTCGTCTTGCGAAGCCGCTAAAAAATCGGAAAACCCTTTCGTCTTGCGGGTTTTTCGTTTAGCGAGGCATTCGTCTTGCGGGGCACCACTGTATCTGCAACATAAATAATCAGCAATGCACTAACACCAGTAATCCCCAAAGACTTCAGAGTGATGTGTTGTAGGAAATTAATTCATGAAATTAATTCGAATGAGTTTAAAGGTTGCCTACTGCAACTCTGTAGAGTCACTGCTCTGAGTGGGCCCAGCCATGACAAAAACTTTGACTCACAGCTTCTGGGAGGGTAGAACATTATTACTGCCTACTCGAGTACCAGACAAAAACTTTCCCCATGAAATGTAATCCCATGCACTAGAGATTTTCAACCTTTTTGAGTCAAATGCTCCCGTGACCAACTACATTCTTTCTGCGGCTCCCCTGTTAGGAAATGCGCTCCAAGCCTCCAAAGCCCAATTATGTCATCTCTAGAGCCGGCACCCCCTCACACCTTTTCAAACACCCTCCCTTGTGGCGTGTTTCCTCAGCCTCCTCTCCTTTCCCCTATCCTTCGGAGTCCTCTGGCAGCTGGTGAAGGTGAGGCCACCATCTTGAGAGGGCATCAGAAGAGGGAGGGAAGGAAAGAGGGATAGAGTCCAGTGTTGCCTGTGGCACCCCTGACCATCATTCAAGACACCCCAAGGTGCCATGGCACACTGGTTGAAAGCCACTGCCGTACACAGTCAAAACTACTTTCAGACATCCTAATTTGCTGGCAATAGGAGTGCAGCATAGCTCAACCCACCAGCCAAACATTACCTGTGCAGACTGCAGCTGGCTTGAACTTACTAGTAGTGATCAACAAGGGAAGGAACAGGAACTGTCACTCAGAGCCAGTGACAATATTCCATTTGCATCCCTGCCCTTCCTCCAAAGAGCTGCAAGCAGCATAAGTAGAGTACTCCCATTTTATTATTGCAAAAAACATCCTGTAGTGCAAATTAGTCTAACAGACTTGGTTTTTATTTATTACATTTAGCTCCTGCTTTTAAGGAACTCAAGTAAGGAAGCAAACCAAAGCTGGTGGTCTTGATTTGTTTGCGCTAACTAGGAAGAGTTCGAACTCCTAAGTGGGGAACACCAGTTATCTCAGAAAGCTTGCAATTGCCTCCCCTGGCATACAAAAGAAAGAAAGAGACAGAGTGAAAGCCCATGGTTTACTAAGACTCACAAATCTAACACTAAACCATGGTTTAGCATTCTGTCTGAACCATTCCATCAAGTAAAAGAAAACCAAACATATTTAAAAACCTGGTAAGAACAAACTGATGAGAAAAGATAGCCACTAGTACAATTTAAGATATCCATGAATAATAAAAAGCAAAGAAAATGAAGCAGCCATCATTACTACCTTTCCCACTTTGCATGCTGCCTGCCAAGAAATAAAGTGTTGATAGTCATTTGCTCTGGACAGAATATATGCTCCATAATCTATTCCAGCACACCCATAGCAAATTTAAATGAAAATTGACCCCTATCTTTGGTAGGCACAAACAATACTGAATCCAATAGTGGAGCAAGCTGGCCAGAATGATTTCTCGAAGTAAACAGCTAAGAGAGACTATACATGTGTTACTTGAGCCACTTCAAACAGGAAAAAATATTTATTGCTATACTGCATCTTCAGCATGAGGTCAATGTGCAATATTGCATCACAGTGGCATACTAGTCTCTCACCTAAACTGCAAGGTCAGGGTTAAGGAGAAAGGAAGGAGAGCAACAAAAACAAAGTAAGATATATATGAGAGCTAGTTCACAACTACCATCATACACTCACATAATGAAGGAACAGGGCCTTGAATAGGGCTATGCACATTAAGAGGCAGCTTGGTGCTCAGTGGCTATTACACGAGAGTTTGGCACTGTGTGGCTGTGGGTTTATAGGGTTTCATGTAGGGATATTTATCAACCCTACTAGGATGATGCCAGGGATTGAACCTGGGTCCTTTTACATGCAAAGCATGAACAATGGCCCTTCTTCAGCATTAAGTGAATGGCTGCCATTCATCTAGATAAGGGAAAAGTAAACAGCTGCACTTGAGGACTGTTGCAGTGAGGGCAAACACAGCCCTGACACCCAGTGGCATCTGCCCTGACTGACTGGGATCTCTGCAGGGGAAAGGCCTGTATGATAGCAGGAACATGACTAATCCTTTATTTAAAATCAATGTTGTTGTCTATGCTACACATTTCAATAGCCTATTTATTGCATTTTTACTCCAAGGGCACATGCTCCTAAACCCCCAAACGCCACATTTTATCTCCACAAAACCCTCTAAGACAGATTATAGGTTATGTTCCGAACAGAGTTTTCAGCCCTGGCCGAAAACCTGGTATTCAGAAGCATAGTGCCTCGGAAAAAGGAGCCTCTATCTAGCTGTTGTAGCCAGCAGCAACTTAGGGGCCCATCCAGCAATAACATCCAGAGGGGTAGCCGTATTAGTCTGTTGCAACAAAATCAAAATAGGAACCTTAAAAGACCAAACAATTTACAATTGCATACCGTAAGCCCACAAGTTACACACATTTAACTTGTGCACATTCAGCTTTACATGCTTGGCAAATAAAAAAATCAAAAATGGGTTGGCGTCCGGGGAAAAGAACTTTGGCAATTCCAACCACCATTGCTCCCAATGTGTTTCAACTAGACATGGTTTTGGCTTTAGGAACGATCCCCAAAACGTAACCCCTGTGTAAGCTGTGGGCTTACTGTAATAAGCTGTTGTTGACTAGCACTCAGCTCATTAGATCCATGGATATTCTAACCCAATGAAATGGAATATACATCACGAAACCTTCTGTGTAACACACAAGATGCAACTACAGCATTGACTTAGGTAGCTTTGAAACAGGGATGGGGAACCTGAGGGGTGGGGGCCAAATGTGGCCCCCAGGCCTTCTCTATCTGGCCCTTGGAACTCTCTCCAGTTCACACACCCCACTAGCCCTCCTTTACACACTCCTTGAGCGGTTTCCCCTGAAAATGTGTCCTTAAACTCTGGTAATGTTTCCTGCTTGTAAGGATAGAGGAATGTGTCAACCTGATCTTGTCCACCACTGATAAGCAGCTCCTGGAAGGATGTCCAGAAGGATATGGGACCCTCAGACTAAAAAGGGTTCCCAACCCCTGCTTTTAAAGAAATAGACAAATTTATGGAGGATGAGGCTCTCAAAGACTACTAACTGTGATGACTATGTCCTCTCTCTCTACTGTCAGAGACAGTATGCCTGAATGCCAGTTGCAGAGAATCACATGTGCAACTTGTCAGCTATTGTGAGAATAGGATGCTGGACTAGCTAAGCCTTTGGCTTGATACGGCAGGGCTCATCTTATGCCATAATAAATTTGTCTTGAAGGTGCCACAAAACTCTGCTGATTTGTCCATGAACGGATCTCATTGCTCATGGCCAGCATCACAAATTCCTGATGAGAATTTTGCAAATAATCCCACTTCCCAATATGGACTGTTTTAAGCCACAACCAGCAGCTGAAACGATCACACCCCGCTGCTTCCAAGGAGAGGAACCAACACACAAAAAAAGACAGGACCTAATAAGGTTGTACAAGATGCTCCCTTCAGCCGAAAGTGCTCGCATGCAAGAGAACATGGTATCAAAACAAATGAATGTGCATTTCCACAAAATATTTAAGAGAAAAAATTAGGAAAGTGTCATGTTTCCTTATTGATCTATCATTCTGCAGTTTTTAATTAACATAGCAATGCAGAAAAAAACTACTCCATACTGGAGTTGTAGAAAGAAATCTGAATTCCTAGGAAGCCAGTGTTCATTTTATTCATCTGCCGTGGGGGAAAAAAATGACCAGGAATTTTATCTAACACAGCTGCCAACAGGAAGGAAATCAGAATTATTAAACTGGATTTTTCACTGCCAGTTGTGTTTATCATCCCTCTTTGGAGGCCTAAATGCCAATATAAAGAATAAGGATTTATTCACTATTTTTTTAGTGGCAACTCGACTATCTGCAACTCAAACCTAGAAAGCCTTACAAGGACCATCCCTGGACTTAACAGTTTAAAGTAAGTGGTATAATTTGCTGTCACCAAGAAAGTACCTCAGTGACACTGGGAACGGACAGTTTTCATGGCAAGATGGTGACGCTTTATTCAATATACAAATGAAAACAGGTCTTAAAAGAAACTCTCTGAAGCATCTTTGCAGATATGGCTATCCTAAACATCACAACTTGAACTATATTCTTCCCTGGGAACGACTGTCTGCAACAGGTAAAACAACTTTTGTCCCTGGGACTGTTATATGATGGACATTTGAAAAATTTGTATGTCTTAATAAGGATAATTTATGTTAATGTACAACCTGATAGCCATTTTGGCGGTGGGGGAAATGTAATATACATAGAAACCAGTAACAGCTATTTCAAGGAAAAGGAATATTAAGTTGTGGCTTACCTGATGCGCCAATGGGAGAGGTAGCTGGGGTCATGCTATGGATGTTTAGCCCAAGGTTATGGGGCGCTCCAGAAGGCGGTGCTGCTGCAGGAGGCCCCGGAGGGTTTTCCCTCTGCGGAGACGTAAGCGGTGTGTTGGGCTGAGAAGATGGCCCGCCGGCGAGCCGGGCAAGGCGCCTCCGACGGATCTGCAATGAAACAAGGGTTAAACATTTTTTTTAAAAAAAAAGGGCTTAGCAAAATGCTGGTGTATAAATAAATCCTCCAGGGTTCTGACAAGGCAAGAAAAGAGAGCTAAGAATAGAACTGGGACGTATTTCAAGATACACCCAAGCCAGGTCAGGCACAGCTTTCCCATGCCACCTGAAGATGCTAGCTGAAGGAAGGGACTGCAAGCAAGGTATGTTAAGGCCAGAATAATAGGAAGATAGGGAACTGCCATACACCAGGTCAAAGAGTTTGTCCATCTAGTCTAGTATTACCTGTCCCTACTGACAGCAGCTCTCCAGGGTCTCAAGCATAGAGTGTTTTCCCATCACCTCATACCTGGGGTCCCTTTAACTAGAGATGCTAGGGTAGCTTTTTGTGAACTACTAAATGTTCTTGAACCACAACTCCCATAATCCCACTGCCCATGCTGCCTAAGAATTATGAGAGTTATAGTCCAACAGCATCTAGCAGCCCAAGATTGAGAAAGGCTGTGCTAGGGACTGAGCCTGTGACTTTCTGCGTACAAAACAAGCACCCTGCAACTAAATTATGACTCTACTTGGTTCTTAGAATCCAGTGAAGTCATTCCTGTGCTACTGACTGCAGTATTACTCCAAGGTCTGCAGCAATTTGTTGCTGAGGGAAGCTGTTAAGGCAAGACTTTCATTACCTGATGCCCTCCAGATATTTTCCACTACGACTCCATCAGCATCAGCTAGCATGTCCAATTGACAACGATGCCAGCTGGTTTAGCAAAATATGAATGAGCATGGCCTCCCCCAGAGCCTGCATGGTCATCCACCACTCCTTCTCCCATGCAGCTGGGAAGAAAAGTTCAGAAGCTTTTGCTTTCTCTTTCACTTAATCAGCATTCGTTGTGTTATCTGGACCAACAAACCATGGTGACCATTAACTGTTGTTAGTTTAAAATAAGGAAACTTCAAACCATGGCTCCTGTACAGCTCTCAAATAAGCGAGCAGGCTACTAGAAATGTTAATATTAATATTAATATTAACTATAATCCAGCAGTTTTAAAAAGCGAGTGTGAGAAAAGAATTACATACAACTACTGTACAATCAAAACAAATCATGAGAAGCAAGTCAATCCAGACACGGAATACATGGAGCTTGCTTTATTATGTCGCTTATGTATTTATTTTGTACTTTTATGTTGTGAACTGAAGAGAGGTATACAAATTTAATAAGTAATAATATTATTAAGCACAGATCCTGGTCACAACAAACTGTGGTTAACCAAAAAACAGAAGATTTCAAACTCATCCTCCCAGCTGTGTGGAAAGAGGGGAGAGGGTCACATTATGTTGAGAGGAGGCCAGACACATTCACATTTCACCAAAGCTAGCATAACAACTGAATACAACCATTATCACTGTGACTTTTACATACTGTATTGGCCTGAATATAAGCTTCACTTTTTCCCCCAAATTCTAACCGTGAAAAGTTATAGTGTGGCTTAAATTCGCGACCTTAAAAAAATTGGCTTTTACGATATCGCTGCTGAAACTGACATACGGTAAAACACAACGGATGTGAGTGCCTGCAGAATTTTAAGGAAGCGGCTTATATTTGGGTATTGTCTTTTTTTCTTTCTTCCTCTTGAATTTTAAGGGTGCGGCTTGTATTCAGGCCAATACGGTATTACAGACAACAGTCCTGAGGCAGAGGGGGGATTTGTTTAAGGCCTCCCAGTTTAGTTCATAGCTAGAATGAGATGCAGGCTGGAAACTTCCCAATTCGCTGCCCACCATCTTATTCACAAAACAAGCTCTGTTTTCAAGACTGACTACACATTTATATTCCCTCCCTCGCCCCCAGTTGTTTGGGAATTACTAGAAATAAATAGAAGGTTCTCCTTCAAGGGCAACATGCTTCCATTCCATTAAGTCATAAAGTTTCTAAACATTCTAGCGATTTACCACCTGGACTTCTATCCTTTCCCCGAGAGATTTCCAAAGAGCATTTTCCCGGAAACTGATACAGAACAACATGTGGAAAACACCATGTGGTGTCCCATTCCCCTGCTCAGATGGGACACTATAATTAGAAGCAGGGCAAGGTTCCACCTTAAGCAATGAGGTCGATATCATCATCTCTTCTCCTCTTTATCTTCCAGTAAAGCTGCTCTCCATCTTTCAGATCCATAACAAGTTGCATTTTGCAAGCATATTTATGTAGATCATTAATTCACTCAATGTCACACTATACCTCAAAGCAAGCAATTTTTAAAATGTTTCAAATACAAAATTTGTACAGGATTGCTAGTCCAAATTCATCGTTCATGTGAAAGGCCAGCATCAAGGGGGGGATGACACCCAGCACATGACTAGTGGCAGACTGTTCAAACATGCTAACTGCAAGTAGACACTCAATTAATAAATGCTTGTTGCTGCATTTTCATTGTACACATCGGTTGTTTCCAGAATGATAACACGTCTGTTATATTTGGTTCTGCACAGTGTTCAAAACTCCCATTGTTCTAGGCGCATTTTGCGACAGGGAATTTCATTAGGGCAAGCAGTTTCTGAGCTCTGGGCACAGTACTGCGCCTAAGATTTCAAATTAAAACTGTAGAGTGGAAAGAAAGGAGGACATTTTCTGCCAATCCACTTCCAGCTAATCTTTGAAGACTAGAGAAGAGACCCTCTTAAGAATATTAGGGGGAGTGAGCAGGGGAAGGACTAGACCATGTGAAAATAAACGTAAGATTTTAGCTGCAGCTCGTTCATTTTCAGCTTTGTGTTCTTGTTATAAAAAAAATTCCGTTGTTGCACCCATAACCTAGGTTTAAGGTGCCATTTAGCTCCTAGCTTTCCTATCTCAGTTTCTAACACTGGTTCTGCATGATGCGAAGCTATTGGTTGATAGCTTTTTTCTTTCCTTTTTGCGCTGCTTCCTGGAGGAGATAAGTGTTCTGTTTACACCACATCAAGTGACCAACAACAATAAGAATTTCAAAAGATACACAGCGAAATACATTCATTTTATTTCACAAGATATATACCACTTGACTGTAATGAAAAAACTCAAAAGCGATTAACTTCAGCAGCAGCTAAATTGAAAGGAAGCCCTATTATACACTACGCTCATAGTACGAGGCAAGCTAGTTCTGTTTTGCCAGACAATTGTGATAACTAAATCCTATCAAAAAAAGCTTAATATGTCTACCGGTTGTCTTCCTGCAAAATATCTTCAGAACTTTTATTAACACTTCCAGACCATCACACAAAGCAGGTCAGGATATGCCCTCAGCTAGAGATCCAAAAGGAATCTCAACCTGACAAAAGGCTGCTGCATTATCAGAGGACATGTTCTTCTGAGAAACCTACTGAACATCCAGTGCCCGTTTTCACTGACCTGGATCCAAATTAACTCTGCAAACTCAAGGGAGGCTTGGAATTAGGTTGCTCCAATACTCCCTCCCTGTGCCACCCCCATTCTCAAACCGCAAGGAGACTTACAAGCTATTTGTGACATGACATGTTGTAATGGGAGGGGAGTAACTGGGGTGATCAAACATGTAATGGTTAGAGCGTTCAACTAGGACTTGAGAGACCAGAGTTCAAACCCAACTCACTGTATGAGACTGGGGTAACGGCTATAATTTGGGGGAAGGGCCATAGCTCAATGGTAGAACAGTTGCTTTGCATGCAGAAAGTCCCAGGTTCAACCCTCGGCATCTCCATAACTGGGACACAAGAAACCAGCCTGAAACCCTGTCCAGCCACTGCCAGTCTATGTAGGAGAGATGGATCAATGGTGTGACTCAGTATAAGGCAGCATCCTAAACGTCCCACTGGTCCTATTTGGCCAACTCCTTCAAAGTAGCTCTCTATATACAAACAGTCCCTAACTGAAGCTGAGAAAGCATCTCACTTCTCCCAAGTAGGGGTGTACTTGCAAGTGCCAATTGAGAATTGGGAGGTTGCAAGTACAAAGAGAAGGAAAGTCCGCTTAAAAAGACATCGCCACCCCCATTTACCACGGTCTTTAAGCATCTTACTTTCCCTGGCTCTGTATCCCCCCCCCCCCGAAAAAGGAAATTAACTGGGGGTGGCTCTCCATATCTTTCCATGTAGCATTTAGGTCTGAGGAGTGGACAATAGGATTGGATGGAGAAAGAGAAGAACCCAAAACTCCTTCGAACCAGCCCTCTACAGAATATTTATGCCATGTAAAAATCCTAGGAGACAACACCAAGTGCAAGGCCTTGGACAGTAAGCCGTCTGTGGACTATTCCAACCCCTTTAAATGCTGTGGCTATCTGGGCATTACATGGCACGGTTCAGTCTTTCCTTGTGCATTCAGAAGGCTCTCCGCTTTCTCATTTGACACAGTAATTCCCCATTCCTCACCCGCCCTGTCCCCCTCGTTGCCCACATCTTGTCCTCCTTCCACTTCCAAATTTCTTTTGCTCACACTTCCCCACATGCACAGCAGGGATATTGCCACCGTGGCCTTTTCTGTACAATGCCAGAAGTGTACACTGAGCTGTGTAATAGATGAGCCGCAGCAGCAGATGGTCAATCCTGTCCTCAGCAACGTAGACCATCTCACACATGCTGCAAATTGCTCAGTGGCTCAAATCAAGACTCCAACAAAGCCAGCCAAAAGACTTGCGCTTCTTTATTAAAACACCAGCTTTTTATTTAGTGATTCCCATTGTATTATCTGTAGCCTCCCCCTCCTCATTATTATTACTATTGAATTTATTCCCCACCTTTCACCAGCAGGTTCCTGGGTAGGTTACAACTTAATATTCACAATTTAGAACAATTAAAACAGATTAGTGTCACAGGAACAGGGTGGGTCCTGAAAACAAACACCTCAGGTGTCAGAGGGCAGGGCAAGGGGCTGTGGTTCCAGCATATGCCAAAAGCTATATAGTGAAGAAGCCACACACACTTCTATGGAGAGGGAATTCCACAACTTAGTGTACAACTTCCACGAGGGCCCCCTCTTAACACCCAGTAGGGTCTGTGGGGAGGGAGACTGTCTCAGGACCTAAGTTATTTAGCATTTTAAACACTAATGTGTTTAATTGGGCCCAGAGAAGAACTGGCAACCAATGCTGCTGTCACCAAGGCTCAGGGCAGGTTTCAACTTAATGCATACTATGCTAATAATCTAAGCACACATTCTACTCATGTAAAAACACCAGGCAGGCCCCACAAATAACTCAGAGATGCATTTTAAATACAAGGAAACGTTCTACTCATGTAAAAACACGCTGATTCCTGAACCGTTCACGGGCCGGATTGAGAAGGTGATTGGGCCGCATCCGGCCCCCAAGCCTTAGGTTGCCTACCCCTGATCTAAGTTAAGCTGCCATGTAGCAAGGGAGATCACTGGTCCATTCAATTGAATAGTGTCAACTAGGAAGACTCTCCAGAGGCTCAGGGCCAAAAGCAAGGACCATCTCACTATATATTGTTTTAATTCAGGGGAACCTGTGGCCCTCTCGGGAGCTATTGGACTCCAACCCCCATCAGACAAAGGGATCGGGGTCAATTGTCAGAGATGATTAATTAAATTTGTACCCCTCCCTTTCCCTGAAAGAATCCCAAGACCGCAAACATCAACATGTTTTTAAATAAATACTTAAAATGTTAAAAAATACAATAGCACCTTAAAACATTTAAAAGCAATTGTATAGCCACTAATTTCAAGGTTGTCATGGCCAGTATCTATCAGCCATCAAATGTCTGGATAAACTGATGTCCTTTTTTCCCTGAAAGTCTATAATGAAGGAGACAAGACACACCTCGCCAGCAAGGGCATTCCACAAGCAGCGAGTCAGCATTGAAGAGGGTTAGTGGCTGCAGCACCAACAGAGCCTCCCCTACCAATTGTTGGGTCTGAGATGGTCGATATTAGGGGAGTCACTCCTTTAGGTACTTGGGTCTCAAGCCACTTAGGGCTTTGTACACCAGCACTAAAACCTTGAATTGGGATTGACAGGTCACTCGGTAGGTAGCCAATGCAGAGCTTTCGGGACCAGTGGCAGATGGTCCCATTTGGATGTAAGCCAACAACATCTCTAAGGTTGTGGGTTCCCCACTTCTGTTTTAACTGGAGATTCTAGGAACTGAACCTGGAACCTTCTGCGGAAGTAAGGAGGCCCTAGCACCATGAACTTCCCAGATACTTGGAACCTTGGCTCTGCATCAGAGCCAAATGGAAGGCAATCAAGTGTTCCAAAGGTTTCCATCATCTCACCTAAAAGTAGGTGTTGCGTAACAGCAAGAGGGACTGAACTACAAACGGGAACTTCCTGGTTGGAATTTTACCTTCCCCCATGAACCCAACAGGTGTCCTTAGGCAAGCTACTTCCATTGCCCCACATACAACAAGGGGCAGTGCTATACATAAATACCTTGTATTATAAGCCATTCTTGAATTGCACGCATGCTCACATGCAAAGCATGATTTGCACGCTAGTGTTTCGACAGTCTGCCACAGTGAGTCTCTGTCTTTGGTTCCAGGCTTCACAACCACATTACGTAAGCTAGGCATGGCCCCCCACTTCTCCGCCTTTCAAAAACTAGTAAACACTTAATATCTAACATATGGGTGGTATATGAAATTAAGCAGAAAAAGCTTCCTGCACATTTGAGGCGTTACAGAAACAAATCACTGAGAAGCAGTAGACCATCTCTCTTTCCACCCCTCCCAGGAGTGCTGCCATGATAATGAACATTTCACCAAAGTTTCTCTTCACATGACTGGTTTTCCCCCTTCTCTATGCTATTTGTCCTCTTGCTTTTCATTTCCTCCACCTCCCCTTTTCCACTGATGCTGCAGCTGGGAGACTATAAGCTTTTGGGGGCAAGAGACTGTTCCCTGCCACCCAGACATTTTGGATACATAAATGGTGCCACAGCACACACATACAAAAACGTGTAGGGTGAAAGCATTTAATGAATCCTAACAAAGAAACATTATGTTCCTAAAGCAGCACTTTTTCAGCAAAAAGGGCCATAGCACAGTAGTAAGAGCATCTATTTTGCATGTACAGTGGTGCTTCGCAAGACGAAATTAATCCGTTCCGCAAGTCTCTTCGTCTTGCGGTTTTCTCGTCTTGTGAAGCACGGCTATTAGCGGCTTAGCGGCTATTAACAGCTTAGCGGCTATTAACAGCTTAGCGGCTATTAACGGCTTAGCGGCTTTAAGAAAAAGGAAAAAAATTCGCAAGACGTTTCGTCTTGCGAAGCAAGCCCATAGGGAAATTCATCTAGCGAAGCGACGCAAAAACCGAAAAACCCTTTCGTCTTGTGCGTTTTTCGTTTTGTGAGGCATTCGTCTTGCGGGGCACCACTGTAGAAGGTCCCAGGTTTAATCCTCAACATCACCATTCAGGGCTGGGAGAGATTCCTGCCCGAAATCCTGGAAAGTTGCTGCTAGTTAGTGTAGAGAATACTAAGCTAGATGGACCAACGATCTAACACATATAAAGCCACTTTTATGTTACACCTGAATGCAGTATAATAGAGAAAGTTATCCAAGTACACTTCTCAACTGTTTTCAAACTTTTCACTCTAGGGAATCCTTTCCAGCAATCAAGTAACAGTACTGCAGACCCAGCCCCTTAGTAAAAAGAGCCCTGCTGGATCAGACCAAGGACCCATCTGGTCCAGCATCCTGTTCTCACAGTGAACAACCAGATACCCCAATGGGAAGCTGGCAAGCAGGACATGAGCTCAACAGCACTCTTTCCCTTGAGATTCCCAGCAAATGATATTATTATTATTATGATATTTTAAACTGGTGCAATCTCCCTTAGGGCTGTTTGGCGGAAGGTGGTAATAAATTGAACTTATAATAATATAAGTTCAATTTATTACCACCTTCCGCCAAACAGCCCTAAGGGAGATTGCACCAGTTTAAAATACAACAAACCAGTGCCACAAGAACAGGGTATTCGGAGACATTCGGCCTCTGACAGTGGAAGTAAAGCATATTGTGGCTAGTTGCCACTGATAGCCCCCTCAGCATCTATGTTCATAAGGCTACAAAGAGGTCCTGATTTGGATAAAAGTGGGCAGGGGTTGGGGGAGCTTGTGTTTTGTGGATTTCAGAGTCCCCCTACTATTTCCCTAATATTTGGGGCATAGCTTTCTACATCAGTATCTGCAGAAGAAATCCCTATGTGTTGCAGAGGATTTCAGGGAGCGTTATTAGGAAAATACTAAATTCACAGAGACCTTTTGCCATGTAGGAATGTACATCCTAAAGCACGTTAAACACTCACATGCAACTGCCAATTTTTTGGTTATGAGTGAGCAAGCTACTGTTTAAGCTTCATCTTCTCAATGAGGACAGACACACCACATTTACTTCTAAGGAACCCGCCTCCACCCCCGTGTTCTCCAGAAATGAGATTGAAAGCTACTATTCTACAGCACACATTCAGATCCATAAGCTTTCTCCCATGCACATTCAGTAAAGTACTGAGTTTGCTTTTTCCAATCATTTCTTCAGTCCCTTCATTCAGCAAATTTGAAGTATGTTTCTCAGGCACAGGTACGAAATGCAGCGATTCGGCTGCGTTGATGAACAGGTTTATTTGACCATTCCCACAAGCTGCAAAAAGGTCCAGTGGATGTGTTTCCTTATTCCCCTGCAGTTGCCTGAGATGCAGATTTATCTACACTTTCTGAAGTAAGAAATCAACTTCCCATTACAGATGTCCCTCTCTAAGGCTGCTTTGAAGTGGTGTCTGTACAGCAGGATATCTTGCCTGCAGAGGGTATCCCAGGGCACGGCCTGACGGTACATGATGCAGCAATTCTGTTGAAGCTAAGCAGGTTTAATTATTACCTGAATAGGAAATCGCCCAAGAATGCTATTGACATCGCCTTGAGTGTGATGGTGGCACTAGATCTTCCAAAACTTCCTAAGCCATGGTTTAAGAAGATATTAACAATTGTTCCTCCTGTCACACGCTGGCTTCAGCACAAATGTCCTGGCTTGTATTAAACCAGAATTCCCCATTATGTGTGAATGGGCTAAATTCAGATTAATACCAGTTAAATCATGAAAATAAGCCAAGATTTAAGCTAAATCCCAATGCTCGGCCACCACTTCATAAACCACTGCTTGTGAAACCTCACTGTTTGTGAGACCTGGTACAACCAGTGTGGTGCCCTCAAGTCATAATCCACATTATCTGGAGGGTCCAACATTGGCTAGCCCTACCTTAAGATAGTTGTCTGAAAGACGCCATTTTGTTTTACACTGCGTACCTAAGTGTCATTGAGGGAAAGAGCCCTAGCTCAGTGGCAGAATATCTGCTTTGCATGCAGAAGGTCCCAGGTAAAATCCCTGGCATCTCCAGGTAGGGCTGAGGAGGGCATTTTGACTGAAACTAGTGCACTAACATTCAGTGTAGACAAAATTGACCAAGATGGGCCATTGTTCTGACTCAGTATATGGCAGCGCCCTATGGATAAATGTGTCGTGGCTCTGAAATCAGATCTACTGCATGTGATATAGCCCACCTTCCTGTGTGCAACAAGGCTTTCATCTCTATAGAATGAAGAATAACTACAAGTTTACAAACAATAAAAAAACCTACCCAACAGCCTGAAGGCAATTATTATTTGCCACAGGTAAGGGTCAGTTTCCATGCCTGGTGTCCTGTGCATGAGTGGGATTCAAAACAAGATACCACACCAGGTTAGGAGACAGAATGAATCCTGACTCAAGCAACAGAAAAGCAAGCCAGCAAACTATCTGGATTCTTTTTAAAGCAAAGTTGCACTGAGAGAAAAGGGGGGTGGGGACTTTACAGAAACTTTATTAATGCTTTAAAAGGTCAAGTCCTTGTCATAAATCAAATTCTATATATTGTATAACCTGGCTTGATTACACAGCATTTCTGGTGGCACTGGCTTACATTAACAGTGATATAATCTGGCTTAAACCAAGTGGCTTAAGCTAAAATATGTCAAAAGTCCTCATCACCTGAATGCAATTGGCCTATTATTCCAGTGACAATTAACATACTTCCAAACTAAGTGTCTCGCCTCTTTAGCATTACCATCAGTGTCTCCCAGTGTCTGCTGAGAACTGTAGTCCTTCCTTAGTCATTCCCAGCTCAAAAGAAGTACACCCTAGCCACTGGCATCACACACATCCCTAAATTCCTATTGCAACATTAAAGGATTGCTAAATCATTACCTTCAACACGCAAAACAACATTGTGATGTTTTGGAATATACTGAATGACTTTGCATAAAGATGTCAGTTGTTGCAATATGATCTCCACAGATGGCACAGAGCATGTAAGTGACACAGACACACACACACACACCAACAGAGAAAAGGGATCATAAATGTTGCATCTCATTGCTATAGTAGGATTCCATAAACTGATCACTGTTTATCACTGTTCTTGATTTGCAGATTTGCATTGATTTGTCACCACCTCATTATTAAAGGTATTACAGGTTTTGTAAAATACAGGAATTCCTTTAAAGGAACAGGAGTCTGCAAGGGTATGGGAATGGGAGATTCATGACAGATAAAAGGACTTTGTCGCGCAGTTTCAGGTAGTTAAACTGTTGAATTCTCTACTACAAAGAGGTAGTGATGGCCATCAACTTGGACAGCTTTGTAATGGATGAAACGTCTTTATGGAGGGCCAGGCTCTCCGTTGCTTCTCATCCTTATGGTGATATGCTACCTCTAGGAGCAGAGGTGTTGTGCTTCTGGATACCTGTGCTGGGGTACAAGAGCAAGAGCAGTGACTGCCCTCATGCCCTGTGCATGGGCTTTCTGTTGGCCATGGTGGGAACCAGAATATTGGACCAGGCAGCCCTTTGGTCAGATGAAGCAGGGCTCTTCTTAAGTTCCTATTTAGTTTCACTGGATAACTCCCCCCCCCCCACAATTTTCAAGTATTACGATAGAAGGATTTCTCTCCACCCACTTTCTCTTCATGATACAAAATTCTATACACCTCTATCATGTCTCCCTTTTACTTGACTTTTATCCTCTTGACTCCAGCCCCTCGATCATTCTGGCTCCCTTAGTGTAACTCTACAATATATTTTTGAAATGCAGCAACTAGAACTATAAACAGTATTCAGTATTCCAAGAATGGTTGCACTACTAGTTTGTATAAAAGCATTACAGCAATGGCAGTTTTCAATCCCCCTTCCTAATGATCCCCAACAAGAAATTTCCATTTTTCAGCATTACCGCAGTCTGAGTGGCTGTTTCTAGTGAGCTGTCCACCATGACCCCACAATCCCTTTCATGGATAGTAAGACCCCATCAGCTTATATAGATGGTGGTGGGGCTTGCCCCAATTATGCATCCCTTCACACCTACCTACAGTGAACCCATTTGTAAATTTTTTCTCCTTTCACCCAGCTTGGAAAGGGCCTTTCGGAGCACTTCACAATGGGAAATGGGGGTACAGTGGTACCTCTGGATGTGAACGGGATCCGTTCGCATCCTGAAGTGAACGTAACACACGACTGCACATCTGCACGTGCCACGTTTCACCGCTTCCGCGCATGAACGTGGTGTCATTTTGCGCATGCGGCAAAACACGGAAAAAGCCGCAGAGCGCAACCCGAAAACGCTCAATCTGAAGCGTATTCATCCCGAGGTATGACTGTATAGACCATAGTTCCAGGAAGCCATGCAAGACATCTATCGACCAAACAAGGATCCCATTTGGTGACACCACTTTTACATAGTTATCATTACCCCGCTCTTCACCCTAAGGTCCCAGGAAGGGTTACAACAATTTAAAATGCAACATTAAAAGAGTTTTAAAAATTACAACTAAAAATACAATCACAAAAGCAGTTGTTGTTCCTGAAAATATACATCTTAGATGCCAAAGGCCCTAAAGTGTTGCATCTTCAGCATTCATCAAAAGCTGTACATTGAAGTTGCCAGCTGCACCTTTGTGAAGAGGTAGTTCCACAACTTAAGGGCTGCCACAGAGAAGGCCTCTCCCAGACTGCTGCCACCACTGCTTCTGAAGGCAGCAAAACCACAAAAGAGCCCCATCCCCCATGAACTTTGCACCTGAGAAGATCTGTAGGGAAGGAGGTGGTCTTTCAGGTATTGGGGGTCTGAGTCATTTAGGGCTTTAAACACTAATGTGAAAACCTTGAACTGGATCCAGAAATGAACCCAAAAAGTATGCAAATGGATTTCCACAACAATGAAGACAAGAAACTCATTTTTTTAAACTGGGGAGAAAAACTTGATTCCCAAGATTCTACATCAGCTCAAAAAATGATACATGGTGTGACAGTCTGGACCTAAAACCATGCCTAACAGATGCTCATCATAGACATACTTCAGAAAAATGAATGCCAAAGCTTGACAGGGAAATTTACTCTACTGCCCTGACAATTATCTTTCAATGTATCCTATAGGGAAATGTTCAAATTCTAAGTACTAAAGGGAACCCAAATCAAGATCCATATTTGGCATGTAAAAGCAGACTTGCCACTAATTTGCTCATATGATATATCAGGCCACCAAGGGGCTGACTTACTGCAACCCCACATACACCTGCACAAAGCAAACCCAAGCGTCTAGACATTTTGGTTTTGTTTAGTAGCCAATCATTGTTTCTACTAGCCAATGAAGTTTAACTTTCCAAATGCATGTCATATGAACACAGGAAGCTACCTTATACCAAGTTAGACTATTGATCCATCTAATTCAGCACTATCTATTCCATACTGTTTGGCAACAGTTCTTCAAGGTTTCAGAGAGGAAGACTCCTCCAGCCCTAACTGGAGATGCCGGGAATTGAACCTGGGACTTTCTGTGTTCAAACCACACATTTTAGCATTGTCTAGGCCCTATGGTCCCCATTTGCACTCATTCTCTAGCAAGGTTTTACTGAAAAAGTGGGTTGGGAGTTGTCTATTTCTCATTGCCACTGGCAAACCTGTAAGTAGATAACACATAGTTTCAAGCCTCCAAACTGCTGCTCTCTATGAATATTCAAGCAACCAATAAAGGTAATTCACAAAAGGGCTGAATTTAGATGTCATGTTAGCATTCTCGAAACCAAAGTTCAGAAGACTGAAAATGTGGCATGGTCTCACTTACATCTTCCTCCCCTCTCTCTAACCCAGATTGCCTTCAAACCACGTCTGCTCAATTCTAACATCAAGGCAAACTAAGGTAACACTAGAATTAATTCTATGTGGTCAGTGTGCTGCTACTCCATATTAGCAGCCCATTCTTTGTTACTTGAATTTTAGTGCAAGCCCATGTCTGTGTACAGTGGTACCTTGGGTTAAGTACTTAATTCATTCCGGAGGTCCGTTCTTAACCTGGAACTGTTCTTAACCTGAAGCACCACTTTAGCTAATGGGGCCTCCTGCTGCCGCCGCTCTGCCAGAGCACGATTTCTGTTCTCATCCTGAAGCAAAGTTCTTAACCTGAAGCACTATTTCTGCATTAGCGGAGTCTGTAACCTGAAGCGTATGTAACCCGAGGTACCACTGTACTTGGAAATATGTTCCATTGGACACAGCTGGTGAGAATTTGCAGTCTGAACAATTCAGGCCATGTCCCATGATGTTTCATCAGTTATGAACTTTATTCATGAAAAGCAGTCCTTTTTTTTTTCCCCCTCTGTCTCTCCTTTATTGTAACGCAGACAGCATGGGAATAGCCTGTCCGCGGGTTGCGGTGGAGAGTTTTACTGTACGCACCAGCTACCAAATTCAAGCCTATGAAAAGAGGCAGGAACCTGTTTGGGGTGCGGTAAAAGCAGTAAAAGCAGTGCTTTTTCATGGTGGTTCCAAAATTATGGAATTCACTCCTACTTACAGTCAGGAACACACAGAATCTCTCTCATTCAGAAAGGAGTAAAGACCTTATTTCACTGTGCCTTTTCTATTTTAATTATACCTGACACTTCCAGAGTTTTGACAGTGCCACTATTTCATATGTTTCCCTTATTTTTGTCATCACTAACTTCAGTTTTAAATAAACTGGGTTTTTTCAGTTTTATTGTGAACTACCTTGAAAAAAATGGTAAAAAGCAGGAACTACATATAGTAAATGCTATGCTCATCTTTAAAGCCGTGAAGAGCTCAGGACTCAAACACTTGAAGGAGTACCTCTCCTTATAACCAGCCTGCCCATGTCTTGAGACTTTTGGTGGAAGCACATTTCCATATTTCCCACCATTAGAAACTCACTATGTAATGATATGGAATAATTCCTTCTCCATGGTGAGGCACCATCTGTGGAATGCTGTTCTTTGATATGCATGACTGGCACTAAAGTTATCAGTCCAGTGCTGATAACAAGACTTATTTATGTGTTCTGGCATTTTCAGTTTCCCACCATATTCTCTTGACCATAATTTCCAAGCCAATTAGTTTCTGAGCCCAATTCAAAGTGCTGGTTTTTACTTATAAAGCCTTACATGGCTCAGGACCACAATACCTCAAGGACCACCTCTCTCCCTATGAACCGACCCAGACTCTGCAATCATCATCTGAGACTCTTCTTCCTGCACCTTATCCACAAGAGATCACAGTAACAGGCCTTTTTTGCAGTGGTCCCCCATTTGTGGAATGCTCTACCCAGGGAGGTTCAGGGATCCTCAAATGAAGGGCGGTATAGAAATGTATAAAATAACAAGGTAAAGGTAAAGGGACCCCTGACCGTTAGGTACAGTTGTGACCAACTCTGGGGCTGTGGCGCTCATCTTGCTTTATTGGCAGAGGGAGCCGGCGTATAGCTTCCAGGTCATCTGGCCAGCATGACTAAGCCACTTCTGGCGAACCAGAGCAGCACACGGAAACACCATTTACCTTCCCACCAGAGCGGTACCTATTTATCTACTTTCACTTTGACGAGCTTTCGAACTGCTAATAAAATAACAAATGAATAAATAAAATTCTTTTAACTTATTAGTGTATTTTTAAATTGTCACAACTTGCCCTGGAACCTCAAAGCATGGTGCAGGAAAGAAATCTAATAAATAACTGTAATAACTGCTTAAACCAGTGGTGTCCAAACTTGATGAAGTGAAGGGCTATGAGGGCCGACCAAGGGGCCAACCAAAGTTGTTGAGCTTTTTTTTTTAGGATTGAAGTTGAGGCTTTTTTAGGATTCTACCCCAGGGAATAAACTGCAGAAGGGACCAGATTAAACCGAACAGCGGGCCAGATTATGCCCTTGAAATGGACTTTGGACATGCTTGGCTTAAAATATTCAGTTGTTTTTAGGTACTTTCTTTGTCTGAAGGCGTTTCTACTCCACCTTCTTGCTTCTTTTAAATGATTTGATGATTATGTATTCATTATTTTGATCCAGTATTTCTGTGCATGAAGGGCAGCTTAAAAGCTATTTTAAAATAAAAAAATAAGACAAATTACTCACATGGGAAAAGCCTGCTTCATGGCAAGTTATGAAAGCATCCAAGCTAGCTTCTCAATGTATTTTCACCTACATCAAAACTACAATATAAAAAAGCTCATATGGCCTTACCTTGGGCCAACGTACTACCAATGTGTCAAAGTGTGCAGAAAGAGCTTGCTGGTATAAAGCAACTGATTAAGTAGCTGTAAATGCTTCTGCAATGAATAAGATCCAGAAATCCTTTGTTTTGTGTTTAATAAAGCAACAAAATACCACCCTGGCAGAAGAGGAAAGGATGGAGGGGGAGGGAGAAGCGTTAAAGACTGAAATTAAACAAGATGGAAATATCAATGTGTAGATAGAAAAGATTCCCTCATTGTGGTTATTTTTTGAAGTTTAAATTGTTTTTGTTTAAACTTCACAACTAAGTCTGAATAAAACACATGACATCCTCTTAGTAAGACAGGAAGTACTCTCAAGAAACACCTCACCAGGACAGTATCCAACAACCCTGGAATCATTCCATAAGCAATCATACTAGCACCTCTCGCACTGTGGGTTCCCACCTGAAAAAACTTACAACTCTGAATTTGAAACCAAAGCTTTAAATAGAAGCCTAACATCTACATGCTTCTGTTGAGACAACCTGTTGTGTGTCCCCACATACACCTTTCTTTCATAGACAACTTGGACAAAGGAGAAGTCCAAAATGTTATCTGAACAAAGACCTAAAAATGGCCCTGGTAGTATGCAACCCCAATGGGAAAATAGCTATCTATCCCTCAGTATCAAAAAGGGAACTTTTCAATTTACATTATAAGTACAAAGTACTGTCAAGCTTTAGACATTCAATAAACCAAAACACACTTTTAAAAAGTTTCTCCAAGTAAGAAAAATCTGACATGTGTTACTCAACATAGGTGAATACTCAACTAAAAAGAAGGGATTAAAAACAACCCCACCCTCTATATAATTGCAGACTTAAGTAGGGTGAGGTGTGTCCAAAAAGTGGCGGGGAGAAAATGCAACACAAGACCATTATATTACTAGTGCATTTATCCAAAATAGCAAAACTAATCTATTATCATTTACTACGTTTATATCCAGAGGCATTCTAGCACTCTAGCTAGGGAATCAAAACTCCTGCCCAAACATATAGTTCCCCTCTCGCCATTTTATCTCCACAACAACACTGCAAGGTAGGTTAGGCAAACAGACAAGTGACTGGCCCAAGGTCACCCAGCAAGTTTCATAGCTAAAAGATGACTTGAATTCTGGTCATTTATTCAATTTATTCACTTTGCAGAAATAGTGGGACTCCACAAATCCCCATGGCAAACCCCCTTCAGTAGAACTATTTACCTGTAGGATACATCCTGGTGCCCAGCCTCCCTTCCCACAACATCCTCTGTTCAGTCAACAATCTCCAAACTCACCTCATCAGCGCTCAGCTCCTCCATTGTTTTCCTCTTAATGGTGAAAGGAGTTTGGGGGAAGGGGAGCTCTGTACTTCCCTTGAGGGGCGTGCTTGTGGGAGAGAGAGTCTTTAAGGGAAATCCTGTCGTGCTGCCTCTTTCCCTAGGGACGTTTCAGAATTGCATAGTCAGAGGTAAAGACCACCACCACAGAATATACTTCCCCTGTTCTTGGGCAGCGGCTGTTTCTCTCTGGTTTGCTAGTCAACTAAATGATTATGAACACACGCATAAGCCACTCCTATCTAAACCTCCAGGCCTTACCCCTTCCTGTACCTGAAGCTATCTCCGCTGTAGCCCCAGCTTTAAAAGCCTCCCTCCACAGGCACCCCAAGCTGCCGATAACCCCCTAGGATCCTAGCTCCTGCTTCCTGCCTTGGGTCCCACTGACCTTTTTTCTCCACACTCCAGGCGCCCCAGGTGGCCTACCAAGCAGCCTCCGACCGAAACCTCGCTGCTCACTGTCCCCCAGTTGTCCTAAAGCCTCAGTGGCACCCTGCCGCCTGTTATGGACCTTCCTACAAACTCTGAAAGCTCCCCAGGTCAGCAAGACACCGCCTCGTATCACAAGAGGTTCCTATTGCTCACCGTCCACCAAACACGGCAGAGAGCTTTCCGCTTGCTCACTACCCCCAGTTCCCAATCGCAGGCTGCCTTCCGTATACCCAGGAAACCCTATTAGTCCCATATATACACATAAGATAAGTCCCGCTCTTTCTCCCTCTGCTAGAAGCCCCAAGCTGCTTGCTGGCTCCTATACAGTATATTCAATATATAGATAGATATATGAATACAGCGCCCTGCCACCAGCTATATATTACAACAGTCTCCCCTTAATCGGCTGCCTAACCTGAAGCCCCAGTTTAGCCAGCTGCCTCCCTTTCGCCTCGCACGCGGCCCCAGTTTAAGCCACCTTCTCTTCCACCTCAGCCCCTTGAATTCTCCAGGTGCCTGGCTTGGCTGGGGCTGCAGAGAAAAGGAGGCAGTGTGGAAGGAGGGTAGTGGTGGGGAAAGCCCGCGCCAATGACTGGCCTTACACCTCTCGGCAAGCCACCAACACACTCCCCTCAGAGCTGCCCCCTCACACTCTTCTCCCTCAGCTGCTGCAGACGCTGCTTCTGCCTCCCTACACAGAGATTATTCATCAAAACAAGGAGGCAGCGGCGGCCATCTTGGCGTCGGATCACGTGACCTCTCCCCTCCTCTCCCTCGCGCGCGCGCTCTCTCTCTTTCTCTTTCCTCCAGGCGGTTCTCCGCACGCCTCTTTGCGTACGGCTGCAAGATAGCCAGCCAACCAGAGCTTACGCGTCCGTGCGTCCCTTCGCTCGCGCGCTTTAAGTGCGGGAGGCCAAAGAGAGAGGAGGCTCCTCCCACCAACCAGCCCAAAGAGCGCAGGGAAGGCGCCCAATCGCAGAGCAGAGAGGGAGGTGCAATGAGAAAGAGGCTCTGCCTTCTCCCGCCCAGCAGTCCACGCGCTGCGGATGACACGCCTCCTCCTCCTCCTCCTCGCACCCGCGCCGCCGCCGCTCCACCCTTCATCGTCTTTCGGTCACAGGCCGAAGCGTCCCCGCGTGCGCCCTGGTACTGACCAATGAGAAGAGGGAGGGGAGGCATCCGCCGCTTGCCCGCGCCCAATCACTGTCACCTACTACAAGAAGCTAAGCTCGGGGTGGGAGGGACTAAAAGCGGGAGGTGGGGCCCTGTTTGGTTGCGCCATAGCAACAGGGGCGGGGCAGGCGCGAAAATGCTGCGATGAATGGCGTGGGGAAAAGCTTTTGCTGAGGCGGGAAAGAGAGCTGGGGGAGGGGCTGTCTTATGCAAACGGAGAGGGAGATGACTCGAAACTCTTCATTTACTTGAATAACAATGTATTATTTGGATAATTATGCACGTTAACAAGCCGAAATAAAAAATAAAAATTACAGCAAAATTGGAATAACTTGGTAATAAAAGCCGTGAAGACCCCAGTAGTCCTTTTATTTTTGTTTCCCGTGTCTTAGATGAGGGGGAACGCTTTCATACTCTGTTCCATCTATGCTTCCAATAGTGGATATTTAACAAATCAATATTTCAGTCCTTGTTTTCATTTGCCCGGGGAGGGGGGGAGATCATCCTGAGGCGCGCTTGAGGGGTGGCGATGTGGTGCAATATTGTCTGATTCGAGTCCCGTGAGGTTTCCACACTATAAAAGCTATTCATACATGCACAATTTTGTTTGTATGCTGCTTTTCCACGAGTGAAACCACGCCTATGGTAGCTCACAACATTGGGGGTGTGTGGAATACGCAGTTACAAACAACGAAAGTAGTCATAAGCAACAGAAAGAGTTCAGTAAAGGAGCCTGTTTGAACCTTTAAAGATTCCTTGTCTGCCTTGGTAGTTCAGTATGTAGTGCAGGAGATTCTTAATCTCAGCGTTCAAGCCCCATATTGAGCAAAAGATTCTTGCATTGCAGCAGGTTGGATTAGATGACCCTTGTGATCCTAACCGCTGGGAGCTGGCAGGGAGAAACCCATGACATCTTGGAGTAAAATAGGTTTAATAATATAAACCCTGAGAATAAGCCAGCAAGAGCCACAGGGTGAAAAGGCCTTATCAACTGTGGTACCCACATCTCTTCATCCCTGATCCCAGAGAAGGTTGCCTGACACTCATTTCATCACGTGAAGACCTTTTTATTTGACCCCAAGCTTTTAAAAATGTGATTTGGATTGCTTTTAACCTGCTACTCCCCCCCATTGTTTTATGCCCTTGTCATGTTATTTGTTTTTTTGTTTTAATTATTCACTTAATAGGCAAAAAGAAACAGTGAACCAGCTTAAGAGTGGGGGAATGTGCTGCCGAATGACAGGACATGTATACAGTACTTAAAAAACAGGACTTTGCTCTGTGCCAAGGGGGTAAAAACCCAAAGGGTCTGAGAGGCAACTTGAACACTAAGGGTAATACCACACTAAGTTATAGTCAAAGTACACCCATTGAAACTAATAGACCTAAATTACTCATATTCATTATTGTTGATGGGTTTACTGTGAGCAACACTAAAGGTAAAAGGTAAAGGTACCCCTGCCCATACGGGCCAGTCTTGCCAGACTCTGGGGTTGTGGGCCCATCTCACTCAAGAGGCCAGGGGCCAGCGCTGTCCGAAGACACTTCCGGGTCACGTGGCCAGCGTGACATTGCTGCTCTGGTGAGCCAGAGCTGCACACGGAAACGCCGTTTACCTTCCCGCTAGAAAGCGGTCCCTATTTATCTACTTGCACCCAAGGGTGCTTTCAAACTGCTATGTTGGCAGGCGCTGGGAGCGCACCCCGCCGCGGGGATTCGAACCGCCGACCTTTCGATCGGCAAGCCCTAGGCGCTGAGGCTTTTACCCACAGCGCCACCCGCGTCCCATGTGAGCAACACTAGCACTAAATAAAACCTCGATTATTGGAGTGCTTATGTACATCAGTTCAACTCTGTCAATTACTCTGCAACTAGATAAATCTGTACAGTATAGTGCCTAATTTATCTGGAGGAAAATTATTTGGGCAGTTTTTACATGGAGGCACATTAAGTCAGGTCATACTGTAGTCCAAAACCGATTTTATCATCTGTTAATATGGGGTGATGATACCTTTGTTCTATAAAGGGCCATTGACCCACAGGAAAAGCCACCACACTATCACAATGTGAATTAAGCCAATGGTGCCTTCTGATGTTTACTGGAATACAAACATCTTTATTAGTTGCTGCAGCCTTGTGTGCTGGATCAGTGCTTATGTACACGTCAAAACAAACCCCACCCTTGCATATAAGAGTGTGTTTTTAATACCTGATTTAAAAGAAAAGCTGAAACTTCTTTCTCTCAAAGCAAAATGGGGGGGGGTGAGTCAAAGACCTGCTCTTCTGCTATAAAAATAATGCAAAGACCTAAGCTGCTTGTTAGTTTAAGGAAGGTTCTTCAAGGTAGTCTGCACAACTCAAGTCATCTGCTCACAAGACTTACAAAAATCTCTAGCCAGAGTGTCTTTCCATAACGTAGCAGAGGTGCCACCTAATGGTGAGGACTCTGAACTGTGGGGTTTTTCCTTCCTATAAGAGGCTGTGGTCACATTCACACTATACTTTTAAAGCACACCGCCTCCCCTAAAAAATATTAGGAGATCTATGAGGGGGAAGCTACAGCTCCCAACACTCTTAGGAAATTACGGGATTCTTTTGTGTTCGGGCAGGTGGCAGGACATGTGCTTTAAATTTGCAAAGTGGGCATGACTTGTGCTGAAGAGCCCCGAGATCCTCAAAAGCTTGCCACAGTTAAGATATTTTGGTTAGTCCTATTAAAGGTATTGCCAAACTGTGGGTCACAACTTGCATCAATCTCAAGCTTCTACCAACTTGTACTAAGAAATATTGAGCTGCGGGGCCTTGTCCGGTGATCAGAAATTTCTGCAGAAAAGTGAATTCACCAGCAACTAGCTTATTGAGTTTCTCATCATGTAATGCTTGATTTGCCTTAAAGCAGGGGTGCAGAGTATTTTCCAGCCTGAGGGCCACGTTGGCTTAGGTCGCACATGAGTGTCACACATGAGGGAAAGGCCACATACCTAACAGAAGACAGGGCCAGAGGCAAACACACACACACACACACACACACACAGAGAGAGAGAGAGAGAGAGAGAGAGAGAGAGAGAGAGAGAGAGAGAAAATGAATTCACAGTTCACTGGAAGATGGATTGTTAAATTACTCTGGGGATTGCTGCTCTGTGAGGGGAATAGGGGTCTCCTAACATTGCTCAGCATTCTCAGTGTCCTGAGAACACCCAGCCAAGGAGGGAAAATGGCCAGTGGTTTAATTCTTTCTTGACCAAAGCAGTTCCTAAAGTGCTCAGAAAATAAACACATACACATACTTCTTGTAGCTATGTAGCTGGCATTAACTTTCTCAGGCTTGTGCTCCGGCTGAACAGTTGAAGCCACAGTAGGACCAGGCCCCCCCTCTCCCAGGCTTAAATAGCCTCATCTGATGGAGTGTGTGCAAACACTTCTACATGGAAGTTGCTGCTGTGCTTGCCTTTTCAAGCCCCTCCTGTTCCTAGGAGACAGCAGGGCAGGGGACAGAGGGGATTCAACTGTCCCACCCCTCACCTGAACAGCTTCTTCCTCTGCTTTGACCATGTGCTGCACCCCAGCCCTCCAAACATCCACCTACATCTGATTACTCAGACCCTTCCACTTCCTCCTGCCCTGGCTCCTACTTTGTGGGTGGCACAAAACACCATAAATGGCTGGCCCGCTCCAGCCCCCTGACCCCATCACACACTGGTCAGAGCCCTGCCAGTCCCAGACACTTAAGCTGCAGCTCCCAAAAATATTTGGGGGAAGGCCATGGATATTTAAAGCGGTGCTTTGAATGTATGGTGTGCAGCTGGCATAGGTATACACACCTGCAACCGAGAATTCCACATATATAGTCTTATATCCCCAAAGGGATATAGAAAAATAGTACAGTATTCTTAACAAAAAGCTGTAGACTCCTAAGTTGTATTGCAAACAGTCTTTTTTTTTTTTAATGAAGTTACATGGTAAGTGCGGGTTAACAGTTACGTTTGTTCCAAAGGATCAGGTTGGAATGCTTTTACAAAAAGAGCACCAGGGGTGGAGGAAGAAGGTTTGACCTGTAAAGCTGCCTTTTCAGTTAGCACTCCATGTCTGAAGTGCTGCTATGCATAAACGCTCCTGTACGTGGTTCTCTGCGCTGTTGTCATTTGGGGGATATCGCAGGAATCAACTTCACGCTCGCTTGAAAACCTGCCTGCTTACTTGGTCTTCACATCGGAGTTCCTGCACAAGGAGACATCCGTTAGGAACAAGAGAACATGAAGCTGCTGTACACCAAATCAAACCCACTGGTCCATCTAGTTCAGTATTGTTTACACTGTTTGGCAGCAGCTCTCTAGGGTTTTAGACAGGAAGTCTCTCCCAGCCCTACCTGGAGATACTGAGGAATGAACCTGGGATCGTCTGCATGCAAAGCAGATTTTTGACCTAAATGTAGCAGTAGCCTAGGCTTTACCCATTGGCCAACTCAATTCCACAGAGGCAAAAGGCCCATTAGCTCTCTCCCCAGTGCATTTAAATACCAGAGACCTTGGCTGCAAACTCCCATCCCAAGTGAAGACCACACAAGCTATTGATGCAACAGCTGTTAAAAAGCCCCTTGCTGCTCATATTGGGCAGGGGGACAGGGGAGAGAAGTGTAGGCCAGAGGACTCACTGGCTATCTCAAGCATGAAACATGGCTGAGGTGTGGTGGTAGGGGGCCCCTTCAAATAGGAAGACCCATATGCAAAGCTTACAGAGTCAACATCCCCTGGCTCCAGAGTATCTATCTAGCTGGCTTACCTTCAAAGCAACCCTAGCTATACACCCCTGAAACAACTTACCAGGTACAGGTCATCTCCTTCAATCCAGTGGGTCCAGCCTCTGTTCTGCTTCTCTCCAGTCTGGACACAAACAATCTTGTCGCCATCCCAGTTAACCACACTCTGCAGGGGAGGAGAGGGGTCAAAAATATTCAAGGCACAGTTGATCTCTCAGGTTCTGCTCCAAGGGCAACACAGAGACAGGTTCTGCTCCAAGGGCAACACAGAGACTAAGGAGAAGGAAGATAGGCCACTCTCCAAACTGTCTGTGAGGCACATAGGGGTGGGCTGTCTGAGCGCAGTCCAAGATTGGTGGGGCAGTGCCCTATCCATTTCAATTAACCCATGTCAGAAACACTTTCCATGGGACCACCATTTTGCTCCCACCCCAACAATGGCTAGCTTGGCCCTGTTATAAAGTTTAGGTTTATGCCCCACCATCTAACAGGGCAGCTTACAAGAAGCCCATGACAATTAATGCAAGTTAAGGGCTCTTGAAAGTAGCATCCAGATGAACAGAAGAACAAAAAAGGTTCTGGTGTGTACACCTTGATGAAGCACATTCATTCCCTCAAAGAATTTTAGGCACAATTCCCAGAAACCCTCAAACTACAGTGCCCATAATTCTGTGGAGCGAGGAAGAAATGCTTCACAGGTGCAGTGTGTACATAGCCAAAGTATTGAAAAATAAGAGGACAGTGCTGGAAAATGTTTTAATAGAATCAGATTTGGAAGGGACCCTGAGGGTTATTTAGTACAAATCCTGTGCGATGCAGGAATCCTGCCCCTGGGTGGGCTCGAACCACCAACCTTCTAGTTAAGAGCCAGATGCACTGTCCCATTGTACCACCTAGGATGCTCTTGTTTGCAATTTTTTTTTTTAACAATGTTGTCCACCAGCCTGAGCTTATCAGTATAGTGGACAGAAAGTCAGGCTATGCAGTTTCCTGACCCATACTTGTGTAATATCACAATGCACTCATACATAAACAAGAATTGGGTACCACTAATTATTGGATCCTGCTCCCCCCGCCCAGACATCCTGCATGCATGCATCCATCCTGGCCGGGGTGGGGGGAGGATGGCAAGTTTATTTTCAATTAAAGCTGCCCACTTAGAGAGAGGCTTTCTCCAGTCCTCAATACCTTGCATTTTCTATTGTCCAAGCCTTTGTTGTCTTCTTCAAACTCCTCCCCAATCCTGAACTCGACTAAATAGCTGCGGAAAGTGCTGGTTGTGTTGATGGAAAACGAGTCCCCATCTTGTTTGAAGACCTTCTGAGGCTTCAGCATTTTGGCTATCTTGCGTGTGGCAAAATCGATACCTTTGCACAGAGAGAAGTTGCATCCAGGTTATTTAGCCAGAACATATTTGATTTTCCAATCACAGGAAGCTGCCTTTTATTGAGTCAGACCACTGGTCCATCTATCTCAGTACTGTCTACGCTGACTGGCAACAGCTCTCCAAGGTATCAGCCAGAGGAAATTCCATGCCATACCAGGAGATACCAGGGACTGAACCCAAGACCATCAGCATGCAAAGCAGACATGCTACCACTCAGCTATGCCATAACTGCTACTTCCAACCCAGTGGTATAGTGGTCCAGGGTCATGGGGGATGGGGTCAAAAACCCATTACTATTTCTGTTGCAGGGTCCATGCCTGCAGCCTTCTAGAGCTGCCCTATCAGCATGAAATGGATGCCACTTCATGTTGCAGAAGCCAGGCAGTAATAAACACTGAAATCACAAGGTGCTTTCATTTCAAGAGAATGGTGTGGATATTCTGTTCTGTGCAATGGAACTTCAAAGAAAGCACAACTTAAAGTCATTGCAGAATAATATAATGGGGCAGTCCAACTCCTTTCCCCAGAAAATGGTAGATCTATCTGAAAGGCAACACAGTGACATCTGCATTGCTGGTTGCAAGGCATCACTAATATATCTTCTAAGGCTGTCTAGTCATAAAAAGGGTGTGACTGTGACCATCATGAAGCGATCTTGAACTTCCAGATTTGCCACTACATTCCCACTCTACCCCTCACCTGCCCAAACCTAGATAATCGGAGTCCTGGTCAGACCACTGCCCCCTGCTTTTGCCTTTGAAGATTGGAAGTCGTCAAACTGATAAGAGGTCCTTAGGATTAATGGAGATCAATTAGCTTTGTTAAAAAGTGTTTAGGGGCGGTGGGAGAGAGAATTACATATTTTTGGAACAACTCATTCAGGAAAGTGTGGCAAGTGTCAAATCAATTCCTCAACTTCTTCAGCCCAGTGTTGAAATAAGGTTACTCATTTGAGCCAAAATAAATGGGTCAGACGTCTGAATTATTGGGAAACATTATTGCAAACTTTTAGGTTGGCACAGAAGATTGTGGAGTGCTCCCTCAGCCTCCTCTCCCCTCTTCTTGGAAGTCCTTCAGGCAGCCGCTGCAGCCCCCCCCCCCATCTCTGAGCCGCCTCAGCTCCTGGCAACCAGCACCCCCTGTCCAGCCCCAAAGGCACCATTTGCCTGTCTTGCTTGTAGCCAGGGCTGCTGCAACAAACAGTTGTGCAAGCCTTTGGGAGGCAGAGACGCGAGGGAGCATCAGAGGAGGGAGGGAAGGAAAAAGGGACAGAGGCCAGGGTTGCCTGCAGCACGCCTGACCATCATTTCAAAGCACCCCAGGGTGAAAACCACTGTTCTGGCCACTTGGAATTGGTTCTTTGTCAATGTAGGTGAACTACTAGCTGCTGCAGGGCCAGTGTGGTATAGCAGTTGCTGTGTTTGATTTGAAATGATAGAGCCCTAGTTCAACTCTCCACTTTGAGGTCTCATTAGGCAATATTTTCTCACAACCTAACAGTACCTTACAAGGTTGTTGAGTGAAAAAGGGAAGCCATGTGTCTGCCCTGAGTTCAATAGCTTGTATACTTCATAAGCACAGGGCTGCAAATATTCTAGACCTGACCCACTTGTGTTGACAAACACTGTTGTTGAGACAACTCACTAAGGAGACTGTAATCCCCATTTTAGCTAGAGAATGAAGGCTGAGAAGACCAGGTGTGCCCAGAGATACACCAAGAAGCAATTTGGATAATGTTAACTCCCACATAAGCTCAGATGATCACCAAGGTGTTGGCCTCTCCCCTATAAAATGCACTTATTTTATTTGAAACACCAAGTGTTTCCAGCAAATTACATCCTTGCACAGCAACAGAAGGAGACTTTGAATTTGCCCAGCTCTTCCTTAAAAACAAACTCCTATACTCACTGATGTTGGTCTATGTCACAGGGTTGTTACAATGCCAAAGCATGGGAGGGAGAACAAACTCCAGCTCCTTGCCTGGAAAGGGACTTCCATTCAGAAATACATGTAGCTAATCCTCCAAGATACAGAATGCTTGGATTCCTCAATTCAACATAAGGGAAACCAGCAATCCTGTACATACTTATTCAGGAGCCAAGCCCCAAATTCAACAGACCTTACTTCTGAGTAAATAACTCAAGGAACTCAAGAGTTGAGAATCAGCAGTGGTTAGATACAAACTTTTTAATAATAAAAACAAAAATCAAAACACCCATAATATATTGCAGAGTTCAAACAACTACATACACAGCTTCTGGCTGATGAAAGGGGTGGGGTGGGGGACATTCTGCATAGAGAGGAACAGTTTCCAATATAAAGCAAATAGTCAAAGAGGAAGAGAAAAATCAAACTATATTTCAGCTTACCTAAGGCCACCATGTAGCCTTCAAAGTTCTCACTGCTGACAAGGTTCCAGGTGCCATTGAAATCAGCAGGCATGGCTGAAGTAGACAAACAAACCTAATACAACACCAAAGCTAACTGGACCTTTGCAGACCCTCCTCGCGCTCTCTCTCTAGATATATATATGGAGAATAGGAGAGGTCTCACAGCTGAAGGTGATGGGAGTGTGATCCAATCTACTGGAGGGGTGGGCCCAGAATCTGCTGCAGCTGGGACTTTGGAGGGGAAAGTTCAAGCTATTTGAAATCTTTTCTTCAGAACTAAAAGTGACTGTTCCATGAGTCACGGGGTGGGGAGGAGGCAAGAGGAGAGTTTTAACCTCTTCTTGGTCTTAATGTGGGTCATATCTGGGTCTCTCTCAAAACTGGTGGCGTGGGAGAACTTCGGAGCAGCCCTGCCAGAGATTAGGCCAAAGGTCCCTCCAAGCCCCAGTGTCTTGCTTCCGACAGTGGGCAGCCAAGGGTGCCTCTGGGAAGACTACAGAGCTTCCCAACCATCACTTCCCAGCATTTGGCGGTATACTACTTCTGCAAAGGTAGTTTCTATCCCAAATTAGCCAGAACTAATATGGGTACAAGAGGGACGCGAGTGGCGCTGTGGGTTAAACCGCAGAGACTTGCCGATCAGAAGGTTGGTGGTTCGAATCCCCTAACGGGGTGAGCTCCCGTTGCTCGGTCCCTGTTCCTGCCCACCTAGCAGTTTGAAAGCACGTTTAAGTGCAAGTAGATAAATAGGTACCGCTCCGGCGGGAAGGTAAATGGCATTTCCGTGCGCTGCTCTAGTTTGCCAGAAACCACATGACCCGGAAGCTGGCCACATGACCCGGAAGCTGTACGCCGGCTCCCTCGGCCAATAAAGTGAGATGAGCACCACAACCCCAGAGTCGGCCACAACTGAACCTAATGGTCAGGGGTCCCCTTTACTTTTTAATACGGGTACAAGGAAGTGCCCAAGACTCAGCTCAAGACTCTTTCCAGGGATGGGGACACCTTGGCCTATTCAGTGTTGATGGGGCTAGTTTCCATCACCCCCTGACCATTGGCCTTGCTGGCAGGGGCTGATGGGAGTTGGAATCCCAACATCTGCAAGGCCACAGGCTCCCCAGCCTTAGCCTAAACCAGGATCTCCTTTCCAGCAGTTTCCAGTCATGATTATGGGAGGCCAGAAAAGAGGCCTTTGCTGTTTCCCTCCTCTGCTACAGAATTGTATGCAAAGCAACTTTAAAAAAAAACCTCCAGTAAGAGTTGGAAGGGACTCTGAGGATCATCTAGTCCAACCCCCCTACAGTGCAGGAATATGTAGCTGTCCCTTACAAGGATCGAACCTACAACTTTGGCATTATTGGCACCGTGATCTAACCAACGGAGCTATCCGTGTACTGATTGATAACAATTAAAGTAATAGCAATTAAAGATAGACTGCCTCACAAGATGAAAACTCAACATAAAGACTAATAAGGTTGTATCCATTCAGGTCCTACCCACAGAAATAAATGGGCCTATATTAGCCATGGCCATCAATTTCAGTGGGTCTACTCTGACAGGTCCATGCATTTTTCTCATCCCTTAAGTTAGGGTCTGCCGCCACACCTTGTGACAGTGAGTTCCACAAGCTGATTGTGCCCCATAAGCAGAAGGGCTTACTTATGTCTCACCTGCATCTAAGGCCCATTTAATTGGGAAGAACAGCTGCAACTACCCAGTGGTCCTTGGTCCTCTAGGCAGTGATAGAGGCCCTTCAGCCTGTGCATTGTACCCTGTTTATGTACTATAAACTTGAACATAACCAGATGCCCTACCTCCACAGTTGGAGGCAGTATGCCTCTGAATACCACATGTGGAGAGAGTACTGTTGTGCTCAAGTGCTGCGTGCAGGATTCCCAGAGGCACATGGCTGGCCACTGTGAAAAGAGGATGTTGGACTAGTTAGGCCTTTGGCCTGATCCAGCAACTTGGCTGTTCTTATGTTTAGATAAGGCTAAGCAGATAAGAGGATGAATAAACTCACATGTGCTACCTTTGCTCTGCAATACGCTACAGCCAAAGTTTATATATATATACGGGGGGGGGGGATAAAACTCAAGTTAATCAGACTATTTTGGGTGGGCAAACACCCTGGTGCCCTCAACAATTTAGCAACTTCTGCAGAAGTAGTTTGCGGTCACAGCAGGGACCTCGAACTCTGACCACATTTCTGGTTCTCCCAAGTCTCTCCAAGCTGCATGACCATCTGGGATTGCAATACCAGACCTCAGAGTCGCCTTCCTGTCCTTCGTGCACCATTGTTCTCTACCTCATGGGATAACAAAAAGGGAACAGTCTTGATTTTTAATCAAAATAGTTCATGCACTCACTTACACATACACCCGTTATGGGCTGTGGTGCCTCTTGCATGCCTAGATGGGGTATGTGTGTGTGTGTGTGTGTGTGTGTGTGTGTGTGTAGAGTGTGGTATGTCAGTACATATGGGAACTAGCTTCTGGTACAAAGGTAACACTTATATTCAGTTCTCCTAGTAGTGTAGCAATAAAACTGCTAGCACATTTGCAAAGCTAAGCAGGGTCTGGTATGGCTTCAAATTGGAAAGGGGGCTGAGTGTTGAGATTCCTGCCTTGCAGGAGGTTGGAGTAAATGACCCCTGGGTCTGTGATTCACCCACTTGTGCCTTCGTATCAATGCACCACTGGAACTTCGCCCTGGGAGTTTGTGAACCTCAGGCTGAAAAATGGTTCTTCGTCCCTCTAATATATAAAGGGATTTGGGATTTGTTGAAAACTCAAGTGGCAATATCCCTTACCCATAGTCTTGCTTGGCTGAGCTGATTTGCTGAGTTTCTCTGACAAGGAAAAAAAGCTTTTTTTCTTAGATCCAGGTGTCAAATGTGGCCTCCAGTCCTGTCTATCTGGCCCTTGGGATTCTTGACAAGCTACACCTCCCCCCAGGCCATGCCTCTCGTTGTCCTTCCTTCTCCCCCTCCTCATGCAGTTCTGCCGGGGTGGACTATGTCCTTCAGCTCTGATCATGCTCCTGCCTTGTCTTGATGGGGGCATGGAGAAGCGAGGGTGTGGGTGGGCGTAGAAACTAGCCCCCTGTACAAAGGTAAAATTTATATTTGTTGCTCTGCCCACCACTGGTATGCAGCCCCTGGAAAGTTGCCAAGAAGGGAAAGGCCCTCCATCCCAGTGCAAAAGGAACACGCTCAGCTTGTGAACTGATTTCGTCATACTGATTTTATTGTAATATTCTAAACTTGTTGAGTAAGGAAGTTATCAAAATATCACATGTTGATCTCCTGGCTCATGCACAGCGCCTCTCTAGCATTGTAAAGTGCAGGGGCACACACACAAGCGCTCTCACACTACAGCATTATGATTTTAAAGGGTTAGTTGTGCAGCTGTGGGGAGGGCAAAGTGCGATTTTGCAATGAAAAGTTGACCGTAAACAAAAAACTCTTGACCCTGTTCTGTTCCTGTTAATTATTCATTTAAAAAATAATTGTAAAGAAGAAAGTCACCAAAAATTGAAAAGGGTATTTGTGTGTGCAGGTATGTTTTACACACACACACACACACACACACACACACACACACACACACACTATACAAGAACATTCAGTAACTGAATAAAGACAAATCCTCATCTGTTACACTCATTATGTGAAACATAACAACACTGATAGCCTTTGTAGGTTTTCTTGTGTGTTGTTCTTTCTCTAGTATGTGATCATTCTCCCCAATCTTACAAAATATAACATACAATAAATGCATTATCGCCTTGTGATTGCTTTGTTGAACGGCAATAATTGCAGGTTGCTAACACATTGTCACAGTTTTTCCTTTTCCTGTTGTTCTTCTTCTCTTGTTTTCACAAGGAACATTCTTGCTCCAGCTAAATTAAATTACTCACTAATATTCTATGTTATTTCTTCATGCAAATCGCAGTATCATTTAATAACATCACCTCAGGGTGGCGGTGGTATATGCTACAACATCTTTTGAGATTTCTTTTAATAGCCCCTATAGTTTATTTCTTGAATCACATGACAGTGCTGGGGGGAAACATACACAAATTCTGTTCAATTGATGTGTGAGTCATGGAAGTTTAAGAGGACCAAAGCTTTGTTGATTTTTCTTTTATTTTCTGTTGGCGGCTCTGAACCAACAGATCTAAAAGATTCAAAGGCATGCAGTCTTTCTGTGAAAAGCATTTCCCAATATGCATTCATGTAGAGAAAAACTGGAGAGGAGACTGAAAACCTCCTCTTGGTTCCTGCTCTTCCTCTTCTGTTGGTCACATATTCCCTTATCTGTCTCCTTTGGGAGCTAGCCATAGCTACTTGTGCATTGATAGCTTACCATAGCTATCTTCAATTCAGAGTCTGCAGCTAGGTTGGAACTGGGTGTGCAAACTCTGGTTTGAGCTAACCATGGTTAAGATTAAAACTGGTGGAAATGTAATTCTGACCACCAGGTTCAGTGTGATACATTCAGTTCACAGTTATCATTGTTACCTGCAAAACAGAGTCTGCAACCACAGTTGGGAAAGTAGGGGCAGGGGTCAAACGAACAAGAGGGGGAGAATGCCACTGAATGTAGGAGCTGGTGAACCCACAAGGCACTTCAAATTCTAGGTGGCATTTAGAGTGGACAAGGGCTATGTGACCAGTTTGCACACCGGAAGAGTAGTCAATCACATATTCTTAGAATCAAAGAAATTCAAAGTAATAAAGCAAGCATTCAACTCTTGTTGCCAAGATGCCAGATTTCAATCAGAAGTGGGTGTGTCCATTCCACCCTTTAGTCACAGTTGTTCTGCAGACTTTACCTCTGGGGGAGGCCAAAGGCTGCACAATAGTGCTTAGCAGCTCAAGGGGACAGCAGAACAGGCCTGAATAACTCCTGGTCCACCCAGCTGGAGGTGATACACTGTGTGTTGTATATACTGACTCATAGTGGGCTCAAAAAACCTCCCAGTCTCGCTACCTGCCTGGGACAGCAAAGAACAGATGGGTTCTGTCTGACCTCAGTGCCCAAAGTTCTGCAGGCCTGTCCTAAAGAAGAGAAGCGCTGGTGCATTACAATCAGGCCTGTTGTTCGTGTGTTTAAGTAGAAGACTCTGCAATGCTTGGGATTCAGGTTCACATAGTTGGGTTGGTTGCCAACCTCTCGACCAGCAGCCAGATCCTGTGCCCTCAACATCAGCTCAACTCACGGGCACTCTCAGGCAATTGTGCCTTGAAAAGAATCACTTGCTGGTTTCCACCGATGAAGATGCTGAGAAAGGCTGAGAAGCTCTGTTTGTGTGTGTGTGTGTGTGTGTGTGTGTGTGTGTGTGTGTGTGTGTGATTTTGACACATCAGCTGGCAACTCTACATAAGGCCCCAGTCCCTGGCATGCAAGGGGATGGCTTTGGGGACTGTGACAGTGCTAAGCTGATAAAACACACTAATAAAACTCTAAGCTGATAAAACTCTCAAAGGTTGCCCCAGCCCTCCCTCTCTCTCCTCCCTTTCCTATCTAAAGATGGACTGTTCAAATTCAATGGGGGTTGGTGCCCATTGGGACTGATGGGGCGTAAGGTAGGGAGCCCAGCGGTGAGTGGAGCCAGAGTCAATGATGGGCAGAGCCAACTCACTCCAATGTTGCCTTCATCCTCCTTGCTGTTGTGTTCTACAAGGGGCATCACTGAGACTAAAGAGGAGGAATGCGACAGCCAGGAACTCTCTAGGAAGGAGGGGTCTGGAGTTATCAAGACTGAAGCTGGCAGGCCAGCGCCACACCTGCCCATATGGACCAGCCCTGCCACCACACCTTCAGTTATTTTTGGCCTCCCTCGTGTATCTCTGCAATGGAGCGAGGATGACTCCTGAATTTTGAACTTCGCTCTCTGCAGTGTACAGGTCGTGCTGCTTGATGTAAGCTCGAACTGCGTCTGGCACCAGGTATCGGATGCTCTGGCCCCTCCGCAAGGCTCTCCGGATCTTGGTGGCAGAGATGTCGTTGGCAATCCACTCCTGCACTACGTGGATGCTCTCCTTGTGCTTCCACAGCACCTCGGATTCGTAGATGAATTTCTGGGCGTCATTCCCCACCCTGCTAACGCACACCATGCCGTGGTTGGCCACGATTTCCGCGATGTCTTCTGCTTTCCAGAGGTTGGGGACTGCAAAGGACTCCAAGATGTCTGTCCCACAGAGCAACTTCAGCTGAGGGGACACACCTAGCAAAATGGGAGGGACAGGAATTATTATTGGGTTAGGAGCTCTGCAGCATTTCCCCCGGTCTAGGACTTAAAGCCAGAGAGCTGTGTGTCCCTGGTGTGAAAACGCTACACATTCAAAGCAGTGTCATGCCATTTTAAAGAGTCATGGGAAGAACCATGGGAGTTGTAGTTTGTTTGCTACGGGTGCTGAGAGTTGTTAGTAAGACCCCTATTCCCCTCACAGAACTACAATTCCCAGAGTTCCCTGGGAAGAGGGATTGATAGTTAAATCCTTTTGGGAACTGTGGCTCTGGGAGAAGGTCTTCTAACAACTCTCAGAACCTTCAACAAACTTCACTTCCCACAATTCTTTGGCGGACTGAACCTTTCAAAACTGCACTGATTTTAACTACTGATTTCAACAGCACACTGGGTTTTTCCCCCATAGATTTTCTGAGCAACGCTGGATACGAGATGGCTGGCTCACTACAATTTTGATATTAAATGAACCTTTTGTTAGGGGTTGATTCCGGCTGACGGGGACTTGCCTGCCCGATTCCCGTTTTCTCTTCCGCCCCGTTTTGTTCAAAGGAGCTACTTCATCAAAGCTGTTAGCGAGACACGAACGTTTCAGCTTCTGCTGGTGATACCTGTGACACAAAAGGATGACTTTAAAAAGCGAAAGAGGGTGTGGTGATATGTTTTTCTCTTTTGGATCCCTTGGGAAAAAACCTCCCCATTCTTATCTATTGCAAATACAGCACCGCATGAACACACAGCACAGCCTACACCAGTCTGGCTGTCCTCCAGATGTTTTAGACTCCAGCTCCCATCAGCTCCCACGTATCATGACCTCGCTGATTGGGGCTGATGGGAGTTGTAGTCCAAACCATCTAGAGAGCAGCAGGCTGCCAAAGGCTAACGTAGTGCATCACAGACAGCTCTCTACCCCAGATTTAGAACACACAAGAGGAGAATAGACTGTTGCAGGGGGACTTACAATCTAGAATCAGAGAGAGGGGAAGCAGCAAAGTAAGGGGAGAGGAATGGAGGCAGGGCTTCCATTTCTGTTGCTGCTGGAGATTGATCCAGCTACCTGGGATTGCAGGAAAATGAATCTCAAACCTTCTGCATGCACAGTATGGTTTCTACCACTGAGCTACGGCCAACTCTTCAGGCATAGGAAGCTGTACTATTTATTATTATTAACAACAACAAGAAGAAAAACAACAACAGTATCATTATCATTATTGAATATTTGTTTTTATTTCTATTTTTAAAAATGTTTTTATTAAAATATTTTCCAGAAGCAACAAGAGTACGCTCAGTGTCTCTGTTTTCATATCGTGGAAACCTTCATACAGGACAATTACAGTCAGTTTGAGACATTTCTGAGATATTTCCAGTCAGTCTGAGGCAATGTGGGATTGAAGGTGGGGGCAGAGAAGTGGGGGGAGGAGAGAGGAGAAAATAGAGGGAGGAAAAAAAGAAAAAGGGAGGGGGAGGAGAGGATAATTAAGCATTTACATCCCACCCTTCCTCCCGAAGGAGACCAGCGTGGCAACCGATAAAAAACCTAGTGTTGCAGCAAAAAAAAACCTGATAGCACATCACAAAGCTAAACAGGGTCTGGCATGGTTTCAAAACAATGAAAACATCTAAAAACATTGTCTAAAAGTAATTCAAATACAGATGCAGGCTGTGACACATCCCCACTTAAAAAGCTTGTTGGAAGGTTGGCCGTATACTGAAGCAGAACCTTGCTCCATCTAGCTCAGTGTTGTCTACACTGACTGGCAGCAGCTCAACAGGGATTCAAGCAGGAGATATTCCCAGCTCTACCTGGAGATGCCTGGGATTGAACCTGGGACCCTCTGAATGCAAAGCGGATGCCCTACCGCTGAGCTACAGTGGGACACACTCAGCCCTGGCAATACCTGAGGACTTTGATGGTCTCTTGCCACTCCTTTTGGTTGCTCTCCCAGTCATCCACTTCCACCCAGTCAGAGCTCTCCGTCGCGAGCCTTGCCATAGTCACCCGGTGCCTTGCGCTGATGAGGCCTTTCTTCTTGTATGCGTCACCCACAGGTGAAATAATCCCTTTCACCACTTTGTATCTCCCTGAATGCAACAAAAGGCAAGAGCCAGGGGGTTGGGTTGTTGGGACGATGGACTAGGGCTGTGCAATAAATCGCCATATTGTTGAATACCAGTACAGTGGACACTCGGGTTGCGAACATGATCTGTGCGGGATGCACGTTCGCAATCCGCGTCTGCGCATGTGCAGGTTGCAATTCGGTGCTTCTGCGCATGTGCGACCACCGAAACCTGGAAGTAACCTGTTCCAATACTTCCAGGTTTCGGCAGTCCGCAGCCCGAAAAAATGCAACTTGAAGCAGCTGTAACCCGAGGTATGACTGTATTGAAATAACATCATGACAAGTGTTTCAAGAAGGCAGTATACTGGTGTATACAGTATACAGCTTCCCAAGGGGTAGCTCAGCTGAACAATATTTTATAGATTATTCGCCACCTGCTTTCTTTGCCCTCTCCCTCCTCTCTCCTAACCGATAAGAAATAAAAAATAAACGATGACACAAACCAGCAAACTACTTAAGCTATTTCTGTATTTGACTGATAAAGTAGGATTCCGAGCTGGTCCTCAAAGGAGCAGCAGGGGTTACCTGTTTCGTGCAGGTGATCTCTTGCCAGTTCGAAGAGTCGGAGGTGCATGTTGGTGATGGGGTTGAAGGACCCGCAGGCCAGGAGCACCACCTCGGTCCTGTCGTCCGAATTCTCCATCTGACTTGGCTGGAGCCACAGATGCAGAGGGAAGGCTGAGTCAACGCCACCACACGCTGCAAGCGAGGAGAAGGAGGAGCTCAGGTTCAGTTTCAAAGGAAGCAATTATATATATATATATCTGAAATACAAGAGGCTAAGCAGAAGTTACCGTCATGTAGACGCACAAAAGGCAGCACCAACAATCTGTCTCAGTACCAGGCAGCTTCCTGTGCTATTGTGGGTTGAGCAAAAGACTGTACAGTGGTACCTTGGTATTCAAACTTAATCCATTCTGGAAGTCCGTTCCAAAACCAAGGCGCACTTTCCCATAGAAAGTAATGCAAAATGGATTAATCCATTCCAAACTTTTAAAAACAGGGATAGGCAAATTCCAGCCCTCCAGATGTTTGGGACTACAACTCCCATCATCCCTGACCACTGGTCCTGTTAGCTAGGGGTGATAGGAATTGCAGTCCCAAACATCTGGAGGGCTGGAGTTTGCCCATGCCTGTTTAAAAACAACCCCTAAAACAGCAATTTAACATGAATTTTACTATCTAACGAGACCATTGTGTCATGTGACAAAGACACATGAGAGCAGAAGCAGCAAAGCAGGCTGGGAAGTGCTGGGACTGCACAATCATTTGGGCCTACTAAAGTTATTCAGGCCTAACTGCTAACTGTTGAGTCACTCTGACATGTGACTCATTCTCCTTATAAGTACAGTAGCAGCCATTTTCTCTCTGTGTTCTCTGTAAGATTTCAGTCAGAGTCAGTAACACTCAAAACGGAAGGGTGGCACTCAAATCAATGTAACACTCAAAACAGAGCATGTTCGGCTTCCAGAAAAAGTTTGCATTCTGGAACACTTACTTCTGGGTCTGCAATGTTTGGGTTCCAAGTTGTTTGAGTACCAAGGTGTTTGAGAACCAAGGTAGCACTGTAGTTCATCAGTTGGGAAATCTGCTTTTGTGTGAAGGAGATCCCAGGCTATTTATTTATTTATTTTATTTACATGCCACCTTTTATCCGAAGATCACAGGGCAGTTTACAACATACAGTGGTACCTCTAGATATGAACGGGATCCATTCCGGAGCCCTGTTCTCATCTAGAGATAAACGTATCTAGCGACGGCATGTCTGCGCGCGCACGCGTGCGTCACTTTTCGCCGCCTCTGCGCATGCCGTCATTTTGAGTGCATGCGCATGCGCAAGCGACGAAACCTGGAAGCTCTGTTACTTCCGGGTTGCCGTGCAGCGCAACTCGAACATGCTCAACTCGAAGCGTATTTAACCCGAGGTATGACTGTATAAGCACTAAATTAATAATAATAATAATAATAATAATAATAATAATAATAATAATAATACAATTAAAAAACCTTTCCTCATGAAATAACCAGACAGTTGTCAACTGGAGAATAAACAGGATGTTCATTCTCCCTTTCAAAAGGGGCAAGACAATTAGTTGCAACCAAGAGGTTGTGACTGAGGTTGTGACACAGATGAGTGATGTGAAATTGTTGCAACTTCAATGTAGGAGAAAAATTCATCTCTCTTCTTTCATCCCTTTTAACATTGTTTCCTTTACTTCTCACTTTCAACCCCTCTTACTTTTCTGCTCTTCTCATGTCACCACTTGCAAAAATCTAGCACGGATCAAACCTTGCACAGGGAACTATAGCTCTACTGCAATGCGTTGCCACAGTTAAATGTGCAGACATTACGCAGACTCTTACCAATTTGTAGCTGGCAGCTTTCCAATGTTGCCTTGTAGCTTTTTGCCCCTTCTCCAGCAAAATCAGAATTAAGCAAACTATGAACAATTTCAGACATACGCAACATGTATGAGAAAATACACTTGTTTTATTCAAAACCAGTTGCAGAGCCCAACTTTCTCCATCGCTACCCAGACAGTAAATAAATCACTGAGAATTCCAGCAGGGCCTTAAAGAAAACACAGTGTTTTGGCCCTATCCCACAGGCCTCAAGCCCTGGACTCCCACTTTCAAAACTGCCCTTTAATCTGCAAACCTAAAGTTCCACTATTTGTTGACTGAATTTTTTTTATTTCATAAAATTCACATGCTGCTTCACTGCAAAACAAGCAAACCCACCAACGTCAAAGCAGCGCACTGCGGTTCCAACAGTGAGAGGGGGGAAATAATAATTTAAGCGTTCCGCCAAAACCCTCAGCAATTGTCAAGTGAGAAAAATTTTGGAACCCCTGCATTGGAACTTTTCCCATTAGGCCCCAGCGTGGTAGAAGCTGGAGTCCTTGCATCAGAAGATGCCAAGAGAGTTCTGTGGTGGAGGAAAGGCAGTGGGTTGCCTCGTTCAGAGATGGGGATCCTGCTGGTCCCTCCCGAGTGTTTGCTGGACTCTCAACTCCCACCAGCTCCATCCAGCAAGGGCAATAGGCAGGGATGATGGGAGTTGTAGTCTTCGGAGCTCCGCCCCGGGCTAGAAACGTGGGGGAATGAATGAAAGCGATCCTGTAACCTGATCGAGCAATCAGCTGAAAGCTCCCGGGCAGCAGCCGGTGCTGCCTGCCGCCGCCTGCACCAGGTCGCCTGCCTTTAGGGAAACGAGCAGCGGCCGCACGGGACGGCGATCCGTGGGGGGCTTACGCGGGCCGCGCAGAGGGCGATCCAGGGGCCGGAGGAAGACGGCGGCAGCGAGAAAGCCCGACCACTGCGGCTGCAGAGAGGCTGCAAGCGGCGACTTGGCCAGGCGGTGCCGAACCTCATCGAGGCATCTGGTGCTGCTGGTAAGGTTAAAAGGGGGAAGGAAATGGTGAAGGGGCCGAGTTCCCTAACAGAGCTGTGCTGGGGGTCTCCCCGTGGTTGAAGCTGTCAGTCCCCCCTCCTCCTTGAAGATTTCTGTAGATGAGGAGGAAGACTCAGTCCTGCTCATATGAACTCCACGCATGCTCAGGAACACTGCCTCTCTTGGATGTTGTGGATTTCTAAATATCCAGTGTATGCAATTATCACCCCACCTCCACTCTAATATTAAATATACATACCACTCCTTCCCTCCCCCCCCATCAGATGTCTCTAACCACAGGTAAAGGTAAAGGGACCCCTGACTATTAGGTCCAGTCGTGGCCGACTCTGGGGTTGTGGCGCTCATCTTGCTTTAGTGGCCGAGGGAGCTGGCATACAGCTTCCAGGTCATGTGGCCAGCATGACTAAGTCGCTTCTGGCAAACCAGAGCAGCGCACGGAAGTGCTGTTTACCTTCCCGCCGGAGCTGTACCTATTTATCTACTTGTACTTTGACGTGCTTTCGAACTGCTAGGTTGGCAGGAGCTGGGACTGAGCAACGGGAGCTCACCCCGTCGCGGGAATTTGAACCGCCAACCTTCTGATCTGATCAGCAAGTCCTAGGCTCTGTGGTTTAACCCACAGCGCCACCCGTGTCCTTGTCTCTAACCATAACCACACACATAATACGCATTGTGAGGTAGAGGCACTCTGTACACGCTCAAGAACTCGTTTCTGAGAAGCCCTGTTTTAATTAAATGTTAGTTATATGCCATTATGTGCTCCCTGAGGAGGCAGTGGCAAGCTAGATGCCTCTGGGGAGACCCAAAGCATGACTCCAGCACAACAGCACAAGAACCAGCATCCTGCTTCCTAACTGGAGGGAGAGCATAGCCATTGTGGGTAGTAATATCCAGTTGTAGAGCATAACCATCCCAGCTAGTAGCCACTTATGCCCTCTCCTCCATGAATATGTTTTGATCCTCTTTTACACCTGGTGCCCTCTGGATGTTTTGGATTTGATATCCCGCTTTATCACTACCCGAAGGAGTCTCAAAGCGGCTAACATTCTCCTTTCCCTTCCTCCCCCACAACAAACACTCTGTGAGGTGAGTGAGGCTGAGAGACTTCAGAGAAGTATGACTAGCCCAAGGTCACCCATCGGCTGCATGTGGAGGAGTGGGGAAAAGAACCCGGTTCACCAGGTTATGAGTCCACCGCTCTTAACCACTACACCACACTGGCTCTCCTACAACTCCCATCAGCTCCAGCCAACCACACTGATGGGAGCTGTAGCATGAGGTGCCTGGAGACTGACTCCCAAAATCTGTAAGGCCCCAAGTTGAGCAAAGAACTGGTAGGCTTCTGGTCTTGCGTTAAATTTTCAGAAGAACCAACCTACTGATCCTAAGGTGAGACTCTGCTCTTCCTCCCCAGGTTCTCGGGAGATCCGCTATGATCCATTTCTGCCTAGTTCACACATCCTACCACTTCAGCCGACGGTTGCCAAAGCGCCACCGACTCAGACTGTAAGAACCCTTATCTCGGGCGTACCAGCGTCTTGGGCTATGCTGGCTGGGGCTGTTGGGAGGTGTATCGTAGAATCATGGAGTTGGAAGGGATCTCCAACAGTCATCTAATCCAACCCCCTGCAATGCAACGTGCATCTGGATAAGCACCAGGTTGGGGAGAGGAGGCTGGTCCAATGTTACCCAACTGCAGCGCCAAGCTGCTCCTTGTTGACTTCGGTGGTTGGGTTGCAAGAAAAAGAACCTGCCACTTAACACGCTGCTTGCAAGTGACCGCCAGAACTATGGAACTGTGGGAGATTTCCCCCAAGGGTTGGCAGGTGACTAGTGTGCACTGGGACCAGTGGGGCAGAAGGCAGGGAGTTGAACAATAAGTGGGGCCAGAGAATTCTAGTTTTCTCCCCATCCTCCGAAGGAGAAGCTGAGGTTGGTGGGACAGCACCCCATTCACCCTATTGGATCAGCCTCCACAGGTAACAGCGTGTTATGAGTGTTGGGCTAGGAGCTGGGCACGGCCAGGGCTCAAATCCGTGTTCAGCCATGAAGCTCACTGGTTGTGACTGTGGGTGTGTGTCTCCACCTAACCTACCCCATAGGGCTGTTGTGAGGATAAAAATGGGGAGGATGTAAACCAAGCACGCCACGCCTAAAGCTCTTTGAAGGAAAGGTGGGATACAGATGCAATAACATAAAAATAAACAAACGCCATTGTTTTTTCTCTTTCCCCCCTTAGGCAGTTTGCAATATTTGCCCTTGGAATTGCTGCTTTCATTTTCCAGCTCTACATCTTGCTAAGGTACAAAGCAAGGGACATTGCTATTGATGTTTTTGTTGTTTTTTTTAAAAAATCCACCTGTCTTGCTTGCGACGACTCTCGACACCTTTGCGTACCTTCCAGAACGTGGGGGGAGCTGGCTGGAATATCCCGAGGTGGTGACGCTGAGAAGAGAGAGCTCGCAGCCTGGCCCATGAAGATTTTGGAATTGGTTTTGGGTGTCTTTATTGGTTTAAATCTCTGTTGGCAAGAAGGCTATCGGGTCTTTCGCCCCTTGACGGGCTGAGGGTTCAAACTCCAAACCTGAAGGGCTGAAAATTCAATGGGAGGTTTCTGTGGGACTGTTTTGGGGTTACGTTAACAGCTTCAGGGACTGTGGTCACCAGGCCCTGTGTAAGGTGCCATTATGATAGGAAGGTGCATCAAAAGCAGAAGGAGCCCACCTTTCCAGGAGTTGCTGGACTACAACTCCCATCATCCCAAACCATAGGTCATGCTGGCTGGGGATGATGAGAGTTGGAGTCCAACAACTTCTGGAGGGTGACTCAGACTCCTCATTCCTGATGTAGAACAGTGGTAGAGAAACATTTTCAGCCCGAGGGCCGCATCTCCTTCTGGAAAATCTTCCAGGGGCCACATGCTGGTGGTGGGCAGAGCAACAGATGCAAATTTTCCCTTGCTCCACAGGCTAGTTCCTGCACTCACACACACACCATGCAGGCAAGCAAGAGGCATGAACAAAGCGGAAGGACACATTCCAACCAGGCAAAAACACTCAAGGAAGGCCAGTGAGGGATGTAGGCTGGAGAGAGGGTGTGTTGTGTGGAGAGGGGATGCCTGAGGCTCAGAGAGAGATGGAGGGCCACATTTGGCAGAAAGGATGTGGATTGCCTTCTGTTTAGATCTCTCAACAAGCGCTGTGCAAAAGCCCTTGAAGAATTGGAGAATCCCTGCCTAACATCTTGAGACATTGGTTGCAGGAAACGACACTGGTCTAGCTCAGGTGCGGGAATCTGTGGCCTTCCAGATATGGACTGCAACTTCCAGATGTGGACTGCAACTCCCATCAGCTCCAGCAAGCACAGCCAATGGACAAGGATGATGGGAGCTGTAGTTCAGCCACATCTGGGGGACAAAATGCTTTCCCAGTGGCATAAGGAGGGCTAGGGATTGAGAAACAGGCCTGAGGAGATGCATTTGGCCTCTAGCCTGAGTTGCAGTTGCAGAAGGTCCAAGGTTCAACCTCACCCCACTCTCAGCATTGCCAGTTACAACGTGGTGGGGAAGGCCTGTCTCTGCTTCAGCCCCTGCAGAGTGGCCGTCAGTCAGAGCAGGCAACACTGGTCCAGATGACCAGATACGAGGCCGTTTCCTGTGCTCCTAACCTGCACTCCTGGCTTTGTGCTGTACAAAAAAGCAGGGCTATTTGTATCCTGCAACTGTGAGTACAGATATTGATAGCCGGCACAGAATTTAGCATCTAGAGAACCCACAGCTTCTGATTAAAGAAGATACAAGAATCAAGTTTCTAGCTCTTAAGGTGGCCGAGGCAGGTGTAAAACTGCAAGGATGAAGCCAAAAGGGAGACCAGAACTTGCCAAGGGAAGAGCTTTGTTGCCTTGAACTAGCATGAATTAATACAAATAATGGACAAATATATAGAAATGTGCATAAATTATACAGGTGGAGGAATTAAGCTTTTCTTGGCAAAGCACTGGAATTACCCTGGTGCAAACTTTCGGGTGTGTATACATCCCAGGCTATATAAGAAGAAGCACATGTTGACCCAAACCATTTGGTTCAAGATCCACAGTGGTTCCTCAACCCATTTTTTCCAGACCTAGATCATCTCATTACTGTGGTCTGCCCCTTCTCTACAATCTGGTTGGAAGCATCATCTTTACGTTCTTCACCATTGGTAGGTAAACCATGGTTTGTCTAGCTCTCTTGCCATTGCCTGGTGGGCTGAATTATATGCCCAGAAGGATTTTGTTCATCCAGAATTTGCGTGGTTTTTTTTAATATGTCAAGGCTAGCAAGGGTGCAATTTAAGGGGTTGTATACTGAAGGCAGTCGAGGGTCTCTTGGTGCACAGAACGGGGGCCAAATGGAGGGTTTGTACGGGCAGAGGGCACCACCTGGGAGTTGTCACTCATTTGCACACTCCATTTGGGGGCCTTTCCTTGAAGCTGCCCACCATCATCAAGGTAGTACTGGGGGCAAATATTAGGAATCCAGGTGTGCATCACTGCAGAATGCTGGATTAAGCTGTGAAACTCATTGCCACAAGAAACGTGGAATGGCAGCCAGCATTTTCTTATTTTTAAAGCTTCTAGGTAAATCTGTGGCTGTTAAGCAAGGCAGCTGGAACTTGGAGGTTTAGTATTTCTGTGACATGCATGCACAGTTGAAATAGCCTACAATTTCTTGAAACATCACACATAAGCCAGCTGCTGAACTCTGCATGCAGAACGTCCCAGGTTCAATCCCCAGCATTTCCAGGTTGGGCTGGGGGTGTCCCCTGTCTAAAACCCTGGAGAGCAACTGCCAGTCATTGTAGACAATACTGAGTGACATGGACTAGTGGCCTGACTCTGCAGCTTTCTGTGTTTAAATCAGCCTTTTATTCAGAACCATGAGGACTGGGATTTTACTTTGTGTTTAGGGGAATGACCATAGCTCTGTGGCAGATCATCTACTTTGCATGCAGACAGTCCCAGGTTTGATCCTTGACATCTCCAGGAGGGATGGGAGATAACCCAGCCTGAAACCCTGGAGAGCGGCTGCCAGTCAGTGTAGGCAATACTGACATAGATGGCCTAGTGGCCTGCCTCCAGCTAAGGCAGCTTCCTAACTTGATACATGACCTGTCAACAGCCCTGCATCCTGCCTGTCTCTGTACAAGTGCATTTTTAGCACTCTTAATGCTCCCCCTCCCATCTTTTCAGGGCTGGCTTTGCTTCTGGTCATGCTGGAACCAGTTCCATGGGAGCTGAAGACCACTTTCTTCATCTTTGGGGGTGCCTCTTTTGCAAAAGGAGTTTGCACCATCGTATTTACTGCCTTAGCCACAGAATGCGTGAGTAATTGCTGATTCTGTTATATTTAAGGTAAAGGGGACCCCTGACCATTAGGTCCAGTCGTGGCCGACTCTGGGGTTGCGGTGCTCATCTTGCTTTATTGGCCGAGGGAGCTGGTGTACAGCTTCCGGGTCATGTGGTCAGCATGACTGAGCCGCTTATGGCGAACCAGAGCAGTGCACGGAAAAGCCGTTTACCTTCCCGCTGGAGGGGTATCTATTTATCTACTTGCACTTTGACGTGCTTTCAAACTGCTAGGTTGGCAGGAGCAGGGACCAAGCAACGGGAGGTCACCCTGTTGCGGGGATTCGAACCGCCAACCTTCTGATCGGCAAGTCCTAGGCTCTGTGGTTTAACCCACAGCACCACCCGCGTCCCTCTGTTATATTTAGGCATGCATAAAACCAAAAGCTTACCCCATCCCTCAAGCTAGCAGAATAAGGGGAGGCTTTTGGGTGGCCCTAACCAGAGGTCCTACACAATTTGTTTCAAAATGGAATTCTGGGCTGGAGGAATTCCAAGTTTTGTTCCCTCATATAAGCAGCTCTTGAGTTGTTCACAGAGTTTTTGGAGCTCAAGAGCTGATTATACCATCGCTCAGTGGTAGGGCACTTGTTTGCATGCAGAAGGCTCAGGGATCAATCCCCAGTATCTCCAGGCAGGGCTGGGAATGTTCCCTGTCTGAAAACCCCAGAAAGCCATTGCCAGTCAGTGTAGACATGTTGAGCTGGATGGACCAATGGTCTGACTCAGAATAAAGAAGCTTCCTACATCATAACGGAAGGGCTGTAATTTAATAACTCTTTGGTACAGTCAAACCGCAGTTCCCAAATGCCTCCGTTATAGTACGTTTCGGCCCCTGAATGCCAAAAACCCAGAAGTAACTTCTGGTTTTCGAACGATTTTCAGAAGCCAAACAGCTTCCAAGGAGGTTTTTTTTCTTTTTTCTCCACTGGCTTTGCCGACCACCCTTTGATCCTTGGTTGTCAAATGTTTCAAAAGTCGAATGGTCTTCCAGAATGGATTACATTCAACAACCGAGGTTTGACTGTATTTCCATATATTTATTACAGTGGTACCTCAGGTTAAGTACATAATTCGTTCTGGAGGTCCGTTCTTAACCTGAAACTGTTCTTAACCTGAAGCACCACTTTAGCTAATGGGGCCTCCTGCTGCTGCTGCGCCGCCAGAGCACGATTTCTGTTCTCATCCTGAAGCAAAGTTCTTAACCCGAGGTAGTATTTCTGGGTTAGCGGAGTCTGTAACCTGAAGCGTATGTAACCTGAAGCGTATGTAACCTGAGGTACCATTGTATTTGATCTGCAATCTGACTTGGGAGTAGGCTGTCTTGAAGACAGTAGGGCACGCTCCCAATGCATGGGGTTGTTATTCTGACCCTTATGGGATCTCACTAGATTGTAAGTCTGAAGATAGGACCTTATCATTAAAAAAAAATTGTTTAAGCTCTTTTTCTAACGAATGGACTGTTGTGTCTTCCATAGGCCAAAACCACTCCTGAGCTTTATTACTTATCAGTGACTCTCTCGGTGAGCAGTCTAGTATCAACCGGTAGGTATCATGCTTCCTCTTTGTGCTAAAACAACCTTCCTCTTCAACTCAGTGCCCTCCAGATATTTTTGATTACAACTCTCATCAGCATGGTCAATAGTCAGGGATAGTGGAAGCTGGAGTCCTATAATATCTGGAGGGCCACATGCTAAGGTCAGATTAGGCTGTGACATTAAATGCATATTTTCCATTTTACATGGCAGGTTTTTGGTTTAAACATGAATAACATCCACTTTGTGGGTCGAAACTATTCAGACTGCAGCAGGCACAAAGCAGAGATTAAAGAGATCTGCAATGGTGGTCTGTTTGTTACCGGGCCACATTCAAGGTGTTACTACAGTGGTACCTCAGGTTAAGTACTTAATTCGTTCCGGAGGTCCGTACTTAACCTGAAACTGTTGTTAACCTGAAGCACCACTTTAGCTAATGGGGCCTCCTGCTGCTGCCGCGGCGCCGGAGCACAATTTCTGTTCTTAACCTGAAGCACAATTTCTGGGTTAGCGGAGTCTGTAACCTGAAGCGTATGTAACCTGAAGCGTATGTAACCCGAGGTACCACTGTATTGGCATATAAAGCCCTTAACAGCTTGGGGCCAGTTTACTTGCAGAAGCATCTTACCCCATATGCACTGACCTGACTGCTTCAGTCTGCAGTACTGGCACTGCTGCAGGTTCGACATAATACTTGTTCCGTAGTTGAAAAAAATCATATTTTTTTTAGTGTGGGGGCACCTATACTTTGGAACTCCTTGCCTATTGACACCAGGCGGGCACCTTCACAGTACTCTTTTCAGTGCCTGCTCAAAACATGCTTATTTAAAGAAGCCTATCCAAAAGCTTCAACGCTGATGTGTTCCATTTTGGGAGTTTTAGCAAATATTTAGGCAAAAGAGAAAAAGGAAGTTGCATTTACCGTTACGCATGCACACAAAGGATTGGCTTTTCAAATGCTCACACACACAGTTGTTTTTCACTATCATGAGGACTAGTAGCTTTAACAAATGAAAAGAAAGCTGAAATATTTTGGGTCTCTCCTGATATTTTGCACTTGCACAGCAAATTCAAAAGTGTGCTATCTTTTCTTCTAATGGCATCCACCCCCCACCCTACTTTATAGCATTTTTCTCTGTCCTGGGACTATTTTGGCTTGTGAACGTGGTTTTTCCTGGCTCGATACTGAACAAAGAGACTAAGATGGGGATCTGTTACGAGCCAGTCTCCGAGTGTGGCTGCCTGTGGCACATCTGACCAGTAATCTGCCAGGGGCTGGATTCGTCTGCCCCTACCACGATGAGCGCCCTGCTAAAGTGCCTTCCGTTCTTTCTCTCTTTTCGAAACGGACTGATCTCTGCAGCAGACACAGTGGGAAGACCTTCAGATCTGGGGATATTCATAGCCAAAGATTTTAACTATTCATTAAGCAGCCTTTTGAGGTGCAGTAGGTGGGGGCTTTCAGGATTCTTTTTAAAGGATAGCTCTGGGAGGCTGTTGGCTTTCCAAATCTTTTTGTAGAAAATTCTACTAATTTTTAAAAAAGAGTAATATTTTTTTAAAAATCCACAGATACTTTTTTTGTGGGAAGGGAGCAAAACAGTAAGCCCTCAAAGCCTTTTCCTCCTTTTGTATGTGTACTCCTGACTTAATGTAGCAGCTCCTTGCAGCAGATTAACTGGGAGAGGGTTGCTATGGGAACGGGTATGGAACAAGAGACAGATGAAGGCGATGCTCCAGAGCTCCAGTTTCAAAGTGAGGGGAGTAGCCTGTTCTCAAGTCAGCCGCTTTTATCTTTAAGGGGACTTTTTAGGAGGGTGCTTTCTTCTCCAACAGAAAGATTTCAGGTAGCTCCCCCCCCCCCCCCCGCCAGGCTGAAGGGACATGCAGCTGTGTAGAGGCGATCTGAAAATTCCCTTTTGCAGAGCAGTTTGTTAAAATAGTCACAGATTGTATATTCCTGGGAAGGGAGGCTCTAACTCTCCAGATAATGGCCTGGCTTTAGGGTATGTGCTTGTGTGTGTGAAGTTTAGCTTGCTGCACAAATGGATTATTAAATGATATGCCAAAATGGCTTCTAAGCGGATCTCTTCATCATGTGATCAGACTTCACAGTACAAAGCTGGCACCACCTTCTTCTTCTTCTTCTTCTTCTTCTTCTTCTTCTTCTTCTTCTTCTTCCCCCACCCATCAGGCTGGGTTTCTCCACCTACTGCAGCAGTGGTCAAACTTTTCCAAGGAGAGGGCCACATTCTCCCCTGGGCAAGCTTTGGGGGCCATCTGCCACTGAAGGGCATAGTCTGGGGCAAAATATGTATACAGGCACTGGCAAAAAAGTGGATGGAGCAATGGATGGGGCTGTTACCTTTATACAGCAGGGTTGAGTTGTTGTGAAGAGGAAATCAGAGTTACATATAAATTAAGAAGGGACGCAGGTGGCGCTGTGGGTTAAAGCCTCAGCGCCTAGGACTTGCCGATCGAAAGGTCGGCGGTTCGAATCCCTGCGGCGGGGTGCGCTCCCGCTGCTCTGTCCCAGCGCCTGCCAACCTAGCAGTTCGAAACCACCTCCGGGTGCAAGTAGATAAATAGGGACCGCTTACCAGCGGGAAGGTAAACGGCGTTTCCGTGTGCGGCTCTGGCTTGCCAGAGCAGCGATGTCACACTGGCCACGTGACCCGGAAGTGTCTCCGGACAGCGCTGGCCCCTGGCCTCTTAAGTGAGATGGGCGCACAACCCCAGAGTCTGTCAAGACTGGCCCGTACGGGCAGGGGTACCTTTACCTTTACCTTATTGAAATATAGTAATATGTAATACGTTTGGATTGGAAATAGATCTTACTCTGCTTTTTAAAAAGCAGCCAATCTAGTGATCAGCAATGAATGAGGAGCTAACTCCTGTAGAACTCTCTCTATTGAGGTATTATCAAACCTCACATTTGTTTCACAATGAATTTGAAAGTATTTAGGAAGCCTTAAAATTTTTTCAAAACTATTTTGTCTTCAGGAATGGATGAATTTAAGCAAAGTTACAATTCTGATCTAGTAGTATTAAACAATTCAGAGTTAGATCATGTCAGAGTTCCTGGTCAAGACTTTTGATTACCCCAGGGAACATGCAGTACAATCTTTTTACTGTGAAATGGCTTTGAAATATTTGATTGGAACAAATTAATAAATGGAATTAAATAAATCCTGAGCATGCTTATACAGAAATCACCCTCATTAAGCACAAGGGGCCTTAAAAAGGTGGAAATTAAGATTTCATTTAAACTATTCGTCTCAGCCCAGTGACTCTTAGACAAAATAGAAGCAAAACATCTGGCTGTTTCTGACTTTGGCTTCCTTTATAATCATACACCCTGATCCTGTATATTAGGGGTGGCTAGCCTGTATGATTTTCTAGAGGTTGCTGAACTACAACTTCCATCAGTGGGGGCAGGACTGGCCATGTAGCTGACACATACTCCCATGCACCACACCCCAACAGCAACCCAAACATACAGATTTTCTCTGTGCATTGTATCCAATGCTAGTCCACAGCCAGTGTAGTGCAGTGGTTAGAATGTCAGATGAGGACCTGGGTTTAAATTCCCACTCAGCCATGAAGCCTTTGGTCAGTCACAGTCTCTCAGCCTAACCTACAGCAAAGGAGTGTTGCAAGGAAAAAAATGGTTAAGGGGGAGAGAACTGTGTATGCCAACACTGAGTTCCTTGGAGGAAAGGTGGGATATGAATATAGGGGAAGTTTGGCAAAACCGTGTAGTGTAGTGGTTAGCGTGATGGACTAGGACCAGGGAGGCCAGGGTTCAAATCCCCACTCAGCCATTAAGCTCACTGGATGACTTTGGGCAGTCACTGCCTCTCAGCGCTAACCCACCTCACAGTGTTGTTGTGGGGCTTAAATTAAGGGGCAGAAGTATGTACACCACTTTGAATTCCTTGGAGAAAGAATGGGATATATAACTACTATAATACTAACGGTAATACTAAAAAAAGAGTCTTACTTAGAGTAGACTGTACACAGAGGAGAGCCATTTAAGTTAAAAAATGTGAGTAATGTAGTTCCACTAATTTCAGTGGATCTACTCTGAGGGGACTTACTTGGTTATCAATTTTTGCCAGGAAGAGCTTTCACCTGCTAAATGTCTACATGTCACACTGCTGTAAAAGGTATAAGAATGTGGCTGGCTTTAAAAAAAACCAAAAAAGCACCTCTCCTACACTCAACCTTTCAGAGAAGTTGATACCAATTATTCACCTGCAGAGAAAATGCAGCCTCATGGGGCCTCATGAAGAACTGGGCTGCAGATCAACAGAATGACCCACCATACACACTATTTCCACTGTGATGGATTTTCTGCCAAATGTACCACAAGGCGGTTTCAAATTGGCTGGCACTAAAGTACTTTTGTGCTCCCCTCTGCACCTTAGAGTGACTTCCTGCAGCCTGCTGAGCCACGTACAGGAGTAGCAGATTGGATACACTATTATTATTTTAAAGGTTCATACAAAATGTTAAAGCACAGACTTCCTCTTTCTATGTCTTAAAACATGAAGACATCTCTCACCTCCCATCCACAACACCCCCTCATTACCTAAATTTCACCATAGCCTTGATTACAGGGAAGGGCTATAGCTCTGTGGTAGGGTGTCTGCTTTGCATGAAGAAGGACCTAGAGTCAATTCCCAGCTAGGGCTGGGAGATACTCCAGCCCCAAACCCTGGAGTGCTGCCAGTCAGTGCAGACAATACCAAGCTAGATGGGCCAATAGCCTGACCCAATATAAGGCAGCTTGCTATGTTCCTACATTTGGAAGGGCTACCAGGTAACAGCATAGAATCATAGAACTACAGAGTTGGAAGGAACCTTGAGGGTCATCAACCCTCTTCAGTGCAGGAATTTCAGCTAGATTATACATGACAAATGGCCATTCAACCTGTTTAAATGCCTCCAAGAAAGGAGAGTCCACCATTTCTCATGGCCAGTGTCAAACAGCTCTTGCCAAGTTCTTCCTGATGGTTAGTCAGAATCCTCTTTCTTGCAATTTGAAGCCATTGGTTCAGGTCCTACGCTTTGGAGCAGGAGAAAACAAGCTTGCTCCATCCTCATTGGGACAGCCGTTCAGATATTTCAGGATGGTGATCATTTCTCCTCTCATTCCCCCCTTTACCATGCTAAACATCTTTTTGGCAGGGGTGAAATCCCTCTTCATATCTCCAGCCCTTTGCCCTTATATTTATAACTTATGGTTTTATTCCATGAGCTGTCCTGGGTGCTGTGACTGAAGATCACAAATATAATTTTAAGAAATGAATCCTCAGTTGCCCATTCTTAATTCTAACCCTTTCTGAAAAAAGCTACCACACTTTTACAGCTGCATGAACGTGTATATCTCGACTGGATACATCCCCCCCCCCCCGTGAATGCAGGTTAAAATTGGCATTCGCCATCACTCACAAGCACGCTAAATATGAACAATATCAACTTCTATTACCACCGCACTACTTTCTGCCTCCGGGGTCATCCAAGGGTCCCCTGATTTCACTACAGCTCCGTCCCCTCACCGGTTCATCAGTCGCCATTAAAAACCCCTGCACTAATCCAAAACAACTCACCCATTCCTCATATCGCGACCACATAAAGGTAAAGGTAAAGGTACCCCTGCCCGTACGGGCCAGTCTTGACAGACTCTGGGGTTGTGCGCCCATCTCACTTAAGAGGCCAGGGGCCAGCGCTGTCCGGAGACACTTCCGGGTCACGTGGCCAGCGTGACATCGCTGCTCTGGCGAGCCAGAGCCGCACACGGAAACGCCGTTTACCTTCCCGCTGGTAAGCGGTCCCTATTTATCTACTTGCACCCGGAGGTGCTTTCGAACTGCTAGGTTGGCAGGCGCTGGGACCGAGCAGCGGGAGCGCACCCCGCTGCAGGGATTCGAACCGCCGACCTTTCGATCACATAAGGTCCCCTAAATGGGTTCTTACCAGTTTGGAGGGCGCCACTTCCCCGACAGATTCCGGCCAACAACGCTTTAGGGACGGAACCGAACTGTTCGGGTTTGGCCGACTGCGGGGGAATAGTATTGCACGAGTACCTACAGGGAAGCTTCTTATTGGTCGCGGGCGCCGAAAGAGGTGCCGTGTCCGTCCCTAGGAACGGTCCCCCGGCACACAATCTTGAAACCGGAAGTGGGAAGGGTTTGGGCTTTTGAAATAGAGGACCCCGTTGCCTGAAGAAAGGATGTGATTGGGGGAGTTGGGAATGTCAATTTTCTAGAAGGCTGAAGGAGTGTGGATTATCTGGGGGTAAAGGGCATGCGGGGATAATCTGGGGTATGTAAGAAGAGAAGCCAATAGTGGAAGAAGGATAATAGGGATGGTGGGCTGGGTGGGTGTATATAAGGAAGGGAGTCCGCCTGCGGATCTGGGAGGGGGCTTTGAATGGTTTGGGCTGGGGCGGGGAGCCATTTTCAGCCCATTCCCTTCTGGGGTGGGGGATTGGAACATGCCAGCTGTGGGCGGGGCAAGAAGTGTAAATTTCACCTTTGTACAGTAGGCTGGTAGTTTGTGCACACACCTTTCTCCATTCGGGTAAGCAAGGGGGATTACTGGAGGAGGGAGGGGGAATAATCCGGCCATGCAAAAAGGCTCAAGGAGGGTACGATGCCAGTGGGAGGGGGTGCGGCTGGTGAGCATCCTGGGGGCCAGAGGCTTCCCACTCCTCATTTAGGGGTAAGGTTTAGCACCCTGGAGAGGTCCGGCGTGTGTGTGCTTGCGGCAGATTTTCCTTGGTGAGGCTTCATCCCCAGCTACAAAAGAGAGGGGGGCGTGTCAGAAATGGTACCGGTATTTTGTGTTAGTGGGACTGGCTCCCAGTTTATTGTCGCTGGGCCCCTCCTAACATTTTCCTCCTCAAATTAATTGCGGATCAGGGAATTGATAGAGGAACTGATGTTTTTAGGTGGGCCTCAAAGGCTTTTATTTTTATTTTTTCTCTGTAGCTTTCAGCGGCTCATGTAAATTAAACTACAGAGATGACATTCTAAATTGCTGATAGCATGCTGAGCTGTCTGACTGGAGTTGGTTTTTGCTTATTTTTTTGCTTATATGAAGTATGCTTGTATTTAATGTTTTTTAAATATCATTTGGATTTGCTGTTTTTGTTATTGTACACTGATTTGTGACTAATGTTTCGTTAAAAAGCAGATGGGGTTTGTGTGGCCAAATGGGGATTTGAACCCTGGTCTCCAACGGCCAGCCATCTAACCACTACTCTACCCTGACTTCCAGAGGCAAACTGGCTGTTTTCTAGAGTTAGCTGAGTGTCCCCTCCCCTATTTGATTAGAAGGAAATCTATTTATAATTTTAAAACACATTTTATAAACTGGGGGAAAACATTGCATCCCTGAACATATTGGTCCTTGGTGTGAAATATTTTTGCACTATAAACTAGTAAACCAAACATCCTGGTAATTTTTTAAATTAATTTTGCTTCCTAGGGTGAGTTAATCATGCAACAATAATCCCCCCAATACAATATTATCTTCTTTGAGCCTCTCAAACAGGATGGGAATGTTTAAATAAAGAAGATGACATTTACCTTTGTATTAGAGCAAAGTTCCTTTATGCCACTTTTGCTGTATAATTGCCTGCTGTTTCCTTTTAAGAACATGAGAGAAGCCTGCTGGATCATTCAATGGCTCATCTAGTCCAGCAGCCTGTTTTCACAGTGTCCAATCAGATGTCTGTTGAAAGCCTGCAAGCTGGACATAAGCCCAATAGCACTCTGCCCACTTGTGATTCCCAGCAATTGATATTCAGAGGCATGACACCTCTGATAGTGGAGGTAGAATACAGTGGTGCCCCGCAAGACGAACGCCTCGCAAGACGAAAAACCCGCTAGACGAAAGAGTTTTCCATTTTTGGAGGCGCTTCGCTAAACGAATCTCTCTATGGGGTTGCTTCGCAAGACGAAAAAATCTTGCGAGTTCCCGCGTTTTTCTCTCGCTTTTTTCTGCCCTTTCCCTAAGCGCTAAGCCGCTTATCAGCTGATCGCTAAAAGCCGCTAGACCGCTAATAGCGCTAATCCGCTAAGCTGTCAATGGGCTTGCTTCGCAAGACGAAAAAACCGCTAGATGAAGAGAATCACGGAACGGATTATTTTTGTCTTGCGAGGCACCACTGTATAGCCATTGTGACTAGTGGCCATTGATAGCCTTGCCCTCCATGAACATGTGTAATCCTCTTTTAAAGCCATCCAGGTTGGTGGCTGTCGCTGCCTCCTGTGGGAGTGGGTTCTACAGTTTAACTATGTGCTGTGTGAAGATGTACTTTCTTTTATCTATCTATCCTGAATCTTCCAACATTCAGATTTATTGGATGCCCATGAGTTCTAGGGTTATGAAAGCGGGAGAAAAATGTTTTACTGTGCACTTTCTCCATTCTGTGAATAATATATCTTATATCATGATTTATATCATCTCACCTCTTGTTTGCCTTTTCTCTAAACTAAAAAGTCCCAAATGCTGCAATCTTTCTTTAGGGGGTGGAGTCAATCCATCCTCTTGATCATTTCTGTTGCCCTTTTCTGAACCTTCTCCAGCTCTACAATATCCTTTGTGACCAGAACTGCATACAATATTCCAAATGCAGCTGCACCGTCAATTTGTATAGCATCGTTATGGTATTGGCAGTTTAAATAACGCACACCACATGTAAGTTTCTTGTCTCTTTCAGGTGGTCTGTATTGCACAAAATTTGAAATGGCTTCAAGGGGAGCAATTGAGACCAGTAAGTTGAAACAGAACTTGGAAGAGCAACTGGATAGACTAATGCAGCAATTGCAAGATCTGGAGGAGTGTAGGTAATAAATTCCATCCTGAAATTGACTAATCTGTCACAAAATCTTTGTGTTAACGCCATGTAGGGCAGGGCAGGCATCTTTTTCTCCATCCAGTCTTTAGCTGTTTGTAGATGGATGGGATGATGTCATTGGAGGCTGGCCTATCAGGGCTAATGGGGCACAGTCCCACTAATGTCAGCCTGCTCTTAGTCAGACCCTACCTTGACTTCTTACATAGTACTAGTCCGGGGGGTGGGTGGCGGGATTGCCTGCCAGCTTCCTCCTTCATAATCTCAGTATGCCATTGTAGAATTTAGGACGGAGGAGAATGTGGACAAAGCTAGAATTAGTTCACTTTGGTTCCACCTACTGTTAGGCTCCCTGCCTTCTGGCCTTCCAGTACCAATGGGCACCAGACACTACTGGGTGATGCATGCACTCATTTGGATTTTGTCCTTTTCAAACATCCTTTAAGGATCTTCCAAGGGCAGTGCTTCATGTGACATGCCAGGATGTTGTGTTGCTGTTGTTAAGAATGTAAGAAGAGCCCTGCTGGATCAGACCAAAGACTTTTCTAGTCCAGTATCCTGTTTCCCTTGGTGTCCAATCTGATGCCTTTTGGGAAGCCCACAAGCAAGACATGAGGACATTAGCTGTCTCCTGTTACTGTTCCGTGGTAACTGATACTCAGATATGTACTGCTGCTGAACCTAGAGGTAACGTAGCTCAGTACTGCCTACACCGACTAGGAGCAGCTCCACACTGTTTCAGGGTGGCATAGTAAAATACTGGCATCATTAATTTTGTGAGATGGGGAAAGCAGCCCACTATTAACAAGCGGGATGGCTGTTGGAATATAATAGATTGACTAATGGTCTGACTCGGTACAAGGCACCTTCCTATGTTCCTATGTAGAGCCCTACTGTGGTTAACTTGGCTGAGTCGCAGTGCTTGCTCTTATTCAGAGATGATCTGGATGCAGATGAGTATGAAGAGACCAAGAAAGAAACCCTTGAGCAGCTGAGTGAGTTCAATGATTCCCTGAAGAAGATCATGTCTGGAAACATGACATTGGTAGACGAACTTAGTGGGATGCAATTGGTGAGTGTTTGGAGGGGACTTTTTTTTTTTGACGTAGTGTGTCTAAAACACTGCATTATGACATTGAATCCATCACTCAAAAGGAGAGCATCTGCTTTGACTGCAGAAGGTCCCAGGTTCAATCCCCGGCATATCCAGCTAGGGCTGGAAGAGACCCCTGCCTGAAACCCTTTGGAGCCACTGCCAGTCAGTTTAGGCAATGCTGAGCTATACTGAGTGGTCTGACAGCTTAAGTGGTCTGACTGCTTAAGGCAGCTTCCTATTTCTTAAGCGAAAGGACGTAGCTCAATGGTAGAGCATCTGCCTTGCACCTAGAATGCCCCAGGTTAAATCTGATCATCTTTAGATGGGCCTGGGAATGCCTCCTCTCTAAAGCTACGGTGGGACATTGCCAGTCACAATGCTGAACTAGATGGACCAATGGTATAATGCAGCTTCCTATACAGGTAACTCGCATCTTTCGCGAGGGTTTTAGCTTGTAATCTTCCTCTTCCAGGCTATACAAGCGGCCATCAGCCAGGCTTTTAAAACCCCGGAAGTCATCAGGATGTTTGCCAAAAAGCAGCCAGGGCAGCTGCGGACAAGATTGGCAGAGGTAAAGATGTTTTATCACCTTTTTAAAAAGTGTACATACGTGAAGTATGTTTAGAATCATTAGTTCATTTCATTTATAAACCGCTTCCTGTGAGGCATCCCAATGTGATCTACATATTTTTTTAAACTTGTAAATCTTAAACAATGTTTTATACTGATTTTCAAAGATGAGAAGCTGGGAGTGTTAACAGCATTGCCTAGTCCTGGGCTGGGCAGACTAAATTATGAAAACTAATTTTGGGGGGGGGATTATTGGTTGTTCCTGTTTTTATTATTTTGTGCTTTTGTGTTGTGATTTTATCTTGTGAGCCGCTCTGAGACCTGCAGGTATAGGGCAGTCGGTAATCAAATGTTAATGATAATGATAATGAGAAGAAGAAGATGATGATTTAGTCAGGCTGTAGAAGCTTTGATTTAATTGGGAGCTTTGCCCCATGCGGTGCCTGTGAACTGGTTCACACAATCACATGGAAATGTGTGATGGGAGAACTCTGCCCAAGGAGGGATGGGGAACCTGTAACCTGGACAGGTTGTTGCTGGACTACAACTCCCATAATCCCTGAATGCCAAATGGGGCTGATGGTGGGAGACGGCATTCGATCTTTTCTGTGACTGACACTTAGCAAATGCCACAAATTTCTTTCTCATGGTACACAAATAATGGGTGTTAATTCCTAAGGGCTGTGTAAATCTTCATACATCAAATGCATAATTAGTGTCATCCACCCCCACTTCCCGGTTTTCTTTTCCCCTTTACAGATGGACAGAGATCTGATTGTTGGAAAGTTGGGACGCGACGTCTATACTCAGCAAAAAGTGGAAATTCTCACCGCTCTCAGGAAGCTTGGGGAGAAGGTACTAAATTTGCTTGGCATATCCCTCATGGGGCTATAAATGGAATTGCGTGGATTCCACACGTTGTATAGTACTAGTCTTATACCCTGCTGCAGAATCTGGATCCCTTAGAAACTGCACAGAATATTACACAATTGGATTTTTTTCACTATGCCTCAACACTATTTAAGGCTTTGTCTGGAGTCTTGAAGCTATGAAAGCTTGTTTGGAAATGTTTTCTTGTATTGATTATGCCACTTTCATTTTAAATATTTAAATCAGTGATGGCCAAACTTGGCCCTCCAGCTGTTTTGGGACTACAATTCCCATCATCCCTGACCACTGGCCCTGTTAGCTAGGGATGATGGGTATTGTAGTCCCAAAACAGCTGGAGGGCCAAGTTTGGCCATCACTGGTTTAAGTGATATTAAAAGTTTCATGGCTGACTCATCCTTATTTCTTTCATTCTTTGTGTTTACAGCTGACTCCTGATGATGAGACTTTTCTTTCAACAAATGCAGGAGCTGCTCTCAGCCAGTTTGTGAGAGTTTCCAGTGATCTTGGTAAGTTAAAAAAAAATAAAAATCCCTATGCCTCTTTCCTTGATCGTGTGTGTCAAACTTCTCACAATCGGGAGAAAAGAAATGGTGTCTCATCATCCTTAGTTCATGACTACAGCTCATCTGCTTCCTCTTCATTAACAGGCATGGAGGTTGGATTCACTGCCATATAGCATGAACATGAGTGTAACTTAAATAGCATTTTTTCCAATCCAATGACTGACTGGTTTGACTTTATTCCAAATGATGCTTATCAGTCCCAGTCAAAACACACAACTTGATCCTGTAGATCAGCCTGGCAAAATCAGTCAATGAAAATAAGTAGTCCACATACCGTATTGGCCCAAATATAAACTGCACTTTCCCCCCAAATTCTGACCGTGAAAAGTTAAAAGTGCGGCTTAAATTTGCGACCTTACAAAAATTGGCTTTGACAATATCGCTGCTGAAACAGACATATGATAAAATGGAACAAAAAAATGTTTTCTTGCAGATTTGCGAGCTTGAGACTGTTGTGCAATTAATTCTAATGTCATACATCACTTTCCCTGTATTTTACAGTGCAGTATTGATTTTTTAATTTGCATTTACGGTGCTATGAACAGGTGTTAAACCAACTTGTGGGTTCTCTCTAGTACCCGTAGGATTTTCTTCTACATTTGACATTTACGGGTGTGAGTGCCTGTGGAATTTTAAGGGAGCGACATATTCGGGTATTGTCTTTTTTTCTCCCCCCCCCCCCCCTTAAATTTTAAAGGTATGACTTATATTCGGGTGCGGCTTATATTCGGGCCAATATGGGAAATAGTTGCCTACCATCTTACCTGCATATGACTTACTGGCAGTGTTGTACCGATAATTGCTTGGGAATTCTAAGAAACTCCCAAATGTACAGTTTAGTGCAGTTTTGAGATCCATGGTTAAAATCAGTGGTTTTGAGATCAGTGGTTAACATCAGTGCAATCTGTCATTTAAATCAATGCAGTTCAGTCCACCATCGTTTCTTTTTGTTTTTATTTTTGTTAGTCTATTACATGTATAACAAACTCACAGAGTATTCTAAGAATTCAACAAGGGAGGGGAACAATTGAGCATGGTCAGGTTTAAGATAAGGAGATAAAAGATATAAAAGGAAAATATTAAAAGAAACTTGTATAAGAGAAGCAATATAGTAGTACTGTATTCCAAGTTAAGAAAGACTTAAAACAGTGGTTCAAAAACTCATATAATTGTAAATGCATAACATTCTATTCACATATTAAAATATAAATAAATCTTACTATCAAATACCTCTTGTGTGATTAGTATGGCTATATAAATTTATACTTGCAATTGTTAATCAATAATTATTTGTTGGAGGCTGGATGTTACTGATGGAATAAAGACAGGATTTTAAAACGGTCCCTCTTTTTCATTAACTGCAGGATCAGGCGATAAGGTCTTCGCGCTGGCAAGTTTTGAGGTAGAGAAATCAAAGCAGTGAAAGCAGGCTGCATTCCGCTGCAATGGATCTGGGGTTTTTGTTTTTTTACCATGTTGTATTTGTGTGTTTCTTACAAACTTTTTTGTAACGCTCTTTATCTTAACGGCAAGCTAACCTACAACGGAGACCGTTTTTGAAGTGCCCTTTTGCGAGCTGGGCTGCCTAAGTTCGGAGGCTAAAAACACTAAGTGGTACTTTTTAAAAACAAGGAAATGAAACCAACTAACTTAATTGCGTAACCTTTTGAATGTATGCATTGTGTATGTATTTTCCCCACTTTAAAATGTGCATTTCTCTAGTAAAATGTTTTTCTCTATTATTTTTGTTACATGTGATGGCAGAAAGCATCTCTCTTCAGCAGCTCTTGGTGCTTGATGGCTGTGTGAGTTCAGTTGTTTTGCTGGAATTGTGTGGTGTTTTTTTAAAGTGGGGTGGGGGAGAGAATGTAGCTCTAGTGTGGAATGCGACACAGTTTTGCTTGTCTCAAAACAAGCCGAGCGCCCTCCTGCCCTCCCGGTTTCTCTTGGGAGATGAATGGGTAGCATTGTGTCCTCCGTGTCTTGATTGGCAAACAATAGCAGCCCTGTTGGGAGCTTTCTGGGCCAATTTAACATTGTGGACCAGAATGACAGGGAACGCAGTCAATAAGCCCTGTTTCTGGCCTCCTGCAGTAGCCAGGCGTGTTATTGGCTACAATCTGCCATTCTTCCCTCATGTTTTGGGAGGCCGGCATGAAACTGCTTCCTTCCAAGTAGAAACAAACAGAGAGGAATCCTACTTTTTAAAGATGCTGCCTGTTCTGTTGCCGAATGAAGGTGGCGCTTGCCATCTGTTGATCTTGTTAGCCCTGCAGGCTCCATCATCTTCCAGGCCTGACTTAAGATGCTGGTTGATTGTGACTTATTGGCTTGAGCTAAAAGTTCCCTCATCCCTTTGGGCTCCTTCTCAACAATTTTCACTTAGGAGCATGGGAAATTGCCTTTTTCCAAGCCTATCAAGCTCAGTGTTGTTTACACTGACCAGCAGCTGTGTGCCAGGATTTCAGAGGGGTCATTCCCAGCCCAACCTGAAGATGCTGGCAATTAAACCTGTGCTCTTAGGTGCTTCACTATTGAGCGACAGACTTTTTCGTTCCTCTCCCACTCTTTCCTATGTGTCTATCTCCCCTGCCCATTTTATCCTTGCAACAATGACCCCGTGAGGTAGGTCAGGCTCAGAAACAGTAATTAGCTAGCCTGAGTAGGGTCTTGAATCTGGGTCTCCTTAGCCCTAGACAGAAACGCCACACTAGGTTTCTCACTGGATGGTGGGTAATTTGCCAAGTTGGTGTTTGTGAAGGGCGTCAACTTGCTAGGCACATATTTAAGGAGTTGAGACATCCCTGAAAACTCCATCGGAAGAGGACTTGTTAGGACTAAACCCCATAATCTGGTTGCAATATTTGTAGCTTTTCCCTAAATAAATGCCTCTTGGCATGTACAGAGTGTCTTTAGTGATGCTTCTAACCAAGTCTTACTCAAATTAGCAGACATGGCTAAATTGTTAATTTTAATGGGTCTACTCAGAGTAGGACTTGGTTGGCTACAACTTAGTAACTATCCAACTGGGTTTGTTTGTTTGTTTTTGCGGGGGTGCGAGAGTGGTGTTGGAGAGCATATCTTTCTGCCCTGCCATCTCCTCTATACAGTGGTACCTCGGGTTAAGTACTTAATTCGTTCTGGAGGTCTGTTCTTAACCTGAAACTGTTCTTAACCTGAAGCACCACTTTAGCTAATGGGGCCTCCTGCTGCCGCCGCGCCGCCGGAGCACAATTTCTGTTCTCATCCTGAAGCAAAGTTCTTAACCTGAAGCACTATTTCTGGGTTAATGGAGTCTGTAACCTGAAGCATATGTAACCTGAAGCGTATGTAACCCGAGGTACCACTGTACTTGTTTTTCACTTTTTTGCAGTTTGAAGCCATCTACATTCTTTCTCTCTGTCATTTTCCCCTTCCTTTTTGACCTTAGTTTGTTGCAGGAGTCACCTATTCAGTCTTAACAGTTGAATTTACGTACAGAATGCCCTTTTCCTAATCACTACAGATCTTGTTCACTTAGAACCCCAGAAAGTGAGTGGATTTGAAAAACTGTTTTGATTTAATCCTGAATATGAAACTTCTTCCTTGTTTCTATCTCTTCTGCTTGTTATGGAACATATGTAAACTTGCCTGGGGCCTGATTTTAATTTCTTTTCAAAAGAAAGTACTGAATATCACCCCTGCCAATCAATTCTCTTACCCTTGCCACAGCTCCTAGATGAACTCATTGTATAGTAACTTGAGAAACTGCTGCTCTCTCCCTCTCCCCTCCCCAGTTTAAAAAAGGAACAAGCACAATGCCTATATTCTATTTTCCTGGCTAGCAGGCATGCGTAGGTTGCCAAAAGGGTCTGGCTGTAGCATACTGCAATGCTGCCAAAACATGACTCTCCCTTATTCAGCAGTTTTTGGGAGTGCAGGAACATGAGGCTGGGAGGAGTTGCTCGCTGGGATATTAGTGAACAATGGCCACAGTAGATCAGCCATAAAACAGGCAACTACCTTCCATGTTTTATAGATCATGGCACTTTTCCAAATAGGATTATGAGTTCTGAAACTGGGCAAGTAGAAAATGTCCCTCTGTAGTCTCTCCCACCGCCCACAACAGTGCTTCTAGAATACCAAGGCTGTTAAACCACCAGATTTAAGAGGTAAATCTTTTGCTGAACTCCACTGATTCACATTGCAGAAGCTAGTGGGATGTGTGTGTTTGAATGTCCCTCTTATACCTGTTCCCAATGCACACTCTTCCCTTTCTTTCTCTTTCAGCTGCAGAGGAATTGTATGTCAGAGAGAAGGCTAGGCTATAAACTCCCCACCTCCCACCCTAGGAAATGACTGTTTTCTGTGTGCAGGGATTTGGGGTTGTGAAGTCAAACATCCAATTTCCACCTGTAGCCTAAAGTGGGTTCAGTCTAGAAAAAGCTTGATCTGCAATGAGCAAAATTAGGTTGTGAATCTCCCTGTAGGTTGGTGTTCCTCAATTTTCACTGTCCTCAACTCAAGACCATACTGTCCAAGCCTCCTCCAATGTTAGACACACAGAAGTCTGAGGTCAGGTTTCCTTTTGGATCTGGGACTGAAAGCTCTAGTTCATTGGAGCTAGGGTTGCCATATTTCAAAAAGTAAAAACCAGGACACCCCAAAATTGTTGACTTTTTTTCCCCCAGGAAACCACTGAAATTGTTGAGCTTTTCTTTACAAAAACACCAAAAAACCCCATTATTTTTCAATTGACTTGCCTAACATCCAGGACAAAGCGCTGCCATTCGGAAATTCCCCCCAGATGTCAGTTCTGCCTTTGAAATCCCAGTAATGTCCTGGAAAATCCAGACGTATGGCAGCCTTAATTGAAGTTGCTGGAAAACTTCCTTTAGTCATAGATTTGACAGATAAAAAACAAGTCGCATATGAGGTTTTACAGTGGAGAACATGTTAGGATTCCCTTTTCACCCTGGCAGGGCTCTTTTGGCTTTAAAAGCTGCCCAGCAGGTAAGCAGTAAAGATACAATGGAATACAATGGAAAGCTCAATCAGCTGAATTTCTGCCTGTTATGTAGTCTGTTCAAGGAGCTAAAGCCCCATGGGAAACTTGGGGAGAAGCCATACCAGCATACCTAGCATCCTGTTCCTAAGTGTGGTGGCTTATGTCCCACAGAAATATGGGAAAACCCTGGTTAGAGGAGAGAGCAGGTCTACCGGGAAGTGTGTATGTGTTTGAGCTTTGTGACTCTGAAAACCTCTGTGCAGCATTTCCTAGAGTTAGGCTGCTTTTGACTGTCCTGTTTGTGGTCTTCACTGCCCTCTGTGGCTTGTGATTAGGCCTTGGCAGTTGGGAATAGCATCCTTTTAAATGTTTCTTCCCTTTTAAAACTGATGGCTAAATAACAGCTTGTGTGAAGTCACAGTGGTTACAGACCTTCTTTCCCTGAAATGCTGTAGCTGTCTCATTAGTGATGATTAGAGGGTTAGTTCCTTGCCTGCAGAAGGGAAACTTTGCTGCTGTGCCATTGCAAATCCGTGCCTTGAGCCAAACCCAGCAGTCACACCGGCTTTAAACAGGCTTCTTCTTCTGATCTCTCTCCCTCACTCAGCTTAGAGATTTGCATTTACTTGTCTCTCTTTGCATATTGTTCATTTCACTTTAATAAACCATCACTGAGAAATGCATTTTATCTTTATTGTCAATTTTATATTCCCCCACCCATCTTCTTTTTAAGGGCACAACCAGTGCCTTAGAACAACAACTTTCCCCTTAAAATGCCAATGGTTTCAAATATGGCATTTAATTTGGAATACATTCTTTGAGAGGGTTGGATTTTCTTGTTAGGCATGCAATACTTGAGCTACTGTAGCTTGAAGTAATTATAAATAAAGCTCAAGGTGCCTTAGTGCTGCTGGCGTAAAATTGTAATCTCTTTTCAAAAATTTGCCTGCAAATTGGTAACTCTGAAAGTCCCTCTTCAGGTGTGGAAAGCAGAAGGAAAGTTACTTGGCGTATACATCTTTTCTAGTGAGCAACATTCTCCATAGCAGGGGTGGTTAGCCTTTTTGGCTCCACAGACCAAATCCTCATCAGGATTGGCCATGTTGAACAAATTTATCAGGTGGGTGGCCCTACCCACTTGTCAATCATCTGACAGCACAAGGACATCAGGTGCAAAGTGCTGCTAAAAATGATGCTGGCCCTCTTTGTTTTATGCAGGACTTTTGATGGTTTGCATTGAAAGCCCTACTAAAATGAAGGGAAGGAAACTGTTCTAGCAGAGAATTATGATGCATACCTCTTTCTGATTCAGGAAGGGGTTTGCATGGTATCCTGCCCCTGCTCATCAGCGGACAAGTGGGAGATTAAATTCTGATCTGTTCCCTAATGGGAACAGGTACACAGCCAATGCAGGATTTAACTCTGTCCTGCCTGCAGTCACATGATGATGTTGCGAGAGACATCAGCTGATGAGCTACAAGGCATGATTTGAGGGAAATGGATGCATAGGCTTACTTGAACCCCCTGGCAGGCGAAGATTGGCCCAAGGGTTTGCCACCTCTGCGCTGTAGCCTTGCTTTGCTTTCACAGTAGTCCTGTCAGGTAGGTCACTTGTCATTGATTTTCTGCACTCAATGCTCTTTTTCTAAGTTATGCAACATTATGAAATACGAAATACTCTTTTTGCCTCTTAATCTCTTCTCTTCTCTTCTGTAGTGGGAACAAAATTTCCCAACTGCATGAATACTTCATTAAAAATAAAAACAATAGCTCATAATATGGGTAGTCCTCATAAAAAGAATGGTCATTTTGGAGTCCAAAATTGCAGGATGTAGTTTATTATATTGATTGCCAATAAAATTGTTTCTGGCGAAAAGTTAGAATGGGTGCTCTCCTAAGGGTGTGAAAAATCCTAGTAACGATGCCATGGCAAAGATTTCAATTTGACCAGGAGCACCATCTTAACATCAGAACTAATCTACCCCTGTGGTCATATGGAAAGTCTTGGTGTGTGGTGGCAGCTGGATTATGAAAGAATCCTAAATGAATTTCAAAGCAGATTATCATGGATGGCTAACGGCAAGAGATTGAAGCAGAGCGTCTTTGTCCAGAGTTAAGGCTGGCTGTGCAAAGCAGCAAATGGAGGAGCTAGGGCTTATGATACCTGATTTTCAGCTACGCCTAGGAAAAAAGATGCATAAAGCAAAGGGAACTGGAGGTGTCATGCAAAGCTCCAAACTATCAGCAGGAAACTATGGAAATGTATAACACCATTTAATGCCTTTTAAAAGTGGGTTTTTTTTGGGGGGGGGGTCTTATCCTAAAGGGTCTTACATTGTATATAATAAAACACACACACCAGTCACCCATAGTATGTCATTTTCAAATAAAAGTCATTAAGCTTCCTAATATAATTTGAGTTATGGGTTAAGATTAAATTATCACTTTTAAAAGATGTGTATGGGAAAGCAAGCAGGTTTGAGAACTGTGTACGGCAGCCATTTAAACAAAGAAGATGTCACTTGCCGTTCCTTCTGTACATCTCTAGGGGATCAGACCATATCAGAACTGGGTCAGGAGCAACAGCAGCTTGCAAATAGCTTCTTGTCCTGTGCTCAATCTCCCCCGTCCCCTGCCTTTCCTGCTGAAATGCTTTCCCATTTGATTCACCCTTAATGTACCTGCATTTTTTCTTACTATCCATCACCTTATCCTCTCCTAAAATTCTGGCCCTTGGAACAAGGCAATGCAAGTTCTGCAGCAAAGATAATGTTTGCTTGAGTTGCCCCTCCCAATCACCTATCAACTGCAAGTCCCTGCTTTGCATTAGCTGGGTACCACCAGACTTTGCAGAAAGGCAATCAATAAATAGTAAATAAAATATTTCATGGGGGTTTGGGCACATATATAATAGTGGTCCTCAAGTATACTGAGGTGGAACTTTCCCCCCCTCTTGCTGCAGAGGGAAGAACTAGAAATTGCAGGGAAGTAGATTTTGTCCTGTCCTAAAGCAAGGGTGGGGAATCTGTGGCCCTCCAGCTTTAGTTGGATTTACAGCTCCCATCATCCCTGACCATCAGCCATACTGGCTGGGACTGATGGGAGTTAGCATCCAATAACATCTGAGGGCCACAGATTATTCCCACCCCTGCCCTGAGACGTTTATACAATCAAGCAGCAAAATGAGGACAAAGCAGAACATATGGTGTGTTTTTAAAATTGCATTAAGCCTGTAATTCCTTCAAAAGCCATCTCGGTCAGATACAAAGGGTAAACAGATGCCTTAATTGCAGGTCTCCCACCTCACATGAGGATAGAATGTCTTTGGATATTTCTCTGCACTTCACACACCATGCTAATTAATGTAACTCTAACGGAAGGATCCCAGAGTGATGTTTCCGTCTCCCTCCCCCCCCCCCCCCGCTTCAGCCTGAGCTGACGCACTCAGTTTTTCTTAAATAATTAATCATCATTACTGCCTGCTGCTTGCTGGGTACGTGTTAGTGATCATCTCAGATCCCAGCATATTTACACCCTCCCAGTTCCTGTCTGCAGCTTGCTTTTGCTCTTTTCACAGGCTTTCATGTTAAGGTCTTCATTAACTGACAGGTTGTAGATTTCTGTGCCATCGTGCTTTGATGTCCTTTAAGTACTGAAGCACAGATTAGAAAGCACAGGCCTATTTGTTGCTGCACCTTATTGGATAGAAATACAATATAAGGAGAAGTAAAGAAAACAGTAACAACACCTGGGCAACCAGATCCTCTGGGGTTGCCCTTGCATAAAGAATCCTGGAGGAGGAGGATTTTCTACTGTCAGCTAGGTAACCACTGCCCCACTACTGATATTCTTTAAGCGAGAAATCCAGTTCCTAGCTCCTCTCATTATACAGCTATGACCTACTTGTTGATTTCCTCTCTGTGACCTCAAAGTGTGGAACTCTTCTCCAATAATAATATTATTAATAATAATTTACCACTCTGGGCGGCTTCCAACAAAATATTATAGTACAGAAATCCATCAAACATTAAAAGCTTCCCTAAACAGGGCTGCCATCAGATGTCTTCTGAAAGTCTGGTATTTGTTGTTCTCTTTGACATCTGCTGGGAAGGCGTTCCACAGGGCGGGTGCCACTACCAAGAAGGCCCTCTGCCTGGTTCCCTGTAACTTGGCTTCTCAGTGAGAGAACCGCCAGAAGGCCCTCGGCGCTGGACCTCAGTGTCCGGGTAGAATGATGCAACAGCCGCCTCATACAGAGTCAGTACTGTCAATACTGACTGGCAGTGGCTCTCCAGGATTTCAGAATGGGAATATTTTCCATCCCTAGCCAAAGCTGCAGGGATTAAAGCTGCATGCAGAGCATATGCTCCAGCGCTGAGCTGCAGCCCCCTGCACTTGAGGCAGATGTGCACTATAGCCCAAAATATCTGGAGGGCACCAGAATAAAACATAAAAGGAGCCTTGCTGCTGCATCAGGCCAGTGGCCCTTGCCCAGCCAGTCCAACATCCTGTTCTCACTGTAGCCAACCAGGTGCCTGCCAGAAGGCGATGAACAGGACCAGAGCACAACAGCACTCCATTCAGTGCTTTACTGCTCCTATTCCCACCACGAGACGTTCTAAGCCCCGCCTCCCGACGACGACCCCGCCCCAGTCTACTTTCACGCCTCCTTCTTCTTGTAGCTCCTCCCTTCCCCGACCCCCTTCCCCTTCGGCCACGCCCCGTCCTCCGGGCCACGCCCCTCCCCGAAACAATAGCCGCCTTCTCCTTCCCCAGCCGCAAGCTCCGCGTTGGCCACGCCCCCTTTTACCTCAGGTTGCCGTTGGAGGCGGCTGCCTGAGGCGACGCGGCTTGCCGCCTCTCAGCGGCCTCGGGCGCTGGGACGCGGCAAGCAGCGGCGACGGCGGCGGCGGGTCCCTCCCACCCGGAGTCGCCCAGGCGCCTCCTCCGCTCCCTCCCTCGGTCGCCGCCGCTGTGAGTCACGACGACGGAGGGAGGAGGAGGAGGAGGAAGAAGAGCAGAAGCAGCGGCGGCCGCTTATACACACACACACCGTTCGGCGTTTCTCTCCCCTCAGGCGCAGAAGGAGGCTCAGTCGCTCCAAGTGCTGAGAGGACGAGGGCACGATCCTGCCTCTGCTTCCCTCCTTGTCTACGCGGGAGGGCCACTCGAGGGCTCCTCCCAGACCCAGTAACAACAACAACATCATTATTATTACTAGTGCTGCTAATAACTGCCGCCGCCGCCACTTCAGGTAAGCGGTTTACGCCTCGCCTGGCAACAAAAGGCGCCGCGCGGTGAGTAGGCGACTGCTTGCTTGCTTGCTTTTTCTCTCTCTCCCCCTCAGTCCGCTTGGCTGCCCGCGCACGCGCGCTCGTCCGTCAGCCTGTTTGCGCGCGCCTGGTTGCTCGTTCGAATGTCCGTCCAGCCGGCCGTTGCTCGCGCGCCCGCGCCTCTCCCCCGACTCTCGTAAACGTCACTCCCCTTCAGCGTTCCATCTCCCCCCTCCCCCACTGCTTGCTCGCGCGCCCTCCGCCTCATCTCTCCCACCCACCCCCATTTATCCAACCATCCTTCCCCCCCCCAAAAAAACCCCCTCATTTCCTCTAAGCAGCACCACCCACCGTCATGGAGTCACTCTTGCTCGCTTGCTCTCTCTTCCCCTCACATATATACATACACACAGCGCTAGAAGCATCGCTAAGTACTTTTAAAAGGTGGGGTTCACACAGGCCTGTGAAACGAAATAATCGTATAGTAATTTGTGTGCAAGATATAAATTTAGGGGTTAGTTTCAGAGGCGGTGGGGTCCTACTTCTGGGCATCTGGTTGACTGTTGCGTGGACAGGATGCTGAGCTAGGTGGGTCTGATCCAGCAGCAAGCTCTTCTCAGGTCAGATCCATGGTATACATTGCGAGCATATTCAGCACACACTTCCTCCATAGAATCCTATTAACTGTGGTTTCTGCCCCTCAGATACCTTTTTCAGCATCCATAACAAACTGCAGTTCCCAGGATTTGGGGGTGGGAGAGTACAGTAATATGCTTTAAATGTGCACTGAACATGCCTTAAATGTATACTGTGAATCTGCCCTTGAGGTTTTTCGGCTCTTGCTACCAGGGCTTACTCTGAGCTCTGGAATGGTAAGGATGGATGGCTCAGCCTCTGTAAATCCATCCCATATCATATATATTTTTTGTAGATTAAAACAAAACATGAAAAATTCACATTTAGATTGTATACATTCATCCCCTAAGAGACGTTTTTGCTTGCTTTCATTTCCCCTAAGTATGCCTTTTCTGTGAAATGTACTTATGCCTTTTCTTAATAAAAAAAAGGTATAAACTGCATTGCCAAATTCATACACTGGCTGATCCACATATAACACTGGGACCAGCAAATTAGGTTGGTTGATTTCAAAATGTGGATTTCTTTTCCATTCCTATAGGATGCCAGCATGGTTTTAGGGGCTGCTCTACACATTCAAATTAAAACAAACCTTTTACAACAATGTGACTTTCACACATGAGCACGTTCATCTCTAACACCACTTCTCCTTCCCATCTTCATCTACCTTTTTCATATACGTACTTATAAGTCCCTGCCACCAGTCAATGCCATCTATACCCAGTCCAGTGACCACAGATCAACACAATGTTTGCCAGAAATAGAAAGCAATGAAGGATAACTGCGGCCTTGTCGTGAGTGAGCATTGAAGCGTGCTCAACAACTTTGTAAGCAAAGAAAATTTTAAAATGTTAATTTTAATACTGGGGTGGAGGGGAAGGGGAAGTGATCTGGGAGTTTGGGCTCCCTGGGCCACCTGTTAACAATGACTCTGGTCAACACAGAATGCACCAATCTTACACCTTCACAGCCTGCTTCTCTTGTCTTCCTAAATTGTGTTCTCCAAAATTTCTGAAGAGTGGGTTGCTGATAAACAAATGTTACCTGTTCTATTTTTAGAAGTACTTCAGGTACATGTGCAAAGGAGAGGGTTCTTCTCTGTGGTAATTGAATGGTTTTATTTGACTTAGTGTTGTTGGTTTGTGTAGTAGTGTGTCAGTAACCTTTATGTTTCTTTGTGTACCATCCTAAAATCCATTTTTTGGGGTGAAGGACAGTTTGTACATTTCAAAAATAAAATTAAGACAAAAATAAGTGTTTCTTCACATAGCACATAGTTAAATTAAGGAATTAGCTTTGAAAAGGGTGTAGTGATAACTACCAACTTGGACAGCTTTTAAAAGGGGATTAGACAAATTCATGGAGGATAAGGCCATCAGTGATTACTCCCTGTGATGACTATCTACCCTGGTATATAAGAGGCAGCATGCCTTGAAAAACCTGCTGCTGGGGAACATGAGCCAGAGAAAGCTATTGTTCTCATGTGCTGCTTGTGGGCTTCCCAGAAGCATCTGGTTGGCCACTGTAAAAACATAATGCTGGACTAGATGGGCCACTGGTCTCATCCAGCAGGGCTCTTCTTATGTTCTGATGTTAAAGGAAAGGGGCTTTTCTGTGGTGGCACCCCTTACTTTGAATGTCCTCCCTGAGGTGGTTCAGCTTGATAACAACACTGCAGTCTTTTCAGTGGCAGGTCAATAAACTCTTTATTTGCTGAAGCAGTTTTCAATGGTTATATCTGCTTTATAGTTTTATAATTTGCTGCCTCTTAGTTTTATTACTGGATGTAGTTATATTTATATTGTATTATACTGACCTGGTTTGTGCTTAATGCTAAGGTGAACGGAAGTTTAGCCTTAGGTAGTGTGGCAGCGGCGGCAGCAGGACCTGGATAGGAGTGAAGCAGCCCCAGTTTTTGCTCAGTGTACCTGCACACTTGCTTTTTCATGTTTACCCATGGTTTGACTTGGCATTATGTGCAAATGGGGCAACTGGATTATTGTAAACCATCCTGGAATACATCAGGAGAAAGAGTGTTTTAGATGTTTTTTAAAATGAAATATTATTTTGGAGGGGGGTTGATGATGGTGAAATGGGTGTGTGTGGGAACCTTACTCAACTGGTTCAACCTGTTGTTTCCAATGAGCTCTGCCACTACTTACTCCAAATCAACTAGTTTAATTTTTTAAAAAGCTAAAGCAAAAAAGTAATAACCTTAATTCACCCACCCAAAAATCATTTGTTCAAAATCTTTTTATTTTCTTCTCTTTGCATGTTTTCTTCTTGTATGCTTCCTGTAGGGATTCCTTCAGGACTGTCACACCTAATGTTTCCTCTCCATCTCCTAAACCTTTGTTTTACATACAAGCAGAAAATCATCCCATGCTTTCCGAATCCTGTCCAATTTTTTTGTGCTGCATTCTTTTAAGCATGCAGGGGGAGAAACCCCTTCTTGCTCTTACAGCAACATCATAAGCAGCTTCACCTAAAAGTCATTTGGAGGGATATGGCTGCCACATTTCTACATGACTTTCTGTGGTCAGAGCTTTCAAGGAGCTGGTGGTTTGTAAACATTTTTTTTTTTTTTTTGCAAAACCGTCACATATTCGTCATAACTGGTAAACTAAATGACCCCTGTTTAGAGCCAGAATAGCAGTATTTCCTAATCCCTTGCAGGTTGCTCCAGTCCCACACCTGCTTGAACTTGCTGGCAGCACTGCTAGGCCCTTATTCCTCCTCTTTTTTCATAATTTTTTAAAATTCATTTTGAAATGTATAAAAAAGAAAATAAAAATAACTATAACCAAATACAGTGCTATCTCGGGTTACAGATGCTTCAGATTATAGACGCTTCAGGTTGCAGACTCCGCTAACCCAGAAATAGTACCTCGGGTTAAGAACTTTGCTTCAGGAAGAGAACAGAAATTGTGCGGCGGCGGGAGGCCCTGTTAACTAAAATGGTACCTCAGGTTAAGACCAGTTTTAGGTTAAGAACGAACCTCCAGAACAAATTAAGTTCTTAACCCGAGGTACCACTTTACTAGACACAGCAAACAGAAAAACAAGACAAATAACTATGTAAAATAAGTGTATTTGTGCATGGATTGAGTAACAATGTCCAATTCCAAAAGAGGCTAGGGTTCTCTTCTGATAAATAGTTGGGGTCAAAGAGTGTCCAGACCAATATGAAATTATTGTATATTTGTGCACCAGAATGAAAAAAATGGTATCTTGGCTCATTTGGAACCCCTGATTCTCACAACCCTATGGCACAAGCCACATGAGACCAGCTAAAGCGCAGCTCTCACTAGTTTGAGGGTTCAAGTCTGGGCAAGGAAATAGCTTGCATCCCAGTGGAAGAATTCTTTTGGGGAGGACCCACAGGTAGAGTACCTGTTTTGGAAAGGTCTATGGTTCAGTCCCCTGCATCTCCAGTTAAAAGAATAAAATAGCTGGGAACATGAAATAAATTTCCATGCCTGAGACACTGCCCAACAGGCTAGGTGGACAGATAGAGGAATCTGCCTTAAATCAGGTCAGACTGTGTCTATCTGGCAGTCTCCTGCCACACCCATTTCTAGTCTTTCCTCCGGCAGTTGGCTCTAGACTACCAGTTGCCGCTTTGTATGTTGCATTTTCAGATGTACATTTAAAACAGGTGAAACACTTAAAGTGAGAACTTGGCAAAGAAGTTAACACTATTGCTTCACAGCTGGCTGTGACAAGCAGCAGATATTTGCTGTATGTTCACTTTATGTTAAATCCAGACAGTCCTTTGCCTAATGTGCAAAGTTACCCACCTTTTCCTTTTCCTTTCTTTTTTTAACTTGTGAATGCTACTGTCTTGTGTTTAATGTTTCAGATGTCTAATATGAGGTCCTACTACTTCCCCTTTTGTACTGTCTGAAGCAGCTTTTAATTCAGAGATGGGGAGACTGTGGCTCTCCTTATGTTATTGTCTCCGTTTCCCACCAGCCACAGTTAGCAAGGCCAAAGGCCAGGGATGTTTTAATCCAACAACAGCTGCAGGCGCACATATTATCCATACCTGCTTTAATTGCTGACCACACCTCTCTTCATATTGTCTACATCTTCTTTCAAGATTTCTCTCCCTGCCCCCTGCCCCACTTCAGAACCATTTTGTTAGGTCTGAGATTGCACAACCCTATCTCTTAACTCGCTTTAGGATACATTCTCAATGTCACTTAAATTCAGTGCCCTTAAGCCTTCCTTTGTAATTTTAATCAATACTGTATTAGTTTAAAAAACGACGTAGGTGATCTATGGGATTTTTGTCATATATATATATGTGTGTGTGCGCGCGCGCGCGCTCGTGTGTGCTCTATTATGGCTGGCTCCTCACATGCAAATGCCGTGCATGAGCAGGGGACAAATGTACAAAGCTACTCTCCTCCCATGTTGCTATGCCCATCACCCTCCAAAAGTTGGAAGTCTGAAGTGGGGGGTGTTCCCTGCCTCAAACCCTGGAGAGCCACAGCCGGTTAGCAAAACCTTCTGAGCTAGGTGGACCAATGGTGTGACTTGGCATAAGGCAGCAATGGGCACAGAGACGTGTGGGAGCGGGGGAGGCTAGAGCTTAGCATGTTCAGCCTGCTCACATGTAGCATTTGCATGTGAGCAGCATGCCTGAATGGGGCTGGTCTATGGGCAAAGTATGAGTTCTAATCCTAGTTAACTTGGGTATTGAACCAATAAGTTCTTCAAGGAGTGTTTTGCATATAATGTGAATATGCGAAGCCCCTTCTCATGCTGCCCCTGCCCTTGCTACATTCACAGTGACATTTTCTGCACAAACGTACTTCATAAAAGTAAGAAAGAACTTGTATTTCTGTGTCAATGATATTTCCCCCCAGGATTATTTTTAAACATACCCTTTCATTAATGTCAAGAGCTGAGAGAAATATTGAATCTGTCTGCATACACAGCGTTGTATCCAACTAACTCGCACTCAGAGTAGACTTAACTTAATGAACCTAAGTTAGCAACAATCATTAACTTAATGGAGTCTACTCTGAGTAGGATTGGCCCACACTGGATACAACCTAAACTGGATATACGCCTTTGGCGTTTCAGAATGTGTTTATGTTCTGAATTAGGTTATTGGACAGTGGTCTAAAACAAATGCACTGTGTATCATCTCTGTTTTGGGTCTAAGATTAATCTATATTTTGTCTGCTTTTTAAATACGAGAAGGTAAACTCAAGGGTGCTGCTTGAGAATTTCAAACTTAAAATAAGAATTGGAATGCATGAGCTAACGTGGTCTACTTGCACAATCAGAATTTGCCTGCAGTTATGTGTGCATCAGGTATTATAGTAGTATTTCTTTTTTCTGTAGTTTTTCTTCACTTTGTAAAAGGATGTTTCTTTCACTCAGGAACTTAAGTTTAATTAACATGCAAGTTTATTAGATCATTTATTCTCAAATGGTTGGCTAATACTAAGCCATTGATTGCAGAAAACGTGTTTGCAATGCTGCCTGCATTTTGGGGCAAGGTAAAAAGAAGAGTACACACATGATTTGGGTTGGGAGAAGAGACTTCAGAATTTGGAACTGACAGGTGGAGCTGCAAGGCAAAAATGCAGTTTCTGGGTTTGAGAATTGTGGCTCAGGAGGCCTGGACATTAAAATCCCACTGAGATGTGCATTGAGATTTCAGCTATCTCAAGTTGTAGAATAACATGGATTTATAAACAGTTGTGCTGTTAGAAACATTGTACATGGTAGCTTGTGGCTGACATCCTTGTCCAGAACAGCATGATTGTTGCACTTTTAAGCATAACTGGTGCTGTCAACAATGGAAGACTTATAAGTGAGTTTATATAGAGAAGGCATTGTTCAGCAGAGTACAGTCTTAACTTGTCTTGTGCCATTAGCTGTAACATATGGTAGAGAGATCAACAGTTAAAACACAAACCTCTTTCATTTCATAGAGGACATTTTCCTTCAGTGCATAAGATGCTTAAACCATATTCTTTTTGTCAGTAAAATTCTTAAAGAGCAGCTAAAGTATAAGATTCTGGTTGAACACTGGAAAAGGTCCTGTCTTAATTGTATGCAATAAGTCTCCAGAAATCCTCAAACTATAATTACCAATGAACAATGAAGTTTTGGTAACTAAGCTGTTCATGTGGGTTAATCGTGGGGTACATTGTATAATCTCTGTTCAGTTAGTGTGCAAGATAAATGTTCTCTAGAACAGACACTTCTGAATAAGTCTAGTGTGATAAGTATTTAACATAATTAATGTTAATCCAGCATAATTCAAGTTTGTACAATGATTAATTGCAGGCTACTCCATAGAGCTTAGTAGTAACTCATATGACTCTTCAGCCTTATATCAATTTCACTTTCTCTTTTTGCAAAATACTAAGGCAGTAGATTAACACTGATCAAGTCTTTCTATTGGAAGATGTAAGAAGTATATATTTAATGCCCATGCTAACAAGTTATCTGTTACCTTTGGTATATTGGTTCTGCTTCATAGCATATTTATATATTTAACTTTGTCTAGAAAGGAAGGAAACTTCACCCTGCTAAGGACATTTCCTTCTTTGCTTTTTTTCCTTTTAACTGTTAGTGTAATGACCTAGTGCCATAAAACTTAAACACAGACAACTGCAGGTGGGAAATATTTTGATATATTAGTCTGCAGTTTAAGGTGGAAACATCTGAGTTTGTGGAGAGCAAAGGAGATTGAGGTGACATCGACTTCCTGACCACCCCTGAAACAACAATGTGTAGCTTGTGCTAATTAGTTTAATGACCCTCCAGTGTGAAATTAAAAGTGTCTTGTGCTTCCTGTTGATTCCTCCCCCCCCCCAATAGTATCACGATACTGCAGTCAGTGATTTTTGTCGGGTACAGAGTGGTTAGTTTGGAAGGCTACCAAGTACGTAAAACTTGGGTGCCTACAAAATAGAAATATATTTTCTACCTGTGGTCTGAACAAGAGTTTTAAGAAAGACAGAGGAATAAGTTGACAAACATTAAAATTATCAGCTTATGTTGATAATTAGGAAAATACAAAATCGCTCACAAAAATGATCAGATGCACTGTTGCCGTGTTTTATTTATACCAAATGATAACCTGCCACAGGTTTTATGCCTTTCTTAGTAACCAGAAACATAATTTCAAGAGCTATCTACTGATTTATTTTTTTAGTGGCTTTGCACTGATTAATAATTTGCCATATGTTGTAAGCAACCAAAGCATTTCCCAGTTGTTTCATTTTCTTGCTGACAACACTGAAACTGTTGACATATTTGTGGCATATGTTTTCCAAGCTGTCATAATGAAATAGTGTTTCAGAAAACCTTTGACATGCCCAGAAATAATGATTAATGCATGAAATGTCATGTGAGACATGATGAAGATAAATAATTACAAATTAAGTGTTACATTAGAAAATGCTTTATTGCCTTTACCTATACAGTATTATAAACAAAATCAAAATGAGTTACACAACTTCGCTGGATGTTTATAACATAGGGCTGCCATATGTTTTATGCTCTTTCTTGACATTTTTGTAAAAAGAAGCTCAACAATGGGGTTTGTCTTAAAAAACTCAACAATTTTGGGGGTTTCCTTAAAAAAGCTCAAAAACATTTAGGGGGTCCTGGTTGTTACTTTTTGAAATATGGCAAACCAGTGCTTTAAGTACAAAAATTCACAAAATGTTTAGGGGTATGCGTACACCCAGGAAAAAAGCACTACTAGGGTTAGGGTTATGACATGTCACAAAGCTTATAGTATGCCCTTTTTGAGTTCTGCTAAAATTTGCCTATTTATCTGTAAAGTATTATTGCACTCTGCTTCATATCCAAGGATCCAGCTCGTTTCAGACATTACTCAAACTGCATAGAGAGACACAGATAAATGTGAGTAAGCTTATGGGCTAGTAAATGTTATTTTTTGTTTATAAGACTTACTAAATAGCTCTATACATTTTTGAATTTTTTTATTGATTCACTTTTTTAGTCTGACTCTCCCCATAGATTTACATTCCTTGGGGATGGATCAACACAAGCAAGCTTTTCAGCCCTAGTTTTCTGTATAACCAACACAATTTTGGGTTTATGAATCTTTAACATCAACCCTCCATGCTACATGGCAAGCTGCTTTTGAAAATGAAGTGGAGTTTAAAATAAAGGAACAGTTGACTATCCACAAAACTGATAACAGTTTCTTTTTTTGTTTTTTGTTTTGTTTTTTGTTACCAATTATATAAAGCTTCTGGGGAGATTGCAGGTCTTCAAATAGCAGGCATAGCAATGTGTTAACTATAGAAAGATGGGCCTCATGGCTAAGGATAACTTGGTTTACAAATACAGTATTGTATTCTGTCCCATTTTTGTTGTTTTTCTGAAAGATGGAATAGGCTTCTCTTTAAGGAGGTGTAGTTGTCCATAATTTGTAACAAGATACCCCCTCCTGCATTACCAAAAATGTTCGGCTGTCATCCAGCCATGGAGAGACCTAAATATTACACAACTGTTTGACATGCCATTCTAGGGTATGGTGCAACAAGGCCTAGGCCAGCTTTTCCTGACCTGTTGCCCTCCAGATGTTTTGGATTACAACTCCCATCAGCCTCATCCAGTGGGAGTTGTAGTCCAAAAACATCTGTGAGAGCATCAGGTTGATGAGGTTGTTTAAAACACACTTCTGCTTTATGTATCCAAATATTGCAGTTGCCTGAAGGCAGAATGAAGTTGTAACTTTTCTCTAGAATGAACACTGACTTTAATAAGGCTAGATATGTTGGCTGGCTGGCTGGCTTGAAGTACAACAGAAGCTGTCTTTCTCTGCTGACGAGGTGATATTTGCAAAAAATGCAATAGGTTGCTTATGCCTTAAGGACAGAAGAGAGTAACAAGTTCAACAATAATTCACAGTTAACTTGACTCCACGTGGTCAGGCAACATTACCTATGGGAGTTCTTGAATTTGACTTCATTAATGCTCTCAATGTGTTTGGAAATCTGTTCATGAAAGAAGCTATAGAAATTCAAAGATCATGACCAGGGGAGGAACATTTTCCCCCAATTTGGGTTTAGAAATTAATATATAGGTGACTGCAGCTTATTATTATTATTATTATTATTTTCATGGGAAGGACTGTAAAAGCTTTGTCTTAAAGTTGTACAGTATTAGCCACTTGGATGGAAACTACCATTGGAGAATTCAGTTTGAAGTCAAATGTAGCTGAAATTGTATACCAAGGGGCCTGAGCGTCCCTTAGAAGCTTGGTGTGTTCCAAAAAACCTTGCTGTTCAATTATAAATGGATAAGTGTTATGAATTCTCTGTTGCTGACATCCCTTTGGAGAAGTGAATTAATGCAATCTCCAGCTGCCTGCGGTTAAAGGCCATGAATCACATTGAGTGAGTACAAAATAATCAGAAGTGTGGAATGGGTTTTTGGATTTCAGTTATTTGGTGTTTGTTGGAAGATCTCATTGTAAATAAACAAGTCTTGAAGATGCCACATCCTTTTGCCTGTTGGGATCATATTGTAACCATTAAAAGTGTCCTGCATAGCTGCAGAGATTAAACTAGAGAATAGTAGTGCCCATTTAAGGGAACAGCTTAGTGCCAGTTTTTAAACTCAGGCTTTTGTGAAGTAGAAAGGGTTCTCTGAAGGTAGAAAGGTTGGAAATCCTCTACTCTAGAATAACATTTGTTTATTCCATAAAACATCCAATTCCATTGGATGTTGTCCATCTCAAGTTCTTTGTCTCCTTGCTAGTGAGAGATCTGGATAGAATGTGAGGATCGACTTTTAGATGCAGAACACTGTTTAAGTTTTATGTTAAGCATTTAATGTGCTTCTTTTTCTGTATAGTCAGTTTATTACTTGACAGTTAATTATGCATTGGTCACTTTAAAATACCAGAGGTAGAACAGGCTATGGTCTCTGACTTGGTGAAGTTATGCACTCTTAGTCAGGTTTACTTTGACCAGGGCTTGTGTCAAGAGTCTAAATCACTTTACTTGCTCCCATGAGTGTCAGCTCAGCAGCCCTTGTGTAGAAGCTGTGAGAATTGGTTGTGTGTATATGGTGCTCCTCTGCTGAAAATGATGATTTGGAAGAAGATTACTGTGGCTTCCTTCATGATAATAATGGTAGATATGGTAGTCCCCTAGCATACTTTTGATTGTATACATGACTGCAAGTAATGGCAGGTTCCACAAAAGGGTAACGGGCTGGCATTTAATCCATGGCTGAGATACCTGTGGAATTTGGCCGTGCCCCCTGAAACCACTGTGGCTCTCCATAAACTGCATAATGAGCAATACTATGCAGGCCTTGGTGGTGATGGGTCAGCTGTCGTACAGCTGTCTTGCTAAGCATTGCTTGCTTTTGGGACCTTAGTCATCTCCACACATACACACCCCACGTCTCCCCCAAAATATCCTGTTACAGAGTATTTGGGGATCCTATTTCTTGAAAGTCCATGTGTAGTTGAACATTTCAGATTTTTAGTTGAAATGAAAATCCTTATACATGGCCGTGTAGTCCTTGGATTCAAGGTCATCAGATACTGCACTTAGCTCTGTCACTGACTTTCTTTGTGGCTTTGAATGCATTCATTGGAACTCTGTTCTTCACGTTGCTCACTTGTAATACAGGCAACTGCCTGGTTGTGTGGGGGCTGCGTTCCAGGCATTCGCACGTGTTGGCAGAGCGCACATAAGCCTGCCCCGTTATGCCCCCTTCTGGGTACAAAATTACCCATGTGTCAGCGGTCATACGTCAATTGAACATGTGCAAAATGGTTGCCGCCTGTATATATTTATGTTGGGTGCAAGAACATGTAGGCAGTAAGTTAGATCCAGACTTAAGTGGATCACCCTTTAGCCACATTTAAAACAATGAAACTTAAGTGTGATTAATGTAACCCAGATCCAACCCACTGTATATGAAGAAACAGGAAACTGTGTCCAGCATTATTACAATCTCTGGGTTGACTTGTGTAAAGTAAAGAGGGGAGGTTGCTCATATTTTACTGTTTTCATAGGTGTCCTTAGTCAGAAGTGTTGGAATCTGCCTTTTAATGTTTATGTATGAGTTGCTTTAATTGCTGGATTGTTGTTGTGATACATTTAGGTTACATCTCAGCTTGCAATTTATATCTGAGATCCTTTCCTGATACCTCCTGGTATCAAGGAGATATTTACTTTTTTCATAGGGTCTGTGGATTGTTTTGGACTACAACTCCTATCAGCCCCAGCTAGGACAGTTGTGCTTTTGGGAGCTGATGAGAGTTGTAGTCCAAAACATCTGGAGGGCTTTAATTTAGAGAAGGGTGCTTTGGTGTATCTATACTCGTGTTCACAGCAATGCTTTGAGAACATCCTGCTGCAGTAGTGAGAAATAATAACAAAGTATTGTCTGTTAATAAAATGGATACAGCTGGAATGGATGTTTTCTGTAGTTATAGCCTGTTCCTTTTCTCAATAATTCTGAAGCTCGTTTGCTGAGGGTGTGAAGCGGGTGTTTCATTTTTGTAGACATCAAAAGATCACTTGGTTCCTGTAAATGACCCTTTTGTCAGAGATGTCCTAGGGCTCTATTACAGATTTAGAAAGCAAAGATAGCAGGAAGTAATTAGTGAAAAAAATTGTTAAAAGATTTTAAAATAGCTCTTTCTCTCCTCTGGGAATTTTCTCTTTCAGAGACAAGATGATACTTCTGACTTTTCTTTTTAATGTGCTTCTAGCCCTTCCTAGTGTGTTGCAGTGCAGAGGAGGGTTTGCAGGAATCTCAGCTGTAGTGTCCCCTCCTGATGGTGACATTCTGGGGATTAGTTTGGCATCTCTTCCAGATGCTTTGTGGGATAGTAGAAATAAGCTGACACTTGGGATTACCAGACTCTGACCTCTGATTGAAATGTGTGTATGTTCCTTAAATCAACAATTTTTTCAACTGGTGTTCAAGGAACCTTGAGGGTCCTCAGACATTTATTAGGTTCCTCTGTAATCACTAATTGCAGACAAGCTTCCCTGAATGACAGCTTGCCCTCCTGCTACTGATATTTTCTGAAATGCACAGCTATAGGGAAGGGTTGGGTGTGGTTTACAGTGTACACTTTGGTCTCATTGTTGCCCTGCGTGAACTAATAGGCTTGGGCAGAGACTTATGTGAACTGCCCCCATGTAATAGTCTTGTAAATAAGCCCCCACGAGTTAATAGCATGCAAAAAAGAGAAGAAAAGAAAAAGAATCACTTGTCTATTGGGGGCTGGCAGAGGAGGGACTATGAGCTGCATTTCTGTACTGGGTGTGGAAGAGGGGACTTTCCTCCAGCAGCCTGTTTGGTTTCTGTGCTGGTTCCTCTGTCATCCTGTTCACCTGTCTGCATAGAATTTAATGCACTTGCCTGTGTGAAGTTCCTGGTCGTCTTCTATGGTTATGAGGCTAGTTCTTAAATACAAGGGTGCCCTAGGCTGCTATAGAATACACAACGGTTCTGTGGCAGGACACAGGGGTTTCTAGGCAGGCAAGTCATTGAGGAAAAAGTTTGAAACCAACTGACATCAACCCCAGCCATGGATTTTGAAATCAAATTGTACTATGTAGTTCTATAGTCGATGACTGAATTAAATTTATTGTACTTCTCACCCATGTTAGGTGACTTGCTAAACTTGTATCTGGGTTATACTGCTTCAGGCTACAGATGACAGCTCATTTGATAGAATAGTCATTCCTACAAAAAAGAAAAAGAAACTGAATCCCTACACCTACAAAGCAAGTTTGCTTGGAATAAGCAGTTCTGTCTTAGGATTCTTTCTGATATATCACTTTTCTCTGTGGGGATGTTTGTTTGTTTGTTTGTTTGTTTGTTACATTCCATCATGTGAGTACCCCCACCCCACCCCAAGCAGTATAAAATTGAGCAATCCAGACACGTTTACCACCTCCTCTACTGTTCTTACTACTATGTTTTAAATCAATCACATCAACTGTCCCCACAATCCCTGGTCATCTGCATGGTTATGGTCTTGCTATATTAGTATTTTTGGTGCTTTTCAGACAATTATTGTTTCCCAAAGCAGCTCCTATCAACAGTCAGTGACAGGCCCTTCTATAAGGCTTACAAGCTAAAAAAAAAGAAGAAACACAAGGGAAGAGGAGGGAGTGGAAAAGGCAGAGGAGGGAGATCATTCCACCTGCATGTCTATCTTGTGACACAGAAATTAATGTACCTTCTTTTGATTAAACTCTTGATTTCTAGTGACAGAAGCTTCTTTTTCAGCAACTGAGAAGTTTGATTTTGCTTCTGAGCAACAAAGCTTATTGAAATGGGGTACAAATAAATTACTAGGAAGACAACTTATGCTTTTTGTTAGACAACACTTGATTGAGTCCAAAATATTTAGCATACCTTAATCTGTGTTAAATTGTATATTAAAATCACTGTTTTGTTTCCACAGGGTGGCATTTTGCAGTGTTTCCAAGTTGTGATAACCAAGGCGGGGCGAATAGTCCAGAGAGCTTTTCTCCATCTTAACAGAGCCAGGTAAACTGAACAAGCAGCCTGAACCCAATATTTTGTTTTGAGCTCCAGTATGCATGATGAAAATAGTGTAGAATCTGTGTGACAGCCTCTTGTGAAATGTCACACCTGTCCGTACCCTCAAGGCCTGCTACCAACATTCTTGAGATACTTAGGCTGAGAATATTTTGTTCATAGAAATGGGGCTCTTAAGTCCTGAAATGATCAATATATTTGGTGGTTCCATTCTTTAGTTCATGGTATTATTATTTCATGCTGGGGGTGGGGGAAGGACTGAGGAAAGAGTTTAGGCAGTAAACCTTGCAGGGGAAGCAGCCAGGGGCTGCCCTTGAGCCTTCAAATTATACAGCAAGCATAACTTGATTCCAATTTATTGTATATTGGAAGATGCCATGGGCAGCTTGCCTTCACCTATGTAGCTTGGATGTGTCTTAAAGCCAACATGGTAGCATTTGTACAAGTTTCATGTTGTCTTTGTGGACAATTTCAGTGGGCTACTTAAAACCACTTAGCTCTACATATCCCAAATAACCATAATCACCCCTGTATCGCACGTTGATGTCTAAAATAGATGAGTACCACCTTTTTAAGTTCATGCATCAGTTAGGACTGTAGGAGCCTATAGAAGAGTGACTACCCCTTGATTGCTGAATATCTTCCCTCTGAGGACTCGGCAAAGAGAGTCTTCTAGAGCATCATCAGAAAGTGAGGTAAAATGTATACTGTGAGCAGAACAGAACACCATCGCTTGATAGTGGCCTGGGGATAGTGGCCTGGTTCTCACATCACACTAAGCCAAACCATGCAGGCTCCCAAAGAGGAGATTGTGGCCACTTAGCTCTTCCCCAATTGTTTTGCTCCTGTTGTATACTGAGCTAAGCCATGGTTTGGCTTATGTTTTCAGTTGGAACCTGACTATTTAGCTGCTGAGTCCAGAGGAGGAGGATTAGCATGATTAGCTTCCCTGCATGTGATCTTTTTGCCTAGCTTTGGCTGTTTTACTGGATGGTAGCAACCATGCCTTGCTTCAATGCCCCTATAGCAGTAAAGGTTTGTCTTTTATCTAAACCAGGGGTTGTCAACCTGGTCCCTACCGCCCACTAGTGGGCGTTTCAGGATTCTGGGTGGGTTGTAGGGGTTCTACGGCACAAGCTGAATCCTCCTTACATTGAGATTGGTGGGTGGTAAGGAAATTTTACCATCAAGAAAGATGCATTAGTGGGCGGTAGGTATAAAAAGGTTGACTACCCCTGATCTAAACCACAGTGACTTTAACGTTCAGGGACTTGTAATTATGTTGTCAAGTTTTCGTCTGATTCATTCATTCATTTTTCTAGTATATTTTGAGGCACAAGGTTTATACTATCATCCTTATTGGATTGCCGTGTTGGCAGTTCAGAGATAAATGCCATTCAGCCACAGCCTGAACTGAATAATCATAACTGTATTTTTTTTCTGTTTCCTTTCCCTTTTCCCACTTCTAGTCTACTCTTATTTTAATTCCTTCCACCTTGGGAATGAAGTGAAAGGAAGGGTACTGTTCACCTTAATGCAGGGGTGGGAAACTGTAGCCTCCAGATGTTACTGTATGCATCTCTAAGTAGCATAGCCAAAGGTCAAGGATTACGTGGGTTGTAGTCCAGCAACACACGGAGGGCCACAGATACTTCACCCCTGGCTTAAGGTTACCTGCTGAATTGTGCAAAATTTGTCTGAGGGATGGGACTGGTGTTTCTTGATCCTGGTAAGTGGTGCCACTTGCTGGAAAATGAATCACAAAATGCTCATTTTTTCCCTTTTAAAAAGCTATTTATGTGTTTCACCTGTTGGTGGAAAGAAACGCCTTCCTTTTAATTTCCAGAGTGTCTGACTTGTTCCATAACTCCGCCTATAGTCTGTTGGGATATATCGTGGCTTTAGAACACATTATACCAACATTCCTTCACCTGGCCCTTCCCACCATAGGTTTCCCGACAAGCTAAATTAAGAGGCATTGCAGGACCCTTAAAAAGTTCTTGGGCTTTGGCAGGTCTCCGATTTAGAGTTCCACATTTGTGGAGCAACCACCCAAATTCATGGGCCATTGTTGGGCAAAGTGAGATCTTCTGTCGTATAGTCAACAGACTGGTTGCTGAGGTCACATGAGAAACTGTGTGTTGGCCTCAAAGGAGTTAAGATTATAATACGTGATGGTGCCAGGAAGGTGCAGTGACATGTGCCATCTTGCTATAACTTGCTCCATCTCAGAGGAGGAATGCTTCCTTCAAGATCTGGCTAATTTTGAAGCCTTTGGAGAACTTCCCATGCTTATCTGTTGATAGGTCTAGAGTCACAGTAGATGAATTTGTTAGAGCCTGCTCCCTAATATCCTGATCTTGCTTTTAATGGGCATTTATTGCCCTTTGAAAGGACAGCTGGGTCCTCTTGAAAGATTATGACTTATTTCCGATAAAAATGAATTGCCTAAGAGCAGCAACATACACTGCAGTTGCCAAACAGGAAACTAGTGAGCTTTTGGTTAAACTGTTTGTGCGCAGATTGCCAGAACATAGTATCACTTTTTTATTTTGTTTAAACAGATGATATAGAAATTACAATGCACCCAATCAAATATGGATACTACATTTCATTCTCCTTGTATGGTTTCTTGTAGGTGGAGCCTTGCATGCTTTTCCCTAAGCGCAGATTGCATCTTTGATTTCTCCTTCCTTGGCTGTTTTTGATTAAACGTTCTCATAGCCTGAGATTACTAGGCAAGCAGGTAATGTTAGCTCTTGGTCTATTCTTAACTTCTTTTTCTTCTTATAAACTATGATCCATTCTGTGCAGTTTGGAGGAATTGAAAGGCTGCATGGATAAACTGTCATCTGTGTGTGGTATCTTAATATAGCTAAGCTAGACATTCATATTGGTGATTAAGCTAGCAATCAGGCTGAATGTTGCTGCTAATTAATTGTAAAAGTTTATTTGTGAATATATTTATATGCTGCTGTCTCATAAAGATATATCCCAGCAGCTTGCAACAATATAAAAACATAAAACCAAATACAATGGTACCTCCGGTAACATAATTTCGAGTTACGAACACGGCAAACCCGGAAATGTATACTTCTGGGTTTTGCCATGCTGCAGAAACAACACCTCCGGATACAGACTTTTTGGGGTAAGTACGGACCCCCAGGACAAATTAAGTTTGTATCTGGAGGGTCCACTGTAATAAAAAGTTAAAAATAAGTTAAAAGCAAAAAATAATTAAAAAACAAACCTCAACGAACCATTGTGGGGGATGTACTCTTAGTTTCCTGCATAGGCCTGCAAAAGTTTTCAGCAGGTTTGAAAGTTTGCACAGAAGGTGCTCACTGAATCTCTATTAGCAGAGTGTTTCACAGGACTGGGCCGACGATACTAAAGGCTTGATTTCTTGTTGTTGTCAAATGAGCCTGTTTGCCTCATGCTTCCCAAGGAAGAGTGACTTGCCGAAAAAATAAGAAATCAAGATAACAAACTTTTTATAAAAGAATGGAAATGGTTTATTGAATATTTACAGATAAATTGCAAACAGATAAAAACATTGGCAGGATTATTGTAATAACCTGCAGTTTTGTAAAAGTATATATTTAAAGTAGATAATTAAATGATCAAATTAAATGAATTTGAATATGCAGAAGATATTAAAAAATAAATTTAAAGAACCGCAGAAAGAGGGGGAAGGAAGTCAAACTTTGAAATGTTAGAATGATTGTAAAATTAGTGAAATGAATAAATTTGAAACGTATAAATAATTTTTTTTTTTTTTAAAAAAAGAGTGAGTTCAATACCTGGTCACTTGCTTCTGTGCCAAATGCTGTTGGTGTGCCCACAGGACTGTAGCATTGTAATATGTTCTCCTGACAGCGTTTTGTTCAAGGCAGCTGTAAACCATTTATTTTCCTGTGGAAAATGAACTTGTCAGCCTTTACCATATTATGGCCCCAGCTGAGCACTCCCAGGAGATCCAGCATGATCTGTGTTCCTCCAGGTGTTGTTGGACTACAGTTTCCATTCTTGCTGACCACTGGCTATGTGGGCAAGGGCTGATGGAAACCGGAGCCTCACAGTATCTGGAGGGCCACAGGCTCCACATCCCTGGTTTAGGAAAGAACTGCTGACTAGGCAGCTCCTATGGATAGGGTATTGCTGGTTTTAACTGTTAATACTCAGCCTTCTCTTTGCCTATTATTCTTAACATAGTAAACCATTCTTGTATCTTTTTTGTTGGTGATTAATATTTAGAAGTCTCAGGAACTGGGAAGAGGGGAATGAACCGTGAGGGTGTCCCCGGGAAGAGTCCGGAGGAGATGTATATTCAGCAGAAAGTCAGAGTCCTGCTAATGCTTAGGAAGATGGGATCAAATGTAAGTATTGCAGGCAGCCTTGTAGACCCTCACAGAAGCTACTAGTTCAGCTTAATTGGTACTAGCCTTCTAGAACACCATGCCCGTGTTAGTTGTTTGTGGCACTCTAGGGGTTTAAAGAGAGCTAGCCATTTTCCAGTTTGCAAAACATTTCTTGCTTGCTCACCTCAGATTGATTCTTTGTTGTACGGGGCAACTTAGAGGGGTAGCTAGTTACAATCATGGACTTTTGTGACTAAGAGCCTCTCTACATTCTTCTATAGCTTTATTTAGGGACGCGAGTGGCGCTATGGTCTAAACCACTGTGCCACTTGGATTTGCCGATCAGAAGATTGGCGGTTCGAATCGCCGTGATGGGGTGAACTCCTGTTGCTCTATCCCAGCTCCTGCCAACCTAACAGTTTGAAAGCACACCAGTGCAAGTTGATAAATACTGTAGGTGGGAAGGTAAATGGCATTTCTGTGCGCTCTGATTTCCATCACGTTTTTCCATTTAGTCATGCTGGCCACATGATCACATGACCTGTAAAGCTGTCTGTGGGCAAACACCGGCTCTCTCAGCCTGAAAGCGAGATGAGTGCCGCACCCCATAGCCACCTTTGACTGGACTTAACCATCCAGGGGTCCTTTCCCTTTTTTACCTGTAGCTTTCCTTAAAGGTTCCAGTTTCTCTTGAGCAGATGAAGGTGCCACTAGGAATGTTTAAGATTCTATTTAAATAACTTTGAATGTGGTACAGGATAATATTACTTCTGCTTGGCTTTACAGCTTAAAAAGGATACAATAATACTAAATTTTTGCCCCCAAACCTTTATCCCATAAGAACAAAAGATAAGTCTTGCAACTAGATCAGACTGAAGGACCATCTAGCCCAGCATCCTGTTCTTACAGTGGCCAACCAGGTGCCTAAAGGCAGTCCACAAGGATTTTCATTCTCTCACTTGTGATCCCAAGATAATAGCTATGATGACTAAATGCCAGTAATTATTTTGCAGATACTACATCTAGGTTTCTGTAATTTTTCTACCTACTCCTTTTTGAAAATTAAAACTGTAAAATGAATGTATGATATTAATAGAGGAATACATAATTTCAGTTGTTTAGTCATCTGCTGGATATATGGACGCTTGTATAGAGTCTACTTGGGGACTTGGGGCAAGTTTGGCTTATTTCAACACATAATAGGCTCTCTTGGTCATTGGAAGCCAACCACAGAATCAGGGTAGCAATACTATTGGTGGGGGATGGGGGTGGAGGAACTTGGGGAAGAAAATTCAAGTGCAACAAAATATTACTTCCTGTGAGTTCATTGTATTTCAGAAAAAATCATTTACCAAGGGAATGCTTATTAACACACCAGGGATACAGGGGTTATCTCTGTATCCATTGTATGTTAGAAATGTTACTTAAAATGTTCCCTTAATTTCCCCCCGCCCCAAAACTCACTGGGCTTATAATAAATAATGTTTTGTAGCACCTGGATTTTCTTCTTTTCTCTCTCTGTCTCTCCTTGTTTTAAATTATTGGGCAAAGTAATTTCATTTTATATTGCCATGTGTAGATGAAGAAAACAGTAGCTGTCTCCAAATTATTTTTGATTTCATGGGGATCATTTAGTGTGGTGTCCATTTAGTGTGGTTTCACAAAAGGGGGAAGTTGTTTTTATGGCCCCTTCTTGTGTGACTGGAAGCAGGCACAAGTGACAGTAAGGAAAACTGAACTGAACTGTGATGAATTGTACTCTGAATAGTAAATAAGCACAGACCCTACTGCTGAGTTTCTATTTGTGGATTTGCTTTTCTTTGTCCTTGTACAGTTAACCACCAGTGAAGAGGAGTTCTTGAGAACGTACGCAGGGGTAGTGAATAGCCAACTTAGCCAACTTCCTCAGCATTCAATTGATCAGGGTGAGTAGCAGGGGAAAGGGAGACATGTAAGCTTTCCAAATATTTATTGGTATAAGTGGTCTTTGTGGAAATGGATTTAAATTTATTTTAAAGCTACAGAATAGGTTTATTTATATTATTTTACTTAGGAAAAAAGTAAATATCTGGATAGACTTGTTGAAATAAAACATTTTGTATCTAGCATCTAAAATAATACAGCGAGGATGCCTGTCTAATGCTCGTAGGCAGGGAGTTCCAAAGCATAGATGCTACCATGTTGAAAGATCAAGACTCAGGAAGGGGAAAACTTTGTGCTTCCTGTGCTAAAATAAATCCAAAATCAGCAAGAAAGTTAACATAATTTTTTGCCAAGAAAGAAAGCTAAGTCTTGTGCCCCCATAAATTTGTCAAACATGATTCTATTTGATTGTATTACATTTGTCTGCTGTTGTTTTGGTGGGAAGGGGAAGGAGCAAAGATCTATGTAAGATGCAGAAGATGAAAATTCAGCTTTAATGATGGATGAAGTTCTTTTTAAAAACCCTAGAGATGCTTGAGGAACAAAAAGCAGCATAAGCCACAAGGGCTTCAAATGCTCGATCCATCAGCAGGGGAGTTCACTGGAGGACAGTAGTAGGTTCCAGGCTCCTGTATGATGGAACTTGGGTTTTGATCATTTTCTTGGCCGTGAGCTAAGCTGCATCTGTAGTCGCAGAAGGAATTCTTAATTCTGACTCCACATCTCCCCCCTTTGGTATTAGCAGGCCCCTGCTGACATTGTGACATTAATTGTTTTGGTTTCTAAAATTGGAAGTAACCCTTGGAGTACTCTGATGCCTTCTGTTAGAAGGAGGGAGGTTACAAATCATTTTGTTCTTGGAGCATTATTCCTCAAAAGCTCTTTAGGGTGGGGCTCAAGGATTCCCCAGTAAGGCATTAAACCAAAATTAAGAGACCAATGTAGAAATGTATTAATTTTGATGCACAGCTGGTATGCTATCTATGATCCCTCAAAGGTTGTACAGAAGAAGCTGAAACATCCACTCAGTTGGCAAGTACCAAAAATATAACCTGGTTTGGTCTTACATTGCCCAGCTTTTCAAGCCATAGTTTAGCAGCTGAAAATGGACATTGGGACACGCTTGCTACATCCCTTCCTTGGCATGCCAGTCTTGCTTAGGTCAAAGTTCCCTATTAAGTCCAAAACAGAATTGATGTCAGTTTACTAACTTTAAACTTTACTAAAGTTTACTAAATTTAACAGTTTGTACATGAACTAAGATCCCTGTTTGTGAACTAACATTAAACCACAGTTCTCCATTTTTTATGTTTATTAGTGATTGCAAACGGCTGTGAAAATTTTAAATTGAAATACAGACATGGTGAATAATTATTTTAATTTGTCGTTCTAAAGTGTGATAGAATATTGAGAACTGGCTTATGTAGTGCAGCCCTCCAGATGTTGAACTCCAGCCCCAGCCAGCATGGTCCATGGTCAGGGATGGTAATGCATCTGGAGGGCTGCAGAAGCCCTCCCACTGCTCTAAACCAAGAGCATCTTAAATCTGCAGAGCTTCACAGGAACAGCTCTTGAGAACTTCTGCTCTAGGGAGTCACTGCCTTTCCCATTCTTATTCTGTGGACAGGAGAGGAGGTAACCATGGAGGTAATTAAATAACATCAAGTATATTCCAGTGTCTTAATTAGCCAAACTGAAATTGGTTGTCTGAATGGAGATCTTCTCCACTAGATGGCAGTAGCTTCCTATAAAAACCAATTTCAGAACCTCTAAGATGCTTGAATTTAAAATACTCTCATTTCCCCTAGAAAATAGTGTCTATTTATCTCCTACCACCCTACCCCTATATCTTGCATCTAGGTGTCAAAGGAAATTTTAAAATCTGATTTGCAAAGCCTTTGATGTGCATCAAAGATCCATCTAAATCCCCTTTGGGGCTGGGTATTAATTTAATGTTTCCTCAGATCCTGACCGTGGAGTTCCACATTCTCCTGAATCCAGCCACATTTCTAAATTTGCAAACTCAAACTTTCATAGCTTGATCATACATGAAGGTTTTGCTTTTTTCCATTTAATAGAAATTCTGCCTTTTGCATATTCTGTTCTCATCTGGACCAACTCCCTGCCTCTGCAATGGCAAACACTGGCAGTTGCTCAGCTATGCCTTTGTTGACATAGCTAGACAGCAGGGAGGTGTATGCTGAAGACTGGTTCAATTTCTAGTCTCCAGCCAACCTAGTGCCCTCCCCCCCGGGTATTGTTAGACTACAACCTCCATAATCTCTGACCGTTGGCCTTGCTGAGCTGATGAGACTTGTAGTCCAGCACCACCTGGAGGGCACCACTTTGGCTACCTCAACCCTAGAAAATGGTAACTGGTTGCTGAGTGGCAAATCTTGTCTTCAGGTAGGGTTACTTTGTCACTTCACCCAAAGACATTGGTCTGTTATGTGCAGAATAGCCACGTTCGATGATCTAACGTCGGTTATGCTATTCAGTCTTCATTCTTTAACAGATGGGGTGCGCTCCCATTTCAGTGTGATTTAGACATTTGCCAAGTATGTTGGCAGAAAGGATTTGGAGATGCTTTAAGTTCTGTGGAGGAGTTCAGAGTGGGAATAAGCTGCATGGCTGTCATAGAAACATGGGTGAAAGCTGGAAAGCTCTAGAATTCCCTACCTTGCAATCTGGAAGTGCCGCATTGAAAGTGATGTTAACAATTCACTGGAAGGTAATTAGCACAGTACTTCTCAAAACGCAAGCTGTTCCTCTTGGAGTCTTTGACACCAAGGGATATTTTGAAACCGAACTCCAAGGTTTGTTCTTGGAGCAGGGGCTCAGAGGTATGAAAGATCTGAAGAATGGAGGCCTTAATCTGTAAGTATATGCCTGAGGGAATGTTGGCCGCCTTCTTTCTCAGTCATCTGTTTTGATCTATTCTGCATTAGTTCCCCGCCTATTAAAGAAGGAGCAAAAGCAGCAGCTCTTGAGGGTTTGTGCTAAGCTGCTACTTGTCAGATAAACTGAAAGGCGTTACACTCTTGAAATGCTCTGTGCAAATACAGTTGGATGCATCTGGGGTTTTTTGCTTTTTAAAATGAAGAGGTTGCAGTTAGGTTGTGCTGTTGGTTATTTGCATAATGAGAATGGAAAGCAGAATCTGTGTGGTCGTTAAAGTGGGAGTATCAACCTTGGTGACTCTGCCGCCACTGTTTGCTGCAGCAACCCTGCCTTGTTGGTTCTTGAAGAGAGCCAGTTCCCTTGGGGAGCACAGAGCTGAGATGCAAATATACTCTGTGCAGATAGGTTGATGGACTAGGTTAGGGGAGCTACTCAGCCTGCACTATGAATTTTGTGCAATATTCTTCAACCCAAAGTCCTCAGTTGGTGTTGGACTGTGACTCCCCATCATCCCCAGCCAGCTTAGCCAGTGATCAGGCATGATGGGAGATGTAATCCTACAACAGTGGTGGACCCAAGGTTGTAGAGTACTGTTTTAGGGGAAGAAAGTTGCCTGAGGTTTGAAAGTAGACAGGGATCAGATAAGATTTGGATTCAGGATTGTAATACAGTGGTGCCTCGCAAGACGAAATTAATTCGTTCCGCAAGTTTTTTCGTCTTGCGAGTTTTTCGTCTTGCGAAGCATGGTTTCCCATAGGAATGCATTAAAAATCAATTAATGCGTTCCTATGGAAACCGCCTTCAGACCAGGTCCGGGACAGTCTGTCCCCCGACCTCTTCTGAAGGCTGGGGGGGGGGGACAAGGGCTTTCCTTCCCACCCCCAGCATTTAAAAAAACCCCGGGACAGCATTTTAAAATGCTGGTGGGCGGCAGCGAAGGCTTCGCTGCCGCCCGCCAGCATTTAAAAATCGCCCCGGGACAGCGGAGGACTTCTCCGCTGTCCCGGGGCGATTTAAAAGCCCCCGGGAAGGCAGGCAGGGGGGACAAAGACTTTTGCCCCCCGCCAGCCTTCAGAAGAGGTCCTGGACCTCTTCTGAAGGCTGGCGGGGGGCGAAAGTCTTTGCTCCCCTCCGCCTGCCTTCAAAAGCCATCCACTCTTAAAAGCCCCCGGGAAGGCAGGCAGGGGGGACAAAGACCTTTGTCCAGGACCTCTTCTGAAGGCTGGCGGGGGGGCAAAAGTCTTTGCTCCCCCGTGCCTGCCTTCCCGGGAGAGCGGACAGCTTTTGAAGGCAGGTGGAGGGGAGCAAAGACTTTCCGCTCTCCCGGGAAGGCAGGCACGGGGGAGCAAAGACTTTTGCCCCCCCGCCCGCCTTCAGAAGAGGTCCTGGACCTCTTCTGAATGCGGGTGGGGGGCGAAAGTCTTTGCTCCCCTCTGCCTGCCTTCAAAAGCTGTCCGGGACAGCGGAGAAACACGCTGCGTTTCTCCGCTCTCCCGGGAAGGCAGGCAGGGGGGAGCAAAGACTTTCACCCCCCGCCCGCCTTCAGAAGAGGTCCTGGACCTCTTCTGAAGGCCGGCGGGGGAGCAAAAGTCTTTGCTCCTCCCGCCTGCCTTCAAAAGCCGTCCAGGATAGCGGGAAGCGCTTCCCTGCTATCCCGGACTGCTTTTAAAATGCTGGCGGTGGGGAGCAAAGCCTTTCGGCCCCCGCCGGCCTTCCTGGACCTCTTCTGAAGGCCGGAGGGGGGGGGAAGGCTTTGCTCCCCACCGCCAGCATTTAAAAGAGGTCCCCGGAGATTTCCCTATGGGCTTTCTTCTTGCGAAGCAAGCCCATAGGGAAATTCGTCTTGCGAAGTGCCTCAAAAAACGGAAAACCCTTTTGTCTTGCGGGTTTTTCGTCTTGCGAGGCATTCGTCTTGCGGGGCACCACTGTACTTGGTTTTGCTGGGGTGCCTTTCATTGTTCTGTGTGTTCCTTCCTGCTAGCACACAGTTAGGATCTTCTTTTTTTGCACATGAACAAGGGAAAAGGATACTTTGAAGGCTATGGTGGAAGGCTTTGCTTTAGCAACATGCTGTCAGGCCTATGCAGTTGTTTGACATTTTCTTGAGTAACCAGTCATGTTAATGATTGTTCTGCACTCTCTTTAATGGGTGTGTGTGTGTGTGTGTGTGATTATATGTTGCTGAACACTGTCCTGATACGTTATGAGAGGGCAGGGTATGAATACTTTTATAAAAATAAATAAATAAACATACGTTTTGTGTTTTCACCGCTCATTCCCGAAATGTTGTAGATACATGCCAGAGAAACAAAGATGCACTGATTTGAAGCTGTTACTGAAAATGTTCCCAGCAGCTGCCTACAGAATTGCAACACCTCTGGTTAGAGAGCCGGTATGGGGTAGTACAGTACATTCTTCCTCTATCTGTGGCCCTCCAAATGTTGTGGTACTCCGACTCCTATCAGCCCTAGCCAGTGCAGCCAGAGATCAGGGATGATGGGAACTGTAGTCCAACAACATTTGAAGGGCATCAGTAAAGTGTTGGACCAGGGAAATGCTTGGTCTAATTTTTGTTCCATGAAACCTACTGAGTGACTAGGAGTCATTTGCTCTCTTCTAATCGCAGGGTTGCTCTGAGATGGGAGAGTCCTGATCTCCTTGGAGGAAACTAACTAACTAACTAACTAACTAAATAAATAAATAAATAAATAAATAAAGGGTCATTTTCAAAAGGCAGATTTGTAGCCTTGGTTCCAAAGAGGTAGAGAAGAATTTAATAAGGGAGTTTCAACCACATAAATCATGCTATAGAAAACACCCTAATTCCTAACGTCAGATCATCTTTACAGGAAGCCAGACCACATTATAAAATTGCTCCCCTCCCACCTGTTATTGTGATTCCATTATTTGTCACATCTGCCTTTTTCTAGCCCAGACACAGTTGGTGTGAGTCACTCAGCTTAGCTTTTGGGCATAATTTTGGAGTCTAATCTGCCATGGAATTGAGCAGCTCAAAGAGACCTGTGTAAACTGGGACCTGCTAAGATGAATCATCTAATGGGAATCTTCACAACTGGCTTCCTACTTGGTTTTGTCTGTTCACAAAGTCTGTGTTCATGCTGAACAACAGACATTTCCACTAGTGAATGCAGCATCTAGTGAGCGCCTGCAGCTTTCTCTGCTGTTCATCGCTATTAACCAGTTTCCAAACCTTCAGCGCTATTCAATTTCTTTTTTAAAAGAGATAAATGGTAAGAAAATATGAAAATATTTCCAGAGTGGAAGCTGTGTCACCCCAATATGGTTCCCCTTTATCATATACATACCCCAACAATACAACAACAAGAATCCACCGACAGCATACAAATCAATATGGCTAACCTGATCCAAAAATCCACTCCCTCATACACATAAACAAATCTCACCATAGCCAACCAAAGACAACCAACCACACCCTAGGCCACCCCCAACCTCTCTCACCACCAAGGAAATATAACAAGCGAATAGTTAGAGAACTCATCCAAGTGATGCTGACACAAAACCCCACACATAGGAGGATAGAAGCATTACCACTCCACCCCACTCACCATACCCTTCTCCCCCCTTTCTTTCCAACCTAATACTGCATGCAACACTTATGTCTCACAACAAATGAAACTGATCTGTAGAAAACACAACTTGAAAAAGAGACGATGCATGTATTTTTTAAACTAATAAATCTTTAATAATAATAATAAAAAGAAAAGACTGCTGCACTGAGACAGAATCCCCCTTTTCCTGCCAAGCAGCTAATTATTGGAATAATAATGCTAATGATAATATTTTTTTATTTGTATCCCACCCATTGGACTGGATTGTCACCCTAGGAGGGCATGCCTCTTGGAGGTAGTTTGGAGAGCATCATTTGGGCATGCAGCTGCAGAATTAAACAGGTTTAAGGTCTGCTATTTTGTTTTTTTGTGCGCCACTTGAACTCAGTTCTTAACCTTGAATAGTTGAAGGATGTTTGCATATCATGTGAACATACTGGTAGCACTACCATCATGCACCACAAAGTAAGGAAAATATAAGAAACTGGTCCCTAGACAATATGACAATATGAGAGTAGATACCAGAGACCTTTGTAAGCAGGCAGGTTGAATAGCAATTGGCCAATGAGCATGTGTGCAGTATTTTTTTCTAGTTCCTTTTCATGCTACTGGAAGTGTCAACAATAATGTTCATATAGATTCAACTCTGATTCCCAGGCATTTGGCAAATATTCTGCTTGTTTTCCTTTCCAAAACCATATTCATTGTAAAGGTTACCTGTCTGAGCTATGGACCTGTGCCCTTACTTTCTGATGTTTGTTTACCTCCTAGCCATGGCAAAGTTCCTCTGTTTCTCTTTTGGCACCATTTATTAATAATAATTGTTTTGGCCTGCAAGCAGTTTGCTACTCTTGCTGATCAACTGGTGAATTTATCACACTAGTTTCCTTTGCCTTTTGGGGGGCAATAACTGTATTCCCTTTGGAAATAAAATATGGGGAAAGCAGATGAATGCACCATAGCTAGAAGGTGCTATTGTATTGCTGGAGAACCAGACAGGGACTGTAATGAAACCTGAGGCCACTATAAAAATCAAAGTTCGGTTTGGCAGGAGGGAGAGAGGAAGTAAATTCTGCTCGGAACTGTAACTGCAGACACAGCTTCAGGTCCTGCTGCCTGGGAAATAATATTCTTGGTTCACCAGTTCAGATTCACAGCAATTGTCCTGTGGCAACAGACTCTTCCACTGCCTTGTGCAAGCTATTTTTCATGTTAAGAATTATGCTGAACCGCACAATGCCTTTAAATATTTTTTTCCTATATAGACTTAGGGCTGCTTAATGCAAGATAAAGAGTTAAAATATATGTGCACGCACACACATGAACGTAGAACAGTCTGGTTAAGCACAAGTCCAGGTGATTTTGCCAAGAACAGCCTTGCAAATAGGTCTGTAAAAAAATAAATAAATAGTAGCCCACCTGCTCTCATGTATCATTGGCAGTCATTTGTGCCCTAAAGTAAACAACTGTTCCACCTGATCACCTGGAAGCAATTTCTTAGTCTCCACAGGCAGTTGGCTATTTATAAGCTTGTCTAGGGGTGAGTTGATACTCTCATCAGTGAAGTAGCCAGCTATCTTAGGCTCTGCGCCTACAGCTTTGTTTGAACAAGCTGCAACTGAAGCCTTCACTTCAGCTTGGGAGTGATCTTAGGTTCACTCCGCCTGTGAGTTGTTGGTGTAGTAACTGGTGTAGATTCCTCAACTGCTATATGAAATGTTGGACTGAATTCTCAATCCCCAGCAACCCAGTCAGCATTTATTTCTACAGACTGGTTATTTTCAGCATGGTCATTTGCTGCTTACCTGGGACAAATAGCAACAGTGCCCCACCACCTCCCTTCTGATCTTAGGCTTTGCTTCTTTACTTCTTCAAGAATATACCAGACCTCACAAGCATCATCTGAAACCCTTCTTTGTGTCCTATTTGAAAAAGGCTTAGAGGGTGCCAGTAAGGGAGAGGGCCTTTTCTGTTGTGACACCACCAGCAGTAGTGAAATACTCTCACAAGTGAGACATAAAACTTCCTGGCACTGACACTGACATAGTTTACGTGCCAAGTGAAGATTTTCCTTTCCACTTAGGTGTTTGATGGAATTCACAAAGTTTTTAAATTTGGTTGTAAGTCACCTGAGTCTGCTCCGTGTCCAGCGACTCACACATGAAACAAACAAACAAATAATCAGCCACACAAGCTGCTTACTAAGCACAGGTTTTCAATTAGTAGGCAATCTCATCTCAAATTGCCACTTCTGGCCCAAAAACGGTTTGCAAATCAGGTCCGCTTTCAGGAACTGGGATGAGGCAATAAACTTGTTTCTGAACTGCATTGCTTCACACTGCCTTTTGTGACTCCCATTATGGGACCATCTTCTATGCTACAAAATTTCTCTTCTCACAGAAAACTGGCATGTTGAGTTGAAGACTAAGCTAGAAACTTTCTCCCTTACATATTTCTCTCTGTATGGCAGAGCTGCCCACATGCAACCCAGTGGAACAGTTTTGGTTGAATCTACTGCTTAAACCTCATTTGCACAGTTTGTCTCCCGAAAAGAACTTCTTGTAGCTCAGTGAATTAGGTTTAACTGGGTATTGACTACTTACAAAACTTGATTACCTTTACTATCTTTTTCTAAAAGGTTTGCTTTCAATATCTAGGATAGACCAGCTGAAGTTACTGGGCCTCAAAGGGTTATATAAATAGGTCTACCCTGAGTAGGACTAAGACAGACTACAACCTTTAATTATTTCATCTTCACCTAAGATTTTATTCCAGATGATTTGGGTTCTGCAGTGAATGATGGTACTTAAGAAATTAAACAGATGCCATTCATTTCTGCATTTTCCTCTAGCTTCTTTGTGTAATTTGGCTATATATAATCTAACTGTGGAAATCTTCCTGTCTTCTGTGCAGCTGGAGATTTTTTGGGGTGTTGATTTCTAAACTCTTCTGCTCTGGCCACTGTAATCAGTAGTAGGGCAAAGAAAAGAAAACTGATTTGGGCTGCTGAAATTGGCAGTGGGGCTTTTGGAAGGCTGGGAGGATTATCTTGAAATAAGTCTCCTGTACTTACATAAGATCCACTAGAGATTTTCTTTCCTCTTCTTTTTTAAAAAATGGGGTTTTGGAAGAGAGTGGGGATTGGGATTGGGATGGGGGAGGAAGAAGCATCTGCTGTCTGTTAGATAACTCTGCTCATCTACTTTGTGGGCCATGATGTCATCTGTTATCTTGTTGTTGCTAGGAAACCCTGCTTCCATGGAATTTCCACACCAAAGGCACCTCTGGGTTTAAAAGTAGTGCACATTAGAAGAAGAAGCCTGCTGCTTGGATCTCCTGCCTTGTTCTGCCTTGCTCTTTTGGGTTGATTTCCCCCCTTTCCCCAAAAGGATGTGATTCTAGTAGAACCTGCATAGCATCTCTCTCAGTCTTAGCTCTTACTACGAAGGAGCTACTAGGGGCCTTTGATCTGATTCAGCAGGGCAGCTCTTATGAACCCAGCAGCATCATATTTGTAACAAGAACAGAGAGTCCTCTGTCACCTTTGAGCCCCTTTGTGGACTGGAGCCAAAGCAATAAAATCAGACTGATCTACTCCCAATAAGCAGCTGTCTGTGATAAGTCGGCATAGCAAGAAAGATAGCTGAAAGTGGACTGCTCCACTTTGTTAGTATGTATTTGGACTCTGCAGGAAAATGGGACCCACGTTCTACTGCCCCTTGCCTTTCATGAACTTCTGATCTCATTGTTTCCAAATCTTTATTTGTGTGTGTGTGTGTGTGTGTGTGTGTGTGAGAGAGAGAGAGAGAGAGAGAGAGAGAGAGAGAGAGAGAGAGACATCACCCACCATACAATTGGAGTAGCCTGCAACACTTGAAAGCTGGTGTCTCAATAAATACCTGCTTTTAAGACAGATTCTGCAGCTACCTCTTTGGAATTCATCATATTAATAATTTTCTTTTCAAACGCACCCAAATAGCAAACAGGTATGGATGTTTTTCCAACACTAGTGTCCATAAATTTTGACAAAGGATAGAATAGCAGCAGAGGATCGGTTATGACCCTCAAGGTAATGAATTGATGCAAGGTTCTGTACACAGAGAGTGTAGCTCTTTTTACATTTTTATACTTCTTAGCCTTCTAAGAAGTTCAGAATGGCTTACATTATTATCCTTGGGACTTGTGTAAGGAGGGCAAAGAAGTAAATGAATATAGAAGGTCTGCCACAATAGTTAAACCACAAACAGAAACTGGTCTTACATTGAATCTTCAATTTTCGACTTTTTAGCATGCCTTTTTAACTTCAGTGGAGTTTGTTTGGTTTCAGTTTGTTTGTTTGTTTATTGTCTTTGTTGGATCTATCCACTGGAGTTTGACTAATGAGTGGGATTCACCTAATAAGCCCCTTGTGTTTGTGAATGGGGATTCCTCTCCTCCCACTCTGAGCTCCCTCCCACTTCAAATTGGTGGGGGAGGGGATAACCCCAAGCAGTGAGGGGGAGGGAGATCATTGCATCCAGTAAACTGAAAAGCTTGTGCAGATGAAACATTTATAACTGTGCTACATTGAATTCCACCCTGTGACTTCCAGGAAAATAACTTGGGCTCCAAGCTCTCTAGTTTAATTTGGAACTAGGACACTGATCTTTCAGTGTAATTTTGTGTGTTTGAGATTTGTACCTCATCCTGTAAAAATGAGAATTTAATAGTCCTTCACATGATTGAGATGTTTTCACTAACTAATAGGTGTTTTGCAGAATGCTTGAAAGATTACTTTACTGACTTTATTTTTCTTAAAGCTCTTTTTAAAGACTTTGCACTTAATTTATCTCAACACACTAAGCTCCTTAGCTTACTAAAGCTTCAGTAATGTTTGTCCAGACAGTGGTTTCTTCCAGATCCTTATTCCTCCTCCACTTAAAAGATGGAGGCAAGAGAAAAATAAGATGCATGCAAATTACTCTAACTCTTCCAAAATGGAATTTATATGATACAAGTTGCAAAGAAAATACAAAAGAATTCAGTTTTACATTTATTCAAGACAACATGGTTCTCAATCCGGATTATAGACTTTTAACTGCTCACTCCACAGTTATTTCCCTTCACAGAATCAATGAATATTGGTAACATCAAGATTACTGACCATGCTCCAGTAGAAGTGACCATAGGACTGAGCAATGAAATCCAAATCCATTTAACCCTATTTTAGAGACCAATCAACTATCTAGATAAAGGATAGCAGAAACCCTACAATTCTATTTTAAGGAATACAACAATAACAGCACCAATTCTACCAGCCTTGGGGAGGCTATGAAAGCAGTGACAAGAGGTGTATGTCTCAAAGGAAGATCATATATTAAACCTCTACAACAATAACCAAACTAGAAATGGAAATTACTGATCTGCTAACTAAATATAAAAGTTCAGGTTCAAAACATCTCAGAGTAATTGAACGAGGCAAGATGTAGACTAGAAATTAATAACACACTGGTCAACATCTTATAAGTGAAACAACACTTTTATGAATATGGAAGTAAAAACTCTAGACTTTTGGCAAACAGATGTAAAAAGAAAAAATCGAGGTCTTTATCTTTTAAAAAGTTCCTCCAGGTGGCGCCCTTGCTCAAGTCTTTTAGAGAGACTGCTCATACATTAAGGTTGAAGTCACCCCCTAGTATGGCTTCTCCCTTTAGCAAGTTTATTGAATTTACATAATGCCAGACCCTCAAAGTGTCCCTATTTTCCAGGGATGTCCCTGATTCAGAGAAGCCGTCCCAGTTTTTGATTTGATCCTGGAATGTCCTACTTTTCCATAGGATTTCCCTATTTTCATTGGATAAATGTTGGAGGGTATGGTAGGATGTCCCTATTTTCATTGGATAAATGTTGGAGGGTATGGAGTTATCCAACCTCCAAGCCGCCTGAAGGCAATCCTGTATAGGGAAGGTTTTTGCCCCCAAATGTTTAATGTTTTATTACGTTTCTATATATGTTGGAAGCTGCTCAGAGTGCTGGGGCAACCCAATAAGATGTGTGGGGTATAAATAAATTATCATTATGCAATGGGACATCCCTATTTTCATTGGAGAAATGTTGGATGGTATGTAATACCTTTTGAATAAAATGAAGTTGCTTCAGATCCATTCATTGTCCCATTAATAAAAATATATCTACCATTATTGTATTTCAGAATTGAGTGAATTTTAAAGGTTATTCCTTTGCCAAAAATCACTGCTACCTCCTTGTCCTTTATTTGAACCTGGTGCTGTCACTTGGTGTTGAAACCAAGTGCCACTGAGGATTTTACTTTCCCTAGGGGATTTGTGAATCTGAGTTTCTTTTTTATAGGATCACTAATTCCCCTCGTGTTTGTGTGGTGTTCAGGTTTTCCCTTTTGTGCTACTAACAGTTAGTAAATTGTAATATATAATAAACATTATAAACACGGATCTCAGGCTTCCAGTCAGAGGAACACATTTTCGCAAATGATGTGTTCCGACACCACCACCTCCCAATCTTTTCCCACTTTTCCCTGTGACCACTCATCACCGTCCCACCACCAATCTCCAGGCTCTGAGCCTTCTTCTCTTCGTGGTTCCTCTGCTGGCTCCCACCATTCCTTTGCATCCAACCAGTCCATGACACTTAGCAGCCGTGCTTCCTTTCTAAATCCAAGAGTACTCTGTTCTGACCAAAATGAGCCTGTGGGTGGTGGGTCTGTGCTTTCTCTACCCATAACTAAAGCAACTTTGCAAGACATAAAACTGTTGTCATAACCATCTCCTTACTATTGATCTCTGCCCAGGGGCAATGCATTGCTTTGAACTAAGTTGCCAAAAGATAGTAACTTAAATTAATCTTCCATCAGCAAAAACTGCAAAGTGGCTTCCTTGAGTGTCTTTCAGGAGGAAGAAGAAACTTGAGTCTGTTGATGTGTTGCATTTGGAACTGCTCTCTCTGCTATCTAATCCTTTTAACCAAGAGGCTTCAAAGAAAGCCTTATTAAAGGAAATAATCCGTTCATGCAGGCCTAATTAGTTTGTGTGGGGCCAAGGGGGAAAAATGCTTTTGTGTTATCAGTTGCACTTGAATGGCAAAGATCATTTTTAAAACTAAAGATCAATTGAAGGCTTAGCTAAACATCCGCAGCCATGTGGGTGGGGACTCTTGGAAAGCATGCCGCTTCTTAATTTGATTCTGATCATTGCTGCTAGAGGATCTGCAGATGAAAGTACCAGCAGCTTCCTCTGTGTCAGCCTTGGGAGGCCAGAAGTTCTGCAGCAAATTAAACATGGCACAGACATTCCCCATAAGACCACCTTGCTGTCCAGAAGCCTGCTTTAAAGAGGGGCTCAAGGCTAACTAGATGGATCCTCTTTCTCCTCACGCCCCATGTGTCCTAGAGCACCATTTCTCAGCCTGCTGGGCTAGGGATTACTAGTGGGTCTCAGTGCAGTCGCCTGTCCCCTAGCCAATGGCAACTGCTCCCTTCACACATGCTATACATGCATGCATGGGAGCAGGAGATAAAGAGTGAGGCTGTATCATACCAGGTTAGAAGAGAAAGAAGGAGAGGACAGGGTAATAGAAGAGAGGGGATGGGGAGGAAGGGTGGGTGGGTACGTGGGCAGACCGAGAGAGAGGGAAAGGAGAAGCCAGGAAGCCGCTCCTCCATTCTGTAAAGGAAAGAACTGGTTGTGGCATTGAAGTGAATTAGAGAGAGGTCAATCTTTTAATAATAATAGCAATAACTATAGTATAATATAAAAACTGGGAATCAAGAGGAATAGAATAATAAGAGGGAAACTATTAGAGGAGGAGGAAGTGAATGTAAGAGCAGGAAGAGGAAAGGAACTATCAGTTTGCGGTTGAAATAGGGTACAAGTGTGAAAGGAGAAATGACCCAAAATTAAGTAAAAATATTTTGAGGTACTCTTCTCCTCTAGAGCCTCTGAAACAGCAATTTCTGCCTAAAATTGAGAGTCTGAGTCACAATATGACCAAATTCAATGTTTTCCTTAGCTTTTAAGAAGGCTGAACTATGGAACCTGCTGTGCCCAATAATTTAACTGTTTCCAAAGAGGGGAAATGATAGTGGTAATAGCCGACTGATAACGTCAGACTCTGCCTCCACCTGCTGCCGTTTTGTGACTGACTTCAGCCCTGCCACTCCATTTTGTAACTAGTCATGTCGATAGTTTTTAGCCCTCTTAGGTGGGTCCTGGGGGTGGAAAGTTCTGTTGTAGATCTTGGCCCTCCTGCACTGCATTCCCAGCAGTGCACAAAAGTGGCTTAACTACCAGATGTGTCACTGTGACCAAATCGAACACATCAAGGAATGGGCACAGCTGGTGCACTAAATTTAACTCTGCAAATGCACTCCTGGCCACTGAAGAAACCTGGGCACCCATGCTTAGGACTGAGGCCAAGTGTACATCGCTCCTCCAGGATGGAACAGCCACTGTGCAACAGTGCCTCCAAGTCCCATCCCAGCAAGACAGTCCAGAAGGATAACATGGCCAGTAGTATTGAAAACCATCAAGATGTCCAGCAGAGCCAACAGGACACACTCCCCTTGCCCTGTTCCTGGCATAGGTCATCTACCAAGACAACCAAAGCCGTCTGTGTCCTATAACCAGGCCTGAAACCAGATTGAAATGGATCTAGGTAATCTGTCTCCTCCAGAAACCCCTGAGCTGAGATGCAACCACACACTCTAGTAAAAGGTAAAGGTACCCCTGCCGGTACGGGCCAGTCTTGACAGACTCTGGGGTTGTGCGCCCATCTCACTTAAGAGGCCAGGGGCCAGCGCTGTCCAGAGACACTTCCGGGTCACGTGGCCAGTGTGACATTGCTGCTCTGGCGAGCCAGAGCTGCACACGGAAATGTCGTTTACCTTCCCGCTGGTAAGCGGTCCCTATTTATCTACTTGCACCCGGAGGTGCTTTCGAACTGCTAGGTTGGCAGGCGCTGGGACCGAGCAGCGGGAGCGCACCCCGCCGCAGGGATTCGAACCGCCGACCTTTCAATCGGCAAGTCCTAGGCGCTGAGGCTTTAACCCACAGCGCCACCTGCGTCCCCACACACTCTAGTACCTTGCTCCAAAATGGGAAATTAGAGACTGGCCAATAATTTTCCAGTACAGTGGGATTCAGGGAGGGCTTTTTCAACAGAGGTCTTATAACTGCCTCCTTTAGGCTCACTGGAATCCTGCCTTGTTGTAAGGATGCATTGACCAGAGGGGCACCCCCTTGCCAGCCCTTGTGCAATGATCTAGCACACATGTAGCTCTCACATTTCCAAGGATCCTGCCCACATCCTCAGGCTGTACAAATGGAAAAGTATCAATTTCTGCTGGACAAGCAGAGGCCAAAGTTACATCCACTGGACCTGTATCAACTATACCATCCAAATCAGAAAGGATCCGAGCAATTTTGTCAGCAAAGTACTGAGCAAATAGTTCACAATAGGTCATCAAGTGGGTGCAGTTTACCTGTTTTATGGAATGGTGGCTTGTTAGGGTTGATGTAGCCATTTGGAAAGCCAGCTTGTCTGTATTGTCTTCCTAAGTGGGGAGAAGGTTGTGCTTCCCCCAGATTTTGATCTTCTCATCTTCCTAACAGGACAGGCTGGTTGCACACAGACTGCAGCAAGTTACCACTTGAAGACTCTGGGATTGCACTCATCCAGGGACTTTCCTATTTGTGTGGTTTCTGGAAGCAGTAAAGCATTCCATCCGCATATTACTTCATAAACGTCTTGCTATAAAAGAAAAAGAACTAGGAACTTCCAGTCACAGGCCACTGGAAGATAGGAATAAGGGAATTTTACCAAGACAGCAAGGACCTTGTGTAACAGCAGGTGTGGTGAAGTGGACTGAGACAAGTTGCTTCCCTGTAGTTAAAATGCTGCTATTATTATTATTATTATTATTATTATTATTATTATTATTATATTTACGTTTATGTACTAGCTCCCTGGGAGTTTGAGGTTAGCATACATAGCATGGTCTCCCTCTTTTATCCTCACAGCAACCCTGTGAGGTAGGTTGGGCTGAGAAAATGTGCCTGTCATCCCACGGTTAACCAGTTATTTTCAATGCTAAGTGGAGATTCAGACCCAGGTCTTTGCAGTTTAACAACACTAATCTTAATCTTGTACACCACAACCACTCCAGCAAAGCTAGGATACCCAGTAATTTATAAGTATTATATATGGATGATTTGAGAAGGAAAGCAAAATAGCTAGTACTATTTAACCTTGCCCTGTAGTCCTTTGTCTCATATTCACTCAACAGAGCAAGTAGTGAAATTTCTAGCCAGTGGGACAAAAGGATCAGCATCTGTCTGCATATGATACGGGGGGGGGGGGGGGTTCGAATTAGGGAGGAATGGGAGGATCACTTGTACAACCCACGCACAGCACTGCTGGCTTGTGCATGCCAGGTCTCTGATCTGTCATCTTTGCTATGTTCTTTTGGATTTCTGAGTCATTTAACACTTTCAGTCATCTTTAAAAAGAAGCACTTGCTCGCTCTCAGAATGCACTGTAGGTTTTAATTATAATCAGTGTTTGGGAACAACATTGATTCCTCTGAACACAAGGTGAAAATAAGGTGTTATAATTTGCATTTAACACTCTCTTTCTCTCAAAACCTTGTAGCCAATAATTTAAAAGCTCCTCAAAGCCTGCAGACAAACAGTGATAAAGAATAGTAATTATCTGCCCTAATAATGGGCATATTTCTCTTTCCCCACAGCCCCTCCTAGCTTTAGGGAAACAGATCTCCTCACAATGCAGGAAACTGGCTAGCATGTCTTACTCTTTGTCTAAGCAAATATAACCTACCTGTCCAATAACACCCAATTTTTTGCCTTTCCTTTATAGGTGCTGAGGATGGGGTGATGGCATTTTCCAGATCGGAGACCGAAGACAGACGGCAGTAGCTTGAAGGGCTGTCGGAGTAATTCAGAGCTGGAGCAGGGCAAATAAGCTCTAGGAAATCGGGGAAGATGGCCGGACAATCATGAGTTCCTTTGCCCTCCCCTGATTTTTTTTGTCTTGTCCCGTGGTAGCCTTCCCCAACCCATTGAATTCAGTTTTCCTGTTACCTGACTTTCTGAATGCATTTCACAGCCGTCTGTTCTGTATGCCCTGTTGGTGGGTCAGCAAGGCAGTTTAAATCAAGGACAACTCTAGGAATGCTTTCATGATTGGCTCCAAAAAAAAAGTGGACTCCGATTGGCTAGCTAAAGGAAGGAAACTTGACCAGTGGAAACACTCCCCTTAATTTTTTATTTTGTATTTTTAAGAATTATTGCTGACATCCTACTTCTAAAAGCCTTCAAGCTCTGGTGCTTATTTAGGTCATGCTTGTGTGTGTTTTTGGAGAGGGGCGTGGCTGTGTGAGACTGGAAATGGACTGTTGCTGCTGTTTGCAAAATGAGTGGCTTTCAGGTGTTTTGCTGACATCAGTGTTTTCCTTGCTAAAATTTGTAGGGGGAGGGAAGAAGGGTAGAGGGAATTAACGTATTTAGTTATTGCTTCACATTTATTGTCAAGGTGGGAGGGGGAAATGTTTTGCCATATTTATTACATGCTTGCTTGCCTTTTTTTTGAAGAAAAAAATGGCTTAACTGTTGACTTCCTGTTGGCTGCACAGTCTACGTGCAGCTGACTCTTCCATGCTGGTCTCCTCTGTTCTTCAGTTCTCCTCAAGAAATTGTTGCTTGAAAGCATGTTTGGTTTTCTCAATTCTGCCTATGCAGGAAGGAGGTGGTTGGAAGCCCTGACAGTTCGTTTAGAGTTGTGAAAATGAGCCTCTGCTACAAATTTGGGCAACTCCATTTGCACCTTCCAGAAGGCCTGTCAGTACTATGGAGGAATTCTGTATTCCCAAATATCTGTGAGTTGCAAAGTGTCAAACTGGGAAGGAGTGCAAACCAATTCTTCTAAGCAGTCTGCACAGTTCGATCTTTAACCTGTTGGCTGCTTCACATGTAGCTGTGCGGTAAGAGCCTGAATCGTGTAACTTTGGCCTAATGCCTGCACTGACTTAGTGAGATGAAATTGACGAGTTCCTCCAGTTGGACTTGGTTTTGTGTGCCTGTTGATCTCTTTGGAGGCAGAGCATCTCCACTGAAAATATCCAAGTGGCTTCAGGTGATACAACCTGTTTGTTGAAAAACGGAGACAATGACATTAATTCATTGGTTACTTTCTCTGGCTTGCCAGGAAGCTGCATGTTAAAACCCTGAAGTTCTAGGAGTTGTTTTCTGCCTATATCCAGGAGTCTCCTCCCATGCCATGAATTTTCACAGTACGTCCAAGAAGACACCTAGGTGAGATGGTACTGATGAAGTATTTGAGGGGGTGGGGAAACATTGAAATAGAAACTTGTGGTTTCACTGTCTTTGCAGGAGAGATCATTATCTAGAGGAACCAGCTTGAGAGCCTGGCTGCGGTAAACTAGAGTTTCCAAGTGCCCTTGGCTATGAGGGTCCAGGTGCTATTGCTATCTGTGTGTGTGTGTGTGTGAGAGAGAGAGAGAGAGAGAGAGAGAGAGAGAGAGAGAGGGGAGAGGAGAGGGAAGAGATACCAAGAATAATAGCATATGATAAGAGATAATATACAGAAAAGAGGAATAAAGGCGATCCCAAATTAAGTGGTCTACCTGCAAAGAGCAGGTGTTCCCTCTCTGGAAATGATACTTGAGTTTTGATTTGAAACTTCATAAAAGTTCCCAATGTGAAAAGCCTCAGTTTCTTGGGGCTGATGATGACACCTGTTCAAATAAAACCAGCAATAAATGCAGTTCACCCTTGCCGTTCAGGTTTTATTCCCCATGACCGGTTTTTTAATGTGTCAGAAAGGACAGCTCTTCATCCCAATTATCAGGGTTTTGTTTTGTTTTGTTTTGTTTTGTTTTGTAGCATGGCAAAATGTACAGCTTTTGCTCCATTGAAGAGAATCCTGATGCTTTCCCTCACCCAAACACTTCCATGATAGGGAAGTCATAATTTCTCTAAATCTCAAAATGAAGTGTGTTGTCACTGAGAGATTCCCCTGCGCCAAGCTGTCACTTCTTTTGCAGTGGCTGGTGGATGTGCTAGTGTCTGGGTCACCTTTCCCTACCCATCCACCTCTTTGCCATTAGATGAACTTTATTAACTTATTTTTCTCTTTTGTGTTTTACTGCAATGGAGGCTGAACACTCCCCTGTTAACAGAAAGAAGTTCTTGTGAAAACATGTGGTCCATTAAGGCTTCCCTATCCCTGTTGTGGCATTGCCCCAACATTTCATTAATCTTTTTTGCCTCCTAGAAATCTTCTTTTCCTATGCTCCCCCACAGATCCTCCACTTCTTTTTTTGTTTTTAAAGAAGAAGCAGAAAGGCTATTCCACCCTGTGCTACTTCTGTACTACGTATGTACCTCTGTTGCACAGGAGTGGTTTGTTGCCCAATTTGTGGCTGATTCGACAACTAAAACATCCGCTGGAAATTCAGTGAACAAGTTCAACTGGTAGCTTGCTGGGTCAACCAGGCAACACTGTCACAGCCTTGTTTTTTGGTTGCGGCCTGTGTTCCATTGATATATGGCATTTCCAAGCTGTTGCATCTTTCTAACGAAGCAAACTTACATGTTTATGTGGTTTTTAAACTTTTGGAGGGCTAAAAATGTAACTTGAAAGGGTTGAGGGAAATACACTTTGTAAGAGCTGTTCCTTGCTTCTTGTTTTATATTTATCCAACTGAACATGAAAAAGTCCTTGTATTGCTCTTGGCTGAGATTTCAAGTTCAAGATCCAAGTTTTAAAAGCACACGCCCTCCCTATGCCAAGAGGGAGGGAAATAGTTTGGGGTTGCAGCCCTGCACACACTTACCTGGCTGAAAGCCCCATCAAATTCAATGGCTTTGTTGGAATAGGAATCCATGGGTTTCTGCTGTTAATGCAGCCATCTCACTCTGCCTTCAAACGCAGCCCTAGTTTACACAATCATGTGCTTTCTTCCCCACAAGGCAACTCACAGCTTCAAAACAATAGCAGTATAAGCAAAATAGACAGTCTGTAAAGCAAAGATAAGGAACCTGTCACCTTCCATTTGTTCTTGGACTCCCATCAGCCCCCTCCAGCAAGACCCAGTGGTCAGAGATGATGGGAGTTGGAGTCCAGCAGTATGCAGAGGGCTACAGATTCCCCATTGCTGTTTTAGGGCTTTAAAGATTATAACCAGCACTTTTAGCTTGGTTTGTCAATACACATGGAAAAGGATTGATAGGCAAGAACATGGTTTAGTATCTGAGTCACATGATCTGAAAAATGGGCCTATTCCATGATGAGCAGCTGACCGAAGGACTGTTGTGTCTGATGTACTTGGACAGCTCTGCCTCTGGCATCATAAACACAGTGGCTTTACAAAGGCAGGTCATCATGTGATAACTGCCCTCAACCGCTCAGCTTTTCTCTGCCTCACTAAATGTGCCCCCTCTACTTCCCAGCTGCTGCCTGAAATGGACACGGGTGTTTCCAGTCACTTTTTCTTGGGCACTCTTAAAGTTAGATGCCTATCATTACATCAGCAAGTAGGCCATTTCTGCAAAGCGGGGCGGGGAGGAATTGAGAGTCCAGAAATGGGATCTGCTTGTACAGCAGGATGCAAGGCTACTTTTACAATCAGAGGTGGCCTTTTGATAGAATTGACACCCAGCAGGAGATGTGGCGTCAGAGGGAACGGTTCATTGTGGCATGAAATGGAAGCCAGGTCCCCCCCCCCCCCCCGCTGACTATGCAGTGTAATCTATTTTTGGTGTTACACAGTGACCACCTAATTGAAGGTACTGAGGAAAATACCCTTGCATATGATGAAATAGATAACCAGAGTTTAAGCTCATTTTGTGTTCTCTGCCTGCCAACTTCCATCTCCAGCTCTGTTGTCTTAGGGCCTTTTCAACAGTAGTGATAGGCCCAGCTGCCCCCTTTGCCTTCATTCGAAAAGGAAAAATGTGTTTCATTTGTTCATTTTTTTGCCTTTTCTTCCAAAGGAGCCCCAGGCCAGAAACCACCAGATAACAAATTATATAATTAAAACTCATAATCACAGCTAATAATATTAAGGTTGCCAGGAATATTCAGTCATCAAATGTCCAGGTAAGGAATAATTATTTTAATTTACTTCTGAATATTAATAATGAGGGGGGGTGAGAGGCTCCTTGCTAGGGAGAGCATTCCACAATTGTGGCACCGGCACCAAAAAGGCCCCATCAGAGCTCAGCATTGGACTGTAACAAAACAATTCCTAAAACAATATACTGTAATGTGCAATTCTATTTAATCAGCTCTGTAGGTGGGTGAGGGGAGATTTTTCCCTATCTTAAGCACTTCAGATGAGCTATGTGTGTGCACGCTTCATTTTTTACCTGTACAAATCAGCGAATGAGGGCAGTAAGACATAAATCTGTCCATTGACACCCAGAATGGTAAATGGAAATATACAGCGTTCCTAAATGCACACACCCCAAAATTCAAATTGGATTGGGGAGCAGAAGGGCTATAAATGTAAGGAATACAGAATGAAATGAAGGTGAGCTATGGCCTATTAACATACAATAATGTAAGTGGAAAATGAAACAACGTCCCATTTTGAACAATGCAAAGAAGAGATTAATGAAACAACCCAGGTGTCTCAAGGAAAGGAGGGGCTACGAAGGACAGCAGAGGACATTGGGCAGCCTTTCATTGAATCTGGGAGGAGAAACTGACCTCCAGCCCTGCTACTAGTTGATACCACCACCTCCCCAGGCCCAGTTTAGAGCACCCCTTTATTGCCAAAGCAGAGAAACTTTCTGGAACAAAGCAGTACCTCTATTGCTTGGAGCCAAATCTGACACTCCAGGTCTGTCTACCCGGCCCTTGAGACTCTCCTGGCCGTCCCACCCCCATCACTAACCCTGCTTCATACCCTCCATGAACATTTTTGCCTGGATGGAGTATGTTCCTGAGCTCTGATAAAGCTTTTTGCTAATCTGGATGGAGGATAGAGAACAGCATGTGTAGAAACCAGCCTGCTCTACCAAAAGGTAACATCACTCCACCCACCTTTGCCTCTGGCTCTGTCCACCACTAGCATGCGGCCCCTGGAAGGTGGCTCAGAAGGGAATGTGGCCCTCTGGAAATACCTCCCCACCTCTGCTCTCTAGAACAGTATTTGGTTGTTTCAAAGGAGAGCTTGAGGTCCGTTGCTCCTTTTTTTGCTCCTTTAGAATTTTAGCATTCTTATATCTTGTTTGAAGCACTAGGAAGTGGGGGAACTTTTTATTCCTTTTTTAAAAAATGCTTTTGTGCTGCAGCTTTTCTATAAGCCGCTTGTGAGCCATGGAGGGAAAAGACTAATTAGACTGGACAGCCTGGTAAGCCTCACCAGCAGAAGCACCCATCTGAAAGGGATTGTGAGCTGAGTGTTGGTATACAGTCATTCTGAGCTGCTATTTTACCAGATGGGGATCTAGTGGAATCCACCTGTTTTTTCCTCTCTGCCCCCTGCTGCCTAACCTTGCTTTGACCTTCACAAATTCTAAAGCAGATGGTGGAGAGAGACATGATAGAGAGAGGTGTGTGCAATATGCATGTGAAGAAAGCAGATAAGGAGACACTCCCCCCCCCTTCTGTCCCATAAACCAAGAACTGGGCCATTCAAGCTGAATGTCAACAGTGTCACGGCTAGCCAATGAATTGGCTTCTTCACACAGCTCTGCACTTTTGATCCCACCAGATTTATTTCTGGTAAAAACAAAAACAGTTTACAATATACTGAAATTACCGGTTAAAAATACCAGTTAAAAACAACTATTGAAAACATGCAGGCATGTTTCATCTTGCTAAAACTAAGATGTTCGTAAAGGTAAAGGGACCCCTGACCGTTAGGTCCAGTTGCGGACGACTCTGGGGTTGCAGCGCTCATCTCGCTTTACTGGCCGAGGGAGCCGGCGTACAGCTTCCTGGACATGTAGCCAGCATGACTAAGCCGCTTCTGGCAAACCAGAGCAGCGCACTAAAACACCGTTTACCTTCCCGCCGGAGTGGTACCTATTTATCTACTTGCACTTTGACATGCTTTCGAACTGCTAGGTTGGCAGGAGCAGGTACCGAGCAGTGGGAGCTCACCCTATTATTGTTCATTAGAGAGGGAGTTCCAAAGTGTGGATGCCACACTAAAACAGGGTGGTCCAACTTTTTATACCAAATGGGCTGCAAGAGTACTTTGACACAGAACCCGCAGGGTGCCAGGCCAAAATCTGACACACACACCCTGCAGCCCTTGCACCTGCAGCAAGGTCTTAGAGCCCTCCCACCTCCCTAAAGCTGTGTAAGTGCTAACAAGGCTTTGGGAAGAGACTGTGGAACTCTAGGACCCTGTCGGAGCCCTCAAGACTCCTTCCCAAGCTTACCTACCTTTGGGAAGGCAGTGCAAGGGCTGCAGGAGAAGCTTGTCAAATGTTGCCAAGGGCTGCCAAAAAAGGCATGAGAGCTGCATGCGTGTGTTAAACCTCCCTGCACTAAAACGTAAATTTCTTTGTTGTAGTGATGATCTTGGGTGGCTTGAAAAGAAGAATGGGCAAATTAATGGAGGATGGAGCTATAGACAGCTACTTGCTGTGATGGCTATATTCTCCCTCCACTACCTTTGCTGTTGTTGGTCACCTTTGCACTCAGGTCCTGCTTATGGTCTTCCCATTGGGGTCTCTGGTTGTCCATTGTGAGAACAGGATGCTGGACTAAGCAGGCCACTGGCCTGATCGAGTAGGCCTCCTCTTATGTTGTTACAGAAAGAGGGCTTGCACTTCCTCTTTTTAAAACAAAAAATGCAGTAGCTGTTCATTTCAGGTGAAGAGCAGCAAAGGTGGGTGTGTTACCTTTCAAAATGAAAAGTCCTGATTCCCAGGGTGCTCCCAGGCTCATAAAAGTTGGAAAGGACCCCAAGGGTCATCTAGTCCAACCCCCTGCCACGCACAATTCTCAACTAAAGCATCCATGACAGGTGGCCATCCAAGCTCTGCTTAAAAACCTCAGATGGTTTTTAATCTGGATTTACTCTTGTTCAATCTGGATTCAGGGCGATCCTCTGCTTAAAAACCTCAAATGGTTTTTAATCTGGATTTACTCTTGTTCAATCTGGATTCAGGGATGAGGGCCATAGCTCAGTGGTAGAGCATCTACCTTGCATGCAGAAGTTCCCAGTTTCAATCCTCAACAGCATCTCCAGGTAGGACTGGGAGAGACCCCTGCCTGATAATCCTGGAGAGCCACTGTCAAGTCAGTGTAGAGTCGTAGACAATGCTTCCTACGTTCCTGTGTGTTACTGTGAACCAGGTGATGCCATTGTCAGAAATCCAGGACTTTTTCCAGTAGCTGCCACTTGCAAGCAGGGCACAACAGCTGTAGTGACATTCTCTTGTTCGCATTTGGCAGCCAATGGTACATGGTCTGTCAGCATGCTGAGTTCATGTGGCTGCTAATCTTTGCAAGTAGGAACTGCAACAAAATGTTGCAGCTCAGAATGCTCCTGTTCATGGAACCAGCCAGCCCTTCCAGGAGACTCCATTCCTTCCAGGATACTCCAGGATAAATATGTTCCGCTACTTCCACCCCATTTTCTCTCAGCCTATGCACACACTGCACATGCCTAATTCTCACTTGGGTGTTTTTTGTCTTCATACCCACCTGGCAAAGGTTTTTGTACTTCTGGAAATTTTGGGGTTTCCTTCAGGCCTGCTGATTCACTCTGATTGTGGGTGGGTGGTACTGTTTTGCTTCTCCAAGGATCCACCTGCTTGGGCACCTTACCCAGCACCAATGGATGTCTTCAAAACCTCGAATATGAAAGATGAAGAGAATGAATCACAGGCTTGGCATCAGTTGGTTCCTCCACAGACCTAGTGCCCTTCAAGCTCATCTTGTGACTTTCACAATTATTATTTTTTAAATATATATTTTCAGGGCAGTGGCTATGTGCTGATGCACTTTCCAGAGAGACTGAAACGGCAAACATATCCGTTCAGTGCTGTGTGTGCGTATGTGTGTGTTAGCATGCTATTCTCACACACTGCCTAGGCGGATGGCCAATTATCTAAAAGGCGGCAGGAAAAGTCATCCCAGATGGTGTTTTTCAAGAAAAGGCAGCCCAATTCTTCCCCATCTCTTCTGTCACTGCTATTTTGTTCACCTGCTGGGTGTTCATTTTCTCCTTCCCTTGGGGATAGTTTTCGATTATTCTGTGCACCCCACCAGCCCAAGGGCATTGCAATGCCATCGGAATTCAGATGGCAGAATTCGGTGGCCAGGTTGCTTGCCGGGGCAAGAGAGTTTGAGTAGACGGTCTGAATGCACTGGCTACCAATTCCCAGGCCCAATTCAAAGTGCTGGTTTTGAACTCTAAAGCATAATGTGACTCAGGAGCTCAATACCTCAAGGTCTGCCTCTCCGTATATGAACCAGCTCAGCCCTGAGATGATCATCTGAGGCTCTTCTTCGTGTGCAGAAAGTGACAACAGAAGAACATGCCTTTTCAGTGGTGGCTCCAAGCTTGTAGAATGCTCTTTGCCAGGAGACAACCTGAGACCATCATTCCTTACCTATAGGTACCAGGTAAAAACATTTCCTCTTTGCCAGGCTTTTGGCTCTTAATTCCCTGGCACTTCCTTGAGCAGGTGGGATATTTTGAAAAATATGATTGTGTTTTAGATTTTCTATTTTTCCTTTTATGGTATTTTTAATGTATGTTGTTTATTGCTGCAAGTCGCTTTGGGTTGCACTGGCAACAAAAAAAAAAGCAACCAATAAATTTAATTAGATATAAACAAACAAATTAATGCAGTCAAACAGGTGCCCAGGAAGGTGTCAGGGACCAAATGTTGGATTCCTCTTTATGCACTGGCTTCCAGTACGTTTCCGAACACAATTCAAAGTGTTGGAGCTGACCTTTAAAGCCCTAAACAGCCTTGGCCCAGTACAGTATACCTGAAGGAGTGTCTCCACCCCCATCGTTCAGCCCAGGCGTTGCTCCTCTGAGGGAGGAGAAGTGCGAGAAGTGAAGTTACAGGGAACCAGGCAGAAGGCTTTTTTGGTAGTGGCACCCTCCCTGTGGAACGTCCTTCCTTCAGATGTCAAGGAGATAAAGAGCTACATAACTTTTAGACGGCATCTGAAGGCAGCCCTGTATCAGGAAGTTTTTAATGTTTGATGTTTTATTATGTTTATATATGCTGTAAGCTGCCCGGGGTGGCTGGGGAAATCCAGCCAGATGGGCGAGGTATAAATACTGTAATAAAATTATTATTGTTATCAGGTGATGGAGGTGAGGACTCCTGAAACGGGGGCAAGTAAGGCCTGCCCCACAAGCTCTGTGGAGCCAGTCCTCCCCACCCCCCACATCCTGGGGGTATGGCACTGCCATCTTCTGACTCCACCATAGAAGACCCTGGAAAACTCAAGCCTGTCCTGCTCCATCACAACTGGAGATTCCTAGAGAAGGTTGGGCCCTTTGAAGTAGAGAAGCATCCTGCAGCACAGGTGGTGTTCAGAACTAGTCTGCACCTGGTGCTGTTGCTGCAAGGGGACTCCGTTCCAGCTTGTCCTTTGCTAGAGGAACTTCTGAGCTCTGTGTTTCCCAGAGTACGGCCTGTGCCTTGCAGCCAGCCTGAACCTTGTCCCACCTTGCCTTGTGTCCTCATATTGTCCTACTCTCCTGTTGAGCCTTGCTATGGCCCAGAGCAGGGCAGCAACCAAACTATTGATCCTCCTAGCCCAGCATAGCTTGGTGATCGGTGTCAGCCATATGGTTTAGCAGGCTGAAAGGGGCTGCCTCAGTGGTGGGGGACCTTTGGGCCCCAAGGGCCACATTTACTTCTGGGAAACCTTCCAGGGGCCACATGTAGATGGTGGGCATGGCCAGAGGCAAAGGTGGGTGGAGCATCAAATTCAAAATGTGCAATAGGCTAGCTTCTACACACGCTCACATGCCTTCTCTTTCCTAAATCCCATTCCCTCGCCCTTCTCTATCCAGACAAGTGAGAGGCATGATCTGAGTTCGAGGAGGTATTCCAGCCAGGCCAAGACAATAAAGGAGCATCTAAAGTCAGGAGGGTGAGCAGTGTGAGCCTCCCAGGCCAGGCTGAGAAACCTGGAAGGCCACTTTGGGCACCCAAGTCGAAACACAACAACCCTGCGAGGTAGGTTAGGCACTTTCTTTCAAGGCCTTTGACCTGCTACATTGAAACTCTAAAGCCAGACAGCTGTGTTCAGGCCTTATAAAAGAGGATGAGTTTCATGTTCTCAGATAGATAGATAGATATATAGATAGATAGATAGATAGATAGATAGATATAGATACACACACACACACACACACACACACTGTTACACACACTTTGATGATGAATGCTGCTTTCTTTTTTCCCCTGCAAGAGAAGGGCCCAGGCAAACTCTCCCATTCTTTCTTAATAATAATGCTTGAAGCCTCCTTGGGACAGCAGAATGTTGTTTTGATGGAATAATAACAATTTTTGAGAAAGAAAAGGCAGGCTGGCTGATGAAGGGGGAGCCTTGAGGGGGAGAGGAGGGGAAGAAAGACTATAATTGTGCTAATAAGCAGCGCAAGGAGGGCTACAATTAATATGCCACCGGAATAAAAGGGCATGTATTCTGATGATAGTGCATAATTGGGTTTAAACTGCACCCTCGGTCATGGGCTATACAGCGGCGCACTTGTGTTTATGCTTCATTTCAAATTAGCAAGAAGGAATAAATTAATGCCCACAAATGAGCAGAGCTCATCTCCAAGCAGAGGGGTAAATAGCAGTTCCTAGAGTCCTTTGGGGAAAATCAAGCGCTTTAAATCTGCTTTAAATGTAGGGGGAGGGGTATGGATGGCTGCACCATGCAATGCAGACCCTGCACTGAGCAGAGATTACAGATGACCTCCAAGATCTCTTCTGACTCCGATTCTAAGGCCAAGAGAGTTGGCCACACACATATTCACACCATTCATTTATAGTGCTGTGATTCCACTTTAAGCAGTCATGGCTTCCCCCAGAGAATTATGGGAGCTGTAGTTTGTTAATGGTGCTGAACGTTGTTTGGAGACTCCCTACTCCCCTCCAGGAGTTACAATTTCCAGAGTGCTCTAGCAATCAATCCCCCTTCACAGGGAACTCTGGGAATTGTAGGCGTCTCTTAACAACTCTCAGCACCTGAAACTGAGTCAGTGCCAGTCACATTTGTTGGCATCCATCTGTCTCTGGAAGAGTTGTGTCTGGGGAGGCAGTAAAGTCAAACCAGTGGAGAGTTACAGCGCCTGCTGTAGAGCCTAATACAGGATAGACCTTTTTGTTGCAGATGGAGTAGGTAAAGGCGTCCGGTTTTGCTGCTACAGGTGCACCATGGCGTATCTTCTCTCTACCAGTTCGTGTAGACAATATAGATGGTCTTAAGGATCTGGCAGCTTTCTATGACCCCTCTTTATCCTGCAGGACTTGTACTAACCAGTGCCTGCTTGAAACACAAGGCAAGAGCTGAGTGAGATGTTATGGGAGGGCTAAGCTGTGGGCCACAAGGCCCTTTTAAGACTCTTCACTCTTTAGGAAGCAGGCAGAGCCTGAAAGGGGCAGCACGGGATAGAAGGCGTCCACCAAGTGCCAGACCTCTTTGGAGAAAGAGATCTCCTGGGTGCTCTCCAAGGTCCTGAAATCCAGCCCCACAGCACTTTCTTGTCCTTTGTTTGTCCAAGAGTCTGCTGTACCCTGTAGGCTCGTTTGTAGTCAGGGCCGGACATCATGGCCGTTTTACAAAATGGGTTGGGCTGAGGCTACGCACAAGAAGCAGGTCTGGCTGGGCGCTCCCAAACCTCACATGTTGGAACTAGGAAACAAGTAGGCTGTATTGGGCTAGAATATCAGTTTCTGGGAATCAAAAGTGGACAGAGTTGCTGTTGCTCTCAGGTTCTCCTTGTGGCCTTCTACAAGGTATCTGAATGGCCACTGCAAGATTAGGATGCTGGACTAGATGGGCCCTTGGCCTGATCCTGAAGACAGTCTCTTCTTATGTTCTTATATGCCAAGACTGGCGCCTAAATAAGCTTATATATAGTTGTGTGTTTGTGTATGCACACACAATAAGGGTGGGAACCCTCAGGACCACATGTTGCCCTCTAGGCTTCTCTCATCTGGCCCTCTGGACTCTGCACCCTCCTTGAATATTTATGCCTGACTGGAAAATGTCCGTGAACTGTGGGCATGCCTCTTGCTTGCCTGGGATGGAGGAGAGAAAGGAGTGTGTGAATGTGTTAAGAAACCAGCCTAGTGTACAAAAGCAAACATTATATCAAGTTTTCAACTCCCTTTTGCCTCTTGGCCCCACCCACCCCTGGCATGTGGCCCTCAGGCAGAACAAGGGTCCCCACCTTAATATATTCAGATGCAAACCCATGTATACAGAGAGAGTGCATCCCTAGGAAGGAGAACAACAGCCTGCCTCCCTGGAGACAGGAGAAACCTCCCTTGCAAGAGGCTCTGTCGCCCTGGAGTGACGGCAGGGGGCCGCGTCTCCGAAGAAGCCAGCGAATCAGCTTGGTTCTCAGGGATCAGCTCTCTCTCAGGTGGCATGCTGAGACGTGGAAGAGGCAGCTTATTAATAGATGCCATGAGGCTGCTGCCTGTGAGTTTTCCATGGTTTATTTAAGAGGACCTGATGGGGAATGTGCTTCTCTCAAAACAAGCTGGGCAGGGGGGAGGAGGTGACGGATTGCAGCCTCAAGCTCTGGCAGCTAACTCTGGTTCCATTTCGCCTCCCTTGTTCTTGCTGGGAGAAGATTCCTTTGTTTTCCTCAGGCTTTCTGCCTTAAGATGGAGTTCTTTCCCACACTGCCATGTGCCCGCCTATATGTCCATAGATTAGAATAATAGAGTTATAGAGTTGGGAAAGGTAAAGGTAAAGGGACCCCTGACAGTTAAGTCCAGTTGCAAAAAACTCTGGGGTTTTGGCGCTCATCTCGCTTTACAGGCTGAGGGAGCCGGTGTTTGCCCGCTTCCGCAGACAGTTTTTCCGAGTCATGTGGCCAGCATGACTAACCCACTTCTGGTGAAGCCAGAGCAGCGCACGGAAACGCTGTTTACCTTCCCACCGGAGCGGTACCTATTTATCTACTTGCACTGTGTGCTTTAGTGCTGCTAGGTTGGCAGGAGCAGGGACCAAGCAATGCAGAAGAGCTAAAGGCTGCTTTTGAAGCATCCTGGTCTTCCATAACACCTCAGCAGTGCCACGGGTTGATAGCATCCATGCCACGCCTCATTGAGGCAGTAATTGATGCAAAAGGGGTCCAAACCAAGCACTGAGTACATATGCATGCTTCTACATCTCAGAGGTCCAATATTGGTCTATTTGCAATCCTTGTTTTGCTGATTTCATTTAATATTCTAATTTTCTGAGATTGTTAATTTGGGGTTTTCATCAGCTGTACACCATGATCATCACAATTATAACAAATAAAGGCTTGACATATCTCACTTTGCATGTCATGAGTCTATCTCATATACTAGTTTTACCTTTTAAGTTGAATTACTGAAATAAATGAACTTTTCCACGATATTCTAATTTTCTGAGTTTCACCTGTATTTGCCCATTTATGAGGCATGGAAAACAGTGGATCTAGCTGAAAAGCAGCTCATGGAGATATGCAATGACTGTTGCAATGCATCCATATTTATATGATTATTGTGTAAGCTTAGAGATGACGTGGCTGTGACCATCCTGAAGGGACCCTGCACTTCTGAATTTGTCACTACTGTTTAGGATCTCAATTTTTCCACCAGATGTCATATCGTGCCCTTACATATTTATACACCCTGCAATGCAGTATTGTAGAACAGAGGCTTCAAAAAGCAGGTCTGGGTGCTGCGCCTCAATTTCCCCACCCCGTAGCAAACACTCATCGTTTTTCACATTCTTTGTTGTCTGTTTCTATTCTTTTCTGGTCCCTGCCTTATTGAATTTTCCTGTTTCATTCCCCCCCCCCTCCTTCTGATCAGCTTGTACTTCAATGGCTTAGTGAGAATTCCCTACACACTCTCCAAAATGTCAAGGGAGATGATTTTCTTCTACGCGATTGCCAAGGCCTTCATTTGCATCCCCAAACACAGTCCGCAGACATGATCAAAGAGGAAGAGGGAAACTTTTGAAAAGGAGAAGGGAGGGTTGTGAGGGGCAGGATTAATCCTCTTTAACACAACAGATTCCCCGCCTCCACTCACTCAGTAACAGATGAAGACAACTTTAAAGCATAAGGAACAATGGAGGAAGAAAATGGAGGAAAAGACTTTGAGATTGACACTCTTCTCTGTGTCCGTTTCACACTCAAAAACCAACAGCTAGGATCAATTCGCTTCCTTGCTTTCCTTTCTCTACTCCCATCAAATCTTCCTGGGAGAGTCTAAAGTTGTTGCATAGGTTGCATAGTGACTTATTGACCCGCAGGAACAACAGGAACAAAAATCCTCCTGTTCCATCTGAAACAAAAGAGGCAGTGTGGTTCACCTTTGAGACAGACCTGATCTCCATTGTGGAGCACCTGCTTTGCTTGCAGAAGGACACAGGTTCGATTCCTGGCAGCATCTCCAGGTAGGAATGGGTACGTCCTCTGCTCCAAATCCCAGAAAGCTGCTGCCTGTCAATGTAGACAATACTGAACCAGATTGACGAACGGCCTTGCTATGGCAGCATTTTATGCTCCTGTATCTTAAGGAAAGGGCTGTGGCTCAGTGGTTAGAGCATCTGCTTTGCATGCAGAAGATTCCAAGCGCAGTGTCCAACATCTCCATTTAGAGCGTTCATGGAATGAGAGAGAATGAGGGAGATTGAACTATGCTATTATTTAAAAAGGAGGATTCTCTAATAAACTATCAGGCTTTTTTAAAAAAGAGGGAAAAAAGTCATATAGCACCTTGGAGAGCGGCTATGACTCAATAGACAAACCTGGAACCAAAATCTTGCCTAGTACACATAAGGCAGCTTAGTGTGTTCATTCACCAGACAGGACACTTACATCTGGGGGCACAGTGGTAGCCTTGTGGTCTTCTCCTGGTGCCCACAAAGCATCTGTGTGTCCTTGTCCCTCTCCCCCTAGCCCTTGGTTGGGGGAGGTGGTGAAGGTGGTTAACCTTTTCTCTCTTGCAAAGTACATAGAGCTGAAAGAGGAAGTTGGAAAATGACACTCTTTCCCACTTCCTCTTTCACCTCTGTGATTTTCAAGGCTCAAGTTAATTCTACTGAATCTGACTCCTAGCCAGGTCCCCTTGAAGTGTGCAAGCACACACTTTTTCTCTGTAGCAGGACAGAGGTGACCAGAGTCAGGGGCACCCATACAACTCACTAAAAAAATCCAATGCACCAATGGGACTAAAAAAGATTGGCGCCCCAGGGCATAAAGGCTTGGACAAAAGAATCAGGCAGATTTATGGAGGCTAATTTCCAGAAGAGCAGGTGTGTGAGTTAGCCTGTTGCAGCAAAAACAGGCAGCCTTGTGGCATCCTAAAAGACTAACAAATTTATTGCGGCATCAGTTAATGTGTCAGTGTTGAAGGTGCCTCAAGACTCGTGGTTGTTTACAAAGGATATTTCTGTTTGCTATGGGAGCTCAGTGGAACTTCCATGACCAGGGGCAGTTTATCTGGTGGGAGAAGCTACAGGGAAAACCCACTTCCCTGTTTGTAGGCTTCCCAGAGGCATCAGATTGGTCACTGCTGGAAATTGGATGCTGGGTTAGATGCTGTTTTTTTTTGGGGGGGGGGTTGCTGTAAGCTGACAGAGCTCCACTTACATTCTTAGATTTCCTACATGAGTCCCCAGTTGGAAGAATATTTCATTCTCTGAATATTTCATTCTCGTGCCTTTTTGTTAATTTAATGTCCAAGCTCGCTTGCATCAATTTTTTGAGGCCAGCACAAAAGCAAAAATAAAGGAAGGCACATCAGCTGTCCAATATAAATCAAGAAAAACAGAGGATGAAACCAGAATTGTCCACAAACTGAAACCTGCCAAAGGCCTTAGTAAACAGAAGTCTGGTGCCCACTTTGATATCATTTCAACACCAAAGGAAGGCCCTTTTATTGTCCCCAGGCCTTTTGAAAAAACCTTTTAATTTAATTTCTTCTGGTTTTGTGCTTTTAAAACTCTTTGCTCTTGTTTATAGTTTTATGATTTTTATGTTTGATGGCAGTATGTTCGGCTTCTGTTGTGAACCACGGCCTGAGAGCCAAATATGTGAGATAAAATGAAAATTCAATCAGTCAGGAGCACACCCATGAGAAGCAAAAGCTAGAGTCCAAGGATACTTTCCAGCCAGGCAAAAACACTCCGGAAGGGTATGAATAAAGCAGATGGGTATGGCTGGGGAGAGCAGGGCATGGCCAAACAGACAGATCTGGAGAACTGCACTCAGCCCTTGGGCTTGAGATTCCCTATACATGGTGTAAGGATTATAACTACAGTGGTACCTCGGGTTAATAACTTAATTCGTTCTGGAGGTCAGTTCTTAACCTGAAACTGTTCTTAACCTGAGGTACCACTTTAGCTAATGGGGCCTCCCACTGCCACTGCGGCACGATTTCTGTTCTCACCCTGAAGCAAAGTTCTTAACCCGAGGTAGTATTTCTGGGTTAGCGGAGTCTGTAACCTGAAGTGTCTGTAACCTGAAGCGCTTGTAACCCGAGGTACCACTGTACTAGATATGCAAACTGCTTTAAACGCTTGGGAAATGTTATATAAAGGCTGTTTTAGTATTTTATTCATTAGAGGCAGCTAAACTTCCCTTACCAATAAATCTAGGCTTGTTCCTTAGCCTCCTTGCTCCTTAGCCTCTTCTCCTGGAGATATACCACAAGGCAACAGAGGTTTTGGACCAGGGTTTTATTTATCCTAGATGGGACATCTTCCTAGGTTGACAAGTCCCATCTGCCCCTCACTTCCCTCTACAGCACATGCTGAAGCCGCGTTCTTGACCATTGGACCCACTATTGGTCTTGTCTGTTCAATCCACCACAGCCAGTCTTCGCATGCAAGGGAAGTCGCTAACTCCCTGAGGGTTTGAGACCTGCCAGCTACCCTACTCATAGTAAAGGTAAAGGTAAAGGGACCCCTGACCATTAGGTCCAGTTGCAGACGACTCTGGGGTCGCGGTGCTCATCTCGCTTTATTGGCCGAGGGAGCCGGCGTACAGCTTCCAGGTCATGTGGCCAGCATGACTAAGCCGCTTCTGGTGAACCAGAGCAGCACACGGAAACGTCGTTTACCTTCCCGCCAGAGCGGTACCTATTTATCTACTTGCACTTTGATGTGCTTTCGAACTGCTAGGTTGGCAGGAGCTGGGACTAAGCAATGGGAGTTCACCCCGTTGTGGGGATTCGAACCGCCAACCTTCTGATTGGCAAGTCCTAGGCTCTGTGGTTAAACCCACAGCGCCACCCGCGTCCCATACCCTACTCATAGTCTTGTCTTGTTTAGTCGTTTAGTCGTGTCTGACTCTTCGCAACCCCATGGACCAGAGCACGACAGGCACTCCTGTCTTCCACTGCCGCCCGCAGTTTGGTCAAACGCATGCTGGTAGCTTCGAGAACACTATCCAACCATCTCATCCTCTGTTGTCCCCTTCTCCTTTTGCCCTCCATCTTTCCCAACATCGGGGTCTTTTCCAGGGAGTCTTCTCTTCTCATGAGGTGGCCAAAGTATTGGAGTCTCAGCTTCAGGATCTGTCCTTCCAGTGAGCACTCAGGGCTGATTTCCTTAAGAATGGATAGATTTGATCTTCTTGCAGTCCATGGGACTTGAGTCTCCTCCAGCACCATAATTCAAAAGCATCACTTCTTCGGCGATCAGCCTTCTTTATGGTCCAGCTCTCACTTCCATACATCACTACTGGGAAAACCATAGCTTAGACGTGTTTAAATCAGAATTTAAGTTAATCATGTCCATTGATTTCAATGGGTCTGCCCTGAGTAGAGAGAACATTCTTGACAATCCAAAGGCTATCTCCACATCGGCACACACTATCCCTCTGAATACGAGTTGCTGTTGCACCCAGGTTCAGGTTTTGAGCTTCCCACGGGCATCTGGTTGGCCACTGTGGAAACAGGATACTAGATGGGCCACTGGCCTAATCCAGCTGCCAAACTCTTCTTACGTTATTTTTGCAAAGAGTTTTGTGGTTGTTGTTTTTTTAAGCAGCTTGTTTTGTTGCTGTTTCATTATAGATTTTATCTGGTGGTCCCTTCTTTGTAAAAAACAAAAAAACAAAACCCTTTCTTTTTGCAGCTTTCCATTTTGTATTATTTCTTATTTGAAATGCACCCAGCACCTTCAGGGAGCATCTGCATGGCAAATTGAGCTATGCACGCTGGTAAATAAATCAACAGGCCTAAACGATATTCCCTTTGACTGGCTCCTCTGCATTCCATCAAGAAAGCAGCAAGACCCAGACTTAGCATGGATAGGACCAGAGCAACACCCTTTTCCCTTTTGCTTTGCTTTGCTTTGTTTTTAAAATGCTTTATTTTTCGCTGGAGGGCGAGATACTTTGGGAGGACAGCCACAGGAAGTTATCTGTTATATTGATTTCTTTTTTAAAAAAATAAAAATAAAAAGTTTGCCTGGGGCCCATCTGCCATTCCCCAGTGCAAGGAAAGCAGCACGTGACAAATTTAAAAATAAAACTCCGACTGGAAACAATAATATCCCAGAGGCTCTAAAGCATATTCTGCATTTATTTATTTATTTATTTATTTATTTCGCACGGGGAGAGAAACAGCTCGTAGGTGTGTGCTTGTGGAAGGGGGGGGAAAGGGTGGCGAATAATTTCGCTGCTCTAAAAATAATCTCGGCCTGCTCGCTTTGCAGCATCCAATCAGGGAGGAAAAAAGGGGGGGAAGGTGTATACTGGTCTCTAGATATCAAGCCTAACTGAGTCTCTCTCTCTCTCTCTCTCTCTCTCTCCCTCCTGCCTCCTTTGGCTCCTCATTAGAAAATTGTTACAGAAGACGGGGAGACAAAGAGCTCATTTGCTAATGAACAAGTTGTAGACACCTTAATTATTGATGTGAGCTTGGTGGTGGCAGAGTGTGAAAGAACAAGATGGTTTCCTACTAATACAGCCCAGGCCTGAGTCTCAATAACACTGAATTTTTGGTTGCCTGCTGGCACAATGCATTTCATTCCATGCCTTCTGCTGCAGTACCGCCTCAAAAATGGCTTTAAAAGAGGATTAAACAAATTCATGGAGGGGGAGGCAGTGTTGCGTAGGGGTTAGATTGTTAGACTACAACCTGGGAGACCAGGGTTCGAATCCCCCAATCAGCTCACTGGGTGTGACCTTAGGCCAGTCGCTTTCTCTCAGACTGGCCCACCTCACAGGGTTGTTGTGGAGGATTAAATGAGAAGCGGGAGAAACCGTGTCCACCACCTTTGAGCTCTTGGGGGGGAGGTGGGATAGAAATAAACAAACAAACAGCGCTATCGCTGGCTACTAGCCATGATGCCCACATTCTACTTCCACTGCCAGAGGCGTTGTGCCTCAGAATACCAGTTAATGGGAAATCAGAAATGGGGAGAGTGTTGTTAATTCAAACCCAATGCAACAAATAAATAAAAACTGAGGGTATCACAGTATAAATCAAGAATGATCAGCTTCTGTATTCTCTAGGACCAACCTCTTCCACAGCCTCAGTCAGCTGAGCAGGAAACTCTTGATCTCAAGGTTGTGAGTTCGAGCTCCACGTTGGGCAAAAAGATTCCTGCATTGCAAGGGGCTGGACTAGGTGACCCTTGTGGTCCCTTCCAGCTCTACAATTCTATGGTTCTCTATACACTGGCCCACAGCCAGAATGGTCCAGAAATTAGGAGTGATAACTCTCCATGATAAAAAGCATCGGAAGATCCTGCTTGCGAGCTTTCCATTGGGGCATTTGGTTGTCCATGATGAGAAGAGGATGCTGGGCTGGACCAGGTGGGACGTTGTTCTGATACAGCAACCAGACTCTTCTTAGATTCTTAAAGGTAAAGGTAAAGGGATCCCTGACCATGAGGTCCAGTCGTGGCGAACTCTGGGGTTGCAGCGCTCATCTTGCTTTATTGGCCGAGGGAGCCGGCCAGCATGTGGCCAGCATGACTAAGCCGCTTCTGGTGAACCAGAGCAGCACATAGAAACGCCGTTTACCTTCCCGCCGGAGTGGTACCTATTTATCTACTTGCACTTTGATGTGCTTTCAAACTGCTAGTTGGCAGGAGCAGGGACCGAGCAACGGGAGCTCACCCCGTAGTGGGGATTCGAACCGCCAATCTTCTGATTGGCAAGTCCTAGGCTCTGTGGTTTAACTCACAGCGCCAGTTTTAAATTCAGCCACTACCCCCCAGTAAAAGAAAAAAAAGGGGGATAGATAAGGGTGCTACTTATTTACAGTCTTCTGGGCTGCTCCTCAGCCCTCCATCCCTTGGCTGCTCATCCCTGACTTGTGACTTTTCTTTCTTGTTAAGGGTGCCAGGAACTATAGTTCTGTAAGAGATCTTCTAACCACTCTTGATACCGTTTACAAACCGCTACAGTGGTATAAGAGTGCTTTAAATGTGTGTTGTGCGGATGTGACCTTACTTAACTTTTAGGGGAAAAGCCACAACTCAGCGGTAGAGCAGCTGCTCTGCATGCAGAAGCCCCCAGGTGCAATCCCCAGCATCTTCAAGGGGGGGCTGGGAATATCCCCTATATGAAACTTTGGAGAGCTGCTACCTGTCAACTGTACATGTTATGACATTCAGATACTATATTTCTTCTGCTCATCTCAAGAACTTCTTGTGGGCATAGGGCTGAGGACAAACACATATTCATAAACATAAATGGACATTATAACTCAATAACACATTATTCCCTCTGCCATTTTATTGTCACTACAACCCTGCGAGGAAGCTGAGAGGGAGCGAGTGACCTGTGATCAGTAGTCTACCCCTCACTGAGTTGCAATTCCCAACATCCTTCACAAGCTACACTCCCCAAGATTAATCTCAAAGGGTTTTTTTGGGGGGGGGGCTTTAAGTTTGTGGTGTGTGTGCAATAAACCCTTTGCAGCAGGGGTTGCGTTCCGCTGGGAAATTCTGCACAATGCAACGTGGGGTGTCGCTGTGTGTGTCTTCCAGTATTCCCTGCGATCCTTCACTAACCCAATAAAGAGTTTTGGAACGCAATTGTGATTTGCAATCAGCTGTCTCCTCTTCGGGCACCCCTGTGTGCACTTTTCACACACAAGCTGTGCTCAGTGGAAAGTGCATCAGTTGCTATGTGCTATTCTGCCTCCCTCTTCCCTCCCCTCCTGCCTTTCAATCAAAGCAAACCCCACGTGGTCTTGCAAGGGCATGCAAAATGGATGGATATATTGGAATTTATTGTTGACAGTGCCCCTTCCTCTCCTTTCCAGGAGGTCTGCAAATGGGAGGAAATATTGCAGCATTATTATTATTATTATTATTATTATTATTATTAAACTTGACCTGCTAGAATGCAACACAACACAACTGAAATGTGAGGTTATTTCCAAGGAAAAGTGTCTCCTGCAACCTTGCTCTGAAAATGCAGAGATTTGCTCAAAGATTTAATAGAGCCAAAGGTCTAGAAGGGGTGTTTTTCATCTTCTTGGTATAGTGGGATGTGAGCACTTTTGTTGTGGTTTCTCCCACAACCATTCTGGAACACGGAAAGTCAGTTGACTCCGAGTCAGACCGTTCGTCCATCTAGCTCAGAACTGTCTGCACTTGGCAGTGGCTCTTCCACTAAGTCCTGCTCACAGTAAACCCGTTGAAAATAGCAAGGACCTCATTTAGTCATGCCTGTTGATTTCAACGGGTCTACCCCAGGTAGATCTACAACTGTAATATCACAATCCTATATCCCTTTGAACTCAAGTGGGACTTCTGAGTAAGAACAAAGTGGTATTAATGTGTTATAAGAAAAAAACAACCTGCTCCCTTTCCCTTATGGGGTATTCCGGAGCCCGTATAGAGTCCTTAAATGGGTTCCTTATCGGTAGGAGAAAACAGAGGCCAACCTGAGTATATTGAGAAGCAAAGTGGATAGTAAGCCTGATCTTTATTAAAGGAAACAAACAGTTGCAACAGGGTCCCCACTCACCACCTGCAGAAGGGAGGAAAACCCTGAACAATGGTGGCAAGCCGTTATGTAGATTTTTGAAATTGCCCACCCTGTAGCCCAAGACCACCCCCTAAAACATCATACATACATCACAGAAGGAGGGGGTCTACCCCAGAAATCCTGTCTGCCAGGATACCTGATAATGGTCACTGATTGCATTACCTGAGCACCCTGGCCATTCTTTTGTGATGCTAATGCTTTAATTCCTGAATCCAGGTCACAGGCTCACCCTATTCATACACAAATATGCCCTTAAGACAGGGTTTGCAAGCAAAAAGGCAATGGGAAGGCTTTCCCCATTTGACTCCCTTACTGCAGAGGAATATTTGAGGTCATTGGGAGAGTCAAAATGGCTCCAGGAGTGCTCTCCCATACTATCACATGGTTCATATATTTAGGTATGTGTGCATTTAGGAATATTTATTCTATATTTGAGACCTTCAAATTCTTATAACACATGCAAAGCCCCAAGCTTGGATTCCCAAATTCTCAGAAGCTCAGTTCCTTGGTTCTCCAGTTGGGGGGCAGCACTCACAGTGGGTTGTCTGCGACTAAAATCCTACTCAGAGTAGACCCATAGAAACTAATGGTCCTAAATTAGGCCATGCCCATCAGTGTCTCTCTTTTTCCCCATTTTCCATGTTTTTATCGGCTATACAAAGATTGCAATTTCTTTGTAATTGTTGTAACAATATACCCGCTTCCTCCCGTCACTGGTGGTACAGATGGGCTATATGCCATTAACTTCAATGAGTCTACTCTGAGCAGGACTAGCATCAGATGCAAGCCCACTTTAATGTAAGAAGGGGGTGAGGCAGGGTGAATGCCTTTTTTTAAAGCAACAACGACCCTGCAGAGCCTGCTGGGTCAGACAGGCGGTCCTTCTAGTCCAGCACCCTGTTCTCACAGTGGCCACCCATATTATGCCTGTGGGGAACCAGCAACTGGGACCCGAGCACGAGAGCACCCTCCCTTCTTGCAGCTTCCAGCAAGTGGTATTCAGAAGCTTGACTGCCTCCAGCTGTGGGGCAGCTCTCAACCACTGCAGCTACCAGCCATCAATAACCTCACCCACCACATAGCTGTCAACCTTCCCTTTTTTGCAGGAAATTCCCTTATGTGAGTGCCTGGAGGCGGTTGGAGGATGGATGGCGGCTAACAGATTGAAGTTGAATCCTGACAAGACAGAAGTACTGTTTTTGGGGGACAGGGGGTGGGCAGGTGTGGGGGACTCCCTGGTCTTGAATGGGGTAACTGTGCCCCTGAAGGACCAGGTACACAGCCTGGGAGTCATTTTGGACTCACAGCTGTCCATGGAGGCGCAGGTCAATTCTGTGTCCAGGGTGGCTGTCTACCAACTCCACCTGGTACGCAGGCTTAGACCCTACCTGCCTGCGGCCTGTCTTGCCAGAGTGGTGCATGCTCTAGTTATCTCCCGCTTGGACTACTGCAATGTGCTCTACGTGGGGCTACCTTTGAAGGTGACCCGGAAACTGCAATTAATCCAGAATGCGGCAGCTAGACTGGTGACTGGGAGTGGCCACCGGGACCACATAACACCGGTCCTGAGAGATCTGCATTGGCTCCCAGTACGTTTCCGAGCACAATTCAAAGTGTTGGTGCTGACCTTTAAAGCCCTAAATGGCCTCGGTCCAGTATACCTGAAGGAGCGTCTCCACCCCCATCGTTCAGCCCGGACACTGAGATCCAGCACCAAGGGCCTTCTGGCGGTTCCCTCATTGAGAGAAGTGAGGTTACAGGGAACCAAGCAGAGGGCCTTCTTGGTAGTGGCGTCCGCCCCGTGGAACGCCCTCCCTTCAGATGTGAAGGAAATAAGCAGCTATCTTCTCTTTAAAAGACATCTGAAGGCAGCCCTGTTTAGGGAAGATTTTAATATTTAATGCTGTATTGTTTTTAACACTTGTTTGGAAGCCGCCCGGAGTGGGTGGGGAGGCTCGGCCAGATGGGCGGGGAATAAATAAGTTGTTGTTGTTATATTCCAGCACCGTTTCCCGCTGCTTCCCGCTGCTATGCCGGATTGTTAGGTATCCCGTAGACTGTCCCCGGGACAGGTGAGGCTGCTGCTCCCTTATTTTCAAATTTGAAAGTTGACAGCTATGACCCCCCCCCCCATGAATTCTCTTCTAAAGTTATTGGTTCAGGTGGCCAACGGCCATCACTGCCTCCTGCTGCAGACAGTTCCGCAGTTCAGCTCCACGCCCTTTTTTTGCTTTTCACCTGCACCTGAGATCTCCCAGTAAAATGATTCCTCTAATCATAGAAATGTAGAGCTGGAAGGGAACTCCACGTAGGGTCCAGAGATTGCTGCATTGCAGGGGGTTGGAATGGATGACCCACAGGATCTTTCCAACCCCACGATTCTATTCTCCTCCTCCAGCGTGTGTGTGTGTGAAATCACGGTTTCTCCTACCATTCCCCTCTCCCCGGCTTAGGCTGCTCCTTCGGCCTCTGCCTTTCCTCCCCCCTCCACCACTCCGCACGATGGTATCTCCTCCCCCTCCGCCTCGCCACCCTCCTTTCCCCTCCCAGTTGGTTCCTTCCCCCGCTCCGTCGCCTGGCAACCGGTGCGGGAGGGAGCGGCGAAAGGGAGCGGAGCGGGCCGCCATCTTAGTTCGCAAGCCAGCGGAGCCAGCGCCGGGCTGAGGAGGAGGAGGAGGAAGAGAAGACGCGGCGGCCGGGCTGGGCTGAGAGGAACGGCTGACTCTCCTCCCTTCCCTTTTGTTTTCCCGCCCCGGACACCCCTCACCCTTTTTATTTATTACTACCGTTGCTATTATTTATTAATGTGTCGTTATTAGTATCACTAATACCCGCCCCCCGTTTCCTTTAGCCCTTTTTTTTTGCCCTCCCCCTCAACGGGGGGTCGGTCGGGGGGCGCCGGGGAGGAGAAGGAGGAGGAGGCGAGGCGGAGAAGCGCCTTCCCGGCCTAGCAGAGATGCTGCCCTCCCGGCTGGCGCCCGCCTGCCTCCTCCTGGCTGCGCTGCTCTGCGGACGGGTCCGCGCTGCCCGAGGTGAGCCAGGAGGCGGAGGGGAGGGTGGGGGAGGAAAACAGCAATTAATATTGTGTGTGTGTGTGTGTGTGATGAATTTAAAAAAAGATAGGTTGGGGTGTCCAGGTCTCCAGCCACCCCACCCCACCCCGTTAGTGCCATAGGAGGATAACGCCTTAGCACTTAACTGATAGCACCTTAGGCACGGTGCTGCACTTGCCTTGCCAAGGAGACCTTCGTAACAGTGCTTGCGTTTTCCCTTTTTATTGCAGCAATGTCTATCCATATGCATATGTAGATAGACGCGTATGTGTGTTTGGGCGCGCGTTTTCTGTATACGGATAGCTACAGGTATGCGTGCTTTTATGCACGCATGTATATGTGCATATAAAGAAGATTTGCGTTGCCTTAATATAGACAGCAGTGACATTGCAATAATGATGATGATGATAATAATAATAACGTAGCATTGGTATGGAAAGGATCAATAAGGACGACGAAGATGATGCTGCTGCTTCGTTTGTTGTGCCTGCGCTGCGATTGCATTGCTCTTTAGAACCTACTGTGGGTCACTTACCGCGCTGTGCAATATCGTGATTTGCTGGCTTGTTTGTTTGATTGGTGGTGGTGGCTTATTCATGTGTTGTGTTTTGCTGTATTTGCGGTAGGAGAACCGCCTTGAAACAGTACTGGGCCCCTTTTTTTGCACATGCGATATTGTAATTATTTGTTAGCCTCATTCTGTATTCCTAATGGGAAGATGTCTGTTTAACTGTGTTGGGATGCTTATTGCAGCACACAATATGATAACAGCGGGTGGCATTTCACATTAGTCTGACTTGGAGTAGACCCGTTGAAGTTAGTGAACATGGGCAATTTAGGTTCATTAATTTCAGTGGGTCTCCTATGAGTGTACCCTGTGTGAATATCACCCAGTGTTCTTATTTATTAGATCTTGCTGCATTTTTAAAGTGCAGCTGTCTGACAGTGCATAGTATAAATATTGCATGATTTGATAATGTTATATATCTTTATTATTGCAGTATGCTTTCATAGGTGTGTATGCGTTTAAGATGGATATTCATCCTAAGCCCCATGGAAGTCAGTGCAATGTCCTTCTGAGTGGATATGTATAGGATTAGGTGTGTAATATATAATATCTGATGTAATACAGTATGTATAAATACAATGGTTGTGTGTGTGTGTATGTATGTATGTATATATATGTATGAATGTACACGTTAATATTGCACCCATTAATATAAGGATATTTTAGTATTGCTTTGTTTAGTAGTGATATAGACACTGTTGCATATTCATACTTTTATATGTAATCTTCCACAGCCGTTTAATAATAGAAATATATTAATAAAATGAATAATTTATAAAGTATATATTTAAAGTACTTAGGTTCCACTCTTCAGCCAGAAAACTATTAATACCTAATAGAGTATAGTGCTTAATATTGCATTGTTTGATAATGCAATATTTTATCCTTGTACTTATATTGTCCATTATAATACAGTGCATCATTAATAGTCCCTTTTTAACAAGGATATTATAACATTCCATTATTTAATAAATGATGTAACCCTACTGCACTACATCCCTCCTTATATTAAGAATATAGCATTGTTGTTTCATAATACACCCAATACTCCCTTTTCCATACATGCACTCACTTTCTTGTATTTTCTTTGGGGGTCAGGTTTGATTCCCTTTCCACTTCATCCCATGTCCCCCACCTCGTAGCAATACCTCCTCCCATCTAAGTAGAATACCTCCCCTCTTTTTAACATAGTACTTATGTAGGAAACACCAACATGCCATTAGCAGTAAATCCAAATGCAGGTATTTCTCCACTTGTCCATTTCACTCCCTTAAGCACATAGATAAACAAACTTCCTAAACCCACAAATACCTTTTTCATACAGACACTTGCCTGTTTCTTTTACTCTTCCCCTTTCTAAAGCACTCTCCCAGACCCCCAAACCAGCACCTTCCTACGGACAGGTTACTTACCTTATACTGCCCACCCCACTTCAGGGACACCTCTAAGTATGGCTTGGCGAACATGCATTTGTCAGCCTGTCTTTTTGAAGCTGTTTCCTGTAGCTTTCCTCTTAGGGGGCCTGTACTTCCTACATCTCTGCCCCCCCAATGTTTGCCTTCCCACTGTGCTTATTAATTATTAGTATTCTGTCCACCACCCCACGCTCTTACATCCAAATGTACTTTCTGGACCACCATTGGCCTTTCCACATTCTGTATAAAAGCTATTCTCTGCCTCCTCTGTTCCTCCCTCTCCCCTGGTTTTAAACCATCTCAGAAAGGCACATGTGTTTGAAGGACCCAGTCTCCGGACCCTGCCAAAGGAATTGTTTCCCTCCATATATCTGACTTTGGAGGTGTGGAGTCCTTCATGCAAGGGCATCTTTTGATAAGAGGTGGGGGGCTTAGGAAGATCGCTCCTCCTACCTTTTCACTCTTTTAAGAGGATACATCTTTCTAGTGTGTGGGGGCACTATTTCCCTCCTCAGGAAAGGGGATGATGGATAGCCTTCCTCACTCTGTAGTTTTACAATTTAATTGCCTGTGCCCATGAATCTATCTCTGAGGTTAAGTCCATCTATCACTCTTTTCTCCAGTGATGCCTCTTTTATACCACCCTATGCTGTCCCCTGTCCCCCTTGCATTCCTGTATGTTGAGCTCCTTTCCCCTATAGGGATTTAACAAGGCTTAATCACATCCCCAAATCATATGCTCTGTGTATGTGGATCAGAGTGCAAATGGGGAAGGAAATAGCAGTGTCCTTGGTGGTGATGGGCTTCTTATCCCTTCAAGTCTATAAGGTGCCGTATGGAACAGATGGAGGAAGCTTATGTATGGGTTCTAGAAGGTGACAGAAAGGTGCCCCCTATATATGCTGGCCTACAGGGTCTCAGAGAATGTTTACACAGTGCCTGCAGTGCCCCCCTCCCTCTTGCTTTGTTTTGCTTTGGTATAATCCCCTCCCTCCTTTTTCCAGCAGTGAGGAAAAAATTCCATAGGGCAACCTGATCATGTTGGAGATGGAAGGAAAACCTGCTTACTCCCCAGATAGAGAGACTGCCAGTGTTTTTATCTGGCGGGCGATTCTGGCTGTCCTGTGTCCTCCGCTGCCCACTTTGGCTCATAATCTGGGTTAGCAGGGAGGAATGGAATGTGGGGGGTATAATGGCACTGCTTGTGAGTGGGGGGAGGGAGTCCGCAGCAGCTCTCTGCGGGCACACACTTTCTTTGTTTTTGTCATGCAAATCATTTCTCTCACATTCCGCAAATTATTTCCCAACTAGACTTCTGTTTGTCCCTTTGATGATAAGAGACAGCGTTGTTGCTTGTGGCAAGGCAAGGTTAAACTGGACCAATCTGATGAGATTAACAATGGTGTAAATACTGTCTGTCTCTAGGCTTGCAAAAGCTCTTTCTCTGTTGAGAGTATGATTCCCTCCCCACCGCTTTCCAAGCAGCAATGGTATTTTAGATGGTGGAATTGGTTTTTTGAATAGATGCAGAGAATTGGACACCTTACTGAATCTCTGGGAACCTTAAACCGCTGCAATTTCATTGAGAGTGCTTTATGTCATTTAAAGCAAACACAATCCCTTCTCACACCTTTCTAGCTGTTTAACCTTTTGCAGCTCTTGTGTTATCGCTGGGCCTTGAGCTGGGAAGTAAGGACGCATTGCAGATTGTGTTTTTGGGATTGCAAATGTTTCTTTCCCTAAATGTGGAGCCGGAACTCCCCCCAATCATATTGTGAGATGGCTTAATTGCTGTTTAAAACGTGTGCCATTTAAAATGTTTTTATAGACATGCATTTCACTAAGTCCTACTCAGAGTAGACCCATTGAAGTTTAACTTAGTCATGTCTAAATTTCAATGGGTCTACTCAGAGTAGGACTAACATGGGACACAACCCATTTTACTTCAAACTGATTTATTTTTAAGGTGGTACAGGTGATGTTGGGGTATTTTGCTGATAAAAACTGAACCTTTCAATCATCTGTGGAAATGTTTAGTTTTCATCCCAATGGATTCACAACTGTGCTTGTCTCTTAAATTTCATTCACTGTAGCTATTTCCAGAGGGTTGGTGTGTTGCAACGTAACAACAACACAGCAAAGTCTTCTGACATCTTGAAGACATAACATGTTTATTACCATGCATGTTTTCTATTGGATCAGTGGACTCTAGTCCACAAAAGTTTATGTCACAATAAACATGTTGGTCTTTATGGTGCTTCCTGTTCTTCATATCTAAGAACATAGGAAGCTGACTAATACTGAACAAGACCACTGGTCCATCTAGCTCAGTATCCTCTTTTCCAAGCTTCCTCAAACTCTGCCCTCCAGATGTTTTTGAGACTACAATTCCCATCACCCCTGACCACTGATCCTTTTAGCTAGGGATCATGAGAATTGTAGGCCAAAAACATCTGGAGGGCCAGGTTTGAGGAAGGGCCTGCTCTATTCTGACTGGCAGCAGCTTTTCACAGTTTCAGACAAGGGCACATTTCCAGCCCCCCTTGAAGTTGCTGCAGATTGAACCTGATACATTCTGCATGCAAAGATATTACTGCACAACTGAATTATGCCTCCTTCCTTAAAAAGCAAGATTTCAGTCCCCATATTTTTGAATTAAAGGGCTTATTTTAAATAGGAACCCAAGAAGCTGCCTAATACTGAGTCAGCTCATCGTCCTTCTAGCGCAGTATTGTCTACTCTGCACTGACTGGCAGCAGCTCTCTCCAATGTTTTTGGACAAGGGGAGTTTCCCGGTCCTGTCTGTAGATGCCATTGAGGAGCGAACCTGGGACAGATGAGAAATGACCTTAGGTTGAGCATCTTATGCCAGAAGGACACACTCTAATAATGTGATATGCACATGATCATGCTTTAGTAAGGGAGTGGGGAAGTTTAGTACTGCCCCATTGCATATTGATTTATGCCATGGGTTGCCAACACAGCGCTCATGGGTGCATAATTGCCCAGAAAGGCCTTCCTTGGCACCCATGGGCTCCTGTCCTCTCATACCTCCCCTCTCTGAAATTAAACTTGAAAGAAGCGTTCCATAGTAGCCAGTGGAAAACTGTATCAAGCCTATTTTTTGGGCTAGTAAGGGTTTATTGTGGACTAGTAAACTTCTTGGATTTATTTGCAACTCTGGGACAACTGCTGTCCCCTTGGTATATTCTTAAAACAATTTTACAGCTCAGTTCTATGCAAGTTTTCACCCCTAGCAATATGCTTAGACAAATATGTAAAGATGAATGTCCTGTGATTTGCTATTAGTGTTGTATTCTGTATAGGTGAGTTGATTGAGATGAACAGTGTGTCACAAATGACTAGCAATAGGTATATGTGGGCAACTGTGCTAGAATTGTGTGCTCTTTTTGTCTGCCTTATTGCTCATCTGTAGATAATGTACCTTGAAGCTACATTGTCCTATATCTGGCTTTTTTGGTTCAAATTTCCAAAAATGTGATTTGGGAGTTATTTTGCTGTTAAAATGTAAATGTTTCTTTTCCTATGGCTGATTTTATATATACTTGAAGTAGAGCACAGTTGCTGAGTTTTTATAGCCTGACTTTAAATGTGGCCAGATGGCAGTTGCCTTTCTCAATTGGCTGTGCTATTTATTGCGAACCCGGAAGTGATGGAAGCGCTATTGCTGCAAAGGCTGCAAGGATTTTCTTTGGTGACAGTCTCTGGTTTCCCATTTAGCATAGTGTGGTTTATCACTGTTTTCATATGGCTGCCATCATCTGGAAAGGCTCTAATATTTCAGAAGGATATTTTGGAAGGGCTGTAGCTCAGTGGTAGAGCAGAAGATCCCACATTCAATCCTTGGCGTCTCCCAAGTTGCGCAGGGAGAGAACACTGCCTGAAACCCTGGAGAGCCACTGCCTGTCAGTGTAGGCAATACTGAGCCAGATGGACCAAGGCTGTGACTCGGTAGAAGGCAGTTACCTATGCTTTTCCTAGATGTCTGGTTTTGGAGGTTTACTTGGCTTATTTAAAGCCAAACAGATTAATTCATATTCTTGTATGAACGCAGGCCTTTGTTTCTATGGTCAGAGGCAATGATGCTTCTGAATACCAGTTTCTGGAAACCACAAGAGGGGAGAGAGTTCCTGTGTTCAGGTCCTGCTTGCGGGCTTCCAAAAGGGCATCTTATTGGCCTCTGTAAGAGCAGGCTAATGAACTAGATGGGCCCTTGGCCTGATCTATATTTATAACTGTTTGGGACGCAGGTGGCGCTGTGGGTTAAAGCCTCAGTGCCTAGGACTTGCCGATCGAAAGGTCGGTGGTTCGAATCCCTGCGGCAGGGTGCTCTCCCGCTGCTCGGTCCCAGCGCCTGCCAACCTAGCAGTTCGAAAGCACCTCCGGGTGCAAGTAGATAAATAGGGACCGCTTACCAGCGGGAAGGTAAACGGCGTTTCCGTGTGTGGCTCTGGCTCGCCAGATGCAGCTTTGTCACGCTGGCCACGTGACCCGGAAGTGTCTCCGGACAGCGCTGGCCCCTGGCCTCTTGAGTGAGATGGGCGCACAACCCCAGAGTCTGTCAAGACTGGCCAGTACGGGCAGGGGTACCTTTACCTTTATATTTATAACTATGTCCAGGATGCTATGGAGAGTTGGAGGCTTGAAAATGTGTGTGTTGCTTTTCAATCCTAGGAACTAACTTACACAGAACTAGCAAAGAGTTCATGGCTTCCAATCCGACAAGGAGGGGTTTTTATATTACTTTTCTTTTTACATTTTATATTAGCCTTCACTAACTTGGTGCCCTCCAGATGTTTTAGACTACCAGCCAGAGGCTGATGAATTGTCGCCCAAAATATCTGGAGAGCACCAAGTTGGAGGAGAGCCGAACATCTACCCGAGAGCTTCCATTTTCAGAATCAGTAACACTTTCCCCCTGTCTGTTGCATTGTTGAAGAATGTTGCGAAGCTGCTGGATCTAAATTACTGGCAGGGCCCTTCGTGCTTTTAAAATGGACAACGCTTCTCACTGTTTGCTGCTTTGTGGTGATGAAAGCAGCTCTACTCAGGTTTGCTTCTTTTTGTTTCTGCTCTTTCAGTCCTCCATTTGTTAGCACAGCATGAATACGGTAGGAGAATGCTTTTGTTTGGCCTGGGAAACTTCTTTCAAACTGCACGTTAAAGGGGACAATCTGAAGGGATATATATGCACAGAAATCTGTCCCCATGAGACATACAATAAAGCCAAAGCTACCTTTTGCATAGCCCAATGCAAAAATAATGTTTTCAACTCACTTGTGTCATATGGGGGTAGGAAAAATGAAGGAGACAACACTCCTCAAGCAATCACTGCCTGGTTGCCTGGCAGGGACTCTTTATTTGCTATGGGTGACTAAGTGAACAGGTCTTGGATTATTTCCATGGCTGTGTAATGAGCTTCATTTAATACCTTTGCATTAAATGATTTTTGTCTTTCAGTTACAGACATTGCAATATGAAGCATTATGGTGTGTAGAATCATAGAATTGTAGAGTTGGAAGGGACCTTGAGGATCCTATAGTTCAGGGTTTCCCAAACTTGGGAGGGGGGGGTGTCTCCAGCTGTTTTTGGACTACAATTCCCATCATCCCTGACCACTGGTTCTGCTAGCTAGGGATGATGGGTGTTGTAGTCAAAAATCAACTGGAGTCTCAAGATTGGGAGGGCCTGATCTAGTCCAACCTCCTGCAGTGTTGGAAGTTTTTGCCCAATGTGGCTGAGTATCCAATGCTAGTCCTGCTCTGAGTAGTCCAATTGAAATTTATATAAAATTTAGATCCATTAATTTCCATGGATCTGCTCCAAGTAAAAACACAGTTGCATATAATCCCAAGCTTCACCGATAACATTCATACAAAAGCAGAAGAAAGAGGGATCAGGGAGAGGTGCTTGGGATAGGATGCTTACTGGGAAAGAAGAAAATATATATCAAAATTACACCACGGGCTCATCTTACTTTCAATGGAAGGAAAATGCAGGCAAGAAAAGGAGATAAAAAGAAAAGTATTTCAAGGCAGTCAACAACATTCTTAGGCAAATATTTCTGAATAGGCTGCAAGGATGTAGCCAAGGAGGGCAGGTGCCCCTCCAATCAAGTAAATCAATAAAAATACTTAACTGAGATTCTGCTCCCCACCCCGCATAAAGCCTGCACCCCTGACATAAATCCTGCCTAAGCCAATGGTAGGCTGATCAAATGTTTCAAGTGTGTGTGTGTGTGTGTGTGTGTGTGTGTGTGTTCATGTGTTGGGGGTGGGGGAGAATTGCATGTCCTCTTTGCACAGGAACCAATTTTATCCATACCGTTCCAATTTTAGAACTTAGGTGTTCAGCTGTGTTTTTCTTTAAACATTAAGTTTTTGAGATGTATTTTTTAGAAGTTTGTTGATGGGGTGGAAGACCAGTTTCAAACTTCAGGTGCTTTAATGGGCAGTGCAAAACTTTAAAAAGTGAGTGTCACTTTATAATTCACTTCATGTTGAAATGGCTCAGCAGTGATTTATTAGATTAGGTGGAACTGTTTGCTGATTTAGCTGAATGGGCATCAGTTTCTACTTTTTAGGCTTTCTCCATCACAGACTGGGGCCAAAAGCTAGTCTGTTAGTCATGCCCAGGAAGTCATTGTGGACTATGAACACCTCCTGTGGTTTCCGCTGGTGGCTGGTTTCTTAATCTTAACCGCAAACACTTTTTACCACTTGTTTGACAGGGTGGAGGGTGGGGGGTGAGTACAAAAGCCACTAAGGTGAGTGCTGCATCCATTTGCCACACCCACTACTAGTATGTGGCTCTTGGAAGGTTGCCCTTGAAGGAATGTTGCCCTTGAATTTGAAAAGATTCCCCACCACTGACCCTTATGGGTCTTAGAAGAGCCCTTACTTTCAGTCAATAGACTAGCTTATATTATCTGCATAAATTTTGATTGCTCCATAAGGCTGACAGGTGATGGCGTTTAGAACCAGTGCCCCATCTATTCCAGCCCCTGTTCTCACAGTGGCCAACTGGGTGTACATCATTGGAAGACAACAAACAGGACCTGACTTTGTCAATGCAAAGCTTGGAAAGGCATATGGGAATGCATTGTGATGAACTAGATCAGGCAGTGCTTCTGCCTGTCCAGTAACATTGGATGGGATGCTCAGAATAGCTGTGACAGCAGAAGAAAATGCAGAGAGGTAATAATCAGTATCTCTTCGCGGGGTGGGTATAAGCTGGTCTCTTATCCATGCCCTTGTTCTCTGAGCCAAGTGTTAATAGCAGTAGGAGTCGCTTTTTAACCGACTTGGGCAGTGGCCTAATCCTGTGCGTGGAGTCAGTGATTTGATGGGTAAGTCCTTGTTCCCATAAAGCTGAGGTGTTTTTGCCCTGGCAACTAACTGCATTAAGATATTTTGGGGCAATTTTAAGCTAGTTGGGCAAAATTGGACTGTCCTAGCTTTCCTTGACTTGAGTTTGCTGCTTGTGCTAATCAAAAATCTAAAATAAAAGGGTAGAATTGTAAGTTAAAGGGGAAAGCAAGGGGGCAGGATTTTACAAAATGGGGGGGATTGTGTGTGTACCACATCCCACTTTTCAACTTAGATTGGTTCTCAGCTGATAACTAAAATCCATAATAAAAAGTTAAAATGCTAAATAAAAAGTTAAGTTATAACAGGGATACATTGGGGTGGGGGCGGTATGTATAGCAGCCTCCCAGTCACCAAAGCAGGGATAGCCAATGTGGAGTCTCCAATTGTTGTAGGACTCCAACATCTATTAGCCCCAGTCGGCATGGTCAGTTAACCGGGATGAAGGGAGTTGTAGTCCTAGGGACACCTGGAGGGTGCTGCATTGGAGGGCACCCTAGAGGATGATAAGACAGTTTGGCATAGTAGTTAGTATGCTGGGCTAGTACTGAGGTGAAGTCTCTAAGGTGTTTGGATGGCACCATGTGAGTACATTTCCAGCAGCTCCTGTAGCCAAGCTAGTGTCAAATGTATTGCTATGCTTTCCTTTGGACCACATCAGTGAGGCCGAGGGGAGGGGGTCTTGTTGTCTAGGCAGCCCCGACTCTCCAGACATACTGTCCCGGGGAGGTCACAGTGGTGCTGATAATGCACCCCTGGCCTGGAGGCACACTCCATTCAAGACAGAAGGAAGCCAACAATAACTAAGGAGACCCAAGTTCAAATCTCCCTTCTGTAATGAATCTCACTAGATGACATTGAGCCAGTTCCACGCACATAGCCTAACTCATCTCACTGTGTTACTGGTAAGAATAAAATGGTGGCTGGGAGAAGAGCCATGTATACTTTCCCTAGAGCCCCAGACTATTCTCCCCCTCCAACAAAATAGTGTGGGTGGGGGAGACTTCTCTCTGCTGGCCAGTGGTGGGAAAAGGCCAGCTTCCTTGGGAGCAAGGAGTGCAGGTAGCTGTGGAGCAGGGCTGGGTGGAAAGCTTGCCTCCTCAAGTGATGGTTTCCATCGGCTTTTGCTTCCAAGAGAAAAAATTATCAGACCTCCAGGAGGAGGTGCATGTGGATTTGGGTGGATGGGAAGGAAGGTTGACCAGCCAGTGGTAAAGGTTCTCCACAAAAAACAGGTACCCTGCCTTTGATCTGCTAAGCAAAGTGTTAACCCAGGAATAAGGGTCCAGGAATATTTGACCTTCTAAAGGAGGCAGTGGTGGAGGAAGAATGTGATAGCTTGACAGAGCAGGATCCAATTCCCGAAGCAGGATTTGCAAGCTGCTGGAGGATTATCCCTTGCATATTGACAAAAACAACCACAAGGGAGTGAAATAACATACCTTGATTGCCAGTAAAAACCAGAGAGCCATCCAGTATTTAACCTAATCAGTAAGGGTTTCACCTTTCCAAAGGAGCTGCATTAACCTTTTAAAAGAAAAAAGGGGAATAGACAAAGGCTAGTGTTGTTTTCAGTGTGCTGAGAAAAAGTTGTCATTGGATCTTAATTACAGAACATATCTGCCGGGCATGAGATGGCTTTTCCCCCCCCATTTTAATCTCAGGACTACTTTGCTAACAAAAGCTGCAGTATTTCAGCTGACATGTCATATTAAAGTTGTATTTATTATTCCTCCTGAAAAGAAACCTGTGCTGGCTACTGGAGCTGATTACTCTAAAATGCTTTGTATCTGAAAACATTTTGGAGGGGGGGGCATCATCATCAAGGCCTCACAAAGTGTATAGAAATATTTCTTCTTCTTTAATGTGGTGGTGCCTAAGTGCCCCATATTGAAAAACCTGTACCATCTTTTGACCTCCTAGAGCTTTTTCTTCACTGGTCCATTGATGTAGCATCATGTTACATTTCTTTGCAACAAGGAAAGCTCATTGGTAGAACACCTGTTTTGCATGTAGAAGGTTCCAGGTTCCATTCCTAGCATCTCCTGGTAAGGTTGAGAAAGACTGCTTCATTGAAATCTCAGAGAGCAATTGCCAGTCAGTGTATTGAACTGGCAGGACCAAATTGTCTTACTTTGCTTCCTGTGCCTTATAGGAAAGGCCATAGTTCAGTAGCTGAGCATTTGCTTTGTTTGTAGATGACCCCCAGTTCAATCTCCATCCTCTCTGGGCATGTCAGAGAATGTCCCCTATTAGAAATTCTGGCAAGCCGCTGCCAGCCAATGTGGACAGTATGGAGTCATGTGAACTAATGCCCTGATTCACGATAGGGTAGCTTCCTGTGCTCATTTGGACTTGTTAAATTCTTGTTAAATTCTCTGCCACGGGAGGTTTTCAAGAGCTCAAGCCATTTCTGAAAATGTTCAAAGATGCTTGTATTAGTGGGGTTGAGAGTTTATGAGCAGCTTCTGTGAATCCTGGCTTTATATATAAGTGCTACTTTATAGCCTTAATAGTTGCTTAATAATCATCATCTCTGCTCTTTACAGAGCACCCAGTAAAAATATAATTGTTCTTTTAAAAAATACCTGCAAACTAATATCAATATAATTTTGAGAATTATAATTATAAATTATCCAAAGGAACTGCTAACTTGGTTTCTTGTAGCTGCTAGACTTTCTGTTACACAAAAAAGGAGGAATTTAAATAATCTGTCGCTTGAGCTGTGATATAAAACCTTATGAAGCCTCACAATTGCTGGAAAGATAACCTGTAACATTTTCATGATGAAAGGCAAAGAACCAGTAGAACAATTTTATGCAAGTTAGTGGGGCTTTTTATCTTACGTTTCAAGTAGCAGTCTGCATGACCATTACCTGCACCTAAAAAAGAACTATGGTGCACCTAAATTATGTGTAGGTTTAATATACCTATATAGAATTGTACATATCATTATTGTGTATAAGCATCTCTCTGATGACTTGCTGTGTTTTTGTGTTGAAATTTTAGCAATCAAATTAAAACTAAATTTAGCTAGCAATCAATTTAAAAATAATTTTAGCTAGCAGTCAAATTAAAAATAAATTTAAAAGATCATTAGGAATTACATGTTAATAACCAGTTGAAAGGCACATTTTCAGCCTGACAAATCTTCAGCAAGAGTTGAGAAATTATAGTGATAAAAATTGTAGAAGGATCAAAAACTAGAAGGCATGTAAAACACAGGGTTATATCCAATCAAGTTATACTTGGGGTAGACACATTGAAATTAATGAACCTATGTGATCCATTTCCATTCATTTCAGTGGATCTACTCTGAGTAGGACTGATATTGGATATAACCCCACCATTCCTTCCAAGCTTATCTAATGAGGCTGGTTCAGAAGATTCTCTGGCATTAACATCTTTCTTAATATTTCTGTATTTCTTTCTCCATGAGTCATTTTGGTGGAACACCAGGTATTCTGTAAGAGATTTGTCACAAAATTTAAGTAACTGTAAAACATTTTTTAAAAAGCAATAAAAATGGCAAGAACAGCCATTTTTAAATGACCTTGCCCCTGTATACCTGAAGGAGCATCTCTATCCCTATTGTTCAGCCCAGACACTGAGGTTCAGATCCAAGAGTAATCTTGTGGTTCCCTCACTGAGAGAAATGAGGGAACTAAGCAGAGGGCTTTCTTGGCAGTAGTGCCCTCCCTGTGGAATGCCCTCCCATTTAAAAGAACTACACAACTTTTGGAAGACATCTGAAGACAACCCTGTATTGGGAAGTTTTTGATGTCTTACTATGTTTTATATGTACTGGTAGCCACTCAGAGGCCAGATGAGCAGGGTATAAATAATAAAATCATTACTATTATTATTGAGAACAACAAATCATGGCAACAAATGGATTAAACAACAACAACAACAACAACAACAACAACAACAACAACAACAAGGCAGTTGTCCCAAAGTTTCTACGTTTAAGGGCACTGTTTCTTGAACAGGGTCGATTGACTGGGCCACTGTGTAGTGAAGCTTCAAGTTTGGCAAATGCCATGTGATCAAGAAACATCTCCCCCCTCCCAGCCAAATTTCACAAATATCTAGGCATGAGGAGCAGCCTGCAATGTAAAGTTTGTACATTGCATCTTGAATGTTAGTTGGTCCGAAGTAAGAATCTGTGTTCAGCATAACTAGAAGAGCATCATCTCCCATACAAACTAACTTTGAACCTTGACCTCTGTGGGAAAGTCATTTCTCTGGATGCCCCATCTTTGATGAATTAGATATTCTGTGAGGGCCTCTTTGATTTTGGAATGGGATGACTGCTCTCTGCTGCTGCTTTTAATTGTCAGTTTCTCCTAGTGTTTTTGCTGTTACATGCTTTTCAGACGCACTAGCCTACTTCTTCATCAGTATGTACCTTAGCCTTTGTGTGACTCTGTTAGCCAGAACAGGGAAGAATGACCATCTACCAATTCACAAAAATCTTTGTTTCCTTGGTGCTTGATGGTGATCCTTACTTATCCCAGGAGGCTTTCTAAGTACAGTGGTACCTCGCAAGACGAATGCCTCGCTAGACGAAAAACGCGCAAGACGAAAGGGTTTTTCGTTTCTTGAGTTGCTTCGCAAGACGATTTTCCCCATGGGCTTGCTTCGCAAGACGAAAACGTCTTGCGGGTTTGCTTCCTTTTTCTTAAAGCCGTTTATACCCAGGGAATCCGCGCTCCGCAAGACAAAAAAATCGCAAGACGAAGCAACTCGCGGAACGAATTAATTTCGTCTTGCGAGGCACCACTGTAGTTGGTTTGTCAGCCTGCTGTACACAGTCCTCATTATTTTTGAAGAGGTGGTGAGTGCGTTTTAAAATAACCAGAACAAGGAAAGGGTACATTTTATCTTGCTCTTTTCTTGAAGTCATGTGTTCTCCCCTTTCAAATACTTATTTAAGAAGAAAGCCAGGCTTTTCATCAATTAGGGTTTTGAATCTACTTTCAATATTGTCAGCTCCAAATGAAAAGTCAATTTCAGGCTGCAGGCAGCTCATGTGTCAAGGACAATTCTTTTCCTCAGATGGATTAAATGTGAGCTTGGGTGTAACGCTGTCATAGCTTATCAGGGCACATGCAGCAGATTCTGGCAGGTCTCATGTAGGTAGGGCAGAATATTGTATTTCAAGCAAACCAACACAACTTATCCTTGCTTATGTGACAGGAGATTAGCAGTGGCTTGGCTAAGTGACTTGGTTGATGCCTTTTGAGAAAGAGATTGCTTTTAGCTCTACGTTCTTGTTAAATGTTTCAACAACCTTCGTATATGCCAGAGGGCGCTCAGGGTGGAATACGAACAGCGAAATTCTTAAGCATATTTTCAATTCAAATTTCTGTTGGGTTGCATCCAACCAAATCCTACTCATAGTAAACCTATTGAAAGTAATTGGCCTAAGTTACCTAATGGTGCTCGCGTCCATTAATTTAAATAGTTCTGTACCGAATAGTAACCTGCTGTCCTGATTTGGTTTTTCTTTCTAGGTAGCCCAGTTATCAATACTAGGTCTCTTGGAATGAAGTGTAGACATAAAAGCATTGAATTTTGGAAATTTGGTTAGTTTGTCTCATTTTCAATGACTCAGGGCACAACTTTTTCCCCCTTGCAGAAAGAGACCTGTGAAAGGCCTAGTAGAATCCTCTTCCATTTCTGCTCATCCCCAGCTGGCCTTTGGAACCTGTATGCATTCATACAAATCCAGTGGATTCAAATTCTTTAGCTGTGGTTCCTGCATTGCAGGAGGTTGGACTAGTTGACGCTTGGGGTCCCTTCCAACCCTGCATTTCTGTGATTCCTATACTGTAGCAACCTGCTTACTGCAGGAATCAGGGTCCCCATGCATGCATGCTTCACTTACACAGTCTTGCTAGTTACATGAACATGATGAAATGCAAGAAAATGTGTCAAGATCCCACGCTCTGAATTGGCCAGTGCACTGCATGCACCATGTGCCAATGCGCAGACCAAAGGCCAGCAAGGGAGAGAAATAAGAGGACTTCATTGGGCCCTTCCCACTCAGAATGTTTGACATTCAAATCAGCTAAGGACTTCTAGTTTTAATTGTAAGAATTTTGCAAAATTTTGTTAGTCTGCCGCAGCTGCTCTTGCAGAACCTCAGTCTGCTTAAAGGGCCTTTAAACATCCAGAAACAAGAGTTACTATTGTACTGTTAAATGGTTAGTTCCAACCCTGAACCCAGTGGGCAGATTGTTTAGATTTAGATGTTTAGATAAATTTATTGTCATTGTCCATATATACACAGTATACACAACAACGAAAATCAAACACCCGAGACCGGATTCACATACACATTCGCACGTATCTCCAACACTCTCATCCTATTCAGACATAATCTATTAGAACATAACATAATCCAGAATATAACATAACCTATTAGAAGCATAGCATAACCTAAAACCTATCTCATTCCTTACTGCTCACTGTATCATTGGATTAGAACTTAATAACTCTGACCTCCAGATGTAAAACTGCCCTCCTGCTAATTCCTTGCGCAAGAAGGTATGTTCATCTAAAGTTTGAAATTTGGCACCCTTACTCTTTTAAATACAGGAATAAGTTATAATTAACCTACTCTGTATTAATATCCAGATTGCATTTTAACAGGCTTTCTGTTGAAAACATCAAGAGATTAAATAATAATAATCCAATTCCAATAACACCAAAAAATCTGGTTCTTTTAAATACATTATCTGTCCTGAAAAGCACTTAATCATATTAACCTTTCTAAAAGATGATTTATTAATCAAATTGTAAGACCAAGATAAGAGTTTCTGCATAATAGAGAATTGTTCTAGTGTTCTCCTGTAGGTCTCGTCAACTAGATAATTTGTTCTGTGTGGTGGTGGGGGGAACCCTGCCACCTACAAATTTATGCAGTACTGACAAAAATAATATAATTCTTTACACATGAAAGACTTGACTCCTCTTAAATGCTTGGCTCCTGCTGTTCATGATGGGTGAAAGGGGAAATGGCATTTTTATTTCACACTTTCAAGAGTGGCTGTTGCTGTGACTCATTTCATTCATCGTGTCAGACCTTGGCTTGAGCTGATTAGGGTTCAGATAAAACCCACTCTGTGGCTGGAGTTTTCAAAAGTACAATGAGGAAGCCACGGATTAGAGTTGCTTGCATGGTCTGTCCTTTCAGCTTCATAAATTAATCCCTTTCTCCATAGTACAGGGGCTTCTGTAATGATGCCTGTGACTGTTTGTTCAGACATTATGCCAACTGTTTTTTAAATCCATGACAAACCACAGCATCTGATTCTTCCATAACCAAGGTTAAGCAGGATGTCTGAATTGAGCCAAGTGGCAGCTTGGATGCCAGACATGATAGTGGTACAGTTAAGAGCTTGTAGACCACCTGACCTGTAGTCAGGCCTACACTTTTGTATGGCACAACACCGTAACTTTCATATAACTGGTAGGTGGGTGTGTATAGAATCCTTATCTGTCACACTCCAAGAGCTCATTCAAATCCCAGAAATTTCACCTTCTCACCAAAATACTTATAAGCACCAGCAGGGTTTCTGGAGCAGCACAGTCTAAACAAACCAAGGCCATACACAGGGAATGTAGAAGCAAGGCCAAGGAAAAAAGATCCAAGGTCAATATCTCAAGGTAATCTACACAGTACAATTCAGCCAGGAGGCATAACTAGAGTTGGGTACCAGGAGCCAGAGACTGGAAGGTTCAAGGAGGAAGCCTTATATACTTGGGCCACACCCTAACCACAGCTGATGGCCCTGAAGGAGTATCATGGATTACTTATGCATGAGTAACCTGCAGATTCCTGTAGATGCTTGATGTGCTGTTGCAGGGACCTAAAACTTGTGGTGCTGTTGTAGACTGGGGTGTGGCTCCACCTCCTCATTTGATGTCATGAGGCTCTTGTTCAGGTGTTAACCCAGAGGGCCCCTCAAGGGGATCTTCAGCATTGGAGTTACGGGTCCCTGCCTGTTTCTCAGTGGTGTGAAGTTCATCCTCTGAAGCCTTCATACCCAGCACATTGTCATGGCTAGGCATAGCAGTATTCAACATAATGCAAATAAAACTTGTTTCAAAATTGCATTTAAATATTCTTTTTTGGTAACTCTATGGTGGGAGTTGAAGATGCTAAGATGTAGTAGAAGAGGCAGTATATGGCATGTTATTGGAGGTTTAAATGTAGAACGGTAGACTTCATGTTTGGTATAGGGAGCATTGCATTATGTTAAGCAGTGATAGGGAACTTTTGTAGACCTCCAATATTTGCTGGACTTCTTTTCCCATCAACTCCAGTCAGTGTGACTAGCTATCAAAGATGATGGGAGTTGTGTCCAATCACATGGAAAGCCACAGCTTCCACAAGGCCTGCTTTTAAGGCTGTAAGGCCACACATACATACACTTTGGAAGAAATCTCATTGAGCTTCTCTGTATTTAGTCTTCATCTGCAAGTTTAGGATTTTTTATATGTTGCAGTTGTATTAGAAGAAATACTGAAAGCACATCACTGTGGAGTTTGGAGTCTGGGTAGGAGTTTGGAGTGCAGGGTAGCTTCTGTAGCTTTAACATTCTGTTCATGTCCCAAAACAAGTCATATTAGGGACACCTTGTGCATTACTTAACTTGATTAAATTCCTGGTTGGCTGCTGTGATCTACATAAAAACTGAGCAATAGGGCATATCTTGTCCTGCTATCTGTGACTGACAGTCTAGGTTTACAGCAGCAATGGGGAACCAGGCCTCTCTCAGTTGGAGCTATTCCCCAGTCCACATACTTCACTGGCCCCGCTTTGCATCACGAGTGCTTTTGCCTGACTGGAATGTGTCCTTCAGCTCTAATAATAACCTCTTTCTTGGCAGGAAAGAGGACAGAGAGCTGGGTAAATGTGTGTAGAAAATAGTCCACGAGACAAAGGTAGCATTTGCATTCATTGTTCTGGCCACTTTTGCCACTGGCCCCATCCACCACTGGCCACTAGCATGTGGCTCTCAGAAGGGAATGTGGCCTTGGTTTAAATGAATGATGTAGGACAGGGCTCAGCAAACATAACATGTAACAACATCCCACTAGGTGAGCAGATATTTGAGAGGGCATGTGAAGGGCCATCTTTCCCATGGGTTCTTGGGGGGCATTCCTGCAGCTGGAGGGATGTGAGGAGGGAGACCTACTGCGTCTCCTTTTCTTGTGGCCAGAATCACAGGCCTGCTTCTTCCCTTGCCAAGCTTCAGGAATGCTCTCCATAGAGGTTCATGGTAAGAATTTCCATTTTTCTCACAAAGCTTGGGCCAGATTAGCTTTGATGCATGACTTCACACTACCAGTGTGAAAATTACTGCTGTAGGCATAATCTGGTCCCTTGGTCCCTCTTGAATGCTGGAAAAAGACACTCTGTAAACTACTTCAAAATGAATCATCTTTGTTGTCAAATTGCTGCTTCATGGGGGCCTTTTCCTGGTGAACATGGTGTCCCTAAATGGAAGTATAGCATCGGAACATTACATTATATCTAACGTAGAGCCATTGAAATTAATGGAAATGGCTAATTTGGGTTGAATCTGTGTAGGTAGGGCTTAACTGGGTACAATCTGTTACACTTTTAAATAAATACATTTTTTTTCTTGATATATTATTCACCTTGCTTTTCTCTCTCTGTCTTAGTTAACAAGCACAAACCGTGGATTGAAACAACTTACCATGGCATAGTTACAGAAAACGACAACACAGTACTGTTGGATCCCCCATTAATAGCACTGGATAAGGATGCACCTCTCCGTTTTGCAGGTACGGGCATCTTGGTATTTTATTGTTAACTGTTGCGTGTCTTTTGAAAGTTTGAGAAATTTGGGCCAGAAGTCACTCATGTAAGGTGGCAATTCACTCATTAGACTAAAGTCTAATGTGCTGTTATGCCAAACCAATGATTCCAAATGATTGGACAGAGCTGGAGAGATAACCAATACAGTCTTCGACAGGGACAAGTACAAAAATCCACACCCAGGAATGAGGGAAAACACAAGGTTGTATCTGACTTAAGTTGTACACAGAGTAGACACACTGAAAGTAACAGACCCAAATTAGACTGTTAAATTCAGTGGGGCTACTTTGAGTAGAACTAGCATTAGATACAAACCACAGTTTGCCTGTGCAAGGTAGGGCAACCTGGTTAATAAGTAGCACTTCTGAGAAGAACATCTAAACTAGATTTGAGAAAGTTATGTCTATGGTCTACTGCAGAAGTGTTGGATTTAATAGATTCAGGATTGCATTAATTGAAATGAAAGATTGAAGAAATAATATGTCTTCTGTTCTCTGGATGCATGTTTCAGAATAGTTCCACTTTATTTAGACAAGATTCAACATGTAGCTAAAATTACAAGAGGCTTCTGGCATTTTGAAGACCTAACAGGTCTATTATGGCATAAGCTTTTCTCAGTGAGAGTCCACATCCTAAAACAAGTCTGATGTCGCCTCTGTTCCATGACGGCATATGCCATAATAAAACCCTTTAATCTTTAAAAGTGCCACAGGGTTCTGTGCTGCTTTGGATGCGATATCCAGTGATTATTTGTTAACAAGTCAGGATCTGTGCCAGTGAAGTCTGTTGCAGCTAAAGCAACAAATGTGGTTTCCCTTCTGGAACTGTATAGCTACTACCAGTGTGCCAATGCAAGAAGAAACAACAATCATGCAGAGAGAGAGAGAGAGCTGACACTAATTGTGCAGAGGGGAGCAGTGTTAGAAATTAGCCAGGCGTGTTTTATGACTGGAGTGGGTCCGATTGCAACCATGTGGAGATCTCTGGATGCCAGGTTGGCAACTGACATCTCCATCTGGCTGGACCCTCCAGCTTTCTTTAAGCAGGTAAGCAGAAGAGTGTATTTATTGCATTTATATCCCACCTTTTCTTCCAAGGAACACATGGCTCGCCCCCTCCTCAGTTAATCCCTACAACGGCCCTGTGAGGTAGGTTAAGGGGCTGTGACTGGCCCAAGGTCACCCAGTGAGCTTCATGACCGAGTGGGGATTTGAACCCTGATCTCCTAGGTCCTAGTCTGACACTCTTAACCATTCTACCACACTGGCTTTCTAGAGTACTTCTGCTGTGGAGGAACTATGTACTGTAAATTAAGTAGGTAAATATATATGGGGAAAGCAAAATGTCACCTAGAGGAGGATCTGAAATATTTTCCTAAAAGCTTGAATTTGTTTTATTCTGTATTGTTTGATTTGATGTGTTGTAAACCACTGAGATTTTGTTCTTACAATATAAAGCCGTATAGAAATGAAATTAATAATAATAACAACAAACACCACACTGGGGGGAGGGGGGAATGATAGCAAATATATCATTGTGGTGGTGCCATTTGGCGATTAACTTCTATATCGGTGAGTTTTGAACACTGGAGGGGAGAAGAACATTCACCATAATTGTTGTAGGAACTTGAACAGCATTTAGACAATGGATGAAGCAGCTGTTGGGAGTTCTTTTTGAAAAGAAAAACTGGACACACATCATTATGTACAGGGAAGGGGGCTGTACTGTGTTGAGGTTAAGCAGCTGGACTGGATAACTACCAAATATCTGCAAGACCTCCTTCTTCCCAACAGACCCTCAGAAATTTGGGGTGGATGCCCAGGAGAGGGCACTCCCTGTGGCACTTCCTAGGTTGTGCAATTACTTACCTCCACGGAGGGGCATCTAGCACCATTATATAGTTTCTGTCAAATGCTGAAGACGCATCTCTTTACCCTGGACACCTGAGATATATAGATTTACAAGACCCAGCCTATTCCCTTGACTAATTTGTTTTAAACTGTTTTTAATACTGAATTTTAAATTGTTGTAGCCTGCCCTGGGATCTCATGGTGAAGGGCAATTAAGAAATTGAACAGTTCCAACCTGTGGACAATTTCTTCTGCTACTACTTTGTTTTGCTAGGTTGTTACCATCATCAGCAACTTGCTTTAAAGTCTACTTTAGTCAATAAAGGGATTAAAAAACACATCCCACAGGTTGCCCCTTGATTGATCAGACATAAGGAGATTATGTGTAGGAGACCATTTGGTGTCAAGTCTATTCCTTGCTATTAACAAAAGCTTTTAATTAGTGGTTTGTCTGAATAAACCTTTTGCTAAGTAAAATCTTTTACAGGACCAAGTCCCTGATTGGGAAACCAGTCTGGCAGTATTCACAACCAGCCAAAATGTTAAGATAGCAAGTTCATTGCATTTATCATGTCTATATCCTGACCCGTACAAACCTGCCACACTTTGGTTTTTAAACACACATCAGTCTGTTCTATTGAGAGCATGGGCTTTATTGTAGAGATTAAAGGGGTGGGGGGTGGGATTGTTTTGATTAGTTTGTTCAGCTCCAGGAACAGTTTGCAGTCCAATTTTCCTTATTGTTTCAACGTTTTCTATGCTTCTTGCTTCAGAAGGAGAGCTAAGGGTTGGGCATAGCTGCCCTGTCCAAGACCCTTTTATCTGTAGTTACAAATAACTGAATCTGAGACTTAGAATAGAATCATAGAATCATAGAGTTGGAAGAGACCACAAGGGCCATCAAGTCCAACCCCCTGCCAAGCAGGACTTAGGCAGACAAATCATGTCCTTATTGTAGCTTAGCAGTAGAGCACCTGCTTTGCATGTAGAAGGTCCCGGGTTCAATCTCTGGCATCTCCAGGTAGGGCTGGGAGAGAACCCAGTCTGAAACCCCAGAAAACCGCTACCAGTTATTGTGTACCATACTGAGCTAGGTGAACCAGTGGGCCTGATTCAGTATAAGGCAGCTTCCTTTGTTCCTAGGACATGAGGGTGTAAGACAGGCCTGCTGGACCAGGCTAGTGGACCATCTAGTCCATCATCCTGTACTTATAGTGGCCAACAAGATGCCTGTGGGAAGCCTGCAAGCTGAATATACATGCAGCAGCAGCACTCCTATCCACCTTTGATTCCCATCAACTGGTATTCTGGGGCATGATTCTCCTGTATAATGCACTGAACTACTGAGTAAATAAGGGGTGCAGTGATCTCTCAAGTAAACTTGGAAGTTGTTGGACTCCAACTCCCATCAGCCCCAGCCAGCATGGCCCAGTGATCAGGGATGATGGGAGTTGTAGTCAAGGAACATCTCAAAGCTCACATGTTCCTCTACCTATATCCCACAGTTAAAAAAAAATATGTTCCCATGGGTGCGGTGAACATAAGAAGAGCCCTGTGGCTCTGGGGCAGACCAAAGTCACATCTAGTCCAGCGTCCTGTTCTCACAGTGGCCATGCATAAGAAGTCCAAACAACAGCACTCTCCTCATTTGCGATTCTCAGCAACCGTAATGAGATAAGCTGTTCTCTTCTGTCTCAAATCTGAGAGAGAGATAAAAACTCTGGAGTTAAACAGAAGCTTTAATATAGTGTGTGTGCATAGCTTGCTTACTTCCAAGAAGAAGTAAATACTTTAGGTTGTGTCCCATTTAAATGAATGGACCTAAAGTTCATCATGTCCATTAAATACATTGGATCTGCTCTTGAGTAGGACTAGCATTGCCTATAACCTTTTCCCCCAGCTATTTTTCCACACTGTCCTATATTAACAGTGGTGTGTTAAAAGTAGGAATTTGCCATTGTGCACGATTTAAGTCTCCATTTTAAGGGACGTGCTTGCATACAGGATATAAAAGTCCGCATGCAGCATGTCTAAGCATTGTGGATTCGTCTTTTAAAAAATAACCCACAAAATTTAAGCCTTCTGTCAGTATTCCTTCCTCTCTCCTCACTTGCAGTTTATAGGAAGCTCATGTTCCGGTGAGCGATTGCTGATGTCTGCATCTCTCCTGGCTGTGCTCCAGCCCTTGTTTGTTTAGAGCAGTGAGCGGTGCTGCCATCCGGGCTGCAGCTGGCGAAATGTGTAGTATGGGAGTTTAATTGATAGGCAAAGAGAGGAAGCAAACAGCCCTGCTTGAGTCAGTGATCAGAGAGGGGCGTTGGCCTTGTCAGTTCCAATTAACAGATAGGAATGGATAATTTCCTGTAACTAGGTTTGCTGGCTAATTTGTAAATTGGTAATATTGGGCTTAGGGCAGGGCAGGGAGAGCTTTTGACATCACTCAAGCAGGAATGTTAGGAGGAATCTGCCTTGGTATAAAGGTTTGGTATACGTGTTTCTTATATATTGTGGCATTTTATGTATTGTAATTTTGCTGTTATTTTCATTGATTATAATAAATGATTCATTGCAATCGTTGAGAGTGAATTTCTGTTTAATACTACTTGCTGATATTTTGAGAGTTAATTTTAAAGTACAGTATACAGTAGTTATATTCTAATGGATTATTGAATATTACTTGGTAGAAGTCATTTATTTTAAGTCATATATTTTATTATGGCTTATTTCTACTGAATTGCAGTGTGATAAGATGTGTGATCTTTGTTGTATGTTTTGTTATTTCTTCAGCTGGTAAACCGCCTTGTAAACCTAGAAAGGTGGTACAGTATACAAATTAAAAGTGAAATGAAAATTAAATGAAACAAAAACTTGAATTATTGGGCCTGTGGTTTCAAATTGGGTTTTTCTTTCCAGCTGTCATTTGTTTTCATCTGTGTACGGATGAGGTTGGAGTGCAGATGGAACAGACTAGTTTTTGAAGAGTAGACAGTTATTTGTGTCCACCCCAGAACCTTGGAACTGTCACGTTTAGGATAGATAGGTGTGGGGCTGTCCTCTGCCACTACTAAACAGTGGGGGGTGGTCCATTAAGATGAATATGGCACTGCCCTCAGCCAGCCCCTGCCTGTCTTCTTGCTTACAACCAGCCTAGGGATTGGTCCAGCCTGTCAGCTTCCTCTACCTTAGCCTCAGTGTTGCTCTTTGGTAGAATTCAGCAGGGAGGAGGATGGGGGGAAATATAGAATTATTTGCCGTTGCCTGGCTGCTTTCTGGCCTACCAGTCCCGTGGGTGCCACTGTTGAGCAGACAAATAATGGTCAGCAAGCTTCCTTAAAGGGCATCTTCTCCATCTCTGAAGGTAGAAAGAACTATAGTGTAGAATGCCGCTACCATAGGAGGGTATCACTTACCTCTGAGAAGGGGAAGAAGGACCATAGCTCTGTGGTACATCACCCTGCTTTGCAAGAGAAGGTTCCAGGTCCAGCCTCCACAGCATCTCCAATTCATTGGATCAGGTCAATTAGAGTGGATAATTAGGGACCAGATTGGCCAGTAGTCTTATCTGGTATTAAGTGCCTTTGTTTGAGTGGGAAGGCACTACAGAGGTGCAAAACTAGAGCACTCTGTGGAAGACCTTTGCTTGAGGTCACATCACTTCCAATTATGTGTACCTGCGAGGAATATACCTGCATGACTGCAGTTCATCAAAAGTGTAGCTGTTTCTAATGGAGGGCACTGTCCATTGGTTGGAGAACCCAGAATCTGCTCCAGTCTTGACCTTCCAGTTTTCTTGATTGTAGGTAAATCCAATGCTGACTGCTGTATTTCAGCATTGTTTTAAGAAGCTGTATTTTCTGGTTCCCTGGTTGATGTTTTTAAACAGTGACTTGACTGTGCAACTCTGGCAGAAACATTATACCCATTAATTGTGCCCTGGAAATCTGGAGCACATATTGAAACTGTGACCTCTTGTCTGTTCAATTATTAGAATATGCAGAACAGTCCCCAAAACACTCCTTTTGGCCAGATTATGGGTGTTGTTTTTTAAGACTCCCTAGTGTGCTCAGAAATGTTTGTTTGGGTGAAATTCCTGGCCTTTCTGTAAAACAGCGAGTGGCCAAATGAGTGCCATACTTCAAAGCCCAATTAGTGACATGCTTGGAATTTGTCTGGCTAAATACTTGTTTCTGTTCTCCCTCTCCCCAGGGTCGATGTAGAACAGGGTAACTGAGTTGAATTCAAATAAATATTTCTATTTCAAGTACTCCAGGCCGTAAATTTCAAATATTTGCCTGTTAATTTTGCTTTGCTCATGTGCTTCACATGAAAGTGGAGATTGGCCAGTGTGGAAAAAGAAAAAAAAAGTTTCTCAGTGCATCTTGAGCACTGCAGTCAATGTTTGGAGAATCAAGGAGTGTTCCTGGATAGATTAGTTCTGACAGAGGGATGCCAAGAAGGGTGATGCTCGAATCGCCTCATGGCAAAGGTTGGCATTGACTGGCATTGACAAAGGAGTTTAAGAGACCAATTAAAGTGGCTAAGAGCTGTGCAGTCTTTTTATTTTCAAAAGCCAGCCCAGGCAACTGTGTCACATTAACACACTTCTTGTCTGTCTCTCCCCCCTCCTCCTCCCCACCCCGCTTCGCTGTTGGGCTTCTTGCCATCATCATGCCGTCCTGCAGCCATAGACTAGGCTCTTAATGTTTTCATGGGAATGCTTGCTTCAAGAAAGCATAGTGTTTTTGAAGGAAAAGCAACAGAGTGTATTGTGGCACCTTTTTAAAGGCGTAACAAAATTTTATTATGACATAATCTTTTCATTGGACCTAATACAGGAGAAAATCATTCAGGTGGAAGTTGAGCGGCAAGGAGATGTAAAAATTGCAAACAGCAATCAATAAGAACTTTAAATGTAAATTAAATAGTGAAATCCGTTACAGTAGCAGATTGGTGATAATACGATCCTCTCACCAGTGCTGAGTAAATTAACATCTTTAGTGGAACAGGAAACTATTCACAAGCAGTTATTGATAAAGAAGAATACAATGTGAAATAGCTGAACTGCAGTTCATCAAGAAGTTCATAACTGCTTGAGTTAATCAGCTTACCAGTGCCAAATATCTGTGCTGTCTAGTACTGTTTCTTGTTGATGGTGATAATGCAGTCATCTCTGCAATGCTCAATAAAATGTCACCAGTCTGCCATTTCATGACTAGTCATGAAAGTTTATGCCATAACACAGCTTGTCCTTAAGATAGCAAAAGACAGTTGATTTTTGCTGCAAGAAGCTAAGACAGCTACCATTCCCTCTGGAAATTGTTCTTAAAACTCATTCCTGTGCCAGAACTACCGTATTTTTTGCCCTATAGGGCGCACCGGCCCATAGGGCACACTTAGTTTTTTTTTGGGGGGGGGAATAAAGAAAAAAAATATCCCCCCCCCGGCGTGGGACTGGGGCTGGGGAAGCCCGAGCCCCCAGAACAGGCTGCTATCCGCAAGCCTTGGGAGCCTGGCGGGAACTCCCATGGGCTCCCAAGGCTTGCGGATATCTTCCCGAAGCCCGGGGCACGCTGCTTAGCACACCCCAGGCTTCGGGATGCAGGCTGCTATCCGCAAGCCTAGGGAGCCTACCGGGAACTCTTGTGCTCAGGTCCTGCTTGCAGGCTTCCAATGGGGCATCTGTTGGTACCCACAAAACCTTTAGATAACAGGCATGTATAACTTCTTAAATGAGTGAACATTTTTTAAAGTGAAGTGCATTGCTACTTCTGCTGCACAGACTCACTTGCATTTGGAAAGCAGAAGGCTTAATGGGCTGGTGGAGCTGTGACAAGTGCATGGGTACCGCTTATCTTTCCACAACCCTTTCTGGCAGCAGCAGGTGCACAGCCTGGTGGCCTGCTGAGCTAGAGATGCAGGCAGCCATGGTTCAACATTCAGCAAACGCTTTGGCAGCCCACTTTGCACCCTGCCGAGCTTTCTCTGCAGCCATGCCTTCCTAATGCTTGTTGGGCAAGACCTGACACATTTGTTCCCCATGGTGTGGTTTGCCGACCTCTAGCATAACAGACAGCAAGAGATGACTGCATAGTGTGTCTGACTAGATAGACCAGGAGCGGGGAAGGTACATAATTCCCAAGGGTAGAGCATCTGCTTTGCATGCAAAAGACCCAGGTTCAATTCTTTGGCTGGGAGAGACCCCTTCTTGAAATCCTGGAAAGATGCTGCCTGTTTGTAGACAACAAAGAGCCACAATAGACAAACCAACTCAGTATAAGGCAGCTTCCTTTGTTTCTATGAGGTTATATTTCTAATCTCCAGCCTGTGAGCCAACTTTTACCTACCATGCTGTTCCTGGAAAATCACACCCATTTCCTCTGCCCTGCCTCATTCCTTACCTATACACCTCCAGTTTTTCTTTCTTAGTCTGCTGGTGTTGGATGCCCTGCCTTTGTACCTTCCCTGTGTCCCAGAATTGCTTTCAGAGTCCTCCATCTGCCCCCTTGTGGGATTCTCCCCCCCCCCCCTTTGTGGGATTCTTAATCCCAGGCAAACTGACAGCTTCAGCTTCCCTCACAGAAGTCTAACTGCAGAATGTTTAGCACCTGGGCTGCTGCACATCCTGCACTGCCACATCAGCTCAACCAGTCAAGTGTTGAAGGCTTCCCTGCTACAAGTGCATATGATATTGATACAATAGGCAATGTATTGGGGTGGCTGTGGGACTTGGTCCTAGGTAAGTTGGCATAGGATGGCAACCTAGATCTCTTGTAAATATAGATATAGTTCAGAACAAGTATGTAAACTGCAAAGTACTGGAAGAAGGAAATGAGTGATGTTGAAAATGTGTTAACGTGAAATGGCATCTTTGGTGTCTCTGAACTTGAAAGAAAGGAGTAAGGTGAAGATCTGGTTCTGACCATTTATTCTGATTTTTTAAAAAATAGAAATGTTCGAAGGTTTTCTGTGTAAATGTCTACATCTTTGACCTTTTCCTTATTTGCTCCCTTTTCAGTCTTTCCTGTATTACTGACTTGGGTTTATCTTTTCTCCCTTTAGAGAGTTTTGAGGTGACAGTCACCAAAGAAGGTGATAAAGGGTTCTTTCTATCCCCCTTTTATGAATATTAACCCACTAACTTTGGTTATGAAATGGGGAATCAGCACTTAAACAGAAGATCCTGTCATGCTCTTTGACCCCATTTTATTATCCCAGTTTTTTCCTCCCTGACCCCACCACCCTCAAAATATATTGATAGAAAAATGTTATGTAACCAACCCTTGGCTAGAAATATCGGTAAATCAGACATCCATTTGAACTGTGCAGTTTAATACCTAGGCTGTGTATAGTTCTGGTAAATGTGTTTTCTGACCGTTTTCTCTAATAGTTTCCCTTTCTGGGGGTGTTCTAGTCATATACTGAAACAAAACTTTTGCCAACTGAAGCAATGAATTGTATACTGCATACCAGCAATTCATGGTATAGATTGTTGGTCACTTTGTATACAACTAAGCTGGATACAACTAAGCTGGACTTAGTTGTAGCCCATGCAGGTATAATATTCGTAATCTTGGAGATGGAGATACCCACAAACATGTTTATTCTTTCAGCCTCCCTTGCCTTCCAGCTTTCCTTCCCTTTTCAGAGCTAACCATGGTGCTTGGTTACATCTGTACTGAAGCAACAATGGTTAGTTTCAAAGTGGTATAACCACTGTAGGCTTGCACACTCTAGTTTGAAACTTAACTGTGCTTGTAGTATTAGTGGAGATGTAACTCTGTGCTATGGTTAGCTCTGAAAAGGAGAGAGAGAGAGACGGCAGTTATGTGCAAGAAGAAAGTCGAGGGGAAAGAGAGTGTGAGCAGGTGGGGTATCCTGAATCTCACAACCGTAGGCACAACAGTAGAAATAGTTTGTCCTTGCACTGGGCCTATATCACTCTCTCCTATTTATGTTATGGTTTAGGGCTGAACCACAAAGTAAGAGTATAGAGGACAGTTCTAAGTTAGTAGGTTGAAATGGATGCCTGAAAAAGTTGGTATTTCTACCTTTTCTCATTCAGTAGTTCATTCTGATTCCCTGACTTTTTTTTTTTAAACACCAGGTACATTGCACAGGAAGACTTTGTCCTTTTGATCAATTGACAGAATTTATGTTAATTGTGGTGCTGAATCTTCTACATATCTTGAAGCTTTTCTTTCCATCTTTTCCCCCTGTTCCCTCTCCCGACTTTGTAACGGCGCATTATAACCTCCTGCTCTGGTCAAAATCCAGCAAAGCTGCCCAGCTATTTCCCAGTAGCTTGGCATAGAAGATATCTCCCCCACCCTGTGGCCTTGGCTGTTCGCTCCCCTAAGATCTCTTACTCTTTTGCCCTAGAGTGCATCTCAAGTACTCCTGTGAAATGCCTGTCTACATCTCTCTTTCTCTCTCTTTTTGTATTCCTGCATGAATGGATGCAAAGTAAAAAAAACCAGTTGCTTGGAAAGCAAAATGTATGCCTTTTTATTTTTATTTTAAAAACAAAGTTCCCGGAACTCACCCATCTTTAAAAGCACAGTTGCCTCTTTGCTTTGTCCACAGACCCTCACAAACCCCTGGCTGCACACACATACAATTGCATTTAAAAAGCAAAACAAAAAAAACCCACCCCGCTGTTTCATGCTTTGTTACCTGGAAATGCTAACTGGAGTTACTTTGAATCTCATAGGTGAGATTTGTGGGTTTAAAATCCATGGCCAAAATGTCCCTTTTGAAGCGGTGGTGGTGGATAAATCCACTGGGGAGGGGATGATCCGATCCAAAGAGAAACTGGACTGTGAGCTGCAGAAGGACTACACATTCACCATCCAGGCCTATGATTGTGGGAAGGGCCCAGACGGAGCAAATATGAAGAAATCCCACAAGTAAGTACAGCGTGGGAGAGAGGGAGGTGGGAGGCTCTGATTTAGGCATCTTTTTCCCTCCTGACAGGATGCGGTTTCTTCTTCTTTGTAGTCTGCCCTTGAATGAATGAATTAAAACCGGCTGGCGACAGTGATAGATGCTCAATGGGTGGTCTTGGTACCAGAAGTGTTCCCAGCTGCACCCGGACCCTCAGTTGCATTGATCTGCCCATACATTACCTGCTTGATTAAAATCATTCTGCCACATTCATAAGCTGCCTGTTTGCCAGTGCATTCAAGGCCGTTTGCAGTCGTAAACAATGATTTGGGTTTTAATAATAAACGTGGGGTAGGAGGGAAAGAGGTAAATAAAGGTATGTCAGTGGTAGAGTATCTGCTTTGCATGCAGAAGGTCCCGCCCCAGCATCTCCTGATAGGGCTTAGGTAGAGACACTCTGTCTGAAACCCTAGAGAGCTGCTGCCAGTCAGTATGGACTGTACCAGGCTTCCTCAACCTCAGCCCTCCAGGTGTTTTGAGACTACAATTCCCTGACCACTGGTCCTGCTAGCTGGGCATCATGGGAGTCGTAGGCCAAAAGCATCTGGAGATTGAGGAAGCCTGGATTATACTATACCCTCCAACATTCCTCGAATGAAAATAGGGACAGTCTATTCTGCATTGTTATCACTGCTTGAGCATTGACAAAAGTTATTAGAGATTTTCTTTTCCCCTCAGGCTTCCCTAAATGCAATGCATAAATTCAAAGATTTCTGTGCCTAAAATACGGCAGTTCTGTGTGTTTCCTCTAATAGATGAAACCAGTTGTTCCATCAAGCTCAGTATTGTCTACACTGACTGGCAGAGGCTCTTACAGGTTTCAGGCAAGGGAGTCTTTTCCAGCACTATCTGGAAATTCCAGGGATTGATCCTTCCTTGGGACCTTCTGTATGCAAAGTGGGATCTCTATCACTAGGCTATCCCAAGGCCTTTCCCAAATGCCTATCACTAGGCCTTTCCCAAATGCCTTCCCAAAAACTGGTACTCTGTCATACCTTGGGTTGCGCGTTTTCGAGTTACGGACACACCAAAACCCGGAAGTACTGGAACAGGTTACTTCTGGGTTTTGGCGCATGCGCAGAAGCGCCGAATTGCATCACGTGTGTGCGCAGACGTGGCGCTGTGGGTTGCGAACGTGCCTCCCGCACGGATCATGTTTGCAACGTGAGGTTCCACTGTATTGCATCACTTTGCATTCTTTTTTAAAAATAGAACTTTTATTGAGTTTCAGGACAAACACAGAAAATATACAGAATAAAAACCGTACTGTATTCAGAACTCAAAAACATTGGTTCCCCTTCCCACCCGGAACCCACCGACCCTCCTCCCACCTCTTCCCTAGAGAGCTTAATGTCATCAGCGCACCCAAAGCCTCTTCATAGTACTTGGTTACAGCAGGACCAGACAGATTAAAGGGATTCAGTACATACACCTGTCATGCCTAAAAGAGCCAGATGCGTATTGGGTTGGAACAAGGTTTAGATCTCTAAATCCGTAGTCATATCCCATTCTCTAAAATGTACCTCTTGAATTTGCTCCTGTGCATATCTTCTACAGCTTGGGCAGGGTGCTGCTGCTGACACCCAGCTGCTCTCCAGCCTCTTAACATGGTCCAGAAGGCTTTGGTTGATGGGCAGCCTTCTGGACCAAGAATGGAATGGTTGAATGAAAGCAGAGGTGCTCTTCTCCAATACACAGAAGTGGGCCCTGATGCTGAAGACCCTTTAATATGTTGTATGGAACAGGCCCGTCCTGGGTGTGCAGTATGTATACATAGGGTCCCATTTTTTCCACGGCATGCAAAAATTCCCTCCCTCTCCAGCACACAGCAGTCTTTATACACACTGTTCTCTTTCACATGTCCGCAAAGCCGGCCAAAAGCATTTGTTCATTGATGGGAAATAAAACAGTGGGTTCAAGGAATCTAAAATATGTAGTGGATCTTTTTGTACACTACTTAGGCTCCCGTTGAAAAGAAAACTCTTATGCGAATGAGACTGATGCTCTGTATATCATAACTTCAGTGGCTAGAATGCTTTATGCAAAGGCATGGGGTGGAAAACGGAAGCCTAATAAACTATAATAAAGCATGGGAGCAGGTAAATATTGGTAAGCTAACAGGTATGCCTATGGGGGTAGAGAAGTTGAGAGAGAGAATAATCCATGGAACCAAGTAACTTAATATCTCAAAAGAGAGGTGGGAATTTCAGGACAGGGAATTGATTACATGTGTTTATGAGGACATAAAATTGATACAAATGAGGAAAAGTCAAAAGCTTTAAACAGCATGAATAACAAGTCAGTCATCAGCCCCAGGTATCCTTTTTTAACTCTTATATTTATTCTAACTCTGTAATAGTAAAATTATTTAATTCTATGCAAGTTTTGAAATTAAAGGCTTTAAATATTGATGTTCGATTGTATGAAATAATCATGTTTATTTATTTTTAAAATGAAACTGGTGCTCCAGACAGTGCTTGCATTTCCAAAGCTCCATCCCCTATTGATTTATTCTGTGTTTTGCTTACTGATAAGGGTCACACGTTTTTGTAATAACTTTTGAGTACAAGAGGTAGTCTCAGATATTCTTTATAGGTTTTCCTATTAAATATAAGCTATTGTAGTCATCTTTATGGTGGCAAATTTTCATGCCTTTAAGAAATGAGCTCACTTGGCCTTTACTTCAATAAATCTTGAGTTGTAATAAAAGCTATCAAATCTGGCTGACCAGGCCAATTGCCCTGTCTTTATTCAGTTCCCATGATTCATTAGATGCCATTTATAGTAGGGGAAATAAATGACCGGCACCACATTTGCAAAGCCTGAGACATGAGAGTAGCTTTGGATGTTCCATGGAGGGACAGTGAGTGCTTTGCAAACCCTATTCTTCTTTATCTCTGTTTAATGTGCTTTAGAGATGCAAGGCATTACTTGTTCCTTTGCCCCATTGTGCCTTCTTGATACTGCTCCGTTGCTTGCTGCATGTAACTCCTAGGTGCTTGAAGCTGAAAACTCCAGACAGCTGTGTTGCTCGTGCTCTGACGGGGAAATGATAGCATTCCATCTGTGTCCTCCTCCCTAGTACAGAGGTAGTCCAACATTGTGTCCTCCAGATGTTGCATTGCAGCAAGACTCTTAGCAACTTGGCTCTGCAAGGAACCCACAGTGCATAGTTAGGCTATGCAGCCCCCTGCCACAGGGGGCAGTGATGGCCACCAGCTTGGATGGAGGGCAGCAGGTTGTCTGCCTTTGCCCAAGTAGATAGAAGGGCCCTGGGGAGTGTGGGATCCTGTGGGTTGATCTAAAAAAACAAACAAGCTGCATTTTGATTACTCTCCCGTGTACTGGAATAGCTAGAAAGATAAAGTAGGCAGTTGGTTGAAATCACATCTCGGACTTGGACTCCTTATCTACCGCACATTAGTAGCCTCCGTGTTTCAACAACAACAACAACAACAACAACAACAACAACAACAACAATAATAATAATAATAATAATAATAATAAAACAGCTGTTATTTCAATGTATTTATATTCCACCTTTCTCCTAGTTCGGAATTCAAGGTGGCTTATAACATTTAAAAACATCACTATAAAATATAGAGTAATAAAAGTGAGCTAGTTGAAAAGCAATAGTTAAAATACATTAAAGCACATTTAAAACCAGCATTGAAATACAGTTTGCCCTGACAGCAGCCCAGTGGTCAGCTTCGTCTGCATCTTAGTTTTCTAAGGGCTATCTGAATAATGGGAATAATTACTATTCTGTAAACCATAACTGGTTGATTGCTAGAGAATGTAGTTGGCTCGCTTTTTGTTTTGACTCTGCTGAATGCCAATAATGGGCTGCTACTCTGTCTCCAGAGCAACGGTGCATATCCAGGTGAATGATGTCAATGAGTATGCCCCGGTGTTTAAAGAGAAGTCCTACAAAGCCGCCGTTATTGAGGGCAAGAGGTATGACAACATCCTGAAAGTGGAAGCAGTGGATGCCGACTGCTCTCCCCAGTTCAGCCAGATCTGCAGCTATGAAATTGTCACACCAGATGTTCCCTTTGCTATTGACAAGGATGGTAAGTAGGACCATTGACTGTGTGTGTGTTTGTACAGGGATAGTGTCCATTTCACCCTGCTCCGTAAAAGCATTTAAATCTGGCATTTTTTATTTTTTGCGATTTTGGAAGGGGAAAAAAAAGCTCAACAGCTGTCTGGAAATGTGGCAGCCCTATACTAGGACTAACAATAGATACAAACGAGAGATGAGGAATCTGTTGCCCTCTACGAGCTCCCATCAGACTCAGCCAGTGTGGCCAGTGATCAGAGATGATAGGAACTGTAGTCCAACAACATCTGGAGGACTCACACGTTCCTCATTCCTGATGCAACAGTAGAAAATACCTCTTTTCATTGGTGCTTCAAATTTTCAGCCTACAAAGTAGGAGTATTTCAAACTTTGTTCTGGAGAGCTTTGGAGCTGGTTGTGTGCTTGTCATAGGCTACTACAGGAGATCAGGTGTGTCTAAGGAAAATTGCAAAAAGACTTGATGTCTCTCTGCTGCCCATCCTGCCCTGTGATGAAAAGTCACAGGGGAGGGATGGACGCATTCCACAGCAGAGGTTCTCAAACCACTGGTGGACCATGAGCTCCATTCTGATGGGCTCCAGAAAGCTTGCAGAAGTGTACTTGGTCCTGCATTTTATGGATTCTTTTTCTTCCGTTTTCTTTTCTGATGACTGGGATTGAGGCTGCTTTTGGACTGGCACCAGGTTGTTGAAGAGGCTAAAGAGGCCTAGTGCCTGCAATTTTCTCAGCGGTTTTATTGTGACACAGGAGCTATAGACTGAAAAACGTTAAAACACACACATCCTTTGATTTACGTAACAAAAAAAGTGCATTAAGTTATCTATTGAGGTTCCCAGTGAGTGGTCTGCGGCAACTTTTGAGAACCAGCATTCTAGAGTGCCCTAGACTCTTTTAAGTTCACGTCATGCAAGAGGCACAACTGCTTAGTTAGTGTCTTGTTTATTTATTTAGTGCATTATATCCCAACTTTTCCTCCCAAAGAGCTCTAAGTGGTATACATGGTTCTCCCCCTTCTCATTTAATTCCCTCAACAATCCTGTGAGGCAAGTTAGGCTGAGATACAGTGACATGCTCCAAGGGTAACCTGGTGAGCTTCATAGCTGAGGTGGGATTTGAACCCTGGTCTCCCAAGTCCTAGTCCAGCACTCTTAAGCACTACAGCACACTGTAGGCTGAGCACTGCAAAACACTCTTTAGCACAGAAGTTTTGATGGCAAAATAAATACTGGATTATCTACGTGCATTTTTGGTTTGCTTTCTGTTGATTCTATACGTGTTCCCACTGCTTCCCGAACCCATTCACCAAGAAAATTCTCCTATAACCTGGCATAGGCATCCCAAGTAAATTTTTATTCACAACTTCTCCACCCCCTGAACCTTTTCAGTGCACCAGGTTTTTTTAATTGAAAAACAAACAAACGCTTTCCTCCTGCTGTCAGGTTACATTAAGAACACAGAGAAGCTGAACTACGGCAAGGAGCACCAGTATAAGCTCACCGTGACGGCCTATGACTGTGGGAAGAAGAGAGCTGCTGAGGACGTGCTGGTGAAGATCACCATTAAACCTACATGCAAGCCAGGCTGGCAAGGTTAGTACTGTTCTTCACCCACCCAATGCAGCGTTACAGCATTGAAATTCTTTCCAGTGCCTATTGCCAGTACCCTTTTGGGGGGGGGAAGTGGTGTTGAAAGTGTTGGCAGAGCAGCTGTAGGTGTCCCTGGAAGCCACTTCCTACTTGGATCCGCTTTAATCTGGGTTTAGGCCTAGTGGATCCAGGGTCTAGTCAACCCTTGCAGAGGGGCGTGGGGTTCTGGCCATCCTGAATGAGTCAGTGATCTGACCACTCCTGAAAATAGTAACGGTACCACTCTGTTCTGTCTTGTTCAGTCCCCATCTGGAGTTTCATGTCCAGTTCTGGGCACCACAATTTAAGAGCAATATTGACAAGCTGGGACTGTGTGCACAGGAGGGCAACAAAGATGATAAAGGGTCTGGAAACCAAGCCTTGTGAGGAACAACTGAGGGAGCTGGGTATGTTTAGCCTGGAGAGGAAGAGATTAAGAGGTGATATGTTAGCCACCTTCAAATATCTGAAGGGATGGCAGTGTCACATGGAAGACAGTGCAAGCTAGTTTTCTGCTGCTCCAGAGGGTAGGGCCCGAACCAAAGGATTCAAATGACAATACAGGAGATTTCGACTAAACATTAGGAAGAACTTTTTGAGGGTAGGAGCTGTTAATCGGTGGAATGTATTTCCTGGGAAGGTGGTGGACTCTCCTTCATTGGAGGTTTTTAAACCAAGGTTGGATGGTCATCTGTCAGAGATTCTTTAGCTATGATTCCTGCATTACAGGGGGTTGGACTTAGATAACCCTTAGGGTCCCTTCCAACTCTACAAAAGCCCACCCTGGGCCTGTTGGTTTGTGACAACTACCACCCAGTTCCCAATACTACCCCTCCCTCCCTTTAGGAAAGGTGTTTGAGAGGGTTGTGGCACAGTAATTGCAGTTACTTTTGGAAGAAAAAGATCATTTCGACCCATTTCAGTTCTCAGCTCAGGCCCGGTTGTAATAGGAAGTAAAATATTTTTAGTTCCTAACTCATCACCTTTGTCCTTCTGAGGCTGTGGTTTTGTACTTCTTTATATTCTCTGCTTTCTTTTAAAATTGGATTGGTTGAGGTACGAGGGTTTGCTAATGGATCTTTACTGTTCTCCCCTACCCCCTCCATTTATGACTTCAGGCTGGAGCAAAAGAATGGAGTACGAACCTGGAACTGGCTCCCTCTCTCTCTTTCCCAACATCCATCTGGAGACATGTGATGAGCCCATCACCTCCGTGCAGGCCACAGTTGAGCTGGAGACCAACCATATCGGGAAAGGCTGTGACCGAGATACTTACTCTGAGAAATCCCTTCACAGGCTCTGTGGTAAGTTCCTGTGGTCTGACTTAGGCCTGTCGAAAATCCACGCCTTCCTTTTATCTTTATCTCATTTCAAATAGTCAGTGCACAGTCTGCATAACCCACCCCCCACAAATCATTATTTTTAAAATCTTAAAACTTTATAAAATTAAACTATTTTGCTGTTGTTATCATCTGTCTGTCTGTCTGTCTGTCTCGAGAGACAACAGAGTGTATTTCCAGGAGTAAAGTCAGAATGCTGAGTCAGCAGCACCGAAGTGACCTCCAAGGGCTGCAAGCCTGGGAGACCTGGGATGCCCAGAAAACAAGACCCCCCCCCCTTGGCCTTGCTGGTGTGATTGAAAGGAAAGCAGAGCAATGCATTTGGCACCAGCTTAGCTGCAGGACTTGCCAGAAGTACAAGGCACCATTCAACCATCTTAGGGGCTGCACTTCTGATTTCTGTAGAGTTTACTCCATAGTCTTTTCTTCTCCTGAAGATATTCCGTAAGGCAGCAGAGGTATAGGATCAGAGTTTTATTTCTCCTAAATAGGCTAACTTCCCAGGTTGACGAGCCCCATCTGCCCCTATAATACAACTAGAATAAATATTATGGATGGAAGTAACTATTCTTAATAAAAGGAGCAGATACTTCATCTGGTGTCTGTAACTTGTTCTTCGTTTTGTTTGAAGCCCTCAGCTTTTCTTTTAAGTGCATTTATTTCATGTACTTTGTACAGTAGGCTATTTTCTAAACACACAAATGCACACTTCTCTGTCCTCCTTCCATGCAAGCAAAGAGTCAAAAGACACATTTCCAGCCAGACAAATACAGTGAGTGAGTGTGTGAAGCAAAACCAGTGAGACAGATAGCCTGGAGAGGGTCCTATGGGTCAGATAGAGAACTCTGGAGGGTTGCATTTGGCCCCCCGGGTCTGAGATTCCCCATCCCTGTTGTAAGCATTGACAGACCAGAGGTGGAGGAAGGTGGGCACTCCCCTTTAGCATGTGGCCTTTAAAACAAAGGATAACTCATTTTGTGTTACTGGTTTATAACCCTCCCTTTTTTGTTGGTGTGCTGGAAGTGGCTAATGCACACCACCACTGGCATGTGAAATATCAGTGTGAAATTATACCAGTCTTTATCTGTTGCGTGTGAGTTGGTCTCTTCATCATCAGCTAGCCCACAAGTCTTTATTCACAGCTTCTCCTTCTGTCTGCCTCCTCTGGGAAAGACCAGAACTAGGCCATAAACAGTGCAGAAGGCCGGAAGAGGCAGGTGCAAACCTGCACCTATATCCCTAATAGTGGTGTATTATTCTCTCTTATCTGTAAGCTCCTTTGGGAGCCAATCTTGGCTGCATAGCATGGTGTCAGTATCCTTACGAACAATTCCCAGTGCAAGCTCTTGAGAGATGGCTTTGGTCTTCCTCCATGGCTCCTGTCAGCTGAACATTTCTCCAAGGGAATGAGCAACAATGGCAATTGTTAGGGCTGGGTTTGGTCCCTTCCCTTGCTCCTGAGAATTAAACAGCCTCTGAGTGCAGCAGCAGCAGCAGCAGCAGCAGCAGCAGCAGCAGCAGCAATGGCTCATTGAAGGCTGAGCTTGAGGGACTGGATGACAGAAGCCATATGAGAGGAGGGAGCTGTAAATAGTGATGGATCCTTCTTCAGTTTGAAGCAAGAACTCAACAAGAGAAGCACAATTACAGCGTAATGCAGTTCTCAACACAAAGTGCAGAGATACTGAAGGCAGTGGGACCTGGATATTGGCCAGTGGGTTAAATGAGGGGGGGCATTTTTAAAGCTGTGGGGGTCTGTCTAGCTCCACTACAGTGGAAGTTCAGCAAACAATGCTGACTCTGAATTCTTGCTGCTAATTCTATGAAAGCCTAGCATTTTTTCCTAACAACAGATCACACACACACACACACAAATACAAATGTGTTTCCTTTGTTGGCAGTCTGCTGTGACATTGTTAATGGTTTTAATTGCAGGTGCTTCCTCTGGCACAGCTGAGCTCCTTCCTCCTCCGAGCAGCACGGCAAACTGGACAATAGGCCTTCCGACTGACAACGGCCATGACAGCGACCAGGTCTTCGAGTTCAATGGCACCCAAGCCGTGAAGGTCCCAGACAACGTTGTCACCGTCAACATGAAAGAGCCTTTTGTGATTTCCGTGTGGATGAGGCATGGGCCTGGGGCCAGGGAGAAGGAGACCATCATCTGCAACTCAGACAAGACAGGTTGGAACGGGTGGAGAAGGGAACCCTTGGGCTAAAAAATGGGGGATTTTAGAACTGGCTGAACCATTGCACCACCACAGAACGTTAGCAAACATTCCAAGTTCTGTGAGTTGGAGGGAGGGAGAAGAACCTGATTGCATCTGTGTAAGAATGGTTGCCCAGTGCTCACCAGGATGCTGCAGTCTGTTCCAGTTTTCTCCAGCAGGTGTTGCAATATGATCCCTCAGTATACTCATAAAAAATGAACAGAGTGCACAAAAGTCTTGATTGACATTTTCTGGGAAAACATGTTTTTCTCTTCTGTCCTGCATTTCCCCTCCCCGATTTCTTTGTCGATAGCATCAGTCTTTGAATGATACCAACAGTACTCTGGAAGGGGGTATTGAGACAAAAGAGATGCAATCATTTGGGTTTTGTACATTGCACCTCAACAGTGCAGAAAGGAATTTCGTGTCTTGTCATCTTGAGGCTGAAGCAGCCATTTTGAGCAACTAAAACTTTGATCTCCCAAAATTTAACCTAGCCTTCCCTGAGACTTAGTTGAACTACAGCTCCCATCAGCCCCAGGCAGTCTATCAAACAACATCTGGAGGACACCTTGGGAAAGGGCCTCTTCCTCCTTTTTGATCAGTCTCCACTTAATAAGGGGGAAAGATCAAGGCATATCAGTCAAAAGCTGGCTGTGTTCAGAAGTGCTCTCTTCAAGCAGAAGCTTCCATGCTTTCACTTAAAAGAATTGGGGTAAGGCCAACTTAAGATGTTTCCCTTAATTAAAAAGAGATCATCTGGGATCCTGAAAATAATTAGGTTGGAGATGAAGCTTTTAAAACATGGGTGAATTATTCCATTCATTCTTGGATGTGGTTATGCAGAAGGATGCTCTCGGCCACAGAGAATTTGATTCCTGAGTACAGCAGATTTACATGACAGTTTTCTCTTAACTTGGTAGTAGTGGCTTAAAGATGGATTCATGTGAACACATCCCCCAGTGTGTGTTGGTGTGTTGTGAATCTTTTCTGCCCCTTCCTCCCAGAGGGCTCCAAAAACCCTGAACTCTGTGGCCAACTATTGTTGAACAATCTGGATTTTTTTGCAGCTTGTCAAGCAAGCCTGTGCTCTTGAAATCCATTGTAATTCAGACCCTTTCCCAGAAACTAATTCCATGCTTTTCAGCACAGGGGAACTGTCATTAAATCCATGCACCCTTATCAGCAAAGTTGCTTTTCTGGGTCCCTTTCACACTGAATGGGGAAGCAGGGGTGCTCTTGTGTGAAAAGCCACCCCGGCTCCAAATTCCAGGCTGAAGGCTGTCACGAGACTAGCAAACCAGAATACTGCCATTTATTCTTTCACTTCAAAGCTGGCCTATTTCTTCTTATTGCACCTCTGTGCAAAATTTGGCTGAGCCATTAGTTGAGAAGCGGACATTTTCCTGAAATGTCTTGGACTGTCAAAGAGCAATTGTTATGGAACTGCCCTAAGGGGAGGCATTTCTGCCATGGAAATGGTCTCCCTTTGATTAGGCCTCCTGCATCCTTTTTTGCTAAGCACCTCCCTTTACTGCAGGGGTAGGGAACCCTCGAGCTGAAGGATGCAGAGTTGGCCTGCCAGGCCATGGTATTTTGGGGCAAGCCACGCCTATCCATCCTACACCTTGCTGTCATACCTGACGTCAGGTTTGGGGCAGGTAATGGCAAAGCTTCAAAGATAATCATGAGAGCTTAAAGTGAGTTTCCTTTGTTGGAGTAAGGCAGCAGCGTTCTCCCTCCTGGCACTGCTGCTTAACCATCTGAAAAGCAGGGTGCAGGGCTGTTTAAAAGCCCTCATGCAAGCAGCCCTCCCCACTCTTGACACGGCAGTTTTCTGAAATTTAAACAGCAGCATGGGACTTCTTCAGGCAGCTTTGAAGTCCTGACAATCGGAGCTTCAAAGCACAGCATTTCTGGATGTCTCTGTGACATCAGGTGATTGGCAGACAGGGAGCCCCACCCACCCATCAGATTTATCCCAGAAGGGGTGTGGAGCTGAGGATCTAGCCCACCTGCTGGAAAGGTTCCCCATCCCATGCTTATGCTGTGACAAGAATGTGCTGGATTGTAACATGTATAACAGGATCCAAACGTTCACTAGCTTTACAACTGGAGGAAAGGGAAATGGTAACACAAGCCTGATCTTTCTTGGGACAGATATGAACCGGCACCACTATTCCCTCTATGTGCACAACTGCCGTCTTGGGTTCCTCTTTCGTCAAGATCCTTCGGAGGGGCAGAGTTACAAACCAGCAGAATTCCACTGGAAGCTGAACCAGGTGGGTTTATAAGAGGAGGCAAACCCTGGGTGTAATATTAGACAGATCAATAGCCAGTCTTTGTATGTCAATTTGCAGTAGGAAAAGGCCAGCCCTCTGTGAAGTGTTCGTTATGGAACTGTAATGGGGTAGCGATACAGTAACATTCCTGCTTTCAGTATCTTTGACAAAATTTAGTTTTTATTATCAAGAACTGGATGTGAAAGGAAGTTATCCGGCGCAAATTGGAGATTCCCTCCCTCCCTCCATTTAAAAACTCTTGTACCTTTTACAGGTGTGCGACAAGGAATGGCATCACTATGTCCTCAATGTCGAATTTCCAGCAGTGACCCTGTACGTGGATGGAGTTTCCTTTGACCCTCTATCAGTGACGGAAGACTACCCGCTCCATCCCTCCAAAATAGAATCCCAGCTGGTGGTCGGAGCCTGCTGGCAAGGTAGCTTACCTTTTTTTTAGCTGCAGGCTTTTCAAAGGTGGCAGAATAGTTGTAGGTCATTTGTCCAGAACTCTTGTTGTTCTAGTTTGTGGGCAAACTCCACTGAGCTTGCATCTCTGCAGTGAGAATGTGCAAGAGAACAGATGGAGATTGAAAATAGCAATGCATTTTCAACGGGGAATGCATAGGAGCTAATTGTGCAGCCTGTTCTCTCTCTAATTATATTGGGATGTCTGTGAAGCCCAGGTGATTGGCAGGCTCACAGTCTGTTGGCAGAGTTAAATAAAAGCAAAACATTTGCTGCAAATCTTGAGAACATCAGTGGAGAAAACCTCACCTTGGAATGAAGAAGTTGTGCTTTTGAACTTGGTTAGAATTTACATGAATGCTAAATTTATTGTGTTTTCCTCCCTCTGGGGCCACACGCTTGGTTTTGAGGATTTTGACGGAGTAATTTACCCTCTGTGTCTGTGTGTTGGAGGATTTTGCTGCTTATGTCTATAAAAAGAAACACAGCAGTAGCTGTAGGTTTTAACATGCAAAGCAGGTTTAAACGGCCGTTCCCTCGAGGATGCATATTGCTGAATCACAGCCTTCAAGGCCACTGACGCTCTCCCTCGTCAGCATCTTGAGAAAATGGATTCCGGGATTCATCCCAAGAGCAGAGGAAGGGATGTAGATCACCAAACGAAGACACCTGCTGTATCTAGGCTAAAGGGGGGGGGGGGAGTTAGCACCATAAATGGCATATTTATTTGTAGGATTAGTATCCAGCTAAGTCCTACTCAGAGTAGGACCCATTAAAATAAATGAATCTAAGTTAATCATGGCCATTAGTTTCAGTGGATTTACTCTGAACAGGGTAAGCTTCAGAATACAATCCCTAACTATATTGTATCCTGCAAGACTATTTCCTGGCATATATTTAAAGCTTTTGAAATGCATTTTTAAATGTGAAAATGATATAAAGAACAGAGGAATCTTCCTGAATGCCTAGAAGCACTCTCACTGCAATGTCGGCATGTGCTGATGGTTTTCAGAATGGTTTCTCTGTGCTTCCTGATTTGGAAGGTCAAAATGGCACTTGGGTTTCCCTAAGAGGCAATTATTTGTTCCCCTTGGGTGTGTTAAGCGATTGCACTTTCATCTTATGCAGTGAGGCTTAGCAGGCCTGGCGGGTCATGCCCCAGCCAGCTGTGGCTCAGGCTTACGCCTGTAGAGGAATGAGGAAGGTAGTAATATCAAATGCACCACCTTCTACTGCGTTATTGGGGGGGGGGCAGAGATTTGTATGCTTCCTCACGTGTAAACTTCTGTTCAGCGGGAAAGAGCCATAGCTCAGTGGTGGAACTGCTTTTCATGCAGAAGCTCCCGGGTTCATCAGTCCTTGGCATCTCTATCATAGGGCTGGGAATGTCCCCTGTCTGAAATCCTGGAAAGCTGCAGCTGGTCAGCATAGGCAATACAGAACTAGATGGTGTAAGACAGCTTGCTGTGTTCCTGTGTCTCAAGGGAAGGGTCCTAGTGCAGATGTAGAGCACATGCCTTGCATGCAGAATGTTCCCAAGTTCAGCCCCCTGCAGCATCTGGTAGGCCTGGGAAAGGTTTCCACCTGAAAGCTGCAGTCGAATTTGTCCCTTTCCTTTATGTCCCCTCTGAGTTCCTCCACATCATCCCTGCTACACTCTGCCGCACATGAAGATCCATCTCCAAGTGTGCCCTCTGGAAAGTGTCCTTCTGCAGTGTTCTTGGGGTTCCCTGATACAAGGCTAAGGGTTTCCTTGGCGGGAGGATGAATATAGGAAGGGGAGAGAATTTAAGAATATATATATATATATATAGTACTGAATGGCAGAGAGGGAGATGGGCATCTGGTAAACAAAGCACGTCCTCCAAGGCATGTGCACTGCGTCAGAAAAACCTCCAGGTCCTAACCACCCGGTTCCTTTTTCTCCTCTCCTTGTTCCTATCCTTTCGTCTTGCTTTTCTGCAGAATATACAGGAAATGAGAATGACACAGAAAAAGCGACCGAGACCCCTGCAGGTTGCTGGTGTTCTTACTTATTCCCCCCGTTTCACTTCTAAGCTGAGATATCACTTCATCTCACACATAGCATGAAATGCCAGCATTGCATTATGGCCATTGAAGCTACATTATTATTGTGTTGCTGGGCTTGTTTTCTTCCATTGTGCTTCTTTTTTTTCTTTTTATTGTTTGGTTTCTTGAATGTTCACTTCTTTTCTTTTTATCTCCCATTGGTGATAATTGCAAGATTAAAAGCAGTTTAAAAGGCTGCTTTGAAATGAGACAGTTTGTCAGTTGCTTTGATGGTTCAGCCCTCGCTGCATGCAAAGTGAGGGCAGGTTGTTGCGGTCACTTGCAGTGCTCATTGGGCAGCAAATTGCTCCCTTGAATCGAATGGTCAATCAGAAGAGCTGCCTCTTCTATAAATTTCCATGTCCCATAACAAGAGGATGGAGGAAATTCTGGAATGACTTGCCAGCCGATATGTTTGGGGAGGGTCTGTTACATATGCAGCTGTAAAACTCTTGTGACTTGCAGCTGATATTTCCAGGTCTGTTGGAAACGGCTTGGTGGATTTAACATCTCTGCTTGAGACAATTAAACCAAGACTTTCGTTAATTTTAAATTGCACCTTTCATATGAAGTGCTGTACAGGGTAGAAGAATACCTTCTAATTATTCTCATCTTGAACGGCGAAGTTAAAAACTAGCTTTTGAGAACTGTTAAATAATAGAACTAATACTTAATTTTGAAGAAGGCTGTCATCCAATTAAAGAAATCTTAGATTAATTTCTGTGGATCTTGATAGGTCAACTCTGTGTATGTGCATATGAAAGCAATAGTTCCAAAAGGTAAAAAGCGTCCTATTTTTATTTTTTTTTTAGACTGTAGAAGTGTGTCATGGTTAACATCATATTAGAAGAGGTGTGTTGGAATAGCCCATGCAAAGATTGGTCTTCCTAGCTTCATCTTCTCCTCATAGCTTCAGGAAAGGACAGTAGCTCAGTGGAAGGGTATTTACTTTGCATGGAGAAAGCCCCAGGTTCAATCTGTTGTACTGCCAAATTGGGTTGGAAAAGACCCCTGGAGAGTTGCTGCTAGTCAATGCAGAGCTGGAAGGTCCAGTTTTCCAAGTCAGTATGAGGCAGCTTCTCACGTTCAGTAGAAGGAAACTGCTTCCGAATGAGGTAGCTTCCTACATCTGGTGTCTAATTGAGTGGCAATTGTTACTTGGATGGACTGTTGTGTAAATATTTTATTTAAGTGGGAGATGCAGTTTCTGTACTGAAGCTACGAAGGTAGCCTTGGCCTTTTGAAGAGTCTGCTTCTAAAGGAGAAAATCCTGTTTGTGATGACCAAAGGATTGTACCACTTTCCTTCAGCACTGAGTAGGGTCATTCCATCCTTGCCTCAAAAGCCGTATTTATTGCATGAGTGGACTTCTTTTGTTCTTTTTGAGTTCTCTACCCCACCCCCTTGTGCTTGAACATACCTGCAAGGTTAACACAAGAATGGGCACTAAACTAACCCGCATGCCAGTTTTAAGAACAAAAGCACAGTTGGCACTTTAAACAAACGCGCGCACGCACCCTCCCGAAGCAAACTTGTATGATGCTCAAGATGTCTTCCTTTGCTCCATAAAGGTGGAGAGCTCCGCATGGCCCAGTTCTTCCGAGGCAACTTGGCCGGCTTAATGATCCGCTCTGGTAAACTGGAGAACAAGAAGGTGATTGACTGCCTTTACACCTGCAAGGAAGGACTGGATTTACAGACCTCAGACGGCGTCGGCAAAGGCCTGAAGGTAAACTTGTGCAGCAGAGGGACCCTTGATCCATTGGCAGAACAGAGATCAATTAGGATGACATGTTATGTGTGTCTCTCTCTCACACACACACATCCCCCTCTCCTTTCTCTAATGAGAGCAGGAATGACGTCTGTCCTGGCACCGCCTGGTGTCTCTAAAGCAGGGGTGCCTAAAAGGAGGAAATCAAGGCCAGGGAGCAAGATAGCATGTGCTCCAAGCAGAGCTGAGCTGCTAGGGCAACCACTCCTCCATCTTCCCTGGGGCTACTTAAACCTTGCATGCCCTGCAGGAAGCCAGGATCCAGGATGCTCAGACTGTCATTGGGAGGGTGGGGGGGGCTTTTGCCACCAATCAGCCTGAGAGGACCCGATTGCTCTGTATTGTAAACCGTCTATTTATTTTAGCATTTTAATTTTGACCTTGGATGCCTTGGCAGAAAGGCAGTATACAGAAGCAATGACGTAACCTATTGGCCCAGGGACTGCGTTCAAGCCTTGGGCATGGTTAGGAAGGATGTGTTCAGTGCATACATGGGTACACACTTGCCACTCACACACAGCACCTGCACTGCACACATTTGATTTTAACTTGTATTGTGTATTACTGTAATGTTTGTTGCTGCTTCAGTTTTCTGTACACCACTTAGAGACACTTCTTGTATAATAAGCAGTGTAAAAATGGTCTAAATAAATATGGAAGATGCATTCGGATTAGGTTTTAATTGCCATATTATTGGGGAGCTGCTGCCAGTCAGTGTATACAGAGCTGGATGAGCCATTGGTCTGAAACGGCTCCCTATGTGCCTGGGGTTAATAATCATCCCATAATTTTGCTTGGAATTCTCTTGTATTGGGAGAAGCAAATTGAGGGAGAAGAATTCTCCCCCGCCCCCATACACCTTTCTTCTCTTTACTTGCTGAGGCATGGAGAACTGCGACCTTGCAGTGGCAAGGGGGTTGCGGCAGCATGGAAAATATGCATGCAGAATTAGATGGATTACTGGAGATTTAGCAACCTGCCTGGTCCTGAGGATGTTTTCTTGGATGGTGAAATACACCCACAGTTACTGTGTTGCTACCTTTTCAAGCTAATTGTGGGCAGGCAGGCAAATCCCAGTTAATAAATTACTCTTTAAGCAGTAACTGTTGAAGAAACATGGAGACAGAGGAAGCTGCCTTATACAGAGTCTGACCATCAGTCCCATTTAGCTCAGTAATGTCCACACAGGTTGGCAGCAGCTCTGCAGGATTTCAGACGGGGACATTCCCAGTCCTACCTGGAGAATCAGGTTCTGTGATCCCTGACTTTTGGCCCTTCCCTAAAGACCCAGGGACACAGTCAGTGTGGACTATACTGAGCTAGATGGACCAGCACTCCAGGATTTCAGGCAGGAGTCTCTCCCAGCCCTACCTGGAGATGTTTAGGATTGAAACTGGACCATCTGCATGCAAAGCAGATGCTCTACCACTGAGCTACTTTCCCCCTTCCTGTCTCTTCACAGAGGAGTCTTGGTCACAGAATTGCTTTATTTTAGCACTTCCTGGGTCTGATCTCTTTCCTGCCCCTGCCGCTCCTTCTCACTTCTTCTCTCTGCCTGATCTTCCAGATCCACATGAACCCGAGCCAGTCAGTGTTGAGCTTGGAAGGAGATGACATTGACCGGTTTGACAAGGCCATGCAGCACATCGCCTACCTAAACTCCCGCCAGTTCCCCACACCTGGGATCCGGAGGATCAAGATCACAAGCACCGTGAAGTGAGTTTCCCTTTGGGAGCAAGCCATATGACTCGGGGTCGTGGGTTTGAGCCCCACATTGGGCAAAAGATTCCTGCATTGCAAGGGATTGTTGTTGTTGTTGTTGTTGTTGTTGTCGTCGTCGTTGTCGTCGTCGTTGTTTATTCAACTTATACACTGCCCTATACCCGGAGGTCTCAGGGCATTTCACAACAAGACCACAACATCAAACCAAAAGTAATAACCCAGTAACATCTGCCCCCCCCCCAAAGCCACATTCTAAAAGGGTGTTGGATGTCAATAAGATCAACCAAAGGCCTGGTTAAAAAGGATCGTTTTTGCCTGGCGCTTAAAGGTGTATAATGAAGGCACCAGGCGAACTTCCCTGGGGAGAGCATTCTATTGACGGGGTTGGACTAGATTACCCTCATGGTCCCAACTCTACTCAGTTGTCTTGAAGATGCCTCCACATTTCAGGGGTAAGATTATTATGGTTATCAAAAGAAACGGCGTGTTGCATCTGCAACAGCACAACCAGATGCCTTCATCTGCCCTAGCTGCAACAAAACATGTCTCTCCTGCATCGGTCTCTACAGCCACAACAGGCACTGCAACCTTCCAACAGTTTGACTTCTCCCCCAGAGGAACACTCTTCCATTGTCTTCCAAGACAGACGGCTGCCAACCAATTTTTCAGAAACGTGACTCAAAGCATCTTGTGGAAGCAAACAAAAACAACCCAAATTACTCGCTAGCAACATGCATAAAAGGCAGACCCAACTCTGCCTGCCCTATTGAAAAGATGAGGGGAATAAGAGGATCCCCCAAACATACTCCACCCTCCCAAACTGAGGTCCAGAGGCATGGGGGGGGGGGGATAAAAATATATTTGCCAAGCAACTGAAAGCACATAAGGGATGGTACCAGGCGTATCTTCCTGGGGATAGCATTCCACAGATGAGGAGCCACCACTGAGCAGAGAATGAAGAAGTTCCATAATGGAGGATGCTGCACTCTTGTTATTTGGGCCTGGCACACACACCCTGTCCTTAAGAGGAGAACCCTCGGAATGTGCCCACGTGTTTTATCTTTATTTAGAGCATTTGTGCCCCACTCTCTATCCAAACCATGGCTTACCTACAGTTAATTAAAACAAGATAGTCCTTGCCTGCAGGCTTCCAATCTGCAGAGCATGACCCCAAAGGGACAGGGAGGGAGGAGAGGAAAAAGAAAACTCAGGCACCAATTCTTATATAGTAGTTATAACCGCCATCGGGCATAGAGACAGCTCAGGGGCAGAGGCAGAGCTGATGTGTGGTTTCTAAGATTTCAGACAGGCCCTCTTTCTTACAGTTAGTCCTGTGCTGTGTGTCTTGTCCTCCTGGAATACCTACCGCTTTCTCTCTGGCATTGATGACACCTCCCCCCCCCCTTTTGGCAGGTGTTCCAACGATGAAGCCTGCATCGCCATCCCCTTTGTGGACGGCTACATCATGGTCCTGCAGCCTGAAGAGCCCAAGATCAGCCTGAGTGGCATCAACCACTTTGCCCGCTCAGCTTCAGAGTTCGAGAGCCCCGAAGGGGTCTCCCTTTTCCCTGAGCTTCGCATCATCAGCACCATCACGCGGGAGGTTGAGCCGGAGGGGGAGGGAGATGAGGACCCCACAGGTAAAGCCCACTCACCTATCTTGTGCAACACATACAAGGGCTAGTGGCCTGGGGGCAGGGTCTGATACAGCCCCTGTTTCGAGGGATTATCAGAAAACCTTGGATTTGGGGGAGAGGCTGGGATGGGGGTGGCAGAGAGTAATAGAGACAAGGTGGGGGAAACAGTCAATATTGGGCGGAAGGGGCAATGGCTCTTCCAGGTAGGACTGGGAAAGATTCCTTGACTTTGAAACTCTGGGAAGCTGCTGCTGGTCAGTGCAGGCAGAACTGAGCTAGATGGATCAATGGACTGATAAGTGTAAGGCACCTCCTATGTCTTAAAGGAAGGGCCGTGGCTCAGTGGTAGAGCATCTGCTTTGCATGCGGAAGATCCTGTGTTCCTTTCCTAGCATCTCCAGGAAGGGCTAGTAGAGACTGAAGTCCTAGAGCGCCAGTGTCAGTCACACAGGCAATACTAAGCTTGATGGGGCCAGTGGCTTGACTCAGTCTAAGGCAGCTTCCTAATGTACGAAACATTCAAGGGTCTATTCCGGAAGCAAGCCCTTAGGCAAATGAGTGAGCCCTGTGCCTGGCAAAACCTTGGAAGCAACGAAGACTCTCTGTGTGTTTTCCTGCCCTCCTGATCTTCTCCTCCTCCCCCCCCTCCTCTCCTTTGCAGTCCAAGAATCACTGGTGTCTGAGGAGATCATGCACAACTTGGATACCTGCGAGGTTACGGTGGTTGGTGATGAGCTCATCCAGGAGCAAGAGAGCTTGGAGGTTGACATGGTCCGGCTGCAGCAGAAGGGGATGGAGATGAGCACTTCCAACCTGGGCATGATCATTACCGGTATTGCACTTTCTTCCTCTGTACCTGAATGTGCTTGAAATCATAATTGCATTAATAAGGCAAAGACCCCAGAGATACCAAGAGATGACTTAAAGTCTTAAATATATTTCAGTTTAGAGTCACAGTGATAAACCATTTTCTGAGCCGGCTGGTATTTACAAAACTGAAAGCAAGCCTTTTAAAAATGTTATTTAAATTTCTCCGCAGGTCCCTTCAAAAATACATTATTAAAACCTGCATTCCTGTACATAAATGTTTAACAATACACATCTGCAAAACACATTCTTATTAAGTGATCCACAAGTTTGCATAAACCTTTGGAACTGGTCTTTGGTTTTCAGGAGAATTTGTAGGCAAAATTAAGCTCCTCCATTCTCTTACAAAGGTATCTTTGTGCTTTGTTCCTCTTGTGAATGCAAGAATAAGGCACCCATGCTTCCTCTTTAAGGTGGCTTGATCTCTCATCAGAGAAACAGTGGGCTGTATCCAGTGTCAGTCCTGCTTAGAGTGGACCCATTGAAATCAATGTGTTCAACTCTCTTGGCTCCATTAATTTCAAGGGGTCTAGACTTAGTTGGAGATAATGCATAGTGTCTCACTTGTTCATCAGCCAAGACAGCTCTGCCTTAATGGCAGCATTCAAGTGCCTCAAGAATCGCCACAGAATAAGTGCAGGGGGCATTTTTGTTAGGCCAGACATGGAGTGTCTGTCCCCTCTTCCTCTCCACTTAGCTGGGATGTTTAAAGCATTGGTACTGGTTAGATAGGCATATGATTCTGATATGTCAAAGGGCAGTTCTGTGGACCCCTTTCGCACCAGGGATGGAGAAGCCTGTGAACCTCCAGGTGTTGTTGGACTCCCAGCTCCCATCAGCCCCTGCCAGCCTGGCCCGGAATCAGGGTCCAAGTCCAGTAACATCTAGAGAGCCACAGGTTCCCCAACCCTGCTGCAAACAAGCCAGGAAGCATGCTATTCTCTGTAGTTCCCCTTTTCATTTGATCTGGAACACTGGTTCAACAGCTTTGGAACATGCAGCGTTAAACCACAGCTTACTGTCTTGGCTTGTTTTCAACCCATTAACCATAATTTGCTATACTTTCCCAGTTCGGGTTAAACAGGAAACTGTGCTTAGTGGAATACTTCTTCGTTTATTCCATTAATTTATTAAAAATATTTCTTAAACCATAATTTATTAAAGACAATAATGTAAATCTTTCATCTCAATTAGCATGCAATATGGAATGTTTAAGGCGCCTTATGTAGCTGAAGGTTTTATATTGGTATTTTTACCTCCCGAGAATATTTTTCATGTTCTTGACAGATTTCAGCTGTAACCAGTATTGGTGGCGACATTTCATGTGGGGTGGGGGTACTTGGGTAGCAGTTTGGATGTTTTGTATAAAAATGCAACTTTCATATAAATGAGAGACAGCTGCCCCCATCCCAGTGCCCTCACCAACATTTTGTGTTACCTCTAGGGGTTGATACTATGGCCAGCTATGAGGAGGTTTTGCACTTGATTCGCTACCGCAATTGGCACGCAGTGTCTCTGTTTGACCGCAAGTTCAAGCTGGTATGTTCGGAGCTGAATGGGCGCTACGTCAGCAATGAATTTAAAGTGGAGGTACGTCAGCAAATGTTGGCTTCAGGAGGTCTACAGGGACTCCTAGGGGTGTTTTGAGGAACTGGGCGTGAAACACCAGCTAATGCCACAGAGAGAGCTAATGTGCATCGCGAGTTGAAATATAAAGCTGCCTCACGCAGAGTCCAACTGCTAGTCCATCTGCAAGGAGAGGGTGCCCCTTAACGTGGCATTTTGTCAGTCATGGTTTTTATCCTTTTTTAAAAAAGAAGCTGCTAACTGATTCAGAAACACCTTTTTAGTCAATTGAAACAGCAGTTGTCGCAGCCCTGGTGATGCTCATTTTATGAAGCATCTAGCTGCCGTACAGAAAATTATAGTGGATCCTTTCTGTAGGCTTACAGCTGAATATGAACAGAGCCTTCTGATGGGTCTCGCCAAAGGCCCACCCGCTCTACTATCCTGGTCCCACGGTAGCCTACCGAAGGCCTATATTGGCAGTGCTCTCCCCACTTGCGATTTCCAAAAACTGGCCTTAAGGGGCATCCTCCTTCCAATAATGGGAGTTAGCCCTCATAGTCCTTGTGGCTCATAGCCATTGAAATCTTTCCTTGTGAGTTTGTCAGATCCACAAAGTCCTTCCTTTGGTCCTCAATTTTCCACCATTCTGCTTCATTGGGTGACCCTACTGGGTCCTACTATTATGAGTCGGGTGTGTATAGAAAATTGGATGCGGAAATGAGGGGGCTAGTTCTCACTCAGCTAATCCCAAATTTATTTTTCCCTTTTCTCTTCCCACTTGCCTGTCTTTTGTTTCACCAGGTGAACGTGATCCACACCGCCAACCCCGTGGACCATGCCAGCCACATTGCAGCGCAGCCTCAGTTTGTCCAGCCCGTCCACCATTCCTTTGTCGACCTCTCTGGCCACAACCTGGCTAGCCCTCACCCAGGATTTTCAGGTAAGGGCTCGTCCTGCCTTGGATGAACCTCCTTTGACGACTGCTCTGCCCCCTCCAACCCACTCAGATAAAATCCTCTTCAGAGAGGCTCTTTTGCCACTTAGGAGAGGCAGATCTCTGGCTCTCTTCCCAGAGGTGGCTGATATATCAGTCTAATTGCATCCGAGCAGCACTTAATGTCTTGGGGGATATGAAATTCAAGTCTCCCTATGAGGCACAGATAGCCTGCTAGATTTCTTTAAAAGTAGCCTTCGTTTATTTTAAAAAAGAAAAAAGGAATTACAGCCTGTTTCTCCTTGAGCTCTCGGGAAAGAGGGAGCTCTTCCTTTCCTTTTTTAAATGATTGCCAAGCCTGATGTTGGGATTTCACTGAAAGGTTACACTGTGTGGAGTTACTTGTGGGCATTCCTTGGCCCCAACACACTTAGCACAGCCTTCATCAGCCCCAGGGGTGGGGGAAGCTGATGGGAATTGTAGTCCAAAGGATCCAGAGGGCATCAGATTAGCAGAACTAAGCTTTCTCTGCCATCTGTGAACAAAGAGCACAATTTGTTTGGCAGTTTCAATAATGGAGAATCAGGAAGAGGCTGGCAGAATAATTCACAAACCAGTGAAGGGAGCCCAGGATGGGCATTCATAACCAGAGACTGTGGGTTCCAGTCACTTTTTGACCTCTGCCCCTTGTCATGAGGCTGGGCCTCAATGAGAACCATTAGCCTTGGAAGCTGGAGTGAAGCAGTTAGGAGCAGCTTATGCTTCAGAAATGTAGAGGAGCTGACTGTACAGTTGCTTGGGAACTAGTATACTTTTTTGTAACTACGTGTTATAAACATGCAAACTGAGCAAGCATCATTTTTAGGGGGTGGTTTCCCGTATCACGCACATAGTGTGATTCTCTAGTGCTTCCTTCTCCCAAAAAACCTGAGTAGTCTAGAAAAATTCCCCTGATCTCCTCACCACTCTGGGTAAGGAAGCACAGGGCATGTGCTGCCTGCTTCTTCCTCTTCTGTGACTATCTGCCTCTGTCTTCCAACCCTCTCCTAGTGGTCCCAAGCACTGCCACTGTTGTGATTGTGGTCTGCGTCAGCTTCCTAGTATTCATGATTATCCTGGGCGTGTTCCGGATCAGAGCTGCCCACCAGCGGACAATGCGGGACCAGGATTCTGGGAAAGAGAACGAGATGGACTGGGATGACTCAGCCTTGACCATTACTGTCAACCCCATGGAGGTAAGGCTTGTGCGGTGTTGTGGGTTTCTCTGTGTGGGTTCCCTCCCCTCCTCTTCCCCCTCCTTTCTCTCTTGCACTTTATCCAAGAGGGCAGGGTACAGATTCCTCTGGGGCTTCGTTCTTCAATAGGTGGTCCAAAGTTTGCATTGTGCCTGCTGAGCTTCTACAGCCAGCCCTCCAAGGGAGCCCACCCTTATCTCACCATCATTGGTATTCCTCTGCCACCAGCGCTCCAGCATCTTCCTCTGGCTTTTCTTTAAAGGCTCTGTATGTGAGAGGCGGACCTGATGCTAAAGTTTATGAAGCATTTCACCCTTCACTAATTGATTTGAAAAAGGGTGGTGGTAGTAGGGACATCATTCGGACCTCCAGGCCTCTCTGGCTGGTCCTCAGCACTCTTCCCAAGCCACACCCCTCACTGGCTCTCCCTGAGTGCCTTTATCCCTGAATGGGATGCAATCTAAAGGGAGCCAGCTCTTGGAAGTTGTACAGGCAAACACACCAGTAATTGATGTCTCTCAAACACAAGACATCCATTAAACTGCTGTATTCTGAGCCAACTGAACTTTCCAAAAGTGTCCCTCAGCTCATTCTCTCCCTGAACATCCCTGGCTTCTGGCCAGCATGAAACATCTACTTGGGCTGACCAGACTCTGGAACTCAACTGCTCTCTCCTTCCCCTGGACAAGAGATTGCCTGTTGCTGAACTCTGTAGGAGAGGTGCACCACCCTGCCTGCATTTGGAGCTGCGTTGACCTTTGGCTTGAGTCATGGGCTTGTATTTTCTGCCTGTGTGGAGAAGAGCAAGCCAGAGGAGACTGGTAGAAGAAAGGACTTGGGTTGAAAGCCTCAGAAGTAAAACAACAACAACATCACAATGGGTCATTGCTTGCGGGCTTCCCATTCGTGAGAACAGCATGGCCCTTCTTACCCGTTTATAAAGTATTTACCACTCTTTCAGTAGTGGATTGTAACAAAAACGCGTGAAAGCAAAAGTTTAAAACAGGCATCAATTAACTATTGTGGAAATATGGCTTCTTCATTGCCTGCCTAAGCCTGGCAGAATAGACAAGTTTTCAGTAGGCATTTAAAAGTTGCAACAGAAGGTGCCTTGCATTATGTCATATTTGACTAAACATCTACTCCGAATATACCTCTTGAATCTAATTGAACTAAGTACAGTGGTACCTCTGGATACGAACGGGATCCGTTCCAGAGCCCTGTTCGCATCCAGAAGCGAATGCAACCCGCGTCTGCGCATGTGCATGAGCGGTGAAACCCGAAAGTAACGCATTTCATTACTTCCAGGTTGCCGCGGAGCGCAACCCGAAAGCGCTCAACCTGAAGCACATTCAACCCGAAGTATGACTAGTTTTTTTATTATTATTACTGTACTTATTTATCTCCTGCCTTTCCTCCCTGACTGGGACAAAAGGCAGCATTCACAAACTGAAACAACTCAGATAAAATTCAAAAAGCTAGAATCATATAAAAGGCAGTAAGTTGAAATGTAATCATTCTCTAATAGGATTCAAATGGTATAAAAGGTAAATCTCTTAAAATACAGATAGCAAACAAGCAGAGCACTGTTCCTTAAAAAACAACCCCTGCCCAGTGGCCTCTCTTAATGTCAGTGGGGGCTGCTCCAAGTAGAACTAGCATTGGTTGCAATGCCATTCATCCTTTTTTGTGTGTGTGTGTCTTTGTTTTCCTTGCACAGACGTACGAGGACCAGCACAGCAGCGAGGAGGAGGAGGAAGAAGAGGAGGAGGAGAGCGAGGATGGGGAGGAGGAAGACGACATCACCAGCGCTGAGTCCGAGAGCAGTGACGAAGAGGAGGGGGAGCGGGAAGAGGACCAGCAGAATGTGAACAGGCAGCAGCAGCTAGAATGGGATGACTCCACGCTCACCTATTGATCCCAGCTCCCTCCGCTGTTGTATGTCTCTCTCTGTCTGTCTGTCTCTCTGTCTCTCTCCTTTGTTCTTCTGCCCTAGAAGACTCCGCGGCAAAACCACTCCATCGCTCCTGAGAATCCATGGCGTGAACAGAGTCGCTTAGGCCCCCAGTGCTGACCAACACCCCCCCACCTCCCTAGACCCTCTGTCCTGGTGTCCTTTCCTGGCTAATCTCGCCAATCAAAATCTCGCACCTCTAGAAATTTATTTAGTACCTATTTCTCCCTCACCTCACAATGACTGGATTATTTTTATTTCTACTCTGCAAGGAACTGCCTTGTGCTATCTGTCTCTCTCGCTCACACACTCCTTGTGTCATCTCATTTAAGGGACGTGACCAGCCCTCTAGTCATTGCACACGCTAGACCATGATTTTGAGGTTTTTTTAATCTTATTTTTGGTCTGGCACTAGGCTTCTGGCGTCGTTTCTCATGCTTTCTTGTTGGGGTGGTTGAGTGTAAAATAATAATAATAATAATAATAATAATAATAATAATAATAATAATGATGATGATGATGATGATGATGATGATGATGCCAGGATCCTTCTCTCACAAAAAGATTAACTTTTTTAAAACTTTTGGGTCGGATTTATTATTATTTTTATTATTATTATTTTGTGGCTTGTTACATCCCTGTGATTCTTCTTCTTCTTTTTAAATGCATTTCTTTTCCTCCTCCTGAACTCTAGTGCATGTGTAAAGTGGCAGAATGAGGTTAACTATGTTAGAAGATTTAACAGACTTTTTAATATTTTGTAAATAATCTTGGAATTATGTAATTACGTCATTTGTGGTAGTGAAAATGGGGAAAGGGGGGAGGGGGGACACAAGCCATGCTAGGGTTTTAAAATAAAAAATCATGCCGCATGATGTAATAATAAGGTTTTGGGTTTTCCTCCCCCCAAAAAATTCCTGCAGCAGCAGCATGGGGCAAGTTTAATTAGCGTAGAGGAAAAGCTAACGATGATCCAATGGTATTGGATTAGACTGCCATCTTCTCTCTGGCACAACTCTACTGATGGGTTTCTCCCCTTTTAATTTTTTTATATTTTATTGTTGGGGGGGGGGGGTTTGGCAAAAAATGATTTGACCATGAAGGCATCTTCATGGACCCCCCTTTTTTTCTGGGTCCAGCTGTCCTGCCTCTTGCATTCTGGGTCCTGGTCTGTTTCAGTTTTCGGGACAGTAAGGTGGGCTGGCCAGATCACACAATTTCTTTTGCACAAAGGGAGACAGCCCAGTTGGACCACTTGGGCCTGGTGCTCTCTCTGGGTTGCACACTACTAGTCACGCAGGTGGCTCGGTTGATTGTAAAAGGACAGTGTCGCAGGAAGGGTGCTTCTGTCTTGGCTGCCTGTCTTAAGTCGCGAACTTGAATATACATTTTGGAGAGGAGGAGGTCAGGTCGACTTTCCTTGCTGGCATCATTCCTGTTTTTTGTTTTTTTTAAACAAACACTCCTGTCTATTCCCTGTAGCTCCTTTGGTACAATTAACGTGGGGATGTTGGGTCTCTTTTTATTAAGCTTCTGTTCTCTTCTTTCGGTCGTTGTTTACACTGAACATATGTGCTACCTTTCTGTCAAAACTAGGGCATAAGCTATTCCCAGTGGTGACCTTGTGAATACTCTTTAATTAAGCAGTTTAGTCCACAAGGTTTGGAGACGGGGCAGGGGGTTGTCGGTGGAAAGACCATGCCCAGTAAAATGTTTTGCCCGAATTTGGAAGGGACCAGAGTGGTTTTCCGAAAAGCAAGTTATGACCCCGATGGCAGTGGTGAGTGCTGGGCTTTTCATTAGGCATGTGGTCCTCCCTCTCCTCTGGTTTAACTTTTTAAAAATTACTATTCATTGAGAGAGCCCCGAGTTTATTGCTTTTACAATTGATTTATTCCCCTGAAGGGGTGTTCTGCTGAAGCTTTTCTTTGTTGTGTGGGTTGCCTGCTAAGGTGAGCCAAGTTCTGACCGGCTGCTTTGCATGAGGGGGAAAAAAATCTGGCTGCATTGCAGTTTTAGGAGTTTGAGCATTGGATTCAGCAGGGCCGGGGGAGAATGTTGGCTGCTGGGATGTCTGTTTGTGGGGAGGTGGAGGGCTTGATCCAGGTGGTTGGAGACAGCAGTGAGGAAATAGAGTGAGACCTCCCCTCATTGGTAGAGTGTCTGCCTTGAATGCAGAAGGGCTGCAGCTTCAATCCCCTGTGGCATCTCCAGGTAGAGCTAGGGATGTCCCTCCTGAAAGTCCTGGGAAGGCACTGCCAGTCAGTACAGATATTACTGAGCTAGATGGCTGGCTTGGGATAAGGCAGCTTCCTGCAAGATGCTTCTGGACCTGGCATTTTTAATCTCTTACTACCTAGCAGCAGGGTTTGTTTTTGCGTAGGGATGGGGACCTTGCAGCACTCCCGATGTTGCTGGGCTCCTGCCCCACAGCCAGCATGACCAGTGGTCAGGGATGATGGGAGCTGTGTCTGCAGGGGCAGAGTCCCCATCCCTAAGTTAGAGGCAAGTCTCTCTGGAGTGCCTTTTACAATAGGGTGGACCTGACGATAGGGAAAGGCTAAGCCCCAAACAACTTGGCTCATTCCTGCTCACTTTGGGGGTGTGGGGGGGGTTGTTTAATTGCAAAATGTTAAGGGGCAAGGAAGTTGGTTTTGACCACTGTTACAAGTGCTAGTTTGAAGTAAAACAAAACAAAACGGGAAAACTTTTAACATATGTCCAAGTTGCCCTGTGCTTTAAATGTCACTGTGTAGAGAAAACTCCTTAACCCTTTTTTTCATGATACCATCACTGTAGCAGCTGTATTTTAGAGACTGTAAACCTGATCATGACACTCTCTCTCTCTCTCTCTCTCTCTCTCTCTCTCTCTCTCTCTCTCTCTCTCTTTTAAATGCTAATGCTGAAAGGTTGTACACTTTTTCTGATGCAGTATGTAGCCATCATGGATCTAACATTTCAGATGTGTATATTGGTAAATAGGTCAAGTTTGGGGGGGTGGGGAGTCTGAGCTACAATAAATTTCTGGTTCTAAATTTTTCTTTTGTTATTGTCTAACTTTCTGCCTCTTTGTTAGGCCCCTGAGCTGATTTCTTTCTATGCATTTTTTTTAAAATCCTATATTGTTTAGGAAACAAAATGTGTAAGCGTTTTTCTGACAGAGCTTCTTAAAAGAAATGGAGGCTATAAACATCGCACCTTGGTAACATAGATTTGGAAGCAGGATCTGATGATGGTATCCTCTCAAGTTCTTTTGTGTTTGTACAGATAAGGGCCGTAACTCAGTTGTAGAGCATCTGCCTTGCAAGCATAAGGCATGGCCAGGTATGGTTGGGAGAGACTCCTGGAGAGCAGCTTCCAGACTGTGTTGACAATACTGGATGGCCCCCTGCTCTGGCTCATTATAAAGCAAGGTAGGTCTTTGAAAAGTTTTGGGCCCAGAAAAGGAAATTTAAGTATATCAAAAGTCTTCAGTTTTGCAAAAAGGCAGTTTGGAACCTGGGTGTTGAGGCATCCTTGCTCATTCTGACTTTTGCAAAAATCTGTAAGCTGGTCACATGTTGAACATTATTATTAGTGGCCCTTGCAGCGTACCAACAAGACAGTCCAACTGCTAATAAGAAATGACAAGGACACACCTTAACAAAAACAGCTATATTTCAGTCCCCAAACCAAGCACCTGAAATCACATGTAAACCTTTATAAATGCAAATCTTTGGCTTAAGCCCCCACATAGGAACAAAAAACAGTTCAGAATCGGCTTGTACGCAGTACCTCAAGGCTGTTTTCTTTACAGTTATTGGCTAAGTATAAGTGAAACAAAAAAATTACCTAGCACAGTGACTATCCAGTAAAAGTGTAAGAGTTTTGATCTTTACTACAACCATGCAAGTAAAGCATTGCAGGAGACACTGTCACCTGTAGCATTTCTTTCTTTTTTTATAGAGGTGAGGGTGCATGTGTTACACAAAAGAGTCCAGAAAAGAAAGGCATCAAATCCTCCTCCTAGAGAGCCCAGCTCTTCCGATTTTGGAGGTTTTCACACTACAAATATCTCTGTTCAACCAGTGAACAAGTAAAGTATATCTAGCACACGCTTTATCAGTATAAAATACACAACACGCAAAACCACACATATCCCTTTCAAAGCCATCCTTTTAAAATGCATGTGCTGGAAGGATGCTGCTAACTGCTTTGCCTAAAGGCCCAGTCCTCACTTTGCTGAGAGGCCAAAGCAATCTTGAAGTTACAGAATGCCTATACAAGGACCTCCTGTAATCCATGAATGGACTCACAAACATAAACAAAGATGTGCAGGAGGAGTAGCTTTCCAGCAAGAAAAGACTCAAGCAGTCGCATAAATAGCCAAGAAATAGGAAACCTTTTCTTGGAGGGTCCATTTCAAAGGATGGGCAGGTGCTGGGGGCTTCAGCCCCCCCCCCAAAAAAAATATTGAGAGGGGGTGCCACTGCTGGACCCCATCTCCCCGCCCTACAGCGAGGGTGAATATCACAAGTTGCAGCCCAGTTGTGGAGAGGGGCACAGCTCTCTGCCGCCAACTCTTCACTCCAAGGAAGCTGTCTTGGCAGCTCCCTGACAGGCCAAAGCCAGGCTCCAATGGGAGCCTGTTAAGGGGAGGGGGCTGGTCACACGTATGATGTGATGCCCTCCCCCCCAATGTTGGGCACAACTCGGTGCGCCTGGCAGGTAGATAAAAAAGGCTTAGAGAACTATTGCCTGTTGTCCTTGGACACATTGTGAGCCAGCCAGTTGACTTTGGTTTTCCAGCTCTCCCGCAGGGCTTCGTTAAACTTGAGCTGGAAGTGTTTCCTCGCCTCTTCATCCGTCTTCCCTAATGCCAGCGAGTCCTAAGGAAGGAGGAAAAAGGAGCTAAATTTATTGTTTTATTTTTAGTTCAGTTTCTTACCCGCCCTTCACCATAAGGTCCTAGCAAACAAAAACACAGTATTAAAAACAATTTAAGACAGGGGTTCTCAAACTGGTCAGTGGACCACAGCATTGTCTATGCTCCATATCCACGTTGATTTTTAACTCTGTTTTTATTGCTGCTTTCATTTCATACATATTATAGTTTGTTGTGAACATGATTGAAAATTGTGCAGCACCTAACAATTGCTATGGCAGACAAAAATATTCAGTGGTCCGTGGGGGGGGGGATTTTTGGGGAAAACGGGGTCAGCCTGCTGTAAAGGTGGGTCCTTGCCTGACCTTAAGGTTCCCTTGAGACCTGCCTCTCTCTCACCTTGAGATACTGGATGTCTTTGGAGCAGCTTAGCTCCGGCAGCCCCGCTGCTTTCATCAGTGCAAACAGGTGTAGAAAGAGGAGGCCGTGGCATCGGAGGATCATGTAGGCTCTTTCGCAGTACTCTCTGAATCTGGAAGGAAAAAGGTATGAAATGGAAGTGGATGGAAGGGAGGACAATGCCCCCTCCCTAATAAATAAATTGTGCAACTTAATTTCACTAGGATTTGCACTAGATACAATTCAGGAACAATTGCACACACCAACACTCTGCAACATATACATGGGACAACTCATAGGCTTCGTAGACCGCTTAGTACAGCCCATTGCCAGAAGCAAACTGTCTACATTTGCTTGTTTGTATAGACAATGTGTCATTAGTTAGATAATTTGTAATACTTCTTACACCACGGATTTATTAATTGCCTTCTAAGCCATAGTCTCAAGGTGTATTACATGGAAGTTAATTAAAAGCAATCTAAAACACAAAAACAGCGAATACATTTAAAACAAGACTAAAATCCATTCATCAAGTGTGTGTGTGGGGGGGTGTCTTCAACTGTTTCCAAAAGTGCAGATAGTGGGTTCCTGCCATATCTCGAAATGCCCTGCTCTGAGTTACTGCAAAATGCACTTCAGAAGTCTTTGGAACTTGCAAGAGAAACTCTCCCGCAGACTGCAGCGATCTACTGGGTGTGTAAGGCACAAGGCAGCTTCTCAAGTAACCTGGTTCTGAGCTGTATACAGAATGCGGTATAGGTGGATTTTTGTCTTTTTAACGGTGGTATACAATGTTAGGCCCATTAACTTCAGTAGGTCTGCTCTGAGTAAGACTCTCATTGGGTGCAGCCCATAAATTTCCTCCCGTGTGTATGTGTTAATACACACCCAGATTTTACACACAGACCCTCACTGTGCGTGCGCATATACCTTTTACACAAAACATCCATTGTATATAGTCCATCTCTCTGGCTTTGTTTCTCAGTTACCAGCCGCTCCCAACCCTGGACACAAAGCCCTTGATTCCACCCTAAGCCCCAGGCAAATCGGGGAGGGGAGGGGAGAGCCCGGCCAGAGCAAATCGGGGGTAACTTTCAAAGCAACACAGAGCATCCTTTACCGTTCAAACTTCTCGCTGTTGCTGGTTTTGCCCTGCTGGATCACGTGGACAAAGTCGTAGGTCAAGATGAAAGGGACCCGTTCGCGATTGATCCCGAACTTGGTCTTGAAATTTCCCAGGAAGTGGCCAAAATCAATGTGAAACAGCTGGGAACAAATGGGGGGGGGGGAGAGCAGGTTAGGGCTTCTAATTGCAAGCCTGGCAGCATCGTCCCAACTGCCTAGAATTTCCCAACACAGAAGAGAGACCCTACTTGCACCATTCTAAAAACCAATAAATTCTGCACTAAGAAATCACACAATAGGTAGTGCAAACCTTAAGCAGATCTGCCATTTACAGCAACTGGTATTCAGAAGCATTACTGCCTCCGACAGTGGAGGCAGAGAATAGCCCTCATGGCCAGTGGCCATTAGCAGCCCCCTCCACGAATTTGTCCAATCCTCTTTTAAAGCCATCCTTGTTGGATGATGCAAATTCTATTGGGGGAGGGGATTTTATCTAGCCGCTGTCTCCATGCCATGTATAAATTTGCAAGCTGCTAATGTGTAGCCTCTTCGTTGCCTTTTTCTCTTAAAAAAGTCCCTAATGCTGCAACCTCCTTCTGGGTGAGTTTGAAAGCCACTGCAGAAGCCTTCCTTATCGGTATAAAACTACTTCACGGGTGTTGAGAGGATTCAAAGAGAGGTGGGAAGAAATTAACCAGCTGCATCGCCCCTTGAAGGCGTATCAGATTGCCGATACCTGGCCGTTCTCTCGGATCATGATGTTGTCACTGTGGCGGTCTCCAATGCCAAGCACGTAGGTGGCCACGCAGTATCCAGCACAGGAGAGTGTGAATTCCTCAATGGCTCGGTCCAGCGCATCGCTACACAAAAGGCAGGGAACAAAAACCCACTGAAGATAAGCTGGAGCTCATCCTTGCAAGGCAATGTAACCTTGCAGCCGGTGTGGTATGGTGGTTAAAGTGCCGGACTAGGACCTGGGAGACCAGGGTTCAAATCCCTGCTCCATCATGAAGTTCACTGGATGCGTCCCTAATCTACCTCTCAGGGTTGTTTGTGGGTAAAATGGGGAGGTGGTGAAACCATGTATGCTGTTGCCTCGAGTTCCTTGGTGGGACACAAATCAAATGACTCAAAATAACAATGGAGTGAGCTAGGTCAGAGAACATGGCCAACTTCTCCATGGCTTCACATACACCATATGCATTTAAAGAGCATGACTTCCTCCAAAGAATCCCAGGAACTAGTTTGTCATGGGTACTGGGAATTATAGGGGTAAAAACTACAGTTCCTAGGATTCTTTGGGAGATGGAACCATGTGCTTTAAATGTATGGTATGTATGCCCCATACATTTCTGTTACAACCACAAATAGGATGTAGGTGTTTGGGGCAGGGGGTTGCCTTCTCCCATATATACCAGCCCCAGACACTGAGATCAGGTAAAATACCTTCTTAACCCAGTCCCAAACAGCAAACATAATGTGTCAATGCGGGAAGGGATGTTCTCAGTTGCAGCACTCATTACACAACAGCCTCCCCTGGCAGGTGCCAACCATCTTTTAAAAGACATTTTTATTTATCCAGGTATTTAGATGATCTGTTGCTGGGGCTGATAGTGTGATGCGCACAACTTCCCACACTCACGAGGTGCTGAGGGTGGTTATTTTTTCCCCTTGGAAAGTAGATAGGACTGGAGGAGGAAGTTGGGTAAGTGACTTTCTTTCCCACATCCTCTTTCAGCTTTATGTACTTTTCAAAGCTCCCAATGAACTCAAGGCACCAGCTTAAAAATTCTGCATGTGTCCAGTAAGCCTATTAAAGGTTGGTGACCCTTCATCTATTTGGGAAGTCGGGGTTTTTTAACCCTCACTGAACCATTTTGCAATTTGATTTATATTTGTGGGCTTGAATCCACAGCAGCAATAAGCTCCTCGTTCCATTCATGCAAGCATTTATGTCAGCACAACACAACCTCCCTCCCCTCCTCTGGAGAAGATCTGGGGGTGGAGTGGAGTGGAGGGCGGAGAGAGAAGTTCCCATGTGTGAACTCAAATCCTTGCACTAATGGAACAAGAGGCCTTATATATACCTACTGTTCTTACTTGCTCTAACAATAATTTAAAAATAACAGTAGTCATAGTAAGGAAATAGAATTGTAGAGTTAGAAGGGGGCCATGGATTCCAACCCCCTGCAATAATACAAAAACGTACCCTGGGTTCTTGGACTTCAGCCAGTTCAACAAGGCGTCCTTGTTGAAGGCAGCAGTGGCCGCCATATTGCTCTTGTTGAGCTGAATGTTGGCAATCGTGTCTGAGTCCATGACCACTTCTATCAGCCCTGTCTTGTCTCCCGTGGAAAGGCAGCCATAAGGAGTCATCCTTAAAGAAGGTAAGAGTGAGAGAAAGATGTCAGGACCCTTTTTTAAAAATTCTGGGTATTCTGCAGGGAAGCCACTGCCAGCCCAAGTGGGCAAGAGGCAGGTACATGGCCAAAAAACCCAAAACCAGACCCAGGCATGGGTCCCAAGTTCTTAAAAGGCCTGGAAGGAAGGTGTGTTGCCCAAGCCATGGTCACTGTTGGGGAAAGAGAGCAGGGACTCAAGGCTGTCCTGACGCCAGAGAGGTATTTTGAAGACTCTGGAGCAAGCCCTGAGGCAAGGGCTTTTATATACCCTGGTATACCGGGATTGGCTGTTGAGCAGTCAGGTGACAGAATGCTTGGACAGTGTAGAGTTTCTGTGCCTTAAAAGTGCCATTTTATGCTGGGCTACCAGTCTGCTCTGATTGCAGCAGCCGCAGAGGTAGCGCACCTGTCAGGGGCTCAGGAGCAGAGGCACAGGGAAGAGGGGAGATGGAGAGCGAGGGGGAGGAATCCGAGGGGAGCGTAGGAGGGGACAGTGGTCCGAGGGATTCCATGAGCCTCTCCAGCGAATCGGAAGATTCACAAAAGGGGGCGCCAGTGGCCAGGGGCAGGGGGTTCCCAAGGGGAACGCCCCAGGAGCAAGGGGGCAGCAGGGACTCCCAGAGCAGTAGTTGGAAATCAGGACCAGCTTCCCCACCAGAGCAGAGTGGGGGGGAAGAGTCCCAGGTATCGGGGCCAGTGCTTTCCCCACCAGGGAGAGGAGACGAGGCAGAGCTGACCACGCCTCCATCGGAGAGTCAGGCAACGGAGGGGAGGTCAGATCCGGCCAGTGTCACGGAAGAGGGAAGCAGTGATAGAAGCAGTGTAACGGTTAGGAGAAAGGTCACTGGGTTGGCGCAAGAAACAAGTTCAAATGTATAGGAGAGCGGGACAGCAGAGAATGAGGATTGGGAACCGGGTCCTAAAGCCCGCCGGAGGCAGGGGGAGGAGCTAAGCGACTCAGCGTCGGAGGAGTCCAGAAAGGGCAATGTCCCGGTGGGCAGGAGGACCCAGAGGAGGAGAGAACAGCGCAGAAGGTGGAGCAGGGCTAGGATCTTAAACTGGTGCGGAAGGGGAGGTGATTCAGACGGGACTTCGCCGATCTAAGGTCTAAGACGTAGGGCTGCATGCTCTGGCGTTGAAATGGAAACTAAACTTCAATAAAGACTTTTGTACATTACATCAACCTGGCGTTGGTCCTCTGTGAGCTGGGACCTAGAGGCAGCTCTGACAGCACCATTAGCAGCCTAGTTTGAGACTTCCACCCCATTGCCCTACACACATAAACACACACTCCAACACCCAGGGTTAATTTGCAAATATCAAGAGAGACAGGAGAGACCCAAACCAGCCTCGATGGCTTGCTCTTTTGTGGACCAGTAGCTAAATGGATCTCTCAGCCCTAATCAACCTCAGAGGGTTGTTGTGAAGGTAAAATTTGTGGGTGGGGGGAGAGAAGAGAAGAGAGAACTATGTATGCAGCCTTAAGGACCTTGGATGAAAGGGGGGGGCGTATAAACATCATAATTAATTATTTTGGAACTCACCTGAGATCTAGCCCTTCTTTCTTCCACAGGATATCCATCAGCTGGATCATCTGCAGGGTCAACATATCCTGACGGAGATCTGAAAAATTAAGAAACATTTCTCTTTTTTTCTCTATTAATCCCATGATTTCTTCCATTTCATCAGTGGTTATGATGATGGGAACATTTGCCTTTGTGTGTTCTTCATTTGGCCACAATGGGGCACTAACAACATGCAGATTTGTGCATTCCCATGTTTTAGGATGCTCTGATGATTAAAACTGGGAAAGCTGGGGTAGAATTGTGACTAAGAGACTAAGGGTTGTAGCCAGCATTAGTCCTACTCAGAGTAGACACTGTGCAACTGATTGGCACGGCTAACTTAGCAAAACTCAGCCTGATGAGACCTAGGGAGGAGTCTCCTAAGTTGCACATCTTGCCTCTGTCAACACGAACTCACTTAGCAGTAGGAAAACTGATGCCTGTTCATTGGGCATCATAATACAGATCTACTTTACAAGGTTGTTGTAAAAAGATTACCAGCATAATGCACAATGTTTGTGCTAGGAAACTAGCATGCCAACTTAAGATATGTACCTTCTTTAGGAAAGCGGTTTTTTGTATGTTAGCCGGCATGTTGTTTACTTAATCTACACCCTGCAGTGTCAACAGTGGAAATAAAATTCCAGGGTTGCTTTAAAAAATCCACATTAAAAGCAAATAGCCAAATCAAGAGGTAAATATATAATACCCTGCAAACTGTCACAAATGTGGATGTAGATAGATATGTGCATGCCCCAGAACAGCCTCTATGCAACCACACCTCTTAATTACCTTGTCAAAACTCATTAGTTTTAATCAATAAAAAGCCAGAGCAGGAACTCATGCAGAGACACAGCAGGCAGCCTCTTTCCTGAAAGGTGGTCCTAGGAGCCTTAAGTCCAGGAATGGGCAACCTGCAGCCTTCCAGATGTTGCTGGACAACAAACTCATTCCTACTTTATTGTAACAAAGCCAGAGTAAACGTAGTTGAAATAATCACATACTCTTCTAATTTCCCACATCCTCTGCTCTTTCCCAGTGTCTATTTTAAACTGTAAGCTGCTTGGGGCAAGGACCTGCCATATCGCTGTTTGTAAAAACACTACACACAGACTGCATCAAACAGAGAAGTGATAGCCAGCTGCATAGTTTGACTACATGCTCCTTAGTTAACATGACCACTGTTACTGGGAGAGGCATCTCCCTGGGACAAAGAGGCTCCTCCTATATCCCCAACCCAGCAAGAAGCTGTTGTGTGGCTTCCTTACCGTCTCCATTTTTGAAGATGATCCCCACGTTGCTGGTGCCGCCTATCTCTTCATTGTTAAACACAATCCAGAGAGGCTTCATCTTCGAGTCCATGAAAGTGCAAAGCTCCACACTAGAAAAATTTGCACACACACACACATAAATGAAAACCAGCTGAAAACCTCCATCCACTTGCAGAAGCGTGGAGGTAAGAAGGGGTGGAAATAATAAAACTTTTAAATGGTGCAAGATAGACTCTTTCCACATAGCCATGCTGTGTTGTCAAGCTGCTCTACTGGATCCCTGGCAGAAAGAGGGAGATCTTTCCCCCAACACCTGCTGCCAGGTCCTTCAAAATCAGGGTTTCCTAAACTTGGGTCACCGGTTGCTTTTGGACTACAACACCCATCATCCATAGCTAGCAGGACCAGTGATCAGGGATGATGGGAACTGTAGTCCAAAAACAGCTGGGACCCAAGTCTGGAGAGACCTGCTTTAAAAGGAAAGGCTAGAGATCAAACCCAGGCCCTTCTACATGCAAGGCATGTGCTCTACTAGTGACCTACAGCCCTTCCCTTGAGGCGTTAAGAACAAAAGAAAGCTGTTTTACACAGGGTCAAACCATTAGGTCCATCTAGTTCAGTACTGCCTGCAATGACTGGCAGTGACTCTCCAGGGTTTCAGGCAGGGAATCTTTCCCAGCCCTGCCTGGAAACACCAATGGGTCGTTCTGCTTGCAAAGAAGATGCTCTACTGCTGAGCTCAGAGCCCTCCTGGGTCTACACCATCCTAGGCCCAGATTGTGCAAAATGCTACAGCCAAACAGTTGGTGGGGGCAGATGACTGCCAGCACTTAACTCTGGTGCTTAAAAGATTGCACTGGCTGCACAACTGCTACTGGCTCAAATTTGAGGTTCTTGTACTAATTTATAAGGCCCTTCATAACTTGGGTCCAAGGGGCTGCTTAAACCCCTTGTATCCCTGCCTGTTTACTGAGCCCTTCTGTGAAATCACTGTCAATGGTCCCCTGCAAGGCTCAAGATGCACGGCCCATTTCTGTGTGTTTGGTTTTGGGGAAACACTTCTGAGGAGCAACCTCCCAGCAGACATCCCACAGACCCCCTCTCCCTGTTGAACTTCCGACTCCTGATAAAGAACTGTATTATTCCAACAGGCCTTGTGAGTTCCCTGATTTGATGTTTTAAAACAGCATCTTGGGTTGTTTAAAAACATGTTTTTCATCTTTGTCGGGTCCTGGGCAGTATAAACTACTGAAATCGATAAGATGAAATAGGCCCACTCTGAGCGACTGCAAGCTCTGGTGTGATCCAAAGTACCCCCTTGTGTCAGCAAGAGGAAATCCTTTTCATCCCAGGGGCCAAGTGGGGAGGAGCCACATGTGGTAAATTTATTCTATCCTTGCTTCAGGCAAGTGAGAGGCATTATCAGCATTCAGCAACACATTCTAGCAGGGAGGATGCAAGGCAGGGCTGCTGAGGGGTGTGGCCTGAGAAGGGGTGTGGCTTAGGGAGAGTTCCGAGGGGGGGGGCCTGGAGGGCCACATCCAGCCCCTTGCCTGAGCACCGCCAGCCCTGCCTTACCTGACTTTTGCCAGGATGACACTGGGGTTCAAGGGAGACTGAAGGTTGGAGAGAGCTTCCAGGTAGGTCTCTTGCCGCAAACAGGTGTGCATGAACTCCTTAGTTTGAGGCTTGGGGTTCTTTAGGGCACTTAATTTGACGATGCCATTCAAGGCCTTCATCTTGTTGAGGGCTTCGCTCTTCATCGGGAGGCAGAATGAAAAATTGCATAATGTAAAACACAACCAGAGCCAAGTCAACTCATTTTGTTCTATTTCGTTCTATTCAAAATGTTTAAGGCATCCAAATAAGATCCCACTGACAGTCCATTTGGCCTCTGTACGTGAAATAAACGTGCTATTTAATCCCCCAGGGCTGTATTCAAACCTTTAGAGACTCTAAACACCTAGAAGATTTTGGTGCCTATATAAACAACCTGTAATATAAAATTTTATTTTTCAAAATGAAACAAAACCTACAATAAGAAGGAAAAATATATTTGATTCCCTCCCCCCTCCTACTTCTAATCACAATGGAAAATTTCTGTGGTGCCCCTTTTCCCTTGATGCCCTAAGCCATGGGTAGGCAAACTAAGGCCTGGATTGCCGGATCCAGCCCAATTGCCTTCTCAATCTGGTCCGGGAATCAGCGTGTTTTTACATGAGTAGAATGTGTGCTTTTATTTAAAACGCATCTCTGGGTTATTTGTGGGGCATAGGAATTAGTTCATTTCCCCCCAAAATATAGCCCGCCCCCCAAAAAAAGGTTTGAGGGACAGTGGACTGGAAAAAGTTTGCTGGCCCCTGTGCCTAAGCACATGCTTATTTTGCTTAATGGTTAATCCAGCCCTGGGCCCAGCCCTGTACCAACCTGCTGGTTTGAAAAAGTGCAAGCATCCCCTTTGGACAGACAAGCCAGCTGCTTACCTGCCTCATCAGAGATTTCATGTGGTGGGTGCTCCCTCGGCAATAAGCTTCCAGGATCAGGCCAAACCTTAAGGCCACAGACGGGACATGCATTTCAGATCTAAGCAGGGATGATGAGAGGAGGAAATTGACATTTTAGGATGATGGTGATCTTTAAAAAAAAAAAATCCTTCACCCAAATGAGTTTCAGGGCAAAGTGTACAACAACAAAATATAATAAAAGCAAAATATCAGAAGACAGTTAAAAAAAAACTAAGAAAACAAACACAAAGCAAGCCACAGACAAAGGTAATCCCTTATTAACTTGTTGCCAAAAATGATAAGAATGTTGGTGCCAGTGATTATGGGGATGGATACATTATAAAGTCGGGTGGGAGCCACCACAGAAAAAGTCCCTGCCCATTTTGTTCAAGCATATAAACACATCTCAGCAAGTGAGGGCCCTCAGAGAAAGGCCTCTGTTGAAAATGCTGGTTAAAAGGCTAACAAAATTACTTCTTGCTTAATTATAATTTATTGATGGTTTTATCCACCCTTCACTAGAAAGTCCCAAAGTGGGTTACAGCCACATTAAAAATACAATATTAAAATCAGTTGACACAGTTTGGGTCTTTAGCAACAGCAACAACAAGAAGCAGGTAGGGAGGAGATTTTCATTGGGACCACAGCTGGCCGGGGGGGGGGGGAATAAGGAAAGAGTTAAATTCCTTATACCTTCCCAGCCGCAGCCCATGTCATGTGGTTAGCTTTTAACTGTACTTCCTTACCTGAGGTGCCAGAACAGGAAGTGCCCTATTTTGCGATTGGATAAGGCCCTGTCCAACAGGAACGTGGTCAATTTGCAGTCTAAATAAGATTCGTACTTCAGCACTTGAACCAGCTGGAGGAGGTACTGGAACAATTCGGCATCTCTGCAGAAGGAGAGGCGGCAGCAGAGGAGTCATTTCCACACCATAAGTGCAGAGGCATCAGTTGACATGCAGCACAGGGCTGTTGTAAACCAGCAAACCCACCTCTTCCTCCCCATTGTTCTTATTCCCTTCATCTATTTATTTTTATTTCGGGGGGTGGGTGAGGGAGACAGACTGCTGGGGCAGAAGGCACGGAGCCCGACAGCAGGAGGACCCAGAACCAGCGACAGGAAAGGGTATGGCTGGCTGGTGCACCTCGGACAGAAGCGTTCCATGCTGCAACATTCAGTTACAGTTCTCACAGGTTCCAACTTTTATTCCAGCAACTTTGTGGGCACGGCAGAGAGTTATGCAGACGGTTAACCACTCATGACTCCACCCTGGGGTAGGCGTGGGTTAGCTTTCTGCCCTCTTGTTTGCTTGGCCCAACCCCTTTGCTGGTTCCCATTGGGACTGGTAGGGCAGAAAAATGAGGCAAAGCAAGAATGAGGGCCAGCAGGAACCCACTCATTCTAGTTTTATCCCCATGCACCTCCCTGCTGAGTTCTACAAGGGCAACATGGAGATTGAGGAGGAACAGGGAGATGAACTGGATGTAAGCAAGAAGGCAAGCAGGTGGGGGGCTGGCTGATGATACTGAGATTGATGGGGCAGCATCCCATTTGCCTTAACAGACCAGCCTCTGACGTGTTTTCTCTCTCTCTCTCTCTCTCTCTCTCACACACACACACACACACACACACACACCGACACCAGGCAACAAGTTATTGCAAAACAAAGATGCAGAAGATAACAAATTGGTTTTACTAATGTCAGAGGCTCAGGAGCAGAGGCACAGGGAAGAGAGGAAATGGAGAGCGAAGGGGAAGAATCTGAGGGTAGCGTAGGAGAAGATGACAGTGGCCCGAGAGATTCCATGAGCCTCTCCAGCGAATCAGAAGATTCACAGAAGGGGGCGCCGGTGGCCAGGGCAAGGGGGGTCCCAAGGGGGACACTCCAGAAGCAAGGGGCCAGCGGGGACTCCCAGAGCAGCAGTTGGAGATCAGGACCAGCTTCCCCACCAGAGCGTAGTGGGGGGGAAGAGTCCCAGGTATCGGGGCCAGCATCTCCCCCAGCAGGGAGAGAAGATGAGTCAGGGCTGACCACGCCTCCATCAGAGAGTCAGGGAACGGAGGGGAGGTCAGGTCCAGCTAGCCTCCCGGAAGAGGGAAGCAGTGACAGAAGCAGTGTAACCGTCAGGAGGAAGGTCACTGGGTTGGCGTGAGCGCCAAGTTCAAATGTACTGGCGCGCGGGACAGCAGAGAACCCGGATTGGGAACCAGGTCCTAAAGCCCGCCGGAGGCAGGGGGAGGAGTCAGGGGACTCAGCGTCAGAAGAGTCCAGAAAGGGGAATGCCCCAGCGGACAGGAGGACCCAGAGGAGGAGAGAGCAGAGGAAGAGGTGGAGCAGGGCTAGAGTCTTAAACTGGTGTCAGAGGGGAGGAGATTCATACGGAGCTTCGGCGGTCTAGGGTTTAAGACGTAGAGCTGCACGCCACGGCTTTGAAATAGAGACTGAACTTCAATAAAGACTTTTGTATATAACAGCGACCTGGCGTTGGTCCTCTGTGAGCTGGGACCTTGGGGCAGCTCTGACAACTAATATTACTCCTCATGCTTTTATCCTATCCTTCCACCAAGGAGTTCAAGGGGGCGCACAACGTTTCCTTGCCTGCCACCCCCAATTTTTGTGGGTGTGGTTCAGAGACTTTCACTGTACTGTTTTTGACACTTGCTAAAAGCTTCCTTGTTTAGCCCTGTTAAGTTCATTATGTGCTTTTGTTTATAAATACTGTGGGAAGGGTGGAATTGCTGAATATTGATTACATACTGCATAAATGTAAACAATAAAATGTTTTTTTTCAGGGGGAAATAAAAAAATTTCAATTGATTTTATCTATATTTTGGTCATTTTATTGCATCCACTGTTTAAAAAACAGTCTGTTGGTCTTTCTGCTATTTTTTTAAAATGAGCATTTTGTACCATTTTATGCAAAATAGGGTCTGTGGCTGCTGCTTGTGTTGCTCACGTGCCCCCACTTGCCAAACATCTATTGGTGGCTACGCAAACTGCAGCATGACAACACCTTAAGTTTTTATGTATACAAGAAGAAAGCCAGTACTAATGGGCCTAACTTAGTCATCCCGGTTAATTTTCAGCAGGTCTACTCCATTAGGCAAACTCTCCCTTCAACCGTTATCTAGGGGAAGCCATTCCAGAAATGGGAGAGGTGGAAAGCAGAACTCACTCCATTGGCTCTGCTGTGGCAGGCCAGCCACTTAAAGCATCCTCTGTCATCTCAGGGCAGCCATTTACCACCAAGCTGTCTCAGTGGGAGAGATAGGAAACAGAAGGCTCAGAGGAGGGCAACCAAAATGGTCAAAGGCCTGGAAACAATGCCTTATGAGGAACGGCTAAGGGAGCTGGGCATGTTTAGCCTGGAGAAGAGGAGGTTAAGGGGTGATATGATAGCCATGTTCAAATATATAAAAGGATGTCACATAGAGGAGAGAGAAAGGTTGTTTTCTGCTGCTCCAGAGAAGCGGACACGGAACAATGGATCCAAACTACAAGAAAGAAGATTCCACCTAAACATTAGGAAGAACTTCCTGACAGTAAGAGCTGTTCGACAGTGGAATTTGCTGCCAAGGAGTGTGGTGGAGTCTCCTTCTTTGGAGGTCTTTAAGCAGAGGCTTGACAACCATATGTCAGGAGTGCTCTGATGGTGTTTCCTGCTTGGCAGGGGGTTGGACTCGATGGCCCTTGTGGTCTCTTCTAACTCTATGATTCTATGATTTCATCCGCTTTGCTGGAGGCCTAGCTCCATCAGGCACCTCCCATGCCCCCTGAACTGTGCCAACTGCTTAGAAACTGGTGCCTGGTTTTTGATTTTGATTTCTCATCCCTCTCTCTTTTGCCTTGTGTGTCGCCTTTTTCCACATTGTAAGTCTGAGGGTAGTGACTGTCTTGTTCTGATTGTACATAAGCCACTGTAGGAGCATTTTTGGCTGAGGAGCAGGGTACAAATGCTGTCAATAAATAAATAACTATAAGTGGGTATTGGCTACATTCCACCTTTTGTGTTATCAAATGGCATATAAACCTAGCCAAATGAGTAACATCAGGCAAACTTTCGTTTTACTCACGTCAACTTTTTCAGTGAGCTGACTGTGAAGGATCCCACGTAGCGATCGGGGAAGTTGAAATCCAGCAGCTCTAAGGCATTGAGAACGGGCAGCTCCGGCCAAGACTGTAACAAGTGGATCATCTGCAAAGTGGACATTTTTTTTTAAAGACAGACTGAAAACAATACAGTGGTACGTCAGGTTACATACGCTTCAGGTTACAGACGCCGCTAACCCAGAAATAGTGCTTCAGGTTAAGAACTTTGCTTCAGGATGAGAACAGAATTTGTGCTCTGGTGGCACGGTAGCAGCAGGAGGCCCCATTAGCTAAAGTGGTGCTTCAGGTTAAGAACAGTTTCAGGTTAAGAACGGACCTCCGGAACGAATTAAGTACTTAACCCGAGGTACCACTGTAAAATACTTGTGGTGGGATGGAAAGAAGAAAGACTGACAAACTGGAACACATCCAGAGGTTGTTGGAGGGTCCAGAACCTCTTTCTGCCCAAGGGCCGCATTCTGTTTTGGGCAACCTCCCAGGGGCCACATGCCAGCAGTGGGCGGAGCCAGGCAGAAGTTTGATTGCCACACCAGCTCACAAACCCCTCTTTCCTCTCTCTAGACAAGCAACAGGCATTGCTAGACACATTCCAGTCAGGCACAAAAAAAGCCCTGTGAGGACCAAGTCCTACAAACAGTGGTTGAAAGAGATGAGAATGGAGCAAGGCCTTCTGGGTGGCTGAAAAGGCTTAAGATGAAGTATCCTTCTAGCTACTACAGTAGAGCATACCAGCTCAAGCACTCTGCTGGCTACCTTGTGCAGAAGGGATCACCTTTCTCCCTTTCTCAGAGCTTGGAGGATGTTGTGGGGAGACAAAGTTGATGTCAAAAACTCCACTGCCACAAACAGGAAGGTGGGGGAAGCAGGGGGAGGCAGCTGATCAAAGAGGATGGAGGGAGTAACAGAGTTGCCACCCACCCTTGTGCGAAGGATGGATTCTTTTTAACTTGTTGGCTTAGAAGAAATAAAACTGTTTTTCCTAGCATGGTTTCACATATTCTGCCATTCTGTACAATTCTGCATTTTAAAAAAACATATACACATGCATAGATAGATAAATAGAGGTTCTAGAACCCATGTTCGGCTTGAACAACTGCAGGCAACACCTGAACATTCACTCTCTGCCAACTCCCTAGCAAGAACTTCTCACCTGAGCAACATCTTCGTGCTTGTTCCATTTGGTTACAACCAGCAGCTTCGCCAGGGCACCTGGGTACTGGTCCCGCACCTGATGCCTCATCTTCCACACAAGGTCTTTCTCGTGCTCGTAGAGTTCGGTGTGAGATCGGCGCTCCAGAATCTCTTTCAGCTGTTGTTTCTGAACCGTGGGGATCGATACAATATTGACTTAGCACATTTATACCCTACTTTTCCCTCAGGGAGCTCCTCCTCCTTCCTCGTTTTATCCTCGCGGCAACCCCGTGAGGCAGGTTAGGCTGAGAGTGAATGGTCACACCCAGTGAGCTTTGTGGCTGATTGGGGGATTCGAACCCTGGTCTCCAGGGTCCTAGGCCGACACTCTCTAACCCCTACACCACACTGCCTTCGCCTCCATGAATTTGACTAATCCTCTTTTAAAACAAAAAAAAATTCCTTCCAGTAGCACCTTAAAGACCAACTAAGTTAGTTCTTGGTATGAGCTTTCGTGTGCATGCACACTTCTTCAGATACCTCTTTTAAAGCCATTTGTGAGGGGGTAGCACAGTGTTGCACATGCAGGCAACTGAAAATGCACTGTTATTGAGACTGAGGTCTGGGCTCTATTAGTTGGGAACCTATTTTTCGCTCTATAGGACACACTTTTTCCTTTCTAAAAGGTAAGGGAAAATGTTTGTGTGTCTTATGGAGTGAATGCAGGCTACGCGGCTAAGCCCAAAGCCAGAACAGGGAGATGGAGTGCTGCGCAGCGCTCCATCTCCCTGTTCTAGCTTGGGGATGGCTGCGCAAAGCCTCCGCAGGGCAGTGGGGTGAAGGCACCCCGCTGCCCTGCGAAGGCTTCAAAGGCTGTCCCCAAAACCAGAACAGCAAGAGGCTATCCCAGAAGCCAGATCCCTCTTGCTGTTCTGGCTTCTGGGGTTCAGAATTTTTTTCTTCTTGTTTCCTCCCCCCCAAACTAGTTGCGTCTTATCGTCCGGTGTGTCCTATAGAGCGAAAAATACGGTACTTGTTTTTTCACACTCCAGCACCCTAACCGACACGCCACCCAGTTTTTAAAAATAATATTGAAGATAATGTCTATCTTCAGGTTTTTGGGGTGTATCCAAGTCAGTTCTACTCAGGGCAGACCCACAGAAATTAGTGGACCTAAGTTAATCATGTCCATTCACTTCAATGGGTCTACTCTGAGTAGGACTAGCAATGCCTACAAGCTTTGTTTTGTCTTTTGATGGCATCGGGTCTAGCTGGGCCTCACTTGACGTGGCCTCACTCAGCCTCATTGGACAGCACTGAGCAAGTCTCCCTCTTTCACCCTAACCTACCTCACAGGGCTGTTGGGAAGATCAAACAGGATAATCCCAATGGACATACTTGCCACAACGGAGCTCACTGAAGGAAGGCGATGTGCTGGCATCTCATTAATAAATCAGCAAAACACCAGCTAAACTGTATCCTGCACCCCAAATGATCCCAAGTGATTGAGATTCAACTGGCTCCTATTTGCATAGCCCCACCCCCAGCTCCTGTTCCTTGGTCACGCTGGGGTGTGACTGAATGTTGAACTAGTTTTGAAAACGGATGCGCGGGAAGATGTGCTCACCTCTTCTGGATCCTCCGACATGTACCGGGGGCACTGCCCGTTCCTTCCATGCTCCATGATCTGAAACACAAAGATAAAACAGAATGTGTAAAATGACATTTAAACACATATACGTATGTATTTGTACTGTTAAATTCTGCCCAAATCTCTAAGTGATGAGAGAATCCAGGGGTCCTGGATGCTTAAATTGGAATTTAGGTCAGCAGAGACTGTGATGTCTTTAGGATATTTGGTTTTAGTTACACATATATACAACCTGAGTGTAAGATGGAGGGGTTCATAGCATTAACAGGATCTTGCCTCTCCATCAGGCACAGAGCAAGGTCACACCTCTGTCTCTCTAGCTTCCAGCCTGCTTCTAGCCCAGATCACACACAGTTTATGGCTGATTTTTATCTCTTTCAATGTTTTAAAGAGTTATTTTTACTGATGCTATTGTTTTATCCCCACTGTAAGCCGCCCAGTCAAGCAGTGGGTAAATATTATGAAACAAACAAACAAACAAATAAAATGCAAGCATAATAAATCAGCCAAACTGGCAGCACTATATGAAAATGGGATCCCACACTCAGTAATGGGAGGCGGGCCCCTCTTAAGGGGTGAATGGAGGTGGCCACTTTTTCCATTGACCCAGAAAGCAGACTTAACTGGCCAGGGGAGGGGTGCAAACCGCCACCTACTTACCTGTTCAAAGGATGGGTAGTAGACCGGGTACAGCGAAATGCCAGGGAAGCGGATGACCAAGGCCGCAGCACTTTCCGTATTGGGGTTGGTCCGGACGGTGCCCGTTGGGTTCAGTAGCTCTCCTTTCTCATCTGGAAAGCAAGCAGGGTGAGGTTACCTAAGAAACGTTGCGCCATCTAGTGGCCAATGATTTGGCAAGAACGGAACATGAATGCCATACATTGTGATACTTGGCTAAGTCACAGTCAGAGGAACATAGGAAGCTGTCTCGTTCTATTTTTTTAAAGTGTGGCAGGACCTACACTTTGGAACTCCCTGCCTATTGATATTAGGCAGAGGTACCTCTTTTCAGAGTCTGCTAGAAATGTTTTTTAATGCTTACTGTTATTTTAGCTTTTCAGATATTTAAAGTATTGTTGTTAATTTTTCATATGGGCAATCTCATCACTTTATCCTTTTTCGTAAACCGCTTTCAGGTGGTGGTTGTCTTTTTACAATCATGCTGTGAGTTTTATAACATAAAGCAAATAATTTTTAGCCCATTGAGCTAAGCACTGTCTGCACTGATTAGCAGCAGCTCTCCAGGGTTTCCCCCCCCGCCCCCCCCCACTCTCACACCGAGAGGTTTTCCCCTCAGCCCCACCTGAAGCTGCCATTGGGGACTGAAACTGGGACCCTCTACCTTCCAAGCTGATGTTCTATCTTTGAGTTACGTCCCTTTCCCATATATTCTATCACCCAGGATGAAAACAACAGTAATATTAGAGAGCTGCCTTATGTACCTGGAAACGATGACCACATTGGCAGGCAGCACTCCCCAGTTTTCAACTGGTCTTGGTAGTCAAACAGCATGATGTTCACCCAGGCAATTGGGCAGTCCTGCAGGAGGGTGAGGAAGATTTAGTGGGTCAGGTCCATGGAGCAGGAATAACACTCAATGACTGTGATCAAGCCATGCCCATTGGCCATATACCCTTGCAGGCACCAGGGCGCAGCATGCCCATAGCTATTTGTAAAGGACCGAAGATCAGCTCATCTGCAGCACTTGCAAAAATCTGTATGCAGTGCTTTAGAGACATTAGGTGACCTGCTTTCCCGGTGGCGCTGTGGTCTAAACCACTGAGCCTCTTGGGCTTGCTGATCGGAAGGTTGGTGGTTCAAATTTGCGCGATAGGGTGAGCTGTTGCTCTGTCCCAGTTTCTGTGAACCTAGTACTTTGAAAGCATACCAGTGCAAGTAGATAAATAGGTACCACTGTGGTGGGAAGGTGAGCAGCATTTCCATGCGCTCTAGCACCCGTCACGGTGTCCGGTTGCGCAAGAAGCAGTTTAGTCATGCTGGCCACATGACCCAGAAGGCTGTCTGTGGGCAAATGCTGGCTCCCTTGGCCTGAAGTGAGATGAGCACTGCACCCCAAAGTTGCCTTTGACTGGACTTAACTGTCCAGGGGTCCTTTACCTTTTACCTTTATTAGGTGACGTATTTTCCCAGTGCAATGCTGCTTTGAAGGCCTGGCAATCAGCTGATAGTCGGGCCGTCAAAGCAGCGTGCACCAGGAAAACATGTCACCTGATACCACTGTGACATCAGGTGATGGACAGGTGGGTGGTCCTGCCCACCCATCAAACATGGGCTGTAAGAAGGGGAGAAAAGGATTGGGCCCACTGATCAGATCCAATTACCCACTCCACCCTTTTTAAAAGCTGCTTTTTTGGCTCTGGTATGCTACTGGGTCTTGAACTTGTCTGCTTTCTTTAAAAAAACACAGAGAAAAAATTCAAAACCCAGTAGCACACCAGAGCCCAAAGTGGCTTTTTAAAAAATGAAAACAAACAAGTTCAAGAGTCAACAGGAGGGCCAAAGCAGATTTTTAAAACCCTGAAGGGCTAGGGACAAAGGTGAGAGCTGTTTCCTAGTTCCGCTGGACTTCTCAGCGGCGTTTGATACCATTGACCATAACATCCTTCTGGACCGTCTAGAGGGGCTGGGAGCTGGAGGCACTGTCATACAGTGGTTCCGCTCCTTCCTCCTGGGCCGTGTTCAGAAAGTGGTGGTGGGGGATGAGTGTTAAGACCCCTGGGCTCTCACTTGTAGGGTGCCTCAGGGTTCTGTCCTCTCCACTATGCTTTTTAACATCTGCATGCAGCTGCTGGGAGTTTGGGCTGGGTGTCCAGCCCCCTGGGTGTCCATCAGGGGGTTTAGGCTGGGTGTCCATCAATATGCGGATGATACCCAGCTCTACCTCTCTTTCAAATCAGAACCAGTGAAGGCGGTGAAGGTCCTGTGTGAGTGTCTGGAGGCGGTTGGAGGATGGATGGCGGCTAATGGATTGAGATTGAATCCTGACAAGACAGAAGTACTGTTTTTGGGGGACAGGAGGTGGGCAGGTGTGGAGGACTCCCTGGTCCTGAATGGGGTAACTGTGCCCCTGAAGGACCAGGTGCGCAGCCTGGGAGTCATTTTGGACTCGCAGCTGTCCATGGAGTTGCAGGTCAATTCTGTGTCTATCTGCCCACGGACTGCCTTGCCATAGTGGTGCATGCTCTGGTTATCTTTCACTTGGACTACTGCAATGCATTCTATGTGGGGCTACCTTTGAAGGTGACCCGGAAACTACAACTAATCCAGAATGTGGCAGCTAGACTGGTGACTGGGACCACATAACACCGGTCTTGGAAGACCTACATTGGCTCCCAGTACGTTTCTAAGCACAATTCAAAGTGTTGGTGCTGATCTTTAAAGCCCTAAACGGCCTCGGTCCAGTATATCTGAAGGAGCGTCTCCACCCCCAACGTTCTACCCGGACACTGAGGTCCAGTGCCGAGGGCCTTCTGGCAGTTCCCTCACTGTGAGAAGCCAAGTTACAGGGAACCAGGCAGAGGGCCTTCTCGGTAGTGGCACCCACCCTGTGGACGCCCTCCCACCAGAGAACAACAACTACCAGACTTTTAGAAGACATCTGAAGGCAGCCCTGTTTAGGGAAGCTTTTAATCTTTGATGCATTACTGTATTTTAATATTTTGTTGGAAGCAGCCCAGAGTGGCTGGGGAAGCCCAGCCAGATGGGCGGGGTACAAATAATAAATTATTATTATTATTGTTATTATTATTATTATTATTATGAAGAAAAACAAAGGCACTTTAGCTACTGATTTATTTTATTGGTTGTACTGTGTTCTATATATTTACCGTATTTTTTGCTCTAGAAGACTCACTTTTTCCCTTCTAAAAAGGAGAAATGTGTGTACGTCTTATGGAGTGAATGCAGGCTGCGCAGCTATCACAGAAGCCAGAACAGCAAGCGGGACTGCTGCTTTCACTGCACAGCGATCCCTCTGAACAGCAAGAGGGATTGCTGCTTTCACTGCACAGCAATCCCTCTTGCTGTTCTGGCTTCTGAAATTCAGAATATTTTTTTCTTGTTTTCCTCCTCCAAAAACTAGGTGCGTCTTGTGGTCTGGTGCATCTTATAGAGCGAAAAATACGGTACATTTTCTTCAAGGGTGGGGTTGGCTTTTGTAGGAGTTGGTAAGCTGCCCATACAATGCATTCATTGAAAAGCAGGGCCCACATTTCCACATCAACTCAGAACCGCTACTGGGTCTTGAACTTGTTTAGATTCCCTCTGACTCCTGTGTGCTTCTGTCATTAGAAATTTGCAGCTCAGTCCCTTAGCCTTGGGAGGGGGACAGTTAGAACTGGTTCAACTGTTTTTTAAAAAAAACAAAACAAGCAAACATTTGCAGAGTAAACAGGGCCGAGGGATTAATCTGGCTGCAAACATCCTCCTCCGTTTTCTTTCCCAATGCTCGCTTCCAGCACATATCCAAGAAAATAAATACCCAGAAAGATTGCCTCACCTCTCTACTTCTAACTGCCTTAGAAGTTGAAAGAAGGTTCAACTTCTAAGCCTTCTTAAGAGTCACTCAGTGAAAACAGCAGAAGGCCTGGCTCTTGACCAAGCCCTAAATGATGAGATCTTTGGTGGAGATGGTCCAAGAAGTGAATGACTCAGCATCTTCCAAGGAAGCAACGGAGAATAGCTGCAGCATGACTCAGCAGAGCACGATGCAGTCCTAGGGCTCAAGCCGCCTGCACAGTTCCTGTAAGCTTGTTCTTGCTGGATTTTTGTTCGTAAGGAATTTGCAACTCTCAAAAAACCTACACACCTTTTCATTTAAGACTGTGTACACAGTTCTGCTCACTTTCCATCCGGCGTTGCTCCCACTGGTTTGTAAATGCCCCGATCCACATCTGTCCTGTTAGTTACTTAAGAAACGTGGTCTTTGACAATGGAAGTCATATGAAGACATCCACACTCCCTCTCCAACCACTGGTGTGGATGGGAAGTGGCAACTTGGAAAAATATCCCGCTCCACTGATGTGTATAACAGAATGCAAGTGTGATTTGAAGCAGTGGGGGTGAGGACTGACTTTGCTGCATTTTAAGCCTGTATTGTGAACCTAGATGTCAAAAAGATCAGTGGCACCAATAAGGCTACCTATCTTATCTATCTTGCTAGCTAACATGCTAACTTTCTATCTATCTGCTAACTAGCTAGTTTTCCACCTAGGTAGTTAACTTTGTATATTGCTTCCTAGCTAGCTAGCTTCCTAGCTAGCTAGCTAGCTTTCTATATACAGTATACTGGTAGCTATATTGTTCTCTGTCTTTCTTGCTACCTAACTAACTGACCTTCTGTCTATCTAGCTATCTTGCTAGATAAGATAGCTAACTTTCTATCTATCATCTAGCTAGCTACCTTGCTAGCTATCTAACTAACTTCCTAGCTATCTTGCTATCTAGCTAAGTATCTATCTTGCTAACTACCTATGGGCAATCATTTAGATCAAGGATATGGAACCTATGATCCTCCAAATGTTAGACCAGGATTTCAAACAAGACTTGTAAGCCCGTGTTTTAAAGATGGAGATAAAGGAGTGCAGAGAGAGAAGCAGGAGGAGGGGGGAGGAGGGGGGAGGAGGGGGGGAGAACTCAGTGAAGGGCAACAACAAACATCCACTGAATCATCCCCCTGCCCATCTACAGCTACTCAGCCCCACCCAGCCACATCCTTTGGGGATGCTATCACACTTTAAAGTGATTGTTGTGTCCTAACATAGATAACAGACCCAGGTTGTAAACAACCCGAGCCACACTTTGGAGACATTGACCTGCTTCACCCTTGTCTCCCTCATCCACATGGTTTATGGCTCCCCAATTCTAAGACCTCCACAGGATGGAAGTGGAAAGAATCTTGAAGACTTAGAATTAACAGTTTCAGACAGTGCCTGAAGGAAGAAATACACCATTTTGGGAAGGTTCTTACATTAAATATATATATATTATATATATATATATATATATATATATATATATATATATATATATATATATATATATATATATCTCTTGCAAGAAGAAAGCGAACGCATCAGGGAAACAAGTTTCAGCCCTCTCCCCTGCTGGTCCAGATTTCTATTTGCAGGGTGTTTTTAAGAGGAAGAAACTCTCTCACACACAACCAGCAGTGAAGTGGTACATTCCACCCTGCCACTGCAAGACTGCACCACCAGGCCAATGCAGTGAATCCTAGGGGGGACTTACAGCTTTCTTTGACTTCTTCTTAGTAGACCTTGCCTTCTTGGCTTTCTCCACCACGGCGTAGAGTGCCAGGCACAGCCGGGCCATGCGAGGTAGGTCGCAGACGTTAATCTCGAATTCAAGCCTCTGCCCCCACACGGGCTCTGAACAGACGTTGACTTCAGAGCTGGACACCATCTTGCAGAGCATCTCGTGGCCGTGGTACAGGCCCGCCTGGACCACCAGCTGAGAAAGGGAGATGCAGGACAAGGGTGAGCAAAGCCATCCAACCTCACAGCTCTGTGCATGCATGTGCCATGCGCTTAACCCATGTGCGCTTCAAAAAGTAACAGGTAGAGAAAAGAGGGGACAAAGGAAAACGACACAAATCGGTCTCTGTTGCTTAGTAAACAAGGCAGGGGGAGACACCTGCATTTCAGCTGAGTTGCTGCTGGCAAAACCCAATGAACATATTGCTCTATAGTGGTGCTGACTGCCAGTCAATGGCATGAGGTCGGGCTCCCAGAAGAAATACAAAGCACCCCAAGGGTCATGTAGTCCAACACGCTGCAATGTAGGAATCACTGCTGTTATATGATTATGTTTTGGTTGTTAATAACTTCAATATGGGGACAGACCATGGTAGCTCAGTGGGTAAGGTCCCAGGTTCAATCCCCAGCATCTCCAAGTAGGGCTGGGAAGAGACCTCCTGCCTGAAACCCTGGAGAGTTGCTGCCAGCCAGTGTAGACAGCACTGAGCTAGATGAACTAATGACCTGATTCCGGACAAGGCAGCTGCCTATGTTTTATAGAAATGGAAATAAATAAGTAACAACCGGTTGTGTCCGGTGCTCATCCTACTCAAAGAAGATCCAATGATGTTCATGGCCATGGCTAACTTTCGCACATGCAATCCAATGGGTCTACTCTAACTTAAGCTGAACAAAACCCTACTTAAATAAACAATAGTACTTCAGGTTGCAGGTTCCTATTTAGGCAGGCCTTTGTAAAGTAAGGTGCAAGCAATGCTGATCAATGGGCAAACTCGGTTTTAACTGCTGGTTTTAGATGTGTTCTGATGTATTTTAATTAATGTTTTCAGCTAGCTAGTTTGGTTTTATTCCTATGTATTGTGTAATGTCGTTTTAAATGTTGGTAGCAACTTTGAATCCCAGCCTTGGAGGAAGATGGGATATAAATACATTATATCATCATCGTCATCATAAGGTCATTTTTGACTGCTCTTCAAACCTAATAAAAAGAACTACAACCCTCCCAGCTAGCAGAAAGGTGGCACCTTCAAGAAGCAAAGTTCCAGCCTTCCCTGCACCCTGAAGAGCCAATTTTCTACATCTATGAAGGTATCAGCTTTTGTGGGTTACTTTCTTTGGTCCTTTTTTTTTATTATTTGGCTTTGTATCATGCAGGAGCACATTTAAAAAAACAACAACCCCAAAAACCAGTGATCTCCCATGCAGCCAGAAATTTCTAAGAACTCTCCTTCTGCAGAATGCTGATCAACAACCCTCCCCTTTCCTGTAGTGTGAAGCCACTGACACCGACTTAAGAGCTGAATGAAAAAGTCTCATGTAGGCTGGTGGTGGCTGGGAGGAGAGGAGAAGTCAGCACATGACTTCTGCCTTTTGATCTCAGCATTTTTTAAAGAAGCAGTAAACAACAAGGCAGGAAGAGGAAAAGCAGCCACAGAAAGTCCAGCAGAAAGAAATAAAGAAAGGGGGTGGGAGTGGGGAGAGTACCTTCATCCGTTCATCAGCATTCACCTTACTGCCCTGCACCAAGTCGATATAGTAAGGCTGCTCAAGTGACCACAGAGAGATGGAGTTGGGCTAGCGTGTGGGGTTGGGGTGTGGGGAGAAAAGAGAGAGAGGTAAATATCACCACTAAAGCATAGGAGGCAACCATCAGCCAATTTAGTTAGCTAAGCTGGAAAAGCTATACACCAAGCATTGAGATATATTTAATTTCCGTTATTCTGTCCAGACTTAATTATTATTCAGATCGCTACCCCAACCCTTCCGTCAAGCTGTCACGGGATGGCTTACAGGAGGCGGTGGGGAAACTTTTGTCATCCAGGGGCCACATTCTCCTGGGCAAGTTTCTGGGGGCCACACCCCAGTGGTGGGACAGGGCCAGAGGCAAAAGTGGGTTGAGCATTAACTGTGAATTTTACTTTTGTGGAGTCAGCTGGTTTCTCTCCCCCCACCCCCCGGCCTTCCATCAAGGCAAGAAAGACACATTGTCAGAGTTCAAGAACTGACTCCAGGTATACCCAAGAGAGATGCGGGCAAGGAGGGAGGTGTGGCCTGGGAAGAGGTCTGAGGGCCACATGCTAAGGCATGGAGGGCCGCATTCAGTACCCAGGACTGAGCTTCCGCCACTCCTAGCTTACAATGATTTTCTTTAACCTAACAACTACCCTGTGAGGCAGGTCGAAGCTTTAAAACTTCCTGCAAACACTGTATCATGTCTACGAGTGAGGGTGGGAGGGAGATGTACAAAAAAAATTAAACTCAGGTACTCCAGGGCCAGTGAAAACGTCATATGGACTACAAACTTTGCACGTTCCGTTTCAAAGACTGGGGAAAACCACAGTGCCTGGACATGCCTTTCTCATTTGTTTGTTTGTTTGTTTGTTTCTTTGTTTATCACAGCTTACCTTTTTCTTGGGGACAGGAGGAGGTTTGGGGGACGCTTTTGAGGGGTGAGCGATCCCATTGGTTTGTTCTTCCCACAGAGCCATGATGGAAGTGGAGTGCACCATTGTGAGATGTGGCAGGAGGCCGCGGTGCAAACAGTCACGGATGTACTGCAGGAATGGATCAAAGGACATTAGCACATATATAACAGGAGCTCAAAACGCTAAATGTATGAGAGGAGAAAAGGAGTGCAAGGCTACAGGAATTGGGAACGGGGGCCAAGTCAGGGTGGGAGGCCCAGATTGCCGGTATGTTCTCAGAGAAAAGATATAAAAGGTAAAGGTAAAGGTACCCCTGCCCGTACGGGCCAGTCTTGACAGACTCTGGGGTTGTGCGCCCATCTCACTTAAGAGGCCAGGGGCCAGCGCTGTCCGGAGACACTTCCGGGTCACGTGGCCAGCGTGACAAAGCTGCATCTGGCGAGCCAGAGCTGCACACGGAAACGCCGTTTACCTTCCCGCTGGTAAGCGGTCCCTATTTATCTACTTGCACCCGGAGGTGCTTTCGAACTGCTAGGTTGGCAGGCGCTGGGACCGAGCAACGGGAGCGCACCCCGCCGCAGGGATTCAAACCGCCGACCTTTCAATCGGCAAGTCCTAGGCGCTGAGGCTTTAACCCACAGCGCCACCTGCATCCCCCTGAGAAAAGATATAGTAAGTATATAATCCTGAGAATGAATATATATATATATATAAATATAAATATATATATATAAAACAACCACCACATTTCTAGCCCATATGAGAAAAACACTGAATTCCAATCCACTACCCCACTCCTGAAATGACAGAATGATGGAGAATGATGGGTATGTGTGCATTGGTATCCATAGCACAGAAAGAGCTTGCACTCCTCTCTATGGTCTCCTTCCTGGTGTCCCCCAGTGAACTAAATGGTTCTCCTTGTGATCACTTTGGCATGCAATTTTTAAGCTGTGCGAAGGGCAAAGCAGCATGTACATGTCAAAATAAATTTAAAAAATAGATAGAATATAGGAATAAATCAGAGGCTTGCCTTGCTATAAAAATAAAATCAACTGGACATGTATATTTTTAAAGGCAGGCCAAGTGGGGCTGGGAAAGTTTCCTATATTAAATCCTAGAGAGCCGCTGCCAGTCTGTGTAAACTGCACTGAGCTCAATGGACTAGTGGTCTGAGTCAGTAAAAGGCAGCTTCTTCCTATGTTCCTAGGTCTTAAGGGAGGGGTTGTAGCTCAGTGATACAGCATCTGCCTTGTGTGCAAGATGTGCTCGGTTCGATCCCTGGCATTGCCAGATAGGTCTGGGAAAGTATGCAGAGTCTCTGTACACAGTACAGAGCTAAATAGACCACTGGTCTGGCCCAGTGGCTTCCCAAACAGGGTCCTCACAGAAAGCGAAAAGCCCATTCTGCTCAGGGAACTAATATCCTTTGCCTTCTCGGTCCTTTCCCAGCTAGTCAGTGAGACAAAAGGTAGGAGAGGGGAGCACACACCTGGAACTGGTACAGAGGGTAGTTCCCGTACAGATATTCACATTTCCCGTTAACCTGCAGGGCGTATTCCTCTGGGCTATTCATTCTTTGGTGCCGAAAAATTGTGGCTTGCTTCTTGACAGCATAGCTCATCAGTGTCACGGGGAATTCCTTGGGAGAGATCTGGAAGGTGAAACTTTCCTGCAGGGAAGGAAATATAAATGAGCAAAACACAGGAAGCTGCTCTCCCAGGGAGTTATGGCCTATTGCCCTGCAAAAAAAATTTAAGACTCTAGTCCTCATGGTTCTCAGTAAAATGCCAGTGACATATTAGTAGTAATATTAATAAAATTTGTATATTGCCCTTCATCCACAGATTTCAAGGTGATTCACAACATAAAATTACAATATAAAAAATACAAAATACATAATAAAAACACAGTGGTACAGTGGTTACAGACTCCACTAACGCAGAAATAGTGCTTCAGGTTAAGAACTTTGCTTCAGGATGAGAACAGAAATCGTGCTCCAGTAGCGCAGTGGCAGCAGGAGGCCCCATTAGCTAAAGTGGTGCTTTAGGTTAAGAACAGTTTCAGGTTAAGAACAGACCTCCGGAACGAATTAAGTACTTAACCCGAGGTACCACTGTAAGTACAAAATGAAACCAATAATCTTACGATTTGTCAGTATAGACAGCACTATCTACCCATATCTTATACGTTGTTTTATATTTTCTGATTTTAATTTTTATTTGCTATTGCATTTTATCATGCTAAGACACTCTGAGAGGCTTTTCTTTCTTTGTAAAGTTACTAACAAATAAGTATGATAATAATAAAACTGCCTTATGCCATTATGCAAGACAGACTCCATCTAGGTCAGTGTTATCTATGCTAATCTATAGATTCCATACAGGGAGTCTCTCCCAACCCAACCTGGAGATGCTGGGTTATTGAACCTGGGACCTTCTGCATGCAAAAGCAGGTGCCTGACCACTTATGACATAGGAAGCACATTTTCCTCACCGTTTATGCCCTGCTTCCCCCCTCTCTCTGTTTCCTCTTATGCCAAATCTTATATTGTAAGATCTTTGAGGGCAGAGATCTGTCCTCGTGCAAACTGCAAAAGCTGCATGCATTCCACATTAAATAAATATGAGTATTTTTATTTATTTTTAAGTAAAAAAAAGTTGCTAAGATTGAAAAGGCTTGCGGATTTACCCCTCCAGACTCGAATTTGACGTTGACAAAGATGTTCTTGTTGGGGACTTGGAGGGGGCTCTTTCTGCCGAGACTGCTGGACGAGGGTTCAAGTTGCACAGGAAAGCTATACTCCATCCAGGCTTTCCAGCTCAGCTGCTGCCGCCTGGTCACTCTCTCCTCACAGAACTGGTGCATTTTGGTACGGAAGTCGTTCACTTCCGGGTCGGACAAGGCATCAAACTCGTGCAGGCCTGACAATAGTAAATCCCAAGATATATTTTTAAAAAATAAAACCAATAATAATAGTTTTTTGAGTGTGGGGGGATGCCATCTGTGATGTAGAACCAGGCAACACCATCACTCTAATATAAGAATGGCATCTTTTAAATATTTTTCAACTTTAAGTTTCCAGTCCTTATGAAAGCATTTTGTGGGGGAGTGCTTAAAAATGGATGGACAGCACCCATAGAAGAGTCATAAACCGAAATGATTTTGGAATTGGAATTCTTAGAGTTCTAAGTTGTTGTTCTCGTAAATATTTTTTATTTCATTTCATAATGTATATAAAACAGAGACCAATTACAACAACAGATGAAAAATAAAAGAGGAAAACAAACTACAAAGCAGGTATGAAGAATGAGTTAATATGTTGTTTTTAAGCTTTACAGGGGTTCTGCTTCCACTGCCCTAACCCCTCTGTTTTCAGACAAATCATAGAATTGGAAAAAGGTTCAGAAAGGGGGAACCAAAACAACGGATGGGATTGAGCAACATTTGAAAGTGCTCTCACATCAGTGTCTCCTAATACTCAGTCATACAGCTCACTGGGGGGCGGGGGTCACCTTCTCTTGGCCTGAACTCCCTCACAGGGTTGTTGTGAAGATTAAATTATATACAGTGATACCTTGGGTTACAGACGCTTCAAGTTACAGACTCCTCTAACCCAGAAATAGTACTTCAGGTTAAGAACTTTGCTTCAGGATAAGAACAGAAATCGGGGGCAGGTGGCGCGGCAGCAGCAGGAGGCCCCATTAGCTAAAGTGGTACCTCAGGTTAAGAACAGTTTCAGGTTAAGAACGGACCTCCGGAACGAATTAAGTTCTTAACCTGAAGCACTATTTCTGGGTTAGCGGAGTCTGCAACCTGAAGCATATGTAACCTGAAATGTATGTAACCTGAGGTACCACTGTATAACAACAACAATAATATAATTATTACTACTATCCAGGTGACAAGAGTCCAAAACACCAGGGGCTGATGGGATTTGAATGCCCTGGCACCAGGGGCTAATGGAATTTGAATGCCATGGCACCAGGGGCTGATGGGATTTGAAGGCCCTGGCACCAGGGGCTAATGGAATTTGAATGCCCTGGCACCAGGGACTGATGGGATTTGAAGGTCCTGGCACCAGGGGCTGATGGGAGTCATTGTCCAAACCACCTGGAAGGCAGCAGGCAGAGCAAGGCTGGGTTAATCCAACCCCAGTTACCACCCCTCAAGGTTGGGCCTCACCTTTACCGATGAGGAGGCTGATCTGAGAGTTGATCAGCTTCTTAGCTCGGTCGCCTTCGCGGGCCACAAGCCGCAGGACCGGCAGGAAGGGCTGGACATCACAGAGCCTCCGCTGCTCGTCCTCCAACTCCTGCTGCTCGGCTGTCTGGTTGACACAGGTGAAGACGTAGGACTCTGGGCCGCTGAGCATGTGGAAGAGGGGCTCAAACTGAGCATGGTGCCAGACCATCTGAAACACAGGGAGAGGAGGAGGAGATGCTTTATTCTGGGATCAGAATATCTGGCCCTCTAGAGCCCACACCAACCTGCTGCCCTCAAGGGTTGTTTTGGGTTGCAACTCCCCACCAGCCACAGTCAGCACATGTTGTTGGAATCCAACAACATTTGGAGGGCAACAGATACTCTATTCCTGCTTTACAAACTTTTTTTTTAAAAGAAAAGAAATAGTTCCCGTTTCTTTGCGCTGGGTTGCATTGAACATTAGTCCTACTCAGAGGAGTTAGCATGACTAACTTAATCTCAACAGGCTTGCTCTGAATAGGACAAGCACCGGATCCAACCCTTTATTTCCATTTTTTGTTTTTTTTTTTTAAAATAAATAAATAGCAATTGTTAGGCTGCCTCTGGTGTTCACACACATAAAACGAATAATCAGCAGGTTTGATATTTATGCTAATCACAAGAAATAGAGCATTTTTTTGCACCTCTAAGGAAGGAAATGCTTTTAAAATACTAATGTGACTGAACAATTAAACAACAAGTCTCTGGCTGAAAAGAAATCTGTTCTCAGCCGTTAAAATAGATCAAATCACTTCCAGCCTCACTTCTTTCTATCATGACCACAATCTAACCTAATTAGAGCTGTCATCAAATTTTTATTTTTATTTTTTTAAAAACTTAGTCACATTTGTAGTGTATTTGTGCGTCTCTGTATAAATCAGATGCTGTGTTTCGTTGTTTGCTCTTCATTTTTGGATTGCAAAGACCTTTGGATCTGAGCCGTACGATTTGTATGGTAAAGCAGTTGGCAATTTGTACTCAGGTCCTTGGTATTCAAAGTCCACTGAAGTTAGTATTCTTTTGACATTACGGTGCTTTTTCTAGGGGGGACACAGGGTATGCATGCCCCCTAAACATTTTGTGAATCTAAGTTTGGCCTCATTGAGGGACAGTAGTTCAATATGAGTAGGAAAATGAGAGTACCCCTAAAAAAAAATTAAGAAAAAAAGCACTGTAGACACCTTATTCCCTCCCCCCTCCCTTGCTCCCATCTGCACTATACATTTAAAGCACTATGACACCACTTTAAACACTCATGGCTTCTCCAAAGAATACTGGGAGCTATAGATTGTTAAGGGGGCTGAGAGTTGGCAAGAGAGACCCCCCTATTCCCCTCACAGAGTGGCTTAACAATCTATACCCCTTTCCCAGGGAACTCTGGGAACTGTAGTTCTATGAGGGGAATGGGACCTCCTAACAAATCTCAGCACCCTTAACAAACTACAGTTCCCAGGAGTCTTTGTGGAGGAAGCCATGGCTGTTTGGAGTGGTATGATGCTGCTTCAAATGCATAGTGCAGATGAGGCCCTCGTTTGAGTTCCCCATCAACATCTGAACCTAAGATGGGAGTCCAATCAAGGCAGCTAGCCGAGTTCAAGTTTGTTCACAGGGTGAATTCTGGGGAAAGGGATGGGAAACACTTAAATGATGAACTAGGAATCCTCTGTGTTTAAAGTAAGTGTTCTACCGCTGTGACTTTCCCTTATGATATACGAAGTTGCCTTATATTGAGCCAACAGTTGAGACCCACAGATAGAAACATACTTGAAACGTGCTTCAAAAAACCCCCATAAAAATAAGGCAATGAAGAATTATACTACAGAACAACTACTTTTTACGTTGTTCGTATTCTGAAGTACATTAAAGATCACAGAATCATAGGATTGTAAGGTTGGAAGGGATCCCCAAGGGTCATCTAGTGCAACCCCCTGCAATGCAAGAATCTTTTGCCCAGCGTGGGGTTCAAACCCACAACCCTGTGATTAAGAGTCTCATGCTCTACTAGCTCATTCATCTATCTATCTATCTATCTATCTATCTATCTATCTATCTATCTGTATCACTATACATTATATACATTATAAATATATTGATATTTTTATATAATTTATATTTCTGTGGGTCTTATTCCTGGTTGTGTTTGTTACATAAGGAACATGACAACACATATTGTACATTATACCAAGTAGGACCATTTATCCGTCTAGTTCACTAGTTCACTGGCTGCTCTCTGGGGTTTCAGGTAGGAGACACTCCCAGATGCCAGGGATTGAACCTTCTATGTGCAAAGTAGATGCACTGACACTGAGCTGAAACCTTTCCCTTAAGACATAGAAAGCTGTCTTAGACTGAGTTAGACAACTGGTCCCTTGAGCTCAATATTACCCACACTGGGTGGCAGCAGTTCTCCAGGATTTCAGGCACAAGGACCTTCCCAGCCCCACTTAGAGATGCTGGTGAATTTAACCTGGGGCCTTTTACGTACTACATACTCATCCAGACTGCTCCATCCCATTACTCTACATGCACGCACACGGCAGTGTTTAAAACATCCTAGCATTTTCACTGTTGCAAAATAAATGCATTGCTTTCCATTTCTCTGGCGTGCCTTATATCATTCCTGCAATCTGCTTTGATTGTGTGTGGTTGGGTCAGAAATGCAGAGGACACAACCTTGATGGTAGAAAGTAAGGAGGAATTAAAGAACCTTTTAATGAGGGTGAAAGAGGAGAGCGCAAAATATGGTCTGAAGCTCAATATCAAAAAAACTAAGATCATGGCCACTGGGCCCATCACCTCCTGGCAAATAGAAGGGGAAGAAATGGAGGCAGTGAGAGATTTTACTTTCTTGGGCTCCATGATCACTGCAGATGGTGACAGCAGTCACGAAATTAAAAGATGCCTGCTTCTTGGGAGAAAAGCGATGACAAACCTAGACTGCATCTTAAAAAGCAGAGACATCACCTTGCTGACAAAGGTCCATATAGTTAAAGCTATGGCTTTCCCAGTAGTAAAGTATGGAAGTGAGAGCTGGACCATAAAGAAGGCTGATCGCCGAAGAATTGATACTTTTGAATTATAGTGCTGGAGGAGACTCTTCAGAGTCCCATGGACTGCAAGAAGATCAAACCTATCCATTCTGAAGGAAATCAGCCCTGAGTGCTCACTGGAAGGACAGATCGTGAAGCTGAGGCTCCAAGACTTTGGCCACCTCATGAGAAGAGAAGACTCCCTGGAAAAGACCCTGATGTTGGGAAAGATTGAGGGCACAAGGAGAAGGGGACGACAGAGGATGAGATGGTTGGACCGTGTTCTCGAAGCTACGAACGTAAGTTTGACCAAGCTGCGGGAAGCAGTGGAAGGCAGGAGTGCCTGGTGTGCTTTGGTCCATGGGGTCACGAAGAGTCGGACACGACTAAACAACAAAATTGCGTAAAACCGGTGGCACGAGGAAAGAAAGAATTCCTCTCCATTCAAACAATGCCAAGTGTTCTTTCTCCTGCACAGAACATTGTTCACGAAACATACCTTTGGACAATGCCCAGATTCTGGGAAAGAACTGCCTATGTAGTTTTGTTTGTAGGCGCTTCTGAAAACAACAGATGTATAAACATAGGAAGCCTTATGACTTCCAGAGCTTTGCGTCATGTGACAGTGGACCTTTGCTGTGGTTTTAATTTTGTTAGCTTAACCAATAATGTCGAGGGAACTTCAGGCCAGGGGGTGGGGAGCCGGCCCTCAAAGCCTCTCTTATCTGGCCCTCAGAACTCTCTCCAAACCACACCACCTCTCCTGAGGCCACACCTTCCCTGGTCCTTCTTTATTGCACTCTGAGCATCTTGCCTGCCTGGAACGTGTCCTTGGAATATGGTAAAGTTAAGCCAAATCCCCACCAAGTTGCCTTAATTTGTAAGTTGCAGTTTTGTGGCAATTTTTCACCATGGCAACATGACACATTTCATGATAACAATGCTCAATGGTGCTCCCACCCCATGAATCCTGGTGCCTCGCCATAGCTAGCCAGGCCACTGGTACCCAAAATCAGGATCATACTCCTGAATTTTTTGCCCTGTCCTGTTAACTAATTCAAATGCACTAGCTGAGGTATCACAGCAAGTTTTTGACGTAAAAGTCCTGGGGGTGAGGGAATCAAATAAACTGCTTGGATTGTTTTTTAATGACAGAGAAACAGGTAGGTAAGTAAAACTAAATGTGGGCATTTCCTGGAATAGATGAGGTCTTAGATGCACCTGCCAAGATGCAATCTTGGATCTTTTAAGAAGGGGAAGTGCAATCTCACCTCGAACAGGTCAACTGCCACTTCCTTTATTTGATAAACAGAGAGTGACTTTCTGCTCTGCCCAGGTTGCACTTCAGCTCCTGTAACAAAATGGCCGGCTGCTAAGCTCCAAGGCTAGGGAAATACAAGGATTTCTGCCTTTGATGCTGGCTGCTGGGAGGGTCTGAAAGGTGCATACAGTTCTCTGCAAGGGCCAGAAGGTGGACAGGGAACCATTCTCAAATAAGAGCACTGCATTCCCTCTTGGGCAGCTTTCCAGGGGCCGCATTCCGATGGTGGGAGGGGTCAGAAGGGAAAGTAGGTAGGGCAATGATTGCAAATTTCATCTCTGTATAGTAGACTACATACAGAGAGAGATCTGTCTCTACCCTCCATCCACGAAAGCAAGCAAGAGGCATGCTCAGAGTTCAATGACCTATCCTAGCTGGGCATAATAATAATAATACAGTGGTGCCCCGCAAGACGAATGCCTCGCAAGACGGAAAACCCGCTAGACGAAAGGGTTTTCCGTTTTGGAGGTGCTTCGCAAAACAAATTTCCTATGGGCTTGCTTCGCAAGACGAAAATGTCTTGCGAGTTCCTGCGGGTTTTTTTCCCTTTCCCCCCTCCTTTTTCCCAAGCCGCTAAGACGCTTATCAGCTGATCCGCTGATAAGCCGCTTATCAGCTGATCCGCTAAGCCGCTAAAGAGCTGATCCGCTAAGCCACTTAACAGCTGATCCGCTAAGCCACTAAGACGCTTAACAGCTGATCCGCTAAGCCGCTTATCAGCTGATCCGCTAAGCCGCTAATAGCGCTAATCCGCTAAGCCGCTAATAGGCTTGCTTCGCAAGACGAAAAAACCGCAAGATGAAGAGATTCTTTTCGTCTTGCGAGGCACCACTGTAATAATAATAATAATGATAATAATAATAATAATAATAATAATAATAATAATAATAATAATAATTGAAGTAGTACTAGTAGCAGTAGTACCCTGCCCATCTGACTAGGTGAGGAGGGAGCAGGGCAGGGCTGTTGAGAAGTGTGTCTTGGGAGAGAGTCCAGGGGGCCAAACGGAGAAGCTTGGAGGGCCACATATGGCCCTTGGGTGAATATGTTGTTAGTTCTTTTCACCAACAACATTTTAGCTTCATGGAATTTTTCCAGCCCTGGCTTGGGATGCATCAGAGAACCTCGGGACCTTGCACAATCTCTTGCTTACAGAAAACACGTGGAATGAGTTTGGCAACTCCGTTGTGATGGAGAAAGATAAAAAGAGAAAGAGCTGAGTACCTGTTTGATGGTGTTAAGACTTGCATTGCAGGAAATGGAGAGGGTCAAGTATATGCCAGTGGGTAAGAGGAAGTCGACTTGAATGCTCTGGTTCGCTTCTTTGGACCAAAATTCTACGGGGCAAGCAATCCCAGGGGGCATCCTGCTCCGGTCTCAGCTACAACCTGCCATCAAGGAGAAGCAGAGAGGACAAGTTAAACTTATGTATCTGTAAGGTCTCAAGACAGATAGATATGCGATGGTTTTCAGTTTTGCCCCCAAACAGGCTGAAACTAGCTAGGGGTTTATAAACAAAGAATTTAGCACCTGGATCATCTTTTCGTCTTTCCTGACAAGCAAGTTTGCAGTCCTTATGAGAAGGAACATAATCCTAAGGACTAGAAACTTAACCAAAAAAAAAAGAGAGCGCAAAATAATACCAAGAAGTTTGGGAGGCTGGATTTTCCACCTGATCATTAGCCGGAAATAAATGCTAATAAAAATATCACCAGGATCGTGGCAGTTGTCGGGAGATGTCCTATTTTTTCTGGACCCATAAGTAGTAAAGGGAAGTCACTGGTTGCCTAGCACACCCAAATTCAAACTACCACCTCCACCCCACCATAATTATTGGAAGGAGGTCTCCCTTTCAGTTGGAATGGGATGGATGCAATAATAGTTATGCCTCTCTGCAAGTTTCCAATGCTTAATTCTGAAAGGTAATAATATAAAGGTACCATGTCTCAAAAAGATTAGCCATCTTGCACCCTTTCCCAAGAGAGCTACTCGAGAGGCAGAGATTCAGCAGGTGAGGTTTCTTCCCAGTACAGCATCTCCATGTAAATCCTGACGGTGCCAGGTGCTGACTTTCTAACCACAATACACCTGATAAAGGACTAGGAGGCACCAGAACCTTCTGGGAAAGAGTGGGGTGTGTGTGTGTGTGTGAAGCAACATCCCACCCCACCCCAAATAATGCAGCTTGCAGGACCCTCGGGTGCCATTTGTCAGTCTTCACCACTTTTTCATGACAGCCCCTCAGAGCATATGTGCCATTTCCTCATCTGTTGCTAAGCTGGGAGCAAAAATTCCCAGAAATGCAGTCTGTGGTTCTTGCTTTTTTAAAAAAAATAAAAAGTATTATCTGTTGAGCCCTTTTGGGCATGATGCAGCCACCACAAACCACACATTCAACTTCCTAGGAAGGGAAGGAAATATAAGCATGGGGGGTGGGGGTGCTGAGTAGTGGGGCGGGGTGGGGGGGCTCAGTAGAGGAAATAGAGAAGAGGCTTCACTGACACCCTCCCTGCCCTCTGCAGCCGGGACACACACATCAAACCCCAGACATGTTTACAAGATGAGCTTTGGCATGCCAGAAGCATTTATGACTGTTGCTTGTTTTGAGTTACAGATGCATAAGCTGAGCCAGAGATGACTCGGTGGGGGTGAGCGGCCGGGGGGGACGGGACAAAAACACATTTGATGCCGCCCCAGGAGACTCCAGCTGTATTTGAAATACATTAGTGCAGGGTGAGAGGTGGGTGAGAGTTAGTAGTTCCTGCTCACATCACATCACCTGAAATGACACATTTAAGTCACATGATACTCCCCCAACAAAGAAGAATCCTGGGAACTGTTGTTTACTCCCACACAGAGCTGCAATTCCCAGCCCTTTTAGTAAATTGTGGTTCCCAGGATTCTTTGGGAACTACTTTACCCACCCCCCCAGCTACAATTCCGAGAGCCTTTAACAAACAAAGGTGGCCAGGATTCTTTGGGGGAACCGTTCTTGGGGACGGTAGCTTACATCTATGGAACTAAAATTCCCAGCACCCTTAGCAAACTGCAGTTCCCAGGATTATTTTGCGGGGTGCCATGTGCTTTCAATGTGCATTCAATGTGTTTTTAAATGTGGATGCCAACTAAGCATGACCACTGATCTATCTACGCTGAATTCGCCTGCTCTGACTGGCAGCAGATTTCCAGAGTCTCAGACAGAGAGGATTTTTCCCCTGTCACCTGTCAACAAAACAATGCTTTTATTTTTCACATTTTCTATCCCATTTTCTCAAGGCTCCCAGATGAAGTACCTGGTTCTTTTTCTCTCTTCCACCTCTACCCTGCCCATCCACTGCATTTTATAATTTTCACAACAGCCTTGTGAGGTAGGTAAGAGGCCCGAGAGACAGCCGAGCGGTAGATTTTGAACTTGGAAGTTCTCTTATCGTTCTTTCACCACTGCACTACACTTCCAAGCAGAGATGGCAGGCTGGGGAGGCTTTGCTGGACTCCAGCTCCCATCAGCCCCAACCAGCAGGGCCAGTGGTCAGAGATGGTGGGATCGCAGTCCAGCAACATTTAGAGGAAGGCAGAGTTGAGGCTGGATAACTCAGTCGGTAGCGCATGAGACTCAAACTTGGGGTCGTGGGTTCGAGCTCCATGTTGGGCGAAAGATTCCTGCACTGCAGGGGGTTGGAGTAGATGACTATTGTGCTCCTTTCCAACTCTACAATTCTATGATTCAAACTCAGGGCAGTGAAGGCAAGTGATGGAGGCAGGTCGGGGCAGTAAAGGAAGTGGCAGTCTAGTTCTGGGATGGGGAACCTGCGGCCCTCTAGGTGTAGTTGGGCTCCCAACTCCCACCAGCCAATGGTTAGAGATGCTTAGAGCAGACTGAAAACAGCTAGAGGACCACTGGTTCCTCACCCCTTTGATAAGGACTGAATTTAGGACTTCCCACATGCTCCCCAAACATGTCCATCACTCAACTCAGGTGGAACAACACTAGACGTAGGTGGAACCATGGTAAGGCAGCTTCCTATGTCCCTAACTCAGAATATTATTTATCTTAAAATTGTTACAGCTCATCTTTCCAATGCTGACTAAACATCCAAAGGCAGACAATGCCACTGAAAATATACTGCACAATGAAAATTCAAAATAGCTCTGCTTCGGAGCATGTCGTTCAAATGATTGGGGGGGGTGTCAGACGGGTGCAGAATCAGATGTTCCCTCCTGACAGTAGAGTTTGTGCCGAACACTGAGTAACAAGCAAAATGTAATGCTGTTTGGAGTCACTTGAGATTTTTTAAATAAAAAAAAACAGACCAGGTCGTTTCCAAGCAGAGTCCACAGCCATCAATAAAATCAGTCCAGACAGTGCCTGTTCTCAGTTAAGTTCCCGTTTCCCAGCACAGGCAAGATTGCCAACAACAGTTGCTGAGAAACAGGAGTTCTTGACACAGCAAGCAAATACTTCCCTTGTCCTGCCCCCCCCACCCCCCTGCAGGGAGAGATGTTTTGTTCTGGCAGCGCATGGAGCTAAAGGTCAGTGCCTGTGACGTCGTAGCTGTGACATCATGAGTCCATGGCTGCTGACCTCCCATTCCATTTCTGGAATCTTATGCCACATTCCTGCATTTTTCTCTTTGACCATCAGAGGGGGTGAATCCAGCTTACCTCCCCCCCCCCCCCCCACACACACACAACAGACCCCAGGAGCAAAGCTAGTTTACCAGCCAGCCCTGTCCATCTACAGGTCACAAAGGCAGAAATATTACTCTGCTAGCTAAGAGAGCAAATTATCATTCCCCTTGATAACGCAGTAGCCCTACACTAAGTGCTTTGTTATTACAAATCTGACTTGCCAAGCACTTACAAAGCCAGGCAAACTTGCACTCAGGATAGAAAACAACAACAACAACACATGAAACAAAAACCTCTACAGGCTGCACTGGGGGGTGGGGGGGAGATATCTGCAAAGATGAGGCATTTATTTGCCAGGGGTATTTTCAGAGCATAACAGGAAGAGGATGACATAATAAAGCTGGGAGGAGACCAATATAATGCATGTTTGTATATACTGATACATAATTCAAAGGAAAATGAAACATTTTCCAACAGCCAAACACTGCCCATGTTTCACAAGCTTTCCCCACCCCCTGTAACAAAGAGGACTTGAACCTTAGAAATGTAAGCCCTCTTATAAATAAATAAATACATACATACAGTGGTACCTCGGGTTAATTCATTCTGGAGGTCTGTTCTTAACCTGAAACTGTTCTTAACCTGAGCTCCCACTTTAGCTAATGGGGCCTCCCACTGCTGTGCGATTTCTGTTCTCGTCCTGAAGCAAAGTTCTTAACCTGAGGTACTATTTCTGGGTTAGAGGAGTCTGTAACCTGAAGCATCTGTACCCCAAGGTACCCCAAGAATACCGAATCTTGCACAGGAGTGCGGATTAGCTTTGTCAAGCTTCTCTCTATAGCAATGAGGACTAAAGTCTTATAAATGCATGCCCCTTTAAAATAAAGAAATGAGAAGATTCGCAGAATACCAGATCTTGCACCAAAATAGGGATTAGCTTCAAAGCTGAGATAAACAAACCAGTACGGACCCGAACCGTGGTGTTATTTATTTCTTGCCTGGGTTAAAACTGAATAGCATGGCATATAATACTTCTGCTCCCCGCCCCCCGCCCCCCGTAAAAATCAAAGTAAAACTATTTTCAGAACATGTCATACTTCAAAAGGTTGAGGAGAAAGAAGCAAACAGTTGGCCCCACAATGAAGATTAACAACCCCATAGCTCTTGAGCTTCAGAGAGCTCAGCATCCTTAAAAAAGTATCAAGTCTGCTCCACACAAAGACATACACACCCCGGCAGTAAGACCACTCCTCCCCTCTCCCCATAACACTAAAGCAACAATATCTACCACCCCAACTGCAAAACTGACACCCTTTATTTCAGACCTCTAAGCCCCAATTTTAACATTTTATATACCGGTACTTTGCAACAGTCCTCCAGCTTTTCAGATCAAGGCTAAATCTTTAGCCAAACATGATTTCGGGGACCCACTTTTTAATCTGATAATATAAGTGTGCCTGCTGAGGTTACCCACCTTAGGTCAGGATGCTGAGATGCAGGCAAATATTATTATCATTATTTTGTTTTTATTGAAAGATTTTCATGGATAACAAAGGTACCTATAAAGTCACAACGTTCTGACACAGAGCCCTAGCATCTCTCATGGCTAAATCTGAAATCTTTAATGGCTCACAGAAACAGAAGGTCCCCCAAAATCTCCAGTTAAAATAAATCAGGCAGCAATATAAAACTGTGTGGGGAAAAACAAGAACAGTATAAACAGTACAATGAGAATTATAGGAAGACTCGTTTTGTCAGAAGTCTTTTTTATTTAAGTGTTTATTTAAGTATTAATTAGGAAGATTAAGGTTTTTTTATGCACATAAATCTGCTTTTTCTTCTTTCTTCTTTTCTTAATTGTTTTTCTTTAATTTTTTGTAGTATGAGATTGTAAATTCTTTGTATATGTATGTAATTTAAATTAATAAAGATTACTTAAAATAAAATAAAATAAATCAGGCAGCATCTGCTGGGAAAGTCCTCTACCAGAACACCAGGCTGAATAAACAGTTTGAGTTGGTAGAAGACAGTGTTCTAAGGGCACTCTGAACATGCTCAGAGGCACTGTGCTCAAGGTCTTATACGTGCACATAGCAACCATTAGAAACTAATCTAGATTTCCATTCACCTCCATTTTACATTTACCCCTCTGGGTAACAGGACACATAATTCCCAAAGGCTGAAATTCAGCCCAGAAAAGTCACCCCCCCCCCCCGCACCTCTTCAAAAAAGGAAAAGAAAAAGCATCACAGAGAAAAACAAGCATCATGTGCTCCTAAATTGGGAGGACTGGAATGGGGTAGAATTCAAAGTCAGGATAAAAGTCAGAGGGTTGCATCCCTGCTAGGTTTTACTCACGAGTACACCCATTCAAAAGCATTGCGCCTGGGCTAGCCTTGCCCATTAATCTCAAAGGGTCTACTCTTAGTAAGGGCTGGATGCAACCCAGAATAAACCAAGCGTTGCCGCCTGCTACGATCCATCTCAGAGTATGGAAATTCATGAGCCTAAACGAGCCGAGCCCATTAACTTCAACGGGTCTACTCCGAGTAGGACCAGCTGCTGGAGAAGACTCTGGATCCCTGGGAGGGCAGAGGCTGACATACAGTGTCAAATCCTTATTCATGATGCGCCCACCACCCCTTCTACTGACCTGAGGATAGCATCCATGATCACTTCCCCGGCAGGAAAGCAAGCGGATCTCTTGACCGGCGCCGACTGAAAATAAAAATGAAAATGAACTGAAAAAAAAATAAAATAAAATAAACCTTGCCAGGGAGAATCTGGAGAACGCCGGCCTAGGAAGTCTTCGGCACCCCCCTCCTTCCCGAAGGCTGGGCTTGGCGCTTTCCAAGGGACCGTTTGCAAAGTCTCTGCGGCAACAGGAAGCGTTAGCAGACAACTTTTTCTCGCAGGCAACACGCACAAAAGCAACAGGGTCAGCCTTCCTCAACCGGCTACCTTCCAGATGGTTCTGGACTACAACTCCCATCAGCCCTCAAGCCCAGGCAACCACCCCGGCCCGAACAGCCTCCAAGGGCAGCCCCACACAGGACGCCCTGCGGCATTGCCATCGCTTCTTGAATTTGCACCCTGCCTTCCCTCCTCAAGGAGCGCGGGGCGGCAAAGAGATGCAACGTCTGAAAACGGAAGCAAAGTCCTAAAGCGGTTAAAACATTAGGAAAACCATTACGTATTACACTTAAAAAACGTGGTTCACTTAAAAACATTCTTCCAGCTTACTGCTGCTGTTTTATCCAGAGTTCCGAGTGATTCAGGATTTCTGAAGAGTCGATTTAAACATCTGATTTTTCTCTGCCAATATTATTTTTTAAAAAAACAAAAACACTTTATGCACAATTTTAGCTGTTAAGCATGTTCAATGCAGCACACTGAGCATCAGTGGCCTTTTAGATATGTCTAGTAGGGCCTTTAACAAAATATTACAATGTGGAGTCCTCTTTTCAGAATACTCCATTCCATCCACCTATACGAAGGGTTGCCAGTCCAGTGCCTATTACCACCATGGGGCCTCTCAGATTTAACTGGAAAACAAAAAAGATCCATAATTATGAGCAGTAGAACATACCCTCAGGTATCTCTAATTTTTTGTTATGCCATGCTTCCCATGTCCGCCATTATTATTATTATTATGATTATTATTATTTTAGTATATATATATTTAATGTCATTATATATAAAACAGAGTGAACAATTATAACAGACGGAAAATAAAAGGTGAAAAGCCAAACTATGAAAACAGGCATGTAGAATCAGTGGTTGCAGACGTGTTAAAATTGAAGTCAAGACGATCACCTTTAACAAATCACCAAGTATTTAGTTCCAGATTTGCTAGACTTCTGACGAAGGTTGTCCTAATAATGGTGGTTTCACTGTATGTCATACAGGATTGCCAAATCATATTTGAAAGTGTCTGGCGGTTCTAGTCCTTGTCAAAATCTCAAAAAGTGCATAATTTTCTCTGTTGTGGCATTATTATTATTATTATTATTATCATCATCATTACCTGCCATTTACTAACCACCTCCCCCATGGCAGCCATTTTGTGACAGGCAGTCCCAGAACTCTCTCAAAATTCAAAATATGCCCACTAGGCCAGAAAAATTGGTGACCCCTGGCCTCCACACAGAGTTTTCAGCATTCCATGCCCACGGAGCATGCCCAGTCTCAACGGACCTGTTTAGGGACCTCTCCCCTCCCACCTTTTGGGTCCCCCCCCCACCGCTATTTTTGGTACTTTCACAAATCTTGTCCCCTGCCCCAGTTCCGCAGCAGTTTCTTAAAGTCATAAGCTATTCATTTTGAGGCCCTTGGGACCCCGCCCACACTGCTGCACACCCTCCAACATTTCTCAGATGAAGATGGGGACATTTCTCACTCCCCTCCTCTACCCCCCATTTTTTGTCAAAAACCCCCCCCCCAAGCATTTGGGATCAAATCAGAAGCTGGGATGGCTTTTGTAGTTCCAAGACTGTCCCTGTAAAATAGGGACACTAGGAGGGTATTTCTACTGATACCTCCCCACTCTCCTTAGTACAGCATAGAAGATTCCCACACTGAAAATGACCTCGCTGTAAGAATGCAGAACTGAAAAAAGGTGTAAGGCAGTGTTTAAGAAATGAAAGATTCTATTCCTTGTCAGGAGGAAATACCATTTCTGCTAGCAGGTTTCTCTTTCAGTTGGGGTGGCATTACATACGTCTGAACGAAAATAACCTCCATTTTTATTTTTATTTCAAGTGAAACTCTGGGCAATTAGCTCTTTGCCAACCAGTCCAACTCTTGCTGCCCCTCCAGGTGTTTTGGACTTGGTGAGGCTGATGGAAGTTCCATGCTCCTGGTGCGCACTACACTGGCAGATGCCATGCTAATCTACAGCTATAGCTGATGCATCCACCATAAGCTTTCGGCTCTCATTCGATCAACAGTGTACAGTGCTACCTCGGTTTTTGAACGTAATCCGTTCTGAAATGTTCAAAAACCGAAACCTCAATAGGCGACACCTACACCTCCAGATCTTGAAGTCACGTAGCATGTTCAACTTCTGAGGCTTGTTCGAAAACCGAAGCATTTATTTCCGGGTTTTCAGCATTCAAAAACAGAAATGTTCAACTTCCAGGACATTTGAAAACCACTGTACAAAAATCTAACAAATCACTACATATGTATCCATGAAGAACACATTGGACTGTAAAAAAAAAATTGTAATTATGTTCAAGACAACAGGCTTTCCTTCAGGGTTCTCTGTGCCCCTCCTACAATCCCCTTTCATGGTTTTATTGTCTATGATGTTTTTAAGATTGCACTTGCAATTTGCTTTACTACTCCATATTCCCTTCAATCTTTGGAAGCTGTGGACAAGCAGAAAATGCCTTTAATAAGGGAATAATTATTAGCCATCACAAACCTCTCTACAGAGCTTCTTTGAGGTGGTGGTTGTGGTGGTGATGGTTTAATCCTTCAACCCTGCCTTGCTATATGTGGAGATATTTCGGTAAGTCACTTTTTACCGGAAGACAACTTCTGCTTATTTGAAGAAGTGTCTCGGTTCAATTACTTTGGAACGTCTGACCAGGAAGTTGCTGTGCGCTAATTGGTAAATGTGTGGTTGCTAACTTTCCAGCTGACCCATTGTAGCTTTGGCACCTCAAATAATAATTTGATTATGATGCCCCTGCTATCTCTCCACACGCACGCACACACATCCACACATATACAGTGATTTCTGCATCTGCCCATAAAGGCATAAGAACAGACCCAGTTTCCCGCCCCCCCCCCTCGCTCAGTTGGCAACCTCACTTGGCAGCCACAAATGAGGCACCTTCTGCTATCACACCCCACATTTTATTTGAGTAACATTTTAGTCGGTCGAGCATGAGACTCTTCTCATTAATTAGAGTACATAAAATAAACCACGAGGACTAGAATATTCACTTTACTTTTAAGAGGGAGTTTCCACACTTGAGTGGTAGAGCCTCTGTCTTATATGCAAAAGATCCCTGGTTCAATCACCAATGGCATCTCCCAGTAGCGTTGGGGAAATCCTGGCAAGCCATTGCCTCCTAGAGATATTTTAGAATACAACTTGCATCTGTCCCAGGGCGGCAGAGCTATAGCCCAAAGCATACTGAGGGCACCAGGCTGGCGAAGGATGGGACAGAGATGATACCAAGCTAAATGGACCAAGGAAGTCAGTATAATATACTTCCTGACCTTCTAGGAATCTGCCCAACATCCCAAAGGCTGCCGCTTTTTCTTTTTTAGAAAAAGCTCTGTGACAGTTATGGCCAATTAGGCAACTTAAAAAGCTCATTGTGCGTTACCCATTCCTCGCCTTTTCTACACCTTAATAGGAGAACGGGACAAAGTAAAATGTTTTTGAAGGCTGCCTGCTTAATTGCCACCACAAGACAAACAGGAAGGCTGGTTAGTCTTTGGAGACAGCCATCTTCCACAGCTGGACAGCTGTTTTCAGCACCACCTGCAACTCCTGCCTTTGTGCCACAGTTTATTAAAAGACCCAGTCAGGTGCACATGGGTGCATGGGTGCAGAACTGGACTGAGTCCGCCTTTCTTAAATGCTCGGCCCCATGAACCATATATAACAAGCTTATATCCCATTTAAAAAGCAAAAGCAAAACAAAGACGTTAAACTAATTAAAACAACACGCCCATCCATGCAAATAGCAAACAATTAGCAATGCATTTAAGAACCCTCCAAAATTACTGAGTTTAATGAAAAATTAATGGAAAGCCATACAAATAGCAAACAATTAGCAATGCCCCCAATAGACCAGGGATTAAAATAAAATCTGCGTTCACGTCTTGTTAGCAGTGCCTGCCTTGATCCCTCGTAATCTTAGGAACAGCTTCCCATTACACCAAAACACATCACTGTAATAAAGCCAGTGGTGGCGGCTGGTGACTGTTGAGACTCAGCCACATTAGGAAAGAAATGACAATTTGAATGCGCTATAAACATGCAACACCAATGACTCTAGAACACAGTGAAATTCTTCTACACATTTTTCCAATGGGATTTAATTTTTTTTGTTATAACGGCCTGATTTCTGACTTATTTATAGCGTGTTTTCTCCTGTGTGTAGATCCATCTTTGCAGTTGGCAGGGCAGAAGGCTGCTAAGAAGATGTAGAATGGGGCACTACTAGGTGGCGCTAAAAGTAGAACACTGCAAGGCTGCACAGTGACATGAGCACACACTGGCTGTGTACACACCATCCATTTAAAACACATGGCTTAAAAAATTAACAATCCTGAGAACTGTACCTTGTTAACAGTGCTGGGAATCATAGCTCTGTGAGAAGTAAACTACAGTTTCCAAGATTCTTTGGGGACGTCGTGTGCTTTAAACATGTTGGGATATGTTATGTAGTCTTTTTGCTAAGTAAAATGCATAGGATTGTTTCAGTAAAAGCACAGAGAAAATATTTATATGCTTAAGGACAAACTGGGCAATTCACTTCTCCTTGTAATTGAATTTTTATCTTCAGCGTTTAATTAAATTTACTTCAAGCCTGATTAAAATGTTACCAGTCTTCAACAACCACCTGGGTTGTGGAGGAGAGGAAACATTTAACTCTGCAGCTATTTTTTTTCCTGCAATCTAACACATTTTATCTTTGCAGAGACACTCAAACCTCCTTCGAGAAGATGACTCATTTTATTCATTGCCCTTTCCCCCAGCTTAGCCTAAATGTCTTTTGCATGTTTCAGTGAAGCCACAGAAATTATCAGGGTTGTTGTTTTTTTGCAACCAAGGTGTAATTTGGAGAGCCTTTGTGCAGCATAACCCAACCCTAGGAATATCTACTCACATCGGATTTACTCCTGGGTTAGTGAGCATCCCTGGGAGCAATCCTCATTCAATAAACTGGGATTTACTTCTGCATAAAGTTGTGCAGAATTCTATTGTTAGATAACAGATAAAAATGCAATCCAAATTTTAACTGGTAGATTAAATAACTAATTTTGGTATTGTGTTGATTAATCAACTAACTACTGTACTGGATTATTGCTCTTGAACTGGTAGAGGCTGGTAGACTTTGCCAGCTCTGCATTTAGGGCAGGGCAGGTGGTTCCCCAAGAGGGTGCAAAATTGAGAAGATCGGTTTGGGGGAGCCAAATTTTGGGCTCACACAGGGCATCGTATTATGAAAGATTACCAAAATCTACCCCTGACTCTGCTCGCCATCCCCACTAAATAGCTTTCCTGGCCGCCATGCTCGCTTGCCTGCTTGCCATCCCACTGGAGTCGATGTGGCCATCTGTTGGCAGACATGCAAACTGCAGCGTGACAACAGTCTTGCATTTTTATGTACCGGTAAATAGAAAGAGTATTCATACTGATGCTGATAGCATTATTTGCATGCACTATAAGCAGTGTTACTTCTCAAGAAAAAGAGGTGCCAGAGCTCACCATGAACTTCTCCCTTGTTCTCTTAGAATGGCAATGGTGTCTACCTGAGAGGTGCCGGAGCTGAGCTCCAGTGAGCTCCAGCAGAAGAAAAGCCCTGGTTATAAGCTACTCTGAGGGCCTCAAATGCATCAGAAAAATTGAATGCAATCACCATAAATAAATAAAATTAAGTTGCATTGATTTATTTCAAACCTTTCTACACTGCCCTCCAGTTAAAAACTTCCAGAGTGATTTACAATAACTCATAAAACAAAATAGCAAAAATCAATAAAAGGCAGCAGCAGCAGCATGATATAGGCTGTTATTATGCAAAAGTAAGTCCAGTTTGGTTTCCCATCCCAATTAAAATGTGCATTGTAATGTGATGCTTTCTTATAAAAGTTTGAAAAATAAATAAGTAAATGAATAAATACACAGGAGTTGCCTGACTTAGCTCTATAGTCCTACAAGTTATAACAACACTTTGGTATTAGTGCATCCTGTGTTGATATGCTTTATAATTTATACCTGGGGTCACAGGTCCAGGTTCTGATATTTCCCATTGGCTGGGGCACATAGCAGAGCTACCCATGGTATCTCCTTTTTGCCCTGGCCATGGAACCTGGCCACGGAGCTTTGGCACTGAAAGCAGATGATGATAAAAGGTTTTGAATTATTTGGAAAAACCCATCTTATCAATATTTTGCAGATGATGCTGCGCTATACCTTTCTGAACCTCAAACTTCATTATCTGCTGTTATACACCAGTTTGCTATATATGGCATATCTGGGTTAACTGTTAACTTCACCTAATCTGAGTAGGTGTGTATACACACCCTGCCAGACCTATTCTGAGTCTTACCAATTAACATACCTAATTTTCATGTTTATAATTGGCAAAAAAAAAATATATTAACAAGAGACCACGGCTACCTTTATAGGATCAAGAACGGAGATGTAGCAATACCTATGCTAAAATGATATAAAGACTCCGCTCACTTATACAATATCCTTTTGATTTTACAAGGCTCAGACCAGATCACATGGTTAAAAATGGAGGATTATAGGGGCCAAGACTTCACGTGTTCACTCTCTTATCGGAAAATGGACAAGAAGACATTGTTAACCTCTTTCTAAAATCAGATTTGATTGAAACATTTATCTTTTGATTCCACTTTAGTCCCAATAACTCAACACTCCTCCTTTTGTGCAAAAATCAGGCTCATTAATCAAATGATGGAACAATCATTACGACCAGACCCAAAATTAGCCCTACTCAGGAGTACCATTTGCGGGTGCCAGGGAGCCAAAGCCCCCCCCCCCCATTTTCAAGGAGGGTGCTGGGCCCCCTCAATATTCTGTAGCCTGCGGCAGGCTCTAGTGGGCCTTCTTGCGGCCGCAACGGGTCACGTCAGGTATCAGTATGCTTTGTTACTTGAAATTAAAAACCAGTTAAAAAAAGTTATAACACCAGTGGCATTCTGAAAATCTTGAGTTTTGGAATAATCCACAGCAAAACAGATAACTAACAAACAAGGTTTGCTCAGGAAAACAAGAATGTAAATCTACAAGGGGGAAAAAACCACATTAGCTTTACAAAAATGCTGGATTTCCTTACAGGTCGAGAAACATTAACCTCAAACAATTTCCTTACCAAAAACCAGATGTCCAGACAGACTAGTCACAATATTGCAGCTCAGGTAGTTTAGATGCGGCTGCTATCGCTGACTAAAAAGCAGAGGATTCTGCTAATACATTTCTACTACATTACTATATATTTTGGAAAGTGGTTTGTCTGTTTCCTATGCATTTAGTCACCTCTTATCACAGCCCAATTTTGCACGATGGTTGCTGAGATGAAGGAGCAGGTTTTTGTCTATGTTTAGATCAGTTGGACGCCATTTTGAACAAAGATGGCAGACTACCCCCTTCAAACGCACTGATTTTTACCAAATTTTGGTAACATTTTTTACCAAAATTTTAATCAAATTTGTGGAATGGTTCCTGGGATCAAGGATAAGCTTTTCGTCTATATTTGGATACAGTGGACCAACACGTTGATGCAAAACTGCACTGATTCTAACCACTATTTCAAAACTGCCTTTTGATTTTTGTTTGCTTCATTTTTCATAATAATCAATGCCTGGTGTGAGGTTAGTGCTTTACAAATGAATAAAGCTCTCAGTTACAAGTGCAGCAATATCCCTACTTACCTGGGGCCGGAGTAAGCCTCACTGAATTCAGCAGCACTTGCTTCTGAGTAGACACAATCAGGAATGCACCATTAAGTGAGATTTCCAATGATCCGGAATTTTAACCAAACTCATTTTTTCCAGTTATATTTCCAATGGTTGTAAGGGATGACCAAGGAAAGAGGCTAATCCAAAGTGAGTATAGAGTAGACTACGGTCAACAGACCCAGCCCTCTCATTAGCCAGAGCGAGGCAGCCACCTCAGGTAGCTGATTTGGATGTCGTGAGAGGGCAGCAAAATATTTAGTTCATTATTATTGCACTTTTATAGCCAGGGAGAGATTCTTGTGGGGTTTTCTATGCACTTGTCAGGGTTTGTGGGTGGGTGCTATTTACTGGTCCGCCTCAGGCAACAGAATGTATTGACCTGCCAATTGTTGAGCTATTCACATCCTGCATGCTGGGATTCTTCTAAGGCGATTTTTAAAGCACACCCTTCTCTCTCTCTCTAAGAATTTTGGGCATGTGGTTTGACCCAGTGTTATTTTTATAGAAAAAGAGGTGCCAGGGATCACTAGGAACACCTTCCTTGTTCTCTTAGAGTGGCAATGATGCCCACCTGAGAGGTTCCGGCAAGTTCCGGCTGAGAAAGAGTTCCAATTTCACATTACCCTTAAACTACAGTTCCCATAATTCTTTGAGGGCGTTACAGTGTGCCGGGGGGGGGGGGACAACCTTTTCTTCCATCCAAGAGCCACATTCCCTCACATTCAAAAGTGGCTGGTGCAAATGATGTGATCTTTAGGTCAGTGCAGTAGGGGTCAGACCTGCAACTATCAAAGGGTTGTGTTTGTTTGTTTTTATGCACATCCACCTAGGAAAGCAAGGTGTTACCATTGTTCAAAAGGGCACCTGCCAGCCACTCAAAAGCATGCAAGGAAGGGTCCTGAGAGGAGGGGTGAGAGAACCTCAGGAAGGTTTACCAGGGGCCTAGGGAGTCATAATTACAGTCCCTCCAAGTGTCCCTATTTTCCAGGGACAGTCCCATAATTATAGAAGCCATCCCAGTTTCTGATTTGACCCTAGAATGTCCCACTTTTCCTTAGGACGTCCCTATTTTCATCAGAGAAATATTAGACGGTATGGAGTTATGCGACGCCAAAGCCAAGCAAATAAAGAAAGATAAAACCTTTAGAAGACATCTGAATGCAGCCCTGTATAGTTTTATTATGTTTTAATATGTGTTGGAAGCCATTCAGAGCGGCTGGGGCAAGCCAGTAGGATGGGTGGGGCATTAATAATAATAATAATAATAATAATAATAATAATAATAATACAGTGGTACGTCGGGTTAAGTACTTAATTTGTTCCGGAGGTCTGTACTTAACCTGAAACTGTTCTTAACCTGAAGCACCACTTTAGCTAATGGGGCCTCCCGCTGCCGCCACACCGCCAGAGCACAATTTCTGTTCTCATCCTGAAGCAAAGTTCTTAACCTGAAGCAATATTTATGGGTTAGCGGAGTCTGTAACCTGAAGCGTATGTAACCTGAAGCGTATGTAAGCCGAGGTACCACTATAATAATAAATTTATAATTATGGAGTAGGACATCTCTATTTTCATTTGAGAAAAGTTGGAAGGTTGGGATTAGACCCCTGCCTGAGCTTCCTCACCAAAGGTCGCTGGGACCCCTGCCCACCCCCCCACCCCAGACAATTTTCTCGACCTGGTGCACAGCTGACCAGAGAAGAATCTGCCCCTTCACACCATCCAGGCCAGCAAGAGACAATCTTGGACATATTCCAGCCAGGCAAAGAAAAGTCAGTGATGAGTGTGGCCTGAGGACAGCAGGTGTGTGGCTATCCCTATGGAGCAGACGCTTTACCAGGTGAACCTCTGCCTGCCACAAGGCAGTGGCACACTTTTCTGCCAAGGAGGAAATTTAAGTTAAGAAGTGAAGAGGCAAATAAGGAACCCTGGCTAAGTGGATGCAAAATAACCAGTTGAGCCGGGGGGGGGGGCACTTTAATCCTGATGCGCAAGGGGGAAATGTTCAGACGCAAATTCTCCTGCAGCCTGGTGAGAGGAAGACATCTTCGCCCACCCACTTCCTTTGCAACTGATCAGCCTGGTTATAGCAGAGAGAGCTGCCTTTATCTCTGCTTTGCTCTGCCTTCTTGTCGATTTGGAGAGACAGAGGCTGATGAGTCCGCCCCCCTCCTTTTTAGAAGCGTAAAATACAACTAAAAGGAAGTCAGACAAGTGAGGAAGAGAAAAAATAGCATTTCCCCCTCCCCACATATTACCGCAAGCCTCTGGGGGGCCGGGGAGAGAGAAATTAACCAGCCCTGCTGGGAAACAGTCCGCCAAAGAAACCCCAAAAGAGAGGGAAACCAGCAGCTTGAGAGGAAACAAGGTTTCAGGGTTTTGTTCTGAGTTTTCAGCATGATAAACAAGTCAAAGCGGGTGCCACAGGGCCTTTGAGGTCAGGGCTGCATGGTGTGCATGTACCCCCCCCCCACTCCCCATATCATGCCATGCAATCACCCAGCAATCGCAACGGTCAGAGAAACTCAGCCATTTCTTACAAAGAAAAAAGCTTACTAGTCCTCAAGGCATTTAAAAAATAAATTGCAAGTCCTCAGGGCTGAAAATGCACTACTTATAGAAAGTAGTCCCCAACCTTTTTTTGTGGGCAGGGGACATAACTGGAATCATAGAATTGTAGAGTAGGCAAGGGACCACCCAGGTCATCTAGTCCAACCCCCATCAATGCAGGAATTCTTTGCCGAATGTGCGGCTCAAACTCACAACCATGAGATTAAGAGACTCCTGCTCTACCAAATGAGCTACCCAGCAACTAACCTAATAAACTTTTGCTTCATGGGCTATTTTATTTCATTTTTTATTATTACACTTACCGGACGCACCGGCCCATAGGACGCACCTAGTGTTTTTTTTTGGGGGGGGAAATAAAGGAAATTCCCCCCCTTTATTTCCCCCCCAAAACCAAGTTGGGGAATCCAAACCAGGTCGGAGAACAGCGGGATGGCGGCGCTGCGCCTCCCCGCTTTCCCCCAAGCATGTGGGGCTGCCCGATGTCTGCCCGAAGCGCAGGGCGCTCTGCTTCAGGGCGCCCCATGCGCCGGGGGACAGGCAGCTATCCGCAGCCAGGAGGCCCTGCGGGCAGTGGCGTGGCGTGGGTTGTCAGCACCCAGGGCAAGGCAAGTAATTTGTGCCCCCTAACCCGTGGATTTGCACCCCCTAACCCTAACCCCCAGATGTTGCGCCCAGTGTGGCCAGCACCCCCTGCACCCCCTACGCTACGCCACTGCCTGCGGGAACTCCCGTAGGCTCCCCAGGCTTGCTGATAGCTTCCTGAAGCCTGGAGAGTGAGAGGGGTCGGTGCGCACCGACCCCTCTCGCTCTCCAAGCTTCAGCGAAAGCCTGCATTCACCCCATTGGACGCACACAGATTTCCTCTTCATTTTTGGAGGGGGAAAGGTGCGACTATAGGGCGAAAAATACGGTATATCCCAACTTTCCCCCAAAGAATTCAAGGTGGCAAACACACTTCTCTCCCTCTCCAATTTATCCTGACAACAACCTTGTGAGGTAGGTTAGGCTGAGATACGGTGACTGGGACAAAGTCACCCAGCGAGTTTCATGGCTGAGTGGTGATTTGAACCCAGGACTCCCGAGGTCTTAGTCTACGACTCAAACCATTACTCCACACTGGCTCCCTATGTACGCATTAGCGGCTTGAAATGCAGTGAGGTGTTATGCTACTTATCAGCTGGCAATCACAATGGTGTGAGAATCTCAGCTTTTAACAATATAAGAAACTTTTTTTAAAAGGTTGCTAGCCTGCAATTTTTTTAAAAAAATGAAAACAATTGCTAGACGTAAAGGCTGAAAACACATGGGGAACTGAGTGAAAATAAGGCATAGACCAGGAGTCCCCAACCTCTTGGGATTCATTTGCAAATCTAATAAACTTTCATTTCTTAAGCTATGGACCAATTTGTGACTGTATGAGCAGTGAAGTCATTTCACTCCACACTGCGTTCCAGATCACATTTGTTCACCTGATGCGCATTTCCCTGGTGCTGAACAGCCTATTGTGTGACAAACAGCAACATTTATCAAGAAGCTGCAGGAGACCTACAGATTGTGACCAGCATCACAGGTGAAGGTAAAGGGACCCCTGACCATTAGGTCCAGTTGTCGCCGACTCTGGGGTTGCAGTGCTCATCTCGCTTTATTGGCCGAGGGAGCTGGCATACAGCTTCCGGGTCATGTGGCCAGCATGACTGAGCCGCTTCTGGCGAGCCAGAGCAGAGCATGGAAACGCCATTTACCTTCCCGCCAGAGTGGTACTTATTTATCTACTTGCACTTTGACGTGCTTTTGAACTGCTAGGTTGGCAGGAGCAGGGACCGAGCAACGGGAGCTCACCCTGTCGCAGGAATTCAAACCGCCAACCTTCTGATTGGCAAGTCCTAGGCTCTGTGGTTTAACCCACAGCGCCACCCACGTCCCTGGTGATTGCTGTAGTTGCATGTAATTTCATTTTATTTTTATTTTTTTAGATTCTGGCTACCTCTTCAGCGGAAGCCGGCCACCATCCCAGACCTCTCACTCCAAAGAGTCTCCTACATCAGGTGAGAAGAGCCCAGGCAAAGAGTCTCCTACATCAGGTGAGAAGAGCTCACCCCGTTGCGAGGATTCGAACTGCTGACCTTCTGATCAGCAAGTCCTAGGCTCTGTGGTTTAACCCACAGCGCCACTCGGCTTCAAACCTTCAAACTGGTGGGAGCGCAATGGATTAGGAGTCAATGCAATTGTATACACCGCCCTTGATGCTATCCATGTCCCCAACATTAGTCCATTTTTCTTCCTCTCCCACCATGCCTGATGAAGACTTTTGAAGAACGCCAAAACTTGCCCACTACTTGTAAAAATTGGGTTGGCCAATCAATGTATTTCTTTAATATAGAATTACAGTGGTACCTCGGGTTAAGTACTTAATTTGTTCCGGAGGTCCGTTCTTAACCTGAAACTGTTCTTAACCTGAAGCACCACTTTAGCTAATGGGGCCTCCTGCCGCCGCCACGCCGCCGGAGCACGATTTCTGTTCTCATCCTGAAGCAAAGTTCTTAACCTGAGGTACTATTTCTGGGTTAGCAGAGTCTGTAACCTGCAGCGTATGTAACCTGAAGTGTATGTAACCCGAGGTACCACTGTATAGAGTTGGAAGGCATCCAAGGGTCATCTAGTCCAACCCCCTGCAATGCAGGAATCTCTGCTAAATAACTCCTGACAGATGGCCATCCAGAATCTCCTAAAATCTGATTCAAATCCTATCCTCTGGAGCAGCAGAAAACATCTTTGCACCATTTCCCATGTGACAGCCCTTCTTATATTTAATTTCCTTACATTTAATTTAGGCTTGGTTAAATAAGTACATGCACAACACCGTACATTTAAAGCACACACACCAGGATCTTGGGAACTGTAGTTTGCTAAGGATGCTGGGAACACAAATGCTTTGAAGGGCAAGCTATATAGTTCCTATGACTCATTGAAGGGGGGAAATGTGCTTTAATGCACAGGTTCTCTGGCACTGGAAGCAAATTGCACTTGGAATGGAGAGAACAACAGAACTGTAGATTTGGAAGAGACCCAAAGGGTCATCTATGCAATGAAAGAATATGTGGTGCAACTCTTGTGATTTAAAGGCCTTTGCAAAAGTGTTCCTGTGAGCTGATCCACACACGCACAAATTGATTGCCCAAGAACTACAACTTGAGTGTAGTGAAATAGCTTGATCTCAGATCAGACAAACACTGGGGTTTTTCCCCTCTCCAAAGGGGCATGCAAAGACAGGCTGCAATGGATTGAGTAGATGAGACCAATAGTGGGGTCCACCGGTCAAGAAGGTGATTTCTGCAATTGAGGGGCAGTTGGGGCTTGTCAACCTAGGAAGGTAGCCAGGAGGGAAAACTCTTGATCCTAAACTTCCGCTGCCTTGCAGGGTATAGCTTCCAGGAGCTATTGGGGGGCCCGGCGTGGCACGGATGTGACAATTTCCAAGTGGCCAATGTTTCACGGGAGACTGACCACGAGGAGGAATAAATGGCTTTGATTTAGGAATCCAACCCTGGGTGATTCGTTGGCGCCACCCGGTGGCGACAGAAAGTAAAATGAGCAAAGATACATTAATGTAGGGGTTCTCAAAGGGAGTGGCGTTCCTAACAGTGAACTGATCTTTTTCAGAACCCACCCTAATCCGTGTGACAGTGATTTGCTTTAAATATTGAATTTTAATTCGTTGTAGAGTAGTCTCGGACTAGGACCTGGAATACCATGGCTCAAACCCCACTCACATCCAGAAAACTCACTAAATGACCTTGGGGGAGACACTGCCTCTCAGCTGAACCTACCTCCCAGGGTTGTTGTGAAGATTACATGAGGAGAACCATGTACGCTACCTTGAATACCTTGCAGAAATCAGTCAACGGGGAAGGGCAGGTAATTACTTGATTATTATTAATAATAATAATAATAAATGTTGTTGTTTAGTCGTGTCCGACTCTTCGCCAGACACTTCTGTCTTCCACTGCCTCCCGCAGTTTGGTCGGACTCATGTTCGTAGCTTCGAGAACACTGTCCAACCATGTCGTCCCCTTCTCCTTGTGCCCTCCATCTTTCCCAACATCAGGGTCTTTTCCAGGGAGTCTTCTCTTCTCATGAGGTGGCCAAAGTATTGGAGCCTCAGCTTCAGGATCTGTCCTTCCAGTGAGCACTCAGGGCTGATTTCCTTAAGAATGGAGAGGTTTGATCTTCTTGCAGTCCATGGGACTCTCAAGAGTCTCCTCCAGCACCATAATTCAAAAGCATCAATTCTTTGGCAATCAGCCTTCTTTATGGTCCAGCTCTCACTTCCATACATCACTACTGGGGAAACCATAGCTTTAACTACATGGACCTTTGTTGGCAAGGTGATGTCTCTGCTTTTTAAGATGCTTACAATTCCATGATTCCATGCTAAATGGGTAGAGAATGCTAACAGAGGGGCAGGACAAGGGGGAACTGAGGAATGGAATGGAGAATCCAGGAAGATGGTTCTACTTGCTATTCCCATCTGCTCAGTACATGGGCTCTTTGATACCAGAAATGGGAACCAGTTTCAAAGCTGTCTCAATTAAGAGTAAGCCCATCAAAACCCAGTGCGGGAGTTCTGATCTGAGGTGGCAATGGTGAAAACTGAAGCAGCTTAATATTTGTTCCCGGTTGGTTAACTCAGTGCAATCAGGCTCCACCCCCTACTGGCAAGTGGCCCTCAAGTGATTTCCTCTGATGGAATGTGGCCCTCAGACAGAAAAATAGCAGCCCAGCCCTGCATTAAAAGGACATCACTTGCTATAAAAAACCATTTATTGTCCAGTAACCATTAAAAAACCAATAGTTCCAGCAAAACCAAACCAGAAAACTTAAACACAAAAGGGAGGTCCATTCACATCCCTACTCCAACAAACACTTAATTCTTCCCAGGAAAACATAATTTACAACACTTGTTGCATTTCAAATACTGTTTTAAACACAGGAAGTGACATCAAACAACTTTTTAAACTTTTGCACAATTTAGTTTTACAGGCAGAATTTATTCAACAATCTGAGCTGCAGAAATAAGCAAAGGGGGCCTTTTTATAACAGGGTGGAGATTATCATGATCCCACCAAGACAATGTTTGCAGGTTCAAGCTTTTGTTAAAGGTAGAGGAGCAGGAGCCAGCACAAGATATTGGCAACCCTTTTTTCAAAAGCAAATTAGTCTCCCTTGCCTTGCATTTTCCAGACATGTCCAGACTGGAAAAAATCAGTTCTTTAGGCTCTGTCCTTCACTTTCCAACATTGCAGCAAGGATCAGTAAGTCCTAAATGTAACCAGGTGAAATGCTTTCTACTCACCAATGACCCAGAAACCCCGGCACAAAATGGGGGGGGGGGGGAGAAGACACTCCAATCATCCTTCAAAGCCACAAATGACACATGCCTTATAATAAAATAGTAATAATAATCCCTTTCAAATTAAGAATCTAAACTTCCAAATGCTGGTCCCCGCCCCGCCTAAAATAAGTGAATACTCTTGGCAGATTTTAGGTGCTACTCAGAGTAAACATATTGAAATTTATTTCAATGGCTCTACTCTGCGTAGATTAAACATTTGCTAGAACTCAGCTATTTTAGGAGGGAAAGTGGTTACCATGCTTTGTGGAAATAAATAGAGCCATTGTTAAGATAAAGGAACCAAAGATACTTTTAAATCCAAAATCATTTACTCTAATGTAATTTTATTCAAGTTAACTGAACTTCCCTGAGTGGGGTGTGTGTGTTTGTGTGTGTGTGTGTGTGTGTGTGTGTGTGTGTGTGTAACGAACTAAATCTGGAGTATCCTACTTGAAAAGTAACCTAGGGAGGAGTTTCAAGATTTCTCCTCCCAAACATTTTAAACACATGCAATATCTTGTCAATTTCCACTGCCAGGCTATTTATGCTGCCTTTGGAAACAGCTAATTCGAACACTCGAAATCATTACACAATTCCCGACCAGAAACAAAAAAAACCAAGATCCTTCTTCTGTTTCACAGCTGAAAATCTCCACACTTTAGTCAAACTGGGTGGTACTTTGGCCCTGAGCACCGAACAGTGCTTGACACCAATTTTAAATGCAACATTTCACCTGTAACAACTTCCAGTTGATTACAAATGACAATGACCATGTCTAGGTGAGCCACTTATTTAGGAAGCAAGTCCCAATACGCTAAATGGAACTTACTTCCAAACTATACTTAATATAATGGCCATTTCCGCCTGCCTGCCACACTTGTAGCTCGCTTGCATCTAAGGAGCAATTTAAAAAGCTGTAAGTCAACAGGTGAACAGAACTTACAAAGTTGCAGCTCTGCAACAGGGACTTTACAGACCATCTATCTGTTGGGCAGCTTTAAAATAAAAAATAAAAAATAACTAATGGAAACATCAATTTTGTTACTTTCAATTCGACAGGGGAGATTTTTAACCTCCTCTAGACAAGGGTTGCCAACTTTTCAGCCTGTCCCCAGTGCTGTGCCTTGAAGAATAGCCTGATTGTCAGGTACTGACAAATGAGTTTGTTCATAGAGTAGGTAAAAAGCACCCGGCATCTTCTAATCCCTGCAGAATCAGACCATTCTTTGAGGCACAAGCAGCAGGGACTGGTTGAAAAGTTGGCAACTGCCTTGGGAACTCCTCCTAACCTCCCTCAAAACCCAGCCAATAAAATAAAAATAAAATGAGGCTGGGTTTTTCACGGGGGGGGTGGTGGTGGAGGGGAAGGGACCTGATATCTCTCACCAAAGCTTTCTTCTAAAGGAAGATTGCCCAGTTCCTCGTCAACATATCCTTTCCAGGTTTGGCAAACCGAGTCCAAGCACAGTTGCCAGCTGACCAGACAGTTACCTGCTCCTGCACTTTCAACAAAACATTCAGCTGCAGAAATCGGCAACTACGTCCCCCGCCCCGCTTTACACCAGGTGTGGTTGAAAACCACTGGAGCAGACCTGGTGTAAATATGTCGGCAGCTCTCTTCTCAGATTTGAAATAATCGTGCCCCGTTGCTTTTCAAACGCCTAGCTCTCCACCCCCAATCCTGCCCGTCCCTCGTCCCCCCAAGCGCTGAGACCTTAAGAGGTAGCGGGTAGTTTCCTTAAGCAGGACTAGAACCTTGAGTCACAACCGAGGCTGTCCATTAGGTGCTGCTCCGAATCAAGTCCCCCTCTCTTTAGAAGTCCGTGCGGGCGCAGGGGATCCTCTCTTGCCAATTCCAACCGCGCAAAAGGGACAGGTCGGGGGGCGACTGGAAAGGAGCCACGGGCCCCCCTGGAACCGGGCTCGGCGGCTGCTGGGCCGCCCCGCCGGGAAGCAGGAATCTGGGGTAGGGTCCGTAGCCGCCGACGGGCCCCATAGCTGAGAGGCAGCCTCTCACCGGGTAAGGCTGGGAGGGCTGCGCCACACCTGATCCGGCCAAAAGATAGGCAGGAGGCGGAAGCGGACTCTGAGGATATGGGTGATAAGGGTAGTAAGCGGGCGCAGGTGTCTCCGGGCAGGTGAAACAAGGCGCCGTCGGCGGAGGCACAGGGGCGGGATCCCGCGAGCGCCTCCGGGTGCGCCTCCGGCGCAGGTAATTCCCCCGCTCGAACATGCCTTCGAAGGCCGGATCCAGCATCCAGTCGTTGCCCTTGCGCCCGGCTCCCTCCCGGGACACCTTCAGGAAACACTCGTTGAGGCTGAGGTTGTGCCTGATGCTGTTCTGCCAGCTCTTCTGGCTCAAATTGTAGTAGGGGAACCGCTGGGAGATGTACCGGTAAATGTCGCGCAGAGGCAAGCGCTGTCCGGGGCTGTCTCGGATGGCCATGGTGATCAGAGCGATGTAGGAATACGGGGGCTTTTGGAGAGGAGCAGGCGGCGCGGCGGCGTTAAGCACTCCGTCTGCGAGCTGCTCCTTCTTCGTCCCCGAGGTCGCCTCGACGGCTCCGGCGCTCGCAGTTTCCTCCATGGAGCTTCTGCCTGAAGGACAGAGGTGGTGGCGGTGGATCCAGCCCTTTCGAAAGTCCCATTCCCCCACCCCCGGTTGCCACCCCCAATCCGCCAAGCGCTGAGTGCGCTCCGCTCCTCCCTTTCTCCAGGTTACCGGTGCGCTTTCCTTACCTCTCCAAAAGCGCGCCTGGAGCTCCGTGCGTAATTCTCTCCCTCTCCGTCTCCCTCGGAAAACCAAAATTGCGCCCACGTTTAGCGGGCAAAAAAACAAACGGGAGTTTCGCAAACACTTTTGTAAGACCAAATGTTTGAGTTCATTCTCTCTTTGTTTTGATTGGAGACGGGAGTTGGATCTTTGAAATGTGCTACAATTTTTGTGTGACCTGCGTGTGAACCCCGAAGAGGGAGGTCACGACTGCCCTGAACTTGGGTGCACCTTGGCGCTGTGCCAGTTTTGGCGAACAGACCCATTTTCTTGCGCGGAGCCAAAAATCCAAGAGTCAAGAGGAGCGAGGGGGAAGAAATAATTCCAATACTCCCATGAATTGTGATTTGCTGGTGAGAGACTGCGGAGAAGCAAGAATCGCTCTCCAGTTAGCAAGAGTTTAATTGAAATGATCCTATTTTTAATGGATTTCTTTTATGACGTTGCTTTGCCCAAAAGTGCCAAGGATCCTGACTCCGTCCAAAAGAAGTTTTTACCCATTACTTCTATGGCTTGGATCCTTATTTATTTCCCTGCTCTGCTGGCAATTCACTTTGTGGAAAAGCTTTTAAACTTTTGTCCCAGCGCATGCGAAACAAAGGCAAAACGGCAGAACTTGATTAGAACTCGGAGCTGAGCCTAGGGTTGTTTCCATCCAAGTTCTACTCAGAGTAGAGCCCTTGAAGTGAGTGGAGCTAAGTTAGCCATGCCCATTTATTTCAATGGGTCTCCTGCTGCTCTGAGTAGGATGAATGTTGGGCTGCAGCTATTTGCTTCAGGCTCTCTGCCCCCTGAGCAGTGGTTCCAGCCTGACGCATGCAAAGCAATAATCAAGAGAACATGTGCAGAGAGTGCGTTCCCTTTCACCCAGTCCAGCCCCCTGCAATGCAGGAATCTCAACTAGATCATACATGTCAGATGGCCATCCAACCTCTGCTCAACAATCTTTGATTAATAATAATAGTAATAATTTTATTTATACCCCACCCTGGCAGCTAACAACCGTAAAAGATTACAGTAAAAGCACAAGGGGACGACGACAATTTAAAATACAGGTTAAAATGCAATTTAAAATGCAGCTTCATCAAAACCATAAGGGGAAGGAAACATAAGGGCCAGACAGAGTCCAAATCAAAGGCCAGGTGGAACAGCTCTGTCTTGCAGGCCCTGCGGAAAGATGTCAAGTCCCACAGGGCCCTAGTCTCTTGTGACAAAGCGTTCCACCAAGTTGGGGCCAGTAGTGAAAAGGCCCTGGCCCTAGTTGCGACCAATCTAACCACCTTGCGACCTGGGACCTCCAAAATGTTGTCATTTTGGACCTGGGACCTCCGTGGGACATACCAGGAGAGGCGGTCCTGTAGGTATGTGGGTCCTAGGCCGCATAGGGCTTTAAAGGAGGACCCACCACATTTCATAGGAGACCATTCCACAGTCAAATGCTCTTACTGTCAGAATGTTATTCCTGATGTTAATCAGAATCTCCTTTCTTGTAACTTGAAGGCACTGGTTCAAATCCTACCCTCTGGAGCGGGAGAAAACAAGCTTGCTCCGTCTTCTGTGTGACAGCCCTTTCAGTGAACAGAACTGCCATTAATAAAAAAATGGAACATAAAAAATGCGGCTTCATCCTTTTCTCTGTTATAATTACTGTGGTTTTAAAATAAATAAATGCATCACCATTTGTACAAAGAGGACCAACACACGGCATACAATTTGATCCAAGTAACTCAAAATAGGCAGGTGCATTCATTTACAGTTGTGCTTGCAGCCTAGCAGCCAGGCAGAGGTGGCATCAGAAAATGCTATGGGGAAGGGCCATAGTTCAGTGGGAGAGCACCTGCTTGGCATGCAGAAGGTCCTAGGTTCAACGCCCAGTGTCTCCAGGTAGGGCTGGGAGAGACTTCCTACCTGTTGGTCTTGGAGAGCTGCTGCCAGTCAGTGCAGACAATACTAAGCTAGATGGACCAGTGGTCTGACTTAGCATAAGGCAGCATCCTATGTCTCTATATCTGGGTGGGGGAGACAGAAGACAGCGGAAGGGGCAAAGTTCAGATTAGAGGGAGTGCAAACTTTGGTCAAAATATTAAAGATTCACATTAATTCCCCTGCCCTAGGCTTGGACAGGCTCTTCAGAATAGCAGGGTTGTTTTCATTGCCATTTTCATTACTATATTTTGTAGGTGAATAATGCCTTTCTGTTACCTAACCACTGAGGGCCAGAGATGGTTTTGTGTGTTGGAGGTAGTGGGGTAGGGGGAGAAATTGCTCCCCCTGCTCCCCCTGTATCCTGAAGGAATGTGATGCTAGGGGCATAAGGGAGCTTTGTGAACCTCGGCTTTTAAATTTGAAGATAAAAAACCCCCAGGTTTTTAGCCCTTACGATTTCCACAATATGAGTAAATGCCCACCTTTAACATCAAAGAACCAGTGTAGAGCAGTGGTTAGAGTGCTGGACCTGGGAGACCCATATTTGAGTCCCCACTCAGCCATGAAGCCCCCTGGGTGACTTTCAGCCAGTCACCATCTCTCAGCCTAAACTACCTCGAAGGGTTGTTGTGAGGATGCAAATGGAGAGAATTTTCCATGTGGGCACCTTGAGCGCAGGTTAAAAGGATATATAGTGGTACCTTGGGTTACAGACACTTTAGGTTACAGACGCTTCAGGTTACAGACTCCGCTAACCCAGAAATAGTATCTCAGGTTAAGAACTTTGCTTCAGGATGAGAACAGAAATTGCGCAGCGGCGGCAGCAGTGGGAGGCTCCATTCGCTAAAGTGGTGCTTTAAGAACAGTTTCAGGTTAAGAATGGACCTCCAGAACGGATTAAGTTCTTAACCCGAGGTACCACTGTAACCAAAACAATTCAATAAATCAGATGGCTATACCTGCGCCTAGCAGAATTAAACTAAAAAAAGGTATAAAGTACGTAAAACAAACAAGCAAGCAGAATCACTTTACAAATGCAAGCTGCATGCGGATGACAAATCAGCTTTTATTTTTTTTGGCATAGATTATGGAGAGCTTTTATTTGTTAGGAGCACAGAGTACGTACAAGCTTTGCCTACCACACAAAATATCTCTTTCAAGCACTGGCAGGATTAGGCCACTACCAAAACAGGTATTAGTTCAAATGGGTAATTAAGATCGCGTAGAACAGTGGGAGGAGGCTGTCCAACAAGTCTGCCTCTCCTAAGCACCTTTTCTGCTTGGTACGTTTCTGGAGGCGTTCCGAAAAGCCAAGAGTGCTGTCTGTTAGCAGATATTACAGCAGCGGGAATAGCGAACTTGTGCCCCCGCCTCCAAATGCTGCTGGGACTACAAGCCCCATTATCCATGACCAAGGCTGATGGGAGGGTCAGAGGTTCTCCCACCCGTTTCCAATCTGCCTTAACAAAAGCCAGAGCAGCCACTCATGCAGAGTTGCAACAGGGAGCCTCCTTCCTGGATGGGGCTTCTGGTTCCCAGGGTTGGGGTACATGCATCATGCTCAGCATGGCCCTGACCGAAGGTACCTTATTTTGTTTCTATACTCTGTTCAAGCACTTGATATGTGGCCCTGCAGGTCACAGTTGAGAGTAAAGATTTTCTTGCTTCAGACTCTGGAGAACTGCTGCCGGTCAGAGAAGACAATATTGGCCTATATAAACAATTTGGTCTAAGGTAGCTTCTGTGTTCCAGCTCCAGACAGATTCCATTTTCACCCTTTGAGCCACATTTTTAAATTTAAAAAAAATTACACAATAGGAGGGGTTAGAACAGCAATAAACATCAACACACATCACCATGCGCTTACCTGGCAAGGATGATCAAAAGAGCTTGGGCAATTGAATCCCCAACACACCTTATGGAACAATAAACAAATTGTTATCTGTGACATCTATCAACAGAAAGGAGGTCTGACACAACCACACAACCCAAGAAGCAGAACCTGTATGGATGCGTAAAAGTTGAAGGTGGATCCTGTAAAGCTTGCTTGTGTCACCCTGGCCGATACAAAATCAGACTAACGTGCCAGGCCAAAGGATTCTCGGCGCCAAAATCAGAGCTGGTTTAGTTCAGGCGGAACATCCACAAAGGTGGCAAATCTGTGACAAGCTGCAGGCAGGGTCCCATGACCTATTAAAGCAATACTCTTCAACACAGTATGTTGATAAATCTTTTTGCACAGATGCTAGTTTGAACATAACATCAAACCATGGTTTATTAAGCTAGGGTTTTTTTTGGCCAAGGCACAGTCTGACCCCCTCCTTCGGTAATCCTAACAGAACTCTAGCCCAATGGTTGCCATTAATTTGATTTTGAATTGATTTTAGAATGAATTGGTTTTAGAATGCATTTCAATCGATTGATTGTGATTTTATTGTTGTTAGCTGCTCTGAGCCCGGCTTCGGCTGGGGAGGGCGGGATATAAATAAATTATTAATTATTAATTAATTAATAATAATAATTATTGAAATTAAACCATAGTTCAGCATTCCAGTAGCTTAACTATGGACATATTAACTATGGTGAAAGGCTACTTGTTAACCAGGGTTTGTAGTTGGTTTATAAACCAACTTAACATTGACCATAGCTTAGCATTGTGTGCAAACCAGGCCTATATGAAGTTTATGCAGAAAGAAGTATTTTGTCAAGGGAGTCCCCCAGATGCTGCTGGCTTAAATGGCACTGCCTGGACACAGGTTTAAAGCCCCCCCCCCAAAGTATGGACATCAGGCAGGCTCCTTGATTGCATTCTTTTTGGCATCTGCTGAAAACATTTTTGTTTTAGGCAAACCTAACCAGAAACATAGATGGCAACGTGTTTTAACCTCTTTCTAGTCTTAAGTTTTATTATTTTTAAATATATTTTTAATTACATGCCTTTACATGTTTTTTATTGATACTTTTAATATTGCTTGTAAACAATGAGGTGTGTTAGTCTTCCATCCTAATTAACCTTCAGGAGGAATTGGAAAACTTACCTGTTTGCCCTGTCATTTGGTGGCGGAAGAATCCTGTTCCTGGCAACCCTGAGATCATTGGATGGAATTATTTTTTTTAATTGCAGCTGCTTTTGCAATTAAAAAAAAAAAACAAAACAAAACCTGAAACTGCTTTTACAAAGTTTTCAATTGTAATTGTTTTTAGGCTTCAGTCTGTTTCAGAATGCTTTCGCTTTTAAATTGTATAGATGTTTGTCGCCCTGTTTGCCTTGGGGGATAAAGGGTGGGATATAAATTCAATAAACAATAAATAAAATTATATCCCAAACCCACATCAAACATTAGCCTGGGACAAGAGAGATCTGGCTTCAAATCCCCATTTGGACTGTTCTGTTTAATCTAATTTGCAGGGTTGTTTTGTGAGGATTACGTGTTGACCAGGATAGAATATAATTTCCTCCCTTGCCTACCTGTCTAAGTTACAAAAGGAATAGAAAGCCTTGTCTTGACCTATGCTGTCTGTAAAATGATCAGAGGGGTGAGTCGGTTTGAAATTGAATGTAAAAGCCACACTGCTTTTGCAATTTTTCCTCCCCATTTAGGAAAGTGATGGGACAAGATGCTCAAGATTCAATTTCATTTTTATTCTCCACTTTTATAATGAAAAATAATCTCTCAAACACAGAACATAAACTCCCTGGAGGAATGGCAGGGGTAGGGGGCAAGAAGAGGGAAAAGCACAAAACCCCTTGCATCCAAACTAAAGACACAAATTTCTAACCAAACTGTACAAAGTTAACCCCACCCCACAGCCATATTAAGTACAAAATGTACAACTTTTCCCAGTGGAGGAAAATCAAAACCAGGACTCTGCCATTTTTCTCCTCTTAAGACTCCCACCCACCAAATCCCTCCCCCCAACCCCCAAAATTCAAGCCTCTCAGGAACACAGTGTATTTCGATAGTAAGAGTTAACTCCTGAAGGCAGTTGTTTTTACATTCGTCAGGGAACTAGTCCTCATGAGGCTTCTGGATAAGCTGCTCAAAGGATGCATTCTATATGTACAGAACTATCACCACGTGCCTGGGACCCCATCAGAAAAAGAGTGTCAGCAGCCAATCCCTGCTCTGTCTGTTGTGAACAGTGTACATGTGTGTTTTTAAATGTTTTCTTGGACACGGAAGGCTGATGGGCAAACAATTGTTATTCCCCACTCTTTGCTCCCATAAAGAAGTTGGCCACTTAAACCCAGGTTCTTAGTTGAGAATTGATAGTTATTTAAACGCAGGTGGCTGTGCTGCATTCAAGTTCAAGAAGAGAGTGAAATGGTGGGTAGTTGTTGTTGTTGTTTGCTTCCAACTGACAGGGCAATATATATACATAAATAAATAAAAATTGGCATCATCAAGCGGTTTCCTCACACACTTTGTGCGAGGGGAAAGGACAATAGCAAGACAAAGAAACACATCAATTGCATTAAGGCGGAAAGGAATTAAGACACAGACGTGGTGCTTTCAAGACACCTTTACCCCATTTTACTTGGGAGCGCTGTGATTTGAAGAATTTGCACCAGAGTGATTGCGACCGAGTGTGTTTTAGCACCATATGCAAAGGATTCTGTCTCCCTCCTCCCTTCTTAGGCAGAGAGAGCAGAGTGATCGCTCCCCAACTGCCCCACTGGGAGCCAAAGGTAGTTTGAAAGATGGAAAGATATTTACAGTGTGGTGGGTAACCTGTGGCCTTCCCTTCAGATGTTGCTGGAATAGAATACTACAAAGAAATACAGCCTGCTTACAAACAAACCTCTCCACCAGGTAAGGTGTAAAATCACAGGCTTAATTTCACTGCTGGTGAGCAGTCACGTCGCGGCATGGAATTACACACCTCAAGTCTGAAATATTTTCTGTAAGTGCAACAAAAAAAGCTGAGCTATTTGGCAATGGGTACATTTTCCTGGGTGGCGGCAGCAGCATTTAACTTTTGGGAATACCCCGAGGAAAGAGGAGCAATTTCTTGGGAGGAATTAAAATTTGAGTTTCTGCCCATGTTAACTGGCGATGCTTGGATGCCCACCAAAAAATACAGCATGTAGAATGTAGGACTGGAAGCCTGTGAAGCGAGACGTTTTGGAATTACTTATAGGAGAGGGGTAAGTTTTTGGACCTAGCACCTGTGATCTGGTTCTCTAAAACAGATGACGAGCAGGAGGTGGTTGACATGTGTCTAGACTCTACCACCAGACAGCAGGTGGCAACATAATACCTGATTGATATATATATAAAATAAAATCCCTGCACACAGATAACTAGAGTGTCAGTTCAAACTTCCCCAACTTGCTAGCTTTTTAAGTGCAGGGATTTACTTATTTGTTGCTCAGAGGTACATTCACGTAACCCATTCCACCTAACGGGTTGGATTGTATGTGTGCAATCCAAACACAGTCCAACTGATATAGCAAGCACCAATTTCATTTTTGAGTTTTGCAGCACAAGGCAGAATTCCTTAACCTGACCTACTTCAGCTTTTGGCTATATATAGAAGTTTTGAATGAAGATATCCACACATCACATATGCAGCGGGAGACAGACCTCTGAAGCTGCAAACAGTGGCCTGTTTCTACACCCTCTTGTCCCCCAATTCTGGCATTTCTAGTACACCACGTTGAGAGCAAATTTCTCAAAAATCCAACTTAGAAACACCCAGCGAACACCCTGGCCGAGAGCCGGAGTGTATATCAGTGACATCAGAACGTCTTGTTACAGTAGAAGTGTTGCCTGCACGTGAGGCAAAAATGGAGTTACGATACTGGATACTGACTTTAAAAAAACAAAACCCCCACAATCCACCAATCCGCAAAACATTGCAAACAAGTACAAACAGATACGATGGCAGCACCAATAAACGAACTGCAGCCGAGTGGCAAGTGGTTAAGGAACCAGGGTGAAAAAGAACGCCACAGAGCAACTGAGTTAATGTGCTGGTCCTCCCTCTCCTTCTTTCATTAGAGAGAAGGGAAAACTGAGAGAAAGTCTTGTTAGGGATAACGAGGCCAACGAAGCAACGAAACGGCGTGGAACTACAGGAGACCAAAACGGCATGTTTCCCGGTCCTTTTGCAAACAAGATGTCAGCAACGCTAACGTTTCATCATTAAACAAGGGGAGGAAGAAAGTCCCTTGGCCAGCATCTTTGAGCTCATCCCGATAAATTGGTTCAAAAAAAGGTGCAAAGTAACTGCAGAAGCCCAACACTGGCTGAAACAGCCCCACCATCGCCCAGCATGGGTCACAAAAGTTCCCTAAAAAGAGAAAGTGTTCTGCTTATAGGCGAGGTCAGTGGCGATGGATTGGGGGTATGTGTGTTCTCTTGCGGTCAGCAGTTTGCGGCTGGCCAAGAAGCAGATGTGACGACGGAAGAGCTGCACAGTGGTTGGGTCCTCCTCGTCCTAGAATTGCCACCCCCCCCCTTCTCTCTCTTTGGAAGGAGTGTGGTGACACTTTGAGAGAGGACAAAGAGGAAGTGGCGGTGGTGGTTTGGCCATCAGTCCCCAGCAACGTGGCTCAGCGCAGGTTTTGGTAGAGGTAGGCTGACGTGAAGATGGCATTGATGGTCAGGCTCACGGCAAGGAGACCTCGGAGCGCCGAGTTGCCAAAACGGCCTGATTGGAAAAAAGAAAGGAGACCAGAGAAGGAAGATTAGCAGTGTGAACCAACCAGTCTGCTCATTATTATCTGTGACAGGCCTGTCTTCCAGGTGCCCCACCCCCCAGGAGTGTGGCAACAAGAGCAGGGACTTTTCGGTGGTGACACCCTGCTTGTGGAATGTTTTCCCCAGGGAGGCTCGCCTGGCGCCATTCTTACATTAATCAGGTGCCAGGCAAAAAGGTTCCTTTCTAACCAGGTCTTTGACTTTTAAAGATGGCTTTTCATATTTTTTTTTTTTGAGGGGGGGAAGGGATGTTTTAATGTAGTTTATTTTTTTTTAAATAAAATATTTGTTTCTTTTTTATGCTGGTTTTTTTGCATGTCTGTTTTTGTTTTTATCTATTATCTAGGTAATGTTTTTCAATTGCTTTCATATTTTAATTACTATTAATTATATTTGTTAGACAGTTTCTTGCCATGGCAAACCATGTTTTAAGCAAAAAAACCCACAACCCAAACCCTGCGCAACACTCACCCCTCCATCCTGTTAATTCCTCCCCTTTCGTCGTGGTGTCCACCACGCAGCTCGACGAGTGCGATGAGTTCTCCCCTTTCTTGACGGTGCCGTCACTGCAGATGCTCCCGGCTTCCGTTATGGCTCTCATATCTTAAAAAAGGAGGAAAATTAATAGTATTATTTATATGCATCCCATCTTGTTGCCCCAGCCACACTGGACAGCTCCTTACAGAATATTAAATACACAATAAAAATATTTAAAAAACAATAAAACATCAAACATTAAAAACTTCCCTAAACAGGGCTGCCTTCAGATGTCTTCTTAAAGATAGTTGTTTATTTCCTTGACGTCTGATGGGAGGGCGTTCCACAGGGTGGGCACCACTACCGAGAAGGCCCTCTGCCTGGTTTCTCTGTAACTTCACTTCTTGCAATGAGGGAACCGCCAGAAGGCCCTCCGAGCTGGACCTCAGTGTCCGGGCTAAACGATGTGGGTGGAGATGCTCCTTCAGGTATGCAGGGCCAAGGCTGTTTAGGACCTCTTTTTCTACATAAGAGTGCCATGCTGGATCACATCAGATCAGCAGCATTGTGGAGGCAGAGCCAGCGGCGGAAGAAGGCTCTTGGGTACCTGGGGCGATGTGCCCAGGGGTGGGCCAACCACCCATAAGGGCGGGGCACGCAATGCCAATAGGGACGGCACGGGGCATGCCATGGCACCCATAGGGACAAGCGTGCAGTGGGGCCTCAGCCACCCTACAGCTGGTGGGGGAGGCAGTGGGCAGACAGCACAGAGCATCCGGGCACTGGAATATGTGGCTCATGTGCGCTGCAGGCCCCGCGGTGACGAGTGCCGCCCGCCATTTTGTCACCTCACATCAGGGTGACACCCAGGGCAGACTGCACCCCTGCACCCCCCTTCGTACGCCCTTGGGCAGAGCACAGCCACCCTGGCTAGCAGCTATTGATAGCCTTTTCCTCCAGGCATTTTTCTAATCCTCTTTTAAAGCTGCCCATGGCATTAGCATTTCTGAATGCCAGTGGCTGGAAACCTCTTGTGCTCAGGGCCTGCTTGTGGGATCTGGGTGGCCGCTGTGAGCACAGGATGCTGGACTCAGATGGGACCCCCCTGGCCTGATCCAGCAGGCTCTTGCTCTGCTGAAAAACGAACAGAGTTGGCTGGAACCAGCGGCACTTTGCCAATAGCTCCAGGGAGTTTTACTCTAGGCCAGATTTCCACAAGGCACCAGGGTACTGTTGTGCTCAGGCCCTGCCCGCACCTGATTGGCCACTGTGTGGACAGGATGCTGAACTAAGCGGGCCTTTGGCCTGATCCAGCATTGCCAGCCCCTCACGGCAGCCACTGTTGAACTCTAGCCCAATGGTTCCCATTAATTTGACCCTGAACTGATTTTGGAATCAATTGATTTTAGAATGTATTTCAATTAAATGATTATGATTTTATGTAAACTGTGTTATTTTTACTGTTGTTAGCCGCTCTGAGCCCAGCTTCGGCTGGGGAGGGCGGGATATAAATAAATTTACAGTGGTACCTCAGGTTACATACGCTTCAGGTTACAGACTCTGCTAACCCAGTGCTTCAGGTTAAGAACTTTGCTTCAGGATGAGAACAGAAATCGTGCTCCGGCGGCGCAGCAGCAGCAAGAGGCCCAATTAGCTAAAGTGGTGCTTCAGGTTAAGAACAGTTTCAGGTTAAGAACAGACCTCCGGAACGAATTAAGTACTTAACCCGAGGTACCACTGTATTATTATTATTATTATCATCATTATTATTATTATTATTATTAGACTGCTTAGGTTTCCAGGCACAGCCACCGGAGCCTTAACTATGATAAACCATAACCGTGGCACAGACGATTCAAGTCCCACCTCCCGGACGGGTACGTACCATGCAGTCCCCGCTCGCTTAGGTTCCTTTTCGGGAAGGCGGGCAGCTCCGTGGGGAAAACGTTGCTCTCTGAGTGGGCCAGGTCCTCCTGCTGCTGGGCCTCGCTGTGGGCCGAGAACAGCATCAGCCGCTGGCCCTTCAGGTTGAGCCGGGCAGGGCTGATGAGGGGCCGTCGGTAACGCAGGGAGCCAGAGCTGGAAGCCACGGAGCCGGCCACGGATGGTGCCGGCGAAGGCACAGGGGAAGAGACGCAGCTTCCCGAGAGGAAGGAAAAATATTCTGAGAGGGGAAATGGGAGTAGGAAACAGAGAGAGAGAGGGAGGGAGGGAGGGAGGGACAGCGTTTCAGTATATGTAGAAATCAGGAAGTGGGGATTTTGGCTGCGTATGCGCCAAACCGGTTTTTTAAAAAATATGTTTATATATAGTGAAGTCATAAAAATATATATTGAAGTGGTTTACATTAAAAAGATAAAAACCATGCATGAAGCAATTAAAAGCAAATTCGAGAGCAAAGAAGTTAAAAGCAAGCAGCAATAAACCACTGTGGAAGGACACCTGAAGCAGGTTCCCTTCACCTGAAAAGAAAGAAACCATGGGAACTGCAGTTTGTTAAACGGCGCTGGGAATTGTAGCTCTGCAAGCAGTAAACCACAGTTCCCAGGTTTCATTAGGTGAAGCTGTGTGCTTTGAATGTAATGGTGTGTATGCAGCCGTTATTTATGATATTATTATCAGTAGTAGTAAATCTAGATAGATGCCCTTTAATAAGTATTCCCTGTGTGGCTTACAACAAAACAGTATCAAGGGTAATGTAATATATAATAAATTAGAATCAGCAACAGACATCAAGGACAGATCGAAAAGGAACTTTTGTTGTAACCCACCCTGGGACCCTGCTGCTATAATTTTTTTAAAGGGTTTTTAATTCTGAATTTTAAAATTGTTGCAACCTGTGCTAGGATTTGCTAGTGAAACGTGGGTAATAAATTTAATCATAAATGATAATAAATACATGATAAGCTGATTTAAAGCGCATTAAAGTGTAATTCTGGCCACATCTACATTGCACCTTGAAAGCACATGACTTCCCCCAAAGAATCTTGGGAACTGTAGTTTGTTAAGGGTGCTAACCCTGCAAGTGGGAATGCGGTTCCCAGGGTTTCCTGGGATGGGGTGGATATGGTGCTGCTAGTAATAGAAGTCTTGGCACCCTTCAGCCACGTTGCTCAGAATGTTGTTCTGTGTGTGTTATCTGAAGATGCGATTGCAAAACCAGTTTAGAACCAGTGCAGATCTGTTCCTTGGGTGACTCCTGCATGGATTACTTTGTATCCAAGGTGGGGGAGAGAACCAGACAGGGTTCAGAAGGGTGACAGACAGGTCACCCGTGTGAACAAGCTACTGTGACCTGCCTAATTTGGAAACACTGGTGCAATTTAGGACCAGAAAGGTGTTTCCCTCTCTTTTGTGTGTGTGATTTGTTCAAAAAAGAGAATGGTATCTCTGCTCTTTCTGGAACCTCCTGGCAAGTTCAAGCACCCCAGAACAATGCCTGGGCTCTTCTCACCTGATGTAGGAGACTCTTTGGAGTGAGAGGTCTGGGATGGTGGCCGGCTTCCGCTGAAGAGGTAGCCAGAATCTAAAAAAATAAAAATAAAATGAAATTGCATGCAGCTACAGCAATCACCAGGGACGTGGGTGGCGCTGTGGGTTAAACCACAGAGCCTAGGACTTGCCGATCTGAAGGTCGGTGGTTCGAATCCCCGCGACGGGGTGAGCTCCCATTGCTCAGTCCCTGCTCCTGCCAACCTAGCAGTTCGAAAGCACATCAAAGTGCAAGTAGATAAATAGGTACCACTCCAGTGGGAAGGTAAACGGCGTTTCCATGCACTGCTCTGGTTCGCCAGAAGCGGCTTAGTCATGCTGCCATATGACCCGGAAGCTGTACGCTGGCTCCCTTGGCCAATAAAGCGAGATGAGCACCGCAACCCCTGAGTCGGCCACGACTGGACCTAATGGTCAGGGGTCCCTTTACCTTTACAGCAATCACCAACGACACAGGAGAATGCTAAATGAATGATAAGTGTCAAATAATGCATTTCTGAGGGTCTGGAGGCCCAAGGCTGTCGTGAGAATTATACCCTCTGCTAAAATAATAAGGAAGCTGCTTTATAATTTAAGTCATTTCCATGGCCCACCTTGCTCAATATTGTCTACACGGACGGGCAGCAGCTCTCTGGGATTTCAGGGAAGGTTCTCTCCAGGTCCAAGTGCAGATGCCAGGGATTGAACCTGCAGCTTTTTGCATGCAAAGCAGATGCCCTTCCCTCTGGCCTATGCCCATAGCTGTCAACTTTTCCCTTTTCTTGCGAGGAAAAGGGAAACGTTGACAGCTATGCCTATGCCCCTTCTCACTATAAGAAACTAAGAGTCCTGATAGGGCTGGCTCAAAAGCCCATCTAAGTTTAGGATCCCATCTCCCGCATAGCCAGAAATCCCTAAATCAGGTTATCAGGTTCGGAAGGCAACTGACACTTTGTCTCCCCAGTTCGTTCATTCATTCTCATATATATATATATATATATATATATATATATATATATATACACACACACACACACACACACACACACACACACACACACATATATATATATATGCAGGTTTTGGTGTCCTCGGGTGTCTTCCCGTGTAAAAGTTGGGGTGTCTAGGCGACGTTTCGACGAGGTCTCACTCGTCATCTTCAGGCTGGTGCTTTCGGCTTCTTGTTACTGGAACAGAGCGGGATCTCAATGTTTGAGTTCCTATAAATACTGTAGAGGGGGTGTGGTGTCTAGCCTCCAATGTTCTGGGCAGAGAGGAAGTTCCCAGGCTAGTGTGGCTTTTCTTCTTTTGTTCCTTAATTACTTGAGAGATACCTTGAGTGATTTCTTGAGGGATATCCTGAGTACCACTTAGGTGGGTCATTAGGTGTGGATTAGTTGCTAAAGTCTTTGTGTCTTGACCTCTTGAACTTTGTGAAGAGTTTTCCTGAGAAGATGGCTGTATTGCACTTAGTTGTGCTTTGGCTTGGCTTCGTGTATAGGGGCGAGCTGTGGTTTTGTGGCTTGTGTCAGCCAGATCTGTGTAGGGATTGCAGGGGGGTGCAGCATCCGGAGGTGCCACCATGGATTGGCTACTGGATGGTGTCAGTAATTCATCTGTGGAGAGGGTCTGGGTTTGGGTCTGGTGTGGTTGATTGGTGTTGGCGTTCTGTGTGCCTCTGGATCTGGTGAAACTGACACCAGATCCAGAGGCACACAGAACGCCAACACCAATCAACCACACCAGACCCAAACCCAGACCCTCTCCACAGATGAATTACTGACACCATCCAGTAGCCAATCCATGGTGGCACCTCCGGATGCTGCACCCCCCTGCAATCCCTACACAGATCTGGCTGACACAAGCCACAAAACCACAGCTCGCCCCTATACACGAAGCCAAGCCAAAGCACAACTAAGTGCAATACAGCCATCTTCTCAGGAAAACTCTTCACAAAGTTCAAGAGGTCAAGACACAAAGACTTTAGCAACTAATCCACACCTAATGACCCACCTAAGTGGTACTCAGGATATCACTCAAGAAATCACTCAAGGTATCTCTCAAGTAATTAAGGAACAAAAGAAGAAAAGGCACACTAGCCTGGGAACTTCCTCTCTGCCCAGAACATTGGAGGCTAGACACCACACCCCCTCTACAGTATTTATAGGAACTCAAACATTGAGATCCCGCTCTGTTCCAGTAACAAGAAGCCGAAAGCACCAGCCTGAAGATGACGAGTGAGACCTCGTCGAAACGTCGCCTAGACACCCCAACTTTTACACGGGAAGACACCCGAGGACACCAAAACCTGCATTCCTGTACCCGTGAAAATCTACGAAAGCATATATATATATATATATACACACACACACACACACACACACAGAGAGAGAGAGAGAGAGAGAGAAGATGTTGCATCAAGCCAGGAGGAAGAAAGTTAAACAGAGCAGCCACGAAAAGGAATCCCATCAAGCCACCGTTTTCCAAAAAGCGTTGGGAGCACCTCTCATTCCATATCCCTCTTGCATTTCTCCCTCGGTCCACCCCCAGCTCCCTCCTACCATCTTTCTCCTAAATCCCTTTTGCTCAAAGGATCCTTCTGTTTTCCTTGTCCGACTTGCAGCCCTGAAGCTTGTCCCAAGCTGCCAGGAAAATGTCACAGGATTACAGAATGGTAAATTTGGAAGGGACCATGTGGATCATCTGGTCCAGTCCCTTGCAATGCAGGAACCGCAGCTAAAGAGCATGTTGAAGGTGCCCATCCCTTTATGGTTGTGCATCTGTACTGTCTTGCACCGAGCAGGTGTCTTCTGACATACATCTGCAGCTGGATCAGTCCTGTGGCAACAAGGCCTCCGTAATCAGTGGCCTAACTGGCCTTACAGAGCCAGTTAGCTAGCAGGGCAAGTTCAAGGTGCTGGTGCACAAACCCCTTATACAGCTCAGGACCAGGATACCCGAAAGATCCTCTCACTCCTTTACAGTGGTACCTCGGGTTAAGTACTTAATTCATTCCGGAGGTCCGTTCTTAACCTGAAACTGTTCTTAACCTGAAGCACCACTTTAGCTAATGGGGCCTCCTGCTGCCGCCACGCCACCAGAGCACGATTTCTGTTCTCATCCTGAAGCAAAGTTCTTAACCTGAAGCACTATTTCTGGGTTAGCAGAATTTGTAACCTGAAGCGTATGTAACCTGAGGCACCACTGTATATGCCTAGCCGATGACAAAACTCTGCAGGCGAGGGCGTCCTGAAGATACCACCTTATGAGGAGTCCCATTCTGCACAAAGTAGGAAGCAGACTTTTAGTGTGGAGGCTGCTGCCATCTGGAATCCCCTCCCCTTGAATATTAGGCAAATGCCATCTCTTGGTGCCTAAGAAAAACCTTCCTCTTCTTCCAGCAAGGTATTTAAGGTGGAATATCTTTCCTGGTTTGTATCTGTCTTGGATCTGCTTTTAAATATATATATTTTTTGCAACGTTTTACTCATTTTTGCAGCTGTTGTTAATGATCTGCGAGGGCAGCTTTGGGCTAGATTTCCATCACTGGGAAAGTGGGGTGCAAGTGCGAAATCAAATAAAGAAATGCTTTGGCTTGTGGCTATTGCCTCGCCTCTTCTATGATCTTACCGGTTCGGGCCAGAGAAGGGATGGTGCCCAGGGAGAGGGCCCGGTTCAGCCTCCCAGGGAGAGAGGAAGAGGAAGTCCGGCGCGGTGAGCGGAACAGTGTCTGGCTGGTCAGTGGAAGCATGCTGGGAGGAGTAGGGATGAAGATGGAGGGAGAAGAAGGAGGTGATGGAAAGCCAAGATCAACGCCGTACGGAAACGGAGAGAAACCATCGCCAGAGAGGTACCTGTGGACGAGAGACCCGAAAGGGCAATTCACTTGGTAGGCTCAGCCCACTGCAAAACCATGTTCACAGAGCAGTTTAGCACACAGTTGAAATTACTGCCATTTCAGTGTATTATCAGCCCCCAGATACAGTACAGTGGTACCTCTGGATGCGAACGGGATCCGTTCTGGAGCCCCGTTCACATCCTGAAGCAAACGTAAGACGCGTCTGCACGGGTCGCATTTTGCCGCTTCCGTGCATGGCGTCATTTTGAGCGTCTGCACATGCGCAAGCGGCGAAACCCGGAAGTAAAGTGCAACCTGAAAATATTTAAGCTGAAGCTTATTCATCCCAAGGTATGACTGTATTCTGAAGAACTAGGGTCATCATCCAACAAAGGTATCCTCGGCGCAGGTTCAATGAAACTGATGAACTGAAGTCAGCTATGCCTATTGACTTCATTGGGTCTACTCTTGAGTAGGGACACACTCACAGCATACTATTTAAAGCTGCATGGCACCACTTTAAACAGCCGTGGCTTCCCCCAAAAGAATCCTGGGAGCTGTAGTTTGTTAAGGGTGTTGAGAGGTGTTAGGATATACTGCAACTCCCCGCCCAGAGTTACAGTTCCCAGAGCTCCCTGGGATTGAGTGTGAAGCCACTCTGTGGTGGGGGAATAAGGGGTCTCACTTACCAACTCTCAGCACACACAACTAACGGTAGCTCCCAGAATTCTTTGGGAGAAGCCAGGACTGTTTAAAGTGGTAAATGCTTTCAATGTATGGTTTGAACACAGTATGGGTGGAGCATAGCCTACAATTCCATCAACGACAATGGAAGCTTCAGGATACAACCCTCGTTACTGTAGTTCTACAGAGTAACAGAAGTCAGATCAGCCACTCATGCAGAGACACAACAGGGAGCCTCTTTTTTGGGTGGTGCTTTCAGCTCCTAGGACCCTTTAATCCAAGGATGGAGAGCCTGTGAGGCTGGGGCTGATGTCCTTTAGATGGTTTTCACCACCATCATTAAGTCTTTTAATCGTAAAGGGTTTCAAAAGCTCGTCAGAGTTATGACAGCATTGTTATGACAATGCTGGGTGGTAGGTCTGATGAGAAGCTGAGATGATTAACGGCTTGCCCAAGACCACCTTGTTAATTCTAACAAGAGATTTCCTGATTCACAACTCAAGCATTTAGCAACACCAGACCACAAAGAATCATGAGAGTTAGAAGGGACCACGAGAGTCATCTAGTCCAACCCCCTGCAATGTAGAAATCTTTCACCCAACGTGGCTAAAACCCATGACCCTGAGATTAGAGTCTCATTTTCTTACCGGCAGCTATCCCGCTGTGCTGTCACACACTTATGAAAATGGTTTGTAAAGGTGTAGAAGACAATGTTCCCAATACTGGGATCTGGAAATTTCATTTGAAGAAACCAACTCAACACACTTAGAGGGTAAAACCTATTGGGATATTTACCTGTGTTGCACCGTGCATGCCCTACTCCTAAGATCAATGCCCCTGTTAAGACCTGCCCCAGCTGCGCTGAATGGTTTGGCAACAACTAGAGATTGGGAGAGAGGTCTAAATGTCAACACTCTCCACGCTGCTGAAAATATCAACAGGAAAGCTGCCTGATTCTAGTCTGAGATGACTCAAAAATCTCTACCTTGCATTCTTTTAAAAGAGAGGAACATGTTGCATGTTTTTCCTAATACAGATTTATTATAGAGGCCCTAACTTCCATGCACACGCGCGCGCGCGCGCACACACACACACAAGCTTCTAGTCCCAAAGCTTTTAAAGTTTTTGCCCCTACACACATACATCCCCACAGTGAACGATAGGACAATTCCTCCTCCTCTTGCCCTGAAAAAAGTGGTTAAATAACTGGGAGAGCAGCTACTTGCAATCCTGGGGAGTGGGGTATAATGGTTGCTCCACAACAGGGTTGGAAGAGAAAATGATCCCTATTGATTTCAAGAGGCCAACAGCACCTGAGACAAAGTTCTAGCTGGGGTGGAAAGGGAAAAGTTGCCAAAGCAGGGTTGAAATTCAGCAAAACCACGCTGAGGAGGCATTGTTGCAGGCGAGATTATTTGCCTATTAATATTTTGGGAACTGAGCCTGTGCCAACGAATCTAAAAACGTGACCCCCCAATTCTACAGAGGTATAAAACAAAAGTATAAAAAGTACAAACAATGGCTACTGCCCTGCCTCCAATGTCAGTGTGCCCCTGGATATCAGTTGCTGGGAATCACAAGTGGGGAAGAGACCCTGTTGCACTCAGGGCCTGCTTTCAGGCTTCCCATTTGGGCCACTGGCCTGATCCAGCAACCAGGCTCCTCTTATGTTCTCAAAGTACCCTGTCATCTATATAGGGCTCTGCAAGTGCAGCACACGCAATGGGCTCCGGGTTCAATTTCTGGCAAACGTTGCCTGGGAGAGATGCTCTGGCTGAAACCCTGGAGAGCTACTTCCAGTCTGTGAGGACAATACTGAGCTAGATGGAATCAAAATAAGGTGATTTCCTGTGTCCCTACACCTTCAGGGAAGGTCCACAGCTCAGGGGTAGAAAACTTGCTTTGCCTTCACAAGGTACTAGGTTCAGTCTTCTGCACAAACTTCTGCCTAAAACCCTGGAGAGTAGATAGCGGTCCATGAAGACGTTACTGAGCTAGCAATGGACTGATGCTCTGACTTAGTATAAAGCAGTTTCTTATGTTCTTATACATGTGCATGCAGTATAAAAACAAGCTACATCATTTGCAAAGGGTTGATACAGGTAACTGAAAGCCCTCCATCACCTACCTTGTCTTTGGGGATCTCAATCATCCATCCATCTATCCAAATCCCAGAAGAGAACTACACCCATGTTCTGCAGTGTGTGCATTTCTCATGCCACAGTTCCTCCTAAAATCTTGGTGGGTTGTGGCCGCTCATCATAAGATTCCACCTTCCCATTAATTAAAGCTTCGTGGTTACAAGGCAAAATGGCTATGACGACAAGGCATTTTTGTTGTGCTCTTCAGCTGAAAAAGGCTCCCAAATACCCACGACGAGACAGCCCTTGTGTCCCTCAGGCTCACAAAAGACATGGCACAAAAGGAAAAGCGACCTAGGCATGAAGAGGGGAAAAAGGGAGCCTAGGCACTGATGTTGTCTCAGTTGTGTCAGCAGCAGCTAAAAATGTGTTAAAACCTAGTCAAAAATCCCAGAGCTGAACAGAGACATCGAGCAAAAGTTTTAGGACATAAAGAACTACTCTAGGAATTTTGCAGGAGAAGATTCTTGGTCAGAAACGTTGCAAATGTTAGAAGCCAAAAACCAGAAAAAACTCCACTCCGCCATGAAGCTCACTGGGTGATCTTAGGCTCATTGCATCCTTCCTACCTTGCACAGTTGTTGGGAAGATAAAATGGAGAGGTGCGGCAGATGAACTACCATTTATAGGGCTGAATCATGGGGATTGAAAAGCAGTTGGGGAATTTCATCAGAATGGCTTCAGAACTAAAGCCATTACCTGCTGCTACATATCAAAAGGATGTGTGCCAAAGAGGACTTAAAGTAATTTTATTGATTCCCCCCCCCCCCCCGAAACAAAATCCAAGGGGTCTTTTCATGCATGAAAAGCATTTGACTTCACATACGTGACTTATAGATGGGTGCACCTCTGCAAATAGATGGTGACAGTAAAGTTAACATACTGTTGAAAGCTACAAGCAAATGCCCATTTACTTTGAAGTAAGTCACGCTGAATTCAATGCTTACCAGAAAACCTAAAGAGAACTGGGTTGCCTCTATTTGTGCTTACTTGACATCAGCTCCAGTGTGGATGGTTGCTCGATCTTATCAGGACTTTAAAAAGAGAGAGGAGAGCTGCCTCATATATTTTGAACAAATGCACTTTTAAATGCTGCAAAATGCTCTCCTTCTCCCCCTCCCAACTCGCCAACTTGCAAGACTCTTATGACCTGCTTTGCATTCCAATTCCGGCATCATGGATAGGCCAGTTATCAGGGCTCATCTGCATGCCTCGCAGCCATTGGCTAAGATGATCCTGGAAGGGAGGGCGGGGGGGCGCCATTCAAAGCTTTAGAACACAGAAAGCAGCCCAGACACTTTTATGGCAATAATAGAGGTGGATTCCCCCCCCCCCCTTTCAGAAAGAATGCAGAAGAGACCTTATAAATCTTGAGGCATGGGGAACCATGGTTGTGGAATTTCACAGGAGAGAATTTGGATCATGGAGGCTGGGAAAAAGTAAATTAAGTGTGCAGAAGATTTTCTCTCTCTCTGGCCTTGAAAGAACTGCAAAAAACACCCCAAGATTCTCAGATTCTGTGAGTCCCATATATATATATATATATATTCAAAGAAGGAGAAAGTGAAGTGTTTGTTAATGCCAGCCATGGACATTGGGCTGTGGGAGGATGCTTTAGTTGGGATGCCAGCACTGCAGCGGGTTGGACTAGATGACCCTTGGGGTCCCTCCCAACTCTTCAATTCTATGATTCGGTTGGAAGGATCATGGCCCTTCTCTTGGACACAAAAACACTCACCCTTTGCCAGACCTAGGTTTTGCAATGAGAGCTCCTCTTTCTGTGTCTCATCCATGAGGCACTGCAGAACAGCCTCTGCAATCCAGGGGCCCTCCAGATGTTTGGGTACTACAGCTCCCATCAGCCACAGGTGGCTGATGGGAGTTGTAGTCCAAAGCATCCAGAAGGCACCAGGTAGGCGAAGGATTGCAGCAGAGCCACAGTCCTCCTTGTTTAACATGCTGTGTGCAGGATGCTTTGAAGGGCAGAGAAGACAGTATACAAACATTTTTAAAGATGCAAACGTCAGCTCTTACACCAGCCAGGAATCAGTAACAGCAGCTAAGCTTGGGAGGGGTGCTTGAGAAGGCAGAATACCACAAGAAGGGCAAGGTGGGTGGAATAAGAGGCAAGGACTAGCCAAAGCACATGTTGCAGCGACCCACAGAAGGCCGTGGGCTCAGCGACAGAGCTACAGACATTTGGTTGAAGCAGCTCTCAGATTCATTGCTAGGTAAATGGATCTCTCAGGGGAATCTTGAGCTTTTGGGCCTGGGAGGTTGTTTCTGGATACAACAGTTTGTTCTTTTAAAGGGTGGAATATCTAGTACCAAGAAAAGACTTTTAACAAAACGTTAAGTTTTAAGGAGCAAATTGAAGTATGCCACTAAAACAGGGGAAAAATAAGCCAAATCATCAGTAATGCAGATGCTAATTCTTGTCTGAAGGATGGAGCTGGATAGCTCAGTTGGTTAGAGCGTGGTGCTGATAATGCCAAGGTTGTAGTTTTGATCCCCGTATGGGACAACTGCATATTCCTGCATTGCAGGGGGTTGGACAAGATAATCCTCAGGGTCCCTTAAAACTTCACAATTCTACGGTTCTATGAATATACAAAAAGGAGGTGGTCTTGGGCAGCCTCTAAGGGGGTTGAGGGATCCCTCAGGCTTCTTTGTCAAAAAAAGATTCCTTTCAAATCCCAAGAGCTTTCACTTTGGAACAAGTTGGGGAGACATTCAAACCCGAGATCAGATGGAATGAGCAGAGATGGAAAGAGGCAAATCTTTGACTTCACTGGCCTTAAGTCCTCTGTCCTAGGACAGCTGGTTTTGTGGAAGTTGTACCCATTCCAAACTCCCTTCAGCTCAGTCATGTGACCTAGCAACACAGAAGTTACACCAGAAAAAAAGTGGAAGAAGTCAAACTTTGCCTTAAGAGCTTCCCCCCACCCTTTTGCCAGGCTTGGGCCAGCTCGGCTGCCAGTAGCTCCACTCCTGAACAGAGTTTGGAACAGGCATAAAATAGACCAGCATAATTTACCTTGACGCAGATTACGCTGGCTTCCTATTGTTTGGCTTGCTCTCTGTTACTAGTCCTCATGGTGCATTTGGGGCCGGGTTTCAAGATTTATTGATTTTGTACTACAATTTCTCTGTTGGCGATTAGAACAAATTGCCCCACCTGCAGTACTGGCAGCCAAGAAAAAGAACCCCTTTAAAGCATGCTTGAACTCAGCGACGCAAAACTGCCAAGGAGTGGGAGCAGTGAAAGTAAGTACAAACAAAAAAAGAAGGATGTGGAGTCAAAAGCGCTTTTTGAAAAGGTGTACGGCTAAGGAGCCCTTTATTTTTCAAAACTTGGCAGTTCAAGTAGTGTTTACAACAATGATAAGTGTGTTACTAAACAATGAGGCACAGTTATGCTACATAAAATATGAGATTTTTTTAAAAAGCTTAGTAATAATAATAATAATAATAATAATAATAATAATAATAATAATAAATAAAGACATATCAAGTTGATCATGGGACAGTGTACAGTGCTGAGGTATATGCTATGTGCTTACAAATCTTCTGGGTTTGCAGAGGAAGGGGAGAAAAGGAGAGCTAAACTCACACCGAAGGGGACGCATGCACCTTGAGGCACGAATCAGTGTGGAGCAGCAGAATTGCACCTTTTTCGCCCAAAGGGAATCCGGACCAATTTGAGAAAAGGGAAGGAAGAAGAGAAAGACCACCCCCCAGCACCTGACTGAGGTGTGGAAACTTTGGATGAATGGAAGTATTGTGAGTTTATCTCCCCATTCCAAATCATGCAAAAAATGTCTCTGGATGAGAGATGACGCAGGAACACTCCAATACCACCCACCCGGAGTCTTCATTAAGTCACTGGTGTAACACGGAGAGTGTCCATTTTACATTTTCTTATGTGCAAGCCTCCTCACTCTTCCTTTTGTGCAAGCCACGATTTGATCAGTCAGGTGTGCAGAACCTTTGGTCCTCCAGATATTGTTGTGACTACAGATGTAGTAAGGAACTACAACTCCACATTTTTCCAGGCCACTGACCATACTTGCTGGTCCAGCTGATGGGGAGTTGGGAGTCCAGCTACATCTGGAGGGCCTAAGGGGAAAACCCCACACCTGACCTTTGCCCATAGTTATCTGGCCGAGATAACTATGTACCTTTGAAGCAAACCAAGCTGTGAAAAACAACTTGGTCATGGCTTAAAATATCCTTGGCTTTTGTTGAAGAGGGTAACCACAGTTTCCTGGTTCGAAAGGAAAAAGAAAACCAGGAAACTGTGGTTTTGCAGCAAAGGAGAGGAGTGAAGAGCAAGAGAGCCTGGTCAAAGAGCTTTGACTTATCTTGACTTAGTAAGCCGAGATATGGATTGTTTGAAAGCTGCCACCTTCTCGGTCAGGGCCACCATGCAGCAGGTTGCCATGCCTTTCCCAGCAGCCACCAGGAAATCAGAACCTTCCGGTGCGATGTATAACTCAAAGAAGCCTGCTTTTCAGTTGTTCATCCACAATGTATTAAAGAGCAACTTTTAATGTGCACACACACACAGATGTTTTAGGGATGGGGAACCTGTGGCCCCCTTGATGTTGTTGGACTCCAACTCCCATTACCCATTAGTCCCAGCAAGCACGGCCAATGGTTGAAAGCGATGGGAGTTGAAGTCTAACAACACCTGGTAGATCTACAGCTTTCCCATAACCTCTTTTAGGGTCAAACACTACATTGCAGCAGAGGTTCATGGATGCATTCTCATTTTTAAAAAGAGAATCTGATCACAGCAGTGAGGGGCTCCAATCCAGAATCATGTGGCACAGGAGGAGGAGAGTATTAATTCTTCCTCCTTGTGCTGTTCTCCTGATGAATCTGTCTGCTGCCCCCTCCCCAGCTGCTGCTTGCCCTGGTAACAAAGGCACATTCATGTCTTTGCTACTGCAGAATGTCTTTCTTTGGTGTGGGGTAAGGCTGGGCGAGAGATAAATAGCTCCCTCACTCCATGCCACAGTCCCAGGTCCATATCAAAACCTACCGGAAAGGAATTTCAAAAGAGACTGTGATGCATTCACACATATCCACCACAAGGTGTCATTTGGTATAGCTTTGATAGCGTTCCTAGTGATAGGTCTATCAGTCCTCCAAACCAGGCAGAGCCATTTTTCTGAATGCATATGCTCCTGTAAATATATCATCAAAATATAAGGGTGACAGGTGCCTTCTGTCACTCAACCTGCAATGGAGAGCTAGGCAGGAAGGAGCTGGAGTGATGTTGCTGTCCTATGTGAGGCAATGACACCTAATTTGCATAAGGACCGGCTCAGTGGAGCAAGTGGGAGAGGCAACCCATTCAAGGATCCCCTCCTCTCTTCAGGCAAAGTGACAGAATTGTAGAGTTGGGAGGAATCCCCAAGGGTCATCTAGTCCAACCCCCCGCAATGCAGATGTCACAGCTACATTAAACAGGGCTGCTTTCCAAGGGTATGAAACACACTAGAAGGCCTGAGCCAGCCCATAACTCACATTTCACGTTTCCATTGAAGCTGAGACCATACTAGAACTCCCCTGCTGAGGTTACTCAGAAGGCTGCAACACATGTTAGCAGCAAGCACACATTAAGACCACAAAAAGCATGTGGCTTGCATGCCCTTTTCAGCCTTAGGTCTTCTCATCTTAGTGATGGATTGCAGGGTGCTCTTTGTAGGATCAGTTTGGGCACTGTGCCAGTCAATAGGCCAGGGAGCTTGATGATGGTTTAGCAGGACTCTGAATAGACACTTTGCAATGTCCTGGCAGCCCAGAACCATGATTTGCCATAGCTCAATGGTAGAGAATCTGCTTTGCATGCAGAAGGTCCCATGTTCAATCCCTGGCATTCTCAGACAGGGCTGGGAAGGTTCTCTGCCTGAGACCCTGGAGAGCTGCTGCCAGTCAGTGTAGACAAAACCAAGCAAGATGGATCCAGGGTCTGACTCTGTATAAGGCAGCTTCCTTTGCAATTACTGAAATAAAAATGCACACACCGGGGTCCCCATTGCATCATAAAGGTAAAGGGACCCCAGACCGTTAGGTCCAGTCGCGGACGACTGGGGTTGCGGTGCTCATCTTGCTTTACTGGCCGAGGCAGCCGGCGTACAGCTTCCTGGTCATGTGGCCAGCATGACTAAGCCGCTTCTGGCGAGCCAGAGCAGTGCACGGAAATGCCGTTTACCTTCCCGCCGGAGCGGTACCTATTTATCTACTTGCACTTTGACGTGCTTTCGAATTGCTAGGTTGGCAGGAGCAGGGACTGAGCAACGGGAGCTCACCCCGTCGCGGGGATTCGAACAGCCAACCTTCTGATCGGCATGTCCTAGGCTCTGTGGTTTAACCCACAGCGCCACCCGCGTCCATCATAGAACCTAGCAAATTTCACAGAAGACAGATTGACATTCACATATATACACCCTTCAGAACTAGACACTGTTCCTTCAAAGGAAGGTTTTATCAAACATTATTTTTTTCAGGGGGAACAAGGCAATAATGGCTACACTTTTCCTTACCGTAAGTAGTACGTACAGAAGGAAAAACTCTTTATATGACATGCCCCCCCATTCCCCTTTAACCTACCTTCTATTTTTGTGACTTTAAAAAAGAGCTTTTAAAAGGAAGGAAGCTATTTGCCTCTGTTAAATACGCTTTTAATATAATAATATTAGAGAATAAATAATCACGTTGGCTAATGAGGCTAAATTCAATCGCCAGCCTTCATGCAATGGCAAAAGAAATAAAAAAATGTTTCGTGTTTGCAAAAGCAGGCTATTAAAAAAACCCCCAACAACAATCAAAGTTAAAGCAGTTTTTAAAACGCAAAAAGCAAAGGGAAGCGCCATCAGTCCATTGAGCCACACACACACACTTTTGGAAAGAAGGGAGAGAAAGAGGGTAGAGATAGAGGATAACGTGTTTAGAGTAAAGTATAATAGCAGCCCCCACCCCAACCACAGACATGAAAAAAGAGGAACATGCAAAGGTTTAGTGAACAGCAATAAAGAATAAAATTCATCATGCTAGGGATAATAGCTTGAGCTATTCAGGCTACCTGAAATATCTATTTCCCTATACAAACCTGCCCAGTGCTAAGATACTCAGGTGAGTGCCTTCTCTCAGACCCATCAGCATCAGAAGGGGGGGGGGGGAGCCTATTCTGTGGCTGCTTCCACAATGCGGAATTCCCTCCCAAGAGAGGTTAGCCTGGTTCCTTTGTTATCCTTCTGCTGTCAGGCTAAGACCTTCCTGTTCAAACAGGCCTTTCAAAGCTAAGTGCAGAGGATGCTAACCTCTACGCTGCTGTCAGGGCAAACTAGATTTTAGTGCATGGTTCTAAAAGTGTTCTGATGTATTTTGATTATTGTTTTTCAATAGCGGAAGACAAGCTTCCCTCTAGGATGGCCACTCCAACCTATTACCCCTTCTTCCCTTGCAACACGAAGCCATGAAGAATGGTATTATGTCTCATGCAATCACAGCACAGCTGGCGTGAAGAAGCCCTAACCGCCTCCTGCCTCAATGAATGGTGTGCGTATATCGCAGAATATTTTCTATAATCCCCCGCAGCCAGCCACAGACATACGAGATTGCTCAGAAGACAAATTTCAGATTTGGAACAAGTCTGGAAATCTCTGCCTTAAGCGTGTTCTGTGGCAGGTAAACAACATAGCTAGTTCTGTGGCAGATAAAAAGGGGAAAGCTGTGTGAGTGTTCCTTCAAGGGAGAAAGCTAAAATATTATAAATAGAAAGACTATAAAAGGTGTGCAGATCCTTCCCACTCAAGCTGTGAACCAATCTGGTAATAAACAATCACGAATACAACATTAAAGGTCATCAGTCTATCAAGGGCGTGGGCAAAGGCAACAGCCAGTCCACAATTAAAAATAGGAACCCTGGAAGGTTTTTGCAACAAGCACTGCAGCAACTTCATACAGAGTTGCAACGGGCACCTTCCTAGCTTTCAGTATAGGCCGACGATGCACCTCTTCACCCTGCCCTCTGACATCAGACACTATTTAGAAGAAATATAGCAATTAAAGCACCAAATGGCACTTAGACAAGTTTGTCCTGGTGGGATGCAGCTAGTCACTGAAACTACGCATCTATTATAGTGACAGAACAATCCAGAAACCTTACATTCTAATAGCAAATGAAGGCCTTCTGAGCATTCTATCCCATTCTATGCTCTGTAGCCACCACCTTTGGGAATAGCATCACTTATCAGAGCAACTGATGGGAAGGAGGAAGCTGAAATAGTCTGCTGTAAGAATTTAAAACTTCTGTTCTGTTAGTTGCTGCAACAAATATATATTTAAGGTCCACACTATCTTTCCAACTGTAAATTATTTCAACCAATTTCAATCTTCTTCTTTTTTAAAAAAAATGTTTTAACCCCACCTTGGACCTTACAGTGAAGAAATCAAATAACAATGATAATAAACAGTGATCCTTCTTTGTTGTCTTACAGGATTAGGAACATCACTACTTTAGCAGGAATAGCTGCCAAGAGACAATTCAGAGGGTCACAGGAGTGCTCAATGATGTAGCCTTGCTAAAGGCAAACAGCAGAGGGCTGATCAAGCCCTAGGATTGGGTGGGTGCCACAGGGACTCTGCCCCTGGGAGTTTGTGTGTGATGTGTGCTGTATAGTTTTTTAAAAGCAAGGTTATGTTTTAAAATGCCAGTGCAGAACTGGCACTGCTCCAGGTGCCACATAATACCCGTTCAGCACTTGTTAAACACGTTTCTGTTTAGAGAAGCCCACCTAGACATGTAGATTGCTGACAGATGTTTAATCTTTTTTTGGCTTATCACTGATTATTTCATAGGAGCAGTTTAAATAGTTTTAACTCTCTTACCTTTTTGTAAACTGTTTTGAGCCTTTTAATTTTTTTACAATCAAGCAGTGTATAAATGTTATGAAATAAAAATATATATATTTTAAAAAGAATGACGTACAACTCCATACCAGCAAATAAGGCAAAGATATGTTCAATAAAGAGACGCAGGGGGAGAGCTGAGACTGATAGGACTTCAAGTGAATGGAAGAGACTCGGCCAGGCACCCTATTGTTTGAGCACTGAATTCTTGGCAGACATCATTATAGACGGGACTGAGAAGGAGAAAGGAAGGGTTCTTGGCTCATTTCGGCTGGCCCAGCGTACAGGAAGCTGCCATCATCACTGCGCCCTTTCCCCTTTTAAAAATCAGCATCATAGTGTGGCTGATGTCACTATCTTTGACGGAACGACAAGCATCCTGATCCACTTTGGATCCCAGGATGGCTGGAACTAAGGCTTAAGGGCGGGGATTTTTTTTTGGGGGGGGGGGAGAAGACTGGGGGGGGGGGAGAGGCTGAAGTGGCCATACATTAAACAAAGGTTAGCACAACACAACTTGAACTGAAATCAAGAGAGGGTGTTTTTTGCTGTTGCTAATTAAGTCAAACATGCCCCATTATTTCCAAAATTAAAAAGACACAAGCAGCAACATGCTGTTAACAGAGGATAAACTGAGAATAAGGAAGTTAGGGGGAGTCCAGCTTAGAGCCACTTCAAGTCTACTCCACTATTTATGTAGTATTGTTATAAAAAAAATGTACGTCAGTATAAAAATTAGAAACTCCAAAACACACAAACACACACACATAATGTAAGCAGACCTAACCCCTTAAAGCACACCTACACTATACATTTAAACCAGTTTCAATCAAGTTGGAACCATCACAGCTCCCAACCAAACAAGGAATCTTGGGAAATATGGTTTGGTTCTAAAAGGTCACCAACTACTGATTCTCACAAAAAAAATAAAAAGAAAATGAATGTGCACACAAAATTCTTGGGAGTATTGAGGGAAGATGCAACAGCGAAACCCATTTCAAACTGGTTTAGTCTGCAGCATTGACAGCAAGTTGAGATAACACACGGGGATTCTCACTGTGAATAACTGGTGGTTACACACACCACCAAAAAAGGGGGAAAAAGAGAGCCTTTTCACCGCCAAACCAAAACCAAAACCAAGATGGACGATGTGTTATATGATAATTCACACAGAGAGGAGCAATTCATGGAGTGTGATTTGTTTTGGAAGCATCTGGGATTTAGATGGAGGAGGATGAAGGAGTACTGGAGCAACTGGGAGAGGTCTGCAATTGTGCTACAGCCAGCTGGGAGAAGGAAGATGCTTCACAGTTTCTTAAAGGTATAATAAGAAAGGAGGGAAGAAAGTGTGTGGGGGAGGGAAGCAACCTAAAACAAAATTAAAAGGGGGCAGGGAGGAAGAGAGAGGAAGGGAGAGAAAAGAGAAGCGCCAGCGGCAGTGAATTTGAAGGCTTGGATTTTTCAGGGTATCTGTCCCACCCCCGACAGTCACTGTTCTGGCTCTGACCTTCGGGGCCGGGGTCTCCGCTGGCCCGTTGGTTTCCGGGTGGCCACAGCAGCCGCAAAGCCCACCAGGCAGCACAGCGAGGTGGTGCCGAACTTGGCTGTGTCGAGCCAGCTGGGGGTGTCTGCCTGCAGGTAGCGCTCCACCAAGTGGAAGCCCATCACCAGGAGCCACAGGACAGAGGCGAAGGCGTCGATCCGGCGAAGCCTGAAACATGGGGGGGGGGGGGGAGAGTTAAAAACCAGCCTCTGTTGGCTACACCGTGCAGTAATAACAAATGATGGAAAGAAGGGGGAAGAGATCATTTAGCAACTTATTCCCCCTGATCATTCAGGGGGAAGAGATCAGAGCAACTCAGAGCAGGGCCTTCTGGGTGGCTGCCCCAATCTGTGGAACAACATCTCTGTTGAGATACAGCAGGCACCCTATTATCTGTACTTTCCAGAAACGGTAACATTTCTGTTTCAACAAGCCTTTCCAGCTGCATGCAGTGTTCAAAATTAGCCAAGAGCCAAGCACATTTTGCACCTGGCTTTTGACCACTTGAAGATGACTGGGTGCCAGGATGGCGCCTAAAATCTCCACTATCTGGAGGTGCATGTCTGGGGATCATTGGATCTGGCCTTTTTTCATACATTAATGCCCCATCCTGTAGAATTCTACCAGTTATATTTTATCTGTACAATCAGAATGAATTTCTGGAACCAAAAATGCTTTTTATGTGCAGACTGAGCAGGAGCAGTCACCATTAAGAAAATGAGGTTGGAACAGGCCAATATATATGTGGGCTGTCCCTGGATCAAGGGACTTTTATTTAAGTTCTCAAAGCTCTTAATCTAGCTCAAGGTTGCCATCTGAACTAGCCAGATGTTTAACTGAGAATCAATCACAGTCAGTTCATTGTTTGAAAAATAAGACTTCAGAGCCGTCTTGCCCCAAAATGGAAACTAGACATTCCGCTTTGGCGACTGTAACCATGGTTTAAGGAGCTATTTGGCACCTAGCATACATATCTGAGTTTCGTACTCAAGCTGGTTTTTTTAGCTGTTCCTTTAGCTGTTTTTGGCTTAAATCAACTTGAAACGTATGTAAAGGGCAACATGTAAATTACTACATCATATAATACACACATATATTGAACAGAAGCACTCACAGGGAGGTGCTGGGTTGTATCCAACACTAGTCCTACTCAAAAGACCCACTGAAATCAACGGCTGTGGCTAAGGTCCATGCATTTCAATGGGTCCCCTCTGAGTAGGTATAGTGTTGGCCACAATCCTAAGACTCCACCATCCTATTAGAAGTGGGGTGGGGAACCTGTGGCCCCTAGATGTTGCTGGTCTCCCAATTCCCACGGTGGGGGAAGGGTTCCTTTAACCAGCAGCCCCCTTTCTTTCGCTTTCTAAATCCCCAGTGTTTGATTTACAGATAGGTTTCCTCTTTTGAACGTAATTAACATGCCAACTAACTTTGCAAAAGTCAGTTTTGACTGCAGCTGCAAAGACTCACAGCCAGGTAGAAAATCTAGTAGAAAAGGACTGCACCAGCTACAATGCAGAGAAGAAAACAAAACCTGATTCCATTTTTAAAAAGTTAACAAGGAACTTCAGGTATGTGACTGTCTGACTCCAGCAGGAATTTTAAAAGGTGAGCATTTTATGGTTTTACGGTGATTTTGTTATTGCTGCTTTCTTCTCTGTATGGCTTCTACATACAATGCTAAGAAACGTTAATAATTTATTTCATAAAGTTTAAACACACCGCTTACAAAACCATCAAAGCGGTTTATGAAGAGAATAGAGAAGAGAAGCAGTAAAACTATCAGTAAAGACAACAATTTGAAAATATTAAAAAGATAAAAACCGGCAATAAACTTTAAAAAAAGATTAAAACACACACCAACATTCTCCATGTCTGGGAATCTTATTTCATAAAATGTATAATTTATAATTAAGTAGTACATAAATGCCATGAATAAAATGATTTAAAACCCCACCCAAAATCCCCCTTACCTAATTCGTCCCGCCAGCAGCATGGCTAAGGAGCACGTCAGAAGACCAAGGACGACCACCGCAATCTGGTGGTTCTTCCCGTAAGACCAAGCCACTCTCAGAGTCTCCACGACTTGCTCTGGCAACAGCCGGAGCACTTCCTGCCAGCTGAGGACTTCCAGTAGAGTGCCATTGCCTGGTGGTGGCACTGCTGGTGGCGATGAGCCTGTGTCGTTCCTCGCTGGCCCAGGGCTTGCCGGAGAAGGAGGAGTTGCATGCTCAGGGGAGAACGGGTTGCCCGACCCGTACAAGGCCATCGTGACGAGAACAACACAGCTGAGGAAGGCCAGGAACCGGAGAGCGATCACTTGGGCTGGTGTGGTTGTGGCTGTGGTGGTGGACGAAGCCGCAGCATAAAAACTCTGCAGGGGAAGAGAAGAACCTTCAGAATCACAAGATTACAGCGCAGGCTGTGCGAGTCGTCTTTATACCTACATGGAAGGGAACACAACTGTGCGGGATCAAGCTGGTTCTCTTGGCAACTTCTGAGCCAACAGGCAAGAAATGCCTGCATTCTAGGTAGGCTTCTAAACCACTGGAAAGGTTACGTGGCCCACAAGTCGCATCTAATGCTAAACTGTGATGTAATAATAATAAATAATAATAAATTTTATTTATAACCCGCCCTCCCCAGCCAAGACCAGGCTCAGGGCGGCTAACACCAAGTATAAAAACAAATGATTAAAATACAACTTAAAAACAAGATTAAAGTACAACATTAAAATGCAGCCTCATTTCAGTAGAAACTCAAATCAAAAACTTTTTGGGGATGAAAACATCAAATCTTCACCAAGGCCAACTATCCAGACTGGTCCTACGTGGGCCAGAAAAAAGCCAGGGAAGTCCCTAAATAGGAGTTCCATCACAGAAGGAGAAAGGAAAAAGGAAAGAGGGGGAGGGGATCAAGTTAACTCCAAGCCAAAGGCCAGGCGGAACAACTCTGTCTTACAGGCCCTGCGGAAAGAAATCAGATCCTTCAGGGCCCTGGTCTCATGAGACAGAGCGTTCCACCAGGCCGGAGCCCATGTTGAAAAGGTGCTGGCTCTGGTTGAGGCTAATCTGACTTCCTTAGGGCCTGGGACCTCTAGGGTGTTGCTATTTATGGATAAGGTCCTCCGTGGGGCATACCGGGAGAGGAGGTCCCGTAGGTACGAGGGTTCTAGGCCATGAAGGGCTTATGTAGCATATGACCCAGGTCCCATGTAACACTAAACTGTGGCATAGCATAGGAAACAGGTCACATCTGACACTAAACTGTGATGTAGCGTAATGGATGGCAACTTGCAGCATCACACCTAATTTCATGCAGCCCTTGGTCCAATTTTCACATGGGTGGCAAAATAAGCGCAAGAGAAAATTCAGTGGCAGAAAAACGGGGAGAAGAGAGAAGGCCTGGTGTAAAGAAACAGAGAATGAGAAAAGTGTGCTGGATTGGAAAGCCCTACTTAAGAGAAAATATATGACAATTTAAAAATAAATGCATGATTCAGATTCCACTATTGCTGTGTGTCCATCCACTTCTGGGTTCAGCACGTGTTGCTCCCACAGCCCATCCAAACATGATGCCCTGCCCAATGAACAGCTGTCACTTCCTGCCCAAGTGTTATGCCCCGCCCACCCCCAATCAACAGCCGTTCCTTCCTGTTCCTTCTCCCTCACCTGCATGTAGGTCTTGTCTGTCTTCCGGTGGCTGAAGTGGTGCCGAAGCAGCAGGGCGCGGAGCTGCCGGTTCTGGTGCTTGATGTAGTACTCCACTGCGGCCTGGCAAGGGCGGCAGAGCTTGTAGGTCTGCTCCAGGTGATGCTTGTAGACCTCAATCTCCTCGTCGTACTTGCCCTGCCCGGAAGAAGGAGCAGAAGCTTAGCTGGGAGAGGAGGAGTTCTGCATGCCGAGACACTTCCAGCTTCAATCCGCACCAGAAAAAGAGCACCAGACACATGCTCCTGTTTCATGAGTATCTCTGCTACCTCATTGTTAGAGACGAAGCAGAAGAGAGGAACATCGGTACCAGGCAGAAAACATCCTCACCAGTGCTATTTTTCTAGAAAAAGGTGCCAGAACTCACCATGAATGCCTCCCTTGTTCTCTTATAATGGCAATGGCGCCCACCTGGGAGGTGCTGTAACTGAGTTCTGGTGAATTCCGACTGGGAAAAAAAAGCCTTCATCCTCACCCTCTCAGGCTTTTAAAACTCCTAGGCCAGTGGTTCTCAAAAGGTGTGGCACACCACATTGGTGTGGCAGGGAGATTCACTCAAGGAAACATTTGAACATTTCAGTGTAGTGAAGTATGGTATAGTATAAAAATATTATTTTCTTGCAGAAAAGGGACAGCTATCTTTTCAAGAAGAAAGCAAGAGTATCAAGTGAAACTTGAGGACATTCCTAGTTGTGATCCAGAACATGACTAAATACCGTATTTTTCGCCCTATAGGACGCACCGTCCCATAAGGCGCACCTAGTTTTTTGGGGGGGAAATAAAGGGAAAAAAATTATTTCCCCCCCAGGCGCAGGGCTGGGGCGGAGGAGGCCCGCCGGAGCTTCCCCTGACCCCAGCCCCCAAACAGGCAGCTCTCTGCAAGCCGTGGGAGCCCAGGGCTGGCTCCCGCCGCTTGCGGAGAGGTCCGCGAAGCCTGGACGTGCTGAGCTCAGCGCGCGCAGGCTTCGGCATGCAGGCACCTCTCCGCAAGCAGCGGGAGCGCTCCCCCGCTTGCGGAGAGGTCCGCGAAGCCTGGACGCGCTGAGCTCAGTGCGCCCAGGCTTCCGCATGCAGGCACCTCTCCGCAAGCGTATGAATTTCATGTATACGTTATTATGATACATATGTAAGAGGCTCGTTTATAATTATATTTTGGGAATAATCCATATTCTTATGTAGCTGCATTGATTTATATTTTCTGGATGTCCCATGGTGATGTTATGAGGTAGTTGTGTTCCATGTTATAAATCAATGCTAGGAGTTGTTTCTTTTTGTTTTCAAATGTATTTCTTTATCAATAAAAAAATTCAGGGTGATATGAGCAAATTTTTATTCTGAAAGTGTGGCCCAGAAAAAAAAAGTTTGTGAACCACTGTCCTGGATCATTTTAAATCTCACTGATGGATCAGTATTTTTCTGCTGGGTCTTATTGTATACAATGCAGTGTGAATGCAGCAATGTAAAGCTGCATCCTTTTGTGTGTAATTTTAATGCAATTATGTTGTTTCCTCTTTATTTCAATTGGTCGCTGAATTGTAAGTTTTCCATGAAAGAAATCACACACAAACCACAGCTCCCACGATTTTTGGTGGGGACGTGAAATGTATACATTTAAAAGTATGGTGTGTACATGAAATAGAACGATGTAAACAACCACAAAAGGTTCGTTTCCTAAGATCCAGAGGGTCGCATTTGTTTCCTGGGTCGAGCTTCCCCTTCTGTGGGCTTATGGCCTTAGGGAAGGTTAAGTACCAGAACCTTAAAATGAAGGGCTGCTCTGAGTCCCGAGATCAGTTCATACCTCCTCCCGGGGAGTGAAGGACGCCAGCTGCTTAATCTTCATAGTCTGATGGTTGTTGCACTTCCTACAGAGAAGGACCTGGCTGCTCACCCACTGCTGGGGCTTGGTGGGGTCGTAGAAGGCGCCGGCCCCAGAGACAACGTGGTTCAGGTGCTCCATGTACTGAGCTGGGATCGGCTTGTTGTAATCTCCATTCTGCCAAGAGGGGTCAAAAGGGGAGGCAATGGTTACTCCAGTCTCCTTCCTGCTGCTCTACAACATTTTAATTTTATTTATTCATAAAACTATCTATATACGGCTATTCATATATATTTTTTAAATCGGAGCAGTTCACAACAATTGTACACTGTTTTAATTTTTATTATCTGCAGCCTGTGGTTCCAGGGCAGGTTACATTAACACACAACATTAGAGCACAATATTACAAACACTTTAAAACAACAGTTACAGAAATAAGGTGGGTCCTGAAAATGTACACCTCAAATGTCAAAATCTGTATAATGAAGGTAACAGATGCACCTCTGTGGTGAGGGAGCTCCACAGTTTAGGGGCTGCCACAGAGAAGGCCCTTTTGTGGGCCACCATACAATAAAAAAACATATTAAAGAGTTAAAATCAGAAGTCAGCTACCTACAATGAAAAGATGCATTCTTAACTGCCTGCATAAGCCTAATAGAATATAAGTTTTCAGCAGGCATTTAAAAGTTGTGACAGAAGGCACCTGCTGAATCTCTACTGGCAGAGCATTCCACAAAACTGAGACGAAGATACTGTTTCTTGCTGTTGTCAAATGGAACTCCAGCCCCAACAACATCTGGAGGGCCAGAGTTTCCCCCTGGTCCTATCGTTAAGGACCTTCCCATGGGCACCAAGCTCTTAAGATGACCCAGAAATCTGTATAAGTGGATTAAAAATGGGAAAATCAATAAAAATAATTTGCCGGGTGTGTGTGAAAAAATAACAACATAATATTATGAAGACAAAACAAAGCTGTATTTCATTGGGCTTGTCATTCCCGTGATTGGCCAGCCACATAAGTAACAAATGGCTGCCGAATGGAGGCAAAATCCATAGATTTATTTTCACCCTGAGATACTCTTAATTTTCAAGGGCCAACAAAAGCAACCTTGGGAAGTTATTTATTATCATTTCAAATTATTGTTTTAAGTTTATAACCCGCCCTTCTTCTTTGCTCCTCTTGCTGGTGTGAGCCAAGAAACAGTTGGGCTTAGCATCACGGCCAAACCCAGGCTCGTGGTTTGGAAAACCCACATGTGGTATGCCACAAAACAAACCTTAATTAAAGTCTTAGCAACTCTCACTGCTAGGGTTATTGGTGGTTACTTGCCATGACAGCTGTGTACTACCCTCCAGAGCTTCTGAAAACCAGTTGCTGTGGTTCTCACAGCCAGTGTGGTGTAGTGGTTAAGAGCGGTAGTCTTGTAACCTGGGGAACCGGGTTCGTGTCTCCGCTCCTCCACATGCAGCTGCTGGGTGACCTTGGGCCAGTCACACTTCTTTGACTGGTCTCTCAGCCCCACTCACCTCACAGAGTGTTTGTTGTGGGGGAGGAAGGGAAAGGAGAATGTTAGCCGCTTTGAGACTCCTTAAAGGGAGTGAAAGGCGGAATATCAAATCCAAACTCCTCCTCCTCCTCTTCTTCTTCAAGTGGGGAGTGCACCACTGCAATGCTTATGGGCTTTCCATAGGCACCTGGTTGGCCACTTTGAGGATGCTGGACTAGATGGGCCTTCTGATCTGATGATCCAGTAGGGATCTTTCAAAGTCAATTCATAAGAGTAACTGGGGCATTTGGTTTCATGAGTCTTGCCAACCGGAGGACCTCTGGGAAAACTGGCGAGATCCAATTAGGGCAGAACTGAGTGAGAGGGCAACAGTCCGCTTCTCTTGTATGGAAGATTGATAAAAATTGTACCAGAGTTTATTTAAGGAACCAATTTACAGTAAAGTGTGAAGTACGGATGGGTTTTATTCCATAAAATGTATACAGTATTATTCCTCTTGATTGTAAAAAAACACAGAGAGATTAAAAGTGGTTTACAAAATGAAAAACATAATGAAATGATCCATCAAAAGCAACTATTTAAAATCTTCAAAAATAATTATCTTGTGCCTCCTCCTCGAGAGGTCCGGAGTGTGGCAACACGAGAATGCTCTCCCCAGGGAAGTTCGCCTGGCGCCTTCATTATACACCTTTAGGCACCAGGCAAAAACATTCCTTTTTAACCAGGCCTTTCGTTGATCTGATTTACACCCTATGCCCTTTTAAAATGTGTTGGGTTTTTTTTTGTGGGGAGGGGCTATAGGGTTGTTGTTTTATTTTTCTTATGTATTTTGTGGTTTTATATCTTGGTTTTATTCTGTAAACTACCCTGAGACCCCCGGGTATAGGGAGATATATAAATCCAATAAAGAATAATAATTAATAATTAAAATCAACAATAACCTAAAATCCAGTTTTTAGGAAGGTAAAATCATGTCTGGGTAGGCTGGCCTAAACAAAAACCATTTTAGCAGGCACCTAAAAGAGTGCAGTAAAGGCGCCTCCCTGGTTTCAATAGGCAGGGAGTTCCAAAGTGTGGGTGTTGCCACGCTAAAGGATGGATTCCTTATAAATGCAGAATGAATATTATGTGGCGCCTTGTAACATTCTGCAGAATGAAGAGGCGGGGCGAGCATATACAGATGGGGTCAGGTGAACTCACAGGTAAACTGGTCTGAAGCTGTTAAGTTACCTACTAAGCCCAGTGCCATCTGATTCTCATTCAATGCTCACTCCAAATCTACCCCACTTACCTTAACGTTCCACACTGCAAAAATATCTCCTCCCTTCAATCCTAAAGGTGGTTCACTCGTTACACCAACTTTTGCTTTTAAGCTCCCACCCTCGACCTCTGCCAGTAAATTCTACCAACGGGGACATACACCCAAAAAATCAGAAGCCCACACCCTAACAATTCGGAAGCAGGGCCTTTGTTGTGGTTGCCCCTGTTCTGCGGAACAGCAGCCCTGCTGCAATACAGCAGGCACCCACAATCTGTACTTCCCAGAAACAACCCAATTACATTTTTGCTTTGACAAGCTTTTCCAGCTGCGTGAAAAGGTCTCTTGCCTTAAGGTGTTCAAACTGTATTGCGTATCTTCAGTGCCAGTCGCTACCTGTCAGCCTTGCCTACCTCACAGGGATGCTGTGAGGATGAAACAAGAGATGGGGAGAAGTGTGTGTGCACCACCTTGAGCTCCTCTCGGGAGAAAAAAGGTGGGATATAAATGCATTGAAATTAAGACAGATAGATAGATGTAAAAGGGGATTCATAAAATAATACACACCAATATTGAACAGACATATGCACATGGGTTGGCACTGGGTTTGTACCCAAGGCTAGCCCCACTCAAGAGCATACCCACTGAAAGCAATGACCATGACTTACTTAGGCCCATTAATTTCCATGAGTCTACTCTGGAGAAAAACTTAGGCCACACCATATATTTAAAGCACTATTACTGCACTTTAACAGTCATGGCCCCCTAGGCAAAAAATCCTGGAAACAGTAGTTTGTTACGGGTAAAGGGTGCTTAAGAGACCCTATTTTCCTCACAGTTATAATTCCCAGAATGCTGGGAATTGTAGCTCCATGAGGGGAACAGGAGACCTCCTAATAGCTCTCAGCACATTTAACAAACTATATTAAAAAAATGGGGGGAGGGGAGCCATGACGGTTTAAAGTGGTATCATAGTGCTTTGAACACATGATGTGAATGTGGCCTCAGTTGGAAGCAACCCAGTTTGCTTTGGGAGAAGCAGTGGCCCTTGATCGCCATTTCAACTCATCATAGAGACTTTACGTGGCGCCACTCCCGAAACATACCTCTTGGAAGCCATTGTACTGCTCGCAGTTGGGGCAATCCCAACAGTTCCTGTTCCCGTACGGAACCACGGTGTCCTGATTGCAGAACCAGCAATTCACGGTCATGTGGGTGGGTTTCTTCCTGTGGGGAACAGCATAAAAAAAAAAAAGTATACATCACACTGGGCCCTGGGAGGAGGAGGCCCAATGTGACACATTTCAGTCAGGCAAAAACATAGCAAGGAAGTTATGAAGCAGGGCCGGGGAGGGTTCTGGAGAGATTTCCGAGGGCCAGACAAGAGCAGCCTGGAGGGCCACAATAGTCTTCTTGGCCTGAGATTCCCCACCCCTGGTTTAGAGAATCGTATAATAATACCCACGGTTTGATATATATGCAAATTAGGCCACATCCAACTACATTCTCCTCAAACAGACCTAAAGTTACTCATGGCCATTAACCAAAAGCTAGTCCTCCTCAGAGTAGGCCCATCTTAAAGTTAACAGGCATGACTAACTTGGGTTCCTTATTTTCAAATGGGCCTACTCTGAGTAGGACCTAGTTAAGATACAATGGTCCGCTGTTGATGTTTTCCTTTTTTAATAGCTGGAATTGCTTTAGGCCCACCTGGTGGGGGAAGAAAGTGAGATCAAAGATTTTTTTTTAATAATAATAATAAAATAATAATAATAATAATAATAATAATAATAATAATAATAGTGGTTGTCTAGCAACCGCAAGACACAGCCTTCTAATCACTTCCTGCAGGCTTTCAAAGGCCATGTCCTGTGGTTGCTAGGCAACCTCAATTTGCTTCAACCTCCACCGTGGTACATAGCAAACACAGGGCATCCCTTTGAGCATCAGCAAGCAGTTAGAAGACCTCAACTTCTAGGGTTACCGAAGCAAGCACCTTGCAGTTGCTTGGCATACCCCCAGAAACGCTTGCAGGTTGACCTGGAAGCAATTCGGGACAGTACTGCAACCACAAGAATCTCCCACCTCTCTTTACCAGGCAACAGACCAAATTTTCCCCTTTCCCGCCAAAACGGAAAAATAAGATAGAGACCCAGAAAATAGAAAGCCGTAGATGTCCAATCCAGGGGGGGCTGGGGCCCATGGCTGGGATTTCCCCATCATATTTTTCTGGGAAGGGAAGAATTTGCTGCCCAAAGCCAAAGAGCTTAATGGGGCAGATGTAAACAGTAAACGAGCAGAGCCACAAGTGAAAAGCAGAACTTCAGTAGAAAAGGATTGGCTGTCTATGCACTGGAATGAAACACTTGCCATCAAAATGAACAGCTGTTGGGGCTTAACCCTTTTGGACAGAGGGAGAGTCATTTGCTTTGTTTTTTTAAAAAAAAGATAAGCAAAAGTCTAAGAACAGGCTTTTGAAGACAGACTTGTTCACACAGACATTCCCTCGCTCACTCAACCTGTTTTAATTGCTGTGTTGTTTCAAAATGACTTTTATACTGCATAATTTTACCTTGGATTGTTATACATATAATGGAATTTTTAAATTGCATATCTTAACTGTGAATGTTTATTTTTCGATGGGACTGTTTTAGTGTTCCTTTTAATTAGGTGCATTTATATTTTCATGTTTTGATGGGATTTCTTTTTTTAAACTTTGGGCCATGGTGCCTTGGTGTTTGAAAAGTGCGCTTAGAAGCCTAGCTTGTGTGTGTATATAATAATGATAGAGGTCTTTTATTTCACAGCAGCTACAAAAGTGGGTGACTTGACTCATGTGAACAAGCCATCTCAGACAGGAGCACAAGAAATTGTATTACATTGAGTCAGACAAGCTCTGTACTGTCTACACTGACTGGCAGCAACTTCCAAGGATTTCACCACCCCTACTTGAAGACGCCAAGGATTGAACCCGGGGACTTTCTGCATGCAAAGGAGATACTCTACCAGACGACCAACTAACCATCAGAGACTGACCTGGGATGAAAGCTACTCCCCCCTCGTTTAAGTAGGGGGCATGTGTTTTGTATTTGGGTCTGTGCATATGAAGAGCCATGCTGTGCAAAATAAAAATAAAAATTATGGGTGACCCAAATGCCAGTTAGTTATTGCATGAGCACAGCTTTCCTCTCTATAAACTCAAAGTGCTGCTAATGACTTATAAAGCCCAACACAGTTTAGGCCAAGTCTATCAGACCATACTCTCCCATATGAACCTGCCTGGGCTGTGTGACCTTCAGTGCCACCACCCTTATGTGCACACTTGGTGTAGATGTGGAAAAGGGCCTTCTTGGTGGCTGCTCCCAGACTCTGGAACTCCCTTCCTAGAGAAGCTTGACTGGCTCCCTCCTTGTTGTCCTTCGACTGGCAGGTGAAGACTGTCTCATTCCAAAAGGCCTTTGGGAATTGACTGGTTTTTAAGGAAAGGGCTTTTAATAGTGCTGTGCTGTTTTAATAGATTTGTTTTCTTTATATATTTTTAAAATTTTATTAGAGATGAATTACTTTTATCTTTTATATTCTTCTAGCTTTGTTTTGACCTCTCGTGAAGAGATGCCTCAGATTATGATTGCAGGGTCCAGGTCAGTTCATAAACTTGTGTTTAAAGCATATTACATTTTCTTAAAAGCTGCCATCTAGTTGCTCCCACCCTAAGTGTGTCAGCGGCCAAGGTATTCCCCAAAGCATCTTCGCTATGTTTCTTCAGCCGCCAGGCAAAAAACATTCCTTTTCTCCTAGGCCTTTGGCTAATTAAACAATCTATGGCCTTTTAAACTGTGTGTGCAGGATGGGATGGTATTGTTTGTTACTACGTTATATATTTTTGTGTTTTTACATTGTAAAGCACCCTGTGATCCTCAGATGAAGGGCGGTGCAAAATTTATTATCATTATTATCATCATCATCATCATCATCATCATCTCCATGTTGTTTTATTCTGCGTCAGTCGCCTTGAGTCTGGGTGGAAAGCAGGATATAAATAAATACAACAACAACAGAAGTAGCAATAATATAGTGCCAGGTATCACTCCAGGCAAAACAAGACTTCAAATTCCGCCAAGCACAGCTGCCCAAGATGGGAATTCCGCTCCCCTTACCCAACACACCTCTCCACCATCTGTTTCCACATGACTTCAGCACAAGGGCTCCTTTGAACTACAGCTGTCGGAAGCACCACAGAGCACAAAGGCCCAGCTGATGCAAGCAGGGGCCAAAGGAACGCTTGGGACACCCATCTGCTGCAATGCAAGCCAAGCATACCTCCTGCCTGGGCTCATGTCCTCAACCAGCAGGCTTGGACCTCACAAACCCTTCTTTCTTGGAATTAATTAACATACTATTTTCATTAGGGCGCACAGAATTGTAGAGTTGGGAGGGATTCCAAGGGTCATCTAGTCCAACTTCCAGCAATGCAGGAGTCACAAATAACGGATCCCTTTTTGCCACAGCAGGCAGTTTTAGAAGAGGTATTCTTCCTCCTCTCCCTGAGACTCTCCCTGAGGAGAGAACACGTGTGTGTGTGTGTGTGTGTGTGTGTGTGTGTTGCACTCTCTCTCTCTTAACTTTTCTTTAAAATCTGGCAACCAATCTATTGGAAGGGGGCACCTTTTAGCATCAGTAACAATAATCAACTTAATTTACCTAAACTATTTTTAAAACTTATTTTAAGAAGGGCTAACAGTGTATGTGTATATATTCACACCTCTTAACCCTGAGCTTTTGACACTTGTGATGTCCACTTTTAGGACCCACCTTATTTTTTGCAAACGCAAGTTGTTTTTAACTGTTTTTAACACTGTGTTTAAATTGGGACCTTAGGGCACTTAATGAATATTATATATTCATGGTACCTCAGGTTATAGACACTTCAGGTTACAGACTCCGCTAACTCAGAAATAGTACCTCAGGTTAAGAACTTTGCTTCAGGATGAGAACAGAAATTGTGCGATGGCAGCAGGAGGCCCCATTAGCTTCAGTGGCACCTCAGGTTAAGAACAGTTTCAGGTTAAGAATGGACCACCAGAACAAATTAAGTTCTTAACCCGAGGTACCACTGTACACTGCTGGACTCCAATGCTCGTCAGCTCCAGCCAGAATGGATAATGGTCAGGTCCAGCGATCTAAATTCGCCCAGAACACTTTGCACCTGGCTATCAGGTGCCCGGGTGGCACCTGACGTCTCCCCCACCTGGAGGTGCATGCCTGGGGATCCTTGCAGCGTGACTATTTTCAGACACATCCTGTGGAATTCTAGCCATTATATTTTATCTGCACAATCAGAATGAATTTCAGGAACCCCCAAGTCGCACGGGGGGAAAAATGACTTTCGAGCCGTCTGGACCAAAAAGGGCAACTAGGCGTTCCATTTTGGTTGACTGTAACCCTGGTTTAAGAAGCCATTTGGTGCCTAGCTCATATATCTGAGTTTCTAACACTGCTCTGGGCTGATGCAAAAGTGGAGTCTGACAACATCTAGAAGGCACCGCAACAGCAAAATCCAGGACAGTGGTAGCCAATCCTACTGGATTCTACATGAAAGCAGTCCGAGAGATGGCTTTTCTTCCTCACAAACAGCAGAGAGCAACAAACAGGCCCAAGAGTTTCCACCGAGGTCAAGCCTTATCAGCCATTCTGGCTCCAGATGCCCCTACTCAGCTCTCTTGTGCCTTCTGCTTCCTCAAATGAAGGGTGTATGGCAATCCTTTCCTTTCAGACAAACTGGGAACAGCGTGGAGATTTCCTCAGCTTGTGCCGTTCTCAGACGAAGAAGCGATAATCTCGCGGCACTATTTCCGTGATCCTACTCTGTCTGGGGCCACAGACGCATTAAGAACAAAAACAATGCTGTTTTAGATCAAGAAAACGCAGAAGGGGGTGGCTGGTCTGAACAAGATGGAGATTATCAGGCAAATCACAGGCCCTGCAAATCTGCCTGCTCAAGCATTGTGTCCAGGAGAGGGCGAGAAATTCAGAAGCATTGCATAACGTTTACTACACTCCTGCATCTGTTACCAGCACATGGGGTTCTGAGGTATGCTGCCTTTGTATATGGAGGTTCTATTTCATCAATATAAGCAATAGCCATTGATAGACTGATGCCTCACATTATTTTTTCTTTGAAGCTGAAGTTAGCACCCCCTCCCCACGTGCAATGAAACCCCAGCAAAACACATATCTTAGAACAAGGAAGGGGAAACTTTTTTCCAGCTTGAGGGCCACATTCCCTTGTTAGTAACCTTCTGGGGGCCACATGCCAGAGGCAGAGGTGAGCAGTTAAGGGATGCGACTCTTTCCTTTGCAAAGTAAGCTTATATTCCAGTCATGCAAAAGCCAGAGAGCTACACACACCCATTTTTATAACCAGAAAAGCAATGAGTTTTATCACAATTCAAGGACACTCTGCAGAAAGGCAAAGGCACTGATAAAAGACACATTAAACTCTTATCTGGGGAAAGCTGCTTGCCCCACAAACGGCATTCCAAAACTACGAAGGTTGGGCCTGATTCCTGGGCCACAAAGCTCAAGCAAGGAGCCAAAATTGAAGGGCCAGAACACAGAAGTTCAACGAAAACTTGTAGGCGGTGTAGATGATGAATAACAAGGTCAGATGTATCCTGGATAAGGGAAATAACACTGCAGAGTCATAAAGCTCAATGGGGGTCCTTGGACAAATGAGGCTGTCACTTAGCCTACTTGAAAAGGCTGTTGGGAGGGTAACCTTTTCTTGCCAGAATCAGCTACACTCAGAGGAGAGTATCCACTGCACCTCTGCGTGTCCAAAATAACGATTCATGGAGAAATACACGGAAACCTATTTTTCCAGATTTAAGAGGCAACAGTAACATGATTCCAGAAGTGGTGTTTTTTTTTTAAAAAAAAATCGGGGGTGGGGTGCATTTTAAGAATTAAAACTTTGGGAACCACTGTTGCAGTGCAAGAAAGCAGTCATTAACTTGCCACAAAAAAGGGAAGTGGACATTTTAAAATGTTCTTCCCAAGTTCTGCTCAGGCCATGTCCGGTCATCATGACCCCTGGAGGAAGATGGAGAAAAGCGGCTGTACAAGACCTCCTCCCCAAACGAAATGCATTCCTCACATTCCACCAGAGAGACATTCTCAAGGCTGATCCTTTGCCTGCAATGGATGAAAAAAACCTATTCACTCATTTTGCCTGCCTCCTCTAATCATTCTCCCTAGTCAAACGACAGGAATGTTAATGCTCACCTGCAGCATCTGCTTTAGACTCAAAACAAAATAAGCTCTGCTTTGCTGGATTTTTTTGAGATTTCCACACAAGCCTCTGAGAGCCCAGCATCATGTTCTCACAGCGGCCAACCAGATGCCTGTGAGAAACCAGCAAAAACAGGAACCTAGCACAAGAGCCCTCTCCCCTCCAGTTTCCAGCAACTGGCATTCAAAAACATGGCTACCCCTGACTGTGGACGCACAGCCCAGCCATCGTGACTAACAATCAATGGACCTCCTTTTGAGCAGAAGGAAGGAGAACCTCATTCAAAGTCACTGCTCTCCCTTTCAGCCTCCAACCTACCTATGCTACCATCCCACCTTACAGGGCTGTTGTAAAGCATGTAATCTATCATGTATGCAAAGGGTGGCCCCTCCAGGTCGCATGAGCTGGTCCTCAGAACCCCCCTCCCCAAAGTCAGAATCCTCATGAGCCTTGTTCTGCACCCTCCTCAAGTGTTCTTGCCTGGCTGGACTGTGGCCTTGAACTCTGATTTTGCCTGCCTGAATGGAGGATCAGTAGAGGTGTGTTTAGAGAAACAAGACCGCTGGATGAAAAGGGAGGAAATTACATTAGTTGCCATACTAGGATGTGGCCCTCAGAAGGGAATATGGCCCTTGGGAACGTGAGGAAATAATTATTATCTTATGATTTACTAGCTTCCTCGAGTGCTGACACCTCCACCATCGGAAGCAATGACAGCTGAATTAGCACAGGACCAACACAGGTTCGTAACAATAACATTTTTAAAATGCACAGACCCAAACTGTTCTCAGGGGGCACTTTATTCAATTAGAAACATGCAACTGCAGAGGACGTGGCTTTAAATAATGTGTTTCCACACACAGAGAGAAGGTATCACTACATGTCAATGGAGGAACGTGGGTGGCGCTGTGGGTTAAACCACAGAGCCTAGGACTTGCCGATCAGAAGGTCGGTGTTTCGAATCCCCGCGACGGGTGAGCTCCCATTATTGCTCGGTCCCTGCTCCTGCCAACCTAGCAGTTCGAAAGCACATCAAAGTGCAAGTAGATAAATAGGTACCGCTCCGGCGGGAAGGTAAACGGCGTTTCCGTGCGCTGCTTTGGTTTGCCAGAAGCGGTTTAGTCATGCTGGCCACATGACCTGGAAGCTGTACACCGGCTCCCTTGGCCAATAAAGCGAGCAGAGCGCCGCAACCCCAGAGTCGGCCACTAATGGTCAGGGGTCCCTTTACCTTAACACAGAGAGAATGCAAACCAGTAGAAGAGACTCTCTTGGAAGGTGGTGGACTTTCCTTCAATGGAGGCTTTTAAACAGAGGTTGGATGGATTCTTTAGCCGCAATTTCTGCATTGCAAGGCGCTGACCTAGATGAACCTTGGGGTACACCTTCCAACTCTACAATCTATAAAAACCAAAACCTGACTTGGTTCCATTGAGAACGTCTTACTCTTCCTAAACCTCTGGCAGCAAAGGAACTATTATAACTGGAAAGCACATTTCAATCTTACACCACATCTTACGTACGGATGTGTGTGTGTGAGAAAGTGTTCTACTTTCCTCCTACCACCCCATGCATCTGTATACATTGCTCACCTTGGGATTCTAGGACTGGAAGGAGGCAAGCCCAGAACAGCAACTCATACAGAAGCACAACCCTTGAGAGCAAGGACACTTTGGCATGGCTCTGCAACTAGGAGTGACTGACTGACTGAAGCCTATCTAGTTCAGAAACGACAGAATTACCAAGTCAGCTTTCACTGGAGTTCAAAGCAGGCCGCTCTCTAGACTGTTTTATTTATTTATAACATTTGTATGCCACCCCATAATGTGAAGTTCTTTAGGAAACTTTCAAGGGCATATTACTCATTTCAGATTCATCAACTTCTTTCTCAAGGCACACAGTTTGAGAATCGCAATCCTTATGGGATCAGCAAGCTTGTGTCCACCTGGGCAGTCTTATGTCCACAGAAGCAAAATGTTACCCAAAGCATCCAACGGTTGGGCCGGGCTTTTGCCAACCCGACACCCTCCAGTGTTAGAAATCAGCCCTGTGAGGTAGGTTAAGAGGCTATGACTGGCCCAAGGTCACCCAGCGAGCTTCATGACTGAGGAGGGATTTGAACCCTGATCTCCCAGGTCCTAGTCTGACACTCTAACCACTACACCACACTGGCTTCCTAGAGTCTTGCTATGTGACAGCTCTATAAATTACGTAGGTAAGTAAATATGGGGAAAGCAAAATGTCACCTAGAGAAGGCTCTGAAATATTTTCCTTAAAGCTTGAATTTGTTTTAGTCTGGATTGTTTGATTTGATGTTTTAATGTGTTGTAAACCACCTTGAGATTTTTTTTAAAGATATAAAGTGGCATAGAAATGAAATTAATAAATAATAACAATTCACTGGAAAAAAGGTGCCCAGACGTTACATTGTGGTGACCACAACCCAGGTTTAAGGTGCTATTTGGAGATTAGCTTATATATCTGAGTTTCTAAGACTGCCTCCAGCCTCAGCCAGCATCGCTAACAGGCTGGGATGATGTGAGTTGTAGTCCCAAGCATCTCAAGGACCACAGAAGGCTGGTTTAGACCCAACTTTTAAGCAGGCTTTCAAGATGCACAGCCAAGCTTGTATATGAGAGTTTCTAACACTGTACTGGATATGGAACAAAGCTGAGAGAACACGGATACTGTAAGGTCACTTCTTGTGCTCAACAACCAATAATTGGGCAGGATTCCCTGAATCACAACTCGAGTCCAAATCCACTGAGCAACATGGGACCGTGTAAATTTCAATATACAATCAGTATGGCTAGGAAGGGCTGAAACCCTAGAAAGCTGCTCAGAATCACAGTAGAAGAATACTGAGCGAGACGGACAAAGGGTCTGACTCAAGGCAGCTTTTATGCAGCACCACGAAGACTAGAATCTCGCTCTGTTTTGCGGGGAGGGCCTTGAGAGGAGTGGTAAGAGTATCTGCCTTGCACGCAGAAGATCCCACGTTTAATCCCCAACGGATTCTCCAGGTAGGGTGTGGGGAGACACCTGCCAGTCCGTGCTGACAACACTGAGATAGCTAGGTTGTCAGTTCCGCCTCAATTAAAAGACAGCTTTCGCCTTTCATCACTGTAAAACTTTTGTGGTCATTTTTTAATAATGCTAACTCGGTATTCATTGAAACGCGTTCGGATGGCACGCTTCTCTACAAGCGGTTCGTGACTCCGGAAGGGGGCGGGACTTCACCTCCCCCTCCAAGAAAAAAAACCCGGACATTTAAAAAAATATTCCTCTCTCCCAAAAAGAAACAAGAGAAGCAAAGAGGCGGGAGGAAAGACTCGCCCTCCCGCAGGAAGATCCCGGCAGTTCAAATCGAAGGGAGGCGAGTCTCAAGCATGGTCGCTCCCCTTCCGAAGGCTTAAGGCGGCAACCCCGCCCAGCTTGCCTGGCTGGGCCTCCCAAAGCATGCTCGCCTCCCGGAGGCAGCTTAATCCGCGCGGCGGATCTTTTATATTATATTATCTTTTGTATTACTGCCTCGATCGCAATTCCACGGGACATGTAGGTATTTAAAATAAAGCACAGCTTACCTCCGGGCGATTTTGTACAGCAGGACTCCGCCGGCAGCGGCGCACACAGTCACCCCCAGGCCCCCGGCCAGGCCGGCGGTGGGGCAGCCGGCCAGCAGCGCGCCGACTCCCTCCATGGCCGCTGGGCTCTGCGGGAGAAAAGGCTCAGGGAGGAGGAGGGAAGGGGAACTGAAAAGGGAGCGGGGGGGGGAGTAAACGGAATTGCAACGACCGCTGCTCGGATTCCTCGTGCGAGGGGGCGGTCGCGAAAGGAGAAGGAGGAAAAAAATAATAAAAGGCTGTTTCCACCGCGCGCTCAGCAAAGAAAGAACGGCGCCTCCTCTTAGAACGCGTCGAGGGGGAGCGTTCTTAGAACGTTCAGTTGCAGCTTTCGGAGCGCGAGGAGGAGGAGAGAAGCGCCGGATGCGGATTGGAAAGCTCGGCCGAGCCTTTCGGAACGCTGAGTAACGAGCAGCCTCTTTAGAACGCGGAGTGTCCAATCGCGCGCCCGGCTCCCTTTCTCACCCCCACGCCTCACTCCCCCGCCCCCCGCGGCGCCCTCTGCTCCAACGCTTTGAAGAATTAGAAGAAAGCGCGCCCGCGCGTGGCAGAGCAAATCCAGAAAAAGCGCCAAAGGCGGAACGCGTTGATCAAGAGCGTTACCCCCCGCCCGGTTCAGTAGACACAGCGGGCAATTGGAGCGGTTCCTTTTCTCCTCCCCTCTTTCTATAAAGCGGTATGACCTTCCCTCCACTGCCGCCGCCGCTCCTCCTCTTCCAGGAGGCACCGATCCGCCCCCTTCTCGCATATACCCGCCGCTGGCTGCCTCGCCTCCAATCACCGGCACGAGGCGTGGGTAAGCATGGCTGGAGGCGGCGCGGGGAAGGAAAAAGGAATCCGAGGCGGCGATCCTTTTACGCACGCTTTCCCCCTTTGGGAGTAAGCGCTGCTGAACGCAGCACGTGGCTGTGGAAGTGGGAGCTTTGCACACGCGCACACCCAAACGATTCGGGGTACGGAGCGCCGTGCACACCGAAGCACTGCTCACCCCATGGTGGAATGACGACGAAAATAAGCGATCCTTTTATGTGTGTTCACGCAGAGTGGCGTCAAAAATCAAGCGGATCGCCCTTTATCTTTTAAAAAAAGCTTGAGCAGCTCAGTCTAATAAATTTTAAAAGGAAGCAAGAGACTTCCACGCCCCCGGCTGGCAAATCGAAAATATCCGTCACGACTCACGCCTTTGAAATGCTTGATCCGTGCTTGTGGCAGGACCTCGGAGGAAGCGAGACCCCGTTTTTAAAGCTGGCTTTTCGTGCTTGGAAAAGCTCCCCTCCTCTCAAAAGCTGATTCACGCGCGCAGGCTGGCACGATGCTGGCCTTTCACGCGGCGGCGAGCACGAACACCCCCCCACCAGTCGCCCACCTTTTCAGTCCACGACTCCCTCGCTGTAACACGGAGTCGAGGCAGCCGGGAAGGAGAGAAAAAAGTAGATCGTGGGAATGACTCATAGGGGTTGTAGGCTTCCGCACATTCAGGAGTTAGGAAATGCATCCATCTAGGAAATCCATCCTACTCAGATGAGATCCATTGAAATGAATGGACCCAAGTTAGTCATGTGCATTAACTTTAGTGGGTCTACTCTGAGTAGGACTAGCATTGGCTTATAAGGCTTCGCTGAAAGGTTCCTAGGACAGGACTAACCTGTCAAATTAACAAATTTCATTGGGTCTGCTCTGAGAAAAAGTTAGCTGGGCCGTTTTGTACACATATTTACTTTATTTTTCCTGCTTATAATGAACTGAAATGGGGCTGCATTTCCACATGGGGAAGCTTTCAAGGGCTGGCACACCAGGCATGAGGTAGAGCAACTGCACAGAGGAGGGTGGGTGGGTCAAGAAAAATTAATGCCCCTGCCGCAAGATGACCCCCACCCAACTGACTAATTCATTCAGATTGTGTGACTAGGACCCAGACTAATGGATTCAAGTACAGTGGTACCTCGGGTTAAGTACTTAATTCGTTCTGGAGGTCTGTTCTTAACCTGAAACTGTTCTTAACCTGAAGCACCACTTTAGCTAATGGGGCCTCCTGCTGCTGCCGCGCCGCCAAAGCACAATTTCTGTTCTCATCCTGAAGCAGAGTTCTTAACCAGAGGTACTATTTCTGGGTTAGCAGTCAGTAACCTGAAGCGTATGTAACCTGAAGTGTACGTAACCCGAGGTAGCACTGTAACAAGAAAAGCGATTCTGACATCAAAAAGAACTTTCTGGCAGTAAGAGCTGTTTGACAGTGGAACAGACTCCCACAAGATGTGGTGGACACCTTCCTTGGAAGTTTTTAAGCAGAGGGTGGGTGGTCATCTGCCATGTATGATCTAGTTGAGTTTCCTGCATTGCAGGGGGTTGGACTAGAATGATTCTAAGGATGTACACCTGTTCACCCACCCAGAGACCCAGCTTGTCTAGCACCTTGTTCTGGGTGGCCACTGGGAGAAGCTCCGCAAGCAGGGCCTCACCCCAACCAGCAACTCTTCCCACCTGTGGTTCTCAGCCACTGGTATTCAGAAGCATTTACTGCCTCTGGCAATGGAGGTGAAACATAGCCACCAGGGTGAGTAGCCATTGAGATCCTCCATGAATTCATTCAGTCTTCTTCCAAAGCCGTCCAAGTGAGGCATCTAGAAAACCCACAAGGGGATGGAGGCAACAGTCTGCTGTAAGCTCTTAGGCAAGATTTTACGCATTCTCCCCAACCCCAAAGAGTATACTGTATTTTTCGCTCCATAAGGCACACCGGACCATAAGGCGCACTTAGTTTTTAAGGGGGGAAATCAAGAAAACAATTCTTATTTCCTCCCCCCCGCCCAGCCCCAAAGAGCAAAGAAGCCAAGACAGCGAGCGAGATCCATCCCGCTGGCTGTCTTGGCTTCCTCTTTAGCCACGCGCAACATCTCCAGCCAGGAGAGGCTGCGCACGGTCTTGGCTTCGCTTTTAGCCGTGGGGCTGGGGCGGGGGAAACCCAAGCTTCCCCAGACCCCAGAACAAGTCCGGGATCAGCGGCAAGGTTGCAAAGCCTTTGGAGCGCAGCGCGAGGTCTCGCTGTACTCCGAAGGCTTCAGGCGGCTATCCCTGAAGCCTGGAGAGCGAGAGGGGTCGGTGCGCACTGACCCCTCTCGCTCTCCAGGCTTCAGCGAAAGCAATGCGTAGCCTCCGGAGCGCGGAGGCTTCGCGTTGCTATCGCTGAAGCCAAGGAGCCTGCATTTGGTCCATAGGACGCACACACATTTCCCCTTAATTTTTGGAGGGGGAAAAGTGCATCCTACAGAGCGAAAAATACGATATTCCATGCAGTTTGGAATAACTGAATAAAAACTTAGGTGTGGGGAACCTTTGGCTCTTCCAGTGCTGCTGAGCGACAACTCCCATCAGCCCTGGCCAGCAAGGATGATGGGATTTTCAGTTCTGTGAAACCCAGAGGGGTATGTATTATACCTGTTAAGTGATTGGTGGGCCACTGAGCTCGCTCAGTCCTTGGTGAGCCATTTCTCTACACTTTTGAGTCCTCCACCTCCATTTTTATTTTATTTTTTGGACTTTTGCAAACTAATGTCTCGTTTCCCAGCCAGCCCTATTTTGACTATAATCCAGTCTAGCTGAATTTGCTATTAGATGGGTGTGATGATGAAAATAACCCTGAACATGGGAGGGTTCCATCTAGCCATTACAAACACTATGCTGTGATAAAATGTTCCCTCCAGATGTTCTAGGATTCCAGATCCCATCAAACCCTAGCTAGCAAGGCCTGTGGTCAGGGATGATGGGAACTGTATTCCAGCAACACTCACAGGTTCCCCATCTCTGCTCAAGATGTTGGACTACAATGGCCAGAGATGACCTGGAGTTCCTAGTCTAGGCCAGCAATATCTGGAGGGCCACGGAGTCCTCATATCGGCTTAAAAGTTAATTTTAATAATCATGAGGTCTAGAGACTTGATTTTTTCTTTTTTTAAAAGCAACCTCCAAGACTCTCACTGTGTGAAATCATACTAGGCACCAATTTCTATGTTTGTGAAGCCTCTTATCTTCTGAGATTACAAAATACTATTCTTCCAAACATCCCATCCAACGATTTTTGCTTCATTGGGGTGGGGGTAATAGATGAACGACCCAAGGTGTGTTATGTAAATTAAATAGTGATTTTAATTTAGTTTTGTCGTTTTTAATTTCTGAACCTCGTCTCTTTTAAGTTAAAAAAAGGTAATAATTAACTATTAACATTTAAACATCAACACCTTTCAGAAAGCATGAATCCCCTAAGGAAGAAAATAAAGAAAAAGAGAGCAGAAAATAAACTTTTTAAAAGAGAGCGCGTTATCAAGCAAAATGATCCATGATTTTTCCAACTCTCCAGTCCTGTCCGACTGTTTGAAACGGCTCTTTGCGAAGAAACTGGCCTGTGGAAGTTTTAACAGTTTTTTGTTTGTTTGTCTGAGTGCGTTTTTAATTCAAGTCTTGGTCGGCTACTTAACTCGGTCTTCTAACAGGTACACTATTAACTCATAGGTAGACAGGACAATAGCCGTGTTTGGGATCTGCCGCATGAGCTGGGCAAAGAGTCCTCTGTAGAAGGCCAAGTAGCCCTCTTCCCGAAACACTAGCCGTGCCGTCTGGACAAACGTCTTGTACTTGGTGCCTTCCTCCCGTAGTCTTGTCCGTATAACCTCTAGGGTAGGAAAGAGAGACAAATGAAAGGTGTTGGAATAATAGAATTGTAGAGTTGGAAGGGACCTCTAGGGTCATCTAGCCCAAACCCTGCAATGCCCATTTTAAGCTTTCCTCAGTGAGTTAGCTGGCGGCATAGTGTAGTGGCAAACTGTTTTGCTTGCAAGAAATAATTTTACAATATGAACTTTCTGTATTTGCATAGGCTGCTGTTTTGCAGAATTTTGGTTTGCAAGAGGGGACAAGGGCACACCTGCCAAACAACCAGGTATCACCCATCCTCTTTTCAAGCATACCTCCCAGCAGGGGTTGGGAACCAGTTTAGCTCCACGGGCTGGATCCTTATCAAAACTGGCAATTCCACAATGACATCAGGTGCAAGGTGCTTTCAAGTCCTGAACAAGGGTCTTCAAAGCATCTTTCAAGGCAATGCTAAAACCGAGTTGGCCGCCATTGCTTTTAGGAGGGGGTTCCATGCAAACCACTTCCCAAATGAGGATGGGTTTGCAAGAAATTCAGCAGAACCAGAAAGGATTTAAGGCCCACCCCACAATCAGTGAATAAGTGTGGGGGGGGGCGGTGTCTTAAATCGTGCTCAGTTTTGTCAGCACGTCCCTGTTCCCTGCTGTGGTTTAAATCCTGCTTAAATTGTAGGGTTAAATCCTGCTCAGTTTGGATGCCAGCCCACCCACTCTCTGGGTGTTCACAGCAAATGCAGGATTCAACCCTGCCCGCCCTCCCACCCGCCATATGTCACGAGCGACATCAGATGACAGGCAGATGGGCGTGGTTTGGGGAAAATGGCCCTGCAGACAGATTTGGACACCCCCCCCCCCACCGGCACCAGGCCTGGACCAGATTCCTCATCCCTGTTGTACAACCAACCATGAGGGCTAGCAACTTGATTATGAATGAATGAGAATAAATAAATAGCTAGGGGAATTTCAGGAAGCTGAACTGAAGGAAGCCAGCCCAGCAAAGGGTGCAGCTCACGTACCATGTGGGTAAGCAATGCATGACGCACAGCCTTTAGAAATGGCAGCAGCGAGCATCAATCCAAAGAAACTTGTGGAGTTCCGCTCTGTCCCGCCAGCGGGAGAAGGGGCCAACCGGACCTCGCTCACGTGCTTCTTCAGGCTCTCATAAATAGCAAAGCAGATGATGGTCTCAGAGATCCCAGCGTAGGAGGCAGTCAGGCCCCGATAGAAGCCGCGGACTCCTTCTGTCTGGTAGACATAGCGAGCACATTGCAGTGCGTTCATTTGCTTTGAACCTCTGACTCTGGAATGCAAAAAGGCGGGTGGGGGTGGAGAGAGACAGCGATCAGTACCTTACTTGAATCAACATATATGACCGGTGGTCTATAGCTGTTCTACTTCAGGAGTAGACCTACTGAAGCCAGTCATGAATTTACTCTTGTAGAACTAGCATTAGCAGAATTTCTCCCACCACCCAAAAATGAATAACCATTAATTTATTCCAATTTTTAAAGGCATTATTTAATTATTTATGCATGTGTGTATGTATGTATGTAGAGGATTTGCACCCTACTCTTCGGTCAAAACGGTTCCCAGGGTGGCTGATGCACCGTCGAAACAAGACAGTCCCCTTACTTGCAGGCTTATAATCTTAAAAAACAACACACACAACACACAAGGGAGAGTGGACAGGGAGGGAAGAGGAAAACCAAAATCAAAATTCAGACACCATTTTCTAAACCAGGCTTCCTCAAACTCGACCCTCCAGATGTTTTGAGACTACAATTCCCATCATCCCTGACCACTGGTCCTGCTAGCTAGGAATCATGGGAGTTGTAGGCCAAAAAAACATCTAGAAGGCCAAGTTTGAGGAAGCCTGTTCTAAACAGTTGTTCCCATAAAGACCAGCTGAGACCATTCAAAGCAAGGAGGTGATGAAAGAAGCCTTCTCCTGCTGGAGTGGCACACAGCTTGGTGGAGGTGACACAGCTGAGGGAGATAGTGGCCCAGAATAGGATGCAGCCCCCAAGTGGAAGAGCCCCCGTTACAGCCCCTTCTAGAGCATCCTTTGCAAATACACCTTCCTTTCCCTTAGGTACTGTTTCACCAGCTCAGCCTCTGGGATTACCTCCTTTCCAGCTGCATCCTGGTTTTCACCATCCATATGGGGTTCATCAGCGAGTTTGTGATAAAGGCTGTGAAATAGATGAGGGAGAAGGAAATTGGTTAGCTTGTCAAAGCACTGAGAAAAGGAAAGGACAGCCGGGAAAAAGGCAGCCTGGTGACAGGGCACATTTGGGCGCTTGCCGAAGGTCCCGGGCACATTGTCAGTTAAAGCAGATTGGTTAGCAATGAGTGGAAAGATCTCTCCCTGTCCTTTAGGTGCCAGTTGAAAATGGTCCTCTTTGATCAGACCTTGGGCTGATTGACATCCGATGCCCTTTTAAATGTGTCGTGGGAGGAGGGATTATTGGTTTGTTTTTGTTCTTATTTTTATTATGCATTTTGTGTGCTTTATCTACAAATAAAGGGAGGTATACAAATCTTAACAACAACACTGTAACCTTCAAGAAGTTTGCATATGGGTAAGAAGCATCAAGGAAAAGAGATCGTTGTTTTGGTTTTCAAGATGTGTGCATCCCCCTCCTGTATTTCATGTATTTATTAAATATGGATACTGCCCTTCATCCAAAGATCTCAGTGTGGTTCACAGCATAAAAATACAAGATAAAAACACAAAATACATAGTAAGAACAAAACAAACCAATAAGCCTCACTCCCACAAAGATTTAGAAAGGTTTTTATTCTGCTTGATCACAAAGCACTCTACGCAGTGCACGTAATAAAATTGTAGGTAATATACAGCTATAAACTTGAGAAGCACCTCTTGCACATTCAAGGGAACATCACTTACAAGTAGCTCAGTGGCAGAGCCTCTGCTTTGCAAGCAAAAAGATCCCAGGTTCAGTCCCTGACATCTCCAGGTAGGGCTCGGAAAGCCTGAAGCCCTGGAGAGCTGCTGCAAGCCAGTGTAGACAGCACTGAGCTAGATGGAGCAACAGCTTGACAGCAGCTTCCATTTTTCAAAGACAAAGAACCTCCTGCAGTCCTCGTATGGAAAATAGTTTATTTAATGTTGTTTCTTTCATCTCCGCAGGGGACAGTTTGACTGAAAAGCGTTTTTGAAAACCAGACTAAAAGTAGGTATCCAAATGCCTTTGTGCGTGTGTGCTCAGCACTAAACACAAATCTAAATCCACCCTTCCACTTTTTAAAAGAGCCGATTGGCATTTCCTGTAGGTCTCTGTTGTGTCCAGGACAGGTGGAACATCTCAAGCTGCCCTTACAAATTCAGAGAATGTCTATGCACAAAAGTGTGTGTACCACCTATGCAGGAGCTCTAGGTGGCATTGTTGAGTCATCTGTCCACTTCTGGATGTGATCAGCAGAGGTGGCTTTGGGGCAGAGGAAAAGGGTGGGTGATACTACCTTAGATCACCTCCATCCATTGGCCCACCTGGCATAACATTATCAACTCTGACTTTAGTGTTTTTCTACAGTCTCATACATCTCTCCCATCACCTGTTACCTGAACTTTTTTTGGGTGGGGGAGGGAACAAATCCCAGGGATTGACAGGAAGGTGCCTTACACCAAATCAGGCCCTTAAGTCCATCTAGCTCAGTACTCTTTACACGGGCTTGCAGTGGCTCTGTGGACTTGTACCCCAGCCTTTATCTGGAGATGCTGGGGGTTGGACATAGGACCTTCTGCATGCAATGCAGGTGTTCCACAGCGGAGCCCTCCTGCTAAAAAGTAAAGTAAGATTCTAGTCCTCATGGTTCTGCATAAAGAACGGATGTGAATGGGAAGCTGCCTTATACAGAGTCAGATCACTGGGTCCCTAAAGTTCAGTGTTGTCTACACTGACTGGCAGTGGCTCTCCAGGGTCGCAGGTAGAAAGTCCTTTCTGACCTGGAGATGCCAGGGATTGAACCTGGGACCTTCTGCATGTAAAACAAGTGCTCCCCCTCTGAGCCGCAGCACTCAGCTGTTAACAGGAAGGCAGGCAATTATTTGCATCAGCCACTGCAAATTTGCATACACACGGTAGAAACATGTAAAATCCAACTGAGCAGGTAAAGTGGCCAGATCAAATTAATGGAGACGCATATCCACATTTCCCGGTTGCTTTCTGCAGAAAGGCACATGTCTCCAAAGTTATGTAAGCGGCCCATGTAACACTTGGTTTATTTCAAGCTCTGCTCTGGCTTGAGCTGGATAGCAGCTTGTGTAACTGGAGAGCGGCTGCAATACACACACAGCTGCTCTGTGCCTGGAGATCGGCACTTCTGATCCAATGCAAAAAATAAAAATAAAAAAGGAAGACAAAAAGAAAAGAAATGCACACAGGTGAGCTGGTCTCAGAAGGGAGGCAGCTCCCTTATTTGAGAGACAGAAGGAAACTGAGCAGTCCTCCTTGTTTGATTCTTGTTGCTCCCTTTGTCACACACTGTTGTTTTCACAAGGAGGAAGTCAGTAGCTGGGAATCACATGTGGGGAGAACGCTGCTGTTGCACTCAGTTCCTGCTTCCTGGCTTCCCACAGACATCTAGTTGGGAACAGGATGCTGGAATAGATGGGCCACTGGACTGATCATGCAACGTTCAAACATACATAAAATGTTCAAACAAGATTTCACTTCTCTTAAGTTACCCTCACACCAGGCAAAATTAAGGAAATGTGGCTTCAATTAGGCAAAGACAAACGTGGTGCAATATTTAATGTACACTGCTTAGAGATTTATTTTTTTAAGCAGTTTATTTAAAATCCTTAAATAAATAAACCTGGATGTGATAACTAGGGAAATTAACCTCATTCGTTTCAGCACGCCTTTCCTGTTTGGAAAGGCCGATCCAGACACATGACTTGGTTACATCTGTTCACAAATCTGTTTCAAAAGTTTTAACGTTTTTTAAAATACACTTTTATTTTTAACTGCATTTTTTCACTACACAAGTGTCTACTTCCCTGGGCTCCCTTTGGGAGGATGGGCGGGATATAAATTTAAGAAATGAAATACACAGCCCATCAACACCAAGCGTGATCTCATGGCTCCGTGGCAGAGCGTGAGACCCGTGTTGATTTCAAGGTTGTGGGTTCGAGCCCCATGTTAGGCAAAAGATTCCTGCAGTGGGATAGACTAGATGACCCTTGTGGTCCCTTCCAACTCTACAATTGTATCTTGAATTTGGCCTTGTGTTTATTCACTCCTGGTTTAAAGGTGTGCCTGGCTTCATTGCTGTACAGCGTCCAGCGAATGCTGAAGATCCACTTCTTTACCCTGGCTTTTGACACCCGAGACACGAGTTTTCAGAGCCCACCTTGTACCGGTGATTTGTCATCTATTTTAACTGTTTTAAATGTTAATTCGGTGTAACCTGCCCTGGGATCTGCTGGTGAAGAGTGAGTAATAAATTTAATGATAATAATGGACTTGCAGCCAGGCTGCTTGCCAGTCAAGTCTACCTGCCTCGGCTAGCATTCTGATGTCAGATGATTGCAAGGTGGATGGTCCCACCCACCTGTCAAAGTTAGCCTGTTGCGGGAAGGGGGAGGAGATAAAGATCCAGCCTGTTGGGGCAAAAAAGGTCTTCCCACCCACACCTGGAGGCTGCCAGGCTGCCAACCCCTTAGCCTAGTTGGCCCCAATAGAGGCACAGTTGCTTTTGCTCAATGCATCCTGATAAAAAGCGCTGGCTGGTAAACTACATCCCCTTCGATTAGGATTACAAACCTGCAGAACCTGCTGAGCAGACATGGACGATGTTGCTGTTCGGCACAAAGATGTTATTGAACTGCTGCTTGGCCTTGGAGTAGCAGGCAAAATAGACGGCCCTGTGGGAGAGGTAAGAGGAGGGGTGGGGGAAAGGGCTCTGAGTTCTAATCATGAACTGAAGAGGCAAAGTCAGGTTGACTGAGAGTGGGTGTCCTTGTAAAGCGGTGGCCTCTGACCTTTGGAAACCCCATTAAAAACAAAAACCTTGTGCAGCCTGTCTTCATAATAATAATGATGATGATGATGATGATGCAAACAAAAATAGGCAGAATGTTAGAATGATCATTTTTATTCAAACACGTTCCACTTGTCTGATCATCTGAGCACAGACTTCGCTTTGTGGTTTGGGACTACAACTCCCAACAGCCTCACAGGATGCATTTTCCACAACAAGCTCAGAAAAATAAAACGAGTCAACTGTAGCTTCGAGAAACGCTGTATGTTGTGGGGAAAAGAGGCTTTGCACCCGCAGCCAGAGATGTTCTGGACTCGCCAGATCCGGAAGATGGCTTGCACTGCTCTGATTACTTGCTGTGTCCTTCTTAGCCAAAAAAAAGTAGCAATATATGCCCCCTATTTTTTCTTATACAGCACACACATGAATAATCCAAACTAAGCTAATGCTTTATGTATTTTATTAACTTCTCATTTTTCCTCCAAGGAGCTCTAGGGCAGCGTACAGAGTTCTTAGCCTCCAATCCCATTTTGTGCTCACATCAACCTTGCAAGGTGGGCAGGGGAGGAATGTCCCATTTCACCACTTAGGGCAAAACAGGAAGTTCCGCCTTACCCTGCCGCCCGTCCCACTGGTGGTAGAGAAGTGGCGTCGGAACTGGTGTCGATTTCCGGCAAGATGTTGCAGAAATCTCGTGAGATCCCGCATGCTTCTCAAGATCTTGCGAGATTTCAGTGTTGGCGCTGGAGGCAGCAGGGAGCCTGTGGGTACACCTTGGCCTTGAGGACTTCTGCCACCTGAGGCAATGGCTTCACCCCACCTCATGAGTGGGCTGGGCCTGGAAGTAGTTTAAAAAGGTAAAGGGACCCCTGACCATTAGGTCCAGTTGTGACCATCTCACTTTATTGGCAGAGAGAGCCGGCGTACAGCTTCCGGGTCATGTGGCCAGCATAACTAAGCCGCTTCTGGCGAACCAGAGCAGCGCACGGAAACACCGTTTACCTTCCCGCTGGAGCGGTACCTACTGTATTTTTCGCCCTATAGGACGCACTTTTTCCCCTCCAAAAATGAAGCAGAGTGCCCCTCGTTCCAGGCAGACATCGGCCAGCCCCACAAGCTCGGGGGACAGCGGGGAGGCGCAGCACCGCCATCCCACTGTTCCCCGACCTGGTTTTGGGGGGGAAATAAAGGAAAAAAATTTTTCCTTTATTTCCCCCCAAAAAAGTAGGTGCATCCTATGGGGCGGAGCGTCCTATGGGACGAAAAATACGGTATTTATCTACTTGCACTTTGACGTGCTTTCTAACTGCAAGGTTGGCAGGAGCAGGGACCAAGAAATGGGAGCTAACCCCGTTGTGGGGATTTGAACCGCCGACCTTCTGATCGGCAAGCCCTAGGCTCTGTGGTTTAACCCACAGCGCCACCAGTGTCCCGGAGGTAGTTTAGGCCTAGATAAATAGTGACTGGATATCAATAGTGCCTTAGAGCCTTGCAAGCAAACAGAAGGAGGTCAGCGTTTTATTTCTGCGGAGGGACAGCCACCTCTCCTATCCTTTCTCCCCAGTTCTGGCCCCAAAGAAGGATCCCAGAGCCAGGGCCATTAGCAAAGCGCTCCAGCTTTAGAACAAGGCTGCTATTCTTGTCCAAAAGGCTTTTTTTAAAAATGAAACAAAACCTACAAATGTATCTTTCAGCTGGGATCTCAGTATTGTTGTCAAGGAGAAAGGTTTCTTTGGCCAGGGCTAAGCCATCAGCCTTTGAAGGAGAAGGGGAGAAATTCCCTTTCCCAATTAAATCATTACCCTAGACTGGAGAATAAAAGAGTGTGCAAGCTTGTCCAATGAGCTGGAAGACAGCAAGATGTTGCCAGAGTGGGGTATGTACAAGAAGGAGAAAAATGAGAAACTGAGTTTTTAAGACACTGAGAACCCACTGCAAATGCATACCTATTACGCAAAATCTCGCCCGCATCAGGAGCTATGCAGGATTTTAAAGCAGTACCCCAGCCAACCCAGACTGCTGATAATCCTCTTCACGACTCCCTTCTGGCTGAGATGTTTGCCACACATTCCATGTACACTTTTCAAGCCTATCTTGGCAACCTTGAGGACTTTAATTTAAAGGGGGAAAAAGAGAGCCAAGACTATGCAGAATTTCATATCTAGGACCAACATGATCTGAAGACGTGTTAATCACTAGTCTGGGTCTGGTTTGTGCCTGGGAACCCTATGAATGGTCGGATTCCATGATGGAATGAAGGCAGGATATACCTCTAAGAAAATAAATATAAAATCCTGGAAAGGGCATGGACTTTTCCAAATTTATGCCTCCAATATGCACAGAACCTCTCCAAGATTCCGTCTCTGTTGTGCACGTACACCAGGTTACAGGTTGTGCCCAACATTAGCCCTACTCACAGTAGACACCTTAGAATTTACAGACCTAGCTTTGTCATTTTCCTTAATTTCAATGGGTCTTCTCTGAGCAGCGTGAATGCTGGTTACATCTCTGTCTTGAATATGGCTTCCAACACACATACACACTCTCTCTCTCTCTCTCTCTCTCTCTCTCTCTCTCTCTCTGCAAAGACTGAGCAGAATACACATCTCTATCAAGCAAGTGAAATAATCCACTGCATATTTTTAAAGGCCCTGGTTTTGGCTCTCGGCAACCTTGGGCAGGTGCCCTCTGTGCCCTGCCAGTGTCTACCAACACCTGTCCCAGAATCCTCAGCAGTAGATTTACCTGCTGGCAGGACTGTTAAGAAGCTGACTTCTCCCACAGTGCTCCTGGGCCAATGATGCTATGAAGGACTGTGGGGAATTGAAGCAGTTGCCTGTTGCCGCTACCAGGTAAGCCTCTGGTGAGTTATATAACCAGAGTTATAAGCCAAGAACATTAAAGGCTTCTGAAAGGTTAAAAAGCAAGATGAGAACCAGTATGGCTTGAGTGCCAGACTAGGACCTGGGAGAGGAGGGTTCAAATCCCTACTTAGCCATGAAGCTCCCTTGGGCCAGTCACTCACTCTCAGCCTAACCTACCTCACAGGGTTGTTGTTGTGAGGATAAAAAAAAGGAGAAGTATATGCACCACTTTGAGCTCCTTGTAGGACAGATGGCAGGATAGGAATGCAATAAATAGATTCATACCTTGACGGTGCAACTCCAACCAGGTTGGGCCCCAGCCCGCGAAACAGCGACCGTGGCCCCTCCTTTTCCAAAATGGATCTGCAGTTTCAGGGGGGTGAGAGAGGGGAGAGAAGATGAAGCAAAACATATCTGAAAAGTCCGGGGTTAAGAACAGAGAGCAAGGACGCAGTGAAAGGAGGGGGGCCCCATTTAGCACCGTGTGGAGCTGCTTAATATTTCTAGATGGCCAAGTCCGTTATACTCACTTCAGGACCCGGATGAGGCCCGGGGAGACGGACGTCTGACGGACCACTCCTTCGCCACTGATCGTGCCCAGCTGGACTTGTGGGTAGTAGACTGTGCGGAAGGCCAGTTTAGAAGACTGGAGCCTCGTCTTGATGACTTCCAGCGGACAAGTGAAGATGGCGCCCACTGTCCCACCACACCTGGAAAAAACAACAACATAGAAGACGTCAGATGAAAGGGAAGAAACCACACGGACCTCAGTCCTGAGCATGTGATCCACCACACTGGCATGTTTATATGTGCCGCATTAATGGTCAGTCTTTCAGCGTGGCAGCAACTACTATTTGGAACACCCTGCCTGTTAGGTAGGCACTTCCACTGTACACTTTCTTGCACCTCCTAAGAACCGTTTTCGTTTTGCCTTTCCAAACACCTAAAGTTTAATACACAGTTTTATTTTCTAAATGCATATTACCAACTGTCAATTCTATTTTATATACTGATTTTTTTTTGCAGGCCAACCTATTTTTAACTTCCGACTCCCATTAAATAATTACAATGCCAATTTTCAAATTTTATGGAAACCAGAGGTTTTTACGATTAAGCGGTATACAGATTCAGTTAAATAAATAATAATGTGCCTCCAGAATCCTTGCAGAAGAGGTTCCACAACAGATTTGAGGATGTGCTCTTGGTGAGGGGTGGTGAACAAAGGCCCCCATAACTTTTGAAAACCCAGATTTTAATAATAATAATAATAATAATAATAATAATAATAATAATAATTTATTATTTATACCCCGCCCATCTGGCTGAGTTTCCCCAGCCACTCTGGGCGGCTCCCAATCAGTGTTAAAAACAGTACAGCATTACATATTAAAAACTTCCCTGAACAGGGCTGCCTTAAGATGTCTCTGAAAAAAACCACATACATATAATAAGCCTTTGATGCTTACACTATCAAACAAAAGCTGCTTATCCATGGCCGTGACACAGAAATTAACTCTTTTAAACTAACTCTTTAAGAGATAAGAGCAATAATTTATTTAGTTGCACTTTATACAACTGAATACAAATCACAGCCACTTGCCCTAGGAAGCTGCCTTGTATACCAAGCCAGACCATTGGTCCATCCAGCTCAGTGCTGTCCATGCCACAAGTGGGGACCCTGTGGCCCTCCAGATGTTGATGGACTGCAACTCCCATAATCCCTGATCGTTGACTGTGTTGGCTGGGGCTGCTGGGAGGTGGAGTTCAACAGGTTCCCCATTCCCAAACTAGAGCATCACTTGCTTTTCTTGCCCCTGTGACTCTGCTCTGAGCCATGACACCCAACCACCGCTGGCAAAGCAGCTTCAGAAATCACTCCAAAATCAAAAGGGCCACCTTCCCTAGAGCCAAGGCCCCAAAGGGGAAGCCCCATTTTGAACAAATCAACTACCTGATGCAAGGCCTGCATCTAAAGCAGGTGTGGGAAACCTTTGGCCTTGCCTACAACTCCCACCATCCCTGGCCATTGGTCATGCTTGCTGGGGCTGATGGGAGTTTAGTTCAGCAAAAGTGGACTACAGCGTACATCAGCCACAGACAGCATGGCCAATGGTGAAGGATAATGGGACTCGTAATGAAACATCTGGAGAGCTGAAGGCTCCCAATCCCTGGCTACTGTGTCACACCTGTAACCTGGGCACCAGGTCTATGTGTGAGAGAAGGAGAGCAGAGTCCACCGAATGACAGACAGCAGGGGCCTTTGAAGACCAGCTGTTATCTGAGCTTCTCTCTGCTCTGTGTACAGAACCAGAGGTTTGACATTGGCTTTCAAGCTCTGCAAATACAGCCACGGCCAACGCAATCAGGTTGCATTCCTCCCCCTCATGGTACACAAGCCCTGTGCTGTTCACATGTCCATGGAACCTGAAAGAGGATCAGCACGGGGAGATGAGGAGAGGGAGAGACAGTTCACTGCAACCAGCCTGAATGCGTTCTGAGAGTTTCAAGATTTTAAAAACGGAGCACCTCAAAAAACCCAAACAAAGGTCTGCGGTCAACATGCACCCCACTACCTTGCAAATACCGTACAGCAAGCAACTGATGGGCACACATCTGGTTGAAGGAAGGAGGGACTAGGTGCAACAAACAAAACAAAACAAACACCCACAGAAAACATGTCCACCTAGGAATGAACGCTGGCTACTGAAATAACACTATGCATGGCTTGCGTGTTCTAAAGCATCTCTGTGCAACAAAGAGACTAGAACCTTGGCTAAGCGGCAGCAAAAAAATCCAGAGAAGGACAATTAAAACCTTGTGTGAGTGACAGGAGTGGCTGATCCCCTGGCCACTCCATTTAATCCAGTGATCACTGCGTGCTGGCATCCAATGGATGTCAAGCCATGGTATGGGGTCCTGGGCGGGCACAGGAGCACCTTCAAAAAAAGCAGGTAACAAGAAGGCAGTGTATAAAATGGGCTACTTCCTCCAACGGTGCCGTCGCTGTGCCCCAGTTATACAATTTTAGAAAAGGAACAAAGATGCTATCGGTGGCTAAGCTTTTTCTCTGCAGGCTTTTTATAGAGCTTCTTAGCAGCTACGCCTGCTGCCAAAGGAGGCCAAGAGAGGGTCATGTGAAAATTATACGGAAAAGCCAAGAGGGAGAGAAGGGGACTGACAGCCAGATGAACCCCCCCCCACCCAGTCACTGGCTGGCAGGTAAAGGTTTTGAGACCCCTCTTTGCTCTTGTTCCTGCCCCCCCCCAATCATTTATTGCAGGTCTGGGGAACATTTGGATCTCCATATGTTGCTGAATTTTAACTATGGAGAGGGATGATAGGAGCTGTAGTTCAGCAACAGTTTAATAATTGGTGCACAAGTTTGATTTCCCCACTTTTCCCTCCCTGTCCTTTTCCCCCTGTGTGTCATGGTTGTTTAAAAAAAAAGATTGTAAGCCTGTGGACAGAGACTGTTTGGATGGTGTGTAAGACCCTCTGGGAGCCTTTTTGGCTGAAGAGCAGGGTGCAAAAAGTCTAAATCAGCCTTTCTCAACCTTGGATCCCCAGATGCTTTTGGACTACAGCTCCCATCATTCCTGATCACTGGTCCTGGTAGCTATGGATGATGGGAGTTGTAGTCCAACAGCACGTGGGGACCCAAAGTTGAGAAAGGCTGGTCTAAATAAATAATAAACACACGATCCAGAGGGCCTCATGTTTCCAGTTAGGCAGGAAACATAAAGAGCCCTGCTGAATCAGGCCAAAGGCCTATCTTGTTCAACATCCTGTTGCCACAGTGGCCACCCAGATGCCCCAATGGGAAGCTCAGAATCAGGACCTGTTTGCAACGTTGCTCTCCCCATTAGCAATCCCAAGAAACTGGTATCCAGAAGCAGTGTTCAAAATTAGCCAGGTGCATTTTGCACCTGGCTATCAGCCACTTGCGGCCAAGGGAAGATGCCCAGGAGCCAGGATGATGACACCTGTCGTCTCCACCATCTGGAGGTGCATGCCTGGGAATCCTTGGCTCTTGACTATTTTCACACACTAGCAAAACATCCTGTAGAATTCTATCCGGTATATTTTAGCTGCACAATCAGAATGAATTTCAGGGACCAAACAGTTGTATTGAAAAACAATTTTAGAGCTGTCTGCCCCCAAAATGGCAGCTAGGTATTCTGTTTTGACAACTAACTCTGGCTTAAGGAGCCATTTGGCATGTAGCTTATATATCTGAGCTTCTAGCATTGTCCAGAAACATACAGTGCTGACCAGAGGATAGAGGCAGAACATAGTCATTGTGGCTAGCAGTCACTGAGAGCCTTTTCAATGAACTTGTCTAATCCTCTTTGAAAAAGCCATCCCAACTGGTGGCCCTCACTGCCTCTTATAGGAATGGATTCCATTGTTTTGAACGGACGCTTTGCAGAAATGCTATAACTTTTGTCTGTCCTAAGCCTTCCCTTCCATTACAGTATTTATTAATGCAGTAGTAAATTGCAAAACAAACTGAGCCCAGCAGCAGGTTAGCAAATGACAGCAAGCCAGATGGCTCCCAAAAGCCCACAAGACAGGGCATGAAAGCAACAGGTGTCTCCCCATTATTTATCCTAAGCACCCTGAAAGATAGACTCCTCTGTAAACGGAGGCTCCATGAAGCTAAGCTGTTCAAATAAGCTCCTGTTGCTAAGCTTCCCACCTTCCACAAACTAGCTGAACTGCATCTTAATAGATATTTTAAAAAATCAGCATTCTGAAATTCCGCAATGTAGGATCTGTAATGGTTGTTTTTTGTATATATGTATTATGTACATAGAAACATATGACAGGACACAAGCGTATCAGATGACACTTAAAACAAAACAAACTGAAAACACCCACTGATTACTGTACAATTCAAGCCATCTACTGTAAACACCCACACTAATATTTTCAGGTATTGCATTACTCGTTTTCCTTCCTCTTTCCGCAGGAACACTGTCAATCAAAAGCACGGTACTCAGATACGGTAAATCCCAGTGCAGATCAGATCAGGCATATTAAACAAAAAGGAAGTGATGGCTACCTTTGGCAGATGAAGCAACAGCAGATGACGAGTTCCATAAGTGAACATGACTGGAGGAGGAGTACAATTGTGGCCGTATATTTGTATGGACCATACTAGGGGCTGTGTCCCGACTCGCTCCACTCACCAACCCCCAATCTTCACTCCCTAGAGTGTCCCCTTCTCACCCCATGCAACCACTAAGCTTTCTTTTCTTGACCTCTTGGATTGTTTTTCATGCAATTCCCGGTTTGTAATACGGCTCTGTAAATCCTCCAGCGGGGGCTGCGTGACGACAGCCTTACATTTTTATGTATAGAGGAAGAAAGTCGAACCCTTCCCCAGCAAAAATCAGCAACGGCTCATTCACACACGCTCACACAGAGACAGTATCATGGTGCGTCAACCAGTAAGTTGGCCTTCTGTGGGCTTCCTTCTAAAAGTAAGGCGCAAGGTTACCAGGCGCGAAAGCATGCTCCTCCAGCCGTCCCATTTAGTGCGAAGAATGTTTTGATTGCACGCACACCCACACGCCCTCCGACGAGCCCCCTGCGAGTGATATCACATGTTTTGCAAAACATTCCGACTTCTTTCCAAGACTTGGCAGGCATCCTCAGAGCACCAGCTGTTTACCTCTTCTGCCAGGCTCAAACTCTTTTTAACCTTCTCCACAGAGACTGCTCCCCATGCCTAGTTTATATATTGAAAGGGAGCAGATGGATGGCCTCATAGTTCAATGGAAGCAGCATAAGTTGTACATTCAGAAGGTGCCAGGTTTGATCCCTGGCATCTACAAGTAGAGGTGATAAAAGTGGTATTGTTTGGGAGAGACTAAGCCCCCAAGCATCTTGCAGAATCACAGAACTGTAGAGTTGGAAGAGGTCCTAAGGGTAATCCAATCCCTTGTACGTAAGTTCCAAGAAGCATGGGTATAGTTCAATAAACCGTGCGTACCTTTTCGTGCACTCAAATCTGTTTCCATACTGTGGGAGGTGGGAAGAAGGGTTGTGGCTCATTGTGGCTTTGGGCAAGCTGCTGGCTTTCAGTCTCAATTTACCCCATCTGTAAAATGGGGCAAGTGGACTTCAGCAACCACACAAAAGCTTTTCAAGTGCTTTGCGAAAGAGAAGTATAAACTACAAGACCAATTTGAAGCAGTCCTTGACAACCTGGTACCCTCCAGATGTTTTGGACGAAGCCTCCTGTAGCCACAGCTCAGTGACAGAGTGTCAGCTCTGCATGCCAAAGTTTACAGGCTCAATCCAGAAATGCATCTCCAGGCAGTGTTGGGAATACAGAGTTAGATGGACCCAATGGCTTGCCTCTCTATAATGCACTTTACTATGCTTCTAGATTAAGCTAACAGTTACCCAATAGGACCATTGAAAAAATAAAATAAACAATTTTGGCAACCAAGACTCACACCATTCACTCAACCAAGGAGTAACCAATGTATTAAATCAAAGAGCTTTCCTGGGCGCGCAAGCCGTACCCTCTGCTGTACACCTGCAACCCCATGCGCCGCCGCATTAATAGCTGCACCGTCAGCATGAACGGTTCACAGATGTCACTGTGGATTTCAACAAAGCACATTGAGCAACTCTGGAGGCCTAGAACAGCTGGTGCAAACCGGCTCTGCAGAATAATTAATTATTCTTTGCGGCAACCCATTCTGCAGGCACTGGGGGCGGAGCTGTTCCTTTCTCCACATTCTTGCCCCCAAAACCAGGAAAGCTACTGAAAAGCAGCCTGCTGTGGATCCAAGGGAAATATTTTGCATCATTCCAAGGAAGAGCCAAACATCTCAGATGTGCAGAGGAACGAAGGACTTCAGAAAAGCAAAAAAGGGGGCGTGTCAAAAAGAGGGTTTTTGCAGCAGGTACGAGGAGACATCCATCACAAGCTGACATCTCGTGTCACTGACAATCACTGTAAGCAATACTGAGCTACATGGAGCAATGGCCTAATCAGTATAAGGCAGCTTCCTTTGTTCATATATTTTAATAAAATATTTAATAAAATAAAATAATAAAATAAAATTATTTATTATTATATTATTATTAATATTATTATTATTATTATTATTATTATTATTATTATTATTATTAAGGGAACAGCTGTAGCTCAGTGGTAGAGCATCTGCTTTGCACACAAAACCCCCCAGGTTCCATTCCTAGGTATGGCTGGGAATTGTCTCCTGCCTGAAACCCTGGAAAGCTGATGCCAACCAGTAGGCATCTAGGCTGAGCTAGATGGACCAATGGTCCAGCTTGCTGTAAGGCAGCTTTCTATGTTCCCATTCGTCCCAGGTGTTGTTGGAGGGGATGGATGCCTTTACTACCAGGGTGGGCAGCCTGTGGGCCTCAGCCTCCTTTCAGAAGCTATCCACAAGCGATCAGTTCTGACCTCTTGGTTTTGAGATCATCAAGGAAACCCAGCCTTATGAGGGATGGTTGAGGGAGTTGGGTATGTTTAGCCTGGGAAAGAGGAGGCAGAGATAAGATATGATAGCCATCTTAAAATATCTAAAGGGCTGTCAAATGGAGGATGGAGCAAGCTTGTTTTGTCCTGCTCCAGAGGGTAGGACCGGAACCAATGGATTCAAGTTACAAGAAAGGAGATTGCGACTAAACATCAGGAAGAGCTTTCTGACAGCAAGAGCTGTTTGACAGTGGAACAGTCTCCTAGGAGATGCGGTGGATTCTCCTTCATTGGAGACTTTTGAGAAGAGGTTGGACGGACATCTGTCATGGATGCACTAGTGGAGATTCCAACATTGCAGGGAGATAGGACTAGATGACCCTCACTGTGCCTTCCAGCTCTACAATTCTTTGATTCTATGATCTCCTGAGCATGGGATGGGAGAAAGAAAAAGGAAGTGGGGTGAGCCAGAAATAAAGAAAAGGGGGTGACCTAGAGAGAGGAGGGAGCAAAATTAAGGACGGCAGGACAGGGGGTGACCCAAGGAAATGAAAAAGGGGGCCACTGATTCTGGCCCCGTCCATCACTCATGAAGAAATGTGGCTCTCAAGAAGATAAAAGAGGCTGCTGACCCGAACCCCCCCCCATTTTAAACATTCAATAAAACAATAAAGAGTAAAATAAAACAAACTCTTTGCCACTCAGTTTGATTAATGTTTAAGTTGGACCAAGGGAGGCCCAGATAGGTCTCCCTCTTGCCCCACAAGCTCAACTTGAGGGGGCGGGGAACCTGACTTTTCCCCTGCTGCTTTGTTTGCTGCCAGATATATATTAAAGCAAAGGGAAACTGCTAACACCAGCTCCCTCCAGCACTATAATGCAGGCAACGCCAGGAATTTAGCAAAGACAATGGCCTGCTCACGAGTAGTCCAACTGAAATTAGCGAGCTTAAGTTCACCCATGTGGGACTAACATGGGAGGCAAGCCGTTCATTTCAGTGGGCCACCCCTGAGCAGAACCTAGCGGGACACAAGCCAGTGCTTTTTGCGCAAATAATGCACAAGCAGCTCATGGAACTTGTTGCAAATGGCTGCTGGCTTTTGACAGCATTTTGAGAGGGGAGAGGTCCCATAACAATCAGCAGTCAGGCTAACTGAATGGATCACCCTGGCTCAGAGGCAGTCTACCTTTAAATGCTAGGCACCAAGGACAAATGGCAGGGAAGAAGCATTTGCATCAGAAGGACCACTGCTGGGCAAGAGGGTGGTGGGCTGGAGAAAAGAGGAAGCCTGACTTAGCCCAAGGGTCAGGTACAAGTGATGGCTGGTGTGTGTGTGTGTGTGTGTGTGTGTGTGTGTGTGTGAAGATTGGCGGAACAACAATACCCTCTATCCACCACTAATAGACTTTAAGGCAATGTCAGAAATTAGCCAGGTGCATTTTGTGACAGGTGTGGATCCAATTGCAACCACACGGAGATCTCTGGGTGCCAGGTTGGCAACTGACATCTCCATCTGACTGTCCCCTCCAGCTTTCGTAATCAGAACAGCTTATTTATTGAATGTATATACCACCTTTTCCTCTAAGGAGTACATGGTTCACACCGCTTCCTCAGTTAATCCTTACAACGACCCTGTGAGGTAGGTTAAGGGGCTGTGACCGGCCCAAGGTCACCCAGTGAGCTTCATGACCGAGTGGGGATTTGAACCCTGATCTCCCAGGTCCTAGTCTGACACTCTAACCACTACACCACACTGGTTTCCTAGAGTCCTTTTGCTATGGGGCAGCTATATAAATAAGTAGATATATATGGGGAAAGCAAAATGTCACTTAGAGAAGGATCTGAAATGTTTTCCTTGAAGTCTGAATTTGTTTTATTCTGGATTGTTTGATTTGATGTTTTCGTGTGTTGTCAACTGCTTTGAGATTTTTTTTTCTTTAAAATATAAAGTGGTATAGAAATGAATAATAAGTCTCATTGTAAAAAATTATAATAATATGGTGCCTAGACATTCTATTGTGGCACTTGTAACCTACGTATAAGGTGCCATTTGGTGATTATCTAATATATCTGAGTTCCTAACACTGCTTTAAGGAACTTTGCCCAAGGATCTTCTCTGCTTAAGTGAAGGAGAAACCATTTAGCTTGGAACAGCAATTATTGACTATACTGCAGAGCTAGAAAATCCCATGTGCCTGGTTGCCTAGACATCTTAAAATAATGTTGGCACCTAGAGAACTTTTTTTTTTATTCCCTCAGCAGATTCCCATGGCTAAGGAAAGGAAGGAATCAACTTCAGGGAAGGGGCACACCTTCCAGCATTTATTTAGAACAGGCATAGGCAAACGTGACCCTCCAGATGTTTTTGGGACTACAACTCCCATCATCCCTAGCTAACAGGACCAGTGGTCAGGGATGATGGGAGTTGTAGTCCCAAAACATCTGGAGGGTCGAGTTTGCCTATGCCTGATTTAGAACATTACGAGACTGCCTTTCAACATGAAAGCATTATTATGATGGTCTGATATTTTTAAAACACTGCATGAAGTCCACACAAAATAACTGAACAAACACAAAAGAGATACAGATAGAGGGGGTTTGCAATTGCTTTGATGGAACGGAACAGTCTTCACCCATAAATGTGATGAAGGAAAGATGCAGACCTCTGAGAGGAGGAGCCACCACAACAAAAGGCCCTGCACTGAGGCAATTACGACCAAGCCTACCCCAAAGGACAAAAACCAGGGTGACATTCATGCTATACACTTAAAGCACTATGTCACCACTTTAAACAGTCATGGCTTCCCCACAAAGAATTGATGGGAGCTGTAGTTTGTTCAGTGTGCTGGGAGTACCTTAGGAGACCCCTGCCTGCTCTCAGAGCACAGATTTGTTTAATCCTCTTTTATAGCCATCCAAGCCGGTGGCCATCATTGGCTTGTCCTGCAGGAGCGAGTTCCATAGTTTAACTATCTGCATGAACAAAGACTTTCTCTCACCTGTCCTGAATCGTTCAACATTCAGCTTCATGGGATGTCCACGGATCCCAGGGTTATGAGAGAGGGAGAAAACCTTTCCCTCTATCCACCTTCTCCAGACCATATAACATTTTAGACACCTGTCACCTCTTGCCTTACCTTTTCTCTAGACTAAAAAGCCCCAAATGCTGCAACCTTTCCTCTCGTAAGGGAGTTTCTCCACCCCCTAGATCATTCTGGTTGCCCTTTTTCGAACCTTTCAAACTCTGCAGCATCCTTGCTGAGGTGGAGCGATTCACTTCCAAAACAGATCTTGGCAACTCACGCCAGCCAGTGAGCCAAGCTGCATATTCGGGAGCTAGTGCTTAATTTGGGGGGGGGGGCAGGGTCCAGACCCTATACAACTCCCTCAAATGCTGGCTTTGAAGATACATACTGAATACACACAGATCTATAAATATATGCAGGCAGAATTCTGCAAAATAGCAAATGGGGAGGGGACCTAATTGTTTTAACAACCACACCCTATTAAGGGTTTCCACATGCAGGTCCAAATCTCAAGACCACACACCAGGGAGAAAGTGCTGCTATACTGGCATTCTGCCTTGCAGGGACAGCTTTATATAAAGGTAGGCAGGAAGCCCTTAAGCTAATTAAGTCCCTTTCATCCTGGATTCCATCATCTTGCGGTGGAGAGAATCTAAGCCCTAAGTAATTATTTATACAGATTTGGAAAGGAGGGAGAGAGTGGGAAAATAAAAGCTTGCAAAGGAATGCAGATACAGTACTGAGAAAACTGCCTCCTGTATTTCAAAAGTGTGATCCTAAGCACACTTCCCAGGAAGTAAGGTCTATCAAAGAATCACAGAACTGCACAGCTGGAACGGACCTGAGGCTCCTTGCAATGCAGGAATCTCAACTCAATGGACCCTCCTTGGATGCAATGGTACCTTGGATTAAACTAAAATAAAAGACTCTTTGTTCATCCCTCTGGGTCCCCTGAAACCAAATCCAAACCTCTGGGGGTTGCATCCAATGTCTGTCCTACACTTAGTAGACGCACTGAAATTAAAGAACATGGCTAGCATAAGTCCATCAATTCAGTGGGTCTACTCTGAGTAATAGTATATTTTATTACATTTATATCCCACCTCAAGGGTAAGTACATAGTTCTCCTTCATATTTTATCCTCACGACAATCCTGTGAGGTAGGCTAGGCTGAGAGGCAGTGACTGGCAGAAGGTTACACCTAAGGCCAAGCGGGGATTTGAACCCTGGTCTCCCCCCAGGTCTTAGTCTATATCACTCTCCAGGGTTTCTCAAACTTGGGTTTCCAAGTTGTTGGGCTACAACTCCCATCATCCATAGCTAACAATGGCAAGGGAGGATGAAGTTTGAGAAACTAAACACTATGCCGAACTGGCTCCACATTTCATAAAGCATCACACACAGTATATGAAAGAATAACATGACTAAGGAATCATTTAGCTGTGATTCCTGAATTGCAAGGGGTTGGACTAGATGATCCTTGAGGTCCTGTACAAATCTACGATTCTATGAATTTCAGAAGGCCATGTTCGTTGACGTCACAGCTTTGACTGCATGGTATGGATGTGACTGTGTACACCTGGTCAGGTGGGAGGAGAGTAAAAAGCGAAGTCAGAGGGAGATGAAACACTGGAAGTTACTGAGAGTGCTAATTACGGTATGTACTGAAAGCTGGCAATTCACAAAACAGTTTCTGATGACACAGACAGATAACCTGTCATTAGAAAGCCAGTCAACGCATACAATGAAGGGAAATAATCCTCCGTCTTGGTGCAGTCTGCAAGTAACAGCACTGAAACTCTTGAGGTACTGATGCAATAACAAAGAAAGTTACCATTTTAAGAAAACAGTCATTGCACACAGGAGGAGAAAACAAGCATTTACACACACACACACACACACAGAGAGAGAGAGAGAGAGAGAGAGAGAGAGAGAGAGAGAAAGAGAGTGTTCAGGGATTACAAGTCAGTCTGCAATTCCCTCCCCATATACAGTGGTACCTCAGGTTACATATGCTTCAGGTTACATACTCCGCTAACCCAGAAAAATTACCTCGGGTTAAGAACTTTGCTTCTGGATGAGAACAGAAATCGTGCTCCGGCGGCACAGCAGCAGCGGGAGGCCCCATTTCCTAAAGTGGTGCTTCAGGTTAAGAACGGACCTCTGGAACGAATTAAGTACTTAACCCGAGGTACCACTGTAGAGGGCACATTTTCTAAAAACACAACACAGATCCATCCCCAAATGATATTGAGGCTGGCATGGAATCCTATGTGCATCTATATGGGAGAAAGCACTAATGACCCCAGAGTAGACTTCCTTCTGTGTAGACACAGGAAAGTTCCCTTATTCAGAGTCAGACAATTGCCCCATCTAACGCAGTACAGTACTGCCTACACTGACAGGCAGCCACTCTCCAGTGTTTAAGGCAGGGTATCTCTGAGCCCTACCTATAGATGCTGGGGATCAAACCAGGGACCTTCTGAGCTACATCCCTTCCTCAAAAACATGCATGGGAATGTGCTCTGCTTACTTAGAAGTCGGTTCTATTTTTAAAAGCTGAGTTTACTTCCCATGTAAGAAGAGACCTAGATCTGAGATCCAGGGTTCTCCTCTGTCACCATGGATCAAAACACCACACACACAGCGCGCTGTACAAAAAAGATACCCAGACAGCACTCTTGCTTACAAAACACAAAACTGCCTCAGTTCTACTCTGGCCTGGTATGATGCAACACTTGGACAGATATATCCGTATAACATCCCTCTTTGCCCAAGAACCAGCGCAGAGCAGACAAGGCAGCGTGAGACTTGCAGGCAGGAAGCAACAATTTATAATGCAGTATTTGCCTAAAGCATGACAAATGAAAAGGGGGAGCCGAAAGCCAATAAGCTAGCTAGCTGGGTTGGGTGTTTTTTTAGTAGTGATGGAGGGGAGAGCAGGATTTCCCTACACTTTGCTAACCACAAATAAGCAGATGCATGAAGCAGACTTTGGAGGGAGGGAGGGAGGGAGGGATCACACACAATTTAGTGTCTCTGCACTCCCAGATTAGTTGTCTATAAAAAGCAAGCCGGGGAAACCCACATCCTCAGAACATGGAAGTCCTTTTTGAATAGAACAAGGACTTAAAATAATAATAATAATAATAATAATAATAATAATAATAATAATAATAATAATAGAAATGCTTTTATTTTCACTTTCAGGACAATTAAAAAAGAGGCTATGGTACAGTACTTCCAAACAAACAAACCGCAGACATATTCTAAAGTCTCCCCAGATTCCTGCCTAAGATCTGGTCATGCCTGTTCAGGTATACAGAGTAATACAACTGTCCCATCTAGCTCTGAATTGTCTGCACTGACTGGCAGCAGCTCTCCAGGGCTTCAGGCACAAATTCTCTTCCAGTCCTACCCCCACTGGGGATTGAACCAGGAAGCTTCTGCATGCAAAGCAGACACCCCACCAGTGAGCTGTGGCTGCAGGTGCAGGTGTAGCCCAAACCACTTTAGACCATTGCTCTTGTAATGTACACTTTTCATCTGTAAAGCACTTGAAAAGCTCTACTGTTCACTGAGATATGTTAGTCCCACGGGGTGGTGGTGGCTGAGAGAGCCAGCAGCTTGCTCAAAGCCACACAATGAGTTCATGGCTGAGCACAGGTCTGATCTTGCTCTGCTGGGAAAGTAAAGGACCAAAAATTAAAAGGGCCTTGCTGGATCAGAGATCCATCTAGCCCAGTGTCCAATCACAACCTTCTGGAAAGCTCACAAAAGGACAGACTCCTGCATTTATACATGGATGCTCATGACAAACAGCAATGAAATGGCACACCCTGCATAATTACTTCCAACCTTCTGAAAAGCCATTTAAGGCACTGGCCATGAGGGAATAAGTAAACTGGCCTACCTCACAGGGCTGTAAGTGAATTATTTTTTTTATTACATTTGCAGCCTGTCTTTCCTTCAAGGAGCTCAACACAGTGCCGATTCTCATTGACACATGTGCATATTTTACCCTTACAATAATCCTGAGAGGTAGATCAAGCTGATGGGAGGGCAAACTGGCTCAAGGACACCTGGTGAGGTTCATGGTCCAATTGGGGGATTTGAACCCAGATCTCCCTGCTTCCAGTCTGACACTCAAACCCAAGAAAGGGGAACCTTCAGGCTTCCAGATGACCCCTGACTACTGGCCATGCTGGATGATGGGAACCCAAATGCACCTGGAGGGCTGCAGGCTCCTGCACCCCTGGCCTAACCACTATGCCACATGTGTACAAACAGAACTGACATTCTAAAGCACTATATGAATGCCGCAAGCTATCACCAGCAAGGGGTTATGAAGTGTGGGGGGAGCACGTGTGTATGTTTATGTTTCCTTATAAATAAACAAGGCCTACTAGGTTGGATGGAAGGTTCATTTATCCAAGCATTTTGCTTCCAATAGAATGTGCACTGCTGGGCACTCCTTAGCAGGCATTCTCAGGACCTCAGAGGTAGGCTGCGCCTGTATATGGATGTACCATTTTGAAGTCACGGAAGAGAAAAACAAAGAAGAGGGAAGGTAGGAAGAAAGAAGAGGAGAATGTGGAAAGGGGTGAATGGAGGAAAACATAAGCCTTGCTGGATTAGGCCAGTGGCCCATCTAGTCCATCATCCTATTTTCACAGTGGTCAATAAGGTGCCCATTATGGGAAGCCTGCAAGCAGGAACACAAGAGCCCTCTACCCTTCTGTGGTTTCTGGCAAGCGATATTCAGAAGCATTAGCTTTTTACTGCCTCTGACCGTGGAAGCACAGCATAACCATCATGGGCAGTAGCCATCAACAGCGTTGAAAAAGGAGGATGAGGATAATGACATAAAAGACAGCAGGGTAATATATAAAGAGAGACAGAAGAGAGACAACAAATAAATGTAACAAATAAGAGAGACAACAAATAAATGTAAATTCAGAGAGGAAGAGGGAGGGTAGTGGTCAAAAGGGAGGGTAGGAAATCAAAAAAGAAGAGATGAATGGAGAGAAGGGGTGCATGTGAGAGAAAAATACAAAGAGGTAATAATTTATTTATTATTTATATCATAAAAATTATAACACCGCCTGATCGTAAAAAAACAAATAAATTCAAAGCGGTTTACCAAAGATTGATGAATGGAGGAAGAAGGGGATGGATGGGATGGGGGAGATTAATGAATAAAGTGTGGGAGGGGGAATAATGAATGAGGATGGGGGCGAAGGATGAATGGGGAGAGAAAACGCTTTAAGGATGAGCCCAGAAGGATGAATGAAATGAGGGAGAAGGACTCACCCTCCAGCGAAGAGGTGCAGCAGCGTGCTCTTCTCCTGCGTGGGTCCGGCCATGCCTGCCTAACTGCCTGCCTGCCGGCCCGGCCCCGTCCGGTCACCACAATCCCCGCAGTTCCTACTGCTGCTTCCAATGCCGAGGACGGCCAGGCAGAACTGGGCCTGCGCCAACACAGCCAGCCAGGTCACGCGACGCCGGCAGCCAGCTCCACGTGCATAACGAGCCAACCGCGAGGCAGCCTGGCCGGCTGCGAGATTAAAACTAAAAAAAAAAAAGTAGGCGTGGCGCCGGCTCTGACGTCGTCCCGTTCCGGAGGCGGCGATAGGCTCCCCGCGACGCAGGCAAGGGGGCGCGGCGGCCGGCGCAATAGAGTTCAGCCCACGATGACTTAAGAAAGGGAGGTGGGGCCAGCGCACAGTTTGCTTCAATGTTAATTTTATGAATGGAGCGCGAAGGGAGGGGGCGCAGGGGATTGGCGCATTCTGAGAGGGGTGGGTGGGGCGATGGCGGGGTTTGTAAGAGGTTTGAAGGTTGTGGTCCTAGGCGCGTTTACTTGCGAGTAAGAAGCACCCTCTATCTCTCATGGTTTAGCACAGGATCTGTCTGCGATTCTGCAGAGTCCGATGCCGTAAAACAAAACAAAGGGTTGTATCCAACTAAGTTTTATTCAAATACAGGCCCACTGAGTGATACCCAATTGCCAATGGCTAGTTCGATTTAGAGTAGACCCACTGAAGTTGATGGTCATAACTCACTTCTCTTCAATGGATGTACTCTAAGCAGGACTTGGCGGGGCATTACCGATTTTTTAGAATATTATTTATTTTCCACCCTTCTCCAAAGGCAGTAGGCACCTCACAACATAAATTAAAAACTGATACAGTGGTACCTCAGGTTAAGTACTTAATTCATTCTGGAGGTCCGTACTTAATCTGAATCTGTTCTTAACCTGAAGCACCACTTTAGCTAATGGGGCCTTCTGCTGCTGCCGTGCCGCCGGAGCGCGATTTCTGTTCTCATCCTGAAGCAAAGTTCTTAACCTGAAGCACTATTTCTGTAACCTGAAGCGTATGTAACCTGAAGCGTATGTAACCCGAGGGACCACTATACAGCTAAAAAGCACAACAATCAGTTATAATCATATTTATGAATCACATTAATAAGTTACCATATTGAAAAACGGCACTGAATCAAAACAATGTAATTTAAGAGCACAAGAGGAGAAGAAAATATCCAACACTAAGGCACTCACTCCCACAAGATGCAGTGCTGGCTACCAACCAGGATGGCTTTGAGGACCAGACAAAAAGAGGCAGTGATGAATTTGAATGTACATCTAGGGAGGGTTAAGAACATTACAGTTGTTTTATCTCATTTTATTGTTGTTTGTTAGCCACTTTGAGTCTCTTAGGAGAAATGGGTGGGATAGAATTCTGCAAAACCAACAGCAACAACAACAATTGGGGCAGAGATTGCTTTGGATGCTATTCTGGGCCTCCTCCAAGCCTGTGGTGGAGCCAGTCACTTTGTCCAGTTCATGGCCCTAGCCAAGTCTGTTAAGCATCTCTCTGCATGACTAAAGAGTTAGTCTATAGTACAGGTGCGTTGCCATAGAAATGCCCCCCTCCCCAGACTGGGGGCGAGGATTGGTGGGTTTAGGAGAGCAATAGCCCAGGGGTCAGTTTTATCTTGGCTCATAGTCAACTGGAGAGAGTTTTACTTGGGGGAAATGCCATAGCTCAGCAGTAGAGCACCTCTTTCACATGCAGAAGCTCCCAGTTTCAGTCTCTGGCATCTCCAGGTAAGGCTTGGAAAAGATCCTGCCTATAAGCAGAGAGCTGCTGCCAGCCAGTGTTGACAAGACTGAGCCAAGACTTGGGATATGGTAGCTTCCTATGTTTCTGTGATACCCCCCCCAAAAAAAAAAATCTAATGGGAGAGCAAGGGTCTGCTGGAGTGTTAATGCTCTGGCTGGAAGAGTTTCCCCACCCCTGTACTGAACAAAGCCCTACTTTTTTAAATTGTTGCTGCTGTCTGGGAAACTCTCCTTCAAAACCTCCCTCTGTGTATTTCCAGAAAGCGACAAGCGCATGGACTCTGATTCCAGAGGGCAGCCTTCTGAAGCTGGATCTGTTTTGTGAAAAGCTGAGCAACAATACCCCCCTCCTTGCACCCTTCTCATAGGAGCCTTGCAGAAGAGGCAGCTGGGATAATTTTGGAAGGGGTTACATTTGAAAAGTGAGAGGCTGAGGGAGAAAGAAGGCTGTGGTCTGAGGGATTAGATGCCTTAGATGCTTTGCATGCAGAAGGTCCTAGGTTCAATCCCCAGTGGACTGTCCAGGGAGGGCTTGAGACCCTGGAGAGCTGCTGCCGGCCAGTGTAGACAATACTGAGCTAGATGGGCCGGCACTGACTGGCAGCAGCTCTGCAGGATTTCAGGCTGCGGTTTCTTCCCAAACCTATCTGGAGATGCAATTGGGGATTGAACCTGAGACCTTCTGCATGCAAAGCAGATGCTCTACAAGTGAGCTGTGTTCTTCCCATAATTCCTTGGCATCTCTGGGGGGGAGAGAGAGAGAGAGAGAGAGAGAGAGAGAGACCCCTTTCTGAAACCCTGGAGAGCTGCAGCTGGTCAGGGTAGTAGATAGTATTGACCTAGATAGACCAATGGCCTGACTCTGTTATAAGGCAGCTTCCTATGTTCCTATTCGACAGTGGTATGGGGGGAAATCAATAGAAATAATTGATTAAAAGAAGAATGAGATGCTTTTTCAAGCCTAGGGGAGGCAATGAGAACTGTCTGAATCTAACCCCACCCCATAACACCCATCATTATATACACAGCCTTCTTCTTCTGCCTGCGGGGGGGGGGGGATGACCCCTGCACGCCGCGTGACTTTCCTTCCTGGTTTGCTTTGTTTTATTTCATTTTCCGCATCCCTCCAGCCTTCCGCTCAACTTTACCCTCAAAGCAGCAGATGGAAAGAGACAGGTCATAGACAAACAAGACCTGCAACCTTTTGCAATCCAAAGAAAAAGCTGTGAGGCGATGCACTAGGAAATTGGTCGATAAGAAAACAGCAGCAGCCAGAAGCCTGCTTATAAAAAAAAAACAATAGGCATCTCTCAGAACTGGGACGAGGCTGCATTATAGATCCATCCAGCTGTTGTCAATGGCCAAGCAGTAGCAGCTCTCCAAGAAAAAGCACGTGTCTGGCATGCAGAGGGTCCCTGATTCAGTCCCTGATGGCATCTCCAGGTAGGGCTGAGAAAGACACCCTGTCTCTGAAACCTTGGAGAGTTACTGCCAGTCAGTGTAGGGAATACTGAGTGAGATGGGTCAGTGGTCTGAGTTGGTAGAAAGCAGTTTGCTGTATATATCGCTTAAAATAATAGCTTCTGTTAATTATTCCATGTGTGTTTGTGTGTAAACCGGTTGCTTCATGCAATTTCAGTATTGACCTTTTGCTCCTGGGAAGTTCATCAGAGTTTACACTTGATAAGACATTCCCCGTCTTGTTTGCAGACATAGTGGCCCAACAACCATGTGATTTATATGAGTTTTGAGGGCCCAGCAGCAGGTAAACAATCCTCTGTCCTGGTGATTAACCTTTACCTTTCTCCCTGTTGCAACATCTTTTCTTTATTAAATTTGTATACCACTGCCCTTCATCCAGAGATCACAGAACAGTTCACAACACAAAAATACAAAATGAGAACACAAAATGCACAAAACACAAAGACAAGTCAATAACCCTGTTCCAACAAGTACATTTCCCCCAAACCTTGAGTTTAAAACTATTACAATACCAGGCCTTCGCACTCTACCCGCAAGGCAATGCATGCCCAACATTTTTTGCATTCCAAATTTGCAAATTTAGAAATTTCCCTGGACAGTGAGTTCTTGTTGTGTCTAGGGCAAGTAAGAGGTGTGGGACCTGGTTCGTTTAGGTCAGGGCCAGGGCACCTGTGACCCTCCAGGCATCACTTGACCACAACTGCCATCATCCCTGACCATTGGGCATGCTGGCTAGAGCTGACGGGTGTCCAACAAAAGGTTCTATTTTCCCTGATCTAGAAATACCGCTCACATGCTATGATGTCATTTTGCTCGCTAAGCTTTACACACCCACGTAAGAAGCAGCCCAATGAAGTGAAATGGGGGAACTCAATGACATTACAGCCTGTAATACCTGTTTAACTGTATAAATTAAAACTGTCTCCTTGATCCTTGCCCATCCTGGCTAATAAAAGCAAGCCGGGAAGGGCTGGGCGATGGGCTCTGCGGGGTGGTGAATGCTTCCCTCTGTGAGGGAACATTCCCAGATCCGCTGAAAGAGGCGGTCATTAAACCGCTTCTTAAAAAACCATCTTTAGACCCGGCCAGTATGGCCAACTATCGCCCAGTCTCAAATCTTCCATTCTTGGGCAAGGTGATTGAGCGCGTGGTTGCTGAACAACTCCAGGCACACCTGGAGGATGCAGACCATTTGGATCCCTTCCAATCAGGATTCAGGCCTCATCATGGGACTAAAATTGCCTTGGTCGCGCTGGTTGATGATCTCCAGCGAGCTAGGGACAAAGGTGAGAGTTGTTTCCTAGTTCCGCTGGATCTCTCAGCGGCGTTTAATACCATCGCTCCTTCCTCCTGTGGTTTCGCTCCTTCCTCCTGGGCCGTGTTCAGAAAGTGGTGGTGGGGGATGAGTGTTCAGACACCTGGGTCCTCACTTGTGGGGTGCCTCAGGGTTCTGTCCTCTCCCCCATGCTTTTTAACATCTATATGAAGCCGCTGGGATAGATAATCAGGGGGTTTGGACTGGGTCTCCATCAATATGCAGATGATACCCACTCTACCTCTCTTTCAAATCAGAACCAGTGAAGGTGGTGAAGGTCCTGTGTGAGTGCCTGGAGGCGGTTGGAGGATGGATGGCGGCTAATGGATTGAAGTTGAATCCTGACAAGACAGAAGTACTGTTTTGGGGGGACAGGGGGAGGGCAGGTGTGGAGGACTCCCTGGTCCTGAATGGGGTAACTGGTGCCCCTGAAGGACCAGGTGCGCAGCCTGGGAGTCATTTTGGACTCATAGCTGTCCATAGAGGTGCAGGTCAATTCTGTATCCAGGGCAGCTGTCTACCAACTCCACCTGGTATGCAGGCTGAGACCCTACCTGCCCGCGGACTGTCTCGCCAGAGTGGTGCATGCTCTGGTTATCTCCACTGAAAACAAAACTAAATAAATTTCTAGTCCTTATGACTGAAAAAGATTTATTGAAAGCAGATGAGTAGTGCCTGCTGAAATTTCAGAAGCCAGAGAGACTTAATTTGGAGAGGAAGGGGAGAACAATGGCATTATTAATAAACAAAACGTTTATATTAATCATTCCGAAAACAATTAAAATTGACGATGGGCTAAAAACCATATTACAACACATGCCATGTTAACAGTCACGGCTTCCCCCAGAGACTTCTGGGAACTGTAGTTTCAGGTGCTGAAAGTTGCTTAGAGACCCCCCTCACAGGGCTATAATTCCCAGCACCCTTAATGAAATAGAGTTTCCAGGATTCCTCAGGGGTAGAGTGGTACAAAGTGTTTCAAGAGTGCTTTCTATGTCTCCCTCTTTTCACCTACAGGCCTCCCACATCAGCTCAGGGGACGGGGACGTCCTATCAGGAGCAAATGCTAAGCCTTAAGCAACTGGCACGTCACATTGCCAAAGGATTATTTATAGCCGACGTGCAGCTCTGGGGACAGAACTGGTTTGCTCAGCCCGTAGGCCTGCCAAATAACCTTTTAACAAGTTGGAGAAGGGAAATTGGATCTGCTGCAGCTCAGTCTGAGAAGGTGACTTGGTGGAGGAGGCCAAGTGGGGGGCCTGTAAGATGCCCCAGGGAACATCATATTGATGGGCGGTCTTAGCATTCACAAAAGGCATGTAATGGAGAAAAGGGGATGTGGGGGGGGGGGAGAAGGGGAGGAACCCCAGGAGGATAATTCTGCATGTTTGTGCATTGTCAGGAATTGATTAGGAACACAGGAAGTGCCTTACACCGAGTCAAATAACTGATCCTCCTAGCTCAGCATTGTCAATACTGACTGGCAGCAGCTGTCCAGGATCTCAGACAGGAAGCCTTTTCCCTCTTTAGGATTGAACCTGGGAACTCCTGCACATTCTCTTAAGGCACAGGAATATAGGAGGGTGCTGCATATTGAGTCAGACCATTGACGCATCTAGCACATGACAGAGGTGGACTTTTGTAATCTTTCATAATATGACACCCTGTGCGAGGCCAATTATTTGGAACCCCCAAATGGATCTCCTTGACCCACTTTAAAGCCTGCTTCTGATTTGGTATTGCAGTCACGATGGTCTGAATGTGAGAATCTTCTTGACATGGTCTGGCGCACAGTAACCAGGCAACACTCATCCTACCGTGCAGGCAAGCAGCCAGCGGACCAAAGAAGAATGAGGACAAATGGATGATGACCCATCTCAGGCTGCTGGAGGGGAGGGGAAAATGGGAGCCAGGGGAGGCAGCAAGTGGCTCCAAGTGACCAAGAAACCAGATCGCCTCCAGCTGCATCTGCAGCCAGTGCACCCTGTTCAATACATTATATATAACGGAAACAGATTGCTGCCTTATACTGAGTCAGACCGTTGGCCCCTCTAGCTCAGTATTGTTTACACGGACTGGCAGGTGCCCTCCAGGCTTTCAAGCAGGGTACATTCCCAACCTTTCCAGGATGCCACTGCGGATCGAACCTGGCTTCTACCTGCAAAGCAGATGCTCTACCAATGAGCTACGACCCTTCCTGTAAAGAAGGGGGAAAGCCACGAGGTGCATTTAATCATTCCCCTTCAACTTTCAGAGGCTGCATTGCAGATAAGTGTGTGCATGTGTTGTGGGACTGAGCTTTGGACCTTCACATGCAAAGCAGACGCCCTGGCACTGACCTGCAGTTACAGGAGGTCTAGTCCAAAACACCCGGAGGACCATGGCCCTTCCAAAATGTATGCAAGGAACGATTCCACTTGACGAAGTTTGTGGAGTTTGGGGATCTAGAGAAAATGATCCAACAGCCAGGCTCATCATCATGTTATCGGTGTTGTTTTAATTTGTGTAAGCCACATTGAATTATAGCATTGTAGAATTAGAAGACACCCTCCTCAAGGGTCATCTTGTTCAACCCCCTGGAATCCTGACCCATTTGTGCCACAGAGAGCATTTATCTAGCCCTGGTCGGGGGAAAAGGAAGGATGTAAATCAGTAGAATAACATTATTATTATTATTATTATTATTATTATTATTATTATTATTTACCACTTACATGTCCAAATGGCTTCTAAGAGGTCACAGCTATAAAATCAATTACATAAACCATACATAATTAAAAAGCGCAATAAAATAGTTCCATGTCTTATCAGGACTAGCCGCCTCTAATATTCTCCAAGAATCTAACTAATCCCTTTTTAAAGATATCTGTGTTGGTGGCCATCTTGTGGCAGTGAGTTCCACATGTTAGCCACAACAGACCTGTGCAGGTGTGGGGGCAGCTGGGTACACTTGCCCGCCCGGGCATCTCAGAGAGCTAAGCTGACCACAGGGTGTGGGCTGCCAGGGACTGACTGGCTGCTTTATTGTTTGAGTATATAACTTTATTCTAACAAGACTTTATTCTATCCTGCCCCAGGCCTCAGACAAGCTCCGCACAGGCCTGACTGGTTATAACAGCTGCGGCACTCTTAAAAACCAAAGAATGGGGAAGATTCTCCCTTTGCATGAGCAGACCAGCTTCAGAGTGGGAACAGTTTATAGCAGCTGCCTGGAACGTACGTATGTTTGGAGAATGCAGGCTGGATTTATATGCGGCAAATGTGCATGCTTTGCTGTTCAGCGAAACAAGAGCGGCAGTCAGTCAGGAAGTAGAGGTTGAAAGGTTGGCAAAAAAAATTGCTCACACTTCAGCAGCCACCAGGGGGCAGCCAAAGCCTACAGTCTGCCGCCCGGATTTCACATCCTTAGAGACATAGTACAAGATCTACTGGTGCTGTCCACAACACAAACTTTTCAGGGCCAAAGAGGGGCTTGGTGGTCAAGGGTGGGGGGAGAGGAGGCAGGCCTTTGGAAAGTTCGGGCTGCTGGTCCCACCCTTGCATGCACACCCATCTGTGGGGCTGATGCGTATTTTCCCCTCAGCCACATGGTGTGATGTAGAGTTACTCCACGAGCCAGCGATATGGCACTCATTCAGGAATGTGCTGCTCTGGATGAAGTATTTTGCAAATGGGGAGCAAAAAAGGGAGGGGATCGGGGTGTGCATGTCAAGGGGCCGAGAGGGCTGGAGTACACCCTTCTGGGGCAGCAGGACTGTTGAGCTGGCCCAGATTGGGAGGAACGGTTTTCTGAAATCCATTTTAACAGCAATAAACTCTGGTATTTTGCAGATAGACTGTGGGGATATTCAGAGATCTGCAGCTATTATTCTCATTGCCTGCCCCACGGAGCAAAAAAATAATACCTAGCTCTGACTTTTCCACCTCCTGTATATGGTGCCCTGGACTAGCGTCAGCAATCAAAACGGTTTGGGCAGTTATTAGGATTAGCCTGCCTGCTTCTGGAAAAAAAGGGGGTGGAAAATGCACCACACACAGAAAAAAGGACATATATTTGCACAAAATTGGCATATGCTAATTTATATGCATAGGCTCAGATTTGGAAATACAGTGGTACCTCGGGTTACATACGCTTCAGGTTACAGATGCTTCAGGTTACAGACTCCGCTAACCAGAAATAGTACCTCGGGTTAAGAACTTTGCTTCAGGATGAGAACAGAAATCATCCTCCAGCAGCACGGCAGCAGCGGGAGGCCCCATCAGCTAAAGTGGTGCTTCAGGTTAAGAACAGTTTCAGGTTAAGAACAGACCTCTGGAACAAATTAAGTTCTTAACCCGAGGTACCACTGTAATTACTATCCAGTCTTCATTGAGCATTCATCCTGATTTGCTTGCAGGGTTGTCATAGATCTGGGGGTTAGCTGATGCAGAAATACATTGAAAAGTGTGGGGTGAATGAATGGGAATATGTATAAACACCTCACAAGTAAACCAGGGTGAATGCTCATAGTTGCATAACTACCGCACCCTGTAAAATATTCTGATTAACAATTGATAAAGACAAGGCATAGTCAAATGCCCACATCAGCTTTGTGCGAGGAAATCAGGATGAATGCTCAACAAACAGGGTGTCTGGGGCAGCAGCTAGGTAGCAAGTTGATGAAGGAAAGCCTCCGCCCCAGACCATTGGGAGCACAGAGTTGGCAATAATGGATGAGATGGAGAAGGGGATGAGGTTCAATGTAAGGCAGCATCACACATTGAGAGTTTGAGCCTGCTTATTCCAGAATTCTGGCTGATGCAGACAGGTGGTGGGTGATAGAGGTGACAGGGGAGGCTCCTTCCAGATAGAGTGTACCTCGGGTTACAGATGCTTCAGGTTAAAGACTCCGCTAACCCAGAAATAGTACCTCGGGTTAAGAACTTTACTTCAGGATGAGAACAGAAATCATATGCCGGCAGCGCAGCGGCATCAGGAAGCCCCATTAGCTAAAGTGATACCTCAGGTTAATAACAGTTTCAGGTTAAGAACACACCTCCGGAACAAATTAAGTTCTTAACCCGAGGTACCACTGTACAGCTTGGCCCCCTCCTTGACTGATTGTTCGAAGGCAGCCTATATTTACAAAACCTTGCATTCTGAAACAGTTTTCGCAGCCACAATGCAGGGCCAGCACCAGACATTAGTGTGTCCGCAACATACATGCCCAACAGCCAGGTGCCTTACAGCATTTCCCCTCTTTTTCTGCTGCCACAACAGCCCAGTTGTCTCTACACTAGCTGGCAGCAGCTGAAAGCCCAAGGTTTCAGGCATAGTTTAAAGGCCGGCCCCTGGATAGATTGAAGGGATAAAAGATGCTTTAAACTCAGGACTTTGAGGCTTAATGGGCAACTGTCAACCATCACTCCCCCCTGCTCTCAACGCAAAGTTATCCCACCACTTATGCTATGCAGGGAGTGTTTGGCTGTTGCCCAGGCAACCACTCAAACACACCTTGCCTCCTGGGCCTCATGAAGGCTTCACGCGACTGCTGGGACCAGGCCGGGGAGGCCCAAGCGCTGAGGAAACAGATTCCTGTCAGCTTGCCGCTAACACCCCGAGATGCCTGAGCAGGGGCCGTGGAAGGGGCTGTGGGCTGCGGGGAAGCAGGGTGGCATGTTTAACTCATGGCCTGCAAAAAAGGGAGAGTTGTGTTTGGGCCTTAGGCTTGGCGTGAGGCATCAGAGGGTTTGAAGTGCACAAAGGAGCCATGGGCCACCCTGCTACCATGCCACTGCCCCACCAGCCTCCGCTTGCCTGCCTTCTTATTTACAAGCAGTCTAGGGGGTGCCACAGCCTGTCAGCTTCCTCCTTCCTCAGTCTCAGTGTTGTGCCTTACAGAAGTCAGCTGGGAGGAGGAAGATGGAGATGAAAGCAGAACCAGCTACTGCCACCTACTGGTGATCTCCCTGCCTTTTGCCCTACCAGTCCCAATTGGCACCTGCCACCTCTAGGGTGTTTGGAGGAGACTCCAGGGTTGAGTTGCCCTCAGGTGCCTCTGATGTTAGGGACTGGCAAGACTCCAAGGGGGGGGGCAGAGGAGGCAAGGGGGCAGGAGGGTGATTCAGGGGAAGGGGGCCGTGATTTGTGGGATTCTGTGCCACCCATGAGAGAGGGGGAAGAGCAAGAGTCTGGGCAGTCAGAGGTGGGGGAAGAGGTTCAAGAAGGTGCAGAGGCGGAAGAGACAGTCCCAGAGAGAGAGACTGGCCCTCCTCCACTGTCTCCAAGGACAAAGAATGGCTTAAAGCGACAGGAGCAGCTGGAGATGCAGTTCAGGAGAAGGTGCCAGTTGCTTGTGAGCGCCATGTTGCAATAGGTGGCTCAAATGCGCCAGAGGAGGTTTGGCACACTGTTGCTCCAACATTTGGGACAGAGTGCAAGTCTGAAGGAGGAGATGCTCAGCTAGCTATTTAGCAGGAGTGGTGCAAGCGATTCTTGCACCTTAGGAGCCAATGCATCTGAGTGCTTTGCCAATAAAGAACTAAATTTTTGTTTCATGTGTTCTCCTTGTGGAGGCTGGGTGTGTTTGGGGATTCGCCAACAGAGGTGAGTGGCGATGGAGACAGCTGGAGTGTAAGAGGCAGAATGTGAGTGTCAGGCATCAGGAGGATGGGCTCCTTCTCTAACAGCCCACTGTGCCCCTCCCCAGTATACAACCTGCTGGACCCTTTCCTTGGACCTCACTCAGCACTTGTGGCATCATCGCCAGACAACTCAGAGACCTCTCTGTCTCTCCTTTCTGGTAACACTAGAGCATGTAGCATGCAATGAAGCTGAATGCTGGAAGATTCATGTCCGATAAAAGAAAGTCCTTCTTCGTGCAGCGCATTGTTAAACTATGGAACTCACTCCCACAGGAAGCAAGGACGCCCACCAACCTGGATGGCTTTAAATGAGAATGGGGCAGCTTCATGGGCTATCACTGGCTACTAGTCATGATGCTCTGCCTCCACAGCTGGAGGCAGTAATGCTTCTGAATGTGAGTTGCTGGAAACTGCAGGAGGGGAGTTTGCTCTTATGCTCAGGTCCTGCTTGCAGGTTTCCCATTGGGGCATCTGGTTGGCCACTACGAGAACAGGATGCTGGACAAGATGTGCCATTGACCTGATCCAGCAGGACTAGTCATATGTTCCTTAAGCCCAGACACCACTTGACACAGCCTGCTGGTCCCTCAATGGAGTCATCAGACGCCAGCTCCTCCCTCCCCTCATCTGAATTCAACCAGCTCCTCCAAAATGTCTCCACGGGGCTCGTGACCAGGGGCAGCGCATCCCATTTTGCCACCTGAGGCAAAATGGGAAGGTCTCACCCCTCTCTGCTGCCACCGCACTGCCCCACCGACAGAAACCTCTTTTACCCGGGTTATGTGACGGTGCCTGTGAAGTGGCAGCAATTACGGCGGGTTCCAGCAAGGTCTTCTAGAGTGACGCTAGAAACCACTGCTGGTTCACCACTGGTAATGGAGGCAGCGGGGCAGATGGGATATCTGAAGTTGTTTTGCCTCTTGGGCTTCTGTACCTGTGGTGGCCGTTTCAGTCCGCCTTGTGGGCAGGCAAGCCCTGCTCATGGCAGGCAGCAAAATATCTAAAGAGCTCCTGCACAGAAGCTGGCACAGAGGCGGTCGCTGCTGCTCCAGAGGGCAGGACCAAAGGGTGGCAATTTGCAGGCAATTTGACAGTGGAACTGTCTGCCTCTAGAGGGGCTGTGCTCTCCTCCACCAAGGGCATTTGGAAGCAGAGACTGGGCAGTCATCTGTCAGGGCAGAGGCAGATATAGGGCAGCGCATATGGGGGCACTAGGCATGGTACCAAGGATAGCGCCTTCCCAAAGCCTGGAAATGCTTATCCTGTGCTTAAGCCGGCATCACAAGGGGCTGGAAAGAGGGCATCAAATGTTGGCCTTGGACAGGGTGGAATATTACCAAAGTCAGCCCTTGATCAGGGGTGCCATAGCTGCAGGTCCCTGCAATGAGCAGGGGTTGACTAGATGATCAGCAAGGTCCCTTCTCAACTTAAAATGCTTTTTCTCAGCCAGGGCCTACCCCCCCAAATCACTGTGTAGCTTCCCCCAATGAATCTTGGAAACTGCAGGTTGCCCCTCCCAGAGCAACAATTTCTAGCACGCTTAACAAACTACAGTTCCCTGGATTCTTTGGGAAAGCCATGGTTTTAAATGAATGGTGTGCATGTAGCCTTTCTCTGCCTTGGATTTATTATGAGATGGAGTAGGGTTGTTGCTGTTGCTTTGTGTACCCAAAAAAACCCACATAAATATTTTCCTAGAAACTCAAATGTTCTGTACACGAGGAGCCTGATCCTGGCAGTGAGAAAATGCATGGGGCGGGTCGTCCCGCATTCTCAACTTAGTCACAACCTCCCAAGTCAATGTGCCATTTTACAAAAGGTGGGCGTCATAGTTACCAACAGCCTTGCAACAGCTCTATTTATCAACCTGACTCCCTTTGCAAAGATGTCCAAAATTGCAAAATGCAAGCCTTAAGTCGGGGAAACAAAGGTGGTGGTTTGGTTTTGCTTTTTCATCAGGCTATGACTAATACTCCAGAGTCCAAGAGAATGTCAACAGGAGATAGAGAGTAAGGGCAGATTGTTCAGTGGCCAAGTTGGTTATGCGTTTGGCTTTGAACAACTGGAGCAAAGGGTGGATTCTTAAAACTCCTTGCTAGCTTGTGTTGTCTTAAAAGACCAGAGGAATACACAAAAGACTCGCCAGTGGGGCACAGTTTACATCACACTCACAGTGAGAGCTGGTGTGGTGCAGAGGCCTGGGACCAGGGTTCAAATCCCCAATAAGTCATAAAGCTCTCTAGATGACTTTGGGCCAGCCACCTTTACTACTAACCCAAACCATGCTGGCTTAGCGTGAAAGATCAAAGGTACATGCTCCCAGAGAGGAGATTGAGACCACTTTGTTCCTTCTCAGTCATTTGGCTGAGCCTTGGGACTCAGCTATACAGCTGCAAATAGAATGTTTTAAGTGTGTTATAAAGTGCAATATACAAATGTGTCACTAGATGGCGATGGTGAGCTACGGCAAATTAAATATATTTTTCAAATTGTTTTTATATGTGTGTAGAATCCAACTTGGTTTGGCATAGCATGCTGTCCAATCCTGTGCTGCAGAAAAGTTCAGCTCTGTCCAGAAAAGCCATGAGCTGTAACCAATGCTTGTCCTACGTTTGAAAATAATCAAGCAAAGGTTGGATGCATCTGAACGTAAGACCATAATGAGCCTCTTGAATCAAGCTGTTGGCCCCTCTAGTCCAGCATCCGCTTCTCACGGCGGCCAAGCAGGTGCCTGTGGGAAGTCCACAAGCAGGACCCGAGCACAAGAGCCCTCTCCTCTCCTGTGGTTTCCAGCTACCAGTATTCATAAGCACTGCTGCCTCCAACTTTGGAGGCAGAGAACAGTCATCACACTAATGGCTAATAGCCCTCTCCTCCATGAATGTGAGTAATCCTCTTTTAATCCTCTGTCCTTTGAAGGGGTCCCTGCTAGCAGTTTAAACCTTTGCAAGGTGACTTACATTTCTAAATAAAAAGCTTTCAGGTTGCATTGCAGTTGCCTTGAGGCCTTTTGTAAAAAGCTCTGCATGTTTCTATAAGCTGAACCATTGCAGCGGGAAGTATGAGCAGCAAGTTTGATAGAGCTTACTGCCAGGAAGCAATGTACAGGATTGCAGTTATAAATTGGGTTTTATGGGTATGTCTATGGACTAAGACCTGGGAGGCCAAGGTTATATAATCTCTACTCAGCCGTGAATCTCACTGGGTGATATAGAGGCCAGTCACTGCCTCTCAGGCTAAGCTACCTCACAGGGTTGTTGTAAGGACTGAGGAGGGGGAGAACCATGTATGCCACATTGAGCAAATTGCAGGAAAAGGTGGGATAGAAATGGAATAAATAAATTTTGTCCTGGATGTAATTTGAGTCCACCTTCAAAGGCAGCCCCATGGATAATGCCCTGCAGTAGCCCAACTAGGAGGCCATTAGACAATATTGATAACTGCTAGCCAGACTTCCCCTAGATGCGTACGTTCTGCACTAAGACAACCTCTGTTTTTGTGATAACAGGCCATTTCTGGACAACAGCGGACTCCTTTCACTTCCCGCTGGCTCCCGAGATTCCCAGTGGAGTCAGCAGACTCTGAGCGAGACCCTTTAAGTTCACCACCCCAAAGCTAAAAAAAGCTCCTTTTCTGAATGCTGGCCATTCACCTCCCGTATCACACCCCCTCCTTGCACCGAGGTTATAAATACACTGAATGTGTCTAGACTGCATCTAAACTTGGCCATGGTCACACCTTTTGATACTAGGAAGCTAAAAAAGGAGGGGGGTCTTTATGGACACGTGTGAGATCGAGAGAGAGAATTGACCTAGCCCCTGTTCTGCCCCCTCCATGTCTCTTTTTCCTTCAAAACAGAGACTGGCATCCTTTGCTAAGGGGACCCTGGAGATCCTCTGCCCCTCAAAAGGCAGCCAGGCGCCTTGCCCAGGAGGAAATGCCTTACCCCAAATCCCTTCCTGTAGCGTGTTCAATGCTCCATTGAAGGAGAGACCCTGTTCATGCTCGCTCTCTGGTTAGTGGTCTCCAGTTTTGCTTTGCACATCAGAGGATCCTTGCCACCAGCTGCTTTGCGGTCTCCAGGGCGAGCTTTCTTTTGAGATGCACGATGGCTTTGCACAGGTACATAGGAACATGACTTATACTGAATAAGACCACTGGTCCACCTGGCTCAGTGGTGTCTACACTGACTGGTGGAAGCTCTCCAGTGCTTCAGAGACAAGAAAACTACCCAATGCTGAGATTGAACCTGGGACCTTCTGCCTGAAAAGCTGGTGCTCTGCAACTGAGCTCCCCTCTATCCCTGATCCAGGTCAAGCAGATATGGCAGGGGATGCTGAAGCAAGCACCATGTTCCTAGCAGCATCAGCCCAGAGCCACAAAATCTGAATCCTAAAATGTCTTTCTCCCGGTTCCACAACTCCAGCCCCCCTTCAACCCATTTCAAGGAAGTGTTGCAGCTCAGTGGTAAAGCACATGTAGATTTCGCATGTAGATTTTGGGTGGCAAACCTGTGCCGGCCCCCAGTTGTTGTGGTAATAACAACTGACATATTCCCTGAGCACTGGCCATGGGGGGTGGGTTTGAGGAGAATCCAACATTATCAGAAAGGACACATTCCCCATCGAAGACAACTGTGGCCCTCCAGATACAGCTGAACTACAACTCCCATTGTGCCAGATCATTCACAATGCTGGCTGGGGCTGATGGGAGCCTGAGAGTCAAGAGAGATGCTGCTGGGAAGAGGAGATAGTGCTCAGAAGGACCAATGGCCTGACTCGGCATATGACAGCTTTGGATGCTCAGTATCATGTGCATACCATTCATTGCCCTCTGTTGGCAGCTACTAGAATGGCACTCTGATCAATGACTTGCAGAAAACACCTCATAAGATAAGAGTTTACAATGTGCTTCACAATGTGCTGATAAGCAACCTTTTAGGCAAGGGTGGCTGGTCTAGTTAGGGCAAAAGCGCCACTGCCCCACCAACCTCAGTTAGTGCCCTCAGCCAGCCCTCCAGTTGCCCTGCCATCTCATCGATAACCAGTCCAGAGAGTGGCCATATCAGATTCCTCCTTCTCCTCCTCCTTAGTCTCAGTGTTGCTGCACTAAAGAACTCAGCAGAGAGGAGGGTGGGGACAAAACTAGAACTAGTTGGCTTTGGCTAGTATTGGCTCTGGCTCAGCCACTCATTGGCTTTGGGCTCTCTGCCTTCTGCTCTAACAGTCTCAATGGGCACCAGTCACCACTGCTTTTAGGTGCCTGGTAGAGATCAGACGCAGTAAGCAACTCTCGGTGTATTTTTTTTAATGATGGGAACAAGCGTCATGGGAGGGAAATTGGACACCAGGTTTCATGGTTCTGCTGCCCATCTGGGGTTTGTTCCAGAACACTTCCACTCTCACCCATATCCAGTGCAGTGGTACCTCGGGTTAAGAACTTTGCTTCAAGATGAGAACAGAAATCATGTTCTGGCGGCGCGGCAGCAGTGGGAGGCCCCATTAGCTAAAGTGGCGCTTCAGGTTAAGAACAGTTTTGGGTTAAGAACAGACCTCTGGAACGAATTAAGTACTTAACCCGAGGTACCACTGTATCCGGTTGTATATATGTGTAAATCAATGGCTACCGGGTGCCACAATCGCTCAGTGGAGCCTGCATGTGTAAAAGCAGTCTAGCTTCAAAACACAGATGCTGGAAAACAGCAAGGCCGGAAACATTCCCAGGGGATTGTGGCCCAACTTTGCCACTCTCAATAGAACCCCGCATATGCTACTTCACTTTGCTTTTAAAGGACTGTTAAATACAAAGCATGAGACTAGGTTGCATCCAGCATTGGTTGTAATCAGAGTAGACCAACTAAAATGAATGGACATGATTAACTTGGATCTGTTCATTTCAATATCTGTCCTCCAAGCAGGGCTTAGTTGAATACAACTTACTGTGTCCAGCACCTAATACTAACATTCAATAAATGTTAAAGTTCAGAGAGGTATAGGAAGTCGCCTTATAGCAAGTCAGACCAATGGCCATTTAGCTCAGTATTGTCTACAATGACTGGCAGCAGCTCTCCAGAGTTTCAGAAAGGAATCTCTCCCAGTCCTACCTGGAGATGCTGAGGGTGGAACCTGGGACCTTCTGCATGCCAACCAGGTGCTTTACTACTGAGCTACAGCCTTTCCTTTAAGACATAGACCACGAGTTATACCATTGGTCCATCTAGCTCAGTATTGTCTACACTAACTGGCAGCAGTTCTCCAGAGTTTCAGAAAGTGGTTTCTCCCAGCCCTACTTGGAGATTCCGCAATCTTCTGCATGCAGAGCGCAGATGTTCTGCCGCTGAGCTCGGACCCTTCCCTCATATTCATGGGCCTGGGACGAGACAGAAGATACTGCAACATTTCCAGGCACCCTCCTCTGTCTTTTTTCTTTTTACTGCCTTCTTCACACAGCTGTAGGAGTTTATTAGTGAGAGGAGAAGCCGTCAGTTCCAGACACAAGAAGCGTTATTTAGTCTAGAGACTCTCAAAGGAAGTATCCGTTTGCACGTGAAAAATCTCTGGAATTTCTCCCTTGCTTGCCTGTGTCTTCGACACAGAAGTGCTGCTTTCTGTTCAGCCTCGCTTTGCACCCTGGATTGGGCTGGTATCTCCGCAAATCGTCCCACTTGATCCTGGTCAGTGTGTGTAAGAACATAAAAAGAGCCCGCTGGATCAGGCCCATGGCCCATCTTATCCAGCATCATGTTCTCACAGGGGCCAACCAGCAAAAGGAGCAGTGGGCAGGGAGAGCTAGGGATGCAGACAAAATTTGATTCAGTTTGTATTGAAAGGCAAACCTCCCTAATTTTTACCTTTTTAAAAAATACACAAGGTGAAACACAGCCATCATTTGAAATACATACTTGCCTTAGTTTTGCATTTTGGTTCTCCAACCAAGAGATGTGTATAAAAATGCTGGTGAGGATGTTTTAATTAAACAACAACAACAACAAAAAACACCTGATGTGATAATGTGGAGAACTGAACTTAAAGTTGGAAAAATGACTAATATTGACAGATTCACCATTCCCTGGCATTGTCCTGTATTACTTGATCTTGCTTTCACTCATTCCCAAAAACATGACAACTCAAAGAAAGAACGGAAAGCAAATAACTTTGCCTCCCCCCGCCGGCAAAAAAAAGTCTGTTTCCTTTCTTGATGAATTCCTAGGAATTCTTGATGCTTCCTTGGAAGCATCTCCAAGCAATTTAACAATAGAAATGTCAATGATAAAAACTATGCATAAAACAAAGCCTGTTTGGTGCAGTTGACTAAGACCTGGGAGACCAGGGTTCAAATCCCCATTCAGTCAAGAGAAGCTTATTGGGTGACCTAGGGCCAGTTGCTCACTCTCAGCTGAAGCTGCCCTCACAGGGTTGCTGGGAGGATACAATGGGAAGGAAGAAGAAACATGTGGCGGTGGCGGATAACTCATTCCGAATCTGACCGGACACAGGTTAGAGCTCAACGTCGAGCCTACCAAGTGGCAATAGCGACGGCGAAGAAGAATTTCTTCACCGCCTCTATTGCATCTGCAGAAAACAGCAGCAGGAGACTTTTTCAGGTGGTTCACAATTTAGCGGAACCACCTGCAACATCGGGGCCCAGTACGGGCCACATGTTCTCCTGCAATGATTTTGCAAAGTTTTTTGCAGATAAAATCGCTCAGATTCGGGAAGAAGTAGACACCACCATGGGAGCAGGGTCGGGGCAGGAGAGTGCTAGAGTTTTGTCTAGTCAAGTTGAGTGGGATCAATTCCAATCTGTTACCTCCGAGGATGTGGACAGGCTGCTTGGACGAGTGAAGCCAACCACCTGTCTCATGGATCCTTGCTCATCCTGGCTTATAAAAGCTAGCCGGGAAGGACTGGGCAATGGGCTTCGTGGGGTGGTGAATGCCAACTATCGCCCAGTCTCAAATCTTCCATTCTTGGGCAAGGTGATTGAGCGAGCGGTTGCTGAACAACTCCAGGCACGCCTGAAAGAAGCGGACCATTTGGATCCCTTCCAGTCAGGATTCAGGCCTCATCATGGGACTGAAACTGCCTTGGTCGCACTGGTTGATGATCTCCGGCGGGCTAGGGACAAAGGTGAGAGCTGTTTCCTAGTTCTGCTGGATCTCTCAGTGGCGTTTGATACCATCGACCATAACATCCTTCTGGACCGTCTTGAGGGGCTAGGAGCTGGGGGCACTGTCATACAGTGGTTCCGCTCGTTCCTCCTGGGCCGTGTTCAAAAAGTGGTGGTGGGGGATGAGTGTTCAGACCCCAGGGCTCTCACTTGTGGGGTGCCTCAGGGTTCTGTCCTCTCCCCCATGCTTTTCAACATTTACATGCAGCCGCTGGGAGAGATCATCAGGAGGTTTGGGCTGGGTGTTCATCAGTATGCGGATGATACCCAGATCTACCTCTCTTTTAAATCAGAACCAGTGAAGACGGTGAAGGTCCTGTGTGAGTGTCTGAAGGCGGTTAGAGGATGGATGGCGGCTAACAGATTGAGGTTGAATCCTGACAAGACAGAAGTACTGTTTTGGGGGGACAGGAGAAGGGCAGGTGTGGAGGATTCCCTGGTCCTGACTGGGGTAACTGTGCCCCTGAAGGACCAGGTGCGCAGCCTGGGAGTCATTTTGGACTAACAGCTGTCCATGGAGGCACAGGTCAAATCTGTGTCCAGGGCAGCTGTTTACCAGCTCCATCTGGTACGTAGGCTGAGACCCTATCTGCCTGCGGACTGTCTCACCAGAGTGGTGCATGCTCTGGTTATCTCCTGCTTGGACTACTGCAATGCAGTCTACATGGGGTTACCTTTGAAGATGACTCGGAAACTACAACTAATCCAGAATGCAGCAGCTAGACTGGTGACTGGGGGCGGCCGCCGAGACCATATAACACTGGTCTTGAAAGACCTACATTGGCTCCCAGTACATTTCCGAGCACAATTCAAAGTGTTGGTGCTGACCTTTAAAGCCCTAAATGGCCTCGGTCCAGTATACCTGAAGGAGCGTCTCCACCCCCATCATTCTGCCCGGACGCTGAGGTGCAGCGCCGAGGGCCTTCTGGCGGTTCCCTCATTGCGAGAAGCAAAGCTACAGGGAACCAGGCAGAGGGCCTTCTCGGTAGTGGCGCCCGCCCTGTGGAATGCCCTTCCAGCAGATGTCAAAGCGATAAACAACTACCTGACATTCAGAAGACATCTTAAGGCAGCCCTGTTCAGGGAAGTTTTTAACGTGTGATATTTTACTGTATGTTTGGTTTCTATGGAAGCCGCCCAGAGTGGCTGGGGAGGCCCAGCCAGATGGGCGGGGTATAAATAATAAATTATTATTATTATTATTATTATTATTATTATTATTATTATGTGCAACACTTTGAGCAACTTGGTGGGAAGATGGGATATTAATGTAAAGAATTAATAACATTTTAGGCAGGTCTGTTTGAAGAGGGGTACAAACCCATTTCCATCATGCACACCTGGTTTTGCCACAAAACTTTCGCCCGCCTACTCCACCCAAATTCTATGTGTGTGTTCTCCCTTCTTCCTCCTCAGCTGAATATATAAGGCACAGCTTTCCAGACTTTTCATGTTGGTGACACACTTTTTAGACACACATCATTTTGCAGCACAGTAATTCAGTTTTACTAGCAAACCAGAGGTTAAACTAACCCCTTTCCAGCCCCGGGAGGAGAGCAGGGAGTCCTACACACTGCAGCCGACACACTAACATGTCGAGACACACACTTATGTCAGAAAGCTCTGACATAAAGTATGAAGTGATCTTTTAGATATTGTTAGACATCTAAAGTTAACTAAACAGGAACATTGAATATAGCAGCTTCCTATACAGTGGCACCTCGGTTTACGAACTTAATCCGTTCCAGAAGTCCGTTCTTAAACCAAAACCGTTCTTAAACTGAGGCATGCTTTCCCTAATGAGGCCTCCCGCCCTTCCACTGTTCAGATTCCATTCTTAGACTGAGGTAACGTTCTCAAACCGGAACACTATTTCCGGTTTTGTGGAGTTTGTGAACCGAGCCATTCTTAAACTGGACTGTTCTTAAACCGAGTTATCACTGTACTCTGAATCAGACAATTGGTCTGCCTAGTTCAGTACACTATCCACTGACTGGCAGCTGCTCTCATGTGAACATATGAAGAGCCTGCTGGATCAGGCCAATGGCCCATCTGATCCAGTATTCTGTTCTCACAGTGGCTAACCAGTTGCCTGAGGGAAACCCATAAGCACAAGGAAGCACAAGAGCACGCTCCTCTCCTGTGGCTTAAAGAAACTGGTACAGTGGTACCTCGGGTTACATACGCTTCAGGTTACAGACTCCGCTAACCCAGAAATATTACCTCGGGTTAAGAACTTTGCTTCAGGATGAGAACAGAAAGTGTGCGACGGCGGCACAGCAGCAGGCCCCATTAGCTAAAGTGGTGCTTCAGGTTAAGAACAGTTTCAGGTTAAGAACAGACCTCCGGAATGAATTAAGCACTTAACCCGAGGTACCACTGTATTCAGAAGCACTACTGCCTCTGCCTGTGGAGGCAGAGCAGTGTCATCATAGCTGGTAGCCATTGATAGCTTTATCCTCCATGAATTTGTCCAGTCCTCTTTGAAAGCCATCCAAGTTGGTGGCCGTCACTGCCCTCCTGTTGCTTGTGAGTTTGTTTGTTTGTTTTTTTAAATCAGATTCTTCTATTGTAACATAGCCTGACCTTTGTATTATAGGAGGCAGACATCTGAAAGAAGGAGTTGGCCTGCACAGGGTTAAGGAACACAGACAGAAGAGGATGGGAAAAGCTGAACTAGCCAAACTCCAGGTGCTGATTATTCAAAAATTTCCATCCAGACAGTTGGCTCCAGTCTATCCTCTTTCCCCTATGACTTGGGCATTCAAGTCCACAAGCTTTTCTCCGGAAACCCTGAGTAACAGACACCTGCTTGGATGCTTCATTTCCCATCCTTAGTCAACCTGGTGCCCTCCAGATGTTTTGGACCACAATTCCCACCAGTCCCAGCCAGCAGAGGTAGGGGAAGGGCTGATGGGAGCTGTAGTCCAAAACAACTGGAGGGCCCCAGGTTGGGGAGGGCTGCTCAGTTGCCACTCCCTGACATCCTTGCCAGCTGAGCAAGTCCTCAGGAAGGGATTGGGCATTGTAGAAAATCTGACTTTCTGGATTCACTTCCTAAGCATGAGGACATAAGAAGAGTCTGCTGGACCAGTCCAGCAGCCTGTTCTCACAGTGGCCAACCAAATCCCCCAATGGGGAATCAGCAAGCAGGACCTGAGCACAAGAGCACTCTCCACTCTTGAAGTTTCTAGCAACTGGTATTCAGGAGAATACCGCCTCTGATTGTGGAGGTAGAGCACCGTGATCCGAGTTAATAGCTATGGACAGCTTTAGCCTTCAAGAATTTGTCTAATCCTCTTTTAAAGCCATCCCTGTTGGTGGCCATCACTACCTCTTGTGGAAGTGAAGTTCAGCTAGGCAGCTGTGTGAAAAACTCCTTCCATTCATCTGTCCTGAAACTCCCAACATGGAGGTTCATTCGTCAGCCCCAAGTTTTAGTGTTATATGAGAGAGGGAGTGGGGAAAAACTTTTATCTTTCCACTTTTTCTAGAGCATGCATAATTTTATGCACCTCTTTTCATGTTGTCTGTAACTCACTTTGCAAGTCACCATGACCTGCTGATTGTCAGGGTTTTGTGCATAGTACTGTGCTTTTTTATTTTTTAAAAAAGGGTGGCATTGTGAAATCAAGTGAGTAATAGGGAGTCTACCACCATATCCTTCATTACTGGAACCAGGGTGCAGAATAGTAAAACTGCAGAATAACTAATGCATACTACCTCAATTCAGTTTTGCAAAAATATATACAGGTTGCAGAATTTTGATTGCCTGGGTGTAGAATTAATTTACTTGTTCTGTTACCTTCCCAACAGATGTCTGAGTCCATCTCAGCATCTCAGCAGGAAGAATGAGCTGGGGAATACCTCTGAGATGTGCAGAGAGCCTTTCCTTCATACCTAGATCAACCCCAGCCTAAATGGCAAGCCGGAGAACAATGGCACAACACCTCCTATTTTACAAATGGGGCACTGCTAGTGCTTCTGAGCATGTGCAAAGGACATTTCCCCATATTACCAACTCTCTTCTAATAGTTCCTGCACACTGCGGGAGAAATAGGAATGAGAGATGATCCTTCAACAGCATCTCAGTATGTCTCATTTGGAGAACAACCCAAGGTCTATTATTTTACAAATGAAGACCTTGTGTCTCTGGTCATGTGCAAAAAACATTTCCCATATCACCAAGATACCTGTGAGCTGCTCTTGTGCATTGGGGGATAGAAGAGACGACCTTTCAAGGGCATCCTAGCTTGGAGAGCAATTCAACCCCTCTCATTCTACAAAGGTGCCACTGGTACCTCTGAGCACGTGCAAAGAACATTTTGCATCTCACCAAGCTTTCGTTCATTGAGAGGTGGGGATAAGAGACAAGGGTGATCTTTCAAGGGCATCTGGCATGTCTCATTTTACAGATCAGGTGCTCTTCACCCGCTGAGGGCCACCCCCACTCTAACAAGGATCCTGGTCAGATGGCCTTGCCTTAAGCGAACAAAGGACAGCTTCTTGGAAGGCCTTCTTTTCCTGTCTGCTCCAGCGACATTGACCATAGCCTTGCTCGCTAGGCGATTAAACAGGGGGATCATTTGCCGGCAAGCTATAAATAGGCCACCAGGCCGGTGTCACTGAGTCTGTGTGTGTTACTCACAGCTGGTGTGTCAGCCAAAGTTCTCCAGTCAGGAAACGAAAGTCCCTCCCGGCTCTCGTCTCTTCCGCGGCCCTCTTCCCCTTCCCGCCTCCTTCCTCAGCAACCCTTTTCCTCTGTACCTTGAGTCCAGAAATGCAAACATCTGCCAGGTGATGGCCTAGGCCAGACCCCTTCTTCTCTTGCAGTGGGCTGGCAGGATTCCATAGGAAGCACAGGAGGAGACTATCTGGTGCTTGTGACTGAAGGGACAACCCTGAGAAGAAGGGGAGACAGAACATCATGAAGAGTCCTGCAAGATCAAGCCAAAGGTCTCTCTAATCAAGCATCCTGTTTCCCACAGTGGTCAGTCAGGTGTCCAACAGGCAGGGCATGAAGGCAACAGTCCTCCCTTACTGCTACATAGGAAATGGCATTGGTCCATCTAGCTCAATATTGTCTACACTGACTGGCAGCAGCTCCCTGGGTAATCAGACAGGAGCCACAGCCAGCCCAACCTGGAGATGCCGGAAATGGGACCTGGAACCTTCTACATGTAAAGCAGGGGGAGGGGGTAGCGACATTGCTCAGTGATGGTCATTGTTGTGCCACACCAAAACCACTGGTGTGAATGAAATTTAGGGTGACATGCCAGCATATTGGTCAAAAAGCCACAGTTCCATAATTGCACAGTGAATGGAACAGAAGGGCTAGCATTTGTTAATTCATTGCTCCAATCAACATGGTCAGTGCAAACTGTGGCAAATCCTGGCCAATTCATTGGACCGCAGTCAAGGTTCAATTTTGCTGAGGTTCAATGAATGCTGGTTCACTGGCCAAGATTTGCCATGGTGTGCACTGATGTTAACTGAACCAACAGCATTATAATCAGGAAAACTGATGCTATATTCCCCATATTTGAATCCACCCTCAGTTGCCTCTGCCTGTCACTGTCTTTGGGCTCTCTGCCTTCCGCCCTACCATTCCCAACACGCACCAACCACTACTGCATGAGGGGAATTGTAGTCTAAAACATCTGGAGGGCACCAGGTTATGGGAGAGAAGCTGAGATAGATCTCTGGTAATCTGACCCAAGATCATGTGCTTGTAATGTCATCAGTCAGTCTAAAGGATGACATTGTCAGAGTCAGATTGAGGGTTGTGTTGACCTTGGCAGCCAGCCATCTTCCTCATCACTTTGTGGGCAGGCGGCTTCCAGCCCCATCTGCCTGCACCATTCTGCTGAAACCACATGCACACAAATGCGAAAAAAAGCCAGGAGAAACACACACACACACACACACACACACACACAACCACCCCAAAGAAAACCAAGGGCAGATGTTCTTTCTTCCCTTTCAGAGCCTGCCACACAGCTGCTGCAGCTTGTGGTTGGGGTGGGTTAGTCAGTCTGTCTGTCTCGGAGTCAACGTGTGAGACGCTGAGGTTGCATTTACTGGAAATGATGGCCAATTTGTGGCTGATTGCCTCGGCTGATACCTAAGTGTTTTGCAGGAAGGATTCACAACTCAGTGGCAGAGAATATCCTTTGTATACAGGAAGTGTCCTAGGTTTGATCCCCAACATTTCCAGGGTCTGGGTTTTTTAAAGGATTTTGGGGTGCACCCTGGTTGGCATCCATCTGTCTCGGGAGACAATGGAGGAGTAGGCCTAGAGGGGGTGAAGTCAAACCGTTGGAGAGTTACAGAGCCTGCTGTGGCTGCAGACAGTGATACAGGGGAGATATGTTTTGTTGCAGGGGGGCAGATGAAGGTGTCTGGTTGTGCTGATGCAGGTATACTATGCCGTTTCTTATTTCTGTGCTCCTTCTTCCTCTGATCACTGTTATGGTTACACGACCTGTCTGTCTGTCTCCAGGCACTGTGGTCATCTGCAAGGGAGTCCCACACAGCGACGGTTAATGTTGTCAGCTTTCATGTCACATTTGCAGACATATTTGTATCGCAGAGTTGGTCTGCCAATGGGCCTGGGGCCTGAAGCCAGCTCCCCATACAGCAGGATGCATCCATACTGCAACTATTTTGTGGGAGGATTTAAAGCACATACTGGAAATTAAAGTTCGCATAGTTAAAAGGCTCATTTTCGTTTCTCCTCCTGTGATGAAGCTGCATTTTAATGTTTTAATGTTGTATTTTAATCTTGTTTTTAAGTTGTATTCACTCAACTTGTTTTTATTATTGGTTGTTAGCAGCCCTGAGCCCGGCCTTGGCTGGGGAGGGCGGGGTATTAATAAAATTTATTATTTTTTATTATTAAGGTAAAGGGAACCCTGACCATTAGGTCCAGTCGTAACCGACTCTGGGGTTGCGCGCTCATCTCGCTCTATAGGCCGAGGGAGCCGTCGTTTGTCCGCAGACAGCTTCCAGGTCATGTGGCCAGCATGACTAAGCCACTTCTGGCGAACCAGAGCAGCACACGGAAATGCTGTTTACCTTCCCGCCGGAGCGGTCCCTATTTATTTACTTGCGCATGACGTGCTTTCGAACTGCTAGGTTGGTAGGAGCAGGGACTGAGCAACGGGAGCTCACCCCGTCACGGGGATTCGAACCGCTGACCTTCTGATCGGCAAGAGCATAAGAACATAACAATGACTAACCTAGTCCAGCATCCTGTTCTCACAGTGGGCAATCAGATGCCTCAGTGGGAAGCCCTTATGCAGAATCCAAACACAATAGCATTCTCCCCTCCCATTTTTTCTGCACCTGGTATTCAGAAGCATTACTGCCACCAGTTGTGGAGGCAGAGCACACACACACATGCCCTACAGTCATGACCTTACACTATTTTCTTTTCTTTTCCTGTTGCCACAATTGTTCAGTACTATCTACACTGACTGGCAGCGGCTCGTCAGACTTTCAGAGATAGCGAGTGTTTCCCAGCTCTGCCTGGAGATGCCACAGATTGATCCTGCAACCTTCAAACCAGAGACGGAACTGAAACACAGCCATGCTTAGAAATGCGTGCTTCACCGAATTCTGCAGTGCAGTTCTGCAGCACAAAAATGTACATACTATGGTAAAGTGTGCATAAAAATGCACATTATCCTTGAAAACAATCTAATAAATCGAACATTTGCAAACTGATATGGAAATGTGGGGAATGGAACTTAGGCATGAAAAAGTGGACCAATTTGCTCTTCTCTACATTCCACCAAATATAATTATTGTTATAGGACAGCTTAGATTAGAATCATTAGATAGAAATATAGCACCCTGCCCAAGGTCTTACAGCAAGCCACTGGCAGAGTTCAAAGGAAGGGGGAGGAAAGCACTCAGACACTCCAGGCCCCAGAAAATTCCTTCCTTCTCTGAAGCGCTGCTTCCTTGTCCTACAAACCAGGCCGTGAGATCAGCCACCGGGGAAAGAGCCAGACCAGTAGGCTGCACTGAGTACAGTGTGATTGCTATCAGTGCCTGTAGCAATTAACAAGTCCCTTTGCCCTTGTCGGGAAGCAGCAAATCCAGACACGCCTGAGGGAAGTGCCAGGAATGGACACCAGCCCCTCAGCACCGAGCCTGCTCCCCACCCCGCTTCATGCCAGGATTGTACAAGCTCTTTGCAAAGGTGTCATAAATCTGGCAAACGACTCTGGCTGGCTCGGGCAGCTCCCATTCCCATGCACAGAGAGCCTTGCTTCAGAAACACAGGTCAGGGCCTTGTCCTGTGCCAAGAAGCCAGAGCACATGGGGGTTGCATAGCAACTCCTAGGCACATTGGGCCTAGCGGCTTCTAAGTCAAGTGGGAAGAGACCGGCGGCAATTTTAGAGGGGTGGAAGGAAGGGAGGCAAAGTGGAACATTATAGGAGATGGGGAACTTTTTTCCTCTTGAGAAATTGTGTGTGTGTGTGTGTGTGTGTGTGTGTGTGTGTGTTTTAACGTGGGGGAATAGAAGAGAAGTGAGAAAAAGCTTTCCCTCCTTAGGAACATATGCAGTTATCCTATATTGAGTGAGTCAGTCAGTTTGTCCACCTAGGCCAGTACTGTCCACTCCAGGGACAGGGAATGTCAAGTCCGAGGGCCAGACATAGGCCTCTCTATGTGGCTTTCACTACTCTCCTCAGGTCACACCCTCTCCATTAGCCAAACCCCTCCCTGCCATCCTTTGCAGCTCCCTTAAGTGTTTTTGCCAGACTCCTCCCGGATCATCATACTTCAGCCCACTAGGACCTTCCCCTGTGTCAGAATTCTCCAGCTCCCGTGTTTCTTCCAACTCCTCCTCCAAACACACTCTCCACAATGTCTCCACAGGACTCGTGACAGAGCCGAGCCTGACAAAGCTTCCTCTGGTTTTCATCTACCTGCAGTGTGGTCCTGATTAACTGCGGCCAGCTGTGCCGTCTCCACAAAACCATCTGGGCAACACTGCCGGCAAAGCCACCGTCTGCCTCGGCTTTGTGACAATGGGCCACAAAGACGTCTGTCCGTGCCTTTGACAGGAAGCCTGCAAAGCTTGCTTCGAGGTGTCTGCGAAATGACGCCTCCATGGTCTCTCAACACGGGGAGGCTGTTGGAGGAGGAGGAGGCAGAGATCTGCAAAATGGAGGAAGTTGGGTAGCTTGGAGGAAGGGAAGAAGAAGCCAGGAAAGCAAAGAAGCAGAGAAGGTGGAGGCAGGAAGTAGGGGAGGCAGAAAACCTCTCTCTCTGCTAGGGACCGTTGGCTGATAGAATTATATGGCCACCAACTTGGGCAAACCCATGAAGGATAAGGCTATCAATGATGGAAGCCACAGGACGAGAGAGTGCTCTTGTGGGTCTGCCACAGGCATCTTTGAGGAAAAGGATGCTGGTCTAGGTGGGCCATTGGCCTGATCTAGCAAGCTCTGCTTATTTTTCTTAAGTTCTTATATGGGGACCAGAAGGAGTACGGAAGCTCCTGCCCTCCAGATGTTACTGAAATCCTTCTCCCATCATCAATGACCATCCGCCATGTTCGGCAGAGATTATGGGGACTTTTAGATCACTGACATCTGGAGGGCCACACGCTTTCCACCCTTGCTTCAGAATAGCCCAGTGGAGAGTACAGACCCTCCAAGTGTTTCCAGGGATTTGATTTTCCCGATTTCTGATTTGATCCTGGAATGTTCCACTTTTCCTTAGGATGTCCCTATTTTCACTGGAGAAATATTGGAGGGTATGGAGTTATCTGACCCCCCGAGCCGTCTGAAGGCAATCCTGTATAGGGAAGTTTTAAAAAAATGTTTTAAGTTTTTATTATGTTGGAAGCTGGCCAGTACAATTATCATTATAAAATGGGACATCCCTATTTTCATTGGAGAAATGTTGGAGGGCATGAGAGTGGATGGCAGGTTTGACTAGTGAGGTGCCCCTCCTGAGTCCTGGGGCCCTTGGGACTGGATTTGCTTCTACTAGCTGAACAACCGCTGGGAACCAGTTCTCTAAGAATAACTTTTTAATGTATATTTTCCAACCTGTGCAGCCTACTAAAACAGCACAAACTGCTTTCTTTTCATGTGGTTTCAGCTCCAATTTGTTGCCGTTAGAGGGATTTTCCATGCCTGCATTCCTTTGCTTTTAAGAAAGTGGGAATTCCCTCCACCTCTTCCTCTAACACTACACACACAAACACACACACAACCCTCTACTTTTTAGCTTGGATGGACTTTGGTGACCACATGGGGTGGGCAGTACCAGAAACCAGGCTCCCAATGCAGAGGTCTGGCCTAACTCCTGTCTTGGTAGCTTAACTGAAAACCTCCTGGAATTCTCCCAGATTCCCCAAACAGGTTTCATCTCAGTAAAAGAAATCACATACCTGGAGCGATTCTGCAGCCATTACGCCAGAACGAAAAAGCTGGGCCAGTTCAAACAATTTCAAGCTCTTCTAGGCACAGAAGTGGGTCTTGCTTTCTTCACAGCATTTTCTTGGTCATCTAGCTCAGTACTCTTGACCCTGACTTGCTACAGCTCTCCAGCATTTCAGATAGTATACATTCCTAGCCCTACTTGGAGATGCTGAGGATTGAACCTGGGACCTTCTGCATGCAAATCAGATGCTCTACCACTGAGCTACAACCTTTCCCTTGAGATGTCCTTTGGTAATATGCCCTCTGGTGAGCTGTAGAACAAAATCAGCTGCTTGAGGCAATTGCCTGGTGCATTGTGGGAAATTAAAATGGAAGCTTGTCAGGTTCCAGCTGCCCAGCACTGACATGGCCAGGGGGGCTGTGTTATTTAATTTATTATGGTTGCATTTTTATCACCAGAGAGAGGAACATTTGTGGCTTTTTATGTTCTTTTTTGCCTAAAATAAGTCTGCTGGCTTTGGAAACTGCCATACCATTTACTGGGCCACTGAGCCTCAGGCAGCAAAATGTATTGGGCCAGTCCCATACTCGATGTAGCATCAGCCCGAGGCACTGTGGGAAATTAAAATGGCAGCCTGAGGTGCTCACTTGGAGTTGCCATATATGGATGGAGCCGGAAAGGCAAAAGTGGGTGAAAGAATGAATACAAAATTTAATTTTTGTAGACTAGTTTTGACAGACACTCAGCCACCCTTCTCAATCCTCCATCCAAGCATGTGAGAGGCATTACTGGCTTTCAAGAACACATTCCCAACCAGGCAAAAACATTAAGGCTTAAACTGCGCTATATATTTAAAGCAATATCATGCCACTTTAAAAAGTCATGGCTTTCCCCAAAGAATCATGGGAATGATGATTTGTTAGGAGACTGCAATTCCCCTCCCAGAGCTGCAATTCCCAGAGTTCCCTAGGAAGAGAGACTGACTGTTAAATAACTGCTATGTACTGAGTTGAATAGGATTCAGAATGCAGCAGTCTGATTGGTCCTAGAACAATAGGATCCAGAATGCAGCAGTTTGATTGGTCCACAGGAGCCACCCAATCCAGCTCTAGGTGGAAGAGAATCCACAACCTGATTGGCCTACAGGAGAATCCCGGAATTAGCCAATCACGTGGGGCCCATTGTGTAAATAATGTATATAAGGCAGACATTCTGAGGGAACTTCCATTCCTCCTCACCACTATGAGCTGAATAAAGAGCTTGAAATCCACTCTTGACTCCGAGTATATTTCAATAACTCTGACAATTGTTGCTCTATGATGGGAATAGGGATCTAACAATGCTCAGCGCCCTTGACAAATTACAGTTTCTATAATTTTGGGGGGAAAGGCATGAGATTCCTTCATTGCAGGGGTTTGGAGTAGATGACCCCCTCAGGTTCCCTTCCAACTCTACCGTTCAATGATTCTATGGCTCTTTAAAGTTGTATGATACTGCAGATGAGGTCTAAAAGATGGTGTAGAACAGGGACAATGAGATGTGTGGCCTGGGAGAGTCCTGAGGGCCAGATAGGGAGGGCTTGGAGGGTTGCCTCTGGCTCCCCGGACTTGAGGCCCCGCTTTCCCACCCCAGAATGACACAACATTAGAAAATTCAAGTACTGTAAGAAATTTAAATGGTGACCTTCCTACACCCAGGAGTCAAACAGAGGTTTCGAAATGTTAAAAGGTGGTGCTTGCTACACTGAAGTAATGTCAATGTACTTTCACATGCCATTTTGGGACACCTGGCTGTAGAAATATCTAGGGTCTGCCCAAGGGCTAGTAGGCCTCTGACAACATGGGACTTGGCCAAGCCCTGTGAGGAATAGGAATCTAATCTCTTTCACACTTGCTCGGTGGTACGTGTGTGTTTTTTTGTTTTATTTTTTATTTTTTTCAAAAAAAGAAGGAAAAGAGGCTCCAGCGTGGTTGAAATAACTCTGCTTACTGTCGGCCGTCCAAGAACAGCGAGGCCCGCTCATAAAACAGTCTCTCACATCAGTGTGGTTTTGGCGTCGCTAGGCAACAAGATATACAAAACACACCATCTCACAAGGGGCACTGTAAAACCTTATATCCCCCTCAGAGCTGGGTTTCATCTGAAGAAATTGTATCACCTAATTAGAATGGAGTTTGGTTCGCTAAAGCAAAAGTTTAGAAAGATCTCTTCTCCCAAACTCTTCTGCTAATGCTGGTTATAATTTTAAATAGCAGCAAGATTTGGTGCGGGGTAGGGGAAGGGGAAGAGATGACTGAGGGTTTTCCTTAACATGAAGGTAGCGTCCTATCAGAAGCATCACAGGTGATTTCCACTCACCTCACACAAAAAAAACAACAACCACGATTTGGAAGGCAAAGTAATTTCCTCACACTGCTCAAAGGAAGCAGGTGTGGGTCCATTTTCCTTGGCTTCATAACTGGTGAGAGTAGCCATCCCCCAAGAGGGAATGTGAGGAGAAAAATCTGTTCAAAATGGTTTTGCCATTGATCTTGCTGACCCTGCCTGTTTTTCCTACAAAGGGAAAAGTGGTTTTTTATTTTCACGAACCACTTTTCATTTTTTTTGTCCTTTTTGTCCTCACCAAGGCATATTTAAGGCAAGCAGTATACCAGCTTGTCCCAGGATAGTCTAAGGTGACAGCTCGATTCAAACTCTATAATATTCCAGGGGTGGGAAACTATCTGCTCAGTGGGTCAGATTGGAATTTCTTCTAACCCTTCAGCAGGTTGGCAGGACCTGTCAATCACTAAGCATCACAGTTATATCAGTTTGCCTGCAAAGTTTGAAAGCAAACCATGTGGCCAAAGGCAAAGCCCACAAACTGCCAATGACCAGCTGCCAGGTGACTGGCCGTCACTGCTTCTTGTGGAAGCAAGTTCCATAGTTCAACCATTTACTGCAGACCAAGACGAATGCAGGATGCATGCTCACTGTGGCATAACCTCACCAACAATTCAGAACAAATGCTCAGTACAGACCAGATATAACCTAACCCCTGTGTACACTTTGTGCAAGCAAATCAGGATGATTTCTCAATAAATTGCTTGTCTGGTGAAGCGCTATGAAGCAGCCAGGTTGGCACAGAGGAGGCTTTGCTCCAGCAAAGGCTTCCGCATCTAAATGAGAATGGGAAGGGATTACTCACTGTTTGTTCCAAACTCCGTCACCATTTGGTCTGAGTGATTATGATGGCTCGGTGCCACCTGGGCAGATTCTCTCTCTCTTTCTTCTACCATATGGGCTCCTTTCCCTGGCACACCTGCCTGCCAATGCACACTGGGTACCTGTCATTCCAGAATTCCCAGAGTTTCTGTGTGGATACAGTGAAAAAGCCTCCTTGAGACCCCTGCATTCACCTGGATCATCTGCCTCTAAATCTGGTCCAGAGACCACCTTCTCCTTTCCTTCAGATCAGGCCAATGACACATCCAACCAGATACCTGTGAGAAATTCTTGAGGAGGATCTGATCACAAGAGCATGCTCTCCTCCTCTGGTTTCCAGAAACTGGTACTCAGAAGCATTGTTGCCTGGAGGCAGAGCATAACCCTCATGTGTGGTAGCCCTCAGCCATCTCCTCCATAGAGTTGCCTAACCCTCTATTAAAGCCATCCAAGCTAGTGGCCATGGCTGCCTCCTGTGAGAATGAGTTTCATCGTTTAACCATACGCTACACAAAGAAGTACTTTCTTTTAACTATACTGAATCTTATAACTTTCAGGTTCATTGGCTGACCACGAGTTCTAGTGTTAGAGGAAGAAAATGGGTTGTATCTAGCTAGCAATGTCCATTAGTTTCATCAGGCCGACTCTTCAGTAGACCTAAAGGAAAGGACCCCTGACAGTTAAGTCCAGTCACGAATGAGAGCCGACGTTTGTCTGCAGACAGTTTTTTAGGGTCCTGTGGCCAGCATGACTAAGCCACTTCTGGTGAAACCAGAGCAGCGCACGGAAACACCGTTTACCTTCCCGCCGAAGTGGCACCTATTTATCTACTTGCACTCTGACGTGCTTTCGAACTGCTAGGTTGACAGGAGCTGGGACCGAACAATGGGAGCTCACCCTGTCGCGGGTATTCAAACCGCCAACCTTCTGATCAACAAGCCCAAGGCTCAGTGGTTTACACCACAGCGACACCCGTGTCCCCTTCCGTAGACCTAAGATTGGATAAATCCCTTAGGGGCAAATTCATAGAATCTCAAACACACAATGAAGCAAAATTGAAAAGGGGGTGGGGGGGAATCCTCTAAACGGGACTAGGAGACAGACAAGGAAGTCTCTTCCAGGATGACAGAACAAGGAAGGTTAAAGTTCAGACAGGGAGTATAACAGCAGTATCCCAGACTATTGTTCGGAGCTGGACAGCAGTCCCTTTCCTCCTGCCAGGTGTAACCTGGATAATTCATAAAATTCATTACAATAACACACACACAGCCCAGCCTCTTTTCCTCAGCTGACACATGCCAAAGCAATTCTCCTCCATGTCGCCAGCAAGGGAGGGAAATTATTGCATCGGCTGGAGCTGAGCTGTTTTCCTGCCCAGACTTGACCTCAGCTGGGACAAGACAACTTAAGAGAGACCCAACCAAGCCCTTAGAGCAGCCTCCACCAATCTAGGGTGCCCTCCGGATGTTTAGGACTACAACTCCCAGCAGCCTCATCCAGTCCCCAGTGAAATCAATAGAGGGAGACTACGTATTTTGTGGCTACTAAAATCTATAATGGCTGCCAATCTCCTACTGGGCCAGGTTCAAGTGTACTAACATATAAAGTACCCATGCAACATGGGACCAGAAGGCCCAGCAGATCACTGCATTCTACAGGAAAGTTTCTCCTTCAAATGTCTTAACATATCACAGTCTCACAGTAAATCGGAAGCAGGGCCTTCACTGTCTCTGTTCCTGTTCTGCGGAACAGCATCCCTACTGAGATGTGACAGAAGCCCGATTACCTGTACTTTCCAGGAACATTTTTGTTTTGACAAACTGGCTAGCATTTTCTTTTAAAGTCTTGGGTGTTTTTAAACCCATCTTTAGTTGTTTTGATTGTATGCTTGTAAATTGCCTTGAGACTTGTATGAAAGGCAGTTCATTGTATTATTAATATTAATAATAGGTCATCTCCAACTCAATCCTGCTGGCAGCAGGTCTCCAGGGTTTCAGACAGGGCTCTTGCCAAGCTCTAGCTAAAGGTGCTGGGGATTGAATCTGGGGCCTTCTGCATGCAAAGCAAATGCTCTTATGACTGAGCTTCTGCCCCCTGTCCCTTTGCACCCCATCACAACCAAAGAGCATTTCAAATTTCAGGACTGTTTCAGAGGCCTTTGGTCTGATCCAGCCAGTTTGTCTTATGTTTTTAACCATAATGCCTATGTTCTAGCAACACCAGTTGCTAGAAACTGCAGGCAGGGAGAGTATGGCTTGCAGGGCTTCCTATAGGCATCCAGTTGACCACTCTGAGAACAGGATGCTGGACTAGGTGGGACTTTTGTCCGATCCAGCAGGGCTCTTATGAGCCCAGGCTTGCATACACACAATCCATTTCAAGTACTTGGCTCCCCTCAAAGAATCCTGGGAACTGTAGTTTGTTAAGGATGCTGGAAACTGCATTCATATTAGGGGTGAACTACAGTTCCCAGGGCGGGATGCGGGTGGCGCTGTGGGTTAAACCACAGAGCCTAGGGCTTGCCGATCAGAAGGTTGGCGGTTTGAATCCCTGCGACGGGGTGAGCTCCCATTGCTTGGTCCCAGCTCCTGCCAACCTAGCAGTTCGAAAGCACATGCAAGTGCAAGTAGATAAATAGGTATCGCTCCGGCAGGAAGGTAAACGGCGTTTCCATGTGCTGCTCTGGTTCACCAGAAGCAGCTTGGTCATGCTGGTCACATGACCCAGAAGATGTACACTGGCTCCCTTGGCCAGTAAAGCGAGATGGGCACTGCAACCCCAGAGTCGTCTGCGACTGGACCTAACGGTCAAGGGTCCCTTTACCTTTAGCTTTACAGTTCCCAGGATACTTCTGAGGGGAGCCATGTGTTTTAAATGTATGATGTCTTGGCACCCTTTGATTCTATTTGAATGGGCTAGAAGCTACCTTATATCCAGTTGTCAATCACACAGTTTAGCACTAACCATTTCTAGCAAACCACACTCTCTTGTGAGTAAGGACCCTTAACTTTGGAAATGCCTTGTGTTCTATTTTTAAAAGTAAACCTTTGGAACATCTCCCAAATCAGCAAACACACACCAAAAACTTTTACTATGTGCATGTCTTCTTAGAAAGCCCTGGTCAGATTTCTCCCGGGGGAGATCACTGGAGTTCGGTGCGGCTACAAGGCAGGGCCGCGGTCCTAGGATCAGGGCCAACTGACTTCCTTAAAAAAAAAGAAAAAAACACAACACCCTGTTCTCAGGACATCAGATGTCAGAGTTCAGCGCTAACAGGCAACCGGAGGCTCGTTGGAAACAAAGGCGGAGAGGCTGGTGAGAACATAAAGGCAGACAAGGCTTCGTTATATAAATATCACATGGCAGTCCTCTCCAGAAATGGCGTCCAATCCATTTTCTCAAGGTTTCAAAGAGGACTGCAGGTGGTTTTCACATTACAAAAGAAAAAAGGCCCGGCCTTCTCCAGTTTGGTTTCGTAAACTTCCGAGAGTTGAAGGACGCTTTCATCCACATTAGAAAATGCCTGTACATGAAGGCTTGTGTCCAACTAATGCCAGATTCACACACACACATTTAATGCACAATGCTTCCCCTAAATAATTTTGGGAGCTGTAGTTTGCTCAGGGCAGGGCTGGCCCAGAATATTTTGCTGCTTCTGGCAAAACAGAAAATGCCATCCATGGTCCCCTCCTTTTCCACAGCCCCCATCACCTCTCTCCTCTGCATCTGCCCGCTGCAACAGACACTGCCTCTGGACTTGTGTGCCACTGCTGGACACACATGGCAGCAGATGTGGCAATGTCCAGTAGCCATGGAGGCAAACGGCAGCGGATAGCCACGGAGGAAGCCAGATCTGCCACCTGAGGCAACTGCCTCTCCTTGCCTCATGGGTGGGCCAACCACAATTCACTGTGCTAAGAGTGATTAGGAGGTCTCTATGGGGGACGTGGGTGGCGCTGTGGGTAAAACCTCAGTGCCTAGGACTTGCCGATCGCATGGTCGGAGGTTCGAATCCCCGTGGCGGGGTGAGCTCCCGTCTTTTGGTCCCAGCTCCTGCCCAACTAGCAGTTCGAAAGCACCCCTAAGTGCAAGTAGATAAATAGGTACCACTTTATAGCGGGAAGGAAACAGTGTTTCCGTGCGCTGCGCTGGTGCTGGCTCGCCAGAGCAGCTTCGTCACGCTGGCCACGTGACCCGGAAGTGTTTGCGGACAGTGCTGGCTCCCGGCCTCTTAAGCGAGATGAGCACGCAACCCCAGAGTCGGACACGACTGGCCCGTATGGGCAGTGGCATAGCGTGGGGGGTGCAGGGGGGGCCGGCCGCACCGGGCGCAACATCTGGGGGTTAGGGTTAGGGGGCGCAAATCCATGGGTTAGGGGGCACAAATTACTTGCCTTGCCCCAGGTGCTGACAACCCACGCTACGCCACTGCGTACGGGCAGGGGTACCTTTACCTTTATCCCCCACTCAGAGAGCATTCCCAGAGCAGTTTCAGTCCCTGTCCCCAGGGCACTCTGGGAATTGTAGCTCTGTGAGGGGAATAGGAGCCTCCTAACAATTCTTAGCACCCTTAACAAACTACAGCTCCCATGACTGTTCAAAGTGGCGCCCTAGAGCTTTGAATGTATGGTGCGAATGTGTCTTCTGCCTTCATTTTTGTCATAATGACACACACTGCGCTGCTATCAGACCACTTTGCAGAAGAGGACCCCAACACAAGTCAGGGACAGATTCCTCCAAACCATCCCTGAACTTGCTGATCCTTAGCAAGCTGTTCCGCTGAAAAGATTACAATGTGACTTGCAACATTACTGGGAAAGAGCAGGCGAGGGAAACAGGAACAGTCTGAGCCAAGGCACCAGGAATTCCAAAGCTTGAGGAGAGGGTTGTGTTTTTTTGTTTTAAAAATGTGTGCATGGTTTCCCCCCCCCCTTTTTTACTAAACAGTAAGCAAGCTGTAAAACACACAAGTCAGACAAAACAGTTGGCTGCGGCTTCAAATAGTTCTCTGTCTGAAGGGCGTCCCAGGCAGCGAGAGGCTTGTAAATCAAAATGGGAGCAGGGACAGGTCCAAAACTCAACCGCCATAGATGGGGCAATTTCTTCTTCCCCATCTCCCTACACAGTGGAAGAAGGGCAGGGTAAGAATATAAGAAAATAGATAATAAATCAACCCCCACTCTAAGGAGATCGTCAATCCTCTCTGCACTTTTTCTGTGAACGGGCTCTTCCAAATCCAGATCTACACCACCAAAAAGTATTCCTAGACTGTCTTTCCTATTTATACAATTCAGAAATTGCTTCTTGTGTAATTTTGTCCTGCCCCTACATAACCAGCTTCGTACGGAGACCAGCACCCAACTTCCTGAGGTGCTAGGTTTCCAACGATCGGGGAGTTTCAAATACATGATGCTCCACTGGCACTCCAAAACGATACCATTCTGAAGTATCCATAGCAAGTGGTAATTCTGAATACAGTGGTACCTTGCTTCTCAAACTTAATCCGTTCCTGGAGTCTGTTTGATTCCCAAAACCATTCGAAAACCAAGGTGCAGCTTCCGATTGGCTGCGGCAGCTTCCTGCCCTCAATCGGAAGCCACGGAAACCACATCAGACGTTTGGCTTCCAAAAAATGTTCGCAAACCAGAACACTCACTTCTGGGTTTGAAGCATTCGTAAGCTACCATAATTTGTTTAGGAGCCAAGCTGTTTGAGTACCAAGATACCACAGTATGTACTTTGACTTTAGAGATAAATTACATAGAACTGGGGCTATGGTTGATAAGGGCCTGAAGGATCATAAACACTACTAGCTGCCTTTGTTTAAATGAGGGTTGTGTGTGTCATAGAAGGTGTTAGTGCAGGGGTAGGAAACACTTGTGGCCTGGAAACACTTGTGGCCTGGTGGGCCAAATCTTTATCTCCCCCTCCCCGGTCAACTTTGACAGGTGGTCAGTGTCAGCCACCTGTCAATCATCTGACATAATGGCAAAGTCAGGTGACTGGTAGGCAGGCGGCCTCACCCACCTGTCAAAGTTGACCTGGAATAAGTCCAATGATGATGTCAGCTAATTAACGGGTGTGGTTGAGAGAGAAAGTGGTTTAATGGGCCATACTGGGTCTACAGACCAGAGACCCCCCCCAACCCTGTTCTATCTCACTGAATAAAATGTGAAAACCTCACAGTAGTGTGAGCTTGCGATGCAAAAAGGGTAAAAGGTCACATCGAAGCCCCCTCTCCACCTGTTCCTTAACCTGACCTTCCCTCTCTATTTTATTATCTTTTTTTATTCTGGTGGTGTAATAATTTGTTTGCCCTTGATAAGCAGGCAATCCGTTGCAGGGCAACACATCTACACTTGGGGCCAATACAAACAAACAGTTATCGGAAGGGGAAGATTGGCTAGGTTGAACTAATATTGGCTTTCTGATCTCCAGCACAATCGGCAATGAAGACGCTTTAAAGAATTCTAATGCAGCTGATTGGATACCTCCCCCTAACCACAGTGTTACCCATAATCTTCAAGTTACATAATTGAATGGTTAAGTCGCCTATGCAACTAGGGTTTCCGGTTTGGGCCCTGAAATCTCAGGATCTGGGATGCTCCTTGTGATGTTAACATATGAGAATGCTGGAGGTGAATTAGTTAAACAAGTTACCCAATCAGAACCCAGGGGGTGGAGTCAGAGAGACTATAAAACCAGCTCTGTGAGGGGCGAAAGGGGAGTTCGTTGGGAGTTGGGTGGTTGGTTGGAGTAGGAGTGAATAGGGATAGAGTCTGTCGGTAGGTTGAGTTCGTGTAGCGAAATAAGCTGAGTCAGGAACAGTTAGGGGCTAGGAAGACAAGTAAATATCTGAGAGGTGGTTTAGTGAGTGAGGAGCAGGTAGTGGAAGTTATAGGTCTGGATAGGCACCCCATGATTGTAATTGACCGATACCGTTTATGAAACCACACACTTGTTAAACTGCAATAAACAAACAAAAGTTTATGTTCCAATTTAACCCTGACTGGACTCAGTATTGTCCCAGGTAGGGCCTGGGTGGCGGCAGCGAGAAATAAAGTGGTGGCGCAGGGATCAATAGACGGTGAAACGTCCGGGGACCCTGTGTGATCGCCACACTCACCTAGTAACCCTAGCGAAGGGATCGAAGAGGGATTTGCCCACCCATCCCTGCAGCCAGGCCCCTTGAACTTAAGTGCATCAACTGACAGAAAGGAAGGAGAACGCTGCCAAGGGTAAATTCCATGCACATGACTACGGGGAAAGTATTGAACACCACATAAATGGGGGGGGGGGAGAGAAGAGAGGAAAAGGCGGGGGGAGACTCGGCCCATCAGGAGACCCATAATTCATGCCTGCCTTGTCATGTTTCAGGCTCATGAGGCGTTGCAAGGATATTCGTGTGTACACACACACACACACACACACACGTATATATCCCCGCTGGCAGATCCATCCGGCCTAGCTAATATGCAACAGCCCTTTTGCGAGAGCATCAGGCCAGGCTACGCAGTCCCCATGACGGGTCTGCAGGGTTGCCATGGCGACGTACATAAACACCAAACTGCAAGGAGGTCATTTATTTCAGCTGCTGGCTACAGCTGGCTGTTTGGGTGTCTGGAAGCCAGCACGGACAAAATATTCTCCTTTCTCTCTTCGACTTCCCCCCACCCCAAAATAATAATAATAATTTTTAAAAAAAAAACTTTTCTCCTGAGGCAGTTTATGGCTTAGCAAAACCCGCATTCCAGCAGCAGCCGTGAAGGAGAATGGAATGGATGCAGGAGCTGATTTTTTTGCCCACATATGGTCCGAGATGGTGGGTTTCTTTTTTTTGAATTTTTTTTTATCCCCTTCCAAGGTACCTGCTCCAACAGGAACCGAGTCTGATTGATACCACCTGCAAAGCTTAAATATGCAAGCTTTGCAATACTTTTTTTTGTGTGGTTTCCTAGAGCTCTTTTTTTTTAAAAAAAAAAAAAGACCAATGCAGACAAGCCGCAAGGTAACACTGGAATATGTAGGGAATTTTTAATACAATCATCAATTGCCAAATTAGGGAACTTTGGGGTGGCTTTTTAAAAATAAAAACAAAGTCCCCACTGTTTGCTGGTACCATTTTGAGGCTCACCTTTTTGCTATAATTATTGCATGCATTTTATTATTCAACTAAGTTTTAGAGCAGACCTATTCAAATGAACCCCTTTTTATTTCATTTATACACTACTTTTTCCTCCAAGAAGGTCAAGATGGGACACATGTTCCTCTCCTCCCTGTTTTATCCTCACAACAACCCTAAGAGGTAGTTTAGGCTGAGAGATAGTGGACTGGCCCAACGTCACCCAGTGAAGTTCATGGGTGAGGAGGGTTTTGAACCCTGGTCTCCCAGCTCATTTTCCATCACCCTGTTACAACACACTGGCTCTCATGTTAGTTAATTTAACGAGTCTGCTCTGAGGAGGATTAGCATTGGATACAACCCTTTTTACACACAGTTTCCAAACTTCTGAGTTCTCAGCCCGTTTCAGTGGTGGTTTCCTGGTTGTGGAATGCCCTCCCTTGGAAGGTATGCCTATACCTCCATCATTATCCTTACCAGCTTTCAGGAGGAATTCGGGAACATTCCTGTTTCCCCAGGCATTTGATGGCTGAAGAACTGACGCTTGCAACCTTGAGTCCATTGGATGGAAAAATGGCCTGTATCTGCTTTTTGGCTTTTAAAAATTGTAATGGGACACAGGTGGTGCTGTGGGTTAAACCACAGAACCTAGGACTTACCGATCAGAAGGTTGGCAGTTCAAATCCCTGCGACGGGGTGAGCTCCCGTTGCTCGGTCCCTGCTCCTGCCAACCTAGCAGTTCGAAAGCACATCAAAGTGGAAGTAGGTAAATAGGTACTGCTCCAGCGGGAAGGTAAACGGCATTTCTGTGCGCTGCTCTGGTTTCACCAGAAGCGGCTTAGTCCTGCTGGCCACGTGACCCAGAAGCTGTACGCCGGCTCCCTTGGCCAATAAAGCGAGATGAGTACCGCAACCCCAGAGTCGGCCACGACTGGACCTAATGGTCAGGGATCCCTTTACCTTTAATGGTTTTTAGAATGTTCTTATTTGATTTTGAATGTTTTTGCTTTGCTTTTGTTTAAATTGTGTATCTGTTGGCCACTCTAGGTTCTTTGGGGAGGAAAGGTGGAATGCAAAATTCATTCATTCAATCCATTCAGTCCAGAGGTCACAATATACATTTTTCCTTCCCCACTGCAGGATCGCAGAACACACAGAAAACTCCCCTTAATTGTGGGGCCCATTTAAATTGACAACTACTACTGTCTCAATATTTAATAAATTTTTATTTTTAAATTTGGTTATTGATTATCTACAGTCATTGGGGGACGGAGCGGGTGGGACTAGTGAGAGATTTAAAAACCATACAAGCCAAATACACCAAGAGGTATAAAGAGGAGATGGGAAGGGTGGTAGAAGACTAGAGAGAAACAAAAACAGGAGAAATGAAAAAAACACACCAAAGAGGTGATGAGGACAATTCCCAGTGTCAGTGGAAAAGACACAAGTAGGATTGGTTTAAAAATCCTCGGCTTTGTACACATTAAAATCCTCTGTGCAATTTGAAAAAGTGTCCCACTTATAACAGTTGACTTTAAAAAGGGAGGCACGTCAAGGTCTCCTCCCAAATCCAAACTTGGCACCAGTTCTGTGCTTCTTAAAAACTAGGCTATTTTCATTTTTAAAAAACCCTACAGCAGCATTTCTTTAAAAAACAAACAAACAAAAAACCCAAACAGTCCTCTTCTATACAAAGGGGGGAACCCCCCCCACAAAAATATATTAACATTTTCTAACAAATAAGCTCATTTGTACCTATACAGAACACACCTGACACAAGTATGGTGAGGGTGGGAAAGTGAGAGGCAGATTTATTTTCCTCCCCCATAATGGAAAAAAATTGTGCAAATAAACCTCTCTGTGATGGCAGTTCAGAAGCTTTTTGGGGAAGGCTTTCAGGTTGCTCGGATAAAGGAGAACATTTGCTCTTCTAGATGAAAACCTTGTGTGCCTTGCATACGAAGGATGTACTCTTGAGTCTTCAAGGACTGTAGTGTTCACATTGACACTTCCTGCCCTGCACCAAACTGGGGCATGTTTTCTCTCAACAAGATTCAGCTCATTCTGTGCTAAGGTCAATCCATAGCTGGTACTCTAGGGCCACATTCAAAACATCCACTTTGACTACTAGGATATGACTTTCAACAATCACGGCTTCCCATGTCCCCCACCAGAATTTTGGGAACTGTAGTTTATCGAGGGTGCTGCAAGTTGTTAGAAGGAACTCTGGGGATTTTAGCTCTATAACGGGAATGAGGTGAGCGGGTCTCTTAACAACTCTCAGCCCCCTGAACAAACCACAGCTCCCAGAATTCTTTGATGGGAGAGCTATGACTGTTAAACATGGTAGCATCGTGCTTTAAATGCACGGTAAGAATGTAGCCTGACAAGATAGCTGTGTTCAGGGACAGGGTGAGGCCAAGATGGAGAATTCTCTTTTGACGAAAAAATAAAATCTGAGCAGTCACTACAAAGAAAACTATAGTCATTGGCTTGGCCAAATCTTTCTCCATATCCCACCAACAGGACTGGAACGACAATGGTTGTGACCAACATAATGTGATTGGAAGGCTGGCTGGCTTAAGAAAGCAGGAGATATACCCAGGCATCACCAGGATTTTAAATCAGGGGTGGCTAAACTGCGGTCCTTCAGATGCTGCTGGATGACAACTCCATGCCTATTTTAAACCCATTTTACAGGTCAACTAAACTAAAACCAAGACTTGGCTAAAGAGGGGGAGCTGATGGGAGTATTGCCAAGGAACTCAAGGCAAAGCCAGTCTAGGAGAGCAAATTCTTGAGACTTCATCACTCACAACCACATCCTAACCCAAGGCGGGCTCTCTAGCTATTTCACAAGCAGGTATGGGGAACCAGTGGCCCTGCAGATGTTGGTCGACTCCCAACGCCCATCAGCTCCAGCCACCGAGGCCAGTGGTCAGCCATGATGGGAGCTGTAGCACAACAACATCCAGATGACCCACAGGGTCTCCAACCCTGAGCTACTGGAGCTTCATCCCATGCTAACCCCCTATATCTCCAACTCCCAAGCTACAGGTTCAAGTGAATTCCCAGAAAAAGAAAAGAAAGGCAAGCAATTTGAGTGGTCTGAAGGCAGAGGCCAACACAAAATCAAAATTAAAGAGGAGCAGGATTCGCATACAGGGCATAAGACATTTCTTTGACACCCACAACGGCTGCCTATTCCAGTATCGTTTAAAAACACATGTCCACACGGAGCAATATTTTTGGTGTCATCATCTTCTCCTTGAAGAGTTGCTGGGCAGGTTTTTTTAAATAAAAAAACGAAATCCTCAGGTCGTGGCAAACCATCTTGTACCCCCATCTGAGCACCTGGTACCTTTAATTCCATCATGTTGACTTCTTGCAACAGAGATCTCTGGAGGGCAGAACATGGCTTTTAAGTAGGTTGGGCTCTTCGAAAGGCATGTATTGTAGGTTTCTCTCCCCGACCCCCTAATTTGGCATAGGGAGAGGGAGTGGATCCAAGCTGGGATCGACTGAAGCAGATTAGGAGAGTGAAAGTTTGATGTATGTCTATATATATATATATAATTTCCAAGAATACTGTAGTCCACTCAATCCATCTCTCTCTTTTGCTTCTTGCGAGAGTGTCTGTCCATCCCGCCCCAAAATGAGGGGGTCATTGATAGAGAAGGTAGCTCTTCAGGGATTCTGGCAGTGGCAGTGCGTGTATCTCGTTCAAGCGGTCCTTTCCCAGGGCAAGGCGGACGGAGCGCCGGCAAAGGTCCATCAGAGGCAGAGGTTCAGCTGCAGGAGAGGGGGGAAAGAGTGCCAAAGAGCATTAAGTGCAGTGCTCAGAATTAAGAATGTACGGTACAAAGCACCCCTTTGCAGCATGCAAAAGACTGAAAGAGGATGTTTATCAGTATAGAATCCAGGGCTGCCTGCACACCATCCATTTAAAGCACATGTCTTCCTCAATAAGAATCCTGGGAACTGTAGTTTACCCTTCACAGAGGTACAGCTCCCAGCACTCTTCAACTACAATTATTGTCATAAGCAGCAGTACTGATCTAGTTGGTCCAACCGTCTGACTACAAACACAGCTCCGTTAGAGCTTCGGTACAGGACTACATGTCTTGTTTAATACAGACACACTGTATGCGCCTGTCTCTTACAAACATTCCACGACAATAATGTTCTCCAAATGTTCATAAAATGAAGAGGATTTCTTCAAGCAGTCTGAAATCTGGCACAGAGCACCCCACACACTGAATGCCAGAAGTTGTCCAAACTTCAGACAAATCTGTATTGTTTTGTTTTTTAAAAGAACCCAGCCAAGATACAGCAGTTTAAGAAAACCACGTCCACCCTTCTGCACCCAACACCGTACACAATTGCGCTCCTGTGGATGTGGAGCGCATACATAGGCCCCAGATTTTGCCACATCTGCCTTCCACTAGCCTGGCTCAATCTCTCTTGAATGAAAAGATACTTCCTGCCAGATCTTGTTCTAACCAACAGCTCTGGCCTTCATAAACACTGATACCCTAAGCTGGATCTTCAAAATCACTTGCATGTTCAGTTCAGCATGAAGCAAACCCTCTGGTGTCATTCGTCCAGTGTTGCAGAATCTTCTCACAGAGATGGAACAGGTGCCCTCAGCAACTTTTACACCAGAGGTAGCCAATGTGGTACACTTCCAGGTGCGGCTGGACTCCGACTCCCATCAGTCTTGGCCAGCATGGTCAGTGGTCAGGGGTGATGGGAGATCATCAATATCTGGAGGGACACCAGCCTGGGTTTTCAGCCTTAGATGGCTGAAAACTCTTCTTATGCAAACAGCTAATGAAAAAACATTTAAAAGAACACTGAGCTGGCTAATTAATTCTGGTTGTATGTGTGTGTATACTGCTTTGATTTTTCTAAAGAAACTGCAGTACGTGTTATAAGTATTTATATAAATAAGAAGATAACTAAAACTACTCAGGATCTCACAGGGGATTGCTTTAAACTGAGTCAGACCATTGGGTCCATCTAGCCAAGCTGTGTCGGCACTGACCGGCAGGGTTTTCAGACAGGGTTCTTTGTCAGCTCTACCTGGAGATAGTGGGGACTGAACCACCTGGATGCAAAGCAGGTGCTCTACCACTGAGCTACGGCCATTTCCTTGCAACATAGGAAATTGCCTTATTCTGAATCAGATGGTTGACCCATCTAGCTCAGTACTGTCTACACTGACTGGCAGTGGCTCTCCAGGGTTTTCAGAGAAGAGGCATTCCCAGCTGGCACTACCTGGTAATGCTACTGTGGACTTCTGCATGCAAGGCAAACACCACCACGGAGCTACTGCCCTTCTCAAGACAGGCCCTGGAAAAACATCCCACATCTTCCCAGCTGGGAGCACTGGCCGATCCCAATCCAGGTAGCATCTTTCTCTCCTGGCAAGGATCTGAGTTGACTTAAGATTTCCTGAAAAGGAGCCCCACCCTGCTTGCTGACTGACTCTGCAGGCAGGGGACACCTGCAAAGGCCCCCCTGCGCAGAGCCGACGTCACAGATACGGGCAACAAAAACTCCCTTTTCGTTTGGGCAGAGCCTCAGCGCAGTGACCTACTCCCAGCTGCAATTTCCTCCCCAGACACATTTTCCACTGAGGTAGTTGAAGACGTGAGCTTTGATCACAAGGAAGACCGCCGGCTGGCTTGGAAAACTGGGGGTGGGGGCAGCAGGCAGAGGAAGAGAGAAATATAACTTCAAACTTCTGGAACACAAAGTCATTGGTGAAGTCCAAGTGCATTCTGCATCCACCAGGGAAGTTGGAAAACTCAGCTCGGTGTTCCTCGTCCAGATTATTGAGATCAGTACTGTTTACACCAGGGTTTCCCCAACTTGGCCCTCCAGCTGTTTTTGGACTACAATTCCCATCATCCCTGACTACTGCTAGCTAAGGATGATGGGAGTTGTAGTCCCAAAACAGCTGGAGGACCAAGTGGCTCCCTAGGACAGGCATAGACAAACTCGGCCCTCCAGATATTTTGAGACTACAATTCCCATCATCCCTGACCACTGTTAGCTAGGGGTAAAGGGAGTTTTAGTCCCAAAACATCTGGAGGGCCAAGTCTGCCTATGCCTGCCTTAGGATTTCAGACAGGGAGTCTCTCCCAGCCCTACCTGGAGATGTCATTGCAGACTGGACCTTCTGCATGCAAAACTGATGCTCTACCATCCAGCCAGTCAGAGGGCCCTCTGAATGGGTCCTGAGTGCCTCTCCTTTGTAGGACCACCAGGTTGGGAAAGGTTGCTCTAGGTTTTGAAAAGAAACAGCCCACTCCTCCACATGAGGTTCCTAATTTCTGCTTGCAGATTGATGCAAGCGTAACTCAAAACACACTTGTGTGCTGACTGCATGGCCATCTCTATTGCACAACTATTGGCGTGCAACAAACCGCCACACAGCGCCTCTCAGTTTGGAAGGCACAGAGCAAAAACAGGTAATGCCGTGGGTTCAGGTGTTGCATAGGCCATGAGACAACCAAATGTTAAAAGGGTCTGTGACAGCCATGACCTGCCAAACCTGTAGCTTGAATGTTATTTTGCCAAGAAGCCCCCATTCTAGGCTGCGGCAAGAGAATCCTTCAGTCTAAAGGCTACGGCAATGTTCCGTATTTTTCGCTCTATAAGACGCACTTTTTCCCTCCTAAAAAGTAAGGGGAAATGTGTGTGCGTTTTATGGAGCGAATGCAGGCTGCGTGGCTAAGCCAGAAGCCAGAACAGGGAGAAGGAGCGCTGCGCAGCGCTCCGTCTCGCTGTTCTAGCTTTGGGCTTTGCTGCGCAAAGCCTCTGCAAGGCAGCGGGATGAAGGCACCCACTGCACAGTGCTCCCTCTAGCTATTCTGGCTTTTGGATAGCTCCCGCGAAGCCTCTGTAGGGCAGCGGGAGGAGGCTTTGCGCAGCTCTTGTGGGAAGTGGGGGCTCTGTCCCTTCCCCCACCTCCCAGAAAAGCCCCCAAGAACCGCGCTCCCTTTAAAGAGCGCGCGGTTCTTGCGGGAGATGGGGGAAGGTACAGAGGGTAGCTTAGCCGTACGCAGCCTCTTCCAGGCAGGGGGAGCCTTCACCCCGCTGCCCGGGAGAGGCTTCAGCGGCTATCCCAGAAGCCAGATCCCTCTTGCTGTTCTGGCTTCTGGGATTCAGAATTTTTTTTTTCTTGTTTCCACCCCCCCCCCCAAACTAGGCGCGTCTCATCGTCTGGTGCGTCCTATAGAGTGAAAAATACGGTAACCTGCAGGCAAATAAATAGATCCAGCTAGATCCAGCCATACACCCCCCCCCCAAAGCAGCTGTCTCTTCTAGATTGAGAAGGCCAGTGTTGCAATTCTAGTCAACTGCAGAACAGGCCATCCTGATAACCTCAACTTCATGGAAGAAGAGAAAAAACTTACTAGCCCTGAAGGCTGCAGAGAGCTGCTGGCGCAATAGTGGGAGCCAAGTGAACAAACTCAGTAAGTAGAATTTCCAGGAATTCAGCGCCAATTTTAGGCCTGGGGCAGCTCCTCAAAGTCAGAAAGAGACTCTGCACAAACACTCAGACTTATGCAAACTGGGTTAAATACAAAAAGAAGGTTTCCCCCACAAAACCCAGGTTCTCTTAGTGCAGAATATGGACTACTTTCTCTTCCAATACAGTGGTACCTCAGGTTACATACGCTTCAGGTTACAGACTCCACTAACCCAGAAATATTGTTTCGGGTTGAGAACTTTGCTTCAGGATGAGAACAGAAATTGTGTTCCGGTGGCACGGCAGCAGCAGGAGGCCTCATTAGCTAAAGTGGTGCTTCAGGTTAAGAACAGTTTCAGGTTAAGTACGGACCTCCAGAACAAATTAAGTACTTAACCCGAGGTACCACTGTACTTACATTTTATTTCTTTTTAAAAGCCCTTGCTGGCTAGGGAAAGAAAGGCCTAAGTGGCATTATCTTTTTTTATAAAGCCATCCAAGTTGGCAGCAGTCATTGCCTCCTGTGGGAGTGAGTTCCACAGTTTAACTATGTGCCACGTGAAGAAGGATCCAGTTTTGTTTCTTAATAGAAGGCAATAAGATCTGGGCTTGAGAAGGCAGGGGAAGCTTTGGGCGTGTGCTCCATCAGGCTGCTAAGTCTACACTTTGCATCTGAAAGCCAGCTGTGTCGGCAAACCCATTTCTGGGGAGGGGTGGGGGTTCTGGAGAAGACACCAAAACCAGGAGTGTGCAATGTGCAAAATATGAAACAAGGGCTCTTGAGCCTGAGAGGGCCTTGCTGGTTGTCAAAATTAAGCTTACTTCTTACAGAGTCTGCTAGATGAGGCCAATGGCTCGTCTAGTCCAGCATCCTGTTCTCACAGCGGCCAATCAGATGGGAAGCTGCAAGCAAGACTCCAGCACAAGAGCAAACCCCCTCCTGTAGTTTCCAGCAACTGGTAGCCCCAGCGATCATAGTTTCTTCCAACCTGGGGCCCTCCAGATGCTTTGGATTCCAGTTGTCAATGTTCTGACCTCCTGACCAGACGCAAGGCATGCCCACTCATGCAGAGGTGCGACAGGCAGCCTCTTCCGGGGGAATGGGCAGTCTTGCATGCTGCACTTCTGCGTCGGGGATTACTGAATGAGTCAGGCACTGGTCAATCAGAGTGCCAAGCAGAAGCACCTACACTTGAACCCAGAAGTTGCTAATCCACACAAAGTGAGCCCAGAACAGGTAATCACGCAGGGAGGCTGTGGGCCACCTCGCCTGCTGCTGGGTACTCTGGGATCACAGAAACATCCTCCACTTGGAACATTCTGGATAGTTCCCTAGTCCATATGAACCTGTACTTCAGTTCTACCTGCCCTTCTTAACTGTCATTTTCACAAAGAGACGCTAAAGCAATGAACTGTGTGGGTTTCACTTAGCAAAAGGAAGTGAGCTGGTCTTTTAATCACTTTTCAACGGGGCCTGCTTAGGTGTTCCTAGGATGCCTCTGCCTGCCGTGTCTCCTCTGAACAACAGGCACAAAGGAGGATGCTGGGATAGCCCTGTAAAACGTCACTTAAAAGGGGGTCCCCACTGGGGTGGGGGGGTGGCTGGGGGGGAGGAGGAAGCGAGGAACACCGCCCCTCCTGCAATCTGTGCCCACTTCCGTTTTGAGAAGCAGGTTCCCTTGCCAAGTACACACACATTTGCAAATTGCATGGGGCTAATAAAACACAGGATGTGCCACTAAAGTGTTTGCAGCGGGGAGAAACCAGAGACAGACAACAGAAGGTGTCACACACCGCAGGGAGAAGACAGGCTAAAAAGGACTAGAGGCGACCAGGCCAGATATTTTTCACTGAGTCATTTTCGAAAGCTGTGACTCAGCACAAAGCCCCTCTTATCCTTAACAGGAATTTAGATAAGCAGGCAAATGTCTGGCCTGTTGCACTTTTTTAAAAGCATACATGCATTCACAGGAACTTATGGAGGACCCAGGGAGGATAGCTCCGTGGAAAACCTCCAGACCTGGAGTCCCCTAAGTTCTTGATTTTAATTCTGAGTCAGAATGGGAGGCTTACTTACCCTCAACAGATTAATTTCTAAAGTGTTTAAGAAAAGGAGGAAGGGAATTACCTGCCCTCTGAAAAGCCACCAGTGGCGTAGCGTGGGGGGTGCAGGGGGGGCCGGCCGCACCGGGCGCAACATCTGGGGGTTAGGGTTAGGGTGCGCAAATCCACAGGTTAGGGGGCGCAAATCCACGGGTTAGGGGGTGCAAATTACTTGCCTTGCCCCGGGTGCTGACAACTCACGCTACGCCACTGAAAGCCACACACAATCGCCTGGCTTAGAGGTAGATCAGCCCAGAGTAATGCATCAGAGATGCAACAGGCACCCTCCCGCTCCAAAGGCAGCATAAATGCCTACAACTGGGAGTAACTAGATGACCCAGGGCTACCTAATGCAGAAAGGTGACAAAATTACTCAGCAGGTGGAAAGACTGAATAGTGGCAACCCTAGAACAGTGACTCAGACAGAGGAGCCAATTCAGACTCTCAAATCCAGGTAGGAAAAATGAAGAAGAGAGGATACGTACGGTCAAGCCCATTCAAGTAGCGCATCCTAATTTCACAGTGGCCCCACACGGCGCTCACGACCGGATACAGTTTTTTCCCTTTGAGTCCCCGGAAAGCAACCCCCATGTACTGTCCGTCCACGATGAAACTCAAGGTCCCATCGTCCATGTCCAGCACCACCAAAAACGAGTCGGGCACGATGAAAGTCTCGTCAGCCTCCAAGAAGGCCGGGTACGTCTTGCTGGGCTGGTTCTTCCCGTCGTGGTACAGCCGGTTCCGCCCGAGGTCCCACCCCCACGACTCGTGGTTGTTCCCAATGAGCGTCGTGTACCCCACTGAGTGCAGGGGGGCATCCGCCGTGGCTACACCGACCACCGCGTGCGTGCCACGCTGCCTCATCGCCCAGGTGATCTGCCAGACATGGAGACCCCGCGTGTAGCCCACCTTGCCCCGGATCGCGTCCGTGCTCTGGGCCACCGGATGCCGGTGAAATATGAGCTTGTCGTCCTCCTTCACAAAGACGTTGAGGGAGCGGTCGTCATTGTTCCATGAGTGCAGCAGCTGAATCTCATAGGAGACGGCGGGCATGTCTAGGAGGAGGTCCAATCGGGCCGGCTTGCAATAATCCAGCCCCTGGAGCTCGTGTTTCAGGGGCCTGTAGGCCGGGTCCCTCATATCCACAGTCTTTATCCCGCCGGTGACTTTCTGCCCCATCTTTACCGTCTATTAATAGGCACCCCAAAGCAGGCTCATCAATCGCGCTGGCCGTGCACGGGCGTCATTCAAGCCCTCACAGGTTGCTACGAGAGATCCCGTCAGAATCGCCTAATGGATGGAAAGGAGAAAAACAAGAAGCGGGGAAGAAGAGTTAAACATTAAAAATTCACACATGGAAGGCCGTGCGATGGGAGGCTCCACAGAACCCGTTTGGCTTGCCGGAGGAGATAAAGGACGCCGACACAACAGTAGAGGAAAAACAAGCATGGGACAACCATCCTATGAGGAGGCTTGGCGGGTTCTAGGCCGGCAACTTGAATCATGTTTCCTCAGCACAGAAGGCTGGCGAGGTTCCACATTCTGAAAATAAGACTCCGATTGTCATATGGCCTTGTTGCCCGAGGGAAGCCTGGGAGTAGAGTTGCGTGTCGCCTAGCAACCTTAGGGTAGCTTGACCATCACTCTTCCCCCTGTCCCAGACTCCCAAGATTATTTACTTATTTATTACATGGGCCAGTGTGGTGCAGTGGTTAGAGTGTCAGACGAGGACCTGGGAGACCAGAGTTCAAGTTGCCTAGTCGGCCATGAAGCTCATTTGATGTAATCCTGAGCCATTCTCTTAGCCGAACCTACCCTCAGAGAGTTGTTGCGAGGACAAAATGGAAGAGGAAAAACTATGTGTACCACTTTGAGCTCCTTGGAGGAAAGGGTTGATTTAAATGAAATATTATTGTTAATAATAACAGGGTCTGGAGCCATAAAAAGCTTTACTATTTCAAAACCAACACTTTTAAAGTCCCTAGTACCCCCCCCCCCCAAATTTCATCACCACAACATGAACAGAGGCTGATGGGATTACAAACTTCGATAGATCACCTAGAAGGATCCTCGACCACTGGTCTCATTTGTAATATTTTGCAAATGCAGGAAAAGTTGGGGGGATATTAGAATTATTTCATGCTAGCCAGTAGCCCCTTCGAAGAATTCACAAGCAGCAAAATGGCAAAATTAGCAGGAAAACAAACACATCGGAGTGTTCGTAGTTTCACATTCCATCCATGCTTGGCAAAAAGAATCCCAAAATGTTAGTGGAAATCCAAGGGAGGGGGGGAAGAGTTTGTGTGGGGAAAAACAGGGTAAGATAATCAAAATACACACACCCTGTTTTGCTTCTCCAGAATTATCCGCGTTAGATCAAGACAGATCAGAAGGGAGCCGCTCTATAAGAGTCCTGAAACTCTTAAGCGAAGAACTTCTGATTCCCTTAAGGAAAATGCAGAGGACAGGCACCAAGATACGACCATCTTGTACAAGTGACTCAGGAGTGTCACCCTCACTCACACTCATCCTCAGAAGTACCACGAAATCTACATTCCAGTTTGCTTTATAACAAGGGATCTTCTGTAATATGGCAGAGAAGCTGGGTCCACTGTGGGGGTTTTTTTTTGAGAGGGGGGTAGGTGGGGGGGAGAGAGGCAGAAGGGATGGCGAAAACATTTGAAAAAATAATAATAATAAGGGTGGGAACTCGCTTTCTAAGAAAAAAAACATTTCCTGGAATGAGGCAATCTCCCAGAAAGGCTGCCAGGTGCAGTCATAACTGTTACTCATGATCAGGATTTCGCTTGGCATGGAAAAAAAATGGTAGGGAGAGTGAATCAGACCTTGTGTCAAGCACACACACAGTATTATACATATATATATTATACACACAAACATTTTATAGGCACCCTGGCTTGAAAAAGGTATATACACCACAAGCAACATAAAGAAGAGGCAAAGCTGATCATTTGATTTTTGAACCTGAGGGCCACATTATTTTTTGGACAACCTTCCGAGGGCCACGTCCCATTGGTGGGCGGAGCCAGAGGCAAAAGTGGGTGGAGCAAGAATGTGGATTCTACCTTTGCACAATAATCTAGTTTAAACCCCCCCCCCAAAAAAAAAAACCCTTCTCCATATACTGTACAGACAAGCAAGAGGCATGATCAGAGCTCAGGCAAAAACAAACAAACTCAAGGACAAGATGTAAATCAGTGCCAGAAAGGCAGTGTGGCCCTGGGAGAGAAAAAGACAGCTGGAGGGCCGGATATGGCCCATGGGCCTGAAACAACTCACCCTGGCACTGTGAATAAAACAGGAAAAATACAGCATTACCTATTCCATTTTGCAGAAGCCAAAAGCTGGCTCAACAGGCTTCCAGAAGAAGGCCTCAGTTCATCATCATCATCACCCTCTTTTGTCCTCTCCAGAGCTCCGGGAACCAGAAAGCAACATCTGAAGAATGAGATCACGCCAAGACAGGAAGGTGGCCTGCAGCTAATTGGACACCTCCGATGCCTCTTTCTCTCTTGGACAGAGGCGTAACCGCAGAGCAGCTGGGCTGGCAGCAGCTCAGACAGAGCTCTCTAATTAAAGGGGAAACTGAGCACACGCCACCCCCTGCCAAAAGGAGCCAGGTCTGGGCACAGTTCGGCCAAAAGGGGAAGCAATGCAGACATGTGCTCCAAGGAGGCGCTCTTGCGCATTTGTGGGGATGACGAGTCTTACGCAGACAACCAGGTGCGTGTTTTAGCAACACACAAGGTCACAAATTGTTCCTCCTCTAGGTATCATTCAATATTGCTTTTATTTCAGCTGCCAGTCGCTTGTTGTACAACAAGGTGTCCAAGAGAATAACAACATACTTTAAACAGTGCGCATAATTTAGGAGGAGCTGACAAAAACAACACAATGCATAAAGAAGGGCTGCAACTTAGTGGTAGTGCATCAGAGGTCCCAGGTTTGATCCCCAGCATCTCCAGGTAGTGCCCCTGTCTGAAACACAGGAGAGCTGCTGCCAGCCAGGGTTGACAATACTGAGCTAGGTTGATCAGCGGTCTGATCATAGCTGTCAACTTACAGATTTGAAAATAAGGGACCAGCAGCCTCGAAAATAAGGGATCAGCAGCCAAAATAAGGGATTTTAGTCAACCAGCAGCCAAACAAAGCCTCAAGTGGTGGTTCCCATAGCGCAGCAACCCGGCAAAGGGGATGCAGCAAGGAAAACCACCGTCACCTCTGTGCTGGGAAGCGCTGAGCAAAGGCGAGTCCCCAGGCAAGACAGCCAATTTGATCAGCACAAGGCATGCAAGCTCCACCCCCCAGTCGTTCTTAGACTCCTTATTGGGTGAGCAACACAGCCAAGCAACACTGTTGGAGCCTCCCTCATCCCTGGCCGCAGGGAGGGAGGGAGAGGAGCTGCTTCCTTTGAAACCCGGGAAATTTAAGGGACATCATCAATAAGGGACAGCAGCGGGATATGGCGCTGGGATAAGGGACTGTCCCGTCAAATAAGGGACGCTTGACAGCTATGGGTCTGATAAGGCAGCTTCCTATGACACAACACAACCACACCTACCCACCCTGCATCACAGCATTACAAAGGTTTGGCAGCACACTATGTACCTGGTTGCGAAAAGATGTTCACCCAGTTGAACCTTACTGGGAAGAGAGTTTCATACATGGGGGACACCACCAAGAAGGCCCGGTCCCTTGTCATCCTCCCCTACAGATGCACTTTGGAAGAGGGATTTCTGTTCCAGCAGTGCTTGATTTTGATGCTGGCTGCTCACAGGGCCCAGTGTATTGCTAAGTTCTCTTTTCAGGATCTCTGGAGGGTGAGAGAGACAGAGAGGGCCTCTCCAAGACATCTCTCCTGCGAGCAGCCATTACTCATTCTTGATTCAGAAGAGTCTGGCAAGACGAAGGGGAGAAGCATGATCTTTCCCCTCCCCGACACTGCCAACCCAGTAACGGAAGCAGCTCCACCGAGCTGGTTTTGGTGGTTAAGCCTGGCTGAGATGCTTCCTTTGAAAGCAAAAAAAACCCCAAACCCCACCCCCACAACAACAACAACAACAACAAAACTCTCCAACACACTCTGAACTAAATCCTCGGTGACAGAGAAGCTCACACAGTCAGCCACAGAAATCAGCAATCTGATCGCTACTAGGTGTGCTGCAACTGAGGAACAATTTAAATCTTTCTTAAAAAACAAGAAGTACAATCAGACTGACAAGGCTGCCCATTGCACCTCTGCACGAATTGCTGTTCCTGGATATTGCACATCTTTCCAATCAGCATTCGCTGATGGTGCGACGGCAAATTCCACCCCCATAGCTCCGCACTGGATCAATTGCAACCAATACTGTACATAAAGTTACCTGTGGAGAGGTGGCTGCCTGTTGCCCCTCAGTATGAGTCACTGCTCTTGCCTCTTACGGAGGCATGGTTTTACTTTTTGTCGCATGGGGCAGCCACAATTTCGGTCAAAGCCCTCCTGCGACTATCAAAGGTAGTGGTGCTGCAGTATATCCTGTTATACTCTTGGGGGTCAGGAACACCCCACAAGAATAAAAGGAAGATCCAGGGTGGATGAGCCAGGCAGAAGTTTCAATTCAGGTTATTTTTATTGGGTCCCCATCAGGGGTCGCCAGCCCATCGCCCGTGAAGGCTTCAAGGGGTGCCCCAGGAAAAGTGGGGCCTTAGTTTGACTTTTAGCCTTTCCCCCAGAATTCCTTTGTTGAAATGAGAGCTTTTGGGGACAGCTCCGGGAATCTTATGAAGCGGATTAAGCAACGCTTGTCCAAACAGCAGACAAAAACCCTGCCCAGGCTAAGCCAGGAAACTTCAAAAAGGAAAGTCCCCTGTTATGAGAGCCCCTTCCAAATACAAACTTTAACAGCCAAGATTTTTTTTTTGCGGGGTGGGTGGGCAGGGAGAGGCGTGATTGCGAGATTTGTTTGGCAAGGGGCAGTAGTCCTCATGAATCACTTCAAAGATTTCCAAACCTCGTAGCTCAGTTGGTTACAGCAAGGTGCTGATAACACCAAAGTTTGATCCCCGTATGGGACAGCTGCATATCCCTGCGTTGCAGAGGGTTGGACTAGATGATCCTCAGGGACCCATGGCACCTGGGAAATTTCACAAACTGCCCACCAAGTGATGCTGGTGGGGACTGACCCTGGGACCTTCTGCATGCAAAGCAGATGCTCTACCATTAAGCTACAGGCCTCCTCTTATGATATAGGAGCATAGAAGCTGCCTTAATACCAAGTCAGACCATGTAGCTCAGTATTGTCTGCACTGACTGGCAGATGTACAATACCTTTTTTTTTTTTTTTTTAAAGGTGGACGACCAGAAGGTGGACGACAGCCATCCCGGGTGAGGCCTCACAACAGGTTCGCATAACAGTCTCGTGTTATTTTCAATCCTGAACGTGGAATTTGCTATGAGGATTCTAGGAGAAGCCAAGAAGCAAGACTCCAGCAAAGTGGTGGCTCCATTAGGGGGAATGGGTCGCCAACTGCAATTAAAAGGGCACCCCTTCAGGAATAGCTGCTTGAAAAATCCCAAATCATCCAGCATTCTAGTCCCTGGCGAGGAAACATCTCGTACCTTGCATCAAAAACAGCTTTGCAAAATCACAATTGTTTCTTTGCAGGCCACGAGTGCGGGGGGGGGGGGGTAAAGCACATAAGCACAACTTTGGGAATGTTTTACATCACACAAAGTGACACCCCCATCTCCAAAGTTGGTAGGGAAAAAAGCATCTGCCCCCCACCCTCTCTCTCTCTCACATGCACATTCTCCAAAGCAGACTTGGGTTGGGGAACCACTCACCACGGAAGTCAGAACATAACGCCACAGTAATCAGAAATTGTGCCTATACGGCTATGCTCCACAGATTAACTGCAAAACTCCCAAAATCTAGAGCTTTCGGCCCCTTTAGCAAAGCAGCAACAAATCCACAAGAACCACCATCTTCCTGTTTAAGGCAGCAAATGCCCGATTAAGTAAGAAGCTGGCGACTTCTGGCCCTCTGGAGCCGGGCAGCGAGAGCGAAAGGGAAACAGCGAGCCGACCTTTTTGAAAACACTATAAAAGCTGTGTGGAAAAACCCTTCTACGCTCTAGCAACACAGGAAACAGAAGCAGGCAACGCATCTTCCAAGCCCTGCAGACACAGGCCAAGGTGAAAGATGGCTCTTTTGACATGGGTCCGTCCGGAGAGAAAACAGAGCTGTTCTTCCCACCCACACCCATCCTCGGCAAGGCTGATGGCAGAGGTAGCAGTCCACTGACCTAGCCAGTAAACAGGGAAGGCAAGATTCTGGCCGTCTTCCTCTGCTAAGAACTTTTTTTAAAAAAGGAGGTCGGGAAAGATCGCCCTGGGGATGTTACATAACTTGTGTTCTTTGACCAGCGTTTTCCCCTAAGCTTCTGGCAGCGACGAAGCGCCGCTCTCTCCGAATTGGAAGTGGAAAGGCCAGCTCACACGATACCCAGTAAATTGTGTGCGCTGGAAAGAAAGTGCAAAGCACTCACAGCCAGGTTTTAAGGCACTATCGGGTCCATTCTTCCCATTTGCTGCAGAACAGGGACTCACAAAGAGCAGCATTGGGCAGCCTCCCCCTGGATCGATTTACTCTATGCAGTCTGTGGGTTGCCTCCAGCTAAGTCATGCTGCTGGAATAGCTAATTATCTCCAGTGCATCTACTCTGCAGCAATTTGCAACAAAGCAAGTTCAGAAAACAGGGACCTGTACAGAGATGCAATGGGCAGCCTCCCCCTTTATGAATTTACTATTTGCAATCCATGGGTTGCATTCAGAGTAGGCACACTGAAATTAATGGACTACTCTGAGTAGGGCAAGCACTGGATTCAACCCTACAGACCAGAACTGCTGGACAGAATTTTGCAGAGAGCGTGTGTGCAAGACGAAGGAAGTGTGAAGCACCAAGCCAGGATTTGGGCATTTATTCCAATTTGCAGCAAATTCTGCCCAAAGAACAGGGACTCACAGCGGTACAATGGGTGGCCTCCCCTTGTATTATTTGCCAAGGCTTCTGCTCTCTGACTAAGCTCAATTTACCCAGTAGCTGTGGCTACTGTGGCACATGCCAGGGTTATGCCAACGCATTACGTAAAGTGTTTGAGGATGGGTGGGGCTGAACTCTGCCGGGTTTGTAGCCAATTTGCTACTGCTAGTGGCTAATTTAGGACTCCTTAATTACACACATCCATCACAGGCAATCCCTTAAAATTATGCATATGTGGGTAATCAGATGCACATGTATATTAGGGAGTTTGTGGGTGGAGGGCATGTTCTCCTGGGAGGCAGCATCAACAGCCAAACAAAGAGTCAGAAAGCAGTGGGAGGAAGAGAACTGTACACCTTGTTTGGTCTATTTGCTTCTTTACAGATTAAGAAGTGGACAGAAAGAAAGCGTTTCTTGAGCATCTTTAGGTGTGCCAAGTGCATTTGGGGAATGTCATTCGTATCTGCTTTCTTGAGCATCTTTAGGTGGCCAAGTGCATTTGGGGAATGTCATTCGTATCTGCCTTCTCACACCAGACTGGAGACGCGGCCAAACAAACAACCGGTTTGCAGAACCAACTTGGCCACACAATCCAGGTGTGCTGATCCCTTAGGACCATACCAAAGTCACAATTTCATCCCCACCCTATAGTAGTTCTACTTTCTTGGATTTTTTAAAAGAAGTTACTAGTCCTCATGGAGGTAAGCTTGAAAGTGCTGCTGGAACTTAGCGCCCAGAAGGGTTGCTAAAGAGAAGGCTGGCCAAGGTTCCTGTGCTCTTTGTAGCTCATTCTGAGAACACAAGAAGGGCCTTAAGAGATCACCTAGCCATCAAAGTGTAAAAAGAGGCTAGATCAGGCTAATGGCCTATCTTGTATGGCATCCTATTCTCACAGTGGCCAACTGGATGCCTCAAATGGGAGGACCCAAGTGAAACTGATTCCAATTGGCGGCCTTATCCTTCAATAGTCTATGACTACTAGCATATACCAGAATTGTGCAAATTCATCCCTCCCTCCCTCCCTCCAGCCTCGAGACAAAACTGTGTTATGCAACTGGAATTTGCAAGATTAATACATATATAGGCTCTGTGTGTGTGTGTGTGTGTGTGTGTGTGTGTGTGTGTTTAGTGGAGAATTTCAAGCTGTGTTCCCAGTCCCCATTACTGATCCTTTAACCCAGTGTTTCCCAAACTTGGGTCTCCCGCTGTTTTTGGACTACAACTCCCACCATCCCTAGCTAACACGAAAGGGATGATGGGAATTGTAGTCCAAAAACAGCTGGAGACTCAAGCTTGGGAAACAAAGGAACTCCAGTTAGAGCTGTGTTCCCCAAACGTGGGTCTCCAGCTATTTTTGTGCCCCCAACTGTGGGTTAGGGCAGAAGTGGATTTAGAGTAGTGCAATTGGTTCCCCCGCACTGGGGCCAAGCCATGGGGGGCACTGCAGGGCATTGCCACTATGGCGTAGTCCATGTGCAGAATGGAAAGCAGGGGACACTGAATTTTGGCCTCGCACAAGGCGATGCAGAAATATGAAAGGCCAAAGCCCACCCCTGGTGGGTTAGGGCTGCAGCATGGTGGTAGGACACCTGCCTTGCATGCAGAAGGTCCCAGGTTCCACCCCCACCCCCCGCACCTCCAGGCATGGCTGGGAATGCCCCCCCCATACAAAACTCCAGAGAGCAGCTGCCAACCTGTGTGGACAGCGCTGAGCCAGACAGGCCAATGATCCGACTCTTCCTGAGACGGGTGAGATCCATCCTGGACCCTTTTGCATGGGAGGCAAGCCCTCAGCTATCGGATCTCTTGGGGAGAAACCCCAAAACCACCCACGGTTAGTATCGTCCTCACCCTGCCCTTTCCAGGAAGCTGATAAGACTGGCCACCGAACGTGGCCACTGCAGGCCTCGGTTTCCCCATTGGCACCACTCCTCTTGCTTGCATAAGAGAGGCAGCAGCAGCAGGCAAGCAACGATCACCAGCGTTGCCAAACAGGCTTGTGGGCGTCACATTCACAGCCACGGGTTTAAGCGCAGAGGGAACTTAATTGTACGCTCTGAGATGCAGTGCTGGCCAAGTGCATTTGGGGAATGTCATTCGTATCTGCCTTCTCACACCAGACTGGAGACGCGGCCAAACAAACAACCGGTTTGCAGAACCAACTTGGCCACACAACTTTGGCACTGTGGTTGGACTCTGCCCGGAAGATGTTTCGGTGCTGCAGCATCAGAGGCTGCTAGGACACTACATGCGCAGTAACAATAAACCAGGCTTTCTGGCTTCTTTTTAAAGTCTCATGACACCTTAAAACCAAATAATACATTCAGGGGGAAGGGAAGTGGGGTGGCTCTGGGGAACTAAATCACCCTTGCATGCAGGATGTCCCAGGTTGCGTCCCTGACAGCTTCTCCAGGTAGGGTAGAGACCCCAGCCTGAAACCCTGGACAGCTGCTGCCAGCTGGTCAGTTGCCAACACTGAGCTAAGGGCCTGATTCAGTATAAGGCTGCTCCCAATGTTATTTATGGCGTGAGTTTTCATGGGCTTCATTGGATGCATTCACTTGCTTAACATGCAAAAGGTCTAGAGTTCAAATCCCGGCATCTTCCCTGCCTGAAACCTCAAGAGCTGCTGCCAGTTGGTGTAGACAATACTGAGCTAGAGGGTCTGTTTCAGACAGAAAAGGACAGGGTTGATTGAGGGGAGTTTTGAGCTGGGCGAAAAAAGTTCAGATGGGCCCGCCCTAGACTTTCTTCCTGGAACAAGGCAGTGACCAAGTCCCATTTGTGATTTTATCTTGCCAAACTCTTTCCTGTATTATTGTTGTTGTTGTTGTTGTTGTTGTTGTTGTTGTTGTTGTTGTTGTTAATTAAAGTAAAACACACCCATGGGGGGGGGGAGATGGCAAGGAGAAACTAATACAAGTTCTGGAAAGGTTTGGGGCCAGAATTTGTGCCTTAGCAACACCCAAAGCGTTGACATGGAATATCAGAATATCAGACACATGAACAACATGATCCCCAAACTGCAAAGTTTTCTAGCTTAAAGCAAAAATGTGACCATTGTTAAAAGTTTAAAAAAGGAGGAGACAATGTGGTGCAGCAGTTAGAGTGCTGGACAAAACACCTCGGAGACCGGGGTTCGAATTCCCACTCGGCTATGAAGCTCAGTGAGAGACTTTGGGCCACTGACTGTCTCTCACCCCAACCTACCTCACAAGGTTGTTGTGGGAATGAAATGAGAAGTGGGGAGAACCAGGTACTCCACCTTAGGTTCTTTGGAGGAAAAGGCGGGATTATATAAATGCAAATAAATACATAAAGTGTCTAGATTTCAGGGTCTGGGAAAAGGCTGGGAAACTCCCCACAGCTGCTGAAAAAAATAATAATGCCATCTTAAAAGTGCCATCCAAACCCACGAAGTCTTTTGTTGTTGTTTTTATACAATAAGGAAGTGGCATTGTTAAGTAAGGTTGCAGCCCTGCCCTGACCAGTCCAGTCACATTTTTTAAAAAAATTCTGTGCAACACCTGGATGAGGAAAGGAGGGGAGGTGCGAAGGTGAAGCAGGTGGGAGGGAATGCTTCTGTCACCTGCAGGGCACCAGTCTAGAAAGGCAGGAGGCTAGAGAATAAACAAACACCCATTTGTAAAGAGCTTTTGTTATCACAGGATTAAAAATGCTAGAGGGATAATGCATTGTTTAAAGGAAGGCTGTGCACACACCCTACATCTAAAGCATATGACTTGCCCCAATGAATTCTGGGAAGTGTAGTTTAAGAATGCTGGGAAGTGCCGCTCTGCTAGTGATAAAACTACAGCTCCCAGGACTCTTCGGGAGGAAGCCATGTGATTTAAGTGCATGAAGTATACACAGCATAGGGGCTTGGATTGATGCCTCTGGATCTGGCTTGTGGGCACACATACAAACCTCTGGTATTTGCCCAGTTGGAAGGTAAAGGTAAAGGGACCCCTGACCATTACGTCCAGTCGTGACAGACTCTGGGGTTGTGGCGCTCATCTCGCTTTATTGGCCGAGGGAGCTGGCGTACAGCTTCCGGGTCATGTGGCCAGCATGACTAAGCCGCTTCTGGTGAACCAGAGCAGCACACGGAAATGCCGTTTACCTTCCTGCCAGAGTGGTACCTATTTATCTACTTGCACTGGTGTGCTTTTGAACTGCTAGGTGGGCAGGAGCAGGGACTGAGCAACAGTTTTCCTTTATTTCCCCCCCAAAACCAGGTCGGGGAATCCAGACCAGGTCGGAGAACAGCGGGATGGTGGCGCTGCGCCTCCCCGATGTCCCCTGAGCTTGTGGGGCTGCCCGATGTCTGCCCAAAGCGCGGGGTGCTCTGCTTCAGCGTGCCCCACACTCCGTGCAGCAGGTTGCTATCCGCAGCCTAGGGAGCCCTGCGGGAACTCCCGCGGGCTCCCCAGGCTTGCTGATAGCTTCCTGAAGCCTGGAGAGCGAGAGGGGTTGGTGCACACTGACCCCTCTCGCTCTCCAAGCTTCAGCGAAAGCCTGCATTCGCCCCATAGGACGCACACAGATTTCCCCTTCATTTTTGGAGGGGGAAAAATGCTTCCTATAGGGCTAAAAATACTGTAAGTACTTAACCCGAGGTACCACTGTATTTGCGGGGAGAACAATGTACGCCACCCTTGAGAAAAAGGTGGGATAAAAATGCAGAAAGTAGACAAAATGAAGATGCAATTCTCACAGTGCTTTAACAGTCACCCTCCTGTGCAAGGACTATGTAGCCCTTTGATGGGACCACTTTCAGTACCCATGATAATGAAGGAAGCCATGGATGCTTAAAGAAGCATGATCCTGTTTTTAAATGCACAGGACAGGTGGGGTCTCAAAACCTTCCAACCTGGAGACATCATCCTCTGCTAAGAGAAGCTTCCTTGTTTAAAGGGGGGTGGCGGCCTTTTTTTGCCAATCTAAGCAATGCCAGGTAATTAAGGGGGGGGGGAATCCCTCCTTGAAGTTGTTCAGGAAACTGACACGCAGATTAGTCACAACCAGGATAAGAGTGAGAAGAGGACTTAGAAATCATCCAAGAACAACAGGCCAAAGGGGATTCTTCCTTATCATGAGCTGGGAATGTGCAGAGGGGGTGGGGTGGGGGTGGAATTCCTCCCCACTTCCGACAACCCGGCTGGTGAGGCAGCGTCCAGCAATGCGAGCACCCACTGATTTGGACAGACATGCCCAGGTTTTAGACACCCATCAGCAACACTTCCTATTGTTAAAGAGTCTGGAATTCACATCCCTGGGGAAGTTGCAGCGCCACGGAATGCACATCCCCACATGACAAGTATGTTCTGCTACAGACTGTCTCCTCAGGCATTTGCGCAAGCCACCCGTGAGCTGCTAGCCGCCGTGAAAAAAACTTAATCTGGGTGGGGGTTTTTTGTGACACAATTCACAGAAGGTCCCGCTGCAGCCTGGTGTTTCTGAAGGAGCCTTCACAGGTTCGCAAGCACCTGGAATTCACATTCCAGAAATCTCAGCTTTCACCTAATTAAAAAAAGAGGAAAAGCCACCAAGTTCCTAGCCCCTTACAATTGCAAAATGAAAGTGAGGGGTCGGTGTGGAGTGACATGGCACCCATTGTGAGCTGCTGATTAAGAACTTCTGTGGTTAAAAGGGTGGGGGCTTTAACCCGCTGACCTCCCCAGACGAAGAGGAGAAAGATGTAGAAAAGATGCTGTGCACTAGTGAATTATTAACGTGTTCGACAAAGACTGTGGAACTGTGATTTTCTAAAAACAAACAAACAAAAAACAGTATGGGATAAGCACATCATATATATTATTGACTCCATCCACTCTTGTTGTTGTTGTTGTTGTTGTTTAGTCGTGTCCGAATCTTCGTGACCCCATGGACCAGAGCACGCCAGGGACTCCTGTCTTCCACTGCCTCCCGGTTTGGTCAGACTCAGGCTGGTAGCTTCGAGAACACTGTCCAACCATCTTGTCCTCTGTTGTCCCCTTCTCCTTGTGCCCTCAATCTTTCCCAACATCAGGGTCTTTTCCTGGGAGTCTTCGCTTCTCATGAGGTGGCCAAAGTATTGGAGCCTCAGCTTCAGGATCTGTCCTTCCAGTGAGCACTCAGGGCTGAATTCCTTCAGAATGGATAGGTTTGATCTTCTTGAAGTCCATGGGACTCTCAAGAGTCTCCTCCAGCACCATAATTCAAAAGCATCAATTCTTCGGCGATCAGCCTTCTTTATGGTCCAGCTCTCACTTCCATACATCACTACTGGGAAAACCATAGCTTTAACTATACGGACCTTTGTTGGCAAGGTGATGTTTCTGCTTCTTAAGATGCTGTCTAGGTTTGTCATTGCTTTTCTCCCAAGAAGCAGGCGTCTTTTAATTTCGTGACTGCTGTCACCATCTGCAGTGATCAAGGAGCCCAAGGAAGTAAAATCTCTCACTGCCTCCATTTCTTCCCCTTCCCCTTCTATTTGCCAGGAGGTGATGGGACCAATGGCCAGTGGCCATGACCTCTTAAGCGACACCAAAGAACCATCAATTGCAGGCTACTGTAGTCAACCACTTAGGAGGTCTTAGTTAAGCTTAGTCCTGACATCACACCAAACCATGGCTAAGGAACGGCTGCAGCTAAGCGGTCAAGTATCTGCTTTGCATGCGGAAAGTCCCCAGCTTCTCCATGTAAAGCTGGGGAAAGCATTTATCTGAAATGTTGAAAAGTTGCTGCCATTCAAAACAGTCACTTCTGATCTAGATGGGCCAATGGTCTGGGCTCAGTAAAAGGTTGCTTCCTGTTTTCCAAAGCTTTAGCGTGGCTCGGTGCAATGTCCACATGAAAAACTTTCTCACATTCCACATGAACAAACCATCGCTCACATTCCATGTGAACAAACCATCACTCACATTCCATGTGAACAAACCATCGCTCACATTCCACGTAAACAAACCATTCCTTTCAAACAGTAATTAAAAAACCAGGTAATCAAAGGAATTTGGAACCCCAATTTGTGCATGTGTGATGCCAACAGGGCGCAATCAATCTCCTACAAATAATGCATGAAAGCCTCTAACCTCTACAAGGAGGGAAGACCCCAATGCACCATCACCAGCTCTTGTTCCCACACAATCTACAGACTATAGCATGTCACACCAAAGACAGAAGGCTACCAAAACAGCAGGCGAAGAGGCTGCCCCCAGGGGACTCAAGGCAAGATGTCCAGGCAGAAGACTCACACTCCAAAAAGGTTGCTTCATCAGCCTTCAATGTTACGCAACTCAATTACAGAAAATTAAGATGCTAGGTAGGCAGAGATAACAAAATTAGCTGTGTTGGCTCATTGCAGAGAGAAAGAGAAAAATCCAGACCCATCAAGCAATACCTCTATTAGGAGGAGCCAAAAAGAATCCTAAAAGAAGAAAGCTTCAGAGCTCATCTGGAGTCTTTGTCAAGCTGGAGGTTAAGCAAAATGTGGGGTGGGAAGGGGGAGAGAGACCCCCTTCCCTTTTAAGATTAATCCAACATGCACTTGGCTATATTCATCTTCGCTCAGATTATCCCTCCTACTTTTTACTTAACATTCATCTTGAGAAAGAGCCCTAGTAAACCTGAAAGCTTGCTCACTTCTTTGTGATTTTTTTTTTGGGGGGGGGGTATACATTTTTGTGAATATCTTTTTTGCCAAGATATTCCTCTTTGACTCAAGAGGATAGGAAAAGATGGACCAATCCTGGGCAATGAGGACTGTGTATGCAGATTCTAATGCCCCATTTTGCAAACATGCAAAATATCCAGATACTCTTAAAAATCAGGATTTAGAACTTCTGCTGTTAAAAACAAAGCACCCTTGATTTCAAAGAAACCCTATTTTCTACTTCCAGAGGATCCTCTGCAGTTCCTGGGAAGCTTCCAGTGAGGCAGTATGGAAGAGCTGTTACAAGGTGCACATTTGAACCCATATGTGTGTCCAGCACTCATGTGTATTGCTACACACTATTACTAACAGGTCTGGGACATTTTGCTAGAGTTATGACATGCATCTTTTATATATATTTGTTTACCCTTAATCTTATAACCCCATAAAGTTGGTTTATTGGACAGCAACGTTGCAATATAACAGGCTTCCTCAACCTCAGCCCTCCAGATGTTTTTGGCCTACAACTCCCATGATTCCTAGCTAGCAGGACCAGTGGCCAGGGATGATGGGAATTGTAGTCTCAAAACATCTGGAGGGCCGAGGTTGAGGAAGCCTGCAATATAAGATATTTGGGATAAGTAATTTGTTCAGACACATGTATTACTTTGTTCTATCGTCCATTTCCTACAAGTACCTGTCTGCTAGTTATTCTGTTTACCTTACTTAGCTGATAGTTGAAATAATATAATCCTAGTGACTAACTGATTATCTTTGTTTGCCAAGTTCAAAGTTTATCTTACTATTGTCTATGTGGAGCCCATTCTTCTTACAGGAAATACAAATTAAATTTTGCTAGTAACACAAGATCACCGTGCTCATCTTTACATAAAGCCTTAAGAGATCAGAAAGGCTTCCAGAATGCATTTTAGGATAAGGCCTGATACCAGGGTCAAGAAAGCTAACTGAGGGGGTATATGATACCAAATGAAACCAACTGCCACAATCTACAGTGATAAACCACTGAAAGAGTTCAGATTGACAGACACTATTATGGAGCCACACCTACACAGCTTCAGAAATCGCACTGCATCATGGGCCCAAGGATAGAATAATGCCATACCTCACAGGGCTGTTGTAAAATTACCGCTGAGATAGAAATCAGTGTAGAAGACAAACCACAAGGGGCAAGACCAAGGCTAGGGCATCCTGAGTGGGAGCCCCTGTCCTGAAACTATGGGGCTTGTCGCAACCACAGCCCCACACAGCACGAACTTGCCTGATCTTGCCTGATCTTGTTTTCAAGCCGTCGCTGTGAGTGACCTTTTGCATTCTAGAGGGATGGCCTGTAAGCGGACACTGTTTACACAGCAGTATGCTGTCCCCAGCCAAAGGAATAAAGCGCTCTGCTCAACACCTGTGCCTGTAGAACCAAAGAATGGAAATTCTTATGGCTGCAGCGATCAGGTTTATTTTTTTTAGTGAGCATGGCGCACTGGAAAGGGGGGGGGAATTAAGGCGGATTCGCACATGCACAACGGTGAGACAAATCTGTGCTGGCAAGGTGGCAAAATCCAGCTTATTTTGCAGAAAGCAACATCAGTCTTATTATTGCTGACCGAAGGAGGAATGACCACTGGGAGGAGTGCAGAGACAAAAAAACCGCCATGGTGCATCTGCAGCAGCACAACCAGATCAGACCCAGCTGCAACAAAACATGTCTCTCCTGTCTCCATCTCTACATCCACAGCAAGCCGCAACCTTCCAACAGATTCACCCCCAAAAGGAGCACTCCTCCGTTGTCATGACAGACAGATGCCAATAACCTCAGGGCAAGGCATCAAAATCGCATCCAGCAGGAATTCAGTTTAGCATGCCTGCACACTGTCACATGCTTCCATAGGTCTTTGTTTTAATCAATAAAGGCTGGAATCTTGCATACTTTAAAAAGAAAAGAAAAGAAAGGAACTCAAAAGGTAATGTTCTCAGGAAGCTGACCGAGTGCTCCATGTGCAACCGCAGGAAAGCGCTCAGCTTTCAAGAGCTCTTAGCACCTCGCATCCATCACCTTGGAAATTCACTTTGCTAAGCAGTAAACGGGCTCCTTGCCCCGGCAGCAGGAAAGCACTTGCTTTGCATAGCAAAGGTTGAAGGTTCAGTCCTCTTGTCTCTAGTTAAGATGATCATATAACAGGTGCCAGGAAAGACTGTTTACCTGACACTTTGGAGAGTCGCTGCCTGTCAGAGCAGACAGCACTGGGTTAGATGGCCCAAGGGTCAGACTCATGCAAGTTAATGCTCTGCTTCAGGGATACTTTAAACTACAAACAAGCCTCTGTTCCACAAACAGTGGGATCATTTATTTTTAAGGGGGAGACTTAAAATGGAAGTATGGTGAGCCTGCCAACCAATCAAGTTGCCTGGTTTGCATGCCACACTAAACGATGGTTTGTTAGACTACAGCTTAGTGCCATGCATGAACCCTGCCCAATAGCTTAGGCCCAGGGGGTCAGCAAACTTTTTCAGCAGGGGGCTGGTGCACTGTCCCTCAGACCTTGTGGGGGGCCAGACTATATTTGGGGGGGGGGGAATGAACGAATTCCTATGCCCCACAAATAACCCAGAGATGCATTTTAAATAAAAGGACACTTTCTACTCATGTAAAAACACGCTGATCCCAGACCATCCACCAGCCAGATTTTAGAAGGTGATTGGGCCTCATCCGGCCCCCGGGCCTTAGTCTGCCTACCCATGAGCTTAGCTATGGCTTGCTTACTGCTAACAAACCACAATCTCAAACCATGGCTTGTTGTCAGTTGATGAGTCTTGATTTGCCTAATTGTGGCCAAGTTGTTACATGTGAACCCAGTACCATCCCTTAACAATGGCCCCCCATCCTGCCACAGACTCACGCCAAGCTACAAAGGCATGAGGAGCTGGAAAACGACCCAAACCTTGGAGAAACATGGTCTGTTAAAATAAACCACAGCTTAAACAAACCATGGTTTAGCATCAGGCATTAACCAGAAGAAAAGCTGCTTGATGTAATTTGTTGCAAACTAGCAGAAGGATCTGCAGAGCAGTCCATGCACCACACAAAAACTGGCATTCATAGAGCTGAGGCACAATAGGCAATGGCTTCTTGGTGGTGGTGCCAGGACTGTCCCACACTGCTTGGGGCTGCTGATTCACCTGGCTTGCTGCTCTCTTTTAGGTCTTTCAACACCATATATATTAAGAACACAGGAAGGTGCCTTACGCTGAGTCAGATTGTCGGTCCACTTAACTCAGTATTGCCTACACTGGCTGGCAGCAGCTCTCCAGGGTTTCACGCAGGAGATGTTCCAAGTTCTACCTGGAGATGCCAGGGATTGAACTTGGGACCTTCTGTCTGCAAAGCAGATGCTTTACCAACTGAGCTATGGCCCCTCCGGAATTCACATTAGCTTCTAATTAATATCCCTGACGCATCTGCAGATGTTTGCAATAGAACTCCATCACAACCACCTGTTGATGTTCCTTTTAAAAATATCTTGCTGCTTACAGTATTGTTATAAAAGACATACCATTTCATTGTTTTGTCTACAGTGGACTATTTTGTATTGTGCGAGTGCCTCCCACCAAAAATCTTTGTAGAAAAGCAAAACCAAGGGGAGAGGACATTCAGCTAACCATTTTTTTAAAAAATGACCTAGCCTAGCAGTTCTCAAACTTTTCTGCGCCCACAAAGCACTTGAAAATTGCAGGTGGTCTTAGTGGACGACTTAACAATTTTGCCGCTTGCTGTAACAGTTGTAACACTCTGTGCTAGGAACTGTATGATTTCTAACTGCATTTTTTATTGCTCCTTTTATTTCCCATATATTGCAGTCTTATCGCATTACGATGTGCATCCCGCAAATCAAATTGTGATGCAATAAAATTCAAGGTATAAGAAATCTAATGCAAATATTTGGTGCAGGCGTGCCACAGACCCCCTGAATGAAGCTTGTGGGTCATTGGTGGGTCTGAACCACAGTTTTGGGAACCCCCAGCTGAGTTTGATAGTTATTCCAAGCCTGTTGCATCTCTAAATAGATTCAAAGGCAAGTAAGAGATGACATGATAGAAGAGGTGGCAGCGCAGAGAAAGTGGATAGGGAGAAAGTTTTATTTCTCTATCATAACACAATAAATTGTGGACATCCAGTGAGGTTGAATAATGGAGGATTCAGGACAGATTAAAAAATGACTTATTGTTCACCTGTGGAACTCCCTCCCACAAGGATGGCCACTAATCAGGGTGGCTTAGACAAATTCATGGAGAAAGCTATTGACAGCTACTAGCCAGGATGGCTAAGCTCCACCCTCTGTAGTTGGAGGCAGGAATGCTTCCGGATACCAGATGCTGGAAACCAGGGGAGAGTGATGTCTTCTGATCAGGCCCAGATGTTTCAGTGGGAAACCTGCATGGCCTTTGAAAGAACAGGATGCTGAACAGCATGGGCCACTGGCCTGATCCAGCAGGCATTCTTCTGCAGGGATGCACTGAAGCAAGACTGAACAAACCTCCCCCTGCCAAAAAAACAACAACACAAGAGCACACCCACAGCACAGCAGGGTCACTGTTCACGGCTGCTGCACTATTGAGTCTGGGATGCACGATTCCTTGCCATAAGTGTGCATTTAAGTAGCAAGAAGAGATGAGACAGAAATTCGTTTGGAACGTGTCAGTCGCAGCCTCCAAACATCCACCAAACATTCCCCCGCTTTTGCTTTTCCATGGAAGTGTGACTCTTCCTTTAAACCTCCTCCCATCTGCACTCTATGCTTAAAACAATGTCATGTGACTTTAAGCAGCAATGGCTCCCCCCAAAGGATTCTGGGAGCTTGGAGTTTGTTTTGGTTTTCCCCCCATAGGTTTTATTAAAGTGCAGTGGTTGCATTACAGTGGTACCTCGGGTTACAGACGCTTCAGGTTACAGACTCCGCTAACCCAGAAATAGTACATCGGGTTAAGAACTTTGCTTCAGGATGAGAACAGAAATCGTGCTCCGGCGGCGCGGCAGCAGGAGGAGGCCCCATTAGCTAAAGTGGTGCTTCAGGTTAAGAACAGTTTCAGGTTAAGAACGGACCTCCGGAATGAATTAAGTACTTAACCCGAGGTACCACTTTATTGGACTGGGACCCAGGAGACCAGGATTCAAATCCCCCAACTGGCCATGAAGCTCCCTGAGTGTGACCTTGGGCCAATCCCTGCCTCGCAGGGTTGTTGTGTGGGGATTAAATGAGGAGGGGGAGAAACCTGCACACCACCTTTAGCTCCTTGGACAAAGAGATGGGTTATAAATAAACAGGTCAGGACAGACACACCTACACAATCAATGTTTAGTAAAGATCAACATGAAAAATGGAGAGACATGCTTCTCCCTAATAAGATTAGGATCATGATCATTAGGATCATGAAGCTGGAGCTCCTGGGGGGGGTAAGGTAAAGGTAAATGGACCCCTGGCCATTAGGTCCTGTCGTGACCGACTCTGGGGTTGCAGCACTCATCTCGCTTTATTGGCTGAGGGAGCCGGCGTACAGCTTCTGGGTCATGTGGCCAGCATAACTAAGCCGCTTCTGGCGAACCAGAGCAGTGCACGGAAATGCTGTTTACCTTCCTGCCGGAGCGGTCCCTATTTATCTACTTGCACTTAGGGGTGCTTTCGAACTGCTAGGTTGGCAGGAGCTGGAACCGAGCAACGGGAGCTCATCCCGTCGCGGGGATTCGAACCGCCAACCTTCTGATCGGCAAGTCCTAGGCTCTGTGGTTTAACCCACAGCGCCACCCGCGTTGCTCCCTTGACATGTAGTGATGTCTTTAAAGGAGGATTGCAAAGGTCCGTGGAGAAATATACGGACCACAACGGCTATGTTTGATCAACCTGCACTCTGTGCCTGCTTGCTGAGAATCACAGGTGGGGAGAATTCTGATGCGCTCAGGTCGTGCTTCCCACTGGGGCATGTGGCTGGCGACTGAGGACAGGGTCCCTGGCTACATGGACCCCCTTTGGCCTGACACCTATGCCACCCCATCTGCTGATGTGAGTTCATCTGACAGGTTTAAGAGTGCCACTTGCACTGAGCATTGCACATGGTGCGCTGGAGGAGGGTGCACGCCCCGCCCAGAGCTATGCATTGCACAAGACAGAATAGAGGAAAAGGGGGAACCAAGCACAGAAGCAATTAGAGGCCCTGCAAGTCACACGAGGAAACTGGGGTCATCTGGGTTCGGGACAGGACAGGGAGAGAGAGAGAACGAACTGAAGATTGCATCTTGCTTCCTAGTAATAAATTAGCACACTTGTCTTGTTCCTCGGATAAGACATGCTGTTCTCCAATTCTAAGACAAAGGCCTTTTCAGGTTTTATTTAAATGCGTCTACTGCCAGACCTGAAGTTACAGGAAGAGAAAGGATTCCCTCGCCCCCAATAGAGCTAGCTAGAGGAACCAAGAGTCTGAGTAATTCAAGCTTTTCCTAGGTTCCTATGGAGAGTGTGACGAGGGGCGTGGCTTGGAGAGAACTCCAGGGGCCACACAGGAAGGCTTGGAGGGCCAGAGACGCCCCTGCGCTTGTAAGTGAACATACAACACGCCAGCTTCCCAGGCAGCTCTCAGAACCAGGATTTCTCTGCCCCAGCTGAAAGGACCGCTCCCGGTCAGTGTAGTTGACACTGAACCAGATGGACCAATCGCTTGACTCAATAGAAGGCAAGTTTCCTGTGCTGCTATGACTTGGGCGCATGGCGAAATTGGCTGCATGGCATACTTTCTCCAGAAGATTTCTTAGACCTGTCACCGGGACCCCTCTGTGACTCAACACACATACTAAATAAATACTGCTCTCCCTTCGAGGTCGGACTTTTGTTTGTTTCTGTTTTACTCTGAAAGCTGAAGCGATCTCACCTGCAGAACACCCTGACCTCTGGCTGTGAAGTGTTTCTCTGCAACACGCTAATTGTCCCGGCCTGCCGATAAAACGAAGCATGCTGTTGCTCAACCCCACAGCTAATCGTTGGGGACAATTACAGGGCGCCCTCCCAACCCTCAGCTGCAAATTTCTCACGAGAAGAATGGCCTCTAGCACCTTCATCAGGACAGCCCTGCAAGACGGGTGAAACAACCGGCTGTACTCAGTGCTAGTCCTACTCACTAGCAGACCCCTCAAAATGAATGACCAGGAACCACCTCTAGCCCCATTCATTTCAATGGGTCTACTTGGAGCAGGACTTAAAAGTTAGAGACAACCTAACAGCAGAACAGCAAATTTTAAAAAAATAAAAAATTAGAAGCCACATTTTCACAAGAAGTCCCATACTTTTCTGTGCATTAGACTAGGTTTTTTTATTTAAAAATTCTGTTCAAAATTGTGGGCCGTCTTCTACACGGATACCATCTCCCTCCATTTTCTCAATTTGGTGTCCCCCAAAATAGGGGGCGTCTTATACAGGGGGGGCGTGATATACACGTAAAAATGTGGTATTAATTATTATTAATAATAATTATTGAATTTATATACCGCCCTATACCTGGGGGTCTCAGGGCAGTTCACAGAATGTTTGGAAGGCAGAGAGAAAGAGGTAGTGATTTGGGCATCTGGCTTCAAGGAACATAGGAAACTGTCTTATACCAAGGTCAGGCAAGTTGTCCATCTAGTTCAATATTGCCTACACTGGCTGGCAGCAGCTCACCAGGGTTTCAGCCAGGACTCTTTCCCAGCCCTACCTGGAAACACTGGAGTTTGAACCTGGGACCTTCTGCATGCAAAGCAGATGATCTGTCCCCTTATCTTTCAAGTGGTTTGGACTCCTTCACATGCCACGGCTTCAATACCTATAAAGCTGTTGTACTGCTGAGAGCAACTGGCACAAACAGCCGACAAGGCAGAATGAACAGGACCTGAACAGGAAGCATCCTAGCTGACAGATCAGTCTTCCTTATACTACATGCAGGGCCAGCCCAGCCAGATGTGGTGCAGATGTTTTGGACCACAACTTCCATCAGCCTCAGATGACACAGTTGATGGGACTCGCCTCTACATTGTTCCATTGAACCATGTTTAGCTGGTGATATATCACGATGTAGCAAACCAGAAATCACCCACCCCTAATGGGCTCTCACTTCTAAAACACCTGGAGGGCACCAGGTTGGCAAAGGAACCACTGGCAAAGCGTTGGGTCCTAGCAGAATACTTTCATTGGACCACTGGTAGCAGAATACTTTCATTGGACACACAACTCAAGGGCAGAAGCTATGGTTTTCCATACTACGGTTTGTTTTTCTTTTTTACAAAACAAATGTATTTTCTATATCTATACGAGAAAGACAATATATATTCTCTCTTAATATGTAATATGGGGGGGGGGGAATAGGGCTGTGATGTTTCAAACCACTTCAGCTACTGGGTGAATAGAAAAAAACTTTGAAAAAGTTCCCCTAAAATCAGGCAGATTCCTTCCCCCCCCCCCCATGCAAGTAATTCAAGGTATTTGTCCTAGGAGAGGCATCCCTGCCTTCACATCTATAAAGGAATGCCTTTCCTCAACAATATATTCAGGACATGTACATTCACCATCTAAATTAGGAATGGGGAACTTTGATCTCCTCATGTTGGACTCCAATTCCCATCAGACCCAGTCAGCATGCTCAATGGTCAGGAATGGTGCGAGTTTTAGTTCAGCAGCAGCCAGCGGGTCCACAGGTTCTGGTCTAAAGGCTCCTTGGAGCACCATCCAGAAAAAGGAGGCTCACTGTTTTATCTCTGCACGAGTGCCTGCTCTGGCTTTTAATTTAATCAAACATGGCCGGGAATAATGATAATAATAACTTGTTATTTATACCCTGCCCATCTGGCTGGGTTTCCCCAGCCACTCTGGGCGGCTTCCAACAGAATATTAAAATATAGTGGTACCTCTGGTTAAGAACTTAATTTGTTCTGGAGTCCATTCTTAACCTGAGGTACCACTTTAGCTAATGGGGCCTGCCACCATGCCGCCACAGCGCAATTTCTGTTCTCATCCTGGAGCAAAGTTCTTAACCAAAGGTACTATTTCTAGGTTAGCGGAGTCTGTAACCTGAAGTGTCTGTAACCCGAGGTACCACTGTACAATAGTCTATTAAACATTAAAAGCTTCCCTAAACAGGGCTGCCTTCAGATGTCTTCTAAAAGTCTGGTAGCTGTTTTTCTCTTTCACATCTGGTGGGAGGGTTTTCCACAGGGTGGGTGCCACTACCAAGAAGGCCCTCTGCCTGGTTCCCTGTAACTTGGCTTCTCGCAGCGAGGGAATCTGCTGCCTTTCCGATGGTGGTGGACTAACAACTCCCATCCGCCCCAGTCAGTGTGGCCAATAGTCAGGGGCAATGGGAATTGTAGTCCAGTAACACCTGTAAGTCACCACATTGGCTACCTATCATGTAAACACCTTTTTATGCTTTCTACTTCTGAATTTTTTTGTAAAAAACAACAAGCCTTACCTGCAGATCCAGTCAAATTCAATCAACTAAAAGCTAACCTGGTTAATAGAAATAGACATACAAAATAGGGATCCCACCCCCGACACACACTTTGGAGAAAGAAGCCAAGTGTGTGTGTGTGTGGGGGGGTGTCATAAAGGGCGCAAGAGCAGGCAAATCGCTCACTGCAACCTCTCTGTCTCGCAGAACTTCTGGGAGAAGTCAGGACCTCTGACCATCTAGCTTAGCACTGCTTGCACTGACTGGCAGCAGCTCACCAGAATTTCCAACAGGGAGTCTCTTCCAGGCCTGCCTGGAGAGACAGGGGATTGAAAGTGGGACATTCTGCATGAAAAGCATGTGCTCTGCCACCAAGCTACACAGCTGCCCCATGAGCTCAATTTGGGACACAGGTAAAGGATGCCGAAGAACAGGCCCCAGGCTGATGGGAGCTGCGGTCTAAACAAAAACATCTGGTGCTCCTGGGTAACAGCAGACGCTTTTGCAAAAGCAATCAGGCAGGCTCCAACTTTTCAAATGCTGGTTCTTCTCTTCCCTTCACTCCACACTCCTGCCCCAAACAAGCAAACCCCACCGAGATATTTCCGAGCCCCTTTCTATAGGGATTCAGCAAGAGGGCAGCTGGATCCCCAGCTCAGCCCAGTGGCTTGGTGGGTGGCCTGTGGCAAGTCATTCTCCAGATGTACAGAGAGAATGGAAAAGCATCCGAAGTTTGGAAGGTTCCCAGGGTCTGGGAAACATGACGATGGCACCAAATGCTTTTTCAGAAGTGTTTTCTCAAGGAGGCCAGTTCCAGATAGGATGCAGAAACCAGACAATGGTGCGAACGGTGGCTCCCCAGAGGCCTACCTCACAGGGGTGATGGGAAGATCGAGCAGGCAGAAAGGAGGAAAAGTGCACAAGTGCATCTGAGAGTCAAGTTAAGTTTGCTTCTGTAAGAGCAACTGTTTTAAGAGAATGCCTGAAATATCTGTGAAAGCGCTGGCACTTCTAGTCGTGCTAAGATCTAATAAAAACCACACGCCCAGAGTGAGATCCAGCTGTCACCCTTTCCGATTGCAATTTCAATTGGAGGGTCTATGATCAATGGGAATCAAAACTCCCAATGATAGCTCAGCGGGAGAACACTTAGCTCTGCATGCCATAGGTACAATTCTCAGCCTCTCCAAGCAGGGGTGGGAAGACAGAAGCCCCAGAGGAACAGCTGCCAGCCAGAGTAGACAATACTGAGCAAAGATCTGACTTAGAAGAAAGCAGCTGCTCCCAAGTTCCTAGAAGCACTGGATCGTGGCTTTCAGATATCGGTTATACAGGCAGCCACGAGTAGGAAGAAATAAATGTTTTTCCTGGCTTTTAACACACACACACACACACACACCAAATCGCCAATTTGCTCAACTTTTTGGAACATGCATAAGGCTATCCCAGGGTTTGTCAGCTCCAAAATTATCCCACAGCCGCACTTCTTTCTGCAAGACCATTCATACCACGATCCTGTACTTACTTAGTAAAATAGACACACGGACAGGACTTTTTTAAGAGTCAAGGAAGTGTCCCCAAGACTGCTGTCTCAACATTATGCCATTTCAAAAGCAAAGAAATAAGCGAAAGGGCATGTTTATTTTGCTAAAGGGCTTTCAGCCCCTTACAACAACATCAGGGCGAGTCAAACATTCAGCGAATCCATTGATCCGGAGAGGATCTGCATTCACACGCAGCTAAAGGGGCAGCTACACCGAATCAAGAGATTCCAAGTTTACGGTAACAGGGGAGGGGCAGGGGGAAAAACACAACTCCCTTTCGCGGATATATCCCACCACTTTCCGGTCTTACCTCCCAACAAATCCGGGGCACACCATTCCGAGGTAAATCTTTTTTATTATTATTCCTCCCGAAGCCTGCTCATGGATCAGAGGTTTTGTTGGCGGGGGTTGCAAAATAAGGCTTATCGTCAACTCTGCGGTTGCAGGACAGTTGGGTTCTTTTTTCTCCTCCTACCCTGAACAAAGCGGCCAAAGAGTCTTGCGAGCAATATTGCAAATCTCTGTGTGTGTGCGTGCATGCACACGAGCTCGGAGCATGTACCTCGGGGTGGGTTGCAAACTCCGTGGACGACGAAGGCGGCAGCGAAGCCCCGGGTCTCTCGGATCGCCTTCACTCCCAGCGCTCCCCGCCTTGAATCCGACGCCAGGCCAGAGTCTCCGCTACTAAGAAGCCGAGCAGCGTCGCATCACATGGGCTCCAAATAACCTCCCAGCTACCCGGCCCAGCTCCTCCTCTTAAAGGAGACCAAGAGGGCAGGGCGCAGGAGGGGAGGGGCCGAGCGATTGCAAAGGACTGGATCCCAGCGATGCAATGCACGCACGTTTCCTTCCCCGGGAGTAAAACGCCTATGGGAATCGCACGGGTTCATCTTTACGCGTCAGTTGGGAATTGCAACATATGTTGAAACAATCCCGGTCTATGAAAGGCAGTGCGGTGCACTGGTTAGAGTCCTGGGTTCAAATCCGCCCCCCTCGGCCAAAGACCTTTGGCCGGCCGCTGCTTCTCAGCCTGACCTACCTCGCAGGGTGGTTATGTGGGGATGAATGGAGGGGGGACCAATTTGAGCTCCTTGGGAGGAAAAGGTGAGATAGAAATGTGATAAATTAGTAAAATAAATAAAGGACGCTGAAAGCACATGGCTCCCTTAAAAAAAAAAAAAACCCACTGGGAGCTGTAGTTTGTTAAGGGTGCTGGGAAGTGTAACTCCGAGGAAAACTACAGTTCCCAGGACTAGGAGCTGGGAGGCCTGGGTTCAAAATCCCTCACTTGGCCATGAAGCTTACTGGACCTTGGACCGGCCACTGCCTCTCTGCAGGGTTGTTGTGGAGATTAAATGGGTTGGGGGAAGAACCACGCCATCCTACTTTAGCACTTTGGGAGAAAAAGGTGGGATAGAATAAAGGACTACGAGTGCATACTCCAGGGGTATATTGGGACTACAACTCCCACCGTCCCTGACTACTGGGCATGCAAGCCGCTGGGGTACCGCTAGGCGTTCGGGAGCCCGAGCAATATAGGGTGGACGCCACGCTGTCCATCCCTGGCGTGGGCGATAGTTGCTGTTGTTTTCATTCTATGCAAATGGCTACAGTTGTTTTTTCAGAGATGCAATTGTCGTCGAGGTGTTTTTGTGGCGGAAACAACTGGTCTGAGATGTTCCGTGGGAAACGATTCACAGAGGAAATTGATAGTAATTAACTGTTTTCTGGATGGTATTCTTGCGTGGCGAGCTTAATTGCTTTGATGAGATGCTCCGTGGGAAACGATTTTTTAAATGAGATCGATAATAATAATCGCCGTAGTCACCGTCGAAGTCATCCGAAAGGGCACACCCTTACGTGGGAATAAAGGTTTTAGGAATGTAGGCGCTCAAGGTAGGTTCACACGGCGCATAGAACTAAGCCGATTTACTCGGGAGTAAGCCCCGCCGTCGCGTTTTCGTGGAACTTGCTTCCAAGTTACCAATGCAGATCGGGTTGCAGTCTTAAGATCGGATCCAAGTAACTTCTACTAAAGAGTAGACCCGTTGAAATTCATGGCATCGGCTTATTTATTTACTGCATTTATAGCCTACCTTTTCCTCCAAGGAGCTCAAGGTGGTGTATATGGTTGTGTCCCCCCCCCCCCATTTTATCCCCACAACAACGCTGAGGTAGGTTAGGTTGTGAGGCAGCAGCTGGTCTTCGGTGTCCTAGTTCAACACTCTAACCACTACACTACTCTGCCTCAGGAACATTAATTTCAATGAATTTACTCTGAGTATACCAGCTACTTAGTACAATTGCAAAGCATGCTTAACCGAGTGTAAACGCCATTGAACTCGATGATGGGCAGTTGGGGATCGAACCCATAAGGAGCAACGCTGCAATGCAGTTCAGTGCATGCTTTTCTTGGGAGCAAATTCTTTATAATCAATACAATGTTTACGTACATGTCAGCTATACTGTATATAGACAAGAAGGTTGAGATCCAATGATGCACGCCTCCCTGGGAGTAAATTCTATGGAAGTCAATGGCACTTGATGCTCAGCTATGTTTACAACATACTTTTAGCCATGTTTAGGTAAAGGTAAAGGGACCCCTGACCATTAGGTCCAGTCATGACCAACTCTGGTGTTGCGGCGCTCATCTTGCTTTATTGGCCAAGGGAGCTGGCGTACAGCTTCCGGGTCATGTGGCCAGAATGACTAAGCCACTTCTGGTGAACCAGAATAGCGCACGGAAATGCCGTTTACCTTCCCGCCGAAGCTGTACCTATTTATCTACTTGCACTCTGACGTGCTTTCGAACTGCTAGGTTGGCAGGAGCTGGGACTGAGCAACAGGAGCTCACCCCGTCGTGGGGATTCGAACCTCTGACTTTCTGATCGGCAGGTCCTAGGCTCTGTGGTTTAACCCACAGCGGCACCCACATCCCTAGCCATGTTTAAAGGTAAAGGTAAAGGTACCCCTGCCCGTACGGGCCAGTCTTGACAGACTCTGGGGTTGTGCGCCCATCTCACTCAAGAGGCCAGGGGCCAGCGCTGTCCGGAGACACTTCCGGGTCACGTGGCCAGCGTGACATCGCTGCTCTGGTGAGCCAGAGCCGCACACGGAAACGCCGTTTACCTTCCCGCTGGTAAGCGGTCCCTATTTATCTACTTGCACCCGGAGGTGCTTTCGAACTGCTAGGTTGGCAGGCGCTGGGACCGAGCAGCGGGAGCGCACCCCGCCGCAGGGATTCGAACCGCCGACCTTTCGATCGGCAAGTCCTAGGCGCTGAGGCTTTAACCCACAGCGCCACCTGCGTCCCTTCCTAGCCATGTTTACTCGGAGGTAAAAGTCTCTCTGCGTTCAAATGAGGCTTACTTCCAAGGAAAGACCTTAGCTCAGCATTAGCTTTGAACACAGAAAGTCCCAGGTCCAACAATTCTGTGGGCCAGGAGAAAAAAACTGTGCAAGAAACCAGAGGCCTTTCTCCTGGGCATAGTCGGCCAATTGGTGTTAAAGAAGGATAGAACTTTCTTTATGTACGCTACAGCAGCAGCAAGAATACTCATCGCAAAGCATTGGAAGACACAAGACCTACCCACTCTGGAAGAATGGCAGATGCAAGTAATGGACTACATGGAAATGGCAGAAATGACTGGCAGAATCCGAGACCAGGGAGAAGAGTTGGTGGAAGAAGATTGGAGGAAATTTAAAATTTATCTACAGAAACATTGTAAAATTTTTGAATGTTAATGACATTGAAATTAACTGAAGGGGTTCTAGCAACAAGGTAAAAAATAAGATTGGATTGATAATAGATAAATTAATTGGATATGAATTTGCTGAACTAATTTTCAAAAGGGATACAAAAAAGGGAGATGTGAGGAAGTCAGGAAAATAAGTGACTCAAACATGAGGAATTAAAAAGAGGGATTTTTGTGTGTGTTTTTTAATGTGCTTTTTCTTTTCTTTTCTTTTCTTTTCCTTTTTCTTTTTTTTCCAAGTTAAACTTCTGTATTTTTTGTATTTTATAACTTTATATTTTTGAGTATGTGTTTTTTTCCTTTTTCTGTTTGTTGCTATTCTTAAAATTTAATAAAATATCATTAAAAAAAACCTGGTGATTCAGGTGCATTCTGCATGTGCTCAGAGGTACGGTAGTCTTTTTGCATTTGCTGGTGCTGAGCTCCGGTACCGAAAAGCAGACCAGGAAGCGGGTGAGGGAAGCGCACTCTTTTAGTTCTCCTTGGAAAAGACAGGGACAGTTGCTCTCAACATAAACCACCTCACAGGGTTGTTGTAAGGATAAAAAATAGGAAAGGGGGAAGACACAAGTGTGCCACCTTGAGCTCCTTGCAAGAAAGGGAATATGAATGTAATAAATAACTGCACAGCTCTGAAAGCTAAGCAAAGCCTCCATATATAGGAGCAGTATATCTCAGAGAACCAGATGCTAGTGGAACACTAGGTTTAAAACTAGCTGTCAGACAGGGAGACTCAACTCCAGAACATATAAAAAGGAATAAGAGAGGGCCTCTAATTTCATGCAGAGTAAATTTCAATCATGAATGAGAAACCAGAGGCAAGGCCTCTTGCATCTTGAGATTTAGGCTGCAATCCATATCGGACTGAAAGTAACACTTATTATTGAGTAAGCACATTTAGGACTGATTGCTCCTTACAGGGCAGAGCTTCCTGATCAGAAAGCATCATTTCCAGAGTGTGTCTTGATTTCCAGCACCTTCCTCTGGTAATCGAACCTCTGGTTTTTCATAGACAGTTACATGGTGGCATACCATTCCCTTGCTACAAAGACTGGAGGTTAATAGTTGGGGGGGGGTCTTGACTGATGTTTCCATCAATAGGAGCTAATGGGTAGGAGATGGTCTCCTGATAACTGGGGATCTCTCTGTTTTGGAATGAGATGCCCATCAGAGCTTGGGGAAAGTGGCAACCCTGTCAGAGAGGAGGGTGCAGGGATATGTGACAATAAGCAGTTGAAGTTTGGGAGAGAGCCAAAGACTCTGTGTGCAGGCTTTGGCGACTTGCAAAGTTGTATGTATAGCAAATTTTACAACAACAACAACAAAAGCTCTTAAAGTCTGTGCCAAAAGAAAGCAAACTTACATAGCACACTGAATTACTTGACATGCAGGAAAGCAAGGAACAGGTGACAATATGCAGCTCATAAAATCCACCCAGCTGTCTGTGCATGTTGATTTGCACAAGCCTATGCAGGTACGGTGGTACTTCGGGTTACAGACGCTTCAGGTTACAGACTCCGCTAACCCAGAAATAGTACCTTGGGTTAAGAATTTTGCTTCAGGGTGAGAACAGAAATCGTGTTCCAGCAGTGCGGCAGCAGCAGGAGGCCCCTTTACCTAAAGTGGTGCTTCAGGTTAAGAACAGTTTCAGGTTAAGAACGGACCTCCAGAACAAATTAAGTTCTTAACCTGAGGTACCACTGTATTGAGTTAAAATGTCTTTTTAAAGACTCTAGCCCTCTGCAGTCTTGTTTATTCTTCATTCTTTTAAAAGCATGTTCTTTTCTGCTCTTCTGCTAGGGAAGGAAAAAGGCTCTCAGCGTGGTTTACAAATATCAGTAACGGCAGCCCGTGAAAAAGGCAAATTCCATGCTAGGGATCATTAGGAAAGCAACAGAAAATAAAAATGACATTTCACAAATCTGTGGTGCAACTGCATTTGGAATACTGTTCACAGTTCTGGTCCCCTCAACTCAAAATGGATATTGTAGAGTTGGAAACGGTTCAGAAATGGGCAAGCAGAATGATTATGCGGGTGACCCTCAACGCAGACAACACGGAGCCAGCAGGACCAATGGTCTCTCTTGAAGACCTTAGTTTTTTCAAGTGGCGCCACCTGGTGATCACAACAGGTGGCACAGTGCCTCTTGCATCCTTCCCGCTGGGTCACGCCGGCCTGTTGACATCCCTTTACAACACAGTTGGGAGAACTCCCTTCTTCACATCAGCCTTGGACATTCTTTTCCCTTGGTTTATGTTGTCAGAAGAGTGGGTTGTTGGGAGAATATTTTGCTTTTATCTTTGGATGAAGCAGCTGGGGGGCTGCCCAGGCCGTTCTGTTCTAGGAGACAAGAGATTGATTGCTCTGGTTGCACCATAAGAAGGGGGTGCATTTGCTGTTCTCCAGTCCGCTAAGGCCATGACATTAGAGAGCACTGCTGTGTTATTGTGACCCTGTGGGTCCTCAGCGCATGGGCACAGATAAGAACAGCAGCTTGCGTGCGGAGGGGAGGAGGCCAGAGTCATTGGGCTGATGGGAAAACGAAAGCTCATTCGGCCCAGACTTTTCCTAGAATGCTATCTCAGAACAGCTGGGATCCCTCTGACCTTCCCAATTGCTAGAATAGGGCTCCATCTGCACTATACATTTAAACATTTTAAACAACCATGGTTCCCGCCCCCCCCTGAATTCTGGGAGGCTGTTAAAAGTGCTGAGAGTTTACCCCTTTCCCCACCCTCACAAATACAACTCTCAACGTGGTTTAACCATCAAGGAACTCTGGGAGGGGAATAGGGCTCTCCTAATAACTCCCATGGTTGGACAGTGTTCTCGAAGCTACCAGCATGAGTTTGACCAAACTTTGGGAGGCAGTGGAAGACAGGAGGGCCTGGCGTGCTCTGGTCCATGGGGTCACAAAGAGTCGGACACGACTAAACAACAACAATAACTCCCAGAATCCTTAGCAAACCACAGTTCCCAGGATTCTTTGAGGGAAGCTGTGACTTTGTAAGGCCTGAAAACCAGCTGACAGGTCACATGACTTAGGTTTTAAGCAGTCATGGCCTCACCCAAAGAATCCTGGGAAGTGTCATTTACTAAGCGTGCTAAGAGTGGTTAGCTATTCCCCTTAATAGAGCTGCAATTCCCACAGTTCCCTGGGAAGAGGGACTGACTGTTAACACTCTGGGACTGTAGCACTGTGAGGGTTTAACAGCAGAATGGAGTGGTGGACTCTCCTTCATTGGAGGTTTTTAAGCAGAGGTTGGCTGGCCATCTGTCACCTGTGATCTCTGCACTGCAGAGGACTAGATTGGATGACCTTTGGGCATCGCCCCATGAGGAAAAACAGGAAGGTGTCACACACCCCTTCCCAAGCCTTGCTTACTGGGGTTGCATGGTGGCAGCTTCCAGTGAGATCTCTCAGAGCTGTCACAAGATCTTGGTGGAAGCCGCTGCCTACAAATCTCTGAGTCTATGTGGGGGAATAGGGCTCTCTTTTCAGCCCTCAGCACCCTGCACCCCCTTTTAAATGGTTTTTTTAATCAACGCCAACATAAAATGCATATATTTGCACAATCAGAAAAAAAAAACATATTCAGTCAAAACACCGGTGATGGAAGAAGCACCCTTAACAAAACACAACTCCCAGAAGCCGTGGCTGTGGGAAAGCCAGCAAAGTGAATGCGCTGAGTGAGCTTTTTGTTAGTGGCTTGGGCTCCCCAGGCTGTTTCAACACCAGCATGGTTCCCTTAATAGAGGGGCCTTCATTCAGGTTACTCATAGAATAGAAGAATTCTAGGGTTGGAAGATACCCCCAAGGGTCATCTAGTCTAGCCCCCTGCAGCTCCTACTGTCAGAAAGTTCTTCCCAATGTTTAGCCAGAATCTCTCTTTTTTGTCATTTGAATCCATAGGTTTATGCTTAAAAACATTTTTGTTTAGGCGAGCCTCTCCAGACACGTGGAATGTTGACAGGAGTTCTAATTGATTTTCATTATTTTCTGAATGTTTTAAATAGGCTACAGTTTGCATTAAAATGGACATATTTAGTGAAAATAACCCACAATGATGCATTAATTTGGGGGAAATCACTTTGCAAAAAAAAAAGTACAGTTGTACCTTGGATCACAAACCCCTTGGTACTCAGAAATTTTGGCTCCTGAATGCCACAAACCTGGAAGTGAGTGTTCCGGTTTGCTAACGTTCTTTGTAACCCGAATGTCCAACGGGGCTTCCGTGGCTTCCAATTGGCTGGAGGAGCTTCCTGCAGCCAATCAGAAGTCATACTTTGGTTTCTAAACGTTTTGGAAGTCGAACGTACTTCTGGAATGGATGCTGTTCCACTTTCAAGCTATGACTGTATATTAGGTGAAACTGCACACAAAAATGAGGAGAAATTCACACTAAAATGTTGATGGATTTTCTTAAGGATTTTTAAAAAATTGCAAATCGCTGCAGAAATGTGAACTGAATTGATTGGAAAAATTGTGAGTTGAGACAACCAAAACACACAGATACATCCCTGGTTAAGATGTAACCCACCCTATGATCAGTAGAACTGATGAAAGGCAGGATATTAACCAAGGAAACAAGCAAAGGAATATATTACTGATTCTTTTCTTTTTGAGGGAAAACAAATACCAAAATATAATGACATTTAAAATATTTTTCTCTACTTATTGCAAGGGTGAGACTTTTATTTCTAAAAAAATCATTTATAAAATTTAAAGTTTTATTTCCAGTGTCCACTTACAAAAACAACTTTTTAAATGAGACGTAGTAAAAATTGTGTCATTTAAGCAATTGTAGAGGGCATTCCTACCCCGTAAATGTTTAAATACAGCTGTAGTAGTCAAAGCCGCAGCTGGCTTGCTGCAGGAAATCTGAAGAGCCTCTGTTCAAATCCCCACAGAGTTTGATAGTATTTATAGAAGACACATCTCTTATACTAAAGCAGTAATTCCCAAACTTTGATGTGGAAAAACTGAATTAATCAAAGAGAAATCCCAGAGCAGGTGGCTTCAGAGGAGGTTTCCTGCTGCATCTCTGTATGATATACTGCTCTGGGGGAGAGAAAAAAGGCCAGCCTGTGTAGGTAGGTACACCTGCCATGGTGGAATTGCTTTATCCCATCACTGCCACCACAAAGAGGGGCTTACAAGGGGGGCTGCCTGTCGCATCTCTGTATGAGCTGCTGCTCTGAGTCTGTCTCTTTTTCAACCAGACTCCTGAAGAAAGGGAGGGAACACGGGCTCCACTGAGAGTGGACAGTGGTTGCTTTTACGTACTCTAAAAACAGCCAATGATGGGAGATGTACTCCCAACAATGGGAGAGGGCACAGGTGTCGTCCCCCCCCACCAGCTCTAGGCAATGAAATTCAGGTCGCATCCACACCACATTTCTTATGCACAATTCCTAGTGGTTCAGCAATAAAACTGCAGCACATTTGCAAAGCTGGTATGGTTTCAGATTGGATTGGGGGCCATATGTTGAGATTCCTGCCTTGCAAAGCATTGGGCTACGTGACTCTTGGAATTCCTTCCAACTCTATGATTCCATGGCTTCTGCTCAAAAATCCTGGGTACTGCCATTTGTTAAAGGTGCTGGGAATTGTAGTTCTGATATGTAACCTAGTATTCCCAGGATTTTAGAGGGACCGTGTGCTGTGTAAATCATAGAGTTGCAGAGCTAGAGGGGACTCTGAGGGTCATCTAGTACAACCCCTGCAATGTAGGAATGTATGGTGTGGCTGCGATTTGTGTTCATGCAGTCCTATGCCACATTTTATGGGAAAATCAGTAGGAACACAAAAGAGACTTCGAAAGCCACTATTTTTTTTAAAGCCTACTTTAAAAGAAACTCTTAACAAGAAAAAGTGGAAAACTCATGTAACAGCACCACCTTGTGGCAGAATCTAGTCGTCTTTCCTCTTTTTGCCATTCTGCTTAGATTCTAGGAACTGGCTTTGACATCCACCACCCTGCAAAGATGAGAAAATCCCCTAGGCTAGCACCTCAATGCAGCATTGAGCTAGGCTCACCTAAGGACACTGAAATTATCAGGCGTAGGAAAGCTTTCCTCCTCCCTGGATCAGGCTGCAATCCAGCTTTCACAGGAGGAAACAAGGTTTTTGGGACGGCTGGTGTTTTAATACTCTGCAGGAGGACTTGCTCAGTGCAAAGTGAGATCTCAGGTTGTGCAAAAGTTCATGAATTTGCTCAGTGCAAAGTCAGATCTCAGGTTGTGCAGAAGTTCATGAATTTGCATATCGGCTCCCTTTGCATGAATTATTCAGAAGAGGAGTTGTGGGTATCTTTGTATACCAGCACAGTGCGTGTGTATTTGTGCACAATCTTTTATATATTTATATCTATATATGGAGAGATGCACCGTGGAGCCATTTACCAGGAGCCAAAACCTACAAATTTCCAAAGGGCTATTTAAGCAAAGATTTCCACTGTGGATGTTTTAGGGCATTTGTGAGATGCAGATCATTTATAAGACCCCCCTCCTTTTCCTCTAGAGGAGAGGGGAAAGTGAGGCACACAGCAGTGAAGAGACTTGAGCATGGCAGAAGAAAGAGCCAGGAGGACATCTCGGCTCCTAAAGCCACCAGGTCCCAATCGTTAACCGATGGAACTCACAGCCCCAAGATGTGGGAACAGGCATCAGCACAGACAACTTTAAAAATCCCAAACAAAACAGGATTAGACAAATCCCACAGGGTAGAATGGGTTGATCAAGGGCTATGAGCCATGATGTCTAAATGGATCCTCTGCGCACGGTGGCAGTGTAGCACATTAGGGACATACCTGAAGGGCTTGTCACATCCTGCTTTTAAGTTTGCAGGCCAATGGTGAAATAAGGCCAGCTGTTGTCAGAAGTAGCAGGTTATCAGACAGGCCTTGGTCTGCAGATCTTTCTTTAAACAAAAATAAAAATACAGTCTCATTAACAGCCAGTGGAACTCCCTGCCACCAGACAGAAGAATTTTCCTGAAGACAGCTGCAACAGCTGCCCGATATCCTGAATGCCAAGACAGGCACAGGGGGAGGGGGAGGAGGTGAAGGCAGAACTACCGGGGCATCATCCAAGCAGTGCCTCATAGTCCACGTACCATGCTATCTGGCCAGAGTTGGGGCTGACTCCGGAGACAGGCCATTTCTTGGGTTCGTGCCCCACCCTGCTGACTACTGTCACGATGTCATGCTTGCCCTTCCCCATCACCAGCACCGACACCCGCTTGGCCTTGTTGATGAGCGGCAAGGTGAGGGTCATGCGCTGGTGCGGCTTGACGGGGCTCTCGGTGAACACCACGCCCTGGCTCCCCTCAAGGCCCACAGGTGAGTGCGGGAAGAGCGAGGCCGTGTGCCCATCGGCACCCACCCCCAGCAGCACCAGGTCGAAGCTGGAGTTGGTCACCAGGGCGGCGATCTCATTGGTGTACAGCTCGGGGCCCTTGTCCTCTTCCACGCAGAGCCTCCGGTTGAGGTGCACCGGCATGGGGTGGATGTTGAAGTAGGGGACTCGGACGTGGCGGAGCAGCTGCTCATGCAGGGTGCCGAAATTGGACTCCAGGTCAGTAAGAGGGACGCAGCGCTCATCCACCAGCCACAGGTGGGTCTGCCTCCATGGGAAACCGTAGTGACGCGTAGCCAGCTGCCGGAACAAAGCCAGGGGGCTCGACCCTCCCGAGAGCGCCATGTGGAACTCCCCGAACCTCCGGACGGCACTTGCCGCCGTCGCTTCAATGTCCGATGCCAGCCGGTTGATCAGTTCCTCCGACCAAGCGGTGATCAGCTGGCTTTGCCGAAACCTGGACTGGATCGTCTTGTACTTGTCCGGGGTTTGTTCGTCCCTCGCGTCCATCAGTTCAATGGTCTCTTTCGCCACAAAGGACACTTCCCTGCCCACCATCTCAAAATCCAGGAGCTGCTCGTTCTCCCGCCCCCCTGGGTACAAACGCGGGACCTGGCTAGACAACCCGTCCAGTAGTGGCGTCCAAAACGCCCAGGATGCCAGCAGGTTCTCCACAGTGATGAAGGACTCTTTCTTGCCAGAGTAGATCCTGGAGATCAGGACTGAGTAGGCGTCCCTCTCCGCTACGGGGACGTAGACGTAGTAATCAGAGAGGGGCTGTCCAAAGATGCGCAGCTGGGGGCGGTCGCGGACTTCCTTCCAGCCGCTGTCTGGCATGGTGGGCTTGAAGAGGTTGCGGCTGACCAGGATGGCGGGCGAGTTCAGCTCTCCCTGCCCGATGTGGAAGATGATCTGCCTGGGCTTGCACTGGCTGCTCTCGGGGTCCCACATCGTTTCGTTCTGGGTGCAGTAGGCCCGGTTCTTGAAGAGGATGCGTACATAGCTGATCCGTTCATCCAGGACTTTCCCGGAGGCGAGGATGAAAGGGACCCCTTCCCAGCGGAGGTTGTCCAGGTGAACCAGCACACCTGAAACAAAAGATGCAGAAGTGTTGTTATTATTGTTACATCGCAACTGTCTTGGTTGTGGGTCCTGGAAGACCTACTCCCTGACTCAGTGGGCTTTCCCCAACCAGCCTGACTGACTCCAGCTACAAAAGCTGAGGCTGCTGAACAGACTCTTGGACTGGCATATAGCTTAGGCCCAGGGGCTTTTGTTAGGGGGTGGGGTTGTTGCTGTTAATTGATATTATTTTTTTATATCTTTTATTTTAGATACAAAAATTACTGGGCGGGTGGAGAAGGGCTCGTGCACTTTTAACAGGGAATTCCACCAAGTGCCGCTTAACAGGCAAGCGGCTATTAAAAGTGCCAGAGCCCCATCCTCTTTTGCACCTGGGGAAGGTGTTTTCCGACTTTTGCACTTGGCCACACTTACCCCCACTGGACTTACCTGCAAAGGTTGGAGTCCTGCTGAAGTAGTCCTGCCCCTTCTGAAGCTCCTCCCTCACATGGCTGTTGTATGCCACGTACTGGCCAATGACGGCGCTGGTTATCTCTGGGCTCTGGAGCGACGTGAAAGCCTGCAACTTGCTCCGGATGACGTCTTCGGAGCTGCAGATATTTGCTGGGAGCTCCATAGCGAGGAACATTAAGATCTCAGTGAGGTGGTTCTGGTGGATGTCGCGGATGACCCCGTATTTTTCATAGAAGCCAGTGCGATCTGAGCACAGGGGTGGGAACAACAGTAACAACAACACATAAATGATGCCCAAATAGTGAGAGAAGCTTGGCAACCCACTGGTTTATTTATGGGAAGGGCTGTAGCTCAGTGGCAGAACTTCTGCTTTGCATGCAGAAGGTCCCAGGTTCAATCCCTGGTATCTCCAGGTAGTTCAACCCCCTGCAATGCAGGAATCTCAACTCAATGGGCCCTCCTTGGATGCAATGATGTCTCGGATTATACTACTCCGTATAGACCAGGCTTCCTCAACCTCGGCCCTCCAGATGTTTCTACAACTCCCATGATCCCTAGCTAGCAGGACCAGTGGTCAGAGATGATGGGAATTGTAGTCTCAAAACATCTGGAGAGCCGAGGTTGAGGAAGCCTGGTGTAGACAATACTGAGCTAGATGGATCTATGACTTCAAAAATCTTTACCCCAGTGGGCATCTGTCTCGGATTTGAACTGATTTTATTACGTGTTGCTGTTTTAAACTGTTTTTGTATTTATAATTGCTTTGCTAATTGTTTTTAGATATACAATTGTTGTTAACTCTTTTCATACAAGCAACTGATGTACACATGCTATTATATTTTAAATTGCTTTGAGATGCCACAGTGGAAGTGATTCATAAATGAGATTTATAATAACAATAGCAACAGTTTGTAGAACTATAGAAATTAATGGACCCATTAATCATGCCCATTAATGCCAATGGACCTACTCAGAGTAGGACTAACATTGGAGACAATCCATTGATTCAAAAATTGAATCCAAAATTCAGCTAAGTTTTGGTCAGAGGAGGCCCACTCAAATCAACAAACATGACCAAGTTAGGCCCACTAATTTCAGTGTGTCTTCTCTGAGTAAAACTTACTTGAATACCTTCCAATATTCCTATGCTGCCCAACAATTAAAGTTTCCTGAGCAGCTAAGAATAGAGATTTTTTTAAAAACGAATTAAATGCAAAATCATTTAATCTAGAATTTAGGAGATTGGCTGCCTCTTAACATGGCCATCATGACTATATTAATTATTATTATTATTATTATTATTATTATTATTATTATTATTACCCAGTGAGCTTCATGGTTGTGTGGGGAGTCAAACCCTATTCTTCCATGTCTTAGTCCAACATTCAACCCACTACACTATGTTCACAAACCCATCCCCCATGAATTTATCCAATCCTTTTTTAGAAAAACTAAGTCATGAATGTGTTACTGTAACAGTGGCTGTGGAAATGCCATACATTCAAAGCACACACCCCTCAAAATAATCCTGGGAACTATAGATTATTAAGGGTGTTAGGAACTGTAGCTCACTGAGGACTTAACTACAGTTCCCAGGATTCTATTGTGGGGGAGCGTTCTTTAAATATATATTGTTTATGCAGCCAAAATTTCCCTACTTCAGCTGAGAACCTAAGAAGTTTTAAGCTTCTGCTGTGCATGTTTGCAAAACACAGGCAAGAGCCCTATTCACCCGTGGGCTGCTACTGAGCTCCTCGGGAGGAAGAGCCAAGCAGAAATGAAACGGAACAAGAATAAATTGAAATAAAATTTAAATGTCAGACTGGCTGGAAGGAGCGAGAGGTCCTGCTCAGCCTCATACTGCAGTGCCCTTGAGAGGTTACAGAAAAGGGTTAGCTGCAGGCCTTCCTTTCAACAGCCCTGGCTGGCTCATATCTTAGGCTGCACACATGCACCATCCCTTTAAAACACTACTCCTCTAAAGAATTCTGGGAACTTTAGTTTACCCATTACAGAGCTACAATTCCCAGCATTTTAAAACTACGGCTCCCAGGACTCAGTGTGTGGTTGTGCTTCAAATGTAGGAAGTAGGAGCCATTCAACTTTACGCAGAGTAAATCCATTGATGTTAACAGACATAGCTGTTCATTTCAATGAGTCTACTCTGATTAAAACTGAGTGGACAACCAGTACACAACAACACCTGGTGATCAGGTGTGATGCATATGTTGGGGGGGGGGGGAAGAAGTGGGAGGAAAAAAAGGCAATTTATCTCTAGGAGAACCCCCTCCCTCATTTCTCCTTGGTGCTCAGATGCAGACGATGTCTCTGCAGATGACAGTGCGACTCTCTACCCTCTTAAAAACTTTGGAACCGAGAACACCCCATCTCCTTCCAACCCGGCGCACATTCATTAGCGTAATCAATGCTGCACACACATTTTGGCACAGGACCTGGGCAATGCAGGCATCACTTGAGCATTTGGGATGGGGGTGGGGGCTGGTGGCAGTGGGCTGTCAGCAAATGAAAGATCACCCTTTGGAAGTCTTGCAAGGGGGAGAGAAATAAGGAGACAGCCTGATGGCATTGGGTTAAAGCCAATGCTAACCTACTCAAGAGTAGACCCACTGAAATCAACTGCCACGGCTCACTCAGGTCTGTTCATACTGAGTAGGTCTCAGCCGGCGACTATCCCCTTTTTTTTCTCAACCAGGGAGCAAACGGGAGTTTGCCAAACCACAACAACTTGAAAAAGAAAAGAAAAATCACTCAACTATATTTTTTTTAATAAGGCAATGGCTAACTGGCACGGCACCCCCGCTGCAGGGAGCGAAGGGTGGCCAAGCGGCTGTCCCCAGAACGGAGGCAGGCGGCAGGTGCAACCGGCGCTGCGGAAGTAATGCAGCAGCCACTGCAGGGAAATTGAGCACAGCTGTGTCCTTGAGTTCATGGGGACGTGAGGCCTGGCTTGTCCTGACGGAGCTGAGAATGGGGTCGCAAGGAACAGGACCACAGCCAGCTTCCAGGGCGGGGGAAGCCCTGCAGCCTTCCCCACTCCTCAATAATACTAGAATGGAAGGTGGGGAGGGGGCTTCATTCAATGAGGATTGATTTGCAGCCCAGGGAAAACCGCATTATACCAACTCAGGCGACTTGTGCATTGGGCATGAACACAATAATTATTATTATTTATTATCAGCACCACCCATGTATTAATTTCCCCCTAAACCCCCACCGTCTCAAGGCAATTCCCACGTGAGAGCCAGTTTTCCATGGTGGTTAGAGCGCTGCCCTAGGACCTGGGACATGAGGGTTCAAATCCTGCAATGAAACTCACTGGGTGACCTTGGGCTCCTCAGTCTCTCAGACTAGCCTACCTCACAGGGTTGCTGTGGGGATGAAACCACTGTCTTGAGGTGATATACATATCGGGTAATTCAAAATAAAGTGGTACTTCTTTTGTGTCTGTGAGTATCTTGTGCTTTATTCTTGGCCTCCCCCCCCCCCCCCGATAATCTTAGAAATTTCCTTCTGCCATCTTTTGAGGCAATCATCTTTCACCATTACTGGGACTGACCGGAAAAGAAATAGTATTTTTGGCAAAACATTCATTTTTACCGCTGCTATTTTCCTAGCAAGGAGGGATTCATTTTGCTCCATATTTCTAAATTTCTTTTTATCTCAAACCACACTTTTCCATAATTATCTTTGTAGATATTTTTGTTTCTTGATGTTAACCATATCCCTAAATATTTGAAGGGGGAAATGGGGGGGGGGGAATTGATGATGATGATATGTTATGATAATTTGTTATATTGAAATTATTAATAAAAATCTTTTTTTAAAAAAAGAAGAAGCCACATTCCAGATCTGCAAAGGGTCCCCTTTCCCATGGTCATATCTGCATCAGATATTTAAAGCACCAAAGCATCCTGGCAACTGTAGGGTTTTGGTTTTTTAAGGGTGCTGGGAACTATAGCTCTGTGAGGGGTCTCCTAACAACTCCTAGAATCTTGAACAAATTGCAGTTCACAGGATTCTTTGGGGGAAGCCACGAAAAGTGGTATAAAAGTGTCTCCACACAACACACTTAAAGTACATGGCTTCTGCCAAAGGATTCTGGGAACTTTAGTTTGTTGAAGGTGTTGGGAACTGTAGCTTTGTCATGGGCAAACATATAGTTCCCAGGATTCAGAGAGGGGCCTGTTTTATTCAAATGTGTGAATGTAACAGCTACCCCTCCAGCGGACTTCAAATCAAGACTCACGTACTCTTCACATCCACTGTCTCCTTCAGGACAATTTCCACCCTTTCAACATGATGCCGGTTCCAGATCGGATCCAAATGGTGTCGGTTCTGGTCTCGGAACGGTAAGATGTGAGCCACAGCCTTTGGGGAGGAAATAATTGAGATGAAAGGGTGGAAAAGGCAGGGGAAGACAGAAGAGATTTTTTTAAAAAAATCAAAAGCAGAGGGATAAATGTTTAATTGCTTCTGGGGACTTGGCACAGAATATAAATAAATTACTGCGACAACTACGGAGATGACGGGAACTTCCACACCATGGGAAATTCCACACCGAGAGCCAGTGGGCTTTAGTAGTTAAGAGTGTCAGACTAGGACCTGGAAGACCAGGGTTCAAATCCTCACACTTGGCCACGAAGCTCACTGGGTGTGACCTTGGGCCAGTCACTGCCTCTCAGCCTACCTCACAGGGTTGGTGTAAGGACTAAATGAGCAGGGGGAGAGCCATGTATATCACCTTGAGCTCCTTGGAGGAAAAGGTCAGAGATATATGCAAAGAATAAAATGAACAGGTAATAATTTCAAATAATAGTTTAAACGATGCGCTGCATGAAGAAAGTCCTTTCTTTCGTTTGTCTTGAATATCCCAAAATTCACCTTCACTGGATGGCCCCAAATTCTAGGACGATGAGAGAGAGGAGGAGAAAAACCTATCTCTCTATTTTCTCTGCACCAGCCATAGTTTTATGCATCTTACATTCTTATAAACCTCTACTGTGTCCTTAACAATTTTTCTAAGCTAAAAATACCCAAACGTATTTCATCATACGTGTGTGTGTTGCCTCTTAATATCTGATTCAGCAGGGGGTGGGGTCCTGATATTTTAGTCAACCAACAAAAAACAAGTTAACATTTTAATGCACTGTTGCCCTCCCATAGCCAAACATTGGTTGAACTGAAATATTTTATTTTTGGAGGTGGAGAGGTACTGACCCCCCCCAAAACACCCAAAATTAATTCAAAGCTGTATTTAGATTTTATTTTTACTTTGGTGGGAGGAATGCTGGTAGAGATTTTAAGTCACTACCCTTCCAATAGTATATAACTTTACCTAACATTTAATTCAGATTTTGAGGGGGAAAGGAAATCAAGGTGCTGGAATTTAGTAGAGGAGGGGAGAGAGAAAATTGGCAAACGGACAAAACTCTGAAGGTTTCATCTGAAAAAGCCTTTACCTGCAAAAAATAAATAAAAATGTACACACACCACACACTTTTGAATTCCCTGTGGACTCAAAAGTGGCTGAATCAGACAGATGCTGTGAAGATCTAACCCCCTGCCTCCCCAGGGGGGTTGGAGTTGCTGAGGTAAATATTCACATTACCAATGCAAACTAAAACTAAAATCCCCAGTTTCCTAGGAAGAAGGACTGGTTGTTAAACCATTCTGGGAAGTGTAGCTATGTGACGTGGGGAAAGCGGCCTCCTCTCAGCACCCTTAACAAGCCACAGTTCCCAGGATTCTTTGTGGGGAAGCCATGACAGTTTAAAGTGGCATAATAGTGCTTTAAATGTATGGTGTGGAAGAGGCCTCAAAAAAAGGCAGTCAACCCGTGTTGGGACTAGTAACAGTTCAGACTGCAACTGGAGGGCTACATGAAAAAATACTCCCACAGAGTGATTTAGGCAGGTAGGGGGGAGCCTCCCCCCATGTAGAAAGCTAGCATGTCAGGAGCTTGGCTCTCCTCGACATGTTAGATATCTGTGTGGAGAAAATACTGTATTTTGCCACGTGCTGGTCACCGCCGCGTAACAGTCTCACACCCCCTTTTTGGGAAAGGAAAAATTGGCACAAAAAGATGTGACCGCTATGAGGCAAAATGCTGTATGTTTGCCTGGAAAGTCCCCACCTGCAATCTAGTCGAGACAAAGACGGAATACTTCTGTGAGGATTATTCATTCAGATATACATTCAATTTATGGGAATGCCTGCGGCCTGAAACCCCAGGGAGCCACTGCCAGGTAGGCCTATGGTTTGGCTGGCTGGCTAGGAGAACAAAACAAAAGGCCTGTGTGGTATTATCTGTTTGTGTGGAACATGGTTGACACGTGAAAGGATCTTTGTATGAAACTTGGGCTGTATACACACAAGACATTTAAATCACATTACATCCCCTCAAAGAATTATGGGAACTGTAGTTTACCTCTCACAGAACTACAATTCCCAGAACCCTTAACAGACAGTTCCCAAGATTCTTTGCCGGGGTGTGTGTGATACTTTTTAGATATATGGTAGGAACGCAGCCTCAGAATAAGTCTATGTCCTTGAAGGAAAAAATATAGAAATAAAATTTATAATTGGGAATAAAATTAGAAAAATGCTGATACCACGTTTCAAATTTTGGGGTTTAACTGCATTAATACTAGCCTGTATGACAATAACAAATACCTGATTACCACTATCCAGAATCTGCTTCCTGAACCAAGGAATAAAAAACCCTCATCCTTCACTGGCGCCACAGTGACATATTCCCCCACCCTCCCACCGCCCATTTTGTTACTGCCTTGGAGCTAAAGACTTTGCCCCCTTGTAAAGCTGCCTGATCAAAAAACAAACAAGCAAACGTAAAAGAGAATTGTGCGTGCTCCACATTCCTTATCAAATTAAAAGCCTCGTTTGGAAAATCTGGCGCTTGGCTGACTCTCCGTTAGCGAGAGTGTGGAGGGCGGCCGGTGGGGGTTGATGACTCAGCGAAATTGAGGTTTCTGACCTTGGTTGGGAAATCAGGTGGATACAGCTTTGCTGGTGTGGCCAGTTTACAGCAGTGGTGGGAGCTAATAAAATAGCAGGCCATTATTACTTGGGTGGGGAAACGTCTTTGTCTACAGCAGCAAACTTTTTCAGGCGACCTCCCCCTTGGGGAGTTAAAATAAAAACTAATCTCCAGTGCCCCCTACCCTACTCTATAAAAAACAATATTCAGCATAGCAGTTTGCACAACCCTCTAAGGAAGATTACGGTGCAATAAAATTCAAAACAGCAACAATTAATTGTGCATTTGCTCAAAACCCAGGTAAAACTATTTCGTTAAATTAATTCAACAAAACGAATGGCACCAGCTTTTCAAAGTCTGAGAGTCATTTACACCTCCAGTGCCTCACTGCTTCCCTTTTGCCTCTTAGAACCCCCCAGGTAATTCCACCACACACATTGGGAGCGCTGGTCTACAGCTATATTTCATCATGAATGCATAAGAACGTAAGAAGAGCCCTGCTGGTTGAGGCCAGTGTCCCATGCCGTCCAGCATCCTGTTCTCACAGTGGCCAGCCAGGTGCCCCTAGGTGAAGCCCTCAAGCAGGACCTGAGCACCAGAGCACTTTCCCCACCTGAGATTCCCAGCAACCGGCATTCAGAAGCATTGCCGCCCCTGGCAGTGGAGGGAGAACATGGCTATGGATAGCCCTATCCTTCAGGAATTTGTTTCATCCACGTTGGTGGCCATCACTACATCTTACAACATTGAGCCCTGTGGGATCAGGCCAACGACCCATCCAGCTCAGCATCCTATTCCAACCAGATGCCCCCCAAAAAGCCCACAAGCAGGAGCTGAGTGTGACAGCACTGGTCATTTCCAACAGCTGGTATTCAGAGGTACAACAAGTCCAGCATCCTGTTCTCTCGGTGAGCAAACAGTTGCCTATGGGAAGCCCTATCCAGAAGTAGACACACTCCCCATTTGTATTCCTAGCAACTGGCATTCAGGGGCAACCTGTAACCGACAGTGGAGGGTCAGGGTTAGTAGCCACGGATGCATGGAACTGAAGCCCACCTTAGCCCAGGGGATGGGGAATTTGTGGCTCTCCAGGTGTTGGATTCCAACTCCCATTAGCCCTGGCCAGCAAGGCCAAAGGTCAAGGACGATCGGAGTACAATGACATATGGAGGGTACCACATTGACTACCCCTGCTTTATTGTTTTATTTACAAATCCAGTACTTTTGAGGAATTTGACCACTTTGTGCTATTTCACATGTTGATTCATTCTTGTTTTTTTTCCAGGGGGGGGGGATGTTGCCAGCCTCTGCTCACCTGCCCCAACCACCCTGGGCATGTTTTCCAGAAGACAAAGTTAAGAAAGTCTGTTTTAGAACATCTACTTTGCAAGTAGAAGGTCTAAGGTTCAACCCCTGGCATCTCCAGGTAAGGCTGAGAATGTTTTTTTTTTTTTTTTTTAAATAATATTTATTAAAGTTTTCCAATTAATTACAAATTAATAAAACATCCAATTTCAAATCTTTTTCCAATTACATCCTTTCAGGACTTCCCCTTCCCTCCCCCCCTTGTATTCCAAATCTCTCAAATAAACAGATAATCTCAACAAGTTCTTCTCCTCACTTCAAACTTGTTATCCTTAACCCAAAATTTTTTTTTTTTTTATAAAAAAAAAAATTATTTTCCATTCCCCTAAAATCGGCTTAGTCCCTCCACGAGTTCCCCACTTTAGAATACCATGTAGATGTATATAGCCTAAATAAAACATAGTTTACGCCCTTTGGGTTCCACATTTCCCACCCCCCCTTTTCCCGGTTGCGTTCCCAATATTCCTCAATGTCCGATATTTCCACGTCTCTCTAAGTCATAGTCCTTTGCCAGTCCTCTTTAGTTTCGCATGTCCAATCATGAAAGGATTCTGTCTCAAAGAAAGGCCCATTTTTTCCATCCAGATTTTTATATCCAGGAGTGAAAAGCTCCAAATTATAATCCTTAAGCTTGTCAAATCTGGATGTCCCAAATGTCCCCACTTTCGACTTAGTCCAATTCTTGTTGTTTTGTTGTTCTTATTGGCCACACTCCTCTTTCTATTTCTTTCTGTCCCTGTTTTCCTGCACAAATGTCCTAATTCCAAAAGTTAGTTCCTTTGCAGAGGCTTGTTGCTCAGAAACAAAACATTACGTCAAGTTCCTTTCATTCCACAACGGATGATTCCATTGTCTTCTTCGGTATACTGGCCTCTGTAGTCATAATAATGTTCCATTTCTGCAGTTTCCCAGGAGATAAAAAATTCTATTCAAATTTCCAACTAAAACCACTTGTGATATCCCTCGGCTCCTCTAGGTGGATTGCAAAAACTGAGTTCTCTTCCAGATCACATCCATTAGCCCTAGTAACTTTGTAATCCTTATTTAAAGCAATTTGTGTCCAATTTATAACAAATATAACCTGCAAAGTCCTTGTGACATAGTCTCTATCTTGTTTTTCTGCTTTGACAGCTCTTTGACAGCTGTCAAAACTTGCCTTTCTCCTCTCCAAACACCGTCATCGATCGCTCCCGGGGTTCCAGGGGGGGGGGTGTTTTTAAGTCCAAATTCTACTTTCCTCCTCCAGCTCAATCTCATATTCTTCACTCGTGAGGTTCCAAACTTGCCAAAATGATGTTATTCCGATCTTAGTTATCAAATCCTTTGTTTTGACCCTTCTACAATGGAGGGGGTGGCTGACTTCCTTTTTTGCGCCTCCCCCGCTCGCTCCGAAATTTTTAAAATTTTGTCCCTCTTTTTAGTCCAGATTCCAATTACTTACGGGTTGTTCTTTTAGGTCCAAATTTTCAAAGGAAAAAGCCAGCGCTCTCCGCCGGATGGCATGCGGCTTCGCACGGCAGGGATGGCAGAGGACTCAAAACACCACGCTTCTCCCCGGCACCCGATCCTTAGCCTTTAAAAAGGCTCCTTCACGAGTCGGGAGGGCGCTAACGGTGCCAGCCGAGTCTCCATGTCCACGGCCCCCGTGGCCGTGGTTTTTAAGGGTCCCCGCATCGCCGGTGCGGTAGGACCCAGCCCCTGCCGTGCAGGCTCCCTCCGGAGCTCGGAGGGAGTCCGCCATTCGGCGATGGCGCCGACCCGGAAGTCAAGGCTGAGAATGTTCCCATCTGAAATCCTGGAAAGCTGCTCCCAGTCAGAGTGGCCAATACTGAGCTAGATGGTCTAATTTGGGATAAGGCAGCTTCCTATGTTCCTATACCTTACGGGAAGAGCTGTAGCTCAGTAGTAGGGCATCTGCCTTGCACACAGATAGGGTTGGGAGAACCCTGTCCAAAACTCTGCTGCCAGTCTGTGTAGGCAATATTGATCTAGATGGACCAATGGTTTGACTCATGTTTACTTACTATGTTTACCAGCAGCTTACCAGGTTATATCCCCTCCGGTTTTCACAAGCAGACTCACCTGTTTGCCAAGGTAGTGGTCCACCCTGTATATCTCCTCTTCCCGGAAGAAAGTCCTTAGCTCATCAGCCAACTCCTGGGCTGACCTGAGATCATGGCCAAAAGGCTTCTCCAGCACCACCCGTAGCCACAGCCCTGGTGGCGGCCTGCAGCTGCTGTTGATGTGGCGGGCAATCTCTGCGTAGGCAAACGGGGGCACGGAGAAGTAAAATATCCTGCCCGCTTCTTCCATGCCTTCCTGACTGAGCGTGGTGGTAATCTGCCGGTTTAGGGTGGCGTAGTCCTCTGCTGTCTTGAGCTGGTGGTAATCTGTCAGTCTGATGAACTGGTCCTTCAACACAGCACACCTGTTTGGGGGTACGTCTGAGGGACAGGCCAGCCTCTTCAGCCGTTCAAAGACCAGCCTCCGCCCTCGCTCAGGCTCTGTCTGAGCGGCCCCATGGAATGTGAAGGAATGTCCATGGCTCACCTCGTCCAGGTACAGCTGGAAGAGTCCTTGCCACAAGTACTTATTGGCAAGGTCTCCTGTGGCACCCAGGAGGACCACAGAGATGTGGCCACGGGACTCTTTGGTCTCAGAAGAGAGGACTCCCCAGAGGAAGATGAGGGAGAAGATGGCTCTGAAAAGCATCTTGGGAAACACAGAGACCTGGAAGGAAAGTTTTAAAAGCTATGATCATTTCCTTTCATTTACCTAACAGAAATTTGCATGCCACTTGATCATAAAAAACCTCTAAGCAGTTTACATAAAATAAAAGTTATCTGTAAAAGTCAGAAGTTAAAACAAGTTTGCCTAATGTCACCCCCGAAATACATACATACAATCAGTTAAAAAATAACTGTTCATGTCCATTCATAGAATCGGAAGGGACCCTGAGGATCTTCTAGTCCAGCCCCTGCGATGCAGGGATACGCAGCTGTCCCGTTTGGGGATCAAATCTGCAATCTTGGCATTATCAGTATCACGCTCGAACCAACTGGGCTATCAATATAAAATTAAACTTTAAGGACTGTAGTAGCCAACTCAGTCCTATTCAGAGTGGACTCACTGACATTAATGGACATATGTGATTGTTTCCTTGCATTGATATTCCACAGGGGCATACATGGTTCTCCCCCTCCTCATTTAACCCCCCAAACAACCCTGCAAAGTAGTTTAAGTTGAGAAGCAGTGATGGGCTCAAGGTGACCCAGTGAGCTCTACAGTTGATTGGGGGATTTGAACTCTGGTCTCCAAGGTTCTAGTTCCAATACTCTAACCACTACACCACACCGGCTCTGGTTTGAGGAATTTTTTTCAATGCGTTTACTCTGGGTAGGATTAGCTTTGCAAACAACCCTAATAATAGATCATCCTCTTGATATGTTGGTTTTTTTTTAATGCGCATTCTCCATTCAGCTCTCAATAATACCTCAACATGTATTATGGCTTTGTAAGCAGCGATTTTAAAAACAAATACATCTGTAAATAAAACTAGTTATTACAAAAGCACCCTTATGACCCCAATTCAACCTCATTACAAGGAATCAGAACTCCCTAATCAGGGCACACTGAAATATCCTACAGCTTAGGGAAGTGGGGTGAGCTCCTTTACCCTTTTTGGTAGCAGTAAATAACAACCCAGGTAAGGTATGGTACGTGGGTGGCGCTGTGGTCTAAATCGCTAAGCCTCTTGGGCTTGCTGATCAGAAGGTTGGCGGTTCGAATCCATGCAATGAGTTGAGCTCCAATTGCTCTGTTCCAGCTTCTGCCAACCTAGCAGTTTGAAAGCACACCAGTGCAAGTAGATAAATAGGTACTGCTGTGACAGGAAGGTAAATGGTGTTTAGTCACGCTGGCCACATGACCTGGAAAGCAGTCTGTGGACAAACGCTGGCTCCCTTGGCCTGAAAGCAAGATGAGCACTGTACCCCATAGTCACCTTTGACTGGACTTAACCATCCAGGGGTCCTTTACCTTTCACCTATAACAATCCAGGGCCTGCCAGATGTTATGTACTACAATTCCCATCAGCCCAATAGCAGGGGCTGATGGGAGTTGCAGTTCAAAACTTCTGGAGGGCACCAGTTTGGTGAATGCTGGTTTAGGACCAGAAGACCTACAACTAGCTGTGCTCATCCTCCCCTACCTTCTAAACAAATGCCAATCCAATTTATTGCCTTTTGCTGATCTCGCCATATAGACTTACCTAAGCTGTGGAATAAGTCACCTGCAGAGGAACCAGCTTCTTTCTAGTTCTGCTGCCTTTATGTCTTCTAAACTTGTGAGAAAGAATCTGCAAAACCAGTCTGGCTGCTGTGTTCAGCTGTAAGGTAAACAAAAGACTACAGAGATAAGCAACTTTTCCTGGTAAAACTAGACCCCTCCTATTCCGGGCGGGGGGGGGGGGGCGGCGGGAATAGTAATACATTCCTCTCTCCACCCTGTTTTATATTCACCATGGCTAACATCTGTCCCTCACAGGGTGCATGGGATTGATTGATTTGATTAATTAATTAATTAATTAATTACACTGCAATTTGTGTGTACAAGAACAATACCCCCCACAGTTTAAAATACCATAGACTGTTTAATTAGCCAAAGACCTAGGAGAAAAGGAATGCTTTTGCCTGGTGCCTAAAGATTTGTAATGGACGTGTCAGGGGAGACTCCTTGGGGAGAGCATTCCACTGCAGAAAAGGCCCGTTCTCGTGTTGCCGCCCCCTGGAGGAGGCACATGAAAATGGGTTTCAGGTGATGCTTGCAGGGTCTGAGCTGGTTTTGTTGTCCTGAACGGGTTAAGGTACACAAGGGTTTTAAAGAGGCACGCAAAAGTGCTTTAAAGAAATAATTTGGGTTCCTTTATAAAGACACAGTTTTTATTATGTGGTTTGTATTCTCATTTTGTATTTTTATGTTGTGAACCTCCCTTTGGTCTTCAGATGAATGGCAGCATACAAATAAAATATATCATGTAAAGATAAAGATCTCAGTGGGAAGAAGATGGCAGCCCTAAACCCAGCCTTGTAAATAGCTCTGTACAAGGTTCTAGTCCACAGTACACCCAAACTAGTCCCTTAAAGTTTGAAAGAGTCAACTCTCAAAAAGCTTCCCTGACTGGTTGCCCAAAGCCAATTCTTACTTTCCCGAGAGGAGAGTAGTGATTTGAACCACACTTGAGCTTGTGGTGTCAAATTAATATCTACAAATGTGCAAAGTATGCCCTGATAAGTGTGTGTGCGCACGCGCACGCACGAGAGCATTTTTCTTTTGCTGACGAGACCACAATACCAGAGATGGATCCATTCATCTCCTTGGAGCAGATTCAGCAGCTTGAAATGCTTCTAATACATTCCTCCTCCCACCAGAAAACTCCCTAGTTACACAACACCCATCCAATTGCACAAAATTCACCTAGCTGTTCCAACAATATTTCTTTATCTGTGCCCAGTTGTCATGCAAATAAACCCAGACTATTTGAGGGGAGCGGAAGCTAATAATTTGCTTAACTGCTTCCACGTCAGATTGATCAAACAAGGAAGTGTGTGAGTAGCACTGGACTACTGATTTTCAACCATCATGTGAGCAAAAGCAACTGGAGCAGCCTTGTGGGTGTATTGCTTGGAATATTATTCTGTGGAATAAAATGCCAGGGATAGGAAATCTTAGGACCTAATGTGGCTTCCCAAACCTCTCTGTATCACCTTTGAGGTTCTTAACTAGCCCTGCACATTCTAGCTTTTGCCTGTTATTGAACTGTGGACTCTTACTAGCCTGGATGGAGAGGGGTGTTTGTGTGTTTGTATGACTGGGATGTACTATTCTGCACAAGGGTGGTGCCCATGGGAGGCCTTGAGCCCAGCAAGGCTTTCCCTGGCACTCAAGTAAGACCTCAACCCACTGAAACAAATATAGGATGTCTGGAGTCTCCTCCAAGTTCACAGCAGTTTATCATAACTGCCCAAGAAGAGTCTGATTGCTGGATAGGACAAAGACCCATCAAGTCCACCATCCTGTTCTCTCAGCAGTCAAACAGATGCCCCAAGTGCGAATCCTGCAAGCAGAACCTCAGTGTCACCAAAACTCTCCCAACTTGCGATTCCCAGAATCTTGGTACTCGGACTATAGAAGTAGAAGAAAGTCACCATAGTTAATAGTCTTAACCCCCATGAATTGGTCCAATTGCTTTTTTTAAGCTAGCTGAGAAAAATAGGGTGACTAAGAGCATAAGAAGAGCCCTCTTGGATCAGACTAGAGGCTTGTCTTGTCCAGAATCCTGCTCTCCCAGTGGCTAACCGGTGGCCCCAATGGGAAGCCTGCAAGCAGGACCTGAGTGCAACAACACTCTCCCCACTTGCAATTCGCAGCAACCGTGGTTTAACAACCAACCCCTCTTCCCAGGGAACTCTGGGAACTGTAGCTCAGCAAGGGAAAGGGGGTCTCTAACCCACCCTTTGCAAACTACAGTTCCCAGGATTCTTTGGGAGAAGCCAGTGACTGTTTAAAATGGTATGATACTGCTTTGAATGTATGATGTGGCATTTGATAGTAATCAGAACACAGAATAGGACTAAGGAACATTTTCCAAACCAAGGGTGTCATGGGGCAGCATCTGAAGGTCACACCTGGGTGATGGATGCAAATTTGGGCAGAACAATGGATGTGACCCTCAGTTTCTCTTTTTTGCAAACTATAGTTAATTTCTACACATTTCCTTATGCCTTATGAGTTTGCAATTTTTTTAAAAAAGATGAAAAATGGGCAGGTTTGTTTTTTTGTAAATTTCCCCTAAGGTACACAAGTTCATATGCAATTTCCCCTAATTTCATGCATTTTGGGTATGCTACTTCCACTAATATATTTGTTTATATGTACACTCTCCCCTAGCGGGCACATTCATTGGCTGGAGAGGGCTGTTTCAGTTCACTGTAACTGCAAATTAGGTAGGTTCCCATTGAAATGCATCCCGAGTCAAATTTCCCCCCACGTTCCTAATTGCAGTTGTGCAAAAAGAGAGAGGTTTCTACACGCCACACAGAAGGAAAGGCCTCTCCAAACCCTACCTGCAGAGAACCTGGGACCTTCTACATGCAAAGCAAAGGTTCTAGTACCCAGCATACCAAATTTATATTCTTTTTAATCTAGGCCAGAGGTGAGAACTTGTGGCCCTCTGTATGCTGTTGGGACTCCATCTCCCATCAGCCCCAGCCACCTTAGGCAACAGTCAAGGATTATGGGAGTTGTAGGCCAGTTTTTAAAAAAGCAAAAGCAAGCGAGGTAAAGCCACATGTTCCTCAGCCCACACCAGCACCACAGGTTTAAAGCAGTCATATGTCACTTTTAACAGCCATGACTCCCCTTCCCTCAAAGAACCCTGGGAACTGCAGTTTGTTAAAGGTGCTGACCTCCCAGAACTGCAACTGCCAGCACCCTTAAGGAACTACAGTTCCCAGGACTCTCTGTGACCCTGTAGAATGACCCGGGCAATTCCAGCTCTGTGTTGATTAAATGGCTAGGAGTTTTATTAGAAGCAAACCCAGGCCGAGAAAGCTTCCTGATTTGACTACGGTGCACCTTTTTTTTTTTTTTGCCATGCTCCATTGCAAGATCAGCTGGTCTGGTGCGGCGGAAGGCCAGATCTGGAGGCGGCTGCCTTGCTTGCCTTTGCAAAGAAACAGTTAAAAATAAACTAAAATCTCGTCTCCTGGGTCTTCCTCCAGCAGGCTCAGAACGAACCTTTTTCTCCCAACAGCGCAACGCAACACTTTCAATTTGCAATGGCGCAACCAGGAACCTGTTTAGCGGGCGATGGGGGTGGAAGAGGAGTGGACTTGATTGACAGATCTGGACCGCCCCCCCTTCCCTTTTTGCTGTAGGTCCAATGCTGATCCAGGGCACTCACCTCCCTCCCACTGGCGGCGTGGGACCCCCAAAAGCGAATTTTGCAGCAAACGTGAAGCGCGCTCTTGATCTGGTTTCTTTGGAAGGGCAAGAAGGCTCCTCCTCTTCCAAATGACAAGCAGGGTTTTGTTTTTTTTATAAAAAAGAAAATATCTATGGTTCGCGTTGCACAAGCGCAGGCAGTTGTGATGCGGGAGGGAGAGTTTTAGATGCCTACTCGGAAGTCAGTCCCGTTAAGTTCAGTGGGGTTTACTCCCAGGTAAATAGGCTTAGGCGTGCAGCCAAAACTGTAACTGGTAACCAAGTGGGGAGGAAGGCGCTTGGGGTTGGGGGGAACTCTTCTGCCAAGTAACAGACTGCAACGCTCCTCAATATTGTGCACGCATTTGCCTAAGAGAAAGTAGCAATGAACTCAACGGGGCTTACTTCTGAGTAGACATCCGTTGGGCTGCGTTGGTAAGGCTTTTTATAAAGCGTGGGGGAAATAACTTTTTTTTATAAAAGCGTTTTTTGTTGCAAGGCAGTGTTGACCAATGGTTAGGTGCAATTTTTAATCTTGCTATTTTTAGACCGCACTTGTGATGTTGTGGCCTTCAACACTGCAATCCCATACACACGTGCAGTGCTTTACTTGAGAGTAAGGACTATATCCAGTGTAGGTGGATCCATTGGAATGAATAGACATGGTCCATTCATTCCAATAGGCCCTGCTCTTTCGAAAACATTGAAGCTTCAGAATGCAGAAAACAATATTCCTGTTATTTTTTAAAAAATTATGGCTTGCTTCCTCCAAAGCGTCTTGAAGCGATTTCACAACACAAACTGCAAAAGCAATGCAAAAGCACACCTGCGAAACAGGGCATTAATAACAATAACAATAACAATAACAATAATAATAAATTACCTGTCCTTCATCCAGCAGGTACCAGGACAGATTATGACAACTTAAAATTCAGAATTAAACAACAGATTACAGTCACAGCAATCAAGGTGGCCCCTGAAAACACACGGCTCTGTGGTTAAACGCCCAGATAATAAGCTGTGTTTAATAATAATAATAATAATAATAATAATAATAATAATAAAATTATATCCCGCCCTCCTCAGCCGGACTCAGAGTGGCTAACAACAATAAAAGTAACACATTTTACATAGTCACAATTAATTGAAATGCATTCTAAAATCAATTTATTCTAAAATCAATTCAAAATCAAATTAATGGCAACCATTGGGCTAGAGTTCTGTGAGGATTACCAAAGGAGGGGGTCAGACTGTGCCTTGGCCAATATAACAATTAAAACAAGTATAGTATTTGTTTAAGGTATTTATATACTGCTTAACTATTAACATTTCTAAGCTGCGGGTGCTGAAAATTACAGAAAGTAAAATCAGCCCTACAAAACAATTACATATAGAACTGGACCTACTCAGAATAGGCCCCATTGAAGTTAACAAACATGCCTAACTTAGGCTCATTCATTCTTTTATTTCATTTTCTTTTTTGGGGGGAGTGGTAGTGAAGGCTTTTCTTTTTTAAAAAAAATTATACAAACAGAGAGAACAGTTTTAACAACAGATGAAAATTAAAAGGCAAAAACCAAAACCAAAAAACAGGCATGCACAATAAGCACAGTTGCATGTGGGTTAAAATAACGAAGTCCAAGTAAATAACATTAGTGTTAACTGATGATCAAAGGATTATTATTATTATTATTATTATTATCATCATTATCATTTCATTTATTAAATTTGTATACCACCCTTCATCCGAAGATCACAGGGCAGTTTGCAGTGCCATTCATTTCAATGTGTCTACTCTGAGTAAAATAATGGCTGGCTGCAACCCTGGCTGCCACGAAGCATCCACTCTCCATATTGATCTGTGCAGGGTTTAAATCCCTTGCAGCTTTCACAGCTTAATGAGATGGGCTCCTTTCCATCCCAACCTTTCTTCTCTCTCTCTTTCTCTCTTTGGAAAAGACAAGGGCATTGCACCTGCAATGTCTACCCTGGCTAGTGGAGTGGAGGAGCCAGCCGGCCTGGAACACTCTGCAGCCGGCCGCCAGTTGCTGCAGTGGAGCTGCAATGCTCACACGCGCAGCATGTCCAGAGGACACATACCCGATGAGTTAGGAGCTGCTGCAGTTACAGAAAGCTTGGGGAACTGCAGAGGTAGGTAGGAAGGAGGGGGCGTGGGCAGAGCTCCGCTGGCGCTCTCCGATTCCTGATCCTAAGTGAGGGGGGTTTAAATGCTGCTATAATCTCCCCTGCCCCAGGCTTCATTCTGCCTTCCCTCACCCCGGCAAGAAGGCCTTAGATATACAAATCATTGATACCAGTGGGACTGCAAATCAAACTTAATGCATGCCGCCAAATAATTAAGCTGAAAGTCGTCACACTCCATGCACGAATCCGTTTTGGGTTGCGGCAGAGCTTGGAGAGGTTGGTTTGGAAGGTGAAATTTTCCTGCATCTCCTAAATATTTCTAAAGAATAATAAAACTGCTTAGAATAATTATAATGAAATAATGCATCGTAACCACAAACATCCCTCCGCAACCCCCCTGCATTTGTGGCAGGCCTTAAAATTAGTTATAGGAATCAGAATTGAGCACGGCTGGATCAGGCCAATGGCCCATCTAGTCCAGCATCCGATTCCTACAGTGGCCAGTCAGATGCCCGTGGGAAATTAGCAAGCAGGGTTTGAGCATGAGAACACCCTCCTGTCCCATGGCTTCCAGCAGCTGGTATGCAGAATCATTGCTTCTTTCAATCATCAAGGCAGGTTGTAGCTATCATGTCTATTTTTTTAAAAAAATATTTTTTATTAATTTTCCAACACAAATTAAAGACAGAACAACACACACACATAAACAAACAAAAACATATAAACATGTATAATTTCAAAAACTATTTTTCCTAAGCCTTGCTTCTCGGACTTCCCCTTACCTCCCCTTTTCTGCATCCCTGTTTTAAATTTCTTCAGCAACTCTTCACACCAATTAATTAATTACTTATTTTCTTTTTACGCTTCTTCTCATACATAATCAATTACAGCTGTAATTCTATATTTTCCTTTCCTCTGACATTTTAGCACTCATCAATTTTACAACAATTTTTAAGGTATACTTTAAATTTCTTCCAGTCTTCTTCCACCGTCTCTTTTTCTTGGTCACGGATTCTGCCAGTCATCTCCGCCAGTCCCATATAATCAATCACCTTTGTCTGCCATTCTTCCAGTGTGGGTAGTTCTTGTGTCTTCCAATACTTTGCTAAAAGGATCCTTGCTGCTGTGGTGGCATACATAAAAAACGTCCTATCCTTCTTTAACACCAATTGGCCGACCATGCCCAGGAGAAATGCCTCTGGTTTCTTGTGAAAAGTACATTTAAGTACTTTCTTAATTTCATTATAGATCATTTCCCAGAAGGCTTTAATCTTCGGGCAGGTCCACCAAAGGTTCCTTCAGTCTCATTACATTTCCAGCATTTATTATTGGGCAAATTATAGATTTTTGCGAGCATGGTTGGGGTCATGTACCACCTGTAAATCATTTTCATAATATTTTCTCTTAAGGCATTACATGCCGTAAATTTTATATCGGTGGTCCATAACTGTTCCCAATCCGCAAACATAATGTCATGACCAATATCTTGTGCCCACTTAATCATAGCTGATTTGACGGTCTCATCTAGTGTGTTCCATTTCAACAGCAAGTTGTACATTTTTGATAAGTTCTTAGTATTGGGTTCTATCCTGGGTAGCTATCATGTCTAGTACAGTAAAGAAATGCCTTACCACATATGCTCCCCCTCAACTGCTTCTACAGTGGTACCTCAGGTTACAGACGCTTCAGGTTACAGACTCCGCTAACCCAGAAATAGTACCTCAGGTTAAGAACTTTGCTTCAGGGTGAGAACAGAAATCGTGCAGTGGTGGCGCAGCGGCAGCAGGAGGCCCCATTAGCTAAAGTGGTACCTCAGGTTAAGAACAGTTTCAGGTTAAGAACGGACCTCCGGAACGAATTAAGTTTTTAACCCGAGGTACCACTGTAGTAGCCATAGGTGGGGAATGGCCTTGCTTGCTCCCATGTTTTTAAAGCCCTGGTCCGCAAACAGCAGGTGAAGAGTGTGGGTTGAGCTGGCTTTCCCTCACCCCAAACTCTTTTTATTTTTTACGAACAAAATAATTGGAGGTTTTTTAACCAGTAGAGACTCATTTGAATGGGCGAAAGTGCTAGCTAGCCAAAGAGGAGAAGGAAGGAAGGAAGGAAGGAAGGAAGGAAGGAAGGAAGGAAGGAAAGAAAGAAATGTTCATGGGGCATAGGGAGCTGCTGAATACTGAGTAAGACCATTGGTCTATTTAGCTCAGCATTGTCCTGGCACAAACTGCCAGCAGCTCTCCAGGATTTCAGGTTGAGGGCAATTCCCAGCCACACCTGAAGGTGCTGGAGATTGGATTTGGGGCAGTGGGGCTTTCTGCATGCTAGGCAGCTGCTCTGCCCCATAGCTGTTGGCACTCCTACCGTATCTCTGTTTTACGGCCCCGTTTCATCATTTGAATGTTGCATTTTTGTATAATACCGTTCTGAGATTTTTCAAATATTAAGTGGCTTAGAAATGCTTTTAAGTAGATCAATGTGTGTATGAACTACTGCTGACACTTAATTTTATTCTACTCTGTTGACTTTTGGGGCACTGCTTTTAAATACACATTATGTATTTGGGATGTTGCCGTGGGCAAAGCCCTGTGAAAGCAGGAAAGATGGGTTATAAATGTTCCAAATTATTATTTGCTTCTCTGCACGCACAAAAGGTGCACGCACAAAAGGTGTCTTTCAGGCATAAAGGGTGGCTGGGTAGTAATCCTAACTTGCAGTCAAACTGTGATTAATTTGGAGGTGTAGCTAATGTTGATCCTACTCCAAGGAGACCCACTAAAATTGGTAGGCTGAAGTTACCCATGTCCATTAATTTCCATGAACCCATTTTGAGCAGGACTAACTTAGTAGAACTGCTGCATAAATTGACATGGGCAACTCAGCTCCACGAGTTCCAGTGGGCCTGCTCTGAGTAGGACTTAGTTGGAAACAATTGTTTGTGTTTTAGATGGGGACCACTAATGTATAGGACCGGGGTTGGTCTAGATGACCATTGAGGTCCCTTCCAACTCTAAAATGATAGGATTCTAAGTTTTGCAGAGTAGCACAAGCAGACACGAGTGTGTGCGAGCACACACAACGTTTCCATGCCCCAAGAACCTTCCTGCGAACACTCTCTGGCTTCCACATTTGCAGAAAACTGATGGAGGCAGAATGCTGCCTCTGACGTGGGGGTGGTTTTTGCCTTTCCATAGGAAGATGCAATCCTGCAAAGTAAGTGATTTAATATATTTAATGCCCTCCCCATTGACACCCCCCCTTTCTTGTCTCCTGTCCCTGCTTAAACAGCTTCTCTGAGCTTCCCTGGATGCTATCCTTGCAAGGATTCCTTCCCAGGTCCTGCCTCCTGAGCAGAAGCTTGTAACTTTTTAACAAGCATCATTCCACCGAGAGGAAGGCAGAGCTGCAGATCACAGGTCCGGGAGAAGGCAGGTAATGTGTGTGTGTGAAGCAAGAGTGTTTGATAACCTGACTCTGATGCAGCTCAATTTATTTGAATTTATTTTTATTTTAAAATTATATTTCTGTAATATGCCCATGGTCTCCAGCCCAGGAATCAAAACAGTTCTGTTGATTTGCAGAAATGACTCGGTTTCGGGAACCAGCCTTCCTACCCGACTCCCATGGAGAAGATTCCCAGCTGCTCCTTCAACTTTTGATTTGGAGCCGGTTGGAATTATCCTAGGGGATCCATAGAAAGAACAGCTGAATTATATTCCCATTTCCCTAAAACCACCCTCCGGGTTTCAATATTATTTCTGATTTAAGTTGCTGTGGGTGTGGGGTGGGGATTGCATGTGTCTTCTTGAGGTTAGGGGTGATTTGATGCTTATATTTTTTAAATATTTCTTTTTGCATGTGAAAGAAACCCAGGTCTTCCCTGGGAAGTTGCTTGCGGCATATCCATTGCATTTTTTCCCTCCCCCTCCCCCTTCTTTATTCTGATGCAGTCTCGCTGCAGTGGGAACTCTGGGGGGAGGAAGGAAAAAACTGCAGAGCTTTTCCCTCTCCCCCTTCCCTTCCCTGCTGCAGAAAGAGTATGCATCAGAGGGCATCCTCTTGCAGCAGAAAGCATTTAGCGAGAGAAGCAGCAGCAGCAGGAGGAGGAGGGATGGTCTTCCAAGAATAATCTCTGCCTTGAATTTCATTGCTTCGCCCTTCCTCCTGCATTAGCGTGTCTCTGCTGAAATGCTTGAGAGCAGCCTATAACATTGCAGGTTGTGGGTTAGTGCAAAAAGGCCCCAACTCTCTCCTTCAAATTGTCTGTAGTTGGGTGGTTTAGGGCATCTTTCACTCTCTCTCTCTCTCTCTCTCTCTCTCACACACACACACACACACACACACACGCTTGCTATCAACTCTAAACTTGGGAATGGATCCATTACAGAATGGGGCACAGCTCTGCTCAGCTGTCTGGTCTCAGATATTAACCAGGGTTATCTTTCGGGATTAATTTAGCAGGAAAAGCTACAGTGTTTGGGACTTTATTATGGGCGGGGTAGGAGAACCAAGGGGAAAGTAATTGTGGTTTATAAAATTATGGATAGTGTGGCATCACTTGGGAATGTATCTATTATTATTATTAGTAGTAGTAGTAGTAGTAGTAATTGCATTTTTATCTCACCTTTTCCTCCAAGGAGCTCAGAGTGGCATCCATTGTTTTCCGCTCCTCATTTAATTCCCACAACTACCCTGTGAGGTAGGCAAGGCTGAGAGGCAGTCACTGGCCCAAGGTCACCCAGTGAGCTTCATGTCCGTGGGGATTCGAACTCGTGTCTCCCAGGTGCTTGTCGGACACTCTAATCACTACACCATGCCGGCTCTCATTGTAATGGCTCTCATTACAGATTCCTGAGTTTAATTCTGCTCAGCTGTTGAATCACATAAATTAGCCAGGATTATCCCCCAGGGTTATTTTAACTGGAAAGGCTGCTGTGTTTTGTTTTGTTTTGTTTTGTTTTGTTGTTTTTAGTTGGGGGGCAGATAACTTAGCAGGGGTTGACTGAGGTTTATAAAACCCTGCCTTTGAACTTCCTGGAACTATCTGATTGGCCACAGTCAGGATTCTCATAGAATCCTAGAATTGTGAAGTTGAAAGGGACCGCGAGGGTCATCTAGTCCAACCCCCTGCAATGCAGGAATCTTTTGCTCTATCAAGTAGGGAGCAGCAGGCTGGGTGAGATGGGCCCATGGCTTGATGCAGCTGGACTCTTTCTTATGTTTAGCCACAACAGGTTCTGGGTGGCAGGTCCTTGCTGAGAAATTCAAAGTTTCGTGCCTGCTCTAACTCCTCTTCCTCTTTCCTTGTGCCCCTTCTGCATAGATTAACGCATGCTTGGAAACGAATTCATTTTAGTTTTTGTTAATTCAGTTATATTTGAGGGAGGGGAGGCACTTTCCACTTTCCAATTCCCACTTTCCACTGACCCGACTTCAGCGCTGGGTTTAGGGTAGTGTGGGTGGTTCCCCTCCACCGGGTGCTGAGCTGAGTGGGCAAATATTAATATTAATATTAATAATAATAATAATACCTATATTTATATGGATGCCTTGCTCTGGGCACCATATTACCAAAGCCCACCCCCGCCTGATTGCTTTCAGAACAAGGAACCTGTAATTAAGAAGGCAGCAGATTCAGGCACCAGAGGAAATTGTTGTCAAAGTGAAGCTGGAGTGATTTCTCCCAAAATACAGAGAATACTAAAGAAGGATTGTGTGTTGATGGCAGAGCAGAAAGTCCTAGATTCAACCCCCAGCATCTCCAGGTAGGGCTGGGATAAATACCTCTGCCTAAAACTCCAGAGAACAGCTGCCGGTCATGTAGACAATACTGGCATACCCGGACCAATGGTCTGACTTGGTATAAGACAGGTTTCCTGTGTCCTTGTGGCACTGGCATAGGTGATGTAAACTTTCTCTTCCAAATTCTCGCAGGAGTGTTTTTATCCCTTGATCAGTGCAGAGGCTGCACCCCTGCTTGCTGCACTCACCAACCTCTATCATGCCATTCTCCCTGTGTTCACCCACTCCCATGCCATGTTGTGGAACCTGCCTTCTCTTTTGCTCCTTTGTCCCACCCAGTTCAGGATTGCGATGACAAATCCTCCAGTGGGGCCTGCTTTCTGACTTCATACAAATCCTTCAGTTGGGGGCTGTGCGATGAAGCCTTACGTTTTTTATGTACATAGGAGCACGTGTGTGTGTGTGTGTGTGTGTGTGTGTGTGTGTATTTTGGCCATTTTGCATTAGGAAAATAGGGAGCTGCTTTACACCAGGTCAGACTGCTCGTCCATCGAGCCCAGTAATGTCTGCTCTGACTGGCAGCAGCTCTCTGGAGTCCCAGGGTATGTTTGCATTTGTGGCTTAAAACACAGCAAGGTCATTTTGCACAGTGTTCTTCACATCACAGAGGGGATGGGGATGGCTTAACCTGGCGTGCATGAACTTTTTGGTTCCCGGCCGCCTTTCTCTGGGAACCTTTCCTGAAGTTGTCATCTGAGCAGGCCTACTCATTTGCGCATGCGCAACAGCTGTTGGAATATGTTCACATTACCACTTACTCCACATCCAGCTTTCTAGTCAACTTTTAATTTATTTTTTTAAATTAATTTTTTAATTTTTTTTAATATCCCACCTTTTTCTCCAGGTGAGCTCAAGGTGAAGTACATGGCTCTCCCTTTCCTCGTTTAATTCCCACAACAACCCTGTGAGGCAGGTTAGGTTGAGAGGCAGTGACTGGCCCAAGGTCACCCAGTGAGTTTCATGGCTGAATGGGGATTTGGACCCTGGCCTCCCAGGTTCTAATCCAACACTCTTAACTGTTACACCACACTAGCTCTGGTTTTTCAAAAAATTTAAAAATGCACCAATATTTTGTAAAGAAATGCCTTACCACATATGCTCCCCCTCAACTGCTTCTACAGTGGTACCTCAGGTTACAGACGCTTCAGGTTACAGACTCCGCTAACCCAGAAATATTACCTCGGGTTAAGAACTTTGCTCCAGGATGAGAACAGAAATCGCACAGTAGCGGTGCGGCGGCAGCGGGAGGCCCCATTAGCTAAAGTGGTGCTTCAGGTTAAGAACAGTTTCAGGCTTTTTTTTACAGTCTAGTGGTGTATAATAAACAAACAAACAAACTAACTAACAGGATTGATATGGATTGATACAAATTGAGTCAATGGGTTCCTTGGATGGTGCTGGACTCTCCTTCGCTGAAGGTTTTTAAGCAGAGGTTGGGTGGCCACCTGTCATGGATGCTTGAGTTGAGATTCTTGCATTGTGGGGGGTTGGACTGGATGACCCTTAGGGTCCCTCGTGGTCTATGATTCTATGATATCAATAGCCTTGAGTACACACAACTTCCAAAAGTAGCAGCAGTGGGAGCGCACTGGATGCAGAGCAAGCAGAAATGTGAACATATACTCAAAGAATCTTCCCCATTACCTGCGCTGTAACCTTTTTAATTAGAGATGCTGAAGGATTGATCCTAGGGCCTTCTGTATGCAGAGCAGGTGTTCTCCCACTGAGCTACAGCCCGTTCCCTGTTCCTTTGGCTTTCTAGGAATACAAATGCATGGAGAAGGGTTGTACAGGGATGCGCATCAGCAACTGTGACTTTCATTCCAGTGCAATAGAAACCAAATTTCCTGTGCTGCGTAATTTCTCCCAGTTACAGAGAATGTATGTATGACTAGCTAACACAGCTTGGGGAGCAATTTTTTTTTAAAAATAAAAATGGTGGCAAGCTCATTTGCCTGTATCGTCCCACTCTCTTATTGCTGGCAAATGGAATCACTTCCCTGCGGTTTTCCAAATCATCGCCTCTCTTCTCTGGCCTGATCACCTGCATTGAAGCTGCTTTTCAGGATTGTCTACCTCAGAAGCTTTTCTAGCTTCTGGGCAACCCTTTGAGGGCCATGTGCCAGTGGTGGGCAGGGCCAGAGGGAAAAGTGGGCAGAGCAAGGCGTGTGAAACACCTGAGATGAGGGCAAAAACATCTGAGATGTGAATAAGGGCCTGGGGAGAGTTATGAGGGCCCAATAGAGAAGCCACATTTAAACCCTGGCCTGGGCCTGAGATTCTGCCCTCCATGTCTCCAGGATTTCAGACAGTCTTTTCCCAGCCTGCCCCGGAGATGCCAGGGATTGAACTTGGGGCCTTCTGCATGCAGAGCAGATGCTCTGCCACTGAGCTACAGCCTTACAGGAACAGAGGAAGCTGCCTTATACAGAGTCAGAATTTCAGGTGGGGAGTTTTCCCCATGAGGTTCCCGTCTCCCTACATTCCCCTCCCAGAGCTGGTTTAGCAGTCAGTCCCTCCTTCCCAGGAAACTCTGGGAATTGCAGCTCTGTCAAGGGAATAGGGGTTCCCCTACAACTCTTGGCACCCTTAACGAACTACAGCTCCCAGGATTGCTTGGGGGAAGCGGTGACTGCTTAAAGTAGCACCCCAGTGCTTTCAATGGGCATGGCCTCAGTCCCATTCAGAGCAGGCCCCTTGAAATGGATGGACCTCTGCTGGCCATGCCCATTCATCTCAGTGGGTTTTTGCACTGAGCAGGGCTGACGCTGGAGACCTCCTGAGGAATCCGCTGCTCCCTTAATCCTGGAGAGAGCAGAACTCCCTTCATTTTTTTGCTGCGGTTCCGCGGCATCCCCTGCAATAAACTTCTCAGCTCGTGAATCAATCCCGCCCACCCCCCTGCCCACTTAGAGAGGGATTGCCCGTCACACCACCATTGCTTTGCTCGGCCACTTCATTTATTTCTGAGTTTATTGATTCTCTCCCCTTCATAACTCAACGTGTGGCACGTTCCCCTGGCTCCGCTACCCAGCACTGCAGCAAACGTGCATTTTTGTAAATCATTTGCTCTCCCCCTCCCAGCCCATCTCTGCAAGGCGTGGGCACGTGGTCGGCAAAGGAGGGCAGTAGGTGCAATGAAGAGGGAGCCTTCTTGACTAATTGTGAGCCGTTTGGCTCAGGAAGGTCCACAGCTTAGCTTTAGAGCTTCTTCCTTGCATGCAGAAGCCCCAGGTTCAATCCAGTGTCTCCAGGCAAGGTTAGGAAAGACTGTATCCGTGGAGAGCTGCTGCCAGTAGGGCTGGGCAATATAGCGTCCAAAACCAGTTTGAAGTTCACATTGCGAATCACAGTGTGTGTAACAGCTAGGTGATATAAGGTTTTCAACATCATGATAACTCACCAGCTAAACACTGCAATGTTATCGCCAGCTAAATCTCACAATATCACCAGATAAACATTGCAATCTACCACAATGTCTGAAATAAAGATGAAACTATACAGAGGTGAACAGGACAATGTCCTGGAAACTGCTACTACTTAGGAGTTTAAAACAAATAAATGACAATATTATCAATAATCAAACACTCAGTTTCATCACCAGGCAAGGCAAAATGCATCCCAACAGGACTTTTGGGTTTGGCTACCAAATGGTGGCATTCAGGACAATCTAAAGTATGTCAATGAGTGATAGTGAATACAAATAATCTGAGACTGCCAGCAGACCTCCTAGGAGGTAGAAGCAGCAGTGGCAGAAACAGCTTGACATGACTGTCATATGTGTTGGCAGCAGCGGCGACAACCTGCAAGGCCTTGCGGCGGCGGAACAAGCAGTGGCGGCCTGTGAGGCCTTGCAGTGGTGATAGAGTGATGGGAATAGCAGTAGCAGCGGCAGTAACGGAGGCAGCCTGCGAGTACTTGCAGCAGTCACGGGAGATGGTGGCTATTGAATAGTGGAAATGATGGACGATGGACACAGCTCTGTTGGATTCACAGCTCTTTATTACAGCAGTTAGAACTGATCCTGGAATCAGACTGACTGCAGCCTAGCTGGCTGCTTTATATAATACTAAGTAACTCGTAACAGTAACAACTCACAACTAGCTAACCAATCAGTGAGCGACAGTTTTCGATCCTTCATTTGCATACTGGTGGCCCTGAGTGAGAACTGCAACTAATCTTAATACATAACAACCCTCCCCACCTAGATGAGGTGTTAGGCTCCCCCAATCCTTAATTGTTACAACCATACAGCCACGGATTAGATTAGAATTACAGGTACTTCATACTGCGTAATCTTTCAGGTAGGCTGGACGTATACGGGTTCGGGTAGAATGCTGAGGTATCACTGGAGGGGAAGCCAAGCTGCTAAGGCCCGATGACACGCTCCCCCCCCCCCGGGACACAGGTGTATGGCTCTGTTCGGAGGCTTCTATGTTTGCTTCTGCAGCGGCTTCAGACTGCAGCTGTACCGTAGGCTCCGGTAAAATATCAGGTACAGGTGGGCTGTACGCTAGAGTTTTCTCCCCAGCCTCGCTTGGTTGAACTTCAGTGGTCTTTTGGCGGCGACAGGAAATGGCAGCAATAGCAGTGGTAGCCTACAAGGCCTCGTGGCAACACAAGCAATGGGGTTTGCGAGGCCTCACCATGGTGGCAATAAGTGGCGGCGGCCAGCAAGTCCTCCTGGTGGTACAGAAGTTGCGGCAACCTCCCTCAGCAAAGCCTTCAGGCCACCTCTGCTTCTGCCACCATCTCCTGCCGCCACTGCAAGACCTTGCAGGCCACCAGTACTGCTGCCACCACGACAAGGCCTCGCAGGCTGCCGTTGCTTCTGCTGCCTAGCAGGTCTGCTGGCAGTCTGGCAGTCCCAGATTATTTGTATTCACTATGACTCATCGCTGTACTTTGGATTGGCCTGAATGCCACCATTTGGTAGCCAAGCTCCAAACCAAAAGTCTCATTTGGATGCATTTTGGCTTGCCTGCTGCTTAAAGTGACCATGAGGTGATTGATGATATCATTTATCAGTTCAAACATGATGTCAATTTCCCCCCCTTGTATCTCTAATATTTCCTCTGACGTAACGATTGGTACATATGCCCTTCTGGGTATTCTTTCTCATCTTGGAGGTGCTGGTGGAGCTGGTGGAGAACAGGCCGGTTTTGAAGGGGGATTGGGTCTGTGTAGAGACATTTTTTCCAGATCCGCCTTGCTCCCGATTCTGCTCCCCTTTACATAAATGTGTCGCAGGTGGGGGAACCTTGAAGGAGATATTTGATGTCTTAATTGTTAATTGTCTTAATTGTCTTAATTGTCTTTTCATCTTCATGCAGGGGAGACTGGGGGCAAAGGGGAGGCTGGCCTGCCGAGCACCCAGGGTGGTGCTGAGCTGCTCCTCCTGGCGCCATGCACGGGTAAAACGGGGTGGCAGCGCTGCCATTGTCCCGCTTGCTCCACTTTTGGGGGCAGAAGAGGCTTTTCAGGGGGGGATTGGGGCCTGGAGGGGGTGCGCAGGACCCCGTATCTGAAATAAGGAAGGAACTACACAGAGGCAAATAGGACAATGTCCTGGCAACTGTGACTACTTAAGGGTATAAAACTGATAATATCATTTATCAGTTCAAACATGATGTCGATTCCCCCCCCCCTTATATCTCTAATATTTCCTCTGACTTAACGAATGGTACATATGCCCTTCTGGGTATTCTTTCTCGTCTTGGAGGTGCTGGTGGAGCCTGTGGAGAACAGGCCGGTTTTGAAGGGGGATTGGGTCTGTGTAGAGACATTTTTTCTAGATCCGCCTTGCTCCCGAACCTGCTTTCGGACAGTTATGATCAAATTCCTTTAATAGTGGCCGAATTTTTGAGTGCTGTCCATGTAGAAAGGCTGCGCCGTTCTAAAGAGATTTAGTGGTTGTATTGTATTATTTATGCAAATTGATTTTCTCTGGAGTTAAAGATCTGACTGGGACAAACCTTGTTATGTTGAGCATGTATTTTGCATAATTTGTATACTGTGTCTGTTTGATAATGTGTGGTTTGCTATGCCTAATAAAGGATATTTGATTTGATTATTATTATTTTAAAAAATAAGTTGCTCCAAGCATTGCTCTTGCAATTGGAGGAAGTGTTTCCAAACTATATCAGAAAAGAAAGGGACAAGAAGTGGATTACTGAGCAATCTCAAAGCAGTTTACAAAAATAATAATAATAACATTGTCAGTAATAAAAGAGTTAAAAAGAACTGTTTAAAACATTTAAAAAATAAGATTCAGATGGCACAGAAAAGAATACAGTGAAGGTGTCTGTCTACCTGATTTCATAGGCAGGGAGTGCTGTGAGTGCTGTCACACTAAAAGACCAATTTCTTACAAATGCAGAATGGGTATTATGGTAAGGTGATCTTGCAGGTAAACTGGTACATGCCAAGTCTGTTGCAGCAAACAGCTAATTTAAAGAAATTCAGAGGCATAAGCGTTTTCATGAGTAAGCCGTCTTTTTACGAAACAGAATACGTCGGGCTGAGGTGGGGAGAAAATCAAATTATTTAAGTGCTGGTGTTGCAGTCCAGGTCTTTAAACACCTGGAATTCTACCCCCCCACACACACACTCACGCTGCTGTCAACACCCCCAGATAACAGCAACCCAAAACCTCTTTCTGTTGGAGGTTGCCCATTACCGCTGCTCCAAAGCTTTCTCCTGTTCGTGCTGCAGCCATTGGTGCGGTGCTTTAAAGTGCTTTTAAATCCTGTTTCTTTCCCCCTAGTTTCTTCCAGCTGACTGCATCTCTGCAGAATCCAGAGTAACTATAGGAGTGGGGTGATTGGGAGATGATGTATACAAGGGGGAGATGCTGACTATTTAAGATTTTGGGAGTGGGGGCCGCCATGTGAATTTTTTTGGAGGTAGGAATACGGCCCACAGTCTTGCATAGATGGTGTTCATTTTCACAGTTATTTCACTTTCTTTTACCAAAATATTTTGGTAAATTTTTTTTATTTCATTTTATAATGCAGAGAGAACGGTCGCAATGAAAGATGAAAAATAAAATATGAGAAGCAAAACACTGAAACAGGCACGTGGAATAAGTACGGTTGCACGCGGGTTAAAACAGCAAATTCCAAGTAAAGAATATTAGCATCATCTGATTATCAAGTATAGTTGCAGACTTTGGCTATTTCATTTCTAGAACGACGTCTGTGCTAATTGTTTGGAAGGGGAGAAACCCTGCCAAAGAGTCTTGTGACACTTTAAAAAGACTAACAATTAAAAAACAAAAAAGACTAGCTAAAAAAGGCTGACTATTTAGCTGGCCCTGCCTGTGGCGTTTCACCAGCCAACCTACCTCTGCGAAGAGCTTAATGGTTTTTACCTCTATTCCCAGGTGCCTTGGCCAATTCTGCTTCCACCCACCCACTTAGCGAAACTGCATGAGGCTGCTGGAGCGATAGCATTCCGGTGCCCTTCTGCAGCCAATGGCTGCACAGTTGCGAGGGCTGATGATCTGGCATGTTGTATGGAGTGGGAAAAGCAAGCAGGACATTCTGCAATAACTGAATGGAATTTCCATGTGCCCTTGTCCCCTCTCTCGTCATGCAAGACGATCGGCTTCATTCAGTGGGTGGCAGGTTCAGGTGGCGCTTCCTCGCACTTGTGGAACTCCCTGCTACGAGATTGCGGCAGCTTGCTTGAGCAACTTTGATGGTGAAAAGAGGCTGAAATAAATTTATGAGGGACTAACAACTTGTACCCAGCGTTGTTTGGGAATTCTATGAAACAAAAAACAACAACACCCCCACACCCCAATGTACAGTAGTTTAGGTTTCAGTGGTTAAAATCAAGGCAATTTTGAAAGGTTCAGGGTTGCATCCAATGCTAGTCCTGCTCAGAACAGGCATATAGAAATTAATAGAAATAAATAATCAAGGTCCATTCTTCTCTGAGTAGAACTTGATCAGATACAACCCCCAGTATCTTGATTCAAAAGAGCATCCAATTGCATCTAAACAGAGACAGAAGCCTGTTCCTTGCTCCCACAGAAACATAGGGACAGAAGCAAAGCCTGCTGGGTGAGGCCAGTGGCCCATCTAGTCCAGCATCCTGTTTTCACAGTGGCCATCCATATGCCCCAAGTGGGAAGCCCACAAGCAGGACCCAAACACAAAATCGCTTTCCCCTCCTATGGTTTTCAGGAACTGGTATTCAGAAGCATTGTTGCCTCCGATTATGGAGTCAGAGCATAGCTATTGTGGCTAGTAGTTATTGATATCTTCTAAAGCAATCCAAGTTGGTAGCCATCACTGCCTCCTGTGGCAGAGAGTTCCATAGTTTAACTCTGCTCTGCGTGAAGAAGTCCTTTACCCGTCCTGAATCTTCCAGATTTCAATTTCCCTGGATGTCTGAAAAGTCTAGTGTTCTGAGAGAGATAGAAAAACTTTTGTCTATCCACTTTCTCCATGCCATGCTTAACTTTATAAACTTCCATCATGCCACCTTTTCTCTAAACTGAAAAATCCCAAATGCTGCAGCCTTTTCTTCTTAGGGTAGTTGCTCCATCCCTTCGATTGTTTGTTGTCTCAGCAACCGCCATGCAAAATGTGGTGTCCAAATGCAAAGCGAGCAAACAACTTTCCCAAAAATATAGTAGCTTTGAGTTACAAAAGCTAAGTAGACCCTCCAGTTACAGAGGCAGTTTATCTCAGAATTCTGGGGCTCTTGGCTTCCTGCCCTGCTCTTATAGGAAAATTGGAAGGTGGAGTAGATGGGTCTTTGTTGTTCTCTAGTAAGGCAGGAGTGCTGAGACTTTTTCACCCCAAGGGTTGCATGCTTGTGGGGGGTGGAGCTGGAGGCAAACTGACCAATCAACGGGTGTAGACTTTATTACCTTTGTACCATAGGCTAGTTTCTATGCTCACTCACACACTCTCTTGCCTCCATCCTGACACACAAAAGCCACTCACACAATTCAAGGATTTTTTCCAACTAGGCAAAAACATGTGAGGAAGGAGTGGAGCAGGCTTAGTAAAGGGTGTGACCTTGAGAGAGGGGACATGGCCTTAGGTGAGTCTCAAGGGCCAGACAGAGATGCCTGGGGGGCTTCATCCCCCACCCCTGCTAAAGAACCACACAGTAAAGAGACCAGAGGGGTTTTGCATCTTTAGGTCCTCCCTTCTACTCTCTCGTTCCCTCTTGCAATACAATTTCCTGCTCCCCTTTTTTCAGAGCTAACCATGGTTTCCTGCTCTGAACTGCACACCAGAGTTGGTATTAGAACTAGGTTTGCAAACCCTCGTTCAAAGTCACCATGGTTAACATTAGGTTTGGAGCCCCAGCAACATGAAAATGGCAGCGGGAAAGGGAGGTCTGCTTGAGCTTTTGAGGAATTCCTGATCTCCTAACCATAATTAGGAGATTGGGCTGCATTAGAGCCAGGTTTGCAAACCCTAGTTCAAACTAACCATGTTGAGGGGAGGGTGGGAAAATAAATATCTAGCCTGCTGGGCCAAAAATGTTTCCTCGTCTTGGTTGTACCACATCACATCAAAGTGATTGTTATCCCTCACCATTGGCTGTGATGGCTAGGGCTGGTGGGAGTTCTTTCCTCCTTCCTTATTGTATCTTCACAACAACCCTGTGAGGTACGTTAGGTTGAGAGGCGTTGACTGGCCTGAGCTTCGTGGCCAAGTGGGGATTTGAACCCTGGTCCTCCTTGGTCTGGTTCTGGCACTCTACCTACTGCACCAGTAATGTGGAGGAGAGAAGGTTCTGGAATGCCCTTAATGGGGAGCCAACCTCTTTCTCCTTCCCCCTGCCCCACCTAGTGATAACCCCGACTTACCAGCCTCTGATGTGGGCTTTGGGCATGAGAGTCTCCTGTTGGCGCCTAACCGCACCTTGGGTTTGCCAAGGAGAATGCTCAAGCATCCTCTGCTGAGACTGTTCTGATGTGCCAAGTCTGCGCTGTAACGTTTGGCAGTACAGCCTGCTGGAAGAAGAGGAAACTACCTGGTGCGCATGTGTGTGTGTATGTTGATAAAGGTGATAGAGGATCGAAAACATGGTGAGATCATTCGAAGCTTGAAAGCAGCAGTGGGTTGGTAGGGTGCAAGGCAGGGAGGCTAACAATAGGTGGCGTCAGAGGCAATGACAGGCTGAACCAGCTGATTCTAGTTTTGCCTCCATGATGAGTTCTATAAGGGGCAACACAAACTGAGGAGGAGAAAGTGGACAGCCAGGGCCTGGGCCATCCCCTAGACTGCTTGTAAATAAGAAGGCAGACATAGATTAGTGGGGCAGTGTCTCCATTCACCCAGGTGGACCAGCCTCTGCAGCCGGAATGACTATAGCAGGGGTCAGCAGCCTTTTTCAGCCATGGGCCGGTCCACTGTCCCTCAGACCATGTGGTGATGGGCCAGACTATATTTTTTGGGGGGGAAATGAACGAATTCCAATGCCCCACAAATAACCCAGAGGTGCATTTTAAATAAAAGGACACATTCTACTCATGTAAAAACATTCTGATTCCCAGACTGTTCGCGGGCCAGATTGAGAAGGCGATTGGGCCGCATCTAGCCCCTGGGCCTTAGGTTGCCTGCTCCTGGACTATAGGCTAAAATTGGTCCAGAGCAGTGAGAGGAGGCTTCTTCTTGGATATTCTACCAGCACTGTGTGTGTGTGGATGTTGTGATTCAAGTGTGAGCTGGAACTCTGTCTCCTGAGCTGAAACCTCAGCTCCATCACAAGGAGGCCACTGGGCAGCTCTACGCAAGTCCACAAGCCTCAACTTTCTCTGTTTTGCAAGGGGCAAGCAAAAGAAAGTGCATCGTGAAACTGTGGAACTTCCTTGTGCAGGAGGCAGCGATGGCCACCAATTTGTACCATCTCCTATGGGACAGCCCTTTACTACACACATTGTACACATCATACAATTAAAGTACATGAGCTTCCTCCAATGAATTCTGGGAGTTGTAGTTAACCCCCTGCAGATCAACAACGCCTAGCACTCTTAAACTACAGTTCCCAGAATTCCTTGGGTGGGTGGGTAAATACTGTGTAAATGCATGTTGTGGGTGCACAGCCAATGTCATTCCCCAGCCTCAGTTGCCCCGCTTTGTAAAATGGGCATAAAGAGAGCTGCTTCACAGGCTATTTGTAAAGAGGAGAAAATGCTGCAGTTGCCAGTTGCTGCTATGTTGACAGCACCTTTCATCTGCATTCCTGAAACATAACTATTTTGAGTGGATGCTTTTTATTTATTTTTTTTAAAAGAGCAAAATCCAATATGTGTCAACTGCAACCGCTTTTTATGCCTGGGGGCCTGCTGGCTTCTCAACTCTGTGCGAAAGGGAAAGGGGTAACTGTATTGAAGGTCGGCTGATGGTGTATGAATATCCGAAAGACTCCTGTGGTGTTTGTACAGTTTTACAATTACTGGCAAGCTAATCTCCCCTTGCTTCTCCCTTTTTTCTATTTCGAGGGCTTGGCTGGGAGCCCAGTGTGATCAGAGTTTTTGCGGAAATCAAGGGCCGGAATAAAATGATGCAACCGTGGAGGTTTCCATGGGCAGCGAGCTGGCTTTGGTTTGCAAAACACACATCCTCGTGCAACACAGGATGTGGGAGACCAGGAAGTTCGCTGAGCAAATAATTTGTCCTTAACCCCACTGGTTTACGGACTGAGTTCCGGGGACTCCCGTGGTTCCTCCAAATAGGGCTTGCGGCAGGGGTCAGAATCATTGGGCATCCGCCAGTGCCCACGCCCTTGGAGGGGGCGGCCTTGGCTGAACCTCAGAACATCCTGGCTCGGCAGCTGCTTAACCTTGCTATCACTGCCTGTTTACCTGGCCTTTCGTTGGAGTCACTGTCAGTGACGTAGCATGGGGGGTACAGGGGGGGCCGGCCGCACCAGGCGCAACATCTGGGGGGGCGCTCGCACTCGCAGTTCTCTGCCCCTACCTGGCTCACTCACTCTCTCTCACTGCAAATAATACATGTGCTTAGGGGGTAAGGGTTTCTTTAACTAATCTAGTGGAAGAGACTCGAGTGCTAAAATCCATGGGTTAGGGGGCGCAAATCCATGGGTTAGGGGGCGCAAATTACTTGCCTTGCCCCGGGTGCTGACAACCCATGCTACGCCACTGGTCACTGTTGCAGCACAATGGTTAAAACACTGATCTATGAACTGGGAAGTTCCAGGTTTGATTGTTTTCTGTCACTTTAGCCAAGCCATTCTCTGCACCACCATTGGCTCTCACTACTTGCTCCCCAACACAATCTGTAGTATGGAGAATAACAATATTGAATTCCCTGATGGGCTAATTTCATTAGTCTGTTTATTGTTGGCCCGCCCCATACTTGAGGGTTCTGCTCTGGGGCTCCGTACGCAAAGGCAAAATTTTGCAAAGTCAGGAACCGCTGTCCTGAGAGGTGGAGGTTTGCATACTGGCCTCCAAGAAGGATACACAAGGACTTTGTAAGTTCCCAGGACCCTCTTGCAACTTTCCCAGAGCTGGGTGCCCAGGTAAGGAAAAAATCAATAAATGGAGAGCAGGGGACAATGGGCTCTCCATTTACTTACTTATACATTCCTCCCTCCCACATAAGATTGCCATCGTGTACATAAATTGAGTGTAAGTTCTGGACTCACTGTATTTGCAAAAAAAATTCTCTGCCACCAAAGCTAATTAAAAATGATTACAGCATGAAATCATGAATTATTATAATTATATCCCGCCTTTTCCCCACACTGGGATTCAAGGCAGCTTACACAAATTAAAACAACTCAAGTAAAATAAGAAAGCCAAAAACAGAAAAAAGACAATAAGTTAAAAAGTAATTGAGCTCTGAAACAATTAAAACAATATAAAAACACATCTATTTTAAAATATAGATTGTAAAAACAGCACAACACTGTTTTAAAAAACCAGTCAGTTCCCAAAAGCCCGCAGGAATATAACCTGCCAGTGGAAGGACAGCAAGGAAGGAAGGAGGCAGCAAGGAAGGAAGGGAGTTCCAAAGTTGTCTGGGAGCAGCCACCGAGAAGGCCCTATTCTGCATCCCCACTAAGCGTGCCTGTGAAGGTGGCAGGATCGAGAGGAGGGCCTCCCCCAGTGATATCAGAGCCTGGGCAGCTGGTTCTTGGAGAATACGGTCCTTCAGATAGCTTGGGCTTAAGCTTTGCAGAGTCTGAATCTTGCCTCTGCCTAGTCAAGTCATTCTCCTTCTCTTTACCTCCTCCTCCCCCAATCTGCAATATGGATAATAATAATCTTGCACTCCTTGATGGTCTCATTTATTTAGTGCATTTATTTATTGATGTGTTTGAAAAAAAATTCTGCACTGCCAAAGTTAAGAAAAAGGACATAGTGGCAGTGAACAGCATGAAAACAAGAATAAAATTGCTTTCATAAAACAAGTCAGGAAATCCATCAGCAGATCAGTTTTATACATCTGCATAGCTGGATTGCTCTTTTGGGGGGGAAAGCCTGGGTGGTTAGGTGAGGTCTAAGCTGGTGCATAAATGCCAGAATTGTAGGTACTTCTCTGATGCTTTCCCTCCACTGTTGGAGGCAGTATGCCTCTGAATACCAGTTGTTGGGAATCACAGGTAGGAAAAATTTCTGTTGCATTCATATCCAGCTTTCAAACTTCCCATAAGAGGTTGTCCACTTTAAGGATGTTGGACTTAGATAGGTGGCTGGCCTGATCCAGCAGGGCTCTTGATACCAAATAGTTAAACTAGGGAATTCATGGTCACAAGATGTGGTAATGACCACCAGTTTAGATGGCTTCCAAAGGATGTCTGCTAGCTGCAACGGTTGCATTCTACCTCCATTTGCCATAGGCAGCAATGCTGAATACCAGTTGCTGGAAGCTGCAGGAGGGGAGAGGGCTCTTGTGCTCAGATCCTGCTAGCGGGCCTCGTATCGAAGCATCTGGGTGGCCACTATGAGAACAGGATGCTGGGTTAGATGGGCCTTTGGCCTGATAAAACGGGGGAGAAGCTTGCAGGGATGGCATCATGGTGGAGACTTCCATTCCGCTCACATTTGAATGCGTACCTTTCCTGAGCCAATTTCCCAAACTGAGGTGCCGCTCTTGTTTGAAATGCATACTTCCCCGAGGTTTGCAATGAAGTTCTCTGGCCAAAATAAAATAAGTGTGGATCCAGAGGAAAACGTACACAAAGTGTGTATATTAGTAGGGGGGTGGCATACAATACGCATTGCATTAGAGTACTTGCTTGCAAAAGAACGTGTATATTTGTGTGCAGAAATGCACACATTAGGACAAATGCATTCAGGCTTTTAAACTTTTTTCAAAGGGATGCAGAAATGAGGCAAACTGGATTTGAGATTGGAAGAGAGAAAATGACAGATTCGTTCATCTTTAGTAAGTCAGAAGAGCCCTGAAGCAGGGTCAGTCCAGTGGCCCATCTAGTCTAGCATCCCGTTCTCACAGTGGCCACCCAGATGCCCCAATGAAAAACCTACAAGCAATGGTATCAGGTTTTTGGATGTATGCCTAGACCTGCAATTCAACTCATTGAAGGTGTCTTGGCAAGGACTCTGTAATGCAAGGTTTATACTGCTTTCAGACTTCACAGTGGCTTGGGGTGCATGCTTCCCCAGGTATGGTGTGTGACTTTAAGCCACTCCCTTAATAGATGGGATGTGTATGGTTATTTCAACCAAACTGTGTGCTTTTTCAAGGATGTGCTTTGGACATTGTCCAGGAGGGGGAGCTGTCTGCTCACCAGGTGTGGAAAACACCTTTCTGCGCAGATTGGAGAGGGTCCTCTATCCTTAAGCACTTCATCGTCTGTAGGGAAGCATTCATTCCCCCTAAGCAGGGTGGAGAAATGCAGGAGCCCATGTTTGTTCTGCTCAGAGGAGACTTGAAATTCATGGACACAACAAACTTAGATCTATTTATTTCAAGGGGGTCTACTCTGAATACAACTTAGTTGGATAAAACTGTTTTTAATGTGTACCGAAACGCTAAGCAAACCAAAACACAGCTATGCACTTCTCGCTGCAGTTATCCAGCTCCAAAAATATGTGCAAAAATGCATATATTAGAGGAAAGCGTGCCTTAAAATGCATATAATCATGCAGATTAATACAGAAATAAGCATTATGTTAAGGGAATTCTGGACTTCTTCATGCAATGCATATGGAACTCACTGCCACAGGTGGCAGTGATGGACACCAACTTGGATGGCTTTAAAAAGGGATTGGACAAATTCATAGAGGAGAAGGCTAGCAATGGCTACTAGCTATGATGACTGTGCCCTGCCTTCAGTCATGCTTCTGAATACCAGTTACTGGAAACCACAGTGGGTGGGAGTCCTTGGGTTCTGCTTACTCACGGACTTGCCATTGGGGTGTCAGGTTGGCCCTATGAGAACCGGATGCTGGACTAGATGGACCATTGGTCTTATCCAGCCAGCTCCTTTTATGTTCTTATCCTCAGATGTATTCTGACCTCTCTATTTAATGCAGATTTACTCTTTCTGGAGAATATTCTGTGAGTGAAAAAAAAAAACTGCTACCAAAGACCAGTTTACAATATCAAGCCTGCACCTCAGCTGGAAGTTAGACCTGGCCTCCTTTAGTTACTTCCAGGCTGGATATCTGCACTGACCTCTATGTGGGGTTGCTGCCACCTTTGAAGACAGCCTGCAAAAAAAGCACCAACTCGTTCAAAACCAGGCAGCCAGACTTTTATGAGGTGCTGAAGAACTGGAGCACATAATTGCTCCAGCCTCGTTCCAGCTGCATCGGTAAGTTTGTGGGTTCAATTTAAAGTGCTGACCATTGATTGATTGATTGATCCTACCTTCTTTCCCCACCCTCCGCCACCCAAGGAGCTGAAGGTGCTTCTTCCCTTCCTCATTTGATGCCCACAACAAGTACATCCATTGGCTTGCATTTAATGTAGTGCTAATTAACTTGTTTTAAAAGGCAATTAGACGAATTCATGGAGGAGAAGGCTATCAACACAAGTGGGAGAGCTCAGTTGGTGGAGCATGAGACTCTTAATCAGGGTTGTGTTTGTGAGCCCCACTTTGGGCAACAGATTCCTGCATTTCTTGTGTTCCCTTCCAACTCTAGAAATCTGTGATTCTGTGATGGGCTACCAGCCACTGTGACTATTTTGCACTTCGGCTGTTAGAGGCATTATCCTTCCGACTACAGCCAGTGTGGTGCAGTGGTTAGTGTTGGACTAGGACCTGAGAGACCAGGGTTCGAATCCCCATTCAGCCATGAAGCTCATGGGGTATGAACATGGGCCAGTCACTGCCTCTCAGCCTAAACGCCCTCACAGGGTTGTTGTGGAGATTAAATGAGGATGAGGGAGAGCCATGTACTCCACCCCTGAGATCCTAGGGGTGAGAAAGGTGGAAGAAAAATGCAAAAAAATAACCAATAAAATAATAAAAACCAGTAGGTGGGAATTTCAAGTGGGCAGAATGTTATTGGGCTCCTTTCCCGCTTGCAGGCTTCCTATAGGCATCTGGGTGGCCACTCTGAGAATAGGATGCTGGTTGGAGTGTGGTGTTGATATGGCCAAGGTTGCGCGTTCGATCCCCGTATGGGACAGCTGCATAGTTCTGCATTGCAGGGGGTTGGACTAGATGATCCTGAGATTCCCTTCCAACTCTACAATTCTATGACAAAGTGAGCTGTTGGCCTGATCCAGCAGGGCTCTTCTTCTGTTTGTACAAGGATTTACACTTAAGCAACAGAACATCCCCCCCTCTTCCCGCACCACACAAGCAGTAAGTGTGTTCTGGGGGGGGGGGTTCTCCCTTCTCTCTAGAGCAGATTTGGGAAGGATTGTGGGGTGAGTGGGTGGGCGGGCAGACAGAGTTCTGTTGCACAGGACAGACAAAAGAAAGGACTTCTTCATTCAGTGCATAGTTAAACTATGGAACTCACTTCCACCGGAGGCAGTTATGGCCACCAACCTAGATGACTTTAAAGGAGGACTAAACATGAATGGGGGAGAGGACTGTCAAGGGCTACTAGTCATAATGGCTATGCTCTGCCTACATTGTTGGAGGAGGCACTGCTTCTGAATACGGTTGCTTGAAACCACAGGAGGGGAGAATGCGCCGAGGCTCAAATCCTGCTTGCGTGCTTCCCTTTGGGGCATCTGGTCAGCCACTGTGAGAACAGGATGTTGGACTAGATGGGCCATTGGCCGGATCCAGCAGGACTCTTCTTACGCTCTTAATCAAGTCATGACCATTAACTTTAGCGGGTCTGCTCTGAGTAGGACTAGCAGCGGATACAACCGAGTTATGACAATCAGGTTCTTCCAGAGGAAATTTAGACCTGAGTTCATATTGTTTTGGTTTGCAAGGGGTTAGGTGGGGTGGGCTTAGCAGCCGAGTGAAAAACAAGGCTCAGTCATGGACAGCTCATCTCGTCGCGGCTTCCCCTTCCTAACCACAACCACCTTCCTTCCTCGCTCTCCTGTAGCCTGAGTAGCCTCTGAGTAACCAGTGAGCACACTCTTGAACGCTGATCAAGGCCGTATGGTTCCGGTGACTCAGAGGATGGGAAACGGGGCTTCGGAAACCCTTTTGTTACACGGACCTCTTCCGCCCAAAGTGGGGCCGTCAACATCCATCTACAGATGGCAAGTCCCAGATGACTCTCTTCACCCCCCTCCCCTTCCCCTTCTCTCGGTGGCGTTGCCACAACACTGCTCAAAATGGCAGCATGTCAGAGCGTGATGCGGCTCTTAATTACTTGATAGAAATGGCAAAGAATGTGAAAGGGTGTAATTGCATATCCACACCTTCTTTGCAAGCAAAATGTCCCCTGTTCAACCCCTTGCATCTCCAGGTAGGGCTGGAAGAGACATTCCCTCCCCCCAAAAAACCTCCCTGACTGAGCCCACAGAGCTGCTGCCAGTCAGTGTAGACAGCACCCAGCTTGACAGAGCAGCTGTTTGGCTCAGTATAAAGTAGATTCCTATGTTCTTAGAACATAAGCCCTAATGCCTCTCCTGCCTGGTAGGTGTTTTTGCTGGCTAGTAGCCACCAGACTGTAAATGCTGGTCATGCTGACACAAGCATTTGCTAGCCGACAAGACCCATTTAGGGCAAGGGCCGTAGCTCAGTGGTAGAGCATCTGCTTTGCCTGCAGAAGGTTCCAGTTTCAGTCCTGGCACCTGCCAGTCAGTGTAAGCAGTGCTGAGCTGTATGGACCAATAGTCTGATTTCCTATGTTCCTGTTTCAGGGACCGGCACCATTGTGGGACAGATATCCCAATGTTTCTGTACTGTATGTCTCTTTTGTAAGGATTCCTGCTATGCGACTAGCATATGCATCCCATAAAATTGAGGCCCTGGACCAGCTAAAGAATAAATAGCTTGACTTGCTTTAGGGGCACATGAATCCCGCCTAACATTAGTTGGAGTGCAGCCTTAACAATCTACTTCATATTTATTGTTTTGATTCATACAGAGTTTTATGCAGATTTTACTCAGTTTACTGAGCAAATCTATGCATGTGTCTGTTCATATGCAAGACCCACTGAGTTCAATAGGAGTAGGGATGGCGGGCAATTGAATTACCGTAAGTTTGAACCCTACCTAATTCGGACTTTTCACTGCAATACACAAACTGAAAGCCAGCCGCCCTTTGAAATTTGCCCTTCTCCAAACATCACAATGCAGTTCTGTAGCCAAGCAATGTGTACAAAAATGCAGATACTGAGATATAAGTGTACATAAGGCATATAGTATTCATATGTGAAAAATAGCATGCAGAAATTAAGGAAATCTGCTGAGGGGAGAATATATTAGGCAAAATTGCATATAGGAAATGTATGCATTAGGAGGAAATTTATGGCAGAATGCTGAAATATGGCAAACAATTTAAGAGTGGAAAAATGAGAAACTGAAATGGACAGATTTCATAGAGTCATAGAATTGTAGAGTTGTAAAGGGACCCCGAGGGTCATCTAGTCCAATCACCTGCAATGCAGGAATTTGCCCATTCCTACTCCCAAGTAAGCTCATATAGGATTGCAACTGCAATGAGCCAAATGCTGTTTGTTGAATTGTATGGCTGGCCTTGTTCCCACCCCATTGCGACGCAATCTTTCCCTGGAGAATTCTGCAGTCAGGAACCCTTTTTCTAATGGTTATTATTATTATTATTACTTTAAAAGTTGCCCTATGGAGACTCTGTCCTTAATGTCTAGCCTAAACTATTCCTTCCATTTTTCCACTGAGGCTCTTGGCTGTTTATCGTCCTGCCTCCTTCTGAGGCTGTGGATAAATCCCTTCCTTCATTTAGCCTTTTACCTCTGTGTTATTTATAGAGCTTCTGATCATCTCTGTCTGCTCTCTTGCTCGCTCCCACAGTCTTTGCATTGCCAGAATGCATCTCACTGTCCCTGGCTGTGTTTCCCAGGTCTTATGACTGCAGTTACCTGGAGCGTGTCTCTACGTGTGTCTGTCTTAAAAATCTTTCTAGGCCTTCTTGTTTTGTGCATTTGGCTGTTGATCTGTGTCAGCTGTATGCAGAACCTCAGGCACGCGGGCTGAATGTGGCCCTCAGGACCTCTCCACCTGGCCCCTGGCACTTGTAGTCATGGCACACTGCTCATTGGCTCAGCTTAGAACTACTTTGTGACTTGCGCTAAATCAACAGGACTTCACTTAGTCATGGCTGCTTTTCATTTCAACGAAAGATGAGCACAACTACTGTAGCTTAGTTAGATTCATAGAATAATAGAATTGTAGAGTTGGAAGGGACTCTGAGGAGAAGTATGCAGCTGTCACATACGGGTATTGAACCTGCAGCCTCAGTATTATCAGCGCCATGCTCTAACCAACTGAGCTATCCAGGTTAAGAATATGCCATGAGTATTGACTGACAATTGCATGGATCTATTTAGGGCTGCAATGCTTGGTTATTCCTCCAAATTCATCAAGGATAAGGCTATCAGTGGCTACTAGTCATGATGGCTATGCTAGCTAGGGATGATGGGAATTGTAATTCAAAAGCAGCTGGAGACCCAGGTTTGGGAAATCCTAGGTTTGATTAACCCATTAAATAGCTTTTGATTTAAAATGATGCCCTTGATTAAACATATAGCAGGTTGGTTGTTGCTCTGCAAACTTATCGATAGGGGAGACCATCTTAGAAGAGGCATTTCCACTGTCCCCCCCAACAAAGACAGAATGCCTTTTCCAACACATCTTAGAAGAGGCTTTTCCCTACTCAGATGGTAATGCCTCATCAAAGCTGATGCCTATTGCATTGTGGGTAACCACCTCTGAGAAGAAAGACATGATGTTTTTGTGCTCTTCAGAATGATTGTTTTGTTCATCGGCTGAGATATGCAGTTGCGTTCAATTAATTAACCAAATTAAAGCCCACCCAATTAAGATTTCTTTGATTGGGTTGCAGCCCTGATTCCAATATTGTGTTGGTTTTGGGAACACCTTCTGTTTTAATAAATTTAAAATGTGGTTCCTACATGTAAATCATGATCTGCCTCTTTAGAATGCAGATGACATCAGTGTTGTTTTAAATTGCTTCAATGTGTTTTCAGAAAACACACTTTGGTTCCAGGCTCACTCCTCAAATCATTATAAACATCCTGTATAAACTTCAAGTTTCTAGTCCTTAGTCTTTATTCAAAGCTCTCCCCTTCTCTGCACTTAACGCTGACTTGACCCCTTTTTCTGAGAGTGTGCCCTCTAAGAGTAATAGTCCCGATTTTGGGTAAGCTTTCTGTTTATATGGGAAGGGATGGATGTAGCTTTGCAATGTAGCTCAGATGCATTTTGTTTGTGACACCCTCGCCCCCATCAGAGATTACTTAGATTGCTTATCAGAGCTACTTGTGTGGGTTTCATTAATCCCTCTGTTATCTTACTTTTGTGGCATCTCTCTGTCTCTGGAGACAAAAGAGGAGTTCGCCTTTGGGTGTGAAGTCAAAGTGCTGGAATTTTGCAGTGCTTGCTATGGCTGGAGAGACTGATAGTGGAGAGACTTTTGTTTCAGCTGGGGCAGCTGAAGGCATCCGGTTGAATGCAGCATGTATAGGAACATAGGAAGCTGCCTTATACTGACTCCATCTAGCTCAATATAGTTAACACTGACTGGCAGAGGCTCTCCAGGGTTTCAGGCAGTGTTCTTTCCCAGCCTTACTTGGAGATGCCATTGTGGGGGTTGAAGCTGGGACCACTCGCATGCAAAGCAGTTTGCTATGGCCAGTCACTTCTGCTCTTACTGATTTCAGTAACCAGAATGAAATGGGTTTAGTCTTAAAGCGTATTATTATTATTATTATTTCAATTTGTTGCCCACCCTTCATCATAAGGCCCCAGGGTGGCTAACAGCAACTTAAAGTTCAATATTAAAATAGTTTAAAACAAGTTACATTTCTAGGCATAGGGTGTGTACTGAAAATGCTATCTCAGGTGTCAAGGACCTGAGATGGTGTCTTTAGCATATGATGGAAATGATCCAATGAAAATGCTGGATGCATTCTGTGGGGAGGGAATTTCACAGCTCCAGTTTGCCAATTACAGTGCTCACTCTTGGACTCCCCCCCACCCCGCAACGTCTGGGGCGGTGGAACTACCACGAGAGCCCCTCCTGCCAATAGTAAAACCCGAGAGGGTCTGTAAGGAATGAGGCGGTCTTTCAGATACTGAGGACCCAAGTCGTTTAGGGCTTTAAACACCAACATGAGAACCTTCAATCAAGCTGGCATCCCCTGCATCTGTTTTAAAACAGGGGTTCTATTAGTTTTAAACTGAACTCCGGGCAGTAATCTGGTTGCTGCGTTTTGGGGATTAGGATTGCTTGGCTCTGGAAATAGGTGATCTGGAGACAGATGTTCCAGGCAGACCACTCTACTGCTAAACAGCACCGGTTGTCTCCAACGTTAGAGTCGACCCGTTGAAATGAATGCACAGGGCGAAACTTAGGTCTGTGAATTTCAGTTGGTCTATTATGAGCAAAACCTACCTAGTTGGTTGCAACTAGGAATGGAGGAAGAATTAGATTTGTTGGCATTTGAAAGAGAAATCCCCCAGTTCACATGTCTCAAACCGAAACAGCTAGCTGTTGAAATTCGCCCTTCTCTAAATTTTGTGATGATCCCATTCTCCAACCTAGCAGTATGTACAAAAATGCATCTGTGGGCGGTTGTTGGGCACATAAATGCCTACATTACTGAAAATGACACAGACATCCTTTGAAAGTCACACTTCTCTGCATTTTGCAAGGCGGTTCTTGAGGCAAGTAATGTGTACAAAAATGCATTATATTAGGGTAAGTGGCTTGCAAAAATGTGTATATTTTCAAAACCGCATACAAAGAAATGTATCAGCCCTAAAATGCTGATGACTTTTCATGTGGATTTTTTTATTTTAAAAAACCCCAATAATCCACAGTTTGCTGTGGAAATGTGAGGACCTGAATTTAAGACTGGAAGAATGAGATGCTTAGAGAACCAAAACTGACAGATTCTTCCATTCCCTAGATCAAGCCCCAACGCCTCTTTTTCCTCCTCCTCCTTGAAGAAATAGAGAAGCAGGCTGGGAAAAAATTCAGTCCATTTGCCCGAACTTAGTAGTATTAAGCATGGGCGTTATTGTCATGAGGTGGCTGAGACCCTGGAGTCAATGGCCCCTTCCTTCCTTTCCAAAACTTAATTTTATATATTAAGGGGGGGGGACACCTTTGCATATAGTTTATTATATGCACAGTGCAAACTGCAGTAGTGGTGAAACCCTGGTCACCCACATCTTAATTTCCCCGAGGCATCTACACAAAGAAATTAGCATATGAAATGTCTTGGGTCCTGAGTCTTAGCAAAACCTCCAGCATTGTCTGTGTGTGTGTCTTTAAAGTCCTAAAGGCACTTTTGGGAGAAAGGGTGAGATTTTAATGATAATAAATAACAATTGTGATAATGAATAATAATGTTGATGATGAAATTGGCTGGTTTAGCATCATTTTTTGCAATCACTTTTGCTGTTGATTCAATGCATTAAAACATTCCTAAATAGTAGCGTGTAACTGATTGACAAATACACAATCTCAAACAGACGGCTTTGCATTTACACACCATTAAGACGAATGACTTTGCACCTCTAATTGTTTCAAAAGGAATTTGTTCAATTGATAGTTATTTGCACACAGCTGCCTGTTACTAAATATCCCCCAATAAAGAGGATGGGTCTCATGAATCCTGTGTTCTACTTATTCCAGTGGGTGGCGGATCTCAGGCCCAGGGTCCAGGTGTGACTCTTTGGGCTCCTCTGTCTGTCCCTCAGAAGCCCCCCCCAGGCAACAGCCCTAACTGATTTTGCTTTGCATCTTCCTTGAGTGCTTTTGTCTCACTGGAAATGTGTCCTTGAATTCTGCTGTTTGCTTCCTTGGGTGGAGGATAGAGAGGAGTGTGTGAGTGTATGCAGAAACTAGCCTGCGGTACAAAGGTAAAATTTATATCCATTGCTCCACCCACTTTTGGCTTTACCCCCACTGGCATGTGGCCCCTGGGAAGTTGCCCAGAAAGGAACGTGGCCCCCCTGGCTGAAAAAGGTTCCCCCATCTCCGACTTATTCCAAGGTAGAACAAACAAGCTCTGCTTTTCAAGGAACCTGCCGCCTTTCGCACTGACTTCTCCCTCGAACCTGAGGTCAGGTGGTTACCAGCTCTGAACGGGGTGGTTTCCTCGTGGCCAAACTGATGCCCCTAAAGGGTAGCCCACAAGCAGGACCTGAGCGTGAGAGTAACTCTCCCCGCTTGTGATTTCCAGCAACTGACAGCTTAATGCAGTGCATAAGCTTGCCCTCCCGTATGTTCTCTCCTTACAACAACCCTTGGAGGTAGACCACAGCTGGCCCAAGGTCACTGTATGCTCTTTGTGGCAGAGTCAGGAACTGAACCCAGGCCTTCCCTGGTTCAGTCTGACACATTACATCGCAACTCACTTACATTCAGGCTGCTCTCCGTGGTGGTCTTTTTTTCCAGATCTCAGTCCAAAAGCTACACAATAGCTTTCTGGGCACCAGGTGTGCAAAAGCACAAGGACCAAAGTCTAACAGAATCAGTGCTGGTGGCCCAGTCCTCTTTTTGTAAGACTGGGTGAAAATAGTTACAGATAGGTAGCCGTGTTGATCTGCCATAGTCAAAACAAAAAAATTACTGGAAGGTGCTACTGGAAGGAATTTTTTTGGGTGAAAATAGCTTTGCATTTATAGGCCCCAATTTTCCTTTGCTTGCTCTCTCTGAATGGGGACCCTTAAAAAAAACCACCAGGATGCACATTTAACTAGCGAGCGCAGTCTGCAGATAGCCAGGTATTCTGGAATTCAAGATCCCACCTCTCAATGGGACTCTGTTGTAGACACGTCCTTTTTTTAACCATGGTGATACGTCTCAGGCTGTGGACACACCATTCATTTAAAGCACATTTCCCCCGACTTCCCAAAGAATCCCAGGAATAGACATTTACCCCTCACAGATCTACCCTTCCCAGCACCCTTAACAAATGACAGCTCCCAGGGTTCTTTGAGAGGAGGCAGATATGTGCTTTAAATGTATGGTGTGTCTGTAGCCTAAGCCTCTGTCAAAATCTTTTTAAAAATGGTGCTAACGCTGGCCAGCTTTGCAGGGCCGTTGTGCGTCTGCATGGGACTAACAGAAGCTTTCCTTAAGCAACCACAGTAGTTATTTACAGGACAGAGTTGCACAAAGCAGCTTTGATGCGCAGTTTGATGCCACTAAAAAGGTGTGCAATCAGCTGGGAATGTCTCCTCTGCGTGGCCTGCTTGGGGTATGCTCACGGGGTGTGTGTGTTTGTGTGTGTGTGTGTGTGTGTGTGTGTGTGTGTGATTGCACTGGAGCACTGCAGTGTTCTTTCCTTTGCACGTCCTCCTCCGTCCCGCCGCGAGGCCATGCCATGCGCAGGTGATGCGCGTGCAACCGAGACAGCCGTTCAAACTGTGGTCCCAGGGAGCAATCCCCGCACACTTAACAAATATCTCTCCTCTGCTAGAATGAGAGAGAAGAAGAACAGGGAAAGGAGGGGGGGTTGTCCAGATGACCTTGCTGATGCTCTCATGCGCCCTTGAGCCTGCGACCGCCAATCACACTCCTTTTAATTAATTAATTTCCCCCACCTCACCTCCCCCACCGCCTTTATTCCCATGCCTGCCTTTGGGGCTTCTCGGAGAGGGTGCCTTCCCCTTTAAGAGTCTCCTGAACATGCTGATATGCAGAACTCCTGCAGCTCTGTGTTGCGGCACTGTGGGGGGAAGTCTGCTGAGCTGAGCAGTTTGCTCTGCCAGAGATCCTGAACAATGTCATTGTGTGCGAGAGGGAGAAGAAGAAGACACTGCAGTCAACTTTCAAGCCAGCTAAGCTGGCTAGCCGACTTCTCTCCATCCATCCATCTATCCATCCAAGGCTCGCCTCTCCTTTGGACACTTGGACAGCAAGGTAAGTGACCTTTCTCTCTTTTAAATTCTACCTTTCTCCAGGTGTTAAGAAATAAAAATGAGGTAGCAAAGGTGATCTGTATCACCCTCTCTTTCTCTAAAAGAGGAGGAAGTGAAAATCCTTGTGTCTGGTTTGACTTTGGGTTCCATCCTCAGTCTCTGAAAGCTGGGGGAGTCTCATCTTGTGCCTCTGCATGGAACTCTTTTGGACCCACTTTGAAAAGCCGAAATCCTTTGGGATTTTAAAGTCGGTCCTTACAGCTCAGCGCCTGGATTTCTGCAAGTGCTGTAGCTTAAGTGGCTTGTGGATTGAACTACCGTAATTATATTTTACTTCTTTTCCCCATCTCTGTCTGCCCCATTTGAGTTTTGAATTTAAATTTCATTAGGCAGGCTAATGAATATATATTTACAGAATCAGTATGTGTGTGTGAGCTTGGGATGGACTGGAATTAGCTGAAGGCTGCAAAGCCCTATTGCATGCTTACCGGGGAGTAACTTGCATCAAAGTGTGTGGGACTTACTCCTGGGTAAAATTTATGATCTAGAAGAAAGTCGATATTGTCATCCTCAGTACTTCTGGAAAATGGTCACTGGAAGTATCCAACTAAGTCCTACTCAGAGTAGCCCAATTGAAACTTAATGTCCGTAAGTTCATCATGTGTCCAGTCATTTCACTGAGCTTGCTCTTGAGTATTATTAATGTGGGAGATGACCCACTAGGTGTAAATGGAATTTCCATTTTCTAAATTATTTTTGAGTTACGGTTTAGAAGGGGCTATCTTGTTGTTTCAAAGTGCTACCTGGATTCTGCATTTAAATTTTGTGGGTTTTACACACACACACACACACACACACACACACACACACTTTCCCCTCTGGCAAGCGATGTCGGCTCATCTTCTGGAGTTTGATTACTGCAGGGAAAAATTAGTGTCAGGATAAGTTACGATGACACTCAGGACTCCATTAGCTTTTGAGATTTATGGCTGGTTAAAAGCTCATTGGGTGACACTGCTTTTCGTTTTGTTTTCAAGACTTCCAGGAAAATAATTTTCGGTCCTCTCTCCACAGAGCCAGATGGGAGGCTCGTTCCTACAGCTCTCAAAAAATACCTCAGACAGGACCAGTCTCTTTATTGCAGCACTCTATGTTTTAGTCTCAAATTCTTTGTTGCCGTGCACATAGCCAGGAGGGTACAAATTTATGGTTGCCCGCAGTAGAGGTATTTTTAGGACACAAGTCTACAGCTGGAGGTCGCTGTGACCAAGAGGGCTAGAAACTTGAATAGGCTTTCATTTATTTCTCTTTCTTTCCTTTTTTCTTTCTTTCTTTCTTTCTTTCTTTCTTTCTTTCTTTCTTTCTTTCTTGGGAGCCTCATGGCTTTCCATGAGGAAAAAAATTATGAGTGAGTTGAGAGAATTGGCAGGTGCTCTGGTTTCGAGAGTTTGGCTCAGTGGGAGAGGTCTGCTCAAAGCTGTGCTTTCAGGCCATACGACTAGGAAGCAAAACCCACTGAACTCAATGGCCCCTTATTTCTGGGTTCAACATTTTTCCGGGCAGAAACCTAGTTAATATTGATGGGTTATCAGCGCACTTAACGTGCATGCACCGATTGCAATTTTGCCGCAGTTCTAAAAAGTATTGAGTTGTCTCCAGCGCTGGCCCTACTCAGAGTAGACCCATTGAAATGACTCCACACTAGTAATTTTAGTGGGCTTGCTCTAAGTAGGACTTAGTTGGATACCATCCTTGGATAGGGACGGTGGGGATCCCAATTACTTAAGCAGACCTTGGTCAGGGACTTTTTGTGTGTGTGTGTGTGTGTGTGTGTGTGTGTGTGTGTGTAAATCTGGAATAATGGGTTTTCATTAACAATGCTTCTGAATCTGAGCATCACCCAGAGACCGAAACTGAAGGAAATAGGTAGCAGAAAGAAGGCAGGCAGGCATATCTTGAATCTTTTATTCATGTGCATTGCAGTGGGTCCCCCTTCTTCTTTAGGTTTAGCAAGAGTGATGGGCACCAGCTTGAAAGAATGATTTTTGTATTGCCGTTTGGAGCAAGTTTTAGGGAGAGGAGAAGAGGCGGGAGGGAGATGGTAGTGTTTGTGGTAAAGTTGGGGGGGTATCAGTAACAGAAGCAGATGGACTAGCTAGCTTACATGAGTTGAACGTGGCCGCCTAGGCTCGTGGTTTGTGATGTCATCGCTGCAGTATTCTGTCCTCGCCTGCCGATTTGGCTTTTCCAAATCACTCAAGTGTCTGCCATGGGTGACTGCGAAAATGCTCACCTTCCGTGGCTGTGAGGAAGGCTTCTTCTACTCATCGTCAAACACTCTTCAAGCCACGTGTGGCGAGGCAGACAGAATGGACGGGGAGCATGGCTGGATCAGGCCAAAGTTTTTCCAACTGTGGAACAGCCTCTAAGAAGTAGGCCATGAAGAGAACGGATTTCTTCTTCAGAGGTACACTGCCATGGGAGATGGAGGTTCTATCTAAAAGCCATGGAGCTGTTGCCCACAAAAGCATCCTGCAGCAGAGAATTCCACAGACTGTATGCAAAAAGACCGTCTGCTGTGAATTGTCGACCAATCAGCTTAACTGGATGAGCCCCTAGTAGTACTATTGAAAAAATTCTCTCTATTCAGAATTGTATTAACTTCTATCATGTTCTCTGTTTAGGACGCCACCCAGCCCAAAAAAGTATATTGTTTAGGTGCAGTCTCAGCGCACTTCTCTATTCATGCGCTTCAGCCACAGTCAAAAGTGCGCATTTGCCCAGGATAAGTGTAATCACCCCGTTTTCTGAATCTCATGCCTTCATGCTCAAAGGATCCCACAGATGAGTGCAGCGCAGCTCGAGGGCCTGTGTAACTCCAAACTTGCACAGTTAGGTGGCTAACAACTATTTTACTGTATTCTCAAGAAGCTGCGCTGCATGAACATATTTTTTAAAGAATGATCAAATGCTTCCAAAGAAAGTGCTTCCCCTTTGGGAATCGACAGTGCTTGAAATGCACACCCTATTCCAAGTTAACTGTCTATAAGCGTTAGGATTTTTGCTACCCTTAAAACCGCTACTAGTTTTTGAAAGTCATTGTCAGCATCATTATTTATGGCTTGCATCCATTTCAGTTATAAACTCAGAGTAAGCTCACTGAAATCAATGAGCTTACTCATTAAAGCCATATCCATTAATGGCAACGAGTCTACTTTTGAGTAGGGCCAGCACTGGATGCAACATGTTATGGTTAGACTATACTGTGCTTTCAAAGCATCTTCCATTCATTCACCCCAATCCATCAACAGGCACCCTTGCACACAGTCAGTCTTCTACGTGTGCCGCCAATACAGACGTCAATGTGCATTGAAAGCTCATTTCCACATGCACCGAAATACTTGGCCAACCCCTGATGAACCGACTGAAGAGTTTTCTGATGGGCATTGCCATGTACTTATCCCTCCCTGCCTCCAGAGCCACCGGTAGCTGTGTGCTACTAATTTGCCCAGGGCTGGATCAGCCATTGGACCATTTTATCAGCAATCCTTACAACAACCCTGCAAGGTAGTATTTTTTGCTTATCTTCAATCTTCAGAAGGTGTGTGTATTTCAGAAGGTCACTGAGAATGAGAGAAGGTCGCTGTCCTGAAAAGTTTCTAGATTCAGGTAGGTAGCCGTGTTGGTCTGACGTAGTCAAAATAAATAAAAAAATTAATAAATTGCCCAGTGGCACCTTAAAGGTAAAGTGATCCCTGACCATTAGGTCCAGTCACGGACGACTCTGGGGTTGCGGCGCTCATCTCGCTTTATTGGCCGAGGGAGCCAGCGTACAGCTTCCTGGTTATGTGGCCAGCATGACTAAACTGGCGAACCAGAGCAACGCACGAAAACGCTGTTTGCCTTCCTGCTGGAGTGGTACCTATTTATCTACTTGCATTTGGACGTGCTTTTGAACTGCTAGGTTGGCAGGAGCTGGGACCGAGCAACGGGAGCTCACCCCGTCACAGAGATTCGAACCGCTGACCTTCCAATTGGCAAGCCCTAGGCCCTGTGGTTTAGACCACAGCGCCACCCACGTTTGTTCTGGGTATAAGCTTTCATGTGCATGCACACTTCTTCAGATATACTGAAACAGAAGTCACCAGACCCGTAAACATAGTGGGAGAGTGGGATAGGGTTTTTCTCAGGAAGGTAGGAGGAGATAGGTGATTGACTCAATGGGTATGGTAAACCTGTTGATGACTGTTGAGGACTGCAATTAGTCCTACAGGAAAAAACAAGGGATAGTATGCATATGACCAAAAATAGTTTTAGCATATGTAATGAGACAAGACTATCTCTATTCAGCCCAGGTCTCTCCATAGTTTTCAGTTTAGTAATAAGTTGTAATTCAGCAACTTCTCTGAAAAGTTTCTGCCTGAGTTTATTACCGGGTTGGGCTTTGAGCGGTTGTTTTATATTTTTATTCATTGCATTTATATTCCCACCTTTTTTCTCTCCAATGAGCTCAAGGTCCTCCACACACTTGGTCCTCCATGTCCTCATGTAATCTCCACAACAACCCTGTGAGGTAGGCTAGGCTGAGAGACAGTGACTGGCCAAAGTGAGCTTCATGGCTAATAGGAAGATTTGAGCCCCGGTCTCCCAGGTCCTCGTCTGACACTCTAACCTGGCGATCAAGTCTTGTATCCTCTGCCTCCTTTCCCCTCAGATGAAGAATGCTGTGTGAACTCAAAGCTTGCATGCTCCCACACTGCTGGTAGAAAGATAAGCTGAGCAAAAGATTCACCGCTATGACGGCTGCTGGCTTCCTTGTGATCTGCCTGGGCTTGCCTGGACTTGTTCAGCCACTTCACACTTCAAGACACCCAGTTGCAGATCCCAGCTTCAGAAGCCCCATCCTGGTGCACCAACATATTGAAAACTCTCCAGAGTTTCCCTTTCACTTCCAAGTATGCTAACTTTCCAAGTCTGTGCAGGTAGGATGTATATATTTTCCAAAATTCTTGATCTGCAATGCACATTTGTTTTGTGTTTTTTTGTGTGTGTGTGTACACTAACTCAGTACAGGAATATAGTGGAATAAGTACAATGCATTCATCAAATATTGCTTGGCTTCTGGAATGGGGGGTGGGGGTGGGAGCGGTTAGAGAAAAGGCTAGGAAGCTCTCTGCACATGTACATAGGATATTATAAATTAGCCTATGTGTATTATACCTGGTGTATATTATACCTGGTGTATATTATACCTGGTGCGAGAGGTCAGGCAGGCTGCAAAAATGCCAGGGCACAGAGGAGCTGACTAAACTACAGATGTGGCTGTCGTGGGGGGGGCAATGCCGTGAAGCCCTCCTCCCAACAGTGTGGCACTATTTAACACGTGACACCCTTGTAAAAACATCTGCACTGGCTGCCCATCTGCTATCAAGACAGTTTCAAGGTCTCTGCATTGATTGACAAAGCAGCTTAGGTCCAGGGTACTGCGAGGGTCACCTGAACCCTTATATCCCAGCTCGATCATTCAGATCATCTGCAGCGGGGGTTGTTGGTGAAGTTCATTTGGCAGCGACATCGAACTGAGCCTTTGATGTCATCTTCCCAGCCCCTGGAATGCTCTGCCTTCTGTCCCAGCTCTGAAAACTTTTCTGTTCCTTCAGGCTTATACTAGGAAGGAAGAATGCATCTTTCCACAACACGTGATTTCAACTTTTAAAATATGGTTTTTTTTAATTGTTATAAGCCGTATTTTGTTTCTGTTTATGAATGGCAGAATATATTCTTGCCATTTGCTCTAATTTTATTTTGTTTACAAATAACGTTCAATGTTACTGTTTTAAGTGGAGAATCCTGGGACCTGTAGTTTGTTCAGAGTGCTGGGAACTGTAGCTCTCGTGAGGTCAGCACTCTTTACACACGGCGGCTCCCAGCATTCTCCATGACTGTTAAAGTGGTATAATAGCTCACTAAATGTACATTGTGGATGTGGCCTAAGTTTTCCTCAAAGTTAACAAGTTGAAACTAAGGGACTTAAGTTAGTTATGTCCATCAATTTCAGTGGGACTACGCTAAGCAGGACTGGTATTGGCTGCAACCCTACATGTGCTGCCTCTGAGCTGCAGTCCCCACCCCCCAATTTAACTGGCTCCGAGGATTTCTTGAAATGCATAAAAAAGCCAAAACACTGGTTTTCACACAGTAACATTAAAGGAGGGAGGGGGTGTTTCAGGAAATCATCTTATCACAGCGGCGGCAGAAGTTTTGAAATAATCTTTGGCAAGTGGGTAATTATGTGCCCTTTACTGATGGTCTTACAGTTATGGATGGGTTTTGTATAGATTGGGATGGGCGAGTCTGTCAGTATCAGTTTCTCATTATTCCAAATGTAAGTTAAAGGATGCATTTTTCCATCAGCTATTCCGCCCCCTTAAGTCCTCATAAAAATTTGCCACCGTTCCCTTTACATACATATTTTGTGTGTGCAATTTTGCCTAAAAGATGCATTCCTCCTGAATGATTCCCCCAATATATGCATTTGTTGTTGTTGGAGAACCACACTGCAAAAATCAACAGAACATGAATGGGGAAGGGTGGCTTCATTGCAATTCACACATTGTTTAGGTCATTTTGCATTAAAATTGTGAACTGCACTGAATTGCTCCTGTGTCTCTATATATAGAAGGGAGATTTGATAAATAAAACCTATTACTATTTTTTAAGCCACACAGAATGAGATCAACGTTTGTCCTGAATTCAAAGGAACTACATAAAGTGAAGCAACGTCTTGATATAAATATAGAGGGGTGTGTGTGTGTGTGTGTGTGTGTGTGTGTGTGTGTGTGTGTGTGTAGACAGTGTATTCCTACACAAAGTCCCACTGAGCTCAGTGAGACTTGCTCCTAGGTAAGTGTCTATGGGATTGCAACCCAAAGCCCCATCTGCACTATGCATTTAAAGCAGTATTATACCACTTTTTAAACCCCCAAAGAATCCTGGGAGTTGTGGTTTGTTAAGAGTGCTGAGAATTGTTAGGAGGACCCAATTCCTCTAACAGACCTACAATTCCCAGAGCTTTAATTGGCTGAATAAAACATCCTCTGATTAATTAGGTGGCAGACACATTTTTTCAAAAACGCATATGTGAAATTTAATACAGGTACGTACAAAGACTGCAGTTGACAAGCATCGTTTTAGAAGAGGTATTCCCTTCTGTGTGGAAGAGAATTGGCGACAGGGAGATGAGAATGCCTCTTTTGACATGGTCCTGGCGACAACACTTTGCTGCAGCGTTCTGAAATAACCTTGGAAGTGGTCGAGTCATCTGAATACTGCTGATGATGAGATGTGGCAAAATCACCTGCTTTCTCTGGGTGACTAGAAGGAGAGCCAGAGCAGGCACTCACACAGAGAGGCAACAGGAAGCCCCTTTAATTGGGTGGCCTCACACAGAAGCCTGAAATGTTGTTAGTTCATGTCTCACAAGGTACTCATGCAAACTTGCCCTAGCACAAGGTTTAAGAATGACTAAGCTAGTTAGGTAGCCTTTACCTTTTTGAGAGAGTTGCATAAGTACTGTGGCTTTTATAGGCCCTTGTCAAACTGGGTCGTTCAGCCTGCTGTTTGTTCCTGGGGCCTGTGACTCAGAACTGAAGCTGTGTGTGTTTTAAGGGTGTGTGAGTTGCCCTTTGCTCGATCCCATCTCTTAGCCTCTGTCCTCCTTCCCCACACCCTGCCCTTCGCTATGAATACAAGTCAACCCACATGGTTAAGCCAGTGCAAGGATTACAGCTCTTAAAAAAACAGGGGCAGGGCCTGAGTGACAGATGGGTGGCTATTACAGCCAAGAAGTTTTGATCTCTTTCAGATGCCTTTCTTTCCTTCCCCCTTGTCTTTTGTTGAGGGAGTGTATATTTGCCCACTGGTTAGTTTGGGGTTGGTATTTTTGCCTTGTTTCAACAAAAGGCTCACAAAAAGTGAGCAGAGGTTGGGTGGCCATCTGTCTTGGATGCTTTAGTTGAGATTGCTGCATTGCAGGGGGTTGGACTAGATGACCCTTGGGGTCCCTTCCAACTCTACCATTCTGTGATTCTGTCATTCTAAGGTGATTTATAGAATTAAAGGGTTGTGTCTGAATAGGTTCTGCTCAGGGTAGACTCAATTTTCACCCAATTTGCACCAAAGCCAGAATGGGGACTCGCGCAGAGATGCAGTGGGCAGCCTCCCCTAGAGTGATTTATTATTGCAATCTGAGCCCCATTCAGAGCAGACCCATTGAAATTAATGGACCTAAGTTGGTCATGGTCATTAACCTCACATTGCCTACTCTGAGTAGGTCTAGCACTGGAGACAACCCAATGATCATGAATAAATTGGGCCTGTTCATTTTAGTGGGTCTTCTCTGAGAAAAACTTAGTTGCATACAACCCTCTAAGGTAGGCATGTTCAATAACTTCGGTGGGTCTACTCTAAATTGGACCAGCTTTGGATACAACCAACTAATGAACTCAAGTTAGTAATGTACATTGACTTCAGTGGCCCTACACAGAGTTGGACACACACCTTTCTTTTTCAAAATATAACACAGCAGGTGCTGTAACCTTCCAACAGTTTGATTTCACCCCCAAGGGTTCACTCCTCCATTGTCTCCTGAGACAGACAGATGCCAACCAATAAGGATAATCTTAAAATAATAATTTTAGGGAGTAGTGTAATGGTTACAGTATAGGTCTAAGAGCTGGGAGACCAGCAGGTTCTGGTTACCATTCATCCATGAAGCTCAGTGGGTGATGTTGGGCCAGCCTAACCTACCTCCCAGGGCTGTTGTGAGGATAAAATGGAGTGGGGTAGAACTCTATACACCACCTTGAGCTCCTTGGGGGAAAGGTGGGGTGTAAACATTTAAAAACAAACCAGAAACTAAAATGACATAAAAACAGCACTTGGAAGAGAGTCATAAGGACTAGCAACTTGGGTTTGTTTGTTTTTTAAAATTGAGATTCCCCAGGAAGTGAGATTCAACACTTGGTTGCACTTATCGTGCTCTTGCTCTGAGCCCTGGACTGGGTGTTTCAGTTCTTGGAATGTCCCAAGATAGGCAGGTCCAAGGGGGAGAGATGGAGAGAGAGAGATATCATAAGAATCGGCTGGAAGGGCAACCATGGAGGGCAAAGGGGTGAAGCGTCACTCTGTTTTGCTTCAAAACTTTCTGCATTCAGCCTTATGGATGACTCATCCAGAAACTCTTTCTCTTTCTCTCCGTTTCCTTTTTTCCCCTCTGGTTTTGCTTTTCAGAACACCAAAGCCTGGCCAAGACGTCTCACGTTTCCTCCTTCGGCTTTCCCTCGTCCATCCAGGTGCAGGGATGGCAATGGGCAGGTGAGGTCAGTGGGTCAATGAAACTTCGGAATTCCCTGCCCTCGCACCAGGAAGGGTGGCTTTTTGGAACAATGTGTGAGTGTGTCTCTGTGTATTTCAACACTAGGTTAAAGTGCTGACTGTGGGGCGGGGGGGGGGGGGGTTCCACCCTTCGACGGGGAGGAGACTGGCTCCTTCTGCTGCCCGGCTGATATCCTCGGCAGTCGTCCTGTTGACGACCGAACAGGATGCTAGTCCTGAAGACCTTCGTGGAACAGGTAAATTGACTACTTTTCTGTTTCTTTCGACCTTACGTCTCTTATACCACATCTGGGCAGCTTTAATTCTATGGTGGGGGGAAAACTGTGTCCTATTCCAAGTCTATTCCAACACTGGAAGCTGCCTTCTAGCTTGGCTTTACCTACACTGACTGGCAGCAGCTCTCCAGGAGCCTCTTCCAGCCCTACATGGAGATGCCAGGGATTGAACCCAAGACTTTCTGCCGCTCTGCCTTCACTTAAGATGCATTGGAATCTGTCTTATACTGAGCCAGACACATTGGTCCATCAAGCTCAGTATTGTCTACACTGACTGGAAGCAGTTCTCCAGGGTTTCAGGCAGGAGTCTCTCCGAGCCCTACCGGGAGATAGCAGGAATTGAAATTGGGACTTCCTGCATGCAAAGCAGATGCTCGGCCACTGAGCTGTGGTATTTCCTGTAAACGTAATGTAAGATTCTAGTCCTCATGATTCGAAATTAAAGGCTGATTTAAATAAGAACAAAGGAAGCTGCCTTGTGCCAAGACCATTGGTCCAGGTAGCTCAGTACTGTCTGCACTGACTGGCAACAGCTTCCCTGGGGTTTCAGGCAGGGCCTATATTCTCAGCCTTACTGGGAGATACTGGGGGTTGAACCTGGGAACTTCTGCATGCAAGGCAGATGCTCTGTAAAAATATTCTAGTCCTCCTGTTTCTAAATATAGAGCTGAGTTTCCATTATGGGATGGCATGATGGTTTTGCCCTAGGGCGAGGTGGAATCAGATGTTGGCAGGGGCGTTTTCCCCCTTTCCTGTGCTCAGCAACCTGGCCCCCTAACCCTGCCCCAGAGTGCCCTTGCGTGTTTCTTTTCAAAGCCCCAGATTGACTTTTTCCTGCCAGCCTTCTGCACCAGCCGAGTTCCCCCTTTTCCTGCTGGCGTGGCTGCTCGCCTGCGTCAAGACGAATCCTGTGAGTCTCCGATGATTCATGGGTGCACCCTCTGTAACCCCACTGTGCTTTCTTCCAGAGCGCTCTGTTTGGGGAGAAACAGGGTGGAGCTGGGAAAGGCAACCCTACAGCAGTCTAAATGAGTGAGGACAGGAACGTGGCTCAGTGGCATCATGGAATCATAGAACTGCAGAGATAGGAGCGAACCCAAATGGTCATCTAGTCCAACCCTCTGCAATAGAGGGCACTTCCTAGAGCAGCCTTCGCCAGCCTCATGACCTCCAGGCATTTTGGACTACAGCTCCCATGAGCCTCTGTCAGCACAGTCGACGGGAGCTGGAGGGCACCAGGTTGGCAAAGGGCTGCTCTGCAATCACGCCTAAGTGCGGACGTCTCCCACTGTCTTGTAGATCTGTGCTTTCCCATGCAAAATGCAAGTTTCTAGGCCTTAATATCACAATGGCTTTCCTTTACAGCGGCAGAGCATCTGCATTTCGTGCAGAAGGCCCCAGGTAAGGTTGGCACGCAGGTAAGGTATAGGGACACGGGTGGCACTGTGGGTTAAACCACAGAGCCTAGGACCTGTCGATCAGAAGGTCAGCAGTTCAAATCCCTGTGACAGGGTGAGCTCCCGTTGCTTGGTCCTTGCTCCTTCCAACCTAGCAGTTCGAAAGCACGTCAAAGTCCAAGTAGATAAATAGGTACCACTTCGGTGGGAAGGTAAACGGTGTTTCCGTGTGCTGCTCTGGTTCACCAGAAGCGGCTTAGTCATGCTGGCCACATGACCCGGAAGCTGTACACTGGCTCCCTCAGCCAATAAAGCGAGATGAGCGCCACAACCCCAGAGTCGGCCATGACTGGACCTAATGTTCAGGGGTCCCTTTACCTTTACCCTTTACCTTTGGCAGCAGGCCCAGGTAGGAGTGGAAATGACCCCTGCCTGAAAATCCTGGAGGGCTGCTGCCAGTCAGAGTAGGCAATGCTTACTAGGTGGACCAATTGTCTGACTCGGAAGAAGGCAGCTTCCTGTGCTCCTTGACATCAGGACAGACTGCGCTAACCTGGCGCCCTCCAGATGTTTTGGACTACAACTCCCAGCTGAAGAACACCAGGTTGGTAAAGTCTTACATCTTTCTTTGCTTCGCTTTGAAGGTCAAAATATTGGCTGGGGCAGAGGGAGAAATCTAGGTATAGTAAGCATTTTAACATGAGCCCTACCTAATTCACACATCTTGAAAACATTTTCAAACTGAAATGCAGCTGTCCTTCGAAACTCATGCCTTCCCAAATGTTGGGATGCGGTTTTCTGAACAAAGCGTACAAAAATGCATACATTGGTGCATGGAAACATGCAGAGTAGTGAAAATAATACACAAAAATGCATTATAATAGAGGAAATTGCTGGCAGAAATTTGTATATTTGGAGAAACGTGCTTTAAAATGGGGATGGATTTTTGGCCATTTCTATTTATTTAATACTGTATTTTATTTTGTTTAGACTCAATGAAGTAAACCAAAATTTCCATATACTTGCACTATGACAACAGGTTGAAAGCATACAGTGGGAGATATACTTTAGTCTTACATTTTGTTAACCAATGTGGAAGTGTGATGAACTGAACGCAAGGTTGGAAAAATGAGAAACTGAGATGAGTGGAAATTGACAGACTGGTCCACATCTAAGCTTGACCCAGAATCCTTTTTGTTGGTGCAAGGGATTCTGGGATGTACATAGCTCAGGTGGGGCCAGCCATGACCCAATGAAGATCAATGGACTCATGGGTCAGCTCTGAGAATGACTAATGTGGAATACCATCCAAACTAAAGAATTGACAACCCAACTTCCCTTTTAATAGGATTCTATTGATTAGTTTCTGTAAAATATTTATAACTTACCCTTCATCAGTGCAGATGCAGAACACAGAATAGCCAACCAAATAATAAAAAATGACAATAATCTGTATTATAAAACAAACCACGAAATTGAAAGCAAAACAGGAGGGGGGAAAAACAATATCACAACAGCTTATCGAGAGAGCGTACCTGAGCTTAACTTTTTATTTATTTACTTAGGTGACTTAGAGCCCGCCCTTCAGTCAAATCAATCTAAGATTGGAAAGCAACATATATACAACACATAATAACATAAAACAATCTGGGGGGGGATCAAACCAGTGGCGTAGCGTGGGGGGTGCAGGGGGGCCGGCCGCACCGGCCGCAACATCTGGGGGTTAGGGGGTGCAAATCCACGGGTTAGGGAGCGCAAATCCACGGGTTAGGGAGCGCAAATCCATGGGTTAGGGGGTGCAAATTACTTGCCTTGCCCCGGGTGCTGACAACCCACGCTACGCCACTGGATCAAACCAAAGTAGGAGGCGTTTGGCTACCTTAAGAGAGGAAGTAGTGGGGAGATTAGGGGATTCCCTCCTGGAAAGTCATGCGGGTTGGGCCTGATAGGAGTTGGAGTCCCTCAAGATCTTGATGGCCACAGGTTCCCCATCCCTAATGGTAGAGCCGGCCTGGCTAGAGAGAAACAGAATATCCTAAGGACAGCAGAAGAGCCCTGCTGGATTGGGTCAAAAGGACCACCTAGCCTAGCATCCTGTTATCACAGTGGCCAACCAGATGCCCCAGTATGAAGCCCACAAGCAGGACCTGAGTGCAGCAGGAACCCTCCCTGTTTGATATCCCCAGCAACTGGAAGTACGATGCACATTGCCTCTGGCAGAAACAGTATTATTATTATGGCTATGTATGCACCATCCCTTTAAAGCATATTTCCCACCCTCCCCCCAAATAAAAAAAAAAAGAATCCTGGGAACTGTAGTTTATCATAAACAGAACAAACTACAGTTCCCAGGATTCTTTGTGGGGGGTGCTTTAAATGTATGGTGTGTATACAGCCTGTATCAAGCCATATTAAGTCTGTAACATAGCTAAGTCAAAAGGATGCCCTTGGCCGAGGCCCTGCCAAAATCTAGGTGCCGGTTGTGGCATCAAGCTTCTAGTCCTCTTTGAGTAAACCTTTTTCCCCTCTTCTTCTTTTCTTCCCAGGGCTTTTAACCTCAAGAAAGAAGGTGAAGTGGAGAGGCTGGTGTCCTTCCCTGTGTCTGCCTCACCGGCCAGCTCTCCGTGAGTGCTTCTCTGGCAGTGTCTTAGCTGGTTGTTGTGTGCAATGATGGAGGAAGCAATCAGCAAGAATACTGCTGCAGAAGTGCTACACACTTTCATGCCTGCTGAGCGTTTCCTCCTGCAGAGCCAAAGCGAAAGGACTCCTATTCCTGGAAACGGGGTGGGCCTCTGTTCATCCCACACCTACTCTGGACGGCCTCTAGGAAACCAGGAGGACTTCAGGAGCTACAGAAAGCACCCAGGTTCAGGGAGAGGAGGGTAGGGTTGTCAGGAGCGCCCCCAGACCCTGGGGTTTTAGGTCCCAAGCCCTAGGGGCTTCCCCCCGGCAGTCATGGGAGGTGGGGGTTAATTGGGAGAGGGAAACAGAGGAGTGCAGACCCCACTTTGAGTTTCTGTGCTATAATTCGAGGCCAACTCCTGCCAAGCTGAAGCTTGCAAGCTGCATGTGCACTCTTCTGAATAATTTTGTTAGTGCAATTTTGTCGTTTTAATTTTATAATTAAAGGCACTCTCGCCCACCTGGAGATTCAAGCCCTCCGACTGCCACCTGGAGGGGACCAGGCAAGCCTAGAGACTTCACATCTGGAGGTCTGACAACCCTATTAGAGGGGGATCATAGAATCGTAGAATTTTGCCCAATGTGAGGCTTGGACACATGACCCTGAGATTTAGAGTCCCATGCTCTGCCGACTGAGTTGTGTTGAGACTGGCTGATTTCTCTGCCATTAGACTTTATTGCCATGCTTCAGCTGCTCATTCGGAAGTAGCACAGGAGCCCTGCTTGGAAAAAAAGCTGGCAGCCTTTTACAGGCTCTAAGGACAGGAGAGGCTGTGGGTATGTAGGTGGGGTTAACATTCAACATAGGGAGTTTGGAAGCTGCCTTATACCAAGTCAGACCATTGCTCTGTCTAGCTCAGTACTGCCAACACTGACTGGCAGCAGCTCTCCAGAATTTCAAGCAGTGGGCCTTTGCCCATCCCTCCCTAGAAGTGTCCTGGATAAAACCTGGGATCTTCTGCATGCAAGGCAGGTGCCATGCCACTGAGTTATGATCAATAGGGTTGCCACCTTTTCTTTTGTCCCAGCTCCTGTGCCTTTAAACAGCAACCTGAACACAAAGAAATTAAGCTAGGGGAACCCTTGATCACCACTTCTGTTTGTGTCAGTAAAAAAAAAAAGTTACTAAGCTTCAGCATATCAATCAAGCTGATGCTAAATGTACAGGAGCAGAGCTGGGGGGTTGGATGGGGTGGAGTTGGCAACCAAAGCCATGCTTCTGGGTGAAAGTAAACTAGTTCTACTCAGAGCAAACCCATTAAAATTAATGGAGATAACTAACTTAGGGCCATTAATTTTAGCAGGTGATTAGAACTTAATTGGACACAACACTACAATTTTGACAGGTTAAGCTTTTGCAGTTTTGGGGTGTTGTGTGTGTTATATATTTACTCTTTGGGGTATAACTCGATAGAAAGTAGCAATAGCCTAATCAAGCGGCAAAACTGATTGACTGAACTAATTAAAAGCCTCATAGTAGCAGTGGGTCAATACCAGCAATATCTTGAGCATATTTAAAGAAGATAAGAGAGAGTTTCTCTCGACTAAACTTCGGAAGCGAATCATGGGGAGCTGTAACAAGAAATGGTATAACCAGTTATGCAATAAGAACGCAAAATGGGGCCATCAAAGATCTCCCCCCGCCCTCCACAAAGGCTAATTAATGGTGTGTTCTCCATTGATACCAAGTTGCAGCCTTATGGACTTTTTGGTTTGGAGAAAAGGTGACAGGATAGAAGTTTATAAAAATTATGCGTGGCATGGAGAAAGTGAATACAGAAAAGTTCCTCTCCCTCTTTCATAGCACCAGAACTCACAGACATCCAGTGAATGTTGAAATATTCAGGGCAGATAAAAGAAAGGACTTCTTCACGCATTGCAAAGTGAATCTGTGGAACTCACTCCCACAGGAGCCAGTGAAGGCCATCCAACTAAAAGAGGGTGGGACAACTTCACCCTGGAGGCTACATTGCTTCTGACAAAGAGTGACATGTTCTCTGTTGAGGCCAAGAATTTGTGGGAGATTTCACCTGGTACAGCATGAGACTTTTAATCTCAGGGTCGTGGGTTCAAGCCTCACATTTGGCAAAAGATTCCTGCACTGCAGGGGGTTGGACTAGATGACCCCCGAGGTCCCTTCCAACTCTACAGTTCTATGAAATTGATTGCCCTCCTGGGAAATCACCGCATTCAATGACTTATAAAGGAACCCTAACCATAAGAACCTAAGAAGAGTGTGTTGGATCAGGCCAATGGCCCACCTAGCCAAGCATCCTGTTCTCACATTGGCCAACCAGGTGCCTGTGGGAAACACGCAAGCAGGATTCAAGCACAAGAGCACACTCTCTCCTCTCCAGTGGTTTCCAGCAAGTTGTATTCAGAAGCCTTGCTGCCTCTTAACTGCAGAGACAGAGCGCAGCCATCCTGGCTAGTAGCCATCGATAGCTCTCTCCTCCAGGAATTTGTCCAGTACAATAATCCTGCAAAGCTGAGCTCGTGCATCAAAAATTACCCTCAGGGCTTAGTCATCTGCAAAAGGCAGCTCCGGTGAGTGCTTGACTAGGGTTTTTCCAGGAATCTCAAGTGTCTGGCCAAAATTGCAATGTGTGGTTGCAGCAGAATTGGTGCACAAGAATATGTTGACAAGCATGCCTTCAGTACAATAAATGTTTTCAGGGAGCGAAGGATTGGCTGTGTCTTAATGGGCAAGGAGAGGGGGGGGAGAGAAATGCCCAAATCCCTGAGAGTTCAGCAGCCACCCCCCACGGACTTTCAACAAGTATAATGAGGTCTAGAAACTTGCTTTGTTGTTGTTTTAAAAAAGGAAACAGAATTGCAGGGAGCTGTACCCTGTGCCAAAAACCACATTTTGCAGGTTTTCTGATATACCTACAAAATAGGAACAAGCCATGCCTAACACAGGTGGAGGCAAAAGACAGCAGAGGTCACATCCGCACCATACATTGAAAGCACATGGCTTCCCCCAAGGAATCCTGGGAATGGTCATTTACCCCTCACCGAGCTACAATTCCCAGCACCCATCAGAAACTACCTTTCCCACAATTCTTTGCGGGAGGCCATGTGCATTAAATGCGTGGCTGCGACCAGAGTCTTGGCTTAATATGACTGATCTCTGCTGCTGCATTCCTGTTCCACTTTCTTTTTATAAGTCAAAAGAGTTCTACTTTGGGGAGGGAGGTAGCAGTAGTTTTAACAGCTGCAGAAACCCATCTGCGGTTCAAAGAAGTATCAGGAACCTCAAGCCTGTGGATTATGTATGGCCCTCCAGCCCTCTCTATCTGGCTTTCAGGACTCATCCTTAAATCAGGAGTCGGCAACCTAAGGCCCATGGACCCCTGCCGCCCGCTCGGTCGGCTCCCGTACGCGGAGCAGAGCGGGGACCGCGTTCTGTGATGCTGGCCGGCTTCCCATTGGCTGCAGGAAGCTCCTGCAACCAATAGGAAGCTGCGTACGCCTCCTCCGCGCCAGAAATAGTGTTTGTGCATGTGTGCATGCACTTCAGCCCACTGCAGGACCATGAACCGGCCCAAGCCACAAAAACTTTGCCGGCCCCTGTCCTAAATCATGGCTCCACCCCCCACAGGCCACACCTGATCTCCTTTGCCTGGATGTTATAAACCTCTGTTGCACAGAGGTTGCAACATATGGCTCCTGTACAAAGCTAAGTCTCATGTATTGCCCTACGCACAGCTTGACTTGGACCACACCCACTCCTGAAATGTGGCCCCTTGAAGCTTACCCATGAAAGAATGTGGCCCACTGAAAAAGGCCCCCTACTCCTGCACTAAAAGTTGGGCTTTATAAGTTGCTTATGTATGATCCCAAAGTGAAATTTTATTTAATAAAATACAATAAAAACAAAGTACATGCCACTCTTCTTTCTTTTGCTACCTTGGATGCTTAAGTTGAAAGACCTAGGGATGGGTGCGTGAGAAATATGATCCAGTCGACAGTTAAAAGGCGAACCCACCTAATGTGCCGTTTCCAAAACAACCTGTGACCTGAGAAACAGCCCTCCTTCAAAATTCACACTTTTTCGTGTCCACAAAAACTCAGGGTGCATAAAAATGCATATGTTTGAGAAACGTACAAAGATGCGTTATTATTTCATTAAGATTCCAGTGCAGGTTATAACATTAAAACACAATCTTAACAAAGGTTTAAAACAACTTCTGGTTGCAGATATTGGGGGAAATGTGCATTCTGGGCAAATTTGCATCTTAAGAATGCGTCTCTTGGGAGAAATTTGCTTTGAAGAGTTTTCATGAGGACTTAAAACACACATACACCATAAACTGATATAGAAATGTGGAGAACTGAAGACTGAAGAAAGGAGACGCCTAGAGGAACCAAAACAGACAGATCTGCCAGTCTCTAGACACACAGGTGACACTTGTATGTCACCCTTGTGTGCTCTTTCTTGAAGTCATTTCACTCCTGCACCTCCCAACACTTGGGCTCCAAGCCTGAGAGATCTTGACTATCCAAGATTAAAAAGCAAGAATGCTTCACATATCTCCATGACAAGAGAGTCCTTCTACATTCCACTGAGAGTAAATCCACCGGACCGAAAGTAATGCTGGCGCCAGCCTAAGGGTGAGACTCTGGTTTTATTTTCTTTTTTTAAGGGCTCATTCTAAACCTGTAAACTCTGTTTCCGCCTGTCCATTCTACAATCCGAGTGCTGTGTTTCCAACAGAGGACAGTCAGGTGCTGATGCTGAACTCATGAGCTAAATACATGAATGTTCTCGTTTTAACCCATTGTTTTCCCTCACCCCATGTCTGGTTTTTGGTGGTATACTGGTCCTGTGCATGGAGGTTCACTTCTACTTATCTATCTATCTATCTAGACGATTTCTCTTCCACTTGGTTGCCTAAAGACGTTCTCAAAGCAGTTTACCAAAATTTGCTGTATCAATCAAAAACATTATCATTCAAAATTATATATTCCTTTTCAACCCATCTGGGTCTTGAAGCAGCTTAAAATAATTGCACCAAACAACATTTTATAGCCTAACTTAAAATATCAAAGAATAAAATACAGCATTCACGGTGCAAAGAAGCCTCCTGAAATAAGTAACCTGGCAGCTGAAACTCTGCAAAGTTAGTGCCTGCCTGAGTTCTAGTGGGAGGGAGTTCCACAGAGATGGGCCCCCTACATTGAAGACACGTCTCCTCATTGACATGAGGTGTGCTTCTTAACTAGTGGACCATTAGTAGTGCTCCCTCAGATGATCACAGTGATCAACCTGGGATGTCTGAGGCAAGGCATAAATTAAGGACAAATGGGGCCGTGCCCTACCAAGGCAGTAAGGCCACAGCAAGCCCTGCCTTCTTACTTACAACCAGCCCAGGGGGCGGCATGCCTGCTGCCTCCCTCATTTGCAGGGAGGAGGATGGACACAATGCTAGAATCAGCTCTGCCTCTCAGGGGCTCTAGCGCCACCTACTGTTGGGCTCCCTGACTTCCATCCCACCAGACCCAATAGGCCCCAGTTCATATGGCAGCCTTATGGTCTAAGGCAGAGGTTTTCAACCTTTTCGAGTCCACGGCTCCCTTGACCAACTACATTCTTTCTGTGGCACCCCTGTGGGGCTCAGGAGCCCAGTTATGTCACCCCTTGCCTGCCGAGCTGGCAGCCTCTCACCCTTTTTTGGACACCCTTCCTTGTGGAGGGTTCCCTCAGCCTCCTAACCTCTCCCATCTCCTTGGGAGACCTCTGGGCAGCTGCTGCTGCCATCCCTGGTCTCTGAGTAAAGTCCCTGCCCCGCCCCAAAGAGAGGTGCCTCTCAGAGGTATCATTCACCTGCTGAGCTTATAGCCAGGGCTGCAGCAACAAACAGCTGTGCAAGCCTTGGAGAGGCAGAAATGTGAGAGGGCATCAGAGGAGGGAGGGAAGGAAAGAGGGACAGAGGCCAGTGTTGCCTATGGCACCCCTGACCACCAGTCAAGGCACCCCAGGGTGCCATGGCACACTGGTTGAAAGCCACTGGTCTAAGGATTATTCTTGATCTTCCCTGGCTCTTTCGTCTTTTGTGCTGTTTTAAAAGGAAAATAAACCTGAAAAGTATTTAAATTGCATTCGTCTTGTACAAACCCTTTGAAAATAGAAAATATGCATTTTCAGTTCATTCATCGGTAAAAAATGCATTGCACACATTTTTTACGTGAGATGCATATTTTTGTAATGCACCGAAACTGACTTGCAAAAATCCAGAGGGGTGAGTGATCTGCATGGGAGTTGCATTCTGATCTACAGGCAATGGAGACACTGATTCCGGCCCCCTGCAAAAAAAATATTTCCTACAAAAAGTGGAGCTGAAGAAATTCCTCTCCATTCGTAATTTATAGTAACCTGTTCTGTAAAAACCCAGCAGGTAAGCTATCTCAAGGTATAAAATTAAGCATATATCTGCAGATCAAGCTGCTGTTAAAGGCAGAGCAACAGAGGCTGATTGAAAAGTTGGCAATCGTACACCCAAAGATAACTGTCTCACTTAAAATAAAAAAAAAGATTATACATCGAAAGATATATAATCTTTTTCTTTCGATGTATAAACTAATAACCAATACCAGCCGTTGAAAATGAAGGTTTATTTAAAATTAGAAATCCGAAATCAGCAGGGAAGGAAGTCAGTCGGTGTATTTTGTTGTAATAGTTTGTTTGTTTTTTTCCTTTTTCTTTTTTTCTTTTCTTTTTTATTTTTCTGTTCCTTTTTGGAGTTTCCTTTGTTGGATTGTTTTGGTTCTGTGTTGTATTGAAAATGAAACTTAATAAAAAAGATATTAAAAAAAAAAAGATTGAGGAAAATAATTCTCCTTCTGCTTGATATCTGACTTACCTAAGTGTTCTGACTGTCTGGAAAGAAATGTCTCTTGGAGCCAATGGGACTGATCAGATTAAATGTCAGGGACAGGATAGCAGGCAAGGCAAACATTTCTCATTGTGGAAGGGTGTCAGAGGACGCACCAGTCAGGAAGCTAGATGAGAACTTCGTTATCTCTTAGACAATGGTAGAAACTCCTGATTCCACCCAATTACGACTAAATTCAGTGCCACCAAGCAACTAGATCAGTGTGTGGAACGTCAGACTCAAAATGCAGCTCTCCAGACCTTTCTGACCACAGGACTCACTTCCCTAGGCCCTTTTTTTGCATCTTTTTTGCACCTGTTTGCCCTTTTTTGCACCTTCCTCAACTGCCTTTTCAACACTGGATCCGGCCTGGTGGAACGCTCTGCCTCATGAGACCAGGGCCCTGCAGGATCTGATTTCATTCCGCAAGGCCTGTAAGACAGAGTTGTTCCGCCTGGCCTTTGGTTTGGAGCCAATTTGATTCCCTCCCCCTCTTTATTTTTTCTTTTTCCTTTCTCCACCTGTGATGAGGCTGCATTTTAATTTTTAATGTTTCAATATTTTAATGTTGTATTTTAATCTTGTTTTTAAGTTGTATTCATTCAACTTGTTTTCATTATTGCTTGTTAGCCACCCTGAGCCCGGCCTTGGCTGGGGAGGGCGGACTATAAATAAAAATTATTATTATTATTATTATTATTACAAACCCCAAAATCTGAAACCTGTGCCAAAGTTTTGTAGGATTTGGTAGCAAAACCCCCGCGTTTTGTTTGTCCCCCCAAACTGCGTAACTGATACTCAAATTGGGGTCCTAGGTATCCCCCCCAAAAAATTTGGGGGTTCATGAAGCTCTCTCACTGTGCCTCTTCCCGGCCTGAGGGGAGGACAGAGAGTGGTGTGTAAATGTGTGTGGAGACAGACTATCTTGCAAAGGTAAAATTAGCATTCATTGGTATTTTGGCCTCTGGCCAAAGAGTCTGCCCCCCCCTTCATCATTGCCTTGTGGCCCCCAGAAGCTCACACAGAATAGAATGCGGCCCTAGGAAGGGAAAGGTTCCCCTCAATGGGACTGCAGCATAAAAACTATCCACACATCTCACTCCCCCTTTTGTTTGAAGAAACTAAAACAAATCAATACTGATTAGATTTTAGTTCGGGTAATCTGTGACTTATCTCTAAATGAGGGGTGGGGAACAACCAGCCTGCAGTCTGGATGCATCTTGCCGATAACATTATAACATCTCCCGATGAAAAGAATTCATCTGCTAAAAAGCTACTTTCGACCCTAATTGTGACACAGAGGTGGCAGTTTTTCAGGGGAGGGAGTCGCAGCTGGGGAGGGAAGAGTTAAGTTATTGCAATGTCCAGGGAAATTATTAGGATTCCACTGTAAGTATCTGTCCTGGTTGGGATCTCAATTATCCCAGGAACTCACTAAATTGCCTTAAATAGACTACTCTCTATCTGCTCCCCGCCACTCCAAACTACAATCTGGAGAGAAATTAAATGCACAAAAAAGCCCTTCTAGCACAGGGCAATGGCCCATCTTTTCCAGAATTCTGTTTTCACACTGGAGAATCAAATGCCTGTAAGAAGCAATCAGGCAGGAACCTTAGCACAACAGTAACACTGGCCTTCCTTACAGGTTTGTTGTAAGGTTCAGCATATTATAATGACGATCGCTCTGGCACATGTTTGCATCCTGAGAGCTTGATCTGGGACAATGCTGACATCTAGAGGTCGAAGTGGAGAATGCATGCTCTGAAATACAATCGAGACAATGTCTATTCAGAAGCGAGTCAGTACCACTGATTTCCACTGAGGCTTACTCCGGCGGAAGCAGGTATAATAGGATTGCAGCCTGGGATAACCCGTAGATATTATTAAAATAACGAAATAACAAATAATCCAACGAATAATAAAAAAGGCTGTGAAATTAAGTAAACGATGACTGTATTAATACAAACAAATTAAGAAAACATATAGTCCACATGGTAAAGATAGGACGGTGCTAGTGCTGCTGTCTTAGAGGAGGGCGCTCTGTGCATGCTCAGAGACTCAGCGTCTGGGGGGAAAGGGGCTGGGCCACTTCAAGAGGAAGGCATCTGCCGGCACAGCCTCCTCCATCCAGCCCGCTGTCTACCGCGCTCCGGAGAAAAAGGCAGGGACGCGAAAGGAGGAGCCAGCCAGCAGCCCCCGGCCTGGGTGGGAGGGGACGCGGCGTCGAGGCCTCCGCCCGGGGCTTGAGAAGCGGCAGGGCGGGACGTAGCCGAGAGCCGGAGCCGGAGCCGGAGCCTGCTCTGCCTCCTGCCTCTGGGCGCCTCAGCCGGAGTCCGCAGCCGGCTCCTCCCTCCGCGCTTTGTTTCCCTTTCCTTTGAACTCCCGGGCTCTCCCCCGCGTTCTTCTCCTTTCACTTTCCCGGGTCTCCCTCGCTCTCGCTCTCTTTCCGCCATCCCTGCAAAGACACCCCTCCCCTCCTCACTTTCCTTAACTTTCTCCCTTCCTTCCTCGCCTCCCGCTGCGCGCTCTTCCTTTCTCTTAACTCCTTCCCTTCCCTGCCCTGATTTGCTTTGCTGAGATTTCCCTCCCCACACCCACCGCCCCACTCCGACCCCTTCTTGCCTCTCCGGCCAGGCCAGCCTCTCCTTCCGCCATGCCCCACGGCGCTCTGCAGACGGAGCTGTACCCCTTCGAGAGGGTGACGGTGCTGGTCTCGTGCGCCCTCTCCTTCCTCGGGTCTAGCCTCTTGGTGGGCACCCACGCGCTGTGGCCCGAGCTGCGGACGCGGCCCCGGCAGCTCCTTCTCTACCTCTCCTTGGCCGACCTCCTGTCGGCCGCCTCCTACTTCTACGGGGCCCTGAAGGACTTCGGCTCGTCCACGTGGGAATGCGTGGCCCAGGGCGCCGTGTCCACCTTCTCCAACACCAGCTCCTTCTTCTGGACCATGGCCATCGCCTTGTACCTCTACATCAGCATCGTGCAGGGATCGCCGACGGGGACCAGCCTCCTCTGCTTCTTCCACGTGGTGAGGTTCGTGGTCTTCCCCGTCTCTCCATCTTCCCTGTCCTCGGGGACTCCCCTTACGGGCCACTGCAAAAAAAAACAACAAAAAAAAAAACCAAGCAAGTTTTGGAAGTTTTGAACTCAGGAAACTTTCTGGGGAATTTCCCCAGGAAACTTTCTGGTGCGAATTAAGGAAGCTTGTTTTAGGGGACCTTCCCCCGGGGTGAAGCAAATAAATTTGGGAGCCAAATTGCATGATCTAATCTGGCATAGTTTATCTTCCGTGTATTTAGTAAACTACTCCCCTTGCCTAATAATTGTAATTGCGACTGGCAAACCAATTCATTGATACGAACAACATTTTTGCAGAAAAATGCAGCACGGGACTTTCCCACCCCAACACATCGCTGCCCAGTCCTGGTGTCCAAAGGAGAAATATGCAAGCTTCTCTGGGTAGAAACGCGCCTCTATCTGTCCCTCCACAGTGTGGTGTAGTGGTTAGAGTGACAGACCTGGACTTTGGGGGAATCATAGAATTGTAGAGTTGGAAGGGACCCCTAGGATCATCTCGCCCAACCCCCTTACAATGCCTGTAAGGGGATCAAACCTACAAACGTAGCGTTGTCAGCACCATGCTCTAACCAGCTGAAACCAGGGTTCAAATCCTTGCTCAACCATGAAGTTCACTGGGCCAGTCCCTCACTCTCAGGCTGCTTGGCTTCAGCTGGTAGACCCCAAGGTTCTTGCTAAAATAAGAGAAAAGCAGTTTCCACAAGCCTGTAGGCTGCTCCCCTCTAGCACCATCGCCCTTCACATACTGAGATAGACCAATGGTTCATCCAGCTCAGTGTTGTTTACACTGACCGGCAGCAGCTCTCCAGGGTTCCAGGCAGAGATTCTCCGCCTTACCTGGAGATGCGGTGGGTTGAACCTGGGACCTTCTGTACACAGAGCTAGGATCCATCCCTTCCCCCTACTCTCTTATCTTGCCTACTGATGGAACTTAGATTGTCAGTTCCTTGAAACAGGGTGGGGTGAGAATGCGATCAATAGGTGACCTAACAAGAGAGCTTGGGAGGGATCAGCGAAAGAAACAGCAGCTTTAATTCACTTGCTGGGGCTTCCCCTGCCTCCCTCTGTGAGCCGATTTGCCAAGTCGAAGAAAAGCCTTTATTATGCCATGTGAGATGGGCAGTGGTCACATGCCAGCCTCCAAGCTGCGAGGAGTGACCACAGTGACCCTTTGACACTCAGGCCTGCCAGCTGTTCAGCCTGAAGTCATCTAGTTCAGCAAGGGGGTATTTGTTTAATAGGTTACTTATCTTCTTTTTATTCGCCCCCCCCCAGTACCTTTTCAATTAATTTAATGCCAACTTTGTTAACCTGGTACCCTCCAGATGTTTTGGATTATGATGGCCCTGATGGGAGCTGCAGTCTTAAACATCTGGAGGGCAGCAAATTGGTGAAGGCTGGTTTCATCCATTTCAGCAGCCGCCTACTCGCCGTAGGCAACGGGATTCCACGGAGGCACAAAAATACAGCAGACAGAGAGCAATTCCCTGCTCTCTGAGCCCCCAGCGAGCTAGTAAAACATTTTGCGGGCTAGTAATTTTTGTGGGCTTATTTACAAGGCTGCTTTTGTATAGATCCAGCTTCCCCTTTATTGGGGCTGTGGGGGTGGGACTTTTCAAGGCAGCTTAAAATGAAATAATAAGCAATTAATCGAATAAACAGTGCTGCACTAAAACTGAGCATAAAACCGCAGCACAGGATATTATCCGAGGAGAGATGCACAAACCATTTCTGTTAGATGAAGAATCACGGAAGCAAGGTGGACTTAGCCTGGTTCCTAGAGCTGCAGTCTCCTGCCCATTTATTTGGAGAGAGGATGTAGCTCTGGTGGAGCACCTGCTTTGCATGCAGAAGTTTCCAGGTTCAATCCCTGGCATCTCCAAATAAGGAGTCAAAAAGGGGACCTTTTTTCAGCCCAAGGGTTGTGCTCCCTTATGGGTGATCTTCTAGGGGGCCCATGCAAGTGGTAGGCGGGGTCAGAGGCAAAAGTGGGCGGAGTAACAGCTGCGGCTCCTCCCGTTGCACAATACAGTGGTACCTCGGGTTACATATGCTTCAGGTTACACACTCCACTAACCCAGAAATAGTGCTTCAGGTTAAGAACTTTGCTTCAGGATAAGAACAGAAATCGGGCTCCTGCGGCGCGGCAGCAGCAGGAGGCCCTATTAGCTAAAGTGGTGCTTCAGGTTAAGAACGGACCTCCAGAACGAATTAAGTACTTAACCTGAGGTACCACTGTACAGGTTTCTTCGCATATCCCTCTCTCTACTCATCTTAGCAAGCAAGATGGATTTTCATGATTCTTATGCTGGATGGATCAAAGGTCTGGCTATGGAAGCATTGTGTGCTCAGTCGTTCTCCCGGACCTCAGGAGGAAAACCTGTTCTGCGCTTGTCCTGGCAAGGATTTGAACTCTGCCCATCCTAGTGCTGACATGCCGTTTGGCATGTTTGTCTCCTCTCTCTCTGTCTCCTTGAGAACTTGGCCATCATGAGCAGAGCGCTTGGGTGTGGCTTGAGATTAGCTTTGCTTGTCTCCCAGGATAGCTTCTGTTCTCCTAGGTAGGTGAGGCCTGTTGATTGGAGTAAGAAGCTTCTTTTTCCCGTCCAAACCACACGCTTTCACCTGACCTATATCTGGAGGTAGCAGTACACTGGCAGTAAGTTTTTGCAAAGTTCGATAGCATTCTGGGTGGCTCAGATTTTGTCTTTGGGACTGCAGTGCAAAATAGCAAGCTCCACACTCAATGTTGCCCTCTGCACATGCTTTTTGCGCTCTACGGTTGAGATCCATCGGTAGAAACTTATAACAAGCTTAACAGGTGGTTACACTGGCATTTGGCCCAGCCAGACGCCATACATACCAATCATTTTAAGCACGTTTCCCCACCCAAAGAATTCTGGGAATACGATAGCCTGTGTGGATTGGTGGTTAGAGTGTCGGATTAGAGCCCGGGAGATGAGGGTTCGAATCCATACTCTGCCATGAATTAAACTCAGGAATCTGAAATGAGAGCCATTACAATGAGAGCCGGCATGGTGTAGTGGTTACCTGGAAGACATGGGAGACATGGGTTCGAATCCCCACGGACATGAAGCTCACTGGGTGATCTTGGGCCAGTCACTGCCTCTCAGCCTTGCCTACCTCGCTGGGTTGCTGTTGGGATTAAAGGAGGGGGTGGAGAACCATGTTCACTACCTTGAGCACCTTGGAAGAAAAGGTGAGCTATAAAGTCTGGTGTGTCTCTGGGAGGTGCATTGCTCCTGTTGTGGCCGCTGGGTGCTGAGCAGAACAACCGTCGCAGAACAGTGATTCATGCAGAAACACAACAGGTAGACTCATTGGAGATGAGGTTTCCTTAATATGGAACATTTAGGGAGGAGGCTAAAGGTGAATTTAGGATTCTTGGCACGACGAGCTCTTTGGAGAGAAAAAAGGGGGGGATATGAGCCAATGCAATGTAGTGCTGCTGCCCCACTCTTGTACCTGGGGGGGTGCTTTTGTCTGTTGGACACTCTCAACGCGCTTGGGTGCCAGCATTGGAGTGCCTTGCCCATCGATGGTGTTTCTCAAGTGCGTAAGAGGCTTTTTTTGTTTTGAAACTCTTTAGGACTGGCAGTGAGATTTGGAATGAAAGACTAGACGGGCTGGTCACCTGCAAAGGGACATCAACAAGCAGTCAGCCTCTTAGCTTGTGACTAGGGCATATTTATAGCTCACTGCAGGAAGGGGAGGCCTTTCAGAAAGCCAGCTGATTCTTAGGCAGCCAGGCACAACTTATATTCATTATTTATTTGCATATTCATAACCTACACTTTCATAACCTATGCCAAAGGTCGCTTATGTGACTGAAATGCTTTTATCTGTGTTTTAATTCATGTAAGCAACTTTGAGTCCCCAGTCTGGGGGGGGGGGGGAAGGCAGGATATAATAAATAAATAAATTTGTTTGTTTCATGGAGTTTATACACTGCTTGCTTGTAAAAATACAAAAAAAAAAAAATGAATCATCACCAAGAAAAACTAAGAACAATAGTTTAAGGCTTTTGAAAAGTTAACTCGCATCAGCTTTCTAAACATCTAGGTAGGCTTTTCTAAACAAAAATGTGTTTAGCAGATGTTGAAAACAGTACATTGATGGCGCCTGCCTGATAGCAATAATATAATAAAATCAATCAGTATCTGTAAAATGTAAATTTAAAAACAATAGGTCAAAGAGAGAAATTCATACTGTAAACACCTGTCTAAAAAGTAGAGTTTGTCAAAGTCATCCCAAGAGAAGGCAGGGGTGGTTGCTGCCAAACCTCAAGCAGCAGGGAGTTCCACAGGGCAGGGCCTTCCACATGAAAGACTTGGTTCCTGGCGAAGGCCAATCTAATCTCCCAGGTATGTGAGGAACCACCAGAAATGCCCCATCAGAGGATATACCAATGATCAAGGTGGTCTATAACTGATCAGGGGGTCCTTAAGTTACTTTGGAGACAAGGCATTTAAGGCTTTCTGAATTGACGCAACAGCCTCGATCTTGATAGCAAATCGGGAGTGTTTGAGCATCTTGGGAACATTGAGTGGAAAGTGATAGTATTATCCACCTAGCTTGTTTGTCTGGGAATTGGCCAGCTCACAGTCACTTGATTTGACTTCTGGGTCGCGAGTGGCGCTGTGGGTTAAACCACAGAGCCTAGGACTTGCCGATCAGAAGGTCAGCGGTTTGAATCCCCACAATGGGGTGAGCTCCCGTTGTTTGGTCCCTGCTCCTGCCAACCTAGCAGTTCGAAAGCACCTCAAAGTGCAAGTAGATTAATAGGTACCGCTCCGGCGGGAAGGTAAACGGCGTTTCTGTACGCTGCTCTGGTTTGCCAGAAGCGGCTTAGTCATGCTGGTTACATGACCCGGAAGCTGTACGCCGGCTCCCCTGGCCAGTAAAGCAAGATGAGTGCTGCAACCCCAGAGTCAGCCATGACTGGACCTAATGGTCAGGGGTCCCTTTACCTTTACCTAGCATGCATTACATGTGTAAACCTGTCTTGCAATCTGTTTAACAGTTTTGATGCCAGACCAAGGCCTGGTGGGAATTGCAGGTTGATGAGGGATTACGAACAAAGGAAGCTGAAATCCCAGAGAGCTGTTGCCAGTCAGTATCAACAATAGTGAGCTAACTTAGTGTCTGGGGCAACCCAGTCAGATGGGCAGAATTATTACGGCTATGGTTATTCTAGTATACGGCAGATTCTATGTCTTAAGAAAAAGGCTGCAGCTTAATGTTAGAGCCTCTGCTTTGCATGCAGAAGGTCCCAGGTTCCACTGCCAGCATCTCCAATGAAACCCTGGAGTGCTGCTGCCGGTCAGTGCAGACAATGCTGAGCCAGATGGACCAGTGGTACAACTTAGTATAAGGCAGCTTCCTCCATCTTAAGGGAAGGGCTTTAGCTCAGTGGTAGAGCAGCTGCCTTGCATGCAGAAGGTTCTGGGTTCCGTTCCCGGCAGGGCTGGGAGATACCCCTGTTTGAAACCCTGATGTGCTGCTGCTAGTCAGTGTAGACACTACTGAGCTAGATGGAACCTAAACATGCAGCGTTAGCCAACAGGTTTAGAATAGACCACACACACACACACACACACACATTTCTTTCCCATGCTTTGGGATCAAATGCCTTCTCATCAGTTGGTCAGTCACGTCTCGGGTCAACTGGCTGAAGTCCGTCTTGCTGAAGTCAATGTTTGCGTCTCGCTAAGGTTGCAGCATAACGCCTTTGCACAATTAAGCAAACAGGCTTGTCCTCTCATAAACTCTGTTCTAGTTCTGGGATGGGACGGCAGAATATCCGGATGATAAGGAAAGGGGAGGCAGGAAATCAAGAGGCGATTTCCTTAACCCTTGAGAGTGATTTCTGGAGCTGCAGGATTGAGATGCAATTGTGTCTGCTTAGAGCACCACCTGGAATGGGTATCTCCACTGCCCAGACTGGCTCCTTGAGATCTTCTGCAGGCAGCTCAGGTTGTGGCTTGTCATCTCTAAAGATTTGGAGGGTGGCACCTGGTGCTCCTTGAGGGTGGTAGGGCAGAGGACAAGGGTGCGTGTTGGACAGGGGAGTCTTCCCACTTGGTTTCCTTGCAATGAGGAGAAATTGATTTGAATATGAACCTTCCTAATTCAGGCTCCGTGGATTGCTGTGCAAACCGACACGTGGCTATCCTTCAAAATCGAGTCACTATCCATGAATTTTTTGGCACAGTTCCTGAACCGGAACCAAAACATGCCTAACTATTCCCCCTCTCTGCCTGCAGCTGGGGAGTGCCGCTCGTCATCACCGTGTTGGCCGTGATTCTGAAGAAGATCGGTTACGACGCCTCCGATGTCTCTGTGGGCTGGTGCTGGATCGACATCGAGGCGGAGGACCGGATCCTGTGGATGCTCCTCGCAGGGAAGCTGTGGGAGATCCTGGCCTACGTGACTCTCCCGGTCTTCTACATCCTCATAAAGAAGCACATCAACCGAGCGGTAGGTATTTCTTTTTTTTCCAGGTAGGGGAAGACTAATTGTCTAGGGTGAGCATGAATTTCCTCCAGGATTCAGGGATGCGAGTGGCCATTTGGGGCCGAAGAGCTATGCTTTCTTGTTGTCATCATTGCCTCATCCAGCAGGGATGTTGACACAAAATTGGAGGCTGCAGGAGCACCGTGTGGGAAGCCAGAGATGGGTCAGGCTTGGAACTGATTGCAGGAGGAGCTTTGCGCCTGAGACTAGAACTCCCAGAGGAACATCCCAGACCAACAGGGCCTATAGGCCCGGAACCTGGACCCCTCCCATTCTCCTGAAAAACCAGGCCTCCCAACATTCATTTCATTTCATTTATTAGGCTTATAGGGGAGCAGAACTGACTTCACCTGTAGATACGTTCTTTTCCACTGCGTGGTGTCATCGCAGTCCCCAAACCTACAAAAATATGCTCATTTTGCAATAAGTGTCTGTCCCCCGTTGGTGGGTGCGTTTTGTTTCTTTCTTTCTGGCTTTTCCTGGTGGTGGAGAGTAATTTTCTGGCAACAGAAATAATTCCAGATTCTCATGCCGTTCCGTCCTCCTCTGCAGGGGGCCAGACAGCTGCCCTAGTCGTCTGGCTAAAAACAAGTCACGATTTGTGGGTTGGAACAGGTGTTGGCAGTGGGACGGTCTTGTAACTGGATCTGCCCCAGGCTGTCGCATTCCACGGCGGACGTTCCAAGCCAGCGTCTTTCCCTTTGCGTATCTGTATTTGAGCACGAATGACTCCACATTAGATATTCCTGAGCCACTTCCAAAGCTGCTGGGGGGTGGTTCCCCACTAAGTCCTGCTCGGATCCGACCCATTGACATTAAGGGACCTAAGAGAGCCAGAGGGGTGTAGTGGTTAGAGCGTTTGGCTAGGACCTGGGAGAGCAGGGTTCGAATCCCCATTCGTCCACAAAGCTCACTGGGTGACCCTGGGCCAGTCGCTGCCTCTCAGCCTAACCTACCTTGCTGGGTTGTTGTGAGAATAAAATGGGGAGGAGAGAATCATGTATGGTGCTTGAATTCCTTGGACGAAAGGAGGGAGACAACACAAGGAAGGAAGGAAGGAAGGAAGGAAGGAAGGAAGGAAGGAAGGAAGGAAGGAAGGAAGGTGACGTTTGGTGGGTCAGTAAGCAGGTCTCTGGCTGGCGCTATACATAGGTGCAAAGAGTGTCCCTCGTTCAGAGTTTTACCTCTGCCACTAACTCCAGTCAGTCAGTCAGTCAATCAATCAATCAATCAATCAATCAATCTGTTATAGCAACCCTTAAGCAGCCCACAGTTTCTCAGCCCATAGTGCCCATCTGCAGTGAAGCCTGATACTGACCAAGCTCACAATTGTAACAATTACTGAGTTAACGTTCAAAGCAATTCATGTGCCCCATGGGGCAGGGAATATTTCCAGACTGAGGGCCGCATTCCATTCTAGGCAATCTTCCAGGGGCCGTGTGACAGGCATGGTCAGGGCTAGTGTCCAGGGTTGCCATATTTTGGCAAAATCACACAAAAAGAAGTTGTTGACCTATTTTTAAGGGAAATCGCCAAATACGACATTGCCCAGACACTTTGCCTATTTCCACCCAGACACTGCTTCTGACTGTAGCATTCCGACTATTTCTGGGAAATTCTGGACATATGGGAACCCTACTAGTGTCAAAGGTGGGTGGAGCAATGAAAGCGGATGTTACCTTTTGCTACTTTCTATGCACTCTTCTACGCGTCTGTTGGGACGCGGGTGGCGCTGTGGGTTAAACCACAGAGCCTAGGACTTGCTGATCAGAAGGTCGGCTGTTTGAATCCCTGCGACGGGGTGAGCTCCCGTTGCTCAGTCCCTGCTCCTGCCAACCTAGCAGTTCGAAAGCACGTCAAAGTGCAAGTAGATAAATAGGTACTGCTCTGGCGGGAAGGTAAACGCTGCTGCTCTGGTTCACCAGAAGCGGCTTAGTTATGGCGGCCACATGACCCGGAAGCTGTTTGCCGGCTCCCTCGGCCAGTAAAGCGAGATGAGCGCCGCAACCCCAGAGTCGGCCATGACTGAACCTAATGGTCAGGGGTGCCTTTACTTTTTTTTTACACGCTCTTCTTGCACGCCCCTCTCTCTATCCAAGCGAACAAGAGGCACGATCAGAGTTCAACAGCACATCCCTGAATCAGGGTTGGTGAGGTGTGTGGTGAGGGCCTGGTAGGGGGACTCGGGGGGCCGCAGTCAGCCTCTGGACATTGAGGTTCCCCACCCTTGAGACAGATGCTAAATTGATCCTGCCCCCACCCACGCTTTCCCCTCGCTCCTCATGGTGGTCTTCCTTTTCCCAAAGCATGCTGCGCTGTCAGAGTACCGCCCTATCCTGTCGAGGACCCCGGCTTTACACCTGAGGACTTCCGTAGCGGATAAGAAGCTGATCCTGATTCCAGTGATATTCATTTTCCTCCGAATCTGGAGCACCATCCGGTTCGTCTTGACGCTGTGCAGCTCCCCTGCTGTTCAAAACCCACTGCTGGTGGTACTTCACGTGAGTAACTTATTTGATTGTTTGATTATTTGATTGTTGTTAGCCGCCCTGAGCCCGGCTTCGGCTGGGGAGGGCAGGATATAAATAATTATTATTATTATTATTATTATTATTATTATTATTATTATTATTATTATTAACTTAGCTATAAGGCGGGTGGGAGGTCCTGGAATGTGGTCACTTCATCCTAGAGGTTCCCAAAAGGTCTATGAGGCAGACTTTCACTTATTTATTTTTATTGTGACATGAATATTTATTTTTGTTGTGACATTAAAACTTTTCTTCCAAGGACCTCAAGGCAATGTTTGTGGTTCTTCCCCTGCAGTGCCTAATTTTATCTTCACAACAACCCTGTGAGGTGGGTCAGGCTGAGAGGTTATTTAGTAGCCAAAGGGCTCCTGTTCAGCTTCAGGGCTGAGTGAGAATCATCATCATATTTATACCCCACCCATTTGGCTGAGTTTCTTCAGCCACTCTGGGCAGCTCCCAACAGAATATAAAAAATATGATAAAACACCAAACATTAAAAACTTCCCTAAACAGGGCTGCCTTCAGGTGTATTCTAAAAGTCAGATAGATGTTTATTTCCTTGACATCTGAAGGGAGGGCATTCCACAGGGCAGGTGCCACCACCAAGAAGGCCCTCTGCCTGGTTTCTCTGTAGCTTCACTGCTCACAGTGAGGGAACAGCCAGAAGGCCCTCGGAGCTGGAACTCAGTGTCCTGGCTGAATGATGGGGGTGGAGACGCTCCTTTTTGTCCTCTGTCTTTTTATCCCCTGCAGCACACACCTTTCAGTATTTTGAAAAGCATTGTGTAATGGATAATAATAATAATAATAATAATTTATTTGTACCCCACCCATCTGATGGGTTGCCCCAGCCACTCTGGGTGGCTTCCAGCATATATAAAAACATAGTAAAACCTTAAATCGTAAAAAGCTTCCCTATACAGGGCTGCCTTCAGATGTTTCCTAGGTGTTATATAATTACTCATCTCCTTAACATCTGATGGATAAATAAAGGCACAGCTTGATATTCATTTGCATCAGCCACTGGTCTCTGCAACTTGAGTCCAAAATGCAAACATGTGTAAACTACTAAGCCAGCGACAGAAAAATTAAAATTAAAATTAAAAAAATGCTAATGCAATTTTAGGCTGCATCAACAGAAGTAGGTGCCAGCTGCTTTGATAAACCTTGGGCAAAGAAACAGCCGATATATAAAACCATTTGGACCAGTAGTCATTGCTACCATTATCTAATCCCCTTTCTAAGGCATCCAGGGAGAATGCAATGAATAAGAAGATAAAAAGAGCCCGGTGTGATTAGACCAAAGGAGCTCTCCAACGCACTATTTTGGGCTGCGTACACACCATATTTTTAAAGCATGTCCCCTTCTCCTTTCCAATAATCCTGAGAATTGTAGTTTACCCCTTATAGGAGGAGATAAAAAGGAAAAGGAGCCTATTGATGCATGCGGTGGTCTTGCAAACCAGTGTACAAATTTGGGGAAGAGGTAATAAAGGAAATTCCTGATATAATAGGTGCACCACTGCCTTTAAGCCCCAAACTGTGCCTTCTATCAATTTTTGATGGGTCAAATGCAGACTTAATACGTAAACTACTTTTTCTATTAATAGCTGCTCATTTGACCAAATCACAGGACTGGGAGGAGTTGTTGGGGTTTGTTTGTTCGTTTGTTTGATGATTTATGTCCATAAAGTAATGTTTATTCTCACTTCTGAGAAACTGACTTATGAAACTTATTTGGGGTGCAGCTAAATCTCCATTGGTTACTTATAGGATTAGTCAATCATAGAGATGGCAAGGTCTGATGGAATATGCCTTTATTTGGTGTTCACAATATTTGGTTTGTAGTCTTTTTGTGTCGGGTTGCATCTTGTATGGCATAGCAGAATTGGCCGCATAGAATCATAGAGTTGGAAGGGACCTCAAGGTTCATCTAGTCCAACCCTCCAATGCAGGAACCTCAACACAAGGTCCCCCATCCAATTTGAAACCATATCGGACCCTGCTTAGTTTTGCAATTGTGCTAGCAGTTTTATTGCTGCACCACTGGGAGGCCATAAGCCACATTCTACATTTGTAAGAACTCCAATATTTTAATGTGGCAGCATCTGCACTTTGGAACTCCCTGCCTATTGATATCAGGCAGGCTGCCTTCACCGTACTCTTTTTTTGGCGCCTGCTAAAAATATTTTGGTTTAGACAGGCCTACGCAGATGCTTGGAAGGTCGCTGTGAGTCTTAATCTGTTTTAAGCTTCCAAATGCCTTAAATTATTGCTTGGTGATAATTTTATCATTTTATCATTTTTTTGTGTTTGTGTAAACCAGGGATGTAAAAAGGGACGCGGGTGGTGCTGTGGGTTAAACCACAGAGCCTAGGACTTGCCGATCAGAAGGTCGGCGGTTCGAATCCCCGTGACGGGGTGAGCTCCCGTTGCTCAGTCCCAGCTCCTGCCAACCTAGCACTTCGAAAACACAAAGTGCAAGTAGATAAATAGGTACCACTCTGGCGGGAAGGTAAACGGCGTTTCCGTGCGCTGCTCTGGTTCGCCAGAAGCGGCTTAGTCATGCTGGCCACATGACCCGGAAGCTGTACGCTGGCTCCCTCGGCCAATAAAGCGAGATGAGCGCCGCAACCCCAGAGTCGGTCACGACTGGACCTAATGGTCAGGGGTCCCTTTAACTTTACCTTTAAACCAGGGGTGGCAAACTTCCAAGAGACTGCAATCTACTCGCAGAGTTAAAAACTGGCTTTTTTCAGGGAAGAGGAAGGCCTGTTCTTTAGGGATTCAGGTCAAAGTTGTTGAGCTTCTTTTGATAGGCTGCAAGGCTAAAATGTTTAGCTTTTTTTAGGGGAGTCAAAGTTCTTGGGCTTCTTTGCGGGGAGCCAGTGATCTACTGGTGATCTACCGCTAGATCACGATCTACCTGTTGGCCGTGCCTGGTGTAAACCATTTTGAGGTTGTATTTTTACAGTCAAGCAGTGTATACAATTTATGAATTGTATACTGAGCTTTTCCATGAACCACCTTCTTCTCTCCCTCCCCAGGGCATTGGTAACACATTCCAAGGTGGCGCCAACTGCATTATGTTCGTCCTTTGCACGCGGGTCGTCCGGAACAAGCTTCTCTCCTCCCTGTGCTGCTGGAGATCCAGTAGCCCGGAGCATTCACTGGCGAGCCCAGATAGCCGCTCCCAGGGCCCTGATTCGGCCACCAAGCACTGGGGGGATGTGCGAGAAGGCGACCGAGCGAGAGCGGAATTCTCAAGCACCTGATCCTCCAATGAACGCCCCTGTTTCAATGGAAGACAGGGCCTTGCCCAGTCAGGATTTTATCTTGTGAGTGTTTTCAGCTTTTGAGGGTTTCTGGCAAAGATTTGGGGTTACCTCCAACTTGAAGCAGACCCACTGAAATGAATGTACCTCAGTTAGCCGTACTCATTTGTGGCAATGAGTCTACTCTTGAGTCAAACCTACAACCCTCGGTCAGGTATTTCACAGCCAAAACGAGGAATTGAGGCTGCCTCCCCACTGGGAATTTACTGTGGACTAGCTGCACTTCGTCCACTCACATTTTGTGCGGTGTCTGCACAGTGTCGTGAACAAAACGTATCCTGTTTCCCTTGTTCGGCTTCTCCCCCCCCCCCCCAACCTGCAACAGAAACCCGACTTTTAAAAAATACAGAATGCAGATGGGGCTGCTATTCTGGCCAATTACATTGCTGTAGCCGTTTTCGAGGTTGTGCCCTCTAGCCACTTCCTTCTCTATGGTCTGCCGCTCCTCTCTAGGAATCGATCCCTGGCATCTCCAGGGTGGCTGAGAATGTCCCCTGCCTGAAGACTCTGTAGAAGGTGTCTTCCTTCCTATGCCCCTCAGGGGAGGTAGAAATGGAAGAGATGTTTCTGAGCCATAGCTGTCAACCGTCCCTTATTTGGCAGGAAACTCCCTTATCCCAGCGCCATGTCCCACTGCTATCCCTTATTAATGATGTCCCTTAAATTTCCCGGGTTTCAAAGGAAGCCGCTCCTCTCCCTCCCACCGTCCCTGCCGGCCAGGGAGGAGGGAGGCTCCAACTGTGTTGCTTGGCTGTGTTGCTCACCCAATAAGGAGTCTAAGAACGACTGGGGGGTGGAGCTTGCATGCCTTGTGCCAATTAAATCGGCCGTGTTGCCTGGGGACTCACCTTTGCTCAGCGCTTCCCAGCAGAGAGGGACAGTGGTTTTCCTTGCTGCATCCCCTTTGCTGGGTTGCTGCGTCGTGGGAACCACCGCTTGAGGCTTCATTTGGCTGCTGGCTGGGCTTTCTCCCTTTGGCTCAGAGGGGTTCAGAAGTTGAACATACCTGTGCTTGGAAAATCCCTTATTTTGGCTGCTGGTCCCTTATTTTCAAATCTGTAACTTGATAGCTATGTTCTGAGCACAACTAGCTCTCCTCTCACTAACTCTTTCATTTGTTTGTTTTGCTGTCTGGGCAGGTAACAGAAATGCCTCCAAGTGCCTACAGAGGGAGCTACTTGCCTGAGAAAAAAGTAGGCAAAGTTTTCACGGGTCTGCGGTGAGGGGGCTCTTAATGATGAACGTGCCCCTTTCTGGAATCCAGTTCCTCGGCTGACTTTTCACTTCTCTCTCTCTCTCTTTTTTATCGTGGGGGTGTTGCAAAGATACTTCCCAGCTTCTACTTTTAATTCTTCTCCTCTAAGGCTTGTTTTAGTGCTTTAGTTTTCTTTTAAGAGACTTGGGAAATTCTCAAAGCTTTAGCAAGGGCTTCTTTTCAGGATGAGGCGGGGAGGAAGGCGAGGGAGAAAACCCTGTAAGGGATTTGACTGTTGCAGATTCACTCCACAAAGAGGAAGTGCTCCAGATTTTAGGTTTTGCATGGTTGGTTGACTTAAAGCGGCTGGTGTGTTCCAAGCACCCTCCAGGTGTTTTCAACTGACTACAACTCTCATCAGCCCAAACCAGCTTGCCAGAACATTGGGTCTCCACGTGGAGAGGTGGGTTTTTCTTTCAAAGTGTCCTCGCTTCAGAAATTTCCTACAGGACAAAAGAAGAGAGGAAGAGTCTGCGATTCGCTGCGGAGCTTTCCTGTGCAAATAGATATAACCTGCGAGACTCCCTGGACTTGTAACTTTTCAGAGGACTGTGGACTGAACACTGTTTAAAAAGATCATGTTTCCTGTTGGAATTGTCATAATTATGCACTGGAGTTTTGTGTGTGGTTTTTTTAATTATTTTTTTTAAAAAAACAAGTAGACAGAGACTAACTTTGAGCTGCTACCTTAAGTTTTCTGGTTTTTCCTTCTTTCAATTTTTTTTAAAGAAATGAATAAATAAAATAGCTACCATTTTGGTGAACAACCTTTAAGAACTACGAATCCTCTGTCTATCTATCGTTACTGTTGTTTTAATTTCGATTCATGCGTCCCTTCCCATGAGTTATCCCGGAGCGATTTGCGATAGGAGAACATATGTAAAAACATTTATATAATTATAATTTTTTTTAAAAAAAAACAAGTTTAAAGCAACAAAAGCCCATATATAAAATCAAATTTCAAATCCAAGACAGGATCTTTATCCACTGGGATAAAGATTTAGAAGGCTCTTTGAAAGAGGGAATATTTAGCAGGAACATATTTAGCTAGAGCTGGCATGAGTCTGAATGCTGGGAATCGCTCTTGCAGGGAGAGTACTCTTGCACTCATAACCTGCTTGTGGGCATCCCATAATAGGCATCTGGTTGGCCACTGTGAAGACCGAGTGCTGGTCTAGGTGGGCCATTGGCCTCATGCTGTAGGTTATACCAGTTCTGTTGTGCTGGCAACAATTCTGATATGCTCCTACATTGGCCTTCTCTATTGGGCCTTCCAACTGTCAACAGCTGCTTCCCCCGGAATCTTCCAGCTTCCTTCCTCTGATTGGCTCTTGCCATACCGTCCGCCTTTTGATGTCCTCCTTTCAAGGGAAAACAGAGCTTGGCTGATTCCCCCTACTCTCCTTGGCAGGGCGAAAAGCTGCGGTAGGTTTCTGTGCCTCTGCCGAAATGCACTGGCTGTGTGGGGTGGCTCCATAATGGAGGGGCTTCACCGCTACCCACTTCTGGGACTCTTGATCCAATTGACCGCCCTGAGAGAGAACGGTTGAAGTTCCAGCTTTTGACTTTGCTTCAATCTGGGAGTGGGGGAACCAGCCCCCCTCCAGATGTTGTGGGACTACAACAACTACCATCTCTGCCAGCTGCTGGGATGGATGGGAATTGAAATTCCAACAATGTTTGGAGTTTCCCTCGTCCCCATTTTAATCTGTCTTACTAACGGCCAGAGCAGCCACTCATGCAGAGGCATGGCAGGGAGTCTCCATTCTGGATGGTGCTCCTGTGGGCTTTTCAGATATTGCTGGACTACAAATCCCACCATCCCTGATCCCTAATCAGTATTAATAAAAGTGTTTGGGGGATTGTAGATCTGGGAGGTCTCCTAACATCTCTCATCACCCTTACCACACTGCAGCACCCAGGACAACAACAAATTATTTTTTGGAATTGTTGATTTCAGAAAACTTTTTTTAAAAGGTTTTTATTAAAGACTTTCTTTTGTTACAAAACAAATAAACAGGGGAAAGCATGTCTGTGCCCCCCACTACCAATTCATAGATTCCTTTTCACAGTTCTTTTATATGTAGTGGGAGACACTTTTGTCGTAGACATCTTGCAGTTGTGGGGGAAAGAGAAGGGAGGGAGACAGATGGGTTTTCTGTTATAATAATAATATAATTTATTATTTATATCCCAGGCACTCTGGGCGGCTCCCAACAGAATATAATAATAAAAAAGCAACAAAACATCAAACATTAAAAGCTTGCCTAAACAGGGCTGCCTAAAAGTCAGATAGTTGTTTGTTTCCTTGACATCTGATGGGAGGGTGTTTCACAGGGCACCACTACCGAGAAGGCCCTGTGCCTGGTTCCCTGTAACCTCACTTCTCGCAGTGAGGGAACTGCCAGAAGGCCCTTGGAGCTGGACCTCAGTGTCTGAGCTGAATGATGGGGATGGAGATGCTCCTTCAGGTATACTGGGCCGAGGTCATTTTGTTCTTTTGTTCTGTTGCATAGGGATTTGTGTAGGGGTTTGTGTCAGCATCATCACATAGGTAGGTCCTTTATTACAAAGAGGTTGCACTGCAATCATGAACGCAAACCAACCAAGCTCTGGAGCCCTTAATCTCTTGCAATGTCAATAAAAACAAACAACAAACAGCATAAAGAATGCATTGCAAAAATACATGGTTGCATGTAAAAATGTTACATTAATACAAAGTTACCAATATATAGAAATCATTTTCCTTCCGGCACACCCTCCCTCTCAGACTCTGGATTTTCACCCCAGGGTCCAAACAAACTCAGCTCACCCACAAAAGTCTCATAACCAAAAGAGTTCCTGGAAACAGCAAATGTCGTCTTAGTCTCTCATTGTAGGCTTGCTTTTTATGAGCAGGCCCAAGGTGGATGTTACCTCCTTAGGCTGCTACAGTTGTGTCCCATTCAGCTGCCTTCTCCACACTCAGTTCCAGGTACAACAGGTTTGTTGATTTCCCCAGGGGGTCCAGAGAATGGGGAAGGGGCCCCCTTCCACTCACAGCTCTTTCTTCACCCTCTGTCCTCTCCTCCTCCGACTCCTCTAGTTGATACCATCTCGGAACGCCCAAATTCTTCTTTCTCCCTACAGCTCCCTGCCTATTTTTCACCCATACCCAGGGAACTATGGAAACTTCGAATACCTCAATTCCCAAACGCAAGAAAAAGGTGAGTTCAGATGCAGCCTGGCTCCCCCTGGTGAGATTCAAATCAAAATCAGCCACAATGGTTTGAAGTTCTAAAGCTGGGCAAAGCAAATCGGTACTACAGCTCCCCACTGTCCCTCCTCATTGGCCACGCTGGCTGGGACTGATGCGAGTTCGAGTCCAGCAACAATTGAAGGCTGCCATCTTAGCCAGTGTGGTACAGTGGTGAGGGTGTCCAATGAAGACCTGGAGACTAAGGTTCAAATCTCCACTTGGCCATGAAACGAAGAAGAAGAAGAAGAAGAAGAAGAAGAAGAAGAAGAAGAAGAAGAAGAAGAAGAAGCCACTCATGCAGAGATGCAGCAGGCAGCCTCCTACCTTGATGGTGTCCCAGCTCCCAGGCACATTTAATTCAGGGATGGGCAGCCTGTAGATTTCCATATGTTGTTGGACTACAACTCCCATCCTCCCTGACCGTTGGCCGGGCTGTTTTTGGGCAGATGGAAGTTGAAATCCAACCAAATCTGGAGAGCTGGAGGCAAGGTTTGTTTCTGCCTTTGCTCTCGCCTCTGCTTCCTTGCAGAGTTGGATTTATCCCTAGTAGTAGTACCTCTGGTTACGAACTTAATTCGTTCCAGAGGTCCCTTCTTAACCTGAAACCGTTCTTTACCTGAGGTACCACTTTAGTGAATGGGGCCTCCCACTGCCACTGCACCGCCAGCACGCGATTTCTGTTCTCATTCTGAGGTAAAGTTCTTAACCTGAGGTATTATTTCTGGGTTAGCGGAGTCTGTAACCTGAAGTGTTTGTAACCTGAGGTGTTTGTAACCCGAGGTACCACTGTAATTAATTAGTTACTGCCCATCTAACTGGACGGCTACTCTGGGTGGCTTCGAACAACTTAAAAATTGAGACATCAACCATTAAAAACTTCCCTATATAGGATGGCCTTCAGATGTCTTCTAAAAGTCAGATAGTTGTTTGTTTCATTGACATCTGATGGGAGGCATGACTACTGGGAAGGCCCTCGGCCTGGTTCCATTGTAACCTGACTTTTCTCAGGGAACTGCCAGAAGGCCCTCAGAGCTGGACCTCAGCGTCCGGGCTGAATGATGGGGGTGGAGACTCTCCTTCAGGTATGGAGGGCCAAAGCCATTCAGGGCTTTAAAGGTCAGCACCAGCCCTTTGAATTGCACTCAGAAACGTTTCCCAAGAAGGGGAGGGCTCTTCACCAATAGGAGAGGTGCCGGAGTCACCCCAATGGCTTGAGAAGTTGTGCTTGGGGTTTCTGCTGCTGTGGGATGTACCACTCACCTGACCCCCCTCCCCAGGTCCTACTATTGCATGCAAATTGCAGCCTCTCAGCCTGCCCGGACTGTAGGTCCTGCTCACTGAATCAGGACAACCGTGCCTGCAATTTTTGCCTCCTAATGTGGCCTGGGGATTGTGGCAGGCCCCATTTGGCCACTGGCTGAGAGAGGCAGTGACTGGCCCAAGTTCACCCCAGTAAACGTCATGGTTGAGCAGGGGATTCAAGCCCTGGTAGCCTATCCCAAGACCTAGACCGATACGCTAACCACTACACCGCACTCTCTCTGGAGTGTCTGGCCATGCTTCGTTTTATGGGTAGGGCTGGGTTTTCACTAGTAGGTGTCTCTAATGCACCTGCACAGTTATACAACCAGCAGCACTGTCTACTGCTCTTTCCTATAGGAACTGACATCCGGACTTCTAATTGCTACAGTGATTCCCTCCCTTGGATCCTTGCAACTGGGATACATCTACTGGGTTGTCTTCAACCCAGAGACGGTAAGCCAGCCCTATCATCTGTGGGACTACTTAGAATCAAATAACTTGGAAGGGAACCCCAAGAGTCATCTAGTCCAACCCCCTGCAATGCAGGAATCTACATAGGGCAGGGGTGGGTCAATGCATTCGCTTGGAAAAGCCGTAGCTCAGCAGCGGAGCATCTGCTTTGCATGCAGGAATCTCCTGGTTCAAAACCCGTAACATCCCCGAGCGGGGCTGGGAAAGATCAGAATCTGAAACCTCAAAGAGCAGCTGCCAGTCAGTGCAGACACTACTAGGCTAGATTGGGGGACAATGCTTCTACTGGTTCTACTAGGGACCTAGGTGGTGTCATGGGCACCAGCTGGGGAGCCCCCAATGGAAGAAAGTGGTGGAGTGACAAAGAATGGTCAGAGGCAGAAGACTGGGGAAAGGCAGTGTCAGAAACTGAAGAGGTAGCAGGGTTGAGTGAGCAGGGGGAGTCTGTGGGCCACAGCTCAGTTTTAGAGGGCAAATGTTGCATGTGGGGTGGTCCCAGGGGCAACCCAAAGCATTTCTAGTTCTTGTTTTTGCTGAGGGCAGCAGGTGATGGCAAAGAGCTCTGCTTGAGACTCTGGGTAACTGCTGCCATTCAGAGTACAATGGTACCTTGGTTCTCAAACTTAATCCGTTCTGGAAGTCCGTTCCAAAACCAAAGCACGCTTTCCCATAGAAAGTAATGCAAAATGGATTAATCGGTTCCAGACTTTTAAAAACAACCCCTAAAACAGCAATTTAACATGAATTTTACTATCTCATGAGACCATTGACCCATAAAATGAAAGCAATAAGCAATGTACTGCAGTCACACAATCAATCAATCAATCAATCAATCAATCAATAGCTGAACTGGTTCCACACAGTCACAAAAACAAAAGAAAAAGAGCCGCAAAAACAAAAATGCAAAATAAATAGCAAAAACAGACAGACCTCAGCGTAACGTTCAAAATAGAAGCGTGGCACTCGAATCGGAAGCGTAACACTCAAAACAGAGCATGTTTGGCTTCTGAAAAAAGTTCGCAAACTGGAACGCTTACTTCCGGGTTTGCAGTGTTTGGGTTCCAAGTTGTTTGAGTACCAAGGCGTTGGAGAACCAGGGTACCGCTGTAGGTGATACTGCGCTGGATGGTATAAATTAGTTTCCTGTGTCTCAGATCCTGTGTGCTTGTCCCACTTCAGACTTTCATCTGATGTCTCTCTTCCACCTTAGGTCTCACATATAAATTCCAACATAACGGAAGAGACCGAAAGGATGGACATCAGAATCGAAGAGACTCTGAGTGGCCGGGTGGCCTTTAACGCTATGGTCTTCCCAATTGGAGGCATCATTGGGTCGCTAATGCTCGGCACCTTGGTGGATGGCTGCGGCAGGTACAGAGATAATAGGGTGATGGAGAACAGTAGGCACAGCAAGAGGTGTTGGGGGGTGGGGAATATGACTATCACTGACCCACATCCCCCACTGATCTCTATTTAAGCTATGTGTTGGGTCATTGCCTTAGAAACATAGGAAAACACAACACAAAGGAATACAGATAAATAAAGCAACGCGGCTCACATGACTCTGTATGCAATTATATAGAACTTATATAAAAGACAACATGTAAAAATAAGACATTTATATTCCACCAAGCATCCATTTCTTTAAATATAGCCTTTACATGATACACGGGTGGCGCTGTGGGTTAAACCACAGAGCCTAGGGCTTGCTGAACATAGGGAGCAGCCTCGGGCTGTTTCAGACTGTTGGTCCATCTGAATCAGTAGACCAGGGGTCAGCAAACTTTTTCAGCAGGGGGCCAGTCCACTGTCCCTCAGACCTTGGGGGGTGGGCGGGCTATATTAATAAAAAATAAAAAATGAACGAATTCCTATGCCCCACAAATAACCCAAAGATGCATTTTAAATAAAAGGACACATTCTACTCATGTAAAAACACGCTGATTCCCGGACCATCCACGGGCCGGATTTAGAAGGCGATTGGGCCAGATCCAGCCCCCGGGCCTTAGTTTGCCTATCCATGCAGTAGCCAATCAGTATTGTCTACACTGACTGGCAGCAGCACTTCAGGGCCTTGTGGCAACTCCGCAGCTGCCCTCCCTCCTCTACTCTTTTCGCTGCTTGGGGCCTGCTCATCTCCTCCTCACACCCTTTTTGCTGTATTTTCAGGAGACGGTCCCTGATGCTCAATAATGCTGCAGCCGCTGTTGCCTGTGGATTAATGGGTGCTTCCGATGCAGGGAAATTCTACGACTTTGGCATTTTTGCTCGCTTCCTCGTTGGGATATCTTCAGGTGGGGAAAAAAAAAAACGCCCCGCATGCAGTCTTTGAATTGCCTTTTAACAAAACCAAGCCAAACAAAAGCAGAAAGCTGCCTTGAACCCGTGTCTGTGGTTTGAAAGCTTTGGCTCCTGAACCCAGATGCCTAGGCTGCTTATCAGCATTAAAAAGTTAGGGAGCCGTGCACAATGTTAATCCTACTCAGAGTAGACCCGTTGAAAATAATAGGCGTGACTTAGGGCTGACTTGGGTCCCATTTGCAATGTACCTTTCAAGCAGTATCATACCATTTTAAATACTTCTCCAGTAGAGGATTCTGTTTCAATTTTTAAACCCCTCTGGGCAGCTTCCAACAGAATGTTAAAAACACGATTAAACATCAAACATTAAAAACTTCCTTAAATAGGGTTGCCTTCAGATGCCTTATAAAAGTCAGATAGTTGTTTATTTCTTTGACATCTGATGGGAGGGCGTTCCACAGGGCAGGTGCCACTACCGAGAAGGCCCTCTGCCTGGTTCCCTGCAAGGTAATTTTTTTTCCCATTTGTCTCCAGCTTTGACCAGCACACTTCTCGTTTTCTTGCCGTGCATCATTTTTATTTATTTATTTTACTTTCCCCCCTGTTTAGCGCTCTTACAAAAAAAAAAAAAAGGTGATCAAGTCATATAGGTGCGAAATTTGTGTGTGTTCCCGCTCATTTGTGATGGCTCCACAACTTTATTTTCTGTCTATAATGATAAGTATTCAATCATACATATCGGAAAGATCCCGTTTCCTTTTACATATGTCAAATGATTGTCTGATTCATCGGGTTTCCTGGTTTTCTGATTCTCTTCTGATTCCCTGCCATGGGTGGGTGAAGCTGAAGGTGGAGACAACATGAGAAGCAGGCTATACAATCATGGAGTCACAGAATTGTAGAGTCGGAAGGGACCACGAGGGTCATCTAGTCCAACCCCCTGCAATGCAGGAATCTTTTGCCCAACGTGGGGCTCAAACCAACGACCCCGAGATGACCAGGCTATCCCAGTTATATTGGTTATAGGAAGAATAAATGGGATAACATAGGGTTTCTGGAGTCTTTTCCCAAGTAAAATTAGAGGCAAAAATCCCAGGTGGGAACATCCAGTCCCAGACCAAATAGAAAATGCGGCAAAGAGGTATGGACTTAAGAGAAAGCGTGACTGGGCCCTGAGTTCAAGTGGTGGGAGGCAGAACGGCTGGGACCAGCAAAGTTCTACTCACAGCAAACCCACTGAAATTAACAGAGTTATCTGTGTGCACTAGTCTGTTCAGAGCAGGATTAATAGTGGTTGCAGCACTATGATGAAGTAACACCATGGATGAGGTCCCTCTGCCAGTTGTGCCTGTGACCCTTTGATCCTCATTTAACCAGGCTTGTTTTCCACTATGATCCCGTTATATGTTGGAGAGCTCGCCCCCGTAAGCATGAGGGGTGCCTTCACGATGATGTCCATACTGTTCTTCACCGTGGGTCTCCTCTTGGCTCAGGCCATCAGCAGTCCCAACATCCTTGGGAACAAGAAACGTAAGTTGGAGAAAAGAGGGTGGGGTCAGGGATGTGGGGGTGGCGCTGTGGTCTAAACCACTGAGCCTCTTGGACTTGCCAATCAGAAGGTCGGCTGTTTGAATCTGTGCAATGGGATGAGCTCCCGTTGCTCTGTCCCAGCTCCTGCCAACTTGGCAGTTCGAAAGTATGCCAGTGCAAGTAGATAAATAGGTACCACTGTGACGGGAAGGTAAACGGCATTTCCATGCGCTCTGGTTTTCGTCACGGTGTTTTGCTGCGCCAGAAGCGCTTTAGTCATGCTGGCCACAGGACCCAGAAAGCTGTGGACAAACGGCGGCTCCCTCGGCCTGAAAGCGAGATGAGTGCCGCAAGCCCATAGTTGCCTTTGACTGGGCTTAACCGTCCAGGGGTCCTTTGCCTTTTACATCCTATGATATGTAGGCAGACTAGGCATGGCATCCTACTTCATAATTAAGAAGAGCCAATTTTAAACATCTTTTTAATTTCATCATGTATCATTTCCCCAAATACCCTTGCTTTCTTGCAAGCCCACCACATATACAGTAGATACAGTGGAACCTTGGGTTGCGAATGTGATCCGTACGGGAGACACGTTCGCAACCCACAGCATTCGCAACCTGCTGCACCGCATCTGCGCACACGTGAGTCACAATTCAGTGCTTCTGCGCATGCACAAAGCACCGAAACCAGGAAGTAACCTGTTCCAGTATGCGTAACCTGGAGCATCTGTAACCCGAGGTACCACTGTATATACAATCCATCTACCTTCTTTACACTTTCCGCAATTGTAAGGAACCTTCTTGTAATGGTTGTAGGGGTTGCTCGTGCATAAGTTGCCGCCACTCCTGGCTAGGTTACCTGGTTGAATCCTTTCTGTCTGGACAGCCCTTCACTTCATGGCTGTCTCAGTCGCTGGCAGAATCCGTCAGTGGCGTTTCTTGAACTTCTTCCAGCAAAGAAGTTCTTTGACGCCAAGTCTCCTCCTACTCTCCCTGCGCGGAAGTCTTCTGCGCAGGGAGGGTGTGGGCAGCGGAGGACCCGTGCTCTCCCCACTGGTCTCTGGGTGAAGAGTCCTGGAGCCTCCTCTCCGATTCCCCCATCTGCCCCCCCCTTCTCCACTGGTGTTACGCTGATTTCCTTCCCCAGCAGATGGGCTGCCTCTCTCCCTACTGGGACCCTCTCCGGCATCCCTCTGGAGCCTTCCCTCCGCCTCTAGCTCCGATGGCAGTTCCCTGACACTTCTTATACATTTTAGATAATTTGTTTAAATGAATGTATCAAAAAAGAAGCCAGAAGTATTTTTCTGTGAGGGATTATAGGCATAAATTCCAAAGGAAATGTTAAAGTTGTTTTTGTATGTAACGACAACAGCTTTATGTGCAGAAATGGAAGGAAGGAAGAAGTTCCTACCAAAGAAGAATGAATAAGTGAGATAATGGACTATGCAGAACTGGCAAAATTAGGAGAATCTCACGATGATCGTTTTATGGAAGAATGGATGTCTTTTTTGGACTGCTTAGAGAAATATTATAGTATGATGAACTCACGAGCAGGATGTGAGCAACGAGCAACAGAAGTAATTAGTTTATAATATAGAAGATAGGGGGCAGCAGAAGCAGAGAAACCACAACTCCATGGAAAACGGGTTGGGAGATCAAAAAAATAAGAGAAAAGATGAAATTGTGTTTTGATTGTATATGTTTAAAATGTTGAAACTTAATAAAACATAATTGAAAATAAAAGAAAAAAACATAACAAGAGCCTTCCAGAGCAGGCCAGTTGCCATCCATCGCCCTTTCCTCCATGAGTTTGTCCCATCCTCTTTTAAAGCCATCTAAGTTGGTGGTGGCCACCCTGGCCTCTTGTGGAAGTGAGTTCCACAGTTCAGCTCTTCCTGTGGTCGGCCCCTTCTTTTCTCTGCCCTGCATTCAGTTTTGCAGGATGTGTCGTGGTCCTAGCGTCAGGAGAGGGGGAGAAAAGTGCTCTCCCCTCCACTGCCTCCACTCCATGCTTCACTTTGTAAACGTACCTTGTTGCGACTTATTCACTTGTCTCGTTTTCTTAGGTCTGCCAGTGATGCTGGGCTTGACTGGGATAGTTGCTTTCTTCAACATCCCGCTCCTGCTCCTGTGCCCTGAAAGTCCTCGCTACCTGTTTATTCAAATGAAGAACGAAGCAAAAGCGAGGAAAGGTAGGCTGGCTTTGTAGCTTTGTGTTATGTTGGAGGGTATGTGATGTTTACACTCTAGTCTGGACAGTGCGTAGTGCTTGAATGCTCTTTCTTCCTCAGATTCTCTCTCCTTCTCTCTCTCTCTTTCTCTCCCCACCCAGCCTTGAGAATGCTCAGGAACAAGGCTGACATGGAAAATGAGATTGAGGAGCTCCGAAAGGAGGAGAAGTATGAGATACAAGAAAAGGACATGACGATATTTTCGCTTCTGAAAAGCCATAGTCTCCGTCGCCAAGTCATCACCGTCGTCATCTTGTTGGGGGGACAGCAATTTTCTGGCATAATTGGGGTGAGGAAGCCAATGTTCCAAGTGGCTCAGGAGCTGTGGGAGAAGGGATGAGGAACCTTTCTCTGCCGGGAGGGGGCATGTTCCTGCCCCGGAAAGTGCCTGAGGGTCACGTGTAATAATGGGGGGGCTGGCTATTTTTTTCAACTGGTGAATGAAGGAAAGAAAGGGCTAAGGAAAGGAAGACCAGAAGGAAAGAGGACTGAGGCTTTTACGTCCTTCAGCAGTGAAATGATATGTAGTAAAGCTGGACCCACAGTTGAGGCCAAAATTGGCAAATTTCAGGGAAGCCAGATAACCTCCAGGGGAGAACTGATATTCTTCACTGGTTCAGGAATCTATTTCTTCAAGCTCCTCTCGAACCATTGAAGAATTTCACTTATGTTTGTCAGAAAAAACATCCTCTGAGAAGTTTTGCTCTACAATCAGCATTCAGAGGCTGTAACACTAGGTTGCTGATTTGTGTGTGTGTGTGTGTGCATGCACCCGCACACCCACCCAGACAAGGAATTCCAGAACATTCTTCCAGGTGAAGCAGGTGGGGAACTGAATCCAGCTGGAGGAGCCATTTTGACACCCCCAGCTCTCACAGGCCAAGTTTGACAGGGTGGGGGCGATTGCCTCATGTCACGTGAGGCAACCCTGTGTTGCTGTTTTTAGCCAGGCATTTTAATGAATTCCGGTTTTGTTGTTTTTTTTATTTTGTTACCGTGTACACCTCTGAGGGAAGGATGAAATCAAATGTGGGTGTATTGCCTAGAATAGAATGCATAAATAAATATCCTCCTTCATTGGAGGCGTTGAAACATAGCTTGAATGGCCACTTGCCATGGGTTTGTTATCTGCGATTCCTTCATTGCAGGAGATGACTCTTGGGCTCCATTCCAGTTCTTTGGCTTTATGATTCTAAAATACATGAAAGGCAGCTCTCATCAGCGAAGGGTTGTTTGGCGTGGTTTCTATTTTATTTCATTTTGCTTTTTCCTCTTTCCTGAAAATTCCTGGTAGCCGGCATCTTCTTCCGCAGCTGATGTTTTTGTTTGCTGTGATCTGCTTGCAGGGCTACTTCTACGCAGAGAAAATCTACAGGTCACTTCTAAGCAAAGAGAGCCATATCTTTTATATGAATTTGTGTGTGACGTGTTGGCTCTTGTTTATAGCCTCCATAATGGTGAGCCATCCCCTCTCTCCTTCCCTTTCAAATCTCCAAACTCAATCCCAGAGAGACCTGCATTTGGCCTATAGTATTCCCACCCTACCAATTAAAGAGAGGGAGGTTACATGATGTTGGCTATTTATCTATTCAGTCTGGCTTGTTGGCAAGGAGGGTTTAGATAAGGCCACATCAAGACAATTTTTCTTTACGTTCCTCCAGAACTTTCCTTATGGCAAAAAGCTTGATCTTTGGGGGATTTTTTTTTGGGGGGGGGAGGAGCAGTTTTGTTGCACAAGACATCCAATCAATTGTTTAAAAAACTTTTAACTCTTTATATTTTTATATTCCTTGTAAGCCGCTTAGCTTTCCTACAGTCAAGCAGTATGTAATTTTTCTTAAATAAACTACAGTGGTACACCCCGGGTTACATACGCTTCAGGTTACATACGCTTCAGGTTACACACTCCGCTAACCCAGAAATAGTGCTTCAGGTTAAGAACTTTGCTTCAGGATGAGAACAGAAATCGTGTTCCGGCGGCACGGCAGCAGCAGGAGGCCCCATTAGCTAAAGTGGTGCTTCAGGTTAAGAACAGTTTCAGGTTAAGAACGGACCTCCGGAACGAATTAAGGACTTAACCTGAGGTACCACTGTATAAACACTTGTAATAAATTGATCTCTTAGCATGGCAGCACCTATGCCATTGACATCAGGCAGATAGATACCTTTGCTGTCTTCTTTTCAGCACCCGCTTAAAACAAAATTGGTTTAGGCCACAGTTAGTTTCGTTTTATTTCTTCTTCTCCCGTTGGTTTTAATAAAATTTTGGATATTTTTTAAAAATACATTTTTATTGATACTTTTTCATATTTCCTGCAAACTAAGAGGCTTCATGACAATCAAGTAGGATATATATTTTTTTAATTAAATGCACGCAGGTATTTGCATGCATTTAGGAGGTTTGTCTTGAGGAAAACTGCCCAGTTCCTTACTTGGTTTGCTGGTTGGCAGCAGCTATTTTCAGGCAGAAACCATGGAGAGAGGGAGTGAGATCTTTGATTTAAAATGTTCCCATAGGAAATAATGGAAATTGTCAGCTCGTTATGTGAACACTAGCCATTTCCTGGGAACGCCGTATGTCCGGTAAGCGGGACCTGCCTGTAAAATCAATAAATCAGCTGTAACTCTGCAACCTGAAGCTGTTGGCTGTGATCAGAGGCTTCCTTTCTTTCTCACCCCCCTGCCTTTATATTCCCTAGATGTCTGTCATTGACTCTGTGGGACGGAGGTTTCTCCTGCTTCTGGGATTTCTGATCTGTAGTGTTGCCTGCGTCTTGCTAACCTTGAGCCTTGAACTTCAGGTGAGTAAATCGGGACCGGCAGAATGCAGAGCTGAACGCTGCTCATTAAAATTAGCTATTCTGCTTTGTTTAGGCCATTATTATAATTCTATATATTAATTCATAATAATAATAATACAGTGGTACCTCAGGTTACATACGCTTCAGGTTACATACGCTTCAGGTTACAGACTCCACTAACCCAGAAATATTACCTCGGGTTAAGAACTTTGCTTCCCCACCCCTGCCTCAAAACGAGAGGCAACCTCGCTCATGCACAACTCTCTTTCTCCAACAGCCCATGCAGCCATGGATGATTTACTTGAGCTCCGTTTTAGTCATTGCCATGATCACTGGATACATGCTTGGGCCAGGTAAGGGCTCAGGCAACACACAAAATTTATTTGAGGTGGGTGAAGAACACGGGCCTTTTCTGCGGCGGCTCCCCATTTGTGGAATGCTCTCCCCGGGGAGACTTGCTGGCGCCTTTATTAAATATCTTTATCATTTTGCCAAGCAAAAATGATTCTCTTTGACCAGACCTTTGGCTGATTAAACAACCTATGGACTTTTAAATGTGTTTTTTGGGGTGGGAGGGGAGTTATCGGTTTGATTTTGTTTTATTATGTGTTTTGCCTTCTCATGTTGTATTTTTGTGTTGTGACCTCTGGATGAAGGGTGATATGCAAATTTAATTAATTAAGATGGAAAAGACATAGATCCAGCACTGGAAGGGAGTTATAGTTCCAAATATCTGGAGGGCCCTATCTGTACTGTATGTTGAAAGAAGTTTTGTATCACTTTAAACGATCATGGCTTCCCCCCCCAAAGAATTATGGGAACTGTGGAGTGTTTAGGAGACCCCTCCTGTTCCCTTCGCAGAGCCACAATTCCCAGAGTTCCCTGGGAAGAGGGTGTGACTGTTAAATCACTCTGGGAGGAGGGAGCCAAATTCAACACCCAGCTTCGTTCTGTCTTCCCAGCTATAGTCACCTACGTGGTCACTCTCGAGATCTTCCTTCAATCATCGCGGGCCACAGCTTTCACGCTGGGTGGAATAGTGAACTGGGTCACCCGCTGCTCTGCTGTGGTGATCTTCCTTAAGCTAGAGGTGAGTGGTTCTGCCAGGTCCCTTTTAGCGGGAAATAAATAAATAAAACAGCAATAAAAATCACATTTCTTCGAGCCACAAACTGTATCTAGCAAACACAACAGCTCCGCCCCAACGGTAGGAAATGACGTGGGAATGCTGGGAGAATGCAGGGAACCAGTTTGCATCTGCTGCTGTTTAAAAGAGCTCAGCTCCAGCTTGCTCCTTGCTCGAGCAGCTTCTGAGCTCAGTTGCTCCCCAGAGCACAGCCTTCATGTTTGCAGACGGCTGGTCCCACCTTGCCTTCTGCTTGGCTTGAACCTCATCTCACCCTATACCCTGCAGGGCAAGACAACAAGCCCCTGCAATTGGTAGGCCAGGTGAAGTTCCTGAACTGAGGACTCTGGCCGTTCCGCTTTTGCGTGCTCGACAAAACGACCTTTCCTGGAGGTCCTGGATCGGCATCCAGACACCGTGCAGGCGTCATTAAATGGAAACCGAACCCTGGAAGGACAGGAGCCCTATGGGTGGGCTCTTCCACGGTCCGGGTGTCAGGTCCACGTGTCTGTTCTGGGTGGGGTGGCACCCCCGTGAAAGCGGAGGTCAGCAGTCTTTCCCATCCCGAGGGCTGCATTTCCTTCTGGGGCCACATGAGATGGGCAGGGCCAGCGGCACAAGGAGGGTGTGTTGAGCAACTGTGCTGGTCCCGAGGGCTAACCGTGCGGTGAGGTCCGAGTCCAGTCTGAGGTCGAGGGTGCAGTATGGAGGCTGTCCGTCGAAGCTGAAGCAGGGTCCAAGGCAGGGAGTCGGGTGAGGTCAGGAACTCTGGCAGAAGAGCAGGACAGGGTTCAGGCAGGAACAGGCTACCAACAATGTTGCTCCCGCAACCTGGGACTGGGCTGGCTGGCTTTTATCTGCCCTGAGGCATAGGGTGGCCCTGGTCCACAGGTGACTCGCCTCTCCTGGCCTGGAGGCTAGCACTCCTCCTGCGAGAACTCCTCCTGCGAGAACTTCATTCCCTCCACCTCTCTGCCCTGAGCCTCTGCAGCTCAGGAGAGGCTGGAGGATTACCAGACCCAGAGGCAACCTCAGCTTCCCCTGACGGGGCTGAGAGTGGAGCACCTGCAGGCAATGGGTCCTCCATCACCTCCAGAGCAGACTTAGCTGGTGCCTGCACCTGAGGATCCAGCACAGGTGAGGACCCTTGAGGCTCAAGCCCCAGCCCCGGCTCAGCTGGTTCTGGAGGCGGGGACTCCTGTGCAGGCTGGGATTCGTCAGGTTCAGCCTCCGAGTCCGAATCCCAGGCCATCACAGCAACACATGCAGATTTCCTCCCTGCACGCTTGATTACAACTCCCAAACTGAGGCGGAAATGCCCAGAGCTGAAATGGAGACTGGGAAAGCGAGGAGCCCGCCGGGACACATTGGTCAACCCCTGCTTATCTCCCCCTGTTCCCTCCCCCTTTTGTCTTTCCAACTCCAGCCGCTCACTGGGCCTTACAGCCTCCTGATCCTTTGGCCTCTCTGCATGGTGACCTTTATTTATATTTCCGCGATGGTTCCGGAAACCAGAGGCATGACCTTTCTTGAAATCCGCAAGTCCATGGATCTCCAAGCCAAGGAGGATAAGGAACAGATAGATAGAAACCCAAATAGTTAGAAACTCAGAAGGCGTTGATGCTGTGCTTAATTGTTATTTTTTAAGATACAACGGTCCAAAGAGATCCCCTTCATGCTGTCCTTCAGTCGCCTCAGCTCTGTTAACACATACGGCCATTTTCCTTTCAGGCCAGAAGAGCAACCCAAGCTGTTTCCCCCTTCGCTGTGTGCACTTTTCTATTGTTCTACCATAAATGTTGTTTCTTTATTAAATTACGAAGGGCGAGCACAATCAGTCCAGAGCCAAATGTGTGAAATGACTCTCGAGCCCACAAAATCACAACCGCCGGTAATGGGGCCTACACTGTGATCGGTTTCCTTCGATTCACCACACCCGTTACGCTGTTTGAGACAGCTTTACTTGGCCAGAACAGCTGCGGCCTCTGGGGAACCCACAAAAGTGGAGTCCCCAGGCTTATAAATCACACAGAGGCATTTGCACACACACACACAGAAATCAAGTCACGTTCACAAGCAGAGATTGCAGTTAGATAACCAGGCAGGGGCCTTATCAGGAGAGCAAGGGTAACATCACAGGCAGGCGCTTGAGGAAGAAGAAGGCTGCAGATTCATCTATTGTAAGGTTACCAGATTTTTTTCAAAGAATCCAGGGACACTTTAAAAAAAGAGAAAAAAGGTTATTTTTAAAAAAGTTGTTATTATTATTTTTTTAAAAAAGAAGTAATATCTTCTCTTCTGTGGTCTCCTCTGTCACACGGCCTTCCTCTGGGTCCTGACCTGCTCTCTTGGAGCACTAGCCGCCATGGAGTAGGCTCGGGTCGGGCCTGGGCTTGGCCACGTGTCCTTGCCCTCCCTATGCTCTCCTACCTCTCTTCCTTAACACCGTTAGCGGTGCAAGGTTGGGGCTCCCCTCTTTTTTCTCCTTCCTCTTTCTCTCTCTTCCTTCTCCTTCTCCTCTCCTCCTTCTCCCTACATCGGCTCGGGGTTTTCTTCGCCCCAGAGCGCTGCTGGCCAGTCGGCCAGGTAGCCGAGCTCTCTCGCTCCCGGCTCGATTTGGGTCACAGGCGGGGGGGGGGCATCAGTGGTTCCCCCAGTTGATGTGCTGGGCGTCCCCTGGTTCCCCCTTGGCAGTGGCGGTGGCAGCAGCAGTCTCAGCAGCCCGGAGCCAGTCTGGTAGCACAGTTGGCTCTGGCTGGCTTCAGGAGCTGCTCACTGCCATGCCGCCCGCCATTTTGTCTCGCCGGAAGTCCCCATATGATGTGTCGTGTGCCGTTGAACCAATCACACAATATTAATTCCCTACTAATAAATCTATAACACTTAAAATATAAATCCGGGGACATTAAATGAAATCCGGTGACATTCCGGGGATGGATTATGTCCGGGGACAGATTTGTAAATCGGGGGGCTGCCCCCGGGAAACGGGGACGTCTGGTAACCATAATCTATCGGTGCCTGCAAATTCCTTTGCACTTCTCCATGGACATCAGCCTGCATAGTTCAGTTGGTTAGAGCATAGTGCTGTTAATGCCAAGGTTGCAGGATTGATCCCCATATGGGACAGCTGTCTACTGGTTGGACTAGATCAGGGCTTCCCAAACTTGGGTCTCTAGCTGTTTTGGAACTACAGCTCCAACCATCCTTAGCTAGCAGGACCAGTTGGTCAGGGATGATGGGAAGTATAGTCCCAAAACAGTTGGAGACCCAAGTTTGAGAAACACTGAACTACATGATCCTTGTGGTCCCTTCCAACTCTACAGTTCTATGATCTTAGATCTTTTACAACATCCTGCACCCTCCTCCTTTTACTGTCTATGTATCTTTACTATGTTTTCCAACACAGCATGGTGGGTCAGAGCTGCCTGCCTGTCCCTGGCATTGTTGTGGGTTGGCTGGACAGAGGTGGACATGGGGCTGTGGCAACGCAGTGGGTGGGAGTACCGGATTGGTTCCACCAGTGCTCCCAGCATCTCCAGCACTCTACTGGTTCGTCATATTGCCAAGACGAACAGAACTCAATAAAAAGCTTGTACATAGCAAAGGTTCGACTCCAGGTGACCAGACCTGATCCAATATAAATGGGATTACTTCTCTATTCCGCCCCCCACGCTTCGGGTGAACCAGATACCTTAAAATGATTAGCATTTATGGGCAGACTTGCTAACTAGAAGGTTTGTGTGTGGTCACCTTCACTTTTTAGTAAGATGATTTGCAAGGCTGGAGTTGCACCATGGGAACAAGCGTCATTGAAATTTGGTCTGTAGAAGATCTGGGTTTGAACTTAGGGCATCAAAAGCCTGGGTAGCAGAGAAGAACAAAAGGTGGTCCCGGGTTCAAAATCCCCAACTGAAATCTAGATTTGCCAAGTGTAGCCACATACCCCTCAGCCTATGTTCCTGATTGCTGAGATGGACATTGACCACAGTGGTGGCTGCCCAGTTATAGTGAAGGTGGGGCACTGTCCCAACAGTTTCAGTCTGCACTCAGTCAGCCCCCACCTGCCTGCTTTCTTACTTGCTACTGGTCGAGGGGTATTGGCACCAGGAGCGTAATGGCAAACTGAGAAGTGCAGGGCCCCTTCTTAATTGTCACAGCCTTGCCCCTTCTAAGATTATACAACTTCCTAATATTATACAGTACAGTAATTTTATAGTTGCACAGTAATAATAATAATGGATGCATTGCAACAATCAATGCAGATCTTTGTGTGTTGCCGTTCAGCTGCATACACTATTTTCATGGATGGTAGAAATAAAAGCCTTTTCTCCGAAACTATTCCTTGAGTGTCTGTTGACTCCCACTTCCCTTTCCCAGGTGCAATATTTTTCCCACCCGAGGGCAAAGCCTCATAAGGCTATAACATGACCCGGAAGCTGTACTCCGGCTCCCTCGGCCAATAAAGCGAGATGAGCGCCGCAACCCCAGAGTGGGTCACAACTGGACCTAATGGTCAGGGGTCCCTTTACCTTTACCTTTACCTTACCTTTCATTGGCTCTGACTCCAGTTACCCTTTGGGCTCCCTGCCTTCCACTCCACCTTCCAACACTGTCTGACCATGTGGTAAAGCTGTCAGATGTGGTTGGAATCTGTTGTGCACAGAGCTCTCTGTCCAGGGTGCCACTGAAGCCTTCAACCTTCTTTTGTACCGCTGGGGGCCATTACTTGGAACAGCACTGTTCTATCCCCGCCTCCTTCCTGCCGTGATTGGTTCTCACCTCCGCTGCCAACTGCCAACAGCTTCCCATGGAACTTCCTGGCGCCGTTCTCCTGATTGGATCTCGCAATGGTGTTTGGTTTCCTGGCGCCTGTTTTCAAGGGAAAATAGGGACTGGCTGACGTCATTCTCTACTCACCTGTACAGAAAAGCTGTGGTCAGTCTGCATCCTCTCTGCCTATTTATCCCCAAATGTCCCTGTGGGAATTACAGTGGTTCCTCGGGTTACATACGCTTCAGGTTACATACGCTTCAGGTTACAGACTCCACTAACCCAGAAATAGTACCTCGAGTTAAGAACTTTGCTTCAGGATGAGAACGAAAATTGTGTTCCAGTGGTACGGCAGCAGCGGGAGGCCCCATTAGGTAAAGTGGTGCTTCAGGTTAAGAACAGTTTCAGGTTAAGAACGGACCTCCGGAACGAATTAAGTACTTAACCCGAGATACCGCTTTACTCTCCATCGGTTTCATAGGAACATAGGAAGATGCCTTACACAGAATCAGACCAAATGGTCCATTTAGCTCCAGGTTTCAGGCAGGTGACATTCCCAGTCCTATAAGGATATGCCCTGGGATTCAACCTGTACCGTCTGTAAGCAAATCCCTTAAGACAGGGATGAAATAGCTCAGCGCCCTGGGCCAAATCTGGCCCTCCAAGCCTCTGTATCTGGCCCTCAGAATTCTCCTCAAGCCACCAACCACCCTTGCCTTCCTTCACACCTTTAGTACTTTTGCCTGCTTGGAATGTATCCTTGAACTCTTGCTCTCCTGGATAGAGGAGAGAGAGGGGTGTAGAAACTAGCCTACTTGGAAAAGGTAATTACTCCACCCACTTTTGCCTCTGGCCCTGCCCACCACCCAGGCAGTTACCCAGAAGGGAAGGTGACCATTGTGTTGATTCCCCCCCCCCCCCCAGATATAGCACATGGCAGGGACTGACAGGATGCTGACAAGGGTGCACTGGGGGAAGAGGGGCTGGAATCTGGCTCAGGAGAGCGGGGCAGTAATTCGTGGGGAAATGTACTAGCCAGGAAGCAAGAATCAAAGGCTGGGGAAGCTTCGGAGTGGGAGGAAGAGGTAAGTGAAGGGCTGGGTGCTTCTCCACCCTCCTCTGCATCACTGTCTCCCAGAACCAGGAACGGACTGAAGTGAGAAGAGCAGAGGCAGCTTCCACACAGGCATAGTCTCTGGCTAAGCACACATAGCTCATTGGGGGAAGGTACATAAACTGGTGGAGGGGGAGTGGTCCCCAGTTGCTGCAACTGCTCCATAGATCATAGACCTGGGAATGACTGCCTAGACTAGTGTGCATAGTTTTGCAGAGCTGTAGAAGCAACTCTGAGTGACAATAAAGAGTTAACGCTCGGCCGTGTGCATTCCTTAGCTTGGAAGCTCTCTGGACATAGGAAGCTGCTTTCTACTGAATCACACCACTGGGCCATCTAGATCTGTGTTGTCTACACCGTCTGGCAGCACCTCTCCAGAGCTTCAGGCAAGGGTCCCTCCCAGCCAAGCCTGCAGATGCTGGGGATTGAACCTGGGATCTTCTGGATAGGAGGAAGATGCTATACTACAGAGCTACAGCCCTGTAGGCAGGTTTTGCAACTATCCATGCAATCCATTAATTCATGTACTGGGCTTCCTGCCTTCAGCCCTACCAGTCCAAATGGGCTCCAGCAACCCCTCTTTGACTACAACTTGGCAAAGCTTCTGGCTTTGCTTAAATATTCCAAGTGTGAATTTGAGATTTGTCATCACATATGTGTGATGACCACTGGACTAAGATGCTGGTGGTCAAAGAAGAGGACCAAGTTAATATCCATACCCTCCTTATGAGCTTCTTGGAGGTGGCTTGCTAGCGGATGCTGGTCCAGATGGACCTTTGTTTTCACACTTTTATTATTTTACTCAACAGCCTCCTAATAATATCCCCCTGCCTCTCCATCCTATAAACCAGGTGTCAGCAACCTTTTTAGGCCATGGGCCTTGTGGTGGGCCGGACTATATTTTGAAAAAAAATATATGAACAAATTCCTATGCCTCACAAATAACCCAGAGATGCATTTTAAATAAAAGCACACATTCTACCCATGGAAAAACACACTGATTCCCGGACCATCCATGGGCCGGATTGAGAAGGCGATTGGATCCGGGCTGCTGCATCCGGCCCCCGGGCCTTAGGTTGCCTTCCCCTGCTATAAACCATTCTCTGTTCGAAAGCATTGCAGAGCCTTCACTCTGGAGCACTGAAGGGGAGGTTAAACTAGCAAACCTTATTGTCAACACAAATTGAAGGGCCTCAGAAATATAAATTCCAGCATGCTGTTATCAAAGCCACTGTTACATAACCAGGCAGACAAACAAAGCAACTGTTATAAGACAGGGAAGGCCGACCCACACTGGAAGAGTGGCAGATGCAACTGATGGACTACATGGAACTGGCCGAGATGACTGGCAGAATCCGAGACCTGGGAGAGGAGAGGGTTGAAGAAGACTGGAAGAAATTTAAGATTTATTTTAAAAAACATTACAATTTGGTTGAATGTTAAGAAAGGATGCTAGATCATAAATAATTGTGCACCACTAAATTAGATGAAATTAAGATGATAAGTAAGCTGAGGAAAAATTATAAACCTATTGGAGAATTAACAGACTATAGTTAAATGAATGTGACACAAGATTGTAAACAAGATGATAAATTGCGGGCAAGAATTGACAATGATGCAAGTGGGAGCGGGAGATGTGAGGGAGTCCTAAGAAGTTAAGAAAGTATGTTATGACATATGCTACACTGTTCTTTATCTTTGCATTTATGTTTAAAAACCTTAATAAAATATATATTAAAAAAAAGGAAGGCCGTAGCAGGCAGACAAATGAAAAATGAGTAAATTAAGAAGTGTTAACCTTCAAAAGGAGAAACATGGAATGTTAGAGCCTGATTGGATAAGAATGTAAAGTCTCACTCTCTGGTTTTTTTTGTATAGTCTATAAAAAGTGGGCACACCCTGACTGGGGTGTGCAGATTGCGAGCTTATTGCTCCGTACCTTTGTCCTGCATATGCATTTCAAATAATTCCTTTTGAATCCTGCAAGGTTGATTGCCACTTAGTGTGAATCTGTGCTCCGGGGGCCCAATAGCAGATATGGAACAGGTCCAACAAAATGACCCTGTGAATCTGGAGAGTGAGTATCAATAACACATAGAGCCTGAGCCTGGATAGCTCAGTTGGTTAGACCATGGTGTTGATAACACCAAGGTTGCAGGTTCGATCCCTGTATGGACCAGCTGCATGTTCTCGCATTGCAGGGGGTTGGACTAGATGATCCTCAGGGTCCCTTCCAACTCTACAGTTCTATGATTCTGTTCTAATTCTATAGACTAGGAAGGGATCCCCAAAGATCATCTAGCACAGTCCCCTGCATGGCATGCTCTTGTGCATGGGTTGGCAAGGTTTACCTCGACTGGGTTCGCTCCAGTGGAGATCCCTCTGTGGGCCGGATCAAACACGTGCAGCCGCGATTTTCAGTGTCTGCGTCTGAACAGATGTGATTTTCGGCACCGCTGAAACGAGTCCCCGCGCCACCCTGCACCAGTTTAGTGCAGCACGTGGGGACTCGCCAAGCGGGCGGCTCAGTTCAGGGGTGGCTCGCAGGCCGGTTAAACGGCCCCCGTGGGCCACATTTGGCCCATGGGCCTTAGGTTGCCTACCCCTGCTCTTGTGTATTACACTTTTTATTGTGATGTATTCAATATTTTTTAAAAATCAAACTCTTGTTATGGAAATTGCCAGGGGGGATGTGTTTTATGCTTCTTCACTCATTTCAGATCAGAATGCACCCAGTTCTTCCAGAGTGGCTAAATCCTGAAACCGTTTTTAGTAATTTTGTTGCTGTGTCCTTCTGCTTGGTTTGGCATTGTTTTATACATTTGCAGTTTCTTTTCTGAATATTGCTCATCGACTGTTAATTCCTCTCCCACAGCTGAGCCCTGGTTACTGAGCCCTGCTTCAGAGAGAATGAAAAGCGAAGAGGAAGACAAACCCACTGAAAGGGTGAGTTGGGAGAGTGCTCTATCCAGTTGCGTTTATAAATCATTGGCCATCTAAAGTAGGGTTGCCGTACATCCGGGATTCCAATGATGGCATCAGCGTCCAGGGCGTGTGTGTTGGGTAATCAGCAAAATGTCTGGGTTTTTGAAACTTTCCCAAAGCTCAACAACTTTTTGTGTCCGGATTTGTATTTCTTGAAATATGGCAACCCTATCTAGAGCAGAGAAGGGGGACATCTGCCAGACTCTTAATAATAATAATAATAATAATAATAATAATAATAATAATAATTTTATTATTTATGCCCTGTTGACATGATTTGGTTCTCCCAGCCACTCTGGGTAGCTTCCAACACATATAAAAAACCATAACAAAACATCAGACGTTAAAAACCTCCTGATACAAGGCTGCCTTTAGATGTTGTTGGACTCCATCAGCCCCAGTTGGTGTGGCAAGAGATTATGGGAGCTGGAGTACAGCAATATCTAAAAGGCCACACGGCACCCAGCCCTGATGAATATGAGGTACAACTGTTTTCCAGGATGGCAATGACATGTAAGCCTATAATAATGTTGCAAGCTTGAGGGGGTCAGTCTGGATAATTTCCATGGGGTCCCTTGCAGGCCTGTGATTCTATGTATCTAGTGAGGCTTAGAAATTGAGTTGCCATGTGTCAGGGACCGTGCTAAGTAGGGCTGCATGGAGGAGGAATGGTGGGAGTCTCCCCCTCCCCCTGATCCGGATCTTGAATGTTCCCAGGAGCAGGAGGACAGTATAAATTTGGAACAGTGGTTTGCAGATGGACATGGTTCAGAAGGCAGAAGCTGGGAAATGGGGAACAGCTAGGAGAAGAAACACTGGAAGAGAGAGGGTTAACAGATTCACTGTCTCTGGAAAGCATTCATCTGCTCAGCCCAAGGTAAAGAAGAGCTGATAAGGTGGCAGCACAGAAACCACAGTGGTTATGAGATCAGGTTACAAGACACAGTAGTGATGTGGATGACTAGGGATGAAGTGGGTGGAACCCTTAACTGGGAGCACCACCATGCTTAGGACAAGGATTCTTTGTTCTTTCGCTGTCATCATTAAAGTTTCTAACTGGTAAGAAGACTCATTTCCTTTGTTTTGCTTATCTACTGCCGGGGAGGGGGGCGTATTTCAAAAAGTGAAAATATTTATTTTTTTTGCAAAGTTGTGGAGCTTGCTTCGCACAATCTCAAAACAAAAAATGATGTTTTTGAGCTATTTTTAAGGAAATTCACCAAAAATTACATTTCCAACATGGGTTGCCATATGTCCGGATTTCCCCAGACTTTTCTGCATTTTTCCGCCTGGCCACTGTTACAGATGGCCAAATCCCAGCTATGTCTGGGAAATTCTGGACGTATGGCAACCCTAAATTCTAGCAAGATCGAATTTTCATTATCATCAAGACCTGCAAGGCGTGTTTTCATGCAAACGTGTCATGCATCAGGAGCTAACAAATATTTATGGCAGTTGGATCCCGTACGCTAAAATTCATGGTTTCTTCCACTCTTTTCCAATAGAAACTGACAAGTATCCTGGTGCTAGCTGCAATGACTGCTGGTTTTGGATCGTCTTTCCAATATGGCTACAACGTCTTTGTGATCAACTACGCAGCAGAGGTATGGTCTGTTATTATTTATTCAGAGCATTCGCACGCTATTCTTAATATATGTAGGGTTTGGTGTCAGCGTTGCTTGTGTAGGTTCTTTGCTGTTCGCTTGTGTTCCTTTGGTGGTGAGAGAGGTAGGGGTTGGCCTAGGGTGTGGTTGTTCATTTGTGGTTGACTGTGGTGGTCTTTGTTTTCATGTGTGAGTGGGGTGGATGGGTGTTTTGGATCAGGTTAGCCATATTGATTTGTATGCTGTTGGTGGATTTTTGTCATTGTCTTGTTGGGCTGTGTGTGTGATAAAGGGGAGCCATACTGGGGTGAAGGCGTCTTCTTCTATTTGTGCCAGTGTCAGATTCAGTTTTTAGGGGACGCAGGTGGCGCTGTGGGTTAAAGCCTCAGCGCCTAGGACTTGCTGATCGAAAGGTTGGCGGTTCGAATCCCTGCGGCGGGGTGCGCTCCCGCTGCTCGGTCCCAGCGCCTGCCAACCTAGCAGTTCGAAAGCACCTCCGGGTGCAAGTAGATAAATAGGGACCGCTTACCAGCGGGAAGGTAAACGGCGTTTCCGTGTGCGGCTCTGGCTCGCCAGAGCAGCAATGTCACGCTGGCCACGTGACCCGGAAGTGTCTCCGGACAGCGCTGGCCCCTGGCCTCTTGAGTGAGATGGGCGCACAACCCCAGAGTCTGTCAAGACTGGCCCGTACGGGCAGGGGTACCTTTACCTTTACCTTTACAGATTCAGTTTATTGGTTAGTTTTTCTAATAAGGCTGTTTCCCATACTACAGTGGTACCTCAGGTTACATACACTTCAGGTTACAGGCGCTTCAGGTTACAGACTCCGCTAACCCAGAAATAGTACCTTGAGTTAAGAACTTTGCTTCAGGATGAGAACAGAAATCGTGCTCTGGCAGCGTGGCGACAGCAGTAGGCCCCATTAGCTAAAGTGGTGCTTCAGGTTAAGAACAGTTTCAGGTTAAGAACGAACCTCTGGAACGAATTAAGTACTTAACCTGAAGTACCACTTTATTTGGTACCATTGGTCCATGCTTACTCCTGACAGGTCTCCAGTATCTAGTTATGATGTTTCTATTCTTTAGTCAACAGGACTCCCAGAGAGGCTTACGGGCAGTTGATTAGAACAAAACAATCCCTGCTTGCAGGCTTACAATATAAATTCACAACATGCAAGGAAAAAGGACAGGGAGGGAAGGGCACAGGGAAATAAAATTCAGGCACCAATTCTTCAATGGGAGTTCATCTAATGACCAGCGGGAACAGCAGTGGTGTAGCATGGGCTGCCAGTGTCCGGGGCCATATGGGAAAGGGAGGGAGGGAAATGGCATGCACATTCAACTGCCTAATGGCATGGCTGTCAACCGTCCCTTATTTGGCGGGAAAGTCCCTTATCCCAGTGCTGTGTCCCGCTGCTGTCCCTTATTGATGATGTCCCTTAAATTTCCCAGGTTTCAAAGGAAGCAGCTCCTCTCCCTCCCTCCCTGCGGCCAGGGAGGAGGGAGGCTCCAACTGTGTTGCTTGGCTGCGTTGCTCACCCAATAAGGAGTCTAAGAACGACTGGGGGGTGGAGCTTTCATGCCTTGTGCCAATCAAATCGGCCGCGTTGCCTGGGAACTCGCCTTTGCTCAGCGCTTCCCAGCGGAGAGATGATGGTGGTTTTCCTTGCTGCATCCCCTTTGCCGGGTTGCTGTGCTGTGGGAACCACCGCTTGAGGCTTCGTTTGGCTGCTGGCTGGGCTTTCTCCCTTTGGCTTGGAGGGGCTCAGAAGTTGAACATACCTGTGCTTGGAAAATCCCTTATTTGGGCTGCTGATCCCTTATTTTCGAGTCTGCCGGTCCCTTATTTTCAAATCTGTAAGTTGACAGCTATGCCTAATGTCTGCATCAATCAGGAGATTGCAGTCACTGAGATAAGAAAAGAAGAATCGTTTCTCTGGGGAGGTCACTTCCTGGTTTGCATGGAGAAGCGACAGAAGCACACAGCTGTATTAAGGCAGCACCAGGTGTTAAAATTTTGCGACCCTAACAATTTTGCGCCCAGGGCAACCACCCCTGTGCTCCACTACGCTGTGGCACAGTTCAGGGGCAGGAGGATGGAGCTGAGCTTTGGGGCAAAGCTGATGGAGCGAGCTCAGCTTCCCATCTTTCCCACTGGTGGAATGGCTGAGGGAGAGGAGGCACAACAGCCTTGCAGTGTGGGCAACTCCTTGCAGGGGGTCAGTGCAAATGTTCTACCTTTTTCTATTTAGCACAGACATTTCTGGTATTTGTTCTGTCATTTGCAGAAGATGGGGGAGGGGGGAATGGGACCTTGGACCACTTGCACACAATAGGTTTAATAAGAAGCAGAGAGACAGAAGGTTCAGGTGAGTAACACAGTCCATCGATACGCTAATCCACACCTAGACATGTTTTCTCCCTTCATGGTGGAAAGATCCGCACTATATATTTAAAGGTAAAGGTAAAGGGACCCCTGACCATTAGGTCCAGTCGTCACCGACTCTGGGGTTGCGGCACTCATCTTGCTTTATTGGCCGAGGGAGCCAGCGTACAGCTTCCGGGTCATGTGGCCAGCATGACTAAGCCACTTCTGGCGAACCAGAGCAGCGCATGGAAACGCCGTTTACCTTCCTGCTGGAGCGGTACCTATTTATCTACTTGCAGTTTGACGTGCTTTCGAACTGCTAGGTGGGCAGGAGCAGGGACCGAGCAACGGGAGCTCACCCCGTTGCGGGGATTCGAACCACCGATCTTCTGATCGGCAAGTCCTAGGCTCTGTAAACTATATATTTACTGCACATTTAAAGGACATGACTTCCCCCAAAGAATCCTGGGAACTGTTGTTCTCCCCTTTTGCAGAGCTACAGTTTCCAGAACCCTTAACCAACTACAGTGGTACCTTGGTTAAGTACTTAATTTGTTCCGGAGGTCCGTTCTTAACTTAAAACTGTTCTTAACCTGAAGCACCACTTTAGCTAATGGGGCCTCCTGCTGCTGCCGTGCCACCGGAGCACGATTTCTGTTCTCATCCTGAAGCAAATTTCTTAACCCAGGGTACTATTTCTGGGTTAGCGGAGTCTGTAACCTGAAGCATATGTAACCCGAGGTGAAGGTAAAGGGACCTCTGACTATTAGGTCCAGTCGCGGACGACTCTGGGGTTGCGGCGCTCATCTCGCTTTATTGGCCGAGGGAGCCGGCGTACAGCTTCTGGGTCATGTGGCCAGCATGACAAAGCTGCTTCTGGCGAACCAGAGCAGCGCATGGAAACGCCGTTTACCTTCCCGCCGGAGCGGTTCCTATTTATCTACTTGCACTTTGACGTGCTTTCGAACTGCTAGGTGGGTACCACTGTACAGTCCCAAGGATGCTTTGGGGAAAGCCATGTGCTTCAAACGGGGGTTGAGAGAGTGTCACACAAGGATGTTGAACAAGAACCACAAACACGGTAGTCAAGGCTGCCTTGCCCCTCCTGGTCAGATCTGCCTGGCCCCCAAACCATGGTTTACTGTGGCTTAATGTGCAGGAAGAAGACCCTGATGCTGACCGTTGCACGCTCTTCTCTCCTAGTTCATTAAAAGCTTTTACAACGAGACCTACCGATGGAGGAATCACATCAGCATAGACCACAGCTTGCTCCTGTTCCAGTGGGGTCTGACAGTTTCATTCTTCCCAGTCGGAGGCATGGTTGGGTCTCTTTTGGTGGCTCCTCTGGCAGATAATTGTGGCAGGTACAGTGATAACTCTGGAGATGGAGGTTAATTGGGAGAGAAAAGGAAGGCGTGAAGTAGGGCAGATACCCCACCATGAGAATCTGTGCAGTAACTGGCAGTCTTGCAAAAACTGAAGTGTACAAGCAACACACATAGTCTTGTTAGTCTCTCTATTTTGCTTTCTTTCTTGCCACCTGGAGATTCAAACTTTCCCTCTACTGCCTGGAGGGGGGCGGACGAACCTGGAGATCTGGCAATCCTAGTGAATGACCTTCTTATCCCAGGGTCTATGAAAGCACTATGGGGAGGGCATTGGAGGGGAAAGGTTGTGTGGCTTCTCCTGATCCATTCTTTTACAGGAAAAGAATCTACATCAAAGCATAGGAAGCTGTCTTATGCTCAATGAGGCCATTGGCCTATCTAGTATTGCCAACACTGACTGGCAGCAGCTCTGCAGGCTTTCAAACAGGGGAGATTCCTCACCCTACCTGGAGACGCCAGGGATTGAACCTGGGATCTTCTGCTTGCAAAGCAGGCGCTCATACTGCTGAGCTATTATCTCTCCTTTAAGACAAATGGTCCACCTAGCTCAGTATTGTCTACACTGACTGGCAGCAGCTCCCCAGCTCAGTGTGGTTTACGCCAGTGTTCTTTGACCTTGGCTCCCCCAAAATCGTTGGACTACAACTCCCATCATTCCCAAACCAGTTTAATCAATGGTCAGCGATGGTGGGTGCAGCAGTTCAGCAACACCTAAAGTCAAAGAATACTGACCCACACTGACTGGCAGCAGCTCTCCGAGGGAATCAGAACAGGGGTGTTCTTAGTCCTATGTGGAGATGCTAGGGAGATAAGCTGCTTGGCCTTTCCAACAATTAACGAAACCAGGACAACGTACCAGTAATTAAATTGTAGCAGCAGCAAGAGTAGCATAGCAGTTGCAATTTCCTCTGCCTGATACTTTCCCATCTGCTTTTATACATCCATCAGTATCCACCCTGCCCTTTTCCCCTTTGCCTTTTCAGAAAACGTACTTTGCAGGTGAATAATATTTTGGCCATAATCTCTGCTGTCCTCATGGGCTGCTCCAGAGCAGTGCACTCCTTTGAGTTCATCATCTTTTCACGTTTGGTTATTGGAATATGTGCAGGTGAGTCGGAGACAGGAGGTGTTGTTTAAATATATATGCTGGTGATGCACTTCCTTTGACCTGGGCCTCTCCAGACATCCTGTATATTGTGCATTCACAATTATTGTGATCGTGATTGTATTGGGGTGGTATTGGCTGGTTTACTGTTTTGTGTCTGCAAATGTTTTGGGGGTGGCTGCTTTGCTTCCTACAGACAGCTGTATAGTGGTCCTTGGTCATAGGGGCGGGAAAAGAATCATACATGGAAAGGGCCCCCAGGGGGTCATCTAGTCCAACCCCTGCAAGGCAGGAATCTCAGCTAAAGCATCCGTAACAGATGAGCATTCAACCTCTGCTTTCAAAACCTCCAAGGAGAGCCCACAACTTCCCAAGGTTTTCCCAGCTAAGTTATACTCATAGGAGACCCACTGAAATTAATAAATTTCAGTGAGCCGTGTCCATTCACTTCAACGGGTTGTTGGTCCAAGACTAGTCCTACTCAGAGTAGACCCATTGAAGATAATGGGCATGGCTCACTTACTGTAGGTTTATTAGTACCTATCAGATCATATTACCCCATATATGCCCACTTGATCACTTTGATCTGCAGAACTGGCACAGTTGCAGGTTTGATTCTGCGTTTGCCAAGAAATTGTTTTTTTACCTACACTTTGGAACTCACTGCCTATTGATGTCAAGCAGACACTTTTTGGCATGTGTGTTTCAATGTGACTTTTAGCTTATCGATGATTTAAATCCTTTTCCCTTTTTTTGAAGGTTATAAATAATTTCATTGTTCTATTCTTTTTGTAAACTGCTGCTATAAGGCTGCTTTAAGGTTGGTTTTTGTTTTTTAAAAAAGTATTATATACTTTTTGTGAAATAATTAAATAATTTCCAACAGGTCTACTTTGAGCTACACTAAGTGTCTTTTAACCTTTTTGTACACAGTTTGTATTGTATGTTTTTATGTATTTTCAGTGCTTTTCTTCTGGGTGGACGAAGGGTTACGCTTACTCCTAAACATTTTGTGAATCTAAGTTTGGCCTCATTGAGGGGCAGTATTTCAATATGAGTAGGAAAATGAGAGCACCCCTAAATATTTTTAAAGAAAAAAAGCACTCTGTCTTTTTGTTATAAATGCCCTAAATATTTTCAGAAATGGAAAAAAGAAATCAACACCTGCTTGGCAACAGTCCAATGAGTCTTGTTATAGATCTGGGGGCACGGGTGGGAGAGGGAATCCTCCTAAGCCCTAGGAATGAAGGAAATCTTCCGATTTAGATTAATTGGGATATGGACTAAGACACCAACTGCAGAGCTGGGCCAGACAAGGAAATTCTGGGCTGGTTTATGCAAATCAATCTTGATAGCTACAGCTATCAAGAGTACAACAGAGACCATTAACAAGACAATGGAACTCCCCTGTTGCCCCCAGGTGTGAACAGAGACTGGGGATTTGGAAAGTTGCCAGGGTAACTGCTCTGGGGGAGGGCAAGGGGTTTTCTGGGAGGAAGAAGGGACAAAAAAACGCTGAGATCTACAGAGCCTACGACCTGCCGATCAGAAGGTCGGCGGTTTGAATCCCCGCAATGGGGTGAGCTCCCGTTGATTGGTCCCAGCTCCTGCCAACCGAGCAGTTCAAAAGCATGTCAAAGTGGAAGTAGATAAATAGGTACCACTCCAGCGGGAAGGTAAACGACATTTCAGTGCGCAGCTCTGGTTCACCAGAAGCGGCTTAGTCATGCTGGCCACATGACCCGGAAGCTGTACGCCAGCTCCTCGGCCAATAAAGCGAGATGAGCACCGCAACCCCAGAGTCAGCCACGACTGGACCTCGTGGTCAGGGGTCCCATTACCTTTACCTGTCTTGGAGAGGGAGGTGAAATGTTCCCTGTGGGCCATGTTGTAAAATCCAGACTTCCTCCATGCAGACGGAAGGTGTAAATAGGTGAATGAACCATATTTCTTGAAGCACAACCGTCTTCGCCACGTTCTCCAAAGGGACACAGACCCTGGATGTGTGCCTGGGACCCGATGGACTCTTGCCACCGCTTGGCAGAGGGAGGGGCAGGCACCCAGCTTTTGTAACAGTCTGCTCTGAGTAGGACTTTGCTTTGCCTGCCAACCCAGGAATATGTTCAGATGCTTCTGTGCGTAGCCTATGCACATTCATTTGTCTTTTTTTTTTTTTACCTTGTCAACAGGGATCTCCTTCAGCGTGGTTCCCATGTACCTCACAGAGATTGCCCCCGAAAACCTGCGAGGAGCCATAGCCATCACTGGCCATTTCTTTATCATATTTGGTAGCCTGATGGCTCGCATATTTGGCCTTGACAAACTCCTAGGGACCCAAGAAGGTAAGTCTGAGAGATGCCCCTTTTGGCCTCTTGACACCTGGGCACCTGGGCATTCTTTTGTGGTGGTTAATGCTTAAGTTCCTGAATCCAGGTCACACGCTCACCCTATTCATACACAAATACGCCCTTAAGACAGGATTTGTAAGCAAAAGACAACGGGAAGGCTTTCCCCATTTGCCTCCCTGACTGCAGAGGAATATTTAAGGTCATTGGGGGAGTCAAAATGGCTTCATGATTGCTCTCTTGTACTATTTCAGACACATGGTTCATATATTTAGATATGTGTGCATTTATGAATATTTACTCTATATTTGAGACCTTAAAATTCTTATAACAATGGTCTTCAGGTTTATGCCTTGCTCCTATAATGTTTGGTTTATATTGTCTGGTTATTCCTATCCAGTCATTGTTTGCTTTTTTTTGTTATTGTTTATAACGAAAACACCATAAAAATGATTTTTTAAAAAAAGAAATTCACACTGAGGTGGCGGAGCTGGGCGGGGGCCAACACACACCTTGGCGGGGGCCAGATACTGTCTCTGGTCTATGGATTAGCCACCTAGTTGTGCTATCACATTTCATGTCTCTTACCATCTGTGTGCAGGTTGGCCATTCCTGCTGAGCCTCAGTGGGGTTCCGGCATTATTTCAGCTCATCTTCCTGCCCTTCTTCCCCGAAAGTCCTCGGTACCTCCTGATTCAGAGGCATGACGAAAAAGCAGCCAGAGAAGGTAGAAACTGAATGGAAAAACATGTGGATGTGGTTATTATCATCAGTCTTTGTTCCCCAAACCTTTAAGCCCAGGGTTGTATGCCGCGAATTAGAGTAGACCCACCAAAGTGAGTGAGCACCAAAAGCGCTGCTGTTTTCACTTTCTGTGCAAGGCAGCCTAATAAGAGCCTCCTGGATCAGGCCAATGACCCATCTAGTTCACCATCCTGTTCTCACAGTGGCCAATGAGAAGGAACAAGCAGAAGATATAGAAGCATGATGAGTCGCACCAACAGGGTAAAGAACAGCTTCTATCCGTGGGCTGTTAGGCTGCTGAATGAAAAGATAACAACAGGGCAACTGACTTTCTGGTTTGGTGTGTGTGTCAGTAAACGAGGGGTATTAAGACCAAGAGAGCTGAGTGGGGGGGGGGGTGTGCTCGTGTAATCTCACTGTATACAAGTTGTACAAGTGACAATAAAGTATTTCAATTTCATTTTTAAATTTTTTTTAATTAAAATAATTCAACATTAATACACACATATTGCAAATATACAAGCATACAAGCATACATTTCATACAATTGTTAAAAATGTTCAAACGTACCTACACTCAATCCCACAGATAATTCCTTTTCCTATCACCATCCACCACCCCTCATCCCACCTTTGTGTTAGACTTCCAATCTACTCAACTGCAATTTCTTTCCACTTCTATTACTTTCTTTCACACACCTTTAACCTAGTTTCATGCTCCTTTTTCTATTGTACATTGTTATCCATCTTATTTTTTATTGTATTTTTAATTGTATTTATTGTATTGTATTATTTTTAAATTTTTCTATTGTACATTGTTATCCATCTTTTTTTGGGACGCGGGTGGCGCTGTGGGTAAAACCTCAGTGCCTAGGACTTGCTGATCGTAAGGTCCGCGGTTCGAATCCCCGTGGCGGGGTGAGCTCCTGTCGTTCGGTCCCAGCTCCTGCCCACCTAGCAGTTCGAAAGCACCCCTAAGTGCAAGTAGATAAATAGGTACCGCTTTATAGCGGGAAGGTAAACGGCGTTTCCGTGTGCGGTGCTGGTGCTGGCTCGCCAGCTGCAGCTTCGTCACGCTGGCCACGTGACCCGGAAGTGTCTTCGGACGGCACCGGTTACCAGCCTCTTGAGCGAGATGAGCGCGCAACCCTAGAGTCGGTCACGACTGGCCCGTACGGGCAGGGGTACCTTTTTTTATCCATCTTATTTAGTATTTCAGTATTTAAAACAGAACTTGTTTATTCTAATAGGAGTTCTGATTTTTCAATATGGTCTCAAAAGAGAAGAGAGACAGGGACTGGAAGGTGTTGATACTTGCAAAACCATATCAATTTCAATTCAGGACCTGAGCAGGAGCCCTCTCCCCTCCTGTGGTTTCCAGCAACTGAGATTCAGAAGCATTCCTGCCTCCAACCATGGAGGCAGAACACAACCATCAAAACTAGCAGCGGTTGATACTGTTGGGTATTTGCAGTATGGTAGCGCTGCAGAGAGCTTGCTGGGGAGACCATGCATTAAAAAGGGACTCAAAAATAACTTAAACAAGGTTTTAATAAGAAAAACAAAAACTCCATTTACACTAAATACATTAACAACAAACCAGACCCAACCACCAACCCATCCCCCAGGGTAATGGGAGAGCTGGGTGCTGCTCCTTATATACTACACCCAATTGCGACAGCTTAATCAATACAACTCAGCAGCACCTGCTATGTTTCACAGCTGTAAAGGCTCTGGCCCCTTAAAGACATACACATCGGGTGGAACAATGATGAACCTTTACATTTAAAGAAACCATTCAACAGATACTATAGCCTTCCTCTCCATGATTTTGCCCAATCCTCTTTTTTTTTTTTTTTTTTTTTAAGAAAAAAAAGGCATTTAATAGATTTTCCTGCTTTTATAATTTAAATAACTTAAAGACGGAAAAGAAGAAAAATCTGACAAGGGCGAGACAGACTTGGACTGCAGCCTCAACGTGAAGGTGGGAGAGGAAGAGAGAGGAGAAATGGAGAATGTACTTGTGGAACCCCAACGCCCACCACACCCACCCACCCTGTGTGCCAGACCCCACCCCGTCCCCGCTGGCCCCTAAAGCCGCCGGAGAGCTCGCTTCTTGTCAGTCTTCTTCTTGGAGGCCAGTTTCTTGTCCCTGTCGCCTGCATGTTTCTTAGCCATGGGGCCTTCCCCAGAGGCACCGGCCGAAGAAGAGCAAGGCTCGGCAGGGTCCTTGGTGCGCAGGCCGGACGAAGGCTGGGCATGGATCTCCGTCAGGAGGCGGGCCCGGGAGGCATATTCCTCATAGTTCTCCAGCAGGAGGCGCCCTGCTTCCTCGTTCAGGGCCGATTCTGGATTGGGATGGATCAGCAAACACTTGATGGTCAGCAGGACATGTCGGATGCCCAGTTCCGCTTTCCAGTCCTTCTTGAGGACGTTGACGCAGATCTCGCCATTGGCTCCCACGTTGGGGTGGAATATTTTGGTCAGGAAGTAGCCTTTGGGTGGGCTAGCTGGAAAGTCTTTGCCGAGGATGAGCTTCATGCGGAAGAGGCCACCGGAATATGGGGTACCCTCAGGTCCTTCAATGGTAACTTGCACATCTGTGATGTCCTCCTCATTAGGGAATACTTTGATGCCTTCGGGTGGGTCTGAGGTCAGAGTGGAGACTTCCCTGTAGACCAGCCGAATCACGTGGGGAGGCAAATTTTCTACATTGGAATTCATTGTGTAGGGTCTGCACAGAGGATTGTAGAACAGCACAACCTTTAGAGGGCTCACATACGCACCTTAGTCTACACCTAAAATATCGTGCGCCTACTCCTAACCTGGGTCCGGAGCCCCCTACCCCTATTGAAAAAACGCTAGATACTAGGGTTTAAGAAGTTCCACCTTTCCCATGCATTTACGGGGGGGAAACCAGATGTTCCCCCCACCCTCCTCCTTCTCCACGCTGTTACCAACTCGCTTATGCCACCCTCACTTTAATCGCCCAATCCTCTTTTAAAGCCATTCAAGTTGGTGGCCGTCGCTGTCTCCTGCAGGAGAGAGTTTGGTAGTGCACTTAAGTCATTTCTTTTGTCTGTTCTGAATCTTTCAACATTCAGCTTCCTAGGATGTTGGTGAATTCTAGAGAGAGAGGGAGGAAGAAGCTTCCCTTCATCCACTTTCTCCATGCCACACGTAGTTGTAGCACAAGAAAATTTGCAGGGTGCCTTCCGAACTCCTGCTACTTTGCAAGAGGGATTCCTGTGCATCCTTGAACAGTTTTGCACATTGAAAGTGATTTTAAAATGCTATTTTGCCCTAGGACAACAAACCTATTTCTTCTTCTTCTTTTTTAAAAAATTGACTTTTGGTAGTTTGGAAAGTGATGGAGGAAAGTATGGAATGAATGAACGGTTAAAGGGAAAATGTAAAAACAACCCAAAAGCAAACCAGAGAATGCTCCTTGTCATATAGTAAAGGTAAAGGGACCCCTGAACCTTAGGTCCAGTCGGGACCGACTCTGGGGTTGCAGCGCTCATCTCGCTTTATTGGCCGAGGGAGCCGGCGTACAGCTTCCGGGTCATGTGGCCAGCATGACTAAGCCGCTTCTGGTGAACCAGAGCAGCACACGGAAACACTGTTTCCCTTCCCACCAGAGCGGTACCTATTTATCTACTTGCACTTTGACGTGCTTTTGAACTGCTCAATTGGCAGGAGCAGGGACCGAGCAACGGGAGCTCACCCCGTTGAGGGGATTCAAACCGCCAGCCTTCTGATTGGCAAATCCTAGGCTCTGTGGTTTAACCCACAGCGTCACCCGCGTACCCCTTATCATATAACCACCCCGTAAAGATATCTGAAAGAATGTTAAATATAGATTGATTGTATGCTGTAGTCTTTTTTTTTTAAATTTTATTTAAGAAAAAGTACACATACCACATAGAAAATACATATACCAAAACGAAAATACACTTACCAAGACACACTTACCAAAAAAAAAATTAAAAATAAAAGAATAACAAAGAAGAAAAAAGGAAAAAGACAAACTCAAAAACTTACAGATAATAGACTTCCATCCAACTCGACTTAGGAGTATATAATCTTTTACAATTTCAGCAGTTGTACTATCAATAACTCTAAACGTCGCAGGTATTAGTTATCGTCTGCTGTTAAGTTGTTAATTCCCAAATTAATCTCGGTATAACTTAAAAATTTAGTCCATTCATTTTTTAATTTCACAGTATTATGATGCCTAATTCTTTGTGTTAATCTCGCTAACTCTATGTATTGAAATAGCCTCACTTGCCAATCTCCAATCGTAGGCATATCGGGGGATTTCCATCTTTGCGCTATTAAAATCCTCGCCACAGCTGTGGCATATTGAAAGAAAGTTTGGTCTGTATTTTTTATTTCCTCCTCGATCATACCTAAAAGGAACATCTCGGGTGCTTTGGGAAAGTTATACTTCAAGATTTTCTTCAACTCCTCGTAAATTTGTCCCCAAAATCCCTTCACCCCATCACAAGTCCACCAAATATGGAAGAAGGTCCCTACCTTATCTTTGCACCTCCAGCAAATGTTGTCTACTATTCTATACATCTTCCCCAGTTTTACCGGGGTCAGGTACCAACGGTACATCATTTTCTCTAAATTTTCGCGGAGTGCTGCACATGCTGTAAACTTCATACCTTTCTTCCAAAGTATCTGCCATCTATTGTATTCTACATTATGCCCAAGATCTCTAGCCCATTTAACCATCACTCCCTTCACCACTTCCTCCCTAGTGTCCCATTCCAGTAATTGTTTATACATTTTGGAAAGGAGTTTATTATTGCTTTCTATAATTTCCACTTGAAATCTCGACTTTTTTTCACTCATCCCCTGTTTCTTATGTTCACCCCACAATGCGTTAATTTGGTGAAGATGTAACCACTCCTTGACCTTGCCTTTCAACTCATCATATGACCTCAACTTCCAACCTTCTTCTGTTTTGACTAAAAGGTCCTCATATGTCCACCTTTCACCTGTCATATTTAATTTTTTTATTTTAATAATATCAACTGGGGAGAGCCACCATGGGGTACCTCTTTCAATCAGCTTTTTATTCCTGTTCCAGACTTCAAGTAGTGAGCCTCTAATTATATGGTTGGAAAAGCCTCCGTGGATTCTACCTTTCTCCTGCCACAGGTAGGCATGCCAACCAAACCTAATATTAAAGCCCTCTAGATCCAGTAAATCCGTGTTCCTTAGGGTGGCCCAGTCCTTTATCCAACATAGGCAAGCTGCCTCATAATAGAGCCTTATATTCGGGACTGCAAAGCCACCTCTCTCTCTTGAGTCTGTAAGATGTTTAAACTTGACTCTGGCTCTTTTCCCCTGCCATATAAACTTGGCCAGAGTTTTTTGCCAATTCTTAAAACAGGTGGTACCTTTAATTACTGGAATATTCTGGAACAAAAATAGCAATCTCGGGAGAATACACATCTTAATCGCAGCCATCCTCCCTGTCCATGATAATTTCAGCCTATGCCAGGTGTCCAAATCTTTCTTAATTTCTTGCCATACCTTATTGTAATTATCTTCCATTAGATTTATATTTTTTGGGGATAACCAAATTCCCAGATATTTTACTTTATTCACTATTTTAATTCCGATCTTTTGCTCCAGCTGATTTTTATCCTGATCATCCAAATTCTTTGTTAAGATTTTTGTTTTCTTCCTGTTTAATTTAAATCCAGACAGTTTGCCAAAATCTTCCAGAAGTTCTACTGCCCTACTGGCACTATCCACGGGGTTCTCTACGGACAGAACCAGGTCGTCGGCATAAGCCTTTAGTTTGTACTCTTTCTCCCCGATTCTTATTCCCCTTACATTTGCTGCCTCCCTTATTTTATTTGCGATTACTTCCAAAACCATAATAAATAACAGAGGTGACAAAGGGCATCCCTGCCTTGTACCTTTCATGATCCTAAAGGATTTGGACAGATTATTATTAATAATCAACCTGGCCTGTTGCCCTGAGTATATTGCCTTAATGCCTTCCATGAAAGGGCCTTCTATTCCTACCTTATCCAAACATTGTAATAGGAATTCCCAGGATACATTATCGAAGGCCTTTTCTGCATCAATAAAAATCAGAGCCGCCGGGATGTCTATCCTCATATCCAAATATTCGATAATATTTAATATATGGCGGACGTTATCTTTCTGTTGTCTATCAGGGAGGAATCCCGCTTGATCTTTATGGATATATTTCTTTAAATACCTCTTAAGCCTATTTGCCATAATATCTGCAAAGATCTTATAATCACAATTTAGCAGTGAAATTGGCCTATAATTTTTTATATCTGTTTTTTCAGTTTCCGTTTTTGGTATTAAAGTTATATATGCCTCTTTCCACGAGTTAGGTATCCTCCCTCCTTGAAAAATGTTGTTGATAACGTCCGTAAGCACCGGCGCTAGGTATTCCCCTAACGTTTTATAGTATTTTGAGGATAGACCATCCGGTCCAGGGGCCTTTCCGATCTTCATCCTACTGATAGCTTCTTTAATCTCATCTACTGTGGTCTCCCTATTCAATTGTACACTATCCTCTTCTGTTAAATATTTCCTTCCACATTGATCTATATAGTTTTTTATTTCTATACTATCTTCTTCTCCTCTTTCATACAGCTTTTCAAAAAATTGGATAAACCTTTTTTCTATTTCATCTGGGTCTTCTATGATGTTGTCCTCCATTATTAATTTGTTAATCACATTTTGTTTCTTTCTTTTTCTTAACTGCCACGCAAGTAACTTCCCCATTTTATTTGCCGACTCAAAATATTTCTGTTTCATAAATTTAATTCTCCATTCTATCTCTTGATTTAATATAGCTGAATATTGAGACTGCAGCACTTTGGCGGTTCGAATACTCTCTTCATCTGCTGGGTTTATGGTCAATTTCCTCTCACAGTTCCTCAGTTGCGTAAGGATATCCTCTTTCTTTTGTTCCCTTAATTTCCTTCTGTAGCTATTTTGTTGTATTAGGAAGCCCCTCAGGACCGCCTTACTGGCGTCCCATACTGTATCTATAGGGGTGTCTTTATTCAGATTTAAGTCAAAATAGTCTTTCAGAGTACCTTTAGCTTTTTCCGTCACTTCTTCAATTTCAAATAAATATTCATTCATCCTCCACCTATGCTGTCCCCTTACTTCATTCTTTATTTCCAAAACCAAGGGGCAGTGATCAGAAAGTGTCCTGGGTTGAATTTCACATCTCGTTACTCTCAACGATAATGCTCTTGTCACCCAGATCTGATCAATCCTGCCCCAGCTCTGATGGGGTTCAGAATAGTGGGTAAACTGTTTAATAGTGGGATTTTTATGCCTCCAGATATCAATTAAATCTAGATTCTCCTCGAGATTATCGAAGGATTTCGGCAATTTCCCCCGGTTCAATTTCCCCTTCTTTTCACTTCTGTCCAAATCCGGTACTGGAACACCGTTCAAATCTCCGAGCAGAACTAATTTATGAACTTCAAGCTCTAACAGAATGTTTTCAAGTTTCTCAAAAAACTCTGCTCTATTTGTATTCGGGGCATAGACCGTCACGACATTAATTTTTTCCCCTCGGAAATTTAGTTGAATCCCCAATATCCTTCCTTCCTCATCTTTACAAATTAGTGTAGGTTCCCATTTTTCTTTAACGTAAATCACCACACCTTTTTTCTTATTTACCTCTGAGTTAATAAACTCTACTCCCAATTTTTTATTCACCAAAATATGTCTGTGTTTCTTAGCTATATGAGTTTCCTGAAAGCAGATTACGTCATACTTCTTATTTTTCAAAGATTTCTCAATTTTATTCCTTTTAGCCTTCTCGTTCAGCCCGTTCACATTCCAGGACAAAAATTTTAATGTGTGCGCTATTGTTTACCTTTATCTATTACCGTACCTCTAACCGAGGTCTCGAGCTAAAATCTAATGCCTTTGTTTCCAGAGAGCTCCTCTCCTTCTGCCGTTCCTTCTCCCACTACGGCCTCATCATCTTCATCTCCTGGTTCCACCTCCCTCTCTTCCTTTCCCTGTTCTTCCTCCTGTCCGCTCCTTCTCTCATCCACCTCTTCCTCTTCTCTAACCCTTAATCTGTTTTCCACCTTTCCTAGCTCTCTTTCATACCTTCTCATAAACTTCTCCACCTCCTGTATATCCGTCAGTCTAATTTTTTTGTCTTTATAGAAAAAAGCGATCCCTTCTGGGAACTCCCATCTATATTGTATCCCGTTTCTCTTTAAGGCGGCTACCACTTGCCTATATCCTTCTCTTTTACGTAACAGCCTAACTGGTATTTCTTTATAAATAATAATAGGCCTTCCATCAATTCTTAACTTGTTACGGTAGCTCGTTCTTAAGATTAAGTTTCTCATTTCCAGTGAGTTGAAAATCACCAGACAATCCCCCAAGAATTTATTAGTTTTTAAATGTTGGGGTCTAGTAATTCTAAATACATTCTCTATAGTGAGAGCTATCTCTTCTTCTTTTAGACCTAACCATTTAGAGAGTTCCTTAATCATTTTCCCTCTTATATCCTCATTTCTTTCCTCTGCCACTCCCCTAAACTTTAAATGAAGCTGTTTTTGCCGCATATCTGCCATGGCTAGATTATCCCAAATCCTGTCTTGCAAATTATTTAGCTCTCTTAGCTCTTCTTTCATTCTCACTGACTCTTTTTTCTGTTCTCTCATCTCTTTCTGCAGCCTTTTGTTAGATTCCTCAATTATTTTGGATTTTGCAGACAGGTCTTGGATCTTAATTGAGAGTTCTCCAACTGCTCCTTCTATCTTTTTGTCAATCATTTCTTGTATCTCTCCTAATTTACTTTCCATATATAATTCATTTTGCTTAAATTCCTCCTTAATTTTTGCCCATAAATTATCTAGGTCTTTAATTTCTTCCTGGCGGGACGACTTCCTATCCCCTGGGGTCCCACCCACTTTCTTCCCCTCCTTCCCGTCCTTCCCCATCATTACCAGGTCTCTCCCTCAATAAACTCACTACTTCACCCTCTCCTTTCTTCTTTCCCCCCTTAAGACCCCCAATTATAAGCAAAAATAAAACAGTTTTCCACTCAAATTTAAACCGTCCCTTCGCTACAGTATACAAACACAGTCCCCAAACCCCAGAGCGCGGTGATTCCGTAGTGGCTCCAAGGAGAAGTACCAAGAGGAGAGGTGTGGAGTGACCAGATGTTCTCTCTCACTTCGCTCTCACCACTTCAATTGTCCAAACCAGTCCTGAGTCACGGAGGCAGCAGAAAATAGCCACCTGCACTCAAACCTTAAAGGCGTATTATCCAATTTAGTCCAATTTAGTTCCGCTGGAGATCTCCTTTCCGCAGGTCACAATCAAGATCCAAGTCCAAGTAACATGAGCTTGTCGTTCAAAACCAGGTAAAAACTAATTAGGGAGCTACACAGCCCCCCTCCACCTTAAATCCACCCTAAGTCCGACTCCAACTCCAACCGCTTAAGGGAGCCACCCGGAAAGAGAGACGGGGGAGAGTGGCCAAATGAAAGTCCTTAAGGTCTTTAAAGTCTTTTCGCTTCAAGCCTCTCTAGCACCCCTTTGCCGCCTCTCTCCTGACGTGTTCCATCAACTCCTCATAATTCACAGTTCATCACCGCTTACAGCCTGTATTTCCTCAGAAGAAGGTCGTAGGGGTACCAGGAAGGCTGAATATAAAGATGTGAAGCGACGTAAACAGCGTAAACAACGCAGATGAGATATCTGTGCAACTCAAAAAAACTCAATTGGCATCCTTATTGTCAATTAAAGTTCTATAAGTCCTTGAACCCCTTCAATCGTGTTATCGTATATTCTCAATTCAAACTCGGATCGTACTCACTCAGTCAGACTAACCAAGACTTCCTCATTCCTGCGACTTTCTACCTGCGCCATTTTAATTCCGCCGCCGAGTGAACTCCAAAACTTAATCCAAAAACATCCAGGCGCCTCCCAGCTCCAAAACTAGCTTCACGCTTTTAAGAAACGCGCTTTAAAAGGGCGCTAAAAAAAAAAACAAACGCTGAAGGTTCCGTTCTTATCTTAGGGAAGCCCGTCGCGCTTCCCAGCTGAAGCTCGGGGCATCGCGCTGTGGATTGTATGCTGTAGTCTAATCTCTGCATAAACTGGCTATGTTCTCCTTAGGCTCAGTGTTGAACTCAGCAGGGGGGAGGAAGAAGATGGGGACAAAGCTAGAAATCATTGGCTTTACCTACCATTGGCTCTAGCGCCCCCAGCCGTTCGCTCTGGCGCCCTCTACTGTTGGCCTCCCTGACCTCTGCCAAATCAGTTCCAGCGGGCACCAGCCCCAAGTGCTGGAAGAGGCGGTGTGTACAGACTGGGGATGGGGGGCCCTAAGAACCCTCCAAATGCTGCTGAGCCGACATGGGTGGTCTGCGGCACTAGTAATCCAGTCGTCTCCTTCCACACAGCCTTGGTGAAGCTAAGGGGCTGTGACAACGTGGAGGATGAAATCGAAGAGCTTCACGAGGAGGACCTCTCCGAGGAATTGGAAAAAGATATGGATATCTCTACGATGTATCACTTCGATGACATATGGAACCACCTCGTCTCTGCTGTCGTCTTGATGGGCGGGCAGCAGCTCACTGGCATTAACGCGGTAGGGCAATCTCCCCAAGGAGAACGGGCCTTTTTGGTGATGGCTCCTGCGTGTAGGATGTTTTCCCCAGGGAAACCTGCCTGGCGCCATTGCTGGCTGCTTTGAGGTGGGTGGGATATTGAGCAGTGAAAAATCCCATTCCTCACTGGCTCTCTGTGGAGAACTGAAATTAAGACTGAAAAAACGACAGAAACTGAAATGGACAGATTTTTCTTTATCCTGATAGGGGGTCATCATTCAGCTAAGAATGTCTGTTTCTCTTTTCAGGCCAGCTATTATATGGAGATACTCTACATGTCTATGGGGTTAGAAAAGAAAATTGTCGGGTATATCAGCATAACGATATACATTATGCTTATGTTCATAACTCTCCTGGTGGTAAGATTCTCTCCCATTTCTACATCAACGCCAACATGGTGAGCTCCAGATATTGTGGACTACAACTCCATAATCCCTAAGCATTGGTCACACAGGCTGGGGCTGATGGGAATTGTAGTCCAAAATGTCTAGAAGGCACCATGTTGGTCTCCCCTGATATGAATGTTTAGCTCCTCCTTGTAATGCTTCTACCCTTGGCCTACTCCAAAGGCCAGCACTTTTATAGTGTGCGTCTGTGTTAAGCTGGCTGAGTTGTTCCAGTTTCCTACAGACAAACCACAAGTCCAGATTCGGATGGCATGCAAAGACAAACCGTGGCTTAGCTCACAGCAGGAGGATCAGAGAAGGGGCAAAACGGCTGCCATCACCTCTCCAGAGAATATAAAAAACGCTGTGGAAATGCTTTTGTAAAAAAGTTTTGAAAAATATATTGGATTTGCCATAGCTCACCATCGCCATCTAGTGTCACATTTGTATAATGCACTTTATAACACAGTTTAAACGTTTTATTTGCAGGGGTATAGCTGAGTGCCTGGTTTGGCTTAGGGTTAAGTAAAAACAGAGCTTCCATCTCTGGGCCCATCCAGGCTGTTGCTAATTTCGGGTGGGTTTCAGATGGGCTTAATCCCCAGTTGCATCTCCAGGTTGGGATGGGAATGTATTCTGCCAGAATCTCTGGAGAGCTGCTGCCAGCCAGTGTAGACAATACTGAGTTCGATTGGCTAATGGGCTTCACTCAATATAAGATAGTTTCTTATATTCCTATGTCTGTAGGGCTATAGTTCAATGTTAGAGCATCTGCTTTGCAGGCAGAAGGTCCTAGGTTCAATCCCCAGTATCTCAAGGCTGGGGAAGACACCCTGGCTGAAACCCTGCAAAATTACTGCCAGTCAGTGCAGACATTGCTGAGCTAGAGGGATGCAATGGTCTGATTTAGCACAAGGGAGCATCTTAGGTTCCTAATCACAATATAGCCAATTCACACCGAGCGGCGAGAGCTGATTGGAAGGTTTAGCGCAACAAACCCTCTTCCCAAAAATGCTGGAAGCAACAAGGAAATGCACTGGAATTATCTAATCTCCTGTAAGCTAATGAATATGGTCACCCATTAAGTAGCTGACATCTCCCTGCAAATAATGGGAATGTACTCTGCCAGAAACTCCGGAGAGCTGCTGCTAGCCAGTGTAGACAATAGTGAGTTTGATTGGCTAATGGGCTTCACTCAATATAAGATGGTTTCTTATATTCCTATGTCTGTAGGGCTATAGTTCAATGGTAGAGCATCTTGCTTTGCAGGCAAAAGGTCCTAGGTTCAATTCCCAACATCTCTACAATGCCATTATGAGCAGTGGACTCGTAATCTGGTGAACCGGGTTTGCTTCCCCGCTCCTCCACATGCAGCTGCTGGGTCACCTAGGGCTAGTCACACTTCTCTCTGAAGTCTCTCAGCCTCACTCACCTCACAGAGTGTTTGTTGTGGGGGAGGAAGGGAAAAGGAGAGTGTTAGCCACTTTGAGACTCCTTAGGGTAGTGATAAAGCAGGATATCAAATCGAAACTCAAAAAAATAATTTAAAAAAATCAGAATGTATGCTCAATAGACAGGCCATCTTGAAGCACCCTTCCTCTCTCTTTCTAACTTCCTTTTTTTTATATCTGTTAGATCCGTTTTGCTGACTCTTCGGGGCACAGAAATCTGCTACTCAGTGGCTTGGGGATCTGTAGCATCACCTGCGTCCTCTTAGCCATGGCGATTGAATTACAGGTCTGTATTGCAAGTCCACCAACTCTTGATGTCTGATGCTAAGCACCCACCAATGCAGCGCCCTCAGTTCTTGGGATAATGATAAATAATAATTTGCAGAAAATAAAGTCCCAATGGGACTTGCAATGCAAGACAAGAATGAAAACCAAAACTGAAATAAAATAAAAGCTAAAAGCATTCTTATGCATGAAAGAAAGGAGGCCACAATATCCCAAACTGCCTGACCGTGGCTGAAAAGAAACATTTGTTGCCTGGTGCCCCCAAGTAGTTAGCGATGGTGAACCTCCCTGGGAAGAGAGCATTTCATAAGCAGGTGCCACCACTGAAAAGACCATTCTCCTGTTGCCACTCTATGGAGATGGCACATGGAGGAGAGCATGAAATGATGAATGATGCTGATTTTGTGTAGTGGATGCTGCTTTAATGGAAATTATGGGTTGCAGTCAACTGAATCCTACTCAGAGGGAACCCATTATAATTATGTGGTGTGGTGGGGGAGCTGATGTGGTGCAGTGATTAGATCAAGGGTCAGCAAGCTTTTTCAGCAGGGAGCTGGTCCACTGCCCCTCAGACCTTGTGGGGGGCTGGACTATATTTTTTTGGGGGGATGAATGAATTCCTATGCCCCACAAATAACCCAGAGATGCATTTTAAATATAGTGGTACCTCAGCTTACAGACGCTTCAGGTTACAGATTCCGCTAACCCAGAAATAGTACCTCAGGTTAAGAACTTTGCTTCAGGATCAGAACAGAAATCGCTTGGCGGTGGAGGCGTGGAGGCAGCGGGAGGCCCCATTAGCTAAAGTGCTACCTCAGGTTAAGAACAGTTTCAGGTTAAGAACAGACCTCCAGAACAAATTAAGTTCTTAACCCGAGGTACCATTGTAAAAGCACACATTCTACTCATGTAAAAACACCCCACAAATAACCCAGAGATGCATTTTAAATAAAAGCACACATTCTACTCATGTAAAAACATGCCGATTCCCCAGACCGTCCGCGGGCCGGATTTAGAAGGTGATTGGGCTGGATCTGGCCCCTGGGCCTTAGTTTGCCTACTGTCAGGGAACTGACATCGGAGCCAGAAGTGGAGGCAAGGCTCCCAAGCGATGCCGGAGAAGGGCCAAGCAGGGAGAGAGGGAATTCATCGGCTGGGGAAGGAAATCAGCGTAACACCAGGGATAAAGGGGGGCGGATGCGGGAATCGGAGAGGGGGCTCCAGGACTCTTCGCCGGAGACCAGCGGGGAGAGCACAGGTCCTCCGCTACCCACACCCACCCTGCGCAGAAGATTTCCGCGCAGGGAAAGTAGGCGTAGACTTGGCGTCAAAGAACTTCTTTGCTGGAAAAAGTTCAAGAAAGGCCCACTGACGGATTCTGCTAGTGACTGAAACAGCCACGAAGTGAAGGGCTGTCCAGCCAGGAAAAAGTTTAACCAGGCAACCTAGCCAGGAGTGGCGGCAACTTACGCACAAGCAACCCCATATAACCATTACACCTACGCATGGATTAGATTGTCGGATTGGGGTGTGGGGAGAACAGGGTTCGAATCCCCACTTGGGTCACAAAACTCACTGGGTGTGACCTTGAGGCCAGCCCCTGCCTCTCCGCCTAACCTACCTCACAAGGTTATTGTGGGAGAGGGAGAATCATGTGTGTGCCACCTGGACTTCCTCATAGGAAAAGGTGGGATAGAAATGCAATAGATAATTAAATAATAAACATTAACTTCAGTGCTTCATACCAGCCAAGATGAGCTAAAGTCCATTAACTTCAGTGAGTCTGCTCTGAGTTGGACTGGCATTGGATAAAACCCTATAATTTTATTTATTTGTTTGTTCATTTATTTCTACAGTTATGGAACATGAACATTGACAAAATCGTAGCTCTATGGGGGTAGCTCAGGAATTTCTGGCACCAAACTGCAGTTCCAAGAATTGCTTGCAGGAGGTGATGACAATTGAACCAGTATAAAACTGAGGAATTTTGCAGGGTAGAGCAGATAGGCTGTTAATTAAACCATGTTGTTGTTTTGTTGTTGTTTTGATTTTTCTTCCTCCCTTCCTCTCAAAGGAGCCCAGGATAAAACATGCAACAATGGTTATTTTTTTACCAAAAAACCCAACACAACTCAAAGCAGTTTTAAAACACTCTAAAACCAGTTAAAAACCTTTTTATGTATTAAAAGAACAGTTAAAAACACTCTTAGCTGGTGATCATAGGGTTGCCAGGAGCAGTGTCTTTCAGCTATCAAATGTCTAGGTTAAACAAGAGTGTATTAAATTCCTGAAAGTAAGTAATGAAGGGAGAGGGTGAGAGACACACCACACCAGGGAGGACATTCCACAGGCAAGGAGCACCACTGAAAAGGCCCTGTTATGTGTCAATGCCAGCTGGGCAGTCCCCAGTGGCACCACCTGCTGATCGTAGGATCTGAGATGGTTGATACTGGGGAGAAGAAAGCACCACTGAGTTCAATGGAGCTTATGCTCCATTCCATAGGAACACAGTCACGGTCTTATTAAATAGGGTTTTCTGATGATAATGATTGCAGTAGTGGAGTATCTATGTCATTTGCAACCACAGCACTGTCTCTGCCTGAACTGTGAGTCCTTTTCTCCAACAGAAGACCATCTGGTGGATGTCATATGTCAGCTCATCTTTCGTTACTCTCTTCCTCATTGGACAGTCCATTGGGCCAGGTAAGCTCTCTGATGAAGATGATTTATGAGACTTGTCCATCTCTTGTTACACTGAGCTCTCCACTACAGTGGTACCTTGGTTTACGAACTTAATCGGTTCCAGAAGTCCGTTCTTAAATCAAAGCGTTCTTAAAATAAGGCGTTCTTTCCCATAGCAGCGGGGGACTCAATTTACACTCAACAGGAAGCAGAACATGTTCTGCTTCCAAGGCAAAGTTCACAAACCAAAACACCTACTTCCGGGTTTGCAGCGTTCTTAATCCAAGTTGTTCATAAACTAAGCTGTTCTTAAACCAAGGTACCACTGTACTGACATAGTTGGACAAAGACACACTCAGTCCGTAAAAATATATGCAATGCCACACAGACACACCCCAAACAGCCGTGTAAGTGTGCTGCCAAACATCATCGTAAGTCTGAAGGGGAAGCTAAGGGTAATATCCAACATTCGTGCTGCTCAGAGTAGGTCCATTGAAGCTAGCGAAGATGGCTAACTTCAGTTTGCTAATTTCAGTAGGTCTTTTCTGTGTAGAATTTCACTGGCTACGACCCTAAGTCTTTACCTGGGCCACATTCCCAACCATACATTTAAATCAGAATCATAGCACGTCAAGCAGCCAAGGAATTCTGGGAGCTGTAGTTTGTTATGGGTGCCGAGAGTTATTGGGAGAATCCGCTACTCCAGGCATAGGCAAACTCGGCCCTCCAGATGTTTTGGGACTACAACTCCCATGATCCCTAGCTAACAGGACCAGTGGTCAGGGATGATGGGAATTGTAGTCCCGAAACATCTGGAGAGCCGAGTTTGCCTATGCCTGCTCTACTCCCCTCACAGAGTTCTTTGAGAAGAAGAGTTGGTTGTTAAACCGGTCTAAGAATTTCAGTTCGGGGGGGGGGGCGGAATAGGGGCCTCCTAGCCACTCTCTGCACCTCTAACAAATGGCAGCTCCCATAATTCTCTGGAGGAAGCCACAACCGTTCAAAGTGGCATCGTAGGGTTTTAAATATATGGCCAGGATGTTCAGGACTCCTTAAGGAAGCAGAAGAGATGAGTAGTATAGATAAACTTCCCTGTTTAGGGAAGTTTTTAATGGCTGATGTTTTAATGTACTTTTAATATTTTGTTAGAAGCCTACCAGAGTGGCTGGGGAGGCCCAGCCAAATGGACAGGGTATAAATAAAAAAAATATTATAATATTATTAGCGAAAATGAAAATGGGGCATTCTCTCTCTCCCGGCCCAGATCCAGTTCCAGTGGTGATTGTAGCAGAACTGTTCCTTCAGTCATCCCGGTCCACTGCCTTCATGGCTGGGGGCTGTGTTCACTGGTTCTGCAAATTCGTTATCGGAGTTGTGTTCCTTCAGATGGAGGTAAGTGGCTTTGGCTAATACATCCAAGGTTCTCTTAGAGGAGTCCCAGGTCACTGAACCTGAACTTCCACAGACTCCACCTGCCATAAGGGACCATTGGGAGCAGCAGTGGCAATGTTCTATGCTTATGATAACATTTTATTCTCCGGATAATTGTGCTGTTTTGAATGTGCATTTGATACTTGACTTCCTTTAGCAATGTTTTCTTTTGAAATGTTTAAGATAATGTTTTTTGTGTGTGTGTGTGTTGACTTTGTTGGTTTAAATGTGCATTCTGTAGCTGGCCTCCTTTACAGTTAAGATAAAGATTTCCAAAATCTCTCAAATTAGATAATTACATAACGACTATGTTTCATAGATTGGCTTCCCACCCACCCAGTGTTTTTATACAAACCCTTTTCTGCTGCTTTATATAATAAATTCTTCCCTATTACAAAAAAAATAAAAATCCCTCTAGTACAATTATTTTATCGTTTTTTGTCCACTGCTCGTATCTCAAATCCTGCCTGCGATTTCATTTGGCTATAATGCTTTTTCAAATAGTCCCAAAAAGGCCTCCACTCATCTATTAAAAAGTGCATCATTTCGATCTCTTGGTTTTGCTGTCAGCTTTGCCATTTCTGCATAATCTGTTACTTTCAGAAGCCATTCCTCCTTCAGAGACTGGTTTTCTGAAGCACCTGCCCCCTCCATTAAACCTTGCTTTAGCTGTGTTGAACAAGGGTGTTAAGTTGTCTGTGAACATATCAGACGACACAGCGATTCTTCAAACAGCTCTTGTTTATTCACAGGCCAGAACAGAACAGAACTGAAGGGTTCAGCCAGCCTGCTTATATAGAGCTCCACTAAAATTCAACAGTAACCATTTTCTGTAACTATCCAATCACTGAACGTCACTTTCAATCCCTTATTTGCATATGTGGACCTGAGTGAAAACTATCTACAGTATCCCCCTGCTGGCCCAGGGTGAGAACTTCAGTACATAACAAAGGGTGCTTCAGAGAGCAGTTTGCCAAACTGCTCTGAGAAGTGCCTCCAATCTCTGCCCCGTTAAACAGCTTGCATGGGCTGCCTGCCACCCATGCTGCTCGCTTGCCTGCCTGCCATTTTGCTTGAGTCGGTGTGGCTGCTACTATCTTTTTCTCTTACACACATTCCAAGTCCTGTATCTCTCTATCTTTTTCTCTCTTTTTTCTCTCCAGATGCAAATTGAGCCTTACAGCTTTCTCCTCTTTTGGCCTCTCTGCGTAGCCATCTTAATTTATGCCTTCAAGCAGATCCCGGAAACCAGCGGCCAGAACTTCCTGGATATCAGGAGGACCGAGGCAATCCGAATGACCAGGACCCTCCTGCTCATGCAAATCTCAGAGGACTAGGAACTTGGGAGACAGTCCATGCAGCTATTTAGAGATATTCTGTTCGGTTGGCCCATTGGTGATCGCAGCAGTTTCCCTTCTGGTCTGACTGGACTTTATTCCTTCTTTTTCCTACACTGGACTCCGACTGCCACCACCTCTCACTATTGGCTTATACACCTACCTGACGGGTCATAGGCTACTCATCCGTGTTTTAATCAGTCTTAATAAAAGCTGGATCAGCCACTCATGCAGAGACACAGCAGGGAACTTCATTTCTGGATGATGCGTCCAGCTCTCAAGCACCTGTAATCCACGTATGGGGGACCAGATGTCTCCAGATGTTGCTGAACTGTGACCTCCCATCACCCCATGCTGGCTGGGGTTGATGGGAGTTGGACTCCCACATCAGGAGTCCCCCATCCCTCCCACAACATCACGAGTTCCCCATCCCTCCTCTAACAGATATAGAGTTATGCCCAATGGCCATCCTGCTCAGAGTAGGCCCATTGAAACTAATGAACTCGGCTTCCTCAATATCTTTTTTTAAAAGAAAAAAAACTGTCTAACCTCAGGCTATTTTTCTATTGGTGCTTATTGCTCAGCCTTCATTATCATTATTACATTTTTGTTGATAATAACACATGCTGTATAAACTGAAGTATAATAATAAATCCATGTGTGATGTATATCCCTGTTTCCAGGAGGTCTGTGTGTTTCTTTTCATAGAATCATAGAATTGTAGAGTTGGAAGGGACCCTGATCATCCAGTCCAACCCCCTGCAATGCAGGAATATGCAGCTGTCGCAGACAGGGATCAAACTCACAACCTTGGTGTTATCAGCACCACATGCTAACCAAGTGAGCTATCCAGGCTCTAACAACCACAAAATTACAATCCTGCCTGTTTCTCCAAGGAGCTGAAGGCAGCATCCATGGTTCTCTCCTCCATTTTGCCCTCACGACAACCCTGTGAAGTAGGTTAGGCTGGGAGATGGTTCCAAGGCCATCCCAATGAGCTCCCGGATGCTCTTTGCTGTGAGAAGTCACAATGACGCCTTTGCCTCGAAGGCCTGAGGTAAAAGTGTTCCAAATGTTTCTCAAATTCAGTCATGAGGCCTGTGGAGGAGATGCCATGGAAGCGACAGGTGGATTCCAATGAGATGGGGGCAGCAAAGATGGAGGTGGAGTTAGATGGCCCAGGAGAAGGCCTGTGTGAGGTGAGGGAGGCGGAATTGGGGCGCCAGGGAATGTTGGAGCTTGTGGAAGTGACCAGGGATCCAAAGGCTCAGGAGCTGGATTCTGGGGAAGGTTCCGGTGGGTTGTCAGTGGGCTTGCCGATCAGAAGGTTGGCAGTTTGAATCCCCACAACAGAGTCTTGCTCTGTCTCAGCTCCTGCCAACCTAGCAGTTTGAAAGCACACCAGTGCAAGTAGATAAATAGGCATCGCTGTGGTGGGATGGTAAACGGCGTTTCCATGCCCTCTGGTTTCTGTCACGGTGTTATGTTGCACCAGAAGCAGTTTAGTCATGCTGGCCACATAACCTGGAAAGCTGTTTGTGGACAAACGCCGGCTCCCTCGGCCTATAGAGCAAGATGAGTGCTGCAACCCCATAGTCGCCTTTGGCTGGGCTTAACTGTCCAGGGGTCCTTTACCTTTTTACCTTGCTAACAGCAACCTGCTGGATCAGGCCTAGTTCAGCATCCTGTTCCCCAAAATTCCTGTGAGAAACCGGCAAGTAGGACCCAAGCGCAAGAGCACCCTTCTGTGGCTCCCAACAACTGGACTTCTGAAGCATCACAGCCTCCAACTATGGAAGCACAGTACAGCCATCTTGGCTAGAAGCCATTGATAGCCTTGTCCTCCATGAATTTGTCTAGACCTCTTATAAAGCCATCCAGTTTTGTGGCCATCACTGCCTTTAGTGGGAAGGAGTTCCACACGTTAAATGCACACTGCATGAAGCAGTCCTTTCTTTTCTCTGTCCCAAATCTTCCAACACTCAGCTTCGTTGGGTGGACCTGGGTTCTAGTGTTATGTGAGGGGGAGGGGATAAAACCCCTTTCCTAAATGCTTTCTCCATATCACAATGCGTAATTCTATACATCTCTTGTCAGGTCACCTCTTTTTTATTCTCTAAAGTAACAAACCCACAAATGTAATGTTTCCTCCCATAAGCGCTACACGAATGCTGAACACTTGAAAGCCCCATACTAATTATTATATTACCCTTTAAAATCCTCCGGGATTTAATGGGAAATTCTAGCAAAAGAGTAGCTCCAGGCATGAACTTCTTATATCTTCAGCCATCATGTAAAGTAGATCAATATATTTAATATTGTATTTAATTGTTGTGGGGCGAAGGTCATGTTGTTGTTGTTATTGTTATATAAACATTTCAAGCTCCTGCTTTGCAATTTGGAGGGGAGGAAGTGCTAAACTCAGAGTGTTTGGCTTTCCAAAGGCCATTTCGTGTGCTTGTGTTAAAAGTGGTTTTAAGTCATGATTTGCTGATGGTCCCTTAGCCTGGTTTCTTGCAGAGAGGATACATAATCCTGTTAATACTCTGCAGGCAACCTCTGAGTAGCTATGCTACACCAGCTGTATTACTCAGGTTGCAAATCATTCAGATCTGATACGCTCCGACATGGGCGTCCTTTATTGGGCCTTCCAACTGTCAACAGCTTCCCCTGGAATGTTCCAGCCACCATCCCCTGATTGGCTCTTGCAACGCCGTGAACCTTCCGAATGACTTGTTTCAATGGGAAATAGAGCCTGGCTGCCTGTTCCGCGATTCACCAGTTCCGAAAGCTTGGGCTAGTCTGCGTGTCCTTCACCTTTCTGTCCCCTACCCAGCCTAAGAAGGAAGGATGACTGCCAACAACCTAGAACTGGAGAACCAGTTGGACGTTCCCTCGACTGCCAGCCTGACAGAGGATAAGGTATGATGGGAGATGTACACCAATGAGATATTCAGCGGGACAAGGTTATCTCTACATACAAACTCAACAGGGAGGACAGGGAAGGATGTACTGTAAGTGACATCCCATAAGAGTCTGCTGGATTGGGTCAAAGGCCCATCTAGTCCAGCATCCTGTTCTTGCCATAGCCAACCAGTTGCCCCAATGGGAAGTCCATAAGCAGGACCTGAGTGCAGCAGCAACTCACTCTACTTGTGGTTCCCAGGCACTCCCAGGCATACCGCCTCCAACAGAGGAGATAGAACATAGCCATTGTGGTTAGTAGCCATTGTTAAACTCCAGAATTCACTGTCACAAGCTGTACAATGGTCACCAACTTGGATGCTTTACACTCCAATGGCAAATTGATGGGGGATAAGGCTATCAGTCGTGGGACGTGGGTGGCGCTGTGGGTTAAACCACAGAGCCTAGGACTTGCCGATCAGAAGGTCGGAGGTTCAAATCCCTGCGACGGGGTGAGCTCCTGTTGCTCGTTCCCTGCTCCTGCCAACCTAGCACTTCGAAAGCACGTCAAAGTGCAAGTAGATAAGTAGGTACCGCTCCGGCGGGAAGCTAAACGGCGTTTTCGTGTGCTGCTCTGGTTCATCAGAAGCGGCTTAGGCATGCTGGCCACATGACCCAGAAGCTGCATGTCGGCTCCCTCAGCCAATAAAGCGAGATGAGCGCCGCAACCCCAGAGTCGGCCACAACTGGACCTAATGGTCAGGGGTCCCTTTACCTTTACTTAAGGCTATCAGTGGTTTTTTTGGCCTTGATGGTGTCCAGGTATTGTCAGGGACTGGACTGAGGAGGAATGGTAGGGGCCGACCTCCCTTCTCCTGAACCTTCCCAAGAACAGGAGGACAGTATAGATTTAGAACAGTGGTTTGCAGAAGGCCATAGTTCAGAGGCTGCAGAAGGGAAATATTGGGAGAAGAACAGCGGGAAGAAGAAGCGCTGGGGGAGAAAAAGCTGACAGACTCAGTGTCTTTGGAAAGCCTTCCTGAGCCCCCCTCTCCCAGGACTAGGCGGGCATTGAGAGTAGTAGAACAGAAAACTCAGAGGCAGAAAGCTCAGTTCAGCCATCGCAGGGATGACGGAGGGGGTTGGACTTTACTCGGAGCGATTCCATTATTTAATAGAGACTGCATTCCTTCGTCTCTCTCTCTCTGTGAATACTGAATAAATGACGTGGTAAGAACTCTTTTTGTTTATCTGCTTTTTGGCTGCCATCGGGGGAGGGATCGGATTCCCTGAAGCCTGACAGGTATTTTAATTGCTGGTTTTAATTGTGTTGTGGCACCCTTTAATTTATTTTAACCAGTGTGTATTTCTTACTCTGTACCTTATAACTGAACTTATATGATGTAAGCTGCTTAAAATGTTGTAAGCTGCTTTGAATCCCTACTTGGGAGAAAGGCAGGATATAATATATTTATACCTTATAATATTTTATCTTATAATATATTAAATAATGGCAACAACAACATTTGTTTGTTTGTTTGTTTGTTTATATGCTACCCAACCACCACTCTGGGTGGCTTCCAACAATTTAAAACACAATATGACATCATACATTAAAAACTTCCCTGAACAGGGCTGCCTTCAGATGTCTTCTAAAAGTTTGGTAGTTGTTTATTTCCTTGACATCTGACAGGAGGTCGTTCCACAGGTCGGGCACAACTACCAAGAAGGCAACAGAAGGCTAATGCTATGTTCTAAAGTAATTTGCAGCAGTCAATAACTTTTTCCTTTTCCCCAGGGAAGCCAGTCATCTGATACTCAGAATCAAAGATCCACGGCAAGCATTTCAACAAGGAGAAAAAAGTCCGTAGGATCCCGCAAATGGGTAAGTTCAGAGGGTTTGTTCACCCAGCGAGGTTTTGTTAAACAAACTGATGTCTGTTTGTTTCCAGAATGCAAACAGGTCTGGCAGGAAATCCCATCAAATGTATTTATTTTATTTATTGGGGGGGGGGCGGGGCGGGGCGGGAATGCGTTAATGCGAAAACTATTTTAAGGCTAAATGGGTTACATAGTAAAATGCAGTTAAAATGAGCAAAATGTTTCAAACCAAACATGCATAACTAAATCCTTTTGTCTGGGTCAGGCTGCTGTCTAAAATGATATAGTGAGGGTGCTTGCCTCATACAATATTATTGCTAAAACTTGTTAGAAACAAAGGAGAATAATTGAGGAAATAAAGTAGCAGAGCAGGGTGTAAGAGGACAAAATGCTTCTGGGTTTCTTTCACTGAGACCAGCAGGACATTTTTCAAATACAGTCGTACCTCGGCTCCTGAACGCCTTGGGAGTTGAATGTTCTGGCTCCAGAACGATCAAAAACTGGAAGTGAGTGTTCCAGTTTTCGAACATTCTTTTGGAAGCTGAATGTCCGATGGGGCTTCCGTGGCTTCTGATTGGCTGCAGGAGCTTCGTGCAGCTAATCAGAAGCCGCACTTTGGTTTCCGAACATTTCAGAAATCGGACGGACTTCCGGAATGGATTCTGTTCGACTTCCGAGGTGTGACTGTACATGCATCTCAGATCAGATGCATATGTAAGCGACTCCCTACTTTTGCAGCAGTTGCATTCCGGTGCCCCATGCACATAACTGAAAATCGCATAAGTGGGGAGCACCCTCCAAACACCCTTTAAATGCCCTCTCGGACACTCTCCATCCAATCCAAATTTTAAAAAAATACTGTACCACAATATATCCATAACTGGAATTGGAGCTGTGGGCATAGCTGTCAACTGTCCCTTATTTGGGGACTCGCCTTTGCTCAGCGCTTCCCAGCGGAGAGGTGACAGTGGTTTTCCTTGCTGCATCCCCTTTGCCGGGTTGCTGCGCTGTGGGAACCACCGCTTGAGGCTTCGTTTGGCTGCTGGCTGGGCTTTCTGCCTTTGGCTCGGAGGGGCTCAGAAGTTGAACATACCTGTGCCAGGAAAATCCCTTATTTGGGCTGCTGATCCCTTATTTTCGAGGCTGCTGGTCCCTTATTTTCAAATCCGTAAGTTGAGAGCTATGGCTCTGGGGCTGGCTGGATGCTGGAGGATGTGTGGAGAAGCAGCTGCTGCTGGGCCGCCACATGCATCAGCTGTTGGGCGGGGAGGCCGAGCAGTCTAAACAGAGCCCTGCTACATCTCCAGTCTCTTCTCCACCCTCACTGAAGTCCCCTTCAGGCTCTGGGGAGGGTCTCCTTGTGACTCTCCAGCTCTCTCACTCCATTTCCTGGTATGAATTAAATTACTTAATTATTTCCCAGAGCTGCACAAGTGAGGAGCCCCCCCCCCCCGTATTCTTTTCCCTGTACACTTTCTCTACACCACGCGTAAATATAATCGGCACCTGGGTTGGAACCTGGTGACATTTATTTGTAAGAAGTCCTCTTACAACCTTCAAGCAGAGTGCTCATAAAAGCTTGCAATGTCAGCATTTAGTAATGCTTTCTGGAATATTATAATAGGCAATGCCTTTTTTTCAGGGGATACTCAAGGCACCTCTTTTTGTTGTTGTTGTTACAGTAAGTGCCACACTTTTTAACAACTTTGTGGCAAGTACCGGCACCTATTTTTCTAGGGGGAAAGCACTGGTAATTGGTGGTTTAAAGATGTAAAGGTACTACTGGGTACAAACTGCCCATGGATCCTCTAATCCACCAGAAACACCAGAAATTAATGGTAAAAATGTAAGAACATAAGAGCCTCCTGAATCAAGCCAATTACACATCTAGTCCCATATTCTTAATTAATTCTAATTATTAGTTTGCTTTTTCCTCCCTTTTTAAAGTACTTATTAATGTCTGTGAATAAGAACAAGAAAGGGAGGGAAATTTGCATGCAAACAAAAGAAAAGAACAGGAAAACATATTGCAAGAAACCAGTGTTTTTGCAATATAGCACGCCTTTATTTTATTTACAAATGAAGACACCCATGATTGTATGATGCTTCCTGTTTATCCCAAGGTGTGGATTTTGTGAAAGTATGTTTATGTTGACATATATTCTTTGTCCTTAAATTTCTGTTGGGGTACTAGCAGTTGGGAAGCAAGGGAAACGATATTGACTTTTCATTCGTTCATTTGTATGTGAATTCCTTAGTTTATGGAAATGTTTCCTTGCAGGAAGAACCCAAATAATAATAATAAGAAATTATTATTTATACCCCGCCCATCTGGCTGGGCCTCCCCAGCCACTCTGGGCGGCTTCCCAAAAAATATTAAAATACTGTAATACATCAAACATTAAAAGCTTCCCTAAACAGGGCTGCCTTCAGATGTCTTCTAAAAGTCTGGCCTTTGCCACTTAGAGATGTTTGCACTGCTGAAATGTCTGGCCCAGATCCTTGCTTTTTGGATCTCTCTGCTAGACCAAACCAGGACAGCGTCAGACCTCTCTTTTACGATGTGTTTAAGTTTCTTTTTCTGAAGTTCTACATGTATTGAATAAACCATCAATTTAAAAGGATGCTTCGCCCTCTACACTCAAAGGCCTCAGTATCTGCTTCTGCTGCTTCCCACAGGCGCTGACAAGGCAGCTTCTGCTAGTTACATTGCTTACTTCCTCTGGCTCATCTCTACAATATGGTTATAACCTCTGGGTGGCCAGCCATCCATCTACGGTAAGATCAGACATGTAGTGGTCTGGGATTGCAGAGGGTCAAAGATCTGTTACTGTTTCTGCAGCAGGGACCCCGTGTCATCTGAAACAGCATGAAACAGGAGCTTTTTAGCCACCTGTCAAAGAACGAGCCAGCAGTAAACTCTTTACAGTGGTACCTCGGGTTACATACGCTTCAGGTTACAGACTCCACTAACCTAGAAATAGTGCTTCAGGTTAAGAACTTTGCTTCAGGATAAGAACAGAAATTGTGCTCCGGTGGCGCGGCGGCAGCAGGAGGCCTCATTAGCTAAAGTGGTGCTTCAGGTTAAGAATTGTTTCAGGTTAAGAATGGACCTCCAGAACGAATTAAGTACTTAACCCAAGGCACCACCTTATTAGCAAAAACACAATTTGCACAGCATTGGCTGAGTGTCAGGCCTAGTGAGTACAGCAGCTCATCTCTGTTAGGCCTTATCCCATCAAATCCCTGCCTCTCCAAGTACCATCCTCTCCAGGGCTTTCCCCAAGCAATCAGAGACTACTCCTGCACGCAACCTGCCACTGCTCCACCCGTTTCAGCCCTCTTCTGGTTCTGGGAGACAAGCAGGGAGGGGAGCTTGTCGTGGCAGGAGGGAGAGAAACACCAACTCTACACCAACCTGGCTCTTGGCCTCTCCCCTCCCACTTACTGATTTCAGCTTCTGCCTCTGATTCCAGACTTCTCTCCGCAATCAAGTCAGCGGGAGTCAGCATCAGAAACGCCGCTGCTTAGGGTGATATGAAGGGTCAATTGTGCAAGCCACCTACACCTCTCGGTAGCAATTCTATCTTCCGCATTTCCGCTACAGTGCCAATTTGCCCTCAAATTTAAAACCCAGCCAATGAAAATCCTCCAGCAAATGGGCAGCACCCAAAATGCCAACACCATGTGTCCCATGTCGCATGAGATTATGCTTCACAGCAGGAGGAAGCAGGGGAGGTGGTTTGGGAAGCTGCACTTTGTTGTTTAGTCGTTTAGTCATGTCCGACTCTTCGTGACCCCATGGACCAGAGCACGCCAGGCACTTCTGTCTTCCACTGCCTCCCGCAGTTTGGTCAAACTCATGCTGGTAGCTTTGAGAACACGGTCCAACCATCTTGTCCTCTGTCGTCCCCTTCTCCTTGTGTTCTCCATCTTTCCCAACATCAGGGTCTTTTCCAGGGAGTCTTCTCTTCTCATGAGGTGGCCAAAGTATTGGAGCCTCAGCTTCACGATCTGTCCTTCCAGTGAGCACTCAGGGCTGACTTCCTTAACAATGGAGAGGTTTGATCTTCTTGCAGTCCATGGGACTCTCAAGAGTATCCTCCAGCACCATAATTCAAAAGCATCAATTCTTCAGTGGGAAGCTGCACAACCTGTTCCAAATCTATACTGTCCTCCTGCTGGGAAGTTTCAGGCTCCCACCATTCCTCCTCAGCACTGTCCCTGACACTATTGCACGAAAGAGTTGAGCGCATACCAGAACTTTATTTGTGGGCAAATCAAGTCCATTAAAGGGCTCTGCTCCCCCAGTGCAACCATTCTTATCTATTCCTCCCTTTCCTAGCTCATAGCAAACTTTTACAATGGGACGTATCAACAGAGGAAGAATGCCAATGTAGATGAAGAAGACTTTATTGATTTCCTCTACACTTTCACCATTGCAATCTATTCCCTTGGAGGCCTGATTGGGTCCCTTCTGGTCAGCTTCATGGTGGACAGATACGGCAGGTAAAGAGGGAATATGTTTATGGGGCTATGGTACAGGGGTGGGTCCTTTTAGGCTTTGCAGGCCAGATGCTTCTCTGGTTCTAGCCTTAGAGCTGCTTGCCTGTCAGTCGCCAAATGTCACAATGGCATTAGGTGATTGGGTGCTTTGAAGTCCCAATGTCAGGACTTCAAAGCACCACACAGGAGCCCATGGTGGTGCTCTGAAGTGCCCAAGGCTTCTATTTTAACCAAGCTGACGGGTGGTAGAACCAATGTCTGATTTCCCTTGCCAATGCCACATTAAGGCTCCTCCCTGTGCATTGGCAGCTATGCCTCTATCTGCCCCACACTTGACGTTACATATGAGGTCAAGCAAGGACAAGTGGGTGTGCTTTGAGGGAAACAGCCTCATAGGCCAAGTCTGGCCTGTGGGCTGGAGATTCCTCGCCCCTGTGTAGTGGGGCAGGAGGTGTTTATTAGGGGACATTTGGGGGTGGGGAATGCAAACAGATGTGAAAATGTGGAGAGCTGAAAAAATAGGAAATGGAAATAAACAGATTTGCCCATCCCTAGCCAAGGTGCAAAAGCAACTTAAATAGAAATACTTGCAAGTATCAGATTGGCTTAGGATTTAAATATGTGATGTTATAGAATAATATGTTTAAAGTTAATATGAAAAGAAAGAAAGATGTTACTCGACTAAGTAAATTTTATGAGAAATTAGTTTTGGAAAACCGTTACAATGATACACGTTGAAACTCAGCCAGGGGGATTCGAGGAAGTCACTTAATTATGTTAACAAAAGTGGAATTATTACAGTTAGGATTTATGTTTGTTTGTTTGTTTATAAATTTGGAAAATCAATTAAAAAATTTGAGGGGGGGGGGAGATGCAAAAGCAAGTTGCTAGTCCATGTGAAGGTGGCAGCTGAAGTCTCAGACGTCAAAGGAGGGGGTTGAATGGGGTTTACAGTAGTTGGGGGTTTCCAGGAGCTCTCCTGCCTTCCATAGCTCCTTGTCCTTCCCATAACTATTGAAAATAGACCAAATTGCTCACCCAAAGACCTTACTGCAATTCAACAGCTCCTCTCCTGCTTGTTTGATGCTATTGTACATGTATTAGCTCCCTCTACCTCTCCTACCCCTTTCCCCTGTCTTTTCAGGAAAGGGGCCTTGGTAATAAATAACATTATGTCCATATTCTCTGCTGGCTTCATGGGATGTTCTGCTGTGATACATGCCTATGAATACACCATATTTTCACGCTTGGTCACTGGAATGTGCTCAGGTGAGAGAGGGCCCTGGGCTTAGTGGTTTTAGCAAAGCCATTTAAATAATGCAAGGGGCATTATCAGGGTGCAATTCCAGCCAGGCAGGAAGCACTGAGGAGGGATGGTGGGATGGTGAAGGGTGTGCCCGGGGGGAGGCGTGCATCTTGGGGAGAGTCCTGAAGGCGAGGTAGAGAGGCTTGGGGTGCTGCATTTGGTCCCCAGCCCAAAGATTCCTTGCCCCTGCCATCAAATATTTATTGATTATTGCAATGTCTATTTCACCCCCAAAGTAGCAATTTAAATGCACGTTACATCATGGACCAATCTCCTCTACCTAACATGCAGGGGCACAGAATGCCACCCAGTGCTGGGGCGAAGATCAATTGGCCACCTCCACCCAGCAGGAGAACCTCCCATGTTCCTTGAAAATGTTGCCATGTCCCATCCATGCTGTTAACCATCCCATTGTCTACCATCTAACCAGGCATGTTCTCCTGCATCGTCCCACTATACCTTGGAGAGATATCCCCTAGAAACATGAGGGGGTCCATTATGACGGTCCCTATGATCTTTGTCACCATTGGCGTCATGGTCTCACAGATCCTTAGTCTTCAAGAGCTTCTCGGGACTGAGAAAGGTAACCTTGGCAGATGGGATGTTGGAGAGTTTCAGCAGAAATGGAAAAGGAAGCAGGACTTGCGGGTGCTGCTGGTCAGGATGGTGATGCTCGGCCTCCACAGTTCCAAATACCTGTTGCTGTAAGCCACAGGAGGGGAGAGGGGTCAAATCCTGCTTGTGGGTTTCCCACAGGAATCTGGCTGGCCACTGTGAGATGAGGATGCTAGACTAAATGAGCCATTGGCCTGATCCAGCAGAGGTCTTCTTATAATCTTATGTTTATGTGATGATGATGAGGAGGATCAGGGGAGCCAACTTGGGCCCCCGATTATGGGTGCCCGGTGTGCGTGAAGTCATGATGTCAGGTTGTAATGTGATGTCATGATGTCACGCTCGCCCCCTGGCCTCAGAACATGATTTGTGGTGGTACCGGAAGTCAGGTCCCAGGACCTCGCAACACCTCAGAAAGCCCCCCAATTTCTGTTGCCACTGGAAGTTGAGTTCCAAAGTCTCAGAAGTTCTCAGAAGGCATCTCCAAGGCCTTGGAGATGCTGTCTGAGGCCTTGCAAGACCTCAGAAGTTGTGGGGGGAGGCCCTGTGGTGTGGGTGCTCAGGCATCCAGAGCCCCCCCCCCCATATTTGGCACCCTTGATGATGATAATTTTATTATTTATATGCCACCCATCTGACTGGGTTGCCCCAGCCACTCTGGGCGGCTCCCAACAAAGTATTTAAGCACAATAAAACATCAATGATGTTTGCTTATCCATCCCATGACTGGAATGGAAATCAATCAATCTGGCAAACTTAATCATTGTTGCCGTGGCTTTCTATTTGCAAATGATACATCATGGATTATGGTCCATCCATGTCAAGCTGCTGGTTGTCCAGGAATGTACAAAGACAAGGGAATGTTTTTTACCGTCCTATTTTTATTCAGTATTTACAGAGAGAGGCTATAGAACCCAGCCTCTTGGATAATGGCGTTGTCCCAAGTGAATCTCCACCACCTGTCTCTCTCACTTCCTCATTCGTCACTTCTGCGGGTGCCGCTATGTGCCCTCTGTCTTTGAGCTCTTTGCTCTCCTACTTTCAAGGCTCGTCGGGTTCTGGGAGAGGGTAGGTCTCTGTGTCTGTCAGCTGTCGCCCCATCTGCTGCTGCTTCCTCCTCATCCTCCTTCTCTCCCATTATTTCCCAACTTTCCCCCTCACCTGCCTCAAACCCCTGCTGTAAATCTAAACTCTCTTTTTCTTCTCTGGAAGGGTCAGGCTGGGGAGGCGGTCTCCACCATTCCTTCTCTGCCCAGTCCATTCTGCAATTTGCCTCGAGTTACGCTACTACGAACAAAATGTAGCAGCGTACTGGCAACATAATTTCCGTCATTAATTGCACAAATGCCGTGGGTTACATAATTCCCACACAGTGGACAGTGAGAGGGAAAATACTGTTTTTGGCAGAAGGCAAACTGCAGAGGAAAGGAAACAGTGCAACTTGAGTTGGAAAGAGAGCGGAAAGGAAAGCCTTCTCTCGCCCCTAGTCGTAACTGCATCTTCTTGTACAGGTTGGCCGCTATTGCTGTGCTTCACTGGAATCCTGGCGGTGTTTCAAGTCATCGTCTTGCCCAGCTTCCCCGAAAGCCCAAGGTTTCTCCTGATTCAGAGGAATGATGAGGTGAAAGCCAGGCAAGGTACAATTGCCTTGAGTGCACAGGAATATTACGGCATGGGGACCCTACATAGAGGCCTGTGGGAGTCTCTGGGCAAAGGCTGGCAGCTCCCGCTCTCCCACATGCAGCAGTGGGAGCATCCTCAGACCTACCCAGGAGACACAAGGGGGGCGAGGAAGATAGGAAGCTTCTCCCAGTCCCACCAAGAGATGCCGGGGACTGAAACTTTAACCTTTTGCACGCAAAGCTGTGGCCAGGTAGCACTCCTATGGGCACCCTGCCTGCCCTTCCGTCTCTGCTGTTGGCACTGATTTCAGGCAAAATCGTGTCCACTTGGGGCAAGAGCTCGCCTGGAATCACACAAGATCTTGTGGAGTGCGCAAGATCTCACACGATTTGGGGCGAGAGCTCTCCGCCCCCCGTCAGTGCAATCTTGCTTGAAATCAGCGTTGGTGGCAGTGACGCTTCTCTGTCGGTGGCGGAGGTGGCAGGGTACATGGAGGTGGCAGAGCAGGCAGAGGCAGCAGGAGCAGCAGGGCAGGGTGGCAACACATAGGAACATAGGAAGCTGCCTTATATATTCTGACCATTGGCCCATCTGGCTCAGTAAGAGGAGGCATTGTCCACACTGACTGGCAGCAGCTCTCCAAGGTGTAAGGCAGGGGTTGCCCCCCCCCCGGCCAATCCTTACCTGGAGATGCCAGGGACTGAACCTGGGACATACAAAGCTCTACCACTATTCTTCCGCATTGTTGTTTCTTCATCTCTTCTCTTCCTGCCCTGGTGGCTCAGCATAAATCCATTCCCTGCTCCCTTCCAGTCTTGCAGAGGCTGAGATGCCATGATGATGTGGAGAGTGAACTCGAGGAGCTCCACCAGGAGAACGTCTCGGTAAGGGTGGAGAAGGAGATGAACGGGATGAAGCTGCTGTGCAACCAAGCCATGCGTTGGCAAATCATCTCCGTGGTCATCCTCATGAGTGGCCAGCAGCTGACAGGTGTCAATGCGGTAAGAGAGGCAGCTTCCCAGTTGGGCTAGAAGGCTGAGGGAGTGTTAATATTCATCCGAATGACCACTCATGCAGAGATGCAGCAGGGGACCTGCTTCTCAGCGTGGTGATCCCAGCTCCCAGAAGACTCTAGCCCAGGACTAAGGTACCTGTGGACTCCCAGTGGGTGCTGAGCTACAGCTCCCATAATCTCTAGCTATTGGCCAGGATTGCAGGGGCTGATGGGAGTTACAGCTGAGCAACATCCTGAGGGTCAAAGTTCCCCCATCCCTGGACTAAAGGCTCCTGGAAGCTGAGAACATCGCCCAGGAAAAAAGAGGTTCCCTGCTGTGTCACTGTATGAGTGTCCGCTTTGGCGAGGGATAGGTGGCACAACAGAGTTCAAGGTGTGGAAAAAGTAGAGAGAAGTTTTTGTCCACCTCTCAGCTACAGATGGAGGATAAATTTGATTTGGCCTTCATTTCATTGCAGACTTGCCTGATTCATACTTTCCAAAGCAATATCAGAACCAAAAGACAGCCCTCCATCAAAATCTGCACTCCTTTGAATTTTGCAATGCAGTTCTCTGTCTTACTAACTAACATATCCAAAAGTGCATGCAGTAGGATTAAAGTGTGCATTAAGGTGCATCTATTGGTGAAAATAACACAAAAATATGTATTATATTAAATTGCCTTGCAGGTATGTGCATATTCGGGGAAACTGTATCCAAAAATATTGAAATTGGGAGAAAAATGCACTAAAAGGCTGATGAATTTTTAGGAGGACTTAGCAAAAAAGAAAAAAAAGCATGCTGGTGAAGAATAAATGTGTAGAAATGGAACTCCAACTTGGAAAAATGAGAAACCGGGAGAAACCAAAATGGACAGATTCACCCACCCCTAACCACTAGCGCTTGTGGGATTTTGACTACAGCTCCCACAATCCTCCCTGATTCTTGGGCCATGCTGGCTGGGGCTGATGGGAGCTGTAGTCTAGCAACATCTGGAGGGCCACAGGTTCTACAACTGCTCTGGAGTTTGCAGACACATGGGTTAATGACATGTTGCAGAATACAAACACCGTATATATATCCCAGGATGCATTTCACTCGCTTCCACAAAATGCTGGCAGTCTGGGAGTTAAGAGAATCAGAACATGAGAAGAGCCTACTGAATCAGGCCAATGGCCCACCCAGTCTAGCATCCTGTTCTCACAGCGGCCAACCAGATCCCTCTGGGAAACCCGCAAGCAGGTCCCATGCCCAAGAGCCCCCTCTTTTCTTGTGGCCCGCAGCACCTGGTAGCCATCATGGCAAGCAGCCATTGAAAGCCATGATTTTGTCCAATCTTCTGCCTTCCCTTCCTCCGGTTGGAGGGTATTCCATAGTTGTGGTTTGCTTCCAGGTGTTCTATTACTCAGAGAGAATCTATGCAACTTTGAGGGTCAAGAAGCAGGAAGCCCGGTATATCACTGTGTTGGCAAGTATTTTCATCGCAATCTCGCTGATGATCGTGGTAAGCCTCTCTCTCTCTCTCTCTTCCTAAAATCAAAAGTTCCAATCTGTTTCAAATGGTGTTAAAATTACGCTGTTGTCACTTCAAAGAATCCCTGGGGGGACCCTTATAGGACATGTGCAGATGCTCCAAGTGTCCCTATTTTCCAGGGACAGTCCTGGATTTACAGAAGCTGTCCTGGTTTTCCTTAGGATGTCCCTATTTTCATCAGAGAAATATTGGAGGCTAAAGTAAAGGTAAAGGACCCCTGGACAGTTAAGCCCCATCAAAGGTGACTATGGGGTGTGGAGCTCATCTCGCTTTTCAGGCCCAGGGAGCCGGTGTTTGTCCCCAGACAGCTTTGCGGGTCATGTGGCCAGCATGACTAAACCGCTTCTGGCACAATGGGACACCGTGACGCAAACCAGAGCGCACGGAAATGCCGTTTACCTTCCCGTCACAGCACTACCTATTTATCTACTTGCACCAGAGTGCTTTCAAATTGCTAGGTTGGCAGAAGCTGAGACAGAGCAACAGGAGCTCACCCCGTTGCACAGATTTGAACCGCCAATCTTCTGATCAACAAGCCCAAGAGGCTCAGTGGTTTGGACCACAGCGTCACCCGCGTTGGAGGGTATATGGAGTTATGGGACCCCTGAGCCATCCGAAGGCAGCCCTGTATATGGAAGTTACCTCTGTTGATTCCTGGTGGCCTCATTTTATTCTCTTTCTCATTTCTGTACACAAACTCTTTCTTCTCTGTTCTTATCCCTCTAGGTTTACACAGTGGATTTAGTGGGGCGAAGGATCCTCCTCCTCACTGGATTTGCGATATGCAGCATCCTCTGCATTCTGTTAACCATGACCCTCGAACTTCAGGTTTGCTGATCAAAACCCAGTGTGATTTAGTGTCACCTAGCAAGGGAAGGGCTGTAGCTCCATCACAGAGCACCTGATTGGCATGCAGAAGGTCCCAGGTTCAGTCCACCGCAGCCTCTGAAACCCTGAAGAACCGCTGCTGGTCAGTGTAGACCAGGGTTTCCCAAATTTGGGTCTCCAGCTGTTTTGGACTACAATTCCCATCATTCCTGACCACTGGTCCTGCTAGCTAGGGATGATGGGAGTTGTAGTCCAAAAAGAGCTGGAGACCTAAGTTTGGCAAACCCTGGTGTGGACCAAACTGAGCCAGATGGAGCATTGGTTTCCTTCAGGATAAGGCAGCTGAAAATCTACTCAGATTTGGTGTCAGGTGGAAGAGCGGGAAGGAATGTTGTTGGCGGGTCTTTCCTGCAAAAATGTATCTGGCTCTTGCATTCCCAATGCATTCCCAGCCCTTGATGCTCTGCTGCAAGTGCCTTGGAACGTAAACCCCACATAAATGCAGAGTTGCCTGTAGCTTAATCCAGGGGTGGGGTCCCTCAGGCTGTGTGCAAATGTGGCCCTCTGGCTCTCTTTGCCTGGCCCTCAGAACGTTCGCTAGGCCACACCCCCTCTCACCAGGCCACACTGCTCTCTGGCTGTGCTTTAACCAGGAGAGTTTTTTGCCTGTCCAGAACGTGTTCTTGAACCCTGATCACGCCTCTCGCTTGTCTCGATGGAGTTTAGAGAGACATGTGTGAATGTGAGTGAAACCAGCCTACTGGGAAAGGAAGATTCCAATGGGCTCTCCTTCCCAGGAGGCTTTTTAATGTTGGATGGCCACCAGTCAAGGCGTCTTTAGCTGTGATTCCTGCATTGCAAGGGGTTGGACTAGATGACTTGGGGGAGGACCCGTCCAATTCTGTAACCCCTTGTCCACTCACTTTTGCCTCTGTCCCACCCACCACTGATTTGTGGTTTGGAAGGCCCTCAATCTGAGAAGTGCTCCTCCCTCCTGCTTTAATTTAAGGCGTGCCAGGCACTCTCATTCATACATGTCTGAAGAACGCTCAACTTTCTCCCACAGGAAAGCATGCCATGGATGACATACGTCACTTCAGTCTTTTTCCTCATCTTGATCTTTGGGCACATCCTTGGGCCAGGTAAGGACTCAGGTGACCTAGAGAGTTCCTTCAAAGAGGCAAACAGAGCGGGCAGCTTGTTTTATTTCTCTTTAAGTGTTTTTTTAAAAAAATAAATTTATTGAAAAACAAAGAGTACATAATTACAAGTGCACAGAGTAAGATTAGACATAAAAAGAAGAAAAAATGGTACCCATGTAGAAAACAGTAATAATAATAATAATAATAATAATAATAATAATAATTCTATATATTACAGAAGAGAAAAAGATAAAGAAAATTGTTATTGTAGTTAACCAGATCATAACCTAATATAGTGGAACCTCGGGTTACAAACACCTCGGGTTACAAACACTTTGGGGTACAGACTCTGCTAACCTGGAAGTGGTACCTTAGGTTAAGAACTTTACCTCAGGATGAGAACATAAATTGCATGGTGGCGGTGCAGCGGCAGCAGGAGGCCCCATTAGCTAAAGTGGTACCTCAGGTTAAGAACCGTTTCAGGTTAAGAACAGACCTCCGGAACGAATTAAGTTCATAACCAGAGATACCACTGTACAGTAGAGTCGTACCTTGGTTTTCGAACACCCTGGAACCCGTACATTTTGGCTCCCGACAATTGAAAACCGTGAGTGTTCCGGTTTTCGAACATTCTTTTGGAAGCCGAACGTCCAATGGGACTTCCACGGCTTCTGATTGGCTGCAGGAGCTGCCACCACCACCAGGTTTGTGGTGTGGTGAACCAGCTTATACTCGAGTCAATAAGTTTTCCCAGTTTTTTGTGCTAAAATTAGGTGCCTTGGCTTATATTTGGGTCGGCTTATACTCGAGTATATACGGTATTTGAGTTTTAGAAGACATCTGAAGGCAGCCCTGTTTAGGGAAGTTTTTAATGGTTGATGTTTTGTTTTGTTTTGTTCTGTTTTGTTGAGATCTGCCCTGAGTGGCTGGGACAACCTAATCAGAAATAATAATAATAATAATAATAATAATAATAATAATAATAATAATGGCTCCCCTGCAAAAAGGATCCTGGGAACTGCGCCCTCAGTGAGCTACCATACTTAGCAAACTACAGTGGGAGTTTTCCAGGGAACTTTGCTACTATTTCCCACCCAGTGATCTACACTCATGGTTTATAACCTTAAGGAAGGGTTAAGGAATGATTTTCATAACGTAATGGACACATTATGTTTTCCTTGTAACGTGAATAACGTGTTATTAAAATGTGATACTTGAGGACGCTGCAGAGCAACCAGGACCCGGCAATAGGAAAACTGCATTGTTAAAAGGAAGCGACGTTTTTAATTTACCAGTATGCCCTGTGACGTTTTAGAACTATATATATCGTTCTAATAATGTTTAAAAAGTCAGTGTAGATCCAGCCAAGGTTTGAACTAGGCACGTGAGAGCTCTTAACTGCACCAGTTCCTTTCGAATCGCTATGGATGAATGAGCAAGTCCATGAAAAACAGCCTTGAATCCTTTCTTCCCCGCCCAGGTCCCATACCCAACGTGATCATACTGGAGCTGTTCCTCCAGCCATCCCGCTCCATAGCCTTCATGCTCGGGGGCTTTGTGCACTGGTTCCTGCACTTCATTATGGGGATGATATTCATTCAGATCGAGGTGAGTTGTTTGGATGAGAAGAGGGGGTGGTCTGAACTGGTTCGGGAGCACAGGAAGACGCCTTCCACTGAGTCAGACCATTGGTCCATCTAACTCATCCAGGTGAGGAGCTTTTGGCTTTCCAGGTGTTGCTGAAGCTCTTCCCTTGTAGGCTCGTCAAACCAAAGTCTGCACATCTTCCAGAAACTACAAATGATGTCGAATTTTTTAAATGAAACTACCTGGAGGTGGACATAATATTTCTTACCTATATATTGCATTTATATCCCACCTATCCTCCCAGAAGCTCCAGGCGGCTTGCCTGGGTCTCCCCCGCACCTTTCCATTTCATCCTCACAAAAACCCTGCAAGATACTTAGGCTGAGGGTTCATGACTGGCCTAAAGTTGCCCAGTGAGCCCCATGGAGCAGTGGAGATTTGAACCCTGGTCTCTCCCAGCTCCCGGTTCGACACTATAACCACTCCACCTCACTGGCTGTGTACTAGAGGTGGGGAATACTGGCCTGCAATATGTTGATGAAATAAGTCCTACTCCAGGGAGAGCTGCTGAAATTAATGGACTTTAGTAGTTAGCCATGTCCATTCACCTCAATGGCTCTACTTCGAGTAGGACTATCTGTATATGTGTTGTTGCTGGCATCTCGAGAGACAATGGAGTGGGGGGTGAAGTCAAACCGCTGCATTAGTAGCACCAAAGTGACCTCTCTGGGGTGTAAGCCTGGGTAGAGTGTACTGTATGGAGCTCCTGAGCTGCCAAGAAGTCAAGACACTTGACATCATCAGCCTCGATGATGTAGTCCAAAGGAAAGGAAAGTAATACACCGGGCACCAACATGGCTGCAGGAGTTGCCAGAAGGAGGCGTACAAGGCACCATCCAACTGTCTTAGGGACTCCATTTTGGATTTGTGTAGGGTTTTCTCCTTAGCCTTTTCTTCTCCTGAAGATATCCCACAAGGCTGCAGAGGTTTAGGACAGGGGTCAGCAACCTTTTTCAGCGGTGGGCCTGTCCACCGTCCCTCAGACTATGTGGTGGGCCGGACTATATTTTTTTGTGGGGAGGGGGAGATGAATGAATTCCTATGCCCCACAAATAACCCAGAGGTGCATTTTAAATAAAAGCACACATTCTACTCATGTAAAAACGTGCTGATTCCTGGTCCGTCCGTGGGCCGGATTGAGAAGGCGATTGGGCTGGATCTGGCCCCCGGGCCTTAGGTTGCCTACCCCTGGTTTAGGATAACAGTTTTCCTTCTCCTAGATGGGTTGCCTTCCCAGGTTGGCGAGTCCTATCTGCTCCTCACTGGAAGTTGGGTTCAGGGGGCTTTCCAAGGTCTTGGAACATGATTACCACTGCAATTCAGTTTCCGAGGCTGGGTGTGTGTGCTCATGACGTCATGATGTCACGTTACGACCTGACATCATGACTTCACGCACGCTGGGTACCCATAATCAGGGGCCCAAGTTGGCTCCCCTGATTATCATCATCATAATCATCATCATCACATAAACATAAGATTATAAGAAGATCTCTGTTGGATCAGTCCAATGGCCCATCTAGTCTAGCATCCTCATCTCACAGTGGCCAACCAGATGCCTGTTATATATTGTGGTTATGCCCATCTCCCTTCCCTTCCCCACCCCTCTCATTTTCTTATTTCAACGTTCCTTTCTAGACACGGATTGGTTCCTACACCTTCCTCCTCTTCTGGCCTCTCTGCGTGTTCAGCTTCGTTTACATCTTCAAGGTTATCCCAGAAACCAACGGCAAGACCTTTCTGGAAAACAAGAAGTACATGTCATCAATGGCCAAGAAGGTGAAGGTCCAGGTCCAGTTCCAAATCCGGCGGACGTCACAGGTATTTTTAATCTTTTGTTGGAAGCCGCTCAGAGTGGTTGAGGAAACCCAGCCAGATGGATGAGGTATAAAGAATAAATTATTATTATTATTATTATTATTATTATTATTATTATTATTACTACTACAGGACAAGGACAGAAGGCGGTCAACACGCCACAGCGTCAGCGTCAGAAGGGATAGCATCAGACCCGATAGCGGCAGACAGGATAGCATCAAACCTGATAGCGGCAGACGGGATAGTGGCGGCAGACGGGAAAGTGGCGGCAGACGGGAAAGTGGCGGCAGACGGGAAAGCGGTGGCAAACGGGATAGCAGCGCCAAACGGGATAGCGGCCCCAAACGGGATAGCAGCGCCAAACGGGATAGCGGCCCCAAACGGGATAGCGGCGCCAAACGGCATAGCATGAAACGGAACGAAAGCCTCAAAAAAAAACAAAGACCGTCCGTCGTTTCTTAATGCTACCTGCCCTTCGCTGGTATACAAATGACGGTTGCTTCTCTTCCTATCCAAAGCCTACTCTTTTTCTGTTCAGACTTTTCTACTCTCCTACCATGAATTACTGCTATTATTATATTACCAAATACACACCTAATTGTAGAGTCAATTATATATCTATATATAAAATCACATTAGAAACAGGTAACAAAGAAAAGACAATCATTCGCAAACACCAGAGTGCAATACTTTATACAGCAGTCCCTCACTTTACTGGTTCCAAGGGTTTCATGTTCACATGAAAATCAAATCAAAGCAAATCCTTGGAGCTGCGCCACCCCTCCAGCAAGGCAGAGAGCTTAAAAGGTCATTTTGTACTGGGTCAACTCAGGGTTACCTGGCACAAAAAGAGCTTTTAAGTTCTCTGACTTCCTTGCGGGGTCTCAGTACGCTGGCTCTGGAAGGCTAGGGAGACCACGCGGGGAACTGACATTGCTCTGCAAGATCTCATGAGAACATCCCAGAGCTTTCCAGAGTTGGTGTGCCCAGTGGGTCTTGACCAGCAAGCTTAAAAGCACTTTTCACACTGGGTGGCCCCGAACAGACCTGGCACAAACAGAGCTTTTAAACTCTTCACCCTACTTGAGACGTGACTTGTGCAATTTCAACCTCCCAGGATTGAATTCACATGCAAAATGAGCAGTTACTCTTTCCCATATCCACTTCTCCTACAGTTCTATTGTTCTATCTCATTCAAGGATTAAAAGGTATTAAAGAACAATTATAAGGAGGTATATTCTCACACGCCAAGTATTACTCATTGCCTTTTTGTTCTAAGTCAGTGTCAGGTTCCCATCCCGAAACACGACGTCTTTTACTTGAGAGTAAAGGGGAGACCTTTATATAGGATAACAGCAGTATTGACTCAGCAGCCAAAGCACTGGGTCCGGAAGTCAGGATTCTGAGGTAGTCAAGATCCCAAGGTGAGTGGGCATGGCAAGAGGTTCATAACCGCACAGACACTACAAAGATGTCCCTACAGTTGATGTGCTCTTCCCGCCAAGCTCTTAAAGACAAGGCAGAGTGAGCTCATCCACAAGACTCTCTGGCCCAATGCTCTGGGTGGGTGAGTCTGATCCCACCTACAAAGGTGTCCCCAGGCTCTTGAAGACTAGACAATCATTACTATTACCTTTGGGACCTGGTGGCGCTGTGGGTTAAACCACAGAGCCTAGGATTTGCCTATCAGAAGGTCGGCGGTTTGAATCCCTGTGACGGGGCGAGATCCCATTGCTCAGTCCCTGCTCCTGCCAACCGTCAAAGTGCAAGTAGATAAATAGGTACCGCTCCGGTGGGAAGGTAAACGGCGTTTCCGTGCGCTGCTCTGGTTCGCCAGAAACGGCTTAGTCATGCTGGCCACATGACCCGGAAGCTGTCTGCGGACAAACGACGGCTCCCTTGGCCTATAGAGCGAGATGAGCGCGCAACCCCATAATCCGTCACGACTGGACCTAATGGTTCCTTTACCCTTTACCTATTATTGCCTTTATAGCCCACCTTTCCTGCAATGAGCCCAAGGTGGTGTACACAATTCTACCTCTCATGAGGTAGGTCAGGCTGAGAGATGGTGACTGACCCAAGGTCACCTAATAAGCTTCATGGTCAGTTGGGGGTTTGGACCCACGTCTGCCAAGTTCTAGTCCAGCACTCTAACCATTACACCACCCTGGCTCTCTGGTCATCAGTCTCCAACTCTGCCTCCACCCCTACGTGTTCAGCCCCTTCCCCTTGCTGGTCAAGAGGGGCAGGGGAGAGAGGCAGCAGTTCTGCCCCTCCCCTTGTACCTGACACAGGGACCTTCCTCTGCCATCCCTAGGTGCCAATCTTACAGCCTGCCACCTGCTCCTCCTTCTTCCTCCCATCTTGGGCTGCCAAACCAGGCCAGATTCCAGGGCCTGCCAAGGATATTTTGACACCTGAGGCAAACCACAAAATGGTGGGGGGCACCGCCCAAAGGGCAAAAGGGGTGAGGGAAGATCTAATATCAGGAACAAGGAAGAAATAAAGATCTGTATCAAAAACAAGGGTGGGAAGAGACGAGCAGTGCCTCCTATTTGCCAAGATGCCTCTGTAATAGTAGTAGTGGTAGTAGTAATAACAATAACAACAACAACAACAACAATAATAATTTATGTATACCCTACCCTTCAGTTCAAAAACCGGGCTCAGGGCGGCTAACAACAAATTTAAAACACTTAATTGTAAAAGCAGCATAAAACACAGCATAAAAACATGAATAACAATAAAATTCAATATTCATAAATCAATTTAGGAGAAATAAGCATTAGATAATCCCCAGGGCTAGCTGGCTGAATTAGTCCTACTTGGGCCAGCGAGGAGGCCAGGGGAGAATTAGCTGTGGGGTCTCAGAGCGGGTAATCTTCTTAAAAGAGGAGGGGGAGGGAAGAGAAGGGAAATAAAAGATCAGGCTGAATTCAAATTAAAGGCCAGGCGGAATAGCTCTGTCTTACAGGCCCAATGGAAGGAGTTAAATCGTGAAGGGCCCTAGTCTCATGGGACAGAGCATTCCACCAGGTCGGAGCCATCACTGAAAAGGCCCTGGCCCTGGTGGAGGATAGCCTGACTTCCTTAGGGTCCGGGACCTCTAAACTATGGTTATTCATGGACCTTAGGTCTTCTGTGGGGCATACCAGGAGAGGTGGTCCCATAAATAGAGGTGGCATTGGGGGGGCTGCTGGCTTCCAAGGAGCATGCTGGGGCTGTTGCTCTCACTACGGCAGTGGCAGCAGCTAATGCATTCCTTGGAGGCCGAATCTGCTGTCCCTATGAATGCTGCCTCCTAAGGCGGTTGCCTCAACTTGCCTCATGGTTGGGCCGGCCTTGCCAACTTCTTACAGAACTGAGGGGCCCACAACAGTAAGCTTTGTCATTTACATAATTTCCCAGTTCCCACCCACCCAATCTACTGTAGCTGGAAGATTTTAATTTTTCCAGAATTGGGCCATGCATCATCATTATCTTGCCTCAATCAGCAGAGTACTGAGCATTTCTGTATTAGGGGCTCTTAGCTTCTTGTTTGCAATGTTTTGAGATGTCCTGTGACTGCATCCGGGGGGAGAACTGCCTACAAAAAATGTGTCTGTCAGGGGAAATTTGCCCCAAACCCCTGATGAATCTTTGTGAGGGCTTTAAAAATCAGAAACCGGTTTAATCCCCACAACAACCCTGTGAGGTAAGTTAGGCTGGTCCAAGGTCAAGCCCAATGAGCATCATGTGGTCAAGAGCAGGGGATCCGAACCCTGGTCACCTACGCCATGCTGGCTCTTTCAATGGGTCTACTCTGAGTAGGGCTCGGTTAGCAACAACCCAATAATAACAATCTTGCATGTGGCTGAGTTAAGGCCGCCTGGCATGCTCACTGCTCAGCTGCTCAGCCACGATGGGATCCTGGTATACCTAATTCAATCACCTGGCCTTCCAACTGCCAACAGCTCCCCCAAATGGAATCTTTCAGCATCCTTCCTCTGATTGGCTCTTGCAATCCTGCCTGCCCTTTGATGTCTTTCTTTCAAGAGAAAACAGGGCGGGGCTGATTTCACCCCTCTACTTCCAAGAACAGAAAGCTGCGGTAAGTTTATGTGCCTTGCATAGCTGTCAACCTTCCCTTTTTTGGCGGGAAATTCCTTTATTCCAGCGCCGTTTCCCGCTGCTATCTCGGATTGTTAGATATCCCGTAGACTGTCCCCGGGACAGGTGAGGCTGCTGACCCCTTATTTTCAAGGCTGCTGATCCCTTATTTTCAAATTTGAAAGTTGACAGCTATGGTGCCTTGAGGGGGTGGGTTGGCTCCCTACAGACAGACTTCACCGCTACCCACTTCTGGGACTGTTGACCCAATGGATTACCTTGGAGGACAACTGCTTCGGTTTTCCCTCCATCGTTTCTGACTTGGTTTAAATCTGGGAGTAGGAAACTTGTCGTCGTCGTCGTCCCCCCCCCCCGGTGTGGTTGGACCACGACTCCCACCCCTGCTTCCTGTTGGCCATGCTGGCTGGGCCTGATGGGAGTTGAAGTCCAAGAACAGATGGAGCCCACAGGCTCCATATCCCTGCCTTAATCAGTTGTATTAAAAAGCCAGTACAGGCACTCATGCAGAGACTGAGCAGGAAGCCTCATTGTCTGGGTGGTGCTCCTAGCTCCCAGAAGTCTGCCTCTCTGTGTTCGTGATTTCTTTAAACATTCAGGAGACAAGTCACTGGCTTTAAGCATGTCCCTGCCACGAGCATTCACTACCACAAGACATACCTCTAGCTTTTTAGACTTTTTTTGTTTCCCACCCTGGGACTGAAAATATGCAGTGAAAAGTGGGCTATAAACACCGCTATTAAGTAAGTAAGTAAGTAAGTAAGTAAGTAAATGCTTTTTGCAGGAGGGTTTCCAGCACACAGGAGAAATTTAGGTTTGTGCAATTGAAGTGGATTAAAAGCCAATATCACCCCAGTGCAATAAACACATTTTTGAAAAGAAAAAAGGAACAGACTTTTTGCAGCTTGGAAAATGATGTGGAAATGCCTAGAAAAGTGTAGAAGGAAGGAATGCCTGACAAGCAAATCAGGCTGAGTGCTGAGCTCACCATCATATAATCACCCTGCAAACAATGTGGTATAGTGGTTAGAGTGTCAGACTAAGGCCCAGATGGCCAGGATTCAAATGCCTACTCGGCTGTGAAGCTCACTAGGTGACCTTGGGCTGGTCACTGTCCTCTCAGCCTAACCTGCCTCCCAGGGCTGTCATGAGGAGGTGGAGAAACATATACCGTATTTTTCGCTCCATAAGATGCACCAGACCACAAGACGCACCTAGTTTTTGGAGGAGGAAAACAAGAAAAAAAATATTCTGAATCTCAGAAGCCAGAACAGGAAGAGGGATTGCTGCGCAGTGAAAGCAGCAATCCCTCTTGCTGTTTTGGCTTCTGGGATAGCTGCACAGCCTGCATTCGCTCCATAAGACGCACACACATTTCCCATACTTTTTAGGAGGGAAAAAGTGAGTCTTATAGAGCAAAAAATACGGTATGTCACTTTGAGCTTCTTGGAGATAAAGGTGGGATGTAGACTGGATAACTTATTTTAAAAATAATAAGTGAGGAGGGTAGTGAAATTAAGTTTAAAAAGTTTGAAGAATTGCCAAGTATGTTAATAAACTGGTTGCAATATTATCAACTAAATGAATTGTTTAAAACAGATAAAAAGTTAGGTTTTGGGAACCAATCATTCCAATTGAAGAAAGACCTGCTAGATAGTAATATTAAGGTAATTTCAGAAACGTATAAGATAAGCAAACAAAAGATGAGCAAGTGAAATCTATGATACACTGGGCAGTGGATAGAAAAAAGGAATAAATCTGAATCAAATATTTGCTGGAAGTGCAAAGAAAAAGAAGGTACCTTTTTCCATATGTGGTGGACTTGTAAGAAGGAAAAGTCTACTGGGAAATGATATACAATGAGCTGAAAAAAATGTTTAAGGTAACTTTCTCTTTTAGAGATTAGAGATACCTAAACAATATAAAAACTTGTTTATATATGTGACCACAGCTGCTCGTATGATATTTGTCCAAAGATGGAAAGAAGACAATGTCCCAACCAAAGAAGAATGGCAACAAAAAATTATTGGAATATGTAGAAATGGCAAAACTCACCGGAAGAATAAGAAATCAATACAACAAAGTATTTGATTTAGTGCGGAAATTGTTTATTGAATATTTTATAAACTACTGCAAACAGATACAATCATTAGCAGGTTTAATGTAAAGACGTGCAGTGTGATAAAACTAATTTCCAATATATGGGTAAACTAATAATTGGGCTTAAACAGGGAGTTGCTGTAAAGATACTATAAATATAAGAAACCGCAGAAAGGGAGGAGGGAGGCAGAAATGGAGTTTTGAAATTTGATGTAAATATCTTTTTTGTTTGATGGGAAATGGAAAATGATACACACACAAATAAATATATATAGGAGAAAGGTGGTATATAAATGCAATTTAAAAAATCGATAAATCATAGTGAACTCTCAGCAAAGACTGGTGATTGGCATACATTTAAAGGGGACTGTAGTTTGTAAAGGGTTTGGGGAACTGTAGGTCAGTAAGGGGCAAACTATAGTTCCCATTATCCTTTGGCGGAAGCCATAGGGTTTAAATGCGTGGTGTGTACATAGCCATAATCAAACCCCTGCAAAAACAAATCAGGACGGATGCCCAGTAAACAGGCTGTCAGGAGGAGCTGTCCATGGACCATTTAGTCAAGCATAGGCAAACTCCAGCCCTCCAGATGTCTTGGAACTACAATTCCCATCATCCCTAGATAACAGGACCAGTGGTCAGGGATGATGGGAATTGTAGTCTCAAAAACATCTGGAGGGCTGGAGTTTGCCTATGCCAGGTTTAGCTATTCTTATGTTCTTAAAGAAGTTGCAAGAGATAATAACCGCCTGACAAAATGTCCCTCTTCTTTCCCCCACAGCTGAGACTCAATTATGAAAACTACCGGAAGAAGCATTGATAGCAAGGCAGTGCCGGAACCAAAGCCCGTAGTCCGCAAATGGGTGAGTTTGGACATGGCCAACTCCCTGCAATGCAGGAATATGCAGCTGTCCCACATGGGGATTGAACTTGCAGCCTTGGCATTATCCCCACCATGCTCTAACCGTCCAATTTGACCTAAGAGGCCATTTTTAAAATTCAACCCTCCCACATCAAACAAGTGACATCACACAACCAGAATACTGGGGAGCGTTCTGCTGTTGCACTCAGGTCCTGCTACGTTCTTTTCTAAATGATGCTGCCGCTTCCCAGAAGCCTTTGGTCCAGCAATAGGGGGAACTGTGGGCCTTCTAGATACTGCTGAACCGCAGCTCCCACTAGCCCTGACTACTGACCATGCTGGCTTGGGGCTGATGGGAAATGGAGTCCAGCAATACCTGGAGGGCCACAGGTTATATCACCTTGCACCATAAACACTCCTCCTATGAGCAGAACTCTGCCCACACTGCCTTAAGATCCAAGCCATTTGTCTTTCATTAACTATGTCCTATGCATTGATGGGGACACGGGTGGTGCTGTGGGTTAAACCACAGAGCTTAGGGCTTGCCGATCAGAAGGTTGGCAGTTTGAATCCCCGTGACGGGTCCCTGCTCCTGCCAACCTAGCAGTTCGAAAGCACGTCAAAGTCCAAGTAGATAAATAGGTACCACTCCGGCGGGAAGCTAAACAGCATTTCCGTGCACTGCTCTGGTTTGCCAGAAGCAGCTTAGTCATGCTGGCCACATGACCCGGAAGCTGTACGCCGGCTTCCTCAGCCAATAAAACAAGCTGAGCATCGCAACCCCAGAGTCGGTCACAACTGGACCTAATGGTCAGGGGTCCCTTTACCTTTACCTTATGCATTGATGAACGCTTTGCCTGACAGCTGCTCTTATCTGCTGCTTTGATTTCCTGTAGGAGGTGACATATTCGCTTCTCCGAACAGTGCTGGTCACCAGCTTGGGATCTATCCAATATGGTTACATCCTCTGGGTAGTCTATTCCCCAGTGCTGGTAAGAGGATCCTGCGGCATAGGCGGTTTCTTACAACAGGGGCTTCTGACTAAGCTTCTGGGAGTTAGCAAATCATGGAACAGTAGAGTAGGAAGAGACCCCCAGCGGTCATCTAGTTGAACCCCTTGCGATCCAGGAATCACAGCTAAAGTCATCAGAGATATTTTCAGGTTGTATCTAGGGGTGGAGAGAAATTTGAAATAGTTTGTGTTTTAAGGGCACAACTACCTAGAATACACTTTCCAAAACAAGTTGCCAACTGGAACACCCTTCAAAATTCACACTTCTCATAATTTTGTGGTGCAGTGTTTCAGCTAGTGTATACAAAAAATAAAATGTGTATATTATTAGTGCAGATAAATGCATATATATTAGTTAAAATAAGATAGGCTTCCCACCAAGTTTTACTCAGCATAGTGCCATAGGGGTCTCCTAACATCTCTCAGCATCCTTAACAAATGAAATCATTTGGTGACGATGGAGCCTTGGTCTCTTGCAGCAAAAACTCGAAAGTGTCTAGTGGGACTTTAAAACAGGTGTGGAGGATCTTTCTTCAGCCCAAGGCTCATATTCCCTTCTGAACAACCATTGGTAGATGCCGTTGGTGGACAAGGCTGGAGGAAGAACCATTTACAGAAAGAAGAAAACAATGAAATGCTTAGGGTTTTATTTTACAAAGTTGAAATCAACTATTTAAAACCTTTTTAAAAAATGAAAATTAAAATCAACGGTAAGCCGAAAACCGGATTCAAACAGACACCAACGTTCTATGTGTCTGTATAGGCTTTCTCAAAAGAAAACATTTTTAGCAGTCGCCGAAAAGAATACATTGAAGGCGCCTGCTTGATATCAAGAGGCAGGGAGTTCCAAAGTGCAAATGCTGCCACTCTAATAGAGAGAAGTTCTACATATGAGTATTATGTGGCACCTGCAAGGGTGCCAGTTCCTTCTGATTAGGATGTGTTGTGGATACACTAACGCTGCCCATGATATGATTTCCTCTCTTAGCTCATGGAAGACATGGGTAATGCTGCGAAGAATCCAGGAGAGCAGCAGTATCTGCTCTTCATGCTAGGCCTTGCCATCAGTTTGTTCCCTATTGGAGGCCTTACTGGAGCACTCATCGCAGGAGTCATGGTGGATGAATATGGAAGGTATATATAGATGACTTGGTGATTAGTGAACTTCCAGTCCTAACTTTGGACGTGGGGCAGGTGGGCAGGGGAGTGGGGCTTCTGCTGAGCCCTGTCTCCCCAGCCGAGACTCGATTTAACTTCTGGCTGAGGAGGTTCACCCTGTAAAAAGGCATCCCACATTTTAACAAAAGATATTCAGCCAGCTGAAGTAATGCCATCATTTGGGTGGCATTCGACAAAGCTTTTGCTCAGAGCAGACCCATTCAAATGAATGAGCCAGACTGAGTGAGCCCCCCCTGATTTCAGTGGGTCATCTCTGAGCAAAACTCAGCCAATTACTGCCCTTAGATTTTAAGCGGAAATGCAAGGAATCTTGCAAAAGACGTACTGTATTGCCATTGAGATGGCTGGTGTGGCTCAGACACTGCATCAAAGAAAAGGAAAAAAGTACCAGCCTCTGCTTAATGGTTTCCCTCATTCTGTGGACTTTCTCCATGCTAATAGGGCTGCGTACATACCATGTATTCGAAGCACAAGGCTTTCCCCAAAGAAACCCGAAGACTGCAGTGTACCTTTCAAAGAGCTACACTTCCTGGCACCCTTAGAAAGCTACCATTCCCAGGATTATTTGGATTACAGAACTACTGTTTAGAAAGTGCCCAAGTTTTTATTTTGATTTTCCTATTCCCTCCATATCCCTTTTCCTTCCGTGACTTTTGTTGTTGTTGTGAGAGGGGTCTTTTTAGATTGTAAGCCTGCAGATGGGGACTGGCTGCCTTGCTTTGGTTTTACTAAGCCTCCCTGGGATCCCTTTTGGTATAAAATTAAGCTAGACATATGATCAGAATTAAATAAGTCTTGAAAATAAGTAGCCGGGTTGCCAGGTTATACGGCTTTATGATCCCAACTAATTCCCCTCCCCTCTCTGGTCCTGCACCCACCATGTCCTTGGATGATTCTTCTGGGATGAACAAGTTACGCAGGTGTATCTTTGACTGAGCCGGGATTAGAGATTTAACGTCAGCCCGCTGAGACGCATGACCTCCCAAACTGCTCCTCCTGGCAGATCTTGCTTCCCCCAAAGGATGCAGGGAACTCTTCCAATCATTCCACATGTTCATTGGCCCAGTCATTCCCTTCCTTTCCCCACTTTTTCCAGGAAAGGTGCCTTGCTGATCAATTGCTTCTGCTCCATGGTGTCCTCTATGTTTATGGTTTGCGCCACTGTGGTGCAAGCCTTCCTGTTCACGATGCTTTCACGCTTCATCGTTGGAATAACCATAGGTGAGTTGGGCTACTTCCTGCATTTAGTAAGGGTGTGGGGTTAAGAGAAAAATCTGAGTTGGGAAGGAACCGGTGCTTGCAATTCAAAGACCTCCTGTGCACATATCAAAAGAAGAACCTCCCCACCACCACCACCTCCATAATAATAATAATAATAATAATAATAATAATTTATTATACCCCGCCCATCTGGCTGAGTTTCCCCAGCCACTCTGGGCGGCTCCCAATCAAGTGTTAAAAACAATACAGCGTTAAATATTAAAAACTTCCCTGAACAGGGCTGCCTTCAGATGTCTTTTAAAGATAGGATAGCTGCTTATTTCCTTCACATCTGAAGGGAGGGTGTTCCACAGGGCGGGCGCCACTACCGAGAAGGCCCTCTGTCTGGTTCCCTGTAACTTCACTTCTCGCAATGAGGGAACCACCAGAAGGCCCTCGGCGCTGGATCTCAGTGTCCGGGCTGAACAATGAGAGTGGAGACACTCCTTCAGGTATACACTGCTTTGGGGAGCCTCCAGCCCATGGGCCAAACCTGGCCCACCAGCAGGGATATAGCTAACAATAATGATAGCAATTATAAATATTTTTTAAAAGACCGTTTAGAAAGAGCAACAGCACACACATCGGCCAGATTTGGATCCAAGACAGATACCAGCTGCTGAAATAGCAGGTGCCAAAAAGGCAATAGAAAAGGCGCCTGCCTGATAACACAGTGGGAGGGAGTTCCAGAGGCTACGTGCCGCCAAACTAAAGGCATGATTCTGGCCATCATGTGGAATGGACCTCCTGGTAGGATGGCATCTGCAGGATGCCCTCTCTTGCAGAACACATTGACTGGTTGGGTAAGTGGGAGATGTGTGTATGCTTCTATGGCTGTCACATGCCTACTGTGAATAATGCCTTGATTTATCCCTTAACCAGGCATCTTCTCCATTGTGGTCCCATTGTACCTCGTAGAGATCTCCCCACTGAACATGAGGGGAGCCATTGGCATGCTGCCTCACTTCTTTCTAGCTGTAGGTGTCCTCCTGGCTCAGTTACTCTCTTTTCCTGAAATGCTGGGGAACGAAGAAGGTAAATCAGAGAAGAGCACCTCTTAGCCCAAAGGTCATGGTAGAATTGTAGAGATGGAAGGTATTGCCAGGGGCCATTTAGTCCAACATGCTGCAATGCTGGAAAGAGTCCCCAACAGATGACTCAACTCCCAATGAAGAAGAGCTCGCCACCTTCTGAGGGAGACAGTTCCACGACCCCTCCAGTTCCATGTGGTGCTCACAAGCACCAGTGAACACCCACCAGTACCGCCCATGGTGCCCACAAAAAGTCTTACATGTGCCCACTTGGATCCCAGGATTGGACAGCCAGCGACCCATCAGTTCTGAACAGAGGAGAAGTACAGTGGTAGCTTGGTTCTCAAACTTAATCTATTCCGGAAGTGCGTTCCAAAACCAAAGCATTCCAAAACCAAGGCATGCTTTCCCATAGAAAGTAATGCAAAATGAATTGATCCGTTCCAGACTTTTAAAAACAACCCCTAAAACATCAATTTAACATGAATTTTACTATCTAATGAGACCAATGATCCATAAAATGAAAGCAATAAACAATGTACTGCAGGCACACAATCAATCAGTAGCTGAACTGGGTTCCACACAGTCACAAAAACAAAAAAAGAGCCGCAAAAACAAAAACGCAAAATAAATAGCAAAAACAAACAGACCTCAGCGTACCACTCAAAATGGAAGTGTGGCACTCAAATCAGTGTAACACTCAAAACAGAGCATGTTTGGCTTCTGAAAAAAGTTCGCAAACTGGAACACTTACTTCTGGGTTTGCAGTGTTTGGGTTCTAAGTTGTTTGAGTACCAAGGCATTTGAGAACCAAGGTACCACTGTACAGAAACCTCCTCTCTATGAGCAAGCATAGCGATAGCTGATATAGTGCCCACCCCTGCCTGTTGATGTGGGGCACACCCATGGTTATGTCTCTTTTCTTTTTTTTCTTCTTTTAAATGTGGCCACCATAATGTCATGCCCCCACAACAGCCATTTCCCCACATCCCCGCGGCAGCCATTTTGTATTATACCCCCATGGCAGCCATTTTGTGTCATGCCACACTTTCCCTCATGACAGCCAATGGCTAGCACCGATGGCACTTCCCCAAAGGTGCCCACTGACCCAGGAAGGCCATTGATTCCCTCCCTTAGCCTTGGGCAATTCTGATGTGCCATCTGAGTTGATACCTTTCAAGAGCCAGGGTGGCATGGTAGTTAGAGTGTCGGGCTAGGACCTTGGAGGCCAGGGTTCAAATCCCGGCTCAGACCTTGGGCCATTCCCAATCTCTCAGCCTAACCTCCCTCACAGGGTTGTTGTGAGGATAAGATGGGGAGGAAGAGAAGCACGTACGCCACCTTGAACTCCTTGGAGAAAGGTGGGGTGTAAATGTAATAAATAAAATTAATTGCTCCTTCTTGCGCAGATTGGCCAATACTGACAAGTGTCCCTGGAATACTGGCATTATTTCAGACCATTGTCGTTCCTTCCTTCTCCGAAAGCCCCAGGTATCTACTGATTCAGAAAAATGATGAAGAAAAGGCCATACAAGGTAACCACATACATGAACCACTTACATACTGGAGGGTGAGGGATAATAACATTCAAAGTCTTATTAGTGTTTACCTGAGAAGACAATCTGAGAATACAACTGATAGCGCCTAGTGCTTTTTCTGGATGAAACATGGCGTTGTATGTTTGGTGGGGTGAGTCTGGATGGCCTCTTAGGCAACACTCCAAATCTGTCATTCTTGGTTCTCAGAGAGAGAACAGCTGAAATCATTATACTGAATCATACCATTGGTCCATCTAGCTCAGTATTGCTTACACGGACTGGCAGCAGCTCCCTGGGGTTTCAGGCAGGGATCTCACCTAACCCTTCCCGGCGAGCCTTTTCAGTGGTGGCTCCCCTCTTGTGGAGGGCTCCAGTTTCCTCTTTCGAGGTGACCTCAGTTGTGTTTGTGGGATGTAGTCCATTGGTGCAGTCAAATGCAACATTCCTTGTTTCCCTAGAGTGGGCACAGGCAGGGGACATCCCGTGTAACTTCCTGTTCCACTGCATCCTCCCCCTGCATGTGATCTGGGAGATGGGCGTGGCTCTGGCTGACTCCATAAAAGAGCCGAGTCATGCAGCTATTTTCTCAGTCTTAATTACTTGCTTCACTTGCTCTCTTGCTTGCTGCTGTCTTGCTGCCATGCTGCTCTCCTGCAGCCATTTTGTTCTCTTATTAATGTACCGTATTTTTTCGTCTATAAGACGCCCCCATGTATAAGACTATGTGGGAGGACTCCGATTTAAGAAAATGGGAAAGATCTATCCATGTAGAAGACACCCCCAAATTTTGGACATTATTCTTTAGGGAAGAAACCTAGTCTTATACACGGAAAAATACGGTAATTTTTGCTGTCTACTGTCACTCAGCCAGCTCTGAACAACAACAAGCAACATGTTGGCTAATAATATACTGACAATATTTTTTATAACACTATAAACAGAAGACATATAATATGTGCATGGAGTCACAAACTAATAAGAATCGGATAAATGTTCCATAACCAGGAATGGTAGGATTGGTAAGCCACTGTCAAGGATCACTGAAATAGAGGCAGAATGCCTTTCCACAGTCAATATCCTATCCAAATCAATATCCTATCCTATCCAGTCAATATCCTATCCAAAATATAGTTGGAAGTGAGTTGGAGCACGGTGGTGCTACGGGCACAACACTACAAGATGATGGGTGCTCCAAATGTCACTCCAAGCACAGCACCAGACAGAACAGTTCTTCCAGGATAATGAACTGTTTCAATGATGGATCTTCACCAGCAAATTAATAATCCCCAAAGGTACATCAAATGGCCATGGATCAGCTATTACTCAAAAGTAAGCTCTCAGCCAGCAGCACATGAGTTCAGTCTTCATATGAGATGAACTTGCAGTTTGTTGTGTAACCACTAAGTAAAGCCTGCCTTTTTGGGATCAAATTGTGAACTGAAATGTGAGTAAACTTTTTGTTACTTTACTCAGAAAGACTCTTGTGTCTTTATTCTTTTAAGCGGGAATAAACTAAGAGATTCAAATGAATCTACAAACTAGCTTCCAGCTATATTGAGGGGAATTTGCTCTGCTATATCACTTCACTAGCCGGAGTGAAGGAAGGATAATACTTATTCAATATATCCTTCCCTACTATCTTTAACATTCCCACAGTGTTTTCCGTGAAGCTCCATTGAATGTAGCAGAACACCCATCAATCGATTGATAGATTGACAGGTAATAGAACTAGAACACCATTCTCTTGAAACGGAGGCAGCTTATGTTTGCAGTGCTCCCAAACGCTTAGCTTTGGCGCATGCAGAACAGCTCCTCCTTGGTGTCTTTCTCCAGAGTGACCCTAGGAGCCAGTCCTCAGTGGCCGACTCACCTGTCTTCACTCAGATTGGTACCAAGCATCACAACGGGTGAGGTGGAACATCTTCTCAGTGGCCAAAAAGCTGGCTGGGTGTCTTTGGGATGCTGGAGACCGGGAACCCGCTGCAGAATTTGTAACTGGTCTTTGCCCCCCCTCCACTACACCTCTTGTGTTTGGTACTGCAAGAAACTCTCCCCACCAGCCTCTGTCCCCCGCTATTCAAAGGCTTTTTCATTGCTGCTTCTTTCCAGCCTTGCAGAAGCTGAGACAAAATGAGGACGTGCAGGAGGAGATAGAAGAGCTGCAGCAGGAGAAGATGGCTGAGAAGACGGAGAAGAGCATGAACTCACTTAAGCTGCTGTGCTTCCCAAGCCTGCGGTGGCAAGTCCTCTCAGTCATTATCTTGATGTGTGGCCAACAGCTCTCTGGAGTCAACGCAGTAAGGAAGGCAATATCCACAAGTGGTTAGAACAAGGGAGGGGAAGTGGGATCTTTGGCCGTCCAGGTGTGACTGGACTACAACTCCCATCAACCCCAGCAAGGACGGCCAATGGCTGCGGGTGTTGAGAGTTGGCGTTCCAGGGCACATCCAATGAAGCTGAGCTTTGGAAGATTCAGGGCGGAGGGAAAGAAGGACTTCTTCATAGATAAACTATGGAACTATGGCCCCACACAGGAGGCCGTGATGGCCACCACCTCAGGTGGCTTTAAAAGAGGATTGGGCAAATTCGTGGCACAGGCAGCGCCGCATTTAGGGTTACAAGCAGTATAGGTGGAGCTTGTTTTGCATCCAAGCTCTGTCAGCCTTTTGGGGGCCCAGTGGCCATGTTTGGAATGTTGAGGGAGTGCCGTGGGCACCAGTCACAAAATGGCTGCTGGGCGGGGAGGAGACATGAAACAAAATGGCTGCCACATCCAAAAGAGCAGAAAAGGGGGCATCACCCCCCAGATGGTGTGCGGATGCTGTTACAACCGCTGCCCCACCAACGGAGGCGGGGAGGAAGGCACCTACATCAGCAACTCTCTCTGAGACAGAAGCTCTTTGATGCTTGTGCTTGGCTTGCGGGTTTCCTGTAGGCATCTGGGTGGCCACTGTGGGAACAGGGGTATTTTTATGAGCACAAAAAGCAAACAATCTCAATCAGACTGTAGATTTTTGAGAGGATATTTACCAAGAGCATTCACAAGCACCACAAGGGGTACTGGTAGGTACACCCGCCCCTTGTGGGCACGACTGTAGTGAGCTTTGATTCCCATATAGCCAGAGATTCAGAGGATTCCCTGCTTATGTATGTGGGCAACTGCAAACAGTTCTTGTCTGTGCAGAAGAAATGTGAAGAGCTGGATTTAAGGCTGGAAAAGAAACAAAAATGGACCAATTTTCCCATCCCTAGTTTGGAGTTGGAGAGAAAAGATCTTATGCTTCATTTTGTAGACAGTGCCTCCAAATCCTGAGTCAGCCACGGGACCACCGCCCAGTAAGCTAAAAGTCTCCGTTGTTTTGGTCTCATTTCAGGTATACTTTTATACAGAGAGAATCTACCTATCTACAGGAACTGACCTAAATAATGTCCCATACATCCGTGTAACTTCAAGCGTTGCCATCATCATTGCAGTCTTTGTCGGGGTAAGCCAGCCTTACTTTCGCCTTTTTTCCTGCCCCTTAAAGTCTCAAAGCTCAGTCTGCTCCAAAGGATGTTCCTGTGCTGCAAACGTTAGCAGCAGTTTTGTGCCAGCACTTAGGAATACAGGAAGGCACCTTATTCCAAGTCAGACCCTAGGTGCATCTAACTCTGTATTGTCCACACTGACCGGCAGCAGCTCTCCAGGCTTTCAGCCTTTCCTGGTCCTACCTGGCCTGAGCCTTGGAGGGAGGGGCTCACAGCATTGACACTCCAACAGATCTTGCCTCCCCGTGAGGTTCCTGGGGAGATCACCAAGGCTAGTATAGAGCAGTATGTTCTTCTGTATGTCCAGCTTCCAGCATCAGCCAAAGTTCATACATACTCTCACTGCACACAGCCCCACTTGGCTCCCTGTTCTCTATCAAGGTGAGGTGGTAAAAGACCCACTCGTTTGTTTCTGAGCCCTCTCTCTCACCCCCATTTTAAACTTACTAAGAACCCTGCAAGGTTGGTTAAGCTGAGACTGAGTGCTGCGTCCTTCCTTTTTCACATGCTTTCTTTCCATTGCTGTTACATTCTCTAGATATTTTACATTGACTCAATGGGGCGAAAGTTCCTGCTGCTCCTTGGTTTCGGCATGTGCACCATCCTCTGCATCGTGTTAACCATGAACCTTGAACTTCAGGTTGGTTGGTTTTTTCTGAACTCTTCAAGCACTGATGTCCTTGAAAGCCAAGTGTTACTCCGTCGATTGCTCCTTGGTTATGTGCATGCTAGCAACTAAAAGAGCATCACTCCTTTTGATGTCTCTTTCTCTGTGTACGCATTAACACTTTGAAATGCAGCGACGTCGCTTCTCTTCTGCTGCATTTCAAGTTGTGTTTTCACATTGCTGTGCACACCAGAGAGAAGGCACCTGATGCATATTGCATGTTGGGTTTCCCCACCTCTGCAATCCACCTGCCCCCAGACAGATGAAGCTGTCAACTGCATATTTCTTTCACAAAATTTATATACCACTTGTTCATTAAATAAAAAAAGCCCTCAGAGTTTCACAATAGGAATAAAACAATGAAATTATTTAAACAGTTTATAACCACTACAGTCGTACCTTGAATCCCGGACACCCTGGAACTCGAACGTTTTGGCTCCTGAATGCCGCAAACCCGGAAGTGAGTGTTCTGGTTTGCAAACATTCTTTTGGAACCTGAATGTCTGATGGGGTTTCCACGGCTTCTGATTAGCTGCAGGGGATTCCTGCAGCCAATCAGAAGCTGCAATTTGGTTTTCGACTTCCAAGGTACAACTGTATCTTTAAACCTTTATTTAAAAAATTAAAACGTGCTGGCATTCTACATGTCACCTAAACAGTTGAGCTAAGTCTGGGACCTTTTGCAGACCAAGAACTGCATGTCAGTGGTGGGTGGAACTGGAAGCAAAAGTAGGCTGAGCAATGAACTCACATCATTTGCCTTTGTAGAGTAGGCTGGTTTCTGCACACATCTTCCCAAACCCCTTCTCTCACCTCCTTCCAGGCATGCAAGAGGCATGATCAGAGTTCAAAGAGTACATTTCCAGCTGGGCAAAAACACACTGAAGGAGGGTGTGTGGAGCAAGGCTGATATGGCCTTGGAATAGGTCACAGCTCTCTATAAATGAGTGTGAGTGATCGAGGCCTCGCATCACTCCTATTTACACAGGTGATACGTGGGGACCATACCTTATCAAAATGGTCATATTTGGTTTGGATAATAATAATAATAATAATAATAATAATAATAATAATAATAATTTATTATTTATACCCCGCCCATCTGGCTGAGTTTCCCCAGCCACTCTGGGCGGCTCCCAATTGAGTGTTAAAAACAGTACAGCATTAAATATTAAAAACTTCCCTGAACAGGGCTGCCTTCAGATGTCTTTTAAAGATAGGATAGCTGCTTATTTCCTTCACATCTGAAGGGAGGGTGTCCCACAGGGTGGGCGCCACTACCAAGAAGGCCCTCTTTCTGGTTCCCTGTAACCTCACTTTTCGCAATGAGGGAACCGCCAGAAGGCCCTCGGGCACTGGATCTCAGTGTCCGGCCCTCAGTCTCCACTCCACGATGGGGTGGAGACGCTCCTTCAGGTATACAGGACCTTCAGGTATACAGGACCAAGGATTCTAACAACCCTTCTGTGCAGCACTAGGTGCTTAAAAAAGGACCAGATCTTTCCCTTGCTATCCCATCAGAGATGCTCCTCTGACACTGGCATGTTTTCAAGAAGGGGGCCAGGCTATCCCCAAACCCTGCGGCAATCCTCAAAAGGACGCACCTGGACGAAGATGCTTGGCTGTACCGCGTCCTTTTGAGAATCGCCAGGGATGTGGCAGGGTGAAGCATGTTCGCAGGCCAAGTCAACCTGGCCAGGTTTGGGGGGGGTGTCATGCGTGTGACATCATGCACATGTGGTGGGCGCAACTCATTTTGGGCGCAGCTCAGTGCCGCTGTCCTCTGGAGTCTTCCCAGTCGGAAGTGATCTCTCCTGAGTAAACAGCGTCTGACTTACCAGTAGTATCAGTGATTACATCAAAAGCACTTTGCCCAAACCTAGCAAGCTTGACATGCTCCCACCACTCTCTCCAACAGGGAGATGCCTTGTGGATGTCTTACGTCAATGCGTTTCTCATCAATATTTTCCTCATGGGACATGCCGTCGGACCTAGTAAGTGCTCAGGTGATACGCAGAGTTCCTTGGAGGAGGCGCAGGATGTGAAGAGCAAAAGGTTTCAAGGATCGAGGGTGGTCAGGCATCCAAAGCCTTTATTTATCCTCAGCCCCTTCCACCACAGTGTGTCAGGAGCCAGAGTCAGGTGTAGATCAGCAATAAAAAAAACACAGTGCCAGCAAAAACTCTTACAAAATAGCGCAGCCCTAATGATCCCAGCAACTCTTCCTTTTCCAGTGAGGTTAGGCCTTGTCCTTCCACTGGCTGGTGAAGACTGTTTTATTCTGGCAGGCCTTTGGGAACTGAGTGTTTTGTTGTTGTTTTTAAGGAAAGGGCCTTGGTGTTTTTAGTGTTTTTATTATCTGCATTTTAACAAATTTTGGGCTTGTTTTTTCCCCCATTGTTTTAATCCTGTTACAGTTTAATGCAGAAGTCAGCAAACTTTTTCAGCAGGGGGCCGATCCACTGTCTCTCAGACCTAGTGGGGGGGGGGGGCGGCGGACTATATTCTGAAAAATATGTATGAACGAATTCCTATACCCCACAAATAACCCAGAGATGCATTTTAAATAAAAGCACACATTCTACTCATGTAAAAACATGCTGATTCCTGGACCATCCGTGGGCCAGATTTAGAAGACGATTGGGCCAGATCCAGCCCCCGAGCCTTAGTTTGCCTACCCACGGTTTAACGTAATGGGATTAAATATGAGATTACAGTTTCGTAAAATCCCTTGAGTCTCAGGTTCTGTGGAAAGAGCAGGGTGCAAATTAATAATGAAAATAATAGTAGATGGGTTTTCAAGACTGAAGAATCTACTGGGCTTCGTATTGAACCGCAGAAGTGCCACGATCCTGTTTTCTGTTGATGTTTGTTAATGGTATGTTCAGAAGATCTCTGAATAAAAGTAGTTTGTAGCACTTTACATGAAAAACCCATTAAAAAAATGGAATGCCATTTTGAGGCCAATGGTTTTATATTATTGATGATTGTTTGAAAGATTTCTAATCTGCTTTTCGGGGGGTGGCTTCACAAATGACCCCAACAAAATACCTCAATGTATTGGGGGGGGGTTCTTGTTTTGTTGTTTTTGTTTTAACTATTTACTTGCATTTTTACCTTCTATTTTATACTGCGAACCACCCTGAGATCTTGTCATGAAGGGCAATATATAAAGCCAATAAATAACGATGACAACAACAACGAGAAAATAAAACAGATAAACAGTTAGGCAGTTACTAAAAAACACAGTAAAGACAGAGGCAAGATTAAACCACTTTAAAAAAATAGTTCTCGTTTTAAAAAATAAAAATAAAAAAATCGCCTCCCAACGAGCAGTGAACCCTTTTCTCTACGCAGGTGCTCTTCCCAACCTGATAATAGCAGAGATTTTCCTTCAGTCCTCGCGGTCCTCAGCCTATGTGGTCGGGGGATTTGTGCATTGGTTCCTAAACTTCTTCAGCATTGTGACCTTCCTCAATATACAGGTGAGTGATTCTGGTGGTCCTGGTACAGCGAAGGGCTGTAGCTCAGCAGTAGAGCATCTTCTTGGCATGCAGAAGGATGTTGAGGACCTAGGAAGCTGCCTTGTCCCTCGCTAGTCCATCTAGCTAAGGACTGTCTACACTGACTGCCAGAGGCTCTCTAGAGTTTCAGATAGGGAGTCCTTCTCAGTCCTACTTGGAGTCGTCCGGGGTCGAACTGAGCACCTTCTACATGCAAGGCAGATGCTCTGACACTGAGCTATGGTATTTCCTGTAAACAAAACAAAACGTAAGATTCTAGTCCTCCTAATTCTAGGTAAAGGGTTGAATAAGAACATAAGAAGCTGCCTCATATCAAGCCAGATCTTTGGTCTAGCTAGCTCAGTAGTGTCTACACGGACTGGCAGTGGCTCTCCAAGGTTTCAGAGAAGGGGCCGCTCCCAGTTTTACCTGAACTTGCCAGGGATTGAATGAGGGTGGCGCTGTGGGTTAAACCACAGAGCCTGGGACTTGCTGATCAGAAGGTTAGCAGTTCAAATCCCCACAACGGGGTGAGCTCCCATTGCTTGGTCCCTGCTCCTGCCAACCTAGCAGTTTGAAAGCACATCAAGTGCAATTAGATAAATAGGTACCACTCCGGCTGGAAGGTAAACGGCACTTCCGTGCACTGCTCTGGTTCGCCAGAAGTGGCTTAGTCATGCTGGCCACATGACCCAGAAGCTGCATGCCGGCACCCTCAGCCAATAAAGCGAGATGAGCGCTGCAACCCCAGAGTCGGCCACAACTGGACCTAATAGTCTTTACCTTTACCTTTATCCCCGAGCCACAGTCATGGGCCTAGCCTGGCAGGGCAGCTCTCCTCCCCTCCCCCCAAAATCAAGTAATTAAATAAAAATACTTAAGTAAAAGTATAAATTGTAGAAAGATATTGGCAGATCTTTTCCGAGCACTTGGGGTCAAAAGAAAGGAATTGGAAACAACTGCTGTTGCGACATTTCATTCTGAATCTGCTAGACAGAGCCAGACAGAGGATGATGACAGGTAGCTGTTCTGCCCCGCCCCCTAAATCCTGGCTACGCCCATGGCCATAGACCTTTCCCACCTTAGGTAGGATGGAGAATGCACATCCCATGCCTACCCTCACCTGGTCCCAATACTTCCCTTCTGGGGTGTTACTAGAGAGAGAGAGATGGAAACCCAGCCTTATGAGGAACAGTTGAAGGAGTTGGGCATGTTTAGCCTGAATAAGAGAAGACAGAGCAGTGATAGAGAATTGTAGAGTTGGACTCAAGTGTCCTCTAGTAGCTATCTTCAAATATCTGAAGGGCTGCCACATAGAATACAGAGCAAGCTTCCCCCCACCCCACCCCCGTTGCTCCAGAGGGCAGGGCCCAAACCAATGAATTCAAATGGCAAGTAAGAATATCCCAGGTAAACATCAGGCAGAACTGTCGACAGTGGAACCAACTATCTCAGAGGATTCTCTGGCTGTAACTTCTGCATTGTACCAGGGGGTGGGACCAGAACACCCTTGCCAGGGGGGTCCCTTCCAACTCTACAATTCTATGATTCTACGAGATAACCCAGCCTTGAGTTCCTTGAAGGAAAAAAGCACTGGGAAATATAATGTGCTAAATTAATAAGCTTATGCCATTCTGTGGATAGATCTACACACAGGGAAAAAACCCCCACTATAGATAAGTCATAATAATTAAATCTTAATAACAAAAGAAAAAAAACCACTATGTAAAATCGCATAGAAAAGTTTCTTGCTCTACAGCGCCATCTGGTGTTGCATGTTTATAACACATTTACAACTCAGTTTTTTGACTCATGTTGCTGAGCTCTGTTTCTCTGTGTGTGTGTTGCTGCTCCTGTTCCTTTCCAGAAATACATCGGATTCTTCAGCTTCCTCATCTGCTGTCCGATATGTGCTGCCACCTTCTTTTTCATCTTAAAGATGATCCCAGAAACCACGAACCAGACTTTTCTGGAAATCAGGAAGCAACTGCCCATCTACGTGGCCCAAAGGCAGATCACCAAGATGGAGCGAATGCCGAGGAGAAACACCAGGCGGGCGTTGGGGGAGGGGCAAAACCCTGTGTAGAATTTGATTATAAACATTTATAATTGAGCCATGATCCCAAGGGAATCTCTACGGTTGTCCTTCAGCTGTCTCAGCACCGTTGAGACGCCAGTATTAGGGTTTTGCCTCGATTAATTCATTGCCCACCCTCCACCCTAAAGTGTGGGCTCCAAACTTAGGTGGGGTCCGAAAAATACACATCTAAAGGGTCAAAAGCCCAGGTAGACAGGTGCATCTTCCCCATTTGATAGAAACTGCATAATGCCAGGCACATCGCTGTGGGGAGGGAATTCGACATCTTAGCGGATGACACAAAAAAGGGGGGTAGCGTGGGGTGGGTGGGAGGCCATGGCTCCGGGCACAGATTTCTGGGGGGACATGAGGTGAGGCAATCAGGTGCGCCCACAACAGGCTCCTTCATCAAGGCTTGAGCCATTGGGGGGCAAGGCAAGGTGCACCCGGGCTCGGCCTTCAGGGCTGGGGTGGTAGTGGCACCTCTTTCTTCTTGTGACCAGCGAAGGAACACCCGCGTACCCCCCACCTCTGGGCTGGCTGAGAGGAAGGGAGTGTGGGCCCTGCTGCTGCTGCCTACTGAAAAGAAGTGAGAGGCTCCTCCTGGACAGGGAGGGCGAGAGGCAGGCGGGGGAAAAGCAGTCACGTTCTCTGGTCAGACCATTGCGGCTCAGTTGCTCCGGTGGCGTCAGCAGTGAGGGCTGAGATGGTGCGGCAGGCTCTGTTCAGCCTCCATTAGGGCGGTTCATTAATTTATTTATTTTTTTAATTCCTGCTCCAAAGGTCTTATCTTACTACACTAGGGATTACCGTATTTTTCGCTCCATAAGACGCACTTTTCCCACCTAAAAAGTAAGGGGAAATGTCTGTGCATCTTATGGAGAGAATGCAAGCGGGAGGCAGGCAGGAAAAGCCCCCAAGAGCCACACACACCCTCCACGTTGCTCTTGCGGGCTTTTCCCCAGCGACTGGCCACGTCAGTCCCTTCTCCCTCCTCGTAGAAAAGCCTGCAGGAGCAGCACGCTCTTTAAAGGGTGCACCAGCTTCTGCTGGCTTTTTTAGGAGGTGGGGGAATTCCCCAACCTCGTAGAAAGGCCCGCAGGAACCGCGCACCCTTTAAAGAGCGCAGGGCTCTTGGGGGCTTTCCCCAAGGAGGAAGAAGGGACTGACTGGATGCGCCAGTCCCTTCTCCCTCCTCATAGAAAAGCACACAAAAGCTGCACACTCTTTAAAGGCAGCCCCTCAGTCCCCTCCCCAACCTCCTGGAAAAGCCCCCTAGGGCCGCACTCCCTTTCACTAGCTGCGTGGAGCATGTGTGCGGCTCTTGGGGGCTTTTCCCCCCCGAGGAGGGAGGAGGGCAGTCCGTCAGTGACAGGCTGCCCTTCTCCCTCCTGGGGAAAAGCCTGCAAGCACAGCACACACACTCCACGCAGCTAGTGAAAGGGAGCGCTGAGCAGAGCCTGGGATGCCTACAGGCTCTGCTCAGCGCTCCCTTTAAAAATATTTTTTTTCTTGCATTCCCCTTCTAAAAACTAGGTGCATTTAATGGTCAGGTGCGTCTTATGGAGTGAGAAATACGGTATATAGCTATATCTGAAATTTCATGCATATCAGTTAGTATCTTGACCCTCCTCCACGAAAATAGCTGTTTACTTGGCCGTTTTCCTATGTCGTGAAGGCTGAAATTTCAATTCAGCGGAGCAGAGTCAAGATATTAACTGGTATGCATGAAATTTCAGATATAGCTATACAGTATAATCCCTAGTGTAGTAAGATAAGACCTTTGGAGCAGGCATTTTAAAAAAAAAGTTTTTTTTCTGAACCGCCCTAGCCTCCGTGCCCCATCCCGGCATGCCTCCCGCATGCTCCCATGCACCTCGGCCTGCCTACACCCACCTGGGCGCCGGCAACCCACGGCCATCGCCCTACCTTACATGAGCAGGCAAGTCTTTAGCATATGCGCCACCGGGATGCAAAGATCTGCCCAGCGCCACCAAATTTAGTTTAGCCCCCAAATTAACTTTTATTATGCTTATGTCAGACACCACGCTTACGCCTTATCTCTTGTTTATGAAAGAAAGGAGGAAAAAGAAACAAACTTTTTTATGTGCTCATTTATTTACAATACGCTTATACTTCAGTACAGTTGTACCTCGGGTTACATACGCTTCAGGTTACATACGCTTCAGGTTACAGACTCTGCTAACCCATAAATAGTGCTTCAGGTTAAGAACTTTGCTTCAGGATCAGAACAGAAATTGTGCTCCAGCGGCACGGCAGCAGCAGTGGTGCTTCAGGTTAAGAACAGTTTCAGGTTAAGAATGGACCTCCGGAACGAATTAAGTACTTAACCCGAGGTACCACTGTATACAACACCACCACACTTAAACTTATAAGTATTGTTTAGGCACCTACTTAGGAGAAACATCAGTCGTGTCAAAGTTGCCGCTGGCCCCGCTGTCGCATAGCAGCTCAATACAATTTCATGTGCATGGCGCCACTGAGAATGACAAGCGCTGCCGTTGTGAATGACAGGCGCCGCCGCTAGCGTGGCACATCTTTGGTAAATGAGTGCACAAAGTCGAAAGTCCTTTAGTGAAACAGAAGGTATACATTTCAGTAATACCTAGGTATATATGTATTTTGTTTTTCTAGCTTGATCAAAATTATTTATTATTTCATAACAGGTAGATGGTTAAGAGCTTGGGCGGCTTCAGCGCGGGCACCTGGTGCCCCCCAGAATTTGGTGCCTGGGTGCCCCGCACCCCTTGTACCCCCGGGTAAAGACGGCCCTGTATGTGAGCATCTGAGGGCAGAGAAACCACTAAGAAAGTGGAGGTGGTCTTTCAGACATTTGGGGCCAAAGTCATTTAGGGCTTTAAACATTCACTTGAGTGCCTTGAAGTGGCTCCAGATTACCGTATTTTTCGCTCTATAAGACGCACCAGACCACAAGACGCACCTAGTTTTTGGAGAGGAAAACAAGAAAAAAAATATTCTGAATCTCAGAAGCCAGAACAGCAAGAGGGATTGCTGCGCAGTGAAAGCAGCAATCCCTCTTCCTCTTCTGGCTTCTGGGATAGCTGCGCAGCCTGCATTCGCTCCGTAAGGCACACACACATTTCCCCTTACTTTTTAGGAGGGAAAAAGTGAGTCTTATAGAGCACAAAAATACGGTAGATCCCGTGAGTCTGCTCAGGAAGCTGAGGTCTGCAGATTCCTCTTCCACCCACAGATTGTCCCCATGAGAACTATGAGCTGTGGCCTCTGAGCAGCAACTTCTTTGCAGGTTCACAGTTAAGCGTGGGGCCTGTTTGTTATTACCCTGAGCGCCTGTCTTTCAAAGTGTCTCGGCAAACATTATCCAAAAAAAGGTCACGTTAAAGCTTTGCTCGTTGAAGTGGTTCGCAAAGTGCGAACCACAATGCAGGAGTCAAATAAGAACAGAATAACTTGCCCCAAGGCTAGGGATGAAGGGGAGAAATTTGATTCCGTTCACATTTAAAGACAAAACGCCCAACTTTCAGAAAGAATTCACAAACGGAAGCACAGCCATCCTTTGATATTGGCGATTTCCTTGATTTTGCAATGCAGTTGTGCATTGTGCAAAAATGCATATAAAGTGTGCATTAAAATGTACCTATTATAGAAGGTAGCATATTGTCAGAGCTGCCTCTAGGTCCCAGCTCACAGAGGACCAACGCTAGGCTGTAGTAATGTACAAAAGTCTTTATTGAAGTTCAGTTTCCATTTCAAAGCCACAGCGTGCAGCCCTACGTCTTAAACCCTAGATCGGCGAAGTCCCGTCTGAGTCTCCTCCCCTCTGACACCAGTTTAAGATCCTAGCCCTGCTCCACCTTTTCCGCTGCTCTCTCCTCCTCTGGGTCCTCCTGCCCGCTGGGGCATTGCCCTTTCTGGACTCTTCCGACGCTGAGTCGCTTAGCTCCTCCCCCTGCCTCCGGCGGGCTTTAGGACCCGGTTCCCAATCCTCATTCTCTGCTGTCCCGCGCTCCTGTACATTTGAACTTGCCTCTCGCGCCAACCCAGTGACCTTTCTCCTAACCGTTACACTACTTCTGTCACTGCTTCCCTCTTCCGGGATAGTGGCCGGACCTGACCTCCCCTCCGTTGTCCAACTCTCCGATGGAGGCGTGGTCAGCCCTGCCTCGTCTTCTCTCCCTGGTGGGGAATGCACTGGCCCCGATACTTGGGACTCTTCCCCCCCACTCTGCTCTGGTGGGGAAGCTGGTCCTGATTTCCAACTACTGCTCTGGGAGTCCCTCCTGCCCCCTTGCTCCTGGGGCGTTCCCCTTGGGAACCCCCTACCCCTGGCCACTGGCGCCCCCTTCTGTGAATCTTCCGATTCGCTGGAGAGGCTCATGGAATCCCTCGGGCCTCTTCTCCTACGCTCCCCTCGGATTCTTCCCCTTCGTTCTCCATTTCCTCTCTTCCCTTTGCCTCTGCTCCTGAGCCCCTGACACATATTGTCAGGACTGCCGCTAGGTCCCAGCTCACAGAGGACCAACGCCCAGTGGATATTATATACAAAAGTCTTTATTGAAGTTTAGTTTCCATTTCCAAGCTCTGGGCGCGCAGGCCCACGTCTTAACGCTAGACCGGCTAAGTCCCCTCTGACTCACTGCTCCACCCACACCAGTTTAAGATTCTAGCCCGGCTCCACCTCTTGCGCTGCTCTTTCCTGCGTTGGGTCCTTCTGCCCTCTGGGGTTCCCTCCTTCCTGGACTCCTCTGACGCGGAGCCTCCTGAGTCTTGCCCCTCCCTCCGGCGGGCTTTAGGACCTGGCTCCCTTCCCGGGCTCCCCGCTGTGCCGCGCTCCTGTACATTTGAACTTGGCGCGCGCGCCCAGCCGGTGACTTTCCTTCTGACCGTTTCCCCGCTTCCTGATGTGGGTGTTGCCAAACCTGACTCCTCTCCTCCCTCTGGTGGTGAGGACACTGGTCCCGACTCCTGGGACTTCCCCTCCCCACTGCGCTCTGGTGGAGACGCTGGCCCTGATCTCCAGCTGCTGTTCAGGGACTCCCCGCTGGCCCCTCCCTCTTGAGGTTTCTCCCTTGGAATCTCCCTTGCTCTGGCCACCGGCGCTCCCTTCTGTGAGTCCTCCGATTCGCTAGAGAGGCTTGTGGAATAACTCTGGCCACTGTCACTGCCTGCGCCCCCCTCGTACTCCTCCTCCTCACTCTCCATTTGCTCCCCCTCCTGTGTCTCTCCTTCTGAACCCCTGACACATATGAAAAGCCATTTATACGTTGGGGAAATTCACCCACCCATTTCATTTCACAGTCTGTCTCCGGTAGTAGACAGCCTCCGAACCCCCACAAACACAGCATGGAGACAAACATTCCCCCCTCTCTGTCGCCAACAGCCTTTAGTGCTCGGCGGTTATTTTGCCTTTCTATATGGCTCATACGCACTGATAAGACTTATTCTCCATGAATTGTTTTCAAAAGCCGTCTAAGCTGGCAAACCTTAATCAAGCGTACAATCCAATTCACAATCCACATAATTAAGCCTGGATTTCAGAATGAAAAGTCCAGTTATCCATTGCTTTTGGCAGACACTGTCTATAGTTGGAGAGAAATGGGGGTGGGGTGGGGAGTAGATCAGTCCAATGGTCCATTTAAGTCCCGCATCCTGTTTTCACTGGGGGGAAGCAGATGCTTGTGGGAAATTCAAGCACAAGAAAACTCTGCCCTCCTGCAGCTTCCAGCAACTGGTGCTCAGAAACATTACATTACAGAGCACAGACATTGTGGCCGTTAGCCATCGATAGCCTTCTGCACCATGAATTTGTCTAATCTTTTAAAGTCATCCAAGTTGGTGGCCATCACTGAAGAGTTTAACTATGTGCTGCATGAAGAAGTCCTTTTTTTATTTGTCTAATAATAACGATGATGATGATGATGATGATGATGATGATGATGATGATGATTTATTGTTTATACCCTGCCCATCTTCCAACATTCATCATCACTGGATGTCCACAAGTCTAATGCTAAAAATCTAATTTTAAATTGTTGTAGAATGCCCTGGGACCTATTGGTGAAGGGTGAGTAATATTATTATCATTATCATCATTTATTGTGGATCAGTCCTGTTTAGTGCTTTTTTGGGTGCAGGCTTGCTTTACGAAATTCTCTCTCATCCTCAAATAGCCTATACCAGTTAAAGGAAAAGGTGACTTTTGAAAGCCACCTCTTGAGATCTGTGGCTTCAAGAGGGAGCCAGAGGACCAGAGAACAGGGCGGCTGATCGAAAGTCTTATGTGCAAGAGCGGCAAAGCATCTCTGTGGAATTAACCCTTTGAGCTACGGTTGTCAACCTCTCTCACTACCAAGGAAATATAACAGGCAAATAGAAAGAGAACCTACCCAAGTGATGCTGACACTAAACCCCACACATACACTAAGGAAAATAATACATGTTTTACCATCACCCCCCCCTCTTTCTTCCCAACCTTAATACTGCATATAACACTAATGTCTCACAACAAATGTAACTGATTGTAGAAAACACAACCTTAAAAAAAGAGAAAATGCACATACTTTTGTAACCTAAGGAAATCTTTAATAAAAATTATATTTTAAAAAATAAGTGGTTGATAGTTGCTACCTGGTTTAAGTAAAAAAAAAAAATATTTATTTTTTTAGATTGTACATCTGTGGGCAGGGGCTGTCTCATTTTAATTGATTCCATGTATGCCACTCTGGGAGTCTTTTTGGGCGAAGAGCTGGGTAAAATGCTCTCAATACAGTCATACCTTGGTTCTCGAACAGAATGCGTTCTGGGAGTCTGTTCAACTCCCGGAACCATTCGAAAACCAAGGAACATTCCGCAGCCAATCGGAAGCCACAGAAGCCGCGCCAGACATCTGGCTTCCAAAAATTGTTCGAAAACCGGAACACTCCCGGTTTTCATCGTTTGGGAGCCAAAACATACGAGTTCCAAGGCGTTCGGCAACCAAGGTATGACTGTCATAATGAAAATAATAGGGACTAACCACCACTGCAGTCAAACCTAAAAATGTCCACACCACCAGAGATTCTACCTATGCTGACAAGGAAGCCGCTTAGAGTGGCTGGGGTAACCCAGTCAGATGGGCGAGGTATAAGCAATAAATTATTAGTATTAGTAATAAAGCAATAAATTATTAGTATTAGTAGCAATGAAGGCAATGATTTGGTGCGGGTTTTCAATTCCACATCAGGTATTGCACTGACATGCCTAAAGAGGGATCCAGAGGACCAGAGAAGAGGGCAGCCAATCAAAAGTCTTATGTGCAAGAGGGGCAATGGCATCTCTGTGGAATTAACCCTTTGGCTGCATTATTAGTACTATAAAACAAGGTACGGTTGCCAGAAGTACCATAAGTGGTTGCTAGATGTGACCTGGTTTTAAGTTCTTGATGTTAACCCCAGATGTGTGTGTGAGGCTACCCAATCACAAAAGAAATAATTTTGCACTTTCTCAGAGGCAAGCTCTTCCTTGTTGTTACTTTACATCATAAAATGTGTTTCTACCCAACTTTATCTGCTAATTTTATATATATAGTCCATTTGTGTGTGTGTGTGTGTGTGTGTGTGTGTGTGTGTATAATTTATATGAATTTTAACAGGGAGAAATGTAAAATATTGCACTTGGGCAAAAAAAATGAGAGGCACAAATACAAGATGGGTGACACCTGGCTTGAGAGCAGTACATGTGAAAAGGATCTAGGAGTCTTGGATGACCACAAACTTGACATGAGCCAACAGTGTGACGCGGCAGCTAAAAAAGCCAAGGAAAGTAATAGTGCCACTGTATTCTGCTCTGGTCAGACCTCACCTGGAGTACTGTGTCCAGTTCTGGGCACCACAATTCAAGAAGGACACTGACAAGCTGGAACGTGTCCAGAGGAGGGCAACCAAAATGGTCAAAGGCCTGGAAACGATGCCTTATGAGGAACGGCTAAGGGAGCTGGGCATGTTTAGCCTGGAGAAGAGGAGAAGAGGAGGTTAAGGGGTGATATGATAGCCATGTTCAAATATATAAAAGGATGTCACATAGAGGAGGGAGAAAGGTTGTTTTCTGCTACTCCAGAGAAGTGGACACGGAGCAATGGATCCAAACTACAAGAAAGATTCCACCTAAACATTAGGAAGAACTTCCTGACAGTAAAAGCTGTTTGACAGTGGAATTTGCTGCCAAGAAGTATGTTGGAGTCTCCTTCTTTGGAGGTCTTTAAGCAGAGGCTTGACAACCATATGTCAGGAGTGCTCTGATGGTGTTTCCTGCTTGGCAGGGGGTTGGACTCGATGGCCCTTGTGGTCTCTTCCACCTCTATGATTCTATGATTCTATATCCCACCTTTTCCTGCAAAGAGCTCAAGGTGGCATACATGGTTCCCCCCCCCCCCCGTTTAGTCCCCACAACTTCCCTGTGAAGGCTGATCAGGGAGATCATGACTGGCCCAAGGCCTCATGACCAAGTGGGGATTTGAACTCTGGTCTCCCAGATCCTCATCCAAGACTCTAACCACTGTACCACCTCTCAATAAAACCACCTCTCAATAAAACCACCTCTCAATATTAGTCATAATCTAAGCAGATCCATCGAAATGAATGACCATGGGTTCATGAACTTCAACGGGTCTACTTTGAAATGGTGGTTTTGTGGTCCACAGCTGAGTCCCTCCCTACAATAAACATCACCACATGCTCTTGAGTAACCCTCAGTACACCTGTAGATCCATGGAAAACATGATCCATGGAAAATTGCATGATCAAGAAAATATGGCTCACGTAGGTACAGTAGTAATAATAATAATAATAATAATAATAATAATAATAATAATTTATTATTTGTACCCCGCCCATCTGGCTGGGTTTCCCCAGCCACTCTGGGCAGCTTCCAACAAAGATTAAAAATACATTAAATTGTCACACATTAAAAACTTCCCTGAACAGAGCTGCTTTCAGGTGTCTTCTAAATGTCAAGTAGTTGTTTATCTCTTTGACATCTGATTGGAGGGCGTTCCACAGGGCGGGTGCCACTACCGAGAAGGCCCTCTGCCTGGTTCCCTGTAGCTTTGCTTCTTACAGTGAAGGAACCACCCGAACACCCTCAGCTCTGGACCTCAGCGTCCGGGCAGAACGATGGGGGTGGGTACGCTCCTTCAGGTATACTGGACAGAGTCCATTAACAGCTTATCTTCCATATAAGAACATAAGAAGAGCTTGCTGGATCATCTAGCATGCTATGCTCACAGTGCCGACTCAGGTGCCCATGGGAAACCCTCAAGCAAAACCCGAGCACAAGAGCACTCTCCCCGTTCCAACATTATTCAGAAGCATTGCTGCCTCGAACCATGAAGGCAGGACATAGCCATTGTGGCTACTAGGCACCAATGACCTTATGCTCTATAAATTTCTCAAGTCCTCTTTTAATACCAGGTACAAAACACACCCATCTTCCATTGCACACAAATAGAAAACTGGTGCTGCAGAATGATATTTCTCTTCTGGGGTTGGGCAGGTTTTGGTTTTTTTGTAGGTAGTAAGCCAGCTGGGAGTCTGCCTTCAGCCGGATTTGGCTCAACAGCGCCTAGCTGCCAACCCCTAAAAATGACAGATGATGCAACTCTGGCCTGAAACACACACACACACACAAACACACACACAGAGCAGCGGCTCAGGTGGTGAATGAGGTTGAGATGTTACCCACAGCCTAGTTTATCTGCATCCATTTATTTTTTTTTACCAGCTGAACCTTTATTGTTTCCAAAACCAAAAATAAAAACATTGCTCTGTTTGATGAGTGGGGAGGGGCTTGGAAGGAGGTGTGGTCATGTATAGAGAGGGGTGGAGTAAAAGGGGGATCTGGATTGGAGGAGTGGGACAGTGCCATGTCTCTCGCCACGCTGGAAGGTTGAGGGAGGGAGTGGTTGGTGGGGAAGGGGGTGCCACGGATTTTGCAGCTCGCTCCGTCTCCCTCTGGCCTCTCACTGCACTGCTTGCTCATTGGCGCTGCTGCCAGAGTCCTGGGGCTTCATCAACGTCTGGGAGCTCTGGGGGCCTGGAGAAGGGATCAATGTGGAGGGGCTCAAAGGCATCTTCACTGGCTCTGAAGGCCAAGCCAACTGTTGCTGGGGCCTGAGGTCATGCTGTCTGGCTGGTGAAGCCACAGTCTCCAAGGGTTTTGCTGTCATCCAACAGCTGGTCATCCTTGTACAGCCTTTGTTCTTCTGGGGGTCTCTTAAGTATCCCCTCAACAATTCTTTTCAGCTCATACACCGTACTGGACTCCTTGGCGTCTGTGAAGATGGTCGTCTTGTGACGTTGGATCATTAAAAAGACGTCTAACCTCAGCCCAAACCCCCCAGAGAGGAAAAAGCAGCAGAACCCCCAGTCATCTGCATCCATGTTTTGATATCCACCCATCTGCTCATTTTCTTCCACATTCTCCTTATAGCTGGCACCAGACAAAAAGAACCAGGGAAGCAGAAATTAAGCCAGATAATAATTGCCAGCCCTCCTTTGCTGCTCATGTATCTCAGGAACATCTCCCTGCTGCGTGGGGTGTGTTAAGGTCATGATCTTCCTCTGTTGTGCAACATCAAAACCTCCACACCAGCCTTGACAAGGAGCTGTGGAAGCGAAGCTATTCGAGCTGCCAAGTCCAGCCCTCACTCTTTATTTTCCAAGAGCTGAGAAACCGTGGAGGATCAAGCTGGCAAAAGATCTTCCTCCTGGAGGCTGAAGAACAGGCAACTCTAAGGTCCAAGAGGGCAGAACAAGCCTGTTAAGCAATTGGGGTCTTGGACAGAGTCAAAGTGCAAGAAAGAGACATAGCAGAACCTTTGATTTCAGCATTTCCTTTCTCATCCCGAACGCAAAAGCTCTCAGGCCCGTTGCGGTTCTCCGTTCCTCGAGCGTGAAAATGGAGAAGGGCTCCGAGGCAACGCTCACAGGCAAGGAAGGGGTAAGTTGCGGAGGGTTTCGTAAAATCATAGAATTGCAGAATTGGAAGGGACCCGCAAGGGTCATGTAGTCCAACGCCCTGCAGTGCGATGACAGCTAAAAAATCCTCAACAGATGACCACCCAACCTCTGTTTAAAAACCTGCGCTGAAGGAGAGATTTGTATCCCACCCACCATATTAAAAAACTATCAGAAAAGTCTGGACCATCGGAATTATTTTAAACAGGTCTGTCACTACGGCTTTGCCCATAAAGTGCTGCTAGATGAGGGGCAAGGTTTACAGAGAAATGTCATTGTTCCCTGATAGCTGGGAATAACTCTCCAGCCTTTGGAGTGCAATATGCACCACAGCCTAGAGAGGGTGATAACCTGCTGCTAAGGGCTGAAACGGTTCAGATCCAGTTGTGTAGTTTGAATTTGAAGGAGAAAGATAATTTCTGGATGGGGTTGACAGACCCTCCAAGTATCCCTATTTTCCAGGGACATCCCTGATTTGGAGAAGCAGTCCCAGTTTCTGATTTGATCCCAGAATGTCCCACTTTTCCTTAGGATGTCCTTATTTTGATTGGAGAAAGGTTTGAGGGTATGGTAAGGTCTCCCTATTTTCATTGGAGAAATGTTCGAGGGTATGGAGTTATATGACCCCCCGAGCTGTCTGAAGGCAATCCTATACAGGTAAGTGGGTTTTTAAAAAATGTTTAATGCTTTATTATGATTTTATGCTGGAAGTTGCCCAGAGTCGCCAGGGAAACCCAGTAAGATGTGTGGGGTATAAATAGTAAAATTATCATTTTGGAATGAGACGTCTCTATTTCCATCAGAGAAGTGTTGGAGGGTCTGGGTTGATTTTAAAATGGGATGCAGCCTTGAAAGGGGGTCGGGCACTGGTTGCTTACTGGAGATCTGCAGAGGCAGGACCTAGACTCAGCCTAGACTGAAAGCAGCATGTTGAGAATGAACCTAAACGGTTCCGGATTGAGATGTGGTGCAAATAGGTTAGCCCCACTATGCAAAAACCAGTGGATTGAAGCCTAGGGCCTTATTATTTCTGAGTCCTTCTGGGTGTGGGCTTCCTTTGCCTTACTTTCATCAGCACCAGAAGAGTCCCGTCTCACCAGTTGCACTCAAGTGTCGCAGAGGCCGTTAGAAACCGAAAGATAGGTAAAACCTATAGGAAAGATAGGTAAAACCCTCCAATGCTCACTAATGCAGTGTCTGCATGGGGAAGGCGGTCTAAAAATGCATTGCTCTTCTCAGTGGCGTAGCGTGGGGGGTGCAGGGGGGGCCGGCCGCACCGGGCGCAACATCTGGGGGTTAGGGTTAGGGGGCGCAAATCCACGGGTTAGGGGGCGCAAATTACTTGCCTTGCCCCGGGTGCTGACAACCCACGCTACGCCACTGGCTCTTCTGAAGACAGATTTCTGTTGGCCAGGTGGGAGAGTTGCCACAGTCAGAATCTGCATCATCAAAGCCTCTGGAAGACAGGCTGGATCTCCTCCCTCCAGGCAAAAGTCCCCAGGCTGAGATGGAATCAGAGGTTTCCCAGGAATTGAAATACTTTATTGTCACTTGTACAACTTGTATCCAGTGAGATTACACTGGAATGGAATGTTCACCGCTAAGACTGAATTTTAGGGGAAAAAGTATTAGCTAGGGAAGTGCTAGGGGCAATATGGAGAGCAGGATTTGCCCTTGGCTAGACCAGCATCGCTCAGTTGTTTACAAGTTTTCTTTGAATTGTAGAGTTAGAAAGGGACCCCAAGGGTCATCTAGTCCAAGCTCCTCATAGTTGTCAATGTTTTCCCTTTTTTAAGGGAAATTACCTTATTCTGAATAGGATTCCTCGCAAGAAAAGCAAAAAGTTGACACCTATGAAGCCCTTGCAATGCAGGAATCGCAGCTAAAGAATTCCTGCCAGGTGGCTGAAAATAATGGTCACGACTATGGCTGTGCACACAATATAACTTTGAAAAACATCCTTTCCCTTATACAGTGGTACCTCAGAAGTCAAACAGAATCCGTTCCGGAAGCCCGATTGACTTCCAAAATGTTCAGATACCAAGGCACGGCTTCTGATTGGCTGTAGGAAGCTCCTGCAGCCAATCGGAAGCTGTGGAAGCCACATTGAACGTTCAGGTTCCAAAGAATGTTCACAAACCGGAACGCTCACTTCCAGGTTTGTGGTGTTCGGGAGCCAAAACATTCGACTTGCAAGGCATTTGGGATCCAAGGTACAACTGTACTGAGTCAGACCCTTGCTCCATTCTAGCTCAGGGTTGTCTCAGCCTACTCGCAATGATTTCAGGCGTAGGTCTCCTTCCTGGAGACACCAGGGATTGAACCCAAGGCTTTCTGAGTGCAAAGCAGAAGCTCTAAGCGCTGAGCCACAGCTCCTCCCCAACCTGATATAGAATCCTTTGTTTTATACCAGGCTGCAAGCTGTCCTTGCAGAAGGGTTTGTTCTGAAATGCAATGCATTTGGGGATTATTAAAGCTCTTCCCTTTCAACAACACCACCCACAACTGGCGCCTTCGTGTCCTCATGCTCCCCATACTTCAGCATTATTAAGTGCCAAGGAGTCTTGGTTTCAGATGCCAGAACTACATAGCTGACCATTAGAAAGCTGTGTCTATTAGCTTTTTTTTTTTAGCTGCCCTGAAGACTTGGTAGATGGGCATTATAAAAAAAGGTTTAAAATACATGAATGAATAAATATTTTGTCTCCTGTTTCCATTCGCAGCTGCACTCCTGTGGTGCTCCCCTACCCACCCTAATTAAGAGCAGGAAGAAGGGTATAATCCTGCCCCACACCCAGGGAGACCTAAAAGTGCAAGCAACCTAGCACATGTCAGGCGCTTATTCTTTAAACAAAGCCTGGGCATCCTTCCAACAATTATTTTTAGCGTTCTTATATCACTTTTTGATGCCACAGAAATGTTATATTAAATAAAGATAAAAATCCTTATTGTATAAATAAACCCTGTAAAGGAAGGGTGAACCCAGAAAATCTTTCCTACTCTTTTCAGAGCTGGCATCTGGATTTTAAACCTAATTTGCAAAAAAAAATCTAGGTAGCTACATTTTCATTGTTTTTTCAGTGTGGTGCAGTGGTTAGAGTGTTAGACTATGACATGGGAGACCAGGTTCAAATCCCCACTCAGTCAGTTAGACTGATACCATGAGGTATCACATGGTTGTTGTTGTTTTTTGGAAGGACAATAGGGGAAATCATTCAACGTGTTGCATACTTAAAGGTTAATCCTGTTATTATCCATCAAGAAAGGTGCTTGAGGTATAGCTTAGCAATTAGCCAGACTGGCATGATGTTTGCTGAGGTAGCATGAATCCTGATTGGCTGTGTTGTTCTGAGGGGGTTTCTTTCCTGTGTGTTTGTTTGAATGTCTCCCTGCTGTGTACAAGGCCTGGTGTAAGAAAAACAAAACCTCTGGTCCTTTTCATCTCAAATTATATGCTGTTTTCTGCTCAAGTTTCTTTGGCAAAGCATTGTCAGGATTCCTGTTCTCTCTGGACTCCTATCCTTATGCCTCTAGTGCTTTGCAGGATTGCATAAGCAAAGTCAAAGGCCCAAGAAATTGCAATGGAAATGTCAACAGTGAAGGAGAAAGCAGCTGAAAAGCAGGAATGGGAAACAGCTAGGTTCACAAGGGGTGAAGCTGAACCACACACACAGACACTTATTTTCAGTTTAAGGGAAACTTCACTGAGCTAAAATATTGAGCTAGAAGGGAGGCCTTGCTCTTGCCAGCAACTGCGCTGCAGTGTTTTGCACTAAGTTCAGCTCCTGGGTCAAGCACAGCAGAAGCCCCACACAGAGCATATTGCAGTAATCCAATCCTGAAGGTGACCAATGCATGAACTACTACGGCTACATTTTCCTGGTCCAGGAACTGAGGGGTGTGTGGCCTGGGAAAACTCCTGAGGGCCAGATAAAAGAGCCATATTTGGCCCCCGGGGCCTAAGGCTCCTCACCTGTGCTTCATTCAGTGGCTGCACAGTCACCTGAGTGGACCCAAGAAGAAAAAACAAGCGAGGCCCGTGATTAGTGTGAAATAAGAACTCGTTGTCCTGGAGATACCCAGTTAATTAGGGACTCTGATTACCTGTCATGTTTTTCCCTGGGTACCTGCCTGCGTTTCCATTAGCTCCCAATTTACAACCGGCAATTGATTTCTAATTGCACTGGCGGCCTGAGGAGCACTGCTCAGGGGCAAGGCTGTGAGATTTACAAGCAGGAAGATCTGAAGTTCAGAGATTTATGGCTCAAGTGGAGCGGAAGGGAACTGGTAGCTGTTGTGATATATAGGTTTGAAAGATAAGAAGAGTTGCTATATAACCCTGCTGTGCACCCTGAGCTCAAATGTTCCCAGGGCTGGGGGCTGAATACGGCCCAATCGCCTTCTCAATCCTGCCCACGGATGGTCCAGGAATCAGCGTGTTTTTACATGAGTAGAATGTGTCCTTTTATTTAAAATGCATATCTGGGTTATTTGTGGGGCCTGCCTGGTGTTTTTACATGAGTAGAATGTGTGCTTTTATTTAAAATGCATCTCTGGGTTATTTGAGGGGCATAGGAATTCATTCATTTCCCCCCCCCCAAAAAAAATTTAGTCTGGCCCACCACATGGTCACCCATGGCTGTAAAAGGTTGCTGACCCCTGGTTCAGCCAGTACAGCAGAGCAGGCCAGTAGGTCTTTGATTTCTGCATTGCAGGGACTCTCCTTCCTTGGAAGCTTCTAAGCAGAGGTTGGGTGGCCATCTGTCATGGATGCTTTAGCTGAGTTTCCTACATTGCAGGGGGTTGGACTAGATGACCCTCAGGGTCCCTTCCAGCTCCATGATTCTACTTTTCTTTCTACTTCAACAATATCTCATTATGTTCCTATCATTTTAGGTAATTGTATTTTGTATGAATTATTTTTAAAAACTATAAATAAAACATGATCTATTTACAAACAAAATATTTAAATAGCTACCTTTCTATTGATAGGATGGGGGGGGGGGGGTATGAGCGTAGCCAGGCTTTTTGTTAGAGGGAGAGAATCTCAGATTTGTACAGTGGTACCTCGGGTTAAAGAGGCTTCAGGTTACAGACTCCGCTAACGCAGAAATAGTACCTTGGGTTAAGAACGTTGCTTCAGGATGAGAACAGAAATCGTTAGGCGACGGAGCGCCAGCAGCAGGAGGCCCCATTAGCTAAAGTGGTGCTTCAGGTTAAGAACAGTTTCAGGTTAAGAACGGACCTCCAGAACGAATTAAGTTCTTAACCCGAAGTAGGTAAAGGTAAAGGGACCCCTGACCATTAGGTCCAGTTGTGACCGACTCTGGGGTTGCGGCGCTCATCTCGTTTTACTGGCTTCCGGGTCATGTGGCCAGCATGACTAAACCGCTTCTGGCAAACCAGAGCAGCGCACAGAAATGCCGTTTACCTTCCCGCCAGAGTGGTACCTATTTATCTACTTGCACTTTGATGTGCTTTTGAACTGCTAGGTTGGCAGGAGCAACGGGAGCTCACCCCGTTGCTGGGATTCGAACCACCGACTTTCTGATCAGCAAGTCCTAGGCTCTGTGATTTAACCCTCTAACCTGAGGTACCACTGTATTAATTTTTACTTATTTGGCTACGCCCATGGGGGGGGGCACAGGAAGGAAACCAGGTCGGAAGGCGGCCACGGTCGGGAAAAGGTTGGGAAACACTGAGTTAAACCACTGTGTCAGCAGTGTTGAAGGAACTTCCCTGAGGGCAGTGTGTACGGAGGCCCTAGGCTGCCCAGACAGCAAGATCTCTTTCTCAGCCTCGCCAATGTGGTCCAAAGCATAGCAGAGCAATACTGCCTCCGACACGGGAATCAGGGAAGCAACCATCATGGCTAGTAGCCATGGACAGCCTGAACCTCCTTGAATTGGTCTAGGCCTCCTCGTTGGAAGTCAGCCAAGTGAGTGGCCATCGCTGCAATATTCAATTGCCTGCCTGTTAAATTGTCGCAGGGGAGATTGTGCAAAAACGAAAGCGTTTCCGTCTTTGGCAGCTATATTGCAGGCTTCATCCAGAAATGGCTGGCCTTCCCTGCATGATCTTTGCCACGTAGTCCACAGGGAGCAACCCATATCAAAGCGACAGTGTAAAAGTCTCCCTCTGATTGCTGCCCTCCAGTGTTTTGTGTAGTGATAGGAAGCCCTTCAAAGCCGATCTGATCTTGCTCTCTCAGCCAACTATTTCATGTTTTCTTTAGAAGAACTCGTGATCCTGTGTGTATCTAATCTTGTGTATCACCAGCCCTCATAATAGTGTTTTAACGGTGAGTTAATAGTCCAAATAAACCCACATTTATCTTTCTTTCTTTCTTTCTTTCTTTCTTTCTTTCTTTCTTTCTTTCTTTCTTTCTTTCTTTCTTTCTTTCTTCCTGCTCTAAGACTGGGAAGGGGACAGGAGATCACACAAGACACATCATATGCGCACAAGACACATCATATGGGGACTTCCGGCAAGGAAAAATGGCGGGCACCATGGCAGCCAGCAGTTCCTGAAGCCAGCCAGAGCCAACTGTGCTACCAGGCTGGCTCCAAGCTGCTGAGGCTGTCGCTGCCATGTTTCCCGGGAACAGATTTGCAAATCTGGGGACGTCTGGCAACCCTACCTTAGGGGCTAGGAACTGCATTCACAGAATCATAGAACTGCAGAATTGGAAGGGACCCGAGGGTCATCTAGTCCAACCCCCTGCAATGCAGGAATCTCAACTCAAGCATCCATGACAGATGGCCATCCAACCTCTGCTTAAAAACCTCCAAGGAAAGAGACTCCACCACCTTCCGGGTAGACTGTTCCACTGTCAAACAGCACTTGCTGTCAGAAAGTTATTTCTGGTGTTTAGTCGCAATCTCCTTTCTTGTAACTTGAAGTCGTTGGTTCAAATCCTACACTCCAGAGCAGGAGAAAACATGCTTGCTTCATCTTACGTGTGACAGCCCTTCAGGTATCTGAAGATGGCTATCATATCTCTGCTCAGTCCCCTCTTTCCCAGGCTAAACATACCCAACACCCCCAACCATTCCACATAAGGCTTGGTTTCCAAACCCTTCCATCATCCTGGTTCGCCCTCCTATGCACACATTCCAGCTTTTCAATATCCTTCTTAAATTGTGGCACCCAGTACTGGACAAAGTACCGGTACTTCAGGTGTGGTCTGGCCAAGGCAGAATAGAGTAGTACTATGAGCCTAGGGCTTGCCGATCGGAAGGTCGGTGGTTCGAATCCCCACAATGGGGTGAGCTCCTGTTGTTCGGTCCCAGCTCCTGCCCACCTAGCAGTTTGAAAGCACACCAGTGCAAGTACTGTAGATAAATAGGCATCGCTCCAGCGGGAAGGTAAACAGTGTTTCCGTGCGCTGCTCTGGTTCATCAGAGGCAGCTTAGGCATGTTGGCCACATGACCCGGAAGCTTTCTGTGGACAAACGCCGGCTCCCTTGGCCTATAGAGCGAGATGAACGTGCAACCCCAGAGTCGTCTGCAACTGGACCTAATGGTCAGGGGTATCTTTACCTTATAACTTTCATTGTTCGAGAGAGTATACTTCTATTGATTCAGCCTAGAATAGCATTAGGCTTTTTTGCTGCTGCATCACACTGCTGACTCGTGTTAAGTTTGCGGTCTACTAAGACCCCTAAATCCATTTCACATGTGCTACTGGCAAGCCAATTATCCCCCATCTTATATTGGTGCAGCTGGTTCTTCTTGCCTAAGTGCAGAAACTTACATTTGTCCCTATTGATGTGTGTAATTAAAATTCAAAAGGTATTGATTTCTTTGTCGAACCTTGCTGGATGCAGCTGAGAAATACACAGGGCCCTACCCTGGTGATTATTCTGCAGATATTTACATAGCACCTTTGAAAGTGGGGAGAGAGGGATGCATTCTACCGCTCTCTGAATGGATCACATGACCTTTTTACATAAGAACTTGGCTTGACTTGGCTCCAGAAAGTAGCTGAGCAAACATTATGCCAGGTACTATGTGTTGATGGTGGAAAATTAAAAAAGAAAAAGAAAATCCATTGCCTTCGGCAAACACGGAAGAACACAAAAGAATGAAAGGGAACCCTATCTAAATATTATGTTAGCATTACGGTTGTTTTAACACATAGGGTCGCTCCTTTCTTGAGGCTTTTGGAGATACAGTACTGTAAAATAAATATGGCAGGGCACTGGGAAAACACAAGAGGTCTTTTCCTCCAGTATTTTACAGAAGAGAAAGAAAAGGTGGCATTCACTATGTCAGGGCTGGCTTAGCTATGTTTAGATGTTTGCTACCGAAACAAGTTAAATGCCCTCAATCCTGGAGCAGTGTAGCAGTAGCACTGAATCATAGCTGTCAACTTACAGATTTGAAAATAAGGGACCAGCAGCCTCGAAAATAAGGGATCAGCAGCCAAAATAAGGGATTTTAGACAACCAACTGAAATACGAAGTTAAAAGGGACCAGATAATTTGGGAAAGCAGCACCAGTTTTTAGCCCTTTGTTTCCAGAGGTTGCTGCTCAAGACACCAGCTGATGAAACACTGCAATTAAATAACTACAAGCAGCAACCACTTTTCGCGCAAAATGAAGTCCAAGCTACGAAGATGCTGCTGCAGTTCTGTATCTTTTCTCTCGTGCTCCATCTGCAGCTCTTAGTTTCATCAGGCGGGGCGGGAGGAAGGGGGGGGGAAATAGCACCCAAAGTAAACCCGCAGATCAGACCATCTATGCTAGTCTGCCACTACAAATCTATGGGAGAAGCGCTTGCGGTCCTTCCTTCGCTTTCCCCCTCTATGGTTAGCCCTTGGAACACCTGCCCGCGCCTCCGCCTCGTCTCTCTGAACTGCTTTCTCTATGGTTGCCCTCGCTCTCCTCTCAAGGCTCTTCAGCAATTCATAGGCCGCGCCAGGCTGCCCATCTCATCCGGGTCCTTCGGCGGCACAGCCACAGTACAACCTAGCGGCAGCGGCGGAGGTCAGAGGGAAGGCCCCAGGCAGAGGCACTCAGTTCAGCGGCTGCGAGGAGGATGGCAGTGGAAGGGCCCGAGGCTCCTGCCAGTCCCGGCAGGGAGGGCTCTCGGGGGCCGAGGCTGGTGAGAGGAGGCCGGAGGGGGGCGGGCTGGGCAGCCAAGCAACACAGTTGGATCCTCCCTCCTCCCTGGCCGGCAGGGAGGAAGGGAGAGGAGCTGCTTCCTTTGAAACCCGGGAAATTTAAGGGATATCATCAATAAGGGACAGCAGCGGGACACGGCGCTGGGATAAGGGAGTTTCCCGCCAAATAAGGGACAATTGACAGCTATGCACTGAATGAGCAATAATAGACTGTGATATTGTTTGCTAATTTTAATCGCCCAATACCTGTCGTTTCTTATTTCCTCCCCTTTACAACTATAGGGGCTCAATGCCCCAGGGAGGCAATGGAGATCAGGAATCGTCTCTATCAGGGATGAGGAACGTTGTTTTTTTCAGGCCGGGGGCCACATGTCAATGGTGAGCAGGGCCAGAGGCAACAGTGGATGAAGCTACAGATGTGACTCTGTGGTTTTAACACACAGCGCCCTCCATCCATCCAGGCATGCAAAAAGGCTTCATCACAGTTCAGTGTTGCCTTCCAGCCAGAGGAAATCTCTCAAAGGGGGCATGGAGCAAAGCCACTGAGGGATGTGGCCTGACAATGGAGGGTGTGGCCTGGGAAGGGGGCGTGGCCTGGGAAGGGTCCCGAGAGCCAGAGAGAGATGTGCAAAGGGCTCTGTTCGGCCCCCTGATTTTCTCCCGCCCAGATGTTTATCATGATGCTGAGACTGGAGGAGATATTAGGAGTAGGACTAGCAGATATCTGTCTATCCTTCACTCTGAGGTCCTGGGTTGCAACCATTTAAAATACAACTTTAACAATAGTCTGAAACAAATTACAATCTCAGGAACAGGGTGGGTCCTTAAGACATTATTTTTTGTGTTCTACCTCTCCAGGTGGGTGGCAACACCAGAGCAAGCCTTTTCACGGCGGACTACCTAATTGTGCACTCCTGGCACCATCTTTATCTACTTTTAGGTGCCAGGCAAATATATTTTATTTCCACTCTAATTTATTTAAATAATAATTTTTATTAAGTTTTTAATTTTACATTTTAAAATAAACATTTTACAAACTTTAAAATATCCATTGACTTCCCTCCTTCTCCTCCCATGGTTCATTTTATGTATCATGCTTTCCTGCATATTTTACTAAACCATTCAAATCAGTTTTCCACTTTTACACCCATCAAAAATTATTTACTCTGTTGAATTTAACTTCAGCGTTTAGCTGCCAGCGTTTTCAGCTGTATAGTTATTTTCCATATATTCAATAAATGTTTTCCACTCTTCTTTAAATATATGTTCTTCTTGCTCTCTTATTCTGTGTGTTAAATCTGCAAGTTCTGCATATTCCATCGACTTCAGCTGCCAATCCTCTTTAGTTGGGACGTCACTCACTTGCAATTTTTGAGCTAACAAAACACCGGCCATGGTTGCTGCATACATAAATGACCTTTTCTGATACCTAGGAATTTCTGTCTGGAAAAAGGATCCTGGTTTTTTGAGGAGAAAGTAGTTTTAAACATTATTTTTTCAATTCATTATAAATCATTTCCCAATATACGTTTACCTTTTCACATGTGCAACTTTTCACTCGGAGTTTTGGCCCTTTATTTAAGAATCTTAGCCAGAATCAGCGATGGGTTTCAAGTACATTCTGTAGCAGATAGGCAGCTCGTACAGTTGCTTTAGCACAGGTGTGATATGACATTTGGAAATTCAACAGCAGGGCTATTTCCCAGCGATGGAGGAAGCTGCAGCTGTTGCTCAGTCCAGTTTGCAGGTTCCTAATGCATGGGTCCATGTAGCCAAGATGCCTCCATCCAGGAAAGGGGGTAGCTGGTTCACCTTCTGAAACTGGTAAAAGGCGCTTTGGACCACAAAGGCTACCTGAGGCGCCAGCGACAAATATAGATCAAGGTATACCTCCCAGCTATGAATCTGCTCCTTCAGGGGAATTGCAAATCCACCAGGTGGCTTGCCCAACCAATGCAGCTTTTTCTATTGCTGGGAAATAGAACTACAATTTACCGTATTTTTCGCTCTGTAAGACGCACCAGAGCACAAGACGCACATAGTTTTTGGAGGAGGAAAACAAGAAAAAAAATATTCTGAATCTTAGAAGCCAGAACAGCAAGAGGGATCGCTGCGCAGTGAAAGCAGCAATCCCTCTTGCTGTTCTGGCTTCTGGGATAGCTGCGCAACCTGCATTCGCTCTATAAGACACACACACATTTCCCCTTACTTTTTAGGAGGGAAAAAGTGAGTCTTATAGAGCAAAAAAATAAGGTAATTTCTGCCTGTTATCATACTACTTTTGATAGATGAACTGTTTAGTTAAGTGTTGGAAATCTTTTTCCAGAGCAAAGAAAAAAGAAAATAAAAAGCCATAACTGGTGATACAGGGCAGATTTCAGCTACAACACAACCCCATAAGAATTAGTGGTGGTTCCATGATTCAGAGCTGGAAAGTCATATACCAGCCTGGAATGTATTATAAAGTAATTAAGTTCAGAGGAGAGAAAGAAGCTGGCTACAAAGCAAAAGAATTTATTGGCCTCTTGTAATCCTTTGTGCTAATAGGGTAGGTTTTCCCTCCCTATCACACTTCCTGGCTTTGAGGGGGAAAAGAAGCAAATGTGAGAAGAGATGGCAAGATTATTCTGTACTTTTTTTCTCCTTCTTTTTTCCTTTTTCATCCCCATCATCACATTGATCACACAAGCCTAGTTTTTAAAGGAGGAAGTTCGAAGGAATAAGATAACAGGATTGTATGAAGCAGTCAAATTACAATCCACCAGGAAGTGCAGCACAGCCACTTGTGGGTTTAAATCAGACTAACGATGTTGATCGGAATATAGGTGTCAATTAGCAGCCCCTAATGCCAGAATATCTGTGCTGTCTCTCACTCTTCCTTGTGAATGGTTAATTTCCCCTCTGCACGCATTAAAAGATCATCTCAGCACTTATCGCCAAGCTAAGAACATTAAAAAGCCTCCTGCCTCAGGCCAGTGGCCCATTAGGTCTAGCATCCTGATCCTGTTGTTCCAGCTGGAAGATTCAGGACAAATAAAAACTGTTGCTTTTTCATGCGGAGCAAACTGTGGAACTCACTGCCACAAGAGGCAGTGATGGCTACTAATGTGGATGGCTTTTTTTCCTGCTCCCTTCTGAGGTACTAGCCATAATGCCTATGTTCTACCTCCATAGTCAGAGGCAGAAATGTTTGTGAGTAGCAGTTTCTGGAAACCACAGGAGGGGAAGCAAGTGTTCTTGCATTCAGGTCTTGCTTGGTCACACTGAGAACAGGAGGCTGGACTAGAGGGGCCACTGGTCTCACCCAGCTGGCTCTTTTTATATAAGTTCTACACAGAAGGCATAGGGTACAATTCCGGCTCATAAAACTATTGAACTTGGCTGAGATGGAGTTTACTCAAAAGTTGGATAAACTGATGGGCTTGTAAAATACAGTGGTACCCTGGGTTACATATGCTTCAGGTTACACACTCTGCTAACCCAGAAATAGTGCTTCAGGATAAGAACAGAAATTGGGCTCTGGCGGCGCTGCAGTAGCAGGAGGCCCCATTAGCTAAAGTGGTGCTTCATGTTAAGAACAGTTTCAGGTTAAGTACGGACCTCCAGAACGAATTAAGTACTTAACCCGAGGTACCACGGTGAACTGTAACTCGCTGGATCGTCACCATGTCATGGTGAGTGGGCTTGCACGTTCCTATGACCTTTGAGAGCGAAGCCGTCGGGAGTCTGGTACTCCCAGCAGGGTCACCCAAGGCGGTAAGGTCAAAGGGGAGGAGATAGGAGACAGACAAAGAATGATGGAAGAAGTCCTCAACGGCAGATCAGGCAGAAGATAACAAGTGGTATGTGAAGGCGGATGAAGGCTGCAGCAGATAAGAACCTGCAGGTTGTCTTGACACTCATGCCATCGGAAGACTGGGTGTTGGTCAGGGTGCACTGATCTGATGAACTGATGGGCTTGTAAAATATGCTTGGCTTGATTTGTAGCTATAGTATAAACATGGGTTTAGGATTGTATCCAATGCATGTCCTACTCAATTGAAATTGATGGCCGTGACTAATTGATTCCAGTGCGTCTGAGTAAAATTTAGTTGCATGCAACTGATATAAGTAAAAAAACCTGCTCCTTTTCCCTTATGGGGTATCCAAGAGCCCATATAGAGTCCTTTTGTAGGTTCTCTATCGGTAGGAGAAAATAACAGACCAACCATAGACTATTGAGAAGCAAAGCAGCTAGTAAGCCTGATCTTTTATTAACTGTTGCAACAGGGTGCTCCCCCACACGCAGGAGAGAGGAGGACGACTCAGAGCCATGTGTGCAAGCCCTAATATAGACATTTTAAATTGCCCGCCCTGGAGTCCAAGATCACCCCCAGAAACAGCATACATATATCACAGAAGGGGTGTAGCCCAAGACCAGATACATCGTACCTACATCACAGAAAAGGCGGTCTACAACAGAAATCTGAGTGCTTTGTTTTTACCCTGTCTGCCAGGTTACCTGTTAATTGTCACTTGGTTGAATTACCTGGGGAGCCTGGCCATTCTTTTGTAATGATAATACTTAATTCCTGAGGCAGGTCACAGGCTCACCCTATTCACACCTTAAATTTGACCTGTAGAGAAATATTTGAGATGACTGAAAGAATCAAAAAGGCTTTAGGACTTTTCCATAGGTTTCAGACATGTGGTTTATATATTTATATGTGTGTTTGCTTGGTATATTTATGAATATATATATATATATATATATATATATATATATATATGACCTAAAAATTCTTATAACAAGTATAAACATGGGCTTAGGGTTGTATCCAATGTATGTCCTACTCAAGAGCAGGCCCATTGAAATTGATGGTTGCAATTAATTTAGGTCTATTGATTCCAGTGGGTCTAACCTGAGTAAAATTTGGTTGCATGCAACCTTTAGTATGTTTCGGGGGTTATAGCCAATGTTAGATCTATGCCGAGTAGACCCATTGGAGTGGATGGACATTGCCTTGCAGATGCAACTGGACTACAACTCCCATCATTCCCATATCCTTTGCCATGCTGGCTGGGTCTGATGGGAGTTGTAGTTGGGAGGACCACAAGCTCCGCATCCTGGCTCTAAGCCATCCTTCCCTCACCCAGCAGCCTTCAGAGATGTTTTGGACTACAAATGCCATGGACCCCAACCCAGTAGATGATACTTGGAAATCCAAAAAGGTTTGGAGGGCGTCAGGTTGATGGAGGCTTCTCTGAGCCCAAGATTTAGAAGTGTGTTCCAGGGAACACTGGAGTTCCTTTGAAAGCAGCATCAGGCATTCCTCAGTGAATGTGTAAGAAGGAATCCCGTTGGGCCCATCTGTCCCAGCCTCCTGTTTCCAGCAGTGGAGAGTCAGATGTCAGCCAGAAGCAGAATGCAAAAGAGAGTCTCCCACGTTGCTCTCCAACAACTACTACTGGTCTTCAAGTGGTGGTGGTGGTGGTGAGAACGTTGCAAAAGAAGACACATGTGTCCATAAAATTTGTGCATGCTTGTCTATATGTGTAGTTGCACATTTGGAAATAATTGCTGCAATTTAAATAGAAATATAACGCATCTCACCAGAGCAGGGCAGAGAGTGTCACCAAATGATCTGTGTGTCTGCTCAGTCCATGTGCCAACTACTGAGCGAAACTCACCACACACACACACACGACTAGAATGCTGCCTTATACTGACTTAGATCATTGGCTCAGTATTGTCTACACTGACTGGCAGCAGCACTCCAGGGTTTCAGGCAGGGTTCTCTCCCAGTCCTGCCTGGAGATGCCAGGAATTGAACCTGGGACCTTTTGCATGCAATGCAGATGCTCTGCCACCAAGTTATGGACTTTCACCAGTGTAAGAAGAAATAACCCTTCAAGAGTTATGTATCTTCTAACCAGAGAGGCTTTCAAACAGGGCTCCTTCAAAGTGAGGACTCAAATGCCCTTCAAACAGCCAGCCTACTGCTGGCATACTGCTCCTGAGCCTGGAGGTTCTACTTAGCTGTGGACTACAGCTGTTGTTGTTGTTTAGTTGTTTAGTCGTGTCCGACTCTTCATGACCCCCATGGACCAGATCATGCCAGGCACTCCTGTCTTCCACTGCCTCCCACAGTTTGGTCAGACTCATGTTCGTAGCTTCGAGAACACTGTCCAACCATCTCGTCCTCTGTCGTCCCCTTCTCCTTGTGCCCTCAATCTTTCCCAACATCAGGGTCTTTTCCAGGGAGTCTTCTTTTCTCATGAGGTGGCCAAAGTATTGAGGCCTCAGCTTCAGGATCTGTCCTTCCAGTGAGCACTCGGGGCTGATTTCCTTCAGAATGGATAGGTTTGTTCTTCTTGCAGTCCATGGGACTCTCAAGAGTCTCCTCCAGCACCATAATTCAAAAGCATTGATTCTTCAACGATCAACTTTCTTTGTGGTCCAGCTCTCACTTCCATACATCAGTACTGGGAAAACCATGGCTTTAACTGTATATACAAACCATACACAACATATGTTGAAAGCACATTTAAAGCATAGGCTTTTCTCAAAGAATCCTGGGAACTGTAGTTTACTCATCACAGAGCTACAATTTCCGGCACCCTTGACAGACTACAGTTCTCAGGATTCTTTGAGGGGAAGCCATGTGCTTTCAACAAAGCAACTACTCTATTCCGAACTTAAAAATGGAAAGCGTAATGCTGGTGGTCAACAAAAGAGGTTTAAAGACAAATCTCAAGGCAAATCTAAAAAATGTAGTATAAACACCGACAACTGGGAAACACTGGCCTGTGAGTGCTCCAGTTGAAGAACAGCCTTTACCAAATGGACTTTGAAGACACTTGAACTCAGAACGCAAGGGAGAAACGTGCTAAGAAGAAGGCACGCTTGGCAAATCCACACAGTGATCAGCTCCCGCCCGGGAACCAATGTCCCCACTGTGGAAGGACATGTGGGTCCAGAATTGGCCTCCACAGTCACTTACGGACTCATTGTTAAAACCGTGTTTATGGAAGACAATCTTACTCGGCTACAAGTGATGCAGCCTGATAGATCTCCCATCTTTGAATTTCTCTAATCCACTTTGAAAGCCTTAAAGGGGAATTTTTAACTTTTCCAGATGGGGTTTTCCCATTATAACTTCTAGAGCCCTGGGGAAAGAACTCTGAAACTCTGGGGCGTTTATGTGCATGCTTGAAAAAAGTTTTCTTTTAAGAGACATCCACAACCTCTCCCCAAAAAAGACAAAATTGCAGACAGTGATTCACCAGAGACAGATCAGCCCCAAACAGGGTTGGTCGGTGTGTAGAAACCAAGCATTTGTCTCCAGCAAAATGTTTCTCTCTGACCACACTAGTGGTGTGACGGAGCTCCAATGCGCTGCTGGAATGAATTTCGTTCGTTATTGCTCAATCCGCCCCTTTGCAAGGAGAGACGGTCTTGGCAGCCTCCTTTGCTTTCCAGCAGCAGCAGCAAAGCAACGCTTTCCAAGAGGAGAGCGCAGATCGGGAGAGGGCCAGATTCTGCCGACTCACAACCAGCACCCTCAACTCTGACAGGCAGCGGCTCTCTCTGAGCCGATCAGGCAGCGTGTGCATGCGCCTCTTCCACGCCCCTTCCACAACTCTGCCAACTCGGGGCTGCTTTGTATAATGGGACGTGGGAACGCCTGCCTGCGGGAGCATGTGCTCTGCCACTGATCCTGGCTCGCGGCGCACGCCCTCCTTAAGACTGTTTGCAAACCCAGAACCTTGAAAGGAGCAAAGAGAAGCCGATCCACAAGGACAGCACGAGACAGCCATGCCCATCTCGAGGAAGTTCAGAGGGCAAACTTCACCCACTGTTGGGCTATAAAGAATATTGCTGGGTGTTCCCTGCCGCACTCAAGGTGCATGTATGTGCATATACTGAAGATCTCGCTCTCTCTATATCTCTCTCTGCCTTCTTTCCATTTGGGGCATTCGCTGCAAACAGAGCAGCAACTCAGAGAACTGACAGCAGGAGCGTTTAAAATGAAGACTGAAAATCAATATACGGGCGGCGTGCCATGCGAAGGCAGGAAGGGGGTGAGTGTCTGGCTGGCAGACGACGCTGTTTCCTTGTCTTTTTCTGTGGGCATGTGGGTCGAGGGGTAAACGGGCAAAATACAGTAGAATTTTAACAGTTGCAACACAGAACCTCTTGTTTTACAACAAAATATCCCAATTTTCATGCGGAATGTTGGAGGGTGTGGACTCAGACCACAGTCTGTTTACTGCTGGATCTTGGAGACAGGCCTGTTTTAAAGGATTTTTTTTCCCCAGGGTGTGTTGGTGGGGGGCGGGGAGTGGCAGGGTCACTGCAAGACAGAAAAGGCTGAGGGTTTGGCGAAGTTCCCCTGGTCACAAAACCCCATGATATAAAGGTCCAAAAAGACACGTTGTCAGAAGAGCAGGTGGTTGTGCACTGAAAAATATTGGCATTTTATTTTTATTTGAGAATTTGAGGCACCCGGGTTCCAACCCTACAGACATCTTTGCACAATATTGATTGGGCAACATTTTGGCATGCTGGCAATCAGCATCCAATGTCTGAGATTCCGTTTTCTGTAGTCTTTTAAGCACTGTGTAGTTTTTCCTCGGTCTGCAACATTCTTTTTTTGTTCCAAGCAAGGAGCCTGTGCATGCCCAACAGCACTGCAGAGAAACAAGGGGAGATAATCTGCCCTCCTAATTGCCAAAGGTGCAGACCTGCAGAGGTGGCATGACTTGCAAACAACTGAACCCTGGGCTGGCAGGGTTTTTATTACTGCATGCATGCATCCATGAAGCAGCAGGCAGTTCCACAGGTGCGCTTTGAATCTCTTCACTGCTGACTGGTGATGCATGGTTTGGGTCACAGCCCTCAGAGAATGCATTGTAGGTCCGCGGAGAAGGCAGAGACATCTTGAGCCAACCCTAGGTAAAGGTAAAGGGACCCCTGACCATTAGGTCCAGTCGCTGACGACTCTGGGGTTGCAGCGCTCATCTTGCTATATTGGCCGGGGGAGCCGACATACAGCTTCCAGGTCATGTGGCTAGCATGACTAAGCCGCTTCTGTCAAACCAGAGCAGCACACAGAAACGCCGTTTACCTTCCCACCGGAGTGGTACCTATTTATCTACTTGCACTTTGGCATGCTTTCAAACTGCTAGGTTGGCAGGAGCAGGGACCGAGCAATGGGAGCTCACCCTGTCGTGAGGATTCGAACTGCTGACCTTCTGATCGGCAAGCCCTAGGCTCTGTGGTTTAACCCACAGCGCCACCTACGTCCCATTTGAGCCAACCCTACAGTGTGAGCTTGAGACCTAGGAGCCGTTTGTCAATGACAGAATGCCCAGCCTAAAACATGTGAAGTAGTAGTGAAGTGAGTGCCTCTGAGCATGTACTGAGTTCCTAGTGTTTAGTTCTTAAAGGGAGACTTTCCAGAACCTGAGTTTAGGCAGTTACACTTTCTGGCCTGGATGCTCAACCCAACCCAAGCCTGTAGAGGTTGGATGTGCCAATTTGGTAATGCATTCTGCACATGCTCAGAGTCATAGCATGGGGGAAGTGTCCCATTCTACCAAGAATAAATGTTGCACTTTTGCATGCCGTGGTATGTAATTTCCCCATGAGAGAAGCAGAAATGGCAAGCCAGCTGTGCACGCTGCATAAGAAAGAAGTATTTATTCTGCACTAAAGTTGGCATCAGCCCCATACCTTTCCAAAATACTCGGAGGTCTCTTGTGTAGAAGATGACAAAGACTTGCAAGGCTGCCTTCACACTGTACATTTAAAAGAGCATGGCTTCCTCACAGAGTATCCTGGGAACTGTAGCTCACAGCACCCTTAACAAACTACTGCCTCAACCAGCATAGCCAATGGTCAGGAAGGACGCGAGTTGCAATTGAAGATAATTGCTCCATGGACAGTAGACCAGTCACTGGAAGTCGCTGAGAGCTAGAAGTTCAAAGGACTTTAACATCAGCTGAACCAGAATGACTGAAAGACTCCATAATTCAAGAGAGTAAAACCACGTTCATTTATAATGCTATGGTACCATTTAAACAGTCGTGGCTTCCCCCATAGAAACCTGGGGGCTGCAGTTTGTTCAAGGTGCTGAGAGTTGTTAGGAGACTCCCTATTCCCCGTTAAAAGTGGTATGATACTGCTTTAAATGTACAGTGTGAATGTGGCCTAAGGCTGTGCATACACTGAATTTTTAAAGCACATTGTTCCCCCTTAAGAATGCTGGGAACTGTAGTTCACCCCCTTGGAACGATAGTTCCCATCACCCTTAACAAACTACAGATCCCAGGATTGGTGTGGTTTTTTGGGGGGGGAATCATGTACTTTAAATGTGTGGTGTGCCCATATGTGTTCTCTCCTGTGAGCAAATCGATCAGAAGGACTTAAGTGGAGGAAGGCTGATTGCATTTGAAAACTGACAGAAACCTCTTTTTGGTGAGAGCCATTCAACAATGGAACCAGTTACAGTACCTAGGAATTGGTGTTGGGTCTCACTTAATAATATAAGAGGGGAGCCCTGTGGGATCAGGCCAAGAGCCCATATAGTCCAACATCCTGCTCTCACCAGTTGCCTTTGGGCAACTGGCCTGAGCACTTGAGGGTTGTCCCAAGTTGATAGCTATTATTGCTTGCTGTGGGAGGGACATGTTACGGAAAAATCTAGGTACAAGGCTGCTCAGTTACCGGCAGAGCCCGTGGGTCCCTGCGAAATAAAGGAGCCACCAACCAGAGCAAATAGCTGTAGACCAAAGTTTATTGCGCAAGAGCTTCAAAGAGGAATTTTGAACCCCGAGGATGGGGTGACAAGGACTTTTAAAAGTTTCTATCTTATCCCAGCATACAGTTCATTAAGCATCATCGCTACATCAGAAAAGGGGAGGGTTATACATGATTAACATAGGAGGGATGTGTTGGGGCAACAGGCGGATACAGGATATGTATTGGGAAGTAATTCTAAGCACTTACTACAAAGGGACAATAGGACTTTGGTTTGCATAGTCTGCCACCATCTATGAGTATCTTCCTGTGAGTACGTGACCTCCCGCTTGAGGGATTATGGCGGGGACCAAGTGGTTTCCAAGTCCTTGGCCAACGAAGCAAATTGGCGGTGGAATGAAGGAAACTGGCAAAGGAGTTGATTTTATATGATTTTTAAAGCTAGGTAACTTCCCTGAGCTGTCAAGTCGAAATGATACATTTATGCATAATATTTGTAACATTTAACAACTTTAAAGATGTGCCCCGCCCCCTGTAATTTCTGTAGCAAACTATGTGCTGCGCAAAGAAGCACTTTTCTTTTATGTGTCTTGAATCTTCGAACATTCAGCTTCCTTGGAGAGAGGGAGAAAAAACTTTCCCTGAACCGAAAAAATCCCAAATGCTGCAACCATCTAACTGTTGCAGTTAGGGAGGCAATGTGCCAGCAATAAATCTGCCTTCGGGGTGCTTGGGTGGGCACCAGAATATGTCAGGGGGGGGCAGGGAGGGGGGAGGAGCAGAGAGAGCAGAAAGGTCAACTGTGGTCATTGAGAAGGCCTGGGTCCTCAATGGAAAATATGATCCGCCTTCCTGGAAGACGGGGAACGAAACTCTTTATGCCCTGGCAGTGTTTTAAAAAGCCCCCAGCTGCAACCTTGGCCAGAAGTGCCGCATTGTTTATAGGCTGGTACCTTGTGATGTGGAAGGATCTTTCGGAACGTGTGTGGAAAGGTCATCCATCCTTCCTAAATTGTTCAGCTAGAAATACAGGACTTTTTCCCGGGGGTGGGGGGTGGGAGGGAGTGATGGAAAAACCCATCCAATATTGTCTTTGCTTTTTAAATGTTGGTGAGTTTGGATCTGCACGTCGCTCTGGGGCTTCTTAAAAAGAGAAAGCAATGAATGAATGAAATGAATAATCCTAATACAGTGGTACCTCGGGTTAAGTACTTAATTCGTTCCGGAGGTCCGTTCTTAACCTGAAACTGTTCTTAACCTGAAGCACCACTTTAGCTAATGGGCCTCCTGCTGCCGCCACGCCGCCGGAGCACGATTTCTGTTCTCATCCTGAAGCAAAGTTCTTAACCTGAAGCACTATTTCTGGGTTAGCGGAGTCTGTAACCTGAAGCGTATGTAAGCTGAGGTACCACTGTAATGGCTCAAAAAAAAAGGGAGCCGGTCTTGTAAGGTAAGCCAGGCTAAGAGATCATGCCTGGCCCAAGGTCACTGAGTGAGTGTCATGGCTGAGTGTGGATGTGTAGTTAGCCTAGTTGAGCCTTTGGGTCCCTTCCAACTCTATAATTCTATTAACTTCGCATGGGACTGCAGATCCATCCTTTTGGACCCGTACATGAAAAGTTAAGCTGCCATTTCTCATCACAGCACTGTGCTGTTTAGAACAGTTGGTAACAGATGTCAGGGCAACGGTGTTCCTCTAGCTTTTTCCTAACCTAAGCCATACTTTCCTGGTTTTTCAAACAGGATTAAATTAATTAAACATGATTAATTAATACAGAAGGTTTGCCTTCAAAGTAGGACAGAAACTTTCCTGGACCGAGGGCCACATTCCCTTCTGGGCAACCTTCCGAGGGCCAAAACCAGTGGTGGGTGTGGCCAGAGACAAAAGTGGATGGGGCAATGAATGACCTTTTTTTAAACCTTTTGTGTACAAGGCTAGTTCCTGCAAATACTGTCCTCCATCTAAGCAAGAGGCATGATCAGAGTTAAAGGACACATTTCCAGCCAGGGGTGTGGTCTTGGGGTGTGAATCAGAGCCGGCAAAGGGGGCGTGGCTTGGGGAGAGTTCTGAGGGCCAGATAAGAGAGGCAAGGAGGGCCACATGTGGTTCCTTGCTCTTTGCACTTTTGGGATAAGGAAGGACACTTCCTGGGCTGATTTTAGGAAGCTGGTTGACCCTCCAACCACTCTCGCCTCTTCTTGCCTGCAGAGAATGACCCTTGTCCTCAGCTTGGTGACCTTCGTGGCTGCCTTTGGTTCATCTTTCCAGTACGGCTACAATGTCTCCGTGATAAACTCTCCAGAACTGGTAGGTAGAGTCTCTGTGCTCGCTCACACCTTTCCCGCTTTGCATCACCGGAGGCCAGAGATCCCTTTCTCCTCATGCAGATGGGCCAGCACAATAAACTTGCTGATTTAATGCTGCATTTTACAATGCTGCAACCCACCCACCCTGTGACCTTAGGACTGGAAAGTATTAATAATAATATAAAGACGTTCTTTGCTGATAGAACTTTGAGCACCATCAACCAGAAATGGTGAACGTTGACACGGTTTACATCAGGTAAAGGGGAAGCTGTGGCCTCCCAGAGGTTGTTGTACTCCAATACCCATCATCCAGAGCGACCAGTCCTCATGGATGATGGGTTCTGTAGTTCCACAACATCCGGAAATCTTCAGGTTCCCTGTTCTTGGCTTACTTAGAAGAGGGCATTGTTAATGAACCTGTTATACCTCTCTTCTTCCAGTTCATGAAAGCTTTTTACAACGAAACCTACTATGAAAGGAATGGGGAATACATGAGCAAGGACATGATAACAGCCCTCTGGTCGATCACAGTGTCTTTCTTCCCACTTGGAGGGTTCTTTGGGTCGCTTTTGGTTGGCCCCATGGTGAACAAATGCGGCAGGTAAGAAAAGCGTGATTCTGGCTCACATTGCTGGTTGTGGTGTGATGCAGAGGGGGGTGCAAAGCAAGGGCAGCCAGGATAGGGCCTTCTAGATGTTGTTGCCCTGAAGGGATTACAACTTCCCATGGCTCCTGGGAGCACCAGCCAGAAAGGAGTCTCTCTCCTGCTCCTGTCTCTGCATGAGTGCCATTTCTGACTTTTTATTATGACTGATTGAAACAGTCCTGGGGACCGCACCAGATTCTTGTTGTCGGACTCTGCTGCAAAAGTTCCAAATATTGGTAGAGGAATTCAAGAGTGGCTTGTGAGAGCCATGCGGTTGAGCTGGAGCAACCAGCTCAAACCTCTTCCCAAGCTGAGCTTCTCAGGTAGACAGGGGAAGAACAAAGGATTGCTTACCTACCGTATTTTTTGCTCTATAAGACGCACCGACCATAAGACGCATCTAGTTTTAGAGGAGGAGAACAAGAAAAAAAATATTCTCTCCCTCTCTGCGCAGCACCTCTCCAGCAAAGCGGGAGGAGAAATGGAAGGGGCTCTGTTTCTCCTCCCACTTTGCTGAAGGGGCGCTGGGCAGAGAGGGAAAGCTGTGCAGCACCTCTCCAGCAAAGCAAAGTCAGAACAGCAAGAGGGTTTGCTGCGCAGCGAAAGCAGCGATCCCTCTTGCTGTTCTGGCTTCTGGGATAGCCATGCACGCCTCTTCAGGGCTGGGGGAGTGTTCCTCCCGTTGCCCTGAAGAGGCTTCGTGCGGCTATCCCTGAAGCCAGGAGAGTGAGAGGGATCGGTGCGCACCTCCTCCTGAGCAAGAGGGATTGGTGCGCGCCAATCCCTCTTGCTCTCCTGGCTTCAGCGATAGCTGCGCAGCCTGCATTCACTCCATAAGATGCACACACATTTCCCTTTACTTTTTAGGAGAAAAGTGCATCTTATAGAGCGAGAAATACGGTGTTTCCTCTCAAGGTGAGGGGAAGTGACCCAGGCTAAGCATGGCAGGACAGCTTACTCTACTATAGCATTAACCATTAACTTAAGCATGTTGGTTATATGAGATTGGTTATCCCACACCTCCCTCCCTCCCCAGAAAGGGCACCTTACTGATCAACAATGTCTTCTCCATCATCCCTGCAATTCTCATGGGAGCCTCCAAGGTGGCAAAGACTTTCGAAGTGATCATCGTCTGTCAGATCATCATTGGCATCTGTGCAGGTGAGCACAGCAGAGCACCTGAGCACCTGTCTTAAGATACCTTCTTAAGAAGGCCTTCCTTTCTGGGACCTCTATCCAGACCGTTCCTCTGGGGTAGGTTCAGATACGCTGCACCCTTTTGTTGCCGTTCCCAGATTCATCTGTATTTGTCTTGCTGTCTTTTCCACCAGGCTTGTCTTCCAACGTTGTCCCCATGTACCTTGGAGAGCTGTCTCCCAAAAACCTAAGGGGGGCCGTGGGAGTGGTCCCGCAGCTCTTCATCACCATCGGGATCCTCGCTGCTCAGATTCTGGGCATGCGGATGATCCTCGGAAGCACAGAAGGTAAATGAGGAATGCGTCAAATTTCCTGCTCCAATAGCATTTTATTTATCTGTTTAAAGGTAAAGGACCCCTGACCATTAGGTCCAGTCGTGACCGACTCTGGGGTTGCAGCACTCATCTCGCTTTATTGGCCAAGGGACCAGGCGTACAGCTTCCGGGTCATGTGGCCAGCATGACTAAGCCGCTTCTGGCGAACCAGAGCAGCGCATGGAAATGCCATTTACCTTCCCACCAGAGTGGTACCTATTTATCTACTTGCACTTTGACGTGCTTTCGAACTGCTAGGTTGGCAGGAGCAGGGACTGAGCAACCGGAGCTCACCCCGTTGCGGGGATTCGAACCGCTGACCTTCTGATCGGCAAGTCCTAGGCTCTGTGGTTTAACCCACAGCGCCACCTGCGTCCCTATTTATCTGTTTAGAGAGGCTTTTTTAAAAATAAAAAAACACCCCTGCTCTTCAGTCAAAGAGGCTCCCGGAACTGCTTGCATTAAAAAAAAACAACAACAAGACAAGCTACCTGGTTCCCAGAATTGCAATCTGAAAGACATGACACAAAAGAGGAAAGGGATAGGGAGGGAGGAGGGAAAATAGAGTGAAAATAGTTGCAGAATGTGGGGGGATTGAATAAATTTGTGGAGGGCAAAGCTGCATACAGCTACTAGCCACAATGACCTGCATTCTGCCTCCACCGGCATAAGCATAAGCCTCTAAATGCCCAAAGCCCTGGAATTACTGCCTGCCAGTGTAGACAATACTGACCTCAATGGACCTATGACCTGACTCAGTTTAAGAGAGCTTCCTGTGTCCAACAGGCTGCTATTATTATCTTGTGAACTACCCTGAGATATTATGATGAAGGGTGGTATAGAAGGCTAATAAATAAATGGAAATAAAAATAGATGACTGACTTGCGCAGCACATAGTTAAACTGTGGAATTGGCTTCTGCAGGAGGCAACAGGGACCACCAATCAGAATGCCTTTGAGAGAGGATTAGACACATTGCAGGAGGTCAAGTCTCTAGACTGCTAATAGCCACAGTGGCCATGTTCTTCCTCCACTGCACCCAAGGCAAGAGGGCTTCCCATAATAGGCATCTGGTTTGGCCGCTGTGGGAACAGGGTGATGCGGGTGACACTGTGGTCTAAACCACTGAGCCTCTTGGGCTTGCCAATCAGAAGGTCGGCGGTCCGAATCCACGCAATGGGATGAGCTGCCGTTGCTCTTTCCCAGCTCCTGCCAACCTAGCAGTTCAAAAGCACACCAGTGCAAGTAGATAAATAGGTACCGCTGCAGCGGGAAGGTAAACGGCATTTCCGTGCACTCTAGTTTCCGTCACAGTGTCCCGTTGAGCCAGAAGCAGTTCAGTTCTGCTGGCCACATGACCCGGAAAGCTGTCTGTGGACAAATGCCGGCTCCCTCGGCCTGAAAGCGAGATGAGTGCCACAACCTCATAGTCACCTTTGCCTGGACTTAGCTGCCCCGGGGTCCTTTGTTTGTTTGTTTTATTACCTTTTTACCTTTGGCCTGATCCAGCAAGCTCTTCTCATGTGTCTTATCCTGTTGCAGGCATAGCAACATTTCTCTTTTTTTCTCATATTGCAGGCTGGCCAATTCTGTTGGGTCTAACTGGGATCCCTGCAGTACTGCAGCTTTTCCTGCTTCCCTTTTTCCCTGAAAGTCCCAGGTACCTGCTGATCCAGAAGGGAGATGAAGCGAGTGCCAAAGAAGGTAAAACACCTACTTATAAGATACAATCTCAAATGGGGGGAGGCCCTAAGCTACTGAAGGTAACGGGGACCTTTATATTTCCCGCTGTCCTTTGTCAAGAAAAAAATTGCCGCTGTTTTTTGTGTTGGATATATGCTATATGGTAATTTATGGCCCTAATAGGTATCTAAAGCCATTTGCACATGTTGTCATGCAACCAGTCCATGCAGAATGTAGGCACCCTATATACAGAAATGAGCATACCAGTGATATTTTAGGGAGCAGGCTAGCAGGCGGGGAACATTACTTACATCATAGGAGCCTACACAACACAAAACACTGTTGCTGTGTGTAGGTTTTATTTTATTTGTTTTTTGTCTTATACAGTGGTACCTCGGGTTACATACGCTTCAGGTTACATACGCTTCAGGTTACACACTCCGCTAACCTAGAAATAGTGCTTTAGGTTAAGAACTTTGCTTCAGGATAAGAACAGAAATCGGGCTCTGGCGGCACGACGGCAGCAGAAGGCCCCATTACCTAAAGTGGTGCTTCAGGTTAGGAACAGTCTCAGGTTAAGAACAGACCTCCGGAATGAATTAAGTACTTAACCCGAGGTACCACTGTATTTTGGAAATGTACATCCAGTTTTTTTTCCTTTAAAAAATTTTGGCGCCCCCAAGAGAGTGGGCCCCTAAGCTATATCCTGTCTCTGAGAATGGTAGGATATCTTCTTGCTGGTCAAACCAAAGCTATCTCCTGTGGCCTGATGCTGAACTCCAGCTCCTGTTGATGCCTGCAGGTGCTGATGGGAGTTGTATCCCAAAACTTCTACAGAAAGAAATGACAGTGGTTTTCCAAAGGGGGCATTACTCCCCCCCCCGGGGGGGGGGAGAAGTGGGATTGCCTGGAGGGTGCTGGAGGTGTAACTTACTAACAGCCTTTGAATCACTGGATCAAGTCCATCTATTTTTGTTGAATTAATTGAACTAGTTTTAATTGGATTGTGAATAAATGTGCGATTAATCATTACCAGGGGTGCCAACTTGGATAAAATATTGGAGAGGGGGCAGGTAAGCCCTGCCCTACATAATTCACGCACATCATTTGAATGTCGACGCCTGTCAACTTCGGGGGTGCCCGACTCCCTCAAATATTTTATTGATCGTTACTGTTTTATTGATCATTACTGTTTTAAATGTTATCGTGTTACTGTCTTCCTTAGTGGGTTGTGCAGACCGCTATTCTGAATACAGTGGTACCTCAGGTTAAGTACTTAATTCGTTCTGGAGGTCCGTTCTTAACCTGAAACTGTTCTTAACCTGAAGCACCACTTTAGCTAATGGGGCCTCCTGCTGCTGCTGCGCCGCCGGAGCACGATTTCTGTTCTCATCCTGAAGCAAAGTTCTTTTTTTTTTTTAATGAATTTTTATTAATTTACATCAAAAGAAAAAACAAAAAAAGCATATTAGTTTCACATCAAAATTTCACAACATATTCCTTTTCAGGACTTCCTCCAGCTTATCCATAAATCATCCGTAGTTATAATTCAAGTTACGCATTTCTTAATTTTGTATTGACATTGTTTATATCTTTCTTTCTATTCCCTTTAGACAATATTTCTTAGTCTTTCACAGTGCTTCTTTAAATCCCATTAGCGTTATCTGTCCCTCACTTATATGTTCCAGATATTCCACAAATTTCCCCCAGTCCTCGATGAACTTTTGGTCTCTTAAGTATCTAATCTTTCCTGTCAATTTGTCCAGCTCCGCATAGTCCAACAACTTCATTCTCCATTCTTCCACAGTCGGTATTTCTTGCTGTTTCCATTTCTGGGCCAGTAACACTCTTGCTGCTGTTACTGCATATTGAAAAAATTTACAATCTTTTCTTTTTATCTCGTTTCCTAATTTCCCTAACAGAAAGACTTCTGGTTTCTTTATAAATGTATATTTTAGAATCTTCTTCAATTCATTATATATTTTTTCCCAGAAAAGTCTTTCACTTTCTTACATTCCCACCACATATGATAAAACCTGAAGCAAAGTTCTTAACCCAAGGTACTATTTCTGGGTTAGCGGAGTCTGTAACCTGAAGCGTATGTAACCTGAAGCGTATGTAACCCGAGGTACCACTGTAATGCCTTTTATAGAGTAGCCAGGCAGGATGGCACTGGGCTTGGGTCTATGGAACCGAGGACCCATAAAAGTTTAGGAACCGCTGTTGTTAATGAATGAGAAACCTTGTGAGTGGCGTGGGCTGCAGGCAAAGCCCCTCCAGTCTTTTCTGCCGCCTTGGTGACCTTCCTTTCTTCCTTCCTTCTCCCCATCCAGCCCTGAAGAAGCTGAGGGGCTGGGATGACGTAGAGGAGGAGATGGAGGAGATGCGCCTGGAGGACCAGGCGGAGAAAGCCGAGGGGCGGATGTCCGTGCTGACCCTCTTCACCTACCGAGGCCTCCGCTGGCAGCTCATCTCCATCATCGTGATGATGGCGGGGCAGCAGCTCTCCGGGATTAACGCCGTAAGTAAACCAGCATCCCAAGTAAAACACTTGACCATAAGTTGGGTGTGATCCACCTCACTAGAAGGGGATCTAAGAGCAACATCACCGTGTCTCCTGACTCTGGGCTATGCATCACGCTTCTTCCTTTGCAGAGGTGCCGTATTTTTCGCTCTATAGGACACACTTTTTCCCCTCCAAAAATTAAGGCCAAATGTGTGTGTGTCCTATGGAGCGAATGCAGGCTCCTTGGCTTCAGCGAAAGCAACGCAAAGCCACCAAAGCACAGAGGGAGCGCTCCCTCCGCACTCCAGAGGCTTAGCGTTGCTTTCGCTGAAGCCTGGAGAGCGAGAGGGGTCGGTGTGCACCGACCCCTCTCGCTCTCCAGGCTTCAGGGATAGCTGACTGAAGCCTTTGGAGCGCAGTGCGAGTTCCCGCTGCGCTCCGCAGCCTTCAGGTTCCTTTTGCTGAAGCCGGGAGAGCTGTGCAGCGCTCCATCTAGCTATTCTGGCTTTTGGATAGCCCCGCGAAGCGGCTATCCCAGAAGCCAGAACAGCAAGAGGCTATCCCAGAAGCCGGATCCCTCTTGCTGTTCTGGCTTCTGGGATTCAGAATTTTTATTTTCTTGTTTCCTCCCTGCCAAACTAGGTGCATCCTATCATCTGGTGCGTCCTATAGAGCGAAAAATACGGTACCTTGCCAGAACAGACCAAAGAGGCCTATCTAAGCCTAGCACCCGGATTCCCATAATGTCTAATGATGGATGCTTAAGAACATAAGGAGCCTGTTGGATCAGGCACAGCCTGTATTTTATACTGTATGTTATGCTGCTTTTACAATTAAGTGTTTTAAATTTGTTGTTATCCGCCCTGAGCCTGGTTTTTGAACCGGGAAGGGCAGGGTATAAATAAATTATTATTATTATTTTATTCCCATAGGGGCATCCGGTTGGCCCCAGGATGTTGGACTAGATGCTCCTTTGGTTTGATCCAGGAGGGCTCTACCCATGTTCTTACCATTCGCTTCTTGCAAGAGAATCGGACAAATTTACAGAGGTTAAGGCTAGCAGTGATGCCTCTGAACAGCTGTTGCTGAAAACTGGAGGAGAGCAGAGAGCTCTTCTGCTGCTCAAGTCCTGCTTGCGGGTTTTCCACAGCCATGTGTTCAGCTACGGTGAGAACAGGACGCTGGACTATTCCTGCATTGCAGGGGGTTGGACTGGATGACCCTTGGAGGTCCCGTTCCGACTCTTACCATTCCGTGATTCCATTGGGCCGATCCATCTCAGCACTCTTCTGACGTTCAACGCTTTCCCGCTTGTGGGCATGACTGAATTTCGGTTGCTTGTTTGTCTTTCATCCAACTCCAGGTTTACTACTATGCTGACAGTATCTATAGGAGCTCAGGTGTGGAGGAAAACGATGTGCAGTTCGTGACTGTGGGGACAGGGGCTGTCAACGTCGTGATGACGTTGTTAGCGGTACGGCTTACCATGTTGATTTGTTGTTGTTGTTGTTGTTGTTGTTGTTGTTGTTGTTGTTAAGCACCAGAGCTGGGTTAGGTGCTCGACCTGTGTGTGGTGGGGAAGCTTTTTATTATTATCAATTTATTTAATAAAGTTTATATTGATGGTAACAACCTGGAAGCAAGAAATATTAACATTATCAAGAAAGGGGTTTCAAGGTGGCAGCCAACAAACAGCTCCTTCAAACTGCTCCTCTGATAAGCTTTTAATTTAACCTTATTAATTAATTAATCAATGCATGCATGTATGAATGCTTTTAACATTTTAATACTCTCCTTTTATCTAAGCAAAATAGTAAATATTCCTGTAGTGGGGATTAAGCTGCTTTTGTTATAGTCATGCTACTAAAATGATCACTTAAAGAACAGGTTGAAAAACAAGTAGTGAAAAACAAGTAGTGAAAACTTGTTTATTAGCACCTCACAACTCCCTGGCTATTGATAATTATGCATGCGCCTTCACTGGGCTCTTTTTTGTGCCTGTTAAAAACATTTTTGTTTTGTCAAGCTTACCCAGATATCTAGAACGCTGGTGTGTTTTTTAGGGTTTTTTGCTGGTTTTGATTTTTTGAACGTTTAAAATACCATATTTTTTTACCTATAAGACTCACTTTTTCCCTCCTAAAAAGTAAGGGTAAATGTGTGTGCGTCTTATGGAGCGAATGCAGGCTGCGCAGCTATCCCAGAAGCCAGAACAGCAAGAGGGATTGCTGCTTTCACTGCGCAGCGATTCCTCTTGCTGTTCTGGCTTCTGAGATTCAGAATATTTTTTTTCTTGTTTTCCTCCTCCAAAAACTAGGTGCGTCTTGTGGTCTGGTGCGTCTTATAGAGTGAAAAATACGGTAGTTTTTTTTATCGTTCTTACCAATAATTTTATTGTTTTGTTCTGCTTTTTACAGTCAAAATTTTATGAAATAAATCATTTCATTTCAAATTCACTTTTAGGAATAAATACGTAAATAAAAATAAACCCATTTAAAGCAGTAAAATATGTACATATGAACTAATAGCAGCAGTTAAAAGGATCAAAACTCCCTACAGCTGCATAAAATAGTTTGTAAAGTGTGAAAACTGCAGAGATCCAACACGAAAAGCCCCGTTGGACTCAAAAAATGAGAATGTAGGGAGCTTGTCTTGAATCTCCTGTTGTAAGAATTCCATAGCTGTGGTGCCACCACCAAAAGGCCCCTGAATTAATCCCTTGCACACAAATTTACAGGCTGCTCTCTTCCTCCCTATCTTCTAGGTCTTTATTGTCGAGTCCTTAGGGCGCAGAATTCTGCTTCTGGCCGGTTTTGGGATCTGCTGTGTCGCCTGTGCCGTGCTAACGGTGGCTCTGAATCTCAAGGTGCGTTTAGTGAACATCTTTGCCTGGGCAGGGGCGAGGGGCAGCTGTCCTCACCAAGATTTTCTGCATGTAAAACATGCAAGTACCAACCACTGTGAAGCATAATAACAGTCCTCTCCTCCACCCTTTCACAGGCCATAGATTATTTAATAGCCATAGGCCTGGGTAAAGAGGAATGCTTTTGCCTGGCGCCTAAAGACATGCAATGATGGCACCGGGCAAGCCTCTCTGAGGAGAGCATTCCAAAGTGGGGGGCCACCACAGAAAAGGCCCGTTCTCTTGTTGCCAGCCTCTGAACCATAGCTGTCAACTTTCAAATTTGAAAATAAGGGGTCAGCAGCCTCACCTGTCCCAGGGACAGTCTACAGGATATCTAACAATCCGGCATAGCAGCGGGAAAGGGCGCTGGAATAAGGGAATTTCCCGCCCAAAAAAAGGGAAGGTTGACAGCTCTGCTCCGAACCTCTATGGCATTGGGGACATAGAGAAGGGCCTCATATGATAAACACAGGATCCGGGTCAGTTTGTATGCAGAGAGGCAAAGCCTTAAGATATTGAGGTCCTGTGTATTATTATCTAGAGTGTTTGTACTTCATCTGTCAGCCAAAAAGGTTGGCCCTGCCTGTCACCTTCCTGCTCCCTATTCACAGTCTTGCCCTTCTAGAAATCAGTAGGAAAGAGGAGGATGTGGGGAGAAGTGGTTAGCTCTGCCTGTTATTGCTTCTTGGGTCAGCCAGTCGTTGAGCTCTGGCTCCCCCTACTGTCGGGCTCCCTGCCTTCCGCACAACAGGCACCAACCTTCACTGATGTTCGATTGTTCTTCTTGTTTCACTGTTGACGCCTCAACAGAGAAACTGAGAAATGGCTCTAAACAGCAACCCAATTCCTCAACAGCACATCAACGGGATGCCCTATTTGAGTATAGCCTGCGTTATCGCCTATGTCATTGGACACGCTATCGGAGCCAGTAAGTATGCTCAGAAAAATGAATGGTTTCCTTACATCTCTATACAGTGGTACCTCGGGTTACATACGCTTCAGGTTACAGACTCCGCTAACCCAGAAATAGTGCTTCAGGTTAAGAACTTTGCTTCAGGATGAGAACAGAAATCGTGCTCCGGCGGCACGGCGGCAGCAGGAGGCCCCATTAGCTAAAGTGGTGCTTCAGGTTAAGAACAGTTTCAGGTTAAGTACGGACCTCTGGAACAAATTGAGTACTTAACCCGAGGTACCACTGTAGTATCATTGGTGGTGTGAATCATTATCTTTAATAATCATTTCCCTTGCTCATTCAATCCTTTGCACCTCAGGCTGGGGGAAACTCCTGTCTGGAAACCCCAGGAGCTCCTGCCAGATGGTGCAGATAACACTGAGCTAGATGCACCAATGGTCTGACTCTGTATAAGGCAGCTTCCTATGTCCCTGTATCTTAAGGGAAGGGCTGTAGCTTAGTGGTAGAGCATCTGCTTTGCATGCAGAAGGTCCCAGGTTCAATCCCCAGCAGAGTCGTCGTCATCATCATCTCCAGGTGGGGCTGGGAGAGACCTCTGCCTGAAGCCCTGGAGAGATGCTACCAGTCAGTGTAGACCAAGCATGTCCAAAGTCCGTTTGGGGGCCTAATCCGGCCCCCTGGTCGATTTAATCCTGCCCCTGAGGCAGTTTATTTCCTGGGGTAAAAGCTCAACAACTTCAACCCTAAAAAAAAGGACAACAATTTTGGTTGGTCCTTTGGTCAGCCCTCACGGCCCTTCACTTCATCAAATCTGGCCCTCCTTGAAGAAAGTTTGGTCTAGACAGTTCTGAGCTAGGTGGACCAATGGTCCAATTCAGTAAAAGGCAGCTTCCTGTTTATTGTGAAATTGCTTTGAAGTGCTTCATTGGAAACAATTCACAAATGTAAAGCAATATCGTAACACCCTTGTACAAATCTATGGAACAACCTCGCCTCAAAAAGGATATTGTAGAGTTGGAAAAGGTTCAGAAAAGGGTCACCAAAACAATTAAGGGAATTGAATTTTGGACGATTCAAGACAGATAAAAGGAAGTCCTTCTTCACATTGTTAAACTATGGAGCTCCCTTCCAAAGGAAGCAGTGATGGCCACCAACTTGGATGGCTTTGAGAGAAATTCCTGGAGGAGATAGCTATTCATGGCTACTAGCCATGATGACTATGCCCTGCCTCTACAGTTGGAAGCAGTCAAGTTTCTGAATACCAGCTGCTGGAGACCATGGGAGGGGAGAGGGCTCTTGTGTTTGAATCCTGCTTGCTTGTGAGAACAGGATGCTGGACCACCTGGGCCACTGGCTTGATCCAGCAGGCCTTTCTTATGTCCTTACACTTGATAATAAATAACTATCCCTTTCTCCCTTCTCCCAGGCCCGATTCCGAGTGTGATGATAATTGAGATGTTCCTCCAGTCATCTCGCCCAGCGGCATTCATGGTTGGAGGCTCTGTTCACTGGCTTTCAAACTTCACAGTGGGTCTGGTCTTCCAATACATGGATGTAAGGAAGTTGCGGATTCTTAACATTTCTGCTTAAGGCGATTCAGTTTTATACAGGGGCAGCAAATATGTTTCTCTTCGGGGCAGCCTTCAGATCATTACTCTGATTTAGCCAGCCCAGAAGCCTCCACTTTTGTAAGGATCAGATTGGGACCCTCCTGGCTCCTTCTTATCACTGGATCCCTGATGGCTTGGCAGCTGTAATACCACCCTTTGGCCATCTAGTGTGGTGGCGCTGCAGTGCAGGCCAACTCTTTTCTATGCAAATTGCCCTGGGGTTGCCACTCTAGGCACCCCAGCCATGCTGCCAAAATTCCCTACTCCAAGTCCCTAAATGCTTTCTGTTGGGTAGCTCAGGGCGAGTGCTAGCCTTTGACAATGGTAGACATTCGCTAGGGCCCACCGTAGTGGGGACTTTAGCAGAATCAAATGGTCAAGTTTTTCTGCTTTGGGTTACAAGAGGGGAAGGGGATATTTTGCAGCTCGGGGGCCATGTTCCTTTCTGTGCAACCTTCCAGGGGCCACTGCTGGGAGGGGTTACATGACAGAGATTTGCTTCTCTTCAATAGAGGGTTGTCAACTCAATGTAGACCCATTGAAATGAATAGACCCACGTTTGCTGTGTCCATTAATCTGAATGGGACTACTCTGAGCAAGACAAGCACTGCATACAACTCAGTGTGGTCCTAAATCGAGCCAACATCCCCATGCATTTTGAACCTGGTGATGGTTCTTCTGGAGTAAAGAGTATGAAAAACAAAATCAGTTTCCAGTAACTCATCATTCTCATCTCATCTCTCCCTCCCTCCCTCTCCTGTTCTCACTTATTTTTCCTCTATATAGCAAGGACTCGGGGCCTATTCCTTCCTCATTTTCTGCGGCATCTGCCTGCTCACCGTCATTTACATCTTCCTGGTAGTCCCCGAAACCAAGAACAAAACCTTCATGGAAATCAACCAGATTATGGCAAAGAGGAACGGCACCGAAGAGGAGGCGGACAAAGAGGAGCTGAAGGATTTCGCCACCATCTCACAGCCTTACAGCAAAAAAGCCGAGGCGCAAAGGAACAGCGCCCTTTAAGAGGCCTCTGGTCCCTCGCCTAGGAGTGGCTGAAGCCCAGCTCTCCTCCAGCCGCCTTGGTGGCAGATGCCACCCTTCAAATTTCCTCCCCCTCTCCGCATTGTCGTGGGCGAGGTGTAAATAATCCCATGTAGCTGAGTTCTCCGGTACCCTCCTTGCTACATCCTTCTCACATGGACAAAAACTCCCACCAGCAACCCCCCAAAAAAGATACTGCCCTTTCTCTAGCATCAAAGACTTTGCCATTTCCGGATGCCTTGCCTATAATTCACCTCTTCAAAACATATTTCTGAAGAACCAAGATGGGGAACTTCTTCCCAATTCAGAAGTGTATCCAAAGACGGTAACTGAGCTTGGAGGATGTTGGCAAAGTGATCTGCAGGCAGATGTGGGTTTGGTTGTTAGGCTGCTGTGAATCCGTCTGACCTGAGATTCACTGTATGGCTGGACCCATTTCCTCTTAGAAATGTAGCATTTCCTCTCTGCATTTCAGTGCAGGCGGAAGCATTTCCTTCTCACGAAGCCATGCTGCTTACACTGGGGTAAGGTGAACAGACAATTATTCTGCCTTCACATCCCACAAACTGAAGCACAGACCTGGGGATGTACTCGGAGGTGACTCAAGATAAACTGACTTTAGACACCTAGCATGCAATTCCTCTTTGCCAAAGGCGGAGGACGTGCCAAAATTCAGCGCCTTGTAAAAGATACGAAGAATAATCAAGCGAGGCTGCACAGGAGCTGGAAGGGGCCTCAAGAGCATGTGGAAATCAGGGACTTTGGCTGAGGCTTTGACACCCCCTATCACAGCCCCCCAGTCCCTCCGCCATTGACCCACAAGACCATTTCAGCCAAGCCGTACCCACAGCCTTATTACTGGACCCATCAAAGAGAATGAACATGACTACCTTAGATTCATGCATTCCAGTGGGTCTGCACTGAGCATAATTCGGTTGGATACAATCCTGAGATCTTGTAGGACGTCAGGTGCAGGCAGGTAAAGACCTGACCCAGCCAAAAAGGGCTTCGCCAAACCTACCCCCCCCTCCAATCAGCCCTAGTGCAACACAAACCCAGAGGCCTTTCATCTGCTGCAGCCCTTATTTTAACTCTGCATGGGGTGGGCATGTGACAGAGCCCTGCCAATGGAAAAAAGTGAAACTCTATCTGTCCAATGCCTGCACTGGCATTTCTAGCCTTTAAAAGCCCCCACGCCCAGCTTGATGGGGTTCCTAACGAGGTCTCAAATGACACAGTGAGCCCAGAATAATTCTGAATTCCTTGCCGGAGAGTGTGTGTTTGCAGCGGGGCCAAGATGTTTTGGCACCTATCTCTGCTCGGTAAGGAAGTGAAAGGAGTCTGTTACGACACAGTTTTTAACCTCAGCTCTCCCCCTGCTGCATTGGTATCAATTGCCAGGCTATAATGGTTATAACTAAAACACTAATTTTAATCATGTTGATTTTCATTAAAGCACTAATGGAGCTCTAATTTTGATTCAGCCTTAGCTGAACAGGCAAATAAGTCTAGAAGGCAGTATCCCTTGAATGCCTTCCATCTGACCGGCTTAAGATTTTGCTGTTTGCTTTTCTGTCATTTACTCTGGCTCCATCTGCTGGTGAGCTCCCTGTCTTACACCCTACCAGCTCCAACAGGAACCAGCCACCTCTGGACCAAGGAAGGAAATGGGAGAGAACTGATAAACGCAGAAGGTTTTTGTATCAACAGAACTAACAATTTCTCTCACACCGAACAGGCTTGATTCTCCTGGGTGGTGTGTATATATGGAAACAAACCAAAACCCCTTTCACATAGAAAACTATAGCATGCTCAGATTAGAATAGTGTAAACCTAGCCTTGCCGTTGACATGCTAGCTTTCCACATGCAACCTGAAGTGGCAGAGCCAGGTGAACCACCTATGTGTGAATTAGGCCTGCCTGAGTGGGTCCCTTTTCCTGGTCCAGTGCTAAATACTTAAAAAAACAACAACCCCAGAACAAAGGATTAATTTAAAACAAGGCAAATTGTTGGTCCATCTAGATCAGTGCTGCCTACACTGACTGGCAGTGACTCTCAGGTTTCAGGCAGGGGATATATTCTCAGCTTTACTAGGAGATGCTGGGGGATTGAACCTGGGACCTTCTGTGTGCAAGGCAGATGCTTTACCACTGAGCTATGGGTCTCTGGGGTTCCATAGAGAGGGCTCTTTCCCAGCCTTATCTGAAGCTGCCTGGGATTGAATCTGTGGCTTTCTAGATGCAGCTATGGTCTCAGCCGCACCCTCCATTTATTGGGATGCTCAGCTGGTCTCAGCAATGAAGGTGGGCTCTCATAATTAACCCGAGCTGTCCTAAGGACCAGGCAATGCTATCAAATGCTTGTTTTTCAAGAATTTTAGGTCCCAGCATGTTCAGTTGATCTTGCTGCCCAGTACGTTTTGAGCTTCAACCTAAATCTCTCAGTTTTATTATGGGTTTCTGTTTACTCACTGTCTGCCCTCTCCCATCCGTTTTTAATTGTTGCTTGTTTGGACTTCATATAACAAGACACACAAGTTTAATCACAATATATGATTGATCTTCAAGTGCCTCTGGATTGCCTATTATTAAGCATCCATTTCAATACGTTTGCAAGAGGTTAATGAATCTGCATCACAGCAAGTATTAATCCACAGTTTCCAGCTCATTTCCTCCATCACTTTCCTTACTGCAAAAAGAGAAGTGGATTTGTTCTACAGACACTCCCAAGCAACTATAATGGTGCAACCTGAATTTGCCAGTATATGACTGAATCCCTCTTGAAAATAGTGACAGTCTGGAAGCGTCCTTGGTTTCAAGGTGTATGATGAGTTTCTCACCTGCCCCACAAAGCAACAAAACAGTATTTGTCTATGAACAAAGGGGAAGAGTGTTTAAAAAGACAATTTTGTAAAAGGAGTGGATATTGTGTTTGTTGTTTGCTGATGGATTGTTATTTTTCATCTCCCTGGAAGGGGGATACATTTTGTACAAAATATCATTGTCTATTTTTGTAAATAGAGCAAAAAATAAAAAATAAAAGCCATCTTATAAAGCCTGAAAAAAACACAAGGATGTTTAGTGTTGCTAAAACTCAGGAATGACAAGCCAGGTTTAACTGGTGCATACTTTATTATCATTATAACATGGCTGTACTGCCTCTACGATCCAAAGAAGAAAACAAAAAACCCCAAACATGTTTGTTTTGCCATGAAATGCACACAGCAGTGGTTTAATCCCCTCTCCAGTTTCCCAGGTGGAGTTGATTGAGGTTAAGCCCTAAGGGGTTTGCAGATAATTCTGCTTCAAAGAGAGGCCTGTGTCCTCCTGTTTTCATAAACCTAAACTCAGTACTCAGATCACACCCAGATGATATATCCAATAAATGCTTGGAGGTCTGTAAACCTCTCTGATTTAAATTCAAATGTGGTTTTTCTCAGGATCACGCCTGCAGGCTAATCTTCCCTTCCGAAACAAAATGGCAGTAACCATATATCAGGAAGTATATATGTCTATCCATGCATGAAATAAGATTCAGTTGCTTATTTTGAAAGCTGGAACAAACAATGTCACCAATACACACACACACACACACACACACACACACACACCAGGATCCTATGAAGTACAGATGTGGCATCAATGACACCCATGCAGATATGAAAGCCTGTTTCCTGGAGGATATGTTTTCAGGACTTAAGGGAACAGGCCAAGCAAGGATCTAGGATGGCTCTGAATCATGCAAAATGTTTAGGCAGATAGGTAGTCATCACACACTATACATTTAATGCACTCTTACACCGCTTTTTAACAGGGCATGGCTTCCCCCAAAGTATTCCTGGGAACACTAGTTTGTTAAGGGTGCCAAAAGTGTTTAGAAAACCCCTTGCAGAGCTATAGTTCCCAGCACCCTTAAACTACAGCTCCAAAGATTCTCTGGAGGAAGAGAGTGACGTAAGGGCAGCTTTCAATGAATGGTGAGGATGTGACCCAAACTTGATGGGGATGGGAAGAGGGTGGGGGTCTCCTTTCCACCCCTCACATTAGCCTCACAGGGCTAAACCTGCCAGCTAATCTAAGGCCTTGTCTATCTCTCATCACTGTCTTGATAAGGAGGACTCTATGTGGCACAAACAGGTGATTTACCTTTACTTCTCCCAGGGTCCCTCTCTACAGGGATTATCATGCCATGCAGGGAGAAGTATCTGAAATGCAGACAATTCTACATGATCTCATAAACAACAAAAAATCGAGTACAACCAGAATGAGGTGTTTTTTTTCTCTCCGCCTCTCGCCCTCTCCTGCAGTTTGTGTTCATTTCCATTCCATGCTGACATAATTGGTAATAAACATGAAAGAAATACGGGGCATTCTCATCGTATGGTGAGATTTTCCTGCAACGAGAATATCCCCTCGTCTCCCCACAAGGATCTGGCCCAGTCCTTAGAAGACCTAGAGAAGCTCTTGGCGTGGAAGGAGAATCAGTCTATAATCTGGATATCTTGAAGGAAAGGTGGGGAGTAAAGACTACATTTGCGTCCCAACCAATCAGGGTTTTTTTTTTTTACCTCTCAGCACGGATTCATGCCTGATCAGCGAGAATCACCCGCAGCTGGTGTCAGCATCCACCACCACTCCCCCCCACAAGGTCATGGGTGTTTCGCCCCAAGATATGATATCCCCCTTCAGGTTGTCATGTTTGCACAAGGTGAGCTCCTGGACGTCATCGTTGTCCAGGAGGCTGCTCCAGAGGTTGACGTGGCTCATCCAACCAGAAAATGGGTTAGCAAAGATGTCCATCACAGGGTTCTTGTACTTCCCAAGGAGAGCCTTCCCGCCGCTCTGGATCATGTAGCCTCTCTGGACGTTCTTGACCGTGCCCTTGGCTCCGTTGACCCACAGGTTGACGGTGCCCGAGTCGGAGGCCCAGGTGACGCAGTGGTGGACCCACTCCTCCGACTTGCGGTGCAAGTTGAACTGCACCGAGGTGCCCCCAATGGACACGCCCACGTCGATGCCCACGGTGACCACCAGCTCGTTGTCCCTCTCCGGGGTGGAGTAGAAGAAGACCGTTTGCCGCCCTTCATTCAAGTTCTGGGCCCAGAAGCAAAGCGTGAAGGTTTTGAGCATCATGGCCTGCAGGGGGCGCACCTCGGCGTAGCTGGCCGTGTTGTCACGGGAGAAGTAAAGAGCTTGGGCGTGGACTGGGATGTGACCTGGAAGAACCAATCAGAACCTCTCAGGCGTGGGCTGGGTTTGAATGGACACTTGGGACAACCCATCGGAGCTGCTCGTTCTGCAATAGGCTGGTGCTCTTCCAGAAGAACCATAACCCGCTGCCCTTTGTTTAAGGGGATGTGAGCAGCTGGATGAATTCAGGATGAATTTGAAAACATTCCTGTCCTAAAATTTACAGCATGCTGTACGTTGAAGGAAAATAATGTATCGCTGGTATTTAACACCTAATAAATTAGCAAAAGGGACGCAGGTGGCACTGTAGTCTAAACCACTGAGCCTCTTGGGCGTGCCGATCAGAAGGTCGGTGGTTCGAATCTCCGGGACAGGGTGAGCTCCCATTGCTCGGTCCCAGCACCTGCCAATCTAGCAGTTCAAAAGCATGGCAAAAATGCAAGTAGATAAATAGGTACCACTCCAGCGGGAAGGTAAACAGCGTTTCCGTGCGCTGCTCTGGTTTTGCCAGAAGCGGTTCAGTCATGCTGGCCACATGACCCGGAAAACTGTCTGAGGACAAACGTCAGCTCCCTCGGCCAGTAAAGCGAGATGAGAGCCACAACACCAGAGTCGTCTGCAATTGGACTTAACTGTCAGGGGTCCTTTACATTTTTAAATTAGCAAAAATGTATAGAACTGCTTCAGATGTATGTTGGAAGTGTAAGGAGAAGGAAGGCACGTTCTACCACATGTGGTGAATGTGCAGGATAACCAAAGCATTCTGGGATATGATATATAATGAGTTGAATTTTTTATTATTATTATTAAAAGAATGTTTGTGGAAAAATCAGAAGCTATTCTATTAGGAATTCTAGATGCAGGAATACCAAAAGAGTAGAAAAGACTATTTATGTATGCAACGACAGTAGCGCGGGTGCTACTGGCCTAGAGATAGAAAGAAGATAAAGTCCCCACCAGGAACGAGTGGCTGATAAAGATGATGGATTACGCCAAAATGGCAAAAGTGACCAGGAAAATCAGAAACCAGGGAGATAGAAACTTTAGCAAGGAATGGGAAAAATTTATAAGTTATTTAAGAGAGCACTGTAAACAACTAAAAACTTTGGCAGGATTATAGCAACACTTGTGATAAAAGGTAAAGGTAAAGGTATCCCTGCCCGTACGGGCCAGTCTTGACAGACTCTGGGGTTGTGCGCCCATCTCACTTAAGAGGCCAGGGGCCAGCGCTGTCCGGAGACACTTCCGGGTCACGTGGCCAGCGTGACATCACTGCTCTGGCGAGCCAGAGCCGCACACGGAAACGCCGTTTACCTTCCCGCTGGTAAGCGGTCCCTATTTATCTACTTGCACCCGGAGGTGCTTTCGAACTGCTAGGTTGGCAGGCGCTGGGACCGAGCAGCGGGAGCGCACCCCGCCGCAGGGATTCGAACCGCCGACCTTTCGATCGGCAAGCCCTAGGCACTGAGGCTTTAACCCACAGCGCCACCTGCGTCCCTAACACTTGTGATAAACTAAGGTAAAAATGGATTTTTAAGATAAATGGAGAAACTATAAGATGCAGTAGAAAAAAGTTTGACAATGGAAACCATGGAGGGGTGGAGGGAAATCTAAGGGTTCAGGGAATCCTATATGCTTATGATTATTAATGTTTAAATTCAAGTGTATATTGTAAAACTGATTTATTTTTTTTTAAAAAAGAAAACATTCCTGTCCACCCAGGCATTTAGTAGCTGAGGGATGCAATTCCCGGTGACCCGAAGATCACTGGATAGAAGAATGTTTTTAATCGCAACTGGGGTTTTTTTCAGTTGTTATCATTTTTAAGTGTTTTAACCTGTTTTAGAATGTGTTTGCTATGTTTTTGTTTGTAAATCTGTTTGGCGCCCTGGGCTCCTTGGAGAGGAGGGCCTAAATCCAATAAATAAGAAGTCTCCTAGCAACTTGCAAAATTTTAGAACAGAAAATGTGCCTTAAATAATCAAGGTGTGGGGAGGGGAAGAGGTCTTATTCTCTTACCAGGTTTCCCCATGATAGCCAGAACGTGCTTCTTCATCGCCTGCAGCTGAGTCCGTATTTCATCAAGTGTGGAAGAGACGGTCGACGGGTGACACATTTCTGGAGCGATGGAAGGATAATGATAGTTAGGCTTAATCCTCTTCTTATTTTTATATACAGTCATACCTTGGTTGTTAGCCACCCTGAGCCCGGTCTTGGCTGGGGAGGGCGGGGTATAAATATTATTATTATTATTATTATTATTATTATTATTATTATTATTTGAACAGCTTAGTTCTCAGACGTTTTTGGCTCCCAGGGGCCGTAAACCCGGAAGTGACTGTTCTGGTTTGCGCACTATTTTTGGAAGCCAAACATCCGACGGGGATCTTCCTGCAGCCAATCAGAAGCCACACTTTGCTTTCCAAAGGTTTTGGAAGTCCAACGGACTTCCGGAACGGATTCCGTTCGACTTCCAAGGTGTCGGTATCTCCGCTGCGACCGAGCTGATAAAGCTCATTTTCCTCCGGAATTGCCCCCCGACAAATAATTAACGACCTGAGCCTTTAATGAGGCCTCAGGCACATTCCCGATCAGCAGAGTTTCCAAAGCAGCAGAACTGATGAGATTTATGGCTACATGCTATGCTTTATTACTAAGCTACGCAGAGAGCAAAGAAAAATACATCCTCTCCCTGTGAGAGCAGAGAGCAACTGAACAACAAAGGAACAAAGGAACAGGAATCCAATATCGTCACATCCGTCTCCTCTCCCGTGAGACTTCCAACAGTATGGAATGTGTCTGGAATGTAAACAGAGTCCTGTGACTCTAAGCAGCTGCTCAGTGGCAAACAGAAACTAACACAAGGTACGACTGTAGTCTCAGCGGTGCTTTCTGCAATAACATAAGGCAGGCTTATGCTAGGGGAGAAGGCTCTTGTGCTCGGGTCTTGCTTGCCACTGGGGCCTGTGGCTGGCCACTGTGAGAACAGGGTGCTGGACTAGATGAGCCTTTGGCCTGATCCAGCAGGCTCTTCTCATGCTTTTAAGGCCTAGAGTCCTCCACTCCTGTCGCCTGCCTCCCTGCTGGCCTTAAGCTACTCAGTTGTACCTTTGGTAACCTTGGCTTGGAAAGACGATTGGACTATCCGGTCATTGAGGGGCTGGACATGGCGGTAATCGTTCCTCAGGGTATTGTTCTCCCAGTCCAATAAGGCATTCTCCAGCAGCTTAACCTACCAAGAAAGCCAATCAATATGTTCAAGAATAACAGGAATCTCGTCCTCCTTGACATTCTACCTCTGTCCTACCTTTGGAAACAGAATTGCAAGGCTCCTTCCCATTCCAAGGCTTGCTGCAGACCCGACCTAGAGCTCCTTCTCAGTGATAAAATCCCCAGTATCTTTAACCACCTATAATTCCCAAAATTCTTTGGAGGGCACAATGTGGCAAATATGCTTTAAATGCATGCTGTTTATGTAGCCTATGGTTTTAATTTGTTTTATACATTTATATTACTGTATTATAACCTTGGTGTAAATCACTTTGGGTTTTTATTCTGAAAAGCGACTGATAAATTCAACAACAAAAAAGAACAGACAGACCAATGCAGACCAGTGCTTTCTTACCTGCGTGTGAGACAGCTTGATGGGTGAATCAAATATAGTCCAAATCACGTTCTCTGTGCAGGGAGGTGTGGTCAGAGAGCCCTGGTATCTATAGAAATTGGCAAGGTTTTCTGGAAGCATGGACAGAAGATCCAGAGTGTTGAGTGTAGTTGACTGCCCTAAAAAAAAAATACACACACACATAAAAGCTTACAGATAGGTAGCCGTGTTGGTCTGCCATAGTCAAAACAAAAAAATTCCTTCCAGTAGCACCTTAAAGACCAACTAAGTTAGTTCTTGGTATGAGCTATCTGAAGAAGTGTGCATGCACACGAAAGCTCATACCAAGAACTAACTTAGTTGGTCTTTAAGGTGCTACTGGAAGGAATTTTTTTGTTTTGACATAAAAGCTTAGCAATTTTATGCAATATCCAAAGCAGATCAAATACTGGGTGACTGCTTTCAGCAGCTAGCTAGCACTGCAGCGATATCCCACTGCTCAAAACCAGGGTGGTAGAGAATCAAAATCAACCACCTTCATCTTGCCTGACCAAGAAATACTATGCCAAGGTTTAAAGGGAAACATACCTGCAAACTTGATTTTGGCCAAGTTGGCAATGAAGTCGCTATAGTAAGTGTTTTCTAGGTTGCCATCCTGCAAGAAAGAAGGGTAGTATTTAAAATGGGTCATGTTCAAATGGGAAATGAATGTGGGGAATGTCTATATTTTTCTGATGGAACCCCTTATATGGGATTTGTATATAAATTTTCCCTTGGCTCTTTTTGCTGGCCCATGTAGGACCAGCATGGAGAGTTGGCCCCGTTGAATATTTGACGTTTCCCCCCCCCTTATGGCTTTGATCTGTGTTGTTGTTGTTTAGTCGTTTAGTCGTGTCCGACTCTTCGTGACTCCATGGACCAGAGCACGCCAGGCACTCCTGTCTTCCACTACCTCCTGCAGTTTGGTCAAACTCATGCTGGTAGCTTCGAGAACCCTGTCCAACCATCTTGTCCTCTGTCATCCCCTTCTCCTTGTGCCCTCAATCTTTCCCAACATCAGGTTCTTTTCCAGGGAGTCTTCTCTTCTCATGAGGTGGCCAAAGTATTGGAGCCTCAGCTTCTATAGGCTACCACTAAAACGAGGCTGCATTTTAAGCTGTGTTTTAAACTGTATTCTAACTTATATTTTAATCAATATAAATTGATTATTGTTGAAAACAATTGTTGAAAACAATAATTGAAAACAATTTTGTTTTTTGTTTTAACGTTTTCACTGTATTTATATTCAGTGTTAGCCACCCTGAGCCTGGACTTGGCTGGGGAGGGCGGGGTATAAATAAAAATATATTATTATTATTATTATTATTATTATTATTATTATTATTATTATAGCTTAGCTCAGTGGTTATAGCACCTGCTTTGCATGCAGAAGGCCCTAAATTCAATACTTGACATCTCCAGATATGACTAGGAATATCACCTGCCTTAAATCCTGGAGAGCCACTGACAGTCTGAGTGGGCAATATTCAGCTAGATGGATCAACATAGGGCAGCTTTCTATGTTTTCTCTCTCTCTCTCTCCACCCATTGATAATATGCTTTACCACAAGCACCCTCAACCTTTGGCCTTCCAGATGTTTTGGACTACAATTCCCATCATCCCTGACCACTGGCCCTGTTAGCTAGGGATCACGGGAGTTGTAGGCCAAAACATCTGGAGGGCCGCAGGTTGGGGATGCCTGCTTTACTGCTACATTTTGACATAGGGAAAAGCCACAGAGATAACATTCTTTCGCATTTTGCAGTTTCTTTTCGTCTGGCGCCCCCTCGTGGTTTCCCTCTTTTTAAAATCCAAATTGTTTGCAACAGCATGCAAAGCATTCTCGCCAGAAGAAGAAAAACAAACAAACTTTCCGCCAATTCTAGATCTCAGAACCTGGGGCAACTGACTTTCAGGAATCTGAAACTTCCCCCAAATGCATCTTCAATTTAAATAGATAGATTCCACCTGGATTAGCCACCTACCGCAAAGAGAAACGCCAGAACTGCCAAGCCATCCGCTTGAACCTTTGCTTGCTCGATGCTTGCGTACTTGGCTGAGTTGTAATGGACAATATGCAGCTGGGAAAAGGATAAGGGTGGCAGTGGTTAAAAAGCCAGGCAAGGCCTTTAGCTGAGTGGTAGAGCACATGCCTTGCACATACATATTTGATTCTAGATTCAGGTAGGTAGCTGTGTTGGTCTGACGCAGTAGAAATATATAAAAATAATAATAAAAATGTCCAGTAGCACCTTAGAGACCAACTAAGTTTGTTATTGGTACTGTATGAGCTTTCGTGTGCATGCACAAGGTGCTACTGGACATTCATATATATATATATATATATATATATATTGGTTTTGGTGTCCTCGGGTGTCTTCCCGTGTAAAAGTTGGGGTGTCTAGGCGACGTTTCGACGAGGTCTCACTCGTCATCTTCAGGCTGGTGCTTTCGGCTTCTTGTTACTGGAACAGAGCGGGATCTCAATGTTTGAGTTCCTATAAATACTGTAGAGGGGGTGTGGTGTCTAGCCTCCAATGTTCTGGGCAGAGAGGAAGTTCCCAGGCTAGTGTGCCTTTTCTTCTTTTGTTCCTTAATTACTTGAGAGATACCTTGAGTGATTTCTTGAGTGATATCCTGAATACCACTTAGGTGGGTCATTAGGTGTGGATTAGTTGCTAAAGTCTTTGTGTCTTGACCTCTTGAACTTTGTGAAGAGTTTTCCTGAGAAGATGGCTGTATTGCACTTAGTTGTGCTTTGGCTTGGCTTCGTGTATAGGGGCGAGCTGTGGTTTTGTGGCTTGTGTCAGCCAGATCTGTGTAGGGATTGCAGGGGGGTGCAGCATCCGGAGGTGCCACCATGGATTGGCTACTGGATGGTGTCAGTAATTCATCTGTGGAGAGGGTCTGGGTTTGGGTCTGGTGTGGTTGATTGGTGTTGGCGTTCTGTGTGCCTCTGGATCTGGTGTCAGTTTTTGTGGGGAGGGCTAATTTCCAGATGTCTGGCAAGCGGGATGTGTCGTCACGCTTGTTCATGTTGTGAGGGTGTTTCTCTATCTCGATGGCTTCCATGATTATTCTCTTGTGGTGATGTTCCGTGTTAAAGAGCAATTTGGAATCCGCAAAATTAATTTCGTGTCCTGTTTCTTTCATGTGTTGGAAAAGAGAGGAAGTTTTTTCTTCTTTTTTGACGGCATTCTTGTGTTCTGCGATACGTGCATTTATTCGTCTGTTTGTTTGTCCAATGTACGTGGCTGGGCAGACTTTGCAGGGTATTTCATAGATCCCTTGGTTTTCCAACTGGATTTTATCCTTGGGGTTTCTGAGGATATTGGCTATTTTTTGGTTGGTGCAAAAGGCTGTTTTGATTCCAAATTGCTCTTTAACACGGAACATCACCACAAGAGAATAATCATGGAAGCCATCGAGATAGAGAAACACCCTCACAACATGAACAAGCGTGACGACACATCCCGCTTGCCAGACATCTGGAAATTAGCCCTCCCCACAAAAACTGACACCAGATCCAGAGGCACACAGAACGCCAACACCAATCAACCACACCAGACCCAAACCCAGACCCTCTCCACAGATGAATTACTGACACCATCCAGTAGCCAATCCATGGTGGCACCTCCGGATGCTGCACCCCCCTGCAATCCCTACACAGATCTGGCTGACACAAGCCACAAAACCACAGCTCGCCCCTATACACGAAGCCAAGCCAAAGCACAACTAAGTGCAATACAGCCATCTTCTCAGGAAAACTCTTCACAAAGTTCAAGAGGTCAAGACACAAAGACTTTAGCAACTAATCCACACCTAATGACCCACCTAAGTGGTACTCAGGATATCACTCAAGAAATCACTCAAGGTATCTCTCAAGTAATTAAGGAACAAAAGAAGAAAAGGCACACTAGCCTGGGAACTTCCTCTCTGCCCAGAACATTGGAGGCTAGACACCACACCCCCTCTACAGTATTTATAGGAACTCAAACATTGAGATCCCGCTCTGTTCCAGTAACAAGAAGCCGAAAGCACCAGCCTGAAGATGACGAGTGAGACCTCGTCGAAACGTCGCCTAGACACCCCAACTTTTACACGGGAAGACACCCGAGGACACCAAAACCTGCATTCCTGTACCCGTGAAAATCTACGAAAGCATATATATATATATATACACACACACACACACACACACACACACACACACACACACACACTACATTTGATCCTGATAGTCTATGGAGAAATAAAGTTGTTCCAAGCCATTCTTCAGTCCTACAGTTTGCCTGTGAAACCAGAATCATTATACCTTTATGTCTCTCTAGTTTGATTTTGTTTTTAAGCAACAATTACAAAAGGGTAGCTGTGTTATTCTCCTGCAGGAAAAGCAATGCTTTTTCCTGCCTCTATACAGATTGACCAATTTATAATAGCATGAGGTTTCCCGGACAATAATCCACTCTGCTGGATGCCTGATCCATGGCTGGTGGCAATTGTAATCAATGGGGGTCAGAAGGAAAAGAATTGCAGAGAAGGTGAGTCTGTGCTAATTGCACTCTTAACAGGCCATTCACACCCACAAAAGGTTGCCCTGATAACACAGACATCTTGGCGTTGGTAAGTGAATTAGTATTTGCAGAGCGATTAACAAGCAAAACAAAGCAACCTATTCTCCTGATTAAAACCAAAAGGTGATGGTGCTAAACCTCTTGAAGAATTGTTAATTCAGAGGCTGCAGTTCTCCCTTCAATTTATTCCAGTAATAGGAAGTGATGGGAAAACATTCTGTTCCTGACACTTGAAGAGCAGGCCAGGTGAAGACATGTTGAGGCCCTAACATAAGTCAAATTTAAAAGGGCCCATAGCACTTAAAAAATAATAATAATAATTATGGCCCCTCACAGAGCTACAATTCTCAAAAAATTACAGTTCCCATAATTATTTGGGGGAAACCATGATTGTTGCATGTGGCATAAGAGTGCTCTAAATGTATGCATGGGTGTGGCCTTAGATCGCTGGTTTGCGGTCTGCAGCACAACCATAACATTTGGGGATTTTTATTTTTTTTGTATTCGGAGGCCCCTCGTGATCTGAGGCCCTATGCTCTGGCTTACTTACCATGTGCTCAAATCCCACACTGCTAGAGAGTTGCTACCAGTCAGTCGGCAATACCAGGCTCAACCGGAAATAGTCTTGACCTGGTATAAAGTACCTTCCGCTTTTCCTATTGGTTTGTGAGTGCGGAGGTTTGATTTTTTTCCCCCTTTTCCCTCTGCATGGAGGCAAAGGAAAACAACCCCTGGAAAATTTTTCCTGAGGAACTAAAGACATTATAATGCCAGAATTCGATCTCGTGCCTTCAAACCGAGTGCTCAAACAGGCATGTCTCAGAATAGGCAACACCCACCCATGACCAGAACACCTCAGATAGAGGAAAAGCTTGTCTGCCCATTTTCGCCTTTGCCCATGCCCAATGCCAGCATGTAGCCCTCTAAAAGCTGCCCAGAAGGGTGTCTTTCCAAAACTAGGCGAGCTTCTGCCAGCTCAGTGTTGTGGTTAAGAGTGTCAGACTACAACTTGGGAGATGAGGATTCAAGTCTCGGTTCAGACCTAAAGCCCACTGGAGAACCTAGTGCACCATCTTGAGCTCCCTGAAAGGAAAGCTGGGATATAAAGAGGTGGTAATAACCAAACAAGCAATTAAATGTACCTCGGCAATGTACCTCATCCCATCCACTGTGTGTTCCGAGCCACTGGTCTCAAGATCCATTCCTCCCCAATGGAAATGGAACTGGACAGCCGTGAAGGTCCCAGGTAGCCCTTTGGTGATGGTCATGGTTGAAGGAAGGTCTATCTGGACTGGGAGGCAGAGTGAAAGCAGGAAGTGAGGACAGGTGGAAAACAACTCTGTTACAGCAAGGTTGTAATAACCGCATGGGGATTGATTGATTGATTGATTGATTGACTGATTGATTGTTCCACTGTTTGATTTTGTTCCTCGTTCACAACGTGCAAGAGCAACGTAAAAGAATGTTCCAGTAACATTTATAAACACAACCCTTGGTAACTTTTCTTTTCCTTTAAAAAAGTTGCACTTGTGAAGGTTCCCTTGCTGGCCAGTTCTCCCCAGAACTGTTAGAATGTTTGTGAATGTTCCGTGGCATCACAGCTGCTCAGACAATGGCAGAAGGAGTGAGAGCCAGAAAACTGTCTGCTTTGAGCCTCTTAGATTTTAAAACATTCCTCCTTGATGAATCCAAGATACACTGGTATTTTTAAAAAAACACACACAACAACAACCACCTAGGAGTAATAATTTTCCTTTCTGGTTTTGAGGCTGCATTTGCATGTCTGTAATACAGGATAGAAACAGGTTTGGGAACATCCTCAGTTTTTAGATGCCAGCCTAAGGAATTTTCATTTACCCAGGCTTTTGGTGGTTAAGCTAGCTCATCTTTTAGCTTCTCTTTCTTATTTTAGGAATTTTATAATGTATATCCTTTTACATTTGGCTTTTGATCGAGTTTATTTGCTTCTATCTTATTTTTTAATTCAGCTGCTTTGGGACATTTCTCTTTCTTATTTATCTCGTAAAATTTATATACTGTAAAAAGCAACTTCAACCGGGTTAACAAAAAGAATAAAACAGTGAAGTGATCAGTAAATAAAACAGTCAAAAGCAACTATTTAAAACATTTCAAAAAGAATTAAAACAAAAAACGAGCTGAAAACACGATTAACACACCTGTGAATGTTCTACATTTCTGGGCAGGCTTCTCTAAAATATATATATATGTTCAGCAGGCAATTAAAAGAGCACAGTGCCTGCCTGATATCAAGAGGCAGGGAGTTCCAAAGTATAAGTGCTGTGACACTAAAAGATCAATTTCTCATAAATGTGGAATGAATAGTCTGTGGTACCTGTAACAGTGCCATTTCTGTAGATGGATGATGTCGAGAGTGCATACATGGGGTTAGGCAATATCTCACAGGTAAACTGGTCCCAAACAACTAACAAATGCAAATATTGTTATTTAGAACAATATTAACTTGGTCGTTACTTTAGGAGCCATAGATCTAATCCAGAATGAAGAGGAGAGAGAGAGAGAGAGAGAGAGAGAGAGAGAGAGAGAGAAGGAAACAATTGACTCTTCCTCCTTTCTATAAAACCCCCTGCCAAACTGTGAATAGAACATTTCATTCCTTTGCAAGGAACATGAGCGGATCTGATTCCCCTCCTGCTTGGGAATTCAGAAGGAGATGAGTGCTTTTGTTCAGGAGCTTTCCCGAGGGCAAGCCAACCGAAAACATGTTTCTTTCTGCAGATTATACCCTTTGTGAGGGAGGGATCAAAACAAAAACCAAAGTTAAAATAAAAATTACACCCACAAACACAGCCTGCAGCAAGTGCCATAATGATATACAAAAAAAAAAATGGTTTAATTGTGTAATCATGCATTGAACCGTGGTTTCATAATTGGGGTTGTTCCCTGTTTACTTTTTCTGAGCAGCCTGGTCGACATGGGGAGGGGAACGTGGGGGGAAAGCAAAACAGAATTGCAAAGAAGGTCATTGGGCCAAACTGGGAGGAAGGTCCACTGACAACCAGGACCACGTTTTTGTTTTTTTACACCCCAGCAAATACACTTTGGAAAGAGCAAACCTGACTTCTTTTTGTGGTTAGGAATGCAAACAAACGAATAAGGGAAGACTGTAGAGCCTCCCTCCACTGTCAGAGGCAGGTGTCTCTGTGTACCAGTGGCTGGCAAATGTACCGTAAGTGGGAAAGAACAATTTTGGCCTGGCTGGCTCTGTCAGAACAGGATGCCGGACTAGATGAGCCGTTGACCGGACCCAGTAGGGCACTTCTTATGTTGTAAGTCAGGGGTCAGGTCAGCAAACGTTTTCAGCAGGGGGCCGGTCCACTGTCCCTCAGACCTTGTGGGGGGCCGGACTATATTTTGGAAAATAATAATGAATGAATTCCTATGCCCCACAAATAACCCAGAGATGCATTTTAAATAAAAGCACACATTCTACTCATGTAAAAACACCAGGCAGGCCTCACAAATAATCCAGAGATGCATTTTAAATAAAAGAACGCATTCTACTCATTTAAAAACACACTGATTTCCCGGACCGTCCGCGGGCCGGATTTAGAAGGCGATTGGGCTGGATCTGCCCCCCAGGCCTTAGTTTGCCTACCCATGTTCTAATCTAAGTCATCTTGCTCGCCTTCAATGGGTTAAGGGGGGAATTAGATGAATTCATAGGGCATAAGGTGCTAGTCATGATGGCAATGTTCTTTCTCCTCTGTTGGAGACAGTAATACCAGTTCCTGGGACTCAAAAGTGGCTAGAGTGCAAACCTGGACAGCATCTTAAAAAGCAGAGACATCACCTTGCCAACAAAGGTCCGTATAGTAAAAGCTATGGTTTTCCCAGTAGTGATGTATGGAAGTGAGAGCTGGACCATAAAGAAGGCTGATCGCCAAAGAATTGTTGCTTTTGAATTATGGTGCTGGACTGCAAGAAGATCAAACCTATCCATTCTGTAGGAAATCAGCCCTGAGTGCTCACTGGAAGGACAGATCCTGAAGCTGAGGCTCCAATACTTTGGCCACCTCATGAGAAGAGAAGACTCCCTGGAAAAGACCCTGATGTTGGGAAAGATGGAGAGCACAAGGAGAAGGGGACGACAGAGGACGAGATGGTTGGACAGTGTTCTCAAAGCTACGAACATGAGTTTGACCAAACTGCGGGAGGCAGTGGAAGACAGGAGTGCCTGGCGTGCTCTGGTCCATGGGGTCACGAAGAGTCGGACACGACTAAACAACTAAACAACAACAAAGCAGAGAAGGATGGCAAGGAGATTGCAGAGGCTGCAATGAGAAACAGTGTCTTCATTCCCCCTGTGCATGCACAGAGAGTGAAGGATAAATACCCCAAAAAATAAACTGAAGGGGTTTGGACTGGATGACCCGTTGGGTTCCTACCAACTTAGAAGTTCTATGGTTCTGTGACTGAGGGGCTGTTCTTCCACCACGTTGAAAGAAATCACCAGTGTTTTGCCAAAGCCCTGGGCAGCCGATGCGCTCCTGACAAAAATTGGTTCAGGCTGACCAGCAACAATGATGCTGTTAATGAGCCTGGATGCAAAATACAGAGTGCTAAAGAGACGGAAGGGGTCCAGGGGAAGGGAACTCGACAAAAACAGCAGTTCACAAAAAAGCAACAACTAATGTTCAGAGAGCGAAGGCTGATAATACTGCTGTGCTGAAACCCCCTAATGAGAGGCTGGTCAAACACCGCCGTGTATAATAAGCAGGCAGCCTCAACAATGATCGCTTGGGGCAATACAATTAGAGATTCCTTTCCCTGGAGACAGTTTGTCTCAATGCTCCACCGCTTCCCCCACCCCCCCGTCCCCCGAATTTGTCAGCCGTCCATGGTTTCTTGTTTTTGCTTCTGATTGCATTCCTGCCTCACCTTTCTCTCCAAGGTCCTCCCCTCCTCCTCATTTCATCCACACAACAACCCTGTGAGGTAGGTTAGGCTGGGAGGCAATGACTTACTTACCCAAGTTTCATGACAGAGCGGAGATTTGAACCCTGGTCTCCCAGGTCCTAGTCTGACACCCTAAGCACTACACAACAGGGATATAGAGAGAATTGGAGCATAATACCACTTTAAATAGCTGTAAGTTCCCTCAAAGAACCCTGGGAACTGTAGTTTGCTAAGAGCTCCTGAGACCCCCTATTCCCCTCACAGAGCAACAGTTCCCAGATTGGTTTAACAAAGGACCCCCTCTTGCCAGGGAACTTTGGGAATTGTCGCTCTGAGAGATCGGTAGGTAGCAAACTAGAACTCCCAGAATTATTGGTATCACAGTGCTTTAAAGGTATGGTATGGATGTTGCCTAACTTAAAGGTAAAGGTAAAGTACAGTGGTACCTCTGGTTACATACTTAATTCGTTCTAGAGGTCCGTTCTTAACCTGAAACTGTTCTTAACCTGAAGCACAACTTTAGCTTATGGAGCCTCCCGCTGCTGCTGCGCCACTGGAGCACGATTTCTGTTCTCATCCTGCAGCAAAGTTCTTAACCCGAGGTAATATTTCTGGGTTAGTGGAGTGTGTAACCTGAAGTGTATGTGATCTGAAGCGTATGTAACCTGAGGTACCACTGTAAAGGTACCCCAGACCGTTAAGTCCAGTCATGGACAACTCTGGGGTTGCGGCGCTCATCTCGCTTTATTGGCCGAGGGAGCCGGTGTACAGCTTCCGGGTCAAGGGGCCAGCATGACTAAGCTGCTTCAGGCGAACCAGAGCAGCGCACGGAAACACCGTTCCCACATTTCTTTAGAAAAAACCATGTGCTTTAAATGTATGGTGGCCATACAGTCTTGGTAGCTATTACCCACAGCTAAATAGAACCTCCAGGCCTTTAGGAGTAGTATGCTGCTAACCACTACAATGGCCATTTGAAGGAATAACCCCAAAGGAATAAACTACAGTTCCCAGGATTCCCAAGCATCTCCAGGTAGCACTAGGAATGTCCCCTGTGTGAGCCCCTGAAGAGCTGCTGCCAGTCAGTGTAGACAACACTGAGTAAGATTGGCCAATGGTCTGACATGGATAAGGCAGCTTCCTGTGTTCCTACATTTCCCCTGCTTTTCAAATTCACATTATACTGGTATATAAAAAACCCCACACAAAGTGAGTTTATCTATCAGCTCCGCTGCTCATCATGTTATGCATTGTCAGAAATAAATTCTAGAAATATCCCCATAGTGCATGGGAAGGATTAGCCAGCATATAACTTTGGAAGCTGTTCTTTTGTCCTTTTATTTTTTAATGTCTCATGAACAAATGCAAACATCTCCTACATTCTCGATTGTGTACATGGTGCTGACTGCATCGCCCGCCTCTAGTTTGAGAAAATCAGCACAAAATTAGCAGAATAGATTTTAAAAAAAAAAAGAAAAAGAAAAAGATGACAAAGCAAGAAGTTGAAATAAACGAGATCAGGAGAGGCAGCTCGTTCAATTAAAAAAAGAAGCTTTTGTGAATGACAGTCAGCTGAAAATGTAAAAAACCAACAACTCTGACTTCAACCATCACTAGGTATTGGAAAGACATTGCAGGGTTGATGTTATGCATCACACCAAAATTCACACCACGCTTAAAACAGGGACTGTTTGGCACTTATATCTGGCTTCTAACCTTGGTTGCAAACGGATTTAAAGCCCTGCTTTCAAATGGGTTTAAAGCTAGCTTTGGTTTCAGATTAGTTTCAAGCTAACCTTGGTTTTAAATGGGATTAAAGATAACCATGGTTTCAAGGGTCTTCTGGTTTTCAGATGGGTTTGGAGCTAAACATGGTTGCCTTAAACTTGGGGCAAACAGCTACACCATGGTTCATGCTGATTAGGGAAGGGAGTGTAGCATTTGCATGGCAGAGAAGAGGAGAAAGAGGCTGGGGGAGGCTACAAGTTTCCAGAGTTCTCCTGATCTCATAACCATGGTTAAAACAGAGATTGCAAAATGCTATGTCTTCATGGTCTTAGGCAAGCTACAACCCCACAGTAGTAATACAAAGTATTACTGAGTAAACTGAGTAACAATGCTCAGTTACTTTACAGTCTCATAATAAATGCCCCTTGTAAAAGAATAAGAACTGTTGAAATGTCTTGTTATTATCAACCGGTGGGCTGATTTAGCAGCCTTAAGAGCTTGCTTATCTAGAAAATAACCCTTGTCTTGAATTGTTATTCTGCATTTGGGAAGTGAATCGGGACTTGATGTGGCAGGTAAACATATTCATAGGAACACAGGGATCTGCCTTATACCAAGTCAGACACTTGCTCCATCTAGCTCAGTATGGTCTACACTGACTGGCAGCAGCCAGCCAGGGTTTCAGGCAGAGGACATTCCCAGCTGTACCTGGAGTTGCCATTGGGGACTGAACCTGGGACATCTTGCATGCTCATCCACTGAGCCATGGTCCTCCCGTCCCCACAGCCATTCAGCAGATTCACCACCTTTTTTACCCGTTGCTCATATTCACCTGAATGCCCGTTGTTAGTCATGGTGAAGGTTCCTTGCAGGGGCCCAGCATAGCCGTGGAGCTCCAGCGGTTCCAGTTCCGGAGAGTATTGGACAGACCTCTTCCGAATGTCAATGGGGGACTGACGCTTTCCAAGGCAGTCTGGGAAGTGATTTCCCCAGTGCACTTCATCCAGTTCCCCTTCAGAAGCAACGTCAGAGAGGAGGGAAGAGAGGAAGAGGAGAGGCTGTCAAGCTGAGCTTGAAATGAAGAAATTGTCTTAGGTAGACGTTCTGAGGCACACAGCCTGGCAGCTTGAGACAAGGCTATCTGAACTATCATGTCTCTCCTCTTATATACCCAATTGATCACTCGCATTCTACAAGAGAGGGCCACCTGCAGGAGGTCCATATGATACAGGAATAGGGCCTTCTGTGTGGTGGCTCCAGCCTCTTGGAATTCCCTCCTGTTAAATATTAGGCTGAAAGTACACCATACAGTGCTACCTCAGGTTAAGAACTTAATTTGTTCTGGAGGTCCGTTCTTAACCTGAAACTGTTCTTAACCTGAAGCACCACTTTAGCTAATGGGACCTCCCACTGCTGCCGCGCCGCCGGAGCACGATTTCTGTTCTCATCCTGAAGCAAAGTTCTTAACCCAAGGTACTATTTCTGGGTTAGTGGAGTCTGTAACCTGAAGCGTATGTAACCTGAAGCGTATGTAACCCGAGGTACCACTGTATATTTAAAGCACATGGCTTCCCCCCTTCAAAAAACAACAACATGGAAACTGTAGTTTGTCAAGGGTGCTGGGAATTGTAGCTCTGTGACAAGTAAACTACAGTTCCCGGTATTTTGGGGGGGGGAGTCATGTGGTTTAAATGTGCTTTAAATCTATGGTGTGAAGCAATGGTTTATGTGCTAAATACTTCCCTAAGAAGTTGTGTTCTTATGGTCTGACCACTCAGACGCATCCAAGTGAATCTCCTCTTGCTGCCTGCCACTTTCTTAGCTATTCCCTGAAGTTGGTGTATAAACACTCTAAAGACGCTGCTGTTGCTGTGGTTTAATTAATAAAATACATTCCATGACATCACAGCAAGTCAGGGCAGGGCAGCCAACCGCAGCTTGAAAACAACAGCCTGTTTAGGTGGTGTGGTGGGGCTTGCCTGTAAAAGCTCCAATATTCTTTTAATGTCCAAATCTTCAAAGCAACTCATGCAAATAGACAAGGCTCTTTCCACTCTCTCTCCCTATGTCTCTCTTATCAGTATATTTGGCTTTTACGGCCTGGTAGGGGCCTCAAGGTTGCCTCTCAAACCTCCCTGCTTTGTTTGCAATCGATACGGAAACCTTTCCTCTCATCTTTGTCAGTTCTCTTGTTGCCGGTCAGAGGCATTGATCCGTTCCGCCACACTCACCGCTTTCCAAAGGAAAGTGCGGCAGAGACGAGGCAGAAAACAGACGCGTTGGCCTTTTTGCAGCAGCCTCTGTAAGAATGGCTAATGGAGAAGGATGGTGGAGGCTGTAGTCCAGCAATATGGGGGGCGGAGAGACACAGCTTCCCCATGCCTGGACTCAAGGCTCCTGGGAGCACCTTCCAGAAAGGAAGCTCCCTGCTGTGTCTCTGCATGAGTGGCTGTTCCGGCTGCTATTTAGACTGTTCAAAACAGGGATAGGAACCTGCGGCTTTCCAGATGACGTTTGACTGCAACTCCCCTCAACCCCTACCCCCCCCCCCAGGGCCAAAGGTCAGGATGATGGGAGTTGTAGTCTGCAACATCTGGAGGGCACCAGGATGGCTATCCCTGAGTTGAGAGTCACAGTGAAGAGAGCTCCCGTTAGTGCCCAGGTCAGCCATAATGCTCCCTAGTTGAGCCTGAGCCAACTGCTCATTCCAATCCTAGATCGATTTGGTCATATGAATGGAGGACTGGAGTCTGGAGCTGAGCAGTTAGAGAATCTGCTTTGCCTGCAGACGGGTTCCAGGTTCAACCCCTGGCATCTCCAGGAAGCGAAGGGAAAGATCCCTGTGCGCAGACTTGCAGCATTACTGCCAGTCTGTGTAAGTGATACTGAGCTCGGTGGACCAGTGGTCTGGTCTGACTCCACTTCCTCTGTTCCTGTTTTGTGGGGAGCAGCTTGTAATCCAGGGAGACAATATATATGACTGTATATATGACAATATACAGTGGTACCTCGGCTTACATACGCTTCAGGTTACAGACTCCGCTAACCCAGAAATAGTGCTTCAGGTTAAGAACTTTGCTTCAGGATGAGAACAGAAATCGTGCTCCGCCGGCGCAGCGGCAGCAGGAGGCCCCATTAGCTAAAGTGTGCTTCAGGTTAAGAACAGTTTCAGGTTAAGTACAGAGCTCCAGAACGAATTAAGTACTTAACCCGAGGTACCACTGTATCTGCATTGCTGATACAGTCATACCTCGAGTTGAATGTGCTTCGGGTTGAGCGTGTTTGAGTTGCGTTTTGCGGCAACCCGGAAGTAATGGAGCGCGTTACTTCCGGGTTTCACCGCTCGCGCATGCGCAGGTGCTCAAAATGACGTCACGTGCATGCACGGAAGCGGCGAAATGCGACCCACGCAGACGCGCCGTCGCATCTTGCGTTCTGTTCAGGATGCAAACGGGGCTCCGGAACGGATCCTGTTCGCATCCCGAGGTACCACTGTAATTGCTTATATATATATATATATATATATATATATATATATATATATATATATATAGATTATGTATATAGATTATGTATATAGCTAGGGCTGTCATACATCCAGAATTTCCAGGACATATCTGGAATTCGTCCGTCGGAAATAGAGTCTGGGCAGAATTTCTGAAAAATCTGTAAACATGCCCGGGAAAACCCAGGGGTATTGGCAACTCATGTCAGAAGCAGTGTTAGAAACCGAGATATGAAAGCTAGGAGCCAAATGGCACCTTAAACCTAGGTTATGGGCGCAACAACGGAATGTCTAGGCACACTTTTTATAATAACAATACAAAGCTGAAAATGAATGAACTGCAGCTAAAATATTATGTTCATTTTTCACATGGTCTAGTCCTTCTCCTGCCCACCCCCCTAATATTCTTAAGAGGGTCTCTTCTCCAGTCTTCAGAGAGTAGCTGGAAGTGGGGAGGCAGAAAAAGGTCCTGCTTTCCTCCCACTCTGCAGTTTTAATCTGAAATCTTAGGTGCAGTACTGCTGCCAGAGCTCAGAAAATGCTCACACCAATGAAATGCCCTGTCGCAAAATACGTCCAGAACAATGGGAGTTTTGAACACTGGTCGGAAGTGTTGTTTTTTGGGCAAATTTCCTTTAAAAATAGTTCAAAAACTCTTGTGTCCGGATTCTCACTTTTTTGAAATATGGCAACCCTAACATAGCAGAAGAGGTGTTCAGTTCTTGCTTTGTTTTATTAAGGGGGTTGCATTACCCTTTCCCACAAACAATAAATATTTTTCTGCAGGCATGGAATTTTCCTTTACACAGAATATTAAAAACAACAACAACTTGTATATCTCCCACTGTAATGGTACAACCCACACCACCACCTCAATTTATATTTAGTCCTTTGATACCCTATCTTTCTTCTAGGGAACTTAAAAATAAATAAATCCTTGCAACAACTCTGTGAGTCAAGCTAGCTGAGATGTTGTAAACTTCTCCAAGTCACCACCTCAGAGCTCAAAAGGGGGATTTGAATCTGTAACCATGTGCACACTATATAAAGCACATTTCCACCAAAGAACTCTGGGATATGTAGTTTGATGTGAGGGATAAACTACAGTTCCAGGGATTCTTGGGGGAGAGGGAATGTGCTTTAAATATATGCTTCCATCTCCCCAATCTCTCGTCTGATGCACTAGCCACTATGCCACACTGCCTTTCAACCCCATCATTCTGTCACATGCACAGACTTGGCATTATTTTGAAGCCTACGTGCGTAGGGCTACCGCGCTGATGCTGCAATCCTGATCCTATTTGCTCGGAAGGAAATCTTGCTGGAAGCCAACTGGATTTATGTCTGAGCAAATACATATGCCTAGCTTAGAGCTCAGTTTCAATCTAAGCCTTTCGTTTCAACCGGGGTGTCAACCCTGCAGGTTTCCAACAACAGAAGGGAGAACGTTAAACGCAACGCCTACTGTCTACCCCTCCTTCTCCTTGCACCCCATCCCAATCCTGTCTCCTTATTACCTTTGTAGGTCCAGTGCAGGACGTGAGAAGAGCTTAGCTGCAAAAGGAACAGGGGGAACACCCAGCCGCTAGTCCTCATGGCTCTCCCAAGTCTGAAAGCAGATGCCAGCGAGGAACCAGCCCGTCTTCTTCTCTTATTTATTCTGGAAAGAGTAAATAACAATTTACTTTAAAGCCAGCCTTTCCCCCTCCCACCCCACCTTTCCTTGCTCCCTGCCAAAACAATAACAGATATCATCAACCTGCTGGGGTATTCCCTCCCCCCAAGCTTACATCTCCTAATGATATCTTATTGACCCACCTGGGAGAAGAGCTGCCAGGCACTCTAATGGGATGGCAAAACAGCAAAGAGCACAAGGTCAATGGCACCAAGGCAATGTAACATTCTGTACTTTTGCAGAACTCGCGGTCTCCCCTCTCGGGAGCCGGAGTTATTGGTCTTCTGTACAGCAGCGTCCTGGAAGCATTAATGTTTAATGCTTCCCAGCATGCATTAGGGCAGGGAGGGGGGTAGGGAACCTCCAGCCCGGGGGCCGAAGGCAGCCCTCCAAGACTCTCTGCCTGGACCTCTGCCTGGACACAAAACACACCCACTTCCCAGAGCAGACCCTCCACCGGCCCGGCTCTGAGCTTCATTCCCCGAAATCTGGGTGGGATCCCCTCCAAACTGGTGCCAAAGCTTTGCACCTGTTTTGCACCAAAAACCCCACGTTTTGCACACACAGCCCCCCAAAAAACTGAGTAATTTGGGGCCAAAGGTATCACCGCCCCAACCCCAGCATTGCCCGATTGACTCCAAACTGGTGCCAAAGTTTTGCAATATTTTTGCATCCTTTTGTACCGTGAACCCTACATTTTGCACCGCCACCCCCAAACTAAGGAATCAACAGTCAAACAGGGAGTCATAGGTATCTCCCCACCCCTGAAAAAAAAATGCAACATTGCGCAATTCACTCCAAGCTTGAGCGTTTTTGCCTGGCTGCAAAGTGCCCTTGAACTCTGATCATGCCTCATTTGCCTGAACGGAGGATAGAGGGTGTGTGTGTGTGTGTGTGTGTGTGTGTGTGTGGAAAATAGTCTACTGTACAAAAATAAAGTTTACATTTACATTTGTTGCTCTGGCCACCTTTGCATCCGGCCCCTCCCACCCCTAGCATGTGGCCCCTGGGAGTTTTCACAGAAGGGAATGTGGCCCTCGAGCTGGAATAGTCTCCCTACTAATGCACTGGGTCTATAGTATAAAGCAGGGGTCGGCAACGTGTGGTCCATGGGCAGGATGCGGCCCACGAAGACCATTTTACCGGCCCACCAGCCGCCCCGAACCACAACTGCCCGCTTGGCGAGTCCCCCGCACGCTTCGCTAAACTAGTGCAGCACAGTGTGCGGACTCACCAAAAATCACGTACATGCAGATACTGGAAATCCATCTGCGCATGTCCAGATGCCAAAAATCGCCTCTGTGCAGGAGCGATTTTCGGTGTCTGGGCATGCGCAGAAGCGATTACCGGCGCTGCAGACATGTGCAGACACGATTTCTGGCGTCGTGCTGCACCAGTCGGGCCCATGGACAATCTCCGTGTGAGTGATCCAGTAAACCTTGCCAACCCCTGGTATAAAGGCACGTGGTGTCGCCACCGTACTGAAGGAAAGCCGGTTTGTGTTTGGCCAGCATCCAGGTGGGAGGCCGTTCAGGGCCTCAGGCACAATGCAAATTTCATAAACAAGACTTCAGGCACACAGATGGATCCCCAAGGAGAAAACGTCAGACTCGGCACCAGAATGTAGCAAGTTTGGAGTACCAGCTTGTTCCCAGACCTGTTCCCAGACCTGTAAGCACAAGAACACCATCCCAGAATTATATGCTACCGAGGAGGTAGTGCCCAGGCCTGTGCCCAGGCTCCATCTGAATCCCTGATACCGGAATGAATCCGGCTGATTCAGGTCGACTCAGGATTTGGCTGGAGTGAGTTGAGGCACTGGAGTTATTCGGATCTATCAAAGCACGATGGGGAGATCTGGTGGCAAGGAGGGTGCAGGAGACTGTGCAAGTTTGGTTCAAGGTCCAGATCAGGTCAGGTTGGCTCCAGATCATCAGGTCAGATTTTTCTCTCACTTTTGGGGGAGAGGGGTCTAGTTTGGATGCTGGGTCTTGTTTTTCTCCTGTCCTTCATAAGCTGTACTCTACATCTGGAGGACACCAGGTGGACAGCACAAGCCAAGGCACCCTCATTCCCACATTTACCTTCAAAACAACCTTGCGAGGTGGGATAGCGTGAGAGAGGTGACACCTGGCCGAAGTTCACTCCGTAAGCTTTGTAACTGAGTGGGGATCAAAACCCAGTTCTCCCTGAATTTAGCCCAGTGCTAATTATTGCACTAGCTGTCCCTTTATTGGTTTAAAACTGAAGCTGTGGACCCCATCGCAACAGGAAAACACTTTGCGTGTGCTGAGAAATACCTTGCTCTTAAATTCGTCGCTGTCTTAAAAACAAACAAAAGAGAAAACCTTTGGTCCCTTTCATGAGGATCCATACCTCAGATCAATGTTTTTGCAGTGCTGGCAAACACCAGATCTGTGATTTCAACTGTACAGTCTACCAACATTATTTTTAACAAATTAGAGGGCTCGTTTCATCAGCTTTGCCAACAGACCAGCTGTATCAGGAACCTCTTAGCTCTGAACTGTGTCAGCTGGTCATTATCAGAACAACTTTTTAAAGAATTGGTGCCTGAGTTTGCTTTCCTCTTCCCTCCGTGTCCCTTTTCCCTTGTGTGTTGTGGTGGGGGTGGGGGTTTAGATTGTAAGCCTGCAGGAAGGGACTGTCTTGCTTTAATTAACTATAGGTAAGTTACAAGTAGGGATGTGGGTGGCGCTGTGGGTTAAACCACAGAGCCTAGGACTTGCCGATCAGAAGGTCGGCGGTTCGAATTTAAAAAAATCTTTCCAGTAGCACCTTAGAGACCACCTAAGTTTGTTATTGATATGAGCTTTCGTGTGCATGCACACTTCTTCAGATACACACTGTAGGTAAGTCACTCTAGGAACCCTTTTAGCTGAAAGTGGGGTAGAAATGGACTAAATAAATAATATAATAATTTAATGGTGGATTTGCTGGCCAGGTGTGGAGGGTTGTCGCCCACAAGCATTCATGAGGAGCTGCTTTAATTCTACTAGATCTGATTTTTTACTCTGACTCCATGGAAAAACAAAGCATATTTCTCTTTACGTGCACACAAGCATACATGTCCTTTGGGGGCGATTGGATTGTGATGCAGGTCTGGGGAGGTGGAGGGAAAGAAGCAACCGTGAGTGTATGCCCATGGCACTCTCTCAAAATTCAATATATTTTCACGGGCCCGAAAAGGTTGGTGACACCCCTCTACCAACAGCCCAGTTTAAATGAATGTTTGGGGTCCTGATGTCACATTTCCCGCCCCCCTCTGGTGAATCTAAACTCTACATTCTCAACCTCTGAGCATGGGCAAGGAGACTTTTGAACACAGTCATTTCAGGCTTGCAAAAGCAGCAGAATGGAGACGCCGGTGCAGAGGTGATGCTCTTTGGTGGAATCCCTGGCAGGTGATGCTGGTATAAATGGCTGAGTTGTTTTTCTCTCAGCTAATTTCAATGACTATTTAAGGTAAAGGTAAGGTAAAGGACCCCTGGATGGTTAAGTCCAGTCAAAGGCGACTATGGGGTTGCGGCGCTTATCTTGCTTTCAGGCTGAGGGAGCCAGCATTTGTCCACAGACAGCTTTCCGGGTCATGTGGCCAGCATGACTAAACAGCTTCTGGCACAACGGGACACCGCGACGGAAGCCAGAACGAACGGAACTCCCATTTACCTTCCCACCGCAGTGGTACCTATTTATCTACATGCACTGGTGTGCATGAGAACTGCTAGGTTGGCAGAAGCTGGAACAGAGCAACAGGAGTTCACCCCGTCGCACATATTTGAACCCATAGCTGTCAACGTTTTCCTTTTTTTAAGGGAAATTCCCTTATTCCGAATAGGATTCCTCGCAAGAAAAGGGAAAAGCTGACAGCTATGTTTGAACCGCTGACCTTCTGATCAGCAAGCCCAAGAGGCTCAGTGGTTTAGACCACAGCGCCACCCGCTCCCTCAATGACTATTTACCCAGCCCTGGATATACAAGGATTACGCAAGGAACTGTGGGCCATGTTTGATTAGCTCTGCCGTTGCACAGACCAATGCAGATGTCAAAAGCAATGACTCCTCCAGGAAAGGGGAGGTGGGGGAAGCCGGGAAGGAATAACACCATCTGATCTTGCATACATCATGTGGAATAATAATGAATGAGATGGCGGGAAGCTTTTTTTAAAAAAAATTAAGCATTTGCAGGCAGTGAGTTCCCAAGCGAGCTGCAGGTTTTGTGTAATGCTGCCATGGTGGGAATGGGAGTGGTCACACAGAAAGGCAAAACCTCTCTTTTTATTTATCCTTGTAGGATGTGCTGTTTGCATTCAGTTTAACTAGTAAAGCATTATCTGTTTCCCTCCTCCCTGAGCTCCATCTGCCCTATTCAAAATGCATCAGTTAACACTGTAAGTTGATGAGCCCTCAAATCCTGAATTCAAATCTCATCTCAGTCTTGACTCAGAAGCTAGCCTTAGCCCAGCTGTCCTATCCAATCTCAGGCCCCGGACTGGACCAATATGAAGTGTAAGAATCTGTACAGCCTTCCAGGTCCCACAGAATCCTTTGGTAGCTGGGTACCTTATCACTGTGCCAAGAGTTCTGTTTACCTCTCAGGCTTGCACAGGCATTTACAGCAAAGATGGAGAAAATCTTGCCAAGTTGCATCTATTTTGGCTGGTGGTGGATTGCCAGAGTCTCTGCTCCATATCTTCCTCATCCCCAGCTACCAGATCCTTTTAAATTTAGATGCAAGTGTTTCAAACTGGGATCTTCTGCATGCGGATCATTGTGCTATGGAGTCCCTCCCCTTAAGGTCTAGTTTGTTGTTGTACCTTGGTCAGCTGGGACTGGGCTTGCCAACTTATTTTAAAAAGCGTGACCACAGAGCCCCCGTGCATGCAACCTTCTCCCGGCAGCCTTTGCGAGCGGAGGAGAAGGGAGACGCTGCGGCAGCTTCAAGATGGCGGACTGACCCGTTCCAGTAAAAGAGGCTGCTGGATGTAAAAGTGGGGCACTTGCCAAACTAGTTAGCAACTTGAGATTACACCCCAGCTATCCAGCTTGTTATGGGTGTCCGAGGAGGCTATGACAGATTTGTCAAAAAGTACATTGATGTGAGTTGGGAAGCGGGTGGCGCTGTGGGTTAAAGCCTCAGCGCCTAGGGCTTGCCGATCGAAAGGTCGGTGGTTCGAATCCCCGTGACGGGGTGCGCTCCCGTTGCTCGGTCCCAGCGCCTGCCAACCTAGCAGTTCGAAAGCACCCCCAGGTGCAAGTAGATAAATAGGGACCGCTTACTGGCGGGAAGGTAAACGGCGTTTCCGTGTGCTGCGCTGGCTCACCAGATGCAGCTTTGTCACGCTGGCCACGTGACCCGGAAGTGTCTCCGGACAGCGCTGGCCCCTGGCCTCTTAAGTGAGATGGGCGCACAACCCCAGAGTCTGTCAAGACTGACCCTTACGGGCAGGGGTACCTTTACCTTTACCTTTACATCGATGTGAAGAAAGCAGGTATTGGTGGCATGGCCATGATGCTAACTGCCTATGTGGTTTTCAGCTACATCTGGAGCTTCTAGCATGATTACTAGAAGAAGTATCACTGAAGCTTGATGGACCAGAAGAATACAAGCTGCCATACTGCGACTCGTAGTGAGTTTGCTTCAACTGAATGCAGATTGGCTCTTACCTTCTAGACTCAACAGTGTATTCTGTGACCATTAATAAAATATTTACTTTCATTAAAAAAAAAAAGTGTGACCACACACTTGAGGTGGTAGACAATTTTGTCTACCTGGGTTCCACCATAACCAGTAACCTCTCCATCAATGGTGAGCTGGACAAGTGTATTGGCAAGGCAGCTACGGCAACTGCTCGCCTCTCCAAAAGGGTGTGGGAGAATGTGATGCTAACATACAATACCAAGGTGAAGGTCTACCAGGCCTGTGTCTAGCACACTGCTTTGTGCATGTAAGTTGTAGCCAACTTACAACCATTAGGAGCAATGCCCCAACATCATCCACATGTGCTGTTGGTCAGGAAGATTTGTGGTATCACAGGGCAGGAAACAATTCCAAACAAAGAGGTGCTCTCCCAATTCCACATTCCCAGCACGTTCTCACTCCTGTCTCAGCAACATCTAGGCTGTCTTGGTCACGTCCACAGAATGGAAGGCGGCAGGATCCCCAAGGACGTACTCTATAGAGAGCTGGCTTCTGGCACCAGGCCAATGGGAAGACCAACTCTGTGCTACAAATATGTCTGCAGAAGTAACATGAATGCTGGCAACATCAACCCTGCCACATGGGAATCGCTTGCAGATGACCACAGTGCCTGGAGACAGGCAGTCAAGTTGTGTATCCATAGCAGTGACCAGAGGAGAAATGGCCACTGGGAAGAGTGCCGAGAGAAGGAACGCCATGGTGCATCTGCAGCAGCACAACCGCACGCCTTCATCTGTCCCCGCTGCAACAAAACATGTCTCCCCCGCATCGGTCTCTACAGCCACAGCCGGCGCTGCAACCTTCCAACAGCTTGACCTCCTCCCCAAAGGTGCACTCCACTCCTCTGTTGTTTCCAAAGAGGGGTGAGGGGAGAGGCTTCATCAGGCAAGGCCTTCTTCCACCTGCCTTGTCCCACCCTCCAGTCTCTGCTTCTCAATTTGTATTGTGCTATTTTACGCACTGTGGCTTGTCATTGTTTATTGATTGTAGTTTAGAAATCATTTATTGCAATTGTTAAGAGTGGGTTTCTGTTTAATTTTTATATGCCGATATTATTATTCTATATTAATCTAATGATTGTTGAATGTTACTTTATTTGATGTAGGTTGCTTACTTTAAAGCTATGTTTTATTATCACATTTTTTGTATTGCATTAGTTCGTTATAAGGTGTACATTCTTTGTTTCTTCAGCTTGTAAACCGCCTTGAGTATTGTAAGATAGAAAGACGGTATACAAATTAAAAGTGATGATGATGAAAGACAGGTGGATGCCAATGTTACACAGAGGATGGAGCAAGCTTGTTTTTCTCCTGCGCTGGATTCAAGTTACCAGAAAGGAGATTCCGACTAAACATCAGGAAGAACATTCTGACAGTAACAGCAGTTTGACAGTGAAAATGTCTCCCACAATAAGTGGTGAACTCTCCTTCCTTTTTTTGTAAGCAGAGGTTGGATGGCCACCTGTCATGGACGCTTAAGTTGAGATTCCTGCATTGCAGGGGGTTGGACTAGATGACCCTTGGGGTACCTTCCAATTCCACGATTCTATGGCAGGGAGAAAAAACAACATTCCCCCCTTCTCTTTCTGGAAACGCTTGCGTAGAACCGCTCCCACACTCGGCTTGATTCCTCTGGCTTTTCAGCTGCGTTGTGCATTGAGGAGTTGTGACATCCAGTGGTCAAACACAATGCTGCTTTCGTTAGGTAGAGAGTTCTTCATGCATGCCCACAATAACACAGGCCTTATGGGGCATTTTTCCATCTTCCAAAATGCTAGCCAGACACTTTGGGGTTTGTTTGGGGGTTTTTTGTCTGGCTGAGGGGAATGACGAGAGAATGCAATTCTACAACACCAATGTGAGGAGGAGAAGGTGGAAGAGCAGATGTTCTTCTGTGCCACCAACAGCAATCAAGCAAGGAATTATAAATAATAATTTGTAGAGGCTTAGCGGTTGTCTATTTGCAGATAGGCTAACTTGTGGTGGCCTGGGGCGGAGGGAAGAATAGGGTATGGGAAGGTTCGTAGCTCAGCGGTAAAGCATCTGTTTGCATGCAGAAGGTTCCAGGTTCAGTCCCCGGCATCCCCAGGTAGGACTGAAACCTCTGAAACCCCAGAGAGCTGCTGCCAGTCTGTGTAGACCAGTGGTGGCCAAACGTGGCCCTCCAGCTGTTTTGGGACTACAGTTCCCATCATCCCTGACCATAGGGAGCATAAGGACAAAGCTGCCAGGCCCCAGTCCTCACCTCAAGTATTACTGCCCTGTCCACTCATCCTATTGCTGCGGCTGATGGGGCCTTATCTCTCCACTTCCACAAGCCAAGTTTTACAGGTGAGTGGCGCTGCCCACCCCTCAGTCAGCTGACATCAGTGACTTCAGGTGATCCCAATAACCTTCCTTCCTTTAGCTTATAAAAGCCCAAAGAGTAATTAGCGAAAGCAAATAACACATTGAAGAATATACCGGTAATTGTTGTGCAATCAAGATGTACCTCAGGAATGGCTCAGTGTGAATGGGTCCCCTTGACAGTATGCTTTTAAAGCTCATTTTTTCGCTCAAGGAAGTTATATATATTTTTACACCTTTTGGGAGTAACGGATAGACCCCTGTCCAACCCCCCGCTTTATAAATAAATGGGACATACATCTGAACAGTCAGATATGCACATTCCTTTCGTGTTTAGTTCTTGGGCCCAGTTCTTCAGAAGGAAAAAAAAAACAAGGAGAGGTGTCAGGAAGTGTGAGGAAAGGGTATCAGGACTCTTTCTGAATTGCGGAGCTTCAAAATTGTAAAAACCAAGCCCTGAATGACAATACTGAAAAGAAGCTTCATGCCTCTTGAATGAAATATATTCTCCCCACTCTGTGGATCGGACTTGAATTCGAAATATAATTATCAAACAAGACAGTCTACAGTTAGAGTTGGTGCAACACTGTGGCTAAGATGAACCAGGAAGTTGCGAGTTCAAATCCTCCCTGCCACAAACTTCCGAGGTGAGCTTAGGTGAGACAATTACATTACTTCATCACATTTCATCATCACTGCTGGTATACCCACCACACCCTCCCTGGATGGAAATGAAGCAGACTGTGAAGAAAAGTGCTTGGAATATGGAGAAAGGGAGAGTTTAGCTCCCCTCATGTCACACCCATTCCCTTTTGGTGTGTAAAATAGACCCTGGACCACTCCACCTCCCACTTTATAAATATGACGCTTCTGTCACAGGATGGGCCCTCAGGCCTAGTTCCTCACAAGGAGAAAGCAAGGAGGGTTATGAAGAAGTGTGGGGAAAGGGTGACCTCTGCCTGTGAAGAAAGGACAATGAGGCCTGATTTTAAGTCACATCGACTCAATACATTTAAAGGACTTTTAAAACACATGGCTTCCCCTCTAAAAGAATCTCTAGGTCTGTATTCACCTCCTGCACAGCCCCATTGACACCACCCTCCCGCGCCACAAAGGGGTGAAAACTTGGGGAAACCCTGATCTAGAGGCTTCCTTTATTGGAAAAATCTGTAAAATTGTGTCCTTAATTATTTCCGTGAAATAATTAATTACGATGCACAATTCCACATGGATTGAAAAACGGTCATTACGTTCATATTCTTTCACAGACATGCAGTTTAACTCACCTGACTGATGTGCAGTGATGTAGTTGCTATGAGATCTCAAAATGGTCCTGGCCTTAGAGATGTGGGTACCTTTGCCCCCATTCCATCCATGATCGCTGTGAAAATTCTCTCCGCCATATGTAGATCTGGTTGTGACATCACAAGAGGCAGTTGGGTTCTACTATTAAACCTCCCCATCTCCTTTCTTTGTCCCTTATTTACCATTATATTCCAGTCCATGAGCTTTGCTTATTCAACACTACCAGATTATGTTGCAGTAACAGTGGAGGGTGGTGCGTCAGGGCAAATGGGGCACTGCCCCGTCACTGCCCAATGTCAGGGCCCACTTGCCTCCCCTCTTATCTACAACCAGATCATGGAGGCCTGCCGGTTTCCTCCTCCTCAAGCCACATTTGTGCCATGCAGCACTATGATACAGTACTGCAGTGAACAGTTATGGCTTCCCCCAAAGAATTCTGGGAGTTGTAGTTTGCTAAGTGTGATGAAAGTAATTGGGAGGCACCTATTCCTGCCGTGTTTGTCCATTGCTACTTCCAAATCAGGCATATTCCTGAGTTCCACAAGTTTATTTCCCCTGCTCCTCACATTCAGCCTCCAGAGGTGTTCCTGAGCATGTGCAGAGTGCATTTATATTCCCACCAAATAACTACGGAAAGTCCCAGTTTTTCAAGGAAAGACTTACAAACAGGGAAGTGGGTTAAACCACAGAGCCTAGGACTTGCCGATCAGAAGGTCAGCAGTTCGAATCCCTGCAACGGGGTGAGCTCCCGTTGCTCAGTCCCTGCTCCTGCCAACCTAGCAGTTCGAAAGCACGTCAAAGTGCAAGTAGATAAATAGGTACCACTCTGGTGGGAAGGTAAATGGCATTTCCATGCGCTGCTCTGGTTCGCCAGAAGCGGCTTAGTCATGCTGGCCACATGACCCGGAAGCTGTACGCCGGCTCCCTCGGCCAATAAAGCGAGATGAGCGCCGCAACCCCAGAGTCGGTCACGACTGGACCTAATGGTCAGGGATCCCTTTTAATTAATCCAGAGGTGCAGCAAGTAGTTCACAGCAGCTGTCAACCATACAGCTCCCCCCCTCAAGCCCCATCTTGTACCATCTTAAACACAAACACATTTATAGTGACAGAAGCTTTCATGGCTCCTGCAATGAACCAAACAATCCCCTGGACTCACACGCTCTGAAATATTACATTCAACAGATTGTGTGCGCAGGACAAAGTTACAGTACTGTACTATACTGTAGCTGGAGCCTCTATCAGGGAGGCATCCGTGCTGAAAATCCTGGCATAATTCAGGTGTTGGTATTATTTTTCCTTGCATCAGCTTATTTCTTTTTTTAAAAAAAAAATAATTAATAACATAGTATTGTACAGTTTGGCAGGAGCCATAGACTGGGGAGATAAGGTTTCTACGGCGGGGAGAGGGGGATATCACTGGTCATTCACTGATTTTCTGCTCTGTAGGCATTTGAAAAAATATTATTTCTTTGCTTCCCACCTCTGGGATAACTATGCGGTTTGCTTTTCCGTGAGAATCTGGATGTGCTGCCGATGGAATCGGGCGCTTTGCACGCTCGTTTTGAAAACAACCAAATTCTTTCTCACGATGGGGGCGAGGTGGGAACAGGAGGTGTTAAGTGAACAGAAAGATAGCACAGGGATCTGCTTTTGCTGAAGGAAGAGCTGGTGTGGTTTCACAGTGTTTGAAGGGGCTGGGGTCAACATCTCCACCGGAAAAGGTGCGCCTTAATGGAAAACAGCATCCCAGACCATAACTCTCTGTGTGCATTTATTTAAAGTTTGATAAGCAAGGGGTTTCTTGAGTGATCCAGAAATACTTAAGTCTTATAAGAAGAAGAAGGGGGGAAAGGCATGTAAAAATTAAAATTTGCTGCGTAGATGGTTGCGATGTGCATTGTAATTCCTGTACTGAGTAGAGCTTGTAGAGGACCACCAAAATCTATTCCAGCTCTGATCCTAAGGCCCCATTCACTCTAGTCATCTAAAGCATTCTTATTCCACTTTAAACAGTCTTGACTTCCCTCAAAGAATTATGGGATCTGTAATTTGTTAAGGGTGCTGAAAGTTGTTAGGCGGCCCCGATCCCCTCAGAGAGCTACAATTCTCAAAGTGCTTTTAGCAATCAATCCGGGAACGCTGGGAAGCGTAGCTCTGTTGGGGGAAAGGCAAATGGCTGTCTGGTTTGGGGATGGGGAAGCTGTGGCCCTCCAGATGTTGCTGGATATACTCAATATAATCAGACCCCAAACAGCATGGGCAAGGCTCGGGGATGATGGGAGATGATAGTCCAACAACATCTGGAGTACATCAGTCTTCCCAGCTCCGCACCAGGTGGCTTGAAGGAAGCAACTGGTCCCTTAGCCCTCATCTCTGTACTTAATCACAATATTAGGAGGGAAGGAGCGAGTGAGTAATAAAATACTGTATCATATCATAGCAGCGTACCCTACAGCACGGTTGCAAGGTTTCCTAGGATAATTTATGCAAAAGTGCTCTGAATGGGCTGTATAAGTTAGAGGCAGAACCCACCTGTTTGCAACTGCTGCCTACAGAGGAAGTCTCTCCCACTATCTCATCTGCAATTTGTGTGGCCTAGTGGTTAGAGTGTTGGGCTATCACATTGGAGACCAGAGTTCAAATCCCTGCTCAGCCATGAAGCTCACCTTGGCCCAGTCGTCAAATCTCAGGCTCTAACCTTCCCCACAGGGTTGTTGTGAGGGCAAAATGGAGAGAGAGGGGAGAACCATGTACTTGACTGGCAAGTCAGTTAAAGAGAAAGGGGTTGTCTTATGGGACTCACTGCCACTTGGTGTGGTGACCGTGATGGAAGGTCTGTCCATAGCTATATGCCTAAATGGAGCCTCCATGTTCAGAGGCAGTGTACATCTGAATGCTGGGAACAAACAAGGGAGGTCTGTTGCTTCTCATGCCCTGCTTGAAAGGTCTGCTAGAGGTAAAGGTAAAGGACCCCTGACAGTTAAGTCCAGTCGCGAACAACTCTGGGGTTGCGGCGCTCATCTCGCTTTACTGGCCGAGGGAGCCGACGTTTATCCACAGACAGTTTTTCCGGGTCATGTGGCCAGCATGACTAAGCTGCTTCTGGCGAACCACAGCAGCGCACAGAACCGCCGTTTACCTTCCCGCCAGAGCGGTACCTGTTTATCTACTTGCACTTTGATGTGCTTTCGAACTGCTAGGTTGGCAGGAGCTGGGACTGAGCAACGGGAGCTCACCCCGTCATGGGGATTCGAACTGCCGACCTTCTGATCAGTGGTTTAGACCACAGCGCCTGGGAAACATAATTCTGAACTCAATGGTCCTTTGACCCCATCTAGCAGGGCTCTTATTATTGTTCTCATAGTTCTCATAGTTCAGGGCATGGGAAGCCATATTCAGCTCGAGGGTCACATTCTCTTGTGGGCAATATTGCCAGGAAGGTGGGGCCACCCGCAAAAGATAATCATTCTTACCTTTGTGCAGCCAGCCAGCATGCAAAAGTCAGATGTTCCCACAACACTATGTCTCTCCATACTGCTTTCAGGAAAGCAAAAAGGTACTTTCCAGCTTTCCATCCAGGCAAAAGCACTCAAAGAAGATGTGGCCTGTGACAGAGAGTGAGGCCTGAGGAGATTCCAGAGAGCCATTTGCCCCACCCCCACCCCATTATTATTATTATTAATTTGTTGGGCTCTAGTTGGCCTAGCAGGGCTCTTCTTAACTAGAATGGTCTTGTTTCTGATGATGTGTGTATCAGATTGTACCGAGATAAGTACAGTGGTACCTCGGGTTAAGTACTTAATTTGTTCCGGAGGTCTGTTCTTAACCTGAAACTGTTCTTAACCTGAAGCACCACTTTAGCTAATGGGGCCTCCCGCTGCTGCCGTGCCGCCGATGCACGATTTCTGTTCTCATCTTGAAGCAAAGTTCTTAACCCGAGGTACCACTGTATATCATTTCTGAATTTCTGGGTTAGCGGAGTCTGTAACCTGAAGCGTATGTAACCCGAGGTACCACTGTATATCATTAGATTAATCAGATCTTGTTTATTGTTGTGGGACATATGATTAAGGTAGTTTAAAGCTTGCCTCTGAGCACATGCAGAGAATGTTCTTTTTTTTTAAACAAAGGAACTCTACACATGCTCAGATGAACCAACCTATGAAAGGATTTGAGACTGATGGAGGCGTTCTTGTATAATGGCCACCTTTTGTAATCCAGTTAATAGGCTTGAGCATCTGTGCCCACATGCATGAAACCTGAAAAATTAATTTAGTGATAATTTTTGTATTTTTCAAAGGTTCTTTCCCTGCTTCCCTCCCTTTTCTCCTCACAAAAACCCTGTGAGGTAAGCTAGGCTGAGAGACAAAAACTTTAGATAGTTGGGATGCATGTGGCAAAGTTTGGACCTAAATAAATTAAAGAATTCCTTGATTTCTAACTGATGCAGATATCAAAAAAATGTGGTTTATGTAACTTTAAAAAAAAGCTAGCATTTTTGTCTTTAAAAGTTTGATTTCAGTATATTACATTTTGAATGATAAAAATGATTTATCCGGTTTTAAATTTCGATGTGTACATACAAAATGTGCTTTATGTAGCATAAAATTTTGGAGACAGAGAGAAAATAACAAATCCTAGCTTTTATTAGGGCTACCGGCGAATTGTGCCGCTTTGCAACTGTTGCATGGAGGGCGGGGAGAGAACAACGAGGATGTTCTGCTTCAGAACACCCCCCTTTTCTGCGCTTAGCAAAATGGGGATTTTCCATCACTTAAAAAAAAAAAAAAAGAGCCATCTATGGAGGCGAGCAGCCTCAGCAAAAGGGCCCGCTCGGGCACGTAGCGCACGCGCCAGGAGGCTGAGCTGGCGAGAGGCCCCTCCCGACAAATCAGGAAGAGGCAAAGGGGCCAGCCCAGCCAATGAGAAGCCGGGAAGGGTGCCCCTAATCTGCATGGACGGGACTATAGTTCAGAGCGAGCCGGGTGGATCTTCCCCAGTTACCCGGGAGCGCGAGCTGAGAGCGGTGCTGGTTCCAATTAGCCGTCTGTTGTCGTTCTTTTTTTGTAAGGAAAATTATTCTATACTGCTAGTATTGTTATTATTATTTTGCAGGTGCTGTTAGCGCTCCAGCTTAGTCACAGGTAAGTAGTGGTGGTGGTGGGGGATCCTAAAATCTCTCCTTCCTTAGCAGGGAGAAAGCTTGTTGCTTTAGGGAAGAAGGATACGCTTGCAAAAATGTTGCAACGGGGAAGCCTTTGCAGAAAAAGAAAGAGGGGAGGGAGTCTCCATTGCAAATATACCGGGTGGGTGGGTGGGGGGCGTTCCAACTGGTTCTGTGAAGTCAGGACTTCCTTTAGCAGGGCGAACAAAGGACCGAGCTCGGGCATTCCCCCCCCCCAAAAAAAATCATTGTCCGAAGTTAATATCATTTCACTAGGAAGGATACCAAGGTCCTCCGGTTAAGTCCCATTATAGGCCCCTAAAACCAGCCCCCCATCTCTCTCTCCCTTGAAATCAAAGCAGTTTCAAGATAAAAATTGCTGGCTCGTATAGGTCCAGGGTGAGGTGGGTGCCTTCCTTCCTACGAACTTCCATAAGGGCCTGGGTTCTGCAACTGTCTGTAAAGTGTGTGGTTAGAGGTAAACGGTGTCAGTCTCTTAGAGGAAATGGGGTGTGGAAGAGAGGCCATACAGTTCAAGTACACCCCCCTCCCTAAAAAAAAGAAACATTGGAACTGTAGTTTAAGGTTGCTGGGATTTATTGTGGGGGTGCTATAAATGTATGGTGTGCATGCAACCTCTAGAAGCGTAAATGGCAGAGTAGCTGTGCAAGGGATGATCTTGGGTATATTTTTTCCTTGCCTTCCTACTTCCTCCCACAAAGGATTAATCCTGGCATGATTGACCCTCCCAAGGTAAGGAAGCTAGGAAAGCCCTTTCTAAATACTCTATAGAGCCCCATAAAACTAGCCGCCACCCTCCAAAAGTTATAGTGACTTGAAGATGGGGCTAGTTTTATGGCAAACCAGGATGGAAACTTGTTACCTGCAGTGCTTTGCATGGTCTGGGGGTGAGAGATGTATGGCCAGAGCATGATTCTACAGTGTGCACCATGCTGTGATCAGCTCCTTATCTCTCTCCTCCCTATCCACCTTGCTGGCCTCGCTTTCACTCAATCAGGCCTACGTGAAACAAGGAGCACTCAGCAGCCCACTGGTGTTTTTTTTAACCTTTCTTGAGCAGGAAGCAAAAAGGAATGCCTTACCTAACACACTACCAAACACTTCCTCCTTCTCCTGCTCTTAGAACCTTGATGCTTTCCTAGGGACCAGGCACATAACAGAGGCCCTCAAATTCTGTAACCCTGTCTGTGAAGTTCCCTGGTTACATAAAAATGTGAACGTAACTAAAATACCATCCCGTAGAATTCCAAGACTGGGAGGAGGCAGCAGTCTAGCAGCTGGGTTAGGAGACATGTGTGGCAGCAGGCTTCATGTCTCTAGGCTATCATGCCTTGCATGCCACATTCCGCCGTGCAAAGCTGAGCATGGATTTATGAGGGTGGCAGTTGCTGGGTTACACAGAATGTTGCAGCCATGTGCTAAAGACCGAAGGAAGGAAGGAAGGCTTTTTTTTTTTAAGTCTCATGATTCACACCCAACTTAACTGCCCCTCCTCTTCCTCCTTAACTACAATGAGTAGGAGGATCTGCGTCATGGATCGATTGCACCAGATGGACTTTCCCTTGGTGCAGGGATAGGTTATTGATGCAGTCTTCCTCCTGGGAGAAGCTCTTTGGGTTTCTAAGAAGCTTATTTAACCATTTCCAGAGGGAGAGATGTCTTGGTTTTGCTGCAAGTGCAACAGCTTTGTGATGTCTGGAAGCCATGCCTGAGGTTAATTACATTTTATTCTAAGGCCCCATTGGTTGTATCTGGTGCTAGTCCTACTCAGAGTAGACCCACTGAAGTTGGTGGACATGACTCCATGGCTCCTTTCATTTAAATGGGTCTACTCTGAGCAGAACTTAACAGAACTGCATTTGGAGTGCATTGCTTCCCTCAAAAGGATCCTGGGAGCTGTAGGTCAGCCAGCAGAGCTACAGTTCCCTTTAACAAACTACAATTCCCACAATTCTTTGGGGGAAATTATATGCTTTAAATGTATTGTGTGGACTTGAACTTAGGCTGCAGTCCTAACTGCACTTACCTCTGAGTGGACATGGTTAGCATTGCAGCCTAGGATTGCTGCAAGACTCTTCTGTTATCTAATGACGAAACCTGTACTGTTTGAGTAATGATTAATAGTGGATGTTGCAGTTCCATCTCTGCTTTGACCCTCTTGCAAAAGCAGCAGTCCTTAATCTCTCCTTTCCCAAATATTGAATGTTAGATTCTTACATCAGCTGCCTAGAGCACCTTAGTTTTTAAAATCTTCCTATACCCGAGCATGACGTGTTGCCCATTCTTAAATATCTCCCAGAAAGGTGCATCTCTTGCATTTTGAAAACTAAAGTGAATAAAGCAGAGTTTGGGGGATGCTGTTCCTTACTGCTTAGCTCTTCTAAGTGGTGACTGTTTTATAACCACATGGAAGAGTAACACAGCCCTTCCCAGAGCTCCTTTGCAGGCGTTGCAAATAAGCTTCCAAAAGCTCTTAGCTCACAGAGGACTCTAATAATAATAATAATGATGATGATGATGATGATGATGGTTTATGCCACCCGTCATTGGGAGATCACAGGGTGATTCACTACAAAAAAGTACAAAATGAGAACACAAAATATATAATAAAACTTAAACAAACCAATAACCACTCTCCCACAAACCCATTTAAAAGGCCATAGAATGTTAATCAGCCAAAGCTCTGGCTGAAGAGAAACCTTTTTGCCAGCCAGGATCTTATATATGTAACTGAGGTGCCAGGTGAAGCCTCCCTAAGGAGAGCATTCCACAAACGGAGCCACCACAGAGTAGGCCCGCTCTTGTGTTGCCACCCTCCAGACCTCTTGAGTGGGAACATGAAAAAAGGCCTCAGTTCAGGGTGGCATCTTGAATGGATTAATAAGGCTTTTTCCAGGTAGAGGGAGAAGCATGGAAGCGAGCCAGATGAAAAGTAGGGGATTAGAGGAGAGGAAGAGGTGGAAGGAAGTCCTTGAAACATCTGGTTTTTTAAAAAACGAATTAAACCCAGGCTTAGTTTTCCTTCCTCTCTGGATTCTAATCAGCAGTTTTGGCAAAAAAAGGTCAATAGTTTGTTCCAAAGGGCACACGGTGTAGAGGTCAAATCTGGTTTCCTTGAGGAATCTAGGGACATGTGGCTGGATACGGTGGAGAAGGACAGACATTGAGCCATCCTCATTCCTGAGCTCAGTCTCCTCCTCTTTTTTTTTTTTTTAATTCAGTTACATGAAATGCTGAGTCACAGGGCAGAATTAGACATATTGAGGCAGGCAGGAAATGATGCTCGCTGACTTCCAAACCCACAGATTCAGACACAAATGGAAGAGTCCATTTTATGTGGCTTGAAGCATGTGCCATGAAACTTATCAGGGGCCTCAGTTAGGAATGGGGAACCTGCTGCCCTCAAGGTGATGTTGGAGTAGATCATACCTGGCTATTATTGGCTGTGTTAGCTGGAATCAATTGGAGCTTAATAATTTCCACTTCCTCTCAGTTTGGTTAATTTGTCCTCTTGCTAAGGGCAGAATTGTGTGTGCTTTGGGGCAGCGGTGGGGGGAGAGAGCTCTGATTTGTGTGACATATTAATTGTGCAGGTTGATGCATGTTCGTCTCAAAAGTATTTCCTTTGGGTGTGGCAAGGACACTATAGGAAGCTGCCTTATACTGAATCAGACCACTGGCTCAGTGGCTTTCCAGGTTTTCAGACACTTCCAGCCTCCCTTGGAGATACTGGGAAATTGAACCCAGGACCCTTCTGCATGTTCTGTTACTTGAGCTGTGATGCTTCCCAAATCCTGCTTGCCTCCTACTTGTTAGAAACGCAGGGAGCAGCGTTATACTGAGTCAACCCACTGGTCCACCTAGCTGAGTTTTGTCTGCAGGGGCTGGCAGCACCTCTCTAGGATTTCAGATAAGGGTTCTCTTTGACATGCAAAGCAAATGTGCTACCACTGAGCTATGGCTCTTCCCCCTTCATTCTTCACAGGTTCCAGAGTTTCTGAAGTCAGTAAGAGTAGTGAGGTGGGGAAAAGGGAAATCTAGGGCTCCTGCCCCTTTAATAGGTGTACAGATGAGGGAATTCCAGCCTGTCCAAAGTGCAGAAGCTTTGCCACCTGTCCTTATGTTCTTGAGGACTAGCCGCTTGATCCCCCATCCCCTTTGAAAGCTGAGGTCCTCTGGAGGACACTGCATTCCATGCCAAACAACGCAACCCAGCGATTGTGGGATATTTGCAGAGTTAGTGCTGCAACTGTTGTGACTTTTTAAAAAAGATTTTTTTAAACGGTCCAGACTTCTTGGTAGATAATGGGTGCATCTACTTTCTCCATTCCAGTCTTTAAATACCCACCAGCCCCAGGTCCAGGGAGGCAGAAGGGGAAGACTGCAGACAGAGGGTTAAACAGAGAACTAGCTGGATGCAGTTCTGAATAGCTGCAGTGCTGCAATGATCTACGCCAGGCTGTGCAGGAAGGGGCGGGGCTTAGAGGGAGGTCACTTGTTCAAGGACTTCTGAGTAATATTAATGCCGCCTCATCTTCGTAGCCTGTTTAGGCAGCTGGGCCAGCATGTAGTGAGTATCCTTTGCTGGGCAGAAGACTAAATAACCTTTTGCATTAGCTGCTTCTGCTACTTCTTTTTAAAAAACAACGAGGCAAGTTATTAGGCAGTAGCTTTTGCATATAAGAGGCTTCCTGCAAAAAAAAAAAAATCCAGATACTTTTCAAAAGAGAAAGTGGAGAGTATCAGCTTAGTATTAAACACCGACTTTGCAAGGATCCATCTGGCTTTTTGCCTCGGGGGATAGCTGGTTTGCAAAAGATCAAATATATCAAGGCTGTCTGATCAAGGGATTGGGGCAGCTCCCATGCGATGAAATGATTATTATAGTGCTTGGGATTTTTTCAGTTTAGAGAAAAGGTGAGTGGGAGAGGAAATGATAGAGGCGTTTAAAATCTCACACAGCCTGAAGAAATCTAACACAGAGGTGGTTTTCTCCTTGCTCATATTACTGGAGCCCAGTGTTGTCGTCCGATGAAGCTGAATGTTGGGAGACTCTGGGCAGATGGAAGAAAGTACTTCTTTACAAAAGCGCATAGTTAAACTCTGGAACTCATTGCCACAGGCTGCAGTGATGGTCTTCAACCTAATTCTCATGCAAAGAGCATTAGTCTTAGAGGGAGCGTAGATGATGCAGAGACTGTATTGCCCCGAACAGCTTCTGCAACTGATTCCAGACCTGCATGCTCCATTAAAAACAAACAAACCCCCAGTTTCCACAAAATTCAAGTCTTCCCATGTTCTCATTCTTCTCTGAAAGGAATTGACCTTCTAATGAATAATAATACTGGCAGTAGGCAGGCAACCATATAGCCCAGTTGAATATTAGTGCAGCGTTCTTAATGGCGACACCACACTGGCTTGGGGGCAGGCCGCAGTTTTTCATGTGCAGAAAGTTTTGCATTAGGTCATACTCTTTTTTAAAAAAGAAACTATCAATTTTTTTATTTATCTGTTAAGAGATAGTACATAATGTTTGTATAGACATGCGTTAGGTCATATTCACACCATACATTTAAGCACTATGATACTGCTTCCCCTGAGGAATTCTGGGAGTTTAAGGGTGCTAAGAGTTATTCCCCTCACAGCGCTACAATTCCCAGAGTTCCCTGGGTGAGAGGGACTGATTCTCAAACCATTTCGCAAACTGTAGCTCTGGCACCTCCTAACAACTCAACACCCATGAACAAACTACAGCTCCCAAAATTTGTTGTTTAAAGAATGTTTACTAACTGTTTAAGCCGGCCTCATAGTGCTTTAAATAGTGCCGGTGTGGCCCTTGGTGGAACAATGGTCTAACTATGTGTAAGAGTGGCTGGGGAAGCCCAGCCAGATGGGCGGGATATAAATAATAAATTATTATTATTATTATGACAACTTACTATGTTGCTTGGGAATCTTGGGCCACCAAGGACACTGGTGGCCATTGTGCTGTGTATTTGTTTTTTAAGTTTAAAAATGCTGTTTTCTCCCTCTTCCTCCTCCACAGAGAAACAAAATGTCCATTCTCAAGATCTATGCTCGCGAAATCTTTGACTCCCGTGGGAACCCCACTGTTGAGGTAGACCTGCACACCAGCAAAGGTAAGCTAACTCTGAATGGTTGCTATCCGCCTTGAGACCTCTTAGCAGTGGGTCCTTGGTTAGATGGCACTTTAGGTCTGATCTAAGTGGGTTCTCTACAGCAGTGTTTCCCAACCTTGGGCCTCCAGCTGTTTTTGGACTACAACTCCCATCATCCCTAGCTAGCAAGACCAGTGGTCAGGGATGATGGGAATTGTAGTTCAAAAACAGCTGGAGGCCCAAGGTTGGGAAACACTGCTCTACAGGGAAGAGTGATAGCTCAGTGGAAGAACACCTGCTTTGCATGCAGAAGGTCCCAGGTTCAATCCTTTGCATCTCCAGGTAGGCATGGGATACAACCTCAGAGCCACTGCTGGTCAGTATAGAACCAGGGTTTCCCAAACTTGGGTCTCCAGCTGTTTTTGGACTACAATTCCCAGCATTCCTGACCACTGGTCTTGCTAGCTAGGGATGATCGGAGCTGTAGTCCAAAAACAGCTGGAGACCCAAGTTTGCGGAAACCCTGGTGTAGACAGTACTGAGCTCGATGGGCATTACTCTGTAAAGCAGATTCCTATGTACCTTTATGTATGATTATTTAAGAATACACTTTCTGTTCTTGACAAATGTTGGATTGGTATTGTCCCATGGAGGACCTTACAGTCTTCAAACAAAAACATCTTGGAGGTCCCGGGCCACAGGGAGGTTAGGCTGGCTTCAACAAGAGCCAGGGCTTTTTCAGCTGTGGCCCCGATCTGGTGGAACCCTCTGTCACAAGAGACTAGGGCCCTGCAGGACTTGACATCTTTCCGCAGGGCCTGCAAGACAGAGCTGTTCCACCAGGCCTTTAGCCAAGTCACAATCTGACCCCCTCCTTTGATAATCCTCATAGAACTCTACCCCAATGGTTGCCATTAATTTGATTCTGAATTGATTTTAGAATGTATTTCAATTAATTGATTGTGGTTTTATGTAAACTGTGTTACTTTTACTGTTGTTAGCCGCTCTGAGCCCAGCTTCGGCTGCGGAGGGCGGGCTATAAATAAAATTTTATTATTATTATTATTGAAGCCACCAAACTGGAAAAATGAGCCTCTTGTTTTCCTCTAAACACATTATTTGTGGTTGACCTCCATGGTTTCCATGGTTCATTCAGGGGACATAGAAGAGGGATGGGGGTAAAGTCTCTGCCTCCATTTCATGTTTGATTCTGGAGAACATAAGGAGCTGCCTTATTTCTGAGTCAAGCCATTGATCATTCTTCCCCTTCATTCTCTCCCCCACCATCTGTTATACAGCAAGGTTTTGTGGCGTAGTTTGAAACCCATGCAGGAAAACTTGATGTGTGTGGAGGGAGGGTGAGGGGCGGGACAGTCGAATGTGTCAAAATCTTCGCCACCCAGCAAACAGCATTTTAAAGCTTGAAGATAAAAATAAAACTTCCAGCTGCTATGAGTGTAAGATGACATCTTACTGTAGCCGTCCTTGGTGGACTGCAGCCAGTTGCTTCTGGCCTTGTATTTTGGTGGCCTCTGTGGCAACCCGATACACTGAAGATAACCGAGAAGGCAGGGCAGTTGAGTGTGTGTGAAGTGGGGGGAGAATGGTCCATCGAAACTGCTCAAGGATAAACGTTCTGAGCCAGGTTGGAGGGTTGGCTGAGTGCAGTGGGGGCCGGTATAACTTGTGTTCTCTTTTCCGATTGGCTGAGTCTAGGCATGCGGCGGAACAAAGTGGTAGAGGGCTGTACCATTTTGGCCTGCAGCTGAGGTTTCCCATTTCCCACACCTCCCTGCAAGCAGAAAATGAGCACAGCCAGTGGCGTAGCGTGGGGGCTGCAAGGGGGGCTGGCCGCACCGAGCGCAACATCTGGGGGTTAGGGTTAGGGGGCGCAAATGCATGGGTTAGGGGGTGCAAATGCATGGGTTAGGGGGTACAAATTACTTGCCTTTCCCCGGGTGCTGACAACCCATGCTACGCCACTGAGCACAGCAAGGGTGAAATGTTCAGACCTAGCCCTTTGCACAGTTGCTACTTTTCTCCTTGCAGATGGCCTTTTGTTTTGCCATTTTGCAGTGAGATGGCAGTGTGAATTGGGGCTTTCCCAGAATTTTTGCCTCCATCCATTGGGCCTTAAAATTTAGGGGAATGTTTTCTTCTCCAAGTGTTAGCTAGCATAGTGAATCCAGGACAGCTGTGGGTGCCATGGTGTTCTTGAGGTCTTTCCCTGGCTCCCACAAAGCCTTTGAGCCCTCCCTTCCCATTCACTGCCCCTCTGGTCCAGGAGGATGTGAAGGTGGTTTCTTTTTTTCTCCCTTGAAAAGTGCATGGAACTAATTTGGAAGAGTGCCTCTTTCCAACTTCCTCAGTTCATCTCCTATGTGCTTTTCAAAGCTCAGATTAATTTTTCTGCATCTGACCTTTTCCCAGATCCCTTGGAAAAGTAAAATGTGTGTGCAGTTTTCTATTTATGTTGTATGGTTGGTGACCCCAAATCTACTCTCCTTAGATGGCTTTAAAAGAGGATTAAATAAATTCATAGAGGATAAGGCTACCAGCCACAACAGAGCTACAGTTCCCAGAGTCCCCTGAAAAGGACAGATTTTAAAAACACACTGAGAGTTGTAGCTCTATGAGGGGAATAAAAGGTAAAGGAAGCGCCGTTTACCTTCCCGCCGGAGCAGTGCCTATTTATCTACTTGCACTTTGACGTGCTTTCAAACTGCTAGGTTGGCAGGAGCAGGGACCGAGCAACAGGAGCTCACCCCGTTGTGGGGATTCGAACCGCCGACCTTCTGATCAGCAAGTCCTAGGCTCTGTGGTTTAACCCACAGCACCACCCACGTCCCTCATGAGGGGAATAGGGGTCTCCTAACAACTCTCAGCACCCTTACCAAACGCCACTTTCCAGGAGCCTATGGGAGATGCCATGAATGTTTTAAATTTATAGTGCAGATGTCATTTCTTAGTGCTTGCTTGGGGATAAAGCCCCCATGTTGGCTGGACAAGTGCCCATTTTCCTCTTTTACAAGCCAGAGCTCTCCAGCCTTGAGATGCCAACTCTCCCTGCCCAACGGAGGCTCATTAGGGTGACCCTCTCTTGATTTTGACCAGAGGGAGGCCGCCCTCCCTGCCTAGCCTGCAAATGCTATTGTCTGTGCTCAGTTTGTGCTTTGCACAAAGGAAGTGTCCTTGGAGCAGCAATAACAAAAGGCACGGTGGCCAGCAGAGAGAAAGGGAGGGAGATGTGAACCGACAGAGGCCTCTCAGCGCAAGAAGCGGCGGAGCGGAGTTTTTCTTTCTTTTCTCTTTTTAAAAAAGGGCAACCCCAATTATAGCAGAATTGCAAGCGAGCCCTGTCAGGGATTCCAAATGAGATCCTTCCAAAACAGGAGCTATCATTAGGCTACACAGGAAGGAGGCGTCTGGAGGGCGACAGAGAAATAGTTGCTGCTTCCTGTTGGGACACCAGGCCTAGCCACAAAGCATTGTGTGTGTCTAAATAAAGGGGAAGGTAAATAAAGGGACACGGAAGGAGGACGCATAATTGGGTGAGCACAGCCTGCGTTAGAGGAAGGCACAGAATAGGTGGTCGGGTGCCAGGTCAGGAGACACACAGCGGCTCAATCCCTTTGAATCCCACCCTCTCCCAGGGACTCGAGGTGTGCACTAATCTGGCCTGCTCTGAATGAACGAACACTGTCCGTCTGTAAAAAGCTTTATCTGAGTGTTCATTAAAGTGGCAACCAACCTTTGAGGCACAGCTATGTCAGGGGCAGGGGACCTCAGCCCCAGAGGCCCAAATGCAGCCCTTCAGTCCTCTCTGCCTGACCCTCGAGGCTGTCTCCAAGCCCTGCCTTGCTTCTCACGCTCCCTGAGTGTCTTTGCATGGCTGAAATAGGTCCTTGAGCTTTGATGCCTCTTGCCTGCCTGAGGAGAATAGAGAAGGGGTGTGTTGGAAGCCAGCCTACAGTACAAAGGTAAAACTGGCATCCTTTGCCCTGCCCACTTTGCTTCATGCCCCTCCCACCATGGGCAGGGGGACACCACCACCTGCCTGCAAAGGTTGAAAGGAATGCTGAGCTACAAAGCCTCCACCCACGTGTTTTGAGGTCTTCCTGCCTTTAATTTGCTGCTTGATTTAATTTCCTTTAATTTTCAGGCAGGAGCTCAGGCCCCACTAGGCTGCAGCCAACCCCAGGGGCCGTCCTGCCCCATTGCAGTTTTAGGTGGTCAAAGTGGAGCTGGAAGAGGAAGTTGGCAGAGCGACGCTTTCCCCCACTTCCTCTTTCATCTCTATGTGCCTTGCCAGTCTCCACTGTGAGATGGTTCTGTGCAAATGTTTCTCTGTCGTCCCAGAGCTTGCCAGGACCAATACTGTTTTTTCCTTCTTCTCCAGGTCTCTTCAGAGCTGCTGTTCCAAGTGGAGCTTCGACTGGGATCTATGAAGCCCTGGAACTGCGCGACAATGACAAGACCCGTTTCCTGGGGAAAGGTAAAGCTTTCCTGGTGTGGTGAATGCACTAGTAGTTGTTTTTTCTCTTTTGCTTTCCCAACTTGGTGCTTCTGGGTGCTGTTCCACAGGTGCTCCTTCTACTGCTCTTTTTGCCCCCCGCCCCCGGTTTGTGTCTCCCAGCTACGGCCGAGATTCTGCAAAGGGCATTGCGTAAGGGACCCTTTCCCGTGGCCTTGCAAAATTAGTCCATTCAAGCTTTGCTGCCTTCCTCCCTGCATGCAAAAATAGTTTTGGTGATGTGGCAAAGAGGTGTCGACGTTCTGATTGAAATGGCTTGGTTTATAATCCTTACACAATTTAAGCTGCCAGCTGTGCCTAAACTCTCCAGGTTATTTGGACTGCTGTTCCCATCATTCTTGGCTTTGAGGGAGGAGCCCCCACACATTCACTCACCTGTTCTTGGTGGGAAAAGGTGCAGGAGGGGAGTGGCTTAAATCCAACAACATCTGGAGGGCACTGGGTTGGGGAAGGCTGATGTGCAACACAGCCTTCAATTAAGCCGGTCCCTGCCCCCAAACGAATTTGTAATCTAAAATAGACACAAATAGAGAAATGGAAGAAAGTTGAAAAGGGAGTTAACATGTCACCTGCTGGCTCATGCAGAAAGTCTCCCTAAGCTTCCACAGAGCAGTCCGCCTGGTGCCTCTGGGATGAATGCTGGCAAATGTACTTAAAAGCAATGGGTTTGTGTCCAGCTACGTTTTGCTTAGAGTAGATCCATTTAAATAAATGAACCTAAGTTCGTGCCCGTAATATGTCTGCTCTGACCAGGACTAACATCTGATACAACAGCCCATAAGGCTTCAGGAGGGATTGCTGTTTATTATGTATTTAACTGAAGTTATATTCCACTTTCTCAAACACTTCCAAGTGTTTCATAAATGATAATCCAAGACATTTAATTAAGAATACACCAATAAAAGCAAGTTACATTTTTAAAAGAATGAATTCAGTGGGTGTAATTATATATAAATCTAGTACTGATTTAAAACTACTGGGTTGCATTCAACTAACTTTTATTCAGAGCAGAATCATTGAAAATTATAACCATGAGTAGCTTAGGGGTCCATTGATTTCAGTGTCTGAACCAGCACATAGACCCTGTGGTTGCAGCCATTGCTTGGTCTCCAGAGGCTGTTTGCCGGAGCTTCAGCTGGAAGGACAAGAAAAGAAATCAGGGAAGCATCTGTAAGCCATGCTTTGGCTGCTGCTCTTTTGGCTACGGTTTGAGCTGCTTAATCTATAATTGGCGCAGACCACAGGTGGATGGTGATGCCTGGCATGAGCTTCTGTTAAATGAAGCCTTCCTGGTTTTGTCAGGTTTGCATGGACCTAAAGCCTCTTCCTCTTTCCTGCTCCCCACTCCTGATTATGGGTCCTCTGGTCATTTTTGCTGTGAATCCCTGCCCGCCCCCTTTGCATGCTGCTGCTGCTGCTGCTTTTGTGTTCTCTTGTGGGCGTTCATCTTTCTCTCTCCCTTCTTTCTCCTTTCTCCCGTCTCTCTCTTCCCTCCTCGTCCACTCGGTTCCCACCAGGCGTCTCCCGAGCAGTTAAATATGTTAACGAATTCCTGGCGCCGGCACTGTGTACTCAGGTAAAGGATGTGTGCTTGCAACCTGGCCTGACTCCAGGCAGGCTGCTCCTCTGTGCATGGTCTATGGGACTAACCTTCCGGCAGGCATTCCTAGACGATGGCTATTCCCTCAGTGACATAAAAAAAGGACTAGCGTGCTGCACCCCTTTAATATATATATCTATATATCTTGTCTTGAGGGCTAGGTGGTTGGGGCCGTAACGGCAAGTGATCCTCTACTAATGCCTGCTTTTGCCTTTCGTGGATTGGATTAGTGATTGATTTGCTTGTTCCTTCCAGGTGTCTCAAAAGCTGTTGAGCACGTCAATAAAACAATTGCCCCTGCACTGGTTAACAAGGTAGGAGCCTTCCTTATTTCGCTAACCCCTCTAGTGCAAGTGTAGCCGTTCCCAAGTCTCTTTAACGTTCTTTTTATGGGTGAGAAAGCCAGCATAATACTAAGCTCCTTACCGTCGTCAGCGAATGGCCTTCTTTTGGGTGCATGAACACGAAAGCATGTTTGAGAAGCGCTGTGGGAATTCTAAAACGGCATGAAATAATGTTATGGATGGAAAACTGCTTGCAGTTCCTGAGTCCTGCCTTAAGAATGTTTCCCAGTGCACCAGATTTATTCTGCAGCTCTCCCTCCTTGCAAGCTAATTTGGGGGGTGTTCAGGTTGGTGGTCCATAAGGGACCTTAACGTCTCTGCCCCCACCCCAGTCTTCCCCGATGACCTGTGTGGATCTATTTAGTCAAAAGGGGTTTTACTTGGTTTAATTCAGTGTTGCCACCCTGTTTGTTAATTGGGTCCTTTAAGAGCAGCTTGATCTGCAGACATTACCGATCAACCTGTTTTTTTAAAAAAGCACATGAGCTGCCTAGGCTGTTTTTCTATTCGGCTGGCAATTTTCAATTCTTAATTGAGGTGAAGTGTGCTAAAATGAAGTGAAGGGTTGCCTCTCCTTGGTGTGTTGTTTGGACCGATGGCAAGTGTCCGCTTAGTCATAAGTCAGGATGTAAACATGAGGTTTCCCCCATAGTGGATTGTTTTGGTTGCCTTACCTCTTCTCCTCTTCCCTGCAGAACATCAGTGTTGTGGAGCAGGAGAAGATCGACAAGCTGATGCTGGATATGGACGGGTCGGAGAACAAATGTAAGCGAAATGGTTGGACAAGTGTATGTTTGCAATTTTGCAGCCATGAATGCTCTGGGTTGGGTCCAAGAGCAAGTAAACTGCTGTGCTAGTGAGGTTGAGAGGTGCTCCTCAGGTGATTCTCAGCCTCTCTGCTGCCTGAAAGATTTATAGCACAATAAAAGAAGTCACAATTCCTTCATAAATGCTGCAGCTAACCACACCCGAGGTGAGAACAACCATAGCTCAGTGGTGGAGCAGCTGCTTTGATGCAAAACCCCAGGTTCAATTGCCAACATCTCCAGGTAGGGGTAGGAATGTTCCCTTTCTGGGAACTCTGGAGAGCTGCTGCCCATCAGGGTAGGCAAGGCTGAGATGGATGCGCTTAATGGTCTGATGCATCACAAGACTGTTTCCTATGATTCCTATGCACATTTTATTGGAGAGAAAGTGCTTTTGCTAGAAAGGAGTCTAGGTTTGGAAATATTCCTCTTGCGTTGTTTTACTATAATCATCCATCTCCTACTAAATGTAAGGAAAGGAAAACATAGTGGACTGAGCCAGGTGTTTGTTTATTTGCACGAGGTTTACATTAAAATGACCCCCAAAAATAGGAACAGCATTCAATAAAATTTCCTAAAACCTGGATGAAAACAAACACAATTTCATACCTCAAATAAAACCAGTGCTTCAAATTGACTTGATTTTAAATTTTGTAAACAAATGATACATTTTCTCTTGCAGTTTTGTTGTTAAACATTTTATTTTTATTATTTTTTAAAAATAATATAGCATTTATTAAATCACCCTCAACATATGCAGTTCAAGGCAATGAATAAAATACAGTGCAATAAAAACAGTCGTGAAAGCAGATTAACATAAAAGACTATGCCAAGTAGACACAGCAGCTTGGAAAGTGTCTTGGAACAAAAGTGTTTCCAGTTGTTTCTAGAAAGTGCAGAGAGTGGGTGCCTATCATGGGTGCTGGGCGTATCTTGAAAGAAATGCTGTTCCACAGAATGGGGTAGCCACACTGAAGGCCCTGCTGCAAGTCATTGTGGAGTGGGCTTCTGAGATCTTGAAACTTACAGGAGAATCTCTTCTGCAGACTGCAGAGACTTGCTGGATATGTAAGGAACCATGCAGTCTCTCAAGTAACCTCTTTTTCTTACTATCTTAGCCAAGTTTGGTGCAAATGCAATTCTGGGCGTCTCCCTGGCTGTCTGCAAGGCTGGTGCTGCTGAGAAGGGGGTCCCCTTGTACCGCCACATTGCTGATCTGGCTGGGAACCAGGACGTCATTCTGCCAGTCCCTGTAAGTTTTCCTTTGTTGCCATTCTGCAAAGGAGGCAAGATCTGGTGCAGACAAAACAGCTCTCTTCCTCCCACCTAGACATATGGAGGGGCAGTGGCTTTTGTGAATTAAGGGTGGAAAAACAGCAAACATGTTGGATCTTCAGAGTTCAGTGGCTCTCCTCTTGTTAAGAACCTGACTGCTGGATCAGCCCATCTAATCCAACATCCTGTTTCTCACGGTGGCCAACCAGATGGCTTTCCCCTGAAATAATCCAGGGAACTGGTTTCCTAAGGGTACTGAGAATTGTTCAGGGAAACCCTACTCCTCTTGCCGAGCTATAATTCCCAAGAGTTCTTTGGGAATAGGGGTTGGTGGTAGAACTACTCTGAGGATTGTAACTCTGGGAGGAAAACCTTGAGCAAGCCACAGTTCCCTGGATTCTTTAAGTTAATCAATTGATTGTTTTCATGCATATTGTATTTATGATGTTAGCTGTTCTGAGCCCGGCTCTGGCCGGGGAGGGCGGGGTACAAATAACAATTTATTATTATAATTATAGGGGAAAGCCATGAGTGGTATGATACTGTAAACATCAAAAGTACAGTTGGTGGCAACCCAAGAGGGAGCCATTTCTGTGATGGCTCCTGTATTGTGTGAATTCCCTCCTAAGAGAGATAATATAATAATAATCGTATAATAATTTATTATTTATACCCCGCCCATCTGGCACCTTCCTGTTCAGACAGGCCATTGAAAACTAAGGTGCAGATGATGTTGATCACTGTCAAAGCAAACTATGTTTTAATTGCTGGTTCTAAATGTATTTTAATTGATGTATTTTAATTATTGGCTTTTTAACTTGTTTGTCTTTTTTACTTTGTGATTTATAATGATGTTTTTAAAAGTTGGAAGCTGCCTTGAATCCAAGGAGAAAAAGCAGGATAGAATTAAAAAATAATGATGATAATAATAATAATAAGCGAACAATGTAAATGGGGCTTTCTTTGGGAGAGATTGCATTTCTGGAGCATTAACCTCTTGGGTTTTCTTTCCCCCTTTCATCTTGCCCACCTTCCAGGCCTTCAATGTGATCAATGGCGGTTCCCACGCTGGTAACAAGCTGGCCATGCAGGAGTTCATGATCCTCCCTGTTGGGGCCGAGAGCTTCAAGGAAGCCATGCGCATTGGCGCCGAGGTGTACCACAACCTGAAGAACGTCATTAAGGAGAAGTATGGGAAAGATGCTACCAACGTGGGTGATGAGGGTGGCTTTGCACCCAACATCTTGGAGAACAAAGAAGGTAATGGATTGATCGGCTCTTCGCTACCTTATTGAGTTGGTGTGTAGAGTCCATGCAGACAACCTACAGCTATGTCCTTCCCTGCAAGGATGGTTACAACATCTGGGGCTTTCTAGTTCACAGAAAAGGCAAGGTTGCAGGTGTCAGTGCCGTAAGAAAGACTGTATCCCATTTAGGGTGGGAGGTTGAGGGGGGGCATTTTTTGTTTAGAGCAGATGTGGGGCAGCTTTGTCCCTCCAGATATTGCTGAACTGCAACCCTCATCATCCATTGGCCAGTTCAGAATTGTAGTTCAGAAACATCTGGAGGGGCCAAAGGTGCCCCACACACAACTGGTTAGAGAAAAGGAGAGTGTGCAGGCTATAGGTGTGTCTTTCCCTACGAGGAAATGTTCCACAACATTGGGGGCTTTTTAATCTGGAGAAAAGGCAAGTAAGGGGAGACTTATGATACAGTGGTACCTTGTTACATATGAATGTATGCTTCGGGTTGTGAGGTCCGCTAACCCGGAAGCAGATGCCCCCGGTTGCGACCTTTGCCCCGGGATGCGAGCGGAAGTCGCGCGCCGGGAGCAGCAGGAGGCTCCATTAGTGAACGCGTGCCTCATGTTACGAGCGGTTTCGGTTTACAAACGGACCTCCGGAACAGATTAAGTACGTAATACGGGGTACCACTGTAATGGTTTGTAAAATTATGCAGTGCTCAGAAAGTGGATAGAGGAAAGCTTTTCTCCCTCATAGTGCACAATGTGCAGTGATCACTCTACTCTTAAGCACTTTAGCGTTAAATCCATCTGGATTTCTGCGTTTGGGCATAGCTGCTTTGCGAAGGATCGGATGCATAAAACCTTTCTGGAAAAGGAAAGGTTCCAGCATTGGAGCTTTTCTGTTTAGAGAAAAGGCAAGCAAAATAGGTGGCATGAGAGAGTTGTATAAAATTACACATAGCCCGAAGAAATTAGATAAATATTTTTTCCCCTCCCTCATAATAACTAGAACCGAGTGGAGCCAATGGAAGTGGGGAGAGTTGCTGTCACACTCAGGCCCTCCTTATGGTATTCCTTTTGGAGCATAGAATCCCAGAACTGTAGAGTTAGAAGGGAACCCATGGATCATCTAGTCCAGCCCCCTGCAATGCAGGGCATCTGGTTGGCCACTCTGAGAGCAGGGTGCTGCATTAGGTGGGCCTTTCTTGGCATGATACTTGGTGGGGCAGCTGGCACTGAGTGAACCTCCCTGCAGCCAGGAGGAACGGAACTCTGTGACCCTTCTCTCTCTGTCTCTCCGGTGTCACACAGCTGCTGAGGCAGCGTGAATCCCCCCAGGAGGTAGGCGAGAATTGCTTTCGAGCAATGCGGAAAACTCGCTGATGGCTGCTTACACGTTTTATTTGTAATATCAGCCGGCCATGCTGTGTCACTCCAGGCTATTTACTGTACAGGAAGACAGGCTGTGGGCCTCTTCAGGGAGTACAAGTAGCACTTCCTGCCTCTCCCAGCCAAGTTGGCAGCTGAGGGCCACAGTAGCTGGGTCTTCCCTGTCTGAAATAGACTTGCTGTTGCTGGGGAGAGCAGGGAGATGTGTAACTGGAACCACCTTGAGTGGGCTTCGGAAGGATTCCCCCATTCTCTTTCCCCCGCCTCACCGAGACATAAGAACCTGCTGAATCAGGCCACTGGTCCATCAAGTCCAACATCCTATCCTCACAGTGGCCAACCAGATGTCTTTTGGAAGCCTGCAAGAGCAGTCTTCAAGCCATCAAAAGTTGGTGGCCATCACTGCCTCCTGTGGGAATGAGTTCCATAGTTTGGGATTGTTTTGCCACTAGCAAAATGCTCTTTAGGGCCAATGTACCCCATGCTCTAATCCCAAAGAATCTTTCATCAGGCCCTGTTTTGGATGTGCTAAACTGGGTGTCGTGTTCTGGCCATTGGGGCCCTTCTTTGATGACGCTTGTGGAGAAAGGAGATATCGACTCATGAGAGCTTTCCCATTTTAGAGCAAATGCTTACGATTTCAAAAGTCGTCTTTTCTGTATGTGCAGAACAAGTAACTTTATGTCTTGTTTTTAGTACCCTTTACTCAAAGCAATGTATGGGATAAAAAGGCAGCACTTGGATCATAAAATGAACTGAATACAAACCTTGGATGATGAACCTTTCTGTTCAAAAACCCCCAATTCTGTTGCTGTCCTCCTCCTCAGCTCTGGAGCTGCTCAAGACTGCCATCAGCAAGGCTGGCTACACTGACAAGATTGTCATTGGGATGGACGTGGCGGCTTCCGAATTCTATCGCGATGGGAAATACGACCTGGACTTCAAGTCCCCTGATGATCCCAGCAGATACATCACTCCTGACCAGCTGGCTGACCTCTATAAGGGTTTTGTCAAGAATTACCCATGTGAGTGCAAGGGCCATATTCCTTCTGAAGGCCACACGCTGTTGGTGGGCAGAGTGGGAGGCACAAGAAGGTGGAGAACCATTGTCACCTTGAGCGGTGACAGGGAGGACTGTGCGACACCAAGCACATGAGAAAGGCCACACACTTGCTGGGTATGTAACTGGTAAACCGCCCACCTGAGTAACATTGTCCTTCTCTTGCCCCCACCCCAATGGCCAGTGGTTTCCATTGAAGACCCATTTGACCAAGACGACTGGGCTGCTTGGAAGAAGTTCACCGCCAGCGCAGGAATCCAAGTTGTTGGTGATGACCTGACAGTTACCAACCCAAAGCGCATTGCCAAAGCTGTGGAAGAGAAGTCCTGCAACTGCCTGCTGCTGAAAGTGAACCAGATTGGCTCTGTCACAGAGTCGCTCCAGGCGTAAGTCTTTCCCTTGCTTTTCACAGGGGAGGAAATGGTGGTTGAGCAGGAAGTGGAATAAGTGGAGAGCAGGAGTGGGCAGATACTTTACCGCAGGGGGCAGCAACCTCTTTCATCCGTGGGATGATCCTGTGATGGTTTGTGTATGCTTCTCGCAATAAGCACCCTCTGCTCACTCAGAGAGATATTTACTGTTCTTTATTTTACATACGTACAAGCAGCACAGTACTATCATGCATCCGAATTGTCCAGTTCAGATTCGGGGAGTGGTCTTCTCCTGCTTCTCCTCCAACAGAAAAGGCGTGGGAGCTTCATGGGACGTCTCTGATCCCTGCACTTTAACCCTCTCCTTTCCTTTGCCAAAGGCACAGGCATAGGCTCTCTGTCTGTTCCTGAACTCCCTGTGTGGTGCTGGGGCTCTGCTTCCCCATTGGAGAGCCTTCCAGCCTCCTGGCTCTCTCCCTCTTCCCCTTCCATCACTTCCTCTCTGTCTCCTTCTGATTGTTCCCACTCTGACTCTTCTCCTCCCCCCGACTCAAATGCGTTCCTTGGCAGTCCTGTAACAGGCCCACCGTCCCTTAGACCATGTGGTGGGCCGGACTATATTTTGAAAAGAAAAAAAAAAATGAACAAATTCCTATGCCCCACAAATAACCCAGAGATGCATTTTAAATAAAAGCATACATTCTACTCATGTAAAAACATGCTGATTCCCGGACTGTCCACGGGCAGGATTGGGCCGCATCTGGCCCATGGGCCTTAGGTTGCCTACCCCTGCTATACAGGCTCGCTCAGCAGTGTAATTGTTTGTCCCGGAGCCCTCCCCATCAGCATTAAAAAATGGGGAGCTTTTTAGCCATGGAGAGGAGGAGTCTTCTCACGCTTTGTGCTGATTAGAGCCAATCGGAGTCAAAGGAAGGTGAATCATCTACTAAGGACTGGCTCTCTGCTAGGGTCACTCTGGAGAAGGCGCATGGGAAGATCACCGATGAGGAGCTGATCTGTATGCTCCAAAGCTAAGCATTGAGGAACACTGAAAACACAAGGTGCTTGCTGGTTCTCTTACGCACAATGGAACCTTCAGGAAAACAACATAAGTCTGAAAGAAGCTATTGGAACACTTGTGCATACACAGGACATAGTAGATCTAGTTGAAAGGGACTATGTGCAGATCTGCAAACAGCTGGGGGTCAAGGGCAACTGCTGCTAATAGTCTGGACTGGTGTAAAGCTATTACCTGTCTGCTCCATGTCTTCTCTGAATTCACCCAGTCCCCTTGTAAAGGCAGAAGTGCAGATGCACGTAAGACAATCTTGAAATGGCTGGTGCCAAGCGAGGGGAGCGACTCAGTTGGCTCTTGTATGTAGTCTCAATAGCCTGCTTGTAAAATGAATCAATTTCTAGCATCTCTTGTCTTCCTATTGCAGCTGCAAGCTCGCCCAGTCCAATGGCTGGGGCGTGATGGTGAGCCATCGCTCTGGGGAGACTGAAGACACCTTCATTGCTGACCTGGTGGTTGGGCTGTGCACTGGACAGGTGAGTGTTTCCTTGCTGAGGTGGCTGCTTTTGCTTTTCAGTTTCAGGGCAAGGTGGGAAGGGGAACCTGTACCCCTTCTGGAACATGATGGGATGGAGTCCCAGCTGGCATTGGCCAAAGGTCATGGATTATTGGAGTTCAGCAACAGTTGGGGAGGCCACACATCTAGGCATGCAGAGAAGGCAGGCTTACATAGGCTTAGAAGTCTGTTTTTAAGTACAGTGGATGCTCTGGTTGCGAACATGATCCGTGCGGGATGCACGTTCACAATCTGCATGCACGTGGGTTTCGATTCAGTGCTTCTGCGCATGTGCGACCGCTGAAACCCAGAAGTAACCCGTTCCAGTACTTCCGGGTTTCGGCGGGTCCATAACCTGAAGAAACACAACCTAAAGTGTCTGTAACCCGAGGTATGACTGTATTCGTATTATTTCTATTTCTAGACTGCTGAATATATCTAAGATCTCGAAGCTAAAAATGCTGGACGTTGTAGCTCTTGTTGGCCATACTCAGAGAAAACCCATTGAAATTAAAGGGGATGACTGACTTAGATCCATTAATTTCAGTGTGTCTACTTTGGATTGGGTTTGGATAGATAAAGACTGTAAATTTATACACGGAATAAATAAATTCAACAAAATTGTGTCAAATTTTATGTACTTTAAAAAATTACACCAGCAGTATCCACCATAACAGTATTGAGATAAGTTAACTCTAAGCAGCTTAATGTAAAATCCCAGCCCACAGAAAACACACCATTTGTAAAATCATGGAATTGTAGTGTTGGAAGGGAGCAGGAGGGGTCATCATTTGCTATCTTGTATGTTCATTAGGTAGGCAGGAGGATAGGATTGGAAGTGGGGAGGGATAATTCTATTATGCTTCGTGTTTATTGTTTCTTGCTTAATTTCTCTCTTCACAGATCAAGACTGGTGCTCCCTGTCGGTCTGAACGTCTAGCCAAATATAACCAGCTTCTGAGGTAAGGATTAAGTTGAGGAATTTGGGCTTGTTTAGATGTATATTGAAGTGTGTTGAGGGAGGTAGATCATATCTGTTGACCCTGTTTTATGGCATGCGCTGCACAGGAGACTATGTGTTCATACAGTTCACATGAAATTTCACATCCGGAAATGATTTACAGAACAGAAAATACAAAAAAATGCAGGAATATCAACAGTGGTTGAAACAATGAAATTCGGAACAAATACTGGAGTGTTAACTTGGAAGAAATCAAACTTTTAGTGTGGCAGCACCCACACTTTCGGAACTCCCTGCCTGTTGACATCAGGCAGGGGCTTTTTACTGTATTGTTTTAGATGGCTGCTAAAAATAATTTTACTTAGGGGAGCCTCCCCAGACATGTAGAATGTTGGCAGGTTTTTTAATCAGCTAGTTTTTAAAGAAGGTTTTAATTGTGATTTTTAACTGGATTTTTGATCATTAATACTTTTATTGATAACGGAATTGTTTGTAAACTTACAGAGGGTTGGAGTGGTGGTTTCCAATTAAGCAGTATATAAATGTTATGAAAGGAAATAAATTAAAACACCACCTGGTATATCTTAACAGAATGCTTGTTAGAGTTGCAATTTGTTTAGGGTGCTGAGAGTCGTCAGGAGATCCCCATGTCCTTTCACAGTGCTACAAATTTCCAGAGTGGTTTAACACTCAATCCCTCTTCACAGGCAATTGTAACTCTGTCAGGGGGAAAGGGGTTTCCTCAGTTCCTCTCAGCACTCTGAACTCCGCAAACTGAAGCTCCCAGAATTCTTTGGGGGAAGCCATCACAGTGCAAAGTGCACTGGAGCAACTCCTAGGCGCCAAAATATTTGAGGGGTCAGGGTCTCCCAAAGTTGATTAATATTGTCATTCATTTGATGTTCATGCGCCACACCTTGTGATCGATGATGCGGGATGGGGCTTGCCTCCCCTCCCCCCCCACAATGTTTTATTCAAGTTGGCACCCCTGGCTTTAAAGTGATAGCATAGTTCTTGAAATATAGGGTGTGAATGTCGCCTAAGTGCCACAAGACTTTTGACTTGATCAGTACAGATCTTTTCTTTTAAAAAAGCAGATTATGGACACATCCTTTCTCCTGGAAATTATTGCTCCTCACGCTTGTCTTTTTTTTTTACTCCCCCCACCACCATTTTCCCTCAGGATTGAAGAGGAGCTGGGGAACAAGTCCCGCTTTGCCGGCAGAAACTTCAGGAACCCTCGCATCAACTAAACCCGCTTTTGGCTCCGACGAGGCTCCCCTCTTTCCCCAACCCACACCCCCCCCAGTTGCGGTTGAAAGCACTAGTCACCTAAATTTAGAAACAAAAGAAAGAAAAACTAAGGGCAGCTGATGTGTAGGGGGGAAAGACAAACTTTTTGCAGGTCCTCTCATCCTAGGCTACAATTCATCTAGTGCGTTTCATCTTCCTTCTCTCGCCTCCCCAGCTCTGATCTGTTGCTTCTTAAAGCGCTTGGCTGCTTTTTGTGAACAGACAACATCCCAACATCCCACCCCGCTCTTCCCTGGAGTGTTTCATTCATCATAATGAAACTAAGGAGAAAGATTTAAGAGTCCCGGTGATGCTGGCATGAAAATTGTAAAGCTGCTGCCATATTTTTTGGGGGTAGCCCTATTCATGACTGAGGGTAACAAGTGTTTCTTTCTCCTCCGCTTCCCTCCCCACCACATCCCAAAAGCCCCCCCCATCCCACCCCTTCTTAGTGTGTGGAAGCTGTGTAACTTGCAGTGCAGCCTGAGGTACCTGCAAAACAGAAAATAGTAGTTCTCATGTGAGGTAAATAAAAACAGAGAAACGTCTGTGCGGTGTGGAATTCTTAATGGAAAAGTGTCTGGGGACCAGATAATTTTAAGGTGTGAGATAGTGGGGAGAGCAGCCTTCAGAGAGAAATGGCTGTGTCTGCATGTGAGAGAGAAGTCTTGGCAGTATCAGAAGAGAAAATGGTGGCTATTGGCAATCGCGAAATTGTGTCTGTCCTCTTACATGGTTTAGGACCACGCATACATTGATACCACTTTAAACAGTCATGGCTTCCCCCCCAAAAAATAAAATAAAATTCTGGGACCTCTCGTTGTTCATGGTCCTGAGGGTTATGAGGAGACATCCTAATAAATCACAGCTCCCAGAATCCTTTGGGGGAAGCCATGACTGTTCAAAGTGGCATAGTGTATGGTGTGAATGTGGCCAACAGCTCACTTCATTCTTCAACAAACAGCCAATTTGCCACATCTTGACTAACAACTTGTAGGTTGAGCTGGTCCCAGGGCTGTTATGGGGCATACCTGCTTTGACCCCTATCTGCGAAGTGTGTGAGGAAGTGGAGAAGATTATACTCAAAGTGATCTTCATTATCCTTGGTTTTTATCCCCCGTCTTCCAAAAAGGTGGCATAGGTAGCTCCCATTTGTCCTCTGTATGTTGTAGGGGCTCCAGCTCCCAGTGAGCACGGCTAGTGGCTATCTTCTGGAAGCCCACAAATGTCCCATTTCCACACTGACATTCTCAAAGTTTAAAACATTAGTAACTGCCCTTCTATCTCCAGGTCACGCTGTTCAGCAATAAAATTATAGTACATTTCATACATCAACAAAACTTCCAGCCACTTGGCATGCACTGGGTGGTATGTTTGATACAATCCAATTAAATGATGATTGGGATGAAAGGCTAAGAGAAAGTTGGATGGCTTAAACTTGCAATTAATATCTGCTCTCAAAAATGGATGATTTGTCCCACCATGTTCGAGTTGGTCATCAGGATCTCATTGTCTTGACTCTCTGCCCTAGTCTTTTTTTTTTCCTTTCTTTTTTTTAAAAATATTTTATTAAGGGTTTTCTTGTTTTACAGTGTAAGTGTAATGCCTCGTATTTTTTTCCCCCCGTGTAACCTCTGCCCTAGTCTTGAGAAATGCGGTATTTAGAAGCCACCAGATGTGTTGGATGCAGGTGGTTCTGTGGTCTAAACCACAGGGCCTAGGGCCTGCCAGTCAGAAGGTCGGCGGTTCGAATCCCTGCGACGGGGTGAGCTCCCGTTGCTCGGTCCCTGCTCCTGCCAACCTAGCAGTTCAAAAGCATGTCAAAGTGCAAGTAGATAAATAGGTACCGCTCCGGCGGGAAGGTAAACAGCGTTTCCGTGTGCTGCTCTGGTTCGCCAGAAGCGGCTTTGTTATGCTGGCCACATGACGCGGAAGCTGTACGTCGGCTCCCTCTGCCAATAAAGAGATGAGCGCCGCAACCCCAGAGTCGTCCACGACTGGACCTAACGGTCAAGGGTCCCTTTACCTTTAGATGTGTTGGGGCAGGAATAGCAGGCCTTCTTTTGGGGGGGGTATTCCCACACTGGGAGGGGAAAGTTGCATCTTGATGGCTCTTATTACTAAAAACACAAAAACAGCCCCTCACTTTATGCACTGGCTGGGTTGTGTTAAGCAGGCTTTATGAAGAGTCACTGACCCAGACCTTTTCTGTGTGCCTGCAGCTCCAAACCCTGGCTTGCAGAGATGCACCTCAAAGCTAAATGCTGGTACTGTACACCTCTAGCAAAACACAGCTGCTGTTCCCAACAATTTTATTTAGGTTTCTGAACCACCTTGCAGCAGTATGCTCCCAAGGTGCATTAAATACAAATTTGACACAGAAATGACATTTAAATATTAAAACGACAGCCCCTGAGCAATACCGTCAGTTAAATGCTGCAGCAGATAAAATTGAAAACACAGAAATACTTATACAGCTAATGAAACTCTGGCACTGTGAATTAAGGGAAAAGTTAATTGGATGGATTCTTAGTGCCATCTGGTGGTCTCTGTGCAGAAATACTTGTGACTGAAACAGTATCTAACCTTCACAGACCCAGGACCCAGTTGTAATCCAAACATGCCTTTGGGGACAGATTTCTTAATGTGTTATGATACATTTGCATGATCATAGTGGTGTTGCAACCCCTTTGATGAGGACTGGTGATCTAGGACCAAGTGAATTTACCAAGCAGCTTTTAGTAGTGTTTTCCTGCAAATAAAAAAATTAAATGGGTGCAATGAGGCATATGAGATTTCTCCCTGGTGCCCATGGAAGCTTCTTGAGTCAAGATCTCCTACTCCAAATAATAATAATAATAATAATAATAATAATAATAATAATAATTTATACCTTGCCCATCTGGCTGAGTTTCCCCAGCCACTCTGGGCGGCTTCCAATCGAGTGTTAAAAACAATACAGCATTAAATATTAAAAACTCCCCTAAACAGGGCTGCCTTCAGATGTCTTTTAAAGAGAAGATATATATATCACAAAGGTAGATCTTAATTTAACCCTTGACTCTTACAAAAGGGTGTGGACCCTCCCAGTTCCCTTTCTGGGAGCTTCCCTTTCTTCTCCCAGCCCCCCACCCTGATACTGAGAAAGGAAGTTTTTAAAGGGAGTTGATGTTCCTGCCACAAACCTTTTCTGGGGTGCAGCCACAGTTTATCTGCTTTGGTCAACATGGGGTGCGGGTAAAATTCAGATACATTAGTATTAATCTGAGCCTTGAAAAGCACATAGCTGTAAGAGGGGATATACCGTATGCATCACTCTTCCAACTTTCTATGTACTTTTAAAGGGAGAAAATTCTGTTAAGGCTGAGAATATATTCCCTGTTTGAAACCTTGGAGAAGTTGCTGCCAGTCAGTGTAGAAAATACTGAGCTGTCTGGACCGATGGTCTGACTTTATATAAGGCAGATTTGTATGCTCCTATTTAAACCAGCCCTTTACTGAAAGACACAAAGGACTAGAAGCCTACTTTATTTTTGCAGGAAATACCATAGCTCTGTTATATACTCAAGTTCTCACCCTGGGCCAGCAGGGGGATACTGTAGATAGTTTTCACTCAGGTCCGCATATGCAAATAAGGAGTTGAAAGTGACGTTCAGTGATTGGATAGTTACAGAAAGTTGTTACTGTTGCTTTGTAGTTGAGCTCTATATAAGCAGGTTGGCGGAACCCTTCAGTTCAGTTCTGTTCTGGCCTGTGAATAAACAAGAGCTGTCTGAAGAATCGCTGTGTCGTCTGATATGTTCACCCACAACTTAACAGCTCAATGGCAGAGCATCTACATTGCATGCAGAAAATCCCAGCTTCAATCCCTGGCATCTTCGGGTAGGGCTGGGAATATTCCCTGCCTGAGAAACCCTGGAGTGAGGCTGCCAGTCAGTGTAAACAATACTGAGCTAGATGGACCAATGGGTCTGGCTAGGTAGAAGGCAGTTTGCTATGTACCTGTGTAGAGGGAGATTCCAAGCCAGGAACACCAGCACTGTAAAACATGCCTCCAAATGAACTGGTGCAGCTATGTAAAGACATTTTCTTCACAACAAGTCCAGAGCAGAAATACATTTTTAAAATACATAACAAAACAAATAATAATGTAGCCACCACTCCCCTCCTGGACTTCTCTGTCTTTAATAGCTACATGATAAACAGGGAAATTCATCCACGGTGTTTTTATCCATTATAGCGGGGATGAAGTGATGTGTTTAATTTCTGCCTGCCACACAGAAAAAGGAGCCATTCTAAACAGATCTTCCGGTTGGCTGCTGACTCAATTTGCTTTCTCCCCCTGCACCCAAATACCTATTGAATGTGTAGATAAATCAGAGGAGAAAAGGATTGTTATCGCAGGTCGGATGGACTCTGCAAACTGTCCCTAGGGTGTGATGGTCATTAACGCGTATTTGTACAAAGCCAGGAGGGGGAAATGGGCATATTTAAAAATGGAGGCTATTGCACAGGAATCTGAATTCATCTTTGCAGTCTTGCATATATGTTATGTATATGGAAGAAGCATGTTGGTCATCTTCAGTCCCTAAGACATACAACATAAAGGGGGGGGGAGGCGTACCTATTCAAATCGTAGGGGAGTGGAGGAAGGTCATCCGTAAAAGCCAATCAGAATATTATACGGTAAGCTAATCACCATATTGACATTTGCCTGTTTAATTAGCCTTTCATTCTGCTTAAACAGCGAGCTGAGGAAAGGCCATGACTCATCCATCATGATCGCAGGCTGAGTTGCAATTTCCTGATTGCAGAATAAATTTTTGTTGCTCTTTAAAAAAAGAAAGGGGGAATGAGTTGGTTTTCTTTATTGTTCCTCTTGGCTGCTGAAGGGGGAATTGCGATCGGCAATTTACCTGCTGTTACTTATCTGTTCATCTCAAATATACGTGAGCTTAATATAGAAGTACATAGTGGGTTATGACTGTAGTTAATAGGAGTTCAGATTACAGAGGAGAATGTTATGTACACAGAAATCTGTCTTATACTGTACTGAGTCAGAACATTGGTCCATTTAGCTCAGTATTGCTTACACTAGCCTTCTTTCGCTCAGTGGTAGACCAGGGGTCAGCAAGCTTTTTCAGCAAGGGGCCGGTCCACTGTCCCTCAGACCTTGTGACAGGCTGGATGTGATGGCCTGGGAATCCGATTCAGAGGCTGAACCGGAGGAATCCCAGCCTGCACAGGAGTCCCCGCCTCCAGGGCCGGCTGAACTGGGGCAGGGCCTTGATTCTGAAGCGCCTGCACCTGTGCCGGATCCTCAGGAGCAGGCACCAGGTGAATCCACTCTGGCTCCAGAGGTGGTTGAGGACTCAGTGCCTACAGGTGAGTCTCCCCCTGGGCCCAGTAACCCTTCAGCCTCTCCTGAACTGCAGAGGCTCAGGGCAGAGAGGCAAAGGGAACTGGTTTCTCCCAGGAGGAGTGCTCGCCTTAAGGCCAGGAGAGGCGGGTCTCCTGGGGGCCGGGACTGCCCCTGGCCTCAGAGAAGATAAAGGCCAGTCAGCCCGGTCCCAGGTTGCGGGAGCAACGTCGTTGAAGAGCTGTTTCGGCCAGCATCCAGTCCTGTTCCCCCAGAGTTCCTGTCCTTGCCCGGCTTCTCGCTGTGGACCCCGCTTCACGCGAGGAGGACTGTCTGCCGACCCTCAACTCAGGTCCTGGTCCTTGCCCCACGGTAACCTCCCCCCTGGACCAGCACACTGGACTATATTTGGGGGGGGGGAGAGAGAAGAACGAATTCCTATGCCCCACAAATAACGCAGAGATGCATTTTAAATAAAAGCACACGTTCTATTCATGTAAAAAACACCAGACAGGCCCCACAAATAACCCAGAGATGCATTTTAAATAAAAGCACACATTCTATTAATGTAAAAACACGCTGATTCCCAGACTAAGCGTGGGCCAGATTCAGAAGGTGATTGAGCCGGATCCGGCCCCTGGGCCTTAGTTTGCCTACCCATGGTGGTAGAGAATCAGTTTTGCGTGCAGAAGCTTCCAGGTTCACTCCCCACCATCTCTGGGTAGCATTGGGAGAAAGCATTGTTCGAAATCCTGGACAGCTGCCACTATTCAGGTGCAGACAATACTGAGCTAGATGGAGCAGTGGTCACATTGGTACCAATGTGTTTTGTGATCATGGACTCCTTCCCATGCTATCTAGGTGAGGCATGACATCTGGAGGCTTTGAATATGTCCCTTTTGATGTAATCACCCACTATCAGGATCCTAAGAACCCCGACCCCTTTAACCTAAGAAAATACATTTCAAATGTGTTGCAAATTGCGTGGAGACCTTTGCAGCACATCAAATTAATGCTATTAGTACTAATATAATAAATAATGTCTACTCTGAGCTTGATCTAAAAGGTTAACCCTATATTTTATTCGAAGCTGAGGATCATTAATTTGTAGCCTCAATAAATTATAAAAGACTGAGAAGCTATGCATTCTATTTATTTTGTGAAAGATCACACCCGGTTCAAGCTATTTCCTGCCGTCCACGGAGCCTTCACTGCTGTTCCCAGGTACAGTATCGGTTGCCTAAAGCGGTTGCTTCACTCTGCCTAATTATACCGATCCCATCCTTCTTTTATAAGAAAAATTGAATAATATGTATTTATTATATAATATGTATTTATTAACTGTGAACATTTTGAGTTTATAAAGTAGAATTTCTATTAGTAAATAAAAGAATGCCTATGATATGCATTTTTTAATATATGTGAATATTTTGCATTTATAAGATGGCATAAAAATGCCATTAATAAAATACACATTTACCCCTACATCATGTACCATGCGTATTTTATTAATCGAGCATTTCACATTGGTGTGCATATGGGTATATATTTACAGAGAGAAATTCCATATATTGGACTATATGGAGCTATATTTTTCTTGTTAAAAGTAACACACACACACAAATACAGTGACTAACGAAACAGCTGGTTGTGGCAAATGTTTCAGTTTCTGCCTTTAAAAATTTAATATATCTGTTTGGTTAGCCATTGTAATAAATATATTGCTTTAGTGATTAATCACAACCTTCTGGGATCCAGGGCAAATGTTTGTTTGATGCTTTAAGAAGTATGTATCTATATGAATGAATGACAAAACAGGGGTAGATGTTTTGTCATTCACTTATTTTTCATATCTATACGTTGCATTAAAAAAAAAAAAAACACCGACAAAATATCCCATGTATCTTATTGGGAACATTGATCATACTTATTTATTTGCTGCTCATATATACCGCCTTTCTGCCAAGGTGCTTTATGATTTTGAAATATTACAATATACATGATATAAAATGAAAATATATCTATTACACATACACGCAATATGTATATATCTTTATAAAATCCCTGTTGAGAGAAGACAAGTGCCCACAACTGAATACCCTTTTGTCTTATCAGACGTTCCCAGCTAGAAAAACAAAACCTTGCCATCAGTGTATATTTTGTATGGGTTTGTTTTTTTAATTGAAGGCTCCACAGGTCAGAAGAGCACTCCTCAAGCATCATTGTGTGGAAACATCCATTGAAACAGGATCAAGAACAAATGCAAAACAGTGCCCCTAACTTGGACAGCCACTAGAATACCATGGTCGGTGGTACTGAAAGCCGCTGAGAGGTTGAGAATTAACAGGGACACATTTCCCCCCCCCTCTCCCAATGGAGGTCATCATACAGTGCGACCACCCCAGAGCAGTGACAGAGAGCAGGCGGGGGCGGGGCTAGCGCACATCCCAGGGGCATGGCGCACTGCCTTCAGGGGTGTGGCATCCAGCAATGGCGGGGGGGGGAGGGACAGCCGCGATGGCACCCCACTGAGATTGTGCTGCCGGGGGTAGTACGCTTCCCCCACACTCCTCTTCATCCACCACTGCCCCAGGGCCATTCACCTTGAAATGAATGCTGAGGTCTTCCAGAACCAGCAGTCCTCTGAGACAAAGGTGAAAATTACACACATATTTAAAAAAAACCTGCTATGAAAATGCTTTTTTTATATATATAAAGTTTTGAAAAATATATTGAATTTGCCATAGCTCACCATCTAGTCTCACATTTGTATATTGCACTTTACAACACACTTAAAATGTTTTATTTGAAGCTGTGTAGCTGAGTCCCAGCATCAGCTCAGGCACAGGGTGGTAAACCAGCAGATTCCCTCAAATGTCCCAATTGCCCAATGGCAGGGAAACACACTCTATATCCCCACTGTAATAAACGAATCCCCGCAACGGGGTGAGATCCCATTGTTCAGTCCCTGCTCCTGCCAACCTAGCAGTTCGAAAGCACGTCAAAGCGCACATAGATAAATAGGTACCACTCCCGCGGGAAGGTAAACGGCGTTTCTGTGCGCTGCTCTGGTTTTCCAGAAGCGGCTTAGTCATGCTGGCCACATGACCTGGAAGCTGTACGCCGGCTCCCTTGACCAATAAAACAAGATGAGCGCCACAACCCCAGAGTCGGTCACGACTGGACCTAATGGTCAGGGGTCCCTTTACCTTTAATAAATGAAAATCTCCCCTTATTCCCTTATGGGGGACACAAGAGCCCTTATAGAGCCCTTTGCAGGTTTTCCATGGGCAGGGAGCCTGGAGAAAGAGAGAGATGGGATCTCTATAGATCACAGCAACTTCCCCTCGTTGACACTCAAGTCAGCCATGATGCTCCCATGTGGGAGTAGCGGGGTGAGGCAAACTCTGCCAGGCTCACCCACCAGAATCTGATCGTGGATGAGGGAGGTCTTACTCCAAGCAGATCTGGCATTCAGCAATAAAGAAAATCAACAATAGCCTGCTCCATGTATCCCTTAGTGTAGTACACAATTAATATATGGATGATGCCCATGCCGATAACCAACACATGGTGAACATATTGCATTCATTTTATGTTGTGAACTGCCCCCGATCTTCAGATGAATAATAATAACAATAATAATTTTATTATTTATACCTCGCCTATCTGGCTGGGGTTTCCCCATGAAAGGCAGCATATACAGGGCCGGATTTAGGTTTGATGAGGCCCTAAGCTACTGAAGGTAATGGGGCCCTTTATGTCCAGCTGTTCCTTGTCAACAACAAATTGCTGCTGTTTTTTTGTGTTGAATATATGCTACAGTATATGGTAATTTATGAAATAGGTCCATAATAGGACCTAGATTTGCACACAACAAATAAGAACCTAAACAACACAAAACACTGTTGCTGTATGTAGGCTTTATTTTATTTGTTTTTTTTATCTTTTAACTTTCCCCTTTAAATGTTTTTGGGGTGCCCAAGAGAGTGGGGCTCTAAGTTATACAGTAGCTTGTTTAGCTTAAACGTAAATCCGGCACTGATTACACATGTAATAAATGATCATGGCGACATTTCACGTTTATATGGTGGCATAATGAAAACTCTTATGATAAAGACTCCAACATACAATTATTAAATACAGTAATATGCTAATTAATAGAATTTACATAAGGGAGATAGAAAGAAATTCAGCTAGATAACTTCAATAAAAAGAAGGGACCGCTGGGGGGGGGGACCCACAACCACACACTTTGAAAATACAATAATATATGAGGGGAAACTGCCTATATTTGAGGGCGAAGGGCGGGGGAGGGGAGTAGCGCCCCCCCGACTCCCAAGCTCAGCGCGCCAACCGTCGCGGGCGCGAGGAAGAATCCCCGCCCCCGGCCTCCCGCCTCGCCCAATCCCAATCCCGCTCCTTCCTACTCACTCAAACATACATATGCACTCTCTCTCACACACACACTCTTTTTTAAATCACTTCCATCCTTTGCCCTGATTGGTCGCGGCTTCTTTGCCGGGGTCATGAGGTCCCTCCTCCTCCTCCCCCACCGCACACATCTATATACACACACGCACATTCATAGACAGGCACACACCGGCTTCAGCAGCCAATAAGGAGGCGCGATACTGGTATGTGGCGCTGGCCTGTCTGGGGGTGGTTGCTGGGTGTCTCTGGTTGTGTGAGGAAGAGGAGGAGGAGGAGGAGAAGGAAGGAGAGAGAGAGAGAGGAAGAAGAAAAGAGAGGAGCTCACACTGCTGCTATTATTGCTTATCTCTCTCTCTCTCTCCCTTCACCTTCTTTTGCATATATAATTCCCCACAGAAGGAAAAGAGGAGGGTGTGCATTGAGCTAGCTGGATTATTTCTTCCTCCCCCCTCCTCAATATTCACCCATCTTTTTCCTTCACCCCCACTGGCTTCCTCCTGCTCCTCTTGCACGACCCCCCAGCCTTCTCTCAATCCCTCTTTCTTTCCCCTCATCCGCCCCCCACCCCCACTGAGCACATTGTCTCCTCCCACAACAGTCTCGGGCCCCCTCCTCAATCTTTGGCCTCTTCCGCCTCCCCTAAAAGAAACAACCCCAAACCCTGAAGAATCTGACTCCATAAGCATCAGAGGATCCAACTGAGTCAGTCTCCCACCCCTCCCCCTCCCCTGCTTCCATTCATAATAGAAGCCCCCTCCCATCGCCACATCTCTTGCTTTTCCTCCACAATCTCGTTCTTTCTACCCCCCCTTTTTTTTGCTGGGGGGCTTCCATAGCCTCTTTCCCAGAAACCCAAATCCTCAGCAGCACATACATTTTAGCCCTGACCCTTCCACAACTCTCCCCTCCCCATCCCATTCTTCCTCTGCTTCTTTCAGACTTTCCTTGGGATCTACCCATTGTCCCCCACCCCCACCACCAAAAAGAATCTACTGATGGTGTGATCTGTGAGGTGAAGGTGAGTAAGGAAGTTCTCTTTGAATTGCTTTTTGCTTTTTTATTTCCTTCCCCATGGTTTGTGCAGAAAGTGATATGGGGTAGGTGGGAAATTGGAAGGGTTTTTTTCTGTATGTGTGTGTTTTGGTTGAGGTGTGCTTAAAAGGCCCCTTTAAACACCTGGTGGTTTCACATGTAGCTCAAAAAGATTTCGGTAGAGAACTGGAGATTTTGTTGTTAGAGACTGATTCTGCCCCACCCCCAGCCACTCCATGAAGTGTTTTGAGAAACTGGGTTTTTGTGTATGTGCATGTTATGAATCGGAATGAGTGTTGAATTCTTCAGATGACTCTTGAATGGATATTGGAAGTCCATGTGGATGCAATTCAAAAAGAGGTTGAAATTGGTGATTTGTAACATTTGCTTTCTTCCTGTCACTGCTGATATCTAGTTAGATTCATTCTTTGTTTTACCAGTCACTGATTGGTGAAACCCCCTCCCCTCCAAAAAATAAAGGATAACTTTGTCTTCTATGCACATTTTAAATAGATGGAAGATTTGTAGAAGATTTGGGGGTGGGAAGAGACTATTCTCTGTACAATATGGAAACATATCAACTTCAGTGATTTCCCCCCTTCCCTTTTTTATTTTAGTACAGCTTGTGTGTGAACTGTTTTAGTTGATAACCATTCCCAGTGTGAGATCTCTCTCTCTCTCTCTCTCTCTCTCTCTCTCTCTCTGTGTGTGTGTGTGTGTGTGTGTGTGACAAACCCTCCCAAATGGGTTGTTAGGAAAGAGTAAGCTGTGCCCCATTTTGTAAATGAATGCATGGTGTTTGCATTGATTGCATTAAGAGAAGATTGTATCAATCACAGACACCCTCTCTGAGATACTTGCCTTTGACTTGCACAGCCACATACATATATGTTCACCCCTCTTTTTAAGATTTGGAAGATATTTGGGAACAGAGAGGTGTGGGAGGGGAGAGAGCATAAGCTAAACTCCTGAAAACTATAACAGTTGGTGAAGTTGGCTGTAAGAAAACAAAATGATTCATTCATTCATTCCTTCATTCATTCAAGCATGTGGTTGAGTTTGGTTCATTTTTGAATATTGTTTTGCTGTTGCTTTTAATTTAGTGACTGACTTTGCTTGTGAGCAGCTTTATTTCTGGGTTTTATAGTACCGTGTCATTTTACAAAAAAGTGTACCGGTATGTGTGTGTGTGTGTGTGTGTGTGTGTGTATATATCCCCTTTTGTGGTTTGTGTGTGTGCCTAGTTCTGCTGTAAAGTGAAACTCCAGTCAATAGTATTCATTACTATAAGTGATATAAACATTTGGTCTCTGTTTATTACAAATGTATGTCAAGATTTAGAATGCCTTGGTTTTTTTCAATTAACAAATATATCTGAAATGTCATGTTCCACAACAAGCAAGAAATTAAAAGTGTATTTTACTCTTGTTGCTAACACTTAATTTAACTCTTAACTGTTGGCACAGCTAGGTGCTAAATACATACAATAGCACCCCATTTGGTGTGCTTTTATGTGTGTAGACTGCTTTCATAGGATGTGGGGAGCCTGAAGATTGGGGTGAGGGAAGTACAGTTACTGGGTGTGGAATCTGATTTTAAAAGTGATTGACTTCTTTTGGTTTTGTTCCTGGAGCATGCACTATAATTTATTTGCCAGGATCAATTTCTTTCGTTTTAATGATTTCTTCTTGTGGGTGGTGAGCTGCTATGCTAATCTATTAGTTAGTGAGGACTGAAGGAAAAAGAGGGAGAGACCCACACAATGCCTAGGGTGGGATCTTATTGTTCACTTTCTCTCATAGTTAGAGCCATGCTTGCCTACAGAGAAATAAAGCATTTCCCCCTCCTCTTCTCTCTCTCCCCCCTTGCTTTTTTAGCTGGGAAGCATTACTCCATTACTTCTGCCTTTACAAGGTTAGAGAGAGGCCATCCAAGGTGAATGGAAGAAAAGCCAACATCCACCTAAAGCTCCTTCTTTCCTCTTCCCTTTTCTTAGACTTAGCTTCTCCTGCTGTTCCTGTGTGTGAGTGAATTTCAAAGGTGATAACAGTAAACTCTAGAGGTTGTAGCCAGTGTTAAGTCAGCCGAAGAGTAGAAGCATTGAAATTGATGGGCATGACTGTCTTAGGACCATACATTTCAGTGAGTCTACTTTGAGTAGAACTCAGTTGGATACAATCCTAGGCTTCCAATTTGCATAGAGTGGTCTCCCTTTCTTCCTCCAAAGAAAATTGCCAGAGCTTTCTGAGTAACAATGTATTCATTCCTCCTTATTCCTGAATGTAGCACCTTATGTCCACAAGACAGGTGTGTTTTGTTCTGCATGCAGAAATTATCACGTTCAGTTCCTGGCTCTTTCCAGTTGAGAGACTCAGGTAGGAGGTGTCAGGAAAGCCTTTTCTTTGCCTCAGATCCTGGAGAGCTGCTGCCAGCCAGAGCAGACAGTACTGATTTTGATAAAGAGAGTCTGACAGCTTCTCGTGTTTCAGACAGTGTCAGAAACTAGTCAGGTGCCAGGCATGTTTTGTGACTGGTGTGGGTCCAATTGCCACCTGGGGAGATCTCTAGATGCCAGGTCGGCGACTGGGGAAAGCAAAATGTCACTTAGAGAAGGATCTGAAATATTTTCCTTGAAGATCAAATTTGTTTTATTTTGGAGTGTTTTATTTGATGTTTTGATGTGTTGTAAACTGCTTCGAGATTTGTTTCAAAAAATATAAAGTGGTATAAAGATGATGATGATGATGAAAATAATAATCCCACTGCAACCCCCCAAAAAAAACCTGCACTTAGAAATTCCATTGTGGCAAATGCAACCCATATTTAAGGTGCCATTTGGCAATTAGATTATATATCTGAGTTTCTAACACTGGCAAGAGTAACCAATAACCCTACAAGGTATGTTTGTATATGGATCGCTCTGTGGCAGAGGTGTGCTGACCTGAGTCTTGTGTGGTATTCCAGTACACCAATCTAATTTTTTATGAGTGTATTTTAAATTTACTGTACAAAACAAGAGTGCTTAGGATCCCTTCTCAATTAAGGCATCACTAGTCTGTGGGACGGGGGTGACGCTGTGGGTTAAACCACAGAGCCTAGGACTTGCCGATCAGAAGGTCTGCGGTTTGAATCCCCGCAACGGGGTGAGCTCCTGCTGCTCAGTCCCTGCTCCTACCAACCTAGCAGTTCAAAAGTACATCAAAGTGCAAGTAGATAAATAGGTACTGCTCCGGCGGGAAGGTAAACAGCATTTCCGTGTGCTGCTCTGGTTCGCCAGAAGCGCCTTAGTCATTCTGGTCACATGACCTGGAAGCTGTACGCCGGCTCCCTCGACCAATAAAACGAGATGAGTGCCGCAACCCCAGAGTCGGTCATGACTGGACCTAATGGTCAGGGGTCCCTTTACCTTTACCTAGTCTGGTTAAATTATCTGTGAGCACACTCTTGCTTGAGAAAAATGTAGGCGGTCCCTTGCTGGATCAGACCAGGGATTCCAGCAGGCCATGGTAGTCTACCAGAAGCTGTCTGGGGATCAAACTGTGAGCTGTCTTCTGCTTTCTGCCATCCCCTTGTGTATACCCCCCAATCCCTCAACGATGAAGAGGGTGGTTGTCTGCTTAAGGTACGGTAGCTTTTTGTGTCCTGCTTCACTTCTTAACCTCCAAGTGTTCCTGGCATCCTTTCAAATGTAAGTTGTTCCTTCTAAAGCCCTTGGCAATGGATAACAAATATTAACTAATCTCCTTGTAATGAAATTCCATCTATGCTTCTCTAGTAACCAGATTCCTTTGGCTTCAGGTTCATAACCCTCCTTGTTTTCTGTTGTATATCTTTCTCTTTTCCATGCCTTGCTTTTAGGCCAGCAGTTATTTCATAGGGATGCCATTATAAGACATAGTCTGGCCAAGAAATAGGTCAGTGGTTGAACATAAGAGTTTTCACTGGGACTTGACTTGTGGTGGGAGGTATTTGTAGTAATGAGCTTCGACAAGATCCTGCTCTGAATTATTAATTTAACTCTCCATGTCTGCTAGCTTTTCCAGCTAATTGCAGAGCCTGGACTCCTAAGTTGTATCTTCTGACAGTGTTAGCCCCCAAGGGCAGAAGAACTGCCTTGCTGGATTGGACAAAAGGACCATTTATTCTAGGAGTGGGCAACATGTGGCTCTCCAGATGTTATTGAACTCAAGCTCCCATTAGTCCCATTCAGCATGGCCAGTGGTCATGGATGAAGAGAGTTGTAGTCCTGCCAGATGTTTACCAGAAAAGGGCATGGAAGGAATGGCTTTTCTTTGTTGGTTTCCAGCATCTGGATTTCTGGTTGTATATTACATGCTAACATGGACACATTTAGCTATTGTGGTTAATAGCCCTTGAGGGACAGGAATGTGTATAAAATGTAACAGACTGTCCTCTGCATCAAATAAAAGAAAACTCATTACCCACAGGGGATGTGATGGAGGACAGGTTCATCCCATACATTTAAAGCACATCCAATGTACATTTAAAGTATATGACTTACTCCCAAAGAATTCCATGAAACTGTAGTTTCCCCCTCACAGAGCAACAATTCCAGCAACCTTAACAAACTACAGTTCCCAGAATTCCTTGGGGGAGGCCATTTGCTTTAAATATTCAACATATATTTAAATGTATGATGTTTTAAATGTATGGTGTGGGTTTGCTCCAGGTAGGTGGCACTGCTAGAATAACAATCCTCTCCTCCATGAAATACCACCCTCCATGCATCTTCCTTAGGAGGCAAAGCTCCTATTCAAGCTTGCATAGTGACCCCTCTGTTCACAAAATGAGAACTGATGGAAGATGCCAGAGCAGGCACAAATCTTGGGCGCTGTTCTGAAATCACTGAGTTTGTTCTATTATTAAGGATGCTGACATTCTTATTATTGATTGACCATACTCGGAACAATCTAAAGCCATATTGTCATTTTACAGACCTGATGGAGATTAAGCCACTTGCCTCAGTGTATGGTCTTGTCAAGTACAATAGGCAGGGAAAAAGGAGATTATGTCTGCCACCCCAAGTGCCGTGGAGGAAAAGCAGTATTCATGTGTAATAAAGCCTGTATGTAATACAGACAGCATACATACGTAATAAACGACACAGATAAATTCAATCGTCTTGGAACGTGGGTTGGCCTCCCTAATTTCTCTTGACTCGCTCCAGTTTCTCTGTGTGCCTCAGTCACTAATACTGCTGGTTTTGTTTTCAAAGGAGGCTGTAGCCCTTTCCTCCCTTTTTTGTATAAAGACTTGTTTTCCCCTATGGGGTTGATGTCTCTGGGGTTTCAAAACATACTGTGGGCTTCATTTGGTGTGTTCCATCATATAAATGGATGAGGAGGCATGCATTGAAATGCTTTGTGAATCCCCTGCTATAATAAAAATATTGGGCATGGGTATCAGACTAATTGCCATGGCAAGCTGCTTGTGCTGTGTGCCACCTCTAGTAAATTGGAAAGAATCACTAGATGTTCAGAGGTGATAAAGTGAAATTAAAACAAATCTGAGTTAAAAATGAGTTCGAATGAAAACGAGCCAGGAAAGGAGGTGTATTCACTAATGCAACCTAAATTGACCTGGATTCTGTTTATCTTTAATTCACCTCACCCACAGAATACAAATTAGTCTATTCTCATTATGTATGCATACATCCATTTACACTAATGGGAGTTTATTTTTGAGGTAGGGTGCAGTGGCAGAACTGCGGCTTGGCATTCTCATTTGTGGCTTTAAATCAATGAACACAATATTTGCCTGTAATATTATTTTGGCCAAAGAAAGTGTCTGGAATTACTCTTATTGTTTGCAAGAAGAAGACTTAACGTTTTCTGGACCGATAGTCAGAATGGATTGTGAAGATGCTCAAATGGAACTGGGAGTCAATTCTAGAGGCTCCTCCCTGGTCAGTGATGTTTTCACAAGAGGGTTATTCTGTATCAAGTGATCAAACTTTTTTACCTCATGTCAATCCAATTTTCTTAATATTTTGTACACTTGTTGAATGATCAAAACTAAGTTTAAATCTAAAATTTTAATTATTTCTCTCACCCCTTTGTGAATTATGAGGGTTTGAAAAAAATTCGGCCTTGCTGGACTACACAAAAACCTTAAAAGCTCAGCCCAGAATTGAGAAACTAAAAACACCACTCTAAAACATCAGTCCCTTCAGAACTTTATGAGCTTTAATATGATATGTCACATGATGGACTTACTTTAAAATTTAAGTTACAAAATTTAAAATTTAAAAAGTGATTAAAAATTAACATGATTTAAAATTTCCCCAAAAAATTATTATTTAATATTTTTAAGAGCTACCTGCAAATTTTCATCTTTGGGTCTCAATGAGATATTTAGAATAAATATTTTGTAAATACCTGTCTGCCTTATTGGGTTCTGTTTCATGAATTGTTGTAATGTTCATGAAATGAAATACTAACAAGAATTCTTTCAAAGCGTTAATTCTGTCACACAGTTGCAAGCTATCACTCGGCTTTGGAACACATTTTTAAAAGAAAAGCCTAACTAGCTTTTCAGATACCTTTTAATTGAGTAACTTTCTAAAGAAATGTCTGAAGTAACTGATATTATAGTTTGGTCTTATTTTGTTATATTTTACTACAAGAAGACCCATTTATCCAAAATAGAACCCAGTAAGACAGACCTGTATTAGGCAGACCTTAGAAATATTAAATAATCAATAATTTTGGGGGGGAATTTTTAAATCATATTTATTTTTGTAATCACTTTTTAAAATTTTCAGTTTTGAAACTTAAATTTAGAATTTAAAGTAATAATAAGTAAGTAACACTGGCTGTGCTTTTAGGGCCCAATAGAGGAAGCTGTCTTATATGAAGATGTGCACTGACTGGCGGCAGCTCTACATGTTTTCAGGCAGGAGCCTCTCCCATCCGTACCCGGAGATGCTGGGGAATTGAACTTGGGACCCTCTGCATGCAAGGCTGATAGTCTACCACTGAGCTATCGCCCTTCCACAAGTCATGCTTGGCCTTGATAGGATATCTAATCTGCAGTTAAGAAAGAATCTGCACTGAAGTGTTTGAGTTCTTGTCTCTGATATCTTTGAGCTTTGGAGGCATTGAATTGCTTTCAGGCAACCAGCATGGGGTTAGGGTTGAGCCCTTGCCACATTTCCTTCCTAAGTCTGATGGAGAATGGGGTGGCTTCTGGAGCTTTGGCACAGAGCTTTGGTAGCATTTGCCAGAGGCAAGAGGGATGCTGGGTATGGAGGTGAATTTGGGCATCCCTGTCCTCACTCACAACATGCACATGATTCTGTGCATGTTGAGACACAGACAGTGGGCTCCTTAATTCCCTCTCACTCAGTACAGATAGTGATGGAGACTTTGGCCTTCCTCTTTGTTTATTTACCTTTGTTTTCATTCCCACATCCTTGTGTTTTGAGTCCTTCAGAAGATTGAGCAATGAAGCTGCATAAAAGGTGAGGGCTCTGCCCAAGCATTTGTTGCCATTCCCAATATAAAGAAGGACTTAAGGAGCCATTTGTGCATCTGGAGGCTAATAGCAATGAGCTATTCTGGGCATTGTGGGGAAGGAGATTCAGTCCTCATTCTACCAGTCCTCTATATACTTACAAAATTGACTCTTCTCTGTTTTGCTTTTATAGAGGACAATGTAGCCTGAGCTTGTGTTGTCTAGTACCCTGGTTATTTCCTCCCTTGTTCTGTTCTTCATTAGCTGTTCTGAAATTGTACTTACTGGTAAGTGTGTTTCGCTGCATCAAATGCAGGTTTTTATTTTTGTGGGGTCAGGGCTTGGACCTCAGACAACCTGTGAAATATTGCCTTGACACAATGTGCCCTGTGAAGCTGTGGAAGCGTCACTTGCAGCAGAGCTTGCTCTGTGGTTTTTTTTTTTTAATGATACGACTTTGCTCAGCCCAGAGGTAACATGCTGAAAGTGAGCAACTGGCATGGGAGATGAGAAATAACTACAGTGGTACCTCCGGTTACGAACTTAATTTATTTCGGAGGTCTGTTCTTAACCCAAAACTGTTCTTAACCTGAGGTGCGCTTTCGCTAATGGTGCCTCCCACTGCTGCCGGGCCGCCAGCGCACGACTTCTGCTCACATCCCGGGGCAAAGTTTGCAACCAGGAGACCTACTTCCAGGTTAGTGGAGCTCGTAACCCGAAGCGTTCATAAGGAGGACAGTACGTAACATGAGGTTCCACTGTATTTTGAAAGCTGAAGGAGGCAGCCAAAGGAGGACAGTGGATGCCAACAGGCTTGGTACAGTATGAGACATGTCTAAGCAACAGAAGCCAGTACCATGTCAGAAGCACAGGTCAGCTTTGCCAAATATCCGAAGCTGCCATCTTTGAAGTTGGAGCATCGGTGGATCTTAACTCAGGATTGTTTCCTCTCAGCCCCACTCACCTCACAGAGTGTTTGTTGTGGGGGAGGAAGGGAAAGGAGAATGTTAGCTGCTTTGAGACTCCTTTGGGTAGTGATAAAGCGGGATATCAAATCCAAACTCTTCTTCTTCTTCCTCAGCCTGGTTCCCCTGGTCCCCCATCACTTGCTACCCGGCATCTGATAACAGTGGTGGAAACCTTGGGCTCGGGGGCCAAATGCAGCCCTCTCTCTGCCTGGCTGTCCAGAATCTCCTGTGGTCGTGCTGCAATCCAGCCCTCAGCTCCTCTCCCCAGTCCTCACAAGACTTGCTCCTTGCTCTTTTGCCTGGCTGGAATTCATCCTTGAATGGTCATAATGCCTCTTGCTTGGTGAACGAAGGATGGAAGTTGTATGTGTAAACTGCTGAATTTGTGTGTGTGTGGGATGTAGTGTACTGGATAGAGGTAAGCATTGCATCCATTGATCTGACCACATTTGCCCTTGGCCCCACTGGTGCACAGGTACTCCAAAAGGGAATGTGGTCCTCCAGCTGAAACAGAGCAGGAGTTGGGAACTTGCCTTACAGCCCCTTTCCAGATCATTTCAGATCTTCCCTGCTTGCACTCTCTTGAAGTTTAAACAGACTCTCTCTCTCTCTTGGCAGGGAAAGGTTGAAAATGACTTCTAAATGTAATCTTGATGAGCTGCTCTTTCTCTGTGTTCCTGCAGAGGTCACCTAAGTGAATATTTTTTCTTTTTAAAAAATCCTTTAGGAAATGGAGCTGATTTAGTATTATGAGATTTAAACCAAATCAGTTGTTATACTTTTTTTGGTAAGGGGGCAATGGAAAACACCTGGCTCCTTTTTTTTTTTGCTTCAAAATATCTAGAATGGGGATGTTTCTTTTCTAGCCAATGGGGTGAACAATACTGCAAGATGGTAAATCTTTCAGCTTTTCGCCCCTTTGCCTTTTTTCATTTATAAATGCCATTTCTGAACTACTTGAAGCCTTTAGCCCTCTTCTCCCCCCTCCGTGCTTCCCTTTCTCTCTATGTGGTTCTTAGGGTTTTCCATTTGGCAACTAGGTTCCCCTTTGATCTTTTGCTTTAAAAACAAAAATAAGATGAAAAGAACAAACACTTAAATTTCTTTTCAAAAACACCACAGGATATTGGTGTCTTTGTTCTAAAGGCAATGTCTTGACAGCTTGGAGATTTTTCTGCACTTTGACTCTGCTTTTTTGGTAGTTTATGTTGATGCTCTCATTTGATTGGCAGTTTGTCTCTGGAAAATGGCCCGATACAATCTGTGCTACACACACATATTAATTTGTGGTAGCGAATATTTTATTTTTTTCTTTAGAGCAAAATAAATTTGTGAGAGTGAGGATTTAAATTTTTGGGAGGCACTAAGGGCTCAGATATAAAATGAGAATCCCAAGATGTGATGGTTTACTTTTGGGTGGGTGGGGGGAGATGGAGAGTGTTAGCAAATGCATGTGGAATTCTTCTTGTGGTTCCCATGTGAGTGAAAGGCAGCACTCTTTGTTTCTAAAACAAACCACATTCGAAACTGGTTTTGCTACAATCCAAAGTGTTTTTAATAGCATTCTTTGCACTGGTGAGCCAGCAGGTATAAAAGCAATTCTGGAATGTCAAGGTGTGGACACAAGACAGTGCTAATATTTGCTGTATGTGGAGAACTCAGGATTTGATTGACATGTTTTAAACCCAGTTGCTTGAGTCTTCCTGAATTCAAGTGAAGATCAAGCCTTCATAGTTTTATTAGCTTCTACTCAAAGAGAAGGTGGCTAGCGTGCATTACTCCAGTTAAGATTTTAATCCTCAAATCTTCTAGGGAAAGCTTGTTTCTTTCTACATAACCTGAAGGAGAGGAGCCTTAACTTCCATGGGACCAGATTGCAGAGGGATAGCTGTGTTAGTTTGTTGCAGCAAAAAATTAAGAAGACTTGGAACAGAATCACTGTGGCATAAATTCTTGTGGGCCAGGGTTAACTCTAGTAAATGCAGTTTCTATTGCTGGTGGCTTGTTTCTCAACGTAGGGTAATAGAAAATCCAGTTGTGAGGCGGTATGCCTCTGAGTCTCAGTTGCTGGGTATTACAAGTGGGGAGAGTACTATTGTTTTTGGGTCCTGTTTCCAGACTTCCCCATAGTCATCTTGTTGGCCATTGTGAGAATAGGATGAGGGTTTGATGGGCCTTTGGTCTGATCTAACAGGGCTGTTAGTATGTTCTTATGAAGGGTTCTTCCTTGTTAATACATTTAGATTCTATTTATTTTGAATATTTTTACAGTGCCTACTAACCCAGATGTTTCCAAGGACCCAACATGGGGAAACTGGCTTGTACCTGGTCAGATTATCTCAGAGTAACCCCTTTGAAATGAATAGTCCTATGTCCATTAATTCCAAGGGTTCTACTCTGAGTCGGGCTAACATTGGATATAATCTCTAATTTTCTTATCTGAACACAAGTTAAGACGGTTGTATGACTGCTTAGGTAAGTTTATTTAAATAAGTCTTCATGTGAATGAACAGCGGTTTTGGAGTGGGAAAAAGCTCTTTTTATTATGCCTTTATTATTGTTGTTGTTGTTATAGCCTGCCTTTTTACCTGACAAAGACTCAAAGTGGCTTATAGCTAAAATAGAAGCAGCTAAAAGCACAGAAAAAGGCAATCATTAAAACCTACATGTGCTGTATCAGGACCCATCTTGGAGGCATTCCTTCCTTTGTAACAGAAAAAGGGGGGTGCTACTTCTAAGAAACAGCTTGGCTTTTCACATTTTTTTGTGTGGGCCCTTCTATGAAATGATTACTTTTTTAAAAGAAAAAAGTTCTTCCCAGTTAGTTGGGGAACCATTTTCATGTCATCTAACTGAGCAGTCCTAATTCATATTGTGCATGTGTTAAAATCTGGCAAAGAGGCTTTTGAAGCTAATGCTCCAAGCTTCAGGTCTCAAGTTTGCTTGTAGCTTAGCAGTCTTCTGTACATTTTAAATTCACTGTAGTTTTAGGCCCTAAGCAGCTTGTTAAAAATGTTGTTAATGCAAACTACGTGGGAAGTTCCTGTATTAGAAATTAAGACCTTTTTATATGGGCTCTCTCTCTCTATTCTGTGCATTCTGTAGTTCCCCCTTCCTACTTGAAAAGAAATAGTATTTCTGCTTTGCTTCTTGGATTGTGTTTTTCCTGTTTTTCCTCCCCCCTCAGTTTAGTTATTTTTTATATATATAAAAGGTATTTGTCTCACATCACCCTTTTCATTTTAAATTAAAATGCTTTCTCTTTGCTGCTTTGACACTTCCATTTCTTCTTATTGTTTCTTTGTATGCCTGATGTTTTTCCTGTGCCTAGCTTTTTTTTTTACCTTGTTGCTTTGATTTGCAGTTTTTCATTAAAATGCCTCTTCTGTGCATTTAACCAGATTTTTCTGTTCGCTCAGCATTTGGAGAGGATCAGAAGGTGATGCGGGAGCGAAAGCTGACGGGTGCAAGGCAGCCTTAGCGCTCAGATGCTGCCGTGCTTTTAAGTTCCTTGAATGCAAGCTTTGCTTGAACTGCAGAGGTTGCTATTTTCACAGTGCAATTGGCAGCTTTCTTGAGGGTATGTCTCTGCAGGACATTTCTCTACTACTTTGGTTTTGGTGTCGTGGCACACAGCTGGGGTTTCTGGAGTTGTAGGGGAATGTGTGGCACTGGGATTTGTATCTACCACCAATGCCAGTCCAGCAGAATCCATTGTTTGTTGTTGATTCAGCTGGGAGTTCAGGGGAAGGTCAGTAGGCATGTGGCATGACTGGTGTGTGTGTGTGTGTGTGTGTGTGTGTGTGTGTTCTATTTGGACCAGATGTAGAATGTTGACTTGCTTCTCTCTTCATAAGAGCAGCCAATGCCTTCCTTATTGTTTAGCATTGTCTTTCCAGTGGTTTCCAATGGTTTAGAACAGAAAATTAACACAATCTAATAACTGGTGTTGTGGGATGCACACATTCAACTAAGACTCAATAGTGAAATATATTTGAATATCTAAAAGTGTGACAGTGATTGTGACTTGGCTTTTTTCTTGTTTAGAAATGTAATTAATTTTTAGGAAACTTTCTCTCACCTTACCTTTGATATCTGTGCTACTGAATTACTTCTACAACTTTAATTTTAGAGAAAGTGTGCTAATTTAAACATTATCAGTACAGTAGTACTATAACTGTTTTAACAATATGTTAAAGGTAAGTAAAAATTTATCAGTTTAAGAGTTAGACCCATAAGTAGTAGCAGTTGCCAGGGCATTACCACATTCACCTCTACATAGTTCTAGCCTGATTTAAAACATTGTGATATATTGAAATATCGCGATGAATAGCTGGTGATATATTATGATATTGAAAACCAGATACCGCCCTGCTCTAGTTGCCATGCTCTAGCAGGGAGGCATCCTGGCTCGCTGCTATTAGGGCTGGAGTCACTCTATGTTCTGTCTTCCATTTTTAATGCTTTTCATGTCCGAACTGGGAAACATAAATTCCTTCCCTCCTCCTGTTTCCTAATTAAATTCTGAAAGGCGGTACTGTCTGATTCTCCCATCATCCAGGGGATCAGAGGCCAATGGGAGGCTGTTCTCCATTTATTCTAAGGAAGAACATCATGGCAATGGGGAGACCAAGCTGGTCCCTTCCATTTGCCAAAGGAGCAGCAGCCGCAGGAAGCTTGCTTCTTCCCCTGCCCTGGCCTGGCAGAAAGAGCATTCATGAGAACGCTTTGCCCTCTCAATCTCTTGTCCTTTTAGATTGCAAATCTGAAGGCAGAAGTGAACTTAAGCCTATCTGGTCTATTTATTTATATTTGCATTGAAGAGCAGGGTACAAATACTTTAAATAATAAATGAATAAATACTTGAATGCTGCTCAGCTATGGGTGTTGCTTGTGACTCTGGATCATCTCTCTTAGTGTGGAGGTGACCCCATACTTCCTGATGGTGACCCAGGCTGCTTTGTTGAATTGCATCTGGATTGCTCTTAGCTGTTTTGGTAACCTTGGACTCTCTGGCTCTGACCCCTTACTTCAGTGCCAGATGGTAGCTTGAACTCTGGTTTTCAGCAGCTATTATTTTTCTCCCTGAGTTTTCACAGATGACTCAGCCTAGCATGTACGTTGTTGACCATTACTATGGAAGTGTCCATGATATACAGCTAAGCTGTGCTTCCTAAACTGAAAATATTTTTGTGGGTGTGGTGCAATCGTTGCTTAAAATGTTGTATCCTTTTAGAAAGGCCTGTTTCCTAGTGTTACATGTGGCTGGAAAGTCCACAGTCTGGTATATTGCACTGCTGTGTGTTCATGTCCAGCTTGCAGGTTCCATCTGGTCAGCCACTGTGAGAACAGGATGCTGCGCAAGATGTTCCTTTGACCTGATGCAGCAGACTTGCTCTTATTGTAACCATCAGTTGTTAATATTGGATTGTGTCTCTTTTGTCCTCCTTTATCAGTTTGGTTCTTCATTGCTCTGATTTAGTAAGGAATGACTCTGCACTCCTATTGAAAGCATGATAAAGAAAGGTTGATGGCTGTCACACATCCCATACGATTACCTAGTTGACTCTGTATAGCTGAAATCTTGAGAGATGTGTTCACTAGGATTAAACTTCCTTGGGATATTTGTGTGTCGCCCTCAGGTGGGAGTTGCTCTGCAAAGAGGTCTTTCACATCTTGGAAGCGCTTGGCAATGAAAGCTGTGTACAGACAGGCACCGCATGTGTAAGTGAAATTGCATAAAGTGGGAACACCATTGAAAAAGCCTGCAAACACCCTCTAAACCTCTGGAAACCCTTTTAAAAAAAAACCCCAGCAGCACTTATTAGACTGGCATGAGTGGTGGCTCTCAGTCTTCTTCATCACTGGAGGACAATGTGGAAATAACAACAAGCAGGGTAGACCGGTACCTCAAAGTGCTTGGCTGTGGGTCAGATTCACTTGCTGCTTATGGTGTATTGCAGAGAAACATGGTGATGGACAGCTGGCACTTTTGTTTCTTCAGCTGGTCAGGGTATGCTTGGGTAGCCTCCTGGTCTGTGGCTGCACCTTCACTATTGGTGTGTATGTTCTTCAAATTGAAGCGACATTGATGGGGATAAGCTGGCAGTTCATGTCCTCTAGCCACAGGTTCAGTGTTTTATGTGCCACTACCAGGGCCTTGTCCGACACCTGGCTGGTGACTTTCACAGTTATAGGTGTACTCGCTGTCACTGCTGACCGGATTTGCTTCTCCCGTATCTTAATGGCACGTATACTGGACACGTTCCTGCAATACTACTGTGCCACAGCACACACAGTAATGTCATCCTGTAAACAGTACAGCACTTCCAATTTTTCCTCCAGCATGGGCAACACTCACTACTTCTTGGGTTTCTCAGCACTTGAAGAAGATGAAGATACCTTGCAATTAGGTGCCCTCTCAAAAAAAATTCTCCAAAAAACCCTCACAAAAATCCTCAAAAAATGGACTCCTCCTCCCCAAACTCCTCCAAACTCTGCCAAAAATTCTGCAGATTCCACCACTATCGCTCCCTCCAAGCCTCCTTGCTCGAACTCTCCACAGGTCTCAAAGATTGGTGCAAGGGCTCCTGGGATTGCAAAATGTTGTTTTGTGATCTTTTAGGGCCATTTTTGCCCCTTTTCATGCCACTTCCGGGTTTGCCACAATGTGTGCAGTCGCGCATGCCTTGAACACACATAAATGCGGAGTTGCCTGTATATTTTATTCTGCTTTGTTCTAGAATAGAGTTTCCAACCTTTTCTTAGTGACAACCTGCAATCCCCAGAGTTGGGGTTGGCTGCAGACTTCAGTTGCTTAAGACTATTGCAAAAGGACAGTAACTGCTGTTCCATTGATTACAAATGCTTTCCTACCCCCTAAAAAGAGGATGAGATTTCAAAGGACTGTAGCCAGAAAGGGACAGGCAGCAAAAGTACTCTCCATCACACCATATGCTTCTGATGTGCATGCAGCAGAGATGTGATTTTCCCCATGAATTTAGGCCCTTTTGATTTCCTCTGTCATCAAGATGGCCTTAAATTGCTTCCTCTGCTTTTTCTGAGCATCGAGTCCCTTTAAACCCCTGGCAAACAGGCCTCTATGCCTTTTGATGTCTCTCCAGTGTTCGATTTGGTCTCTTTAAACCTTTGCGGGCTTCAAAGAAGGTGATTGGTGCCAGAGGGCAGGCAGAGCTCTGACATCTCAAGGAGGTGTTGGGTCACTGAAACATTTCAGAAAGTAGAGCTTGGCTGGCCTTCAGAATAACCTTTACTACAAAACTTGCAACATTTAAAAGCTTTGGAGCCATCACGGTGGGAGGATGTGCATGATCGTAAGAAGTATGCAAGCTTGTTCCCAAAGCATGCTACCAGTTTTCATTACTGTGCCGATTTGCTTGTTGAGACTTGCTTTTTTTGGAATTGATGATATATTTGTCCTACGGTAGTAACCCTGTTTGGTGTATTTGGGCTAAATTTACAGTTAGGAAACCAAAATGATATTTGGGGCATTCCGCTGAACTGAAAGTCCCAGAAGGGAAAGCAGCATAAAATGATGGGTGGTGGCTCCTGGATTTGCTGCAACTGAAATCACATCTGAACAGGCTAGAAATTTGCTTACTCTGTGTGGTGGTGGTTTGTGTTCTGGTTGAGGTAGTAAATAACCTGGTAAGATTAAAAAGTATTGTTAACTTAGTTACTGACTACTATATTCTGGCAATACATAAACATAGGTGTTCAGCCTTGAGTGTAAATGAGTAAAAGGCAAGGATTTGTCTCTTACATTGGGATTGATTAAAACTCCTGAATAACTCCATCTTATATTTTTGAGAGATGCATGTTGTTTACAGTGATGCTGTTTGTTGTGTGTGCAGTTCATGGCCTGTATAATGTGAACAGTGTGAATGTGAACACACTGGCAAAATTTCAGTAGATCTGGTTCTTTACTTTTTCCAAGAGTGAGTTATATGGGGTGATACATTAGACACACTGGACCCAAATTTGGCTGTCCTACAGTGCTGAATGCTCAGTGGTCTATTTCAAAGTTACTGCATTTGGGGAATCCTTACCATGCTAATCTTCTGCCTAGGGACCCTAGTACAACTACTGTGCAACTTGTGGGGAATGCTGAGGATTTTGGAATGTATTCTAGAATGTACATCCAGTTCATGCAGGGGAATGGCGAGCCCTGCTGGACCTCACCTTTGCCCCATAGGAATCAGAGTTGTGCTCTTAACATGCATCAAATGCTTTCCTGTGGCTAAACATGGCAGGTCAGCACCAGTAGCAGCTGGTAAGCTCACTGTTGGTGAAGCCTGTCCACCATCGCTGCTGCCCTAATTGAGGAATCATGAGCAAGCTCCTGGGGGAATGCTGGGCTCCTGTGATGACCCAAGACTGCTTCTTCTTGCATGAGATGACCTCAGAAGTGTGGGGCTTTTGCCTTACATGAAATGTACATGAGCTTGCCCTTCCCATTTTTTGCTTCCATGTCCTTTTGTGTCAGGAAGATGGAACATTGCTATTTAAAGGTCACTAACTGACAACACTGTGTGTCCATCCAAGCTATACAGCCAAGTATTGTTACATTGCCAAATCAAACTATTGTGAGGGTCGTGAATAGACTTCTGTGCTGTATACACTACAGATATTATTGATGGTCTTTTCCCCAGGCTCTCCCCTCCCTACCCAGTTTGTGCATGGAGGAATTGACACTAGTTTGCTTGCCTGTTTGCTTTTCAGAAATGTGATTCAGGAAAGCTTACATACTCTCATCCAACTCGTAATTTCTGTTGCATAAATCTTCTGTTCCACCTCTCTCTTTCTCAAGTGCTGCAACTGCTTTTCTTGCTGCGGAGATCTCCATAAAGGCATATGAAACAATGAGGTTGGTGGCAATTGGTTAATGTTTATGTTCTTGTTCTAATAAACTGTTCTGGTGTGTACCAGTGTCATGTTTTACTCAATGTGGGTAAATGGATGACTATATATACCACCTTTCTTTAAACTAAGGGTGAAGAACCTCTCATTCAGAGCCAAATGTAGACCTTCAGGTGCTTCTGTCTGGCTCTTGGACTTTCCCCAAGCCATACCCTTCACCAGCCCTGTGCCACACCCTCAAGTGTTTATGATTTGCTGTAATGTGTGCTTGAACTATTATGATATTGCTTGCTTGGATGGCTGGAGAGTGTATGGGAGAAACCTCTGACTTTTGTGTAGCTGGAATGCTGCAAACTGTACCTGAGTAAGGGTCATACCCATTGCTCTGCCCACTCCTTGTCTCTGGCCCTTGGAAGGTTAGTCATGAGGGAATGTGGTGGTCCTCAGGCTGCAATAGGTTCTGCACCCCTGCTTTAAACCTTCACATGACCTGGTTTGCACATAATGCTAAGCCATTGCTTGTTTAAGCAGCCATGGTTCATTTAACAAACATAAATTACCACAAGCTGTAGCACAGCTGTAGCACTAACTGTAGGTTGTTTCTCCAAAGTTTGGCTGCTCTTGCCTAATGCACTTATAGTTGGGTGCAGTGCTTTTTTATTTTTTGGGGGAAAGGTCTCGATACTCAACATGACGTTTTTACAGTAAGTGCCACACATTTAACCTTTCCTGAGTACCCCCAGAAAAAAAGCAATGATTTGGTGAGCATCACAAACTATGGTTAAGGAAGTGAGCTAGGTTCATATGTAACACAAAGTCATAGATAAAACAAGTCACAATCATGGCTTCAGATGGTGGTTTGTGGGCTGTCAACAAATCATAGTTAAGCTTCTAGGTAGGGTTCATAAATAACATTAAGCCATGGTTTGATAAACCACAATTTAGCATGATATGTGAATCAGAGCACTGTTGTCTCGTTCCCTAAATTCAGGAGATGCCAACTCTCTTCTCCTCCCCTACCCAATCTGTCTCTAAGAAGAGGACCTGTTTACTTTGGAGACCAGTTTTGGCTTTTATCAAATACTTTCCCACATAAAATAGTATTTTGTGTGTGTGCTAAAGCTGTGATTCTTTATTATTGTTTCAGTGGATGGCACTGAAGCTATAATTTCAACCCTGTTAATCTTTTCTAGTAAAGCACTTAGATACCCAAGAAGTAGATCGACTGATCTGATTGCATGAAGTATCACAGACATGAAGTCCAGCTTCATGTTTTACTGCATTGGGCTAAAGTCAGAATGGTCAACTTCACTCATATTGGAGGTGTTTCTAGTTACCAGAAAGGATCCTAGGCAGTGACCCAAAAGTCCTGGTAGCAAAATGAGTAACTTTCACTTTGCATTCTCCATTTTTATGTTGCAGGTTTCAGAGCACATCTCCATACAAATTGCAGCCAAACACTGTTAAAAGCCCAGAAGAATAGCTGCTTCGTATCTTAAACCAAGGCAATTATAATTTGTAGAAACTAATCTTTCAGTGCGAAAAGATCTGTCGAGCACTTCGCTTAGCTCGTTATTCTGCCTTCTAATTTGCCAGATTAAAAGAGCCATAATTAATAGGGGCTCGTGCTTCTTTTTGGCATGAAAAAATTGGTAAGCACCCAGTGACATATATTACTTTAACTTTAATTAAACTGTGTACTGGGTTTTATACTGTGTTGTATTTACCAGTTGCCTTCTATGAGAGAGAGAGAGAGAGAGAGAGAGAGAGAGAGAAACTCCACCATGAAATGGATGTCTAAGTGGGAGAGTTGAAAGTGGCCTATTCTATGAATATCTGTTCCACCCTTTCATTTGAGAACTCACCAAAGGCAATCAGGAATTCCATGAAGGCAACTGAGTGGGGACTGGGAAAAGGAGAGGTAGATCTCTCTATTCCTCCTCTGCCAGTCCACTTATTTTCTCTACTAACTGGAGGAAGAGAAGCATGTCGCTCAGCTCTTTACATTCCTTTGCCAGCCTACTTTGGTAGAGACAATTTTAAAAAACTAGCCTGCTCAGAGGTCGGTAGTCTGTGCTTCCATGTAATCTGCAAAGCAAGGCTAGTAACTTTTAAAATTTCAGTTTTCAAATATTTTGAGCCTTACATCTTGTACTGACTTTAAAACCAAATTTTAAAACATGCTACATCTCTACACATCATATAATTTAAAAATATTATATAGCATCTATGTATATGTACAAGGAACAGGCTTGCAGTCTAAAACTGGACATAATGGAGGAAGGGCATGGAAATAGCCACTGGGGTCAGGTCAGCAGGAAAAGAGTATGCCATTATTTCAATTGTACCTTTGCTTGCTTACAGTAGAGTACAGTGGTACCTCTGGTTACGAACTTAACTCGTTCCAGAGGTCTGTTCTTAACCTGAAACCGTTCTTAACATGAGGTACCACTTTAGCTAATGGGGCCTGCCGCTGCGCCACCGCCGCACGATTTCTGTTCTTATCCTGGGGCAAAGTTTTTAATCCTAGGTACTACTTCCGGGTTACCAGAGTCTGTAACCCGAGGTGTTTGTAACTCGAGGTACCACTGTATTGGGACTATAGCATGGGGATAGACTCCAAACCAATGTATTCTTGTAACTTTCGGATTGTATCACTTAAATATGTGATAGAATCAAGCTGGTTTGGCTTCAGGCCCTTTGCCAGGGGCTGGGAACTTTTCCATCCTCGCCAGTGGGACAGATTATTATCTCCCCACCCCTACTAGGCCAAAGATGACAAATGGCTAGGACTACCCATCTGTCAATCACATGATGTCACTACAGCATCCGGAGATGCTGCACCTTGAGGATCTGATTGTTGCAACTTCAAAGCATGGCAGGGGACTGCTTGAAAGCCCCTTTGCAGGCACCCCTGTGCTTCTCTTTAAACCTCAGAAAATGGGAGGTTTAAAGAGCAAGGTAGGGCTATTTGCAAAAGGGCTTTCAGACAGCCCCATGCTGTGCTCCGGCTATGTGTGCCTATTTGCAGCAGGGGAACTGGCACATGCAGTTGAACTGCACAGGATTTAACCTACGCTCATCAACTGATTTAGTCCCTTACATAGATGTGCCCCACAACCACATGTACCCTAAAACAAGACAATCACATTTACATAGGAACAAATATGCATAGAAACGCAATCTGTACACCAAAGATTTGAAGTGTATAGTCTAGTGCGGTTGGGATGTCTAGTGTGGTTGGGATGTACATGCTTAAGACTCTGTGCAAACCTTGATAATCCAAAGTGCAGACCTTGGGTGGGTGGGGTGAGTTGGAGTGATCAGTGTCCATACAATGGAGTTGCAACTTTAATTGCCCAAAGTAGTAGGAATCTAAAACAGAGCAGTAGGTTGGAATATTTCTGGTGGGATTTGAATGATTGGCATCTAATGCTTACTGGCATCCTTGTCTGAATGACTAATATCTAGAGGAATTGGGGAGCTAATTGGCATTTTGAAAAACAAAAACAAAATAGCATTGTCACAATATTGTAGGCTTAAGTTGTGTTCTGACTGGCTTTGTGCTCTGCTTGATATATTGGTGCAATTTAGGTAAGAGTGAATGGAACATTGCGGGAGCAGATCAGTAGAATACTGTATCCTTAAAAGTAATGGAAGGCAGCGGAAATGCTTTTTGCAGGCTCTAAAATATTCTGGCAATAAAAGGAACATGGAAAATTTAAGGGCTGGCTTGAAACAAAAGAGCTTTGGCCAGAGTTGGTTGTGTAGTTTTTTCTTCTTCTTGTGATGGTCAATTACTTGACGTGAAAAGTGTCGGAGGAATTGCATGCTCAGATAAACAATCTGCTGAAACCCAGTGCTTAGCCTGATTGTGTTCAATGAGATCTGTTTAGTATTAACTGTGAAATATGTTGCAGCAGCAGTAATGAAAGCGATGGATGCCTTTTCTGGTGTTATCAAAATGCATTTAACAAGATTTGCTGTGCCTGAGTGCCTTTCATTGTAATGCTTTATGGTTCATACTAAAGCGATATAAGTAAGCGACATCCATCTTGTGCTGATATAAACTGATTCTGTATGCTCTCTAACAATAATGTTACACTTTTGAGTAAACATCCTTTTTTAATAATAGAAGCTAGGCAGGTTGTATAGTTCCAAGCAAGAAAATGTGAATCCTTTGCAGACACCAACACAGTCTTTGTGTTATCCTCACAAAAGAAGTCCGCTTGCATTGCCATGAGATGGCACCAAAACATCCTTATTTGGGTTTGGTGATGACAGTATTAATACTGAGACTGGGTGAGGATTTGAACTTGGGCCATCCTTGTCCTTTTCAAACAGCTCAACTGTTACAGCCGGTAATTTCAAATTTACTTCCATTTTGGGATTCTTTTCTGATTTGGGTTTTGTCTGTCAAGAAACCCTTGGACATCTGCCATAGAACCTAGGTGCATTGCAGAGGGTTCCCAGCATGTCCTGGAGCAGTGTTGGGTCTCAGTGTTGCCCAGGTTGATCCGTGTATTATAGAACATTGCCAGTATCCCCTCTGTGCCTCAATATGGTAATGGAAAGGCAAGTAGTCGTAGGCAAGCTGTCTTCATTCAGTTGTCTGTTATTTACTCAATTTATAGAGGAACCCCAAATGAAACTTGGAGAAAAGTGGTGTAATTATAATTACAGGCTGCTTTTAGGCCTGTTGGTCAGCAGGGTGCATCCTGCCAAAGTGGTAAAGCATATAGTCCTTTGCAGGGGGAACAGCACAGAGATACAGGCTCAATTTAGATGTAACAATGAACTGCAATTTGTTATGAGGGGAGCAGAGCATGCATACTTCATCTTCCATTGCTCCCTTCTTCTGAGTGCAAGAGGAAACTAGAAACCCTGCAATCATCATTTGAGGCCCTTCTCCATGAGAACAGGCCTTTTCTGCAGCGACTCTCCGCTTGTGGGAGGCTCTCCCCAGGGAAGCTTGCCTGGCACCTTTGTCACACATTATGCGCCAGGCAAATACATTCCTCTTCTCCCAGGCCTTTGACTAAGTAGACCATATATGGCCTTTTAAACTGTGTTTTCATTGACCTGCATGAGAAATAAAAGGTATTTAGTAAGCCTTTTTAAAAAGAGACAGTTATGAGGTCTTCGAGGTATGCAAATGCTTGCAGCAATAAAAATGGTATGAAACAGCAATTGCTGTGAATATGCGGAAAGTATGACTTCATATGCTGCATAATTAAGCTATAGACTTTGCTTCCAGAAGAGGTTGTGGTGACCACCAATTTGGATTTCTTTAAAAGAAGATTGTAGAAATTAATGGAGAAGTAGGCTAGATTCTACCTCCACTTTTGGAGGTAGTATGCCTTTGATTCCCAGCAGCTGATATTTACAAATGAGTGCTGTTGTGCAGACTTCTCTGGCCATAGAATGCCTGCCAGTGCACTATGAGTTATTAACAAACTTAGGAAGAAGTAATTTTAATTCCTTGGACACTACAGTGCACTCAGGAAGTTTTGTAGATGCTTCTCTTAGAAGTTCACTTTGGAAGCAATCACGTACACGTTAATGGATTGGGGGGCCATTCAGAACTTGCTGCCAACGATGAATTTTGGAGCATTGCTGTGCAAAAATAGTCTTGATGTGATATCAGAAGCACTGAGAAGTTCAGACAGCATGACAATTACCTAACCTTTTCAAGTTCAACAGCTAATGCCTTCCCTCTTGAAAGTCTTAAAAATATTTTCACATTACAGGGGATGGAGATGTGCATTACATTTTGCCCACTAAGGGTTTTCTGATAATTTTAAGAACTAGCTGTTGTGTGGTTTTTAAATGTCAAATGTGCTGAGACCCATTCCTCAGTGTTTTTAAGTAGATATCGGAGAGCTTTCTAGAAAACAATCTGGAACTGCAAATACTAATTATGAACAGGTTATTTTTCAGGCAGCCAAAAATGGGGAAAAGCCAGTTGTGCCAAATATATAGGATGATAGAAAATGAGGAGTTTAGCTCTCTACAATAAAAGCAAAGACTGTGTGTCACATCCTACCCAAGCTCAGTGTTGGTAGCTGGCATGCTGAAGCATTTGCTGTGGGCTTTGCCTGCCCCTGCAGTGCTTGCTATCACTTGGGCTCTTGTGCAGTGATGCTGCAGCTATCAACTTCTCTCCCACCCCCTTTGTGAGCAAAGAGCTCTTCCATTAATCATATATATAAAATACACACCCTCATTCAGTGTCTGGCACTCATACCAGCTTAATTTGGTAATTTCCAAACACTGTTGCAAGGAAACATCCGCTAATGTCTGCTAGGTGGCTGCCACTGTACTTCTGAGTGAATTGCCATTCAAAGGTACACCTTCTGCTTGTTCACCTTTTGTGGTGGGTAATTCAGTTTCCAGTTTGTTTTGTTTTTTTCATGGGCAAGGATAGTGATACCATTGTATTGAATGTAGGTATGTACAGCATAGTCCTTGGAGTAACCTCTTGTGTTTATGTATAAGTCTGTGCTCTGTGCTTGCCTTCTTCGAGTCATGATGCTTGTTCAGATCAATGGAAAGGATACAGGTGGGTTGAAAGGGGAATGTGTGGCTTGATGGCAGTTCTGGGGATTTTGGCTTTGAGCAGATCTTCTCTTTTTCCCCCAATTCAAATCTAAAATAAAGGTTGGCAAATCAGACACACAGTTTAGTAAATAAGAAGCCGCAACAGGTGGTATATGACAGACAATGTCAGCCTGGTGACCTTGGTCATAGATGGTCCAGATTAATAATTAGATGCAGATCTTTCACTGAACATGTTTTGGAAAATTTTGACTTTTAAAAAGCAACTCTGCCAATGCGGTTCTTTTGGCCCTAGGCAGATATAAATACGCCTTCAAAGCTGGGCTGGAATAATCATGTTCTCTCCTCCTCTTCCATAATTCTTTTCTGCAGTAATGTTTGTTCCTTTGGAAATGTTCCGCCTTGAATGATAAATCCAGCAATCCTTTGCCACCCTACGTTTGTATTTAATTAAGATGCCTCTTAAATCCTGTCCCAGCCTCTCTTCATCAGAAGAAAACTGAACTTGTTGCGACGAGAGGAAGATCTGTGAGCCCAGAATATCAATGGACTTATTCAGTGGAGGAAATATGTGTGTACACTAATTAAGGAGTGCATTATTGAGCCGCAGCATAATTAACAGGCGATGCCCCAAGTGTCTAAATATAAGCTCTTCTAACACTTCTGTCAAAAGGGCCCATAATTGTGTGGTTTTGCTTTTTAACACAGTGGCTCTCTTTCTCTCTCTTTGCACCCCCCGCCCCCCGCTCCAATTATCCAGTAGAAACTCTTGGGGAAAACAGACTTGGGATGGTCAGCAAAATTTATTAGGCTAGAAAAATCAGCAGCCTCCCCTCCACACCCCTATTCATTGCTTAAAGCAGGGGTGAGCAATCTTTTTTCAGCTTGAGGGCTCCTGAGGGACCTTTTAGTGGCCAGATGCCAGTGGTGGCTGGGTCTAGAGGCAAAAGTAGGCAATTCAGTGGATTTGTGCATTAAATATGCATAGGAACATAGGAAGCTGCCATTATGCCAGGTCAAGACTCTTTGTCCATCTAGTATCATCTGCTCTGACTGACAGTAGCTCTCCAGGGTCTTAGGCAGAAAAGGTCTTTCCCATCACCTCCTACCTGATGCTTCAACTGAAGTTAGCAGGGGATTGAACTTGGGGCCTCCTGCATGTGGTCTCTTGGGAGGGAGTTGTGTCAGGATACCGCCACAAGGCCTGCCAGTCCTCTTGAGGTTGGACTGCTGATGGTGGGGGAAGTGGATAGCGAGCCTCAATAGTTGATCTTAACTGGTGGGCAGTTTACTACAGGAGCAATACTTATTAGTGTTCCTTGTTTTACCTGGTGTCTCTGAGTAGCGGCACAGTATCAAGGGCAGCATGGCAGCTGTAGTGATGGTGAAGGCAACCAACCGGCTGCCATGTTAGCCCGCTGCACAAAAGTACCTGGGCTTCTTGTTTTTTTCAAAGCAGGTGCAACAATTAAATGCTAAGAACACAAAAGCTCCATGGCAGAGAGTGTTTTGATAAGATGCACTCTAAAGCGGTGGAAAATCCCTTTGGCTGTTGCCAGCTTGCTAAGTCTGTTGGATCTGCTGTGTGCAACATCTGCCACATATGAGAGCTTTGCTTCAGTTCTGCTCTAATGGCTTCTCCTAGTTTAGGCCAGCCGCACAGTTGATTTTAACTAGTGGGATGTGGGTGAGAAATAGTGGCAGCTTTTGTTTCTTGGGTGGCTTTTTATTATTTATTTTAAAACAACCAATTTTGTGATACTTACAAAAAAACCCTGAGCACTGGCTCATTCACCCAGGGAATTGGCCTGGCCTTACTTTGTTTATCTTGGTTCTGGAAATGTTTACTTTGGTCACCCACCAAGTTCAGACATGCAGTTTTAAAAATGTCAATTATCTGAGTGGCACAGGAAGGATGGCAAAATGATTTAATATCCTTTAATTTGCCACAGCTAGAAGCAGGGAAGAGAAATAAATGATGTTGCTTCTTAATGTGAAAATGTTTTGTGAGCGCCATAAACCTGACACCAAAGCTGTATCCTTTTCTTCTTTCAACCCTCCCCCCCCCCCGCCACCTTGTCAAATTAACACGATTGTGCATTTTGATTTTTATGTTAAAGCGATCTGTGTCTTCAAAAGAGAGCATTCAGCAAGACATACTGAAGCAGCTAAGCAGGCTGATATTTTAGTAGGAATATTGCCAGTAATAAAAAGGACAGAGTTATGATGGCTTGATGCATTAATTTTAATAACTTCTGCTGCTGCTGTTTGAGCTTAGATTTTTTCCCCCAGAGTTAAAGGAGACGTTCTTGGATAGCATCAGGAGCTGCCTTAAGACTCTTTGTTCATCTAATCTGATGGGCAGCATGTCTCCAGGGACAGAGATTTCTCCCTGCTACCTAACCGTTTTCACTAGAGGTGCCATAGGTATGCCTGGGACCATCTGCCCTGAAATATGCTGCGCCAGTGAGCTATGCCTTCTCTGTCTCATGGTCTAGGGCAGAGATGGGGGAACTTGAAGCTCTCCAGATATTTTTACACTATAGCTTCCATCATCTTTGATCATTGGCCATGTTGGCTGGGGCTGATAGGACTACCAACAAGACCTGAGGGGCCACAGGTTAGCTGCTGCTTGATTTGCCTGGTCAAATGGTTAATGCTATGATGATATCACTGCTGGGCTGAGTTAAAGGTGTTAATGGCTTGGGACCAGTTTACTTGTGGAATTGCCTTACCTACATCATGCCTACTCGATCACTTTGATCTGTAGAACTTGCAGTTCTGCAAGTGCTACACAGTGTCCATTCTGTGGTGGGAGCTAATGTTTAATTAGGGTTAATTTGGTCCATCATTGTTATTCAGCATGGTGCCTGATGTTCAAACATAGACACTGATTGCCAAATTGGTGCATGTTTGGAAGTGTCCTGCCAATTGGGGTGCTGTTCAGAGGTAGCCAAATCAGTGTAGTTTGGTCCCGTCATGCCAAATACTCATTTTTGTCTACCATCTTGATTCAGAATGGCACCTGGCATCTAAACATCCATCTAAGACCTTCACCCCCAGCTTGAGAACCCTCATGCCGAGTTTATGCACACAACCAAGCCTATAAAGAAATCATTTCCCAAAATATATAGTTTTTTCTTTGTAATTAAGCTTGTATGGTCAATTCATGATGATTTTGTTACTTTGTTGTTGCAAAACTGGATGTTTGGTGTACTCAGAAGCTTCTAACCCAGGTTCTTACTCTAAAACAGAGGCAGAAAAGCAGTACTATTAAATAGGCTCTGAAAGCATGATTTGTAGCTTGAAGCTCAGGAACCTGCCAGCATCTTGCCAAGTGGTATTAATGTATTGTACCCTGGAAATGAAACTTTAATCTTAATGACACTTTTTTCTTGTTAATGGCTTTGAATTATATTGTGCAAAAGGGGCTTTATTATTCTGGTTTAAAATTTATAATACATCCTTGTACACACTCTCCCTCTCTCTCTCTCTCTCTTCCTCAATATATGCATTTGTAAAATGTAGGCTTCAGTTTTGGCTAAATAAACAGTAGTTTGCTAAATTCCAGGCTATCAAGATAGCTGTGTAGAGCTTGGCACTGGGCCCATAATGGTGAAAATAGATCTGTCTGTGGCAGGTGTGCATGAAGACATGAGGAAATCCTATAATTAAGGTAGGGAAATGTTGGCTAACACACACACACACACACACACACACACACACACACACAGAGGCACACCTACACCTCCCAATTTTTGTGGGAAACCAACTTGACAGCATAGTAAATTGAGCCTGAAAAGATGCAGAGTGAAAGCGTGGGCACCCGACGCACCCCCTGGAATTCCTATCGTAAAGTTGCTTTTGCAAATCCTAAATGTCTTCCATTTAAAATGAAATGCGCTTCTATTAACCTCCTTTCATATTGTAGCTTTCAGCAGACTGCAGACCTGCCTGATTTGACTTTCTAATGTACCTGTAATGAATCTTCTGGGGAAATGGAGCAACCGAACACTGTGTAGTGTCTCTTGCAGCTCCATTGTAACGTATTCTGCCAGCACTGTCTACCTTGTGGGTCTTATTTATAAAAAAATAAGAAAGGGGAGGGGGGAGTCTTGTATGAAAACCTAAAACCAAACACTTCTTAAGCTGTTCTGTGTGATGCTGTCCTTGGAAGCAGCTGTGCTAAACCTATGCTGGTATCTTCCTTCTGAGGTAGAAATTCAGAAGGGGGAAAAATGATAGAGATATTGGCAAATAGTCTCCTGACAGGCTGTGGAGAGAGAATTGCTATGTACGTGATGCTTCAACAGCCAGCAAGGCAAGATCTCTGTGGCTCTGTAAATGCAGCATCTGTATATGGTGGGGGCAGGTGGCACTCCTTTGCCAGACCTTTCAGTAACCTCAGCATTTCATTTGCCCTCCCTAAGGTAGCAGCTTGTAAGTCAGATGTTATAACCGGGATGGGGGGGGGGGGCGGAGAGAAAAAGCCACAAAAATGGAGGGTCGGCAACTGGCGTATCTGGAATTATTTGCAATACAGCATTCAGTATGTCACGCCGATTTGCCCCTTTGAAAGAGATGGAACACTGGAGATTAATAATGGAGGATTTATTCATTAAAAACTTTGTGTTATAATTGGCCATATGCAGCCACATTGAGGAACGACCGTTCACATTAGCATTTTTAATTAAACAGAAAGGTCTTGCCTCTAATATGGCAGGAGACATGGCTTTGAACATTTTTCAGTTGCCTTTTGAAGTCCAGTGTACGAAGAGGGTGCGTTTCTTTTTATAATAATGAGAGGCTGTACCAATAATGACATACCAGGCTACACAGGGAAGTATTTTTTTTTTTTTACTTTTGTGCAATTTTCTTGCGTAAAAAAACCTGATTTTTCTGAAGTATTGGTTGTATTGATTACTTTTCTTTTTAAGCAAGAGAACAATAGCTTAGTTAATATGGTGATTGAACCACTCGCTTTTTGTAAAGCATTGATTAATACACCTAGGCTTACAATTTTGTGGAAAATAACAATTCTTTATCTGCATCACTAATCTGCTGATGAGCAGACTGTTTCATTAAAAAACATGTATTAAAATGGGCTCAAGTCAAAACTCTGATACAAAAACTTTGGGTGTGTACACACCATACATTGAAGCACCCCCTTTAAAGAATCCTGGGAGCTCTAGTACATTGTAGCTCTGTAGGATAAACTACAGTTCCCAGGATTCTTTGGTGAAAACAGTATGCTTTAAATGCATGGTGTGAATACAGTCTTAATGTAGAACCACAGTACAACTCAGTTTATTATTTTAAGAGGAATTGGAATGCACCTTGCCTTGAAAGCATTGCAGTGTGGATGGATGGCTTCTACCATTTGAATGAGCATCCAGATGCACCTCAGATATGTGCCTGATCCGATGTTGAATATGCACATTGACATCTCTTTATTACATCTTACAGATCTTTGCTGTTTCGGAATGTGTAGTGGGAAGACCTCCCTTCCTTCTACTTCTGTTCTTAATGTTCTCTGGTGATCTGTGCCCCATTTTGGAACACACCATGATTCAATTCTTTTTTTGATATATTATTTCAATAATATATTTAATATTTATTATTTCATCATTAAATATAATTAGTAATATGAGTGTTGTGGTAGCATTATTATTTTCTGTCTGACAGTGTGGGGTGCTGTTGTTGTTGATGATGATGATGATGATGCAGATGCACCCATTACTTTGTTTCTTATATGTGATCCTAATCTTCTAGCTAGATATATGGTGGTGCCTGATGATGGTGCTCAGGATGTGTCTGGGTAGGTTGGCAGCAGGAAATAATCTTCGGGAGCTTCTGAATCCAGCTTTGTCATTGAAGACCTAGGTAGCCTCAGTGGCTAGAAGCACCTTTTATCAGCTGCACCTGGTATGACAACTGTGACCATTTCTGGACCAGGAGAGCTTGATCATGGTAGTTAAGACACTGGTGATTAATGGATCACTGCATTCTATGCAGGGCTTCCATAGTACTTGGCCTGTAAACTGCAGCTAGTGCAGAATGCTATAGCAGAGTGGCTGAAAAGAGTAAGACCCTGTCAGGGTATAACACTGCTTCTCAGAGATCTGCCTGTTTGGCTGCCTGTTTAATACCTTGCCACATTCAAGGCCTTGCTGTTGCTATAGAGAGCCCTTAATACTTCGGGGTCAGTTTACTTGCAGGGTCACTTTTACCCCATATGTGCTCACTTGATTGCTTTGGTCTGTGGAAGTGGGATTTACTGGTGCCACACAATACTTGTTCTGCCCTTGTAAGAAATTGTTGTTTTAGTGTGGCAGCACCCACATTATGGAACTCCTTGCCTCTTGACCTCAGATAGGTGCCTTTTCTATCACTTTTTGGCTTTGTTTGGGAAAGCTTATCAGGGCACGTAGATTTTAATCTTCTATTAATTTTAATTATCTTTCAAATGTTTTAAAACTGTTTTTTATTGATGATTTTAATATTTCTTGTAAACTGCTTAGAGGTCTTACGACAATTAAGCGATATATACATTTCGTTAAATAAACAGAATATCCATGTTTTCTCATTCATTTATTTATTTTGGGTTGGCTTTTGGCTTATCCTTTGGAATGGGTAATCTAATGGGTGATCCTCCTTTTTGCGCCCTCTCTCTCTTTTCTTTTTAAAGCACCTTTTAAAGGAAAGCACTTTTTAATAATAGCAGCTTGAGTGGTGTGATGACGCATCCCAACAGTCCCCCCCAAGAGAGGGTGATTATCCTGGAGAGATTTCAAACTCTGCATCATTTATGCTCACCTCCTTGCTGAAGAACAGCTTGCATTTTTAATGAAGGATGATTACATTTCATAAACAGACCTTTAAAAATTAAAATAATATTGATCCTTTTTCATTTAAGCTCTATTAAAACAGCGTGCTATACATCTTTCTAATAGCTATAGGACAGATTGCTGTTAAATATAGAGCTCAGTGTGTGTACTTAGAGGCTTTAAGCAAAAGGGTGTGTGTATTTAGATGCCTGACTTGTTATACAGCCAATTTCGAATGTGATTTTTTTCTCCTTAGGGGGGAAAATGCTTCAGAAAGGTTCCTGTTCATTGACTTAATAAATGTGAAGGTAATTTCCCCTCTTTCTCTCCACCCAACACACTAGCCACCAAATTCTGTGAAGCTCACAGTTTGATTTCTGAGAGGTCTTTCTTCCATTAAGGCATAAAATGGCCTCTTAACTTGCACCACCACACATTTCCTGGAGAGAGAAATGTGAAAGGCAAAACTTCCTAGCACTGTGTATGCCATGTTTGAGCAATAATAGGCCTGATCATTCTTGACACCTTTTCTTTAAAATAGTGCCATCCAGCTGAACATTTCAGTGGCTTAAAACCTTTTTTAAAAACCTTGCAACACTCTCTATTTTGATTATCCCGATCTCATTCATATGTGCTGTGCGTGTGCAACACTCCTCACGCACAGCACATATGAATGAGGCTTTCCCTAATGAGGCCTCCTGCCGCTGGTGCCCTTCCACCCTTTGGCTTCTGTTCGTAGACCGAGGTAAAGTTCGCTAACCGGAACACTACTTCCGGTTTTGCAGAGTTTGTATACCGAATAGTTCATAAACAGGGCTGTTCTTGAACCAAGGTACCACTGTAGTTAAAAAGCTCTAAACAGCTTTGGTTCAGGCTACCTTAGGGATCCCAAAACAATTGCTGAAATAATCTGCCATTATTCTCATTGGCCCAGCACTGTGGAATATTTCTCCAATAGAAATTCAGCTGAAGCCTTCAGTGTTTACTAAAAACATTTATTTGCCACCAGGCTTATGCAGACAATTAAGATAAACAACCGTGATAGTTAGCTGGTGATCTATTTTTAAAAGAATTGTGTGGTTTTATTGTGTTTGCATATATATTTTTTGAAAATCACTTTGATGTTCTTTAGGAAATTGAGGCATGCAAGGTTTTTTTAAAAAACTCAAACTGCTGGTTGATAAACATCTACACCAAACTTTTGTAACTACACCAGGGGTTTTCAACCAGTGTATTGTGAAAGCCTGGGGTGCCTTGAATGATTCTCAGGGGTGCCGTGGGCAACACTGGCCTCTGTCCCTCTTTCCTTCCCTCCCTCCTCTGATGTCCTCTCCCGTCTCTGCTTCCTAAAGTATTGCATGGCTGTTCGTTGCAGCAGCCCTGGCTACAAGCAACACAGGCAAATGGTGCCTTTGGGATTGGTCAGGGGGTGTTGGTTGCCAGAAACTGAAGTGACCTCAGAGTAAGCAAGCAAGTGAGGCATTGCAGCCACCCAGTCCGCCAACCCTTGTTGTTGGGAATAGACAGACAAGTTCCAAGCCTCTTTGAGGCAGTGTGAAGAGGCACCTCTCTTTGGGGCAGGGAGGGCAGCTCAGAGACCAGGAGTGGCGGCAGCAGCTGCCCGGAGGACTTCCAAGGAGAGGCAAGAGAAGAGGAGACACTCAACAAGGGAGAGTGTCCGGAAAAAGGGTGAGAGGCTGCCGGCTCTGCAGGCAAGGGGTGATATAACTGGGCTCCTGAGCCCCACAGGGGTGCTGCAGACAGAATGTAGCTGGTCAAGGGAGCTGTGGACTTAAAAAGGTTGAAAATCTCTTTACTACACTAACCATCATGGAGAATGCTGGGAACTGTAGTTCCTTAAGGGTGCTGGGAATCATAGCTCCTGGGGGTCAACACGCTTAAGAAACCACAGTTCCCAGGATTCTCCATGATGGTTAAAGTGGTACAATAGTGCTTAAAGTGTGTATTGTAGATGTGGCCTTGTTTGGAATGAGGGAGATGGATTCCCTTGGTTTCTGTGCCCCCAACTTTGGAACTCCCCGTCTAAGAGGTCTGTGTTGCTCTTTCTCGGCTCGCTTTGCGATTTAGTGTTAAGGTATGCTTTGCTTTCTATAGGAAGATGTTTGGCTTTCAGAGGCAAGACTGTATTGCTTGGCCTGCCATAATTGATAGTAATCCTTCTGTGTCTTGACTTGGTTCCAAAATTATAATGTTGGTGCAAGTTTTATTATAATATCTAAAATTGCAAACTGATTGGGGCCTAAAACTTACTGTGGGAGTGATCCTGGCAGGGGAGCATATATCACACAGAATGCTACTGAAGAAGGCCCCTTTTCCTATATAGTGGTACCTTGGTTTACAACCATAATCCGTTCTGGAGGTCCAGTTGTAAACCAGAACAGGTTTACAAGGTGCACTTTCGCCAATGGGGGCTCCCTCCAAAAAATGGGTTGTAATCCAAAAAAAAGGACATGCACTTCCGGCTTTGACGTGGTTGTAATCCAAAACGGTTGTAATCCAAAGCAGTTGCAAACCAAGGTACCACTGTATTTGTCACCTACCTAGGCTAGAGACAGCTAGAGAGGCCTCAGAAGATGATTTTAAAACACAGACTGCCATGGAAGAAGAAGGTTCTTAAGAGTGTTGTATTAATGTAAGCACATACGGAAATGACCATATAACACACTTGCCATGTGAGTAAGTCCATTGGTCCTTAGCAAGACTCTCCTGCTACCCTATGGCAAGTAACAGTCACCGCCAGATGAACCTAGCAGGGAAGTTTACATAAAACCGGAGGTAAATTCTTATGAGGTTTTCATTTCTTTCAGCTCTTCAACATATAGCAAATTATTAACATGGGGATGTGTGGATAGGTTGGCTAGTAAAGCACCCAGCTCTCAACAAATTAGTTTGCGAGGATGTGCGTAATAGCTTTTTAGAGCATCACTAAATATCAGTAAGGGCCATGAACAGCCAAGAACATTTTATTTGTGTGCTGGGGGCAGGGATGATTGTGGTGGTAACTCACTCCCCATTAATTTCAACAAGCCTCATGCACTGTTTGCCTTCAGCGGCAAAAAGTCACTGTCTTTTCATGTGCGTTGTTACAGTGTCATTGCAACACTATATAGAGGTATAGCCAGCAAAGATAATGGAGAGATGTCTCAAAAACATGATGGCTTTATGTCCGCATGTTCCTTCACTTTGATAGGCTGCTGAGCTTGGAATGCCGCTCTACCGATCTTCCTACCTCTTTTTTTTTTTTTTTGTAATGGCTGTAAAATTGCCAGCTCAATAAACACAGCCCTTTAGATAATCACCAGTTGGAAATCCGTAAACCGCAAGGGGAGTATAAGACATATGCTAGATGTTGCAGATCTTGGAACGAACTGAAATCCAAGTATATACTTGATGGTCTGTGTGTGCAAACTTGTGTTACGGGCAGGGGAGGTGGGGGGAAAGCATTCATGTTTTTGTTTAAAGCAGAAGTCGCTAGGCTAATTTTGTTGTTGCTCTCAAAAGTCTCTCATTAATTCAAACCGACTAAAGGTGATTTCTCTGGGGAAGAGGTGCCTGCCCCAGCGAGGGATCCCTGCTGTTCCCCTCAACCGTCAATGCAACTGAAGCATTTGTTTACAACTGTGTTCTCCTTCCCCTAATCCCATTTCTCCAGAGCAGGCCACAATTGAAAGCTTGATTTGAAGAACTACACATTGAATCAGAATAAAATATTGATTCCTTCCCTATAATGGGAATTGAAGAGGCCTTGTTAAAGGAACAAAAGGCCTGGCATATTTATGTCTCAGGCAGCTGTCTAGAAAATAGGTTCATTTCATTTTAAATATTTGCTTATGTACTTAAAAAAAAAAGCCACTTACTTGCAGCTCATTCATTGATAAGATTCTTGACTGAACATACCTGGGTCTTCTGAATGTGTATCAAAACATTTGCTATTAGTAATTTCCAAACTGGGTCATTAGTTGTTGTTTTTTGTTTTGTTTTTTAAAACCGTTTATGTTCTGAAACCACTGGAACACACAACCACAATTTCTTACCGGTAACTTTGTGTCTTTTCCCCTGCTGATAAAAAGCGAAGATTGATGGTTTTGCTTATTTAAAGGGAATAGAAAATTGCAGGTGTATTGTGAATGCAAAATATTGGATCATAAAATGGGGCTGTGGGATGGAAGCTATGGATTGTCTTACAGAACAAAATTTGCCTAGGACTGCAGTTTTATCTGCTCCACAGAAAGGGAACATCAGAGACAGAAATCATGTAGGGTGGGAATAAGAGAAAGGAACAAAGGTGTATGTAGCTGGTGAACTTTCAGAGATAACAAGAAGGGGGATAAAGGGAGATGAGGAAAGGCTGTTCCACTTTTGCAGGTTCTTGTCTTAACGTATTTTGTGCATATGTAGAAATGAAACCAAAGCATCTTGCACCACCACTCTGTCACAAGGCAAGGGCAGCCATCCATAGGTGCCAGAAACCAAATGTGTATAACTGATAAAATAAAATAAAATACGTGTATGTTGTATGTTCAGCTGTGTTCTTCAGGATGCTTAAGAATTTTTAAGCTTCAGCAAACCTTAAGCTTGAAAAAAAGAGAGGATTACGATATATTTTTTAAATTTTGATTCATGCACACGCTGCCTCAAAATAGAATAGATGCTTCAGTAGTTTGTAGACAAGGGGGGGGGAAGGGGGGGTTGTATACAACATTAATCCTGCTCAGATCAGACCTGCTGAAATTAATGGACCTGAGTTATGTCCATTGCTCAATGGTTCTACTCTGAGTAGAACTAGGTTGTGTTTTTAATTATTTTGTGTGTAAATCGCCTTGAGACAGTGGTTTAATGATGATGTTGGATGTTACCCACGGCCTTCTCAGCTTATTTTGCTGATAGGCATGTGAAACTTTATTTTCTCTCTGCGTGTATTCCAGTAGAAGTTCAGGGCTATCAAATGTGTGTGCACATTGTGTGTAAGTATAGAGCAAGACAGAAAGATTCTTTCCAAACCAACCGGCTGGGCTTTTTGTTTTGTTTTTGTAATTTCTTCCAACAAACTGACTTTTATTGTTTGCTCCGTGGCGGTACGCTGGCATTAATAAAACATTGGTGGTAATTGGCTATGACAGATTGTCCATATTCCCTCTTCACTCCGGCATCTGTGGCCTTTGACGGTTATGGGAGGTGTCTACAGAAGCCAGCCCTCCACGAGTAAGTCCCTGGAGTAATTGACTTTGACGGAAACTGGTTGCTGTAATACTGATCCATCAGCTTGCATGAACTGTGTAATGCCTGAAGGATTCAGTACCCATCAATACACCCTTAGCTTGCAGCATTTCTTCCAATACTCCTCTCCCTCTCTCCCTTCTCCCTCATTTCCCCCGGTAATTTATTAAAAGAAATACTTGCGGCATTTGCTGGGTATTTGGTATACACTCGTTTTTTGGTCTGTCACAGTAGATGAAAACACTGTGTTGGGATTTAGCATGTAATAGAAGTGTTTGTGAAGCCTCTTTTTTTAAAGGAAGGCTGAGAGAGATGGTGATGGGAAAGCTCCTCCAGGAATAGGTGTAAATCCTTTTCATTTAGTCTTTCTCTCTCTCTCTTTTTTTTAATTACTCAAATGAACATAATCTACAGCACTTAAAAACTATCAGTGACAATGTGTGGTAGGCTGTTTGATAAAGTGGTGCCTTTTGTTTTGAAAACTAAGATAAGCTGTGTGATTTAAAGAGGGGAGGGAGTCAGTGAGGAAAGCACAGCATAGATCAGAAGTCATGAGAAGAAGTAGAGGTGAGAACTGTAGGTAGGATATCCCATAGGTAGGATATCCCATATCCTGGCTTGGACAATGTGATGCCCTCCTCATCTTGCTGGACTCCCATCAGCCCCTCTGAACATGGCCAGTGATGAGGAAGGATGGGAGCTGTAGTCCAGCAAGATTTGGAGGACATTGCACTGGTTACTGTTGTAGCATATGCTGTACTGCAGTGGCTCAAGCACTTTACCTTCAGGGAATCTGTTCTATATCTACTTTAAGGAAATCCTGCATAGCTACCAGAGGTGCTCTTCCCACTGGATCTTGTTGAAGCTGCCTAATATAGAGTAAAGACTGTTTAGCCCTGCTGTATCAGGCCAAAGGCTCATTTCATCCAACATCCTGTTGTCTCAGTGGCCATCCGGCTGCCTCTGGGAAGGCTGCCAGCAGAACCTGAGTGCAATAGCAATTCTCTCCACCTGTGATTCCCAGGACCTGGCATTCAGTGGCATACAGCCTTTGACAGTGGAGGCTGAACATAGTCATAGGGATTTCTTTGATCCAACCTATCTGGAAATTACACTCTGGCATAAAGGGTTAACGCTGCACTTACCTGCCTCATCTGACCCAGGGAGCTCTGTGGAAGAAACAGTTTTGATTATGTTTTGCTTGGAGCAGATGGGGTTGACCCCCGTAATGTCGTTGGACTAGCACTGCCTTGTGTGCTGGCTGCTGCACTTCTGTAAGGTATATTGAACGTGCATCTCTCAAAACTATTAGAAAGTAATCACAAATGCCTAGTTCTCTGTGTCTGAAGATTATCTGATCTGGAAGAAGCTGCCTGCAGTTTCCCACTGCTCAAGGCAGGGAGGATATCAAACTGATCCAGATATAGTCGTCTTGTATTTCTGTAGCATCCCAGATGCATATTTTGGGAGATTGGTGTGGAGATTGCTTCATAACAAACCAGTCCCTTGTATCTCTTTGAGGCAGTGTGTGGAAACGGTGTTGTGCTAATAGTAACAGTGGCAGATGGTGCTGAGCTCCCAAGGGGGTGGCTCCTTTTGGGACCTCGCAGCATGCTCCCCCCCCCCCCCGCAAATGTGTTTGGACTTTTTTTTTTTAACCAGTTAACACTAGAGAATGCAATAGGCCCTTCTTGAACAGCTGTGAGGTTCATCGTTAAGTGTTTGGGGGGAATATTTGAAAGAAATTTATTTTTGGTGGTGACTATGGGGAAAGACAATGAATATTATGGCGACAAAATGTTTTGTAGTGAAGGCTTAAGACGATGATAAATTCTGGAAGGATTTAAGAACTAGAATCTGGACAGGAGAAGAATGTGCCAGGGTATCACAGCAGGCACTGTGCACATATGTGCCTTGGGCAGACTCTGATTTCATGTGGGCAAGCAAGGTGCTGGTACATGCTGCTAAAAAATTCCCACAGCACTCCACCTCTGCTCCTGTTGAACTGCAGACAGAACAAGCAAGAGCCTGATGTGTGCCATAGTAATCTTGACTTGTGCTTTCTATCCAAGATTTGACTTTTATTGCTTTGTTCTTGGCTGACAGCTTATGGTTTGTTTGGAGAGAAACTAAGAGCCTGAGTTAGGTGACACAAGAAGCCAGATTCTTCCATTGTTTTGTTTTGCAGTTCGATGGCAGCAGGAGCATGGGAGGGGCACCAAGGAAACTTGCACCAGAATGCTGCTTATTCTAATATAACTATGAACCATGATTTGGTTTATAGTTTGATAGTGGTTTAAACTGTGGTTTAATGTGATGTGTGAACGGATCACTGAGAACTAGCACGGTGTTGTGTTGGTCTAGAACTAGACAGATTCAGGTTCAAATCCCTGCTTGGCCATAAAGTTCTTTAGATGTGTTTTTTTGGGGGGCCAGGCATGCATTTTTCAGCCAAACCCACCTCTCAGGATTGTTGTGTGGGGAAAAATGAGTGAGAGGGGAGAATCATGTGTGCAGCTTTGGAGGGAGGGTGGGATAATATATATCAAACCCCTGAATAGGCCTGATAAGGACCTTGTTGCAGGATCTTAGGGTGGGAACCGGTAAGTGAGTGTTAAGTTTTTTCACCTCCATTTCATTAATGACAGCAAAGGATTTTAGAGGTGGGCTTCACACCATTGATTGAAACCTTTAAAACCTGATTTGGCTGCCTTGGCAGCATTAGGTGGTAAATCTTAATTTAAAAACACAGCAGCACTTAAGGTCACTCAGCCTCCTTTTTTGTATTGCGGTATTGATCTTTTCTCCCCCCAGAACTGCAGAACGCTGAATATAGCATTTTGAAATTAACCAAGCAAAGCCATATGAATCAAAAATTGTATTACGAAATGTTATTCCAGGTTAATATTGAGGTAATTCCAGTGCCGTGGGTTCTGTAATGATCTTTTAAAATACAGTGGTAACACCTCGATTTGGCAATAATGAGCAGAGGAGTTCACTTCCCACCTGCAGATGTAGGGGCAGAGGGTGAGCCACTCATCTTGGCACTAAAAGTGCCTTTTAGGCCCCCCCCCTTAAAAATGCCCAAACCAAGGAGTCCAAGTTGCATTTTTAAATACCATTTACTGGGCAGCAGCAGCGGGCAGAGGGCTCTGTGTTCTTGTGGGCTTCCCAGGAGAGGCATCCAGCCAGCTGTTGTGGGGAAAACAGGATGCTAGACTAGATAGGCCTTTGACCTGATCCAGCAGGATTCTTGTTATGTTTTTATGCATAATGTTGTGGGAGGGCTGTTGCCATCCTGCCCTGCCTGTGGGCATCCCTGAGCCATCTGATTGGCCACTGTGGGAAACAGGCCTTTGGTTCAATCCAGCAGGATGCTTCCTCTGTTCTTTATGCAGAATGCAGAACTGGCAGAAGGGGAGAGGGAATGAAAGGTGCTCAACATCTGGCTTTGTTCAAATGTAAGGTGCATGAGCAGAGCTGTTAGCTTTACTCTGGAGTCAAAGCTGTCGTTCTCCTTGGCTGAATCATGAAGAGCTCTTAGGTATAGAGGCACTCAGCTTCAATATCTCTTTTCTCTTCCACCCATCACCTTGTTTTCTCCAGCTAACACTTTTGGAATCAGCTGAAGCAAAATTGAACCACTGGTGGCATGTATGAGTAGGGTAAGAGTCAAAAGTCCATCTCTAAGAGACTGCTCCTAACATGCTTCCATGCTAAGGGGAGATCATACCTCACGGGTAGAATACACAATTTGTATGCAGAAGATCCCTGGTTCATCCCCTGGTGTCTCCAGGTATGTAACAGGTGATGTAGGGAAAGAACCCTTTCTGCCTGAGGCCCTGAAGAGCTAGTGGCAGTCATTCATTCATTCATTTTTTTCTCTCTGCCTCTTTTCCACAAAAGAGTCATACTCAAAGTGACTTACAACAAAGAAACAGAGATGCATTTGAAACAAACACTGCGAAAACAATTTCATAGTAACATTGCAAAATAATAATGTAGTAACAATTTCGTAACATAGCAAAACAAAAAATTAAAAACACAGCAAACCACATTTCAATCCTGTAAATATAACAAGATTACTCATGCCAGAAAGAAATAACAAGCGAGCTTCCCAGTTTCACCTTAGTTCTAGAAACACCCCTCCCATGATGCTGCTCACAGTTCCTCTCATGCAGCAGTTTTTTATAAGGTTTCCAAGGGCAAAAGGATGTAGCAGCTGGAAACATCCCTCCCATAATGTTGTTCCAGAGTAAATAATCCTAGGCTACATGGGCTGATAGTCCAATGTGTGCTATAAATGGCAGCTTCATATGTAGCTATCAGAGTAAGGGAAAATTGGAATCCAAGATGGCACCATGCTGTCAGGAGCAGGTTTGGTGCTTGGTCATAGGCACCAACCTGTGGGGAGAGAGTAGACTCATTCCTCTCAACAGTGTAGCTCTTAGCTACTCCCTTTTACTCACATGGACAAAACTGCTGAACTAGGAGATACTGGTTGTGGAGACAGCAAAATCTGCCTTCCACTGCTGATAGTGGATGACCTGATCCTCACTGGCAGAGATCCCATGTGGTGCGTTCAGTGTGTGTCTGTATAAAGAGCTCATGTAGAGAGCATTACACTCTGTGAGGTTGTTGCAATGGAGGTTGCTCCATTAGAGTGGGGCACTGCCCTAAGCCACACCCCACCTGCCTTCTCACCTTATAATCAGCCCTGGAGTGTCAGTTTCTACCTTCATTTTGCTCTTGAAAAACTCAAGCAGGAATGGGTCTGGGTGGGGGGGAGAATGAGAATTAGCTCCACCTCTCATTGGCTCTCACTCTAATTATAATTCACTCTGGCTCCACCTAACCTTGGCCTCTCTGCTTTCCACCCGAACAGTCCCATTGGGCAAAGGTCACCACTGGGTTGCTGCAAACACTCCCTCCTTCCGCATGCAGACATGCCATCTGACACGACGGCTAGCACTTTCCTGGTGCTTAATAATTTGCACTTGGGTGCGCTGTGGGGTGGTCTTCCGGAAACATATGCCTCCATACGCTTTTAAGAAAAATGCCACACACACAACAGCAGAAGCTCTTCTCTGCTTGTGACCACCAGCCCATGGAGGATTTGTGCACAAGCTTTCCCTCTTTCTGGTGTTAATATTGGTTATTGTAAACTACCAGCAGAGGTCACAGTCTTGCTGATCCAATGTGAAAGCTACACAATCTTGTTAGAAGACGCTGCAGCTCAGGAAAGAGGATTACACAGTAATAGTACTTGATGAATCTCTCCCCTCCTTTTCATTCCCTATTACAGGAGGATAGCTTTTAAAAAAAATCTACGTAAATAACACTGCGCACAGGGCAGGGCATATTGGCAAGTAATTTTTCAGCAATATGGCTCCCGTGGCAGGTGTAGTTCTAAATAGTACTGCACCATGGTCAGCAAGCTGGATTTTACAGTGATTTAAAGAATTAATGTTGAAGGAATATCTGAAAATGTTACAGTGCCTCTTTATATTTTTGGCACATGATACAAAGGTGAGAAATCCAGGTGGCAAAAAATAGAATATAATGGAAAGTCATTGGTTACCTTCAGAGGTTGAATTTTAAAGAGGACAGATTGAAATTATTAGGCCTGTGCTGGAGATCTGAGGCAGAGGAGCTGCCCATCCAGTAACAGACACTGCTTTTTAAAGATTGGCAAGAAATGTGGGGAAGGGCCACTTCTGCAATTTCCACTTGCTTCTCTGGCAAGCCAGTTTCTGCACATCTCAGCAAAATCCCACAGAGCCAGAAAGGAGTTTTCAGTTTAGACATGCATGTCGAAGTGAGTGAGTGTTTTGACTTGAGATGGCGATAAAATGCTCGCAAAGACGGTTAGCATGACAAGGGTTCAACGGCTGTGACTGAGTAAGGAAAGTTGACATAAAAACAGGGAAGATGGACAGGCCTCAGCTGTGGGCGGCTTAGTTTCCTATGGAGCAGTGCGGTATAATATTTGATTTTTCATGACTTTGGTAAGATAAACTACCATGTAGTTAGCAGTTTTAGTTTACAGGTGTTCAGTGTAGATCTTTAAATGGAAAGTCAGTTTAGAGATATGTGTTCTTTGCATTGTAAAATCTGGGCTGCCTTGAACCTTTCTATGTTGCGGTTTTTCTAAGCCTGGGAATTAAGAAACCGAAGATCCTGCTTCAGTATTGCATGGTGTTTAACATCCAGCTGAAGAATAAACTTACTGTGTTGGGATGAATACATCTATTGTCGCTCAAGGGTACATCCAAATAACACATTAATCAAATTACACACACTAATCATGTGGAGAATTATGCAGGCACACACATACCATAGCTTTTATGTATTTTTCTCTAAATATTTTTGGATGCACTCCACGCCCAGTACAGATGTAATGTTGCTAATATCCCAATCATGGTTAGAAGATGAAAAAGTCTGTGGTATACTCTCTTTTAACACCTTCCCACGAGAACTTTCTCCTTCCTCTGCTCCACTTTAGCCAAGGTGTAACATTCACACTAATCAGGATTGCCCTGGTAATTTTTGGTTCTGAAACCAGGGTTTGAAGTGGTTTCAAACACTATGAGGACAACCCTGGTTAGTGTTAATCATGGCTAGCGACAATGCAAATGGCCTATAACTGTTCTGCATGGGACAATGACAATAAATATATCGTATAACTGTGTGCAAAGCATGGAAGGGAGGGGATAAATTAAGCATGGGAGCATGCTTGCAGCACACACCTGTCGTCCTAAATATGGTTTGGAACATGCAAGCCACAATAGTGATTCATTTTCATGTACATGAGCTGCAAGGCCGGCAACTCAAGCTTGCTGTTTTTACAGATAATCAAGATGAAGATGGGTAAAGGGATTGAATGGGACTCGTTTTCTACTCTGAACACTGGGAGTGTTCACTTGTCTACTTACCGTCAATGTAGACGGTACTGAGCTATGTGGAACGATGGCCTGACTCTGTACGAGGCAACTTCCTATGTTCCTGTGTGTGCCCTAGTAGGCTGTACTACTTCACGTGCTTAGAGCAGCTTCCCAAAATACTTGGAAGTAAAAATAAAGAAGGGGAATATGTTTTTAAAAGTATGGTTAACAAGACAATAAATCATTTGAATATGACTATTAGAATGTAACTGTCTTGAGCAAATTCCTTCCTAGAAGTTCCTTTTTGTGTACAGTAAAAAAAAAAAAGTAACTTCTAGCAAGGAATTTGCTCAATATAGTTATATTCTAATAGTCATATTCAAATGATTTATTGTCACTGGAACCCCGAGTTTGAATTACAGCCTTAGTGTAAGCGCCTTTTGAAAGGCACCTTCGGTAATTACCTCTGCAGATTGAGTAATGTCCAAAAACCCGCTTTAAAAGTGCTAATAGCTGATTGAAGAAGCCAAAATTCGCTCCAGGCACTGAAAACTGATATCAACACATGTGGAGTTGGTTTGTGTTTTTTGGTTTGGCTCCGTTTCCTTCTTCCCATTTGGAACTTTTTAATATCTTTTTTTCCCCACTAGGTGATTGAATGAGGGATGCATTTTGCCTGGAACATAACTATAGTGGCTTGCATTTTTGTTTTAAAGGCCTTTTTCAATAAGTTGCCAAAGGGCACTGTAAACATCAGTCCATACTGCATTGCTAGTAAATATTTCTGGCTTTCATGAAATGACTGGAAGGAGACTCTAGAGGGTGCTGCAAAGCAACGTCTATGGCAGCCCTACTCTGTTGCTCCCTTCACAGAGGTTCCTGCATTCCAGTGCTTAAAGGTGGTGGAAGTTTGATGTACATTCCTTCTTCCGACCACAAGGCATCTTAAAAAAAAACGCCAGCCCTGAGTGAATGCCGTTGGGTTTGGCTTGGAGACCGGTTCCGGGCCATATGTCTTAATTATTAAGCTCTAGGGGATTCCGCAGCAAGGCTTTGAAAAATATTGTGGCTCTAAAAGCACAGCACTGGAATTTTTCTCGCTGGCTTAAATCACTTTAAATACTGAAAGGGCTTTTTCATGCATTTGTGGAACATAATGAAGATAGTAGATGGACTTTGGGGGGGTAGGGGGAGCCAGTGGTGATGTGTAGAATGACTCTGCATGGTTTTTCCCTCTCCTAGGTGGTAAATATGGTATATCACCCGCCAAGAGCAAAGTGCAACTCCTTCAATTTTAACTCTCCCCCCCACCACTTTGTTCTGGTGCCTAGCAATAAAACAACTCTACCCGACAGAAAATTCTGTGCTTCGTAGACACTGTGAAGAACGTGTTCCTTTTTCTAAATGCCCAAGTCATATTTTTAGACTAGTGTCTTTTCTTTTTGCTCCTATTTATATAAGCCTGCTTTATATAGACTTTTGTCCTTGGGTAATATATATAAACATTAACTGTCCGTGCCAGATGCAATTCCTGTTTTAGAGACATGACAGACACATCTGTTTACAGTGGCTCAGTGTCTTTCATCTTTTCTTCAAGGCTGCTGGTCCTTGGTGGGTTAAGAAGTTCACCGCTAAATGACTGTAGCTTTCGAGCACGAGCAAGATGTGGCCTGTGATGGCTTAAATTTAGAACCTCAAGACTTATGAGCGTCTTGAGACTGAAGGGTACACATGAAGCCATTCCCCACCGCAGCCTTTTCTACTAATCTCCTACCCCTTCTCTCTGTACCTCCCCCCCCCCCGCCCCCGCCAATGAGCTCTCCATCCTTTATGATGCTTCCTTGTACTGAGGCAGATGACTGGTCTGCCGAGTCAAGTGCTGTTTACTCTTGCAGGCAGCAGATCTATCTGAGGTCTCAGAGAGAAGACTCCCCCCTCCCCTCCACCAGACCTGTTACTTGAGATATATGAGACCGAACCTGGGACCTTCTGCAATGCAAAGTAGGTGCTTGAATGCTTGAACACTGGGCTATGGTCCCCCTCCAGCTGAGTAGAGGGGGCCTTCAGGTAAGCAACCAGTTACATACCAGGTGTATACTGCATCCTGCCAAACAGGCCTACCTCTCATTCACTTGCTGCAGGCACCTGTCTCTCTGTTTTTGCAAATACAAAGGAAGCTGGTAGGGGGCAGGTCATTTGGACACAAATGGTTGTGCATGTTCTTTCCTCGGTGCAACAACCTCATCTTCCTGCCCCAACTCTCCATTTTCTTCTGTGCAACTCCTCCTTCTTTTACACCTTGTTGAAGAGGCAGAAAACTGGACAGAAACTTCTGCTAATTACGCTGCATATACCTGGAGGATGCTCACGAACCTTGTCCTTGTATTCTTTTCTCTCGCAGGGAAAGGGAATATTTAGTGCTCCTAGTCCCCAAGGTGACTTGAAATGATTTAAAATTTCTTGATGCTAAGGCACCCAGGCACCCGGAATTTTTCTAGTCCCAGAGCCCTCTTGGTTTTTTAACAAATTGGTTTTGCTGCAGTGAAAATTGCTCACCTTTTCCATCAAGCAAAAGTCATGGTTTTTCTAAAAGGCATGCTTTCAGTACCGGCCTGCCATTTTCTTTCTTTTTAATATTCACTGACAATGTAAAATAAGTAATTTTATATTTTTTTACTGCCAGTTTAAGACTGATCTTGGGAATGGTAATTGTTTCAACTGGAGAGAAGATTAAAACTCTTCTCCCCTGTCAGATATTAAACACGGCGAAACTTGCTTTGGGCTATGAAATAAAACCTTTTGATTTGCAGCAAAACTTGGTGGAAAGCTGTCAGGCAAGAACTGTGTAGATTTGTTGGCATAAAAGCCCCATTTTATTTTATTTTTTTAAAGGGGGTGTGGAGTTTGTGGAAGCCTGCTAGGCCATTTCAGCTTGAGACATGTATTTTTGAGAAACTTGGTCCCATTGTGCGGGGGTTAGCATGGAGCAAAATGATGGTAATTCAGAGCTAGAAAAGAGTCTGTTTCTAATTCTGAATCCTTTTGAAAGCACTGTAGCCTTTTATCAACGGTGCTAACAAGAGCAGAACTGTCTATGATTCTGTGCTTGGCACATTCCTCCTTCTCTTCTTGCTCCCCCCCCCCCCAGTCTCTCTTCTCAGTTCTTTAAAATTCAGAAACATGTCTGTATATAGCTGGCGTATTTGGTTTTGTGTGCTTATCGTGTTCTCAGAACGCTGACTATTCGACTCAACATTGTGGGTAGCAACTTAATTTGAAAAGCTGCTTTTTCTTGTTGGTGGGGGTCCTTTCCCTCCACCCCCCTCTCCAGATCCTGACTGTGGCAAAAAATCAATGTGCAGATTGCGGTCTGCACTAATAGGAATCAAGCTCTTCAAGGCATGAAAATGGGTTAATCAGCAGTGAACCATTTGAAAGGCCATTTCGAAACAAAGCTCTGTTCATAGGAGCAAACCATTGAGGTAAATATTGCAAGTAAATGTGCGGGAATGAAAACAGGATGGATCTTGCATATTGCAAACTTTAGTGTTCTATCAGTCACAGAGTTATCATCTATTGCTCTGATTCACAAGTGGAAATACATGCCAGAGCCCTTGGAATCCTGAGCTGTGTACAGTGGTACCTCGGGTTAAGTACTTAATTCGTTCTGGAGGTCCATACTTAACCTGAAACTGTTCTTAACCTGAAGCACCACTTTAGCTAATGGGGCCTCCTGTTGCTGCTGCGCCGCCGGAGCACGATTTCTGTTCTCATGCTGAAGCAAAGTTCTTAACCTGAAGCACTATTTCTGGGTTAGCGGAGTCTGTAACCTGAAGCGTATGTAACCCGAGGTACCACTGTAAAGAAATCCTGAAAGTTTTATAGGCCCATGAAAACTGGAAAGCAGCCTTTAGTCAGACCTAGGTGGAATCTACACATGCATAAAAAATGCTGTGAAAATGCTTTTTTTTAAAAAAAAAAAAAGTTTTGAAATATATATAGACTTTGCCATAGCTCACCATTGCCATCTAGTGGCACATTTGTATATTGCACTTTACAACACACTTAAACATTTTATTTGCAGCTGTATAGCTGAGTCACTGTTGGTCCATGCATCCCAATAGAGTCTACTTTGACTGGTAGCAGCACTCGAAGGTTTTTCTCAGCCCCTCATCCAATGTAGCAGCCATAACTGCTTCCTGTGGGAGCGAGTTCCATAGTTGAAGTATGTGCTGCTTGAAGAAGTACTTTGATTTATCTGTCTGGACCCTTCCAACGTTCTGCTTCATTAGATTTCCATGAGTTCTATAGTATTATTAGAGAGGAAGAAAAACGTCTTTATCCACTTGTTCCATCTCATGCATAATTTTATAAACATCTATCACGTCTGCGCTTGCTTGCCTTTTTTCTAAACTAAAAAGTCCCAAAAGCTGCATTTTTTCCTCATGCAGAACTTGCTCTATCAGATCCCCTCGGTCATTTTGGTTGCCTCTTTCTGAACCTATCAATCTTGTCATGATGAGCTTGTAATATGTGTAACTGATCCCTTCTCCTTAAAACCCCAAACTGTTTTATTCTTCTTTGCTCTTGGAGCAAAGGTTCATAACGCTTGGGAAAAAGGTTCATAACGCTTTTCTGTGGAAGTGAAAACTCTCAAGAGATGCTTCTTTACACCTGAACGTAAAGTTCCAAGGACAGCAGCAGGTGGGTGTTGGTCTCTTTCTCCACCCCCCTTCCCCCTCCCTGCTTCCTTTCTGCCAAAAATAACTCCACATATTTTAGATCTTGTAACTGCATAAATCCAGATAGGAACCTTGAATTAGCCCTCAAAAGCTCAGGGGGCTGGGAAATGGAACAATCATTGCTGCTGACAGAACAGATGTTCTGTTCTCTCTCGCTCTCTTTCTGAATTGCATACAGCTAGGATCTTGTTCCTTAACCGTTCTTATCAACTAATGTTTAACAATCAAAGGAGGAGACTGATTGTAGTTTAGCTAGCCTTCTAGGGTTGCTACTGCCTCTTCTCAATTTTTATCCCCTCCCCTCCTTGCTTTCACTTTCCTTGATTGACTTGTCATTCACTGCTGGAGGCTTCTGTGGAATCTTGTGGCCCCTTGACCACCAGCGGTCCCACGTGCGTGTCTGCATTAAATATTCAGACTGATTTTTAATTGTATTTTAATTGTTTCTTTTATTGCATGATATGGTTTCATAATTTGAATTCCATGGGGCAGAGCATCTGGAGCTTGCAGTTAAAAGGACAGGTCACACATGTTTGCCTCATGTAGCAAAAGCAACCAAGAGGATTTGTGGCCTGTTAAAGGCTAGCAAATTTGTCACGGTGTCAGCTTTCGTGGGCTATATAGTCCACTTCAACAGATGTATCAGAACAGGTGATGGATGCCCTGGGCTCCTTCGGGAAGAAGGACAGGATATAATTTGAAGAATTAATGAAATCAAATCAGGACCTTTCTTTGCCTGAGACCCCAGTGCAGAAAATGCTGAGCTAGGTGGGCAAGTAGCCCTATCTGGTAAAAGCCAGTTTCCTGCGTTCCTAATTTGTTTAATCCTCCTCCTCATAAAAGCCAATCTGGGCTGGTGGCCATCACCTCTCCTTGTGGTAATGAATTCCGGAAGTTGATTTTACACAGTGTGAAGATGTGCTCTCTCCCGCTGTAGGGCCATAGCAATCACCACCTTTTTAGAAGTTAACCCCAGGTAGTGTGATGAAACCCTGGGTTAAAACATAGGTGAAATGGGTACCCTAATGTGTGGTTTTTGCAGCTGTGTCATGATACCTTTTATTAAGGAGGCTGAAATAGTTTGAGTGCATAACCTTTTTAGAAATGTGTATTCACATCTTAATACGCCACATTTGGCACATGCAGTTCTTGCCAGCCTAGGAGAGGCTGATTTTTGTTTCCCAGGGAAGCTGCCTTCCTGCCAAGCTTTAATTTAGGTCTCCTTAATGGATTATTAATGAACTTGTGAAGCGTATGTGAATACTTATTGACAAAACACTAGCATTAAAATTCAACAGTTTGTCTGTCAATACCCTAATCAAGGACAAGGCGGTTGTACTGAGGTGATACTGAGAAATACAACTGTTACCCAACCTAACGAACTCCTTGAAGCCTTATTTACAATAACTTGGAATGTTATCTCTGAATCTTTTGTTAGGCAGGGGTGCCATTTTCTTGTGACTTTGACCAGTGTAGGAACAAAAGTGTTGGAATGACAGTTTAGTGGAATTGGCTGTTTGTGTTGCAAGTCCTATTTTTATAACCATGTTGGCTAAATGAAACCTCCTTGTCGAGAGGCAGTGTATCTCTGAGCACTCATGTTATGGGGACAAATGACAAGAGAAAAGGTATAACATGTCCAATAGCGTACCTGACAGAGCTAGCAATCTCTGGTACGGTGTTGGAGAATCCAAGGACACTAGTCCTGGGCAAACTTCAATATCTATGCTGATGCTGCCTTATCTGGGCCAGCTCAGGACTTCATGGCTGCCATGACAGCTATGGGGCTGTCACAATATGTTGTGCACTGACAATTACTGCAGATCATGTTCTAGATTTGGCTTTTGCTAGAGGGGACTGGGAAGGATCCAGTAGTGTGTGCGCACACGCACGCTTCACTCCCTGGTGAGGTCTGGGTTGGCAGCAACTGACTCCTCCATGCAGGTCGGTCCGCTCCCAGAAGTAGATGGAACTGAACTGGTGTCTGGAAGCAATGATGGGCTGGATGGGATTAATAAACTGAGGCTGAATTCTGATAAAATAAGGACTTTGGAGGTGGAACATAGCCATTGTGGCTAATAGCTTTCTTCTCCATGAATTTGTCCAATCCTCTTTGTAAGCCATCCAAAGTCTTCATGCCCTGAGTTGCTTGGTGGCATCTAGCTCACCACAGTTGGAGAAGAGGATGCTGGACTAGATGGGCCTTTGGTCTAATCCGCTTACATTCTCAGGTGAAACTAAGGCTCCATATTGTTTTTCTTTGACGAGTTACAGGGGTCAGCAAACTTTTTCAGTAGGGGGCTGGTCCACTGTCCCTCAGACCTTGTGGGGGGTTGGACTATATTTTGGAAAAAAATAATAATGAACGAATTCCTATGCCCCACAAATAACCCAGAGATGCATTTTAAATAATAGCACACATTCTACTCATGTAAAAACACCAGACAGGCCCCACAAATAACCAAGAGATGTATTTTAAATAAAAGGGCACATTCTACTCATGTAAAAACATGCTGATTCCCGGACTGTCCGTGGGCCAGATTTAGAATGCAATTGGGCCGGATCTGGCCCCCGGGCCTTCGTTTTCCTACCCATGGACTCGTATATTATTAATAATTCTCCCAAGTGTGGTTTAGGATTGAACTGCATGGTTGGAGGTAGCCACTAGGTGGCAGAGGAACAAACTACCAACGGCTTGATCCAGTTGGTGTAAAGCAGCCTGAGACAAACCAGATGTCCTTAGCTAGTGAGTGGAAGTGCTTTATATTATCCTGGTAAAGATGGCACACTTCATTTCCCCCTCTACCACCAAATGGTTCTCATATGGATATATAACTTGGTTCACTCCTTGCTGTGCTTCAGTGCTGCTGTTGTTTTGGCAGAAATCTGTCACCATCTGTAGGTATTCACTTGCTTTTTACTTCTCTCCCGCCCCATTCCAATTTCTTTTTGTTTGGAATTCCATGTCGAATGTTTAAATATTTTCGTAATAAGCGGGTGTTTGTTCTTCAGTAAATGTCCCTTTTGATAGTCACATGTGTTTCAGTTTGGGCTTTATCGTCTGTAATCAGTTGCTTTCATCGGGGGAAAATGTTATCTTTGGAACTTGTTTCAAAAAGCAGGCATTTTGTGTCAGTGCTTCATGCATCTTCCTCTGATGGGGGATTTATTGAAAAATCCAATTTTGTGTTATGATCCACAGGCTTTCTTTCTGCAGAATGTTTTTTAATAAAATTAAAAAATATTTTCTCTGTTGTTACGCAAACCTTCGTTCAGTTGTTGTTGGGGTGAGTTCGGCTGTGTTCCCTTATCTGAATTCTATGTTAGATATTCGTAGCTTGTTTTTTTATTGTGTGGCTGAAAATGCACACTATAAAAGCACACAAAGCTGTCTTATATACTGAACTGTTTACTTCACATAGCCCAGTAATTTATATTACTCTGATTGGCCATGTCACGCCAAAACCTGAGGCAGAGACCTTGTGATCAACGTGCTTCCCAAGATCCATTAAACTGGAAATATTGGGAATTGAGCCTGAGAGCTTGTACATGCAATACATAGAACTTGTAGAGTTGGAAGGTACCTCAAGGGTAATCTAGTCCAACCCCCTGCAATGCAGGAATCTCCACTAAAGCATCTATGACAGATGGCCATCCAACCTCTGCTTAAGAACCTCCAGTGAAGAAGAGTCCATCACATTCTGAGAGAGTTCATTCCACTGTCAAACAGTTCTTACTGTCAGAAAGTTATTTCTGATGTTTAGTTACAATTTCCTTTCTTGCTATGTGAATTCATTGGTTCGGGATCTACCCTCCGGAGCAGGAGAAAACAAGCTTGATCCAACCTCCATGTGACAGACAGCCTTTTTGTAAATTGTGGTGCCCAGAAGTGGACACCGTTATCCAGCTTTGGCCTCATCAAGGCAGAACTATTATTTCCCTTGATTGGATACTGTGATTCTGTTGATGCAACTTAGAATAGCATTAGCTTTCTGTGCTGCTGCATCACACTGTTGACTCATGTTAATCCTGTTGTCTACTAAGACTCCTAGAGCCTTTTCACATGTACTACTGGCAAGCCAGGTGTGCAGCTAGTTATTCCGAGCTGACCTGTGGACCTTCCTAAAGTATTTCCACAGGTCTGTTCATGGGGTTGGTCTCTCCTGAGATTTTCTCTTTCTCCTACCCAGCCTTTTGCTGCTGTTCTGAAGCAGTGTAGCCTTAGCTCATGACATCGGAGCACTTTATTCTACCTTTACATCAAGAATTCATGAAGAATTGGCAGTTGGCAATAGATGCCTTCTTTTTTCCCATCCGTGAGCTAATGCTATTTTATTGTCAGGTTGCTAACTCTTGTGGTACTAAGGCCTTACAGTTGTTCTGACAACACTATAGTGACATGGAGCAAGCATTAGTCAACAACTTTTCAAGGAAGGGGAAAATATTAATGTGTTCCAATCAGGGTTCAAAATTAGCAAGGTGCCAGGTGCATTTTGCCCCCAAAGTTTCTCTATTTGCGAGGACCTCAAAAACTCTGGGTGCCATTTTTTGCACCTGACTGACACTCAGGGATTACTGTAGTGTATGTGCTTTGAAGCCTCAAAGTATATGTTAAGCACAGACAATATGTAAAGGAGTTTAACAAGAAAGTGTAGAGTGTTTTGAAAACTGAAGTATGGTACCAATATTTTTATTGTAAACACCAAAATAAACACGTATTAACAATTTCTGATAAAAATGTGATCACAAGAATGTGTCTCTTATTTGAATTGCATATTAGTTCATGTTTATCAAAATAATAAATAAATAATGTTGCCAAATCCCCCCCCCCCCCCCCGCCGCCGCCGCCCGTGGCGACTAGACATTCTGTTTTGGTGCCCCACAACCCATGTCCCATGGCTCCTAGCTTTTCTATCCCAGTTTTTAATACTGGTTCCAATTGAAAGATGGTGCGAGTTCTAAAGAGACGTTTTCACTCTGAAGCCAGGTTACCAATTGCAGGACAGCTATGCACACAAATTGTATAAATCCATCCCCACTGTACTGCTGTCAGATACTGGAATTTGTCTAGCTATGAAGGAAGGATTTTGCCTCCTAAGTAGCAGATTTGCAGTGCTCTCTTCTGCCACATCTTAATGCATAGCTTCCCTTCACTCTCAATGAGAAGAGAGAAATAAACAGAAGATCAGAGATTCCTTTTGATGCCAAACTCTCATTCTGAAAAGATTTGAAGGAAAGTGTCTGGGGAACTGTAATGCAGTGTTTTCCAGAATGTGAAGCTTTATTTACACAATTTATGCCAGCTACATTACTCATGAGAACATGTGAGACAGACTTGGTCCAAAGCATTATGATTTTACTAAAAAACCCACAAAAACCCAATGTTGTGTCAGTGCCTTACTTTAACTGTCTTGCAGTTATTAAGACATTATTTCTGTAAATGGAGTAATTTTTTAAGAATGGTTTTGACTTAGGGTACTCTGCTTGTTGCCTCCTACCCCCAACAGCCCACCTACTTGTGCTCCCTAAAATAGCTCTGTTGGACCCCCCTCCCCGTATGTAGTCATGTGTTACCACTGGAATGGGAAAGAGGAAGTAGATACAGTGGTACCTCGAGTTACAGATGCTTCAGGTTACAGATGCTTCAAGTTACAGACTCCGTTAACCCAGAAATAGTGCTTCAGGTTAAGAACAGGATTGCTTCAGGATGAGAACCTAAATTGTGCTCCGGCAGCATGGCAGCAGCAGGAGGCTCCATTAGCTAAAGTGGTGCTTCAGGTTAAGAACAGTTTCAGGTTAAGAACGGACCTCTGGAACGAATTAAATTCTTAACCAGAGGTACCACTGTATGCGTGTAGCTTAACTCTTCCCTTTATTTGATTTTGGGGTGGGGAAATGATGTCATAGCATAACATGTGGCGCACCAATCTGAGCAAAAATAATGCCTGCACATTTTACAGCAATGTGCCCAGGTGTACTTGGTAAGAACTGGGCACAGGTTGACTTGGGTTACTGCTTGAGTCTCTGTGAAGTCATGCATTGAAGATACATTTGTTCTTGACTTCCTGTGCAGGAAAAGAACAGGCTAGAATCTGGGGGCTTGCTGAGTGCAGGGCATAAAATTATTGTATGAGTAGAAGATTTGTCCTTGAAGTGAGATTAAGGGAACACTACTGCAAAGAAGATGTTTGAGTTGCTCTTTAGGAGTTTAGTGTCTATATGTTTGTCTTGTTTTATTAATTTGGAATATTTATATCCTGCCTTTTCTGCCCGACAACAGGTTCCAAGGTGTCTGTCAGTGACCCAGTTGTCAGGTAATGGTTTGGCTTAGTGCAAAATGGGTGGGTTCTGGGAGAGGAGATTGCGGTCACTTTGTTCTTCCCCTGGTCCTGTTGCTGCTGTTGTGAACCAAGGGGATGAAGTAAGCATCTTCTCATCTGGGCCGGGGGACGACAGCTGGCTTGTGTCATTGGCTCTTGAATCTGTGGCAAACTGGAACCAGTTTATGATCTGGCATAAGCAGCCTTCTGCATTAAGTATGTGGTAGACGCAGCAGACACAAAATAGGTATTGGGGGAGGGTCATAACTGTGTGGTTGCTCAACCAACCACTTGGAAGTTAAATGTGGTGGGTGGGTAGTTCATTAATGTGTACAAAGAATGGTACGCCATGCTGTTTCTCTTCCCAACAACTTTGTGCGTGGGTTGCTATTCTTCCTTTTACCAACAAGTAACATACCCCAAACCATTGTGACTGAGCCATTAATTGGAGCTTTTGAGCCTCCTTGGTGTACATTCCTGGTGGTTGTTTTGTGTTCCCTGGCAAAACAATAATATTTTCAGTTTTACATAGCTTTGTTTGGGTCTGAGTTATCTTATTATTATTGATAACTTTTAAAAGTCGGGTGACCGGATATAAATACACAGATCTGATCTGTGTTTTTGTTGTATTTTATTTTAAAATGTCTAAATTGTTTTTACTTTATTATTGAGAACATGGGAAGCTGCCTTTATGCCAGGCCAGACTATTTACCCATTCTTTCCTGTGTGTATTGTTTTCTCTGATCTGCAGCAGCTCTCCTGGGCCTCAGGTAAAGAGAAGTATTTCCTGTCACTTTCTACCTGACCCTTTTCCTGGGAGGTGCTGGGGATTAAACCTGGGGCCTGCAAGCAAAGCAGATGTGGTGTACCACTGAGCTGTGGTCTCTCCTCCAAATTTGGTTGCTTTGGGACCTGTGTTTGATGCCGAGAGGGTGCTTTTCCCCACCATCTCACCTTGTCTGTCTTCGAAGGCATCCTTTCAGCGTTTGGCAGCCATGGCTTCAAATCAGCAGTGTCTCTTGCATGACTGCAGCTGATCAATAAATGTGTGCAGGTGGCTATACCACTTCTGCACACACTCACTCACTCTTTGCACTCTGTTACCATGGTCTGTGTTTAGTGTATTCTAAGCGGGCCAGAGAGGGAGAAAAAAAATGTATGACTTCTTTCCAATCATTGAGCTCAACTGAAATGAGCATTTGATTAGTTCCATCCCCAGGTATACATTTGAAATACAGGGTGGCATTTCTCTCTCCCTCCTTTGGGTAGATCTCATAGATTCCATGTGTGAGCGCCACCACCTTTAGGCTGCCTGTTTCCCTTTGGACTTGTATCTGTAACTGCTCTGTAGCTTGGTCCTTCTGGTCTGTTAATTTTTTTTCATCATTCTTCTGCAGACTTCCTGTTCTTTTCTTTTTTCTTTTTTAAAAAAAGTTTATCAGGCCCTCTTGAGGGAAAGACTATTATAGCTACGGTCACTTCCTGTGGTTATTGTCACTTTCCTTTTAAAAGGCCGCTTGATTCCTCCCCCCACAAAGAAAAAAAAACAAATCTCTGGAACATAAAAATGATTAGCGCACTAAAAATGTGAAGAACTGTTTTTCTGCCTTTTTGCTGTGTGCCTCTCATAAAAGATGATGAATTCATAGCAAAAGTTTTCTTTTCTAGGGATATCATCTGTTTTGCGCAGAGTCTGCTAACATTCAGGATGTCAGGAAAATCTCTTCTCCCCCCACCTCCCACATCCCTGTGCTCCCCAGTTAAAAGAATCTGCCCTATTCTGGAGAGATTGTAAAGGAAGCATTTGGTAGTCATTTCCGCTAGCTTTTTTGTGAGAATAAGCATGCTTTACATTATAATAGTTTAAACATACCGCAGGCTGTTGATAGAGGTATCATATTTTCCATTCACAAGCGTTTAACGTACGCTTAAGAGCATAGTGGAGAGGGCAGGGTGGCTTTTATTGTTTAAAATTGGCTTGATTTAGACCATTGCAAAAGCCTGTGGTGCATATGAGGGAAAGAATCTGCTTTAGGTCTTCTGACCTCTGTGTTTTAAACTCACTCGCACTGTGTAAGATTTTAACTAATGGCAGCGTTTTTGAACAGCCTTTTACGTTAGCTGTAGAAGGATGGTTCCATGGAAGAAAGGGTTCATCTTTTTCAGTAGCTGGTGTTTTATTTAGGCTAGCTAAAAGAACAGCCAGCCTAAATAAAGCACTGGCTTAAACTACCTTCCATGGTAGTTTACACAAGCATTTATTAACAATTTTGCCTTGACAAATGTTTGTGTCTAAATGTTTTCATTTGTCTGCAGGGTTCAGAACAGGCTAGTTCTATTTGAAGGTCTCGGTGCCATTTTTTGAAATTAAGTGACTTGAACACTCCAGCTCTTTGTTTGTGTTTTGTTAAGTTTACCTTAAATAAAATTGTGTTTAGGGAGTTGCTGAGCAGATCTGTGTATGCACATCTCATTGGCATCAGTATATATGGCTGACATGAAGCTTTTTGTCTCATATTTGACACTGCTATTTGCCCTTCTCTTCCAATGTGCAAAAACTCTTCTACCTCTTTAACTAGTAGTAATTTTTATTTGCCACAGGTGACAAGGAAAGGGGCTATTTCTGATCCTGGGATATCTTACCAGGCTGTTAGATAACAGGTCCACTACTTTCTCCCAAGTCTAGACCAAATCTATCTCTCTCTCTCTCTCTCTCTCTCTCTCTCTCTCTCTCTCTCTCTCACACACACACATACACACACTCAGATCATGCCATTTTGGAGCTCCTTTGTTTTTGTTTTCCAAATGCTCAGCATTCATTCTCAGCTGTAGCTTAACATTGTGCCCTCCAGGTGTTATGAAATACAACTCTCGTCATTCCTGACTGTTGACTGTGTTGCTTGGAGCTGATGCAGTTTGTAGTCCTTAGCATCTGGAACATTTCAGGCTAGTCACCGCTGCTGTCAGTGCACTGGCCTCTGGAAGCAGAGCCACTGTTTCCTCAAGGGAGACGTCACGCCAAGCCATAATTTGCAAACCCATTTCAAACCATGGCTTCTAATTCCTAGTGTTCTGGCTGGCTGCAAGCTACGATTTTCCATTTCGGAAATTATGCTAAACCAGGTTAAGCTTCTGTATTTATTTCATTTATTATATATTTTAAACACTTCTAAACTGCCCTTCATCCAAACTGATGCCAGAGTGTTAATACAATGTAATAACCCAATAACACATACTGGCAATAAAACTTTGAGTAGCAAGTGAACTACGGAACTATTAAGCAGAGGCCATAAAATCAATTTTAAATGCCTGGGCATATGAAAATGTTTTAAAACAGGGCCAGGGAACCTCAGGCCCAGGGGCCTAATGGTGCCCTCCAAGCTTCTCTATCTAGTCCTCAGAACCCTCCCCAAAGCACATTGTCTCTCCCCTCTTCCCAGGTCATGCACTTTGCTGGCCCTGTATCATACCTTGAGTGTTTTTGCTTGACTGTAATGTGCCGTTGAACTCTGTTAATGCCTCTGGCTTGCCTGGGTGGAGGATAGAGAGAGCTAAGTGTAGAAACCAGTCTACTGTGCAAAGGTATTCTTTGCATTAATTGCCCCACCCACTTTTGCTTCTTGCCCCAGCCCCCACTTGCATCTGACCTCTGGAGGGTTTCCCAGAAGGGAATGCAGACCTCTGACTGGAAAAAGGTTCCTCTCACCTATCTTAAAACCTCTTGCCAGAAAACAATTTTAGCGTCTGTTCCCGTTGATCCACCCTGGAAAGGATACAGTATTCCAAAATTGAATGTCGCCAGAGAAAAGTTCTTCTTTGTTGAACCCACATGCCACCAATAAATTGGACTTGTAGAAGGGATTCATTTGAATATCTTAATGCATGGGAAGAGGGGCATTGTCAGGTATTTGGATTGCAAATTGTTTATATCTTTGAAAGATAAGCATCAGCACCTGGAATTGGGCCCCAAAGGGAATAAGCAGCCAATGTAATTCTTTCAGAAGTGTTGTAATATGACCCCACCTGACTAGGCCAGTCAGAATTCTAGCAGTTAAACCCTTTTGTTATGGTTGCTGTTTCAGTGTGTGGAGTAGTAATAGTCACTTGCTAGGTTGCTTTTGAGCACGCAAGTTGCTTGCACTTGCCAATTTCCTATAATGGGGCTTGTTAATGTGCTGTGCTAGTGAGGTCCAATGCTAGTGAGGTGGAGTAGCTAAGACTGAACCCACAAACCAGGAACTATAGGCTGTAAACTAACTAGGTGACCTTTATTCAGCAAGCTCTGGTCTTTCAACCTTGGCTCACCATCTAGGTGCTGAAGATGCATCTCTTTACCTCTTTACCCTGGCCTTTGACACTTGATATGCAGATTTTAGGACCCCTCTATTCTTGTGGTGGTAAGTCCTTTTTTAAGGTTGTATGTTAAATTGTTGTGACCTGCCATGGGACCCTGGGATGAAGAGTGGGTGATAAATCATCATCATCATCATCATCATCATTAGAGGGGAATAATATTGTCCTATTGTATGGGGTCCTTGTGATTATCAAAATTTTGATTTTTTTATATTAATTTAATAATTAACACCATGAATACTTATGTGAACACTTGAGACAGCATTTTAAATGCTCTGGTTATGATGAGGGAGATTAGTCCTAAAGTTTTACTTTTTATATTAAAGTAATAATGCATTTTGGGTACTTCATATTTAACTATGATTTTGGGTGGCATATTCATGGAGAATTAATAGAACATTTCAAGGTTGGAAATATTTTAGCTTCCTCCCTACCTCCTTTCCATAGTTGCCAAAAAATTAGAAATTGGCACCGGCCCTTTGCATGAGGAGTCAAGGAGGATTATTAGGTGCCAATGCCAAGATTTCAGACTTCTGACTGATGAGGTGTTTGGGTCTTTTCCAGCCCTGGAAGATCCTGGGGTTAAATAGACTCACTTTTAGCTTCATGGTTTTCATAGACAGTGCTAAAAGGAAACATACACCATTTGCTCTGGAGTTGTAGTTTGGGATGGAATCAAAGCATCCCATGTTAGAAGTTAGAAGTGAGACAAATTCCTTCCCCTTTTGAAATTAATAATAACAATAGTGAAAATTATTTTTAAGTTACTGGTGCTGTGACCTGTGGAATCTTCTTTATGCAATATTCTAAAACTGCCAGTTTCTCTTGTGGGCGCCAGGGTGGTGGTGACAGTTGGTGGCGAGATATTAAAAAAGACAAGACCACAGTCAGTACCTGCTGAGCTTTCAAAGTACAGCCAGCTGAAAAGGAGAATTGAGATGACTCGACGCAGCGAGAGGCAGAAGCAGGCTACTGATAAGAAAGCAGAAAAAAGGTTTCAAGGAGAGAAATGTGCAGTGCATGTGTGTAAAGAAGCTTTGAGTGTTGCTTACTTTATTTGGATAAAGAAATACATGGTTGGTGCCAACATTTTGGAGAACAAACGTAGACCACATCTGTTGTACCAACCTCATATTGTGTCAGACCGGCTTAACTGTCATGGCTTCCCACAGCAGAACCATGTGCTGAGTGGGGTATTAACTCTAGCGGGAAGTCGTTAATGAACATCTTTTAACTGGCTTGTTGGATTTCACAATAAAATGTCTATATAGCTAAATCCTGGGAGTGGTTTCTCAGAAGCAAAGTTCCATAGTGTCTAGTGAGTCTTACTCACAAGAAAACATGTCTAGGATTTTTTTTGCTATTTTTTTTAATTAAAAAAATTCACTATTTGCAAGGCACTTGGGAAATTTTTAGCTTAGAAAGGCAGATCATCCTCCATAATACTTGCCAATATGTAAAATATCTGTGCACTTTAGGGCTTGGGAAGTAGCCGGATAATACATCACGTGCCCTTACAAATTTGTGTGGGCAAAAAGTTGTAAGACAGTTTTCTGAGGTTCCATGGGGTGGGGAGAGTAGAGTGATTACTTATGCATCCAAAGAAAAAGAGGACACTGATTTGCATATGGTAATTTTTATGTATAGGTGCAAATTTGGAGATGTTGTTGTTGTTTAGTCTTCCACTGCCTCCCGCTGTTTGGTCAAACTCATGTTAGTAGCTTTGAGAACACCATCCAACCATCTCGTCCTCTGTCGTCCCCTTCTCCTTGTGCCCTCAATCTTTCCCAATATCAGGGTCTTGTCCAGGGAGTCTTCTCTTCTCATGAGGTGGCCAAAGTATTGGAGTCTCAGCTTCAGGATCTGAACTTTGGAGATAATTGCTTTAATTTAAATATAAATACAGTATAGCTCACCATAGTGGTGAAGACAATGAGCAGGGGCCTGTGTTGTACCTGTTTAGTCAGGTGTGGGATGGATGGGGTGGTGAGCTGATTGAGCATGGGCAGCAGCCCCTAGTTATTAATAAAAAGTTAGAATGAGATGTAACCTAACTGGGGGTAGGGAGGTAGATTTTTGGCAATCCTTAAGCTCTGTTTGGTATGAGTTAAGCAGGTTTGCTTGGTCAGATTCCAGGTCGTGCAGCAACAAAGCGTCACATCAAACCTGTTTTTAACAACATTTGTCAAGATCACATCTCCATTGTTCTTGATAATGGATTTAACAAACTTTCTCCAGTTACTGCAAATTGTGTTCACTAAACAAAGCGTGTGAAATTTGTTCTGAAGGCCATAGAGGTTGTAAGCTGTGATCTCTTTTCTCCACTCACCCCCATTCCATTTCTTTCTGGGTGCCCCCCCCCCAACTATAGTGAGCTGTTCAGCTTTTAAGTGCTTAGTAAATTTTAATAATGCATTTCTAATGTGATCTGTCTGATAAGGCAAAGTGCTCTTACAATTAGTATTCCCTGCTGAAGTATGTTTATCTGGTAGCCTTTAAGCAGCTGTCTCCTCCTCTTGGCACAGTTTGTCTACTAGGTGAAGTATTTATGCATGCCTTGATAAGAGCTAATTCTCTCAGAAGGAATTTCTGAGAATGGCTGTTACCCAATAGATATTGGGAGTATATATCCATTTAATGTTCTTCAGGTGTACTAAAGCTCTTGCAAGAAGGTAGAAGTTATTTCTGTGCTCTCTGTGCAGAAAGTAGCACCTTGGTTGCATACCATTGAATGTTTTTGTGGGCTGTTCTGTGCTTTTTGGCAAGCCTTCGCCCCGCCTCCGGTCCCCGTCTGATGTGGTGCAGTGTGTTTATGTATGCCAGTGGTTTTGAAATGTTCCGCTTTCTGGGAATCCTTTCTATATTAGTGCATGCAGCAAAGTCCCAGACCTAGCTAATGTTTCCAATGAAATGAGGTGATAGAATTTTGAATGGGTGCAAGGTGAGTCTGGGAAAGACTTCTGCCTGGGATACACTGGCTCAACCAGTGTAGACAGTGCTGAGCTGGGTGGACCAATGGTCTGACTTGATAGTGTCAGTAGGACTTCACATTGCAGGTGGGGAGGGGGAGATTATACTTGTGATTGCTCCCTTAATGTACGAGAGCCCTCTCTCCATAAAGTACTCCCTGAGAGTAGAAAGAAAGCTCGTAGGGTATTTTCTAATTGCAGGGAGGTTTTTCCACAGAAGAATAAGGTATGTATAGACCAGGCCTCGAATCTTGTAAAAGGCTGGCCAGGACTCTCATTGTATCAGTGGACCAGTGGGAACTGTGAGAATGTGCCTTAGAACAGGCTGAATGTTTTCCCATCACCTGCACATCCCAAGCGACGACTATTGATCACAGGCAAAATGCCTTTCAGAGAAGCTTGCCTTCCATTTACTGAGGTTCTTTGTTGAGGGACCCCTGATAAACATACAAGGAAGCCCAGGTTTGAAAACCAGGGAGCAAACATATCAAGCATACAGAGTATTTAAGGTTATAGGTGACTTTTCAGTCGTTGAAGCAATCTGTGTTCACCTGTTTAGGTTATTTTCTCTCTCAAACACACACGTTATCTTATTCAAAAATGCACTTTCTCTCTCTTTCTCTCCTCTCCTACAAATAGCAGGAGTTAATGACAGTGTGTCAAAGCTTTACTTTGAATTTCCCCAGCTTTTGTTGGTTTGTGTCACAACCTTAATGTTACTTAAACTAGGTATTCTATTTAATTATAATGCTTATAATAAAGTCAGATGTCAGCTCACTTGGCTGCATGCTTAGGCCTGTACAAGGCTGAGTGCTTTGCTTGTAACTGCATCCCTTGTCTCCTTTCATTATCTGTTAATGGTACTCAACATGACAGGGTTGTTTTGATAAATGGAGGCCGCACTGAAACACGGCCTGGATTTCTTTCTGCTCAGGATTGGGAGTGGCCTTTACTCAGCATCAGGCAGTCATGCTGATTGTGTGAGCGTGCTTGCAAGCATGCATGTGTTTTAAGGGGTATTGCTGTTTAACCATAAACACCCCTAGCTATTATATGATCTACCACTTCAGTCTGTTGATGTTTTCTCCTATGATTTATTTCTTCTGTGATACTCTGAGGAATGTGGATCCTTTTTTTAGCCAGATTGCTCTTGCTTGCAGCTGGTTTAATTTTAAACTAATTTTAAGTGGAAATCTGTTCAAATCTTTGAAGAATTGACTGGATTCCTAATTCATTTTTGACTTTTGTGGCTGTGTACACACACTACACATTTAAAACGCATACCCCCCCTCCAAGAATCCTAGAAACTGTAGTTTACCCACCTCGGACCTCCAATTCCCAGGATCCTTAACAAACCACAGTTCCCAGGCTTCTTGGGGGGGGGGTGCTTTAAATGCATGGTGTGCACATAGCCTTAGATGCACAAATATCAATGCACATCATTGCTGAATCTAAAATAGTAATGGGTTCACATCTAAGTGCTACAGGGAGCCAGTTTTGTATAGCAGTTAAAATGCCAAACTAGGAATACTTTATTGAACTGAAACTTTATTGAAACTTTATTGAATTGAAATGTGTGTTCAGTTGCCTATTCAGGCATGAGGTTGTCTGGATAACCTTTGGCCATCATGTATGATCTCTCAGCCTAACCTACCTCATCAGTTGTTGTTGAGGTAAATTGGGTGGTAGCACCATGTATGCCATCTTGAGCTATTTGCAGGAATGCAGGGTGTAAATCTGCTGAGTCAGATTTGCTGCATGTGCTTCATACAGTGCTTGAGAGACTGTTTGCAAGATCTGACACTATTACCACCCTACATCTCTTCTGACAGTTCTGTTTTCTCTTTCTAGAACTGACTTGGGGAGGAAATTTCAATTTTTGTTTGTTGGTTGAGTAAAGCTTTTTTTTTTTTACCTTGCTCTTAAGGCAGCCTACAGTTGAATCTGCATGTTGTAGCCCCCAATAAAATATAAAATAAACAAAGAGGATATAATAGAACAAATAACAAATCAGGGAGATTCATACCTTGACAGGCCAAATGCAACACCAGCAGAAGGGCCATCAGAGAAGTAATGAGATGGACCTCTTTTGGCAAGTCATTTCACTTTTCAAGTGTGGCCATAGAAGTGCGATTTAGTAATATAATGTTGTTAAGAAACAATTCTGTGAGACTGTCTAGAGATGTCATGTATGTTGCTTTCTCATCCTTCTAAGCTTATTATCTGCTTTTCTATTGGAAATACAATGTTGTTTAAGAATATAAGTTTATAATTCACCATTCTTCCCTGTGCACCCTCTATTTAGACTGTGTCTCTAGAACCTATGCAATGTTTCAAACACTTGAGCCAAAAGAAGGAAAGGAACATTGTAATATTAGGGAGTCATGAAGGTGCTGTGAGAAATTGAGAGCGTTTTTCCTCAAAAAGACCATCTTAAATACCTTGACCAAGATAACACAAGGGGCTGCATTCACACTGCTCCTTGATTACCAACTTGACTGCTGCAGTAGCTACTGGAAAAGCCTGTATTGGCATTTGAGCCAACATGGTTCTCTGCACCAGAAAGGGATCCAATAAATGTAGCATTCACCTCTTCTGGCTGATGCGTTTTGTCCAGTTTAGTTGTTACTGGAAATGGTCAATAATAGTTCCAAGCATTTCAGGGAAGCTAGTATTGAGATGGAGACACTTGCAGACGGACAGGTGGCAGGGTTGGTGTTCCTGACTGGAGATAGCTGAGTAGAGCATCCTTTGTTAAAAGCTGTCCCCTTTTATTCTGTAGTCTCTCTCAGGAAATGAGAGCACAGTTTTGGGGTGGATCCAGGCCCCTAAGGAATTATCTGAATTCTTTACCTTATTGTAGGCAAGTAGGGAGAACACAAACTCACCACTTCGTGACATGCCCCAAATTTTTCAAGATTCTCCTAAAGGGGGTGAGGTGCTATATTGCCATGTGACTGTGACATTTGATGAGCCATTGTCACACTTACCGGTAGTGCAGGGATGGGAAACTGATGGCCCTTTTAAAGTTGTTGGTTTACAGCTCTCATTCTCCATTGCCATGGGGCTGATGAGAGTGAGTCCAGCAAGGGTCCCCCCCCCCCTTGCAATAGTAGCTTCAGCATTTCTGTTTCCACCTCAACTGTTTGGCTCACATCCACCCGTCTTTTTTCTCATAATGAAGAAGGCTGGACTAAGGCATGCTAGAGTCCTAGAGGCATGTGTGTGTCTATGTAGAAATGGTTAAGACTGAGATTCATTGGAGGAGAAATATACACGTTTCTGACTACAACTACAGAAGGCTTTCTCATTCGTACCAGCCCGTTTTCTGCCATGCAGACTTATGATGATGCTGGTGATTGACGACACATTTTTTCACATAGCCTGAATATGTGTAAGACGGGGAGAGAATTCTCCTGGAATCGCTGGGAGGTAAACACTACATCAAGCCATGGCTGGAGCAATCTGTCCTTCCTGTGGCTTGCTGTGTGGCAGGCCACACTTGATTAAAAAATTGGAAGAGGGGCTAAATGAAATGTCGGCTTTTGTCGCTTGACTCTGGGATTGATTTTTTTTGGCTCTGGCCGGTGCAGTTCCATCACTGAGCCTCTTGGTTATGAAGCTTATTTTCACTGAGCACATTCCCCTCTGATGGGCTCCCATTGAGAAGCTAATGTGCGGCGCTGATCTTTCAAGGGAGCAGAGCTTGCAGTACAAGCTGCCTTTCTGAGTGTATTGATCACAGGGCGGCCTTTCAGGGTGGCAAAGGGTGTTATACTTCATTAGCTGGGTTGGCGGTTTAGGCAGCTGCTTGTCGCTGGTGCAGAATAGATTAAAGCTTCAAGTACAGACCTTTAAAAGAAAAAAAAATCTAGCAAAGGCCTTGAGAGTACAGCAGTCGAAATAAAATGCCAGCTGCTAAAGCAATAAATATACAATCAATAATAAGCAATAAATGTGAAACCTGGATACCTAGCCTAAATACTGAGCACTAGCTTAGGTGAATTGGTTGCTCCTGTAACCTACCAGCTGTCTGGGCGTTTTGGGTGGAATTCAATGGCATGTTCTCTTCCTTCCCATCCTCTTGGTGTATCCTTATGGGAATTCTAAACCTGGGGAATAAATGCAAAGATGAGTTTCAGATTATAGTTATTTATGGTTATGGAGCACAATGTTTACATGACATTTAGTGTGCAGAATCTGAAAATTACTTGGAGTTGGTGGGGGGACTTCAAAGCCGAGTTTTCCTCAGAGAATGCCCAGTGAAATTTGTTGACCAAACTTGCTCATGGGGATTAATTTCAATGAACCTTTTCTGAACAGGTTTGGCATTTGAAATGACCCTGTGTAAAAGTGATCATGACACTCTTTTTAACCTCCTTTTATGCATTTAAAAAGCAGTACTGAGGTAGCATTAAACAGCTGAAGCTAAAAACCGCAATAAAAGAAAAGAGGACAGAGTTTTTATATTATCTATTCCCACAGTGCTGGTGGTGGTCCACAAATCCTCCATTTTCTGGTTACCTGTGCATTGCAGTGTGGGGAATGCATTTTGTTTGTGGACGCAGCTATAATTTTGGGGAGGGGCAAAACCATCATTGTATTTATTACTTCCTAATCATTGCATTAATGAGTTTGGGAGGGGTGGTTGAAAGGTTTTTTGTTCCAGTGCAATGCCATGTTTTGTTTGAAAACAAAGCTGGCATGGGGTGTGTGGGTGCACCTGCATTAGTACATCTCACATTGTATTAGGTGTAGTTCTTCTCCAGTGTAATGTTAAAAGGGAGCGTCCGCTGACAGATGGATATTTATTCTCCTCTCCCGTGCAAAAAGGGGGCCGGTGGTGTAGGTGGATTTTAACAAAATGGCTTACTGGTTGAATCAACTGCAAACCAATCCCTCTGTGTAGCCATGATGCCTCTAATGTGCCACTAAATTGGCATTTTTTGCTTTTCCCATCCTCAGCGTTATTTGTCCCGTTTTCTTTTCTCCCCCCGCCCCCGCCGTTTTAAATGTTCCTCCACCTCTCTGCTTTTTGATCTGCGTCTCTTCCACGCCGTGTGAGTGTTTGATCTGCATTTGTGAGAACCGAAGCAGGAAGGTTGGGGGGGGGGAGGGAGAGAGAGAAGGAAGAAGGTTGCTTTTGCATTAATATTCCTGGGCTGCTGCTGCATCTCGCTCGCGCTCGGATGTGAGCAGCGGCAGATCACTCGCGGGGATGCTTTGCCTCTTTAATATCTTGCTTGCAGATGCATTTTCTAGCTGACCACGCTATTAAAGAGCCGCCATCAATCACCCAGCCAGCTTCTCCCTGTTCCGGCTCGGATTGGGGCGGGGGGAGAGAAATCTAGGAAGGGAGGCAGGAGCTGTGCGCGCTCGCTCGCATCGCCCAACATTGGCAAGGATGTCGAGCAGCCCGTGAGCCCAGGCATCCTACTGGCCCTGGTCAGCACGGAGCCAGGGGGCTGGCTGGCTGCGAGTCGGTGGCCCCCGCCGGGCCGCCCGCCCGCCGTTTTGCACTGAGCCCGGTCGGGAGGCAGCGCCAGGCTGCTGGACTCCGCTCCGGGTTTTCCCGCGCGCCGCCGCTTGTTGTCTTTGGGAGGCTGTGCTTCTCTCTCCCTCTCCTGGTGTCTGGGTTGAAAGCAAAAGCGACTGGGTCACACAGAGGCATGTGGAGGTGGCTGCGACCGAGGAGCGGCAGCTAAGCAGGGCGGCTGGTGGATGTGCCGCGGAGGGGCCCGGGGAGCGCAGCCCGCCGCGCCAAGGCAGGGAGCTGCCGCCGCAGCCGCTTCCTCCAGTCGGGATCCTTCTCCGGCCCGGGCAATGCCGCCGTTGCTGCTGCTCCTCTTCTCGCCCGCACCACTGCCTGGCCCAGCAGCGGCGCTGCAGTGAAGCGGGGGCCTCCTTTTGTTCGCCAAGTGCATCTCTCTCTCTCTCCCTCTTTCTCCTCTGGCCCCCTTCTTTTCTTTCTCTCTTCCCCTCTCCTCCTCCTCCTTCCTTCCTCTTCCTCCCTCCTCCATGGGCATTGCATGTGGGATTGAACGCAGTAGCAGCAGCAGCAGCTCCCTCTTCCTTTCCTGCGTGCCCTGGAGAAGCAGCTCGAGGTCCGCCGGGGTCAGACTGAAACAGCTGCTGTGATTGCAGGCTGGTTGCCTTGGCCCCGCATCTCCAGGAATTCTCCTCCTCCTTGTTGTTCTTTGCCGAGCGGAAAGTCCAAGGCTGGCTGGGGTGAGTGAGCCAGTGTGTGCCGCCTGGCCTGGGGGTGGGGGGGGGGTGGGCTTGCTAAAGCGGGTGGGTCTGGCTGACTCGCACGCACATGTCTTTTTTGGGGGGGGGATCCCCCCTCAAGACTAGGTTCCTTGTGTGAAGATGAGGCAACTTAATGTGCAGTTTGAGGTTGGGGTCGCACCCCGAAGCGTGGGGTCATCTCCCTGGATTGCCTAAGTGATGTTTACATTGAAGGGTGTGTGTTTGTGTGTGAATGGGAGACAGAGAGATCACAATCAAGTTGAGTTTCCTCTAGAGTGTGGCTTCGGATTTCCCCAGCCTTGAGAGAGGGAGAAAAAATAACTTAAGAAAAACAACAATAAAAACATATCACCAGCTGGGTAGATAAAACACTTGACTCCTTCCACTTAATTTGTAATAGCTTAGAAATGCGGGAGGAGGAGGGGAGAGAAAATAATTTCAAGGAAACTTGGATCTGCTTGGTAGGTATTGTGTTAGCTATTATTGGCCCAGGGCACTGTTCCAGAACACTTTAAGGTTACAAGTCCCCCTTTTTTTTGTCAGGGGATTTAAAAATGAATCTTTTTGTTTTTTTTACTTCTGTACATTTCTGTTCCCACACAAGTTTAGCAACAACAACAAAAGGTTGTACTAAGCTAGGTGGAACTTCAAAAGCTTGCTAAGCTTTTTTGTTGTTGTTTTAAAAAATCCAAGAGAAGTTTGCAGTGCAGGTTTTCTTGTTTTATCGGGGGGGGGGGGTAGAGGGGGATCTTTCACTCTACTTGCTGGAGTGTAGCAGAAGTGTGTACTGGAATGCCTTTTATGTTTTTTTTTAATTGGTGCCCAGCTCAGTCTAAAAGGCCCTTTTTATAATATTGACTCAACTTTGTTCTCAGTTGATGTGACAGGGAGACCCGCTCAACCACTTCTTGTTTCCCGAGACAGAAACCAGCTCTGCTTTTGTTCATTACAATTGGGATTTTGTTTTCAGCTTCTCTGGAGGGCATGTGGCTTTGCCCTACATGGGGTGCTGTGCGTATGTGTGATTGGATGGCCTCCTTTCAGCCATGTGGGATTTTTTAATGATACATGAACCCAAATGGCAGTTGACAGGAGCCTTCCATCCACTTGCTCTGGGACTGAGCCCCATGGGCAGAAAGGGAATCTAGAGAACTGGAGGGATTGTTTCTCTGTGAAGTCTTGTTTATCCTTTTGTTGTTGTTAACATGTTTCTGGTCTTTTTAATATTTAGAGGACAAAAAAGTCTGGTTAGAAATGCTATATTCTTCTGGTTGTGCATTTCTGGGAAAGAAGTTAATTTAAGCAGGATTGAAAGTCTTAGAAACTGAGGGGGACATAATTATAGTGTTAAAGGCATTGATCTCTAGGCAATTAGTTCCAGGATTGCAACCAGCTCTGCAATTCAGGGGGTGGGGGCTGAATTGCTGTTTAAAGGCAGTCCATACTTTTCAAAACAGCCCCAGTTTCCTAGTAAGAAATTACACTGCACAGATATCTTCTTCCCCCTTTTTTAAAATAAAAATAAAAGATCTTTAACAGCAGCTAGGGAATTAAGAGATTTCCATTTGGATCCACCTCTCTTCTCTTTCCCCTCATGTAATTTAGGAGTGTGCTATTTGGTAACAAATCCCTGCGACCTGTGTGTGTGTCTTCAATCCAGGATTCTTCAGTGTTTATTGTTACTCTGCTTGGGCAGCCTCTGTGAGCTTGGCGGGCTGTTCTTCAAATGTTATTTGATCTGGCTGCAGGATAGAATTCACTAGGATTACACTGTGGGGTTTCTCTCTCTCTTCCACCCCCCTCCCTGTGGCTACTGAAAGTTGATGCATCAGCGTGTGCTGTTTAGTAGCATATTTTTAAGCCCTGACTCTGTGTGTGTGCATTCCCTTTTTTAAGCAGGATCCCTGAGAGGGAGGGCCATTTAGAATTTGCCTTGTTCTGTGGTTCACATTTATGAATTGAGGCGAGGGCTGACGTAATCTCTCCCTCTTGCCACTTCCTTTGTGTGCTTTCTCCTAGTTTATAGCGTGGGGCTTCTCTCTCTCTCTCTCTCTCTCTCTCTCTCTGCCTGTGTGTGTGTGTGTGAGAGAGAGAGAGAGAGAGAGAGAGAATAAAAAAAAATACTCAAACAGAGGCGGTTGTTTTCTCACATGCTTCCCCTAACCCCTCCAGTCTACTGTTGTATTGGTTATAACCAGTCCACTTGCTCCTTAAATTTATAGATCATTTTTTTGAGGAAATGCTGGCAGGGTTCAGCGAATCGCTTGCCTGAGATGTGGGTTAGCCTTTTTATTTTAATTAATGTAACAATGCGTACAGCTGTTATGTCAGAATGCATTGACTCTTTGGTAATGTAGTGTACCATACACTGGAGGTTGCCTGGAATTGCTTGGTGGAGTTTGCTGACACTTCCTTTTCTCCCTCCCCCTTTTTAATTCATGTGATGGGCACTAGACAGGCTTTTGTTTCCTGCTGTTGGTAACTAATGGCTCATTTTGTGTGTGTTTCTTAAAAGCTCCTTTGGTTTGGCAGAGAGATGGTGGTGAAGGACAGGAAATATCTCTATTCCTCCCCCCCCCCTTTGGTAAACCTGTTTGCATAGTCATGTTTAGTGCTGTTCTAGCCACCTGGTCAATGCCTAGGAAGCCAGCATTTATTTACCGTATTTAGAGGATTTTTAACCCTTATTTTCAGCCAGAAAGGCTCCCAGAGTGGCTTACATTCAGTCCCAGCTTGTAGGTTTACAATCTGAAACGAAACAAAAACACACACACAAGGGGAACGGGACAAGGAGGGAAGAGGAGAAAAACCCAATAAACTCTGCCACCAATTCTTAAACAGTCATTCTTATAATAACCAGCTGGCATAGAAACAGTTCAGGGGTAAGGATGTGTCTTCCAGTAGCCAGGGTCTGTTGTTCAGAGATGCATACTTGAGCAGTTGTCAAGGCCCCGAGAAGCACAGCTGCCCAGGGCACATCAGGGTTTATTTATTTTTTAAGTCTAGGATATCTGGATCTGGAAGCCTAAATTGTGGGACAGCCTGTTGACACATGCCTTTTTATTGGGTTGTAGCCAACTGAGTCTTACTCAGAGGAGACTGGTTAATATTCATGGGTGCAAGTTAGTCATGTTCATTAATTTCAGTGGGGCTGCTCTGAGTAGGACTAGTAAAGGTAAAGGTACCCCTGCCCGTACGGGCCAGTCTTGACAGACTCTGGGGTTGTGCGCCCATCTCACTTAAGAGGCCAGGGGCCAGCGCTGTCCGGAGACACTTCCGGGTCACGTGGCCAGCGTGACATCGCTGCTCTGGCGAGCCAGAGCCGCACACGGAAACGCCGTTTACCTTCCCGCTGGTAAGCGGTCCCTATTTATCTACTTGCACCCGGAGGTGCTTTCGAACTGCTAGGTTGGCAGGCGCTGGGACCGAGCAGCGGGAGCGCACCCCGCCGCAGGGATTCGAACCGCCGACCTTTCGATCGGCAAGTCCTAGGCGCTGAGGCTTTAACCCACAGCACCACCTGCGTCCCTGAGTAGGACTAGCTTTGAGTAAAACCCACTGAGTACACCATAGCATGAAATGAAACCGGTGTGATATAGTGGATAGGAATTTGCTTGTGGAAAGCTTGGGTGCAAATTGCTTCTGAGCAGTGAAGGCTCACCCCCACCCCTGCGATTCCATATTTATTGCCTTAAGGCCGTCTAGTCTTGCACTCATTTCCCAGCCAGTTGACTCTGGGAAAGCTCATAGGAAAGGTAAGAGGAAGGTGGTATTCAGCATTGTCTTGGCCACATGGTGAAAAGCCATTGATAGTCTATTAGCTGAACATATTGGGAGAATGAAATGAAATACGGATCTATGCCAGTTTTATGCCTCATCCTAGATTCTGAAAAGGTATTTTAAATGAAACTAGAAGCAGCACATCAGTGACATTGTGAAGAGGCTAGCAAAGACATACCATGCAGGGTATAAGCAGATGGGGGGGGGGGTGAGGGTGACTTGGGATGTAGGTGTGACAGTAGCTTTCTGCTCTTAAATGATGTTTCTGAGGAACCTTTTATTTTGATTTTTTAAAATTATGCAAACACAAAATCCATATTTTTAAAAAATAATTGTATCCTGTTCTTATGTGGAACCTCAGAGGGCCTCTCATTGGAAAGACTGATTAGTTCCGCACCTGCTTACCTTCAGCAATGTTGCAGCATCAGGCACTGCTTTCAGTCCCTTCACTTTGGGTCAGGACTCAATTGCTTCTAATATTCCTCTATTGCATATTGTTGGTTCAGCAGTATGCCTCAACCAGCAGCAAATGTTGCTGTCCTTTTGCATATTCTGGAAGCACCTCAGTCATTGGTGCGATAAAGGCATGTATGCTGTGGAAGAGATTGTTGGGGAGAGGGTGAGCAACTGGCCAAACCTGCAAGGTTCAGCATGCATGAAATTTGTTTGTACATACAGCTAATAGGGTGCCTTGACAGGAGACCTGATTAATTGGTAGCAAGCCATACAGTAGGAGAGGCAGGTGAATGTTACGGTAGGGCAGTTCTTCAGAGAAATTATGAATGGCTTGAAGAAACCTCACTATGAGGAGCAGAAAGTTTTGTCTATCTCACCCTTCCTACCTTACGTTGGTGTAGGAAATAGGATTTGTGTCTGTGTGGGGCATGGAGCCATTTAGCAATGCAGGGAAGTGAGTCAGATTAAAAACTATAGCATAGGCTATAACTATAGGGCTTTTGCTGGGCACAGCTTCTGTTGCTTAATCTCAGGGCAGGTGTTGCCTTACTGTGGTAACAGGTATGAGACTCATTGTATGAGAGTCTTGGGGCAGAAGGCAAGCAAAGCCAGCATAAGGCAGAGTGAATGACAGGCAGTGCCAGCTATTTCTACTTTGCTCCCCATCTTTCTCCTTGCTGTGTTCTATCTAAAGTGGAGGAAATTGACTGGATGCATTTAAGAAGGCAAGTAGATAGGAGCTGGCTGAGGTTGGTGTTGCAGCGCTCCATTCATCCTAATGGGTCAGTCTCTTGGACATGGAGTGAAACTTGCAGAAAGTTGTGTGAGATGGTTGCAGTTGTTGTTAGACACATAGGAAGAAGCTGTCTTATAGCAGGTTGAATTTATTTGTCTACCTACCCCAGGGCTTTTTATTCTGATGGGCAGCAGCTCCCCAGGGTCTCAGACAAGAGTCTTTCCATCCGTCCCCTGCTTCCTCAGCCTTTTAACTGGAGATACCAACAATTGATCTAGGGGCCTGCTGTATGTGATGCATGTGTGCTCTACTGTTGAGCTATATTGTGGGTTTCCTGTTCATGTGTGGCTTATGCTGCTTTGCATGTTAGGCAGGGGCCAACATTTTGACTCCTTGATTATAAAAATATTTAAAAGAATGTGGAGCAGTGAAGCATGAAGAAGGGAGAGTTCAGCAATTTCTAGGGCAATCACAAGCCTGCAGTTGATCAGCCATGCACTTGGACCCTTGCTGGTAAAATGTAAGCTTGCAGTCAGCTCTTTGTATACCCGCTTTCCCCTCGAACGCAGTAAATAACTACTGCATGTTTGACAAGCAGACTTCAAGCGAAATGCCTCCTGAGGGTGCCTTCTGCCTTGTTGACAGGTGTCTTCACTCTCTCCCCATCAGGTTATTTAGTGATAATGTAAAAATGCTGGCTAATAATAGTGTCGTCCTCAGGCCATATCCTGGTTGCAAACCCTGGCAAGAATTTAAAACAGATTCCCATCTATGGTGCAATGTCTGGGCAGACGGCTATCTTGTCAACTATGAAAATGAGCCAGAGGATAATTTGTGATATGCATATTTAGTAATCATGCTGCAAAATGGCTGTCGAGCCTGTATAGTCACTTTCACACCTGGTTTTTGTGGTGCAAGCTGTCAAGGTTCAGGTATTGAAAGCATGGGGAAAAGAGTGTTAGTAGGGAGCCAAAATTAAATATTTAGAAATGATTTAAAGGCAAGAGTCTTTAAGTCCTCAGTTCAGTTTTCAGCTCAGTAATGATACCTCTGTGGGGAGGGAGAGAAGGTATGGTTACAGGTAAGCCACTGCCTCTGTCTCAGCCTCCCCATGTGTAATGTGGGTACAATAAAGGCTTGTCTTGTCTTTTTGTTGTAAAGATCACAAAGAATTACTGTATAAGGGGACTCAGATTTTTAAAAATGAGGGGAGATATATCCATGTATAAGACGCCCCCTAATTTTTGACATTATTTTTAAGGAAAACAACCTAGTCTTATACATGGAAAAATATGGTATATGCAAAATCATTAGACCACAAAAGAAATGTACTATATTTTGACTGCCTGGCAATTGGAGGTGAGCTCCTTTCCCCTTCCCAACATTAACTTTGGCTTGAGGATACGCATGTACCAATGCAAACAAGGTTCCCTAATAAGCCATAGTTTACAGACTCACTTCATATCAGGGTTGCAGTCTTTGATTTACAAGATGGGTGTGGGGGCAAGTGCATTTTTCATGAGGCTGATTCCCACTTTGCAAACCATGATTTCCAGGACCCAGAAAGATGACTGCATTAGTCTTTTTTGGTGTTTTTATTGGGTTGAAGGTTTGTTACATTGCTATGGGAGAGAATTCTCAGTTTACCAGGAGGGTATGCTGGAAATGGGTTGAAACAGCATTATAATGCAGGTATAGAATTTTATCCATCCTGTTCCCAAGAGTCATATATTTTCACTTTACAAATGTTTTTCCTGGCAGGTGAGATAAGTGTTCTCTCCCCCCCCCCCCCCTTTTAATTTTGTCCTTGTGATGTACTGCAGGGACTCATAGTGTCAGGGAAAGGTGTGAATGGCTGATATAAATCTATTTTTCTTTTGCTCTTGCCAAGATAAGGTCTCAGTTCTTGCATAAAAGCTTCCCTGAAACACCATGGGTTTGTGTTTGTTTCTATTATTAAGGACAACTTCTCATCTGACAGCAGGGAGAGAATCTTTTCTCTTCCCACCATTCGCAAAAGTATGGGGGAAATGAGAGCTGTAAATTCTACATTAGCAGCATGACTGCACACTTCCTCGAGGGGGAAGTAAGAGTGCAAATTTTCCCAGGAATGATTCATTGTGATTAGCTTCTTCTGTGAAAATGGTTATAATTTAGGTGCAACAACCTAAGGTTCTGTGCCAGACTTGGTTGCGTTGCAGTCTTAATTCCTAGAAGTTAGACGTGGTTGCTGCTGTGCCCTCTTTCCTCCCCCCTCCAAAGTCTAGACACACTCTTCTACCAAAGCTGAACATGAAAGGCCTCAAAGTTTTGCTTTAAGGTTGAGCTGCTTCAAAGGATGGCCGTTGGTATTCTGAAAGATTTTAGGTTTTTCTTGTTACCTTGCAGGAGATGGGCACAATCCAGAGAAAGCTAAAGGTCCCACGTGTGCCTTATTGCCCATGGTTTGTGGCCACTGGCCCATATGCAGTATCACTTACGTGCCTCACAGTGTCACAGCATTGGCTGCTTTGGAACATAACATAAGAAGAGCCTTTGGGATCAGCGCAGTGGCCCATCTGGTCAGCATCCTGTACTCTGTCGCCAACCAAATGCCAATGGAAAGCCTGCAAGCCAGGCCTGAGTGCAACAATGCTCTCATTTTTGATTCCTAGCAACTGGTATTCAGAGGCATACTGCTCTGGCAGTGGAGGTAGAACATAGCCCTCAAGGTGTCTATGAATTTGTCTACTCATCTTTTAAAGCCATCCAAGTTGGTGGCCACCACTGCCTTTTGTGGAAGGAAATTCCCTAATTTAACTGTGTCTTGTGTGTGAATTAGCCTTTTCTTTTGTCTGTCCTGAATCTTCTAGTACTTAGCTTTGCTGGGTGTCGCCAAGTTCTAGGGTTCTGAGAGAGGAAATTAAACTTTCTTTTCACTATGCACAATTATTTCTGTAACCTCACATTGTACTTGCCTTTTCTCTAAAGGAAAAAAAGGAAAAAAACAACTTCAAAGTTGTAACTTTTCCTCATAAGCGAGTCACTCCATCATAATTTTGGCTGCTCTTTTTTGAACCTTTCTCAACTCTGCTATATACCTTTGGAAGAGAGGCGACCAGAACTGTATTTCTGCACCATCTACTTTGAAACTGTCCTAGTATGGGGTCTGAATGGACTGGAAATACTGATGTGGAGAAGCTGAATAATCTCTTCAGGAGCTGAATATCCCTTTCTTGCTTAGTTTTAGGCTGTGGGAATCCTCCTTAAGCCTTTGCTAGGGATCTGGTGTCTTAGGAAAGCAATTATGCCCCCCACCCCCATGAGGATGTATTGGACCTTGTATGCAGCATGCTTTTTCTCACCCCCCCCCCCAAAAAAAAAGACTGATTCTGTAACACTGAGGTGTGAACACTTGATTTTGTGATCCCTCTTGAGTGGCTGGAGAATTTGATGTATGTCTCACCTCCCGCTTTCCTTAGGCTATTAGGCCTTCCATGCTGAATTTGAGCCCATGTATGTAAGTTCACTTTTGCAGGAGCTGGTCACTTGGGTTCCCTTGCCCAGAACTGATAACTTATCCTGGATTCAATTACGCTTTAACTGCCCCAGTGTACTCTAAGGCAGTACAATAATTGATTTAAAAAGGATGCACACCCACCCATCCCTGCCAGCATTTGAGTGCATTCTTATGAATAAAGTGGGGATTGTAATGTGAAAAAGGAGGAGTCCTGCTGGATCTAACTAAAAGTGCATCTAGCTGAGCATCCTGTTTCCATTACATACCTCTGGGGCTTGAAGGCAACAGCTCTCCCCTGTTTATTGTCTGTACCTCCTTCTGAACACGGGGGCTCCATTTTGCTATCATAGCCCTTGATAAGCCCATCCTTTCATGAATTTGGCTTAATTGCTTTCTGCTCCATCTGTGGCTGTGAATTCCAGTGAGTCATTATTAGGGATTGGGTATAGAGTGGAGGGGTGTGTTGTTGTTTAGCATTAATTACTGTGGAGTGCAAATGATGATGTATTGAAGTGTCCAGCAAATCCAGCAACCTTTGGAAGTCCCTGTCCTACAGTCATTTATTTGCTTTGAGTTGAACCAACTGATACGCTAAAGATGCCCCCCATCAAGATCAATGTGTAATTCTAATTCAATTTTCTTCTCTTGTGAGTGCAGGAGGAAAAAAAAGATTATTTTCTTCCTTCTTGAAAATCTCAGGTTGGATGCAAGGACTCCTGATTTTATATTTACCCACAGCATGATGATTTCTGTGATTGCTCGTTTTTTAATATATTTTTTTAGCAAGCATGAATGCCCACAGCAGGTGGTTATGTTACAAGGCAGTATCAAGACAGTGCAAAGGAAATGATTGAGGGAGAATGTAGGAGACTGTAAGCCTTGAGCAGTCGAGGGAAAATCCCTCTCTTTAAATCTGGCAGTGCATTCCCTAGAGAACTTGCTTTTATAAGTAGTCAAAACATACTGTGTTTTGCTCGGTTTTCTCTTCCCTCGCCTGTGAAGCCTAGCGCAGGGGAGTTATGAGCAAGCCAAGGTTATTGGATCATTTGGAGGCTGATTACCTGTGCACAGTGTAATAAAGTAATTATGAATACTGTATGAAAATTGGCTGCAGTCTATTTCAACACATTATGGCTGTTTGCCTCTTCCTTCAAAAAAAGAGGAAAAGTTTGGCTCTTTTAAATATATATATATATTTTGAGAGTGTTTTGCATATTCAAAGCATGTTGGTGGGCTCGCTTCCAATTGCACAGTTTAAAAAAGCATTTGTAGAAAAACAAGAAGAGAGACAAGAGGTCTTCAACAGGTGAGTTGGGACCCACTATTGGGTCTCAGCCAAACCTAAGACAGCAGCATTGCTACCATACAAATACATTGTAGACAATTAAGGAGTGGGTTCCCAAATGCATGTTTGGGTTAAAGGTGGGCCCTGGTTTTGAAAAGGTTGAAGACAACTGATCTAGACCTATCCACTTTCTGCAGCCTTGCAAATAATTCATTGCCTTCTCACCCGTATGTACCACTTACGAGAAGAGAACCATATATAGGAACTCTCTGTTCTAAGTCAAAGGCCATCACAGTTTGTAAATAAATAGAACACAGCATTCACAAGAACTTCGGTTCCATCTGCACTACATATTTAAAGCGGTATCATACCGCCTTAAATAGTCATGACTTCCTCCAAATAATCCTGGGAGCTTTCGTTTGTTATGAGTGCTGAGAGTTTTTTCCTTCACAGGCCTACAATTCCCAGAGCGTTTTAACAATCAGTCTCTCTTCCCAGAAAACTCTGGGAATTGTGGCTCACAAATTAAAATGACAGAAAGCCTAAGTGTTTGTCTTCATAGAGTTTTCTTTTTCTGGAGATTGGATTCCCATAAGCTGTTGTGGGTTCAGCTTTTACCATTTCTGCTTAGATAGCGCTTTCCATCAACACACAAGACAAAATTCCAAATGTACACTGTTCTCCAAGATGCTGCTTGCTATAGAAATTCCATGTCAAAGAGGAACACCCTTTGAAAGCTTGCACTATAAATAGGACAATTGGCATGTTCTTGCTGCTTGTGCAGCTGTGAATGTTTTGAATATAGTTGGGACCAGAGTCTGCAATGGGGGATTGTTCATAATAATAATAATAATAATAATATCCCTGGCTGGCAAAATATTTAATTCACTGGAACATTTGGTCCTTCAAAACCCCTTCTAAGTAATGCACTGTTACTGATACGCATGAAGGAATGCCTTAGTCTGTTTGTCAAGCCCAGGTAAGAAGTGAAGAGCATGGAAAATGTGGCGTCTGTTGGAAGAATTTCACTTTTAATAAAAACATCTTTCTTTTCCTTACACATGAAATTGTTTACTCTATTTCAGTTTAAAATTTGGAAATGGGGCCTGTAGGGGCTGGATCTGGTCCTTTCACAATCAGTTCACCATCCCTGAATATTGAAAAGGCTTTTTGTGAAAATATCCTATACTCCACTGAATTAAAGCAAGGATTTCTTTGGTGCTGCAGCATTCATTCTTGCTCAAGGGGGGAACAGCTCAGCAGTCAACACATGCTAGGAGTTAGCCACTCTGCAGTGAATTACATCTGGGCCTGCAGATCTTAAATTTTATCTCATGGGAGAGGTTAGGCTGCTGGGGGTGGGGGGAAACAGGCAGTGCTGAATAGGTTTAATTGGGTCCTGCATGCCTGCTTAATAGAAACCTGGTGATTTTTTTGTTACTCAATTGGTTCTGCATCAGGTTTCATAGGCAAGGGGGAAACCCTGTGTCTTGGAGGAGGCAATCTATGACATTGGTTACATTTGCTCATGAGGAAAAAGACTTGAATAGTACATTTTGCATGAATTTTTTGTATGTGCATATGATATCCACATCCTAGTGCTGCTTCCTTTGAGTTGCATGTTGTCATTGGAGATCTCTCCCACCCCTCTATCAAGAAATGGAGTGGCTGAGATTCAAAGCTTTCCTGGAACTCCCTTTTAACCTGCAAGTTTACAAGTAACTAGCCCACAAGCTTTTACTAGTCTTCCTGCCCACACAGGTCTGCATAAGTAATCTGGGGTCTAAAAGGGTTCATGGATAAACTACTGCACTCGATTAAAGCCTTGGTGCTAGACCAACATTCATCCAATACAGAGGTTCTCAAGCTTATTTGGCCTACTGCCCCCTTGTAAAAAACACCACACACACACACACACACACAAAAAAAAAATAAAAACCAGCACCCCCCCCGAAATCTACATTCTTTAAGCAAACAAACAGAAAGATGCGTTTGTAATTTGCATTCCTTTATGTATAACATAGTAAAGAAATATGTTGTGAATAAGACACCTTGAAGCTTGAAATTTATTAAAATCAGCCATAGTAACATCCGCATTAAGGTAAAGGTAAAGGTACCCCTGCCCGTACGGGCCAGTCTTGACAGACTCTGGGGTTGTGCGCCCATCTCACTTAAGAGGCCAGGGGCCAGCGCTGTCCGGAGACACTTCCGGGTCACGTGGCCAGCGTGACAAAGCTGCATCTGGCGAGCCAGAGCCGCACATGGAAACGCCGTTTACCTTCCCGCTGGTAAGCGGTCCCTATTTATCTACTTGCACCCGGAGGTGCTTTCGAACTGCTAGGTTGGCAGGCGCTGGGACCGAGCAGCGGGAGCGCACCCCGCCGCAGGGATTCAAACCGCCGACCTTTCGATCGGCAAGTCCTAGGCGCTGAGGCTTTAACCCACAGCGCCACCTGCGTCCCTTAACATCCGCATTACACATACAAAATTAAGTTAAGGAAGGAGCAGGGCTGGTGCCACAGCCTGCCAGCCATTGACCAAATACGCAGGCAAGCTGTGATCCACTTTTGGGGCCTGGGTGAAGCCAAAAAGGGTTCACCCAAGCCTGGGAAAGGCCCTCGCCTCTAGCCCGACCACTGGATCCAGGGGAGGCATTAGCACCTGATCTGGTGGTAAGTGTCATTACAAAACAGATGAAACATGTATAAATGGCTTTTCAAAATTTTCTTACCTTCTTTATTTAGGCTTCTACCGCCTTCTTATTTTTATTCAATAATTTTATTCAAATTATTTGCACAACTTTTCCAGCAGTTTGGCGAAACCTAGAAGGAGGAGTATATAGTATGTCACTGGGCAATTGTTCAAAGAAAGATTTACTTTAAAATCTATTCAGAACAAGGAATGCATATTGTTTTGCATAGTGTAGGTGTAATCATTTGTTATGTACATGGTGCATGACCCTTTTCCATTACCCTGATATTTGTGCTAGGGTTGTATATGATATGCTAGCTGGTTGAATAACCGTAATCTCTTTAAGAGTCTCCTGCTAGCCCATTGATGATATTTCAGTGTTAGGAATCCATCTTATTAACAAGGGGGAGGGACTTCATGTTGTCTAGTCTCACATGATTGCTTTGGAGGGTTTTGTCGTTGAGAAATTGCTGCCGTCCTGAAGATACTAAATATGTTTTTTACTTTGATGCATGGCTTCAGTGTTCCTGCGTTTGCTTGTCTGGAACATTACCCTGTAATTATGAAGGCTGAGAGGATTTTCCTTCTAATCTATCACTTTACCGTCCTCCTTACAATTTTAATGATCCTCTATGTATTTCTTTTATTTTAGTGCTTAATGGGATGAGGGCGGGATTGTATAGAAGAGAAGAGGAGGTGTGTTATGGGGCAATTTTGAGTGAGGTTACTCGAGCCAAAGTTTCCAGCAAATTTTTTGTCCTGACCCCCATTGAACATCAGTTGTTTGAGGTGTTTTGGACAGAGCTGTGGTTTTGTGGTATGCTTTTAAGTGTCTGTTGTGCAATTCTGTTTGCCTGCATAATAATTTGATAGTTATTTCTTCAAAAAAGGCCACAGATATTGGAAAAAACAGAGTGCCCTGTAGTTCATTCTGCACTGGAGGGAAGTACTGGAGAAAGAGCTATGGCTCAGTACTGGAACCCATACTTGACGTACGAAAGGTTCCAGGTTCAGTACCTGGTATTTCCAGGAAGGACTGGGAAAGACCCTCTCCCTGAAACCGTGGAGAGTGTAGGCAGCGCTGAGCTAGCTGGATCAGTGGTCTAAAGCAGGCTCGGGGAATCTGTGGGAGTCAAATGTTAGACTCCCAACTTTAGATTTAGAGCTTTTTGTGCTCCAGGTCTGGGACTCACTGCATAGGAAGGCACCCCACCCCCCGCTTTACTTTACCTTTGGGCAGCAAGCATAGGAAGACCCCTGCCAGATTGGACCAACATCCATCATCCTATTCCCTCCTATGGGCAACTGGAAACCAGATACCTTTGTGAAGCTAACAGGCCCCCCAGTAGCTGATATAGATAGGCATGTTACCTCTGATCCTGGGAGAAGCATATTCATATCTTGACTAATACCCTTTTCTGGCCTTACCCCACAATGAATTTGTCTCTTTCTTTTTAAAGTCCTCTGAATAGGTGGTGATCACCACATCTTGTGGAAGCAAAGTCTATAGTTTAACCATGTGTTTTGATTTAAGTACTCCATTCTGTTTGGCTTGAACCTCTCACCATTCAATTTCATTGGATGACCTCTTGGGGTTCCAGTATTATGCATAAGTAAATAAATGCTTCTTTCTCTACTGTTCTCCATGCCTTGCATAATTTTATACGCTACTTAGTCCCCCTTTACATGCCTTTTTTTCTAAACTATAAGACCCAAATGTCTTACTTGCTTCAAAAGAGCATTTAATTGCATTAGACTCGTTAGTCTTATCGTTTGCTGTGTTTGTTATTTCGTACATTGCATTTTATTGCTCAAAGATTTGCTAGAGGGTGGCATATAAACCCAATTTTTATTTTTTAATTTATTTTTGTTTGCAGCAGGTGAGTCAGTGAGTGGCTGTTGACAATCCTGATTGAATGAGATACTGCACTTAAGAATTGAATGTAGGGGTTACTGCTGGAACAACAGAATAAAATATAAAACACATCAGTTCCTTTTCACATTTTACTATGACACTTTTTTGAAAGTGCCAGCTTCCATTGCTCCTTTATAAAAACTCCTAGCTGGTTTGCAGCATTTGGGAACCAAATGCCCAAGATAACGCCTGAGAAAAAGGGAAGAAACTCACGCACATGCTCAGTTCTACTCTGAGGAATGTTTTTCTATTGCCTCATGACAAAACACTGATTATGTAGCTCTGGAGGCAAGTTCAAAGGTTGTGCTTTGGGTAAGGAGGATTTGTTGTGTTTTTCAAATGCCAACTATTTATGGCCCCCTTCTCCTGTTAATGCAATAAAGGGAAGTGGCGGGTAATGCAGTGTGCAGCAGTTCTAAGGGCATTTTATGAAATCTCGAAGAACATGTGGGTCTCTCCTCTGCAGCCTACAGTAAGAGGGAAGGGATCAAGTCTCCATTTCACACATGAATAATCAGCCTTAATCTCCCGATTACAAGAGCGCTACTGTACTAGGGAGGAGAGGGCTTTGGGGGGGGGGTGGAAATCTGACTGTTGCTCTGTCATTAACCGAAATAGGCTGCTCTTTGGAGAGAATGAACCCAACGTCTAAAATTAACGCCAGATCGTCTTCAACCATAAATCTTGTTAAGCACAATCTGTGTATGAAAGTATTTAAGGAGCAAGGGGCAGCGCAGAAGACGGTTCTTACCCAAGAAAGCTTTTTCAGTCGGAGGCTTCTGAGGCATAATGCTAGCAGCCCAGTTAAGTTACATTCCCCCCCCCCCCAGCTAAAGGGCAGGGCATTTGGAAACAGTGATGTGCCAGTTCCATAATGCTGAACTTCATACAAACAAGGGTAATCTGTTGTGGATTTTGGGTTGGAGAAAACGTCTTTCCGCTAAATTCAAATTCTGCAGTAGCTATTTTATGCAAATATTATTATGTTTGATCTGCATACCCCCCCATGTTTGAATCTGATTTGTTCAAGGGAGTTGGCTTTTCTTTATGTAGAAAGTGTACATTTTGTTTTTTAATTAGGCTTTTAGGGGGCTTGCGATGGAGACTTGGGATTCTTGTGACCTTCCTACTTGACCAGGCATTTTATTTTAGTATTTTAGATTCTATGTTATTTCTGTATGTGGTAGTTTGCTCTTTGGCTGTTCTTGGGCTTTAACATACATGTTTGTATTTTTATAATTATACCTATTTGTGTGGTGTGAATTAAGTTTTTACATACCCTGCAATCTTCCATCATCTCCTCTGAATTGATAACCATGGGGCATAGATGTTTTATTCCTGGTAGGCATAAGAAGCAAAGTCTTTCATTAAGTATCAGAAAGTTTTAAAGAGGCCAAGCTAATTGTGGAACAAGGCCTCTATTTCAAGTGTCTTGAAGCCCCCCCCCCCCCGCTTTTTGTGGGTCATCCCAAAATAACTTTATCTAGTTTAAAGTGAGACAGTTTAGATAGACACAAGGCATATTTTCTAGCTGAGGAAAGCTGTTACAAAGCCTTGGTTTAGGCTTTTTAGCCCCTGCCCCCCCCTTTTGAGATGAGATGTTTTCCGTTGTGTTTTTTTTTTTAAAAAAAACCACCTAAATATATTGGGAATTATTAAGCTGTGCAAATATTTGAAGTTTTGGCACAGCACTAGACGTGCCAAAGTCAAATATTTGCCATCAAAATTAAATCTTAGCCAAATGTTCCAACGCTTCAGTTGTCTCCCCTTAAAGGAGGTAGTGGCTGGAATTCTAGCTGTGGTTACCTCTTAAGATAGACCCTTTAGTGTTCTCTGGAAGGATCCAGCATATCATTGCTAATGTGAATATGAAGGAGAAAGCCTGATTCCTATAAATAACTTGGGTGGACAAACATTGATTTGTGGTATCCTGATGCCTTTGCTGGTAGCATGCAAAATTCATCAAGAGGTTTGGTAGTACAAGCATGTATAAATAACTTCCTGCCATTATATTGAGCACTTTGACTTCCTTTTTGCCTGCAGCTTTTTTTCCCTTATGTACTCTGCTCTGGATTAGTTGGGCAGCTGCTTATAACTATGATTGGAAAAGCTTCAAACTTTGTGTATGTGTTTCATTGTAAAAGGTCAACATGCTCCGTTTGGGGGGGGGGGCTAGATTACTTACGTCATGGAAACCTTGAAAATCTATGGGCTCTGCAGACTGTCGCTTAGATTTGGGGTTTCTTAGGATACTGAGCAGTCCTAGTCCTGCTGAAGGGCGGGGACAGAGACAAGACCCGCCCCCCCGCTAGTTCCATTTTGTAAAAAGTCCTTTAGAGTCACTGAATTATGCAGCAGAAAGTGCTGTTTTGATACAAATGCCCTGCAAACCATGGTTGGTAAAATAGAGAGCCCTACTCAGGAATGTGCAACTCCTGGCGCTACCCCTTTTCTTTGTTGAGCTTTAACCATGGTTTAACGTGACCAACTGCACCAATGCTAGGCAGCCCACCAGATGCCCTGATTTCCAATCCCAGTTAATCCTAACAGGAGCTGTGGTGTGAATCAGCCATGGTTAGGGTTGGGGCAGATAACAGTAAGCCATAGTCAAGGAGAAGGAGTGGAATTTGCTCTGAAAGGAGTGGAATTTGCTCTGAACGGTGAAAAGGAAGGGCCGAAAACCAGGGTTTTCTGTGAATAGCTCCTTGCAGATGCTAGTCTTCAAAACTAAAGATAATCATGTGGCTATGCTGACCCTTGGGTGCTGAGATGCTGAGAAACACAGGGGATTTATCAAACTACTTTGTCTTGGAGTAGACCCAGTTAAATTAATGGACATAAGTTAGCCGTGTCTTAATTTCAGTGAGCCTACTTTGACTAGGACTAGCATTGGAGGCATCTAGTTGCATAAGCCAGTTTTGATCCTAAGCACTTGAAAAATTCAGCACTTCTAGTTTAGTTAGTTAGTAACTCTGTTAACTTAGTGTTTTCTTAGACAGAGGTTAGGCTCTACTGCTGGTTGCTCCTCATCCACGGAAGGGGTGGGGGGGAATCCTCTGCATGTCCCTGGTGAAGCCCTTTTAACTCTCCTCTTTTTACAAAGCTGTCTGACATCTTGAAATAGTGATGCACTTTCTTTTGCTTCAGACTGCATTCAATCCCCTTGGTAATTACCCTTGTAGCAACACCAGCCCTTTATAGATCACTCATTCTTCCAAACAAGGTTGTGGTTTTTCTTTTTTAAGGAGTCAAAGCTGTGCATTGTCTATAGCCTTGTTCTGATTAATATTTTGTGGTTTCGTTTGTTTATGTACTTAAATAGGGAAGGAGGGGGAGGAGGAAAAGCAGTATTCTCCCTTTATTTTGCAATTGTTTCCTCCTGTTCCTGCGTATGATGGTGTCAGAAGTAACCAAGGCACATTCTTTGTACTAATTGGAATAGTAAAACACAGGGCTGGGGAGGGGAAGGAACCTCAGGCATCTGGTTGCCCTGGTGCCAAACATATGAAGCTGGTATCTGGAAGATAGATAGATAGATAGATAGATAGATAGATAGATAGATAGATAGATAGAATGCTAGTGAGAGTTGGATTTGTAGAAATTATTGCAAGTGGAGAAATCTGGGCCTTTTCCACCTGGAAGACTTTCTGAAAATTGGCACATTTCTTGTTTGCTTCTCTTTCACACTTGTTCAGACAGTGTTCCTGTGGAAATTTCAATCGCAACATTTTTGTTTTTACTTGTGAAAATAATTTTTTAAAGATTGCTTTACCTTCCTGCCCACCCCTCTATTCTGATGCAAACCTTGTGTTTTCAGGAAGGAGCAGACTGATGATCTTACTCAAACTGTCATTTCACATAGCCCATCTGTCTAACAGACCCCTCAACTCAGATCTCTGAGTGATGACATAATATCCCCTGAGTCAGAGCAGATCAGTGTGAAGGTGGATCTTGCCAGAGGAGAATGTTGCTTGGGTGTGTGTGTAATGGTGACTATGACTAAAATAACTAGCTAGCTAGCTAACAGCTTCTTCAAAGCAGGAGTATCAGTTTCTTACATTTTTTTCTAAATAAAAAATAGCAGCAAGCAACTTGCTTCAGAAAATTGAGATCTATCTGTTCTCTTGTCAAATTGGGGAAAGAAATAATAAAAACAGGGCATTTGCTTTCCTTGAGAAACTCCTCTCCTCCAAAGGCAGGATCATCAGTTATCTGGGTAAGAGAGTTTGCTGTTGGAAGCAAAGGACATTGCCTGCCTGTCTTCTTCTCCCAACAAACTAGAAGCTATTTAAAGGGGCGATTAGGAGGGAGAGGCTGGAAGTGAACAAACATGCTTTTAATGGTGTGCTCTTGGAAAACTCACCAGAGCCACAGTCTGTAAATATGTAACCCTAACTCCTGTTTATGGGCAAAGCCCTCTGGTGGCATGAGAATGTTTATAATCTTCAAAATACCAGTGAGGGGAAGCAAGGGAGACCACAGATTATATAGGAAGGGCTGAGCTGTCATAAGGAAACAGGGGGACGAAACTCCCCCACAGACTTGAATCCCTGCTGAATTTGTCTTTACCCATTTGAGTCTGCTGCAAAGACTTGCCAAAGCGGTTTCACCACTCCCCCAATTAAATTGCCTGCCTGTGGCAACCCTATAGGGTGTGGGGGTCTTAGAAGAATGTGCTAAAATAAGCAAGAGTCTGCAACAGGAGAACCCAGAAGATGCAGTGAGAGGGTGGGGTTTGGGTGAGTTTTTGACGATTTTGTTACACAACTGAGCAATAGTCTTTTGGGGTAGAAGGCAGCAGAATTAAGGTTTAAGATTTTACAGAACCCACATGCTGGTAAAATTTTGATCACAGATGGAGGGCTCACTGCATTCAACCTGAGCTTTTCTGACAGGACTGTGACAAAAGCAGAGAGCATGATATGTAGACTGTAAGGATTGTTTGCAATGCTTTGGAAGGAGGACACATGCTGTATGGAATGGCAAAGTTGTGTGTGTGAGCAAGAGAGATTGTCTTCTGAGTTGGGTATCAAGACATCGTAGGCACCTGCAAAGCCCACCAACTTTGTAGTTTGTGGAGTGACGGTAGCTCAGTGGATGTGGTGTTAGAACACCTGCTTCAAAAAGTTCTAGTTCAGTCCATGGGATCTCCAAGCAGGGTGGAGAAGGACCCTTTCCTGAAAGCTTGGAGAAGCCATTTCTAGTCTGTGTTGGTAATACAGTGGTACCTTGGTTTAAGAACAATCCTCTTTACGAACAATTTGGTTTACGATCTCTGCAAAACTGGAAGCAGTGTTCCAGGTTGTGAACTTTACCTTGGTCTACAAACTGAAACCGAACGGTGGAAGGGCACCGGCAGCAGGAGGCCTCATTAGGGAAAGCACGCCTCAGTTTAAGAACGGACTTCAAGCAATGATACGTACAATTTTTAACATGCAGAGAATAATATGTGCAAACAAACCAGAGAGGGGAGCTGAGGGAAGTCCTTAGGGGGTGGGAGGGGGGGGGAAATGTAATTGGTTATTTTGATTGATAATTTGTTTTGTTAAAATGGTTTAATAAAAATATTTTTTAAAAAAAGGGGGGGGGAAACGGACTTCAGGAACAGATTAAGTTTGTAAACCAAGGTACCACTGTACTGTGCTAGTACTTATGGTAGCCAGTGTTGTTGGACTATAGTTTGCATCATCACTGACCATTGGCTTAGCTAGCTGGGGTTGATGGGAGCTGGAGTTCAGCACCACTGTGGCTACCTCTGGTAGTTTGACTTGCTATGCTGCTACTTGCAGTGTTCCTGCGATGTAGAAACTGGTTAGTTGGTCAGGATATGGGTTTTGCCACCCTGATAGGATGGATTTCCTTTAAAAAAACAAAACGTTTTGAGGATTCCTCTCTTTAGCTACCTCCATTTCCTTTGTTTATTGCCACACATTTTAAAATGCTATGCTTGTGCACAGTTGTTAACTGTTAGTGGCTGATTACTAATTTGCTGCTTAACAATTATCCAAATTGGACTTGAAATGTTCTGAAGCTGGATATGGGTCATTAGTAAGCTTAAATACATGTATGTGCCCCCCCCATCAGCATCATATTAAGTGTCTTTAATATAGAAAGGCAATGGAGAACAAGCGTTCTCTTGTCCTGGGGGCCAGCTGCAATGTTACAGGATGAATGGGATAGAATGAGCCAGCCTTGGCAACATGGGCAAACCATGGTTTGACTATTGGGAAGAAACCTTGGGTTTCTGTGCTCCTCTATACACTTAAGTCTTGTATGCTTACAATTTCTCTTTGATTTAAGATAACTATAGTTTGCCATGACATCTGAATTGCGCAAACTACTGTTACTGCAAACCATAAGTGAATTCCAAATTTGAACTAGGTTTCTATTTCTGACTTTGAGGTAGACTATGGTTTATGATAAGAGTAGTATTTTATTCCCCCCCCCCCCATTTTGAACGCTATTCAGAACACTGAGGCTGGTTGCTGCAGTACGAAACTGTGTGAAATGGACTATAAATGGCATGACATTCCCCTGTGGCAAGTAACCTTTCCCTCCGAGCAATTAGATAGAGAAGCATTGCAAAAGTTGGCTCCCTCCCCAATTCAGGTGACAAATGACTAATGGAAGTATGTGTGGGTAGGCTAGTTAGCGTAGTGTAACGTTTTGTGTGCAAGGTTGAAGGTAGAATTCATGCTTTCCTTAGGAACATTGGAAGCCAGACCATTTGTCCATCTAGCTCAGTGTTGCCCACACTGACTAGCAGCGGCTCTCAAGGATTTTGGACAAGGGTTTTTCCCCAGCTCTGCCTGGAGATGCTGAGGATTGAACCTGGGACCTTCTGCAAAGAAAGCAGATGCTCTACCACTAAGCTACAGCCTTTCCCCTGAAGGAGACGGTCTTAACTGTGGCTAAAAAGTGGCTTAGAAATCCACAGTTGTGCCTTTAATAATAATTAAAAACCCACCGTCTTTACAGACCTAGAAGCACCTGAAAGATTCAGGACATGTTCAGCGATGCAAGCCAGGTGCACTGGAGAGTCTGCTGCTTGATAATGATTTGCTGGAACCCGCTACATATTGCAGACGCATGCAGGCAAACACCAACTGCTTGTTCCATAGCTGCTGCCTGCTTGTCTTTTGCTTTGAAAACATCGGGTGTTCTGAGGGAATGCCAGGAGCCATTTGTCAAGATGGCCAGTGGGAAGAACTCTTGACACAGGAGCTGAGCTGCTGTCTCCACTTCGCTTTTAGTACTGGGAGGGGAAAAAAATTAAGTGCTGATGACATCAACACTGAACCCCTGCTACTCATACATTACTTGACCTGACTCCTGTGATCCAGCGCCATTACAAAATGCTTTGAAGGCATTAGATAGTAAAAAAAAAAAGCACATTATTGCCCAGAAATGAAGACATTTTCTTGTCCCTGTTTGGCTCTGAATGCTGTGACTGCCCCCCCACCCTCCGCTGTTCATGCAAAGCACCTGTTCAGTGTTGGGCCTTGATAATTCCTTAGATGGGGCATTTTCTATTGCTCTGTAAGTAGAATGTTTTCTTTGAACTTGCCCTTTGGCTCTGGCCCTTGAACACCTGGGGGACTGCAGAGCTGGATGCCAAGATAGATTTGCAGCAGCTCTTCTCAAATTTCTTCATGGCCCAAGGTTATTGCGACGCAATCCATTCATGTTTATTCAGGAGGAAGTCCTGTTTGAAATCAGTGGGACTTACTCCTCTAGTAACTCCATCTAGAATCACAGAATTGTAGAGCTGTAAGGGACCACGAGGGTCATCTAGTTCAACCCCCTGCAATGCAGGAATCTCTTACCCAACATGGGGCTCAAAGTCAAGTCCCCGACTGAGCTGTGGTTTAGGATTGCAACCATTGCAAATTATTGATTGTATTGTTTCAGACCTTACCCCCACAAGTTTCCTAAAGTGAATGTTATTCATTTTGAGAAGGCTGTGGTTAGAACAGCCTTTGCCAGCCTGGTGTCTTTCATTTGTTTTGAGCTACAACTCCCATCAGCCCCAGCCAGCATAGCCATGGCAACTCAGGGTGATGAAAGCTGAGTTAGACCTTCCCTGCACTCTTGGCTTCTGTAGAGCACATTTGCCCTTTTTGGTAGGCAAAGGAGATGGCCACAGAGTGGGGTGAATAATCCTGTTGGCACTCAGCAGCTGTGTTCGCTATTAGATGGCTTTAGATCCCTTTACAGTATGCTTACAAAAGGTAAAGGTAAAGGACCCCTGACAGTTAAGTCCAGTCGTGAATGACTCTGGGGCAGCCCCAGCTTAAGACACTGAACAGACATGTCTTTCCAACCTGTACCTTTTCTTTTAACTAGAAGCCATGTATTTTTCTAGAACTTAACAAAATGCACTTCACTTCTAAGCTTACTAAAAAAAATTGTTTGCTTCTCGCTCTAGAAATCCCCCATCAATTATCAACTGTTCCCACCGCGTCCATATCTCTTTGTTTCATTTGTCCCAGCAGACTCAATCTCTGCAGCATTTCTTTGCCACCCTAGTTGAAGTTTGGCCATCTGGAATTGGGTGTTCACAGCTCCCTCCCAACGTCCTCTCAACAATGCAAGTAGTGTCTAAGGCACACTTTGCAAGAGTTCCCCTAAGACGTGTCATTCTTATAGAAGCCTTATTTCTGAAAAGGAAACAGTTTACCAGTTCAAGAAACTTAGGAGGAAGAGTGGGAATGACTTGAAGGCATTGAAGCTATGAAATGCAGTTACTGATGCCCTCAGCTTTTCAAGGTTGAATGAATATAATAATAATAATAATAATAATAATAATAATAATAATAATAATAATAGTTGTTATTTCTCTAGCCACTCTGGGCGGCTTATAGCATATAATATGCTTGGCGGAAGCCATGAGTTATTGGAATGTTACTTATACTGGGTCTGTATTGGGTGTTGATGCAAGCTGCAGCAATGGACTCTTGTGAATTTGCTGCCTGCCCTGAAACCTAGATGCACTTAGAGAGGCCTCTTGAAAGTCCAGTGCTTTTTTACCATTTCAGGAGCACCTTGCAGGTATTGGAGGTAATTTCTGTGTGCAACCTCACTTTTCCAATTTACACATGAAATGTGTACCTCCCTAGCACTCCTGTGAAAAACTACCTGATTTCCATTTCTGACTCCCAGCCTGTAGCCTGTTCTAGCTTCTCCCCAAATACAGCTGGGTAAGTGGAGACAGCGGAAAAGGACAATATACTTAGCACTTGGATGTCACTTTCTGTCTTCAAAGTGCTGATGTGTGAAGCTGCATTTCACGCCCAACAACTCTCCTTCCTTTCTCAGCGACAGTCTTATTTATGGCTGGCTTAATGAGAACATGACTGAACCAGACAGATCAAAGGGGGAAGAAACGACCTCCACCCGCCCTCTCCTCAATGCAGTGAACCTAGACTTAGTTCCCCCTCCTCCTCATTTGGGGAGGCTCCACTGGATGAGTTGTGGGAGTATATCTTGGCTGATTCCCTAGCATTTCTAAAATGCTGTTTGAACCTGTTAGTTAGGATTTGATTTCTACATGACTGCTGCAATTTGTTTTTTGCTGGTTCAGCAACACATACAGATTAGAAATTCATTGGTGAGATAGAGTCATATGGAAATCGAGGTTAATCAACTTTTCTTATTGCCAAGGATTATAGGGTAAATGGATGGGCTTCGTCCCTTCTCCTTGGATTGTGAGTTCTTTGTATCTGCTTGGAAGCATAATGTACTGTAAGGCCCCACTCTTCACAAGAGCATGAGAAGAGCCTGCTGGATCAAACCAGTGCTCCATCTAGTCCAGCATCCTGTTCTCAAAGCAGCCAACCAGATGCCTTTGGGAAGCCTGCAAGCAGTACCTGAGTCCAACATCACTCTCCCTTCCTGTAGTTTCTAGCAACTCATACGCAAAAACATACCGTAGCACCTCCAACTGTGGAGGTAGAATCTGTCCATCGGGTTTAGTAGTTATTGGTAGCTTATTCCCCTTGAATTTAAATGATGGCTCTTTTAAAGCCATCCAAGCTGGTGGCCATCACTGCTTCTGTGGTCTTCAGCTGCTGGATCAAGACTCACTGTTGCAGGTGCGGGGAATGTTTGACCCTCCAGTTGTTGCTGAACTATACCTTGCACCACCCCTGGCCAGGGCTGAGTGTTTTCCATTTGAAACAGCTTAAAAACTTGTCCCACAGTAATCATAAGGAAGTCGAATTCTCTGACTTGCACATATTATCCCAACAGAGCACAGTTGGGCATAATGTTTCTTTTGCATAATATTCTGGTTTTCCTATCAATTGGGAAGGGGGCAAGGAGCTATGCACGCTCCTTTAACCACTGCACATCTTTCCAGTTGCTTTTTCGGACATTGGTGGTTCCAGCAGACACTAGCCACATACTTTGATGCAGATGGTTGCAACGAGTGAGGCCTAGAAGCTTTCCCTCAGGTGGATGTTGAACTTCTCAGGAAGTGATCTTCAGTGCTTGTGTGGAACTGCACCAGGCCTGCAGCCCAGCTAAGAGCAAATCATTCATGCTTAATTTGCTCACTTAGTTGGTGTCTCCTCTCTCTTGCCCAAACATGTGAGCTAGGTATAGGGAGCCGCCTTCCATCTTGGCAGATAAAAGGCATTTTTGTTTCGCAAGTCTTCTAAAACAGATGATGGCCGTTCTGGCTTGCGCTGCTGCCGTCATAGATTACAGGCCTAACCCTGTGAGGAAGCCTCATAGAATTCAATAGGGCTTACTTCTGAGTTGACATGGCTAGGATTCCACAGTTATTCTGCTGCTTTTTAAAAAAATAATTAACCTATTATTTTCTTGGTTGCTGAGTTCTGGCAGTCTGTAAATTGTCTCAGTTGTGTTCTAGTAAATAGAAAGGCAAGCCAGAAATGTTTTTAAAAAGAAAAAGTTCTTTCTTTTTTAAAAATACGCGCCCCCTCAGCCTCTCCTTCCCACTGAGATGATGACACAGGATTTGTTTTAAAGTATTTTAAAGGTTGCGTTCTACATTGTTGTGACCCACCCTAGGACCTCATGGTGAAGGGCAGGTCTTAAATCTGATAATACCAATGAATAATAGTAAGGATCGCCTTGGTGTGGGCTCACTGTAGAATTGCCCTTGTTTGCTCAGCAAGCACTGTTGAGCTGGGGCAGCTGTGTGGGCAAAGCTTGGCAAGTCACCTCTTCGGGAACTGTTTCAAAGGCCAAAGATGCCTATGTGACTGTCTGGATAACTAGTGAGCCCTGCACCCAGTGTCAATGTCCTTGTCCAAGTGGCAAAATGCTTAAAACGGGAGGGGGGAGGGATAAATGTTGCTTATCTATTTTTATAAATTTGTAGCATTCTGCAAAACTTTTGAAGTCATCCCCCACCACTCTCCACCTCCCCGGGTTATCTTTCTCCCAGAGAGCTTTTCTCATTGTGAGCTCAGCAAGCATAAGAGCTGTTGTGCCACAGTAATTTTATTTTCTTCCTTTTTTACAGTCTCTGTCAGCCAAGTGCAATTATCTGCTAGTTTTGCGGCTCTGTGAGTTGGACATATTATCTGTTTCTCTCCCCCTTCTACTTTTTTTTAAAAAAAAACAAAAAACATCGGAACATGACCCGAATTGACATGGCACTCTCTTCATTTTGCATTCATAACCTGGGCTTCGTTAACGCCTCTTGCAACCAGTTCCAGATTGCTTTTCCCCACTTTATTACTGAGCAGGAGGGGGAAGAAAACAACATTGATGCATGCTAAAGTCATTCCCAACAAAATAATGAGCCATAAACAGGATATGTGCCAAATATTTGTATGTTGTGGTTTGGGTTGGGGTGTATGTGTGTGTGTGTGAGAGAGAGCTAACGTAGCAGACAGCACCATCCTTTGCCTGTTTACCCAGAAGCAAGTTCCCCTGTGTTTAAAGGTGTATACTCCTAGGCAAGTGTGCATAAGATGGAAGCCTGATGTACTAAACCTAGTCAAGCTGGAACGCATTGAATGGTAAAAATGTAGAATATAAACCCTGTACTGTGGTATGTATGATGCAACTTAATTATAAGTGGTGGTGGTATTATTATTATTGTTATTATTAGTAGTAGTATACAGTGGTATCTCGGGTTAAGTACTTAATTCATTCTAGAGGTCTGTACTTAACCTGAAACTGTTCTTAACCTGAAGCACCATTTTAGCTAATGGGGCCTCCTGCTGCTGCTGCGCTGCCAGAGCACGATTTCTGTTCTCATCCTGAAGCAAAGTTCTTAACCTGAAGCACTATTTCTGGGTTAGCGGAGTCTGTAACCTGAAGTGTATGTAACCTGAAGTGTATGTAACCCAAGGTACCACTGTACTTTCTGCTTGCTCTCTACACCTACAGCAGGCACTGTTGGACTTTAACCGCAATGGCACACTCTTCCATTGTCTCTTGAGACAGATGGATGCCAACTGCCTACTTCTTCCCCATAAGGTCCCAGGGTAGGCTACAATAGCAGAAGATTAATATCAATTAAAGTGATGTGTAATCAGAAAGAAGAATAGGGTGGGTCATATTTATCAGGTGTCAAAAAGCTAGGCTAAAGAGGTGCCTCTTCAGAATATGACTAAAGCTATAGATTGAAGGTGGCAGGTGCACCTCCAGTGAGAAGGAATTTCCCAGCTTAGGGGCAACCACAGAGAATGTCCTCTCTTGGCTGCTGCCACCCAACCTCCCCCAAACATCTGAATCTCTGAATCAATAAGTTCCCAATCAAATTTTGCCATCAACTCATTAGGAAGTGGAATGAAGTCACCTTGTCCCAACTCCAGAATAACCCTAGGCAACATGACCAATGGTTGCGGGTGATAGGAATTGGTGCCCTCCCAATGCTATTGGACTACATGTCGGCTACGCCTACTCTAGCCGCTATGCTGCACTGCCTCAAATACCAGCTCCATGGCTGCCTCCAGGGGGAATTGAGCACATACAGTTTATCTTCTTAAAAACCAAGAGCAGGATGCTCAAAGGCCTAAGCTGTTCTTTTTCTTCTTTTTTTGCAATCTTTTACATTTTCAAAATTGGTGATTGGCAAGGGTACGCTGGTTAGAAGCACACAGTGCAAATGCTGCCTTGCCTGTTGCTCTAGTCTCCATTTTGCTTTAACAGCGTGTGTCATTCTTTCCCAACTCTACTGCATAGAGAGTTTACAAACTTACTCAGCAGCTCCCTCCACAGACTTTTAGTGCTCCTTAAAAATGTGACTGTTGACCATTTTGAACACATTCTTTTACATCCACCCACCCTGTGAGTGAAGTGGAGAGATTTCTTTAAAATCTCCCCCTGGGAAAAACTAAATGCACCCCTCTCTTCTCTGGCTATGTACACACTATATGTTTAAACCACACGGCTTAAAAAGAAAACCCTGGGAACTGTAGTTTGTTGAAGGGGCTGGCAGTTATAGCTCCACAAGGGGTAAACTTCAGTTCCCAGGATTCGTGGAAGGAAGCCATGTGCTCTAAATGTATGGTGGGTATTCATATTCATTCTCTCAAAAGGGAGCCTTCCTTTGTTCCAGCAGTGGCGGCTCATAACCTCCTTTTTAATCAGGCATTTGCTGAACACAGTGCCTTTTTATCATGCAATATGAGACGAACAGTTCGCAGAAGAATAGGCCTGTTGTGTTTATTAAGACTAGTAACACATGACCCATGCAAATCTTGTTAAAAGATTTATCTGTCTGGCTTGCTTGAGCAAAGGTGGCAGGGGCGGGTGGGAGGGAGCGGCCATCTCCATATTTTTAGTTACCCTGTGTGCTGAGTTGCCTTGATATTATGAGCTCATAGTATTTCTGTTGGACTTGATTTCACATTATCTTTAAAACCTGACTCTCTAAGCATGTAAACCTCTTAGAGGGTATTAATGTGAGAAGGAGTAAGTGGGGCCTTTTCTCTCTGATCTTGCAAGCGCAACCACAGTCCTGTTTCCCCACCCCACCCCCCACCCCCATTGGTGCCTGGCACTTTGTACCAATTTGCAAACATTGCAAACACCATTTGTTTGCTCCTAGTCAAAGCTGTGTTTTAGTGCTTAGCTGTGGCCAGAATCTTGGTGACTCTGGGTGTCATTGTTTGGGAACACAGTCAGCCGTTCTTTCCCTGTCCCTCTCTCTCAGGGTTCTGTAGCTTCCATAGGTCAAGGGTCCTTTAGAACTCAGTGGTCTGAAAGGCGCAGGGTCCAGTATGATGCCACTGCTGCCATGGTTCGTTGAAGAGGAATGCTTGCTGGGGTCCATTGGCCATCAGTCCGAGAGCCAGTGTGTCATAGTGGTTAAGAGCACTGGACTCGTATTCTGGGGAACCGGGTTCGCGTCTCCGCTCCTCCACATGCAGCTGCTGGGTGACCTTGGGCTAGTCACACTTCTCTGAAATCTCTCAGCCCCACTCACCTCCCAGAGTGTTTGTTGTGGGGAAGGAAGTGAAAGGAGATAGTTAGCCACTTTGAGACGCCTTAGGGTAGTGATAAAGCGGGATATCAAATCCAAACCCTTCTTGTTTCCTTTGGACTGCTGAAGCAAAGCAGGCTCTACCTATTCTGCTCTTCTGTCAGGCTCCCTGCTTGCTGCTCACCTAGACCCTATGGGTTGGTTGGTTGGTTGGTTGCCTTGCTTTGCTCTTAGAGAGTATCTCAGCCAAGGCATTTGTTTTGGAGATGTTTTGTTTGCTTGTTTGTATCTCAGTCAGGGTTTTGGAGATGTGGACTAGGTCTCTGGGCTGACACTCCATTTCTTGTGTTTTAATTTTGTAGCTGGTCTTGTTATAATTCATCCATACAATGCACTGCCTGATGGAGTAGAACCGATATAAAAATGGGATATAAGTTTAGTTAAATAAGAATTGGCATGGCAGAATCGTGTGTTACTTTGCCCACTGTTTATGTGTCTGCTTATCTGTTGGGTAATCATCCTGTACTTTGGAGAAAAGCTGCTTGAAAAATGGTTTTAGGTGGGAAAATGTGGTTGGAGAATTCTGTCCAAGAGCTGATGTATCGTGCTTTTCTCACTTGCAATAATCCATTGGGGTGTGCATGCATGCAGGAGAACAGACATTAGCCAGAAATGTAAGTAATGGCATGGTAACTGGTGGTAGGGGTATTATAAATTGATGAAGTTGGAGAGATGGAGAGTGTTGGAAGAGAAGCAGAGGGGAAAGGCCAGTTTCAGTGTGTGCCTTCCTGGCTAGCAGTGTAAAAACAATTGCAGTTTGGGCTCTGAGGGGGCAAGCAGTTTCCAACACTTGGCTGGAGCTGGCATGACTGTAATGGTACAGGGAGCCCCTGTAACTTTGCAGATGACGGTGCTTTTTGTGTATGCGTTGGGCGATGCCAAAGCTTTAAAAGCTATTAAATGTGCTTGGAACATCTCAGTAAGTGGCAGAGCTGTGTAATAATTCCCCAAACTTTGGTGGCATCTGTTTCTGTGATTCAGGATGTTCCCTGCCTTGGTTAGGCTGGTGCCAGACCTCCCCCTTCCTCCCCCTTGCAATCTTGTTGACATAATCTCTTCCAGAATTCCTTGTTTCCCTTGATAAGTCATCCTTCAATTTTATTTTACTTTTCCGTTCAGTCTCCCTTCCTGGAACACTAATTCAAAAATCACTCAAAGAGCCGTACTCATGGGCCTGCGTTCAACACCTACGGCTACCAGAAATTGCAACAAAGACTCTTGGCGGCACCTTAGAGGTGAACAATTTGATTATGGCACAAACTCTTGTGGACTAGAGCCCACTTCCTCAGATGTTCCTCTATAGCAGGAGTGGGGAATGTGGCCTGGGTGTGAGTTACATGTGGCTCTCCAAACCTGTATGTCTGGTGCTCTGGCGTGTGGCAGGAAGATACCTAGTTAGTATACAAAGGTAAGAGTCTCATCCATATCCCCCCCCCTACTTTTGTCTGTGGCCTCACCCACCACAGCTATGTGGCCCGCCACTGGACTGTCAAATTGACCTCATCTGCTCCCTCCCTTCCTCAAGTTGGAAAGCCAGTCAGGCTCCATGGTGTGGTCAAGAAGGTGAAGTCAGTCCAACATGTCTTTTTATGTAAGCTGCTAGGGTTCCTACTTATCTCTGCTGGGTGAGAAAGTGTGTGTGTGTATGTCTGCTGTCCAGCCCAAGAAGAGATCTAGCTCGCTCGCTCCTTGTCACTGGGATTGCTGTGGGTGGTGTGTGTTGATGGTTCGTATAGACTTCTGGGATTCCCTGCATGTTGGAAAGCAGGATGAAGAATGCCAACAAAAATAAGTGGAATGCAGCTGAGCAGAGATCATAAGCGGCTACCTGCTGTTCACTTCCAGAAATGCTGGAGCTGAAGTACCTCTGGAAACTGAAATGCAAGATGTAGTGTTGGCTGACTGTGAAAGGAAAAGTGGCTATTAGGCAGGACAGCTAGATGAAGCCTCCATGTTGAGGCAGCAGTCCACATAACCACCATCATTATAATTTTTATTATTCTAACTTAAAAATATAACCAGATCCCGGGATAAGCAAGGGAATGAGGGCAGTACCTTTGTGCATGTTTGTGGCATCCTAGAAGCATCTTTCTGGCTACTGTTGATACTGCTTGGTGGACTAGATCTGTTGTCTCATCCATTAGGGCTGTTCTTATTAAACCACACTCATGATCCTGGACATCCTTCCCCATAGTCCTTGATAACGTGCAGATGCTCTCTAGTCTCTCTGTGGTTAAGGAAATGCACCTAGTTTGAGACACTTCTACCTGTTGTTTCTGCAAGCATTACAGGGATGAGATGGCATGGAAACAGATGCCATGTTCAAGTTCTTGTGGGTCACTGGCACACCTTAAGCCCTGATATCTGTGATGCACACTGGGATCCTGGGATTTCATTGTGCCAAGTATTGTTCTCATCTTGGACCTTGGACATGGACAGAGTCAACAGTACCTCAGTCCTCCTTCAATTAATATTCTGCTTCTAAGTTAAAATTAGCCACCTCATTGTTCCCACCACTTGGTCTTTGGAAATGAGTGTGGGAATGCTCCCAGGGACTTAAAATTAAGAGTTGTCAGCTGTAGGACCCAGGGTGAGATAGCTGTGGCTGTATTGCCAGAGCTATGTGGTAGCCATTCAGACCTCCTTGGACTTCCAGTTTCTTGTTGCCCATGCCATTGGCAATCCCACTGGGGATGTTGTCACTGCTTTTGCCTGCCCCCACTTCGTCTAATTGGAAAGTTGCATCCTGGGAGAAGGATCATGGGCAAGGCTCCTCCGTTTTGTTGTCTTGTCCCTTCCTCCCCTCACTTTGCCTTTGAAAACAAAATACTTTGGGGTGCTGTGGAGTAATATTCTCTTGACCACTTCTTTGTGTGAGTGATGGAGGTTCTTGCAGAATGTACAGAGGCCCAAACTTCCAGGAGGGCAGCAAGAGAAGAAAAGGAATGTTGAGTAAGATGGGGAAAGCTCTGGGACATCTCATGCGGGAACCCCATATTTTAGTAGAAACAGATCAGTTTCAGCATCCAAAGATACATCTGAGTGCTTTAAAAAAAATCTGCAAAACTCTCTTTACTTTGCATAGTTAATTCTGTAGCTTATTGCAATGTTTTCTTCTTGGTTTTTCCTTAGTTACTGGTTGGGCACAGATGTGGAATCTTCTCAGCCAGTGCAAATTGAAAATTTCCCAGTCTCCCCTGCTTCTGAACTTTCCCCACATTCTTTCAGTCCTATCAACATGGCTTTCGGGGCTACTTCTAAAATAAAATGTGAGTTTCTCATGAATCTGCATTCCACCAGTACAATTTTTTTATTTGGTCGTTTTCTGCAGGCTTGCAGAATTGCTGCTTACGTGCAGCCCTGCATGCACCTGATCTGCTGAGAACTTGCCCTGTGCTGAGTTTCTCATTTTCTTCCTATACATCTCAGATTCTTTTCGTTTAGCCTTGTCCCCCCCCCCCCAAAAGGGTTCCTGATCTATTTTGTGCTCTTTCTCCCATTCTCTCTCTTTCCGTATAACTTTTATTTCCTTCGCCGGCATGGGGGAAATGTTCCCTTGTCCGTGCTGTTTTCTCTCTTTTGTGAGAGGTTAGACTCTCTCCAGGAAACGCTCTGTGGGTGAGACGGTGACTTGATAGCAGAGGCAATTTAATCCTGCTCAACCTGCAGCGCTGTGATCAGCGCATTTTCCCATCCTTTGTCAGGTGATGGCGGAAGCAGCTGTGCTGACGGTTGTTTTGTGCAGTGTGAAAGGGAGCCTGCCAGTGAGAGAGAAATTGCTGCAAAACCGAAGCTATTGAGCTTGCCAAACCCCACAAAGATTTCCCCCCCCCCCAGTGTATTTACTTCTCCTGTCCTAATCTGAGCTTTAAACATCTGTGTAAACATCTGTGTGTTTGGCAGTATACGTGATGTATTAGCACAGTTTACTTTAGAGGACTCCCCCCACCCAACCCAATACACCCACCCACACATATCAATGTTTAGTTTTATGGGTTCCATATCATTCAGGTGCAATTATGTATAAAACAGAAAGTCGTGCTTAACCCATTGCAACATCTGTGAAAGAGGAATAATGTTAAGCTAGCAGATTAGTGCTGGGTGCGTGATAAGTTTCAGTGAACAGCATGCCTGGCCCCATCAGGGCTTCCGAATGCACAGAAGCTTGCACAATATAAACTCATTATTATGTTGTCTGGAAGTACTTCTGCACGATAGCATACTGTCAGATCTCCACAGTTCCTTTGCTGGAGATGTAAAGTCAGTGAAGTGCTATCTCAAGTGACTGAATTTAGTAGGCATGTAGGAGGCTGCCTTATATTGAGTTGGGCCATTGGTTCTCCTAGCTCTAGGTATTGTCAACTCTGACTGGCAGCAGCTCTCCAGCGTTTCAGGTAGAATGCATTCCCAGACTTACTTGGAGATGTTGGGAATTAAACCAGGGAATCTCCTTTATGCAAAACAGAAGCTCCAACACTGAGCTTTGGCTTGTCCCAATCTAGTTTGTTCACAGTGTGCAAGTTTCTGAGCTTCATAGCATTCTTCATTAGGCCTTTCATCTGCTTTCTGTCTCCAGTGCTCTGGGATCAACACGATATCTAAAATATGTTCTTCTTCAGCTGAACAATTTTTGGTATGGTAGTGTAGCAGTCATTCCCCTGATCTGTGAGAATTTCCTCCAGGCATCCAGGCACAGCAGCTTTCCAAAAATGGATGGTTCTTTTTACTGTTTTTTTTTTTTTATTAAAAAAAACTTGTCATAAAATATTTGCATAAGTATCTTGTGCAGGTGAGCGTACTAAACTTTGTAGGCTGGCATATAAGGCTGGCATACTTGAGTGTTCATTTGCATTAGAACACATACATGCACACAACACTCTTTTGCTCCTTGTCATTTTGTTGAGAACTTGTACAAATTAGAGTGGTGTGGGTGTGTGTAAGGGAAACTAAGAATTGAGAACAGTGTGTACTGACATTCTAGATCTACTGAGGAACTTGAAAGATGATTGATTTTTATTTGTTTGTTTTTGCTCTTTGCTCCAGTTTATTATTAAGGAGGTGATTGCTTGGATGTTCTTCCTTAGCCTTGTCGCGCAACTGAGGCCTTGTCCCTTTTCTCTACGCTGCTCCATTTTGTGGAGAATTAAAAATAGCTGCATTGTTTCTTGATACTATCATTGTCATCCTCCTGGCTCTGATTTTTTTTTTTAATCCACCTCTGTGATAAGCCTGGGAAATGTGGACCCCCCCCCCCCCGTGGGGACAGGAAGATGTAAAAATTCCAGAAATTGTGAAGTCATGGGGGGTGGGGGAGAGGGTGAAGTCATTGCAGGGGCAGGTGGTGGAATTGTTGTTTTTTCCTGGAATAAAATGATTTGGGGATGGGTGGGGGGAAAATACAGTACTTTTTCTATTTGGGGGCCCGTCACATATTGAAAGTCACTAATTTTGCCATAAGGCAGTGTTTTTCAACCTTTTTTGGGCAAAGGCACACTTGTTTCATGAAAAAAATCACGAGGCACACCACCATTAGAAAATGTTAAAAAATTTAACTGTGCCTATATTGACTATATATAAAGTAATTCTCTTGAATAGGAATCAAATAAACACAAAGAAAGTATTTTATAATTACTTTATTATGAAATAGTAAGTAAACAGAAATATGAAAAATTATAAAATACTTTATTTTTAAATCTTTCGAATTTTTCAATTTTTCCCACGGCACACCAGGCAACATCTCATGGCACACTAGTGTGCCGCGGAACAGTGATTGAAAAACACTGCCATAAGGTTATAATCTTTTGGTATATAAGAAGTACCATTTATTCAGACTTGCCAAGGATTGAACTGGGAACCTTTTTAATACTAAGCAAGCCCCTTCCCTAATATAGTTCTAAGAATGGTTATTCTTCAGCTTCGCCTGCAGAAACCTTGGGTTTGAGGGGGTAGGGAGCACCTGTACCTTTCTGCATTCTCTAGCTCCGGCTAATCTTTTTACTCTGCCCCAGTTCTGTATCTGTGTCAGCTTTCAGAACTATTCAGCATAACCTAGTTGCTGTGCCAGAGGCATACACCCCTCCCTACACACCCATAATTCATTTCTTTTACATGCTGACTCATCATGCATGATGGCAAGCCCCGCCCACATAGCCAGTGTGGAGCTGCAGTGCATTGTGGGTGTGAAGCTTTCCCATATCCCTCCACGCCTGCTCATGGAAGGAATGGATGTCAGCTCATGAATTACATAAGCCATCACTGAACGTATCAAAGAGTTAGGGCATGTGTGGGGTGGTGGGAGGGTCGGTAAACCTGACTGTTTAGAAGGGAGCGGCATTTCCGTTGTGTGTGTGGTTTTTTTTAAAAATGACTCAATAGTGAAGCATTGTGTGTGTTTTGAGGGTGGCTTTTGAGATTGAAAGTGGCCTGCATGCACTTTTCTTCCTCTCTTGCCAGTGCTTATCCCCATCCTGCTTAGAGACCCTAAAAGTAAGCGCAGAACCTTATCTCTATTGTAAGCAGTGTAATCTTAAAAGAGTTGTTATGGGAATAGATGATTAAAGAGAGGAAAAATACAGGCAAGACAAACCAGCCAAACTTGCTCCTTTGCGGGAGGTGACTTACAATCAGTAGTTGTTGTCTGCTTGCAGTTTGGATCTCAGGAGTTGTTTAGGCCTATAGACATGGGTTTTACAAATATCTTTTAAATAACAACAATAATAAAAGCTTTGGCTGTTTGCTGCAGGGCTCCGGCCAGAGTTTCCTGGGTGAGGTTCTTAACGTTCTGGAGAATAAGACTCCTTGGTTCTTTGTTTGACATCCTAATGTAACCTGCTTGGAAAAATTGCCTAGAGCTGTAGGTGGCCCTTTCACAATTTAATGTGGAAAAATGGGGGTCTGTCACTAAGTCACTATTGCAGTGGAAGCATCCTGTTGTTGTAGCTGGTTTTGGACATTGTCTTGCCTTAGCTTAGTTGTAGGTGACAAGGTGCTTCAGGAAATGGAACAAACACACACACACAGCAGTTTGACAGAGGCTAATTACATGTTGGTTGCACTTAGCCATGAGCTGTCTATTCCACTTAGGTTCAGTGAGTTCTAAATGTTGCCTCCTGCTCTTGACAAAAAGTTGCATGTTGGGCACATCTGATAATTTGAGCTGTCCTCTGTGCTGTGGAGAGGCAAGAGACAAGGTTGTCTCCATCCCTTGCAGAGTTGCTAGGTCTCCGTTGCAGGTACAGAGGTGGCTAAGTGTGTTCGATGCTTCTTTGATACCACCCTTGGAAAGGAAGGCTTTCTTGTTGCTTTGGTGCAGCTTTGGGGTTAAGGGAGCTTGATCACCCCATCTCTGACAATGCATGGTTGGAGAGCAAGGGTGCAAGAGCCTAAATCAGATTCTAGCACAGGAGTGGGAAATATTTGGCTCATGAACCAAACGTTGCCCACCAGGCCTCCTCATTTGGCCCATGACGCCATTTTTCTGAAGCTACAATCATCTTTTCCACAGAGACATGGCTGCAGAATGCATGGTTGGTCCTGCATGGGGAATTCAGTCTTGTTTGGCCAGTATCTTTGCCCACCCCATCAGATGATTGATAGGTAGGTGGTCTTGCACATCTGCCAGAATTGGCCCACTGGGATGGGGGAAGATACAGATGTGGCCTACCAGGCTGAAAGCCCCCCCCCCCCCGCTCTAGCAGGACCAAGAGAGAGGACTCAGGGTATTGTTATTCAGATGAGGGCTAGCTCACTTCTTACTGAATTCCATGGAGAAAAATATTTTATTTCTGTTCTACTTTTCTGATGTGATGAAGACTAGGGGTGGTGCACAAGGGGTTCCCAGGCTGTCTCCTGTCCAGGCACTGACCTGCTCAACTTCAGAAATCTTGCATCATGAGTACCATGCTTGGGTCAGAATGAGATGCAGCAAAGGACACAATGGAGAGGGTGCCAAACCAGCTTCTTGCTCCAGACATGGGGGTCACCGGGAGCAGGAGTTCCTGCTGTGCCCTGGTGTTCTTTCCAGGCATTTTGCTGGTTTAATTAATAAAGGTTGGGACTAATCCTGATTATACTGTTGAGCAGTGCCATCTGCTCTGTGGGGATGGGTTAGAGGAGGGAGAAGAGCCGGGGTGGTGGAAATGAACACAGTGGCTCACAAGCAGCACCTCCTTGGAGGGGCATATTCTCTAATAATAATAATAATAATAATAATAATAATAATAATAATAATAATTTTTTATTTATACCCCGCCCTCCCCAGCCAAGGCCGGGCTCAGAACGGCTTACAAGCAATAATAAAAACAAGATGAATGATTACAAACTTAAAAACAAAAATAAAACAAAACAATTAAAATAATGGAACATTACAATATTAAAATGTAGCCTCATCGCAGGAGGAGAAGGAAAAGAAGGGGAAAAAAGAGAGGGGGGGGAGGGAGGGAATCAAACTGGCTCCAAGCCAAAGGCCAGGCGGAACAACTCTGTCTTACAGGCCCTGCGGAAAGAAATCAGATCCTGCAGGGCCCTGGTCTCATGAGGCAGAGCGTTCCACCAGGCCGGAGCCAGAGTTGAAAAGGCCCTGGCTCTGGTCGAAGCCAATCTAACTTCCTTAGGGCCCAGGACCACAGGGTGTTGTTATTTATGGACCTTGAGGCTCTCCGTGGGGCATACCAGGAGAGGCGGTCCCGGAGGTACGAGGGTCCTAGGCCGTGAAGGGCTTTAAAGGTCAAAAGCAGCACCTTAAATCTGACCCTGTACTCCACCGGGAGCCAGTGCAGCTTGAAAAGCACTGGGTGAATATGCTCCCATGGCAGAGACCCTGTGAGGAGCCTCGCTGCAGCATTCTGTACCCGCTGGAGTTTCTGGGACAGCTTCAAGGGCAGCCCCGCGTAGAGCGAATTACAGTAGTCAAGCCTGGAGATGACCGTTGCATGGATCACTGTGGCCAAGTCAGGGCGGGAAAGGTAAGGGACCAACTGCTTGATGCTGCGAAGGTGGAAAAATGTCGCCTTGGCTGTTGCTGTAACCTGCGCCTCCATGGAAAGGGAGGCGTCAAGGATTACACCCAAACTCTTAACGGAAGGCAATGGCACTAATTGGGCCCCCGCAAGAGAAGGGAGTTGGTCCCTCATCCCCATGCCATCCCGACCTAGCCATAGGACCTCTGTCTTCGAAGGATTTAGTTTCAATCGGCTCCCACGAAACCATCCAGCCACAGCTTCCAAGCATCTGGTCAATGTGTTTGGGGCCGAGTCAGTGTGGCCATCCATCAGCAGATAGAGCTGAGTGTCATCAGCATATTGGTGACAGCCCAGCCCAAAGCTCCGGATAATCTGGGCAAGGGGGCGCATAAAGATGTTAAAAAGCATCGGGGAGAGAATTGCGCCCTGCGGCACTCCACACACCAAGGAGTGGCGCGACGACATTTCCCTCCCTAGTGCCACCCTTTGTCCCCGACCAGAGATAAAAGAGCACAACCAGTTACGGGCTATGCCCTGTATCCCCACGTCTGCGAGGCGGTGGTCCAGAAGATCATGATCGACCATGTCAAAGGCTGCTGACAAATCTAAAAGGATCAGCAGTCCTGACCCGCCTCGATCCAGTTGGCTATGGAGATCGTCTGTTAAGGCAACCAGAGCCGTCTCCGTCCCAAAACCAGGACGGAAACCGGACTGAAATGGATCTAATGCCGATGTTTCCTCCAGAAACCTACCAAGCTGCTCAGCAACCGCTCTCTCAATTACCTTACCCAGGTATGGAAGATTTGAAACTGGGCGGTAATTGGATAGTCTAAGGGATCTAATGAAGTTTTTTTTAAGAGTGGACACACCACTGCCTCCTTCAGTTCCCCTGGGAATGTCCCTGTGTCAAGGGACAAATTGATAATTTCAACCAGAGGGGTCCACGCATCTGGACACTCCCTAATCAGCCAAGACGGGCATGGATCAAGGAGGCAGGTGGTGGGCCTACTAACTTGGAGGAATCTATCCACATCAGTAGGGAGTATCCGATCGAAATGGTCCAACACTGGACCTGAAGTCATTCGAGGGGCCTCCAGTTCAGTCACTGTATCTAAATTGGCAGGGAGGTCACGGCGGAGCAATAGGACTTTATCCGCAAAAAAAAACTCGCGAATGCCTCACAGCTGTGGGTCGAATTTGTGCTTAAATTTGATTGTCCTCCTAAGGACGTTATTGACCTAATTATTCTAAATACAGGCACTCTTACTGCTGGGTGAGGGAAAGGGGCTGTCTGTTAGATATTTACCTAAGGAGTGGGAAGAAGCGGATTCAGAAAGGCATCCAATCTAGCCACATCCCCAATTAGTCACTGCTGTTTGCATGCCTTGTTAGAGTTCTTTGATGAGGATTTAACCAGCAGAAAGGAGCTGCTCCCTCGAGAGCTCCATGAACTGGTGTCTTGTAGCCACTGCTCTAGAGCTTTTGTAACATGTCTCATCACAAGATCCTTGTGTGCTTCCTCTCTGTCTCTCGTGATGCCGGTCCCCGCATTCTTAACATTGACCATGCCCTGTGTTCCTAGTTCCTTTCCTCTAGTGCAAGGCAGCTTGCCGCTTTCCCAGTCATTTTTGGTGTTCTGGCCATTGTCTTCTGTCCTTTGGTCAGCACACAGTTTTGTGGGGATGACACTTTGAAGATAGTATGGCAGGTGCTAAGCCAGAGTCATCTCCTTGCAAGGGCTGCCAACAAGTTCCATTGTAACACCCTCCGCTCCTCCTGCCATGATTGCTGGCCCTTCTTGCCTCTGAGCTTGTAATGGAGAGGCCAGTTATTGCTCCTTTGGAGAATAGATTTGTCCCTGGGCCTCAGAATAACAGGAATCAGTATTCATACTCCTCCCATGAGAAGAGAGAGATCTGTGTCTCCTTAGAAAGCTAAAATGATCACTCTGTGTGTTTGTGTGGAGGTCTGTATCAGCAGCTAAAGACCAATTTCCCCTTTTACAACATAAAATTTACACCCTATCATTCTTCTCCCTCTAAGTTGTCCACAGACTTGATGCTTGTATTACTTTTTGGCAGAGAAGCACTCTTGCTTCATCAACAAGGAGCTCGGTGGCTTTTGGTCTCTCTCTCTCTCTCTCTCTCTCTCTCTCTCTCCCTCCCTCCCTCCCTCCCTCCCTCCCTCCCTCCCTCCCTCCCCCCCCCGCCATCTCTATGGGGGGAAATGCAAACTGTATATGGCAAAGGAGCAATGTCATTTTAGTGCATTTTAGTTTCCATCTCTCCTTCTCTTGGGTACTCTTTCCTTTACTTACCACTAGAGCACCTAACCATCTAGCTCAGGCATAGGCAACCTTCGGCCCTCCAGATGTTTTGGACTATAATTCCCATCATCCCTGACTACTGGTCCTGCTAGCTAGGGATCATGGGAGTTGTAGGCCAAAACATCTGGAGGGCCAAAGGTTGCCTATGCCTGATCTAGCTGTTTGACTTGGTACTCAGTGCACAGGTACAACCAATCTAGGGTCTGTGGTAAAGTGCTGGGGAAACTGTGATGTTTTGCTCACACCACACCCCTAAAAACGTAGCAGAATGAGAATGTGCATAAGTTGAAAGCAAAATATTTGCATCCAAATCTTCACTGCTGCTTTTTTTGCCTATACTTGCCCTTGGGAATTTGAGCTTGTGGATAAGAATAACCATGGACAGATGGGTTTGATCAATCTTGAGAGGTTATTTGAACGAGAGCCTTAATGCCTAGAGAGTGTTCTTGCTATGGTCTCCAGCCTCTCAACCAGCACAGGCGCAAGTTAATTATGGAGAGCCACCCTGAAAAATGCTGTGTGAATTGAAGTGTTACATTCACATTTGAATATATTGGTATATCACTCTGGTAAATTATGCAAACTAGGCAGTCACTAAGCTGCAGCTGGTAGATAAGTAATGTGTGTACAAATTTTGGTACCAAATGTGATTGGTACCAAAGGTTTTCCAGATCACATAATATCTTTATTGCTATATGCATGAGAGTCCCCCTTGTAAATTGTCAAAGGAAATGATTGCAGATGCTTGAGGAGCGGGAAAAGAGCTGAGAACCTCTGTCTTCCTGGAATGTTTCCCTCATTCAGGAAAAAGAGAGAAACTGAAGCCTCATCCCTCAGGTTATAACAGCGAAGTCAGTTTGTCTCTTTGGATGTTGTCATGGTCTGGAGAAGACATCAGTGGGGAGATGTAAGAATTCCTGGTGTCTTTCTCTCTTTTAAAATGTTATGGTCTAAGAGGAAAGATTTCAGGTGCACAGAGCTGGAACATTCCTTCCCTCATTTCTTGATAGGTGTGTAAGCATTCTAAACGAACTTTAGCATTGCAGGGGGTTAGACTAGATGACCCTTGGGTCCCTGGCAACCGTACGATTCTGTGACCTAGCCTTTTGAAAAATTCTGCATTTCTTAAAAGGTTCAGGGCTTTTAAGCATTAGATGTGGATATGGTTTTATGGAAAGTGTACAAACATGAACAAATGGCGATAAGTAATATTCTCCAAGGTGAGAAATCTTACTATGGCCCATGTACCTAGCCAGTCTCATCTGATAAGATGTGTTTAGTCAGCACATGATAATAGACAGTGGGGGGCTATAGTGGAGAGAATTTATGGGCAAAGCTTTCCAAAGCTTCACAGTGGTAAAACTTTGTAGTTTTGCACATCTGGGCAACAACCCTGGCACCTCTGAGCTGGCAGGCTGTAAAACGTGGGTTAAAGTCTGGGTCAGAACTCCAGGCTTGTACCCAAAGCAGCACTAAGCCTTTCCTTCCATGGAACTTTCCCTTACACAATGGAACTTTCCTCCCCCTTACACCCTTTAAATCTGTTCTGCATCCCCCCCCCCCTTCTGGAGAAGAATTGGGGAGGAGATGTGGGGGGAGTTTCATTGTTCAAGGGTAAATCATTGCACTAATGGCACGAGGTCGTGGGATACTTCACTTAATCTGGCTGTCACCTGTTCCTGGTGTGGGACGCAAACTTTTGGCTGGAAAAATACGAAGCTACTGCCAGTGCCAACTCCACTCCCCAACTTCATAGTCTTAATACAGTGGTACCTCAGGTTACATACGCTTCAAGGTTACATATGCTTCAGGTTACAGACTCCGCTAACCCAGAAATAGTACCTCGGGTTAAGAACTTTGCTTCAGGATGAGAACCGAAATCGTGCTCTGGCGTCGCGGCGGCAGCAGGAGGCCCCATTAGCTAAAGTGGTGCTTCAGGTTAAGAACAGTTTTGGGTTAAGAACGGACCTCCAGAACAAATTACAGTACTTAACCCGTGGTACCACTGTATTTCAGGAACAAGACTTGCTGCACTCCCTGCTCCACACAAGCTCACTTGCTATTGGTACTTTTTGACACACACCCAACTTACTTCTCTTATTTTTTTTGTATGTGGCCCTTTTCTCAAAGGAACTGGGGGTGGCGGTATGCATGAGGCTTTTCACACCAACCCCCGCAGTCCTGTATGTTGATTACATAACTACGTCTGCTACATGGATGGTACATGAGGGAAGCAGGCAACTATTTCTGTGATGTCAGCTGCTCTTCCTTTTTCCTCCAGCAGACACCAATTGCCGCCAGCTCCCCAGGCGGGAACATGCCAGTTCCCACTAGCCTTTTCCCACGTGACTGTATAGCTGCACACACACTTTAGAGGGAGGCTCATCGCGCAGCAACAGAGCTCAAACCTTGCATGCAGAAGCTTCCCAGCTTCAGTCTCCATTAAGGCCTGGGAAAGACTCATCTGACATCTTGGAGAGCTGCTGCCATTTGGCGTAGGTTGAAGCTTGCTGGACTGATGGTCTAAGGCAACTTCAGCTGTAAATCCGCTCTGTATTGAGAACCATGAAGATTGAAATCTTGCTTTATTTTTAGGGCAAAGACCATAGCTCAGCAGTAGAGCATGTATCATATACAGAAAGTCCCACATTCACTCTTCTCATTAATAGGATCAGGTGAAGGGAAAAGCCTGCCCCCCTGTCTCTGATACTTTGGAAGGCTGCTGCCAGTCAGAGTACACAATGCTGGGCAATTTTTTTTAAAAAAAATGGCCTATGAAGCTGCCTATTTCCTCCAATTCAGGAAGGCTGGAGTTTGGGGTTTTTGCTTCAGCAGTGAAGTAGCTCAGACTAGGATCTTGTAGAGGAAATCGAGGCTCCATCCCTTCCTGGTTTTCAACCAGATCCTGATCTGGGCTGTGTGCTTCCATTCACTTCCCTTTCCACACTGTGTGCAGCTAGCTGGACACTTTGGTGGCCCTGAAGCTTCTGCTTGACTCACCATCTTATTGGGTCCTGTGGCTCTGGAGGAGATGGGGAGTAGGAAGTCTGAGTGCCAGCCAAAAACCCAAGCAGCTGGTATAGTCACCTTCAGTCCTAGTGCGAGGCTGTTTGGACCCAGCAGTTCTTCAGAATTTCTGAGGTTTAGATATCTGCTGGAGGGTCCAGTCCTCCCTCCCTCCGCTGAGGAGATTTCAAGTTCAAGGGCTGGGCGGGAATACGGACACTTTGCATTTATATACAGTGGTACCTCAGGTTACATACGTTTCAGGTTACATACGCTTCAGGTTACAGACTCTGCTAACCCAGAAATATTACCTCAGGTTAAGAACTTTGCTTCAGGATGAGAACAGAAATTGTGTTCCGGCGGCGCGACAGCAGCGGGAGGCCCCATTAGCTAAAGTGGTGCTTCAGGCTAAGAACAGTTTCAGGTTAAGAATGGACCTCTGGAATGAATTAAGTACTTAACCCGAGGTACCACTGTACTGCTTTAGAGCATTCAGGGTGCTTGCAGTGCTCAATACAGCAGGCTAATATGAACACCCTCCTGTTGTAGATCCTGGGAGAGCCGTCTGACCACCTAGCTCGTGAGGGAGGGGATATGTGAAAGGATTGTTGGGGACATAGTCCCTTAGCCACCACATAAGTTACATTTTGTAAAATGCTGTCTTCTGCTAGAATCTAGCACGCCTCTCACAGAATCATTAAGCAGGAGTGGTAGTAGTTTATTAGGGCTAGATGGCTGCTGGAAAAAGCCATTGTCTGTGAAGACTCTCATTTTAAAAGCCAGTGTATCTTTACTATGTGCACTGGCACATAACGTTAAGAGACTGTAACTCTCCAGCCTTCGCTCAAGTGTGCTGATGGATTCCTTAACTGGTGCAAAATTCTGTTCAGTCATAAGGCTTTCTAGGGCAGCAGCTGCTGGCAGTTTTAGCCCAGCTTCAGCTTTTCTGTTGGCTGTTACACAGAAAAGCCCCCCCCCCCCCCCCGTGTCATACACAACCTGTCAGTCCAGATTGGCGGCCTGGAGATTGACAGGGAAGCAGTCGTCAGGTAAAAGGCTTAGCTTCAAACCGTGAGAACAAGAGGCTTTAACAATATGTGGCAGTGCTCCCTTATTACAGCCCTTCCCTTGACTTGAAGACGGGCAATTTTATGTAGCAGGTTATGAACAGAGGCTGTTTTTCTCTCTGGGAAGGCTGAGTTGCAAAGTCTTCTTCCTCTTCACTCAGCTATCATTCATAGACGATGGCAGTCTTGTGTGCAGGAAAGAAAAGTGTGGCTTATTGGAGAGGTGTGAGCCTGGATATCATTGTTGTCTGTAGATTCCACGGCTGTGTCAATATGTATTCTGCAATTTGCTCCACCCAAGCTCAAAAATATTTTCTCTGTTAATTATGTACCCCTCTTTTTTCTCTTTAAAGTAAATTTTGTCATTAGGGTGCACTGCAATGCTTGTTTGGTCCAACGACCCACCACACTCGGATCTCAGAGTACATTAATATATGGTGCTCAATTCAAGGTGCTGGTTTTGACCTAAAAAGCCTTATGTGGCTCAGAACCCCAGTAGCTCAAGGGCCACCGCTTCCTAAATGCATCAGCCAGGACCGTGTGCTTGTCATCTGAAGCCATGTGTTTCCTTTAAGGGAGGTGCAGAAGGTGGTGGCACGAGAACAAACTTTTCATTGGTGGCTTCCCCACTTGCAGAATGCTATACCCAGGGAGGCACATCTGGCACCATCACTATTTTTAGGTGCCAGGTACAAGTGTTGTTTCTTACCCAAGCTTTCAACCCTAAATTTGGAGCACATCAGATATTTCCAGTGGGTGGGATGTGTTCGGCTTACCTTTTGCACACGTCTGGATGTGTTTTTAAGTTTTTGTTTTGGATTTATACTGGGTTTAGCTTTTATAATATTTTATAACTTGCCTTGAGTCACTTTCTTTGTGGGGGAATTAATAAGTGCAATAAATAAACAAATCCTTCTTTCTCAAAATGACATTTTTATATTTGTGAAGGAACTGTTGTCACGACAGGCTGGATGTGCGTGGGTGAAGGACCTCATGATTGCAGGAGATTGGGAGCTGTGGGGGACAAGACAACACATTCTACATCACGTTTGCTTGTCCCATAGCTCTCAGAACAGCCTCCGCCACAACAATCAAACATGCTGCTATCTGTGTAGCCCCGCTCTTTCATTGGCATAATGTTCTCATGAATGTTCTCCCCCCCCTCTCAAATTTTCTTATTGATTTTCAAGTTTGTAAGAAACATAAACTAAAAAGAAAAAACATTACAATATAAAAAACAAAACAAAAAACATACATTTATCCTAACTATTATAATCCCACTTTTGTTACCATTGTTAAATGACTTCCTCAAATCCCTTTAGCTGAGTTTCCATATGACTCATTGTAGCAGTTTTCCAATACTAATTTCAGTAAAAACAAAAAAAAAATCCTTCCAGTAGCACCTTAAAGACCAACTAAGTTAGTTCTTGGTATGAGCTTTCGTGTGCATGCACACTTCTTCAGATACGCTTCTTCAGTGTATCTGAAGAAGTGTGCATGCACACGAAAGCTCATACCAAGAACTAACTTAGTTGGTCTTTAAGGTGCTACTGGAAGGAATTTTGTTTTGTTTTGACTATGGCAGACCAACACGGCTACCTATCTGTAATTTCAGTAAAATTAACTTAATCAATTAACATCTTTCTTTCTTATCATATTCACTTCTATCCATAGTGTTATGCAATTTAAAAATTTAACTCCTAAGCCAATTTGGTACTCGCAAATAGTACTACTTATATTATCTTAGAATATTTAACTAAATAATCCTTAAATTTCTTCCATTCTTTTTGGTGGTACTCCTCTTTCTGTTCATTGGCCAGCTCCACAAAGTCTATCATCTTCATCTGCCAATGTTGCCATGAATGTTCTGGGACACTTTAGTCATGTTTGATGGAACTGGCTGTACATAAGTGTGTGAGAGCGCTGGGAAGTCTTGAGAGGAGCCATGCTTTGTGTGTAGAGAAGAAAGCACGGCGTTAGAGCATAATAGGGGCTGTTGTTTGAATGTCCTGCTGTGTGGCCTGAAAGAACTTTAACACTGATATTTCCTTCCCCTAAATGTCTAATCTTTCCCTAGAAAGAAGTTGAGATAGTTGTTGAAGAGTTCCGATGGCTAACATTTTCTTTTCCCCCTCCTTTTCAAAGAGCCTTTTTAAAACGCTGGGGTTGTTGGAGTGGTCGAATTTTTCCTGGAATTGAGTGAGAAATTCAGAAGACTGAAGCCCAGGCTCACTGTCTACCTTTCACGGAGGCCCAGCCGTGAGAGGACAGAAGAAGGCACCTGGCGAATCATGACAGCGGACAAAGAGAAGGACAAAGAGAAAGACAAGGATCGGGACCGGGACAGAGACCGAGAGCGGGACAAGCGGGAGAAGGCACGGGAGAGCGAGAACTCGCGGCCCCGTCGGAGCTGCACCCTGGAAGGCGGAGCCAAGAATTACGCGGAGAGCGACCACAGTGAGGACGAGGACAATGACAACAACAGTGCCACCACAGAGGAGTCCACAAAGAAGAACAAGAAGAAACCCCCCAAGAAGAAATCTCGCTATGAGAGAACGGACAACGGAGAAATCACCTCTTTCATCACGGAGGATGATGTGGTCTACAGACCTGGAGGTAAGAGTGAGATCCTACTCTGGAATCTGAACCACATGGTGTGTTTGTGTTGTCCAGCCTAGTTTTCTTGGCTGAAGTTCAGACGGGAGGGAGGGATGTAAATTGCTGCCATAGCTGAATGGATAATTTTGACCAGTGCATGCTCTGTGGCACCGGGAACTGACTTTTGTTGTGGTGTATGTAGCACCTTGTACACATGTGGTGCTTTAAGGAAGAATGAGACAACTGATCTCTATCTCAAGGGACTTGCTATTTAAAAATAAATGCAAGGTGAACATATGAGGGGTAAATCAGGAAATAATATGCAATGATTCAAATTAAATGAACATTGGCTTGCTTACAGTAGGGTATTGGGACTGAGGGCTATGGCAGATGCTTCCCTAAAAGGCTTTTTGAGGACGGATTTAAAGCAAGCAAGAAAGGTTATCCCATGGGGACATTCTGGAGATTGTTCCAGCCATATGGGCCAGTATGAGAGGGAGAGTGGAGCTGTTACACCAGGTATAGGCAAACTCTGCCCTGCAGATGTTTTGGGACTACAGTTCCCATCATACCTGACCACTGGTCCTATTAACTAGGGCTCATGGGAGTTGTAGCCCTAAAACATATGGAGGGCCAAGTTTACCTATGCCTTTATTACACAGAGCAGGAGACCTTCAGATGTCTAAGGGTGATGGAGTTGGGTGAGTGAAGGTCGCAGGTGTGCTGGGCTATAAGGGCAGAGAGATGCAGGGGAGGGGGAGGAAGTCTGTGGAGGGTTTTGCAGGCAAGGAAAAGAAACTTGTCCAAGTTCCACAAACACCCAATGATTTATTTTTATATATATTTTTATACAAAGAAAATGATTGCATTTTTGTAGAATTGAAGGTAAGGGCATGTTACAAACAAACAAACCATTAAGCTGACTATTTATCTGTCTTTTTAATATTGCCCCAAACCTGCTGCCTTTAAGGCGGGCGTTCACCGCTCCTCAGGGTAGCGGATGCTCCAGTTCCATGACTACTTGCAGTGCTCTTGTTTCCACCAGGATGTGTGTATTTATTCCTGATTCTCTTATCAAAAGAGCAAGCTTACAAGCGCTACTATATTTGTCATCTGCTCTGCTGTAAAAAAAAAATCATTGGCATGCTGGAAGAGCGCTGTGGGAAGGAAAGACTGATGTGCTTTTCAAAAGAAGAGGGGGAAAACACCGATGGAAATAAATCACCAGAAACAATTTTTCTAATGTGTTGTGTTGATAGAATGCTTAACGCTCTGGGCTTCTGTGGAGTCACAGGCAAATCTTGTAGCTTTTAAGTTGTGCATACTGAATTCTACCTGGAAACAGCATTGCCCTAGTCCTGTGGGGTTGATAGGGGTAAAGCTTGATAGCCTTGGGGCCAGGGTAGATGTAATGGGGTCAGGAAGACTGCTCCCCTACTGGGGTAAATTCTTCTGCCAGCTACCGTTAACTCTATAGTGCAGATATTAACTTGTGAAATGTATATTAGTTCCTTTCTGACACACAGCTTTTCCTCCCCCCCAATTAGTCCTTTGTGGTGCATTGATGGCCCAGCATGCATCCCTTAGAAACAGGGCCTTCTCAGTAATGGCACCAGCTTTTTGGGGCTCCCTCCCTAGAGAGGTTTGCCAGACCCTCAACAGCATATGCTTTTAGGTGTTTGGGTGGATAGAACTTGGCTTTTTCAGTAAGCCAGGGATGGAGGAGCCTGTGTACCTCCAGAAGTTGTTGGAGTGCAGCTCTCACCATCCCTGACCATAGACCATGTTGGCTGGGGCTGATGGGAGTTAGAGTCCTGGCAACATCTGGAGGGCCATACATTCCCTACAGTTAATTTGCCTCCACTCTTTTATACTCCCAAGCCATTGCTGAGAGCCATTCAGTCATTTGTTTGTGTGAGGCAGGGGTCAGGGCTGGGGCAGCCGAACTTTTTGGGGGTCAGAGGATCAAGAGCCCTTGGAGCACATTAAGAGCAGCTGTTCAGGCTCACAGCAGTGGGTGGTGACCATGCCGTGGTGTGGTGTGGTGTGTGTGTGTTACTGCAGTTGAAGAACCTGACTTAAAATTGAGATTATTTGCTTGCAGGCATAGCTTGCCTTCTAAAACCAGGAACAATTAGCACCCTTGTTTGCCAAAAAGGTCTTCCCATCTCTGGGAAGATTTGCTTTCATGGAGGTGCTGAGGTTTAACTCTGTCTCCCACCGCTCTCTTCTGCTTGCTGTATAATATATCTGGAGCCCTGATCAGTTAACTGCAGGGCTGGGAAGGGATTCGACAAGAGAAACCAAACCTGCCTTGGATTTCCCTCCACTTTGGGTGATTTCAAGGTATATGGTGCTTTGAATCGGGCACCACAAATTACAGTGTCTGTGAACACGACACCCCCGAAGCACTCTTTAAATGCTCAGGATCGTTATTTGTAAAAGTCTGAGGGAAACAAACACTGCCTCTGCACCATATTCCTTCTTTGTAAAGCATTAACAATACACTACGTTGTTCAGGTCACTTGGATCACTGCCTCAGGTGGAAAGAAACCCCCGTAATTGGGAGTGTAGTGTTGCCACAGGCCATTAGACACCTGTCACTTGTAATTCCATCCAGGATGGAAGGTGGCCTCTGTTTAATAGTGCATTGCACCATCCCCTCCTTTTCTCCTCCTACTCCTGGAAGGCTTGTATGCTGATTCAAGAGGAGGAGTCCACCCCGCTCTGGTAATCACTTCCATGTTTGGTTCATCAGATTCAGCACCAGAGTTCTTTGGATGGCCTAGTGGGAAACATGGGCAAAGCCTGCCCCAGGTGTGCTTATCTCTCTAATCCAGGGGTTGACAATCTAGTCCCTGCTGCCCACTAATGGGTGTTTCAGGATTCCAGGTGGGCGGTGGGGGGGTTCTACGGCACAAGCTGAATCCCCCTTCCATTGAGCACTAGTGAGCGGTAAGGAAATTTTACCATCAAGAAAGATGCGTTAGTGGGCAGTAGGTATAAAAAGGTTGACTACCCCTGCTCTAATCTGATAGAAGAGCTGACCTCTAAAAGTAAACAAGGCTTTAACAGGGCACTTTTGATTTATCATGTGGAAGTGGGGTAGTCTGACTCATGCAATGGTAAAAAGCTTTGCTTTAGGACAGGGGTCAGCAAACTTTTTCAGCAAGGGACCAGTCCCTCAGACCTTGTGGGGGGCCGGACTATATTTTGAAGAAGAAAAAATGAACGAATTCCTATGCCCCACAAATAACCCAGAGAGGCATTTTAAATAAAAGCACACATTCTACTCATGTAAAAACATGCTGATTCCCGGACAGTCCACAGGCCAGATTTAGAAGGCGATTGGGCTGGATCTGGCCTCCGAGCCTTAGTTTGCCTACCCATGCTTTAGGGCTCAGTGCTGATTTGTGGAGAGAAACAAAGATTTCCGTGCCATGGAAAGGTTTGTGGTTCTAGCCCATGCCTTTGGGAAGGTCAAAATGATACATATGAGCTGCATTAGTGTTGGATTGACATCTGCTGAAAAGGTTTGAAAGCCTAGGACCCCATCAGCAGAAGATGCTTCCTTGATTCCCCCTTTTTTTGAAGGGCTAGAGAGGTAGTTAAATAATGCAAAGTAAACCTTGGATTACAACAACACCTATATGAATGTAACATTACAAACTAATTGGGGGGGGGGGGGACTTGTCCCAAGTAGCTTCCAAGTTATATGAGAAGCTAGTGCTTTGGTATTGGACAGTGAAGAGGCAGATGCCAAGAGGCAGCATGGCTGGACATGGGAAGTTGGTGATTGGTGGTGAGCATCAGGCTGTGCCGACTTGCAGCTTTGGACAATTTAGAATTGTGTTTTATTGTACCACACATTTCTAAAATGGGTACGCTTCTGTGCAGCGCAAGCATGGAACTTGCTTTCATAAGCTGAGAGTTGTTAAGAGACTGCTGTTCCCTCCAGATAGCTACAATTCCCAGGGTTCCCTGAGAAGAGGACTTGATTGTTAAGTGCCTTTGGGAATTGTAGGTCTGGGAGGGGAATAGGGGTCTCTTAACAACTCTTGATACCCTTTAGCCCTACAGCTCCCAGAATTCTTTGGGGGAAGCCATGACTGTTTAAAGTGGTATTGTGGTGCCTAAATGTATGGTGCAGATGTGGCCTCGCTTGCTTGCTAGTTGTCTTTATCCTGCTCGTGTTAAGGGGCAGCCCATCATGCTTATCCCATCCCTTTATCCCAGTTGGCTTCTATTGTCTTCCCCACCCCACTTTTTTTGCATTTCAAACCTTTTCCTGGCTTTTGTCAAAACAACTTGTCACAATAGCAAAATTGATTTACTGCACACCACATGCATCCCGATTTGCTTACAGCCCGTTCTTTCAGCATGAAAAAACTGGTGGAGGGCTTTGTGAGTTCTAATGTACAAGGCTGCTAAAATGACTGCCCTTCCCTTTGGTGTTAGTCAGATTATTTTTGGTTACAGTTGTTGCTTCAACTCCATCACCGCCACTAGACCCATTTATTTTGCAGATTTTCACCAGTGTTAACATAAAAAGAGGGTCTGCTGCTGGATCAGGCCCTAAGTCTCTTTAGTCCAGTATCTATGAACAGTACATTTTTTATTGGTTCTGGCAGGGAGGCAAGTGGGTACTTTTTGCAGCCCTCAAGTGGCATTGAGTGGTTTTTATTATTTAAAAATGAGGATGATGGCTTTGAGAGCAGAGAAAACTGCCTTATGCTACATCAAACTCTTTGTCTCTCTAGGCCGGGATTGTCTCTTCTGGCTCTCAGCCCTTTTTCCATGGGCTCAGGTGGCAAGTGGTCTTTACCATCTCCTTCTGACCCTGTTTAGCTAGAGATGCCAAGGTTTTCTGTTCCTGCAGGGAAAGCATGTGCTCTGCCTCTTATCTACTGTCCCACCCATTCTTTCTCAAATGGCCAGGCTCACTTTCACTGATGCAAAATACAGAGCTCCCACTGAGGAAGGGACTCCCTTGTTGAGTTGTTCTTCCTTTATACTGTGTAGTGAAATCGCCTCCCCACCCCATCCCAAAAAATCACCACACTGTGACATTTAGGGAAGAACTTAGGGAAACCACATATTTTTGTCACATGGAGCTTTCTTTGTTTTTGGGGAGGCCAATATTGGTCCCAGTCACCTGGCTGGCAGAAGAGGTGTGGGAAAGCCATTGCATCTTCCTTTCTCTCCCTGCTGGCAGTCAGATAATTAAGTGCTGATATATTAAAAGCAAAACACCCTCCCTGACTCTTGGCACCTGCACCTGTCTAATGCAACGAGATTGGGATTCTTGATGGAGGGTAGAATTGCTGGCAATCCAGCCATAGCATTCCTGCAATAGCCGGTCATGGGGATCTTGGTGGCATTTGCAGACGCCTCTTCGAAACGTTAGCATGCTTGTTCTGTGGTCCTCCGTTGTTCTCCCACACATATCCCTCTTGGGCAAAAGCAGCTAAAAAGCATTTTCCCTGGATTGCATATTGCTGCTTTGAAAAGCAAGACCCTGCCAGTTTTTGGATGGCAATCAGAAGGCCTGAGGTGAAAATGGTAGGGGTAGGAGAGATTAGCTGAACAGAGGGGTGGGGTAGGGAGGAGGGGCAGCGAGAGCTATTGCATTCTTGTAGGCTGCTTGCCTCTCATCTTTAGCAGATGGATATGAGGACACTATCATTTTTGCTTTGGCTATTCAGAACCATTTAAAAGGATCTACAAGGATTAAAAGGATTTGTGAGGATCCATTCCAACAATGGCATCAGCAACTATATAAACAGCAAACAGGGCAATGGGAACAAATCCTGGTAACAGTGAGTAGGGGAATTTTTATATTTAGCTTTGGCTAAACAGAAGGTTTTTAAATAGTACCTTCCTGGGTTGGTATGTTGCCCTAAGGTGATGATTCTCAAATGTCAGATAGCGGAAGGGATTGCCCTCTCTGTCACCTGCCCCAAGTTGAAATTTGAGGCCTGTTTCACCTATGCATCTGCAAAGTTTCTCTTCCAGAGGTGGTTAGGGGGGCGGGTCACCTTATCAGTTGGCAGAGCCCCACCATCCTGCACTGTTTCTGCATGAATCTCACTGTTCTGGGTGTGATTGGAGGGAGACAAACTCAGAGTAGTAACCCAGGCAGAGAAGCTGTGTGCTGTCTCCTAGGAGGACAGGTAATTCAGCTTCATCGTTCTATGGAGGGATGGTAGTCTGTCATGGGACCGAGGTCAAAACCAACAACACTCCATGGGGATGCTGGGAGGGCAGCTGCCCCCCCCCCCACACATCAAGTAAATAAATAAAAATATCTAACTGACCAATTGTGTCACAAAAAACTCTGTTCTGGGTTCTGCTCCCCCTGACATAAAGCCTGTCCCCCAATAAATCCTGGCTACTACGCCCATGAATCTTTCTACCTGCTCATGTGAGTTTGTGGTTTGTTTTGTTGATTTGGTTTTTTTATAAAAAAAAAGAAGGAAAAAGAAAGTCAGTCAGTCAGACAGACAAACTACCTCTGTATTCCATCACAGCTCAGGACAAAGCACTTATTTTGGAAGCCTTCCTCCCTCCCACCCCACCTTAGATTTTGATATGGCATTGGTGTGTACTGCTTAGGGGGTGGGGATTTTTTTTTTTTTAATTCCACATCTCTTGTGGACCCATGATTGACTGCACTGGGGACCACTGGAAGGTGATGATTGACAAGGAAATGTAGATACTTGTATGGGTAATTTTGATCTACGGAAACCTGTGTAATCAATGCATTATAGGAACTAGGCCAGGGGTCAGCAAACTTTCTCAGCAGGGGGCTGGTCCACTGTCCCTCAGACCTTGTGGGGGAGGGCGGACTATTTTTTTGGGGGGGGGGGAATGAACAAATTCCTATGCCCCACAAATAACCCAGAGATGCATTTTAAATAAAAGCACACATTCTACTCATGTAAAAACAACGGGCAGGCTCCACAAATAACCCAGAGATTCATTTTAAATAAAAGGACACATTCTACTTGTGTAAAAACATGCTGATTCCCCAACCATCTGCGGGCCAGATTTATAAGGTGATTGGGCCAGATTGGCCCCCAGGCCTTCGGTTGCCTACCCATGAACTAGTCTGTCGATTCAAGGCCACTGCTGGACCTAGCCTCCTCTTGATAGAATTGTGCTATGCTATTAGTTTTGTTTTTAATTATATTTTGAGTAGCGTCCTGCTTTTTTTTTTTTTTTTTGCAATATTGTATGACAAGCAATGTAGGCTTGAATTTAGATATCATTCCACTAATGTTAATGGTGAACAAAAAAGTTGATTTCCAGAAGAGTAGTAGTGTTTTAGTTTGCTGCAGCAGAAACAACAAAGGGTTTTATAGCACCTTAAAGACTAACAAATTTATTATGGCGCAAGCTTCATCAGATGCATGGATGTGTAATTCCAAATTGACAGGCATATATACACATTTGGGTGTTGTGAAAAAGAATGAGGTTGGAAGCAAGCTAATATGAAAAGAATGGCAGTGACTGTTATTGTTAAGAATGGTGAAAGTGACCGGTTGACAAGGCAGAACATTGGCATAGCACAAACATTTTGGCATTGGGGTGCTAGTTAACATGTAGGGCTAGTGTTCTTTTATTTTACAAAAGGGAAAACCGAAAAGCAAGAGCAGCAGTAACTCTTGTAATCTCTGGTGAAGCTTCAAAGAGAGTTGAAGATAAGGAGCCGAGTTTGCTTTCAGTGTTATGTAATTCTAGTTTGACCACCTTGCTTCCCTCCTTACCTGCTTAGGTGACTCAAATAGGTGAGCAAGACTGTGTCCCATTTTTTAATGTCCCACCATTTTAAGCAATGTGGTATAACACTTGAGAAATGTAGTAAAGAAAAGGCTCTCTCTCCTCTGTGTGTGTGTGTGTGTGTGTGTGTGTGCGCGCGCGCGCTACTGAAAGCGGAAAGTTCCTGTTTGAGGTTATCAGGATTTCTTTTGTTTGCGTAGGTGCCAGCTGTTAAGTGCTTTGTAGCTGGCTGGGTGCAATCCTCATTTGTGGAAGGATTGCTTGCCAAGGGGAAGAGCGAGAGCACTTAGCAGTTAAGGCACACTCTCTCTCCTCGAGTGCTTATTTCTTGGGGAGAGAGGGTGGATGCCCCATAATGGAGAGCAGGAAGGCTGTAATTTGGGCCTTTGTTCAGGCTTCTGATGGGTGCTCTGGCCCAAGACAATCATGTTAACACAAAACAAGACGCCCGGCCCTTCTTATTATATGCTGGGAAGGAGGTGATTTCTGAATGTAGCTGCTTCTGCTTCTGGGGAGTGTGTAGGAGGGGGGCGGGTGGGAATCTCAGGCAGTAATAGGATCACATGCTCCTGTTCTGGTAGTGTTAGCTGCAGGCCCTGGGGAGTGCTACAGAGAAGTGGTGGGGCAGAGGGCTGCTGAAGTTTTCAGCTCTTCCTGTTCTGGGAAATATCTTCTCTGGATCTGAGGAAGTGCATCCCATGGTGTTAATTACCTCATTCTTAAAACCCACCTTCCCTGTAAAGCCATAGGCACAGCCTCCTGGTCTCTGTGCCCTGCTGTAATGGAGACTTAAGTGCGTGCAACAGAAAGAATTGCATATACGTCCCCTCTCTTTCTGCCTCCCCTTCCTCATATTGAACCTGAGGCTTTCTGCGTGCAGGGCAGGTGCTTTGCCACACAGCTAAGGTCCCCCTTTTCCTTGCATCCCAATTCTCAGTGTGTTTAGCCCACTCTCTTCAGTATGACTGATGTCTGAGTATGCACACGCAGAAATGAAGATTAACCAAAAGTAGTAGCAGTTGGTGGGGTAGTAGTGTGTGTGTTATTTAATATTATAAGAAGCATCTCCTTGTGGAATTCTTCAAATTGAGATAATATCCAGGAGTTGTGCAGAACTCAGGAGCCAAAAAACACCTTGGCAGTAACCCCCACAGGCCAGTCATCAGGCTCATCTTGCCTCCCCTGCTGGGCATCAGTGGCTTCTATGCATTCCTGATTCTATCTGCAAAATTACACAAGGGTGATTATAGTTTTGTCACCTCACTCACACACATCCCTGCCTTTGTGTGCTGTTGATTCACCCTTCCAGCACAGCAAGGGAAACAGAAGGCATTTGGTCTGTTTCTCTGGCATATTTGCACCTGGGCATAGCAGACCCAGAGTTATTTTATTTTATTTATGCAGAGCCTAATTGGGCTGAAATCTCCTATGGTTAAGTTACAATCCTCTGCCCTTTCGCTTAGCAAGCAAGCATTTGAACTCCTAAGCTCTGGAGGTTTAGCTTCTGCTGGCTCAATTAATTGTTAAATGTTCCCTTTATAATAATTATACATTGATGCTTTTCCTTGCTACCCGCCAAGGAAATGGCTGAAACTGTTGTTCAATCTGAAATCTGCTCTTGGATTAAAAAGAGAATCTCATTTTGAAAACCAAAAAGAGAGCAGAGGAAAGCTGTTTGGTTATGGGTGGTTTTTTTTTTAAAGCAGTCTAACGGTATTTGAGTTGGAGAACATGAGTGAAATTGAAATGCAGGCATTTGGCTCTCGCCCTGAGAGTGATTGGCTTGTGTTTGACATTGACCCATGTGTTTGTCTTGCTTCCAGATATTGCCTTCTATTTGTTCTGACAGCTTCACCAGCTGAGAGAGGCAAATGTGCCAGAATTAAAAAGAAGAGAGAGAGAGAGAGCGCTAGATTTTTTTTTTAAAGCAACTAGGAACCTGCCGCCAAAGATTTAGCTATTCAGCTTGAATCAATATATATATAAATTCCAGCCCCAGTTCCTTGCCTCACTGCCTTTTCTTGTTTTCCGCCAACCGCACAGAGACCCCCCTGTCCTTTTAGTCCTGTGTCCCTCTAACTACGCCTTCCTGTTTGTCTGAGAATGGCTGTGATTATTATCAGCATTCTGTGACTCTCTCTTCCCTCTGGTAGCTTATCAACATGCCATGACATTCCAGTAGTTGAGCCACTGATGGTGGTGAGGCTCCCACTTAGCTAGTGCCCAGTTTATTATGGATGTGGTAGGAGCTGCATAAGGAAGCTACCTTATACTGAGTCCGAGTGATAGTCTGATCTGACTGGCAGCGGCTCTCCAAGACTGTAATCAGATCTTTCTTGCCCTGCTACCTAAGGAGATGCCAGGGACTGAGATGTCTGGCGCCCTTCTCATTCAGAGCATTTGCTCTGCTGCAGAGGTACGCCCTGTTCCTAGCGGCAAAAGCCAGTTATGATGAAGTTAACTATTCATTGCCTTTGGAGCCATTGGAGGGTCAGCAGGAGGAATCTTGTTTGCATTGTAAGTAGGCTTAGGAATACAGGAAGCTGCTTTAAATCAATTCAGACCAGTGGTCCATCTGGCTCAGTCCCTTGGGGAAGGGTCATGGCTTCTGCAAGCCGAAGGTCCCTGGTTCAATCCCCAGCATCTCCAGGTATGGCTGGAAATCCCAATCTGAAACGCTGGAGAGCTTCTGCCGATCAGTATATACCATACTGAGCTAAATGGACCGATGGCCTGACTTGGTATAAGGCAGCTTCCTGTGTTCTGTATGTGCTCTTGACAGGCAGAAGTCCCCCAGGGGGCTTTCCCAGCCCTAGCTAGAAATTTCAAGCTTTGAACCTGGGACATTCCATGTGCAAGGAATGTGCCCTGCTACAGTCCTGTGCCCCCTTCCCTGGTGCTTACAGCACAACTAAAAGCAAATCTGTGTTTCTGTCTAGTGGCAAGATGCGGCTGCATAGCAGACAATTGTCCCCACCTTGAGGTGCTAATTCTTCTTGCAATATGGGAGCATGCAATGTGATGTGTCCAGAGGGATGAATCAATCTGCTTTGCTTCTGGGCTACATACTGTGCCTGCCCCCCCCCCCCAAGTTGGATGCTCGGTCCTTCAGGATGAATCCGTACTGTAAAGAATCCACATGAAAGCTATCTCTCCCCCCTCCCCCCTTTTTAAATAAAGAGAGCTAACCAGAAATCCTTACACCTGCCCTATTACTAAAACCAAAACTGCACATTACAAGGTGAAAATCTCTGCCACTTCTCTTTTCCCCCACTGCCAGTGTTCCACCCCCCCCCCTCCAAACCCTTATGTGGCAGGCGTTGTTCTGGCTCTTAAAACATGGAGCAGCTGTTAATGCATGACAGATGGCGCCTCTCTTAAGGGCTGATAAATGGAGGTTGATCCTTAAAACCAGCTCTTTTAGCTTTCTAGCTATCTGCACACACATATATATTTCATTAAATAAAGCAAACAAAATCCTGGGGAAAGAGGGAGAAGGCAAACTTTCAAGGGGAAGCAGTTTATAATGTTGATTTTAAATGTTTATTCAGAATCCCTCCCATTTTTGGCATGTTGTTGGTTTTGGTTTTCTAAGCCCCCCCCCCCCCAATTTCCTTTTTTTGGTGTTACGGGGACATTTTCATTTCCAATGAAGAAGTGGGTGGTTTTTATTTACTATGTTTATATCCCACCTTTCCTCCAAGAAGCTGAAGGTGGTGTACATTTGTTCTCCCCTTCCCCATGTTATTGCCACAACAACCCTGTGGGTTAGGTTAGGCTGAGCTGAGAGAGAATTTATTTAGAAAATGTGTTAATTGCTTTATATCCAGAAGAACCTCAAAGCAATGTACAAAACTTAAGTCATCAAATACTAGAGACCAAAATTTCAAGCATGATGAAGTCGAGGCCAAGTGTCAAGACCATACACAAAATGGAGATCCAATTACGATGCAGACACTCGGATCACTATACATTATAAGAATAGAAAATAGTTTAAAGACCTTAAAATAAAGGTCAAATACAATACAAAAGAACTCAGAGCAATATACCAAAGAGAACTCAAAAGACAATACAAAAAAAAACAAAACCAACAACTTGAAACAATATACAGAATAAAAATATAAATACAGGCAGCCCCCCCTCATTTATGCATGCTCAATATGTGTGTGACCGTGTATATGCGCTTTGCGCTGAACCTGGAAACATCACTAAAAGGACAGAGTGGGGGCAGGAGCGGAATGGGGTGCTTGCAGGCATTTTCAGCGGGTTTCAAATATACATGATTTCACTGACATGGTGCCTCAGAATATAACTCCCGTGTACACGGGGGCCTGCCTATACAGTACAAAATATTAAAGATCAAATGAAAGCCGTTTAACTCTTTTTATTGAGTTTAATTAATTCTTATAGGCTTTTAATTTTGAATTGTATGACTGGCCGAAGGTCACATAGTGAGCTTCATGGCAGAGTGGGAATTTGAACCGGTGCAGGCCCATCCATGAGGCTTTGTCAGGCAGTGCTTCCCCTCATCCCCAGCAAAGATTCAGCACAATTATCCTCTGAATCGGTATTGTGTTCCACTTGCATGGCATTTTGAACAACTAAACATACGTAGTGGGAAGCATAGTTGAATGGCAGAATGTAGGCAAAAGGCCCTGTTCCAGTCCTTGGCATCTATGATCGAAATAATCTGTGATCCCCCAGGAGGGAAATGTAGCCCTTTGGCTGCACTACTCCCAACACTAGAACCTTTCAAGTGTCTTTTTGCTGCTTTCTCTGAAAAACTCCTCATTGTGTTATCTGTGTGCGAATCCCTTCCTCAATATATGCCAGCCCTGGTCTGGAAAAGTTTCCCCTCCCCTCATGAAGACAATGCCGAGGTAGATGGACCAATAGTCTGGCACAGTATTTGGAAGTGTTCTATGTTGCAGAGTGGCAAGTCCAACAGAGATGCAACAGGCAGGCTCCACTGTGGAAGGATATTTTGAGCCATTAGTTATTGAATGGTTTCATTTATCACTGTGCCCAGCAGTTCTGTCTCTTTCCGTATACAGCCCGGTAAAGGCTGCCATAGGTGGTGGTTTGGAGTCTTTCAAGTGAATACAGCTTATCTCTTGTTTAGGCTCTCGGTCCACTCTGTGACTTCATCCTCAAGAGAGAGTGAAATGTGTGTTCCTGCTCTCTGAAGTGTCACATCTTTGTCTAGACAGGTGTCTTGGCTCTTATGATTTTTCTTTCCTCCCCCCCCCCCCCGAAAACTGATGACAAAAGGGACTGTGCTGAAGAGAATATAACTAAAAGCTTCTGCCGTATGATTGGCGTTTGAAGCAGCTGTGCTAATTTTGCAGTGAGCCCCATTACAGGCTTTCCTTGTATAGAAAAGTGTGGGAATCCATTTGTGGCTCAAACAATAGCCGCTGCTCCCCCTCACCCCCCTCAAATCTCGCAGTCTCTTATTTTTTAAAGGAAAGTAGCACTTAAGCCTTTTAAACAGAAAACACGTTGTTGAAAGGTTGCAAGGCTTGATTATAAAAACCCTGGGTGGATGGATAGAAAATTGCTAGACAAGAGTGGAGAGCAAGAGTTTGGGCGCATTGGCAATGAATGGAGCCAGAGAAGATGGGTCTGTTTTCTCAACAGAACAGCGTGGAGCTCTTCTCCACTGGAGACCTCCAAATTGCTGAGGTGGTGTCGGCCCTTAGCTAATTTGGTCATGAGGGCCTGAGTGCTGCACGATGGGCCCTTTGATCGCTTGTTGTCTCTTTGTCTTCTTGCTTGGTTTCGTTTATTTATTTATATTTACTTACTAAATTTGTATCCTGCCCTTCCTCCCAAAGGAGTCCATTTGACTCTGGATATTATGGAGTCTGCCGAGGTTTATGATTCAGATGTTTATGAGAGTTTATATCCTTTTCCTTTCTCTTTTAGCTTGTCCTTTTAAAAGAAAAACATCCCTTTACTGTTTGTCTGCCTTCTGTGCTGTTGATGATCGTCGCTGAGGGCTATCATTTATTTTGTGCCAGGGGCTGCATAAAACTGAAAATGCATCCGGGGCACTTGTAGATGGATGGACTGAACAAGGATGCACTAGAAGCTGAAGGAAAAGAGGAAAAAGCGAGGCAGGTTGATGGGTTTGTGAGCAGAAGCTGGCTGCATTCATGGGCATGGTAGCTCACTCATGTGGATGGCCACAGTGGGTAAATAGAGGAAGGGCTGTGCATAACTCAGTGGCAGAGCATCTTCATAGGATACAGAAGGTCCCAGGGTCAATCCCTGGCATCTCCAGGGAGGATCTTCTGCCTGAAACCCTTGAAGCCATCGGCAGTCAGTGTAGAAAATACTGAGCTAAATGGACCAGTGGCCTGGCAAGGCAAGGGCTTGTGAGTTTCTCATTTGTCCCACCTGGCCTTCGAGCTTATCATAGCTCTTAACACTGGGCAGGAAGCGGGGAAGAAGACAGCCATTAGATCAGTGCTGTGGAAGCACAACTCAGCACTCTTGATGGCTGACAGCTGGCTTGTTTTGCTTCCTTTTGGAACCAAGGTATGCCCAAGGCAGGACAGCTTTAAGCTGATGTGGTGGGGCCCAGGAAATTGGAATGGAGCGTGGGGGAAAGCTCCCTGGTGGTTCTTTTTAATTTGTAAGGCTATATATGTTGCCAGTGAAGATCAGCAGGAAAAGCCTTACTCCACCTCTAAAAGCTTGTCCAGCTTCTGTTATGGGTTCAAAACCTTTGCCAGGCACTGTAGGTGACCTCTGGGCTTATCTGTGAAACCTGAAAACTTCAACTTAGCCTTCTAGGGATAATTTTGCTTTGGGTACTGTGACTTCACAGCAAATCTGTGGACATATATAAGATTTATATATGTCAATAGCCATGGTAATCAGACCTTGCAAATAAACCTCCAAACTTACTAGCCCATAAAAATGCTTGCTACCCCACTTAGTCACCCAGACCTGTATTATTATTACTATTATCATTATCATCATCATCATCACCATCACTACTATTGCTACTTTGTATACTGCCCTTCACCTGAAGATCACAAGGTGGTTCACAATATTGGTAATTTTGCCATCTTAATAAAGATCCAACTCTGTGTCTCATTGTTCAGAGGCAATTTATGCTCACTGTGGAAGCTAAATGTATTATCCTATAGTCATGCCACTGTTTACTGTTAGGGGGGTGTTGTTGTTGAGGGGATGAGCACACTTAAGATGGCACAGTGGCACAGTGGTTTCCTGTTGGATGTCAGGACCATTAAGTCTTCTCTCCTGTTCTTCGCCGGAAAAAATAAAATAATTTCCTTTAGCACTGCTGTGAGAATTGAGGACCAGACGCTCTTAACTTGCTTCCTTCTCCTTCCCCTTTTACCTTTCAGCTGTCAGCAGTTTGCATGAAAATTGAGCATATCTGTCAGAACTGGAAACAATATACTAGATCAAAATGTACATTAGTCTTGCAATGGGAGGCTTATAAAATAGCATGCATCGGAGGCATGGCGGAAAGAGTAGGAGAAAATAATTGGAGTGGGAAATCATGTAGCTTGATGCTGGGACCAGGGAACTGTTGCTTTCATAAAATGGGGAGCTCCAGACTACAATTAACTGTCATTAATTTTGTTGAATAGAAATATGTTCCATTTACTGTACAATCAGGAGCCAGGCTTGAATGAGTTTAAATTGATGAAATCTAAATTATACTGACAGTCCATTAAACAGCAGCAGCAGTAGCAGCTTTCCCCTTAAAAAGAAAATGGATTCTCTATGAGGCCAGTTTATAAGAAGAATCATTTTTGTGAAATAAGGAGCGCCGTGCAGGCAATTGGTCTGGTATCTTTCAAGGAAAGGCAGCAAATTGGTGGAGCCTTTAAGGAGCAGGAGCAGAGGCCTCTGTGTGTTGTTGTTTACTTGACAAGGAGCCAGCAGTGTTGCTTGAAAATCTGCTTGGCAGGAAACGACTCTAAAAGATCAGACTAGCAATTTGTTTGTTGTCAGCCATGTGGGTGGTGGAGGGGAGGGAAAAGAGGTAAATTTTATACCTCCTTACCTGTCACTCTGGTGACTTCTCTCTCTCCACCCCCCCCCTTCTGAAAATAATACAGATTTCCTCATGTGCATCCCTTTTCATTGTCGCATCCTTCCTTGCCTTATCTCAAATGCCTGCTTTGTAAGGAAAGTGGTGCGCTGTTTAAAATTGTCATTGAAAAGGAAAAGATCTGTCAGTGCTCCTGCTACGTTTGAGTGGCGTAGTCCCTGTCATTCAGCATTTGGAGTCCTCTCCAAACATGAGGAAGGGGAGGTGTTTGCAAGACATAACAGGGAAAAGGTCTTGGGTTCTATCTCAGTAGGCCTTGAGCATCTCCCAAGGTGTCTGGGGCTAGAAAAATGATTTGGAGTGGGGGGGGGCCCTCGGACAGAGATGTAGCTGTGTTTACTTTAAGCCAGTGTTTGAAATTCATCCACCCCTCTGGGCTCTCTAGTTGCTGTGGGCCCCCTAGCTTGTAATACTGTATTTTCAGTTGTTGTGACTTGCCCTGGGACCTTGCAGTAAAGGCTGGGGAAGAAATCTAATTGGTATTATTATCACCTTGCCATAATACTCCATGGCTCCCTTGCTTGGCCACTCTGTTTTTGCTGTAAACCTACTCAAGTTGTGAGTACAAATGGTTTAAAACTGTTTTTAATGTTGTATTTTACATTACTGTGACCCACCCTGAGACCTTCTGGTAAAGGGCGGATAATACATATCAGTGCTGTTTTTCTAGAAAAAGAGGTGCTGGAACTCGACATTAACACCTCCCTTGAATGGCGAGACACACCACCCTTTTCTCAGATGCTTGCTTCATGTATCCCTTGAGTCTGCTCCTATTCCTTTGCTCCTGTAAGTCCTGAATGTTCTGTTCCATGAGCCCTAAGAGGCAGAGTTTCTTGAGTCGGAGACTGGTGATGGAGCCTGGAGACTTGAGGGTAGCGTGCTGTGAACTAGTGAGGCTGGAGCCTAGTAGCATGGGGTTTGGGGGCAGAAGAAAGCATGTTGTGAGATGTTTCCTAACAGTACCTTGAGAGTAGAACATAGTGGAATGAGGCAGATAACAGAAGAGGCAGGTGTCAAGTCACATGTCTTGCTGCATTTCTAGGCATTACCAGGGAGGGAGGGGGAGATGTGGGGCTACTTTTCGTGTCCTTTCTCCCATTGCACCCAGCTCCAGCCTTGGTGGGCTCTTCTCTCCTCACCCCGCAACACCTTTTTTGTTGGAGCAGGCAGGCAAAGGTTTGAAAGTGCCTGCTGCAAGGGCAGGTGTGTTTAGGGACTGAGCTTCTCTGAAGAAATTAAAAGAGGGTCTTTAAAAAATGATATCAATGGAATGTGGCACTTTAATAATAAAAAGGCACTGTTAATAACTTGCCAAGAGTGGATGCTTTCATTATTGCTATTACCACAGCTACAGATGAAGTTAATTGTCTTGGACTGCTCACAGATCTTGATAAATAGAATTTTGCTGGCCTCCACGCAGCTTAAAGCACAGCAGTGAGAAGGCGCACTTAAATGTCTCTCTTTCTGGCAGTGTGTACATTTGTGAAGATCTCTTTTGTTGTTTGCTTAATAATAAAAGGATGTGTACATGGAGATCTCTGATTATTTCCAGAACATCCCTAAGATCTGCTTGTTCTAGCCTTTCAGTAGAAAATGGCACAAATGGGATATATCATCATAAGTGCAAATGTTATGCAGATTGTTAATTGTGTACCAATAAAATGCGAGAGCTCTGATGTAGCCCTTCAGTGCTGAGCCAGTTGCTGCAGTCTGTTTTGGAGGAAAGTGCAGCAGGAGAGCAGAGAGCTGTGAAAGACCCCCAGGAGGAAAGTGCAGGGCCAAGAAATGTGTGGCTGTCAGCTGAAGATGCTTTTAGTTAGGCTTTGAGCGCTGAGTTGGCAGCAGGGGGGTTGTAGATGGTCCATGTTGGTGGCTTTCAAGGAACATTTTTCCCCCCAGGAAGAAAGTGCACCATTGAGAGCCTGAGGCGTTGATCTGTTTGGATGATGCAAGCTTGGACTATTATAGTACTAAAACCCAAGAGGCTCATAATTGGATTGTGTTTAGAGGGTGTATGTGTGTGTGTGTGTAAGTAAATTGGATTGCATTTACACTGTGTGTGTGCATGCACACATACAGGCTTTGAAAGTTTCTCTCTGTCTTCTTTTAAATAGTGTTTTGGTGTTTTTTATTGAGAATGCTGATATTTTTGTAAACTGCTTAGAGATTTTAGTACAATCATATGGTATTAAAATTTTGTTAAATAAAAAATTTAAATTGTCAAAGGGCTGCGGATCTCCTTGCTGTCTTTCTCATTTTTTAAAAATATTTGCCATCAACTTGAAAGGCAGGACAAACCAGTGCTGTTGAAAGGCTTTAAACCCAACAGGTGAGTAAGGGAAGGCATAACAAAATCTACTTTTAAAGCATCCTTGCATGGCTTTAAAAGAGGACTAGACAAATTCCTGGAGGATGATCTGTCAGTGGCTACTAGCCACAATGGCTGCATTCTACCTCCACTGCCTCTGAATACCCCTTGCTGGAAACCAAAGGAGGAGAGAAGGTTCTTGTGCTAAAGTCCTGATTGCCAATTTTCTACAGGAATCTGGTTGGCCACGGTAAGAACAGGATGCTGGGCTGGATGGGCCACTGGCTTGATCCAGCAGGCTTTTCTTTTTTGTGTTCTTAACTGCTGGATCATATTTATGTCTGAGGACATGTGGTCAGTCAGGTATCTACCCACTGGGATGTAGGTCAATGGTGTGCATTTCAGGATCAGCCCTTTGTTGTTCCCTTTAGAGCAGGGATGGAGAACTTGCAGGACCACCTCCCCCCCCCCCCAGATGCTGCTAGACTCTAAAGCCTATTAGCCCCGGCCAGCATGGCCAATGGTCAGGGGCGATGGGTGTTTTAGTCCAGTTGCATCTGGAGGACCACCAGTTCCCCATCCCTGCTTCAGAGTACAGTACACAATATAAGTAGTATTTTTAATATATATATATATATATATATATATATATATATATATATATAGGCATGGCAAGTCTGTTGCCTTCCTCTATCACACAGGTCTGTGTACCTTCACTGTTTCACAGTCCACAGGCACATCCTCCTCCCCAGCCTGGCCAGTGCAGAAAGCCAATAAATTTCCAAGAACTAATTTGTGCAAACAACCTTGCAGCTTTCTGGATATTAGAGTTTTGAAGCTTTTATATTTGTGTCTCCATAATACACTTTATTGCCGCTGTGGTTGATGACAGATGGACTTGGCATAGTTACTGGATTGGGGATAGCTGCATAATGGGTTGGGCTGCTACTGCAGGTGCATCTGCTTTGCACAATCGGCAGATAATTGGTAAAGGGGCAGTTTTTGCAGAGAACAGTTGCTTTGATGGCTTAGGGAAGCCACAGAAAGGATGTCTATAATGGGATAAATCTTCTAATGCTTGAACTGTGGTGGGGTAATGTACAGTTTCCCCTTGGAGATAGGTTTCCTTCTGTTCTTTGGAAGCTGCAGAAATTGTCCCTATAATCCAGGTGTCTTAAAGCAAGTGACAGACAGATCCAGGAGCATTGTGGCCCCTTCATTGCCAGCAGTGTTTAAATGAGCTCACAGTTCCCCAGTTCTGAGCTAGTGGTGTGTTTGCTCATGGGCTGCCCTGTACTGTGTCTCCATCAGCCCTAACAGATTTTCTTCCCATCTCTGCTCCCAGGCAGCCTTTAAAAAGGCAGAGGTAGCTAAAATGGTGCACTCCAAATGTGTTGGCCTTCCAACACATGTCCCGCACAGCCAACAGGCACACATGATGGCAGTTGCAATGTAATAACATATGGCGGGAACTACATTGCCTTCCTCCTGATTTAGGGTACCAGACAGCTTTCCAGTTCAACATTTGCTGTAAAATACACTTTGCTTTGTGGTGCTTTGGTAGAGAAATATACAGCACTGGTGATGACAGGATGTGGAATGCTTCAGGACCTTGAACTAGGCTGCCATTTTCATTGGGTTCCCCAGTGCATCCATCAGAAGAGAACTGGCATTGAGGTTGGCAGTACTGAGCAACAGTCAAGGTTGCCCAATACTCTGTGTGTCTCTTAAGCCAGATGTAGACAGCAGCCTGTGTCTCCTCTTCTAGAATCCGGAAATACGAAACACGATGTGATGTTGTCATAATGTGAAATTCCAAGCTACATGAGAGGCAGTGGGTGAAATCGAGTAGGCAGTGCAATGATGCATCCTTGCATTGCTAAATGTTACGGTAGAGCTTCTCTCAGGCAGGCATTGGCTAAGCCAACAGGGGAGGAGCAGAGGAGACGTACTGAAATTAATGAACCTAAGTTAGTCATGTCCATCAACTTCAATGGATCTGCTCTGAGGAGGGCTAACATTGGATAGAACCCAGAGTTAGGAAACGCTGCCCACAGTTTTTATCTTGGCCATTTAAGGCCAGCCAGAATATGGACACGGAGCTACTGATTTTGGCAAAAACCCAGCTTCTGCTCTAACGTGTCATCCCAAACTAAAAAATAAGTGTTAAATTGCTGCACAAGGGTGTCAAAACGTCGTAGATACGTTTTACACTTTATGTTGGCCCAAGATCCACACAACTAAACACCCTGTTTCCTGCATTGGCTTTTAAGGAATTTCAGTGAGAAGAGAAGTAACTTCTGACACTGGATGGGACTTAAATTCCTGTTCACTCTGGAGATGGGGCTTTGTAATGGAAATGTCGACACACACAGATCGGGGAGTAATAATTTTCTTCTCACTTTTTCTCACAAATGAGCTGAAAAGCCTGAGCAGGATAGGGCACTCCTCCATTCCTCCTTGTGAGTGGGAGAGGAGCTTGACTGGTGACAATCAAATTACAGATTCGGACAGCGTCACAGAATCTAATCCTCTCTGCGTCTCATGGCTTCTCTTTCTTCCTCTGCAAATAAGCAATAGGATTCGTAGCTTGCAAATAATAATAAGACAACCACAGCAACCTACCCCCACCATTGTGTCAAACAAATGTGCCCCCATTAAATGCCACTGCAAGATTAACAGTGCACATCGTGGTGGAAAGGGGCCATGGATGATAAAGTGGCCTGCTTTGCAAATAATAGTTTTCTGTGTGTAGGAATTAGACATATGAGTTGTTGTTGTTTTAAAAAAACAACGAACGGGCGTAGGCTCTTTGAAGTTGTTGTGGCTACACCAGAAACACTCAGTAGGAAACTGATGCCCGTGAATTTGGCAGCTAGCCATTGGGTTTGGGATAGGACTTAACTTAGGGGTCCTAATTTAGTTTCTTCTTTTTAGTGAAAAATGCCATCAGTCTGATGAGCATCAAGATTAGCCTCTCTTCCAATGCACAGCATTGTAAGGATTGTATCCTACTCAGAGCAGACCCACTAAAATGAATGGGCCTCAATTCATTGACTTCAATGGGTCTGCTCCCAGTGGAAGACATTTGTGAGGCATCAACAGCTTTGGAGGAAGGGGGAAACAATCTATTCTCCAGCCTTCTTTTTTATGCTTTGCAACTTAGTCACCTGCAGGCAATTGAAATATTACATCATTATTATTACCATTAAGTATTTATTTTTATGTATATTTAGTTACTTGCCGTAGACAAGTGGCTATTTTAAAACGCTGCTATAACTAGCACAACTTTGCTTCTGATTCACATTGTCTTTCAAGGTATCTTTGTCCGTTTATCTGTGGCTCAGAGTGAGAGTGATATTTTCGGTGATACTTAAGTGAGCTGGACAGGGATTTGAACCAAATCTGATACTCGTTTTCAACAAACCGCATTTCTCTTCTCCCTCGCCCCCATTTCTCCTCTTCATTTTGGCAGAAGAATGGTTTGGGAAGAACTCTTAAATATTCTGGACTAACAATTCCGTGCTAGTATATAGGAACCTGAATTTTTATGCAGCTCTTTGCAGTGCAGGATCCTAAAATCTGGTGGGAGCTCTCCACCTCCACCCACTCCCACCTCCAAAAAGGCCTACAAATGTTGAATTAATTTATTTTTGTTTTAATACCAATCCAACGTGAGAAGAACAACCGGAAACCGGGGGCATTGCCTACATAGCTGTTGAGGGCTTTGCGACTTCAAGTGGTGATGTGCCAAGGGACCCTTGCTACTTCAAGCCTCCCTCTGTTGGGGATTCTTCACTGGCAGATTGTAGGTAGCTGAAGTGATTAGCTTCTGGCATCTGGTGTTTTACAAGAGCCTTTTTTAAAAATAAAAAAGCAACTGTAGTGAAAGCTTTCCTGGCAGTGGGGTAAAAGGAATTAGGAAACATTAAGGGGAGGGGGAAATGGAAAAGATTCTGTTGCAGAATTGACACCTGACATTGTTTTCCAGTGGCATTGTTTCCTAGTTGCTTCGCTTAAAAACTTCTGTGTCTGCGTATTTTAAATGATTATGGAAATTCTAGTTTTTACATATTTCTGAACCAAAAAGGAAGTAGCAAAGGTAGGTATTGATGGTCAGGTAAATTCTGTAAGAAAGAGTTCCCTAATTTTCTGAAGAAGTTCTTATTTTTCCTGTTCTTTTAAATTTCTGCTGTGTTTGCATTTTTTGCATGTTGACAGTGCTTTGGTTCTTCCTGTGAATTTATCTTTCAACTTTACCTTCTCCCCCCCACAAAAATGCATGGGGGAGGGAACCACAAACACAAACCCTCTTGAAAGATATTAAACTTCTCTGAGAAACCACAAACAGCTTTGTAGAACCTCATGATATCTGAGTTCATCTCTTTGTGCTTTAGTGGGCTGAGTCACGAATTTGCAGCTAGCTCTACCAGGATGCATCTGGTGAGTGCAGGTTATTCAAGCTGACTTGACGTGCCAGGAATCTGCTTCCTGATGATGAAGTGCCAGCGAGGTGGAAGTCCAAGGTGTATAGTTCAAACACAGGCTACAGCTTGACGCTTGAAAGGAGGCTTTGGTTTAAAAGCAGCAAAGGAGAAGCCTCCTGTTCACCCTTCTTCCCCTCCTCTTCTTTTTTCTTTTCTTTTTGCACTGCCAAGTGAGACATTCTGAACCACAGCTTCAGTTATGTTACGATTTTTCACATGTTGGGTCCAGCTGGATGGATGTGACATTTTGATTGCCTGCCTGCCATTCTCTCATCCCAGGTTGTTGGCAAGCGAATATCAGGTACCTTATACTGTCTGCCACTGCAGCTGATTGCCAGGACAGGGATATACCAGTCAGGAGCAGCATTGGTGCAGCTGGCTGGAGGGCAATACTGCAACTTCTAGTGCAGCGCTTATCAGGTGACACAATAGGGACAATAGGATTCCTCTTGATCCTATAAATTTTCAGGCTTTGGCCAGGCTCCTCAATGTGAGCATCTTGTTCTTTTGAATGAGGACAAAGCCGCTTTTTGGATTGTCCCCACCGGCTTACTTGCCTGCTGTGTGCTTTGCTTCCAGATCACCACCCCGACCTCCTTCAGTGCTGGTTGGCCACTGATGCTGAACTAGATGGTCTGTTCCAGCATGGCTGTTGTGTTCTTATACTAGTTTCTCCCAAACTGTGTTTCAACTTAAGGGACAAATAAGTGCAAGAGGCAGTTGGACCACCTTTTCCAACCATGCTGTGAACACAATATTTGTCTACCATAGGGGATGGGTCAAAGCCTAGTGGGAGAGCATCTGCCTTGCATGTAGAAGGTCCCAGGTCCAACCCTCAGCATATCCAAGTAAGGCAGAGAGAGACTATGTTCCACCTGCGTGGCTGAATTAGGTGTAGTATATGGGGTGGCCCCTGTCCTGGTCTCTTTGTTAGTGATGCTGTAAACTGAAATCCCATATCTAATCATTGCCATGAGGTGTGCTTCTCTTCCCCCTTCTCACTGGCAGCATAAAACCCCATCACTCCTATCACAAAAGAACCAGAGGCTTAAATTCTGTCAAATCCCATCTTTGATAATACTCTCAGCTTATCTAAATTCATCCTTCAATGTCAGTTTGTTTTTAAGCATTCCACCCTGTTGAATTATTTTGTGGTATCACACTTAAGCAGTTGCAGGAATTTTATCCCTTGAGGTGGTTGGGCCTGCCTCTCTCTCTCTCTCTCTCTCTCTCTCTCTCTCTCTCTCTCTCTCCCTCTCCAGTGATCGAAGAAATTAATTCCTCAGCATACGGCCTCAATTTCAGCTTGTGGTATATAATCTTTCAGGATGAAAGACATATTTCCATAAACGTAAGAGACTTTATAGTGAAGATAATGCACTCTTAGAATTGCTGGCTGTAAAGAGATGTAGAAGGAGAGCTATTGCTCGACTCTGTCTCCTTTCCTCCTCTTTTCCCCTCCCACTTCTTCAACAATTAGGTATTAAAGCAATGGGGAGAGAGAGCATACAATATATTCTGCATGTGGATTATTCACAGATATGCCTCTTGGCAGAACAGCATGTACGCTTCTAGAAAGTGAGCAAGAGAGAAAAGGAAGAGGCACGTCGTCGTGTCCAAACGGTGTCTCAGGAGCCATCTGCAGCTCCTGGGCAGTTCAGTAAATAGAAAAGGAATAAAACTAAACAAGGAAAGAAGAGACACTCTTAATTGCCTCACTTGATTGTCCCCACCCCCTTTCTCTTTCTCTTTCCCCATTCCCCCTCAATTCTATGTAGTGGGGTTAAATGAGTCGATCAGAGACGGAGGTTGGGGAGAACCCCTGTGAATTTCAGCTAGAGCTGGTAGATCAATTACAGGGGTACTTCGGGTTACATACGCTTCAGGTTACAGACGCTTCAGGTTTCAGACTCTGCTAAACCAGAAATAGTACCTTGGGTTAAGAACTTTGCTTCAGGATGAGAACAGAAATCATGTGGCGGCGGAGCAGCAGCAGTGGGAGACCCCATTAGCTAAAGTGGTGCTTCAGGTTAATAACAGTTTCAGGTTAAGAACAGACCCCCGGAACGAATTAAGTACTTAACCCAAGGTACCACTGTACCTATTGAAACCCTTTAGAATGCCAAGTGAGGCATGTTTGGCTAGTGAATCTGGGTTAGAGAGTAGGCTTTACCTGTTACAATTACACAGATATACTTTTCGGTAAGAAAATAATAAAATTGTTTATTACCGTAGATGCATAACTCTGATAGAAAAGGTTTCTAGTTCTAGTCTTTAACTAGTCCAGAGGAGAACAAGCTAGTCGTGTTGGCTCATTTCTTCTTCTCTCAGAGGATAGAAGGCAACCTCTCGTCTTTAGGTCTGAGAGGGAAGTGTGTGGTAGAGGAAATAATAAACAGGATGCAACCTAAGACTAAAGGACAAGGAGATAGAGGGGGCAGCTGAAGAGGTTGATGATACAGCTGGAGGTCCCTCAATCTTTCTCTTTTAACCCATGCAAAACCCTATTCTGCACCCAAACTTCTAGTGGGAAGGGAGTATGTGTCTGGGACTCTGGCTAAAAAAATGGACCCAAGCAGTGGAGTTTTTTCTTTAGGGGGTACTCAAGGGTACGCAGTACCAGCACCTCCCTTTTGTTGTGGCATTTATGGTAACAACTTAATGGTGAGTTACCAGCCCCTATTTTTCCAAGGGGAAAACCACTGGTCCCTTGGGGCAAGCAGGGCAGCCTAGGAGTTTGGAAGGAACCTACCTGACCATCCCTCTCAGCAATGAGGTTTCCAGACTGAGGAAAGGCAGGAACTTTTCTGGGTCTTTATATTGGGGCAGTGGCATGGGATTAGCGCTCTGGTGTCACCAGACTCCCATCCCACCCTGACCAGGGGATACTGGGTTTGTTGTGCAGTGGTACAGGTTTTCAAGGAAAGAAAGAAACCTGAATCAGAAAATTTCCTGGTGTCTTAAATCGACTTGGGATCTGATTTTTAAGATGTTAATTGCATCTTTAAATACTGTCAGATTTGACTGGTATTGTAACCATTATTTCTGCTACTAATTAATGTTATGAAACGAGACATTTTTAGAAATGGAAACTTTCTCCTGCAGAGAATTATAATAGCAGAATTTCTTCTTCTTCTTCTTCTTCTTCTTCTTCTTCTTCTTCTTCTTCTTCTTCTTCTGCTTCTGCTTCTGCTTCTTCTGCTTCTTCTGCTTCTTCTGCTTCTTCTTCTTCTTCTTCCTCTTCTTCTTCTTCTTCTTCTTCTTCTTCTTCTTCTTCTTCTTCTTCTTCTCTAAAAAAACCCTCAACAACTGCAGTTCCCATCTCAGTTTTGGATTAGAAATGTCTCTGCCTGTTGACAAGTAGCGTTGTTTCTTTTTGCTTGAGAAGCCCTGCAGCTTTTAGTCTGAAAGGACTTTCTTAAAGAGCCCTGTATTTGAGGAAGTTCCATCTGGGGAACTTGAGTCACCGTGGATCATACACACAGACACACTGGATGCTACATTATGTGCAAATCAGCCAGAACGGGAAAACATTTGATGCCTATCTGCAAAAGATTGGGATGTGTTTTATAGACACTCTAAAGAGGATTTCCTGTTTTCTGACATCCAGTCCGCCAGTGCTAGCCATCTTGAAGCCAATGCAGGTGCTGATTTTGCACAGTCCCCCCCTTTTTTTACTGTGGCTTCTTGATAAATGGGGCACATTTTATGCTATAATAACATATGACAAATATAACCACTTGGGCCCCAGATTTTTTAAAAAATTGTTATTGTTGCATTTATATCCCGCCTTTTCCTCCAAGGAGCTTAAGATGGTATGCATCGTTCTGCCCGGACATTGAGGTCCAGCGCCGAGGGCCTTCTGGCAGTTCCCTCGCTGCGAGAAGCCAAGTTACAGGGAACCAGGCAGAGGGCCTTCTTGGTAGTGCACCCGCCCTGTGGAACGCCCTCCCACCAGATGTCAAAGAGAAAAATAACTACCAAACTTTTAGAAGACATCTAAAGGCAGCCTTGTTTAGGGTAGCTTTTAATGTTTAATAGGTTATTGTATTTTAGTGATTTGTTGGAAGCTGCCCAGAGTGGCTGGGGAAACCCAGCCAGATGGGCAGGGTATTAATAATAATAATAATAATAATAATAATAATAATAATAAAAAATAATAATAATAAATAATTAATTCCCCTCCTCATTCCTCACAACAATCTGGTCAGGTAAGTTAGGCTGAGAGGCAGTGACTGGCTCAAAATCAAAATTCATGGTCAAGTGGGGATTTGAACCCGGGTCTCCCAGGTTCGACATTATAACCACTATACCACAGTGGCTCTTACTAGCTTACCTCCTTATATCTTCCAATATAAATTGTTTCATGGAAGCAAAAAAGCAAAAAGCCATTCTCACCTAATGAAAGAACATGAGTTTTCCTGTCCTCTTATCAAGAGGCAGTGACAATAAAGTCTGTAGTGAAAAATATAGAATTAGGGTGTTTTAGGATATGTTGTCCAATTTTACAGTAGAGGCTACTTTGAAAGGTCATACAGCATATAAATAACTTGTGCTTGTCATAGGGTAAGTGATTTCACGATTAGAATTAAAACCAGGTTAGCACTGTTGGATTTTTAATGACTATTTAGCTGCAAGAAGTTTGACTTTGTTTCCTGTCTTGATTGACAAAACTGTGTTAGGTTGTGACCTGGTCATTGCGCCAGTTTAATTATGGGGATCACTCTGGCAGTACTTGTTTTTGTGATACAGTTCCCCAGAGAATTGATCCTTAAAACAGTATAAAGTGTCATAGAAGCCATATGTGGCTCAGGACTCCAGTACCTGAAGGACCAGCCCAGATGGTATGTTTGTCATGAGGTTCTTCTCCATGTGTCCCCTTAGCAGACAGTGCTGAGAGTGGCAGCATGAGAGTGTTCTCAGTGGTGGCTTCCTGCTTAGGGAATTCTCTCCCTAGAGAAGCACGCCTAGCCCCATTTTTAGGTGCCAGGCAGAAACATTTTTATTCAGCTGAATTCATTTTTATTTATGAATTATTGCAATTCATTTATTTTCTTTGCACTAGATCACATTTTATAGTACTTTTCATTGTGAGTTGTTCATCTAATAGAAAAGGTTGTGTGGTTTCTCTGCATTTTTGTCAGGCTAGAGGAACTAGCTGCCATAAATTTAAGATTAACTCTCTTTCTTTCTTTATCTTTCTTAAAGATTGCGTGTATATTGAGAGTCGGCGACCAAACACTCCATACTTCATCTGTAGCATTCAAGACTTCAAATTGGTAAGCAACAGCAATTTTAAAAAACATAATATTGGGAACTTTTCAAAGACTACTTTTTATTGCAACCAGAACCTTCCTGGCAATTGCTACTCTCCACAGTCATGATTCTTGTTTACCTATCTCTCGTTCTTTGACAGTCTTTATTTTTGCATTGTGAGGTTGAACATGCTACTAGGTGCCACTTTATGTAATTACTACGGTTACTACAATGTTATATTCTAGTGCACTTCTGGTAATTTCTCACAAGCTATAAATGTGTGGCACCTATGGATGATAAGGAAGAAATGCCTTACTTTTATGACCTGCACAGAGTATGTGCCTCTTTCTTGCATGCTTACCATTGTGGGCTTAGGTATGAACATAGGAAGCTATTTCATACCAGGCCAGACTTTGTCCATGCATCCTAGCCTCCATATGCAGCTGTAGGTTAAGATCTTCAGCAAAGACTCACTAGGCAAGAACCTTTGGCCCCCCAGATGTTGTTGAACTACAACTCCCACCATCCCTGGCCACTGGCCATGCTTGTTGAGGCTGATGGGAATTGTAGTTCAGCTGTATCTGGAGGGCCGCAGATTGTCTTCACCAGAGGGCTTTCTGTGGATACTCCTGCCATCTGAGATGGGGTGGATGGCAAGTTGAGAAGAGGGCTTTCACATTGGTGGTGGTCAAACTGTGGAAAGTTACCCTGGAGAACTTGGCATCTACCTTACGGGGAGTTGGGGGACCTTTTTTATATTCCCAAGCACTTTTGGTATAATTTTAACCTTTTCTTATTGTGCTTACGTTGACCTTTGATACCTTGCTGACTCTTTTAAGTCGGTTACACTGTCCTCTGTTGTCTTTTATTTGTATTTTTTATGTAACCAACCTTGGGAACATAGCTCAGTGGTAGAGCACCCGCTCCGCGTGTAGGTGATCCCAGATTGAATCTCCAGCATCTGCAGGTAGGGCTGGGAGAGCCTCCCTTTTTTGAAATGCTGGCGAGTCGCTGCCAGTCAGTGTGGACAATACTGGGTCTTGGGCAGAGATGTGTCTTTGTCACCTGCTGCAAAGCTTATCTGCAGGCACACCACATGAGCTGTAGCCAAGGATTGCTCTATGGCATACCACTCTGGGGGAGATAAACCATAAGTCCAGGTTCTGATGTACCATATTTTTTGCTCTATAAGATGCACCAGACCACAAGACGCACCTAGTTTTTGGAGGAGGAAAACAAGAAAAAAAATATTCTGAATCTCAGAAGCCAGAACAGCAAAAGGGATCGCTGCGCAGTGAAAACAGCAATCCCTCTTGCTGTTCTGTCATCTGGGATAGCTGCACAGCCTGCATTCGCTCCATAAGACACACACACATTTCCCCTTACTTTATAGAAGGGAAAGAGTGAGTCTTATAGAGAAAAAATACGGTAATTGTAAAGCCACCATCTTCTCTCCAGGTGCCTGCTTGGTTGCTCATTCTTGCCAAGCCATGGTTTGGCTTAGCATTCTGTGCCAGCTGAGCCTAAGTGTGCTTAGGTGTATTGAGCGCAGGATCCATGTGAACATGATGCCCAGTGGGTCTGCCATTCTTTGCCACCTACATCTGCTGACCACACATGATTTAAGACAGCAGCATTATGTAGGAACTTCCTACCAGCTTGCTTCTGAGGTCAGAAAGAGATCTGTTTTTCAAAAACTTAAATAAAATACACATATTTGGGTGGCCTGTTGCTCAGCTCTGTAAACCACCATCTGTTCCTCTCCCCAAATCTATCTTTTTTCTTTCTCCCTGCCTTCCCCCTTTTCTCTCACCCCCTTCTTCCCCTGCTGCTTCTGGTTAACGTTGTAAAGCTGCGGTGTTAGAGAATGTGCTTCCTTTCCCTGGTTACTTTGACAGTCTGTTTCAATATTTATGTGTCTGCTATTTTTACCCCCCGGAGATCTCAATTATGTACAGTTTCTCCCCTTACAGGTAATTTTTCACATCCTTCTGATTTTTGGAGCCAGTCCAGCTTCCTTAAAAAAAAAAAAGCCTTTTTTTGATGCCACTCCCCCCCTTTCAATCCCTGCTCTCTAGCAAATTCAATAATACCCTGACATGAACAATACTAGGTGTTTTTTTAAAAAAGTGATGGCTTTTAAAGCTACGAGACGTTTTAAGCCCCATTTATGCAATTTTGCACATTAGCAGGTGCTTTGGTGTTCAGGAGGAATTGCTCCTGCAAAAAAATAATGTTGGATTACAGTGCGAGTTGCCATTCTGGGCAGGAGTACCTGCTGAGCAACAGTAATTGCTTAGGGTATTAACAGCAATGAAAGCTGAAGCTTCTGTTGTCAGTATTGGTCTGCTACAACACATTAAAGCTGTCTGCAAAACAGCGTGGGAAGCGGAGCACAATATGTTTTAGTACCTTTATGTATATCTTCTTTTTTAAAAAAATAACAACACACACACACACACACACACACACACACACACTGCACAATTTGACAACCTCCTTGTGTTTCTTAAATCTCTTGCTTTCAGATTTTGCATTTAGCTTAGGGTGGCAGTGATGTATAACTCTTAACCATGATGCTGACTTTTCTTTTATGGAATAGCTATATTTACAGCCTGCCTGCTTCTCTCTCTCTCTCTCTCTCTCTCTCTCTCTCTCTCTCTCTCTCTCTCCCCTCTCTCTCTCTCTCTCCCTTTCCCTCTCCCTCTCCCTCTCCCTCTCCCTCTCTCTCCCTCTCTCTCAAAAATAAAATAAAATGTTTTTATTTCATTTTACAACATATAATAAGCAGCAACTGTTAGAAACATCTTGACTGTTTTTGCATTATTCACCCATAAGAGCTTTCAGGGAACCGTGAATGAAAGGAAAATACATTATCATACCATACAAATAGCACACAGTGATATAGGTAACTCGCTCACGCTTACTTTATTTATGTGATCACAGCTTTGCACGGGTTGGGGGCGGGAATAAATAAATAAATGGAGAGCGGAGGAATAGCTGCAGAAAGGAGGTGTTACAGAAGTGGGTCCAATTGCGACTACGTGGTGCTAGGTTGGTGACAACAGTTTAAAAAGCTCTGCAGTTAATACCATTTCCATTTTCACTTTCTTTGTTTCTCTTTCTTGCATCCTGGGACAAGTGAATTGTTGTAAGAGCAAGCTACAGCTGAGCAACGTAGTTGAGATCGTAGAATTGTAGCATTGGAAGGGATCCCAAGGGTCATCTAGTCCAACCCCTTGCGAATAGACATTCCTTTGTGGTGACCATAACCTAGGTGCCATTTGGCACCTAAGTTATATATCTGAGTTTCTAACACTGCCAAGAGGAGGGTGGCATTTCTGAATGAGCAGCCTTCAGTCTCTGTTGGCATAAATCTCACACTCTCACAAAGACCACCCAGTACAAACCAAGAGCTCTCAATTGCACCTTTGCCGGCGCTGCTGGCTGTGCTGCTGTTTGAAGCAGACAAGTACCAGGTCTGGAGCTCAGCTGCTCATTGGCAGGAGAGCCCTTTCAGCTCCAAAATGTAGCCTGATTTCAGAATGGAAGGGAGCGAAGCCTGGGGAAAAATCTTTTCAAGGCTGTGCTGGTTTGATATCCTTATTCCTGTGACACTATGGAATCTTGGCAGCAAGGAAAGCCGTATGGATAGTCCCAGTTAAATACCCTCTTTTTGAAGTTGCTCTCCTTTCTCTTTCCCCCGCCCCAAATCCCTCCCAAAATCTTCCTTGGGCTGTATTTTGGCTCCAGTCTATTCTCCCTTGCCATAATATTAGAGTGGTTTTACTGCCTCTTTCACCAGGTCTCTCTTGCTCATTAACTGGTGGCCCAGTTGTAAATTTTCCTCATTACTCCAGTCCTCTTTGCAAACTTTTGCCTTTGCGTTAATTGCTGGCTGACTGACTTGCCTAGAATTGATCACTCGTATTTCTCCAGTGGCCTCTTGCAGTTGTGTGTGTGTGTTTTTAAATGCAGATTTAAATCTAAAATTAATTGGTTGCCCTTCCACTGGCTGTCCTTGAGTGTATCTGAAAGTGGAAAGGGGTCAGTGTCTCTGTGTGTGTTTTCTCCAGGAAACCTTAACATTTCCTGGCACCCAGAACATTGCAGCATAGAGAGTAACACTATTGATTTGTTTTTAAGGGCACAGCAGACTGCCAAACTGTTTTAGTCTGATCTGAACCAGATCTGGTTGGCAAAGCTCTGCTGTGCACCATGATCTAATATATCTCCCTCACTCGCAGATCCTAATTCAGTGTAATGATAGAGTAGCTGGAGGAGGCAAAAAATTGATTACTGGCTCCCAGACAGCAACGGCAACTTTTCTTGTTATAACATGCCAGATGTCTTCACTAATACGCCATTTCCCCCCCATTAATTCTGCTTTTGCAGGATAGCTCTGATTGCATGAGAACCTCCAGTTTCCAGAGTGGTGCAAGTTTTAATATAGTAATGCATACACTGGCAGAAAGATACACATATGCCTTTGTAAACATTTTGACCTGGTTCTGCATTGGAACAGATCTTTGTTTGTGAGAGATGTGCCAATATCTTTCGTTCCTCCAGGAATGATCACACCAGAGCTGGTTGCTTATCAGAGATGGGAGTGATCCTGTACTAGCCTTCCCCAACTAGGTGCACTTCAGATATTCCTGGGCAGAAAAAATCCAAAATGGATCCCCCCCCCCAGTGTTTTTTTTTATTTCTGCATCTCCCCTCCATTCAGTATGTTCATTAGGAATAATGAACAGGTGCTGGTTCTGTTTGTTGGTCTAGGCAGTGTTTCCCAACCTTGGGCCTCCAGCTGTTTTTGGACTACAATTCCCATCATCCCTTGCCACTGGTCTTGCTAGTCAGGGATGATGGGAGTTGTAGTTCAAAAACAGCTGGAGGCCCAAGGTTGGGAAACACTGGTCTAGTGCAGCCTGATTCAGTGGTCAGAGTTGATAGGAGTTACATTCCTGCAACATCTGGAGGGCACTGGATTGTGGGAGGCAGATATAAACTATATTTTAAATAGTTTTTTCCTAAATAGCTAACCGGGTTCTCAGTACCTATTTAAATGCCCTATTTTTTAGATAAGGTATCCAAGTACCCAGGAGCCCCCAAATACTTCATGCAAATCCCTTCTTGATTGGACAAGAGTAATCTTGTTTTCCATTTGCCTGCAGCATATCGGAGTGCGTAAAGTAACAGATGATGTGGCAATTGAACAGGGCCCTCTCCAAAGTGCGAAAAGACGTGTATAGCTTTCTAAACTGGGCTTAGGGGGGCTATTTGTTTTTCTTTGTAATGGAACACGGTGGCACTGCTGCTGTTGCATTGCAGTGTACATGGTGGATGGGCTTTGTTGCACCTGTGTTCCTCTCTGTGAAAGGAACAAGATGCCCTTGTAGTGGACTTGGGTCACTTTACACTTACCGTCTATAGACACCGTGATCAAGGCAGCAACCTTGTTTTTAAGAGGCATGTTGCGGAATTGTAAGAATGCAGAACAATGCCACACAGGCTCTCCTGCTCATGGGGATTGCATTTCAATGTTAATTTTCCTTGCACGCGTTTTGATGGTTGGAAGATTTGTGTAGCATACACGAAATAAAATGAAATAAATGCACAGAAGCGGAAGGCAAGCCCTGTGACCAATTGCTGCTTCCTCCTCATACTGATGAGATCTCCCCCTCCCCATTTAATTACCACAGCATTCAGACCTGTAAACTGGTATCAGTTTACAGATGCTTTTTGTCTAGCTGCACTACAGCAGGGGTCCCCAAATTGAGGCCCGTGGGCTGGATAAGGCCTGAGAGACTTGTCTATTTGGCCTGCGGCCGCCACCGCTCACTTTTACCAGCACTGCACAGCGCAGCTGTCCATTTCTGGGTCGGAGGAGCACCGGAAATAGCTTGTGCGCATGCGCATGCATTATTTGTGCACGTGCAAGCATTATTTCTGGTGCACATCCGGGTCAGAGGAGGCCCGTGCACATGGGCACAAGCTATTTCCGGTGCCCCTCCAACCCTGGAAGTGCACCGAAAATAGCGTGTGCGCACGCATGTGGGCACACGTTCCCCCACCCTCCATCCCGCTGCCCGATCAGCGCTGGAGACACCGGCCTGAGGCGAGGTAAGTTTGCTGACCCCTGCTCTACAGCATGGTTAATGATCATGGTAGTGTCACAACTGTTTGTTAAAAAAAATAAAATAAGGACTAGCGCTGCTGAATCAGATCAAAGATTCATCTAACCCAGGGGTGCGGAACTGATAGGCGGTCAGAACAGCCCACCTGTCAATGCTGGGTGACCCAGTTTTGCCTGCAAGGTTTGCAATCAAAGCATGTGAGTAAAGGCACAGCCCTGTGCTTTTCAAATGCTGCATAGGGTCTGCTTGCAAATCCCCTTTTGACCCAGCCGTGTCTTTCCTGCCCCACAACTGATACCATATATGGCATATCATGTAAGGTGGGTAGACATGGCTTGGTCAAAATAGCATTGCAAGCCAAAGATGGAGGCCTGGTGGGATTAATTAGCTGCCAGGCTAACTTAATGCTGCAGGTTTTGAGGCATAAATCCTTATGCAGTTTGGGACCAGGATACTGGAAAGATCTTCTCACTCCTTATATACTCAGTTGATCACTGCATTCTGCAGGTGAGGGCTTCTTGAAGATAACCATTTTACCGGGAGGGTTGTTCTGCACAACATAGGAATCAAGCCTTTAGTGTGGTGGCCCCTGTTATTTAGAATTTCCTCTCCTTAATTATTCAACATTTCTCTTGCCTTGTTAGCTCCTACTGAAGTCATTCCTCTTCCAACGAGACTTTTAAGTCGAGATGTTTCCCAATCTGTATCTGTATTATAATTGTTTTCAATGTTTCATCCCTTTGGGAGGAAGAGTGGGATATAAATTTCATAAATAGATAAAAATAAGCAATTAAGCCAGTGGGCCAGAGGTTTCCCCATCACTGATCTGGCCTATCCTCTTTTATCCTGCATCAGCCACCCTGCTGCCTCCAGGAAGCCCATAAAAGGCAAATGCCTTCCCTGTTTTTGCATGTTATTGATTTAAAAGCTTGTTTCGTTTTTTGGGGGTGGGCAGAGCTCCATGATTTGCTTAACTCCTGAAAAGCTTCAGTTCTTTTATCTTGACTAATTACCAAGAAGCTGATCTCTTGGATGTTTGCTAGCTGTCATGCCTTGCCGTTGGTGCTTTAGCTGCTCTGCTGTTCGCAATATGAAGACAATCTCCCCTCCGCCAGCATCATTCATTGGCTCATTTGTTTAGATTTTGGGGGTGGTTTGTTATTGCTATTTTTCTGTGGTGGCGGCACTGGCCTTTTTCTTCTTTGCCCTATACCTCTGTCTTCCATTTTGGGAAAATCTGCCCATATCCACATTGTTCAGAAATTGGTATTTCCGGTGCACCCACATGATAGGAGCAGATTGTTTGTGCCCACCCCCTTTAGCTAAGCTGCATGAGACAATAACTTAAAATACAAAACAACAGTGTAGAGTGACTGTGGGAAAATTCAGCGTATAACTACCATAAAGCAGGTAAAACATCATACAGTAAATTGATACTGCCTGTTTAAAAGCCTAAGCAAATTTTTAACAGCAGTCTTTGTTTTTTGGTACTGGGATTATAGGCATACCCTCACTTAGATGGGGGTTACATTCCAGTCCCCTCACTTGTAGCTGAAATTGTTGGGAGCACCCTCTAAAAAGCTTCCAAATGCCCTTTTTTCCTGTTCTCCACGACTCTCTCCCACTCTTTCTTCAACCCAGACCCAAATATCTAAAAGTTGAAGCTTTGGGGCCTGCTAGAGGCTGGAGGACCTGTGAGAAAGCTGCTGCTGCTGTTGCTGCGCTGCCCTACACACCAGCCTTTAGACGGGGAGGCTGAGCAGCAAAAACAAAGCCCCACTATGCCTCACGTCCTTTGGAGCTTCCTCTGCCTTCACAGATGTCCTCTTTGAGCTTCGGGAGAGTCAAGTACCCCTGGGAAAAGCATTCCGAAACAAGGGGCTGCTACCGAAAAGGACCCTTCTCTGGTCCCCACCCACCTAACTTCAGATGGTGGGGAGATCCTGAGTGGAGTGTCAGATGATGAATTCAGTGTACAGGACACTGTGGTAGAATGCAGTACTTTAGGCACCCAAGTCATTCAGAGCTTTAGTTGCCTCCGAATCACGATGGGGTTGGCATATAATGTTGAGCTGGCGAGCTGATAATCTTATTGAAATGGAAAGAGATAGGCTCATAACCTAAATATTTAGCAAGCCTTTGAGTTTTACTTCACTGTAAATCAGGCAGTGTGTGTGTAGCACAGAAAATAAAGTGGGAACTGGCAGGTCCGGTTGAGTTTTCAGGCTGATTAGCTTCTGCAGCATGGATGCTAATTAGATTGCCTCGTAGTCAGTGGTGGGTCTTTTCCCTTTTGCTAGTTAGTGAATTGAAAGAGTAAAGCAGTGGAAACACTGTTGAGGACTTAGGGCTACCACTTTCGATGGTCTTGCCTGTTGTGCAGATCTATTGCCCACCAGATGTTGATGGTCTAGACTACTCATTGTGCCTTTGAATGCCAGTTGCTGGGAATCCCAAGTAGGGAGAGGGCTGTTGAACTCAGGTCCTGCTTGCAGGCTTCACAGTTGGCCGCTGTGAGAACAGGATGCTGGACCATGATGTGCCATTGCCTTATCAAGGCTCTTCTTAAGTTCTTACTGTTGACCATGCAGGCTAATGGGAGTTGGTGTCTAAAGGTTACACGGTGCTGTGCCAGCCTGGAGTGCCACTGGCTTCCCAGCTGTCAGGGAACTGCCATCGGAGCTAGAGGTGGAGGCAAGGCTCCAAAGCGATGCTGGAGAAGGGCCCAGCAGGGAGAGAGGCAGCTCATCGGCTGGGGAAGGAAATCAGCGTAACACCAGGGGTAAAGGGGGGCAGATGGGGGAATCGGCGAGGGGGCTCCAGGACTCCTCGCCGGAGACCAGCGGGAAGAGCACGGGTCCTTCGCTGCCCACACCCACCCTGCGCAGAAGACTTCCGCGCAGGGAGAGTAGGCGGAGACTTGGCGTCAAAGAACTTCTTTGCTGGAAGAGGTTCAAGAAACGTCCACTGACGGATTCTGCCAGCGACTGAAACAGCCACGGAGTGAAGGGCTGTCCAGACAGAAAGGGTTTAACCAGGTAACCTAGCCAGGAGCGGCGGCAACTTACGCACGAGCAACCCCTATAACCATTACACCAGCCCTGAATTAGAAGCTAGCCAGCTTTGCAGGGTTTGTTTCCCGAGTGTGTCAGTGAGAAGAGGAGAGGATTTGTCTCCTTGCTGGTGCATTTAGGCTTTCTTCCCACCCACTTCCTTTCAGGAAGCAATTATTGCAAGGGTGAGGACATCAACATGAAGTCTGAATTGGGCCTGTAAGTGCAGTGGGTTGTATCCTGCTATGATACCCTAAGAGTAGACTTGATTTCAATGGGTTAGGGCTAACATTGGATACAGCCTAGTATGGCTGAGGGAGCTACCAGGGCAGAGAGGGAAGAAAGGATGAAAATAGGCTCAAGAAATACAAAGTGAATGTGGCCATGCCCTACACACAGCAGCAGACATGGTGGAGAAAAGCTCACAGCAGCCCATTCATGTCCACAGCTACTTCTGATTTACAACTCCCTTCCTGGGCGTTACCTGCTCTGTTTTCACTGACAGCCCGTTTACTTTGAAAGTTTCTTCCTCTCTCCCTGTTTCCCATAATAATAGAGTTTGGGAGTCATCCAGAGAAGCTGACTAGCAGGGTGGATTCGTGACAGACAAAAGGAAGGACCTCTTCACGCAGCATGTAATTAATTTATGGGACTCGCTGCCATAGCATTAGATGGCTTTAAAAGAGGATTAGACAAATTCATGGAGGATCAGTCTATCAATGGCTATTAGCTATGATGGCTATATGCAACTCCTGTTTCAGAGACAGAATATTACTTCATATCAATTTCAGGAGAGGGCTGTTGCTTTCGCAGCCTGGCTTGAGGGTTTCCAGAGGTCTCAAATTGGTCGCAGTTGGAGCAGAGTGCAGAAATTGATGGTCCAGCAGGGCTCCTCTTATATGCTTAGGCTGTTCATATTATTTTAGAGATACAAAAACCACCCTTTACACTTCTTTTTAAACAAGCATTTGATTCTGTTGTTGCTTAATTTAATTTATTGTTGGCTCTGCTTGTACTTTGTCCTTTGCTGCAGCTTTTAGTCTTGGCTATTTTTTGGTGACGTATTTTACTGATGGATTATTCTTTCTATTTTCTGTGCTTTTTTCCCTTCTATTTTTTCCCCATCACTTCCAGCAATTTTTGTTGGGAGTAGTAGCCTTTTCAGATCCGAGACCCATAAATGCATTGGGAACCCAATTCTTTCTTTCTTTTTAACCACACATTTTGATGGTGATAGAGCTATAGTTTCAACCCACTGTGGAACAGGCCATGAGCTAGTAGTGGGTGCTGAACCACAAGTTGAAGATCAGTGCATTGGAAGGGGAAATGAGAATATAAAAGATTTGCTTAAATGAGTAGCATTGAATTATGCACAGTAGTGCAGAAATCCAGGTGCCTAAGTCATCGCTAGCATCTCATAAATTGGGTCTGGCACCTGGAGTACTGAAGGTAGGCAGGGAGCAGAGAGAAGGCAATTTATCCTTGTGTATCAACAACTGAGCTGATAGAAATGTTGGCTCCCTCCACAGTGAGTCGTAGTCTGTGCATCCAAAAGAAAAGAAAAAAAGAGAGCAATAAAGCCTACCAGCACTGAGTCTTTCTTTTCTCTCTCTTACTTTTCTTACCTCAAGTGCAGCGTGCGCACCGGCGACTGAATATCTCCCATTTCCCCTTTGTTAGCGGTTTGCCTTTCCGAGAAGCTCTCACTGTAAGGGAATATTACAGAGGATATTTGCTTTAAGAGCAGCTTCCTGCACCGCCATCTGCTCCTTTTAACTTAATCCTGCAGTGAACTGAAGGCATATTCAATTTGTGGGCAACAGGAAACGCGATTACGGTAACGCAGAGTTGATATAAACATGGTGTTTCTAACTTGATTTCAGGGCCCAGAGCAGGGAGGAAAGAGCTTCTGCTAAGAGGGGAGCTTCAGCTCTGGAGCAGGTTGCGGTGTGTTTGCTTTTGTGGAACTTGTAAGGAAGAGTGTGCGTGCATCAAGATTTAGTTTGCTGGCTACAGGGCTGGTACACACAAGGCAACCTTTTGCTAGTTAAGCCAACAGTGGGCTTCCTCTGTCTGAAAGGAATAGACATACATCCGGTGCTCTTTCTGAAGCTGCTGGTGCTTCTGTGTTCATCTCCTGTGCATTCATTCTGACAGTTGAGTTGCAGGATGACATTTGGTCTATGTCCACACAATTAATGCTGATTCTTTTCATTACTGAGCCTGACACTTTTGCCAGAGTGTCATAAGGTCTGTAAATGATGTCGTACACTGTTTCGTCAAGCTAAGTGAAAAGCTGGGTATAAATCCTGAATGAATGACCAACCAACCAATCAATCAACCAGCCATGTCCAACTACCGGCTATTGTGGGGAATTATTCCTCAACTCAAGCTTGAGTTCAGGTTTTGTGAATGGACGGCATCTTCCAAAGCCCAAATATTGGATGTCTCTCATTCTGCTGGATTTGCTCTGTGCTAACCTCTGTTGGAGTAAAACTCGTGTCTTGAGCTCTGACTTAAATCTAGGAATGGGGAACTTGTGGTCTTTCAAATGTGGTTGGCCCCCAGCTTCCACAATCCCCATCCAGCATCACCATTAGTCAGGGGGCTTACAACACCTGGATGGCCACAGGCCAGTGCCAAATTATCAAATAGGCAGAGTAGGTACTGGGCTGTGGGGCCTTTTAGGGCCCCCGCGGCAATGGATCAAAATAATATTGATTTGATCTTGAAAGAAAATTAAGGTAAAGGTAAAGGTACCCCTGCCCGTACGGGCCAGTCTTGACAGACTCTGGGGTTGTGCGCCCATCTCACTTAAGAGGCCGGGGGCCAGCGCTGTCCGGAGACACTTCCGGGTCACGTGGCCAGCGTGACATCGCTGCTCTGGCGAGCCAGAGCCGCACACGGAAACGCCGTTTACCTTCCCGCTGGTAAGCGGTCTCTATTTATCTACTTGCACCCGGAGGTGCTTTCGAACTGCTAGGTTGGCAGGCGCTGGGACCGAGCAGCGGGAGCGCACCCTGCCGCAGGGATTCGAACCGCCGACCTTTCGATCGGCAAGTCCTAGGCGCTGAGGCTTTAACCCACAGCGCCACCTGTGTCCCTTGAAAGAAAATTACATGGGGTTTAATCTGGCATTGCCACAGGCTCCCCATTTCTGACTTGGATGTTCCCTTCCAAATCACTTTCATAAATAGGATGCCTTGGGTGAGATGTTCCCCAAATTTCAGCTTTCTTGCCTTAGGTGAAGTACCTTAACTCTCTGACACCTCCCATGAGTGAAGGAGTCACCCCCGAGCATCTTATGGCTGTGTCTTTTTTAAAGCACAGAGCTGTCTGGCACCACATGATTTGATTCCTTTCAAGTGCTTTTCGATAACTGTGATGGCTCGGAACAAGCAGAGGTTTTCACATTTCAGCATCTCACTTTGAAAAGGAGAAGTGGGCTATAAACCCTAGCATAAAATGCACATGTTTTATACTCCAATTCTGTCCTGTCCTGTCCTGTGCCAGAGCTGGGGTCTGGAGACAGTTCCACCTATGCAGTGCAGCACCTGTGCCGTGGAGAGGTTTGGCCATTTGGATTAACAAAAAAGATAGAATATGCATCCCTTCCCCCCCCCCCCAAAAAAAAACCACACACAAATCCAGATGAGACTGCGATGTTATTTCTTCTGTGTTAGAAATTATTAAAAGCTCTTTGGGGGCAAATGAATTCACAACGCCCTATCCTTGTCACAGTTTTGTCATTTTTATGAGAGCCTGACTCTAAACATAAAATCAAATGAAACCAGTGCATATCTAGTCAAAGAATTTTAATGGCACAATTTTTATTTTAGCTTGTTTTTATATTTGGTTATATTCAGCTATTTTTCTAAAATGCAAACGAGGGCTGCTGTGCTTTGCATCCAGAACGAAACACTCTGGCATGTCCAAGGACCTGAAAAATGGCGGGTTTGCCGCATAAAACGGGGCTGGTTATTAGAGGCGGTGCGGTTGCCCTTTGTTGCTTGTGTGTTTACTTGATTGAAGCATCTTGTCTGTGATGATTTTCTTCCCTCCTAGAAGGCTGATTTGAATGGAGCATAGAGCGGGATTGCCCCAGGGCCTTGTAACAATTTATAGTCTGTGGATGGAAAGAGAGAAGTGCATAAAAAGACAGTTGTGAAATGCCTCCAGTGCCCTGTAATAGAAAATCTGTGTATGATGACCTTGGCTGTGAGGGCCGGCGGGATCGTTTTGATGTGATCCAAAGGGTTATAAAGGGAAGGGAAGAATTGCTTCTCTCACCTGGAAAGGGAGCGAGACACAGGGAATAATGCCCTCACAGAGTTTCCTTTTTTTCGGGGCCCAATAATAAGAGGGCTAAGATTCTTTATTACGCCAGGATAATGCTTTTGAATGCAAATTTCCCTGGGGGGTGCTGAGGCCCAGCACCAGCCACAAACACCTATGTGTTTTAATGGTCTCATTCTCCCTGTGAATGAATTGGCTCTGTGTTTCCCCCACAAAGCTGCAGCTTTAAATTAATTCAGGGCTAATTTTCCTCTTGCCAGTTGTGGGACTATGCTTGACCTTTTCCGGTTTTTGGTACAGGGGAAAAATTGCTGATTAATATAGGCAGCAATTATTTCTCCCCATATCTCCCCCTTTCCCCTTTAAGACATTTTTTCCCTTGGATTCATTTCCTTTCCCACTCCCCTCCGTGGAAAAAAAAAAAGAGCACAGTTCCTTGGAGCAGATGTCCTAGGACTGGTATAATAATCACCCTCTGTATCGAGGCTAAGTTGACTATTAAGCCACCAAGTGCACTTCATTAATGCAAGAGGCAGATTGGGTTGAAGCTATGTGTAGCAATGTTAATTTTTTATAAAAAAAGCTGCTTTGCCTGCAAATGAGAATTGACAGCTCGCTTTTAATGTGAGTCGCTGGAAATCTTTTTATTGCAGGGACAAATAGGTTGTGAGAAGGTGGCAGGGATCAGTGGGCAGGGATCCGGGTGCAGGATGACAAAGAATCAGAGGCGACAGTTTTAAGAACAGTGTGGCAGGGGCTTGCGCGGTGATTAAATTCGCCGATGCTGTCATTGAGCTGTAAGGCTGCAGATAACATTTTCTCCCCGCGCTGGAAACAAGAATCAATACCAACTCCTTGACAGGGGCTAAATTATTAAATAGAGCCTTTCTTTACAATGTTTCATTATCTGGGATTTACCTCAGCTGGCGATTTGTCAGTGGGGGCGGGCGGGGAGGAGGAGGGCGAGTGAGATTTGCTGGGCGTTTTGTATTAAAATTATTCCAGCTTGCATTATGAATCCCTTTTGGATAATTCCCCCCCTCCTTGCCGATCTTTGATCTGCTTCTGCCAAGATGGCATTTAGCCTTTTCATACCGTTATTAAAACAGAGGGGTGGGGAAAAGATTGTGGAGAGAGAGAGGGAGCAACCTTTTATTCCTTATACTGTCGCTGATTTACAGATATGCTTCTCCCATCAGGGCCCCCCTCCCTCTTCCGTTTTGCTTGGGAAACAGACAGATTTGTGCCTCCCCCTCAGCAGATGGGTACGGAAGAGACCTTCTCTGTTCTCCCTTCCCCTCCCATGTCTGTAGGAACGCTAAGCACAATCTGGGTTGCCTGTACCAAAGAGATCAGGGGAAAACCAAGGGGCCACACGTTAACTGAGTATTGTAAGTGGCATATGTTTGGGACACTGCCATGTGTGGGGCTAACCAGTGGCAGGCAGATAGGGCAGAACACCACAGAGGGGTGGGGCTAGAGGGTCCCCATCTATATCCACAGCTGTGCTCCTGTTCTGCAAATGGCAGCTTTAAATTACGAATGGCAGGCAGGTAAATAGCAACTCAGCTCACCTGGGGTGAGTAACGGTAGCCTGCGAGATGGGGCGGTAGGTACTTCCCTCCAGGCTAGTAGCTTTTGTAGATTTATTTGCAAGGCTTGGAAGAGCTGACAGTTCCCTCTAGATTTTTCTCTCTCTCCAACCCACACGGTCAGCTTTTATCTCACCTCACCAACCCTCCCTGTTTGCTGTCCATAGATCATTTTATTTTTGTGCTAAGCACAGGTGAGGATGAATGGACTCCTGCTATTTATAACCTCCCAAAGTTATGTAGCAAGGAAGCATTGTATATTTTATATCCTGACCCAAGGAGGTGCTAGTGGGAGGCTGCAAAGCAAGATCCTTTCTCCAAACAACAACTAAATATCTTCTTCCTGTATTCTCTGCAGTCCCACACGTGGGATTTTGCACCACCCAGTACAGTGGTACCTCGGTACCGTTCTTAACCTGAAACTGTTCTTAACCTGAAGCACCACTTTAGCTAATGGGCCTCCTGCTGCTGCCACGTCGCCAGAGCACAATTTCTGTTCTCATCGTGAAGCAAAGTTCTTAACCCTAGTTACTATTTCTGGGTTAGCGGAGTCTATAACCTGAAGCGTATGTACCACTGTACTGGGAATGACTTGTGACTCCTTGCCCTTTGGCTACTTGCTCAGTCCTCTTCTTTGGGGAAGGGTTGTAACTCAGTGATGTAGCACCTGCTTTGCACACAGAAAATCCCAGGTTTGATCCCTGGCATCCTCAGGTAGGACTAAGAATGCCCCTGCCTGAAACCTGAGAGAGCAGCTGCTAGCCCATGTTGACCATACTGGGCTAGATGGACCCTTAGCCGGATTTGATACCAGACAGCTTCCTATGTTCTAACTGCTGTGTTTAGCAGATGCTCAGAGAGTGTCCTCTGTAGATTATCTTTGCACTGTTGCATATTAGGGCAGGGAGACTCCTTCCCTCCTGCCTCTTTTTAAAATGCTGTTTTTTTACAGAAATATACTTTTCAGAGCTACATTCTGCGAGAGCAGGCTACATGGATCAACATCAGGCAGCTTGATACATGCCTTTGGATTCCCCCCCCCCCCTTGAGGGCAAATGCAAACTCCATCAGTGTCCAGTAGTTAGTCCACTGTAGTGGTTTACCACAATAGTCTTTTAAACAGATTACGCTCTTAATGGTGGATGCAGGTTTAATTTAATATATTTCCTGGCTCCAGTAGTAAGACTGGTGTAGTCAGCCTGGTATGACATTGAGCGACAGTCATTTATTTTAGAGTTCTCCTTCTAAATCCTTTCTTAAGAATTGTGTAGCATTCTGCGTTGTTTGTGGTTCCATGTGCAAAGAGGCTTTTGGAATTCTGTTTTGAGGCTTTTTTTTTTATAACTTTGATTGTCTTGGCAGAAAAGTGGCAGAAGATTTTAGATCTGAAGTTTACCTAGATGCTATAATACAGAATCCAATCCTGTAATAAAAATCTTGGTCTCTTTTTAATATATATGCACAAACTAGTAGCCCTCATAGTTCTGGAGAGGGATTGATTGTTCCCAATGCTCAGGAGCCAGATTTCCCCTCTTCTTTGCTCAACACACATTAATTGCTTTTGCTGGCCTTCCACCTATCCGATCCCAAGCCTAAGTCTCAGTTTCTGCAGTGTTGGACAGGTGCTTGTAAGCCTCTTGTTTACCATAAGACTCAGTGGTGCTTGCCTTTAATGTCAGCCATATAGTTGCCTTTGCTTTGCCTTACTATCTTCCCGTCCTATGGTTGTGTTATAACCTGGCTTTAAAACAATTTAGCTTTAAAAAGCTCCCTACTCTCCCCTTCCCTACTTCCATTGACAAGATGTTCAGGAGACAAGGCAGGGTGTGTGCGCGCTTATGGTGGTGGATTATAGTTCTGCTTGCTTTTGTCCCTGTCCCCATGTGAATGAGGAGATACATAACTATTTTTTTATTCATTTAAAGGAGAACATTATGAAAGGGACAGGATGCAGTAGTGGTGTGCTGACAGGAGCTGTAAAAATTGGTGTGAATTTATTTGTATCCATCCCTGTGACCTAATTGCCTGGATTCTTAATTATGCAAACCTCTTACCAGTAATGCTGCAGCACCTTGGACCTTTCGCCTGCCGCTTTCCCCCACAGTCTCATTTCCTGGTGTTCACCCAATGTAAACACAGCCATTTCCTACACCTGGTGTTCAGATAATTGGCTGCTAAATAAAACAGAAGCTGTCTTCTTAGAACACACACACACACACACACACACACACACACACACACACACGGCAGGTGATGGGCTTCTTTTTTGCATCTTAAAATAATTAAACCCTTTTTTAAAAAATAACCATTGGGAGCAATTGGAGTTAAAATGAATTTAGCCAACTCCTTTAAGTATGTCGAATAGCAAGAACATCTGTCTTATTTAATATTGCCCCTGACCTTTAGGATTATTGAAGTTGAGATTTTCTCTGTAGTCATCGGGGGGCACTTGGAGCACTGTTCAGGTTTTGTGTGTGTGTGAAAGAGAGCGAGGATAAGTCCCCAGAGACATGTTATTACACTTCATAAGTCACTAAAGAGAATTCATTAGAGAAATTTGTTTTCACACTTTCAGAATGGGCTTTTATTTCCAAGGGAGGTGGAATGTCATGGTGATCACTAAATTTGAATGTGGTGGTCTCTGTGAAAATGCAGTATGGCTAGGAAATGGTTTTTTGACTCCTTGACTTGTTTCCAAGATATAAAAAATATTGGTTGGGTCTCATTGGTTGGCTTTGTGAAGGAAGTGCTCAGTGTTGTTTTTCTAGAAAAAAAGAGGTGCCGGAACTCACGATGAACACCTCCCTTGTTCTCTTACAATGGCAATGGTGCCCACCTGAGAGGTGCTAGAACTGAGTTCCTGTGAGTTCTGGCTGAAAAAACGCCCTAGAAATACTTATTTCTTTTCGGCTTTGTGCGTTGTTGAATTCTCAGCTCGAATCTGGAGCAACTTGCAATTTTGATGAAAGCGATTGGTTGGGTCTGTATTAGTTTGGGGCCATTTAGATGTATTTTGAGAAGATAATTCTTTAATTAAATTAGCGGTGTATAAGGATTCTCCTCTGCCCATCCCCTTTCTGCTCTCTGTGTAGCAAGTTCATTAATCCTAAACACACTTCTCTTTTCCCTCCCTTCAAGTGTGGAAATTGCTTATCTACATAGTTCAGGAAAAAGAAACAAATGGAGATTTTGAAACTGCAATAATGCTGTCTAATTTAGAAGGAGCTTGACCCTACCCCTTAAGAGCAGAATTCTTCACACCTGTTGTCTTGCTACTATTTGTCACAATCCTGTAGGGGGGGGTCAATATGACATGATATTCAGTGACTGAGGCAGAGAGAACAGCTCTGGGTCTGAGGCCACCCAGCAGACTTCTAGCAAAAGTGACGTTTGATAATAGGATCATACATAGACTCTAGTCCGCTCTGTTGCACAATCCACACAATACCACCTCAATGGATAACTGCCCAGTGAGGGAAAGCACATTTGCTTCTTATGTTTACGTCCCACCTTTTCACTGCCTTATTATTATTATTATTTACCATATTTATATATCGTCCTTTATCAAGAGACCACAGGATGGTTTACAACATAAAACAAAATATCATAGTAGAAAAACAAGGGGGGGGGGGAGAGACAATAACCCAAGGCAGCCTCCCATCTGGTTCCCAGGCATTTTACCCATCCAGACACTAATCATCTCCAGACCTTCTTAAACCTACGGTTAGTTAAATTGTTATAGTGTCAGACTGTTGTCACAGTCAATCAGGCTCTCTTAGGGGTGGTATTCAACTAAGGTTTACTCAGCGTTGACCCACTGAAATGAATGGACTCCTCTTAGTTATTATGCTTTAATTTCACTGAGCAAAACTGGGTTTAATTACCACCCTTAATGTTCTTCCAAAGTGTACCTAAATCTAGACCTTCCTTCTTCAGCAACAAAGAACAAGGTTTGCTCTTTTCAGTTTGACTGTCCTTCAGGTATTTGAAGACTGCTCTCAAGTTCCCCTCTCCATTTCCTCTTCTCCAGATAAACAAACCAAACTCCTCCAACTTTTTCTCATAGGACTTGTCTCCTACACCAGTGAGTATCGTCCCTGAATTTGGGTTTTCATTCACTGTCTAGTTTTTCAGCCACTTTGCTTCCGGACACTTGGAACATTATTTTACCTATGTAGAGTGAGGGATGAAAGAAGCAGCTCGGGGACTGTGCAACCTGCAGAAATATGGGGACTCCAAATCTTGGAGCTGCAGCCATCACTCTTAGGAAAGAAGGCTATTTAATATCTTGGATAATGGGCCCAAAGTGGGCTGCACATTTATTACAGGGTTTAAACTTCCAAATCAATAAATCAGATTGTTTGTTTACTTTTTTAATATTAATTTTATTATAACCACCACCACCATTTGGCTAATACCCTCTTAGATAGCCCTCTCGGGATAGAAGATAAGGCCAAAACTCAGTAGTGGTAGCTGCTGTGCATGCAGACGGTTCTAGGTTTGAGGCCCAGCATTTCCTTGTAGTGCTAGGATGGGGTCACTTTCTGAAACCCTGGAGGGCTGCTGTCACTGCAAGCAGTGCTGAGTTAGATAGACCTTTGACCCGACTCTATATAACACAACTTCTGATATTCCTGAGGGTACCTCTCTTCAAAGGCTATCTGAAGGACCCTATCTCCTACCTTTCTCTTGGTCCTGCCACCGTCACAGGCATGCTTGACGAAGGACATGAAAGAGGGCCTTCTTGGTAGCCTCTCTGATTGTGGAACTCCTTTCTGAGGGAGGCTAGGCTGGCCTTCTCTGTGTTTTCCTTTTGCCAGGAAGCAAAAGGAACACTTTCCTGTTCCAGCAGACCTTTGGCTGCTGTGGTGGGGTCTTTTTGAGTACAGTGGTACCTCTAGATACAAACGGGATCCGTTCCGGAGCCCCTTTCGCATCTAGAAGCAAACATAACTAGTGATGGCACGTCTGCGCATGCCGCTTTTCGCTGCTTCTGCGCATGCGCGTCACGTCATTGTGAGCGTCTGCGCATGCGCAAGCGGCGAAACCCGGAAGTAACACGCTCCGTTACTTCCGGGTTGCCGCGGAGCGCAACTTGAATGCGCTCAACCCGAAGTGCATTCAACCCGATGTATGACTGTACAAGTCTTTTAAAATTATTATAGGTTTTTCTGTGCTTTTTTTTAAAAAAGGTTACTCAATGGTTTTTTAAATATTTATATTTATTGTGTGCGTGTTTTTTAACTGTATCTGTTTTACTTTGTGCTGTGAGCCACCTCGGGTCCTTGACTGAGAGCAAGGCAGTGATATAGATAAATACAACAGTACCTGCTGTTCTATAATGCACAAGTGCAGCTAAATGTATACTTCCTCCTTCAGAATGATTCTTGCTCTCCAGTATGGATATTTATTCAGATTTAATCAGTTGATTAAACTCATATTGTTAAAATAAAATAAAAAGCTCTCATTCGTTGAGTGAGAGCCATAATTTATTTACTCAATGCACCAGTGATATTTTGGCACACTGAAGTTCAGAAACAATAAAAATGGATTGGCGTGCTTAATGGAACGCATTCCGTGTATCAACCACCCTTCCTTTGAAGAGCTGAAATGTTTGAGCTAAGTCCTGGGAAGCCCTCCCTCCTCCCTCTTTACCATCACCTCTCCTTCAGCTGAGTCACAGATGGTAGAATTGGAGCTGCTGACCTTCAGCTCCTTCTCCAAATATTTGTTCTTCTGCCTCAGATCTATCTTTCAACTACTGGGTAATCTGTCTGTCAGGCACACAGCCACTTTAACAAAAGAAATCCTTCTTTGACTTTGTATTCTTTATTAGTTTCCCCCAGTTTCCAGCTGTCACGTAGGGTGGGTGGCCTTTTCAGTTTGTTGCGCCAGGCATGTGGACCGTTGCTTGGATTGCCGTGCACCCAGATGTGCTGAGTGGTAATGCCGAAGACTCGCCATCCACGCGCTTTTGTTGCATTGGTGCCATAACTTAAAAAATGTGGTGTCAGCTGAACGGCACTTGGGACAAGTTCCCCCTTTGCCCAATAAAAGCCCACTCAGGACCCTTAGATCTGTTAACTTCAGGTGTCCAAAAGTGGAATGTGCATGGCACCATGTATGCATTTCCTTTTGTATTTCGTGAACATTCAGGGCACTCAGCTGTACAAACTTTGCACCCCTCCCTCCCTTTAATCACAGTTACAGTCATCAACTGAACCCTGATTCCAAGCAAGTTACCTTAAATAGAACAGGGAAAGTTTATGAAGCCTCTATCTTGAAAACATGTACATTTCTGGCAAACCTAGACCTGTGGAATCCTTCTCTACATTACTGGAAATTGTAAACAACTCTGGGGATGAATCTTTTGAGACTCCGGGGTGGCTCTTGAGGACACTCTGGTACCAAAATATAACAGTTAAACAAAGAGGAAAATTTACTTGGTATTTGGTCTCCTTGGTACCCAGAAGTTGGGTGTGAACCTTTATTTTGAAGTGCAGGGAATATGCCCCAAATCTTAGCGATGGCTCTTCAAGGAGGATGGGGGACAAAACATGGATACAGGAAGCTACTTGATAGTGAGCCAGACCATTGGTCCATCTAGCTCCTTATGGTTTACATTGACCGACCATGGTTCTTCATGGTGTCAAGCAGGGGTCTCTACCAACCCAAATAATTGATTCCAGGGATTGAACCTGGGACCTTATGCATGCAAAGCAGATGCTCTGCCATCAAGATGCTGCTTCCATAATCAGTTTCTTCTACTGAAAGTTTTCAACACAGAATACAATATAAACCAAACTAATCTAAATAGAAATAAAACAGACAGAAAAGATAGGGGAAGAGGAGGAGATGTCAAGGTTGTATCTTAACCCTTATTCCACACAAAGCCCTCCATGCTCTCACCTTAGAGTTTTCCCCTCTTCCCCCATCCCCCTACCCTGGGAGAATCTCTCTACCCAACCCCTCAAACAGGGCTCTTCATCTTCCATCCATCAGCGCGCGCTCTCTCTCTCTCTCTCTCTCTCTCTCTCTCTCTTGTGTGTGTGTGTGTGTGTGTGTTCATTAACCCAAAATAGGAAACATCAAAAAACAAAAACAAAGCATAAATATAGAGATAGTGTTAGGAAAAGAAAGCAAAAATTAGAAGTCATAGAAAAGGAGAGATAAGAAGAAAAAATAAGGGCTCACGATATAATCAGGGCTTTGATTCTTCATCTGCCAATTATGTATATAAAGATTATTCAAAATATACACTCCAGGATAAGATGCTGTTTCCCACTGTAAAATCAAAACATTTATGACAGATAAAAATGTGAAATGATATCAAACTCTGGGAAAAGGCCCTCAGAGGGAAGTGCAAGTCTGATATTTTCTCTTTATTCATGACGGTCATCTTGCTATAAGTTCTGTGGAGCAGACTCCCTGTACATCTCAGTTGAGAGCTAGTTCATTGTATCTTGCTTTTGGTGTTTCATTGGATGATGATTTTTATTTTTATTTTAATCTAGGCAGGTGCTGCCAATCCTCTGTAAGGCCCTCTCTTTTGCTGGGCAGAGTGAGGGGTGGCAACTGGGAGGTATAGTGCCGCATCAGTACTGGATTTCAACATACCCTCTGGATGGCGCTGAAGAAAGCAGGGTGGGTGGGGAATCCATTGCCTTCCGTTTTGGAGCCTTATCTAGTATAACCAAGGGAAACTGCTGTGGAAGAAGACTTCTTGCTTTACGTTGTGGGTTGTTGGGTCCTTTGCCTTCTCTGCCCTCTCTTCGGTTTGGGTTAGAAGGCTGGCTAACAAGGCATACACTTAATCAGAAGTTGCTGCCAGCAGCCTTAAAGCTGCTACAGAGATTCTGTGAGCTGGCTTTCTTTGTGCCAGGCAGAAAGAGACTCTTTTGCTCACTATTATAGAAGAGAAGCTGAAGAAAGGGCCCCTGCTCCTGGTACTTAAGAATGTGACTGTGGAGAACCTCAGAAACTAATTTGCTGGAAACCTTCCCTGTCCTAGCAGTCCTTCAGGTTTTCTTGTGGAGGGATCTAGCAGGAGAGATAGAAGCTAAGCAGCCGCTCAGTAGGGTTGGGCGATATATAAGTATATTGTCCAACACTGGTTTGAAGTTCACAGTGTGATAATTGTTTTATAATATTTGAGCTGGCAATATATTGTGAATCACAATGTGTGCAAGGGCTAGGCGATACCTGGTTTTCAACATTGTGATAACTCACCAGCTAAACATTGCAATAACTCACTAGCTAAACGTTGCAATGTTATCACCAGTTAAACCTCACAGTATCAGCAGCTAAACATTGCTGTGCTATCACCAGCTAAACATTGCAGTCTACCACAGTATCTGAAATAAGGATGGAACTATGCAGAGGCCAACAGGACAATGTCCTGGCAACTGCTACTACTTAGGGGTCTAAAATGGACAAATGACAATATTATCAACCATTGAACACTCAGTTTTATCACTAGGCATGCCAAAATACACCCCAACAGGACTTTTGGTTTTTGGCTTGGCTACCAAATGGTGGGATTCAGGACAATCCAAAGTACGGTGATGAGTCATAGTGAATACAGACAATCTGGTACTGCCAGTAGCGGCATCCTGTGAAGCCTTGCACTGGCGATGGGAGATGGCAGCAATAGTAGTGGCAGCCTGTGAGGCCTCGTGGCGACACAAGCAATGGGGTTTGCTAGGCTTTGCCGTGGTGGCAAGAAGTGGCAGCAGCCTGCAACTCCTCCTGGCAGTAGTGGGAGGGGGTGACAGAAGCTGTGGCTGCCTGCCTCAGCAATGCCTTGCAGGCCACCTCTGCTTCTGCTACTGTCTCCTGCTGCCACTGCAAGGCTTCGCAGGCTGCCACTACTGCCGCCGCCATAACAAGGCCTTGCAGGCCGCTGCCACTTTTGCCACTGCTGTCCACTGCCGTGGCAATGCTTTGCAGGCTGCTGATTATTGTGCCCCTGCTGCCAGGCTGCTGCTGCTTCTTCCCCTCCCCTGACATTGTTGATTCTGCTGCCACCAGGCTGCTGCCTCTTCTGTTTCCCAGTAGACCAGCTGCCAGTCCGGCAGTCCCAGATTATTTGCATTCATGTTGACTCATCACTGTACTTTGGATTGTCCGGAATACCACCATTTGTTAGCCGAGCCCAAAACCCAAAGTTTCATTTGAATGCATTTTGGCTTGTCTGCTGCTGAAAGTGACCATGAGGTGATTGATAATATCATTAATCCGTTTCAGACCCTTAAATAGTAGCAGTTGCGAGGACATTGTCTTGTTCGCCTCTGCATGGTTCCTTTTTTCCCAGCTATCATGATATATCGATATATTGCAATATTTAGCTGGTGAATAAATCACGATATTGAAAACCAGTTATTGCCCAGCCCTACTGTTCAGCTGCTCAGATTTGTTGGTAACTGGGCTCAAATTGAGCCTCTGTGGTGACCAATGAGTATGGTGGTAGAAACTTAGATTGTCTCCCAGGAAGGACAAAGGGGAAGGGCTGTAGCTCAGTGGCACAGCGTCTGTTTTGCATGCCGAAGGTCTGGGGTTCAATCCCCAGTGGCATCCCCAGGTAGGGTTGGGAGAGAACCCCTGAAATTCCAGAGATCTGTTGGCAGTCCTTGTAGGCAATGCTGAACTGGGTGGACACATGTTCTGTCTCTGTATGTATGAGGCATTCCCTGTGTTCTGCAGCCTGGCAGAACTCAATTTGTGGTCCTCTTTCAGTGGTGGGAAAAGGTAATTGTCATACTTGTGTTCCCCTTCTGGCAGTTGCTGCTCTTCTGATGTTGTGGCTAGGCTGCATTGCTTGATGGCAGCAAACACAACTGTTCTTGGTTTGCCCTTTACACACATGAAAAGTTGCAAAAGAACGATGAAAGAATTCAGTTATTGCCCAACCAGAAGGTTGGAGCTGCAACTTCCATCAGTCCCAGCTAGCACGGCTCAACTCTGATGTCCCTTTTCATTTTTGCTATAGCTTACAGCCAAACAGTGCAGGGTTTTTTATGACTTCCAGTACATTCTCAATGATACTTTGGTTGGTTAGTTAGTAATCCAGAACAAATGCTCTTTAAAAGAGCTTTGGGGAAAGAGAGCAGTGGAACAGCTTCTTTGACATGGCTGGTTCTGCCAACCTCTTTCCCAATAAGAGGCCCTGCACATCTTGGCATAACTTCTGCCAGTGACCAGCCTGAGCAGGCAGCTGGAGTGGTGCCATGTAGCTTTTCTCTGCCAGGGGAAGGACTAGTGTGGTGTAATGGCAGCCGAACAGCCTTCAGAGCTATCTTGGTCACCTGCCCTGACTTTATAAAAAGCTGGGGCAGGCAGCGGTCATGACTCAGAGATGGGGTGTGTATGTGTGTGCACATGTTGTACAATGGAGGAAGGAGACTGGGAAGAATAGGTAAGTGGACAGTAGCAACACACTAATGGTGAACCAGGTGTGCACAAAATATAATGTCCCAGCACTCTCAAATTTTCCATGAACAAGTTGCATGCTTGATAACAAAACTATGGCCTCCCCCCCCCCTGCATGTCCAGTTGCTCTTAGCAGCCAGGTGGTGGATGGTTGACTTCAAATGCCCAGACTATCTCCCTTGCAGCTGTTGAGACCACAGTGGCAGTCTCTGCAGCCCAGATGTTCAATTTATAGTGAGATCCCTTTAATTAAGACAATAAAATATACATGCTTTGGCCCTGTCAAGGATAACGATGTTAATTTATGCTCTCTATCTTATTGTAGTTTTTGGTGAGTCACTCTGGGCTTCTTAACTCTGTCGTGGATTGCCAGACAATCCCTTGTCTTTTCAAGGGAGTTTTTAAAAGAGAGGTTACCTGGTTTTGTGCGGACCAATTAGATAAATTTCAGCTCTCTGGTGCCTTTTTAGCTTCCAGGCTTATCACACACACACACAAAAACCCACATCAAAAGTAGGAATGTAATCCATAATACTGTCTTCTGCTCTGGGCATCTCCCTCAGGAATACAGCTACTCTGGTGTCCCCTTACCCCCCATATAACCTTTCTGTCAAAAAAATCACATTCCCCAGAAGGTTATGTTTTTTCTCCTTTTGCCAAGTCCTCATATCTCCTGGCCTCCGACTAAGAGCACAGCTTTACATATTTGTATTACACAAGCACTCATAAGAAATTTCATCTCCTTGTGCTGTGTAACCTGATCAAAAAAATACCGCTGCGACCTAGGTAGACCAGAATGGAGTACAGCCCATCGTGTTAATGCCAGGCAATGGACTGCTGGAAAGCCTTCTGAATACATTGTGTACGTGTGTGTTTGCTGATTTTCAGGTTACCGTCTGTGCATTTTTAAAAAATATATAAAAAGCTCAAAATATTGTTTGTTGCCTTCTAATCTAAGCTTTTTGAGTTCCAGAACAGGCTGGCCCCCTGAGCAAAAAAGATTTTCACACTCTGAAGTGCAAAATTCCATTGGCGTGTGGTAAAATATCATCATAAATCTTTCATCTGGATGCTGCAGCTGTTGATTTCCTCCCTCCCTCTCTCCCTCCCCCAATCCCTGCATTTGCCTGAGTAACCTGCTACTCTGTGTAATTCTGTCTGCTGCATAATCTTCACCTCTGATTAGGCAGGGCGTAACGCCTGGGTGCTCTTTCTTCCTACACAGATGCTTGCTGGCTTTGGTGAACAAAACAAGACATGGAAACTTGAAGTGTGGTTGTGAGCTTTTCCTTTTTAAAGTGACACACACAAGAAAACCCCAGTAATAAATCACAGCAATAAATAAACAAAGAAATAGGCACCATGTGATTTTTTTAAAAAGTACAGCTGATTGAAACTGTGCTTGGGAAACCCTGAGATGACTTAATTCAAATATTAGTAATGAACACAGGGACACAGGTAACTCTGCCTGATACAAAATCAGATCATTGGTCCATCTATCTCAGTATTGTCAACACAGACTGGCAAGTGCTTCCCACCTCTGCTCTCTAAAGTGCAACGACAGTAAAGTGTTTTTATGTATGGGTTCTCATGGGTCTACAGTGATGCTCAATAGACCTGCCCTTTACCTCTTATCAATTGGGTATGCATCACAAGACATACTTCGCAATGCTTAGCAATGCATAGAGGTGTTAACTCTCGTCAGGGAGAGAGTTCCCTGAAGATTGGGAATTTGTTAGAAAAATTAAAATCGGTTATTGTGCCATCAACTTTCAAATTTGCAGGAATGTCCATTAATCCACATTTCCATCCATCTCTTCTGAATGGTCAACATGACATTGCTTGAGGTATTTCTCTTTTGAGAGCCAAAATGGTGTAGTGATTAATGGATTGGATGTAGACCGGAGTGACCAGGGTTCCAACCCCACCCAGTAAGAAAGCCGTACTTGACTCACTGGGTTGCAATGATAAAAAAATTGTATGGGGTGATCATGTGTGCCACACTGAGTTCCTTGAAAGGAAAGATCAGATAAAAATTGTACCTAGTGCTGTGCTGAACATACAAAGTACTGTGCAGAATATACAAAGCAAACTGAAGATGTAGATAGAGAAACATGCTCATCATCTCAATTAAGGTAATGAAATCTAATTAAAGATAGCCAGAATGTGTGTATACAGAACAATTCTGATAGCTGGAACATTGAACATGCAAATAATTCATAACAGCAATGTTTGCTTGAATAGTCAGCAGTTGCTAGGGCAATAGTGCATATGGTATGCAATTGCAGTACATGATCAAATGAGAGCCAGTCACCAGGGTCTAGACAGCTGAGCCACTAATTCTATGTGCCCCAAACGGGTTTTGGGTTTGTGCCTCTCTGCTTCAAGATGCAGTGATAGCAATGGGCTTAGGTGGCTTTGAAAGGGGATCAGGCGGGTTTTACCGAAGACAGGTCTATCCACAAGTATGAGCTATGCTAGTTAAAGAGTCTTCCGCAGTAGCATTCCTCTGAATATTGGTTGGTACTGGTAGTGGCAGAGCAGTAGTAGGTAATTTTTATCTCCATCACGCCCATCCTGTGCCCTTTGCAGAAGTATCTGATTTGCCACTGTTTGCAAACAGTCTGCGTGAGCCTTTTTGCTTTATCCAGAAGGGCTTGTCTTAGGTTACTCAAGCAGCAGATCCCTTGTATTATGTGGCAAACCACTTTTCACTCTGCAGGGGGCTTTTAGAAGCCGTGCGTGCGTGCAAGTGTTTATGTACAGTTACCCACCCACCCACAATCTTTTCTTTAAAAATGACAAAAGATCTGCTTTATGTTATGGAGCTTATGAAAAAGTTCCAACTAGAAGGAATTTCGCTGAATGGGAAAACCTGATAATGTGAAAATGTTGACACCCTTTCGCATTCACGCAGTGTTTGGGATGACAATCCCTTGAATGCTGGCAAAGTGAGGAGGTGCTGTCACGTCCCTCAAATAACTCAGCAAGAGAGAATGGATTTGTGCAGAATCCCTACCCCATCCCCAAGTTTCCTGCCCTTGGTGTGACGCTCCTGCTTGCCGTGGGATGCCAACGTGGCAAGTCTGACCCCACCCGACCCCGCTTTTGTTTCTGTTTTAGCTGAAAGTACAAGAGAATTGCCGTTGATTGTGTGGGTTGGTTGGTTGTCTCCTGGTGTTGTGGTTTGTCACAACCACATCCTGCTGAACTGTCTCAGTTTCCTCTCGCCCCCATGAACTACTTTAAACTATATTTTTAACCACTTTTTTAAAAAGCAGTTTGGTCCTATGCAGTTCGGTGTTTTTAGTGATTTAGCCTTTTCAACCCCTATCAGTACTCTGTTGTTAAAAGGCCATTTTTCTTGGTGAGCTTCTGGGGGATCTTTGTCCCTCCTCTTGATATTTGCAAAGGTGAGGAATCTATTTGAGCTGCATGTTCCGGCTTCAAAGCTTGTTTTTAATGTTAGCAATAGATGCTGCAGCTGGTGCTGCTCAGCAATTAGATGCGAACTCAGTGCCAGAAATGGCATTTAGTGACAAATGCCAGGAGCCCTCTGAAAGGGCGTCTTCGCTTGGGCCTCACCTTCCTCCAGGTTTAAAGTCTCAGGAACCGTAATGGAATTTAATTGCCGGGGCACTTATTCGATGCTTAGTTAAACGCATTCACAGTACCTGTTAGTTGTTTAGGTAACTGTTTTGGTTATTGTGCTTGACACTGAGTGTGTTTGATTTACAGCGTCCTCTGTGCCCTGCGCAGCAATAGAAATGCTAATCAGGCAAAGTGCGGAAGGAGGAGGGTTGTGCTATCAATACTCCCTTCAGCAGCCCTGCTGCCAAATTTGCTTTGGTGGGAGAGCCCTAATCTGTAATCAGAGTAGAGTGGAGCAGGAAAGAGGTTGAGTGTGGAGAAGAAAAGCTGGGATCAGAAGTGTTTGTGGCCTTCTTTTGAATTGTTCTAATAAGAACCACCCCTTTTGTATTGTTTCAACACTTCCTTGCCTTACTAAGCAACCAGGAGGTTCCAGGTCAGCTGCTGCTGGGTCAGTTTCCTTGCAAATAAAGAAAGGGAGCACTTCAATCCTTGGGTGTATGTTGTGATACCTATTTGTTCATAAATATATAGGTTGAGCTGGGAAGAGAGCAGGCAAGCGACCAGATGCAGTTCTTTGTCTTTTCATGCAGTGTCACAGTCGCCCCCTTCGCCTCCAAGGCAGTCGCATGACCTTGGAGCCTCCTCCTTCAAGTCCCTTTCACCCAACCGAACTGCAAAACTCAGACCTCTTTCTTCCTTGGCTTCATCCCAGCTACCAAGCTGTTTCTCTCTGCCCCCAACCAAGTTGTTCAGTAGTGAGTCGCCACCAGGCCTCAAAAGTCACTGTGGCTCATTTCAGTGAGTGTATTCTATCCATCAGTGCCTGTTGAGGAAACTCCTGTAGAGATTTGTTAAGAGAGAAGGCAGAATCTGTGCAGTCTTGTGGCCTTTAGATTTTTACACTTGGAAAGACTACAGGATTTGAGAGGAAGAGAGATGATGGGGGCCATGTTCTCATAACGTCTGTTCCTCTAAGTGGAACAACACTGTAGAACACCCTGGCTTGGTTCAGATGTCAAGCTAAACCATAGTTAAAATTACACTGTGTTTTAACCCACTGCTCAGACTACCCCTGAGCTCCTGCTCCAATCCTACCTTTGGCAGGCCCAGGAGGAAACAGTCTAGAGGCTGGCTTCACATTATGTGATAACTAGCGCTTGTGTTTTGTTTGGACAGAAACATGTAACATGTAGCCAGCCTCTGGTCTGTTTCCTTCCTGGTTGCCTAAAGGAAGGAGCAGAGCATGCTCATGCATGTTGTTTGTTCACGTTAAACCATAGTTTAATTTAAAACTGGTTTAATGTGACATCTGAACTAGGCCCTCCTGTGTACATATGTGTGTGTATGCTTATTCTTATTATTCTGTTATATGGATTCACTTTTACATCCATCTAATGGCAGCTAAATAGCTCAGGGTTCCAACTGTACAATTCTATGAAAGCATAAAAACACCTGAAAAGGTAGAAAAACAGTTTCATTTTGTATTTTTTTATATAAAAATACAGCTTTTTACTGAGGTGTTTCTGGAAAGGACAGAGAGTGGGTGCCTGTCATATCTGTTCCACGGTACAGGGGCAGATGCTCTCCCACAATATAGGGGCAGCTCCACTGAAAGAGTGGGCTTCTGATAATTTAGGGACTTTGAGAAACTGCCAAAGAACATAGTGACTTACTTGGTCTGTAAGGGATAAAGCAGCCTCTTAAATAACCCAGTACTGAGGTCTATAGGGCCTTTTAAGTTAGTATCAGAACCATGAATGTGGCCCAGTAGCAGGTTAACATCCAGCACAAATTCCTCAAACAAGGTGGGCTGTATCCAATGCTATTCCTTCTAAGAACAGACCTATTAAAATTAATGGACCTAAGTTAGGCACGTCCATTAATTTAAAAGAGCATACCCAGAGTAGGATTAGCCTAGACTACAGCATGATGCCTTGCTTATTGATGAAGGAACACAGGTAATAGCCTTTATCTGGGTCAGTTTGTTAGTCCATCTTGTTCAATACTGTCTACACTGACTGGCAGCAGCCCTGCCTAGAGTTGCCATTGATTGAACCTTGGACTGTCTGCAAACTTGAGCTCTGCTTCTGCGCTGCAGTCCTTTACCCTTTAGGTTGTAAGGGGTTTCCTGCCACCTGCAACCGCACCATCTCAATTCTTGATAAACCTTTACTCTGTATGGTTTCTTCCTCTGGAGCACTTGGCTCAGAGCATGGGAAGCGACAAGTTGCTAGGAACCCTCCTGGAGGCTTGTTGCTGCTGGTTGAGTAATGATCTGGCAGGTGGGCTTTTGCTATTGCAAACCCCTTTTCCTCACTGCAGGTGGGTGAGCAGGCTTGGCTTTGCCTTCCAGTTTTGATCCTGTTGGGCTGGATGATCTGGTGCAGGGATTTCTTTCTGTGTATGTGTGTCTACAGTACACAAAGTATGTTTACATAAGCATACGTTTTGCAAGTGCCAGTGCCTGAAATGCCAGGTGGCTGGGAAACCGTTTCTCTGGAGTTTCTCTTTAATTGTGCACGAAGAGTGAATTATGAAGTTTAGCAGTGAAACTTAAAGGAGTTTAAAGCAAATGGAAAGGAGCTTCTGAAGGAGCGTCTCCACCCCCATCGTTCTGCCCGGACACTGAGGTCCAGTGCCAAGGGCCTTCTGGCGGTTCCCTCGCTGCGAGAAGCCAAATTACAGGGAATCAGGCAGAGGGCCTTCTCAGTGGTGGCAACCGCCCTGTGGAATGCCATCCCATCAGATGTCAAAGAGAGAAACAACTACCAGACTTTTAGAAGACATCTGAAGTCAGCCCTGTTTAGGGAAGCTTTTAATGTTAAACGGACTATTGTATATTAATATTTTGTTGGAAGCCACTCAGAGTGGTTGGAGAAATCCAGCCAGATGGGCGGGGTATAAATAATAAATTGTTGTTGTTGTTGTTGTTGATGATGATGATGATGATGATGATGATGATGATGTTGTTAGTAGTAGTAGTATTATTATGGCATGTGTATATGTATATGTATATATTGAAGGGGAGAAAGTTTTTCTCTCATCATACTAGAACTGGGGTGGGTGGGTGTCGGGCATCATCCAGTTCAACTGTTGGTCAAAGGATTCCTAACAGAAAAAGGCAGGGGTCATCAAACCTTTTCAGCATGGGGCTGGTCCACTGTCCCTCAGACCTTGTGGGGGGCCAGACTGTATTTTTTGGGGAGGAAATGAACAAATTCCCACAAATAACCCAGAGATGCATTTTAAATAAAAGCACACATTCTACTCATGTAAAAACACCAGGCAGGCCCCACAAATAACCCAGAGATGCATTTTAAATAAAAGGACACATTCTACTCATGTAAGAACATGCTGATTCCTGGACCGTCCATGGGCTGGATTCACCACTCCCACCCAAAATTGGTGTGATCTTACCTGAAATCAGTGCCTCCTGGTAGGGCACACAGCAGTGGCAGAGTGGGCGGCAGTGGCAGGTAGTGGTGATGGGAGTGACGGTGGCACGGCAAAGCAACACTTCCTGTTTCTCCTCAAGCAGCGAAATGGGATGCACCACCCCTGTTTAGTTGCCCCTAGTGCATAGATCAAATACTTATCTATTCTCCAAAGCTGACTGGAAGGAGACAAGAATAGAGCAGTAAACTGGCCAGAAGTGCAGTGGGTGCAGCCTCTGTTGAGTGTATTTGAACTCATAAGAAACATCCTTATAGCTGGTCAGACCATTGGTCCATCTAGCTCAGGTTTGTCCGACTGGCCTCAGCTCACCAGGTTTTCAGATGGGGGAATATTCCCAGCCCTACATGGAGATGCTGTGAATTGAACCTAGGCCCTTTAGCATGCAAAGCAGATGCTCTTGCCATTGAACTACCCTTTCCAACAGGGATCATTCATTTATGTCAAGGATATATTCTCAGTTCTGTGTCACAGTTTGGGAATTATTGGTCTGCCCTGAGAGGAGCAGTGGTCTAGCACCAAAACAAAGATGTGTAAGACTGAAATATGCTTTAAGGAACACAATCTGTGCCCCTTACCCTTGTAGCATGCCACCTATAAGCAAAAAAGAGAGGCTGCTAGCAATGAATGCTTCTGCTTGGCTTATCTGACATCAGGTGTTACAGAGCGAAATTCAAAGAACATAAAGAAAGAAACAGAGCGGAAAGATGCCTCAGTGGGATTAATTGAGAGATAGTAAGCAGTGGCCTGTGACCTTTTGTGAAATGGTTTATGATAGTGTTTATTATTTTTTTCTGGGAGCACGCATACACACACACACACACACACACACACACACACACACGTGCTTTCCCGTGATGAAGGTAAAATACTTTCTTTGCAATATAAAAATAACAGTGCACTTTAGAAAGAAGTATATATCCCCACCCCATTTCTCTGAGCACAGAGGTGTTCTGAATTTTCAGTTCAGCGAAGCCGAAAAGGAACATATAGGGAAATAAATTGCTCTTGTTTTAAGCAAACTGGAAGACTGCTTCTGTTTGCTTTTGGCATTGCGCCGCCTGCCTTTGCAGGTCTGAGCTTTGTTGCATGCAACATTGTGTGGCTCTGAATTCATTTCTAAAAACATTTCTGTTTCTGAAAACAGCCCCTCTATACCCCATCCCCCCAAATCCTTCTAGGCACAGTCAAATATCTGGCAGGCTTGGATAATAGTTTAGAGTTGACTGTACCCGTTTAGTGTCTTTACTCTCTGTCTTACCAGATTGTCCCAGAGTGAGCCGGGGATAGCTGGTGGTGAGAAGATAACTTTTATCCTTTCCTGTGTATTGAATAAACATATTATTTCAAAATCGTTTTGAAATAGTGCTCTAGGATGCTTTGTTAGTTTTTCCAAAAAAGCAATCTTCTACAGTCTACCCCACTAGGCCTCCAGAGTTAATTTAGTGGCTGTTTTCCAATATTATCCTAATAGATTTCTAGCTGCAGACATGAAAAGGATTAGTAGGCTCTTAAACAGTAAATTTTTACAGCCATCTATAAACAGATTTGGTAGTGGCTCTGAATTCTTACCTTAGGACGGGGACTCTTGTTCAGTGGAGGCTGGCTCATTAGAGCAAATGAGACACTGCCCTACCAGCCTCATTCTGCCCTTAGTTTGCCCCCCCCTCACCTGCCTGACAATTACTGTATTTTTCGCTCTATAAGACGCACCAGACCACAAGACGCACCTAGTTTTTGGAAGAGGAAAACAAGAAAAAAAATATTCTGAATCTCAGAAGCCAGAACAGCAAGAGGGATCGCTGTGCGGTGAAAACAGCAATCCCTCTTGCTGTTCTGGTTTCTGTGATAGTTGCGCAGCCTGTATTCGCTCCATAAGACGCACACACATTTCCCCTTACTTTTTAGGAGGGAAAAAGTGAGTCTTATAGAGCAAAAAATACGGTACTTTAGTCTAATCAATGGGTAGCTCTGGCTATCAGCTTCCTCCTCCTCTTAATTCTTTTGTGTTGCTTCTGAGGAAATAAACAAGGAGTGGGATGGTGTCAAAATGGAATGAGTCGGTTTTGCCAGTCATAGGCTCTGGCGCCACCTACTGTTGGCCTCCCTGTTTTCCAACCCACCAGTCCCAATAGGCGCCAGCTACCACTATCTTACATTGATGCCTCTTTCTAATGCTTTGTGTGTAAAACTTTTTTTAAAAAAAAAAAACCCCGCCCAAAATGTAAAATAAACAAAACTGCTTCTTCCAACACTAGGTTTTTGGGCATAGGATGTCTTCTTGATGAGCATCTTTTGAAAGGAGCAGTCTCATTTTGATCTGGCTTCTTCTTTACTGTCACAGCATATAGCTTCTTCTCATCTGGGTTCCTTGCGACGGCCAAGGTTATCCTTGACCCATTCCTAAGTAGAAATGTCAAGGCCTGGAGGAAAAACCGGAGATATTCAGGAAGATACAGGTTGCTTCCCCACCCCTATTGTAAAAATAAAAATGGGAGAAAATATTTCTCCCCCTCTAAGCTGAGCCTTGCCTTTCTGTCTTCTCCAGTGGTGAGTTGCTTGTCCTTCAAATTCTAACAAGTTGAGCGCCGCCCCACCCCCACCCTGGGTCTCCAGATTGTTTACTTTGCCAGCATGTATAAATTGGCAATAACTTAAAACCTTAAGATTGATTCTGAGATTTCACCTGTTTTATTCCAGCTGTCGACAGGAGAATCACAGTTGCACACATAAAAAATGGGACACGTCACATACACAGTGCAAAAATACTGGACTTTGGAAGGCAAAGAGAACACTTTCCTTACATTTGAAAGAATTGACAAACGGGGCTGTGAATTAATTTCCAGGTTCACGAGTTGTTCGGAACAACACAAGCCACTACCCAGCTTTGTCATTCAGCTTGCAGAGGATGGGAGGCGTGAAAGATTTTTCTTTCTGCACTGTAAAGAATAACAAATGTGAAAAGCAAGACATTTTTGGCATATGTATGTTGCAGGGGGTGAAGAGGGGGGGGCATCCTATATTGTTGTGTCAATAAATTATTCTTCCTCCTGCATAGATCACAGAAATGGGACTTTTCTGTACTGGAAGGCACAGTATTGGATACCCCGAGCTGCTTATTCCCTGGCTCAGCTCACACTCCGCTGAATACACTGATCGATTATCCGCGGCTTAACCAAGCCTTCTCATTTCCTGCCTTCCATTACTGCGCTCAATCAAGCTGGCGGTTCTTTGAGGGCTGGCTTGTGCACAGAGATAAGCCATCGTGGCCTGTTTCTATTAGAAAAGCTCTTGTAGATGGAACAGTCATTAGATAACACTAACAGGTTTAAAGGTTGCAGTCTTTGTGTTGGTTTAGGTTAAGAGGACAGGAGCCGAAAGAGGTAGCTTGGCTGCCTTTGAGGGTTGTTCTGTTGGAGGTGCTGCACAGAGCATGCCACACTGACATGCGCAGGGAGATTTAGAGTTCTAGGGTGCAGTAAGAGTCCATGCTTTCTAGCAGGAATCAGGGGGAGGGATTGCTACACCTGCTCCCATGGGGGCACCCCACCCCTCTGGCTTTAAGATAAGTCATCAAGGCTTTGCTCCAGATGCCTTTTTTTTAAAAAAAAGAAGTGTGATTCAGTCTCCCAACGGGAGCTAAGGCCCATTGGTTGTGGCCAGGTCCATATCTCAGTGTTTCAGCCCCTTCCTTTGCATGTAAAAGGTCCCACTTCAACCCATAGCATCTCCAGTTCACAGGCTCAAGCACCTGACGATCAGAAGGACCCTAAGCCCAAGATCCCTGAAAACCACCAGCCAGCCAGTCCAAGTAGTACAGAAGTCAAAGCAAGTATTAATGCAGCTTCCTTTGTTCCTGTGCTGGGGGGGGGGGAGCTGTACAATGCAGCAAGTTTGGGCTTTGACTCTCTCATTGTTGCTGAACTACAGTTCCCATCACCCCGGACTATTGGTCATGCTGGGGGTGATGGGATTAGCAATACAGTGGTGCCTCGCAAGACGGAAAACTCGCTAGACGAAAGAGTTTTCCGTTTTGGAGGTGCTTCGCAAAACAAATTTCCTATGGGCTTGCTTCGCAAGACGAAAATGTCTTGCGAGTTCCTGCGGGTTTTTCCCCCTCCCCCCTTTTTCTAAGCCGCTTAACCGATAAGCCGCTAATAGCACTAATAGCGCTAATCCGCTAATCCGTCAATGGGCTTGCTTCGCAAGACGAAAAAAACGCTAGATGAAGCGACTCGCAGAACGGATTCTTTTCGTCTTGCGAGGCACCACTGTATCAGGAGGACCAAAGGTTCCTCACACCTTTTGTGTGTGGAAGCTGGTAGCCATCTTCTCTGACTTCCATAGCCCCATGGAAGCCCACTTGCTGGAGTAAGAAAGAGCTACAGATGGCAGTCTGGTTCTACATACAGCAGCATTAATGGAGTGAAATTAAGCCATCGTCCCCCTTTTCAGCAACCAGTGGAAATCTTGGTTAATGTGTGTGGTGGGGGAAGTAGGGGGAGAGTTGCCTTGCAGTGAGATTGGAGTCCATCACCTTCTTATTTATTTATTTATTTATTTATTTATTTGCAGTATTTACAGCCTGCTCTTCACTGAATATTTTCAATCCCTGAGTGGGGAACAAAAACAGGGAAAACTATAATATACAAAAAAAGAAAAGAAAAAAAAGACAGAATCCTATAAGCAGGCCCAGTAAGCCACAACATTAACAATTCTCTTATAGGATAAGAGAAAATAGCAATATTGTAAAACATAACATAGTGTAAGACGCCGGTATTTTTAGTAAGATTTGGTTTCTACAAACGGAGAGAGAGAGAGATACTGTTGCTGTGCTAGAGCAACATTCTCAGCCTGATTTCCATGGTTAAGCCTTTTAAATTAATTGGACACAAAAGAAGCAATCACCAGGACATGATACCTTAAAGGGGCGCTGTGATTTGCAAGAGAAATGCTTCTCTGATATCAGCCGAGAGCAGATTGTGGCAAATTTAGCGCGTCAGCACATTTTTCAGTTGCATCATCTGTCGGGGGATTTAAATGTAACTGGTTGTTTTGCGCTTCTGTTGTAAACAGCAAAGGAGGTTTTCATGTGCTGCCTTTCTAAGTGTGGGTGTAAAAAAATAAAATAAAACACAAAAGCACAACCTCCTGCCATGTTGGCGCGGAGGATGATGTGAAGCGCCAAAGGCAGCGAGTCAGCACAGTGGAACAAACGCTGACCCCTCTGTTTTTTGAGGCTTGGGGTCTATAAATTTGAAGCCGCTATAAATGGTAGATTGTTAGGTCAAACGCTTTCCCTCCGTGCTTGTTCTGCAGAGAGGCTGGGTTCGAACATCCTGCAGAATGAAATGTTGGAGGAAACGGAACTACTTTGCTTGTTGTTGTTGTCGTTGTTGCACAGATTGTCACAGGCAGGCAAACTCAGTCGAGCACTTCCTATAACTTTGAGAGGTCCCTCTCTTCCACTTACCCTGTTGGTTTTTCGAGGAGAGGAGCCCTGATGAAGCCATAATGGGCTATATGTCCCCCAAAGTGACCTCTAAATAATGTTTATTTTTTAAAAAAATCACATCAAATTATTCATTTTCTAAAGCTGTCAGAGCAGTGTTTTTCCTTGATAATACATAGTAAGGAAGAAAAGTTAATAGGGGAGACAAGACAGTATTTAAGGCAGCGCGAGTGCTGTGATTCAACAGCAGTGCGGAAAAGGCACAGGATATTATTAAGGGATACAGAATGCAGATTCCTGAAAATCCTGGCTTTCATTTTGAAAAGAAAAAGTCCCTTCCTAGGCCTTATGGCTTCAAAAAGATGCTTGAAAGTGTGTGAGTGTGATGCCTTCTGTAATCTCTAGAAAGCAGAGAGGATGCTAAGTAAGACAGTGTTCCTCATTTAAATTGCAGCTGTTTATGGTAATCATTTGTTCTTCCCCTGTATTTGGTACCCTAAAAATGTCCTAGTTCAGCTCACCATAGCTAAAGTGTGTGTCTTCAAATGACAGATGGTGGTAGATTTTGGGGGTTGCAGTTTGTTCGTGTCTTTCCGCAACAGTACATTCTGTCACCCACCTTTCCATCTTGATACGGATGAGCTGAGATAAACGGAAAGCGGAAGCACAAGTTGCAGGCCCACTAAATGCAGAGGCTGGGATGCTACAAATGAACAAAAAGCCCCAGCAAAAGGAGAGCAAGCAGTGAGCCTGTGGGATAAAGCCCTGCAGGTAGATGAGCATCAGTAGGTATTGTCCAGGGCACACAGAGATTCAGCCGGCTCTGCCGCAGGCGCTCAGAGGGAAGCCAAATACTCTGGCTTCTGATTTGATAAAAGCACAGCCAAAATGAATATTGTGTGGGTTATACGTGCTTGAAAGAAAAGGGCACCCTCCTTCCCCTTCTCCCCAGGCTGTAGTTCCAATCATATTCCAGATCCCTGAACTCCAGCTGTTCCTGTCTTGATTTGGCTGCCAGCTTCTCTTTTGTTTCAGGTAATGATGTAAGGAAATGAGATGGGCACACTGAGAGGAGGCAGGTGGGCAAGCAGTCAGAACTGGACCTTACATCAAACAGGGGTTTTGCTTGGAGAGGGGTTACAGCACTTTTCCTTTTTCATCTTCCCCAAAATTGCCAGCAAGGGCCCATGTGTTTTGAAATCTATTGTATTCATGTTCACAGATGTTTGCATACAAACATTGTAGGTAGAGATTCGCAAATACTGAAACTGCAACCCAGGGATATTGCTAGTGGATAACCTGTGGTTGTGGGGTCCCAGGTATTTCATGCTGGACCCTGAATCACCTGCCCAGCCACCTCTTTTAATGTTTTCCTTTGTTTACAGCGGGTGTAGGGAATCTTTGGTTCTCCAGATGTTGCTGAATTACAACTCGCATGATTCCTGGCCGTGGGCTATGCTTGATAGAACTCATAGGAATTTTTGTTCAGCAACGTCTGGAGGGCCAAAAGTTCCTCATATCTGGTTTACATAACTCCTGGGCATGTTGCAGAACATGGTGTCCCAGGCACCTGCCATCTTCGTTTCTTCAGCGACCTAAATTTTGGATCCATACATATAAATGAGCACACACAATTTTTGTGTCATGGGCCTTTGTGGGTCTTGAGTCTGTGTGTGTTGTGGCAGCAACATGAAAGTCTTTTTGACCAGTGTTGTACCTATCTAGCTCAGTATTATCTACACTGAATTTCAGATGGGGTCCTCTTTGTTGGTTTCTGCTTCCTTCACTGAGCAGCGAAGTGCTTGTCACAAGACAATGTTTACATTCCACAGTCAAGTGCTGTTGGGTTTTCTCACGGGAAAGGAGACTGGATGTGACGTACACTGGTTTCCTGTTTTGCACTGTTCTTTGCAGTTCAGTGTTATTCTCTCCGTGCTTTAGAGGAGAGAGGATGCCTTTCTCTGCTCCGGCAGAGGGAAGATGTTTTTCTGTAAATTACCAGCTTTGAAGTGTAAATAAAGTTAATATAGAGCATGTTGGCACGTACTTTTCATCATTCCGCTGTGCACTGGACACTGCTTATCTCTAACACTCTTCCCCCAGCTGTACTCAGAGATTCTGAGGGCCTTCTGCATACAAAGCCAGATGCTCTACCATTGTCCTGTGGCCCGTCTCACTTTAGGCTCTCTTGTAAGATCCAGTGTAGTGCAATAGCCTATTCTGGACAGGGTTGCACTCCCCCTGAAGGCACTGTTATGTAGTTTAAATGTTGTGCTGGTTATCACTAGAGGCCCAAGTGGCTTTGGTGGCAGGAGTACCCATGAGTTGGCAGTTGCCAGGTCATACTATTAAAGTATTGCCGGCTGCCCTTGGTTGTAGATTGTGTTCAGGGTGCTTAAGTTTAAAGTGCTTAACAGCTTGGGCACCAAATATCTGCACATAACTACTTGTCTCCTATACAGCTGCCTATGCCTTGGGATCTGCAGATGAGTCTCTGTGCAGAGGCTCTAGGAATGGCCTGAGGGTTGCATTCTGGGGGACTCAGGTTTGCAACTGAATATAGTGGAACCTCAGTTTTCAAACATAATCTGTTCCGGAAGACCGTTCGACTTCCGAAATGTTCGAAAACCGAGGAGCAATGGGTGGTTGGCAAAATCCATTGAGAAAAAAGAAAACCACACAGTGGAAGCCATTCGACTTCTGAGGCACATTCAAAACTGGAAGCAATTACTTCCGGGTTTTTGGTGTTTAGCTTCCGAAACATTCAGCTTCTGAGACGCTCGAAAACTGAGGTTCCACTGTACAGGGTTGCATTCGGTTGGCCATGCCCATTTATTTCAACTCCCAAGTTGGACTGAGATTGGAGGCAACCCTGAATTTGGGAACTTTCGGCATGCAGAGCACATGCCCAGCCGCTGATTCAGCTGTGGCTGGTCCATTGGGCGCTGCCTCACCAACCTCAGTCTGCTTCCAGCCAGCCCTCATCTGCCTGTCTTCTTATTTACAAGGCTGTCTGTTTCCTTCTCCGGAGTCTCTGGTGTTTCCCTCCTCCAGCAGGGAGTGGGAGACAAAAGTAGAACTAGCTGCCCCCACCTGTCCTTGCCTCTGGCTCCACCTATCTTTGGGCTCCCTGTCTTGCACCCCGCACAAGCCACCATTGCACTGATCTGTAGTCCCTCCCACTTAATGTGATTATTGGTCCATCCACTCCCAGCCTATTTTCATTGACACTGGCTCTGCAGCCTATCAGGCAAAGGTTTTCCCCAGCAGGGCTAGTTGAGATCCTTTTAAACAGAGGGATTGAAGCCTTCTGCCTGCAGAGCAGGTGTTCTGCCACTGAGCTGCAGTCCCTCCCAAGCGCTCTGCTTTGACTGCAGTTATCTTCATGTTTGCTTAAACATTTGAAGTGCTGATTTATTTCTCAAGCTTGTGCAGCAAACGGTTTTTTTCCTTTTCTTTTTTTGCGGTTTGAACTGCTTTTAAAGGACAGGATACCAGGTACATGTGCTTCAGCCACGCTCTAGGAGTCTTACTTGACACAATGCTGCCACTGGCTGGATGTTTTGTGGTATTGCACATGGAGTTTTATCTAAGTCATTGGTTCTCAAAATCAGCGCCCCCCCCCCAAGGATCACTTGAAAATTGGCTGAGTGTCTTGGCAAACTACTTAATTATCTTTCTACCTGTTATACTAATTGTAACATGCTGTGTTAGAGGCTGTTTGATTCTTATTTCTTATATGCTGCATTTTACTAAATTTAAATTGAAACGCAATAAAACACAATAGAAGAAATAGAGGAAGCAATAAAAATACAATCAAAAATCTACACGAATATTTAAAGTGATGGATTTGCTATTACCTCTCTTCAACCACAAATCCAGAGAAATGCAGCAGACTACCTGAATGCAAGTTGCAGACCATTGTCCGCGGACAACAGTTTGGGAATCCCGATTATGGCTTGAGCCACAAAAATGAATGTTACTTTTGTACACTGGGCAGTTTCTACACGTAGACTCTATTGTCCATCTGTGGAGATTGCAAAGGGCAGCAGGAGGTTCCCCATCCCTACTTAACTTCACTACAGTGCTTTATGTTTCCTTTTACATATTCTAGAGCAATAGAAAGGTGTGATTTAATTTTTTAAATCTTAGGATGCCCCAAGACACTCTTGATTTGGTTTGGTTTTGTAGGTGGGGAGTAGTCCTCAGTGTTAACCCAATGAAGAATCTTTAGTGTAAAACTCTCCAAGATGATAGTTGAAGCCAGTGCAAGCAACAAGGCACCTTTGCACAGAACTAGAAAATGTCTGAAGTGAAATGGTTACTTGGTATTTTGATGCTGGCTTTTAAAACATTCATGCAGAAATATCTGAATTTGGAATGTTTTTCACATTCTTCCTTTGCATGACAAGGAAGTTATTTCCCAGGGCGAGAGTTTCTGGACCAAATGAAGCTTAAGTGAAGGTGCCAACTGTGTAGGCAAGGTTAGGAAGCTGCTGCTTTTTTGGTACAAGCCCCTAATGTAATGTCAGGTGTGTGTACAAATGTTCCCTGCTTACGAGAGCAGTCTTCTGAAGTCTTGATTGTCTGAGAAGCCACTTTCACCTTAAGTGGGGAGATGCTGTTTAGGCATCAATTCTAGCACCTTTTAACTTCTGATTTCTCTGTACTGATGGGGAAGACAACCTCATTTCCTTGCAACTTGTTTCTGCTCCTTTGTGCGTCTGCTTAGGGAGTGTGTTGGCTGGCTAACCCAAAGCCCTTGCCCATAACTTTGTTCTTTGTTGCTCCTTTTCAGAGCAAACGGGACCACCTTCTCATGAACGTCAAATGGTACTACCGCCAGTCTGAAGTTCCAGATTCTGTGTACCAGCATTTAGTTCAGGACCGACATAACGAAAATGGTAAGCTGAGCTCCAGACGTGGTTAGCATCCCTTGCTGCCAGTGATGCTTTTTTCTGTCTGTCTGTTCATTATAGCAGAATTCTGCCATTCCTTTGGAAAGCCCAGACCGGCTTATATTGGGCTTCTCAGACTGTCTTCCACATGGACAGTGATCATGTTGAGACCTACTTAGCTTTAGCAATCTAGGAGAATCACTGTGCTTTCGGACCATTGTTTGAGACATGAGGAGGCAGGCAAGAGGAGACGCCTTGGATTGAGACAGATGTCCTTATTGACTCCAAAAACTCTCCCTCTACCCTGCTGCCCTATTCCCTTCATGCTATTTCTCACCACATGAGGGCTAGAAATGTATACTTTCAGAAGAAAAGGAATTGCCAGTGTGGTTCCCTATGGTCACCAGAAGGTGAGGGTGGCTATTTTCTTCTCAGTTAAGAAGTCAGTGGAGATGAAGGCAGAAGTTGGAAGAATGGCACTCGTTCCCACTTCCTCTTTCAGCTCTATGGACTTTTCAAGGCTCAGACTAATTCTGTTGGATCCGATTTCCCCACCAGATTCCTCGGAAGAGTGCAATATGCATGCATGTGGTTCTCTCCCCCCCCCGCCCCCGGTGTCTTGTGGGTGGAGGGGAGTAACCATCAGTGTCCATAGCACTTGCTCAGAAATCCAGTTGTGCCTATGGGCCTAAAAGGGTGATCAGCCTCTTTTTGGGGGGGGATTCCTTTGCAGGTGGGGGATGGTGGGAAAATTCTTGACTTCTGAGCTATGCCCGCCCCCTCAAAATGTGTGCTTTACATCTCAATATCTTTCTGTGTCTCTAAACTTCTGCTTTGGTTGCCTTTGCTCCTGGGAGTGAGTGGCTGATGTCGATATTTTTGAGGCATCACAGTTGAACTTGTGTGATTTTCTTTCCACAGATTCTGGGCGTGAGCTGGTTATTACCGACCCAGTGATCAAGAACAGAGAGCTTTTCATTTCGGACTATGTTGACACCTATCATGCTGCTGCCCTCAGGTAAGGTGTCAAGAGTCCATTGCAGAGAAGACTTTGTAACAAGCTCTAGAAAGGCCAAGAATGTTAACCAGGAGAATGTTCTGAATCTCTTTCCATCTATTTTTTAAAAAAATGTTTTCATTGCGGATATTGCTAGTCTCCTGATGAAATCTTCCTCCCCCCCCCTTGCCCACATCTAATAATTTTTGTTATCTACGGTAGTTTAGACAGTGACTTAAAGATTTTGCATTGGAGTCTGACTAACAGAGCAATCCTATCCAAGGAAGTCCTATTGAATTCAATTGAGCTTACTCCCTGGTAAGTGTGGTTCAGATTGCAGCCAAAGTGAATGGAACTAGGGTCTCACTGAAATAAATGGGTCAAGTTAGTCACAACTTGGTTACTATTGCAGTCAGTGAGATCCGGTTACAGATAGGTAGCCGTGTTGGTCTGCCGTAGTTGAAACAAAATAAAAAAATTCCATTCAGTAGCATCTTAGAGACCAGCTAAGTTTGTTATTGGTATGAGTTTTCGTGAGCATGCACGCAAAAGCTCATACCAATAACAAACTTAGTTTGTCTCTAAGGTGCTACTGAGTGAGATCTGGGTCACTATTAACTTGATCCATTTATTTTAGTGGATTTAGCCCTCTGATTTTTGTTCTCTCTTCCCGTCACGTGTTCTTGCTTATGTCCCTTGGTTTTATTTGATTTTTTTTTGTTTGATTTTTTTGTTTGTTTTGACTGTGTACTGCTTGGATTGCATGGTGCTGAAAAACACCATGGTGCTGAAAAATTGCTATATTTGGATAGGCCCACAGCACTGGTTCCTCTTTGCTTTTCTGCATTCTACTGAGGTGTAAAGGGAAACTTAAGAGAAGCTAGCTGTGCATCTGACATGTGCATAGGTCAGTTTCATGGATATTTGCCAACTTTATGTGTCTGATCCTGCAATCCTTTTTCCCACACGCGTACATGCATCTTGATCATCTGTTTTGGGAATGCTCACGTCTGACATAGTTGTTGAGAGTTACATGGAAAACTACGGCAATATCTTGGCCAATGCCAAAAGTGCACTTCCCTTATTTGCAGTATTTTTATTTGGAATTTGATTGTGTCCCATGCCTCACGAGTGATAGATGTGTGGGCCTGATCTGTCTTACTGAGTCTTGTGGAGTAAACTTGGAAAGAAGCTAACATTAAGGAATTGCAGGGCCAGAGTTTTGTTCCTTTTCTATGAGGAATGATCTTGCATAGGATATTTCAAAACTTGAACAGCTCCTGACCTGGAGAAGAAGCCAGAGCCAAATTTATACCTGTCCATAGCAAAACTGAAGGTTGCACTTGCTGCCATCTTTCTGAACTTCTGCCGTTTATCTTGCCTATTCTTTTTCTCTGCCAGCCTCCTGCAACCAACTATGCAGCCTGAGTAAGCCCCCCAAAAGTTTGAGACTTTTTATTTTTTTAAAAGATGGTCTGTCTGGGCAAGTAGTCCTTGGAAATTCCCAATCTAAGCAAGTATTGTATAAAACTGTGGGTCTAGAAAACACACTTGTTTGGCGGTGATGATCATATTAAAGCACAGTGTAGCAAAAGGTTTGTCATTTGTCCCAAGAGCCGTGAGGACTTGGAACTCACTTTTTTCAAGAGAGAGAAAGAGAAAGATGAGAGTTCCTTGGGCTTTCAACAATAGCCAGACAGCCACTCCAATGCTGCTGACCCATGCCTTGTGTGGTCTGTCTTTCCCTTCATCCCTGCCCTGGTCTCTCCTCCTTTCCCCCCTTTGTTGGTTTAACGAGTAAAGACCTAACCATTCATCTTTGGGGAACAAGTCAATGCTTGTGGTGAATTCAAATGAAAATGCTGTTGGCATCATGCATCTCATTTTCAGGCATGCAGGAAGAGCACATGGATATTGTCAAAACGTGAACTGAATGATCTCCCTGCTGATAATGCTCAGATGGTGTTTTAAGTAAAGCCATCTGGAGACATTTTCCCTGTTCAAAGCCACTTTGCTGAAGCTGCTTCCTTCAAGTCAAGTCAGCTGTAACCTCTGCTGTAGGGGAGGGAAACAGACCTTTTGATTTGACTTATTACAGAGCTGTTGTTTTCTAAGATAAACCTGGCAAATTCCGCTCACTCGCTGTAATCTTCTCCAGAATACCAGAGTGCTTTTTATATCTCAAGGAAGCTGACTTTTAATCTGAAATTGGCATGCTGAGAGGAGAGCGCAAGCTAATGTGAGCTGAGCTGGATTGATGGTGTCGGGCTTGAAAATTTAATTGTCGGCTCATATGCTCAGGAAGGGGTTTGTATGTGTGTAATTTTCCCTGAGGATCTTTCACAGCAGTCCTCCTGTGTTGTCATTGGCTCTTATTCTTGCAAAGTTACAGGGAAGATTATCAGGAGGGTGATAACAGTGGGAGGAAAATCTTTTTAATTTATTTGCGCTGAGCGTTCTTCAAAGGTGATGATCTTCAGTCAACACCTGTGACCCTCCTCTGGGACATCTAACCACATCATCTGATTTTAGCCACATGGTGACTAGGGAAAGAGCATTTTGGTTTGTGGTGCCTGTCTCAGTCAGGCTCACCTGGTGCCAGCATGGTTGCCATATTGGTGCCAGGCCTTTTTATTTACTCTGGCATTTCAGCGTGTACAGTGGTACCTCGGGTTACAGACACATCAGGTCACGCAATTTCGGGTTGCGCACTGCCGCAAACCTGGAAGTACCGGAACAGGTTACTTCTGGGTTTCGGCACCCGTACATGCGCTGAATCGCGACCCACACATGCACAGATGCGGCGCTGCGGGTTGCGAACACTGCGGCTTGCGAACTTGCCTCCTGCACGGATCACATTCGCAACCCGAGGTTCCACAGTAATATAAGTTGCCTTGATGATGCTTTAATCCATTCTGCTGCATTTAATGGCTTTGTTTTAATAGCTGCTGCTTTTGTTTTATGGGTATTTCTGTTGGGGTTTGTGTATTTACTGTTGTTTGTTGTTTATGCTGCCTTGGGAATTTTAACTGAAAGGTAGCAGAAACATTTTCTAAATGAATGAGTGCTGTGAGTAGAGATTTCACCTGCCTTTCTTTATTGAGAAATTTTGGGAGCCTCGTTTTAAAAAAGAAAAGAAAAGTCCTGTTGGATCTGATGAAAGGTCCATGGATTCCAGTATCTTCTTTCCCACAATGGCCAGTGAGGTGCCTCCTGGGAAGCCCTCAAGCAGGGCATCTCCTGCTATTGCTCCCCAGCATCTGGCATTCAGTGTCACACCACTCCCGAACCTGGAAGTTGCTTTTGCCATCATGGCTCCACTGAAATGAATGGAGACTTAATGTGGCCTTCCAGAGCAAAGCCCTATTGAAATGAATAGGTATTACGCAGCTGCAGTACTCAGGTGTGGCTGCACTCGTTTGCCATAGTACAGTTGCATGGTCAGTCTTCAAGAAAAAAAGAGTCATAATACATTATCTGTATGTGTGGTGCTTTATCAAGAAGAATGTGTCTGCCTTTGCAGCCTCTCTTATTCTGTCCCCCTGGTCCCTGCATGGCAGGGCAGGGGAGCCTCTTAGCCTGCCAGAGGTTTCATTTCAGCTCACAAGGCCGTTTTTCCTAAATCATGCCTACATGTCAACCAGGTGATGTTACTTCAGTGGGCAGTCTTGCTTGGTTTGGCTGAGCTAGGGGAACTGGCATGGCCTGCCAAACACTGTAGAGAACAGGACTGCACCCCCGTTCATCACCATGATGCCAGATGATTGGCAGGTGGGTGGCTATGCTCTTCCTCAGTCTTTTTTGCCTGTTGCTGATGGAAGAAACCCCAGTTGAAGAACTTGAAGGCAGCTGGTTCTATGGGACAAAAGAATGTAGCTTAGGTTACACCATTACCCACCCATTCATCTTCCTGATATCCTGCTGAGAGGAGCTTATCATCTAAATCTAAATTTAGCCAGGGCAAGAGAAATGAGAGGCATGAATAGTAAGGGATTAATGTGACCAAATGTGGTTAATGTATGGTGTGTGGGTGTGAGAGAGAGAGAGCACTTAAGGGCTTTTAAGCCAACAGCTGAAAGTGAGCTGGGATTTAGTGGTGGTGTTCTTGGAGGGGACTCCTAAGCGAAAAGCACAAGGAAGGAGAATGGGCAGAATCTTCTCCCTTCTTCCAAATCCTTGGGGACACTGCTTTCCCAGGCATGAGGCTGAATAAATAACAAACCTGATAAGAACAAAAGATGAGCCTGCTGGATCAGGCCAGTGGCCCATCTACTCTATCATCCCATTCTCACAGTGGCCAACCAGAGGTCTTCAAGCAGGATCTGAGCTCAGCCACTGATCTCCACTCTCCCTGTGGTTTTCAGCAGCTATATCCAGAAGCATCACGGTCTCTGACTGTGGAGGCAGAACATAGTCATCATCACTAGTAGACATTGATAGCTGGAAGTAAGCTCATTGATCATTTGACAGTATCTGATATTGGTACAATAGCCGATGTTCCTGTATAGAGTTTCAGTGGCTTCAGCCACATTTTGTCTTTTTTTATTTTTAGAGTTCTGTATTTTGTGTACCTAGTGTCTCCTCATTTAATGTGCAGATTCCAAGTTCTGCTCTTACTTTTTTTTTTTTTTAATACTTTTCCACATCCTTGGACATAAAGGACCATTAGGAACTGATCTTCAGTTGAACAGGCTTGAATAGCTCCTCTTGAATTTGGAAGGCTCACAGTGCCCCATGTTTGAGAACTGTTGCTATAGGGCCTGAAAGGGGAATTTGTGGCCCTCCAGTTCTTGCTGGACTACAAATCCATCCCTGACCATTGACCATGATGACTGGGATCGATGGGAATTGTAGTCCCAAGAACATCTAGAGAAGGACCACATGTTCCCCACTCCTGTTGTAGAGTCCTACCATGAGGACTAGAAACCTAATAAAATATATCATTATATTCTTTTATTTTAAGCATCTCTGAGAATCAAGGCAAATGGTCTCAGTAACTGCAGACAAACCTCTCCAGTATCATACTTGCTAAGATAAAGTATTTTAAGAAGGAAAATATGTTCAGTCCTGGTTTCCCACAATTGTTTTCACTTAATATGGGATTATATTCAGCTTGTTCAATACGTCAGAAGATGCATGTGGTCTTGCATTTCTTTAACTATGTTCAGTGGTAACAGCACCAGAGGAGGAAAAAGCAGGCCAGTTGCATTTATCAATACCAACAAGAGGTCTTGGTTTTTCCTTTAATTATATAAGCCGTCATCCATGTAGAGAACCTGATCTAATGCCCCTTTTTCTCTCTGTCTTGCAGGGGAAAGTGTAATATCTCCCATTTCTCTGACATATTTGCTGCTAGAGAATTTAAAGCCCGGGTGGATTCCTTTTTCTACATTCTGGGCTACAATCCAGAGACAAGGTGAGTTGTTTACTAAGAATTCGTAGCATATGCTTTTCTGTAGGGCTATACAAGGTCTCTTACTGAGGTGGAGGATACAGGAGAGGCTGTCCTCTCCTGTTTAGTTCTTTGCTACCCTCCCAGAGGCATGGTGAGTGCTCTGCTTTTTACCTTAATAGGTATAATTCTGTATATTTTAAAAATGTTGTGCTTTACTGATACAGTACTTAGCCCGTTCATTCACATGCTCTGGGTTTATTTTTCCCATTATAAAGAGACATTTGTTCACCAGAGGCTTCTAGCTAATACTGGAATCACATTTGGCCTTGGTTTATAAGGCACTTGCCTGGTGTTGACTACTCTGGTAGCAGGTTTTTTGCTATCATGTTGTCTTTGATCCTCTAATTTGGAGATGCCTTTGGCATGCAAGCCATGTGCTCTCTTACTGACCAGTGGCCACACACCCACATTCAGGTTCCATTATTGATCTTGTGGGTCTCTCTCCCCTACCCCATTCCATTGATTGATGATCCAGCTATGGATCCAAAACTGCAGTGAGTTGTCTGGATTCCAGTTCAGTCTCTTGAGCTTCTTAACTGGGTGAGCATCTGCTAATTGCTGCTCAATAGTATATTTCTGAATATTTCTAACAGAGCCTTCTCAGTCTTCAAGGCATTGATATGTGTGTGTTTGTGATCCTGCGATGTAAACTCAGAACTGATTCAGGCGTTTGTTTTGACAGTGCTGGTGTTGCCAAGTCCCACCCTGGGTGGCTGCAATAATGGCTAGGATTGGGTCAGCAGGACTGTGTGGTTTATGTATTGGTGCCATCAATCTTTTAAAAGGTGCCACATTGACGATCCAGCCAGTTGAATCTGTATATTCTGTAAAAAAATAAATCCTGTATATTCTTGGGAGGCTCAACTGTTCAGATAGCCTGTGGTGGCAGTCGTGATACAGAATGAACTTTTATATCAGCCCCTCAGTGGGTGTCCTTTAGTGTACAGCTCTCCTTTGACCTCCATTCCACATTTGTAAAGTGGAAACTTGCACATTGAATTATTGAGCTGATTCCAAGTGATTGATTCTTGTGGCTGATACATTGGCTTGCATGCATGCAGAGATTGTCTTCAAGCTCCTCTTCAGGCAGAGCTTCTGAAGCTGGAGCTTCTGTAGTTGTAGAGTCTCATGTGAATGCTCATGTGAGTGCTAAGTTTGTATGTGGGTTTTCTTTGGTGTTTTGCTAGAAACCTCACGAGAGATAACTCAGCATGTTGCAAATCTAGCTGGTTCCTCCTCTCCCCAAAGCAGCCAGATTCTTTATGTTGTACTAAAATTCCTGCCAGGGTGCAGACAGGAAGCCTGTACTATAATAATGGACTAGATTTTTTGCTAAAAGGAAAGTGCCCGCGTACACACACACACCTAAAAATCCCTCCTTGCCTGAGTAGAGGTGTTATTGATGAGCTCGCTGCTCTCCCAAGAGACCCCACAACATAAAATGGAAGCAAGTTTGAGTCTTGTATATATCTTTGCTTTAACATAAAACCTGCTGAGCAGAGTTTGTTAAGGGAGGGGGAACATCAGGGCTGCTGTATTACTCATCCTCTCACTCTCGGTGATTTGTGCCTTTTGGAAGACTTGGTGGTGGTTGTGCCATTTCTGAGACGAAAATCTGTGCAACAGATGATGGCAAATGGCTCCTTTTCATAAAGCAGGAGAGCATGTCTCCTGCTGGAGGAGTCAGAGTCAATTCTCCTCTGCGCATATACACACACACACACACACACACACACACGTGTGTGTGTGTGTGTGTGTGTGTGTGTGTGTGTATCGAGAGAGAGAGAGAGCGCACAATTTTAAATCTTAAAACAACTTAAAACAATAGCAACAGTACAAAAACCAACTGGGCTAAAGCATTTAGGAGGTGTGATGAAAGAGGAGTGTCCTTAGCAGACACCAAAAAGACAGTAGAGATGACATCTGTCTGATATGCAGTAGAAGGGAGTTTGAAAGGATAGGTGTCACCACACAAAAGGCCCGACTTCAGTGTCGTTCAGGATGGATCTCCTGATAGGATGGTATCTGCAGTGTGATGATATTAATGAGCTGCCCATTAAGAGTCTCATGCTCTATTAACTGAGGTGTGTTGTACTAATCTAGTCTTGTTCTTACAGTAACAAGCAAGACTTTGGGCGGGGTGCAGAAAGGCATAACAAGGAGCACCTCTTTTTTCTGAGAGGCGCTACTTGTAGACCCATTGAAATTAATGTGCATAATTTAGTCATGCTCATTCATTCCTATGGGTCTACTCGGATTAACATTGGATATCACCTGGAGCAACAGATGGTATTATTTTATTGTTTTCTACTGAATTATTACAGTATTTATTACTTTAATATTGCATGTGTTTGATTTCATTGGATGATGAATGCCATCTTGGGGAAGGGAAAATGCAGTACTTTTTAAAGCCAGCTAGCAAATTGATTGATTGATTGATTGATTGATTGATCAACAAACAAATAAATGGGAGGAGGCTGGCCCTTTTCTCCTTCCCTCCCACTGTGCCTTCTGCTTCCTCAGATCTGGCTTAAACTAGCACAGCTCACCTCTGGAATTTGCACTTCTAGGCTGCACAACCATCCACACTCCTATCCTGGCCCTGACGTAGCCCAGACTCAGTTTGACTGTGGGGGTGTCAACAGGCTTGTCTTATGATCAGAGCAAATATTTTAGCAGCTAGCAGCTGCACCATCCAGAAACTGAGATGGCTTGGAAGAGGCTGCCTACCTAGAAAGGGAGCAAATCGGTATCACTTTTGAGATCAGCTGAGGCATGGAGCTCCAAGGATTTGAATTAGGGCCGGTGGTGTTTGTGTATGAGTGGTGTCATTAATCAGGACCCTAATTTTGAACGAAGCAGAATATTTTCATCAGTCACTTGCTGTTGCAGCCCACATTCTATCACATTTCAGTGCGACCAAGAAATTTGAATCAAGGCCCTTTGAAAGAATTGATGGGGATAGTGACTTGAACATAGAAATAATGGCCTGAGGACTGTGTGTGTGTGTGTGTGTGTGTGTGTGTGTGTGTGTACACACACACAAAAATGCTTTGGAGAAATGCATGTAATTAAATGTCAGCTTCTTCTGAGGGTTCTGCGTATTGTTATTCGTGCTGTAGAATATTGCAAAAGTGGCTTTGTCTCCAAGGGGTTGCACACGGATGCCACAGTTTAATTTAAAATGACCGTTTTGTTTTAATTCTATTAGGCGGTCTCTTTTTTTAAAAAAAATGCTGCTGTAGAAATTGGACCCAAAGCCCCCCTGTTAACCCCCCCCCATCCCTCTCGGCGTTCATTCCAACTTATAGGCGCAGCAGCATAGAGGCAAACGGCAAATGGAAAAAATGCTGGCATTGGAACTGCCTGGTTTCTCCTGCGTGTTGCTAGTCTCAGATTCCCTCGCGGAGGCCCCTCTTCCCTGCACACTAGCTTGCTAGGGCGAAGCTGAAGCTGCTGTGGCGACGGCAGCCCGCCGTGCCTGTTGGCTGGGCTTTATTTACGGAAACGGCAGGGTCTGAGATTGATTGCGTCATGTGGACGAGGGAGGGGGGGGTCACAGCACATGCTCAGTGCTGTCAGTCTGAGGGCGAAGTTTCTGCGTTCTGCGTGCAGGCTTAGGTCATAGCACAAGCTCAGTGGAAGCTCGCTCAGGTCTATCTGAGACTGCATGGGCCTCCATTTTGAGGAGTTAGAGTAGGGAAAGCCAGGCAGACTTTTCTGTTCTTTTTTCCTTTCCTTTTTTTTGGAGTGGCAAGGTCAGGGGAAACAGCTGCACCCACCAGAGCCATGGATGATCCTCTCGGCCCCTTCAGGTAGGCTGACAGCACTCTGGCCTTGCCTCCTCGGGAGTGATGCAGGGTTTTTCCTTTTTCCTTTTTGCCTGCTGTCACAGTGCTCTCGGCAATTTCCCCCTCTCTGGCGGAGTCCTTACTTGCCTGAATTATTGCATGATCTCTTGTAGACGCAGCTGTCTCCGTTCATTGAAATGCATGGAAATCGGTGCTCAGGAGTGCATGTTCTTTTTTTTTGGGGGGGGGAGAGAAGATCAAATGTAGAAGCCATGCAAACCTGTCTTCTTTACCCCATCTCTCTCCTCCTCCTTCTGCAGTTGCAAATTGCACTTGTAATCTCTCTCTCTCTCTGTCTCTTTTTCTCTCTCTTGGCTAGTTGCGGTATCAGAGCCAGCCTGTGCTGCTTTTGCCTGTGGCGCCTGCAGGGAAATATTTGGGCCTCTCAGAGGCAGTCCTGGGGAAGGGTTCAGGGCGGAGGAGGAGGAGGGGTCATAGATCCGTAGCCATTGGCTGCTTTGGAGGAGGGACGGGACTTGCTTTGACAGCCAGTCTTGCTTGTTTTGGCAGGCAGGTGACGAGAGCAAGAGACCCTCCTCCTTTCCTGCAAAGCCCCATCAGCAATCGGAGCTGACCATAAGCAACTCTGCTTCCTAAAAGAAAAAGGAAAAAACCCCAAACATGGTGGCTTTGCTGTTAAGGCTGGGTGCCTTAGAAATGTCTGCTCAGGGTGGGCAACTCAAGGAATTAAGGCGACATAACCATGAACTTGGGCAAGGCAGCGGTGGGCTACCATGGCCGTTGCGTTTTCAGTCCTTGGAGAGCTTTTTCCATGTTGACTTCTTGGATGACTTTTTGACTTGCAGATGATTCCAAAAGAATACTATGGTGGTGTGTGGGTATAACAGATTTGTGGGGGCTTTGGACACTCCTGCCCCCCAGCTGAGGCTGGGCCCTAGAAAGTCCCCCCCCACGCACACACACGCACACACACACAAACGCGCGCACACACACACACACACTGCAGGCAAAGTTGGAAGTTGATGACGCTTGTTTTGTCATTCCTGACTGTATCATTTGGAAGAAGACATGGCAGGCTTTTAAAGAACCCAGGGGGCTCTGCAGGCCACAAACTGAAAACCACTGAAGTGGCCTGTTGAAATGAATATTGTAAATAAAGGAATCTGTGCCACATCCCTGCATTGCTGTAGAGATTGCTGAAGCAAGTCCAGTACATGTGATGTTAAAGGGTTAAAAGGGTCTTGTCTGCTATTGAATAACTACAACTAAGGATTTATGTTCTGGTGGGTCTTTGGCAAGGGCCTCCTCTGATCTCAGTGAAGTATGGAATTTTGTTAATTTATGTGTTGGGAGCAGGCCAGGAGGATTCAATGGGAAGTTGACAGTTGGCTTTGATGGCTGTTCATTTTCCTCCTGCTGTCTAGTCAGGAGCGCCTTCTTTGAAGGGACAGACCTGGCCTGTTATGGGCAGAACTGTATGTTTTCTGGGTGAGTATGGGACCTTGCCGCTGAAAAACCATACAAGTTGGTAGGTCTCTCAAGAACTTGCCATGGCAATATATGTATAGGAGCAGCACCCACTGAAAGTTGGTAAGGAAAACTAGTGGACCTTCAGCTTGTCTGGACTTGGGTCTTGGGTTGAGCAGTGTCTTGCTTGACCATCTCCAGCCAATACCTCTCTGTACTGTTGCAACTCTGCATTCCCACATACTTTGCCTCAATGTTCCTCTGTCACCACTTTATTCCACATACTGCAAATTATTTTAATACAGTTTTGAACCACAGTAGCAGAATGAAGTGTGCAATGTACTCAAATACCTGCTTAGCATTGCTGGGGGTACTAATTTGGCTTTCCTTAGCTCAGAATATTGAATTTTGTTTAGCAGGGCACATGCAGACTATTACAGACTGTGCAGGAGATCATACTAAGAATTCCCACTTTCCGATGCCCCTGTTACCCCCAGTCCATGTTGTGTTTCGATATGGCTCCATGGCAGCATAATCTTAAGATTGTCCTTCCACTGAGCCATTCTATCAGGTCACTCTGTACCTTCTCACTGTCATTTGCATGCTTTCAAACCCATTCCTGTTCTGTGTGGGCAATTTTTGGTATTAGTAAAGCAGAATGTTGGAGTGATTTGGTGCCTGGGCATAATCTGTAGGCACCCTTGTTGAAATTAGGTGGGAGCAGGAACCTTGTTTGTGCCATTTTGAATTCCACAGAGAAAGGTGGCATGCCAGTTTTGCAATCTGCAAATTAAACCATGGTCAGAGCAAGTGATCCTGTTGACATTCGGTGATGGTTGGGACCATAATGGTAAAGTGAGCCTGTTGGATAGCTTGGGTGAACCCAATGGGCATCCTTTTTCTTCTTCTTTTTTTGAGCTTCTAAAACCAAACACAGATGTACAGCATGAATTGATGTGACAGTACGTTGTGATCCAGGGGCAGATCACTGTTTCTTTCCAATACATTGATTTTCCAATTGCTGTGTGCCAGCATGTCCGTAAATTATTCTGTGTGTGCAGCAGTTTTGCTATTTGTTTTTAGGTGATCTCTAAAATCACGTTCAGGGATATTAATGGTGTTTTCTCTTAGCTTTGACTTGGTTTGTTTGTTTAGGAGAATGACACAAGAAACTTTCAAAGAGAAGTCTGCACAGTATCCTGATGAACTTAAATTAACTTGAGGCTTCTCCCCAACCCTGCTGTTAAAACTTTTAAAAACTTGTTTGCTAATGGCATTTTTGTGGCTGTATATCTGATGGTTTTAGCCTACTCTGGTAATGTGTTGCTGGCTGTTCCTTGTGGCAAACCTGTCTTAAGGCAAGGTTAAAACTGCTCAAGCCCAATTAGGGATGACTTTAACATACCATGCATCTTCACAGAGTGATTCTTGGCTTTCTCCCAGGATTGAGATGGATTCAGGGTAGCCATGGGTCCAGATCAGTCGAATATTGCACTGGATCAGTTGCTGTTTCTCTGGGGAGACAGGGCAGTTGGGGAGGCTTGTTGACCCATGGGAATGAATGGACATGACTATGTTATGTCCATTCATTTCATTGGTTCTTCTTTGAGTGGCACTTAGTTTTATACAACATAATTTCTCTTATGTAATTTAGGCTTTTTGCAGTTGCTACTTGGATTTGCTTCAGAAGTACCGTGAGTGAAAGTATTTCATTTTGGAGCATTTAATATTCATATTTTTCATGTTTCATGTTAACATGGTTATTGTGTTACTAGACCGAAACAATCTATTCCAGCATGTTTTGGACATCCACAGCTTGACAGTCACCTCCTCCTCTTCTTGTGTTTGAGCTCAGTCAGTTCCTGGTATTCAAAGGTAGACTGTCTCTGTCTATGAGAGTTCCATTCAGTGGCTCACAGCCATTTTATTTTCATTCTATTATGTTTGTAAATAATGGGTCTATCCTCTATGCCAGGAGTCGCCAACATGGTGCCCTGTGGCTGCTGCAGCTTCCATCATCCCTGACCATGGTCACACTGGCTGAGGCTGATGGGAGCTTGAATCCAACAGCAGCTGGAGGGCATTGCATTGGCTGACCTTGCTCTGTGCAATTGTATCATCCGTTTAAGAGCCCCATTTCAATTAGTGGCCATCACCTCATCCTCTGGTGTGAACCTTTAGGGTTCCTCCAGAACTACAACAGTGGTTGTGGGACACAATTAACCTTTGACATAAAGTCATATTTGCAATTGCCACGGAGTGGGAGGTGAAACCAGTCATGTTTGTGTATGTTGCATCCTTGTGAACCTTTGATATACTTCAGCATTATACCTGGTGTTCCTCAGAATCTCAAGCCTTTTTAACAGAAGCTGATAAATATTTTCCCCGCCTCAACTCAGGGAATATTGTCTCCTGTTCCTTCTAATTCTAAGTCAGGTGTCCCACCCTTTGAGGCATGGCTCCTCTGGAGAGGGCCTTTGCAGTGGTGGCAGCATCCAGAATTTCAAATGCCTTCCTGGCATGTTTGCTTGGTGCCTGCTTTGTTAGCTTTTTTGGCACCAGTTTAAAACGTATTGTCCAAGCATTTGGCATTAAAAAAAAGATAAAACAAATTGTTATCAAAGTTTTCCAAGAATGATAGCACTACCACTAATAGGAGGGTTTATATACGGCTAAGTTTTATTTAGAGTAGACCCATTAAAATTAATTGACTCATGTTAGATGTGTTTATTAATTTCAGTGGCTCTGCTCCTTCGTAACACTTAACATTGGATACAAGCTGTACAAGTAAAGGGTGATTTGTGTAGAAGAGAGATAGTGTTTCTGGTCCATGGAAGCATGTGGAATGTTTATAACTTTGTAATTATAACATAGGTAGAAAATAATAAAAATTCAGTTATACAACTAGTATACTTTGTATTTGTCTCCTTTGGATATAGCACTCTAGTCAATGCGTATAAGAAACAAGAGCAAGCCGGGATCCTAAAATGGAGGGGTTCCTTGAGTTATTTTAAAAACTTCTCATGGATTATTTGACATGCTGTTGTTGGATAGTTGTTGCCTTCTTGCTACGTTAACATTTTATTGCTTTGGTTTGTATGGCACGTTAAGCCAACCAATGCTTAGTGTCAAACCATGGCTTAGTGCAGCCACTCCCCTTTCTTCCTGATCATTTTGCCTCTGTGCTGAACTAAACCATGGCCTGGCTTAGTGTAACACTTGAACCCAGGCTTGTGTTTTAGCTCTCTCTTAGTGACATAGAAGAGCTGACTCATACTGAGGCCATTGGTCTGTCCAGCTCAGTACACTGACAGGCAGCGACTCTACATCCTGTCAGGCAGAAGTCTCTCCCATCTCCACCTGGAGATGCTAGGGATTGAACATGGGACCTTCTGCTCTCAAAGCAAGATATTCTGCCAATGAGATACAACCTTCCCCCAAATAGAAGGTTAACCACAAGCTGTAGCCAAGGCAAGGAGGGCTCACACAGTTATCCTCTTCTGTTTTATCTTCACCTTGTGAGTCTGAGAGATAGTGACTTGCTCAAAGTCAGCCAGAAAGCTTTGTCGCTGATCAGGGATTTGAACTGACTTCTTCCTGGTCCTAGTTTTGATTCTTTGACTCTATACCACACCAGCATATTCTAAGACGGGATTTGGGTCAGGATCCTTTTAAACTGGTGTGTCTATTTATGCTTCATATCTACTTGGAATAATCAAATGCTGCATACATCAGTTCCAATTCAGTGCCAGGAAGCAAAAAGGGGATATTTGAAAGGCCCAATGTAATGGATTCTATAAATGGCAGTAGGCCAGTTATTAGAACAGTTGAGCCGTTGGGCTGAAATGTGGCCAGATAGAAAGCATTTTTGGCCCTGATTCCATAGTCATATTTCAAGTGCTCCGTTTTGTGCTTACAGGCATTCCTCTGAGCATGTTGCTCGTTCTCAGCCTCTGTTCTGCCATCTGTAAAATGGGAAATTATTGGAGGCCATTGCAGGTTAAAAAGAACAAGAAGCTAAGGGAATAGGATTGAGCAGCTAATGCTAAAACAAACAAAAACCCAAATGAAAGAAAGTTATGTGAACATAGAAAGGGATAGATATAGGAGCATAGAAAGCTGCCTTCTATCAAGCCAGATCATTAGTCCAATCTAGTTCAGTATTGTCAACACTGACCGGCAGCAGCCCTGCAGGGCTTCATGCATGAGTACTTCACAACCTTTTCTGGAGACACCAGGGGCTGAAGTTGCAGCCCTTTGCCTGCAAAACATGTACTCTGCTTCTGAGCTCTGGCCCTTCCTCATATGTTGTCCCTGTCCTCAAGGGCTTGTTCACCCTTAAAAGATAAAGCCACCTTTCAGATGCTCAGACCCCACTCCCTCCTCTTGACCTAGCTGGCTGGAAGTACAATCTCCTTGGACCACCAGTAGTTCACTCAAACCACTGCCAGGTGGTGTCTGATAGCTTTGCTAATGCTCCCAAACAAAAAAATACGGATCGGGTCAAGGATCTCATCTACTGCTCTGCCTCCATGATTGGACAGCCAGATACTCCAGGGGACGCTCATGAGCAGAGCAAGATGGAGGAGGCAGCTTCCTGTTCTTTGCCCTCAGCATCCCATAATCAGCACTTTATGCCTGGAACAGAGAAGCTTGAGGAGCAATGCTGATGGCTTCACTCATTCCTCTCCATATCACCACACACCCTTGAGGCAGTTGCTCGCTGTCTAAAATTGCGAAGGAAGGATGGTGGGAATTTTTGCATTTAAATAAGAAAATGGTTGTGATGCATCCAAGAGACAGGAAATGCAGGCTGCATCAGAGAGACATGGGCTTTGGTCCTCGACCAGGATGCCCTTTGGCAAGTGCCCCCCCCCCCAAGCCATCTCAATCTGTGAAACGGAAGTATGAGATTAACTTATGTTCCTATCCTTCCAAACCTTCAGCGCCAAGAGCAATATCCAAAAAGCCTACATCCCAAAGTTGCTATGAAGGGGACATTTAGCTTTAAAAACAAAAGAAATGCACATACAGAATTTTGGTGCTGATCTTTGAAAGTGAAATCCATTTAGCAATATCCACAGCAGGAAGTGTGAAAGAATTAAGGAGAGGAGGAAGACAATTCAGGCAGGCTTCCACAACTTGGTCGCATTCACACCCTACATTCAAAGCACTATGGTAACACTTCAAGCAGGCATGGCTTCCCCCAAAGCTGTCTCCTGGGAGCTGTAGTTTGTTAAGGTTGTTGAGAGTTGTTAGGAAACCCCTATTCCTCTTCTAGAGCTATAATTCCCAGAGTTCCCTGGGAAAGGGATTGATGGTTAAACCACTGCAAGAGGGGAACAGTGGTCTCCGAACAATTCTCAGCACCCTTAACGAACTGCAGCTCATTCTTTGTGGGAAACCAAGACAGCTTAAAGTGGTATAGTGTTTAAAAATGTATGGTGTGAATGTGTCCTGTGTATTTGGTCTACAACTCCTATCAGCTCCAGCCTGCATGGGTGGTGTTGTACAAAACGTCTGGAAGACATGCGCTTGGGGCAGCTGCCTCGTACTGAACCCACCTTTTAGTCCATCTGTTCCAGGAACCACAAGCAGGTTGAGGCCTCCATAGCTCTGCTTGAGCAGGAGATGCCATGGGCTGAAGCCAGAAACCCTCCATACATAGAGCATGTTCTCTAACATTGACCAGCTGAGCCTAACAGCTTAGTCCCAAGGCTTTTGGGGGAGCCCCTTGGTTATTTCTGTAGCTTCTGTCACACAAAGAGTTTTATCCACTTGCCAGCCTTGTTGAGTAGGCTGGAGGCGATCACTTGCTCATGACCGTGGAGATGAGTCAGTCTCCAGCAGCACACAGGAGCAAGCTGCTCCATGGTCATGAAACTGCTTAAAGGTTTGCCAAAGCTCTACAAACTGGGAAGGGTTTTAGGAACTCTGTACATTATTCAGGTGGTGGTGGTGGTGGGATCTAGTGGATAGGATTGCCAAAGCCAGAGGTGCAGGAGGCTCTTTTCTTTCTCCTTTAAAATGTACTGTGCTTGAAGTTGCCCCTTTTACTAATGTGTTGGGTGCCTGTCCCAATGTCCCCATACAAGGTGGGGATCTGGAGGATGTGCTGTAGCTCAGTGGCAGAGCAACTGCTTTGCATGCAGAAGGTTCAGCCCCCAGTGTCTCCATTTCAGGCTGGGGAAGAGCTTTACCTGAAACCCCAAAGAGCTGCTGCCAGCCAGTGTAGACAATGCTGAGCTAGATGGAACATTGGTCTGACTCAGTATAGGGCAGCTTCCTATGTTCCTATTTGAGCTCCTGCAAGGGAAATATAAACTGATGGTTCAGCCTCCCATCAGTCTTACTTTCTTCTCTCTCCCACTTGTCCGGGACCCCCACGTTGATTCCCACCTTGCTTTGAAGCCAGAAAGGGCAGTTCTCTTGTCACCCCCCACCCCCCACTTATCTGCCTGAGGATTAGAGGGCTCCAGTGCTCCCTGGGATGGGGTGGGGTAGGTGTGGGTGGCGGTGGGGGGAAGAGTCCCTTCCTTTTTGATATTCATTTGCAGGCCTCCAGTTCCTTTCTGTCCAGTCCCTGTTTATTCAAGAGACTACAGTGTTTCCATGGCAACAGGTTACTTTTCAAAGGGGGAACATCTTGTCATTATATTTAATCCGCTGCAGCTGAAGAGGGACTGAAATATTAAGTTGTTGTTGCTATGGATACCACTTTTGTTACATTGCTTTCCTTTGGTGTCAGATTTCATACACTGCGCTGGCTCCTTTGCTCCTCTCATCATCCTCCCCCCCTCCTTCCCCGCTTCCAACCTTATCCCTTCCCCACCCCCCACCCCCATCTCATGGAATAAACAGCCCAACAGTTCCATCCATTATTGTTGCATTTACTCATTGACCTTAACATAATTTTTTTTTAACCAACTGTGTCTTTTTATCCGTGTGTGTGCGCGCGCGTGTGTGCAAGGGTAAATGCATACTTCTTTCAAAGTTTCGAGTACCCCAGAAGCTTCCCTCCACAAAAAACCCCTATGCTTCTTAACTGCATTCTTCCTTTTCTCATATTTAAACAGAGCTAGGAGGGAGGGATGTGCGGAGTAAAGGAGGGCAAAATCCAAAGTGATCCAGGCAATATCTGGAGGCAGCAGTGTTGGAGATTTGTAGGTTGAGATGTGTGGTGTATTTTGTTTTGTTTTTTTTAAATGCCTCTGGCTGATCTTCCTGCTCCTTCGCGATGCTTGTATGTGTGTGCCTAGAGATAGTAAAATAAAAACCTCTGCAAAGTGACAATCTGCAATTTGTGTCCAGAGAAGCAGTATATGGAACGAGGACCACTCCACAGTAGCCAAGCAGGGGATGACGCAGCCTTTGAAAACCTTGGGAAAAGCGGGTGGAGATGCTGATCCACTGAAGCTATTCTAATAAGTGTTCCAGCCTTTGCCAACCCTGGTGACCTCCAGAGGTTTTGGACTGCAACTCCCATCATCCTCTAGCTCAGCACAGTCTGGTGGGAGTTGGAGTCCAGGAAAAGATCCTGAGGGCACCAGATTTGCATAGAACGATGGCTCTGTGATGATGGAACTTATGCATCTGAGCATGCATGGGCTGCATCAGACCAAAGGTCCATCTGGTCTAGTCGCCTGCTCCTTGCAGTGGTCTACCCAGATGCCTCTGGCAAACCCTCAGCCCAGGCTATGAAGGCAAGAGCGCTCTCAAACAGTAGCTTCCCAGCAATTTGCATTCAGTAGCACGCAGAACCAGGGTGACTAGGAAGCACTGCTTGACTTGACTTCTGTGAATTTGTCTTCGCTCCTATTTAAAGCTGGCCAAGCCGGCAGCCCGTAGCTAGATCTTGCAGCATAGAATGCCATCAATTAGCTATGCACTCCGAGAGGAAGTGCAATCTTTTAAGCCTGACCTGGATCTTAAGTCTTTACCCCAGGGATGGGATGCCCAGGTGTTTGTTGGATTCCCTCTCCCATTAGTCCTGGGCAGCATGCCCAATGGTCAGGGATGATGGGAGTTGTAGTCTTGCAATATCTGTTTAGGGCCATAGGTTTCCCACCTCTCTCCATCCTGTCTCCCCCATTCCCACCTCAGTTTCTCCTCATCCCCACTGAAAAGCTCCTGTCATTTGTAACCTTCCCTCTTGGGGAGCCACAGGGCTGGGCTGCTCAACACACAGAAATACCCTTTAGGACAGGGTGGTCCAACCTGCTGCCCCAGGACCACATGCGGCAACTTTTGATTCCCCCACCCTGCCCCACCCCTTGCACACATGTAACAAGGCAATGTGTGGCCCACTTGGTATGAGAAGTTGGCCCACCTCACTATAGAGCAGGGGTCAGCAAACTTTTTCAGCAGCAGACTGGTCCACTGTCCCTCAGACCTTGTGGTGGGCTGGACTATATTTTGAAAAAATAAAAATGAACTGATTCCTATGCCCCACAAATAACCCAGAGATGCATTTTAAATAACAGCACACATCCTACTCATGTAAAAGCACCAGGCAGGTCCCACAAATAACCCAGAGATGCATTTTAAATAAAAGGGCACATTCTACTCATGTAAAAACATGCTGATTCTTGGACTGTCCGTGGGCCAGATTGAGAAGACGATTGGGCCAGATCCGGCCCCCGGGCCTTTGTTTGCCTACCCATGCTATAGAGTCTCCTTGTGTATGTGGAGGGTTAGCTCCAGAAATGTGCAGGAGCCGTCTCTGTGCTGGGATACAGCCTCTTATACCAGGGCAAGGTTTCTCAAACTTCTGAGTTCACTGATACCCCCCTCATAAGTTGTCAAGGCCCCAGCCCAAATTCTTAGGTGTATAAATGAAATCAAGTCAAGGAATATCAAAATATATGCCAGCATTTAATCATCACCAATCAGTTGCCGTTGCTAGGAATTGTAAAACATAAAAAGTGTGGGAGAGGATACTCTTGTATCATGAAATCATCTTATTAACTACAAAGGCTCCTCATTAGCAAGGGAGGTGCACCCTGTACATGCCCACACTTTTTATTTCCGAGGCTTATTGTTTTGTAATTCTAAAAAATATTTGCAGCATACCTTGTAAACGTCTTTTCCACCTCAGACTCTCTTTTTTTTTTAACCCCCTTTCAACCCCTAGGTCTTTTTTCACCCCACGTGCAGTCCCATCGACCTGGGGTGCGTGTGTGTCAATATCGACCCTGTGGTAGGGGTTTGGATGCATCTTTTGAAAAGAGTTGAGCAGCAGCAGAGCTTCTGTCTGAATCTGCTGAGCCTGGGGGCCAGAACGCAGCCCCGGCTGCCTGCCTGCCTGCCTGCCTCTTTCTGTTCAGAGTGTTCTTATGAAGACCACACAGCGTCTTTTTGCTATACCTCTTTCTGGGCAGGGAGCCATTGTACAGAAAGGTGTTGGAATAAAGGGATGGGTTTAGCGGCTTGTTTTTCTCACTATAAACCCAACTGTGGGAATAAAAAGAGCTGGGATTGCAGAGAAGATTACACAGAGCCGCCTGTATTTTGCAACTCGGCGAGCATTGATTCCTATTCATGCATTTCCCCTCCCTTTACATAATAAAAGTGCGCTTCATCTTTCCTTGTCTCGCTGTGAACTCCATAGAGGGAGAAGACAATACAGTGGCATATTCCAGCTGCAGGAAGTTACCAGTTTGAAATAGATTCTGTGTATGCAGTGAGCATCTAGGTATGTTGTAACATGCATACACGTCCTTAAGAGGAAAATTAGGTCAGATAAATTCAGGTTGACCTTCAAAGTGCATATGATTATGTATGGTTGGCTAGGGTTTCTTCAGGCTGGTATTTAACCACTAGCCTGGTGGCCACTGGCAACCGGGAATTGCATGTAGGTGAATAAAGGTGATGTTGCAGGTAGGACAGAGCACTCCATCTTTCCCAGCATCGAACCCAAGCACTCTGCTCCTCCACTGGCAGCCCACAGCAATCTAGAGAATCTTTCTTTTCTTTTGTAGGTTGCTAACTTTTATTCACCTGCCTGAATGTCATCTGCTTCTCCTATTATAGTTAATTATTCTTACAACACCTTCCACATATATGTATTAAGGCAATGTATGCAGAATAATAATAAAAAGCTTTAAAAAGTTAAAAACAGGAGAGAATATAATAGCAAATTAATTATAAATAAATAAAAGGAGACATCCTGGCAGAGACCTGTTCATTCAGCGGGGGGAGCCTCCTAGAACAAAAATGCCTCCAGTTGTTCTGGAAAATATCTCAATGGAGATGCTGTTCCACAGAACAGGGCAGCCACACTAAAAGCCCTACTTGAGTTACTGCAGAGCAGGCTTTTGAGACCTTTGGAACTCGCAGGAGAAACTTGACCATTGTGCCCTACCGGGTGTATAAGGGACAAAGCTAGAGTCTCAGGTCACCTGCTCTTGGCCAGGGATCCGCAACCTTTTTCAGCTGTGGGCCGGTCCACCATCCCTCAGACCATGTGGTGGGCCAGACTGTATTTTTTTGGAGGGGGTGGAATGAACGAATTCCTATGCCCCACAAATAACCCAGAGATCCATTTTAAATAAAAGGACACATTCTACTCATGTAAAAACATACTGATTCCCGGACCGTCCGTGGGCTGGATTGAGAGGGCGATTGGGCCGCATCCGGCCCACAGGGCTTAGGTTGCCTACCTCTGCTCTTGACTATAAGTTTCCCCACAGCTGATTCCAGGGACCTGTTTTAGGGAATGCTGGTTCGTGGCTGATCGATCAGCAAAGCATTGATTGAAAGCGATTATTTTCCTCATCTGGAGAGATCCTCAGAGCGACTGACATATCACCTGAAAACAACGTGGTTCCTGCTCTCAGGCTTTGCAGTGTAAAAAGACATGATACAAAAGGAAAAAAGGATTTGGGGGAGAGTAGAGGAAAACAAGCAAACTTGGGCAGCAAATTCTTAACGTTACAAGATTCTTAAAATAAGCAGAATGGAAGCAGGCTGCTCAGAGATCAGTAACAATTATTTGTAGGCCCCTGAGAAATAGCTTGCCATCCCAACCTACCTAGAAGTAGCTGTAATAAACCTGGAAGTTGCTGGCCTTTCATGTTGGGCCTCAAGTCTTCTGGGGGAAGCAAACCTTCTTGGCATAAATAGCAATGCATGTAAGCCCTGAGGTGTGGAAAATGCTTTCTTTAAAACCTCCTTTGACCCAGAGCTGGTGTTATGGATGATGTGTCAGATGGGTGGCAGGGAGACCTGTGTTCAAATCAGTACTCAGCCACGAAGCTCACTACGTATGGCTTGAGTCCATTACATGGTTTTCTCTTGACTTACTGGGTTGTTGCATGCTAGCCTGAGCTTTGGAAGAAAAGTGTGGGATAAATTCACCCTAAGTAAATAAAAGCTTAAAAGGTAAAGGGGACTGCTGACCATTAGGTCCAGTTGTGGCCGACTCTGGGGTTGCAGTGCTCATCATGCTTTATTGGCTGAGGGAGCTGGCGTACAGCTTCCGGGTCATGTGGCCAGCATGACTAAGCCGCTTCTGGTGAACCAGAGCAGCACACGGAAACGTCGTTTGCCTTCCCGCCAGAGCGGTACCTATTTATCTGCTTGCACTTTGACATGCTTTCGAACTGCTAGGTTGGCAGGAGCAACGACCGGGCAACAGGAGCTCACCCCGTCGCAGGGATTCGAACTGCCGACCTTCTGATTGGCAAGTCCTAGGCTCTGTGGTTTAACCCACAGCGCCACCCGCGTCCCAAATAAAACCTTAGCTTTCATTTAATTAAAAAAGAAATGTTATTGTACTTGTTTTGGAAAAGAAAATGTAAAGGAAAACCCTTAATGCCAAAGATGTTGCTTTCCAACCATAAGAGTATAAATGTTTGTAGCTGGCACCCACGCTGTTGGCATTTTCCCCAAAATAAAGGTTGACAGCTTAGCACTAAGCTTAGTTAGCAAAGGTCCAACCCTCAGGAATTTTATTTCAGGGCCGCAGAGTTAAAAAAGAAAAGAAAAGAAAGAAGCAGCAGGCCTCACAGTGCCAAAGCTGAGAGCAAAACCCTAAAATACCTAGTCTTGCAAGTTAGCCCAAGGCTTTCCTAGGTGTGCCTATTAGATGTTAGTGGTGGGTCCCATGCTGGGCAAAGGAGCCAGGAGGGCCCAATGGGCTAAGAACTGCTGCTGGAGGCCAGAATTGGAGTTAAAATAGAGTGGCATTCTCTGCATGCAGCTAGATGGCAGCCTCTTGCTGGAGACGTCCTTTGGATGAAACATTAAACAAACAAAGGTGGGGGCGGAATCAGATCCCTTTTGCCACCAGAGTTTCTGCCCCCGTGCTTTTTGGGCACTGACATTTCAGATTGGGCACGCACGTTCTCTGCCTTCACCTTAGGGTGTTTTTCTGAAATGAACAACGCAACCAGGATTGGGGTGTGTGTGTGTGTGTGTGTGTGTGTGTGTGTGTGTGTGTGTGTGGTGCTTGGGAAGGTTCTTGATTCATGCAAGCTGTAGGCAGACACAGCCTTGGTTTCTTTTTAAAAGGCTTTTCCCATTAGGCGAAGGCTGAACAGGGAGCAGCTGAGGCACCATGTCACCGTGTGTCATTCCTCACATTTTGCAAAGGGCTGCTTCACATGCTGTTGCTGATCAAATGACTTGGTTTCAACATTGTTTTTGGTTTTGGGGTGCACCAAGTTTCCATCTTAAAATTCCATTCTTAGCAGATGGGGAAAATAGCCTCCAGAGCCGTCTTCACGAACCTGCTGCCCTCCAGATGTCCTGAACTTAAAACTCTTCTCCCCACCCCACCCATTCTGGTCTGGGATGATGGGAGTTATAGTCCAAAATAGCAAAGACTGCTCTGGAGTCTTGCTGGAGGCTGGAGGGATTTTTCCCTGCACCGTTTTGAAATGGCATTAAAGACTAACCAGACATTCTGTGGTTTTATTCCCAGTCGTGCTCTCAAAGCAGTGGCTGTACATGCTCCCCCAGTATAGGGAGGGTGTGCGTTGCACCATTTGGTTCCCCTTACTCACTGGTGGTTCTGTATCTTTCCATTGCAGGCGGTTGAACAGCACACAGGGTGAAATCCGGGTTGGGCCTAGTCATCAGGTAAGACTTCCTTACATAATGGGAACATCAAGTGTCTGAACTGTCTCTTTCTGGCCATCTCCGATCTGCAAATCTCAAGGTGTCATCCACGTCCCCCTAAGCGTGCTGCAGTCAGAGAGGGAGGTTGACACCACATCAGGATGCTCACAGATCTTTGTGTTTGAAGTGCATCTTGATCCAGGGCTTTCCAGGTGTTCTGAGACTTCATCAGTTAAGGGTCTACAACCCTCTTCCCATACAGACCAACAGTGACCACTGGCCCACAAACATTTATTTATTTGAAAATATTTCTATATCATCCACACAGACAAACAGACTATCAAGGCAGTGAACACTGTAAGAGCTATTACTCATCCTAGCTGCCTGTGCCTTGAGCCCACCAGAAAGCACAGAGTGGTCTTGGGAGGGGAAGGGTCTTCCCTCACTTGTGTTGAAAGCAGCCGCTCAGTCACTGACAGGACCTTGAGTGGCATGGTGACTAAGAGAATGAATTCTGGACCCAGAGGCCCCTGGCTCAAATGTCACCTCTGCTATGAATTTACTTGGCTCACATCTGCTCATCATTCCACCCCACCCAGTGAACCATAGGAACAGTAGCTCTCAGAAAGGTATTATTTCCAGCACCTTTAAAAAAAAAAAATACCTTTCCCAGGATTTTTTGTGGAAAGCCATGTGCTTTAAATGTGTGGTGTGGATAGCATCTAGTTGTCCTTAAGCAAACCACAAAGGTTCAGACGTCCCCTCTGTTGCCATGTGGTGATAATACTACTGACTCACCCTGCAAGGTTGTTGTATGAACACCCAAATGCATTATATAAGTGCCAAGTGGTATTTATCATGTCACCGTTTCCCCTCTTTTACCACTAGTCTCTTCAAATCCTATAGCATCCCCTGGAGGCAAGCAGCCTTTTTGTTTCCTTTTCCTTTTTTCAAAAAAGCAGCCCTGCAGGGCTTAGGTTGTTGCGTGCTCTGCACAGTAAGCCTTCTGGGACTCGCTCCCTTGAGTGCCTTATTTGAAAGCTTCCTTGCCGAGCAGAATAATCCCTTCTCTCAGTGTAAAACGGCTTAATTTTTATTAAATAGCATTTTGAATGAGGGCCTCGAGGGTGCGTGCCAAGGTACCCTTTTCACATCTGTATATGCCGCTGTACTGCTTTGGACACCTCTCGGGTTAGAATCTTGTCTTTCTCACACTTTGCTTCTCAGTCCCATTAAGGGCAGGATTGGAGAGGCCACTTTGGTGCATCCATCTCTCTCTCTCTCTCTCTCTCTCTCTCTCTCTCTCTCTCTCCTGTTTTTATGTGTGTGGGAGAGTTTTAAATGCTCATAATGCCACAGACTATGCTGCAGAATGATCAAGTATATCCCTGAGGTGTTGCTGAAATTTGTAGGAAAATTCCTACCCAAATAAGGTTGTTTAAAATTGTAATCACTTCCATTTTGCTCATGGGCAGTAAAGTGTGATGTACTGGGGACTGCCAGAGCTCTCCAGCTACGGATGTGCAGGTGTGTCCATGCAAAAAGATAATACAGGTTTAACTACCTTTAGCCACCTGTTAGGAAGCTGCCTTACAAACATTTCAGACAATTCAGCCTTCTAGCTCAGGGATAGCTTACTGTAACGGTTGGTGACTTTCTTGGACAAGGAGAGGTATTGCCTATCATGCCTGTCACCTGACCCTTTATAACTGGAGATTGAACAAGGTACCTTATGCATGCAGTCACCCCACCACTCAACCGTGGTCCCTTCCAAATTCCAGGATAATTGTATATAAAAAGAGACCCGGTGTGATGTAGTGGTTAGAGTGTTGGACTAAGACCTGGGAGACCAGAGTTCTAGTCCCTGCTCAGCCACAAAGCTCACTGGGTAGCCTTGGGCCAGTCACTGTCTCTTGGCCAAACCTACCTCATAAGGTTGTTATGAGGATAAAATGGAAAAGTGTGGGAACTGTTTACACCTTCTTGAGCTCCTTGGAGGAATGGTAAAGGTAAAGGGACCCCTGACCATTAGGTCCAGTCGTGACCGACTCTGGGGTTTTGGCGCTCATCTCGCTTTATTGGCCGAGGGAGCCGGCATACAGCTTCCGGGTCATGTGGCCAGCATGACTAAGTCGCTTCTGGCAAACCAGAGCAGCACACGGAAACACTGTTTACCTTCCCACCAGAGCGGTACCTATTTATCTACTTGCACTTTGACGTGCTTTCGAACTGCTCGGTTGGCAGGAGCAGGGACCAAGCAACGGGGATTCGAACCGCCAACCTTTGATCAGCAAGACCTAGGCTCTGTGGTTTAACCCACAGCGCCACCTGCGTTCCTCCCTTAGAGGAAAGGTTGGGTATAAATGTAATAAATAGGGCAAAACTGATATATTGGGGCTCTTTCAACTAACCTATCCCATCGATGCAAGGATTTCTCCTTGCACAATGGGACTCCCTCCCGCTACCCAAATCTGCTCCAGAGAACTGGGAAAACTGGAACAGATTTAGAATAATACAGAGGGGAGGAAGGAAACAGAGAAGAATGTTCTGTTGCAGAAGCAGGAATTCTTGTCCTGACAGAAAATTCACTTAGCCCAACATTGGGTTCCACCCTGTATATAACAACCAAACAAACCCAGCAGTCTAGCAGAAATTGCCTTATTTCTGAATATACATACCTCATATAATTTACAGGATGATTTCATCTTGGGAAGTGGCATATCAGACACATTCACGTAGGATGGGGTCTGTCAACATCCATTAGCCATGATAGTTACATGGAGACTCCATATTCAGAAGCAGTATATCTTTTAATCCTAGTTGCTTGGGGGAAGCAAAGAAAAGGGTGCAGGAGGGCTGCTGCCTTCATTCCTTGCTTGTGGTCCTCATAGGCATCTGGTTGGCCACTGTTGTAAACAAATGCTGGATTAGACGGACCTTTGGCCTGATCCAGGTGGGCTACTTTTATATTTGTGTGACGAGGAACTTGAACCCAACCCCTAGATTTAAACAGAGTTGGTTGTATTTTTGGACTATCCCAACCTGTTGCATTATAAAGCTGGCTTGGAAATAATTCACTCACCTATGGCAAGTTAATTATCGACTCCAGGTGACTAGGCAGGAAAGTTTTTCAAACATTAGCTTCCTGCTTTCAGGCTACAGTTTGCTAACGATAATTTTTATAGAAAAGTAGTCTAGTATTTTGTGTGTATTTGTGTGCTGAGGCAGGGGAGACGAATAACTTTTGGTAGACTGACTTGGAAGACTGCTCTAAAGGGATACTTGCATTGTGATAGTGTTGCTTTTCCACATTGATCACTGCAGATGAAGGAAGACTGGTTTTCTGTTCTTCACCTCCTCCTTTTACTGGTATTCTTGGGTTGCTTTCACAGCTTCTTGTTCTGCTGGCACTATATCAGGAAGGTAGATAAATATGTCTATTTTCAGGTCCATTTTTGGCCTTCGCAGGCATACATTAAAGCGTCGGAGCATGCCCATTTACTTCCAATCCCTCTTGATGCAAGTTACAGCCACTTTATAACATACCAGTGGTGGAGTTTGATGCATCATTTTCTTCCCTCTGGAGAAAAAGACCAGAGGAAAATACAAGTGGAGTGCTAGAATGTCTTCCGAACCTGTGGCATGTAATTACTGGTTAGATGTATCTATATGTATCTATATCTATATAAAATACAGCCTTTCAGATGTGCTTTGCATTGTAACCGTGAGAGGTAATTACAGGCTTGAAAAGCTTTTTACTGTCTTGCAACCGTTGCTGTCAATGATCAAGGCTGCTAATTGAATCCTGCAGCAAGCGCACAGTGTGCCTTCATGCCACAGCACATTCTCACACTCTGGAAATGCCTGTGGGGTCAGTTGGGGGGGGGCGGGTCCCGTTATCTCCAGGTCCAAGATGCAGTGAATGTAGGGATATGAGCAGGGCCAGATTTAGGTTTGATGAGGCCCTAAGCTACTGAAGGTAATGGGGCCCTTTATATGTCCAGCTGTCCTTTGTCAACAACAAATTGTCGCTGTTTTTCGTGTTGAATATATTATATATATATATATATATATATATATATATATATATATATATATGGGACCTAGTAGGTATCTAAAGCCATTTGCATATAACAAATAGGAGCCTACACAACATAAAACACTGTTGCTGTATGTAGGTTTTATTTTATTTGTTTTTTATCTTATATTTTGGAAATGTACATCCAGGGTTTTTTCCTTTACATTTTTTTGGGGGGGCCCCAAGAGAGTGGGGCCTTAAGCTATAGCTTGTTTAGCTTATACGTAAATCCAGCACCGGCTATGGGATTGCAGGGGTCAAGACAGAAGAAGAGGATATTTTTGGCAAAGCACTATAGGTCTCCAAGGAGGCTATGTAATTCAGCTTCACCTCTGCTATAGGAGATAGCAATCAAGCAAATGACCTGCCTCTTCCTCAGCTGTGAAATGGGCATGGTGGAAAGGGTGGGAAACAAGCACAATGCCACATTCCAAACACACACACACACACACACACACACACACACACACAAAAGCCACCTTCATTTGGTCACCTAGAGGCTGTTTTTCACACTAGGGGCGAGTATTTTACATGTCCATTTCTGCTTGCTTTATAAAATGTTTGGTGGAGCTTGGAAATACAATCCAGTATCTGCATGTGTGCTAACAAACATCCTCTTGCTTCTCCCTCTTGAATTCCCCCCCCCCTCAAGGCCAAACTCCCAGAGCTGCAGCCGTTCCCTTCCGGAGACAGTGACACAGTGACGCAGCACGAGGAGCTTGTGTGGATGCCTGGGGTCAATGACTGCGACCTTCTCATGTACCTGAGGGCAGCACGGTAACGTGAAGCAAACACATCTCCCTCGTCCCTGCAGTGGGGAGTTGCTGCTTCAGGCGGCAGCATCCTGCTCAGGGATTGAGGTCTAAATTCCTGCATGCACAAAGGATTCCACATCTTGCGCTCGGGATAAATCTCCCAATCTTGTGATGTAGTATAAATTTTAATTTGCTCAGCTGCAACTCCTGCAAAAACTGAGCACTGTTGTCAGCAGACTTTTAGAAGCATAGGGAACTGTCTTATTCTGAGTCAGGCCGTTGGTCCATCTAGCTCAGAATTATCCACACTCGCTGTCAGGGAGTCTCTCACAGCCCAACTGGAGATGATGGGGATTGCAGCTTGAACCTTCTCCATGCCAAGGCAGTTGCTCTCCCAATGAGTTACGGCTTTTCTTTTTTTGAATACTCTTTTTGTTTTTTAGACAAACACAATAACAGTTCTTTTTCTGTCCTTTCAAGGAGCATGGCAGCTTTTGCAGGGATGTGCGACGGAGGATCCACGGAAGACGGGTGTGTTGCAGCCTCCCGCGATGACACTACTCTCAACGCACTCAACACAGTAAGTCTCCTGCTGTTGTGCCATTAACTTTGCACTAATGTTGAAATAGTTTGCTCTCTCCCCCCCCCCCCATCAACTTTGGGTTACTCCATGGGTCTTTGGTCATCTTAAGGCCCACCCCCCTTGCCTTCCAAAACGTGAGAGTCATCTTTCTGGTTTGCTTTTCCATCTTTGAATGGTGGGTCATGGGATTGGCTGTATACAGCAGCATACTGTCTACTCTACCCCAATCTGGTGCCCTCCAGCTGCAGCTGATGGGAATTGTAGTGCAAAACAGCTGGAGGATTCTAGGCTGATGAAGGCAGGCCAACCTTGAGCAGTAGCAGCTTTCTTAAAGCCTCAAGTAGAGTCTTCCCCAGCCCCAATACCAGACCACTTGATGGTTTTTCAGAATTGGGAAAAAGTGGGATTTGAACCCAAATCCACAAGCTAAAGGTACTTCTTATGGCTAAACACACTGTGTCCCTGATGTTTTGGGTTTTTATTGGACTTTTTGTTGTTGTTCCTTTTTAGGCACAACACAATACATTGACCTCAGTTTCCCTGTGATTTTGCACTTATATTTCCTTAGCTCTCACTTGGGATGGGATTCCATCTGCTTCTGTGAGTTTTCCAGCTTTTAGCTTGCTCCATCACTTCTCACATAGAAGCTGTGATTTCTGCAGGAAGACCTGCTAATCGCCAAAGAGCTTTGTGAATTCAACTTTTACCATGGCCTCAGCTACAGTGCCACAGAAACTGGGTGCTCATATCCTAACTCCTCCCCCTGCTACCCGCTCCTTTTCTAATTACATTTCTAATCCCATTGCAGTCTGGAAGCTTGATGTTGCTTGTGCAGGAATCATTTTTATTACTTCCATTGGTGGGCCATTTAGTAGCCACAGATCTTGGCAGAGAAAATCCAAATACATAAATATGTGGACTCACCTGTGCAACTAACATGGTGCACTAGTGAAAGCCAGTGCAAGGGCTCCCACTAGTGGAACAGAGCTCTCCTCCCCCAGCTCACTTTTAATAGCATTCACTTAATGCGTTTCCTTTCCTACTGACCTCACTGTTGATAATTCTACCACCACACCCTGTATACAACTTGTGTACACCGCCACTCTGTGATGACTCAGGATAAGACTAAATTCATCGGATAAAGTGGACTCCAGTCCATAAAAGCTCATTACATTTGTTTGTCTTTAAGATCCGCAATGCTGTTCAATAACATAGCTACCTTCCTGGAACACTTTAAAAGAACAACAGTGCATGCATGCATAAAAACACTTCAAGTCCAATACCGGTACTGACTGGGTAAAGATTTTAGAAGGCTTATTGAATTTATTTTTATTTAGAGCATTAGAACCTTGCCTTTCAGCCAAAAAGGCTCCCAGGGTGGCTTACATACAATCAGTTAAAACAAAACAGTCTGTACCCACAGGAATACAAACTTGAGGGGGGAAACATGACACACAAGGGTAAAGCAACAGGGAGGGAAGGGGGGGAATCAAACACAGACCTCCAATTCTTAAATCGCTGTTCTTATTATGACCAGGTGGCACAGTTCAGGGGGCAGCAGGTGAGTGATGAAGCTGGGCCTCCAGCAGAGCTGATGAAATGAGCCCTGCTGCCTATCTCACCTGCTGTGAAGGTGCCCAAAATACTGTAGAGAAGGCTCCAGCTTGATAACGCAACCGAAGGACGTTCCCAAAAAATATATTGTCATATTGCAGATGGGGTAGCTTTGATTGAGAAGAGCCAGTAAAAGGACCCTGCCATATGGCAGGGTGAAGCAACTTTATTGAGGTGGTACTGTAGCTTGGGAGGGCAGGGAATATGTCAAGACCTGAAGTGTTCAGCAGGGAGGGGTGCAGCTTGGACTCTTCTCCAGGCAGCGAAGAGTCTCGTGCCAGTGTTGATGTGGAGAGAGGAGCAGCTTCCCTGAAGCTCATTTTAGTGACAGGTAAGAGAGTTGACTTGGAGGTTTTGTGGTTCACAAGCCAGACACTCTACCTCTGTGCTGATGTTTGTAACGACAGGTAGCCACAGTGCATAATTCTCTTCCACATAAATAATATAGAGCACCACTTGCTTGCTTGCTTGCTGGATTTGTCTGCTGTAGATTTGTGAGAAGCACAGTAGGGGCCCAGCAGTGTCTGTGCATCACAGTGGTAGTTACTGAATATCACTAGAGCTGAGCAGGTATTGAAGTCTGAGTGGTAATCTGGATGTTGGCCCCTGCAAGGCCCAAATAAGAGCAGGAGATTTGTGGAATACCTTCGTTTGTTTGTTTTTTTAAAAGAGAAAACAGCAGCATGGCTGTTTGGTTTTGGTAAAACTGGCAGGATTTTTAGAGCTGTTTTTTTTTGCAGCTGAATTCAGCCTGAATTTTGCTTTTGATACATTTCTGCAGCAGTATCAAGTTTACCTTTCCCACTGGAGGCTGAACTCCTTTTTATTATTATTGTGTGCGTGTACTAAAAAAAATAATAGACAAGTCATCTGTAAAAGGATTATGAAAAATGAAAAGTGGGTGTAGATAGATAGTAATGAAAGCAACAACCAGCACTTCAAATAATTTTTTGTATCTTTATGATTTATGCAAACATTGTTCAATTCAGTTGTGTACTTTTTGATGTCTTATTTACCGTTTATGACTAATTTTGCTATGTTTGTAGCAGTGTAATTTTTTAATACGTTGTGAGTCTCCTTTGGGCATGGCTTTAACTTTAGAAAGGCGTCATAGAAATAGAATTGTTGACGGATGGTTGAAAGCAATATTTGAAATGCCTGGCTACTTAAGTGGCATTTTAGACTGCTCCACGGGCTTTTTGGCATAAATGATTGTTCAAGAGATGCCTGGAAGTCAAAAGTGAGGGTGCCTGCCAAATCAGCACTTGGAAGAGTGTCCCACGGCAAAGGGACAGTGGTACTAAATGCCGGACTTCTGGTGAAGGCCAGTTAGGCCTCTCTGACATTGGCCGGGGGGGGGGCAACAAACAGTGAATGAGCTGGACTATAAGGGTTCAGTTGGTCCTTGGCCCAGAAGGATATGGGCAGCCAGGGCAGATGTTTTAGCAGGTGTCACATACCATCAGCCCCTATCAGCAGTCTAGCCACAGCATTCTGCACCTGCTTATATGCAGTCTTGGTCCCTTTTCTACTTTATGGAATAGCTGTAAGGGACGGAAGATGACATTGCTTGCTAGGAGATGCTCCAGGCCACAGGGCTACGATTAGTACTAACACTAGCTATGATTCAGGAGGATTATGTGTGTTACTTGCCCCTACATTGCTTGGCTTTCCTGGGCTCGGAGCTGAGCAGGTCTGGGGTAGCGCTTGGCAAAGCCCGACAGCAGCGAGGCAACCCTTTGCTGGCTTGGCCCGCCTTCCTCCTTCCTTTCCACTTTGTGGGTTGAGGATCAGTCCCCTGAGTCACTGGCAAGCGGCTCATGTTGTACCAAGGGGGTGTGCTCCTGTGCCTTCAGAAATGATAATATGCAGCCCCAAAGATTAATGGTAAAAAATTGATATGCTCTATGATTTCTTATTATGGAAATGCAATAAACTTCAGAGCAGCACTTCACATAAATCAGTCCTGACAAGCTTCTTTGCTAGTGTTTTATTTATGTAATAACAGGGTGCTGTAACCCTCAGTATGATTTATTGTTAATTACACCCGATAGAAATGAAGAGCAGGGGAAGTTTTTGCTGTGCAGCGTTTATATTATCTAGTCGAACAACTCCTTCCAGTGATTATTTGCTTAATAGCATGGGTAAATTTTTCCAGCTTTTATATATTTTATTCCTTCTGTGGCTTAGGCTTTGATGGGCAACCCCCCCCCCCTCAAAAAAACCAACAACCTGGTTTCATTTTAATGCTTTTCGCATCAAATCAAGTGGGACAGAAATTGTTTGTTCTGGTAATTATCAGCCCCCTTTTGTGCTCAGTGCTTCCCATCAAGGTGGAAGGCAGGTTAATGAATGAGGTGTGTGGCTGACTGGGGGCCAAACAAGACACGACACTGCAATTAGCAATTGTATGAATGGCTTCTTCTTGTTTTAAGTGTTAATAGTGAGCAAGAGGGACCTCAATTAGTACTGTGGTGTTGCGGGGCAGAACAACAGGGATGCTGGATTAAACCCCCCACCCCCAGCCAAGGTCCCAATCTGGATCCCCCACCCCCATTTACTCTGTTATTTATTGTATGAAATGGGAGTGGAGAATTTCTGGCCTGTGCACTGATCTTGGCACACCAAGGAGTCAAATTGTCCCACACCTGCTAATCAGATTCTGCATTGACTGTGTGCATCAGGTCCCTACAATGGACTGGTGCACACAGGCAAAACTGCAGGATTTTACCCTCACTTACCAGCTGATGAGCAGCGGAGGGGGGTGTTAAATCCTGCTCAGTATGGCTGCAACTGCTGGGAGATGTATAATTTCCTTTCCTGTTCTACAAAGGCAGCTTAAAATTTTAGAAGCAAACCTATAAACAGTGAGCCCACCATACAAGAACATAAAAGTTCAGCATCATCAATCAATCAATCAATCAATCAATCAATCAATCAACACATTAAGCAGAAACGCTTGTTGAAAAAGGACTGGGGAGCCAACTTGGGCCCCAGGTTGTGGGTGCCCAGCGTGCATGATCTAATGACGTCACGTTGTAATGTGACAGCGTGACATCACGCATGCCCCCCAGCCTCGGAACCTGGCTTCCGGAGGCACAGGAAGTCTGGTTTGGAGGTCTCGGAAGACCTTGGACACTATCTCCAAGGCCTCGTAGATGCTTTCTGAGGCTTCTCCAGGTCTTGGAAAGCATCTTCGAGGCCTCAGAGATGCTGTTTGAGGCCTTGCAAGACCTTGGAAGTTGCTTGGGGGCCCTGCGTTGTGGGTGCTCAGGCACTCTGAGCCCCCCCATACCTGACATTCGTGGTGGAGGATAAAGTAGTCTCTTGGGGCAAGGAGTTCCACCTATAGGGCACCATCTCTCTTCCTCTCCTATAACCTGATGGGGGTAGGTTGGGGCAGGAAACACACCCTTCAGGTCTGCCCATGGCTTCCTTACTGGGGGGTTCCTTACTGGGGGTTATAGGAACTGTATACCAGGTTAGACTATGAGTCCATCAAGCTCAGTATTGTCTAGTGCCCTGACAGGCATTGGCCTCAGAGCAGTGTTAGAAAGAGAGATATGAAAGCTAGGAGCTAAATGGCACCTTAATCCTAGGTTATGGGCACCACAATAATAACAAGAGTACAAAGCTGTGTACAAAGCTAATTTTTTTAATAACAAGAATACATAGCTGAGGGGCTCTTCTCCAGTCTTCAGAGAGTAGCTGGAAGTGGGGAGGCAGAAAAAGGTCCTCCTTTCCTTTCACTCTGCAGTTTTAATCTGAAATTTTAGGCTCAGTCCTGCGTCCAGAGTTCAGACACTGCTCACATTAGTGAAATTCCCTGTCGCAAAACGTGCCTTGAACAATGGGAGTTTTGAACGCTGCCCCAGAGTCTGTGACTGAGAAAGACAGGTCCCATCTCATGCCACCTGCTCTTTGAAAACTGGAAGTGCCTCCTGGATTGAACCTGGTAGCCTGCAATGCAGCGGAGGCTGATCCATCAGGGCAAGTGGGGCACTGCCCCAACAACCTCATTCTGCCCACTGCCAGCCCCCCAGCTGCCTACCATCTTACTTTCAACCAGTCCAAGGTGGTAGGACAACCTGCTAGCTTCCTCCTGCTTAGTCTCCATGTTGCCCGTTGTAGAACCCAACAGGGAGGAGGAGTGTGGTGATCAAGCTAGAATAAGTTGGCTCCATCTGCCATTGCCTCTGGCACCCCATGCTGTTAGGCTCCCTTGCCTTCTGCCCCACCAGTCCCAGTGGGCGACAGCCCCCACTGATGCAAAGCACATGCTCTACAGCTGAGCTGTGGTCTCCAAAGGGCAGGTGTCTTCACTGAAGTCTCATCCTCTGTCCTTAAAAAAAGAGAGAGCCTGTGAGGACTATTGCAGCCAGTTACTTGATTTCCCTCACCAGCTTTCGTGTGTGTTGCATACATCTTTTAAAAAGTAGTCTGAACAGGCAGAAAGAGAGCATTAAGATTCCCCTCAAAGAGCATCAAAGGCAGAATTGACATTGAGTCTGTCTTTAATAGCTCACAGATCAGCAGACATAAAAGAACAGATTAACGAGAACACCAGAAAACATGCAGACATCTTGGTAAGAGCAGGGTTTCTCTCTCTCTCTCTCTCTCTCTCTCACAGTGCTCGGAGGGTTAATCTCAAATGCACGTGGATTCATTTCTCCCACCCCACCCCTCCCGCCCATCTAAATCTTGAAAAAGTATTTCATTCTCACCCCTTTCTCCTTAATATATGGGAGCCTTGTACATCACTTCCTTAATTAAAATTCAGAAGCTGAAAGCTCGCATTTTATAGCTGCGTCTGTGTAATTCTACTTCGTAATTTTAATACATATTGTTGCTTCAGATGTCCTTTCCCGCCCTCTCCCTCCCTCCATTGTGTGTGCTTCTAAAGTCAATACAGCTTTACTCCAAATCACAGTACAAGCATTTTGAATGGATTACTCAAAGAGCAGGTGCTGGTAATGCCATCTTAACTCTTCCTTTTTTATATGTACACTGGTACCTTGGGTTACAAACACTTTGGGTTGCAAACCCCACTAACCCGGAAGTAGTTGCTCTGGGTTGCGAACTTTGCCCCAGGATGAGAACGGAAATCGTACGCCAGAGGCTCCTTTAGCAAACGTGAGCCTTAGGTTAAGAATGGTTTTGGGTTAAGAACGGAACTCCGGAACAAATTAAGTTTATAATCCGAAGTACTACTGTGTTGTAACACTGCAACACACCGGGGGGGGGGGCAGGGCAGGACGGGACAGGACAGGACTGAGCTTCATCCCATGCTTATTCCTGGAACTGTAGTACCCAGGCCTATGGCTTCTTGACCTATATAAAATAATAAACATATTCCACACTTCAGTACATTCATTGAGCTGTGTGTTGGGGGGAGTGGATTTCCAATGACAACAGTTTTGATTTTTTAAAATCCCTGAATAAATTCTCAGGCTAATAAGATTTTAAAAAGCGCCGGTGTCATGGCCCTATGAAAATATTTGTCTCAGGACCGATAAATGAAAGTACTTTTCATCATGCAACACATAGTTGAACCATGGAACTCGCTCCCATGGGAAGCACTAATGGCCACCAACTCAGTTGGCTTTAAAAGAGGATAAAAGAAAATCAAAGAGGAGGTGGTTATCACAGTTATGCTCTGCCTCGACGGTTGGAGGCAGTAATGCTTCTGAACACCAATTGATGGAAACTGCAGTGCTCTTGTGACCAGGTCCCACTTGCAGGTTTCCCCATTGAGGTATCTGGTCAGTCACTGGAAGAACAGGATGCTGGACTTGACGGGCCACCGGTCTGATGCAGCGGGCTCTTCATTATGCTCTTAATTTCCATGTTTAAAGCAGTCTGGCTTGGTCCCATCATAAGAACATAGAAGAAGCGTGCTGGATCAAGCCAAAGGCCCATCTCGCTCACCATCCTGTTCTCAGAGTGGACAGTCAGATGCCTGTTGGAAGTCCAGAAGTCAGATCTGAGTGCAACAGTAACTCTCCCCTCCTGCAGTTTCCAGCAACTGGTATTCTAAAGAATCCTGCTTCTGACAGTGGAGTTTGAGCTTTGGCACCAGGGTTAGTAGTCTCCGCTTTGCAGAAAGATACCATAAGCTTGGGGATTGGTCAGGGCTCCCATCTTAGGGAGCTTCATTTCCTGGGCGCTGTCTCAAAGAAGACCCCTTCCTGGGTACCCACCATTTGTTGTCTTACCTCTTACAAATATATGAAACTGCCCTGTACTGGCTCAAACCCTTGTTCCATATAGTTTAGTATTGTCTACACAGGCTAGCAGAGGCATTCCAGGGTTTCAAGGTTGGATTTTTAGCCTTCTGGCATTTTGGATGGATGGACCACTATTGTTCATAAGTAGCAGGCTCCCAGCTGTGGCCTGAGGGGCGTGATAATAGGCAAAACTGAATTATTATTTTTAAAGGATCCCAGGCATGGGAGGGGGCACCTCACAAAGTGTTTGTTTATCCCCAAGCAGAGAGCTCGTTAATGCTCTTGCGCTATTTCTTTTGAGTGCTCAAAAGCTCCTGAGCAAGAAATCTTTTAAAACGTTGACTTAGAAATCCTTTCCTGCTGCCTGGTGGCAAACTGGTGTCCCAGATCTGCCAATCTGGCGAGGGAAGGTCTCTGCATGGTGAATTGCAAGCCTGACTGGTTTCTGCCCCACGGAGCCAAAGGAGAACCAACTGGTGGGCTGAATATTTAGGGGAGAAAATGCCAGACTGGCTTCCTCTTCAATCAAAAATAAATGCAAATGCATATTTTAAAAATTGACCACTCCCAGAGTTAAAAATACCTGTCCCAGGCTCAGGCTATTCACCAACAAATTTATAAAGAAAAAATAAATCAATTTTTTAAAAAAATGTAAGCAAACTGGACTAGGGTTATCTGGGGCCTAGGGTGATTGCCACTTATCCATGAAGCTCACTGGGTGGTATCGAGCCTGTCACCATCTCTCAGCTGCCCTAACCTACCTCACAGGGTTGTTGTAAGGATAAACTGGGGGAAGGGGAGAACCATGTACACCACTTTGAGCTCTGTGGATGAAAGGTGGGGTGTAAGTGTAATAAGAAATAAATTAAGGGATAGAAACCTTTGTGTGTGTGGTTTTTTAAAAATGGAAGTGGAGATTCTCAGGATTCGGAAGGTGAACACTTCTTCTTTGGCGACCACTCATAGCCAAGTAAGATGGTCTTCCATGAACACAGTCTTAACAATGAGTCCGTAAGTGACTCTGGAGGCCAATTCTGGATCCACACGTCCTTCCACAGTGGGGACATAGGTTTCCAGGTGGGAATTGATCACGGTGAGGGTTTGCCAAGTGTGCCTTCCTCTTATCTTGTTTCTCCCTTTAGTCCTGAATTCCAGTGTCTTCAAAGTCCATGGCACCTTTGGTAAAGGCTGTTCTCCAACTGGAGCACTCGCAGGCCAGTGTTTCCCAGTTGTCAGTGTTTATACTACATTATTTTAGATTTGCCTTAAGAGAGTCTTTAAACCTCTTTTGTTGACCACCAGTATTACGCTTTCCATTTTTAAGTTTGGAATAGAGTACAGTGGTTCCTCGGGTTAAGAACTTAATTCGTTTTGGAGGTCTGATCTTAACCTGAAACTGTTCTTAACCTGAGGTACCACTTTAGCTAATGCGGCCTCCCAGTGCCTCCACGCCGCCGCCGTGTGATTTCTGTTCTCATCCTGAAGCAAAGTTCTTAACCCGAGGTACTATTTCTGAGTTAGCGGAGTCTGTAACCTGAAGCGTCTGTAACTCAAGGTACCACTGTAGTTGCTTTGGAAGACTATCATCAGGCATCGGGACAACATGACCAGTCCAACGAAGTTGATGTTGAAGAATCCTTGCTTCGACACTGGTGATCTTTGCTTTTTCCAGTCCACTGGAATTAGGAAGGTGAACCCTACCTTTCCACCTGCCCATGAGGTGATCAGAAAGAAGGAGAATATCCCAAGATAGTGACTTCCTTGGTTTCTCCCAGTGAGAAGCCTCAAGGCTGCTGGGACAATGAGTGGGCAGCTTCAATTCCCTCCTTGCTGAGACAAGTGAGAGCTAGTCTACCTGGTGGCATTTATAGTGACTTGGAGCTAATGGCCACTCCAAATGCAAAGGGGCTTCCTTTTGATTGTGGAATCAGAGAACACGTGTGTGTGTGTGCGCGCGCGCGTGTGTGCTTGCTCGCTCGCATATACATGCTTTTGTGTGTATGGAACTGGTTTTAAGATTAGAAGTCACCACAGCGATTAAATGGTATATATAATAGTAGTAATATTGGTGCTGGTAGTAGTACTTGCAGCCCAGCGTCCCTGCATTTTGCCACCCTGTTTTTTAAAACTGCTCTTTAACGAACATAACTTTTACTTCATTCCCCTTTGTATGCAGGAGATTCATGTTCATATCACTGATTGTTCCTCTTTATTAATAACAAGGAGTAGTGGGACGTTTCCATAAACCGCGATATTACATGGCAGCCTGTTTTCCTGAATGACACCCAAGGCAGCTTAATGCCTGTTGAGGGATATTCAGTTACAAGCAAGATGTCACCCAGACAAATTACTTCCTGCTTTGGTTTGCTTAACTTGCCCTCTGACTAGATCTTGTATATTAACTTCACAGACAGCCACATTGAAAGCATTTAAAGGTATGTTAGCATAGGTTATAGTAATGATTTCCCTTCCTGTCTTTTGGCCAGTTGTCAGCATTTAACGCGCAAGGAAGCCCTGATGCTTCAGATCGGGCTGGTTGGCCAACGGTGCAGTCAAAGTCTTGCATAGAACAGTGGAGGGTGGTCTTTTTCTCTCCCTTTGAGTGGCTTGCAGCTTGACAAGCAAGTTTTGTCCTCTTACTTGCAAAGAAGGCAAGCCTGGCTTCTTGAAAGACAGGCTTCGATCCCAGATGGAATCCAATGTGAACCGGCTATGGGCACAATGCTTACTTAACCATGGCTTCTTTGCAGGTTAAGATCCCAAACATACAGCGGCAGTGTGATTTAACTTGCTTTGCTAAGCTCTGACCTCATACAGTGTCGTCAGGGAGATAGCAGCAGGTCTTGTCACCTTGTAAGTGGAGAAGTTGAAGAGGCCTTCAGCATGGCTTGCCCATTGCAGTTGTAATGCTTGGTAATAGTTAATCCAAGCCATCGCTTGCAATCAGTTCCAAATCATGGTTTCACATCCTGGTTGTGGACAATCCTTAGCCATCTTCTAGTCATTCATATATAATGCTTACAGTTTATAACCTTCCACCTGACTGATAAACTAGTCAAATCATAAAAGTTTTGGGATGTACATAATGCAACCTACATGCAAAATATTATGCTGTTGCCTCTGCTTTAACACATCACAGAGGATGCTCCTTGATCTTAGATAAATGTTCTCCAAGTGCTGTTTAAAATGTGGAATCTGTTGCATATGACAGGAAAATATCTTCGGTTGCACCATCCAAGGCTACGTAAATTAGCTGGTGGTGGTGCATAGTTGCCCCATGGGCTGTGTGAGAGTTGATGGTACCTGCTGCAAGCTACAACTCTTAGCCATAGTCTCATTGCCCTCAATATAATTTGTGGTCACAATTTCATTCAGATTGCAGAATTAAACTTTTCGCAGGATTTTGATTGCTTGGATGCAGAGGTTTTTTTAAAAAAACAACAACAACACAACCCATGTGTTCATTTAAAAGATATTTACACTGCTTTTCAACAGCAGTTCTTAAAATGTTTTAAGTATACCAGACCTTTTACAGTGACTCCAGTTCAACTGGGGTAATCCCTGGAAATGCCACCTGCTTAAAGGATATTTGGTCAGTTCTGCCTTGTTTAATGGAAAGGTTTTATGTTAGCCTGGCAACGCTTTTGCTCCTGCTCAGGTTCCTTCTGCCCCCTCCCTCCTGTGAACGTCAGTCTGAAATTTAGCTGTGTTCTTAATGGACTCCAATTATTTAATATTGTAGCAGGAACTGAGGCCTCGGCGCCTGCGATGGCTTTCAGGCAGGGCTCGTAATGACTGTAATTGCAGAAGAGTGCCTTGCTGAAGCCGGAGCTGCCAGATGTGATGCTCTTCTGATGTAGGGAAAGGTCACGAGGAAAGGGACGTTTAAATTAAGTTATAAATTACAACTGAAGAACAATATTTTGATGTGCAAGACCCGGGGATGTCAGAGCGGCAAGACGTAATTCATGGATTCATTACCGAACAGAGGTGCTTGACAGCTGAGCCATGCCAAGAGGAGAATTTATTTGCGGTATCACGCAGCCAGAAAATGGCAGCTCTGTTGCAAAGCGGGTGTCAAAATGCAACACCCCACCCCCAGTGCAGAAGAAAGCCACCCCAGCCCTTGTACTAATGTGGTGGAGTTTATGCTAATAAGCTCTTGCCTGAGATCCAGAGCTGCTTAATGTCTGTTGTCGTAGCTGAGGGATGTGGGCAGGGCAGCAGGAAAGAAGTGCTTTGATTTAAAAGGCACATATTGGTAGTTCTTCATTTATTTATTTGTGTGTGTGTGTGTGTGTGTGTGTGTGAGAGAGAGAGAGAGAGAGAGAGAGAGAGAGAGAGAGAGAAGATGTATGTTAAATCACAAAGTGGTTCTTCAACGGCTGGTGGTCTGTAAAATCCCAATAAATATATATTCGGCATCAATGAATATTTGGAATTACAGTGGTGCCTCGCAAGACGGAAATAATTCGTTCCACGAGTCTCTTTGTCTAGCGGTTTTTTCGTCTTGCGATGCACGGCCTTTAGAGGATTAGCGCTATTAGCGGCTTAGCGGCTATTAGCGGCTTAGCGGCTATTAGCGGCTTAGCGGTTTAGAAAAAGGGGGGGGGGAAGGGAAAAAACTTGCAGGAACTCGCAAGACGTTTTGTCTTGCGAAGCAAGCCCATAGGGAAATTCGTCTTGCGAAGCACCTCAAAAAAGGAAAACTCTTTCGTCTAGCGAGGCATTCGTCTTGCGAAGCATTCGTCTTGTGGGGCACCACTGTATTCAAATTGCTGGATATAAATTTATCCATTCTCATTCTTTTATCTTACTTTTTATATTTTGTTTCTACATGTGTTGTCTCTGTGTAGCACCCCTTTGTGTTGGGGGGGGGGCAACTATATAAATGGCTTGCATCTTGTGTGTATGTATGTCCTACACACTTCCATTTGCTGGGTGGTACTCAGGGTAGACCCACAGCAATGAATGAGGCTAAGGCAGGTCCATTGATTTTAGTAGGTCTACTCTGAGTAAAAGTTGAATACCACCCTGTCTGAGGATTCCGTTCATAAGCAGTGCATGGAGAAAGGACTTCGTTTAGTCAGTTGTACTTCGCTTCCATGTAAATTAGTTTTCTATTTAATGCCTTTGAGAGAGCTCTTTTGTCATAAGAAATGGGATTCTTGATTAATTTACTTTGTAGAGCAACGGATGCTGAGCTTATGCTCTTTACCAGCCCTAGGAAGAATGGCCAATGGCCAGGGCAGACAGGAGTTGTAGTTCAGCAACATCTAGAGGACCACAATTTCCCTACAACTGCTGCAGTGTGTACTAATGTGGCTCCTTAATTAAGGCTTTAAGCACTAGAACCAGCGAGAGAACTAGGGTTGGCCGATACCTAGTTTTCAACATCGCGATATATCACCACCCAAACATCACAATATACTGATATATCACAATGTCTGAAATAAGGACGGAGCTGGTTTTCGACTTTGGGATATACCACCAGCTAAACATCTCGATATGCGGATGGCTGTTTTCAGAGCTGGGAGGAGTTCAGGAATGCTATCTCTGCAGAGAAGTTGCTAAACATAAAAGCTACAAAGATCTTATTCTGTATAGAAAAAAAAAAATGTCTGAAAACCCTGGAAAGCCGCTGCTCATCAGTATCAGCTACATGGACCCCAATCGTCTGACTTTGGTCAAGGGTGAGCAAGATCAATGCCACTCTCATACATTTGAGCTGTTCTTGACATGCTTGAGCATGTGTAGGTGTGGGATTGCGACAGCACTAAAGATGTGCGTGTTGGCAGGACTACGGCAGGCCTGTGTGCGTACGTGTACACCAGCATGCTGTGGACATGCTCAGGAGCTTGAGTTCCAAGTGGGTGGAGCCACACTGCGCACCTATACTGAACAGCTGGAGAGCAAGTGAAAACATGTAAAACTGGCTCCAGATTCACAGTGTGGGACCTGATCGTATGAGTCCCACAAACGCCTCGGAACCAGCTTTTCCCAACCTGGTGCCCTCCATATCTTTTGGGCTATAATTCCTATTAGCCCCAGCCCAGTGTGTGCTGAATCGTAGTCCAAAGTATATGGAGGGCACCAGGTTGGGAAAGCCTGTCTCAAAGCATCCTCCAGCTTCTCCAGCCTGGAGCAGCCGGCCATCCGCCCATTGTTCTTGGCCTCCTTCGGCCCCTGTTCTCCTTCCAGTTTGTTAAGCTTGTTCAGTAAAAGGAAAGGAAGGAAATTAATTTGTTCCGTTCCTCCGGGCAAAAATAGATTCCTTCCATGAGTCATGAATAGGGAGGCAGGGACTGGAGTACCTTGCCAAGCGAAAAATCCTGCTTTCAGACAAGGCTTAGTTTTCTTTCTCCTCCTCCTCCTCCTTCTCAAAATAGACCTGACTGGGATTCATCTCTTCTGCCTCATAGGTTCTTCAGCCTAATCACAGGTGTAAGGTGGGACAGTCTGGAGTTGCTTGTGGCTAATGTGCACAGCATCCCCAGCCACCCATCTGGAGGCTGAGCAAACTCTCACATTATTTGGGTGGTGGCAACTTTTTAGGTGGGGTAGGGTCTGTGGCACCTGTAAGCTATGTATCATCCAGTGGCCCAAGTGTGTGGAAAGTGTCCACATCAGCAGTGGCCAGAAGTGCCTTTCTTTGACTTACACTTGCATGCCACAGAGCTCAGCTGGGCAACCAATCAGCCTTGATTCAGTTTTAAGCTTCCTGGCAGGCAGAGGGTGCAGGCACCCATATATTTTGTGAAGACTACTCTCTTTTGAAGGCTACTGGGGCACTCACAGCCAAAATTGGGAACAGCTGGATGGACGTGATGTTTGTGGGTTTCATTTAAGGCAGACGTGGCCCTCCAGGTGTTTCTGGCCTCCATCTCCCATCAGCTAGCACCCAGCTAGCACAGCCATTGGTCAAAGACAACAGGAACTGATAAACGGGGCCTCCTTACTTTTCTTCATATAAATCGGCACATTGGTCGTGTTTGACAAGTAGAAATACAAGCAGGAGTCTTTTCTGGCTTTTGGACACGGTAATACTGAGAGTCCCATGGACTGCAAGAAGATCAAACCTCTCCATACTGAAGGAAATCAACCCTGAGTGCTCACTGGAAGGACAGATTGTGAAGCTGAGGCTCCAGTACTTTGGCCACCTCATGAGAAGAGAAGACTCCCTGGAGAAGACCCTGATGTTGGGAAAGATGGAGGGCACAAGGAGAAGGGGACGGCAGAGGACGAGATGGTTGGATAGTGTTTTCGAGGTTACCAGCATGAGTTTGACCAAACTGCGGGAGGCAGTGGAGGACAGAGGTGCCTGGCGTTCTCTGGTCCATGGGGTCACGAAGAGTCGGACACGACTGAACGACCAAACAACAACAACAACAATACTGCAGGTTGGAGAGTGGAAGCTTGAAAAAAGAGAGCACCTGAGGCAGGCGCCCAGGCGCATGTACTGAACATTAAAAGCATTTTAATGCAGCCTCCTTTGCCTGTCAGAATTCAGGCTCAGCAGGATCTGGTGTCTTAGCTGTATATCCCGGCTTGTGGTCTAGGAAAAGGGGGAAGAAATCATTGTTCCGCTCTCTTGCCAGTATAGTCATGGGCCTGACATGGATGCTGGTGGTGGCGGCAGCGGCAGCAACAGCAGGTTTACAAACAAAAGCTTCTATTTACTGACAAAACCTGCGGCAATCCTTTTGAGAGGCAGAAGGTTCACCTAAGCAGTTCTTGCTGGGCTCTGTGTCTCCCTGACTCTTAGCAGTGTGATACAGCGTTGATGGGTTTCTGTGGCACCAGTGCCTTGTTTAAGCTCAAGGCTTGCAGGGGTTGGGTTGTTCTTGAAGGAGGTTGCCCACAGTGACTCGACCTGTTTCCCATGAGCCCTTTTTGGCACTGGGTGGACTCGCCTGGTGTGCCCCCATTCCTCCCTGCCCACCCCCACTATGTGGCTCAAAATCCTGCTTTGACAGGGAGGTAAAGGAGCTGCCTGGCGAGGCAGGCAGATGCTCTGGACAAGGGGTCAGCAACCTTTTTCAGCCGTGGGCCGGTCCAACGTCCCTCCGACCATGTGGTGGGCTGGACTATATATTTTTTTTGGGGGGGGGGAAATGAATGAATTCCTATACCCCACAAATAACCCAGAGATGCATTTTAAATAAAAGCACACATTCTACTCATGTAAAAACACCAGGCAGGCCCCACAAATAACCCAGAGATGCATTTTTTTTAAAAAAGCACACATTCCACTCATGTAAAAACACGCTGATTCCCGGACCGTCCTGTCTGTGGGCCAGATTTAGAAGACAACTGGGCCACATCCGGCCCGCAGGCCCTCCTGCTCTGGACATTAGGGGAGCTTTCTAGCAAAAAGTCCCATGGAGCACAAGAGGAGAAGAAGGTGCCGCTTCGGCAAGGGCCAGGCCTAAATTGGGCAGCTTTATAGCTGGCTCTGCTGCCCCACGTCTTCCTGAACGCACCAGTAGAGCTGAGGTGTAGCCAGCCTCACATGCCATATGGCTCCGGCCTTGGGCTTCCACTTGGACATGCTGTTTCCTCTGCCCTGGGGGTCCTAGGCATGATTTTGGCTGCTTGGGAGCAGTGGGTGAGGTCTGCTTGGGAACTGCAAATTTGAACAAGGGATCTCCTGGTGTCGTGGGTTCCTGAGAGTTAATGGTATCAGCTGACTTCTTTTGAATTCAGTGCACACTAGGGTGCTCGTCTTGGTGGCCACCCCTGCCTCCTGTGGGAGCGTGTTCCATAGTTTATGCACGGCATGATGAAGTCCTGTCTTTTATCCATCCCAAGTCTTCCAAGAAATTTAGGCCCAGTGCGTTGTTTTGCAGGGCCTGACACATTTTTAAATGAGTACTACAGGCACCAGATGGTGGGCATAATGGGCTTTAATCCTGCCTTGTTTTTCTTCCCAAATTCCTGGTGTCAGTTATGGAAAATCTTCAAGGTAGAGCCCTTGCAAATCCTGTGGGAACCTAATACGAAAACTGTAATTGCCATGTGAACAAGCTTCTCCCACCCCCACCCTGCCCCTCCCCCCAAATATTATGGGTCATAGCCAATAAAGTCATACTCACACCCACTCAGATTAATGGAGTTGTTAGCCATGCCTGGTAATTCCAGTGGCCCTGCACTGAGTAGGACTAATATCAGATTTAACACAATGGCACACAGGCTTCCAGACACCTCCCGCGCCTCCCCAATATATGGAACAACCAGGACCTGTGGAGGGCTTGGTGTGAATTTCAAACACACACAGAATTCCTTTCCTCAGTTCCTCAAGCAAATACTAACCTCTGGAATGGTATTTTTTTCCATCCATCTGGCTAAATATGAACCAGGGAGGGCTGTGCAGGAACTGGTTTCTTTTTAAAAGTCTGTTGGTTTTGGCATATTTTTGTTTCCAGTGGAATAAGTGGGTGAGTGGTGTGCACACCCACCCACCCTAAATATCTGCTTTGGCTGTGGATCTTGGGGGGGGGGGGGGGAAGGTTCTTTAAAATGAAGAAGTGGAGAGCATCATTTCTTCTGACTCCAACCGCCTTTTCTCTTGGGTTATGTAGCTGATCTGGTTTACATTTTCTCTCTCTTTCTCTGTCCTCTTAGCTACATGAAAGCAACTATGATGCCGGCAAAGCCCTCCAGCGCCTGGTGAAGAAGCCTGTGCCCAAACTCATTGAGAAGTGCTGGACGGAAGACGAAGTGGTGAGGGGACCTGCTGCCGCTCCTGTTCTGCTTAACCTCTTCCAATCTTTTCCTTACGATCTCATCGGTTTGGGGGGGTTGTAGGAAGAGGCAGAGGTTTCCTGCACCCCACAGATCAGCAGCTGCTGCATCAGTCTGTTAGCAACCAGTACCTAATTAGCCAAAGCGGTGCGGGGAATGTATTCTTTCTTCCTTAATGCTGCAGCCGTAGAATAAGCGGAGTTGGGTTCTTTCCTTCCCTGTGTCGGCTTTTCAGCGGCAAAGCCCTCGGGCGCGAGAGAGTTCTGTGGATTTGCCTTGGGCCGCCCCCTGGCCTGTCTCGCCTGGGTTGTCCCAACCCGGCTGCCAGGAAAACGCGCTTCTTAGCTGCTTCAGTGTCAGATGTGCTTGTTGTTGTTTTTTCCCCCCTCGGGTGGCTTCGGCAGAGATTCTGAGGGCTTTGTCAATCAAGATAAAGCAGGCAGGCAGGCAGGCAGCTTCCTGGTGCCATTCCTCTGTTGTTTGAACTCGGCACCAGCCGCGTGCTAGGCCCTAACGTTGCATGGTGGCACTGTCGCCCCTGTCCAGAGTATTTGCAGCTTAATGGGCAGCTGCAGGGAATGTGGCTTTAATGGGGCACATGTTAGGCAGGGGGGGGTGGTAGTAAAGGCAGCAGCCTGAATGTGCTCCCCATTATAGTCTAAAGAGCAGGGTGAAGAGCTGCTGCTTTGAGGTTCCAGACAGCACATCTAGGGCCTGGAAGCTTTATAGGGCAGCCCCAGAACAAAGGGAGAAACTTGTGCCAGCCAAAGTCTTGGCATTCTGAGGTTGGGAGCTAGGCCAGTAAAAATGGCTACTGTGAGCCCGTTTCCTTCCTCCTTTTCCTTCTTTTCTGGGGTTGCGAAAAGCTCAGGAATAAAAGAGCGCAAGCTCCAAGCGTCAGAATCTCTTTTACTTACCTATGAAGACAGCTTAACTGTGGCAATGGGCTGCTGTAGTGTAACTAAGGGGCTGTGTCGGCGAATGGGTCTTGTCTAAGTCCCGAATGGGTGGCACTTTTTCTTAGCGCGGTTCGGGCAGGGCAGGAGTTCTGCATCACCCGGCTGCTTTCAAACCTCCTGCTTAGGGAGAATTCTCAATCAGTTAGGCCCATGCATTCTTGCCAAGGAGGTGGGCTGGATTAAGGTAGACAAACAGTGGGTTGTTTTATGGTGTAAGGGCCACTGAGTATCTGGTAGTCTCTGAAAGCAGGGAGCATTCAAGAGAAGATCTGGAAGAGAGGGTGGTGCAGTAACAGTGTTGCTTAAGCAAATTGTAGTGCAGGCCAACTGACTCCCTGGCTTATTGATGCTCTTATCTCCTGCTCTTTGCTGTCATCACAGAGCTAAGGAAAGGCTAGAGTGACACTTCCTATTCTCAGTTGGAAGCGAGAGTGTTGCTCTACCTAACTCCCACATACCTAGGGGTTAAGCCCTACCTGTTAATTTTATTCTAAAGCATTTTTGCCACACTCTTCAGCCCCCCCCCCCCCAAGTTTTCCAGGGTGGATTATAGGCAAGTGACATTCAGGAGGTTGCCCAGAATGGAATGAGACCCTCATGATGAAAAAAGATGCTTTCCCCACAGAAATTCACGCCGTGCTTAGTCTCTGCCATCCTATTTCTGAAGACTCTTTCCCTCCTTCCCTTCCTCCCGCCTTCCTTCCTCTTCCCTTGCCCCCTGCAAGTTGCTTTTATATGCTGAAAGCGCCACCGATATTTCAGCTCCCGGCTTTGATCAACAGCCAGCCTTAAAAGACAGAGAATGGAGCCTTACAAATCAGAAAGGAAGGCAAAGCGCTCTTAATACAGAATGAAACCTCACTCCCTAAAAAGTGAGCGCTGTGGGCGCGCAGAATGGCGATCATTAACTCGGCATTGCTGCTGTCAGTCTCCGCTTATCATCTCATCTTTCCCCCTCCCCAGCTTCCCAGCTCCATTTGGCAGGCCTCCACTGTCGGCAAAAGCCAGACCTCAAGCTGTTCTCTTATTTGTAAGGAGTTCTTAAAGCTCCGCCCTCGGAACTTCATGAGCTTATTTATTTATTTAGACCCCTGATTGTTCACTCCGGACCCAGTCCTACTCTGTAAAGAGAAAGAGGGACCCTGCAGGGGTGTCACAAAGTTTGCTCACGTCCCCCCCCCCCCAATACTGTGTAGGCTTTGGATTTCTTAAGGGACTCAGAGAATAATCCAGGTCCCAACAGCATCACTATTTGACTCATCCTAGGTTTGAAATAACCTCGTGCAGCTTTTAGGATTCTATGGACATACTAGGCCTGGGTGGTCTCTCTGATCAGCTTGACAGCAAGATTGGAACCACCACACAGTGGCTTACAAAAATAATGAAAACTGTCACAATGGTAGTTTGTTTAAAACAGCAGCAGATAAAAACCAAATCCAAAATGGCACAAGTTGTGAAAAATTGCTAACACAGCAAGTGTGTGTGTGTGTGTGTGTGTGTGTGTGTGTGTGTGTTTTAGAGAGAGGGAGAGAAATTTCCAAAGGGAAATCTGAAAAGGCCTCATCTCAATTTCCATATGCTGTCTGGGAGGGCAACTGAGGACCAACCATCTGATTCTACGACGAGTGCATTAGCAAGACTCATATACGATCCAAGTTACCCGGTTTCAATTCATCTTGCACTGTTTTGCTTTTGCTTCTTTTGGGCAAATGCATAAGAACATAAGGGGAACCCTGCTGGATCAGGCCAGTGGCTCATCCACTCCTGCCTCCTGTTCTCACAGCGGATGACCAGATGCCTTGGGGTGGGGGGTGGGGAGCCCACATAGAACCATTACCTCCCTTGAACCCCTCCTTTAGCCGCCAGCTGAGCCTGCCTCTGCCTTCCAAGATGACACCAGACACTGCCCGCATATTTCCCACACTATCTTCCCAGCCACGAGACTAGCAAAAGCGTTTTATCTGTTGAAAAATTAACACTGAATGCCAAAATGGAATGCTTATTTTGGCGTTAAATGGTATCTAAGTAAAATAATGATGTTGTTGTTGATGATGATCCAGCTAATACAGGGAAAGGGACCCTGTAACCTCCCAGATGTTCCCATTATCTTTGAGCATTGGCCCTGCTGGCTGGGGTTGATGGGAGCCAGGGTTCCCAATGTTGTCCAAAGGGTCACAGGTTCCACGTCCCTGCGATGACAGTTTCTGAATTTGCAGAGCATGGTTGAAGGGGCTTCCCTGCTTGCCTCAGCATGGAGGGCCCAGGCTTCTTTTATCTGAAGCATGTGCACCTCTGCACACACGTTGAATCCATAGAAAGGATAACAAAAGCAGGAGAAATACAGATAAGGATGAGTAGCCCACCCCCAGTTTGTTAGGCTTTTTAATTAAACACTGTGAATATATTTAAATAATAGAGGCTCCAGGCTGAGCTGCATCTAATCGAAACCGATTAAGTCACCCGTCCACACTCGGATAGTTATTAATTCTGTTTGTTTATGCATGCTAGCTGAAGGCAGAGTTCCCGGCTGCCGTGGAGCCCCGTAATGCGCGGGGATGTTTGTGCAGCATGACGCTGGGGCCTTAATTAGCATCCTGATGTTGATTATGAAGAACAGCAGGCTTGCTAATTGAATTCACTTTACGACCCAGGACCCGGGTCGCCTTTGCAAAAATCAAGGGGAACTGGCTTGTGCTGGAGTTTGGGTTTGTGTGTGTGTGATACAGACAACCAGCTGGGAAGAGGGGAGAAAGCATTATCCTTCACTCCCAAAACACCCTGAAATACACTTTTAAAGGATTTGGTCTTTATCATTACATCATGAATAGGAATCAATATATTAATGCTTGTATTCTTTAGCTACGTCAGTATATAGATAGAAATAAAAGCCATCAAGTACATGTGTCCATGCTGTTAGCTTCAGATTCTGGAATAATTGATAGAAGGGGCACCTCATAAATCTACACATTTACTAAAACTCAATACTCTAAAAAGTGGAAGGCAGGGGGATATTTTCTTACTGTAGGGGTAGACAACTAGACACCCTGCAGATTTATATTTTTTTTAACCAAAGGCAAAGCAAATTTGGAATAAGAGTTCTGGATGCATAAGAAGCTGCCATATAGAGTCAGACTCCTGGTCAATCAAACTTAGTATTGCCTTCACTGACTGGCAGCAGCTGTCCATGGTTTCAGACAAGCTCTTTCAAGTGCAGACATATCCTACATATCCTAGCATTCAAATTCTCTGCTACCTGGTGTCCATTGTAGTTGAATTTTAAAGTGTCCCAATGTTAGATACCTTATAGGGAAAAATAGGATACTGAGTGATGCACAATCCTAGATTTGTCTCTCTGGAAATCTCACACTGTAACCTTAACTGTAACTTTCATCTTGAAGTATACCACATTTTAAATATTTTAGGTAGCTTTGTTTGGGGGTGGGGGATGTTGCATGGTTGGAAGTAAACAACCCCGATTCAAATAACCTCTTAACTTTATATCCAAGGGTGGTTAATCCTTGATAGCGATAAACCTTAATTGGCCATGTTCGTGGATTTACAAGTTCATAAATTTTTAAGCACCATTCAACACCTGGCTTCACGTTCAAAGCTCCATTTGTTACAAATACGAATTAAAATCCCCCTTCTTGCCCGCCCCCTCCAAAAAATAGCAAGATACGGCAAACTAAATTTTCCCCAATGCACTTGTAGATGTTTGTAATGCAATGAACTGAGATTGCCCGGACAAGACATTAGTTGTGTGGCTTTCATCATCTCAAAATGCTTCCTGGTATATCTGTTCTCAAGGAGAGGAACAAAACATCTTTTCATCCTTGGTTCATTTGAAACCAGACATCGTAGAGTGCCTAAAAGGGCAGAGCTGCTTACTGGGGCAAAAAGACCATGAATTTAAAGTGCAATTAACAGAACATAAGACAGTCCTGGCTTCTGGATCAGGTCAATGACCCTTATAGGCCAGCAGCCTGTTCTCACAGCGGCTCAACCAGACGCCTGTGGGAAGTCCAGTAGCCAAGCTTGAGCCCAGTAGCACTTCCTACCTGTGACTGCCAGCAACTGGTACCCAGAGGTGTAATGCATAATGGAAAAACATCCCCTTTTAACAGCATGACAATGGGCTGGGGGCGTGGGTTGTAAGGATGAACCAGTTCAGCAGAGCATGGTGGTGCCAGAGTGTGCAATTATAAAGTCGGCATAACAAGAAGAAATCTAGCATTAGTTGAACACATGATTTGTATGCACAAATTCCTGAGCCCACAGTGAAAGGATTTCTGTTAGCAGGATTATTATTACAGTAATGGGTTTTGTCCAACTTAAGTTTATTAAGAGCCGATGCACAAATAAATCGGGAGTTGTATAATTTGTGGGGCCACCACCAAGAAGGCACTTTTCCTTGCACAGGGCTGTAGCTTAGTGGAATAGCATCTGCTTTGCAACCAGGTACAATCACCAGCCTTTCCTGTTGAGCCTGAGAACGTTCCCTCTTATTTTATTTTATCTGGTTTTTTAAACAAAATTTATGTCCTGCTTGAATAGAAAGAAGACGAAGAAAACCTCTAAGTGGTTTGCAAAGATATGAAACATAACATTAACATTACTGATAAACAGTTAAAAACAGGTATTAAAAATACTAACATGACGATTGCAACAAACAGGAGCTAAAAATAAATAATACACACTGAACTTCTGATGTATCTGGAGAGGCTTGCCTAGACAAAAGCATTTTAAGTCTGTGTCAGAAGGACTACAGTGAAGGATTCATTGCCACATGTAAATAGGCAGGGAGTTCCAAAGTGTGGGTTCTGCCACAGTAATTGATAAATTCCCTACAAATGCCTGAAAACCCAGGAGAGCTGCTCCCAGTGAGTGTGTAGACAATGCTGAGCTAGATGGACCCATGGATCTCACTCAGTATACGGCAGCTTCCGATGTTCCTGTTGAATCCACCCAGGGCCTTGACTTCCAAACAGAGCGACTCTGGTGCCTTCTGCTCATTCATGTTGGTTCCTGAACTGCTGCCAATAATTGTTCGCTTTCTCCTAGCTTCCTTTATATCTTTGCTTGCTTTAACCTGCCATATGCTTGATCCGATGTTTCTCTGCCTCGTGGAATATTTTTAGATATTATGCCCTTGCCATATTGACAATCTTCACCCCTTCCCACCCGTGTCTCACAAATATTTACACTGGTGAGTTGCCCTTGTTAAAAGGTCTTGCTTTCTTTTATATATTGGAGACCAGAAGCTAAATACCCAAACAAATTTGTAATGGCAACAGTATTTTTTTTAATTTGGCACAGACATTTTTAATCAAGGAGGATTTTCAGAAAATATTCTAGTCTCATATGTCCTTTGCTTCATGCAGAAAAAAAAGGTGGGGGGCGTTTTTCATTCTTGCTGGGGGCGGTGAGGGAGGTTAGGAAGGAAGAAATCTACTGCTCAAAAGATTAATAAATGCTATAGACTTTGGCTGTTGAAACTGCATATTTCATCTCATTTTCAAGGGTGCCTTTTCTTCCTTTAAGAAAAAATGGTGATTGCTTAGGCTCTCAGCTGTTCGCAGTCATTTTCCAGTGTTCATTTAAAAAAGGAGAACAAGACACAAGGTGGCTCAAAGGGCTGCGTTTGTTCTCTCCCAAAGCAATTTGTTTCATAAACAAAAGAGGGCCAATACCATTATCCTTTGTAGTTCCTTAGCAACAGAACTCGAGTCATTTTAGCTGGTGCGCTCTCTCGCTCTGTGTGTGTGTTTGTAAAATGCACATCTTGTTCCTTCTGTGTATAGAAACATTTAACGGCACAGCTTTGTAACTTAAACAAAGACCCATTGCTTGGAAGACGCTGTAAAACCTGAAATCTCTCTCTGTGTGTCTCTCTCCCTCTCATCCACTGGCAGGATTCTGTCTCTACCCTTTCTTTTGCCTTCCTCTTCACAAATGATATGCGGCCAAGAGAGCCAAAGAAAGGGACTCGAGAAAATATGTGGCTGGGGTTTGTGATTTACTGCAGTCCGCCTAGAAAAATGCCACAGGGTAGGCATGTGAGTCCCCTTGAGTAGCAATAGTCGGGGGGAGGGGGACATTCCTTACCTTACCTCCGTGCTTCAGCTTGGTGTAGCAAACAGTGGGGCAGAGTTAGGCTCAACACTCAAGTGACATAAGCATGTTGGGGTGGGAAGGATTCCTCCACAGAGGCTCAAGGATAGTTTGCATTCAGCTGAAAGCACATTGGGTCTCATTGCATATTCATCACCTCCCCTCTGCACATAGGTGAGGGTGCAGGCTTAAGGCTTGCTCCCAAACACTCCCACCCGGTTGGATTAGACCAGGCATAGGCAAAATCAGCCCTCAATATGATTTGGGACTACAACTCCCATCATCCCTAGCTAACAGGAACAGTGGTCCAGGATGATGGGAACTGTAGTCCCAAAACATCTAGAGAGCCAAGTTTGCCTATGCCTGGATTAGACAAATTCATGAAGGCTATTGATGGCCACTGACTGTGATGGGAGTGCTCTGCCTGCAAGAAAGCTTCTGAATACCAGTTCTTGGAAACTGCAAGAGGGGAGAGTGCTGTTGTGTTCAGATCCTGTTTGAGGGTTCCCCTCTGGTATTTGGTTGGCCACTGCGAGAATGTGATACTGGACTTGATGGGCCTTTAGCCTGTCCAGCAGGCACTTCTTATGTTCTTAAACCCGGTGCCTCACTCTTCTCCAAGTGGAGAGAAGAAAAGTATTTTCTGGTGTGGTGCTACGCTGGGATTTCCTTTCTTTTCTTTTCTTTTCACAAGTGCTGGAAACTTGGACACTTGTTAGTTTTTGTTTGATGTACCAATATTCCAGCTAAGCCTAAATAGAAGCAAAAAGCAGGCACTCCCTTGAAAGCAGCAGATCCCACTACCCTGGATTGGATTCCCAGGGCACACTCTATGGCCCAGTTTGCATGTAACACTAAACTAAGGTTTAGCACCACATAGAAGAGCTTAGCCAAGCATAAGCAAAGCCCTAGACAGGGGCATTCCCCACCACTGGCCCCACAAATGTAAGGAGGGCTTGGTCCCACTTTTATGGAACCTTGCCTTAATGTCACAGTTCAGACCAGGGATCTCGGTCTAAAACAAACTCTGGCTATCTTAGTAAGCCAGCAATCATAGCCACTGATCCAGGCGGGTTTTAAACCAAGGTTTCAAACAGAATACAGTGGTACCTCGGGTTAAGTACTTAATTCGTTCCAGAGGTCCGTACTTAACCTGAAGCTGTTCTTAACCTGAAGCACCACTTTAGCTAATGGGGCCTCCTGCTGCTGCCATGCCGCCGGAGCACGATTTCTGTTCTCATCCTGAAGCAAAGTTCCTAACCTGAAGCACTATTTCTGGGTTAGCGGAGTCTGTAACCTGAAGCTTATGTAACCTGAGGTACCACTGTATCAAACCAAGGTTCCTTAAAGGCAGCACTAGACTCTAGCTGAAGCCCTGGACATAGGGAAGGTGTACACGAGTCCAGGGCTGTGCTTGGGCTTGTTCAGACTCCTCTGTGGATTACCGTGATGTGCAAACACAGCCTGTGTGCCTCCAGTCAAATGGCAGCATATGCACACTCTGTGTGTAAGAGACCCAGTGTGAGCAGTCCTGTTCCTGTTCCTGTTGCTTGTTTTCCCTCTCTCTCTCTCTCTCTCTCTCTCTCACACACACACACACACACACAGAGAGAGAGAGAGAGAGAGAGAGAGAGAGAGAGACTGCTATACAATGTGGGGTTCCCCACGTGTAAGAGGGCTGTGGTGAGGACAATGTTCAGCAAGGGCTTAAGAGAAAATCTGCGAAGGGGTTTTTAAACTAAAGAAATTGTTCATGTGAACGTGGCCTTTGAATCCGCACGGTGGCAGTGGCATTAAATCAGTTTGATCTATATGAGGATGAGATTTTCCCGTTTATAAACGAGGTCCACTGGAGCACTGCTGGTGAGGGGTATAGAGACTGACAGCTCGGATTATATAAGGAGAAGTCCTTGAGGGTGAATCTCTAGTTTTGAGGGAGCTAATGTCAGCCAGCTTCACAATGCTCAAAGCCAATGACCGGCGACTGGCTGCCAGTGGTTGTGCCAAAAGTGGAAAGCCGAATTAGAATAATCTGTCATGAGGCTCTGTATTGAGAAGACAGGGAGACGGGGATAGAAATGGATTGGTTGATGTCTGAGTTTTCACTCCCGCATTTTTCCCTTCCTCGTTTTGCTTTTCTTTTCTCTTCTTTTTAATTGAGAGAAGGTTTGCAAATAATGGTGTGTGGGCTCTTTTCTAAAGCTAGCCACCTAGTGGCAGTAGCTGGGCTCCGCAGGGGAGCTGATCATCCCAACATCACCGTTCTTAGGAAATTCTTCCTAAGTATTGTTAGTATTTCTAATGCTTTCGTTCCCTTTCTAGAAATAACTCCGTAGGGCATCCTACAAAGCAAAATACAAAATGTAGCAACCAGATAATCTAAAATTCACATGCGTTTACAAGCAGCAAAAGTTGCATCTCGATTTAAAAAAGAAAAAGAAATAAACCCAAGAAAGCCTGCTGTAACAAAACTACCCCAAAATGAAGCTTGACTGCGGCAGGTGCACCTCCCTGAAGATTCCCTTTCTAATTCTGCTACCCAAAGAAAATCCAAAACACACCACAACTTTATCTGCATTTGAATCTAGAACAACCTGGTGCCTCCCTGATGGTTTGACCCACCAGCACTGGGGCTGATGGGAGTGGGAGTCCAGCACATCTGGAGGGCACCCGATTGATTGAAGACTGGTCTGGAATATATCCCAAGAATAACCTTTAGAACCTTTGCCATGCATCTCCCTCCCCCTTTCCGAATCCTAAAATGGTAGCACTGAGCCCCACAGCACACGTGATAGCCAGAAAATGGCCATACGGCCCTGCTTTGGGGCAGCTCAACTGCTGCTCCTTTCCTGGCTGTCAAGTCTTCTGGGGTAATCTGGCTTGTGGGGAAATGATTCTGCCGAAGAACTGTAACTTCCCCAAATGTGGGTGTGGAAGGAGAGTCTCACTGGCGCTGTGTTAGTCTATTAAGAGCAGATGGATGGTTCAGATGTTACCTGAGTGCAGCACGCCAGCTGTGCTTTGTAGAGGAGGATGAGTGGATGGATACGCACTCACTCGCATTCCCAGAGCTGGAATTGGCAGAGAGAGAGAGAGAAAGAGAGAGAGAGAGAGAGAGATGAGTCCAGTGCTTAATTCTGCAAAAACAGAGGATGCTTTATCTCTGTAGAAGTAGCCTCTTGTGGGGCAGGGGATAATACACAGTATTGCTTTTGGTCCCTGTTAGAAATGTTGTGGGGAGCAAAGGATTATCTATTCTATGCAAGCCCACAACACAAATTCTTCGAGAAGTGGGTGGGTGTGCTTTTTGTAATCGGCTATTCTGAGTGCGTGATAAACAGGGAGTTAGACATTGTAGAGGAAGAAAGAACTGGCTCCTTAACTGGCTTTGAAAGGATGAGAGTCCATTATAATTATCTCTCTCTTGAAATAGAAGGCTTTTCTCTGACTAAGAACTTGCGATTTTTAATGTCTGAGAGGCTTGGTTTTTAACTAGTCCTAAAATCCTTGGATCATTATGTAAAGTGAAAGTGGCTTTCCATGCTGAGGAATTTCAGGACCTCCTCTACAGCTTCACAGCGTGCCCTTCTCCAGAGGTGAAGGCTTCTGTTTCCGAAACAAGCATGGATTCCTCGCATCTATTTTTGAAATCCTCCAATTGCCTCTTCCACCCAATCCCCTAGTATTTTTTAAAAAGGACAACACTTGGGCTTGTAACCTCTGCCTCATTTCCAGGTCCTGTTCTTGTTATAGACATCGGTCTTTGATCTTTTCCCCCATTAGCATCAAACAGATTTCTTCCAAAAGCAAGTTATCTGTGATTGAGCTTTTTATTTTATTTTTTTAATTAAAAAAAAAAAAACCACTTTAATGAAGCAAATCTCCTTGCTTCTGCCTCTCCCTGCTTTTCCTCCATGCAAGCAATGGAACCAAATTCAGTTAGTCTGAAAAACGAGCGGGCTTTCCATTACGGACCATAACGGAGCGGGTGAAGCAGAGCCCGCGATCCGTCACTGCCCTGCCTTTCAGTTCACGTTATTTAAATGACTTGCCATTCCATGGGTGGCTCTGAAACTGCATTGGGGGAGCTATTATTTAATTTAAGTTTGTGAAGGTGTCACTTTTCTGGTTAATAGGCTTCTCCTCCTGTAGTAGGCACGTCTGATCTAAATATTAATCATTTTCTTTATCCATCCAAAGGCTCTTAATTAGTTAGAAGGGTAACAGAGTGCTAGTAAAGCTAATGATTATCCTGTCGGATAGAAGGTTTCAAAGAAGCTGGAGAAGCGCTCCAAGAATTAGTTTGCAATCCTGTGCATGCTTCTAGCCTGGGAGTGAACAAAGTGCAGCTTTCTTACAAGTACTAGCGATGACTGCTTTGTTCGACCTTCACTGGTGGAGGCAGTCCGCCTCTGAATACCAGTTGCTGGTAATCGCAGGTGGTGGGGGGAGAGTTGCTGTTGGCTTCAGGTCCTGCTATCAGACTTCTCATGAGTGTATCTGGTTGGCCACTGTGGGAACTGGGTGCTGGGCTAGGTGGGCCACTGGCCTGATCCATCACGGTTCTTCTTATTTTATTACGCTGGTAAGTATGGATAGAGTTGTTCCATTAAGCGTTGACGCTTGCTGGAGACACTAGCAAAATCTCTAAAGGTGAAGATTACAGCCGTATTAAGGCTGTAATCATGTTCTCACTTAATTTGGGAGTAAGACCCATTGACCTCAATGGGGCTTGCTTCTGAGCAGACTTCACTAGGAACGTGCTGTAATTTTTATTTATAATACAGTGGTACCTCGGGTTACATACACTTCAGGTTACATATGCTTCAGGTTACAGACTCCGCTAACCCAGAAATAGTACCTTGGGTTAAAAACTTTGCTTCAGGATGAGAACAGAAATCATGCTCCGGTGGCGCGGCAGCAGCAGGAGGCCCCATTAGCTAAAGTGGTGCTTCAGGTTAAGAACAGTTTCAGGTTAAGAACGGACCTCTGGAACGAATTAAGTACTTAATCCGAGGTACCACTGTATGTGGCTCACCTGCCTTTTGCCCCCAAAAAGGGTGCCGTGAAAGTGGAGTTTTATTTATTTCACCCTGTCTTTAAGGATAACTCTTGAAGAGGGAGCTTACAAAATTAAAATTTGCTACTTTTCCTGTAGTGCCTTTAAAAAAAAAATGTACCCAAGGTGAGATACATATAGTAAAACAAGTTAAAATATAATGCGTACAATTTAATAACATAATTCAGAAGTCAGAGACAGCAGCAAGAGTACTGTCAGATGTATATATGCATGTTTGTTTATTCATTAAAGGCATTTATATCCAGCTTCTTCAGCTGGAAATGGCCCCCAGGATCATTTACACAATCCAGCCAACAAAGTCCTGCTCCTCAAGCTTGCAATCTAAAAAGGGAGAGCACAAAAGGAAAAATGAATGGGGAGGGAAGAGGGAAACAAGCACTAGTTAACCAAAGAAAAAGTTGGAATGGACACAGCAGCCCTAATACCCTTAGTTCTTGAACGTGTCCAGCGTTTTTGTGTTTCTGTCAGACTACATGCTGAACACTTAGCTTGACTTCAAGGCTTCATGGACTGTTTATTATTTCCTGATTTGAGGTGTTCATGCCCCACCCTTTAGCTGCAAAAATCAGTCCTAAGACGATTCCTGCTAAAAAGACACAACGTGCGAGGGGAAAGAAACAGGAAGTGGGAGGGAACAGCAGGCTGAAGCACAAATTCTGATAATGCAGTTATACAGGCTCTGTCTTTCCCTTGACAACGACCAGCTCCTCCCTGGAAACAGTCCCCCCCCCCCCCGCACCATCAGATCAGATCAGATCTGTGAGGGCAACACGTCCCAGTGTCCATACCACGAGGACGAGGCAGCTCCTGCCACCCAGGCTATCCCTCAGCCTTGGATGGTTTCTGAATCTCTGTTTTAATTCACCACCCAGTTCTTCCTTGTCTCCCTCCCTTTCCCCTGACATATATTCAAAATTTCCTGTTAAGATTTATATAGCTTTTAGGCTGTGCTGTGTGAGATTGGTCACGCGGGAGCTCATGCATTTAGAAGAGCCAGTAAACACCACACCATATTTACCCTCCACTGGCTTGGAATAATTTCAAGCACTCAAATCAAACATTCCAGCTACGAATTGGAATTGGAGTGGTGGAGCTGGTTCAGGGGGAAAGGGGGGGGAGAGAAGAATGGAGGTAGTCTTTTTTTTTTTTTTTGACATCTTCATTTTCAAAACCTATTTTAGAAATGCATTTCTCACTGGTGCAGAACTGAGTGGCACAGGCTTTGTTTGGGCAGGTAATTTCCAGGGTGCCGAAAACTCTTGAGCCAGCCTTGTTCTCAAGCTCCCATCCCACTGAGCTGGTGTTGCCTTTGCAGGTTCTTTCCTGCCTCCTATGTTCCTCCTTCCATTCGTAAACCTCCTTCGTTGGTAACGTTCGAAAAAGAAATTGGCACACTTTCCCTTAAACTAGATGTTTTTATACGGAGGCCCCTGTGCAAAAAGAAAGGGAACTTATGAATCATCTGCTTGCGGGGAGGAGGGAAAGAGCTCCTTTTTATCCATTGCTGCCAAGCTCGCCGTGTGAGCCCAGCCTCTTCGCCCGGTAATTGGATAGCCACGTTGTAGAAACGGATCAGTCGCTTCTGCGGAGATCTTAAACGCTTCTGACAAAAGCCTAATGGAGGTTTGAACAAACTGGGCCCTGCCGCGGCCTTTCAGCGCTTGTTGCGCAACGCTTGACGCTGCAGCCAAAGGCATGAGTGGCGAGGGACCATGCGGGGAGGAAGGGCGGGGGGGGGGGGAGTTGCTGGGTTGGTAGCTGCTGCCTGATGGGTGTCCACAGCGATGGCTGCTTCAGCGTCTTCAGCACAGAAATCTTCTTAACTTTCTGGGTTCCGGCCAAGCTCTTTGCTGCTCTCTCCAATCAGGGCTAGGCCTGGCTTGCCTTCTCCAAGCGATCGCTTACAGTGTCTTGCATATTTGGGCTAGGATCCAAGGAGCTACTTCAGGCACACCCAAGGTCTCGTCTGCCCCCAGTGTTGAATTTTTGAAAAATGTTTTTACTGCTTTTCTTTGCACAGCAGACTCCCCACCCTCCTGAATCCCCGTGCTTATTTCTGAACTCCCTTCATTTTCAGAGGGGCTTTGCTATGTAGGGAACAGAATTCCTAGGCCAGCCCCCGTAAGGCCTTCTCTCCCCTCCATTGTCATCTGGGGGGCAGCCATTCCACCAGGCTGCCTCAGTGGGAGAGATAGTAAGCAGAAGGCTTGTTTCATCCACTTTGCTGAAGGCCCAGCTCCTTCAGGCACCTCCTGTGCCCTCCTGCCCAAACTGCCAGCTGGACATTATAGGAGCAACTGCTTAGAAACTGGTGTCGGTGGTTTTTTTTGTTTGGTTTTTTTTCCTCTTCCCTCCCTGTCCCCTTTCCCTTGTGTGTCAGGTTTGTTTTTTTAAAAAAATTTATTGTCTTGTTTTGATGAACGGTAGAAGAGTCTTGCTATATTTGTATTGTTCAGTTTATTAACTACACTTGTCTCCTGCCTTTCTTCCAGTGAGTGCAAGGTGGCATACATGGTGCTCCCCCCCCCCCCGTTTTAATTTTATTTTTGGGTTTTCAATTTTGCAAACAAACAATAACAACAACAAAGGAAACAAAACATAGACATCATATCCCCTTTGACTTCCCTCCCCCCCTTTTGTGGATCCTTATGTTTTATTTTTCATTCTGCATCTCACCACTAACTCCAATTATTGTCCAATTATTATCACTAGCTCCAATTTTTGTCCAATTATTAAGAACTTGTCCTTAATCCATAATTCAAAAATTTACTACAAGTTATCATGATGCTTCCCCTTTTATCTCCACAACAACCCTGTGAGGTAGGTTAGGCCAAGGGCCTGTGCCTGGGCTTAAGGTCACTCAGTAAGCTTCATGGCCAAGCATGGATTTGAACCATGGCCTTCTGGGGCCTGGTCCCACATTCTAGCCATTACACCGCCCTGACTCTTATTTAGTTACGGGGGGGTTTTTGCCTTCACTTGCCTATTGACGGCTTGCATCTTAACGCTTGGATTAGGTTCAGAGACATGACACTTTCACTTTCCTCTTCTGTTTAAGGAGATTTATTTCTTCCCTCTTTGGAACAGCTGCAGCTTCCAAATGCACGCTTCCAGTTCATTAAAGTAGCTTTATGAAAAGAGCCTATATGCTCCTCTCTTCTTCCTTCTTCCTTTTGCTGTCATTAAAGAGAGAGCGAGAGAGCAAGCTATAACAAAACACAAAATATTTTTGCTCAGGTGGCTGAGAAAAAAGGTATCTGCATTCACCTCAGAACCAAAACAGTTCCTTGCGGAAGGCCCAGATCTTCTGATGTCTATAGAAATATTGTCAGCTGCTATTGAGACTGGTTTAGTGTCGGTAATGAAAGCAGTCTCGCTTTTGCTCTGCCAAATAGAATAAAAATCTTGCCACGTTGTTTGAAATCCTTTCCCAATTTTCCAATGGTCATTGGATTCAGGACCAGCAGATAGGCCTTGTAGATGGATTATTGGCAGCAGCTGGCCATTGCAGGCCCTTTCCCCAAATAGTAATAAAAAAGCATCTCAAGAATCATTAGGAGCAACAGCGACCAGGATGATCCCAAAGGATGATGTTCAGGTTTGTGTTGCAGAGTTAGGTAAATTGTTGTGTTTTGATTTGTGTGGGGAGAAGGGAAATTGGGAGGAGATTGCTGAGTCCAGGAGCTCCAAGTTTGGGTCCAAAGAGAGGACTTAATTTCAGTATTCAATGCTAGGTCATTGGCAAATGATTTTAAAATACCCTGCATGCCCTGAGTACATTGATGTTGAGACTCAAATAAAGGGGTGGCCAATGTAGCATCCTCCAGATGTTTTGGGCTCCACCTTCGGTCATGCCTAACCATTGGCCATGCTGGCTGGGGCTGATGGGAGTTGAAGTCCACTTGGGAGAGCTCCACATTGGCCACCCCTGTTCCCTAATCTCTGTGTTTGGAGTTCTCCAAAGAGTGGGTGCCGTGTTGGCTCTGCCATTGGGGTTGGGTGGGGGAAGCTAGAAGAAGGAAACTGAGCAAGCCAGTGCTTTTCAGAGGGGGGTTGGAGATACTGGTGTTCTGAGCTAACGGTGCTACACATGTTTCTCATTACTCCCTTGCTCCTATATTTAGAATTTTCCTTTTGACTTGTTCCTTCCTCTGCAGAGTTAAGCGGGCTGTTTGGAAGTTTCCAGTTCTAAGGATCAAAAACATTTCTGCATATGCGAGCGCTAATCTGGTTTATGGGAACATAAAACCACGAAGCAAGAAGTAGCTAATACATCATGGGTTTTTTAGGATTTCTCTTCTGTCAGCTCACGGTGGGAGACTTTGGCATACATTATCCTAGACTGTTAAGTGTATTGGAGAGACAAGTTTTTGCCAGAGCCAGGCTTCCTAGATCTGAAAGCTTGTGACTCCAGAACAGTAGTGTGTGTGTGAGAAACACACGCGCGCGCACACACACACACACACACACGTGTTTTTGGCTATAACCTGTGTTTGGTTGCCTGTTAAACTTGACGTGGCTGTGTGTATATCATGTTCTTTTTTGTTTGGCTTTTTAAATTATCACTTAGAAGTGCCTCCCGGAAAGATTAAATCTTAAGCAGTGCTGTAAATCTGGCCGTGGTTGGGTGTGGATTTGTTTCCTGCATAAAGCAACTTTAATCAGAACTCAGATTAGTTGTGTTAGGGCGCTTCTTGGAGGTATATAAAAGCCATGATGTGGACAAAGGAAATGCAGAATTTTTTTTCTCCATCTCTCATAGTACAGCCTGTGAGTATCCAATAAAGTTGAATATTGGAAGATTTGGGGCAGACAGAAGAACACCTTCCTTCACACAGCACCTAGTTGAACTCTGAAATTTGCTCCCACAAGAAGTAAAGATAGCTACCAACCTGGATGGCTTTCAGAGAGGTTTAGACAAATTAATGGAGGATACAGAGGATACTAGTTAGGATGACTGTAGTCTACCTCCAACATCAGAAGCAGCATGCTTGGCCACTAGGAGAACGGGATGCTGGACTAGATGGGCCATTAACCTGAGCCAGCAGAGTTCCTACATTAATGGGAAAATCCTTGGTTTGTTTTTTCTGGGTCAAGGACATGTTCAACTTTTGGTTCTTGGTTCTCAGTGGGGAGCCCCCATCTGTCCCTTTAGTATTTTCCCCAGATCCCCCTTTAATGGCAGTGCAAAACTTGTTCAGTGTGGTAGACCCAGCCTTGAAGGTAACTGGTGTTCCAACTCCATGCCCTCTTTAAAGTAAATGGATTGGCAAGTTCACCTTAAACAAACCTCAGCCATAACCTTTCTTTGAGTTGAGGCTCTAAGAGGCTGTGGAGTAACCCAGGCTTGTTAATGGCCACTCTCTGGGTCACCTGTGGTGAGTAAGCACTTGTTTCCAGGCAACCAAGCTGGAGAGCCTTCCAAAAGTTGGACATTCTCCCAACGGTAAGGGTGGGAAGATGTTCTAGTGGCATCCTCCTTGTATAATAATATTATTTCTAGCAGTTTAATGTTCAGAGACCTCCATGTTCATTATCTTGTCATAATCCTTAGAGTATCCTTATAAAGTGGTTGAGTATATTGTTATTGCACATGCAGAGCTGAGCCAACCACAGCCTAGTCTTCCTGCCTTTTTACATAAATTGCAAATCCCTCTGCCTTCAATGGGGTTTATTCTTGGGTGAGCATGCTTAGGATTGCAGCCCTAGTGAATTAGCTGAAGCAAAGTTCAAATTGGGGAGGTGGGAGCTTTCTTTCAGCCTCTTAGATGCCACTATGCTACAACAGCTCCTTCCCTGGCTTTTATTCACAAGGCTATACCTATTGCACCACGAGGAGTTCATTGTCGTTGTTTATAAATATTTCTCCTCTGTGCATTTCACAAATCACTTTTCCAGACTGTCAGTGTTGCTGTCATATCATTTGTTTGTTTGTGTTCTCTCTCTGCGCACGCACAAACACACATACACACACACAAAAACAAACGTATATACTGCTTGCTTTTGTAACCCCCCCAAAAAAACCCTCCAAGTGGTTTATAGGAAGAATAAAACAATGAAATTATCAGTAAAAATACAATTAAAAACAAATACTTAAAACCTTACAAAATTTAAAATCAACAATAGGCAAAATTAAATTAAATTAAAACATATGTCAATATTCTGCATGTCTAGGTAGGGTGGCCTACATAAAAAATGTTTTAATAATAATAATAATAATTTTTTATTTATACCCCGCCCTCCCCAGCCAAGGCCGGGCTCAGAGCGGTTTTGAGCAGGTACTGCAAAGAGTACAGTGAAGGCATCTCTGCCTGATGTCATTTGGCAGGGAGTTTCAAAGTTTGGGTACTGCCACACTGAAATACCAATTTGTTACAAATGTGGAATATTTGGCACCTGTAACAGTGTCAGTTCTGCAAATCCAAGCAGTTGAGTAGGCATACAGATGGCATTAGGCGATCTCACATATACACACATGCATGTATGTTTATCTATTTACTTACTGCATTTATATACTTCTTTCTCCAGTGAGTTGAAGGCGGCCTACGTGGCTGTCCCCACCCCTCCTCATTTACAACCCTGTGAGGTAGGTTAAGCTGAGAGGCAGTGTCTGGCCCATGGTCACACACAGTGAGCTCCATGGCCAAGTGGGGATTTGAACCCTGGTCTCCCAGGCCCTAGTTTAACATATCAACCCAGTGTTGGATCCAACTTGGATCCCCAGCTGCTGTCGGACTACAATTCCCATCATCCCTGACCACTGTTCCTACTAGCTAGGGATGATGGGAGTTGTAGTCCAACAACAGCGCACATTGGTGAAACACTGCTTTAACCAATATAACACTAGTGCCGTGTGTGTGTGTGTGTGTGTGCATTTTCATGTGCGCGCACTGATTTTTTGTTCCGCTTTTAGAACCCAGAGGCGCCCGGTCTCTTGTTCCACCTGCCGCCCCCTTTCAATACCCAAACCCTCTTTGATCCGTGCACCAGCTTCCGCTTGTGCCACTGAAGGGCTGCTCCCCTCCTCTCTCTCAGATTATAGTGTTCCCGTTTGCATGCTTCTGACTTCATCTCACGCGCCGGATTGCCTCGCTTGTTGCCATACAGCCCGTGTGATCGCCGCCTCCCCGCAGCTCTCGAACAATTAGTAATTGAGCAGGAAGTGTCTGTGTCTCCCCTTCTGTGTGCATTTGCGTTCGTGTTCGTTACAATAAGTCCTTTTGATTTTGATTCTTTACAGTCGCGCAGTGTTTAGCGAGGAGCAAAAAGGAGGGTGTGTGTGTGTGTGTGTGTTTGCTGCTTCTCCCGAAACAAATTTTTTGACAGAGAGACGTCTGTTGTTTTCAGCCCCCTTGGCTGTTTGTCAGCAGGCCTCAGACTTGCCTCTTGTGCTGGTTGCCTGGCAACCTGGGGCTGGAGCGATGGAGTCGCGGTTGGCGGATGATTTATCGAGGAGGCCGCGAGCACGCTGAGCCCAGGAGGCAAGGAACGGACCTTTAGCAGGAGCTGACATGAAATGTTGAGAGCAGGGGAGCTTAGCGAGGGCAGCCTTCGACGCGTTGTCTCGGGGAGGTGTAATGGAAATACACACAGTCAATAATCAAGGGGCAGCTATTAAGAGTGGGGGTGGAATAAATACTCTTCATTTGCGGGTAATTGATTTACTGCTGGCAGCCTGTTAGGGTAATGTCCTCCTCAGTACAGGATTCCGGTTGGAAACGATCTAATTCTTCCTTTTCTCCAGGTGGCACAGGGAAATCTTTATCTATCCATTGGTATGTAAAAACAGGTCTCTGGTTGTACCAAGGGTGAAATCTTAAAAGTTGGACTATGAGGTCAGGGCGGTCCAGTTCTGAGCTCAGAGGGGGCAGTGCAGCAATAAAACTGCCAGCACATTTGTAAAGCTAAACTGGATCTGGTATGGTTTCAAATTGGATGGAGCAATGTGTGTTGAGATTCCTGCCTTGCAGGGTATTGAACTAGATGACCTTTGCAGTCCCCCCCCCCCCCCACTCTACAATTCTGTGATAGTGGTACATTCCCCCCCATCACCCTGATAGAGAAACCCCATATAGATGTTTCGTCACCTTTAATATCATGCTTTCTTCCATGCCAATTTTTCTTTTCTTTCCAGTTTGATCTTTCTCTAACTTCTGTGTTGGAGGAAAGACTAGGGGGCTGAGGTTTGTTTGCTTTTAGCAACTTGCCTTAGAATAGAGGGATGTCCTGTGGCAGGAATCACATGTCTCCGTAAGCCACAGTTGATGGCCCGCCACAAGCAAGCTGCTTGCTCCCACTTTTCCCTTCCTATAGCAGGAGCAACAAGCCCAGCGTAATGCCCAGACCACAGACTTAAGTTTTCTTCTGCTCAAGCACACCGTAGTTGGGAAGGCAAGAACAAAAAAGCTTGGTTCCAGAGTGCGGTTGGTTTGAAGCAAAGTGGGAGGCATTCTTCCACCAACCTGGTGCCCTCCAGGTGTTTTATTCTATTGGTTGTAATATTCTAAAACATCTGGAGGGCAGTTGGTTGGCGAAGGCTGCCGTAATCCATATTATTTCATTTTGTCTATGAATCCATTCCCACGAGGCATCCCGAAACAAACCACAGCACAATGAAGATTTTTGGACATTGGCATATAAAGGATTGTACCACTGAAGTTAATAGGCATGGCTAACAGGCCTGCTTTGAGTAGGACGCACCATACATTCAAAGCACATGGCTCCCCCTCAAAGAATCCTGGGACCTGAAGCATATTCCTCACAGAGCTACAATTCCCAGAATTCTTTTTTGGGGGGTGGGGGGGAGGAAATGTGCTTTAAATGTTTAATGTGTCTGCAGGTTTAGTTGGAAGCAATGCATAAAAACAGTTAAGCAGCATGTATTTATATAAAAACCCATGTAAAACAACAGCCACAACAATCCATACATAAAATCAATTCAGACAGAATACAGATACCAACCGTGACTTATCGTGACATAAAGGAGACAAGTTCTTAAACCACCTTTTATATTTTGATAAATGAAATCCAGCTTGAGCAACCTTTTTTAAAAAAAAAAATCTTCCCCCCCACCCTCTGCTTTAACATCAACTTCCAGCAGTTAAAATCTGAATTAAAGATGGACTAAACCAGAGGAATAGGATGGGGATAGACTGCAGTCTAGAGCCAATTGCCCCTGAGCTTTGTTGACTTTAAGTCTGATAACGCTTGAGGAAAGCATTTTAGCGGGGAGGGAGAAATAGTCAAATTCCTTGCTGAGCGGAATAGGAAGTGGTGGATATATAAAGATGTGTATACATATACACCTGTATACTTGTTTCTTACATTCAATTCTCACTCTTTCCCCAGGATCTGAAGAGTGGCTACTCAGGAATCTTTTCTCCCCACCTTCGTTTTATCTGCACAACCATGTGTAGAAGGTTAGGCAGAGAGAGAGAGAGAGATGAATAGGGATTTGAACCTAGTTAGGTCTTTCCGGTTCTTGTCCTACTCTCTAAAAGGTAAACCACGTACTGGCTGCCTGTTCTGTCTTGAAGGTTCAAGGCAGGTCATGAAAGCAGTTTTGTACTGCCCCAGCAGAAAATAATAATAATAATAATAAGAGTGGATTTTAATCAATTCCATGGGCATTTCCTGTCCTTCTGTGAACTTAGTCTATGATCTCCCAACAGTCCTGAAAGGAGCTTGTCTTCGAACAAGTCAGCCTTAGGAGGGAGGTTTATAATACAGGGGTGGCGAGTTGGAACTGACAACTAGTTTAGTGCAAGTTGGATGAAGAACATGCACAGATACCTGCAACTGTGTACATGAAAGCACACATTTAACGCACACAACCTCCAGAGAACCCAGGGAATTCTGTTCATTGCCTCTTTCCAAGTACGTATTGATGTCAAATTTCAAACGAGTCTGAAACATTTTGTTCCCTGCTTATCTCTGGTCCCAAAGTTATGATTGAGACTCTGACATCAACAGAGTGTTTTAGGAACATGAGACATGGAAAGTTGCCTGATACCAAGTCAGACCATTGGTCCAGCTAGCTCAGTATTGCCTACACCAGCCTCCATCAACTTGGTATCTTCTAGGTGTTTTGTCCAACACTCCCATCAGCCCCACCCAGCCGTTGAACAGTGATGATGGGAATTGCGACTCAAAACATCTGGAGGGCTCCAGGTTGACAAAAGTTGGTCTGCACTGATGGGCGACAGCTCTCCAGGGCTGCAGACTGGAGCGTGTGTGTATGTCTCTTTCCTGGCCCTACCTAGATATGTCAATGATTGAACCCGGGACCTTCTGCATGCAAAGCAGGTGCTCTCCTGCTGAGCTGTGGATATTCCCTAAATGTTTTATACATTTGCCTGGTCAGGGTGCATTGTTTGCGTTTTGAGTTGGCAGATCTGCAAAAGATCTGTGGCAAATTCACCACCTTCCACCTGACTTTGCCCCCCCCCCCCCCGCTTGGGCAGCATACAGGCTTCCCCTATCTGTGCCATCAGTCTGTGCACGTTCTCCATGCCTGCCAGGTGCACAGTTGCCGCTCTTCATGCCTCTTCCCCCTCTTGCATTCAGGGCACATTAACCCAGGCACGCACTCGCCCACATGCACGCATGTTTATATTTCCACAATAATCCAAAACGAATATGCCTGGGCAAGAAAGGTTACCCGCCTGCCATCTGATTTTAGCCAAGTGTGTATGCAAATGCCCTTATTAATGTGTTTGTGTGCGGCGTAAATATTGCAAATCTAATCTGTTTATATATGTAATTCACACACAGCTGTGCTCACGCCTGCCTATTGCCAATATTTCCAGGCGGGCGGAGGGGGCGGTTCGGCGGGAGGCCTATTGTTGGGAACAAAAGGCTCAACAGCTTAGCGCCATGGAGGTGGAGCCGATTACCATCCTGGGCTCCTTTGGTATTCCCCTGAGGGAGGCCATTTTAATGACAGCCTGGCTGTGCATGTGAGTAGACGGAACGTACCAACTCCAAAGAGAGGTGGCGGCATTGCTGTTTGCTCCCATTGCTTGAGGAAGGCACCCCTTAGACGCCATAAGCTGGACTTCACTCAGACAATATACCCCAAAACAACAATAAAATAAAGTTAAAAGTATTTACAGCATCAAGATCGCTTCAAAAGAAGTACAACATGTGTATATTGATATGAACGTACACAATATACCTTGGTACGTGAGGTGTATATGAGAGTCTCTTCCAGCCCCTGGCACTTGGGGTTACTGCGGGGTACTACATACTTAAATGATTCAGACCGCAAGCCTATCAACACAAAGTTGCCTATGTTAAGGTACGTAAAGAAATGCAAATTTAGGCCTTTAATGTCCTAGAAGACAAACCAACAAATTTCCCCACTATTTCCTCCAAATCACATCAGTTTCCCCATTCATTACAAGCACAATCGCTAGATAAAGTCATCTTAAACTAAATTAATTTTCCCAAATTGACACCCCACCCTGTAACCCAGATCACATAAACTCAGTTTCCTAATAAAAATAATAAAAATAATTACTATTATTTAAATTTGTATACCACCCTTCATCCGTAGATCTCAGGGTGGTTCACAACAACACAAACACAAAATACACAATAAAAATAAGAACAAAAACAAACCGATAATCTCCCCTGTCACAACACGTTTGAAAGGGCACCTGATGCCAAATTCATTGCCTGCCTGTAATAACATAAGACAGTCCTGCAGGATCAGGATAAAGGCCCATGTAGTCCTACATCCTGTTCTCAAAGTGGTCGGCCAAATGCCTATGGAAAGCATATAAAGGTGATCACCCATAGAAACTGCCCTAACACAAATCCACAGGCTCTTTGGCCCACTTTGCCTGCGCAAAAGTAGCCGTGTTCATCATTGGAGAGAGAGGAAGGAAGGAAGGAAGGAAGGAAGGAAGGAAGGAAGGAAGGAATTAACCTATGTGCATCATAGAAAAATCCCTGACCCCTTGCCTGGTCATCCCAGCAAGGAATTTTTGTGCACAGCTCTCTCTTTTTTAAGGTTTACTAGATTTTTCTGTATGGGAAGAAAATACAGAGACAAATTTACCAAAATATGAGTAATATTCTATGATTTTCCAAGCGTGGACAAGTGGTGCCAGTGGTGTAGTCTGTGGGGAAACTGCCAGGGCACATATACTTCTTTGGCATGCAAAGTGAAAAATATGAGTTTCGACTCACCAGAAAAACCTATTGTGTACACTCTTTATTTTGTACCAATACAAATGCTATCATTTTTATTCCAAGCTAATCCATTGCAGCTGGCACCCCCCCTTTTTTTAAGGCTTATAACACTTTTGTTTCAAAGCTGAAGGTGTGTTTGTAAGTGTGTTTATGTGCTACTAACAAGTACATTGCGTTTGCTCTCTCTTTTTTTCAAATACATCATTTTTGCAAATGCCCTGGAGGGGCATATTTAGTAAGGAAAAGAAGAAGTGATTCAGTTGACATTTATGAGACCTTATTCAAAACCAAAACCCAAGAACAAAGGCTCATCTACTCCAGCATCCTGCTGTCAAAGTGGCCAATCAGATGCCTCAGGGAAGCTCACAAGCAACACCTGAGTGCAATAACATCACTCCCCGCTTTTGTTTCCCTAGCAAATGACATTCAGGGGCATATTTCCTCCAACAGTCAAGGTAGACTATGGCCACCATCATGGCCAGTAGCCACCATTTTGTCCCTCATGTTTCTTGGTCCTGCCCCTTATGGGTTTATTAGAGGCTGCTAGAATTACCTGACACCTTTCCAATGCCCAGGGTAGAGACCTCTCTGTTTCGTCTTCTTGGGTGCCACCATCCGGAGTTCTGCAAACTTTTCCTTGCAAGGTTAGTTTTCCTTCATCACATTTGTATAGCTGGAGTTCCTTGGATGGAGCTCAGTAGCAAATCAGAATTTTTAAGCACGCTGAAAAAACTTGCAGGTCTGGGATGGCTTGCACTAGCAACGAAATAATTTCGTTAACAATCCCCCCCCCCCAAAAAAAAAAACATGAACGCCAAGCAGATTCCTGGGTGCTGGATTTTAATACTTGGTTGCAGCCTTCCTTGGCAAATTCTAATCCCTTGATAATGGAAATCCTGGTGCATAACCTTAGCTGCAGCCTCCGGAATGGCATTATCGCCACATTGATAAACATGCCATCTGAGCTCCGTTAGTCAGAACATAATGGCTTTGTGTATCTTGTCATGCCATTTGTTTCGGCAGATAAAATATGGGGCCTACAAGTAACACATATGCAAACATTAGCATGCTTGTTTCTAGTCGCTTCTTGGTTATTTATAGCCCCCCTGTTTACACATCGTGGCAGGGATACCAGAGAACCTAATAAATTATGTCGCGGAGGGAACGCGGGGGAGCGTCAGCTTGCAAAATGGCTTTAGGAGGCCTTGTGTTTTAGCCCTTCAATAGCCATGGCAACCATTTTTGCAAAGCACATATCTGCATTGTCTATCGACAATGGCCGCTGATCCATCAAGCCACAGAATTTCTTAATGCTGCTTTTTTAAAATAAAAAAGTGCTACCCGGATACACGCTGCGTTTGCGTTTTTAACTCCCAATGACCAGTTCTTTTTATGGGGCCTTCAGCAAGCATTAATTTCTGTGAGGCCACAGAAATCTTGCTCATATTTATCACTACCTGCCACCGTCCTCTCCTGAAAAGAAAAGCAGGTGGAGCATTTATAAAGGAAAATTGTTGTAAATGGACAAATATTTTAAGACACAGGTGGGATGGATTAGTCCTCCCAACCCCACTTGCATTTTGAGAATTGTCAGCTTGTGGAAGATCCGGCTCGCCTAATTCCTCCCTCCCCACCCTGTTTTCCTTTGTTTTGGATGTTTGGATGTGATGCCAATAAAAGGTTTGATGATGATGAACCTGTTTTCCACAGTAAATTGCTCAGTCTTCAGCAGTCATTTTAAAGTGCTGAAGACAGCTTAGTGTTGCTACTGTCAGGGGCAGTGTGCTTCTGGATACTGGCTACTGGGAAACACCAACGGGGAGAGTGCTGTTGTTCTCCCATCCTGCTTGCGGTCTTTCCTTTAGGGCATCTGGTTGGCCGCTGTGAGTTAAGGGTGCTGGACTAGATGGGCCACTGGTCTGATCCAGCACTAGGAAGAGGAGAGAGGGCCCCTGGAAGAGCTTCATTTGGCCCCTAGGTCTGAGGTTCCCCACTCCTGAAATAGCCATCTTTTTTGAAGAGTAGTAGCAGAAGAGTTTGTGAAGAGCAGCGGCCTCTCTTCACAAAAAAGATTTGTCCCCCCGCCTTATACTTTTGTCTTCAATAATGGGTGCTTGTGGGGGGTGACGAGGTGAGGGGCTTATTCTTTGTCTGACCACCCCTGCACATTTTAGAGGGGTGATTGCCTTGACCTGAGATGCAACAGAAAGCCTTTCCTCCCTCTGGGCAGGGCATACCTTAGGAATTGCTGCTGCCAGAGTTCAGGCACCTATAAATACATCCCTGGTGTTTATGTTGTTTTCTTCTTTCCTAAGCTGTCTTCAGGGCTCGGCCCTGGACCACTTGCCTGTTGCAAATATCCGTATCCCAAGGAGGTCCGTGGGAACTGGTTACTAGGGGAATTGGTTTTAGCTTCTAGTACCAATCTGTATTAGGGACATGGGTGGCGCTGTGGTCTAAACCACAAAGCCTAGGGCCTGCCGATCAGAAGGCTGGCGTTTCAAATCCCCGGGATGGGGTGAGCTCCCGTTGTTCTGTCCCAGCTCCTGCCAACATAGCAGTTCGAAAGCACGTCAAAGTGAAAGTAGATAAATAGGTACCACTCTGGTGGGAATGTAAACAACGTTTCCGTGCGCTGCTCTGGTTTGTGGCTTTGTCATGCTGGCCACATGACCTGGAAGCTGTCTGCGGAGAAACGCCGGCTCCCTTGGCCAGTAAAGTGAGATGAGCGCCGCAACCCCAGAATCGTCCGCAACTGGACTTAATGGTCAAGGGTCCCTTTACCTTTACCAATCTGTATTGCTTTGAGTTGTCAGTGAAGATTCAGAGGTGGCTATCCCACATTTGTTTATAGACTGAAGGCTTGTTCCCATGTTACACTGGACTCAGGGACCAGCTGTCTCTTTGTGGAAAAAGGGCATACACTTGTTTGTACAGCTCAGCTGTTGTGTACACGGACGGTGCACAGTTAAATATGAACAGGAATCAGTGTAGATATTGTGTAAATGGATTGTGTGCCTGTTCAGTGTAACACATGAACAACCCTAAATGAATGAATATTTATTATTATGGCTAAACAGCCAGCATACTAAATTTAAGATGAAGTAAAATTATTGATGGAAGGAAAAGCACCTGTTGATTTCAGCAAAAATGCGCAGCGACCCTGGTCTAGAAACTGACTTTGTGTTTCTGGAACAAATGAATAGCTTTCTTCCTGCCTTTGTGGTTTTACTCACCTTAAGACTTGAATTAAACTCCAGCATGTGTACCAGATACAATTCTTTGGAGTGTGTGTAGTGGAGCTGGGGGGGGGAGAGTATGTGTGCTCTATTTTGCCCACTCCTGATTTAGCATATCATTGCTGTGGGAAATAGATTCCTGCATTTATTTATTTATTTATTTTGTTCCTCTGGAGCGATTTCAGTTTTCCCTGGAGTAGAATATGAAAATAATTCAAAGATTGCTTTTACTGCAAACGTTTAAACAGAGGAGGCAGAAAATGTAAAGAGGAAAAAGCTTTCTGGAGCAGAGATGGGATATTATAAAGTAGATATTTTATATATTGGCTCTTAACTCATGTAACTCATTCCTAGAAGGGAGCCATGTCCTTTAAAAGCCACCTTCCAGTGAATTATTATTTTGAATATCAAAATTAAGTGCCATATGAGTGGAGAACATTTATGAAATTTCTAGTTCTAGGCTGGCAGCCTGCCTTGTGTTACTGTCCTTGAGTACACACCATACATTTAATTTAATTTATAGCACAGCACCCCATCCCTTCCTATAAACACTTCACAGAGCTGCAGTTCCCAGCAGCCTTAAAAACTACAGTTCCCAGGATTCTTTGGGGGGAGCTGTTGCATGTGTTCAGTAGCATTACTTCTGTATGCCAAGAGGCACCTTCCACAACAAAAGAGGTATCAGAAGACATGGGAGAGACCCCAGGTTTGCAGAAGTACAAAAAGGCTTTAGGGATAGAGTCTTTGTGGGGTGGAGAAAAAGGCTCCCCAAACAGTCCACTGAGGATTACACTTGCTCAGGGGCCATGAAGCACTTCATAGCAGTTTCCACTTGTGTGAAATAAAATACGAGCACACTTTTGTGTCCACTGTTAGTCCTACTCAGTGTAGACCCATTGAAATTAATGGACTTGACTCACTTAGATCCATTGGTGGGTCTGCTCTGAGTAGGACTTGGTTGGATGCAAACCATAATTGTCGCAAGCTGTGATTAAACGCAACAATTAACATTCCATCAAGGTTTTTGGATAACCTGTTAAATCTGCATTCCAGATCTGTCAGTTGACTGTTGCCACTTTGTTAAACTAGTGTTTGTTTGTTTTTAAAAAAAGATGGATTCATCTTTAAATGGCTCACATTCATCCAGCCCTGTGGTGTGCAACAGAAGCAATTCAGAGCTTTAAATTATTGAACCAGGGATGCTCCTGAGGTAAACCACAGTTGAGCATGTTAATCAGTTATCAAAAACAGAGATCAACAGCTAGCGTGTCCTTTTCGTTCTCTGCCCTCTGCTTTTCTAGGGACACAATAAATTTCCAAAAGTTCAACATAGATGTGATGGAAAGCTGGGGGGAAACCCTATTATCTCTTGTAAGATGCTCTGAGTATTGATTTGAATAGAAGAGCAGAGCTGAAATATGTATTGATAACAATTATGATGGTGGTGGCTAATCTGCAAAAACTATAGCCAGGTTCCTAATAAGTACACAACTGTCTGTGTGCACCTGAAAAGGCTCTGGGCTTGTGTCTCTGGATAATCTGTGCACATTATGATACGTGGCAAACTAGCTTCCGAAATCGACAAGGGCTTTCAAAAACAGGGTGTGGTATGAGATGATGGTGATATATTGAATTTATATATGAAATACACATTTTGCAAACAAATACAAAACAGTTGCAAACATTCCCAAAACAATTACAATTTGAAACATTTAAAAGCAGTTACGAAATTTTTGAAAGCAGCTAAAAACATTTTTCTATCCAGTTATCTTAGGGTTACCAGGAACAGTATTCTCCAGTAGCATTGCTAAACCCTGAAGTTCCTTGCAGAATGTTACCAGGGGTTCATTAATAAGATTAGTGATGGCCGACAAACTCCCCTAGTAGAGTTTTCCCATGACCACTGATTCGCAAGGGAATATTACATGTTTTCTAGGGAACAGCATAATGGTAAGGACTAACAGGTCCAACCAATTCCCATGCGAACTGAGTATGCACCCACTGAAATGGTTAAAGTAGGACAGGCAAAAGGAAGGTGTGACCAAAATCTAGAAGAAGATCTAGCACAGTGGTAAAGAACCTGTATGCCCCCCAGATTTTATTGGGACTCCCAACTCATCTCAGCCCCAGCCAGCATGGTCAATTGTCAGGGTGGGAGGAGTTGTGCGGTCCACTAACACTTGGAGGGCCACAGATTCCTGAACTAGTTCCTGCATGTTGTTGTGACTTTTGAGAAGAGGTCTCAGACTAGAACTTGGCAGACCAGGGTTTGAATCCCTACTCAGCCTGGGAACTTATCGGACGACCTTGGGCCAGTCACAGTTTCTCAGCCTAACCCACCTTGCAGGATTGCCATGGGGGCCAGAGAGCCACATATGCCACCTAGAGCTCCTTGGAGGGAAGGTGAGATAAACAAATAAAAATATGCTGGAATAGGTAGACTTGTGGTCTGGATAATTACATTTTCATGCAAGTGTTGCAGGCTCTGGACCAGAGACAGGCCTGATTGGTTGTGTAGTCCAAGACATCTAGAGACTGGAAAAGGCTGGACAAATTTATGCTTTTTACTGAGAAGGGGTTCCGAGTTGTGTTGTAAATGTAAAACAATTGGGGGATTCGAGCATCTATACAATTTAGACAACGCAAGACTGTTAAGGGTCTTCCCCCTTCCTAAATGTGCCCCAGAATCCACTTAAACACTCAGCAAGTTGGGGAGGAGTTTTTCTGAAGGTGTGAAGCAGCTTATAGCAAGGATAGCCAATGTGGTCCTGGTCCGTCCGTTCCCGTCTCTTCCCCCCCCCCCCCGGATGTTGTGGACTACAACTCTCATCAGCCCCAGCCAGCATGTCTAATAGGGCTGTTGATGGAGATTGTAGTACAAAACTTGGGGGGGGGGCCTAATTGGATCCCCCTTGCATGTAGGGTCTAATAAATGGAGGCCCATTTCTTTAAAAAAGAAGATTTATTTGAACTGTGAAACTCCCCCCCCCCCAATACTGGTACAATTGTTAAATTCTTTTGCGGGGAGGGGAAGAAACCGCAATTCCCCACTCTGTGGGCCAAAGTAAATAACCTGTCATAATGCATTTAACAAATGAGGATGCAAACCACAGGAGTAATGCACAGGAGAGGAAGGATCTTGTTCCTTGGCGGGGAGATTACTGAGGTTTGGGAACCTCAGAAATTACTGGATTAAACTGGGGTCAGAGTAGAGCAAGCCGCAAAATGGTCCCCAAGCTACAGGAAGCAGTAGCTAAGGGTAATAGAGCTTCACCAGTAGGACAGGAAGGTGGAAGCTGATGGTTATTTAAGGAAGAGGCCTGGTGCTTTATGTCTCTGCGAGAGGGACGTTTCTTTGGGTTGCTTTTGCTCCTCTGTTTAAAAATAAACCTCTGGCCTTCTGTCACAGCAGCAGGTAGAGTTGCTAGACATATCTGATTTCAGAACATTTCTAGCTGGAGCCAGGTGGACCAGCCAACTGAGTCGCACAAGCCCACAAAAGAACAGAAGCTACCACCTACCACCATCCCAATGGTGCAAATTCCATGGTGCTTAGAGATCCATGGCTTGTACCCAGTGTTAATCCTACCTATCAAAATTAATGGACATGACTAACTTAGGCCCATTAATTTAAGCAGGTCTGCTCTAATAGGACATAGGTTGGATGCAACCCAGTGGTTTGTTCTGGCAGCCCCACTTACTTAGGGTCTTTCTTTCTTTTTTACCACCTCCCCACCCACTCCCATTAAAACGAGTATCTTTCTCAGCCAATACAATCTACTCGTATTCTGTAGCAAAATCCCAACTGATCCTTGTTTGTGTTTATGTCTACATGGCCCCCTCCACCCCCTGCATAAAATTTAGAAGGACTTTCTGAGTGAGATCTCTAGATGGATTAAAAATAGACTTTATTTGGGGAGACTTTTTGTATCTGGGGATTAGGTTATATTTAGCGAGCATTTCAATATGTTTCGATCCAAGTTTCAGTATCTGCTCAGGACCCATAAAAATTAGAGCACAAATGTGTTGATAGCTTTTAGTGGATTATATGCAGACAAGTCCGTAATAAAGACAGCTGATGAGCCTTTTCATTCACACTCTTGGGTGCTAAGAGCTACATTCAAAAAATGAAAATGGCTGTTAGGTGGCTGGCTACCTAGCAATCTGTTGCTCTTTTAGAACAAAGAAACAATAAGCAGAAGAAAACACCTGGGTATTTCAATGCTACATGAGTTGCTAGCATGGGCACCCACAGGGTTCCTTTGTGCCTGGAGGGTCCCCGTCTCCCAGTGAAAGTAGGCCTTCAAGAAACATCTTTGTAGACAGTAGACATGTGTGTTGGGTTGCGGTGTGTGCAGGGCCCATGAGAATTTCTCCTGTTTGTAAATGTACCCATGGGCCCAAAAAGGTTGGCAACCCCTGCAGGCTTCCCCCAAAGAGTGCTGGGAATTTATATAATGAAAGTGTTGGCAATTCTCCTTTAAAGATCCCAAGCCCCTCTTGCAGAACAAAACCCCAGAAGACCTTGGAAGACTTGCTCAGATATGTGTGCCATGGGTATGCTCAATGTGTTAGTTAGAGTCTAAGCTTTGATGGATAGGTGTCTTACTAACTCGGAGCATGAAGGCATGCTCAGGAGACTGCTTCCCACAATACAGGTTGTAGAAGTTACTGCTAGACCAGAAGACGGGGCAATGGGACCATGACAGAGGGGTAGAAAGTTGCAATGGCCAGAATCCAGCCAAAACCTTCCTAAAATATAGAGACTGGATCAAATGTCAATCATTGTAGTGCTGATATTTCCAGTGACCTAGAACCCTTCCCCTGGGCAGAAAGCACAAGTAACCTATTCGATTTCTGAACATACTTGGACAAGTTTATTAAATATATTTTACTATTTTAGTTAAGCACTTGGCTGTTGGTTTTTTGAGGTGTCGGGGAGATTGTTATCTTGTAGTCAACTCAGAATAAAACCTTTCTTCCTCTCTCTATGTTGCTATTAGATTTGTATAAATCTTTGTTTACAGCATCCTAGGTTTGATCTCCCCACCCCACCCCGGCCGTAAACTCACTAAGACTGACTTGTGATTGAGTTTGTGGTGATATTATTTTTTTGTGCTTCATGTTTGTGTTGTTAAACCGCCTTGCAGGTAGAAAGGCAGGATATACGTATTTTAAATAAGTATGGGATTTGGGCCAAGTCTCCTTCCTTTCCTCTGGAGAGAACCTTTGGCCATGCAGATCTTGCTAAACTACAGTTCCCACCATCCCCGGCCATTGCTTATGCTTGCTGGGGCTGATGGGAGTTGTAGTCCAACAACATCTGGAAGGCCAGAGGTTCCCCACACCTGGTCTTAGCCCAACCTTCTGTAATGCTGAGTGTTGTAATCAGCACAGCATGGCTATCCAACATGTTGTTGCTGGACAACAAGTCCCACCATCCAGATTATTGGCCATGCTGGCTGCTAAGGAGTTGGAGTCCAACAGCATCTTGAGGACTTCAGTCGGCCACCCCTGCATTACAGTATTAATGCATGTGAGCCACTTTGCCATGATCATCCGAACAAGCAGCTGCATTTATATTGCACTTAGATTTGGCACTCACTTGCCTGGTGGTTCTGGGACGTGGGTGGCGCTGTGGGTTAAACCACAGAGCCTAGGACTTGCGATCAGAAGGTTGGCGGTTCGAATCCGTGCAACGTGGTGAGCTCCTGTTGCTCGGTCCCTGCTCCTGCCCACCTAGCAGTTTGAAAGCATGCCAAAGTGCAAGTAGATAAATAGGTACCGCTCTGGCGGGAAGGTAAATGGTGTTTCCGTGTGCTGCTCTGGTTTGCCAGAAGCGGCTTAGTCATGCTGGCCCGGAAGCCCTATGCTGGCTCCCTTGGCCAGTACAGCAAGATGAGCTCCGCGACCCCAGAGTCGGTCACGACTGGACCTAATGGTCAGGGGTCCCTTTACCTTTACTGCCTGGTGGTATTAGCAGGGAATAATGAGAGTTGCACCCCAGGAACCTCTGCGGGGCCCTTGCATCGGCTGCCCCTCTTGCTAACGGTCCTCCTACAGCCTTTGCTGCGGGGAGTCTGCCTAGGTGATCCAGGCCGCCTTTTGCAGCTCGCCCGGTGCCTCTTGTTTCTCCCTTCTGCCGCTCAGCCCAGCTCAGATCACATGTTAAGCTGCTGCCGCCGCCGCCGCCGCCGCCGCCGCCGCCTCTTCCCTCCCCTTTTGTAGTGTCAGAGCCTGCCCGGGTAACAAGCGATCCCCGGCTCCTCCGGCTGCTGCCTCCTCCGCTGCCACCTCCATGCAGGACGCCCCTACTTGGAGATCCGGATTTTGACTCTTCCCCTCCACTCTCAGCAGCGGCTGAAACAGGCAAAGGAGAAACGCTGCTCTCTGCTTTGGCGGCGGCTGGTTTGTTGCTTCGGAGTTCTTCTTCTTCCTCCTCTTCCCCCTCCCAGAAGGGAAATCACCCCTCCGCAGGTTGTGTGTGTGTGTGTGTGTGTGTGTGTGTGTGTGTGTCAGTTTGTACGTCAGTCATTTTTGTGCAATCGGTGTGCTTGCGTGCTTGTGTTTTGTGGGGGAGAGAGCTTTGAAAAACCCTTTGCTCCTTCTTCGGCTCTCTTTTCAATCCGGATTTAAACCTCACTTTGAAACTCTTCTTTTCTCCCCTCCACCCACCCCCACTCTGTGTATTTAGGGGAGGAGTGTTGGAACCGAGAAATCTGCAAACACAGAAGTGTTGAGTTTTTTGGGGAGGTGGGCTGGGCTGTATTTTGTGTGTTGCGGTTTGTTTTTGTTTTGTTTTTAATCATTGCCAAACTGGATTATTTGGGAAGCCCAAACGGAAGTCTTCGACAGCCTTGGATTTTGGAACTAAATATGGACTGATTCTCCCCCCAAAAAGGTGGGGAATAGTGAAGCAGTCTTATTTCTTTTCCTGGAAGAGATTTATTTGGAAATCTTCTCCGTATATGTCTGTCTGTATAAATATATATAAACTTTCAAAAGAAACCTGGATGCTTTGAGCTCGGAATGAGTTTTTCATCTTTTCACAGCTCAGACAGCTACCCCCTTCTCTGTCCAGAATTGTAGAGAAGGAAAAGCACTATTCTCTCGCTCCTCCACCCCCAGTTTAAGATGGAATTAGATCTTGCTTTAGGTTTTCAACATTTATTTTCACGGAAACCAGCAGCTTGCCTTCTCAAAGCCCTCCAAACAAAGCACACAGCCTATGTCATTTTGAGCTAAAAGGTTGTTTTTTCTCGTGTGTTTCTTAAAAAAAATAATCATTGAATCCTGGTTGAGACTTGAGACTGAAATTTGAAAATTTGCAATTTCTGTAGGACTTAACCTGCATATTTGTGCATGTTTTTGTGCAACCCCTAATCCGGTAACTTTTTAAACTACCATGCTGGTTAAAGAGATTTTCTCTTTGCCTCTGCTGACATTCTATTTTTGTTTTAAACACAGAAACGCTTCATTAAAGGGCTCAGACAGTATGGGAAGAACTTCTTCAGGATCCGAAAAGAGCTGCTTCCCAATAAGGAAACAGTAAGTATCCATGGACTTTATGTAACTTGTTTGTGTGTGCGTGTTTTATGGCACTCTGCATTCCTCCATTTGATGGTACAAAGCTGTTGCCTTTTAACCCTGTGCTGGGCTTTTAACTCAGCTGCTTCTGGGACAGTTTTCAGAGCTGTTGTGTGCGGGTGTGTGTTTGCCCCCCTCAAAGCAATAGCCTTGAGAAAGTAAACCAGTTTACTTTACAAACGCGTGTTTGATCAGATGGTCTGGCAGTTTAGGGACACAGCTCAGACCTAATTTTAAATGGATGATGTGATCATAGTAGTTGCAAGGATAGTCGTTGCGTTACTAAACTTGAAGGCCGTATTGAAGCCGATTCTAATTACATTTCGAGGAACAGAAGTCTCTGTAGGGTGGGTCGGGGTGTCTACCCTGGCTGTGTCAGGAGGTTGTTGTGTGTGTGTCACTTAAGGCTTCAGCCGTTAGCAGATGACAGTTTTTGTTTTGCAGCCGACAGGATTCTTCCTGCCACTACACAACCATCCAGCTGACAGATTTATTTATTTTTTGCTGAAAATCTTGCAGGTGCCTGCATTAGAGAAAATAAGAAATAAATGCCTTTCCTTTTAGAAAGCAGGGGAGATTAGGATCGGTTGAGGTCTAGTAGTTCCTATCTCTAGAAGCTTCTGCTTTCAGAGCTGCTGGTAGTTTCTGTTTGCCGCTTGTAGAGGGGACAGGCTCCCTTTTTGGCTTTTGGTTAGGAAAAGAGCAATGAAAAACGGCAGGCAGAGGTAGTATTTGTCCCTGGGTGCTTGCTCCATGGGACACTTGCATATTTTTAAAGCAACATCAAGGTGATTGTTCAGCAAATGCTTAAAGAATGGTTTCTCATGGTGGAACCTCTTTGCCACGAAAATGTCGCCGTCTTCATTTTTCTGAACAGAGGCGGGCAGGGAGAGAGTCACTGTGATTGTGAGTCACGGTTTTAATTTAATTGAGTAACTTGGACTCTGAGGTTTTCCTCCATGGTGCGAAATATGACTGTTGAGCTACTGTGTTGTGACACGAGGACCTGTCATCGTGAAGGATTAATTGTAACATCACATACACCAGGCAGGCAGGCTTCCTGCAGAGTTTTTCTTGCTTTTTGTCCCCGCTATGGACAAACGATTATAAAGGAAAAGTAAACTTCTGCATTTTAATAACTTTCTCATTGGACAAAGGCTCTGGGAAGAAAGTTATATCCTTTTCTTAATAAAACAAAACAAATGGACACACACCCTAACAAACATTGGCTTTTCTAAAAATATGTAAAGAAATAGGTTGTGAGCAGTTTTTTTTTTTTTACGTATCTAACAAAATCCTTTTAAATTATTCACTCTCTGCAATGATACGGGGGGGGGTGTATTATTTTTTTGCAAAGTCAAGTGGGAAAAAGGAGGTTCGCCCAGTCACCCTCATTGGACTTTGAACTTGCCAAGTCACATAACTTGTGCCCTCCCCTTTAGAAGAAGGGAAAAAGCGGGGCAGGGAAGAGTTACAGGCTCTGTGTAAAAAAGAACTCAGGGTGCTGACACCACTCAAGCACCACATTTTTATTGTGGGAGGCCTAAACATTTTGTGTTAGAGGAGATGGGGCATTGAAGCTCGAGCTGTTTGATGTCCTGTGTTGGGGTCTCAACTGAGCGTCAGCCTCTCATGCCTCTAGTGGTAACTGCTCTGCAAGTAACCTTTGACCTACAATGGGTTGTTTAATCTCTGCTTCCTGTTCTTGCCCACAGGTTTCCTCTTGCTTGATCTTGCCTCCTCAATCAGGCAGAGCTCAAGAATTGGGGTGGGGGCAGGGGGGGACAGAGGGCAGGGCCGGACACAGACTTGCTCTTGTGTGCTTTAAAAAAGACAAAAAATAATGCTTTTGATTTTACAAGCTTTCTTGATTTGTTTTCTCCTCCTAAAACGACCCCACCCCACCCTTTTCTTTTTACTTGAAAATGTTAAGAATGGGATAACACAGTTGGAAGGAAGGGAGGGAGGGAGGGAAAGGGCAACCCCATAGTGAAAGTGAATCTAGAGCAACACGAGCCTTGAAGGGGAAGAGTGGCTCTTGTTTGTTGGGATCATGACACAGCTAGGACCAGCTTGTTGTACCCTTGGGTGCAAGTTCCAAGGCATATTTACCTGGCCTTGGTTAATTTAGCTGGTGGTGACTGCCTTGAATTTGACCTTGGGAATGCCAGATAGAATGCATTACAACTGAGGATCTTTCTTTTGTTTTGGATGATATTGTTTGGAGTTTGCCTGCGCTTATTATTTTTATTATTTAAATACTAAGCATCTGGACTCCAGAATTTTTTACCTACCATTTGCATCCTTTGACCCAGAACCCAGACCAAGGGCAGTGAAGAGGAGTTAGTTTTGATGAGTTGTAGCAAAAACTAGTCCTACTCAAGAGTAGACCAGCTGAAATTAATGGATATGGCTAACTTAGGCCCATTAAATTAATTGGGTCTACTTGAGTGGAAGTGCCTTCTGCATATTATATTAGAATCATAGCCTTAGGCTAGTATTCTCTGACTTGAGTTTGTGCATGTGTATTAAATGGCTGTGTGAGCTTATATTCCTTCTGGTTTGAAATTTCCTCATCTTGCAAACAAGTCCACAAAAAATTGCAAGCCTACTATGGGTTTTATTAGCCTGCTTTCACATATGGATGGGATATAAGTGCATTTAAATAATTAATAAAAATAAACATTAGTCACCCATGGCATAAAGGAGCAGAAGTGCCAACTTTCCTAATTCTTTCCTTCCAGAAGTCTCCTAGTGGAGATTTCCTTGCCACCGGCAACCAAGCACAATGCTGCAGGAAAGTGCCCTAATTAAGGGGCAGAGAACCTGCTTTGCATGCAGACGGTGCCAGCTTCAATTTCCAATGGCCTCTCCAGGTGGAGATGAGTCTGAAACCCTGGGGAGCCATTGCCAGTCAGTGTAGACAGTTGTGAACTAGGTGGACCAATGGTCTGACTCATCGTAAGGCAGCTTCCTAACAAAATGAATTTCAACAGGGACAAATGTAAGGTTCCACACTTAAGCAGGAAGAGGCTGCACAAATATAAGATGGGGGACACCTGGCTTGCCAGTAGTGCATGTGAAAAGAATCTCGGGGTCTTAGTAGACCACAAACCTAACATGAGTCAACTGTGTGATACTGCAACCAAAAAATGCCATTCTAGGCTGCATCAACAGAAGTATAGTGTCCAGATCAAGGGAAGTCATAGTCCTGCTCTATTCTACCTTGGTCAGGCCACACCTGGAGTACTTTGTTCACTTCTGGGCACCACAATTTACAAAGGATATTGGCAAGCTGGAAGGTGTGCAGAGGAAGGTAACCAAGATGATCAAAAGTCTGGAAGCCAAGCCTTATGAGGAATGGTTGAGGGAGTTGGGTATGCTTAGCCTGGAAAAGAGACAGCTGAGAGGTGGTGTGATAGCCACCTTCAAATATCTAAATGGATGGAGCCATTTTCTTCTGCTCTGGAGGCTAGGACCTGAACCAATGGCTTCAAGTTACAAGAAAGGACATTCCAATTAAACACGAGGAAGAGCTTTCTGACACTAAGAGCTGTTTGACAGTCTCCCACCAGAGGTGGTGGACTCCTCTGAAGGTTTTTAAGCAGAAGCTGGATGGCCATCTGTCATGGTTGCTTTAGTTGAGGTTCCTGCATTGCAGGGCATCAGACTAGATGTTCCTCAGGGTCCCTCCCAACTCTTGCAATTCTATAATAGAGCGGGGGAAAGGACTCCCACATCCTGTGTATCTGCTATATTTGCTTTTCAAGTGTGGCAAGGGCACCTCTTGCCGATGAGTGTGGGCTCCTGGTGGGCATGTTTTTATAAACAGATTCTGCATTCACATTTTGTGAGCTGGTTGTGCAGGAACCAAGGCTCCTAAGAATATTAGAAGAGCCCTGCTGGATCAGAACAAAGACCCATCTAGTCAAGCATCCACAATCCCACAATGACCAACCAGATGTCTCTGAGAAGCCCAGGAAGACACGAGATTGCAGTAGCCTCGCTTCCCCAGAGTTTGGCATTCAGAGATGTACTGCCCCTGATCCTGGTGGGAAGTGGAGCTAGGGTATCACCATTATGGCTCATAGCCACTGATAGCCTAATCCTCCATTAATTTGCCTGATCCCTTTTTAAAGTCATCCAGGTTGATGGCCATCACCACCTCTTATTCTGAGTTTGGTCTCCTGCTTACAGAAACCAGTGTGCTGAGTCTGACACAGGAAAACCTAACAATTTTGGAGGGATTGGGATAGTTCAGGGCATGTGAACCTTGGAGAGGAAGAAAGGTTTGCATTTTTATTTTCAGTTACTGACATATAAATTAATGCTACATATTTCCTTTGCAAACCAGACTATAACAAGTTGCCTGCCTGCCTGCCTGCCTGCCTTCACATACCAACCTGTCTTAAGTTATTTGCTGCTATTCAATAGCCTGAATGGAAAGAACTGTCTCTTTTTACAAAGGGGTTGGTTTCTGTTCGCCTGGAGGTGATAGTTACTTGCTGTGCTGTTGCAAGTAACTGACTTTTCACCTGCTATAGGTTGATTTTCATGTTTCATTGTCATAATTTGTACACTCCCCTCCCCCCATTTTTAAAAATTAAATGGTAGTTACATTTCTTGTTGTTGTCTTTTAATCTAGGGTTTAAGGAGATCCTATTCCTACAGATACACTCCCTTCATCCTTTCTTCTCAATAAACCAAGGTTTTAATCTTATTGTGCAGCTATTGATTTATATTTTCTAGCCTGCTCTGTGCTAGTTCTCTGGGCATGTTACAGTTAAAATAATTTGTGTTCTAATAAATACTGGACTGAATAATAAATAAATACTGGACTGGACTGAAACATCTGTCAGATCTCACAGCTGGGCCCTGAAAGGCCATAACTGAGGGTGACTAAGAATGTATCTGTTTATTCCATTGCTGTTATAAAGGTGTGTTGAAAGTAATTAATAATGTTCCCGAAAGGGCAGTGGTACAGTCTTCCTTGGGATTGTAGTGCACAAAAATGCCAGGGGAAGATTACATGTTTTGTAAGTGACCACAAAGTAGGAAGTTAGCATGTCAGAGAGGCTGGGACATCTTAATGTGACCTTTCCACGTGCAGAGAGGGAGAGAGGTGGGGGTGCTAGGAAAGCATCTAAATGTGCGGTTGCAGAGTTGAATTTTCAACTGGTACAATTCCAAGAGTACAGTACCACATGCTTCCTCATGCCACCCTTGCATCTGAATTTGTTTTGATTGATTGGCCAAATAAGCTTTCAGCTTACAGGTTGGGATGAGGTATGATGTGTGGAACCCTGAAATTGCTGGACTGCGCCCAAAGGTGTATTTATTTTTTTAAAGCATTATTTCTGTCTCCGGTTCTCCTCTCAAGCCAAGGGCAGCATTGTTGGGACAGGCTGCCCGGGCTAAACAAATGGCGCTTTTAGTACCTTGGGAGGTAAGAATTATCACAGTGTTGCCCTTTCCAATGTCCAGAGTTAATTTAATTTTAGATTCAGGGTCCTAGACAAACAGTGGCATTCTTGGCTCATTAACACTTAATCTAGTGTTACATAATCCCACGATTTGGCTTTCTTAAACAGTTTCTGCTGAAAAGACACACACAGAGAGAGAGAGAGAGAGAGAGAGAGAGAGAGAGAGAGAGAATGAGAATGTATTGCAATGCTGCACATGTGGTTTGGAAAAGGTCATGGTACCGTATATACTCGAGTATAAGCCGACCCGAATATAAGCCGAGGCACCTAATTTAACCACAAAAAACTGGGGAAACTTATTGACTGGAGTATAAGCCGGTTCACCACACCACAAACCTCCTGGTGGGCCGGAGTGTGTGTGTGTTTGTGCGTGCATGTGCACACAGCAGAGGGGGCTTCTTTCTCCCCCCCCCCCCAGCTCCTCCCATCCCCTTGTCTACCTAGGCTGCTACCGAGAGGCAGAGGCTGGTGGCAGCAGCGGCAGAGGAAGAACAGGCAGCCCAAAAGGGCTGCTTTTGGGCTGCTCATTCCTCCTCTGCCGCCGCGGACAGCGGCAAAGGCAGAGGAGGAGGAAGGAGCAGCCTGAAAGGACCCTCACTGAAAAAGTCGGCTTATACTCAAGTATATACGGTACAGTGATACCTCGGGTTAAGTACTTAATTCGTTTGGAGGTCCATTCTTAACCTGAATCTGTTCTTAACCTAAGGCACCACTTTAGCTAATGGGGCCTCCTGCTGCTGCCGCACCGCCAGAGCACAATTTCTGTTCTCATCCTGAAGCAAAGTTCTTAACCTGGAGCACTATTTCTGGGTTAGCGGAGTCTGTAACCTGAAGCGTATGTAACCCGAGGTACCACTGTACTTTTTTCTTAAGCCCACAGAAGTTTGGTAGGAAGTTTTGTTGGGGTCCTCAGCTCCACCTGTGCAATCTACGCAGGCTGACTGTGAACAGATGCAGCAGTGCAATTGCAGGCTGGCTGGAGTTAATGATTCTCTCTCGTCCCCCCACCTGCCCCCACTTAAACTGCAAATTTCCTTTAATGAAGGGAATGGGATAATTGCTTAGGCAAGGGCTTTTCACCCCCTCAGTGCAAAGCCCTGACTTCTCTGAACCTCAGACATTCCCACCCCTTTTAAATGTGGCTCTCATAACACTTCTTTTTTTTTTTTAATGCCGGGAGCAGAGCCTTAATTGTGCATAGACAGTATGGACACAACCCTCTTGCCCTGCTTTCCCACAGGAAGTCTTTATTTTTGTGTAGAAGGTTTGTTTCCCTAATGATGAGGCATATTAATATAGCGTTGGGGCCTTGGCTCTTAATTTTCTCACTTGCCATGTAAGCATTTTTGTTGTTGCCACTGCTCTTCAAATACCATACCTTCTCTCCCCCACCTTAATAACTTGCTCTCTCTCTCCCTCCCTCCCTCATCTCTCTTCCTGATGCAACCAAAGCTGAAATTTCCCATTAGGGCTGGAATCGGCTGCCAACATAAACAACCCCTGCTTCTGCTCCTCTTCGTTCTGGCCTGCCTCGTTCTGGATATTACAGGAGGGGGAGGAATTTTTCGTTTCTGTGAAATTGCAGGCTGGTCTTCCGTTTATTAAGTCAGATAATGGCCTGATTCTGCCCCCAACCCCTCTCTTTTTGTATTTAGCCACAGCAGAAATGCTGCATTAAAGTCCAGCCTGTAGGAGTGGTCATTGGCTTGGCAGGGGTATCATTTATGGAGGGGGGAAGCCCATCCTCTCTACTCCATCCTATGTTTCAAGCCTCATGGATCTATTCCTCCAGAATGCTTAGTTCTTGTGCAGTGCTACAAAATAGCTGCCACAAAACTTCCAATGCACACTGGATTGTGTGTGTGTCTTTTACATCCATTTTTCTTCATTTGGTTCCCTTCAATGTAAATATGTACAAATGCAGGCCTCCGAGTCGTGCAATCAATCTTGTCTCCTGAAATCTTTGCCCACTCTCACCCACACAACAGACTGCAACAGTGGGCCTGCTGGTTTGCTCAGAATTGGCAAGCCATTCACATATGCTGCAAAGCCATCTCTCCCCCTCCCCCAGCTCCCCCGGTAAGGGATGTTTCCCCACTGAATGTCTAGTCTACCCCACTCATTTAAACCATTAATCTCAAACACGCTTAGCAAAGACCAGCCTCTGCCGTGATCCAGCAGGTATCATCTTGTGTTCTTGTGCCACCTAAGCAAGGATCCACACACCACACGCAGACTGTTTGTTCTAGGAACAAACGTAGGGATATGAGAAACGGAGATTTCCAGAACATCCCAAAATTATAAGTTCTCGGTGTGGGGAGGCCTTGTGTCAGAGAGAGAGAGAGAGAGAGAGAGAGAGAGAGAGAGAGACTGACAGTACATGTAAAAAAAAAAAACACACCCAGATGTGGGTGGGGAAAGAGAGATTCTCATGTTTGAATTCTCCTCACCATCAAAGGCTTTCTGCATATGGAAAGGTAGCACATCAGTGAGAATGGTTCTTTCTTGAGCTGGCCTCACCTGCCCAAAGCAATACCTTTAGCTCTCCACGTGAACTCAGTTTCTGATGGAAAGGAGCAGTTGAAACACATCGCGCTGCTCTTGCTCCATTATCAACTGGTATGGATCCTAGAATCAATAGAATTGTAGAGATGGAAGGGCACCCAAGGATTATCTAGTCCAACCCCCCTGCCATGCAGGAATCTCGACACAAAGTACCATGTACTTGTCTTAAAAATTTGACCAGTAGTAATGACTTTTAAAATTTTTGTTAGTATCAAAGAAAGATGATGAAAGGTGAACCAGTAGGCATGATCTCTGAAGTTAGCGGAGATGCCTTGAAAGCAGTTAATTGAAGGTATTTTCTACAGATTTTTCTGGGTTCGAAATGGGTTGAGGATCTGATTGTTAAAGCTGATGATCTACCTACCATGTTAGCTGATAGCAAGAAGGGCTTTGCTTGAAGACCCGCATTCTGACAACTTGTGTAATCCTGCCATGCGCATAGACTCTGCTTGCTTGTGCTGAGTATGACTTCATAGCTTAAAACTTCAGCCGAGTATGCAATTCCAGTGCTATTTTTGGCCAGCAAGTCTTTGGTTTTCAAGTTTTGCCTTGCACAGGTGTTCTGAATGGGCCTGGCAGGTATGCATCTTCCCACCTTGAGATTATGCATATCCAAAAGGCTTACAGCCTTGTTTCCACCACATCTACCTCAATGCACTGCTGGATAGAGATGGGAAAAAGCAAATTTGTGCCAGTGGAGGCGGAAAAGCGACATTCCACCACAGAGAGATTGAACCAATCCCTCTGGAGAGATTTCAGTGAGGGATTAAGCAACCAAGACAAGGAAGTACGCTTTAATAACACGGAAGTATTAAAAAGAGACAGAAAAGAATTAAACATGCACATAGTTTACTGCATGGGTAGCCAACATGGTTCCTTCCATATTTTTTCAGACTGCATCTCCCACCATCCCTGGCTATTTGCCATGCTAGCTGGGGATGATGGGAGTTGGAGTCCATAACATCTAGAACGGGAACCATTGGTTATCCATGCACATATGAAAAAAAGGATCTGCAGAGAATTAAAAATACCCAGGTTGTCTAGTGTGGAACCATGTCAGCTTAAATTGTTTGCAATTTTCACAATGACAAAAATTTACCCTTAGCCAAGCTGCTTATTGGAGTAGGGTGGTAAAGATATTTCTGGGATGTTGCATGCTGGCTACACTTGTTTATGGACTTTCAAAGACTATGATGGTGAGCTACTGGGGCTCAGTTGAGTTGGAGGCAGCCATTTGATGTGAGAGAAAGCAAGCGCCGTCCCCTGCAGCCTCCGGGAGCAGAGCCAAGTTCTTTAACCTCTTGGCTGCTGCCCTACTTGAGTAGCCCCTCCCGTGCCCCGAAATATATTTCCAGATGCAGTTGTCCCCGAAATCATAAAACAGGAGCTGGCCTTCTGGTGCCAACATTGGATTCTGCTAGCTCTGTTTACCACGGGCAGTAAATCAAGCCAGCTATTTATGCAGCAGCTCTGTTTTCTAGTTTACTTAGGAGATTGAAACCATGGTGTTTGCTTTTGTTCATCAGGTTTACTGTGTGCTAGAAGTAAAATATTATTGCAAGCAAGAGGGGAGCCATTAGCAGATTGCATCTTGCCTGTGCTGTGAGCCAATGACTCTGCTGCTGGTTTCTGGGAGAGGAAGGTACTTACTTGGGAGAGCAGAGCCAAATTCTGCAGGGGAAATTGATGCCCTGCTGCCTGGTTTTTCTACACACACACACACATTAAAATTTTTTGGAATGCTCTTGTTTTTCCCCAGTAATTCCTATGTGATTCCTCATATTGTTACATCATCTACTATATATTTTGAAAACTTGTGCGTCTGCCTTCTATGCCGGGGGTTCCCAGACTGTGATCCCCGGTGGTCTGCGGCATGTCTGTGAATTTGTGGTTAAAGATGGGAGATGGCTTATCCATCACATTAACTATTCATGCTGATTTAGTTGTAATGTTATTGCTTCTTTTATTTTTTGTATTGTATTTTATTGTCGTACAATGTGAATTTTGTTGACGATACAACTGTGTTTGGGTCCCATATATCTGGAGATCCCTAAGGACTGAAACAGCAGTCTTAAGGCATATGCTTTGTTCCTGTGATTCTCATGGCCATTAGGGAAGGGCTTTAAGTCAGTGATATTGCACACACTTGTCATGCAGAAAGTCCCAGGTTCAGTCCCCAGCAACCACTGGTACAGCTGCTGCTGCCAGTCTTTGTAGACAATACTGAACTGACTCATTCTAAAGAGCTTCCTTTGGCATGGCCATCAGGCAGTATAAACTTGGAATCTTCTGCCATCTCCAGGGATATCCCAGAAGGCACATAAATGGACTCTTCAGCAGACAAGTCAATATGAAAACATCGTCCTGAGAGCAGGAAGTTTGACAAGCAATTGCCCTCTGAACCATCTTCAAACTGTGCTCCCTCATCACTTGCTGAAGAGGTGCTCCCTCTGTTCCTGGGGAGCTACAGTTGGCCCTCTGCAAATCTCTTTTTTTATATTTCAAGCTGATCCAGTATCTATTGCCCGCTTAGACAAAGAGAGAGATCTCTCCACTTTCAGCTAAGATAAGGAAGACCTAAGTGGCCCTTTTCTCTTTCACCTGCCCCAAAATGTGTGCCCATCTCCTACGCAGTTTGAGGAAATATGATGCATGGTCTCAGAAGTATAAAGCAGTTTCAGCTTTTTAGACAAGTCTCCTTCCTTCCTGTTTGAAACATCTCAGCTTGACCCTTGAAGCATAGTTTGCATTCCTGGCTGGTAGGGAGGATCCTTCAGCTGTTTGGCTACACACCAGCGGAGGCCTCTGCAGTTAGTGAGTGGCCTTGTTAAGGCTCATGGTAGGGGCTGTGCTTGGGCAAAAACTGCCTTTATAAAAAAGCTTCCTTAGATCAGCTTTTGACAACCTGATTCCCTTCAGATGTTTGAGCCTACATCTCTCATCAGCCCCAGCCACCACGGCCATTGGGAGCTGTAGCCCAGAGCATCTGGAGGGGGCTAGGTTAGGATAGGTGGCCTTAGATTTTCATGTATTACAGTGATGGCCAAACCTAGCCCTCCAGCTGTTTTGGGACTATAGTTCCCATCATCCCTGACCACTGGTTCTGTTAGCTAGGGATGATGGGAGTTGTAGTCCCTAAACAGCTGGAGGGCCAGGTTTGGCCATCACTGATGTACTGTATTACATAGCCACTTGAAATAGCACAACATTGGAGAAGAAGCTGTGTCTTTTGGGTGTGGCCAGCCTCAACATAATAATATAATAAATATTTTTTATTTATTTATACCCCGCCCTTCCTGGTTCAGAAAACTGGGCTCAGGGCGGCTGACAAAAAATTTAAAACATTTAATTGTAATACAACATAGAAACAGCATAAAATACAGTATAAAGGCATGAATAACAATAAAATTCAAAGTTCAAAAATCAATTTGGGGGAAATCCATCCAATAAACATTAGATAGTCACCAGGGCTAGCTGGCTGAATTGGTCTTACTTGGGCCAGTGAGGAGGCCAGGGGAGAATTAGCTGTGGGGTCTCAGAACCGGTAATCTTCATAAAAGAGGAGGGGGAGGGAAGAGAAGAGAAGGGGGGAAAAGGGGGCAAGGCACCTTTCAGAATAGGCTGGCACCATCTTGATTGGTGCCAACCTATTTTGAACACCTGGTGACATGGTGGCTAAAATAAAGTCCTCTATCGGCTTTAAAAAAAACAACAAACATTTTCCCCCTTCCTACCCTCTCATTTTCTTAGGAGAAGAAGGGAGGAAAGAGTGTGTAGAGAGTTTGGCAAATACCCATCTCCAGCATGGCTGATGAGCCAGCCCACAGCTTGCCCAGGAGACTTGCCCCGGACTCTGCTCTTTTGAGGATGACTCTCATTGCCAGTAGTGGCTGTTGGCTATTGGGACTGTTAGGACTGAAGGCAAAGAGGCTAACAGTAGGTGGAGCCAGAGTGAACGACAGGCAGAGCCAGCTAACTCTGGCTTTTTGCCTCCAACCACCTCCTTCCTGAGACAACCCTGCAACAAAGGAAGAAGAGGGAAGTGACAGTCAGTGCTGGGCATGGTTGAAAGTAAGTCAGGCAGGTGGGAGCTGAATTAGTGGGCACACGGAGGTTGGTGGGGCAGTGCCCCATTTGCTATAAGGCAACAGCCTCCACTTCTCCTTGCGCCAGCCTGGGACACCCCATCCGCTTTGTTGCACAGAACATCCTTTCAGTTGTTTTGGAATACTTCAAGAAATGCTTCCATTCTTGCCTCTTTTGAAGTGGCTTTGCATGCATGGGAGAACTTCCTGGTGGGTAGTGCCCTAGGTTAATTGGAGCAAAGAGGAATGCCGGTTTGATTCCTCCTCCTCTTCCACTTCCCATACTAGCTTTGATGGGGCAGCCCTGCCCTCTCCTGCCGTGGCTCAGGGACTTATTTCACGCTCTGTGAAGCTGGGTAGCCAGAGAGCCTTCTTCCTCCTGCAGTAGCATTTTCTCCCTTTCTGAACGAAGGGCTTTCTGACCTAAAAGGTAGGCCTTGCTTCAAGCCCTTCCTTGCAGCCAGGGTTGCTTGGGGGTGGGGCCTTTGCTAATGCTGTTGCGAAACATATTAGGTGGCTTTCGTCTTTGTTCAAAAGTTGCACTGAAAGCCCCGGGCGCCGGGCCAGAGGGGAGGATGTGATACACGGGAAATATTTTCTTTTCCCCTTTGTGCCTGTTGGAGTTTTGATTAGCTTTGTTGCCAGTAAGTTTAATTATGTTCCCTTGCCTTAAAAAAAGAAAGAAAGAAGAAGCAAAAGAGATGACTCTTGCCAGGGCTCCCAAACTTTCATTACTTAAACTAGAAGATAAATTAATCAAATCTCTCTTTACCACTACCTGCTTGTTTTCTTCTTCTTCTGAAAGTAGCAAAATGATTCCAAGGTGGTGGTAAAGATGATGATGATGATGATGATGATGATGATGATGATTAGCCACCCACCTGACTGGGTAGACCCAGCCACTCTAAGCAGCTTCCAGCAAAATATAAAAAGAGCAATACAGCTTGTTAAATGTGTGATGGCCAGGGGCATGGCAATAGCCATACATGTCCACTTGATCACTTTGATCTGCAGAACTGGCACTGCCAGAGGTGCCACATAATACTTGCAACAAATTGGTCTTTTATTGTGGCAGCACGTACCCTTTGGAACTCCCCGCCTATTGATGTAAGGCAGCTGCCTTCACTGTGCTCTTTTTGGCACCTGCTAAACATACTTTTGTTTAGATAAGCCTATACAGGCATGTAAAATGTTGGCATGCACTTTAATCCCTTTTTGCCTACTGTTGATTTTTAGATACATTTTTAAACTGTCTTTTTACAGTGCTATCAAATACCTCTTGTGTTTCAGCAATCTTGGGCCATGCAGCACAGATGGACAGTGCTGTGTAGAATAATTGCACCAATTTAGCGAAAAGATGTGGGTTGTTGTTTTTTTGTTTATTGTAAATTGATTAGAGGTTTTATTGTAATCTAGTGGCGTGTAAATTTTGTTAAGTAAACAAATTCAGAGCTTACACATCCATATTAACAAGAACAAGTCCTAGGGACACCCAAATCCATTTTATTTTATTCCACAAGGAAGGGAGGCAGACAGATGGACCAACAAATGTGGGGGACTTCCTCACGAGCTGGAAACAGTAGTCTATGCTTGCTCTAGTTGCTTCCTGTTCTGGCTTGACTTCAGTTTTGTTCTTCCATCGTCTGTAGCTTACAGGTGCAGTTTGGTGCCTGTTAACAGCACAACACTATCCCCTAAAGTTTCTCACACACTGATGTTACTAACTTCAAGAATTTACCACCTTACTCTGGGACAGAACCCATCCGAATTTAAGGTGCTTTTAAATCCGTCAGATTTGATGGAAGACACTTAAGCAAGTACTTAACTTTCCCCTTGAAATCAGTGGGATAGGAAAGTGCCCACATTTTGGCTGCTTTAAGATTCAGGACAGACAAAAGAAAGTCACCATCCACCTAGTGCAGCGGTAGGCAACCTAAAGCCCAGGGGCTGGATGTGGCCCAGTCGCCTTCTAAATCTGACCCATGGACGGTCCAGGAATCAGTGTGTTTTTCCCTGAGTAGAATGTGTCCTTTTGTTTAAAATGCATCTCTGGGTTATTTGTGGGGCCTGCCTGGTGTTTTTACATGAGTAGAATGTGTGCTTTTATTTAAAATGCTTCTCTGGGTTATTTGTGGGACATAGGAATTCGTTTATATATATTTTTCAAAATATAGTCCAGCCCACCACATGATCTGAGGGACGGTGGACCAGCCCACAGCTGAAAAAGGTTGCTGACCCAGCCTAGTGCATAGTTAAAACTATGGTGTTCACTCCCACAAGGGGCAGTGATGGCCACCAACTTGGTTGTCTTGAAAAGAGGATGAGACAGATGCATAGGAGAGAAAGTTATCTATGTTCTCCTAGCCTAAGATGGCTGTGCTGTGCTTCCAGAGGCAGAGGCAGTAATGCTTCTGAATACCAGCTGCTGGAAACCACAGTGTGGGTTGCGCTCAGATCCTGCTTGCTAGCCTCCCTAATCCAGCAGGTGGTTCTTAATGCTGTTATTGTTAATAGTGTCTTGGCTCAACAAAGGTAAATGTTGCATTTTCAGTGTAGAGTTTTGTTTTCCCTTGTGTGGCATGGTGGGAGAATATTCCATGCTCCCTGTATTCTCCAAACATGACCTCCCCACCCACCCCACCCAATTACAGTGCTCTCAAATACCTCTCTGTTTCAGCAATCTTAGGCCATGCAGCACAGATGGACAGCGCTGCTCAGAATAATTGCACTATATTGCTGAAAAGAAAGAAACCCCCTGAGAATGTGGGGGGTACTGGAGAGAAAAAGACTTGGTGGAAGCATCAGCAAATGAAAAAACAGACCACAGAAACATAAACCACCCACGATTGTTAGCTGGCAACCGAAGGTTTTGAAAACTTTCTTATCTCCGTCTCCCAAACTCTGTGAACCTGCCCCCCACGTTTCAACTTGTCTGCTTTGCATTCCTGATTCCTGAGTCCAGTGGCAACATTTTCAAACACCGCTACTTGCTTATCAAAAGAGATGGCATTTTCCTCAAGGACAGGAACGATGGCGAGTGGTACAGAGTTGACTGATGACTGCAGTGGTGGGTGCAAGCCCAAATTATTTAAATCACCTTGGCATAAAGGTCCAGCCACAGGATTGCATTTAGGGACAGGCTGACTGCACACCGTCATAGTACAGTCGTACCTTGGATCACGAACGCCTTGTGAGTCGAACGTTTTGGCTCCCAAACGCCGCAAACCCGGAAGTGAGTATTTCAGTTTGCGAACGTTCTTTGCAACCCGAACGTCCAACACAGCTTCCGATGGGCTGCAGGAGCTTCCTGCAGCCTATCGGAAGCCACGCCTTGGTTTCCAAATGTTTTGGAAGTCAAACGGACTTCCGGAACGGATTCCATTTGACTTCCGAGGTACGACTGTATTGTGAGATGTGAGATGTATTGTGAGTCAACTCTGGGAAAAGCATCTTGCAGCTTCTGCGCAGCAAGGTGCATTGGGGGCTGTACTGTTAATAGAAACAGGTGTTTGGTGATGTTGGAGGCATCCCAACAAAAAGCAGCCAGTGTGGTCTTTTGCAGCAGATCCATCCAGAATCTCTCCCATGATGCAAGCAACACAGGTGTTGTTTCTCCCTAAAGCAAGTAGGCAATGTTTGATGGTTGGGCCTGCTTGCATTTTGTAGAAGGCATTTATATAAGAAGCTGCTGTGTCCCAGTTTAGACCATTGGCCCATCTTGCTCAGCATTGTCTACTCTGACTGGTGGCGGCCCCCCAGGGTTTCAGACCCGGCCCTACCTGGAGATGACATTGGGAATTGAACATGGGACCTCCGGCACACAGCTGATGCACTGCCACTCAGCTACAGCCCTTCCCTGTAGTTGGGCGTTACATCCGCATCACTTTTAAACTCCTTTGAATATGGTACATGGCTCTTTTTTCCTTTCCTTTCCCTCTCCCCCTAGTTGACCAGAAAAGGGTGTTTTTGGAGCTTTGACAGCTGCATTTCTCTGGATTCATGCTTGATTTCCCTCCAATTCAGTTGACACAAAGGCCACACGTCCTGCCTGGCTTTTTCATTTGTCACAGTAAACTAGCAGAGCTTGGGTGTTGTGATGGCTTTCATTTGGAAAGCCAATAGCTTCAAAGAAAATGCATACTTTGCTGTCGTTGTTGTTTCTGCTTTGGGATCTGAAATGCTGTCCTGGTGGGCTTTTGCCGTTTTCCAGGCCCTCTGATAAAATGCACAAGGGGCTGCTTCACACACATAGGGCTGCTCAAACAGCACGTGTTCCTCCTTTCCTGCATTGCTCTGTCCTCTGCAAAGCCCATAATAACTCTGTGGGTTGTTCATCTGGACCTTTCACTTTCCTGCGATGGCAGAATCGGGACACGCGAGGCCTTCCGCGTTGTGTCCCAGCACTCCAGGCGCTTGCTATTATGCTGTGCCATTTGATGATCTGGGTATTTGCTGCCCAGTTTCAGAAGCAAATCCTTTTGTCGCAAAGCTTTCAAGTTTATGAAAAAGAAACAACACGGTGATCAAAAAGGGGTAGAAAATATTAACCCTCTCACCCGCATCTCTGAATTTCCACACTGTTTATATTGGAGCACTGTTTCAGCCTCAAAGGAGAAATCTGGTAGGCTTGTCTTTCATCTGCGAAGGTTTTTTAGGTACAATTTTTTTTTGACAGGCTTAATTTTTTAGTGCAGGAAAAGGGGCTTAAGACAAAAGCAGCTGGAGAGTTTAGAAATGCGGTTACGGCTTTTGTTGGTGATTATGTTTGCCAAATTTGGTGGCTTTGTTAGTATCCTGAAAAATCTCAGTTCAAATGAGAACTAATTGTCATGTTTTGGTTGCATAATTCTGAGAGTGGAATGTCATCTTTCTGGTACATTTTACAGTTTTAAAATGTATGTGCACAAGAGTATCCATGTCAGCAATTCCACATTGTGAATGGGTTTAGCTTCTAGATGGATTCCTTGGCTGGTCTTTGGCTCAGTTTGCTTAAACCAGTTGCCACACAGGAATTTGTCTGTCTCTGGCAGAAGAACATGAATTCTGTCCAAATAAGACCTACTCAGAATAAACTCATTGAAATTAATAGACCTAAGTTAACAATGCTCATCAGCAGGACAGACCTACTCTGAGTAGGACTAGCATTTGGATGGTTCTGCCGCTGCACAGTTTAGTTGCTCTGGCTGTTGCTCTGTTGGACTCAAACAGCAAAATGCACTGGTTATATATCAAGAGATGCCTTTCATTGGAAAAATATAAAGTCTGTAGATTTGTATTTGTTGAAAGCTGGTCAGGTGAAAACTAGCACCCAGGGAACTTTAGTCATCTGCATCACAAACCAATAATCCACTGCCCTGGAAAAGCCAGATTCTGGCTGTGCAGTGTAAGGAAAATAGACAATGCAGTGTTGCTGGATAATTTGATCCAAGGAATCAATCAGTTTGACTTATTGGACACAAACATTCAACATCAACAGAATCAGGTGACTGTTCAGGATAGACTTTTCTGGTGTTGGGCTCCAGCATTCTTTGGCCACACTGACTAGGGCTGATGAGTGTTGTGGTCTAAAATGTCAGGAAGGAAGACAGCACCAGGCTAGCAAAAACAACTGGTATTTTTGTCAGAAATAACCTCAGGTCTTTGAGCCTTAAGCTGTCTCACTTTTACCAAGTCACAAACATGGATTTTGTGGTCCATGTGGCTCTATATACCCTGGGAGACATCATGCTGAATTAGCACACCCCAAACTGGTTTTCTATTTCACATCCTCCTTGTGGATGTGCCTGTTGTGCCCCTCTACATAGCGCTTGCTTGTCATGAATTTTTGCACTGGCGATCAGACCAAACATTGCTTTGGAAACCCTCTGACCTGGGATCTCTGGATTGCTTCCTCTCGATTCAACTCCTCTTCAATAGAGCCCTGCTACAAAAGGAAAAGGAGGAGCCCAAAAGATCACTTGTCCCAGAAACTTTCCTTTCTTTTGGAATTTCTCCCCTCCAGCCTTGGCACAGAACACGAAGCCAAGGGAAATCGCCATGCACATGAAACCCACTGCGAAGGCTTCCATTTTGTTCCTTCAGCCTCTGCTCCTTCAAGGGCAGTGGGGAAACAGCTGTTCTGCCCTGCCATCGCCTTGTGCAGGCTGAATTGCCAAGCTCCATCCCGTTAATAATTATTTCCAGCATTGCCCTGTGGAAGTCTTGCTCTTGGCAGCTTTGTTCTGCTTCGCCCACAGCACACCGTGGCCCAGGGAAGACTCCCGCAAATAATTGGTTGTAGACACCTGCAATCTTCTTCAGAGGGATATTGTGTACCCATCAATTAAAACCCTTTAATTAGGTAACAGCCCTTCAAGAGAAGTGCATATGTCTCCTCCTCCTGTCCTTTGATGCCTTCCCTCAGGGCTTCTTTGACCCAGTGAGTCCCCTTCCTGACAATGCAGTCTCAATTTTTTAGCAAATGGCTGACTGCGTTTCCTTGGGCGGCCAGGTTCAGCTCACTTCACCCTGGGACGCCTTTCGCCTCTGCCTCCGAAGAAGACTTGTCGAAAGACACTCTGTGTTCCAAATTTAGGAAGCGAGTGAAACCGCAAAAAGCAGCTATTGAACCGCACGGCAGGGTTTGATAATGACATCACCTTCTGAGGTTCAGAGTCGGCACTCGTAAAATGCAGAAATGTTTAGTAATGCAAACCTTTGAAGTGAGGCCTCTGCGGTTCATAGGATGAGGAAGCAGGCATTGTAGGGGCTCTAATTTACAGATTGCTGAATGGTTTCAGAGTGATGTCAATTGTTTACAGGGAAAACCAATAAGACATGCTAAAGAGCATCCTTAATTGGAATGTTGTGGCCATGTTGGCTCAGCCCAGAGGTTGAAATTCAATAAATGAGTTGATGAGCTGATTGCTGATTGTGGCTGTTGTTGTGTGGCATCTCTCTCCCTCTCCCCCCCCCCTATTAATTTTAATCCTCAAAATGTTAACGATCTAGAACTTTCCACCCACCCAACACATCGCTTCTTCATCAAAGCGCTGCTGAACAACTTTGGATGATTGGAATGAGATAAGAGAAACAATTTATGCCACTTAAAGCAGGGGTGGTTAATCATCTTTTGCCTCCAGGAGCCACCCCAGTGTTTGTACCCTAGACTCTCACGATAAGGAGTGGTTATCATCCACCATCACTGTCAAAGGTTCAATCAAGTCTGAGGAGGGGGCAGGTTGTATCCTCATCAGGATGCCCGTGTCAGCACCGTGTTTTCTTTGCAATCCTTCCCCGACCCCAAATCAGTTAGGGTCTTGTGGGCCTGGGGAAAATATGGGTTGGGAGGCCTTACCAGGCTCCTTGGCCCTAGGACTTTGCCGTCCCTCTTTTAAATATATGATTAGAGGCAGAATTGTTTATTTCAGAGACCTAAATTGCTTCAAAGCCATGAGTTGGTGATAGTGTTGTTGTTACTGCCAGGTGGCTCAGCCAAGCTCCATCCCCACTTCTTCTTACCCCAGGGTCTGTCTGGCACAATTGTGTGTGTGTTGTGATAATCCTTCTGTAATTTATGCATCTGTACTACTTGTGGTCCCCTTCATGGATCACTGCCTTGCCATGGCGAAGGGGCTTGAATAACTCAGAGAAGCTATGAGCTATGCCGTGCAGGGCCACCCAAGATGGACAGGTCATAGTGGAGAGTTTTGACCAAACATGATCGACCAAACCGACAAGCCACTCCAGGCTCCAATACTTTGGCCACCTCATGAGAAGAGAAGACTCCATGGAAAAGACCCTGATGCTGGGAAAGATGGAGGGCACAAGGAGAAAGGGACGACAGAGGACAAGATGGTTCGACAGGGTTCTCGAAGCTACCAGCATGAGTTTGACCAAACTGCGGGAGGCAGTGGAAGACAGGAGTGCCTGGCGTGCTCTGGTCCATGGGGTCACGAAGAGTCGGACATGACTAAACAACAACAACTACTTGTGGTGTGCTTAAAAAGAACAAAAAGAATTTTCTGATCTGCCTTTCAGGAAAATGTGGGTTCTAGGCAATGCTAGTCCCACTCAAGTAGATCCATTCAAGATAATGGATATCAGTAGCTGAGGTTCATTGATTTCAATGGGTTTACTCTGAGCAGGACTTCTTTGGATACAGCCCGCTGTCCTCACAAGGTGGTTTTTACTCCATTTGTTTTTAAGTCCTGAGAATTCTTTTTTTGGGGGGTTGGGCCTGCTTTTTTGACACTTGGTGAAAACCAGCAAGACCCTCTGCTTCCTTCTTGGAGGCAGGAAGCAAACAGTCTCTTCTTTTACATAAGTTAAGTGGGTTTTCTCTTTTTTAGCGTGTTAAATAGCCACTAATGCCCTGTGCCTTTTAAAGAGCTTTTTACAGCACAGGATTCTAAAACTGTTGCTTGTCTGCACATATCACCATGTATGATCTGGCCTGTCTTTCCATAGATGAGCGCTTGTTAGCCAATTCTCCTTTCTCCACATCAGTGCTGCAGAGGGGTTCTCTTTTGTATTATTATTAGAAAGTCACAATGCTGCCCTCAGGTTTGATAGAGGCTTGCTTTTTTGTTTCTCTCTCTCGCACACAAGGTGACAGAGAGCAAATATGCTGTCCAACCCCGGTTCGTTGGTCTCTCTTCCTTGTTGCAATACAAAAATTCATTTTTTTGTTTCCAGTTGACTGTCTTCTCATCTCTCCCCTATTATGGCAAATTGTTACAAAATTGGAATGTGCGTGGCCTTCCGCCTTCTGGCTGAGCGCATCACGTGAGCTCATATGTGGCTTTTTGCAGAGGAGGCTGGCACGAATGGTAGCCATGGCAACTGCACCACAATTTAGTTACCGGTATTAAAAAGAAAATAACCCCAGAATGGGATCTAATCTCGAGTTTTATTTACTTCTCCTTTCCCGGGCCCCCTCCTCTCTCCATGCTCTTGGAAGTCATTGGATTGAAGGGCTCCGGAGAGGGAGGGAGACAGAACTAATGGTAAGGGGAGATAGTCTCTTAAAGCCTCCTGCCATTTGCATCTTTTATATTCTGCTTCTCTCTCTCCCCACCCCGCTTTCTCCCAAGCTGCTTGCGGGGATAAAAAGGACAGTTGAATCTCCATTTCTAAATTGGCCCTTGTATCTGGAGATGCATGCTGAGGAAATGCTCCGAGAGACCTTAGGTAGGCGTGATCTGCAGTTAAGATGTGCACCGTCTTCTAGGAAGTTGAAAAGAGAAGAACGATCAGCCTGTCAAGAAAACAGTGTGTGTTGTATTGTAACGTACATGGGCTGCATGTGGCTCATGAGCTACAGGGACAGCCCAGTCTATTTTGCTGAGTTTTAAGAGGCATGCCAGGTTTCTAGTCCACATGGGTACGGCAGTAGAACTCAAAACGGGTGAAATGAAAAGCGTTATATTTCTGAAATGAGAAACTTTTATTAAATGCAGCTGTTCTCACATAGATGTTCGCATGTTCTCTGGCTTTGCTCTCTGTTCATGTTGATTTCCTTCTCGCTCTTACTGTGTCTACCTGATCGTGGGTTGTTACGCTGGGTGCGTGCAGAATAAGAAATCCTTGAGAGTGGCACTTTAAAAAATGGCATTATACTCATAGCAGCAACAACATGACACTTGCATCAGAGAGTGTGTGTGTGGTGGGGGGGAGGGGGGAGGCTTCTCTACAAAAGGCTGAAACTTTAATAGCATACTCCCCTCCAGGCTTTGTAATTTTCCAGACAAGATGGCAGAGCTGATAGAAATGTTTGCACCGCAACCTTGAAGCAGATGTTTGCCCGTGCTGGCTTAACAAATGTTGAGCATAATTCATTATTGCCTCCTTGTCCTTTATTCAGAGGACTCCTCAGGTTCATAAATATTTTGTTTGGGGGTGTAATTAGCACTACCCAAAGGAGAGGTGCAGGGACAGCGTTGGAGGCATTGATGGACGTTGTATCTGGGATCAGCAGCAGCAATTGCTGGCTTTTTTTTTGCAGTTGCCCCAAAGGGGAAGTGGTATATGTTGAAGAGCTTACTAGGCTACTGCTTTATATTCTAATAGCTATTGGTGATGCCCAGCCACACAACCGTGCCACAGTATAACTGCAGGCATTGTAACAGCGGAGGCTGGTCCACTATGCCAAATGGTGTCCAGCCCCACCAACCTCAGCCAGTGCCCGCCTCCCTGCCCTTCCTATTGACCACCCCCCAATCCAGGGAGTGGCAATGACTGCCAACTTTCTCCTCCTCTTAGTCTCAGTGTTGTCCTTGTAGAACTCAGCAGGGAGGAACATAGAGAGAAAGCTAAATTTAGTTGCCTCTGTCTGCCATTGCCTCTGGCTCCCCCTTGCTGTTCTGCTCCTTTCCCTTATGCCCCACCTGTCAAATGGGCACCAGCTACCACTGCATTTAAACTGGTATCAGTCTTATCAGACTGAATTAAGTTGTGTCTTAGTAATGTGGGCTTTTCCTTGGTTTATTTCTTGGGGCTGGGGAACCTTTGGCCTTCTGGTTGTTGAACTGTGGCTTCCATCAGCCCCAGCCCTGCCAGCCCAATGCTCATCAGGGATGATGGGAATTGTAGTCTAACAACAATTTGAGGGCCACAGGTTCCCTGTCCCCACGTTAAGCATCTGATGAAGTGGGCTATAGTCTGTATTAGCTTATGCCGTAATGAATTAGTCTTGAAGGTGCCAAAAGACATTTGGTTATTTTGCAGCATATTCTCTGGATGGTAAATTATGTTTCACTTTTAATCTGTGATTCATTTTTGTGACTTCTGACAGTTTTGTCCTTTTCAAATCTTTGGAATGATGTCTTTTCACAGCAAATGCATGCATCATCGTACTTAACATTTACATGTTCTGTTACAAACCCTGAAGTGTGTGTAAGGTGGGGTTCGGGGGAGAGAAATGGGTTTTGGCCAGTAAAATGCCTGTTTGAATTCCTTATTTTAAAAAACGTTATTACAAAAGTGAAGTGGGAATGTCGAAGTTTTTCAAAAACTAGCAATTCTTTGGCAACTTAGAAGACTTAATGCTTTGGAACATGACTTCTCATAAGTGTCTGATGGCACCTTAAATACTAACTACTTTATTATGGTGTAAGCTTTCAATGGACTACAGTCCACTTCAACATGGGGGGAGTAGCAGTAAATAGTTTGGTCAGGAAGTTAGGAAATGCAGAAAAGTACAGATTGTGATAATTACATTGCTAATCATGCCCATTCACAAAAGCAACAGTTGTTGATAACACAAATAGCCTGGCATTCGTAAGCCAACTAACACACATAATACCCATTGAGTGTTTTCATTTAACCAAGGTCCTTAAGCCAGCTCTGTTGGGAACTTTACATTTCTAATAGAAAACTAAACAATCTCTATGAAGAACAAGCTGCACAACCCATTGATACTTGGAAAAACTTTCCAGGAGATGTTTTTAGTAATACTATTTCTTATCTCTCCCTCCCTCCCTCCCTCCCTCCCTCTTTCTCTCTCTCTCTCTCTCTCTCTCTCTCTCTCTCTCTCACACACACACACACACACACAGAAAGAGAGAGAGAGAGAGAGAGAGAGCGCATTATCCAGTCATACATTGCATCAGATAAAGAAAATCTAGAACAATAAAGCAAATGAGTTTAAAGACTATGGTTTGTGTCCAGTGCTTGTCTGATTCAGAATAGACAATTAGAATTAAGGAACCTTCATTAGGATTGTGCCTATTAACTTCAGTGGATCTCCTCTGCATAGGCCTAGCATTGCTACAACTTTAATTTATTACTGTATCTGTATAGTAACAGAAAGCTCTAGATCAAGCTATTGGCATTTACATGGGGAAATGCTGCAATTCATTCCCCCCCCCCCCCCATTTAGTGATCTACTCTGTTCCTTCTGCTGTGTTCACTTGATTTTAATTTTTATTACCAAGATAATTTGCATGAAAACAACCTCTGTGTTTGTGCTATGCTGCTGCTGTTGTTGCTTTGGCTGCCTCCCTGTTGGAAACCACCAGCCACAGTATTGGGACAACCTATTGGGCCTTCTCTCCAGTCATTCGCATGAGCTTGTTTAATGCCAGTGTCCTTCTCCCTTTTCAGCCTTCTGTTTTTATCCTGTCTTTTCGTTTCTTTCTCTCCATAAGAAGCTGCCTTACACCATGTCAGGAGGTCTCTCCCATCTCCTTTTAAGCCAGGGGTTGCCAATCTTTTGGAACCAGTGAGCACATTGCAATTTTTGAGAGAGTCCTGGGAGCGCCAGAAAATGGCTGCCATGAGGGGCGTGGCATAGTCCAAAATGGCTGCTGTGGAGCGTGGTGTAACATAGCATTTGAGAAAACTACCCCGATTATACTTGCCATAGGAAATCAGCTATGTACTATACAATACTGATTACAACACACACACACACACACACACACACACACACACACACACACACAAAAACACAGAGTCCAGTAACAACAGCAAGCAATCCTCAGTACCAGGAAAAATACACAGGGTGGCTATATAATAACTTGGCTCTCATTTCACATAAATAACTTAGAAGGTAGCTACATAATTTGCCCCATAGCTTTCTCTCTATGAGGGTTAAGTCTTGCTTCTTTTCTTAAATGAAAGCTCAGAGGAACTGAAGGAAGGTGAGGACAGGTGACCTCACCTAGGCCCGAAGTCACCCCCCAAAGCAGGCTCAAAGCTTCTCAAAGCTTTTCAAAATCATTTTTCTCAGCAGCTAAAAGGCATTAGCTAAGCATCAGAAACATTCTGCTTGCTGTAACTAAAAAGATTGCAACAAAGGTAGGGAACACAGTCCATTGTTTCTCAGGCCTTTCTGATGCCTTCTGGCCTTGCTAAAGAACCACATTGCAACTTACTTTCTGTCCAGGAACCATGCCAGAACAAGAGATTGAAACATATCTGAACACTCTGAAACCCCTTTCCTGGGAAGGGTGCCAAGAGTCCCAATAGTCCCAAGACAGCTTTCTGTTCATGCTCAGAGGACTCCTGAGGGAGGAGAAAGGAGGAGGGAACTGGAAAGGGGTATATATGCTTGTGCACATGATTGTGAACTCGTGCATGCTTTTTGTCACTTATCACGTTTGCTCCTTCTACCAGTTCATGGATGGTAGAAATAAAACCTTTTTCTCCGAAACTATTCCTTGAGTGTCTGTTGACTCCCACTTCCCTTTCCCTGGCGCAATATTTTTCCCACCCGAGGGCAAAGCCTCATAAGGCTACAGAACCTTCCCAGGGTACCGATGAAAGCCTTTGCAGGTGCTAGCTAAAGGATCATATCTTCCCATATGACCCTACCCAAGTTATGAGATCTTCAGGGAAGGCCTTTCTTTTGGTCCCACAACCTTGAAAGGACATGAGAGGTCCTTCTCAGTGTCTGCTCCCAGACTGAGGAATTCCCTTCCACAGGAGGCTAGCCTGACCCTCTCTCTGCTTTCCTTTCATTGGCAGGCAAATAAATGCTTTGTTGTTTCGTCAGGCCCATGGCATGACTGTTGCTGCAGGATCTTTTAATAGTGGGTGTTGTGTGTTTTCTTCTCTTGTTGTCCTTTTAAATTATTTAAAGCTGTTTTGATTCATTGCGGTTTTTAATATGGGAACTTATTTTTAAAAAAATTAAAAACAACAACAACATTTGTAACTGATCGGGGTTTTCTTAAATGTATATGTTTTGAATTTACATTGTGAGCTGCCTTGGGTCCTGCATTGGGAGAAAGGCAATTAAATTAAATAAAACAAAGAAGCAAACTAGTATATAATTGATATAAATGCACAGTGTGAAAGTAATCTTTGTCATCATAAGCCATTATGGTACACTGATGATGATTTAAAGTATTTATACCCTGCTTTTTAGCCAGAAAGGCTCCCAGGGAGGTTTGCAGATTAATGAGAGCAACAAAGTCCTTGTTCTCTGACGCCTAAAATCTAAAAAGACACAACACAGAAGGAAAGGAGGGTGGGGAGAGAAGAAGAAACAAACTCTGCTATCAAATTCTTAAGGTGATAAGATTGTTAGAATAACCTGCTTGGATGGGAGCTGGCTGCTCAAGTTTGAAAACAGGCCTTGGATGTAACCTGGAGACCAGGTGTTTCTGGAAGTGGCTGTAATATAGCTAGAATTTGATGACCTTATAGGGTGGGGCCTCAAGCTTTGGGGGGCCTACCTGGAATCTGCCAGTGTCTTATGTGAGCCTTGGACAGGCGGATATCCAGGTTCAAATCCCCACTCAGCTATGAATTTCACTGGATGGGGCTTTGGGCAAGTTTGTTGTCCCCATTTCACAGAGTTGTTGGGGATAATATATACCAGCCCTCTGCCTAGAACAGCCCTTAGCTCCTTGCCAGAAGGATAAGATTAAAAAAAATGTAATAAAATGGCATCCTCCTAGTCACCAGCCTTTATAAAAAACAATCAATGAACTTAAGTTGTGTAACTTTGGCACACTGAGCCATGTACAGTGGCTGCTTCCACCACCAACCCCTCCAGGTTTTTTATTATTATTCAGCTGTCATGAAATGCCGGATATTGCAAAATGGCCTCTTATTAAAACACAGATGTGTCAGCTGGCTGGGCTATTCAGCGTGTTTCATACAGGGGAAAGTTGCTTTTTTGCTCACTCCCCCCCCCCTTTTACATGCTAGTGATGGGCTGTTGGCAGACCCGCCAGCTATCAGCTCTGCACCTGGACAAACATACAAATGGAAAGGTTAAACAGAAGCCGGAAGTTAGTTGGGAGGCAAAGAATAAAAGGGGAAAGAAAAGCTGCTATTGAGAAAGGGGACGTGATGAATGGTTTAAGTAGCAGGCACAGTGAAGAGCTGAGGCCCGCTCCTAATTAATGGAGGAGGGCCTGGCCGCCAAGCTGAGCGTTTGCTCTAGTGCCTTGGAACATTTTCCTACAGAATTCGGAGGGCAGTGGTTGTGCTTGTGTCAGCCAGGAGGAAGTTCTCTCGCTCTCTGGCACGTGGCTTTGAAAACGTGCCTCTCCTTGCATGCACTCTTGACTTAAGTGCACTTTCTGAATGCCTGCACTTAGTTCAAATTCCACCTCTCTACTTCTCTCTACTTCAGTCCCCTAATCATGGGGTGGAAGGTGCAACTAGGCATTGGGCTTGCGGTTTATAATCTTGTGGGAGAAAGGGAGGCAGCTTCAACTCTCCCCTTCATGGCACAAAACTTCTCTACAGGTAGCTCGAACTTGTGTAAGACGAGGGCTAAGGCCCAGTCCAAACCAAATAGCTCATCGCATGGGAACACCCTTCTGTGCAGTGTGCTAGTTCAGACTGCGGTCAGTTTGTCGCATGACTGATTGCATACATTTGCCTAGAAGGCCTGTTCCAGTTGCCATTGGGCCACAAATGTCTGGTGCAGGATGGATATTACCAGTTTAGAAGGGGCTCGCTGTTTGTGTTGTCTGCATTTGTCCCACATCAGCCCTGGTAAACTCTCTTTGCAGGTTTTCAAAGCTGTTTAACCTGTAGTGACAAGTGAGGCGAAAGAAATGTACCTACAGAACCACAGGAAGCACATCCTCTCTCATACTGCTCCCACCTCTTAAAAAAAATAAATAGCCATGAGTTGTATTCAGCGTTAGTCCTGCTCAAAGTCAACCCCGTGAGTTGTATCCAGCCTAATTATACTCCAAGTAGACCCACTGAAATGATTAAACCTAAGATGGAAATGCCCATTAATTTGAGTGTATCTACTTGTGAGTGGGACTCACTCTGGATCTATGCCGTTGAAATTAATGATCATCATTAACTTAGATTCATTGATTTTCAGTATGTCTACTCTGTCTTTGACTTAGTTAAATGCAACACTACTCTGTGGCTTCAGCCTAGTTTATGTCTGACGGTTGCAAACATTTTTTGTGGGCAAGTAACTTTTCATGGGCTGAATTTGCAAGGTTGTCATTCTCAAGAGTGATGGACTATTTCACTCCTCAGATAGCTTTGGCTGGGGAGGGAAGCACTAAGATCCTACTTTCATCGCTGCACTGACTTCATACTTCCAGACCAAGCAATTCAGTTGTAGAAATAGCTGCTTTCTTTTCTTTACTGAGTTGTGCAGCTTTGGTGTCCCCTCCTCCTTTTTTTCTCCTGAGTTGCATTTATGAGGGAAAGTTCTTCTTATGAGACCTTTCAAGGGGGTCCGTAGCAGCTTGTTTGCAGTTTAACAGCAGAAACATTACGGTGACGTTTTAATATCGCTTCTTGCGCAACGCCACTGCAATCAGAAGACACGCAGGTTGAGAGTTGCCTTGTTGAGAAGGCGCTTTGAAAGAGGCAAGAAGAGCTGGCTCTTCCAAAAAAAGAGAAACGGCGGGTAATTTGGAGAAAGAGGCAGACAGAAGTTGCCTCTGGAACTTGTTCGCCTGCCAGTGCAATGTAGCTGTGGGTTGCACTGTAATTCTAGGGCTGGACTGTTTCCTGAAGGCCTGCAACAGGAACCTTTATTTGATCAAAAGTTTACTGGCTGTTTCCTAGATCATTAGGAGAAGGGCCATGGCACAGTGGTAGAGCATCTGCCTTGCATGCAAAAGGTCTCCAGGTCCAGTTCCTGGCATCCCCAGGTAGAGCTGGGCAAATACCCCTGTCTGAGGCCCTGGGGAGTGGCAGCCATCCATCCTCGTTTATTTTTATGCCACCTTTCCATAGGAAATTTTGCTGGAGGCATCTCAGAACATTGGGGGAAGGGGAATGACATAATTCATTAAGTTACGAAATGTAACAAAAGTTAAGCAATAAATTAATGGAAATATTAAGATCTATTCAATAAAATTAAACAATCCTCATGATTCATAATAAGGTATAACAGAAAAATGGAGGGGGGACAGCAAAAACAATGCGCCACAAACACTACCCCATCTCAATTCGTCTCTAGGCGTCGTCAGCAGCATGTTTTTTTCTGGACTGTCACCAAGGTTGTCCCCAGTGCCTTCCACAGCTGCCTTTTAAGCTGCAATCAGTCAGGGCTCTGCCCTCCCAGGCCAGATGGAAGCAGGGCAGCAAAGTAGGGAGCAGCCTTTCAAAATTTGAAGGTGAGATCTGACAATAGTCAGATCAGACAACACTGAACCAGATAGATCGGTGGTCCTGTTTCACATTCACAGCGTGATATATGGAGAGGCTTTTCAGTTCTTTGGAAGAATCTGGGCCACCCCAAAGTCTGGATGAATCAGGCCTGAGAAATCCATGGCCCTCTAGACGTTGCTGGACTCCCATCAACCTCAACCAGCATGACCAGTAGTGAAGAGTGATGGGAGTCCAGCAACAACTAGAGGACACCAGGGTCCCTACTCATGCTTTAAATTGACCCAGCAGCTCTTAAAATTATTCTTGTTCCCATGTAGCTTTTAAATTCTATCTAAGGGGTTGTCGTTGTTGTTGTTTCAACCTAGAGGAGAGCAACTTGAACAGGTTGTGGTTAAGAGCATGTGCTGGGAAGAGATTTGATGGAGCATAGTGGGCCAGAGACTTAATAGAAGGTTCCTGGAGTCTCCTTTTTGTGGTGCAAAAGTGGGGCTAATAATACCAGCCTACTATACAGTGGTACCTCAAGTTACATAGTGCTTCAGGTTAAGAACTTTGCTTCAAGATGAGAACAGAAATCGTGCTCCAGCAGCGCGGCGGCGGCAGGAGGCCCCATTAGCTAAAGTGGTGCTTCCGGTTAAGAACAGTTTCAGCTTAAGAACGGACCTCCAGAACGAATTAAGTTCTTAACACAAGGTACCACTGTATATGTTTTATATGTTTAGCTGTTGTTAGCCTTGGATTGCCTTTGTGTTGGAAAAGTGAGGGTTAGGGAGAATAAGAAAAGGCTTGAGTGAAGAAAGTGAGGATCTCTTGGTAGTTGGGCCTTGCAGTCCTTCACAGATCGAGGTTTTGCAGTTCTGTGTGACCCTTGGGAGGAGAAGTTATCTGTGAAATCCACCAACAGACCCTCTGTTTTCCAAGCAAGCTAAAAAATGGCATTTCTGTGCACGTTTGTAGTTAGTGCAAGCCTCCAGAGCTCTCTGGGTACACTTGTTCAGAACACAGGCAGAGGGCTGTAGCTGCTGTGAAGCCTCCTCTCTTGAGTTTTCTAACTTCACATCCTCCTCCTCTGAGGCATTGCCCTTACATGCTTAGGCCAAGCCCCTGGCTTGTTCTCAAGCCAACCCTTGTGCAGCTGCGTCATGGATCTGTATGGAAAACAATAAACATCTGTTCTGACTGAAATGTGTTGTGCAGGTCAGTGAACAAACATAAGCAGCCTAGGAAAGAGCTGCTCCTTATTTTTGCTAAACATATCCTACAAGAACTCACCGTGGGACTTAGCTCTCGACAGTTTCTCCTCCCTACTGCAAGTCATGTTCCTTTATATTCTGGCTGGATTTCCTCACCGCAGGACATAGAAAAGAAAAGGTTCTGCAAATTCTTTGACATAATACCTTGTGTCCTAACACAGTACAGTGGTACCTCGGGTTAAGTACTTAATTCATTCCGGAGGTCCGTTCTTAACCCGAAACTCTTCTTAACCTGAAGCACCACTTTAGCTAATGGGGCCTCCTGCTGCCGCTGCGCCACCGGAGCACGATTTCTTTTCTCATCCTGAAGCAAAGTTCTTAACCTGAAGCACTATTTCTGGGTTAGCAGAGTCTGTAACCTGAAGCGTATGTAACCCGAGGTACCACTGTACAGGAATAAGGCAATACCAGACCTTGAGGAGTTGTCAAGAGTCTCTGATGAAGTATATGCAAATGGTTACCAGATGAGGTTGGGTGAGGGAGCAGGTTCCCCTTAAATTCAGCAGCATCCTGTCCCATCCAACTGAATTGCTAAAGAATTTCGGGCTAGCAAAACACTCTCAACCATTGTGCACTCTTTAACTGAGGACAGAAAGTATTTTTGTTTAGGCATAGCTCAGTTGGAGTGTGGTGCCAATAATGACAAGGTTGCAGGTTCAATCACTAGGTGATCCTCAGGGTCCTTTCCAACTCTGTGATTCTGTGTGTTTTAATCTGTTGTTAGCTTATTGTGGGTTGTTGTTTTTTAGTGTTCTAAATAGTTGCTTTTAACTGTTTTTGCTGATAACATTATTGTATTATTATTTTAGTAAACTGCTTTGAGGTGTTTTAAAGTCAAGCGGTATATAAATCTTGTGAAATAAACAAGATATGTGGGTCTGGGTGACAGGCAGCTACTTCTTGATTTCTTGAATCCAGGCAATTTTTGCTAATGTTGCCCTGAAGGAGCAAGGTGAGAGAGGTGGTGTGAGTGTGGATGCTAATGCAATCTGGACACCAATGTACCAGCACCTCAGGACTGTGGATGTGTCTTTTGCAAAGCACATATCCTAGTTTCTTCTCCAGCCAATCTGGGCACCAACATTCCTGTGAAATGAAATAAGTTCTGCCTCAGGATTCAGGTATGACTTCCCAAGTTTGTTCAGTTTTGTGGGTTTTAAGGAATAAGGCTTCAACCCTAAGTATGCTTAATTTGAAAGCTGACTCCACCAACATCAGCGTCACCGACTTCAAAGAAAATAGGTTGAAGCAGTGTTAGAAACTGAGATATGAAAGCTAGGAACTAAATGGCACCTTAAACCAAGGTTATGGGTGCAACAACAGAATGTCTAGGCACACTTTTTAAATAAAGAATAAAGAATACAAAGCTGAAAATGAATGAGCTGCAGCTCAAATATTGTGTTCATTTTACACATGGTCTAGTCTTTCCCCTGCCCACCCCTTAATATTCTTAAGAGGGTCTCTTCTCCAGTCTTCAGAGAATAGCTGGAAGTTGGGTGGCAGAAAACGGTCCTCCTTTCCTTCCACTCTGCAGTTTTAATCTGAAATCTTAGGCGCAGTACTGCGCCCAGAGCTCAGAAACTGCCTGCACTAATGAAATTCCCTGTCGCAAAATGCGCCTAGAGCAATATGAGTTTTGAACACAGGGTTGAAGGTAGAAAAGTGAAATACATTGCCCCCCAAACCCCATCGAGTATCTGTCCATCCTTAGACTCAAACTGCAGCAGGATTGAGCAAGGATGGTGGCACCCAGGCTCCCTGTGGTTTGCATGAATGACTTGGAGAAGCATTTTGAATGAACAAATGGAATGGAAACAGCACTGATTTGCTACTTGGAATAAGTGTTTGTTATGACAAGTGTAATCTAGTTTTAATTAGCAAGATGCTTCATGGTGTGCTCCTCAGTGTTCTGTAGTCATTCCCCACCCCCACCCGCCAAACTAATGAAGTTTTTAGTAACTCGCAGCTTTGTTCAAGCACTGCTGAATTTATAAAGAATGGAGATTAATGAGACTCTCTTGCCTTAATGCTAAAGCAAACTTGAGCCCTGCTTAAGACGCAATTAGGATAGTGTTTAACTTCGTATTTTAAAACCAGATGGCGGAGATGGAAGAAGCCAGCCCCTGTGTTTTACGTCTCCTTTGCAGAGCTAAGGGAGGGGAAAGGGATCCCTCATTTAAATTAATTGGATTTGACACAACAGAAAATACTTCAAGCTGTGGAGGAGGCAGTGCCTGAAGTCCCAGCTCCTTTTTTAAAAAATAAACATCTCAATTTCAAAAGCTCGATTGTGCTTGATAATTCCCATCCTCCAAATAAAACCTATGAAATATAAGGGTGGTGGAGGCCTTTTCTCCCCTATTTGGCAGCCATTACATGCCTCCCATGCAAAAAACAAAAACAAAAAAATCCCTCACAAAAGCATTTTTCTCTTTAACAGCCCTTTCCCTGAGCTCAGAAATGGATTTCCCTCCAGCCTCTGTCATTCAATTATCACCTCGGGAAATGCACAGATATAACTGATGATCCCTTTAAAACAGCCTGCAGTGTTCCACACACCCCTCCCAATCCTTCTCCTCTTGTCTCGCTCCCATCATTAAATGTAACACTGCCGCCGTACATTATATAGGGTGACCCTGACGGCTGTCACTTTGATGCTGTGCAGAGATAATAAGATTGCGCATGTAATGAAGGGCAGATAAATAGGAAAATGTTTACGGGATGGAGCATGGTGGGGTTTGAACAGCTTTATGGTTTCCTCCCCCCCCCCCCTTCGCTCTCACTCTCTCGTTTTGCAAGCCCAGAATTGTGGTTGTGGTAGGTGGGGCAGGGAGAGAGAGAATGAGAATGAAGAAGATAGCAGGCCTGGGAGGCCAAATGACAGTGCTGTGCTAATCCCCCCCCCAAAAAAAAAATCCTGACATAAAGCATCCAGCTTCCTCTAAGTTGAGAAGCCAACAGTGGGGTGATAGCAAACACATTGTCAAGAGCATAGCACTGTAGTGTTGGTTTTTTGGAAGAGGAAAAAAGTGTGGCATGCCAGTACCAACATACAATGGACGGTTATTCAAGGCTGCTAACCTGATTCGAAATTATCTAAAGCTTGTGATCCTTAGGTTGCATACCAAGCAGCCGAATCACTTTTAGACTGGGACTTACTTCTGAGTAGCCTTCTTTAGTGTTGGGCCTCCAAGAGTGAGTTTGCATAATCCGAAGACTCAACTGGGCTTGCTTCCCTCATCTGTATTTTGTGTCTCTCTTTGAAATGGGCATGTAAAGCAGGTTTTGAAAAACAGAAATCCCTGCTTATAGCTTGGATCAGGCTTCTTTCTCTGTCTTTCTCTCTGTGTATGTGTGTGTTTTAACTATCTTGTCATATGGTTGCACTTTTTCGTCTTTTATTTTTGGCTTGCTTCTCTGTGCTTGTTTGTGTGTAAATATATATTCAGCACCCATGGAACTGGAGGGGAGTGTTGCCTGCCTCCCCTCTAGATAATTCTGGCAAGCATGAATGTGGTGGTTTTATGAACTTTCATTTGCTCTTTTCCTTCTCCCTTTCCCCTACCCTCATTATAAGCAAATTATAGTACTGTGAAATCTGTGTTTTTCCAGTAAGTACCACTATTCACATCTTTGCTCCAGAAAGACTAGAGTTGAGGTCTGACCCACCCCCGAATAAAATGAGGCCCCAAACTCTCCTCATGACCCTATCTGTGATTTCCCAATAATCCAGATTGTCATCCTGTTCCTTGAGGAGAATCCAAATTTATAGGTTACGGAAGAACAATCCCTCTGTTTCCCATTCAGAAGATGATGGTGGATGGTTCAAATCCAAAGCTACAGATTTTTTTGCCAAACCACATGAATCAGGGAGTCACCAGTGCGGTACCCATGGATGCAGTGGTGCTCTTTGGGTATTCCACTGGTGCCCGCAAAGCCACTGAGACCACCTTCCTCACTGCCCCTTTAGTGTTGTGAGGCATTGAGAGGGTAGTTACCATCCCCCCCTTGAAAAGTACATAGAAATGAAAGAGGGAGTTGGAAGAGTGACACTCTCCCACTTCCTCTTCCAACTCTTTGTGCTCTTCAAGGCTAATATTAATTCTACCGGATCTGGTCTTTACACAGATCCCTTGGAAAAGCAAAGTGTGTATGCATGCATTCTCTCCCTCTGTCTCTCATCCAGAAGAAGGAAGTAACCATAGGGGATGGCACCCATAGGACTCATTCAGAAATCCAAATGTGACCACGGATGCCATAACTAGTCTGAGAACGAGTTGCATGTGTTGACTGTGTTCACACATCAAAGTAAGCCGGAAATCCTGGTTTATTCACATGCTGCATGGGAGTGAGCAAGGCCCCTTCTCAGCTCCTTGGCTTCCTCCTTCCCGTGAGCAACTGAAGAAGACAGGATTAAGCACTTAACCATAGCTTCCCATTACATGCCAACCCAGAAACTAAGCTTAACAGTTTCAAAAAAGGAAAAGCCAGAATATGGAGCCATGGTTTAAATATCCTGGCTTGTTTGGTGGAAGCTGCAAACCATGGTTTCAAGGTTCAAACGTAAGAGGAAGCTAAAACTTAAGTGCTGAATCTTGGCTTGTTTGTCCACTTGCTCTGAAGGTGAAGGAAAGCAGCTAGGAAGGGGCTGCACATGTGCAGCTCATGCATATCCTGGTGTGTTTTTTAAGCCAGGATTTTTGCCTTTCTGTGTATAAGTCCCTGCTCAAAACTTTCCATTTCCATAGGAGTGAAACAGGCTGGTTTTTTTTCCCTTTTGTTTATTTGGATACCACCTTCTTGGGTGCAGGCAGGCAAGTGATAATGAATGCTGGTTTAAGAACATAACACCCTCATCTCCAGATAGGGCTGGGAAAGACACCTTCATGAAATGCTGGAAAGCCATGGCCAATCAGTGTTGCATCTATATGGTACAGAGCTAGGTGGATAACTTGAGTGAGACAGCTTCACACGTTCATAGATCAACACATGTGAACCATACCAGTCATAAAGGACAAGGCAAGATTGGACACTGAAACATCATGGATTGCAGGTTCTGCTAGAACCTAGGAGGGGAATAGAAGAGGAAAGAGGTGCTTCAAAACTGCAGGTAGTTTGTTGGCCTGTTTTTACAAATCGTCACTATGTACCCTGCTGAAAGTCAAACTATAAATCCTTTGGGCATGCACACAATCCCATCTCCTAGACCACAAACTGACTGTGTGAAATGGCTTTGGGTGGAAGGACTTGCTTCTGCACAGGCAAAGGAAAAAACTGTAACCCTGTTGCTTCACTCTGTGGAATCCTTTAATGATGGATGGAATTCCAAGTGAGATGGTTGATTCTTTGACCACGCACCCCTTTGGTCGTTACTAACAGCACCCTTTATGTGTCTCCCACTGAATGCTGAATTGACAAATATGATAGGATTAAAGGGCTGGAGTTCCTTCCTTCCCTCTTCTAGGTGGAATCGGGCACACACAAAACCAAGCAACTTGAGATCATAGTGGTGTTCACACAAGGTGTGTGTGTGTGTGTGTGTGTGTGTGTGCACGTGCATATGTGGGTTGCCACTCACTTGGCATCCGGGTCGCTGATAACCACACGTAAGAGTGAGTGCCCAAATAGGTGCCACAAAACACACATGGGTAACACTTTACAACAAGCTACAGTGAGCAGCTATGACAAACGTGTGACAAATCCTGGCAAGTGAGTCAAGCCACATATTTTAGGGGGCGGGAGAAAGTGTTAAATTAGGGTTACTAGCAAGTCTGACCATGAGAAGTTGATGACTCCAGATGTAGCAGTCAGATCCTGAGTATTGAAGGAAAAGCTGCATCTCGTTAATTATCCCACTTATTTATTTTTAAACAAGGGGTAGTAAGTTGAGCCTTATCAGGCATTTGGGTTTGAATGAGAAATGAAGTATAATAATCTTGAGCTGTCTTCTAAGAATAGCGGAAAGAGAACCCTCTGAGAAAGCTGTAATTTTAACATTTCCCACGTATACATTTTATAGCGTGTTCTAAGATTGTGACATTTCGGAGGAATGCCCTAGGAAGTCATTTTGCCTCAGGTGGGGGAAGGGATTTTTTAATCATGTGTTCTTATAATGCTGCAGGAAATCTTAATTGTTTCTTTAAATGCCTCTTTTTATACTCCTAGTAAGATATTTCTGGGGATGTGCGGAGTCCCCACAGACCCAGGGTGGACATTAATCAGCCCTGCTGTGCAATCTGCTGAGACTTGCTGCTTAATTAGAACAGGCACAAAACTATTTGTCACCACTGACAGACGCTCGTGGGTGAAGGAAAAAGTGGGGATAACGCTCAGGACCATCACCCCTTAATGAAACGAGGCTGAAGCTGCCACTGAAAGAGCACAAATTGGTTTGTAAAGTTGGTTGCCCTTTGACTTCCTCCATTCTTCTTCCTTGGGCCTGCAAGGCAGTTTGCTAAATCCAGAGGAGGCCTGGCCAACTTGTTGACCTGCCAAGCCAAGCACGGCCATCACCTATGTATCACAACCCACCAGGAACTGGATAAATCTCCTATTCTGGCCATGATACCTGATGGCTATTTTCTGTCCCCATTGCATCTGAATATCAAGTGGCGGGGAAGAGTGGCATTCTGCTCAGGTCTTGTGGTCTTCCCACAGGTATCTCTTTGGCCACTGTGAGGTCTACAGGGGTGCTTGGCCTGAAGGCCCCATTAACCTGAAAGTTAACTTTCGGGGTTTTGTTTTGGGTGAGGCAGCAGCTGTCCCCACGGCAATGTGGTTTGATCTGAAGCTCTTTAAGAAGACCTCATATTTGCAGAACTGTAACCGAAAGACAGAATAGGCTTCCTTAATATCCATTACTAGATTCAGTTTTTCCCCAGGAAATTGCCAACCTTGCTCGCTGCAGTTCTGCCTCAGTCACACAGCTTTCAAACTTCAATCTTCAGAGTTTATTAACCAAGGTAGTCTTTATTTACTATGAATGTTGATGGGTTTCTCTCCCGGTTTGGAGAGAAAGAAAGAGAATGCTCAATAAATGCAGAAGGATATCTGCAGAACAATTTAAACGGGTGGGGAAAGAGCTGCTTCCTTGGTCGATTTTTCCTGCCTTGGAGAGCCCTCCTCGTCCCAAGCCAGACCCAGATTCTTCCCGCCAGACGTATGATTTTTACTGACAGGAGCCAATAAGTGCAGAACCTTTTATTCCAGGTCATTCCAGAAATTCACTGTCTCTTCTTCCCTCTTTTAACTTGAACCATGATGCTTCTGGTATCATCCAGCAGTGATCACTATATCCATTGACTGGTTGCTGAGTCTTATTATGGCTGCGTATTGCATCTCAACCTCTCTCTGCTTTTCTTCCCCTCCTCCTTTTGGTAGAGTTATGCCCTCGGGAAATTAAAGAGCAATTATTAGGGACTTGTTTGCTCTGTGATGCCATAAGAGGTACTTGAAAGGTAAGCTGATGCATTCACGTGGCGGGCTGTGTGTGTGTGTGTGTGTGTGTGTGTGTGTGTGTGTGTGTGATTCTTCCGTTCCAGCCCCTTAGATTCCGCAGCACACACTGTTAATCCTGTGTTTACCTAAGGCAAGACTTGAAACATAAACGCACCAGCACAGCTTGTACTGTGTATTTTCCATTTGAGAAACCACCGATAAGGATAAGGAGGTGCAAGAAAGCAAGGCAGGCAACACTTAAAGCCGAGAATTGCTCAAGGTGGAGTAGTTTTATTTAAAAAAAACACCGCTTGACCCTGCATTTCATTGTTCCAGGCAGATTACATGATGCACTTAAAAACAGAAAATGGAGGTGGACAAAAACCAGAAGCCTTTTAGCACCTTAAAGACCAACAAACATTGCACCTGTTTGGAGGATTATAATGTTCTATTTATGCTTTTGTAGGCCGCCTCAAGCAGAGGGGTGGCATTAAAATGTTTCACATCTAATTTAGTCACAGAGAAACGAAGAAGTGAATCCTACACTCTTATCATGAAAAATAGGGGCTGAATTAAGCAAATGTTGCATCTGCTGTAGAACAGCACCCCCTTGGGGAAGGACTACAGCTAGCTGAATAGATTTGATCCCCGGCACCTCCAGATAGGCTGGAAAATGCATCTGCCTGGAGCAGTGCCTGGGATGTGGGGATGAGTTACGATACAGTGTTGTGTTTGTGCATGTTTTGACATCTTTAGTGCTGAGCCTTCCCTTGTCCTTGTAGGTCTCAGTCCTAGGTGTTTTATTTTCTTCCTTGATGTGATGCCACTGAGACCAGCAAGGGGTTGTTTGCAAAAGGGCTTTCAAACAGCCCTGCATTGGGCTTTTGCTCTGCTTGTGTTCCCATCTAGGGAATTAACCTGCACAGCCAAAACACAATCAAACCTGTTGTCGTTTACCTGTTGAAGTGGCACCAGTTGATTGACAGGTAGACATTGTTTCTTAAAAAAAAAAAGAAAATGGCCTCACTGACTGAATTTCATCCTCTAGCAGGCCACATCCTCTATAATTGAGCACACATCATCATCCTGGATACTGCCTTACCACACATAAGCATAATCTCTCACCACATGAAATACTTGCTCTTTCTGCTTATGAAATGGTATATTGACCAGCAGTGATGATCAGCTGGGTGGTTTTTTTGGGGGACGGGGGGACGGGGATGGAAGTGTTGGAACTTCCCCCATTCTTATCTGTCTCTTATTTTAGAGCTCAGAAAATGAGGTTCATTTTTGTCGACGTTGCCACCCTGTGTCACACGGCCATCACTGCATAGTGTGTGACAAGGGCGGCCTATGCCCACTTTTCATGTCACAGGGACCTCATGGGATGTGGTGGATGGCACCGAACAGCAAGTCCCGCTCACCTGTAGCAGGGTTCTAAGATTGGGCAATGGCCAATGTCTCATGGCCGAAATCACCAGGGCATGTGGGGGATCATTTAGTGCAGGGGAGGTGAATTCCTAACTCCAGTAGATGTTGTTGGATTCCCAACTCCCATCTGCTCCAGCAGCATTTGGAGGACACAAGTTCTCCAGCCCTGATTTAGTGGCATCTGTGAAGCGCTGGGGCTGCATGCTCCATTGCTGACTCCTTGGTCCACCATCCCTACCCATTTCCCCCAAAGCTGCAGAGAGCTCCCAAGGTGGCCCATTAATCACAGCATAAAGGGGAGGGCATTGGGACAGAATCTGAACAAAAGGTAGAACAGAGTCATAATTGGGAGAAATCTTTTGCGGTTGGTAGATGAAGGCCTTTCCCATCACAATGGAAGAGGGCTGGAGAGTATATTCCAATCTGAGTATCAGCCCTTCTTGTCCATGGCGAGATGGCTAGGGTGAAATCGGAACAAAATCACACTTGATGCTGAGGCTTATTCACAAGTGACTTTGATGTATTTCTTGCCTGGGAGCACTCAGTCACTGCCATGAAAATATTTTAAAAAGAAAAGAAAAAAAGACTAAAGGTAAGCTGGCTTGACTGGGAGCATATTTTGGAGCTAGAAAAACTGTGCTGAACACAAAGATTCATTGTGGCAATTTTGGTCTCTCTTCGGTCCTGGAACCGGGTGGCAAATCATCCTGTCTTGTCTTGCTAGCCATAGTTGCAGCACAGAGATAGGAAGAAATAGGCAATGAAGGCTCCTTCCATGTGAGATCAGCAAGGAACAAAAATGCCCTTTGCAAGGCTTGTCCATGCCTGTTCCTGTGTTGGCTTGTGGGCAGGAAAAAACAACAACCCATACACTGACACCACTGGCTAATTTGCAAAGCAGCCCTTTTTATAAAGGGCCCTTTTGATCAATGATTGCCGGTGTTAATGTTTCAGTAGGCTATTGATTTCTGCAGCTGCTTTTTGTTCCCTGAATTTATGCACGATGGATGGGCTTTCAGTGGCATGCACACACTATGCATGTTTGATTAAAGTTCAATTGACTTAGACTCTCCCTCACAGTGAAGCCGGGAGCTGTTTTGCCTCCCCTGTTTGGAGAGCCAAAGCTTTCTCAGCTTGTCCTTTTGTTTGTGCTCAAGCTCCTGCCACCCAGGCAGTCACCAATATGCTGCTGCTAATCTTCTCCGATTCACTTCACTCCTGCATTTAATTCCTTTGCTAGACATGATAGCCTTTGATAGGAGAGGCCACTAGGAAAGCCTGGGGTGGGATTTGTGTGCCACTGAGCCTGCTGGCAGAGGTTTCTAATGTGTGCATAATGTGTTTGTGTGTATTTAGGGTTTCAGAGATGGATTGAGGGTTTTTCTCACAATTCACAAACTTACGTTTTCAGAGAGGTAATCCTAATAATCATTCATTAAGTGTTTTTATTCTAGATTTTCATGGTGACCTTGCAGGGTGACTTGTTCAGAAATGTGTGTAATACATGCATTTATTACCTTATAACTGTCTCAAGGCAATTTACATATCAGATAATTTTAAAAAGGAAAGGACCCTTGACAGTTAAGTCCAGTTGTGAACGACTCTGGGGTTGTGGCGCTCATGTCACTTTATAGGCCGAGGGAGCTGACGTTTGTCCACAGGCAGTTTTTCTGGGTCATGTGGCCTGCATGACTAAGCCGCTTCTGGCAAAACCAGAGCAGCCGATTGAAACGCCGTTTACCTTCCCACAAGAGCAGTACCTATTTATCTACTTGCTCTTTGACGTGCTTTTGAACTGCTAGGTTGGCAGAGCTGGGACCGAGCAACGGGAGCTCACCCCGTCACAGGGATTCGAACCGCCAACCTTCCAGTCGGCAAGCCCAAGGCTCAGTGGTTTAGACCACAGCGCCACCCGCGTCCCATCAGATAATTAGGCACTGTTAAAAACGCAAAAACAATAATACATTTAAAATAAGACTTGAAAGTTTCAAGTATGTGATAGTCACCCTATGTAGCGTGTTCACAAGAACCCTATGTGTTTCAAAGAGTATCACTCTCACAGTTCTCCAAATTTACATTATCCCCTTGGAAGGTGGTAGACTTTTTTCCACTGGAGATTTTTAACAGAGGTTGGATGGCCATCTGCCAAGGATTCTTTAACTGTGATTGCTGCATTGCAGGGGGTGGACTAGATGACTCGTGGAGTCCTTTCCAACACTACAGTTCTGTAATTGTAGGTCAGCCTAATCTTCATTAAGGGCTTTTATCATTCCAGCTTTTGCAGGATAACCGGGGGGGGGGGGGCGCTTATCCACACATGCATGTAACACATCACTCAATGACATAACACCTGCTGGCAGGTACCTAAAGAATGTGTGAAGGTTGGCATCCTCAGCCCCACTTGTTCCACCTCAGCTTTTCCAATGTCATATATACAGTCATGGGGCACCAATTGGCAGTGGTGGACTAGGAAAAAGATATTGGGATTGTCCTTGGTAGCGGATGAAAATGTCAGCCCAGCATGCAGCAGGTGTCAGAGAGTCTGTTAGGAAAGGGATTAAAAGTAAAACCTGCTGATACCTTGGAATCTGTGGTGCAACTGTACTTGGAATAAAACAATACAATTATGCAGGGTATGGAGAAAACAGAGAGAACTTTTCCTCCCACCCTCCTAATACCAAAGCTCATTGGGACTGTCCAATGAAGGCGGACTGCAGGGAGATTCAGGACAAGCAACAGAAAGTTTTTCACACAGTGAGTGGTTAAACTATGGAATTTGCTACTGCAGAATGTAGTGATAGTACATACAACGTAGACAGCTTTAAATGGGGCCACTAATCATGATAGCTGTGTCCCCACTGTTTGAGACATTATGCCTCTGAATACCAGTTCATGGGTATCACCGATGCAGAGAGTGCTGCTGTCGCACTCAGGGCCTGCTTGTGGGCTTCCCAGAAGCATTTAGTTAGCCATTTTGAGAAAAGTCCTGTTCAGGTGCTCAAAGAACATGCGAGGGCATAAAATGTGTTGTGGGCACAGAGTTACGTGCACTGTTTCCGCCACCAGTATCTCCATCCTCTCTACTTTCCCACGTTGAGCAGGAACATAACATAAGCATTTAAGAGCCTGGCTGCTGTTTTTAAAATATTGTGAGAATACAGGGTGATAAAAGTTGCAGGCTTGTAAGGAATTATGGAGGTGGGGGCTAAACAATAGCGAAATCCATCCCAATCTCTCTCCTCCTCCCCCAAATAGCACAGTAACATGGTTGGGGCCAAACTGTGATCTAGATTCATACTCATCGGAGCCGTATTTAGGACCATTGTCTCAGGGCACCCATCTCCAGACCATCCCAGATACAGTTAAGTTGTTGGGGGCTTAATCAGGGCTGATCTCTGCCCTGCCCCACCCAACCCCCCTGCTTTTGCTGCTTTTCTGCAAATGACGCCCTGAAAATTCCATGATTCAGCTCCTTCAAGAGCTCAGTTGTATGCGGATTTGTTTTACCTTGTGTTCAAGGGCTGCTTGTCAGTAATATCCATACTTTATGTATATAAACATTAAGCATTGTGCTTTTAGATATGAGTGGTATGCCAAGACTGACAGCTTTAAAGGTGGTTGTTTTTTGTGTGTGGTTTTTTGCACATTGGTTGGTTACAGTGGACGGTTATCAGCAGGTTTCAAGGAAACTGAATTATCTGGATGCCCTTCTTACATTTTCTAGTTACTCTATTAACATCCATAGTGTCTGCCTCAATTTTACACATTGCCCTGGGGAACATATGTACACAGTGATGCACAGCACAGTAGCCTAGAGACTGACTCTGGAGGTCTCTGGTTTAGATCTCACCGATGCAACGAACTCACTCTTTAAATCTCAGCCTCAGCATCCCTACCAGCTTACCTTACAGGGTTGTTGTCAGGATCCGAAGTAGATAATGAAGACCTTTGAAAACTTTAAAATGCTTTGCAAATGTATAGCTGCAGTATAGGGTTGCATCTAAGTTCAGCTCAGAGTAGACCCATTGAAATTAATATCTCTTAAGTTAGTAATGGAGATTAATTTCAGTGGGTTTACTCTGAGTAGGACTGACATTGGCTACCACTCACAGTTAGTGTTTGCCTTGCAAAAATGCACAATCTCCAATCTGTAGAATCCCTTGTTCGTAATGCTGTGCCGTACACAGTCTCCATACCTACCGATGAATGTTCATGCCTATTTTCCATTCTGCTTGCTTACGTAGTCACAGCTAGCACACAAACACACACTCATAGGAAACTGAGTCAGACCTCTGATCTATCTAGCTCAGCATTGCCTACACTGACTGGCGGCGGCTCTCCAGGGTTTCAGGCAGGGGTCTCTTCCAGCCCTACCTGGGGATGCCATTGGGGACAGAACCTGGGACCTTCTACATGCCAAGCAGTTGCTCTGCCACTGAACTGTGGCCCTTCCCCTACACACACACACACACACACACACACACACACACTCCTTTAGGTCAGTAGGTGCCAAGAGTTTATGTAAGACACAGAACAAGGCTGAATTCTTTCCAAAATCAAATGCTTCCCTGTTGTTTATCCACGGCTCCTGGTGTCACATTTCTCGTCTTCCAAAAGCCTGAAGCCATGTTGCCAACCCCTCGCAGGAGCTTTCCAGGTTCACATTTCCACTTAGTGGTACCGCTGCTGGCCTTCCGTCTGTGGCTGGGAGTTTCACTCGTGCACAGACCCGCAAGACGTGACCCAGGGAGCATAAAGGGTTGAGGTTTATAGGAATTTTTAGATCGCATATAGGTTCAAAGAGGGACCTCCCCCCCCCCCCGCCAGCACCTTCTCTTGTGGGCAATTGAGGTGCATTTGTTCTGAGGCTGGCTTTCAAGAGGCTTCCTTAGAACACCTCCCGTTCCCTTTGCAACTTGAAAGAGGCAGCGCCTTTTACCCTTGAGGCAGACAAGCCGCTCGGAAATGATGGGGTTTCAAAGCAAAGCGAAAGGAGATTAAAACCACACACTGCGCTTTAACTTGACATTACATCTGCTAGTTTGAATATCATCTACTCCAGTTTTTGAACGTAAGCCAGCTTCATTACGCTGCGGAATTATCACAGACTTCTCTTGGCATGCGCTTTTACTGCCTAATTATCTTAACGTGGCTGTATATATTCAGATTAGAAAAGAATAGATTGCTTTAATACAGTTTCGGGTGCTGTGGCTGTAGCCTTGTCTTTAATATGTTTTAATCTCAGGTGTGTTCCCCCAGCCACGAGGCTTAGGGTGGCTTATTTTTTAATATCCATATATAGCATAAAGCTGTGTGTTCCTCCCTTTTGTGATGGTAATGCCCTCCAATACCAAACAGTAAAATCTAAGTACCAGCTTGTAAAAGGAAAAGAAGCATGACTACCTTGCATAATATCATTTGGGGCAGGGGCCTATGCCAAGTCTTCTAATTTTCCATCCCAGCCCAAAAAACTCGGCACTGTTCTGCAGAGACTTCCTTGGACGATCAATTTTTTTAAAATAAAAAAATCTTTATTGTCTTTCTTTCACTTCAAATGGCTCTCCAAAGCGGCTTACATGAAACAATGAAATATAATTGCATTAGGGCTGCTTTTTCCACCTCTGACACACCAGTGACATCTAGCTCACAGCTGGTTTTAACTTTGCAGACCCCTCTTAGGTTGACTCTTGTGGTTTTCGGCAGGCTATAACAACCTTGTGTTCCTTTTACAATATCCTTTGGCAGCATGGTTCTTCCCCATGCAACCTGCCCTCTCCACCGTGCTGGGTTGCTGCCACGCTCAGTCTTGTGTGGAAGCATCTTGATGTGGAGAGAGCAACCGGAGTGTGCAGATTCCCCTTGCAGAGACGGTGAAGCTATTTGCCTCATTTATCTGCTACCTTAGCAAGAAAGCAGTGATATCATTAGCGCCCACTGGGGACAGGAGTGCTCCATGGCCACCTGCCCCTTGAAAGCAGCTGTGTTTCAATTCTCCAACACACTCCAGCCACCCCTTTGGGTACCAGGTTCATTCCCCAACATCTCTAGCCGTGAGGATCAGATATGTGGTCGTGGGAATCGCCTCTCCCTGAAGGAGCTGGTGTCAGCTCCCCTCGGTCCCAGCCCAAAACCAGGCTGGCAAAGGCAATGCAAGATTAAGTGGGGAAATAGTCTGGCCTGGTATAAGTCAGCTTCTTGGATCATCTGTTTCCCATTTCAGGGTTGTGTCCGGCTAAGTTCTACTCCACATTCATTGAAGTTAATGAACCTAAGTTAGTCGTGGCCTTTCATTTCAGTGGGTGTGCTCTAGAGTAGGGCTAGCATCAGATGCAACCCACTGATAAATGAACCCCAAACCCCTGCACTTTTTCTCTTTTCCTGGGTCATTTAAACATAAGAACAGCTTTGCCAGGTAAGATTAAATCTGCTTGCCCATCTCTCTGTTCCCAGAATTGGTGGTCCGAATGTCTCTGGGAAGCCCGCATGCTACTCTGACAAACCTTGTGATTCTTTCTCCTTTTCCAGGGAGAATTGATCACCTTCTATTACTACTGGAAGAAAACCCCTGAAGCGGCCAGTTCCCGGGCTCACCGCAGGCATCGGAGGCAAGCAGTGTTCCGGAGAATTAAAACCCGAACGGCTTCCACTCCAGTGAATGCTCCCTCCAGGCCCCCCTCCAGCGAATTCTGTAAGTAGCAGGCTTAAAAGCAACACATTTGTCTCTTGTTTAGATGCATGGGGCTAAAACAGAAGGTAATGGCTCTTTGCCTATGACCGAACGCGGCCGGGAAAATGGAGTTCAAGCCCTCGGCTGCGTTCGCCCTCTCAGTTCATTATCCCTGCGGATGGCAGGTGTCTGGGATCAGCAAGCGATTGGTTTTGTGCTGCGCGGGAGGAAGCTCGGGCAATAAGCTGCTGGGGAAATAATAGGCGAAGCTTCACCTTGGCTATTGAGGCGATTACGTTTGCCCTGATTTGCATGGGAACGTTGCACTTAACTCCAGTTCTATCATTTGCAACATAGAACAAAGGCCCCATGTGCAGAACCCCAGAGAATCAGCCACAGTCTGTGTGGCACGGACATGCAAATGCATTGCTCCTGCAGAACAGCCACTGCTACAGGTGCCACGTAACTCCTGTTTCCCCTCACCCCCCAGCCAGTATAGTCAATGGTCAGGGATGATGGGAGTTGCGTTTCAGTGACATTTGCAGAGCCACGGGTTCCTCACTCCTGTGTATTTGTTGAAAATGGGGAAACACTTTGTGCATCTGATCAAAGCTTCTTTTGTGGCCTAAAAAATCCCTTAGCTCTTTTTTTCTTTTAATAAAAATTATACACCGCTTGACTGTAAAAAAACCCCCTCAAAGTGGAGTAAAACAATAAAATTATAGGCAAAAACAACTATTTGAAACATTCAAAAGATTAAAATTGGTGGCAGATTAAAACATACATCGATATTCTACATAGCTGGGTAGCCTCATCTAACAAAAATGCATTTAGGAGGCGCTGAGGAGAGTGTAGCGAAGGGGCCTGTCTGCTGTCAATAGGCAGGGAGTTCCAAAGTGTAGGTGCTGTCACGTAAAAATACCTATTCCTTATAACCGCAGAAGAGATATTCCAACAGCCTATTGTGGGGGAAACGCAGGTTCTCCAACTGTGGTTTAGGGATAAAATGTATGAGCAGGGATGAGGAACCTGTGGCCCTCCAGTTGTCCCTAGATTACAGCTCCCCTATTCTCTGACCACTGATCCTGCTGGCTGGGGAGGATGGGAGTTGGGAGTCAAGCACCATTGCTTCATTCAGCTTTTCATCTGCTTATTTATCTGGTTCCATCTGTGCAGAGTGCGGGTAAGGCCGCTCCCTGCCTCAACGGGATCTTACAGTCTTGAATAGACACACAGTCTGTTTTGCAGCCTAAAATGGTCATCCTCCTTGGCCATGAGCCGTGCTGGCTGGGGCCGATGGGAGTTGGAATCCAAAAACATCTGGGAGGGTGGCCGGTTCAACCATCCCTGCATTAGGTTGGGCCAGAAAAGTTCACTGCTCATCTCTGCCCTCCCTTAAATATCTGTCTGCCAACTTGGGCTAACGCTGTACACATGAAGCAGGCTCCAGCCTATTAAAAGCGCTACCACAACAAATCTGTTATTCGTGAAGCTGCCCTCACGTCTCTTTCCTTCCAGTTTTTTGTTTTTTCTTTTTAATGGATGGTTCTGCTGCTGCTGCTGCAACAAGATGCCACAGGAGGAGCAACGCCAAAGGAGCAACTTCCTGACTCTTAAGTTATTTGCTCTACCCTTCTCTTCTCTCTTCCCTCCCTCCTTTCTGTGCACTTAGTGGATCTGAGTTCAGCCAGTGAAGATGACTTTGACAGCGAGGACAGCGAGCAAGAGTTGAAAGGCTACGCCTGCCGCCACTGCTTCACCACCAGTACGCACCTTTGCATGGGCACGGGGACTCTTTTTCCAGCCTGAGGGCCACGTTCCCTTCCGGGCAGCCTTCCAGGGGCCACATTCTGGTGGTGGGTGGAGCCAGAGGCAAAGCGGGGATGAGCGACAGAGGTGGCTCTTTATCATTGCACAGTAGAAGCCAGAGATTCCTACGTGCACATCTCTCCATGCAGGCAGGCGAGAGGCATGAGAATTCTGAGGACCCAGGCAGAATCTCTCAAAGAGGGTGTGGCATAGGGCTGTTGAGGAATGAAGCCTGGGAGCAGGGTGTGTGGCCTGGGGGGAAAGTCCTGAGGGCCAAATAGAGAGGTCTGGAGGGCCGCATTTGGGCCCTGGGCCTGAGGTTTCCGACCATTGATATATTGTTCTCTTCTCTCTGCCAGAGTGCCCACCTTAACTCAAGGGCTTATCGGAGTCAGGGATGTTTTCTTAGGCCCTTTGTACCATTGTTGCAAGTGTAGCAGAAGCCCTTGTCATCCTTAGGTGAGCTTGTCTAAGAAGCTGTACCTTGAGCCGCCAGGATTAGAAAGGAGGGCTGCAACCTCCCCTTTCAGATTGTCTACCCCACCCCCCACAACCCAGGGAGGTTTTGCCTTTGTGAAAGACTAGGAAACTGTCTGCAAATGAACTAGGAAGGGGAAACTGCCACCTGCTTTATGAAGATTCTTCATCATTCTTTCATCACCCGTATAAGTCAAGCCAGAAGTAAAATCCCTGTAGCGCAGTTTGAAGGAGCATATAAGTACCGTATTTTTTGCTCTATAAGACTCACTTTTCCCCTCCTAAAACGTAAGGGGAAATGTGTGTGCACCTTATGGAGTGAATGCAGGCTGCACAGCTATCCCAGGAGCCAGAACAGCAAGAGGGATTGCTGCTTTCACTGCGCAGCAATCTCTCTTGCTGTTCTGGCTTCTGAGGTTCAGAATATTTTTTTTCTTGTTTTCCTCCTCCAAAAACTAGGTGCGTCTTATGGTCTGGTGCGTCTTATAGAGCGAAAAATACAGTATGTGTTAGTTACCTTCTTTGCACCTAATGTCTCATAATACTAACACTCTCTGTCCACTCCCCAACAACAGCCTCCAAGGACTGGCACCACGGCGGGCGGGAGAACATCTTGCTGTGCACTGACTGCCGCATCCACTTCAAGAAGTACGGGGAGCTTCCCCCCATCGAGAAGCCAGTGGACCCGCCACCCTTTATGTTTAAGCCTGTCAAAGAGGAAGATGATGGGCTCAGCGGGAAGCATAGCATGAGGACAAGGCGGAGTCGAGGCTCGGTAAGCTGCCTGAGACCTGCCCTGAAACCCCACTACCAAAGGCAAAGTAACAGCTTCTGGGCCTGAGCACTGTTACGTCCTGAATCAAAGTACCAGATATTCTCTACACACACCCTGTGATACACCTTCTCTCTCTCTCTTGCCCTCTCTGACGGCTAATCTTAGAGGTAGGTCTTAATGGAGCCCAGTAAAGAGGCTGTGTCTCGCCAAGAGGCTGTCTTCCCAGTGCTGGCCGTCAGTGATTTGTTGAGGCAGCCTGCCCAGCTAAGGGGAAAAGGATGTAGAGAGATGAATCATACACATAAACCTGCCTTTACCAAGTCAGGCCATTGTTCTATCTAGCACAACGTTCTTGTGGGCAGCAACTCTCCAGAAGAGGTGCTGAAGCTGGACCTTTTGAACACAAAGCTGATGACCTACCACTAAATTGTGGCCCTTTCCTTAAGGCCTAGGAACACAGGAAGCTCTGATATACTGAGTCAGGCCCATTGGTGCATCTGGCTCAGAAATGCCTGGCACTGGTTGTTCAGGGTTTCAGTTTGGAGTCTCTCAGTCCTCCCTAGGAGATGCTGAAGATTCAACCTGGGATGTCCAGAATGTGGAGCAGAGGCTCTAACCACTGGGCTGCCAGGATTCCTCTGTGTAGTTTCAGTTTCAGAGAAGCTGCCAAATTTTACTGCTTGGTGTGTTTGTGGGCTTGGAGGATCTGTATATCAACCAACTTGCCCCTCCAATCAAAACAGGCAGGCTCCCCTTCCCAGCACCATCAGAGGCAGAGGAAGGTGGAAGAATGTTTTAGGTGCAGCTTCTCATTAGCACTGATTGGTTGGGGTTGTTGGCCACTGAGCTTCCTCTTTGCTTACGTCTAAGCAACCCCCTTTTTTGTCTCATCAAGATACCTGCCAAACACCTTGTCAGGTTCCACTGTCGGCTCCTTGATTTGGCTTCATCTTCTTTCTTTCTTTTTTCTTCCTTTTAATGATCTCTCGTTATCCAGACAGATGCTAAATTAGGAAGGGAGCAGATGAAACACTGCTAATTGTTGCTGCATAATCTTCCCGCCACAGCAGAAATCTGCAGAAGCCATTCACAGTTGTTTCAGGAAAACCATGGGCTGCCCCCAAGCCCTTCTCCCCACCCTCTGAGACCAGCTCTCTTGTATTGTGTCTCTGTATTTTTAAAAACCTTTATTATACCAATTATTTATATAAGATGGAATAATAATAATAATTTTTATTTTTACAATACTTTTAAAGGCTGTGATATTATTATTATTATTATTATTATTATTACTATTTTTCGGTGTATTTTTAAAACTTAGATTACATGAATTCTTTTTTCATAAGATGATGATTCCAATTAATTAGTCACTTGCCACATTAGGAGACTTCAAGTGAGATTTTTTTTAAGAGCACAAAGTTCAACATAAAATCATGGGGTGTGGGAGATACTGCATTACATTAAAATCCATACAATAAACTTGTAAAGCACACTCAATAAAACAGCAGCCAAAGCATATCATCCGTAGGCAGGAAAATAAATCTTTAACATGCACGATGGAATGAATGGGTCACAGCTCAGAGAAAGGCTGGAAAAACATGGGCAAGCTGTTAAAATCTGAGAAGCAAGGCGGGTGCCCATCCTCTGGCTGCATCCAAATATCACAAGAAATACAGAGCAAGGAGACCTTGTGTTACTGGTCCAGGTTTTTGTTGAGCTGCCCAGTTTCCATCAGGCTGCAATAATTCAGTGCAAAAGGTTTTACTCTGTGCAGAGTTTGCTGCTCTCAGGGAAGAAAAGGAGAGTCAGAACAGATCAGCTTAATTAGCTTATAAATACATAACATGCCAGTGGTTACCCCGTGAGTAAACATACTAGGTGTACATGATTAGCTTGATCATTGTGCTTCCTCTCTTCCCTTGCGGCCTGGACCATCAAAAACAATGGGGTGTCCCTCTTGCGTTTTGCCTCACTCTGAGGGGGGAACACCAGTGGCCTTGTGCTTTCAGCCCTCCATAGCTGAAAGCGAAAGAGAAGAATTGAGGGTGGCTGTAGAGCAGTGTCCTGTTTTCCTGTCGGTGATACTTAGGATAATAAGGGAGCCTTTGCCAACAGAGGCCCTCTAGATGAGTCCCATCCCCAGCTAGCTGGGGTGATGAAAGTCGTAATCCAAAGCATCTGCAGGGCCCACAGCTGGGATAGGGTCTGGGGGAGCACAAAGGAGTTGACTTTGTGTTCTGAGAATTGGATCCAGACCCAGCTAGCCGTGCTTTGGCCCCAGAGAAATCCATGTCACTTAAGCTGTTGGTGACTAACTTAGCTTGGACCCATCTCTGAGGGTTCCTTGGTGTGAAAACCAGCCAGTGACACTAAAAGGAAGGGTGATTGACCAAAGATGGCATCCATGAAGAAATTCCATTGAGGGAGGAGCCTTAAGTTCTGTAGGGATACCCAAAGGCAGCCTTTGTCACGCTTCCTGTCCTTCTCTTTAAACCAGCAGATGTCGACACTACGCAGCGGTCGCAAAAAGCAGCCAACCAGCCCTGATGGTAGAGCCTCCCCCATCAACGAAGACATCCGGTCCAGCGGCCGCAACTCCCCCAGCGCTGCCAGCACTTCAAGCAATGACAGCAAGGCGGATTCGGTGAAGAAGTCCACCAAGGTGAGTTTTGGCTCTTCCCATGGATGCTCTCCGGTCCATTTCCTGGTAACTCACCAGAGAAGAGTTCAGGCCAAGACTTGGCAGATGGGTGGCATCATCCAAGCTGGAACTTTCCCCGCAGCGTCTAATGCTGTATCCCAGGTGTGGAGAACCAGGGGCTTCTCCAGATGTTGATGAACTTCAACTCCTGTCAGCCCAAGCAAGCATGGTCAACGGCCAGAGGGACAATGAGAACTGCAGCTCAGCAGTAACTGGAAGGCTGAAGGTCCCCACACACTTGCTAATTTCCCCTACAGTGGTTTGCTTTTTAAAAAAACTTTTTAAGGAAAGCTTTCCCCCATTCTGCTGAGGAACCCCTGCTGTTCTGATACAGAATTTCTAAATGTGGCTGGTCACTCCTGTGTGTGTTTAAGGTAAAGGTAAAGGGACCCCTGACCGTTAGGTCCAGTCTTGACCAACTCTGAGGTTTCGGCACTCATCTTGCTTTATTGGCCAAGGGAGCCAGCGTACAGCTTCCGGGTCATGTGGCCAGCATGACTAAGCCGCTTCTGGCAAACCAGAGCAGTGCACGGAAATGCCGTTTACCTTCCCGCCGGAGCGGTACCTATTTTTCTACTTGCACTTTGATGTGCTTTCGAACTGCTAGGTTGGCAGGAGCAGGGACCGAGCAATGGGAGCTCACCCCGTCGCAGGGATTCAAACTGCTGACCTTCTGATCGGCAAGCCCTAGGCTCTGTGGTTTAACCCACAGCGCCACCCGTATGTGTTTAAGACCCTTCCTCAAATCACATGGTCCTCATGGGCACACCCTAAGGCAGTCCCCTGAGGCTGCATTTGGTCTCCTTGTGGAATCCCCAAACAGGCTTCCAAAGAGCCCCAGAATTGACACAGATCTGCTTTGAAAAGCGACAGCATGGGCGGTTGACTCCTACACCGTTAATTTCCCTCATCCTGCTGTGTGAGAAACATAACCTGTTCCGTTGTCATCCGTATGAAGCTCTTTGCAGGCAGGCTACAAGAACTCCCATTTGTTCTCCTGTCGCTTTCCCCTAATAACGCCACTCCTTTCCCGTCAGCAGCAGAAGATAAAAGAGGAGGCATCGTCTCCTCTCAAGAGTTCCAAGAGACAGAGAGAAAAGGCAGCATCTGACACCGAGGAGCCCGACCGAATCAACGCCAAGAAAACCAAAACACAGGTAGGTCTCAGTTAGAGCAGCCTGTGCCAATCTGCCTCCCTCCAGATGTTTTGGGCTGCAACTCCCATCAGCCCCCAGCCATCACATGGCAAAAGATGTGTTTGAGAGACCCTGACATGCATGTGCCTCTGTTTTTGTGGGCCTAGCCAGCTCTGGATGACATAGACCTGGCTTCCTCAGCCTTGGCCCTCCAGATGTTTTGAGACTACAATTCCCGTCATCCCTGACCATTGGTCCTGCTAGCTAGGGATCATGGGAGTTGTAGTCCAAAAACAGCTGGAGGGCCAAGGTCACGGAAGCCTGACATAGACCTTTAGGGCAAAGCCTTTGGTAAGGTAGATTGTAAACCATCATTGTGTCTTGCCAGCAGTCCCTCTCTGCTAGGGAGCAGTGGCAGGAAAAGGACTGTTGTCCTAATGTCCCACTTGTGGGTTTCCCAGAGGCATCCTTGTTGGCAGCTGGTGGACTAGATTGGCCTTTTGCTCCAGCAGGGCCCTTATTTACTTGAAAGGATAAAAAAATAATATTGGGGCCCAAGGGTCTCAACATTGGGCCATTCTTTTGAGCACCATTTTGGGCAAAGGTTTCCTGCATAGCCAGGGGTTGGATTAGATGCCCCTCATGGTCCCCTCCAGTTCAATGATTGCTGTGATTAAGGGTGGCAGAGTGGGAAGCAGGCAAATATGATCCACAGGGCACTCAGAAGTTCTTGTGGGGGGGCCACCCTGGGGAGCACATGCTGCTGTGCAGCTCCTTCCTTTTCAGTGGGGCTTGCCGCACAGGAAAACTACCCAGTGAGATCACACCATATACCATGTAAGATTTAGAATTTCTACAGTAGGAACAAGTGCTTGGCCTGAATGCCCCCTGTTGTCTACTCCCAAACCTGGCTGTTATATAGGAAATACCATTATACTAAGGCAGACGACTGGCCCATATAGCTGAGTGTTGTCTACCCTCTAGTTCTGTGACTCTGCTACAGCCCTTCCCACACAAACGGCATTTGGGAAGCCACTCAGTGTCCATAAGCCACACCCTTTTAAACACCTTTTTTAACGTTTCCTCCATGCTTTTTGTCCACAGGAGATCAGCCGGCCCAACTCCCCGTCTGAAGGTGAGGGGGAGAGCTCTGACAGCCGCAGCGTGAATGACGAGGGCAGCAGCGACCCGAAGGACATCGACCAGGACAACCGGAGCACCTCGCCCAGCATCCCCAGCCCCCAGGACAATGAGAGTGACTCGGATTCGTCCGCCCAGCAGCAAGTCTTGCAGGCGTCCAATGGCCTGGCCCAGCCCACACCCGCCTCCATCCCTGTCTCAGCGCAGCTGCCACTGCCAGCCACCTCTGGCCTCCCCTCTTCGGTGCCTCCCCACATCTCCCCATCCGTCTCCCAGTCAGGTAGCAGCCAGCCTCAGGCCCCGGTGCCCCCCCACTCTCACATCCAGCAGGCTCCTTCGCTGCACCCCCAGAGGCTGCCGTCTCCTCACCCGCCGCTGCAGCCCCTGACCGTGCCCTCCAGCCAGCCCCAGCCTCCCGCCGTCCCCCAGCCCCACCCCCAGCCTCCGCTCCACAGCCAGATCCAGCCCCTCCCTCACAACCTCCAGGCGCAGCCGCTCCTGCCTCACCCGGTCCCTGCCCAACCGTTCCCCCTCGCGCCGCAGCCTCCCCCGCTGCCTTCGTCCTCGTCTCAGTCTCAGGTCTCCCTGCAGCCCCAGGCTGTGCCCCACCCCCACGCAGCACTCCAAGTCCCGTCGGTGCAGCCCCCCTTGCAGGCGCCGTCTCCGCTGCAGCAGCAGCCCCCGCCGCCACGAGAGCAGCCCCTCCTCCCGGCCCCTCTGACCATGCCCCATATCAAGCCGCCTCCCACCACCCCCATCCCTCAGCTCCCCATGCCGCCGTCCCACAAGCATCTCGCGGGGCCCTCGCCGTTCTCCATGAACTCCAACCTCCCGCCACCGCCAGCCTTGAAGCCGCTCAGCTCCCTCTCCACGCACCACCCGCCCTCGGCCCACCCTCCTCCCTTGCAGCTGATGCCCCAGAGCCAGCCGCTGCAGCCTTCCCCAGCGCAGCCCCCTGTCCTGACGCAAAGCCAGGGCCTCCCTCCCTCCGCCAGCCACTCCTCCTCCAGCCTCCACCAGGTACCTCCCCAGCCCCCTTTCCCCCAGCACCCGTTTGTCCCCGGGGGGCCCCCACCCATCACGCCTCCCTCCTGCCCATCGACCTCCACGCCGCCTTCCGTGCCCAGCGCCCCTCCTCAGGCAACGGGCTCCACATCGGCAGCCTGCGCTGGGAACGTCCCCGTGGTGACGCCCTGCACAATGCCACCCATCCAGATCAAGGAAGAGGCTCCGGATGAGGCGGAGGAGCCGGAAAGCCCACCTCCCCCGCCCCGGAGCCCATCACCAGCGCCGACAGTGGTGGACACGCCAAGCCACGCCAGCGAGTCAGCTAGGTAAGGGAGGGCGTGGGCAGCTTCGGGGAAACTGCCACCTGTACTGTATAAAAGTTCATGGGACTTTTTCCCACCTCTGCTCATCCATAACTCCTTCACTACCACCACTTTGGATGATGGTTTGGTGATTTGAACATCCACAGCTGTGGATCAGGCTGCCTTCTTAGGAGAGCATGGGATCCCCTTAAAACTGGTGCACCCAATAATGCTGCCCTGTAGGTGCCATTGGCCTCGCAGCTTCCAGCATTCCTAACGGTTGTCCATTCTTGGGCTGATAGGAATTGGAGCTGCAGGGCACCACATTGGCTACCCCTGCCCTAAAGGGGTTCTCTGAGGGCCAGCATCACAGGAAAATTGCTAAAATGGCAGTGTCATCACACAGAGTCTCTTCTCTCCTCCCCATCCTAGCAATAAGGGCCTTCTAAAAGCTCCCCAGGTTGCTACAACATGGAAACTATAAAAAGGTGCACGGAAAATTTGTGAGATACGAGCCAGGGATGTACAGCATTTTGAGGCTGTAGAACACCTCTTTAGATCCTGTTTTACTTCTACATAAGGAAAACACTCAAGAGCATTAAAAAGAATGTTCTCTTGAAAGATTGCACAGCACAAAGCATATTGTGATATTGATTTGTCTTCTTGGATTAATCATTTTTGTGTGTGTGTGTGTAGAGTATGCATGTATATAAAAAACTTACTTTGATTCACTGGGTTGGTTAGTATCCCTCTCCTGCATGGTTTTGTAATCATTTATTTTCCCAACATCTGTTGATTTACCAGTTTTATCAGAGTCCCTCCCCATATGTTGCACACGGAAACTTCTTCCTGGCTGTTGGGGTGGGGGGTGGATCTCATTCCGCCTCCTGCTTCTCAAAATGCTTATGGTTGCTTTGTGTCCCCTGTTCCCTGCACCCCACCCGGTTTCTTTGCTGCCAGGTTTTACAAGCACCTGGACCGCGGCTACAACTCCTGCGCGAGGACAGACCTGTACTTCACGCCGCTGGCAGGTTCCAAGCTGGCCAAGAAGCGCGAGGAGGCCATTGAGAAGGCCAAGAGGGAGGCGGAGCAGAAGGCAAGAGAAGAGAGGGAGCGGGAGAAAGAGAAGGAAAAGGAGAGGGAGAGAGAGCGTGAGCGTGAGAGAGAAGCTGAAAGAGCGGCGGTAGGTTTGTCTGTCTGTCAAGCCGTGAGGGGGTGATCCAGGCGGGTCTCGAGCCCAACGGAGGCTGCGGTTGCATGATGTCCGGTTGCATTTCCACGGGCCTGGCATGTGAGGGTTTTCGCTGCTCCCCTGTGGCCTTGAGAGGGGGCAGGTCCTTCCTCCTCCTTTGCTCTGAATTAAGGATTTCCTCTTTGCCCCTTCACCTCCACTTCAGATCGCATGATTCAGACAGTTATTTGGCATGCAGAAAGAGGCTGGCAGAGGGCAGGTGCCCTGAATTAGCATTGTGTGGACTTGGTTGGGGACCACCTTTGATCCTGCAATGGAAGCTTCGGTGCTCACCCCTCCTTCATTGTCAGAGGAAGTATACACCTCTGAATTCCATATACTAGGAATCCCAGTTGGGAAGAGTGCTGCTTCTTCTGCTGCACACAAGTTCTGCTTTGGGGGCTTCCCATTAGGTCATTGGGGTGGCCAGTTGTCAGAAGAGGATGCTGGGCTAGATTGTCCTTTGGCCCGATCCAGCAGCCACTCTTCTTGTGCTCTTAATTCCACAGTCAAAGAGGAGCTTTGGCTATAAAATTCCTGGAACTGCAGCAGCTGAAGAAATTTTGTTCCAGGGGTCGGGGTGGGGGGCAAGCTGAGGACTATTGAGACAGTGCAGAATGACAACTCACAGTCAAGAATGTCAGGATTTGTCATCCAATTACACCTGGAGGGTTGCAGCCTCCCCAACACTTGCAAATGATCAAAACTTCTTTTCTGAGTGCCTCTGAAAATCCTCACCTTCCTTCCATAAATGCTCCAGGTGGGTAAACCTAGGCTACCAGTGCTGTGGCACAGAGACCTTTTTCCTTGCTGCAGGGGAGAGAGCAACCCTGTGAAGGAAGGATTGTGTGAGAGCTATGGAAAGATCTTGAGCCTGTTTTCAGTTCCCCCACTAAACTCTTCTCCCCTCTTTGGTACAGCAGAAATCATCCAGCTCGTCGCACGAAGGACGTCTTGGAGAATCCCAGCTGAGTGGCCCAACGCACATGAGACCGTCGTTCGAACCTCCTCCCACCACCATCGCCGCCGTCCCCCCGTACATTGGACCCGACACGCCGGCGCTACGGACCCTCAGCGAGTACGCGCGGCCTCACGTCATGTCCCCCACCAACCGTAACCACCCCTTCTTTGTGCCCCTCAACCCCACCGACCCTCTGCTGGCCTACCACATGCCCGGCCTCTACAACGTGGACCCCACCATCCGGGAGAGAGAGCTCCGGGAGAGAGAGCTCCGGGAGAGGGAGCTTCGGGAGAGGGAGCTGCGGGAGCGGATGAAGCCGGGCTTCGAGGTGAAGCCGCCGGAACTCGATGCGCTTCACCCCGCCACCAACCCCATGGAGCACTTTGCCCGCCACGGCGCCCTCACTATCCCCCCCACGGCGGGCCCGCACCCCTTTGCATCCTTCCACCCGGGCTTGAACCCCCTGGAGCGGGAGAGACTCGCTCTGGCAGGCCCCCAGCTGCGGCCTGAAATGAGCTACCCGGACAGACTGGCCGCCGAGAGAATACATGCGGAGCGGATGGCATCACTCACCAACGACCCCTTGGCCCGGCTGCAGATGTTCAACGTCACCCCGCATCATCACCAACATTCGCATATACACTCGCATCTACACCTCCATCAACAGGACCCGCTGCATCAAGGTGAGTCTGTAGCAGCGGTTTGCTCCATGCTGTGTGTGCAGCCCCTGATGTCGTCCATTTCTTTTTGAGCTGGGTGGGGAGGGGCCACCTGTTTCTTTGGGGGAGTGTTTTTCCCAGCAAATGAAAAAAAAAGTAGTGTACCTAGGAGAGCTAAACTGGAATTTCTGTCCCTCATGTGTTAGTTTTCAAGTTGCAGGAAGTCTTTTGTTGTTTTTTACGCAGAGTAAAAAAAAACACGCTAGCATTTTTACAGGAGCATTCTGAAGTGATGCACTCAGCGCTAGTGTGATGCAAAGAGGACCATATTGAATTTGAACCACCACCAACCTGTGGAGGGAAGTCCCTTTATTTACTTAGCCTTGAACCTCATCACCCAAACGAGAAAAAATGTACACGGTGGAACGTTTTAAGGGCAAACCTAAGAGAAACTGCGAAGCACATTTCTGATGTGAAATGCCTTTGATACAACCACTTGGGGCATTAGCGAGGCCAGCAGGGTCCCCTGCACTAAAAATTAGGTCTCCTCTCCTGTCATGGACTCAGCGCAGCTCCTCCTCCTGTCAGGGGTCACTTAACAGGAGCCGCGTTGCTGAGCTTCCAGCTTAGGAGAAGTTATGCAAGGGAGCCTTGCAGCAGAGCAGAGAGGCACTCGGGATCTCAAATACAAGCCCACTTGTCCTTAACGTGTGTCTTAAGCTGGGGTCTGTGTAATCCCCACCCCCCTCTGACTGCAGTGAGGTCTCCCGAGTTCGCTGTCCTCTGTCACTCTCTTCTACTTTTACTGCTATAATCCGTCCTTGAGCTCAGTAGGCTCTCCATTCTAGTAGAATGTTTTGGAAGAGGGCTGGCATTCAGGGAGGACAAAGAATCATGCAAAGTGGGGTATTCTTGCCCTCCAGTTTAGATTACTTTTTGCACCTCTGTTGGCACCCTGACCCATTTCAAGGAAGGTGCCTCTTCTGTGTGACACCTGGTGATACACACCAGTCTTTAGTGCTGCAGTGGGTAGTGGTTAAAACTGGTGCATGTGCATTGTAGGAACAGGCTCCAGACTGGGTAGGAAGCTCTGTAATGGATTGATTGTTCTTGAAAAGTGTGTTGTTCTAGCAGAACGTCCAGCATCATCATTTCAGTTTCTTGCCCCCCACCCTTACCCATAAGTTCCCAGGGTTGGTTGCAGCAATTAAAAAAAATATTCAGAACAGCTTGAAACAAATGAGTGGGTTGTATCCCAACTAAGTTCTCATCTGCCACTGAAATTGATGGACACGGCTAACGTAACTTGGTCACGTCCATCAGTTTCAGTGGCTCTACTCTGAGAAGGACTTAGCTGGAGAAAACCCACAGACCCACCAGTGATGACAGGAAGGGAGACAAGACTTTAATATTTCAAGGATCCTGAACACAGAGCTGATGATGCATCCCTCCAGCAGCATCCACATTGCCCAAGACACCCAGCATCACAGGAGGAGGGTGACCCCCCCCTCCGTAACATAACGTCCAAGTGTAGCAGCTTGCTTTCCCCATTTGAGTAGAACTGAAAACACCACTCCCCTCCCTCCTCTCCCATTAAAGAACTGAGGCTGTTTACAGTATCTGGGGTTCTGTTTCCTGGACATGCTGGGTGGGGGCAGAACACTGAGGAGGGGAGAGTTGCATGTATTTTCATAGAGTGCTGACCACGAGCAATATTTGCTCTTTTTAGAAGGTGATCTTCCCTGCTTTGGATGCATGTTTAATATATTTCCCACGATTTGCCTCCCCAAGAGATAATTGTAGCCAATATAAACTGTTGAGAGAGAGATGGGGAGGCTCCAGAGCATGCACACGGAGTTGTGTGTGTGTGTACATGTGTGCATGCACGCACACATAAGCACAGGCAAGGAGCTGGCTTCACTGCTTGCCTTTCCATTGCTAGATCCCTGTACTTGCTTAAAGGGCACTTTTAACCTGCTTCCTCCCAACTAGGGTTGCACGATGTTGGATTTTCAACACTGCAGCGTATTGCCAGCCAAACGCTGCGGTTTAGCGATAAACCGCAATGTTGTTAAAAAAGCTGCATTGGCCCCAGGCAGCGAGGTGCCAGGTGAAACTGCCACAGCTCTCACTATGGGAGCTGAGGCGCTTTTACATAAGCACCTCGTGGGCTGTGGCAAATACAGCTGGCCCCAGCCTGCTGCTCAGCTGGGGGCCCGAAAGTCTCCTGCCCCCAGCAGAGGCAGCCCAGAGTCCGCTGTGCGAAACCAGCAGGGGACTCAGGGCTCCTTGACCAGGCTCAGCTGGGGGCTGGAGGCCACCTGCCCCCCGCAGAGCCAGCCCTGGTGTCCCTGCCACTCGTGCTCGAGCAGCAAGGATCTTGGGACTTCTTGGCCAGGCCACCTCCACCTCCGCTGGCATGGGGGCAGGCAAGCTACCTTGCTCATTCACCCCCCACTCCCCGAAGACAGACCAGGCGGCAGTAGCCAAGCACACTAAGCCTGTCAGGCTCTGTGCATTTGACTGCCTTAGCCTTCACCTGTGTGGGTGTGCTGCCCGCTAGCAGCATCAAAGAGCCCCCACACCGCCTGGCTGCCTTCCACCCAGAGGGGGGACTCTGTCTTTCTGGGAGGAAAGGCGCAGCACCCCCTCCCAGACGAAGGCAGCCAAGCAAGGCTGCAGCCCCAATCCCACTCCTACCCAAGTGCAAGCAGGAGCGGGGTTAGGGCTCTCTTAGCTGGGGGGGCGGGAGCACCTAACAGAGCTCCCATCCCACCTCTCTCTCCGTAAAAGTACTTTGCTGAAGAGAGGGCAGCAGCGCACTCCTCAGTCAAGCAGTTTAAAGAAGTGGAGGGATGAAGAAGCTGTATTGGCAACTCACTGATGCAGTTTATTTCCCCCTCTGCTGGGGCAGAGTGCGATGGCGGTTTCACCAGTGGTATGTCTCTCCCCCCCCCCCCCGCCCAATACCAGTCCTGGGTGATGTATTGATATATTGCCCAATGCTACTCCCAGCACCAACACCTTCCATCCCCCCCCCCAAATATTGAGAAAGGGCTGTAGCTCTGTAGTGGAGCACTTGCTTTGAATCCTCAGTGTCTTCCCTTGGGATCTCCAAGGAAGAAAAACACTCATATGAAACCCTGGCTAGCCACTGCCAATCCTGGACAGTGCTGAGCTAGAGAGACCAGTGTCCTGACTCCGGGTACAGCAGCTTCCTACATCTTAAGGGGAAGGCTGTAGCTCGGTGACAGAACATTTGCTTTGCGTTCAGAAGTTCCCAGGCTCAGTCCCTCGCTGGCATCTCCAGGTAGGCAAGATCCCTGCCAAAAAGCCTGGAGATCTGCTGCCAGTCAGTGTAGACCACTGATCTTCAGCTGGTGGGTCAGGACCCACTCGTGGGTCACGGCCTGATCCAACATGAGCGCTATTACCATGCAAATGTATGGTAAAGGGTTTCAGAAATGGGTCCCCAAATGCGTGTTTGGATTAAAAGTGGGTCCTGGGATCTGAAAAGGTGTAAGATCCCTGGTGCAGACAGTGCTGAGTCAGATGGACCAGTGACCAGGCTCAGGATAGAGTAGCTGCTTTGCATGCAGAAGGATCCAGGTTCACTCCCCAGTGGCATTCCAGGCGGGAAAGACCCCAGCCTAAAACCCTGGAGAGCCATTGGTGTAGACAACATGGAGCTTGCTGGTCTCATTGGTGTCCCCCCCCCCCAATTTTCTTTTCTTTTTTTGCATACTGAGGTGGGTGATTTGGAATTGTTTTTCCCCCTTGGGATGATAACAGTGGAGTTAAATGAGACAGTGGGAGGGGAGGGAGCGTGTGTGCCTCCTCGCAGCCAAGGGCAGTAACAAAAGCCTCCCCACCCGCAGTACAGAATGTACTGATCTCCATAAATGTATCAGACTCCAGATGTACATTTTGTGCAAGCAGACAGAACAAAATGAATCTTGCATTTAAAAATAGATGGAGAGAGTCTGCCCCTGCTTTCTGGGTTAAGGTAAGGTGAAACTCAGTGATAAAGCTGGTTTCAAAAAAAAAATTGTAGAATCATAGAGTTGTAGAGTTGGAAGGGACTCTGGGGGTCTGCTAGTCCAACCCCCTGCAATGCAGGGATCTCAGCTAGATCATACATGACAGATCCAAGGGCATGCGGAGATAGCTTAGTATACAAAAAGGCAGGCCTTGTGCCTTGCTCAGTGTTTTGCAAGCTGCATACGCCCCTCTATGCTGGACGGGGAATAGCCATAGCTTAGTGGTAGAACAACTGCTGTTCATACGAAAAGTCCCAAGTTCAATCTCCCGCTTCTCCAGGTAAGGCTGGGAAAGGCTCCCTATCTGAAACCCTGGAGAACTGCTGCCAATCAGTGTAGGTAGTACTAAGCTGGTTGGACTACTAAGCTGGTTGAACAGTGTCTTCCTTTCCTATGTCTGAAAGCAGGGATAGCCCATGTGGTGCCGCCCTTCAGATGTTGCCAGATTACAACTCGCATCACCTCTGATCATTTTCCATGCTAGCTGGGATGATGGGAGTTGGGAGTCCAGCAAACATCTGGAGGGTACCATGTTGGCTATCCCTGTCTTAATGGAGGGCCCAGAGTACATGCTTTGCAAGCAGAAGTTTCCAAGTTCAGTCCCCAGCATCATCTGGGGAAAGGGATGTAGGAACATAGGAAGCTGCCTTATACCAAGTCAGGCCCTGTGTTCATCTAGCTCTGCATTGTCTGCTCCAACCAGCAGCCCTGGTTCTCCATGGTTTTCCCTACCTGGACATGCCAAGGGTTGAACTTGGAACCTTCTGCATGCAGGGCAGATGCTCTGTCACTGAGCGCTCTGGTGCTCCCCCAATCAAATAAGCAGATGATGAGGATCTCCAGAAACAGCTGAGAAAAACTCCCTGCCTGAAGCCCCAGAGAGCCACTGCCGGTCAGTGTAGACAGTACTGAATTTAATGGGCTGACTCTGTATAAGACACTCTTGCATTTCCTGAGTTGTGCTTGTGCTAATTGCACCAAGCATCTCCATGCTGTTGTTGAGACGGAGGGTGATTGTGTTCAGAACAGAGCCAGAGTCCAGAGTCATTCCCAAGACAGGTTCATCAGCCACCACCTTCCAGTGACCTACATGTTCAGTCCCAGATTTTGGGGTGTTTTGTAGTGCTCACTGGAGAGCCATTTTAATCAAACGCCTCCAGGTGTCTTGAGCAAGGAAGTCAAGGAGGCACAGACCTCACACTCTCCTGTGATCAAAGTTTTTCCATACAGTTGAAGAGCTACTGCAAGTCAGTGCAGACCCAATGAGTCTGACTCAAGATGACACTTTTCTCCTATCTTTCTCTCCTCCTGATGTCAAATTCTGTGGGGATTAAAATTGTTCTCTCTTTAGAAATAGGTTCAGATTGTGTCCCTGAAGCTGTCTTTGCTGATAGCCCCTCCCTGAGGGGTCCCACTAGCTCTGTGCACTCTCTGCTAACTCACAGGCCAAGGTGCGATACAAACCTCAGGCTGTAATTCAGGATCCGAGTGTTCCTGTGTTTCTCTTGCCTGGTGGGTTAGTATTGTAAGCCTTGCGTGTAGCACATCACGCATGCCATTTGCAGCGGATCTTCTGAGTGTCGTTAATTGGATTGATTCATGATGGGTTGGAACATGACCTCTCTCGACATGTCATAGAGGGGCCCTGGAGGCAGTGACCTAGGACAGGAATCCCTTAGAATTAGGTGACTGGGATCAGGAATCTTAACAAAACCCAAGGCTCACCAGGAAGGTCTTGTATGAGAATATGTATATATGCAACTGCAGGACGAGAGGAAATCTGCTGAGACAGGCTGCTCTGACATGCAGCGACTCAGGTTGCAGATGCCCTAATTAAAGCAGCTCATATGCTCCCTTGGATGAGAATCGGGGTCAAAACGACCTGACCAGATTCTCTTCTCCGTTTTCTGGGAACCTTGACGAAGCACCTGTCCAATTAGCCCCCTTCTCTCTCCCCTCCCCCACATGAAGATCTTCCATCTTGCAAGCAGGGCAGAAGATTTGCTGTTGTCCACAGTTTTATTTTAAGGTTTCTCCTTCTTATAAGTTCTGAAGGGGCTTCAGAGATTTCACAGGAGCTGAGTTCGATTTCCGCTTTGCCCGGGGCCTGGCCCCAGAACCTGTTTTCAGATGTTCTGCCCAGCCTCTGAGCATGTGAAGCAGTAATGACTAGGAAGATAATTTCCCTGAGCTAGCAAATAGGGCATTTTTCTCACCATTGATCAATCATGATTAGACAAACAATATCTCACTCCCCACCATGATTCTGTCTGTCTGTCTTTGTCTCTCTCTGAGACAGAAAGCAGGCTTGGGACTCTGCAACTCTGAAATCATGCATTAGATTTCACCAGGCTCTGCCCTTGCACTTTCAAGCTTTTCCCAGCAGCCACAAGAGCTAGGAGCTGGTTGTTTAAAAATAGAGGAGTCTCCAGATGTGAAGCTCTGTGCTAGGTAGTACATGAACAGCTTGTGCTGCATCTGTCAGCGAATGTGCAAACAGCCCCCTGTGGTTGTTTGTTTTCTCCTTCCTCAAATAGCAACCCTATGACGGTGTCTCTTTCTGTTCTGGGACCTTGAACTTGTTTTTTTCTGGGGTGAGATGAAACTCCTAGGGGGAGGGGGGAGGTTAGCAGACAGATGTGCAGATCAACCACCCTCAGCAGGAAAGGCGACACTTCTAAGAGGCTTATATTGCACATGTTTCCCTTACATTGTTGACAGTGTCACTATTATCTGAATGTCTTCAGATAATAGGCAATGAGGTCTAGCGCCTTCTCAGCAGAGGCATCTACCTTGAGGAACCCATCCCGCTGCTTCACTGCCCTCTTTTTAGGAAAAACTCCCCTTCCTAGGAGAGCTTTGTCTCTCATAGGAGGAAAAAGAGTCTCTGCCGTTCTGTGGCATTATTGGGGCTTATTTTTAAAATGTTTTGATGATTAATTTTATGATATGCTTTGTGTCTTGTGTGCGGTGCCTCAGATGCCACCTCCAGGGCATTTATGGGACGTGTCTTAAAAAGGAATAGTAAATGAATGGTGAATTGATTTTCTGTTGTTCTTGTACGCAGTTCCCTTTTTCCTTCTTAATAAGAAAGCTCATTCCTGTTCCCCCCCTCCCCTTTTCTCCCCTTTTGTTTTAACTCTCAAAGACTGTTTGGCCACCCGATGTCACTGCGAACACTCCAGACAGAGAAGTAGGCTCCACAGTTGGAGGGGGGACTAGGCTTCTGATAATTACCGGTTATGCTCAGCTATTTGCGCAAGTATTAATGTTGCTTTTGACCCCTGAACAAAATGAGGGTTTCTGAGCCTGGTGGTAAGTTGTCGTTGCTTTTCCTCCCCCTCTTTCCTACCACCCCCAACCTTTCCCTTTTGCAGGCTCGGCAGGACCTGTCCATCCCCTCGTGGACCCCTTGGCAGCCGGGCCCCATTTGGCGCGCTTCCCTTATCCTCCCGGCACTATCCCAAACCCGTTGCTAGGGCAACCGCCCCACGAACACGAAATGCTCCGGCACCCGGTCTTTGGTAAGTGTGCAGTAGCAGCCCTTGGGAAGCCAGTGTTGCCCAACCTATGCCCTCCAGAAATTATTGGACTATGACCCCCATCATCCCTAGCCATGCTGCTTGGGGCCATTGGGGCTTGGAGTCTGACAGCAAGATCTGGAGGGTGGCAAGTTGGGAAAGATCGATGCAGATGAAAAATACAAGACCTAAGGGCTATCTGGTTTTGACGGCAGCCAATCAGATTCCTCCAACCAGAGCATTTGCCCCCCCCCCCCCCGCAGGGATGCTGTTCAGCACCTGGTGTCCAGAGGTATCCTGCTTCTGTACATCGTGTGGATATTATTGCCAATTGTCTTTAATAGACAAATGCACCTAGTTTAGGTTTTTATTGGGTACCAGTGATTTAATGCGTTTATCCTGGTATCCCAGCTGTCTCTGGACTGACGTACTTACGAAATTAAGGCTGTGAACTGGGGGAGTCTCATTCAAAGACTCTTCGTACCAGGGATCAGGCCCTTTCCTATGTGGACGGCGTTCCACAGTTGAGTCGCATCCAAGTAAATCCTACTCAGGGTGGACCCACACAAGTCATTTCCAGTGATTTCAGCATAGAGTAGGACTAGCATTGGGTGCAACCCATCTGCTCAGTCACTGTTATCCCAGCTTGCAGTTACCAGGCATGCCTTGGCCAGTCCAAACTTGTGTGCGACAACCTTTTCTCTTCTTCTCTCTTCCCAGGTACCCCCTATCCACGTGACCTCCCTGGCGGCATCCCTCCTCCCATGTCAGCAGCCCACCAGCTACAGGCCATGCATGCTCAGTCAGCAGAGCTTCAGAGACTAGCCATGGAGCAGCAGTGGCTGCATGGGCACCCCCACATGCACGGGGGCCACCTCCCCAGCCAAGAAGACTATTACAGGTAAGGCTGGGCCCATGCTGTCAGCAGAGGAAGAAGTTCTCTGGGGCAAGCTCTCCTTAGCGTGCATGCTGCCCCTTGGCCAATTCCTCCTCTATTTATTTGCTATTAATATTATTTATTGAATTTGTATACCGCCCAAGTGGGCAACCACCTTGCCCTGAGGGAGGAGGGGAGGAGAAAGGAGTGGTCTGGCGAGCTGCCACCACCCACCTCGCAGTGGTAGTCCCCTTATATCACATTTCCTTCTTAATTGATGCTTAATTGTGCATCTGTCTTTGGTGAACCGCTTTGGGAGGTACACCTGAAAAGCAGCATACCATAAATTAGGCACAGGGGACATGTAGCCCTCCCAGACGTTGCTGGACTACAACTCCCATCATCCCTGACTAATGGCGATGCTGGCTGGGGCCAAAGGGAGCTGGAGTCGAGCAACATCTAGAGGGCTGCCTGTCATGAGTGAGTGAGTGAGTGAGTGAGTGAGTGAGTGAGTGAACCAACCAACCAACCAACCAACCAACCAACCAACCAACCAACCAACCAACCAGCCAACCAACTAACCAACCAACCAACCAACCAACCAACCAACCAACCAACCAACCAACCAACTAGGTTGGTAGGCATGTTCTGAATGAATGAATGAATGAATGAATGAATGAATGAATGAATGAATGATGACTGAATGAATGAACCAGGAGAGGCATCTTCTGGCAGCAGCATAAAGTGGAGACCCAGACTGGCCACATTTGCACAACTGCTCTCTTGCTTTAGGCTCCTATCACTTTACAGGTTAGTTACACCAGAGGTGTCAAACGTGAAGTGTGTCACATGCCCTCAGAGCTGGGTTTGTTTTTCTGAGGGAGGAGAGGGTCTTCCTGCTCTTATACCCACTGTTGTTATAAAATACCACGACCAACTCCAGGTTTTAGAGGGTCCTCGGGCAAGATGCCCACTGGAGGACCTCCCTCCCTGGGTGGTCCCATCTCCTCCTCTCCTTGCTGTGCTGTAGTCTGTTTGTACAGCTGCCTAGAACGTACATGGCAAGCAGAGAGAGGTGCTTCATCTCCTCACTCTGGTCCCTGCTTGGATGCTCTCAGAAGGCATTTGAACAGACAGCAGCCACAGCACCAGGAGGCTCCAAGGGTTGCCTGGGTGGGGGCTCTACTAAGGGTGGGGGCCTCAACAGGTGCTCAGTGGTGGCAGCTCCAGGATGAGAAACCACAGAAAGAGGTTGTCAGGGCCATTACTGGTCAGATTTGGAAGGTCAACGCAGATTTGGAAGGTTGGTTTCTTCAGCCTTTTGAAGGCCTGGGTCCTTGAAGTGGAGCATGAAGGTATTGCTTTGGGAACTGGCCATTGCAGAAGGCCAGGCTCCTGGTTTTTTTTTTTTATTGCAGGCCCAGCCAGTCCAGAGGCTCCCCTCCTGCCTGCTGGCCACAGAGCCTCATGTCACATACTGCTATTTTCGAGCACATGAAAGCAATGACACATACGTAACTCACAGGGCTGGATGTTCACTTCAAATATGAAGTCCTAGTTGAAAATCCCAGACTCCTTGGGAAAACATGTGGATGGATGCATAACTCCTCCCTGCTCAGTCTTTGGTAGGAAGAGGGATTTCCCCAAGGCCTGTCACACCCTCTTTTCTTATTATGGGGCAGGGTGTGTGTATGTGTGTGTGTGTGTGTGTGTGTGTGTGTGTGTGTGTGTGAGAGAGAGAGAGAGAGAGAGAGAGAGAGAGAGAGAGAGAGAGATATCTGTGGTACACTGAATTCTTTTTCTTTTTCTTCTTCTCTTCTAGCCGACTGAAGAAAGAAAGTGACAAGCAGTTGTAATAAATTATTTATTTGTAATTCTGGCTGCAGAAGATCCCAGTCCTTGGGAAGAAATGGAATGTGTTTATCCACACACACACACACACACACACACGCTGCGGAAAACAAGAGAATTTTATCTTTTCAAGATACCTTTCTCTATTTAAAATGAAAAAAGGAGAAAAAACAAACAAGGAAGCCCAACCTATAGAGACTTTTAAAATCAGCACATATATTATAGAATTCATTTGTAGAGAAGACCAGTTTCCAAGACCAGTTTCAGGAGTCTCCTTGCATGATAAAACCTGTTAAGAAGCCTATTGAGAGATAAACAACCCCCTCAGAACTGGATGGAAGTATTCAGAGGAAATTCCTTGGGCATTCTTGGGGGGGTTGTTTGAGGGGGTGGGTTGGGTTCGTTTTTTCATTTTTTTCATTTTGAGTAGGTGCTAGAATCAGGTTCACAACTTAATGCAAGCCACTGTGCATACAAAGAAATACACTCAATTTATATATAAATATATAAATATATATATATATATACACTTTAAAAACAAAAACAAAACAAAAAACAAGAATGGCAAGTAGGTGGCATAACACCCTCTGAAAATCCAAGTGCTATAACAAGAATTTTAAAAGAAAAAAAAATCTACTTTTATTTTAATACATTGTAGGAAAACTTCATAATTTTAAAGAGAGCTTTGCAGCATGGCTTTTTAAGTCTGTAAATAATTTTTTTGGGTTAGGGTTTAAAAAAATTATAATAATCTCCACAAACTCCTGGTATCTTTCTTTCTTTCTTTCTTTCTTTCTTTCTTTCTTTCTTTCTTTCTTTCTTTCTTTCTCTCTCTCTCTCTCTCTCTCTCTCCCCCCTTCCATCTCCTCCTCTCTCTTCCTCTTATTCTCTCTCTTCAGTAACATCACAAAACCGTTACCTCTTACCTGATGTTGACAAGAATACAGAGTTGATTTTTTAATATAAGAGGAATATATATAATTATCCCTTTAATTAAAGGGAAGATGACATGGGGGGGAGGGGTCAGTAATTTCAAAATGGTCAAGAGCTTGACTTGACGGTTTGGTAGCAACATGAGCATTAAAGGCAGTTGCAGGGATAATATGTTTTTTTCCCTAAAAAAACAACAAGAACACACAACTCTTTTTCTTTTTGTGTGTGTGCGTGTGCGCTGTTCTTTTTAATTTAATTCATTTGTTCCACGAACATCCTAAATCGCTTTTCATTCTCGTAGGTTTGTTTTTGACATAACTCAGTTCCTCAGCCGGTGAACAAGACCGCATATTCCTGCACTGGTTCTGTCGAAAAGCTGTCATGTTTTCCACCAGCGCAAGAGTTTTTTTGAAGCAGAAGTTGGAAAGGTAGCAGTTTTCAAGAAATGGGCTCTTGAAATGTTAGGCTACTCCATGTCTCCCCTTTCCTCTACAAACATAGCATTAAACTGAAACTGTGTCCTATGAATGCAGACACACACACACACACACACACACACACACACACACACACACACAGTCTACCAATTAAGACAACAATAATGCAGTGATGTTTCTTTGGCCACAAGCCCCACAAGGCGTTCAATTCAAGGAGGAATTCTCCTTTATTCTCCATCTCAGGATGTGCACTATGCATACCCAATTTGTGCCTGGGAACCCTTCCAGCATCAAAGCCCCACACCAGTCATGAGAGCTGCTGATATGGGGCAGACTGTCCTTTAGATAGCATGGAAGTTTACATGCAAACCATTTCCCTTCAAGTAATATCTCTATATATGTTATAAAATTTATTTGAATAGTGCCGAATCGAAACTTCCCATCCCTGACAAGTTACACATTTTGAAAGAAAAAGGACAGGCAGAGGGGCTGCTTCAGAGCTGTGCATTTTTTCAAAATTGCCCCCCTGAACGCAAAGCTTAAATTTCACTCTTAAAAGCTGGAAGCCGCCTCTGCGCTCCTGGGCTTTGTTTTTAATCAGTCCAATATTAGCAGGTTTGTGTTGTTTTTTGTGTGTGTGCTTTGCTGGGCACAGAAGGGGATTTGCACCTGGTCTTACCTCAAGGGCACAATTGACCAGGGCGGTCTCACTCTTACCCCCTCACCCCCAGTTCATGGCAGCAGAGTAAATTTCTTTCCCCCCCCCCCCAAAAAAAGTCCTCATCTTGAATGCTCTTTTGGGATATGGTGGAGTGAGAATAAGACTCAATAAATGTGCCTCGGGCAGCCTTTTTCCTGCCTGCTGTTTGCAGTAGCTTAGGAGTTATCCTTGTTTGGTAAAAAAAATTCACACTCTCCAATGCACGAGGCAGGGAAACTCTGAAGGCTTAGAGTGGGGTTGACCATCTTCTGTCAGAAGCTGTCAATGTCGCAAGCACATGACAACTGTATGAATCCTATTTTTTAATACCCTTCGAACTGCTAGTTTAGTTACACTTTTTATAAAAAAATATGAGTTGGATTAGTGCAGGAATCTGCAGGGCTGTGTGATAACACATTTTCCTGTTAGTTGCATTCATTATAACATTTCCTTGTTCCTTTTGGAAGGCTGCTTCATTTGCTGTGAAGACTGTTATTTGTGGTGGTAGGAGTCCATTGGGCCTGATCAGATAACCCCATAGCTAATCATTCAGCGGTCTCTTAAACAGCACATACGGCAGGTGGAATTTTAATCCAGCCTAACAGAAATTTGGGTTCCTCTTACCTTGGTCCAGAGAGCAGAGCTTTCTTCCTGCTCCCTGACTCCTGCCCCTTCTTCCCAAACCATCCTTCTTTCCCATTTGTTTCCTTACTGGCAGTCCACGCCTCTTGTCTCTGTGCAGTGGCAAATAGCTGGTGGTTATTAAGCCACCCACCTGCCTTACAGCCCCTCCAGGTGGTTCTGAAGTTAGCCTAACTGCGGACCATATTTTGGTCACACAAGCCACACGGGGTGTCCTCAGAATTGTCATGGTCACCTATTCTCAGGTCAGTTTCTGAACCACCGAGAGCTGAAGCACTGAACTGAGCATCCGGAAACTCTAAATTCATGGTGCTAAATGTCCAGCAAGATGCAGGCTACCAAGACAGAGTCATTGCTTAAAAGCCTAGCTGGCATCTCATGTTTTAACACTGTCATCTGGAATGGAATAAACTTTGCATAATGATCTGTCTTAACAGGCAGGACATCCCCAGCTGCTTATTATCAGTCCTCCTCTGTCTTGCCTGTGTCTTTTTGAAGACACCTCCTTGCAGCAAGCTTAATCTAGTTTTTAACTGTCATCGATTCTCACTGAAAACAGAACCAGCCATATTGGTGAGGGTGACCATAATCCCCTCTCTGTGGTCCCCTGGCAGAACTGAAATTTCAGTACCTTCAGGAGACACTTGGCATGGATGTTGCAGACCATCCTCTGACGTGGTGCTCTCCTGGTGTTTTGGACTACAACTCCCATCAGCCACACCCAGTGGGCTGATGGGAGTTGTAGTCCAAACATCTGCAACTCACCAGTCTAGGAAAGACAGACAAAAGGTACCAGTTAATTACGCCTTTCCCTCCGCAGTTTACATGCAATTCATTGTGCTTCCTCATAAGCTCTTAACCTTTTGGGTTTCTTTTTTATGCTTACGTAACAGTATGAATCATTCCACAGTGGTGGGGGAGCCCAGAGGTTCTTTGTCCTCAGATCTAAATCATTAGCTACAGTGTTATTTGCCCTGACTGTCCCAAGACCACCATGCTCTGTTAGAATTTCCCAACTTTTTACAGTTACCTTTTCAGAAAAAAACTTTTTTAAAGCAAGATTTTATTTTTTGCTTTGAACTTCAAAAACCCATTTTATTTTATTTTGCTTTTTGTGTGTGCGTGCGTGTGTGATTTTACTTTATTTTTTCAAAATCAAACCGTCTCTTGTTCTGTGTCGTCCTGGTTTGAGCTAGTTTCACTGCACCGTTTAAAAGCAGAATATACATTCTGACAGCTACATTTATATATATATATCTTGAGGCTTAGTGTATATATGAGTAGGTTTACCATGGGATAACACAGTGTAAAACAGAGTAGAAAACCCAGAAATCGTGACTTCTGTGTTCTCTCCATTTGAGTATTTTGTAATTTTTTTGAAATATTTGTGGACATAAATAAAAACCAAGCTACACTATGGCAGTTTTGATTTTGTTTGAAAAGTGTGGCATGCATGTTTTAATGGGGCATGAGGTTGGGGTGGGTTCACTAACCATGAACCTCGTCGGAAGCAACAACCAGAGTGGCTTGGCTTCATCCTAAGCATCTTCTCATCTGTTTCCTCTTAACTGCACAAAGACCATCCTACAACAAGGTAACAAAACGAGGTGGGTCCTATTTCAGGCAGCACAGTCCCTTTGGACATTTGGCCCTGTAAGGTGGACTATTGCCATATGCCATGGTTGGGACAGGCTATTCAGTTACATATTTTCTTAAGTAACACATTTGCGTCCTGTCCTGCCTTTAAGGTGTCAAGATGGTTGGGTGTGCATGGAGTTAATCCTGTGTTTTCCTTCACAGCCACCCTTCAAGGTAAGTTAGTCTGAGAGTTAATGGCTGTCCCAAGCTCTCTTTGGGTTTTGGATGATGCCTGTGAATCTTGTAGCAGGTGTCATGATAGATTAGGCATTCCCTCTGCTGTGTGTGTGATTGTGTGAGACAGAGAGGGAGAGAGAAAGGGGAAAACTTCTGTTTAGACCAGGGGTCAGCAACCTTTTTCTGCCATGGGCCGGTCACTGTCCCTCAGACCATGTGATGGGCCAGACTATATTGGGGGTGGGGGGGAATGAACGAATTCCTATGCCCCACAAATAACCCAGATATGCATTTTAAATAAAAGCACACATTCTACTCATGTAAAAACATGCTGATTTTTTTTGGGGGGGGGAGGTTTCCCCCAAAAACCTCAACCATTTTGGTGGTTTCCTTGAAAAAGCTCATTGCGAGTGTCAGGAGTTTTACTTTTTGAAATATGGCAGCCTTAGTTAAGCACCAGAGCCCTAAAACCCTTCATGCCATTGCTTTTGCTCTTCTTTGGTTTCTTTTAAATTAGATTTTTGCTGCTGATCCAGGAAATGTAAATATTTATTTATAATCCTGTTCTTTGGCAGAGGGGGAGAGAGAGATCTCAGAGGAGCTTTCAAATCATTATGAAAAAGACACTCCCTGCACTCAGGTTTACAATCTAAAAAGACAAGACACAAAAGGAAAATGGATTGGGATAAACTAGCAAACCCCTACCAAAGCAGCTCTGACCTTGAGAATATCATTAATGCCACTTCAGGGTCCGTCATGGTAGGAGGGCAGGGTATATACTGTAATGTTATAATAAAGAGATGGTGTTGCCACCTTAATTAACCTGGAGGTGATTCAGGTTTTCAGCCCCAGGTACCCAAATGTTGCACAATGGACTCGCCAGGACCCTGTGTGGAGTTGTGTCTAATCCTGTCTCCTGTTCTCTTCCCTCTTCTGGGTAATTTGCTCTGCCACACACACCCCAGCCCTTGTCCTCCCTTTGCTCTGCTGAACACGATGCCAAGTGACTAGAATTCATCCATTGCAGAAAACACCTTCATCTAAATGTAAATGCCATTTCCCTGCCTCGGGCTGCTGCTTCATTCTTTTCTCTCCACTTCGGGGAAACGGATACAAGATAATGCCACTGTCACCACCCCAATCAATTTTTGTCCATGTCAAGCAAAAGCTTTTGTCCTAATACGTCTTTGAAATGTATTGTTCTGGGATGACAGAAGATGCATTCATTGGGGGCTGGGAGAAGAAGGGCACACTCTGAGAAATAGTCTCATTCAAGGAGAAACCCCAAAGGATTGGAGCTGTGTGCATGAAGGAAGTGGCTTGGGGAAGGAGTCAAAAAACTCTTCAAACCCACCCAAATTTCCCTTTTCTCACTAAAATGCAGTAGCTGGTGCCCATTGGGACTGCTTGGTCAGAAACAGGGAGACCAGCAGAGTCAGTGGCAGCCAGAGCCACCCTCCATTGGTTGTAAATAAGAAGGTGGGCAGGGGGTTGGTGGGGCTGTGCCCCATTTGCTCATAGCAAATGGTCTCTGCACCTTAAATGTGAATTAAGCATCACTGTGTATTGGATTATCTAGCTAGCTGGACAGAGAAGTTAGTCTACAGCTCTGGTCAGACCAGGCAGCATAGCCAGTGCTTAAAAGCGGCCCAGCCATTTTATGGAATAATAACCATATAATAGTACTCTAGAACTGGTTTTACTGTTAGTTTATTGAGTTGGCAATCCTTTGCGTTTTGCATTTTACTTTATTGCTCCAGTAGCATTTTGTTGCAAAGCTCTCAATAAACATCCAAATTACCAATAAATATCGATGAGAGAGTTGTAGTCCGACCATATCTGGAGGGCCACAGGTTTTCTGTGTTTGTTTTAAATACAGCAAGGTGGCTACTGGAGCGTTTTTCAAAGAGTTATGTCCTGGAGGCAGACCTGGAGAAGAGGACCTGGTACCCTCAGTGGGCTGGTGAGATGCCATCGCCACAGCAGGACCATTTGTTGCTGAGTCTTCCTTGGATTAAACCACCATGTGGCCATTTTAAATTTCCCACAGTGTCCTGGATGAATGCCTATGCCATGAAGATTGCGGAAAATTTTCAATAGTGGCTTATGGTTGCCCACCATGACCAGGTTCAGGAGAGACGAAAGGAGAGATGTCTTCACATAGCACAAAGCTAAAACTAGGGAATCAACTGCCATGAGTAATATGACCAGTTGTTGTTTAGTCGTTTAGTCGTGTCCGACTCTTTGTGACCCCATGGACCAGAGCACGCCAGGCACTTCTGTCTTCCACTGCCTCCCACAGTTTGGTCAAACTCATGCTGGTAGCTTCAACAACCATCTCGTCCTCTGTCGTCTCATTCTCCTTGTGCCCTCCATCTTTCCCAACATCAGGGTCTTTTCCAGGGAGTCTTCTCATGAGGTGGCCAAAGTATTGGAGCCTCAGCTTCACAATCTGTCCTTCCAGTGAGCACTTAGGGCTGATTGCCTTAAGAATGGAGAGGTTTGATCTTCTTGCAGTCCATGGGACTCTCAAGAGTCTCCTCCAGCACCATAATTCAAAAGCATCAATTCTGACCAGTTAGGGTGGCTTTAAAAGAGGATTAGACAGATTCATAGATGAGGTACCTATCAGTGGCTAGTAGCCAGGATGGCTATATTCTGCCTCCAGTGTCAGAGGAAATGTGCCTCTGAATATCAGTTGCTGGGAATTCCAAGTGAGGAGAGTAGCTGTTTTGTCTGGAACAAAATAAAATAAATAAAAATTCCTTCCAGTAGCACCTTAGAGTAGCACGAAAGCTCATACCAATAACTAACTTAGTTGGTCTCTAAGGTGCTACTGGAAGGAATTTCTTCAATTTTTTATTTTATTTATTTTGTTTTGTTTCGACTATGGCAGACCAACACGGCTACCAACCTGTTTTGTTTGAGTTACAGATAGGTTGCCGTGTTGGTCTGCCATAGTCGAAACAAAAAAAAAATCCTTCCAGTAGCACCTTAAAGACCAACTAAGTCAGTTCTTGGTATGAGCTTTCGTGTGCATGCACACTTCTTCAGATACACTGAAGAATGTATCTGAAGAAGTGTGCATGCACACGAAAGCTCATACCAAGAACTGACTTAGTTGGTCTTTAAGGTGCTACTGGAAGGAATTTTGTTTTGTTTTGTTTTGTTTGAGTTATGCTTGTGGGTGTCCCACAGGCATCTGGTCGGCCACAGTGAGAACAGGATGCTGGACTAGTTGGACGTTTGACTTGAGCAGGCTCTTACTGTGTTCTTAAGCGACGGGTGCTTGAATGAATGGTCACGATTAGCATTTTTTGTTCCAAATAACAGTTGCATATCCCTGCCCAGCCAGACGCCCGTAACGTTCTTGAATTTGGCCAGCAGGTGGCAGCATTCACTAAAAAAGTAACTTCTTACTGAGATACGTGTTATGCTGTATATCCCTGTGATATCGTCAGAGGGATATTTATAAAGTTTTGCTTTAAACAAAGTTGGGTTTAAAAATTCATCCTAGAGCCTTTTACTACACATGGGCTACTGAGGCATTCTGCAGTGTTGGAGGAGGTGCACGTAGCTTTAAGTTTAGAAGCAACTGGTATTCAGAAGCAATGCTGCCTCCACGTGTGCCCCTCCCCCCATCAAGCTGTTCTGGAGCAATATATTTTAGTAAATTGCTTTCAGTTGCTTTTGTAACATAAAGTGATTAATAAGTTTAATAAATGAGAGTAGAAGTAATAGTAATTAGTTTTATTTATTTATTTATTTATTTATACATACATACATACCCCACCCTTCTGACTGGGTTTCCTTAGCCACTCTGGGCGGCTGCCAACAATATATTAAAAATACAATAAAAAAATGCATGCCCATTCATTTAAGGCAATCTTATACCACTTTAAACGATGGTGGCTTCTGCTAAATAACCTTAGGGACTGTAGTTTGTTAAGGGTGCTGTGTGGTATTTGGAGATCCCTCACAGAGCTCCAGTTCCCAGCACTCTTAACAAACTAGTTTCCAGGATTATTTTTTGGGGAAGCCCTGTTTAAAGAGGTATAATACTGCATTAAATTTATAGCGCAGGCGAGGCCTCCCGAGATTCCTCTTTATATCCATACTGCCTCTGTTGCACCTGCACAACTTGCAATAAAATCAGCTGGAATCTCACATGTTTGCAGGCTTCCAGTCAACCACTGGAGGCTTGTTCACACGCTATGCAAAGCACGGGGGCAAGCTGCCTCTAGCACAGGTGCAAAAGTGTGCACATGCGAAAGAGGGCACACACTTGTTGCACATGGGCCGGACCCTCCTTGAACAACAAGTGAATAACTGCGCTGGCGTGCGGGTCAGTGGAATGTGATGCTCACATGTTATCTCTTGTCCCCATGTTTGAGCCGCCTCTGTTTGGGGACTTGTGAGGGAAGAGTCATATGGTTGTTTAGGGAAGCTTTTAATGTTTAATAGGTTATTGTATTTTAGTGTTTTATTGGAAGCTGCCCAGAGTGGCTGGGGAAACCCAGCCAGATGGGTGGGATATAAATAATAAATTATTATTATTATTCTTAGTCAGTAATTCGGCCTTCAGAAACAGTTTCTGGGTGGAAATTGCTGAAATGTCTGGGAACAACATTGGGCAAAACTAAGAAAAAAAACTTGATAACTTTGGCCAAAAACTTGAATTTATTTTTCCCTTTTGCACCCGGATTTTTACTTTTCGAAATATGGCAACCCTACCTCAGGGCCAAGCCTGACATTTGGAGCAAACACTCCTTTTAAGAACTTTTACCTCCCTCAGACGCTCATTTTAGACACATTTTCCCCTCTTAAGCATTCATTTTAAACATCTTTCCCCTCACTTGTTTGAAACATTAACAAACAAAATTCCCCTCGTGAGGTTTTGGGGTTTTTTTTGGTTAAAAACCACTCAAGAAAGGTGGTATTCAGCATAAAAACCGGGCAGGCCTCAGCCTTGCCTTCCTCCGGCCAATCCTGTGGCGGCATTTTGCATCAGGGCCTGCCTACCCAGCCCCTCTGCCAATCAAGCGGCTGCATTTCCCTCGCTCTCGGTCACTGTCCAGAGATGGAGGGGGAGGAAGGAGAATGGCTGCGAGGCATGAAAGCTAATTTCATACACTTAGTAAGTTTCTTTTTCTTTACTGACCTTGCTGGAAGAACCAGCTGTTTGTACATGTGAGAGAGTAATGGGGTTGGAATGGACTGCAGTCAAGTATCAAGGGCAGTGGGAAAATACCTGAAGTGTGTCTCTATTTTGAAAGGAAAAAAAAAGCTGTATTTTAACAACTAAAGCCAAAACAACAACCCTTTTGCCAACTTCCTGCAGGTTTAGGGTCTGGGTTACCTCTCCTCACAGAGAAGCACTTACAATTTTAATTTTAAAAAAATATTTATTTGCCAAGTCCTTCAGTTGTAATTCTTCTCCTTCAGTGATTTTATTTTATTCTCTAAAAGAAAAGGCTTCGTTTCTCAAAATAAGGCTTTCAGTTCTGTCCATGTTTATTTGGGAGTCATGGTTGTCAGGAGCGGGGAGTCTTTCTCTTTCCCCTGAATGAATTATAATCTCCAGAGTCCCAGCTTTCTGGGTTTTTTTTCCTTTTTTTAACACCCCCCCCCCAAGTTTCTAGCATTTGTAGGATCTGACACAAAATGTAGAAAAAGTGCAAATTTCCACACTTTTTTGTGAGCCTGCGCACACACCATATATCTAAAGCACATCCTAACCCCCTCCTAAATGAAAATCTTCCTGGGAATTGTTGTTTGTTAAGGGTGCTGGGAATTGTAGCTCTGTGAAGGTAGACTACAGTTCCCAGGATTTCGGGGCGGAAGCTTGTGAGCTTTAAATGTATGAAACTAGCCTCCCATCTTTCAGTGTTTTAGCCAAAGAATGAAGTCGTAGGAGCAACTGATGTTCAGGGGAGCCAATCTAGCTAATCAGAGAAAGAGAAGGCTGGTTTGAAACACCTGTTACCTATTCTAGACTTCAGATTGGTTTTCAAGCCTGCTGGTCTCACCTGGTGGAGAAGGGATTTGCTGTTGGCTGGTTGAAGACCAAAGTGTTTGGGTGCACGTGTGTGTGATAATTCATTCAGCTTGGAACAACAATTCATGCAACTGATAGGGTGAACTGTGCATAAAAACTTCTGCCATAATACATTTTTTTTGTCTACAATCTGAGTGTGTCAGTGACACTTTGGGATCTTGACTTTGATGGTGTTTACCAAAACAAGTCCATATGTGCTTTGGAGACAGAGAGTGAAAATATTCATTTTTTTTCCTCCATAGCACAGCCTCTCAAGGTCTCACCTCTCATTCTCCTTTCACCTTTTGTTATCCCTCCTGCAAGACAGAGATAAATTTACAGTGCACTCCTTTGCATGCCTACTCAGAAGTAATCCCACCGAGTTCAATTAGGCCTATTTATTACTCCAAGCTCAGTGGGGAGAGGATTGCCATATTATATTATTTTAATAAGAGTTATATGTGTGAAATTGTGCAAACAATTGCTGCATAGTTCTAAAGAAAGATATTGCCATCTTTTGTTCGGTAAAATCTCCACACTCTCAGAGTTTGCCGCAATTGGAATTGTGGAATTTGGCCCCACGTATTAATTTAATTTTTTCAGATTAATGAAACCCAGTGAGCATAATATAACAAGCATCCAGCCTGCAACCACTAGATGGCACTGCTGTCTATGTTTTGGTTTGATAGCAGCTTATTTCAGGGGTCACCAACCCGGCGGGCACCTGGGCACCTGTGAAGGCTCCCAGTGGTGCCCTGGGCAGATGCCCCAGACCGTGAGCTTTCATTTAACAATAAAAAGTAAGTCCCTAACCCTCCTAGACGACGCGGGTGGCGCTGTGGGTAAAACCTCAGTGCCTAGGACTTGCTGATCGCAAGGTCGGCGGTTCGAATCCCCGTGGCGGGGTGAGCTCCCGTCGTTCGGTCCCAGCTCCTGCCCACCTAGCAGTTCGAAAGCACCTCTAAGTGCAAGTAGATAAATAGGTAGCGCTTTATAGCAGGAAGGTAAACGGCGTTTCCGTGTGCGGCGCTGGTGCTGGATCGCCAGATGCCACTTAGTCACTCTGGCCACGCGACCCGGAAGTGTCTCCGGACAGCGCTGGCTCCCGGCCTCTTGAGCGAGATGAGCGCGCAACCCTAGAGTCAGACACGACTGGCCCGTACGGACAGGGGTACCTTTACCTTTACTAACCCTCCTAGAAAGAATATTATGGGGCAAAATGTACAGATACCTTCTAAGCAATTTCTGTAAAATGAGAGTGGAGTCGCCACCTTGTATATTTTTTCCTGGTACTTAGGAAAACTTCCTGTTATTATTAGATTGCAACTGTGTGTTTTTGTGTGTGAGAGAGTGATCTCCACAATAAGTACCATCACAGCATAGCGTGACTTCCCATGATAAGCATAATATTTTGGGGGATGGTTGTCTCTTAATTTTGTGTTATGCCATGCTCCCTGTGGCAGCCATTTTGTGGTTGTGCGTTTTCAGCCCTACCTTGTGATGTTGGGAATTGAACCCATTGCCCTCTGCAAGCAAGGCAGATGACCTACCACTGAGCTACACCCCTTCTCTTAAGAGTTAGGAAAAATGCCTTGTGTCAACTCTGACCAAGGCCTGTCCATCTCAGCATTGTGTCTGCACTGACTGGCAGTGGCTCTCCAGGGTTTCAGGCAGGTGGGGGGGGGCATTCCCAGCCCCACCTAAAGATGCCAGGGATTGAACCTGGGATCTTCTGCATAACAAAACAAATTCTCTCCCACTAAGTTATGGATAGCTCTAATACTCAAAGGAAGCCAGTATGCTGAGCTACAACACGTCCTCATTTCCATTCAGACATTTTCACTACATGGTTTCACTACATGGTGCCTCCTGTTGCCGTGAGACAGAATGAGAAATAAACTGGGCTGCCACCCACTTTAGTTAATCTCAACTGATTTGGTTAATCTCAACTGATTAACCAATTAATGAATAACGCTTTTAAAAATTGCACATGATGAAATCCAATCATTCAAAAGGGTTGCAGACGTGTTGCAGTAACAGTTCTCTTGGAACAGAGAAGGGGAACTGGATCTGGTTGGTGGTCCAGAACATGATTTGTCCCATGGACTAGATTTGTCTTGCCAGGGTCACCTGACATCACAGTGATGTCAGATGACCTATTTTTTTGCATAGTGCTAAGCATGATCAGCTGATCAGTTGGCACTTGTAAAGTGATGTCCATGGGGCTGTGTGCAGATGCTGCTGAACTGCAGTGCCTGCAACCTCCCCTTTCAGCTAAGCCATGTCTTTATTTGCCCTACAACTGCCACCATATATGTCATCTGGTTGTAGGGCAGGTGGGCATGCCTTTGCCTGCTCAATCCACATTCTGTGTGGTGTGTGTGTGAGTGAGAGAGAGAGAGAGCATGGAAGGAATGTGTCTTTTAATATGGTGCTTGCCATCTGTACTTTTTGCAAGAACTTTTATTAAAAACGTAATTAAGAATCTGCTGCCTGGTTTAATGGGGGGCACTGTTTCATTCTATCAAAAATGTTTTTATCGACTTAATTTAACTATTTGACTGAACGTAACAGCCCTTAAAAAATGAACCGATTGGGAACACAGGAAGCTGCCTTATACTGAGTCATACCACTGGCTCATCTAAATCAGTATTGTTTACACTGTCTGGCAGCAGCTCTCCAGGGCTTCAGACAAGCATATCTCCCCTACCTGGGGAGGGGAGATCAACTGTCCTTTGGCTGAGATCTGAGTTGCCTAGAATGGCTACAACTGCTACTTCATGGAGGATGTTGACCAATTCAAGTCCTGTTTAACAAACACTCTTAAGAACAGAGAGGGCTATGGCTCAGTGGTAGAGCATCTGCTTTGCATGCAGAAGGTTCCAGGTTCAATCCCTGGCATCTCCAGGTAGAGCTGAGAGAGACTCCTTTCTGAAACCCTGGAGAGCCACTGCCAGTCAGTGTATACATAACAAGCCAGATGGACCAATGATCTGACTCTGAATAAGGGCGCTTCTTACGTCCTGGAAAAAATAATAATTTCCCTTCCTCCCAGATTCCACTTATTTCCACATTTCCACTTATCCTGCATTATCTTCCTCTTTGGTCATTCCACCCTGGTTCTCTCAGTCTCCCTGCTGGAAACTTTTGCAGCTATTAAAGGGAATTGTTCCCATGCAGCCCAGTCTCTCCAAACACCACCCATCAAATTGACGGGCCCTTAGCTAGTTTGTAGTAGTGCATTAAATAAAGCTCAGTTCTTTCATATAGACACTAGGGGGCACTCACGGTACACCACAGGTCTCAAAGGGACTAAGCAAGAAACAAACTGAACTTTATAAGGCTGCAGCTTGAAAAGCAAAAGCCACCAGAAGATGAAACATTGGAGCTCCTCTTGATGCCTTGCCTGCTGTGGAGCTTCCTTTTCTTCCTTTCTAAAAGATGGTTTTCTGGGAGGTGGGAGTGATGCTGCTGCTTTATACTGAATCAGACTGCAACTCACACCCTGGTCAGTCCCCTTATGCTGTTTCTGTCCCAAGCAGCCAGTATTTAGAGGTGCACTGCCTCTGGAAATTGAGGTTCTCTTCAGCGATCATAACTAATAGCTATTGGTAGACCTGTCCTCATTCATGGATTTGTCTAATCCCACTTTCTAAAGCAATCTAAGCCTGCCTTTATTGTCACATCTGGTAGCAGTGAATTCTATAAGCTAACCATGCATTGTGTGAAAATGCCCTTTCTTCTGTCCCAAATTGTATTGCCATTACCAAAATAATTGGGGGATCATGAGCTTTCATAATACAGTGGTACCTCGGGTTACATACGCTTCAGGTTACATACACTTCAGGTTACAGACTCCGCTAAACCAGAAATATTACATTACCTTGGGTTAAGAAATTTGCTTCAGGATGAGAACAGAAATCGTGCTCCGGCGGCACGGCAGCAGCAGGAGGCCCCATTAGCTAAAGTGGTGCTTCAGGTTAAGAACAGTTTCAGGTTAAGTACGGACCTCCGGAACGAATTAAGTACTTAACCCAAGGTACCACTGTACAGGAATGGAGAAAGATAATTCTGAGTGGTGTTTCAATAATGTTTTATTTTATTTTTGTATAAAATATAAAAGTTGCTCTCCAACTACTAGGAATTATTGACCTCCTTCCTATGTTAGGAACATAGGAAGCTGCCCTGTACTGAGCAAGACCACAGGTCCATGTATTGTCTACACTGACTGGCTGCATCTCCCTAGGATTTCAAGCAGTGAGTCTTTCTGAGCCCTCCCTGCAGTTGCCATTGGGGATTGAACCCAGAGCTTTATCTGCCACAGGTAAAGGTAAAGGGACCCCTGACCGTTAGGTCCAGTCGCGGACGACTCTGGGGTTGTGGTGCTCATCTCGCTTTATTGGCCAAGGGAGCTGGCATACAGCTTCTGGGTCATGTGGCCAGCATGACTAAGCCACTTCTGGCGAACCAGAGCAGTGCACGGAAACGCCGTTTACCTTCCCGCCGGAGCGGTACCTATTTATCTACTTGCACTTTGACGTGCTTTCGAACTGCTAGGTTGGCAGCTGCCACAAAGAAGCACTTAATCAGCCACCTTTCTGGCTTAGTTCTGAGATTCCACCAGACACTCTTTCATGCATCCATGAGGACTAAAAACTTTCTGCACCCAGTACCACATCTTGAGGTCTTTCCCCCTCTTCTGCAGAACTGCATTACGACCTTGCTTTGCCGCTGCAACTGCATACGATCAATCACCTTGTAACCTCTGCATTGTTCCTTATACTGTAATGATCCTGTTCTTCAGAAATACCTTTACCTCACCATGAACTCATCAGTGCCTTGCCCTCTGCTAAAGGCACCCTGCTGGCAGCTGGAGCTGTCTAGCCAATCCCCCACCCCACCCCCCACCATCACCTTTAGTTTCTTCTATTTGTAAAGTAGCTGAAAAACCAAAAGCTGTGTTTTGTTTGGTTCTGACATTGGCTTGCAAGAGTCTAGGAGATGGGAGTTCAAGGCCAGCTGTGTTTGCCTCACAGTTTCCAGGCACGGCTGGGGAACGGCAGCCAAGGAAAGAGCCAAGTCACAGGAGATGGGGAAATTCCAAGCTGGGTGTTGATCAGAACAGGATTCTCGCTCTCCTGCCATGTGCGTTCTTCTCCCCTGCCCCCCGTAGCAATGAGCTAAAGTTGTCCAATCCGTTCTGGCTGTCAGCAGTAGGGGAGCTGGATTTCATGCTTCCAAGTGTGTCTGCATGCGGCTGTGTCTCTGACGTCTGCGCTGTGCCTCCCTTGCCCCCCTGCCAAGGAGGTTGGTGCCAACAGGCGGACAGACCGATGATCCATTTGTGACGCCAAGACCGTGGAAGCAACGCGTCTCCCGTTGGCAAAGCCTCACTTTCCCTATTACCACCTGTAGGGGATGCAGTAGCCTCTGTGCTCCCATCGAAACCCGGTACGAAACCCGGTACCCGAAAAAATGGGAATTCCGCGACTGGGAATCTGTTACACACAGCTACATTTTTGCAAAGGACAACAGCAGTAAATGCTGAGGAACGTACTGTGCAAACTAAGACTGTCTTCTATTACACAACCTAACTGTATTTTGCGTAATTTATCCTGGTTTGGGGGAGTCGCAAGGAAGGTTAAGAAGCTATATGTGAGGTACCAGCAACCCGTATGCGGAACAGTTGCCCAAATGATACATTCTTGACACATTTTGAGAGTCATCTCTTTATGAAGGGGATCTAAAGGGGGGGGGGAACCCTTCAACACTGTAAAAACAAAACAAAAACACAGAATTACAAGCTGTAAAGGCACACAGAGCTGAGCAATACCTTTATTTGGGAAACAACCTTTTTGACTGGGCTGGGGAATCATTTTCAGCCCAAGGGCCACATAAGCAACTTCCTGGGGGCCACATGGCTGGTTGTGGGTGTGGCCAGTGGCAAATGTGGGTAGAGCAATGGATGTGACTTACCTTTATACCTCTTACCTTTGGCCCTCCAGATGTTGCAGCCGCCGTCAGCCCCAGCAAGCATGGGCAAGGACTAGGGATAATAGAACTTGTTCAGCAGCATCTGGAAAAACCAAAGGTTCCCCACAACTGCTTTAAATATCAGGCCAAGTTCCTGCTGTGCAGTAATCAGATAGATCTCAACACGCAGGCTAACACACGCAGCCTGCCTCGTCATCTAGTTTTAGCAAGAGGCAGCTCGAGAGCACATCCCAGTCAGGTGAAAGTGAATTGTGGTCATGGCTTGTGGTGACCTGGGAAGAGCCTTGGGGGCCAAAGAGAGAGGCCTGGGGAGCTGTATTTAGCCCTTGGTCCCTAGGTCCCTCCTACTTTCCTGGGATGAGCTGCGGTTGATGGGAGTTATAGTCCAAAAATGTCTGGAAGGCAGCCGGTTGTGGAGCAAGGCTGCCACGTGTGCTCTGAAGCACATCCCAAGGAAGACTGTGGTTTTCACCCCTAACAATTTATGGGACCAAAGAAAGCTGCCTTATGCCAACTTCTGCCTTGTACCACTTGGAGCAAAGATGCTCGTACGAGTCCGCCCCTTCTAACTGCCTCCTAACATGCAAGCTTCAGAGGCCTTTCTCTACCTTGGTTGTGAAAGCCTCGCAGTGGTCAGCAGGGCCTTCTCTGTGGTGGCTCCTCTTTTATGGCATCACCACCCATCTGAGCCCTGACAAGCGATGCCACGGGTGGTATTTTAGGATTTGTTAAAAACAAAACTGCTTGCTCAGACAATAATGCTTGTTGGATTATCAGCTGCATCTTATTCACTGTGTAGTAGTAGTAGTTTATTTATTTATATTGTACGTACATACATACATACATACATACGCTGCTCATTTGGCTGATTTTGTGGTCTTAATGAGTTTTTATATTTATAGACTCAGCCATAAGATGGAGTATAATAGGTGGGAGTCTTCTTGTTTCTTGGTCACCACCTTCAAATACAAATATTTGATAGATAGATAGATAGATAGATAGATAGATAGATAGATAGATAGATAGATAGGTGAAGTCAGATCCTTGGTCCTTTTAGCTCAGCATCACCTACACCAGCTAGCATTGGCTTTCCGGGGGTTGAGGTGGGTCCCCCCCATACCTGGAAATGCCAGGGATCAAACCTGGGACTTTTGCCATACAAAGCATGTGCTCTGCCTCTGAATCACAGCCCATTCCCCTATAGGAACATAGGAAGGTAGCTGCCTTCCATTGAGTCAGACCCTTAGCCTATATAGGTCAGCACTGTCTACACTGACTGGCAGCAGCTCTCCAGGGCTTCAGGCAGGGGTGTTCCCAGCCCTATCTGGAGATGCTGGGGACTGAACCTGAGGCCTTCTGCATACAAAGCAGATGTTCTGCAGCTAACCTGCCTCCCCTCCTCCCTTTCCACAGGGTGCTATTACACAGATTAGCCATCTTGTGTGCCCTGCTGGGGCAGAAGCAGGGAGCTATAAATAAAACAAGTACAAAAATAAAATTTCATAGATGCAATCCCCGCTGTGCCACAGAATGTAACTAGCAGAAAGCTGCAGCTAATTTTGACTTCCCTTCAAGTAGAATCAGCTAAAGCAATGCTCCTATTAAGAGGCAGAAGGTTTTAAATTATTATTAGCATTACTTTATAATTTCATAATACAGGTATTCGGGAAGCAAGGCAGGGACGACTGCTCACTGAAAAAGCATTTCCTCTGCACTCAGACGGTTGCAGGTTCAGTCCCCAGTGTCTCCAGTTTGTGTGGTCAAATACAGTCAAACCTCGGTTCCCAAACGCCTCTGTTTTAGAACATTTTGGCTCCCGAACACTGAAAACCTGGAAGTAAGTGTTTTGGTTTTCGGACGTTTTTTGGAAGCTGGACATGTGACGCCGCTTCTGCTTGAGTGCAGGAAGTTCCTGCAGCCAATCGGAAGCTGTGCCTCAGTTGTTGAACAGCTTCTGGATTATGTTCGACAACCAAGGTTTGACTGTAGGTACAAGAGACATTTGAAGAGCCCCTCCTGCTGGTCAAGATAGGTAAAACTGGACTTGTATGGAACAATGGTTTCAGTATCCACATTCCTAGAAGCTAGGCACCTTGGATTAATAAATGCGCCCCCCTCACGTACACACACATTTCCCCCTTTGCATGTGAGCGGGTCCACAATCCCTGGAAGGCAACAGCTTGGCATTATGTCTGAACCCAGATTCATGGCTTGTCCCTCCCTAACAAACCAGAATTGCTAGCCAGTTTTGAATCCAGCATCGGTACATGGCATTGGGCCAACCTGAGGCAGGTGGTGTCACTGCCATCTGCCACCACTCACCCACCCCCCCACACTCATGCCCACCTTATTTTGCCACTGCTAACATGGTGCTCTTGCTCTGAGAAAGGATTTCCTTTGTCAGAGGGAGGCATTCTGGGTGTGGTGGCCCAGGAGAGTGACCTCCACTGCTGTGGCTTCGTCAGGTGGAACAGACAGAATACTAACTTTAAGCTGATTTTTAAAAAAAGGATTTTCTAGCTGCATTGGCAAATCGGCAGTGGTAGAGGCACTCTTCGTGGGCCACCTTGCTCCGAGGGATGACCCCTTTTCTCTGAGCAAGGCCACAGAACAGACCCTCTAAAAGAGGGGTCAGCAAAATTTTTCAGCAAGGGGCCAGTCCCTCAGACCTTGGGGGGTGGGGGTGGGCCGGACTATATTTTGAAAAGAAAAAAAAAATGAATTCCTATGCCCCACAAATAACCTAGAGATGCATTTTAAATAAAAGCACACATTCTGTTCATGTAAAAACACCAGGCAGGCCCCACAAATAACCCAGAGATGCATTAAAAAGAAGGACACATTCTATTCATGTAAAGACACGCTAACTCCTGGACCGTCCAGGAGAAGGTGATTGGGCCGGATCTGGCCCCCAGGCCTTAGTTTGCCTACCCATGCTCTAAAGGGCCCCACAGTGAGCAGGCATTTTGCACAGTGGGCAGAAGGAGCTGGTCTGGCAGCCAGACAAACAACCACAGGCCAGAGGGGGCACCAATTTTCTGCTTCTCAGCCCTGGCTGCTTGAGGGAAATTGCCTTGCTTGACCTCATGGAAGGGCCAGTCCTGCTTCAACCCAAAGGTTGTTCTTGAATCCTGGCTTGTTAGGGAGAAGCAAACAACAGTCTTGGAAGTAACTCTGAGCTGTGCCTTTTCTCCTTGGTTCCACCTGCTTGTGTGAAAGGGGGAGCCAAGTGAGAGTTTTGGGGCTGCATGCACAGTGGGTTCTTCCAGACAACCTATTGACTGAACGTTTGTCCTGATTTGCTTGCACAAAGGTTAAACAGAGGTCATGCTATGTTCAGTTTTCGTGGAATAGTCATTCTGATTTGCTTGCAGGGTGGCAGGGCTATCAGAAGGCAGCAATGTCCATTCTGACCTGTCTTCGTCACAGTCAGGTCTGTTTCTGTTCTGCAGTTCAGGTAAAGGTAAAGGGACCCCTGACCATTAGGTCCAGTCGTGGCCGACTCTGGAGTTGCGACGCTCATCTCGCTATATTGGCTGAGGGAGCCAGCATACAGCTTCTGGGTCATGTGGCCAGCATGACTAAGCTGCTTCTGGCGAACCAGAGCAGCGCATGGAAACGCCGTTTACCTTCCCGCCAGAGCAGTACCTATTTATCTACTTGCACTTGGATGTGCTTTTGAACTGCTAGGTTGGCAGGAGCTGAGACCGAGCAACGGGAACTCACCCCGTCATGGGGATTCGAACCGCCAACCTTCTGATCGGCAAGCCCTAGGCTCTGTGGTTTAACCCACAGCGCCACCTGTTCTGCAGTTCAGTTTTCACTAAATATGACACCGTACATCTCTCTACTGTATAAGATAGTGACATAATTATTTCCACACAAGTCATTTCAATGCAAACACAATTTAAATGGGCAGGGGGGAGGAGACACGCTATTGATTTCCATTCTGACACGGGATGAATCAGCGAGCATCAACCGTTTCTGCTTCTGTCACCTGTTCCCGCCAGAATTCTCTGACTTCCCTACACGGCAGTTATGTGACAATGAGCGTTCGTCCTCATTTGCTTGCAGTGTGTTTATACATCTTCCCATTCATCTTTCGCTCATCTTGCAATTTTCAAGACATTTCCCCCCCCCCCCTAACTCTTTCCTAACTGCAAAAAGTTTGTTTCTTTTTCTAAAGTGGGTTTGTGGCACTAGGGTAACAGTGCATTTTAATCCACTTTAATTGCGGAAACCTGGATTTCCCAGTATGCACTTGCAAAATGCTGACCTTCTCGAAAGAGCCATTATTCGCCAGAGTTCTTGGCTTATTATTACATGTAAATGCAGCCAGAGTAAGGCTGCCAGACGCCCTCCTTTTCTCAAACACACCCAAGAGGACAGAATGCCCCTCCCAATGTGATTCTTTCTCTAAATCATGCATGCGCCACCTTTTCTGTTGTGGCATACTCTCCCTGTTGAGCTCAAAGAAGCACCAACTGTGGCGTATTCTTGCTGCTAGTGGACCACATACCTGTGGCTTTCCATGGCTTTTGCTATTATCAACAATAGTTCCTGATGCTCTTGCACACTGTGATTGATTTTGCTGATTTTTATTGATGAGTATTGATTTTTCTAATACAGCGTTTTATCACAGCATGAATTTTTGTTTTTGTAATAGAAATATTTCAATAAATACATTTTATTTATTCACAGGCTTGCTTTCTTAATAAAGCACTCAAAAATTGTAAGCAAGCATAGGAAGATAGGTAGCTGCCTTCCTTGCACAGAGTCAGGCCATTGGCCTATCAGGGCAGTATTGTCTACACTGACTGGCAGCCCCTCTCCAGTTTTTCAGGCAGGGGATCTTCCCCAAACAACTTGGAGATGCCAGGGATTGAGCCCAGGGCATTCTGCGTGTAGAACAGATGTTCTACTGCTGAGCTATGGCCTCCTCTGCATAGAGTGCTGCCTTACAATGAGACTGACAGTGGCTTTCCAGGGCTTTTAGATGAGATGTTCTAGTACATAACTGGGGTGCAAAGCAGCTGCTCTACAACTAAGCTATAGCCCTTCCCTGAAAGTTCACAAAGTTGCCATTTTTCATTGTCCACTGCCCCCAATAATTTATCTTTGTCACATTCAATAATAGTAATATTTATTAAATTTATATCCCGCCCATCTTGCTGGGTTTCCCTAGCCACTCTGGGCGGCCTACAAGAGATATAAAAACACAACAAAGCATCAAACATTATAAAACAAAATATACGAGCAACAAACTAACCAATAAATCAATAGAAACCAATAAGAACAGCAACCATATTAACAATAATAATAAATAGTTTGCAGTTATACCCAAATTAAAATAACTGCCAACCCCAACTAAACATTTCTAAGAATCATTTCCACCCAGTTTTCTCCTTTAAAATGTGTTGATCACAGCTCTTTGGATTTATTTGATTTATCTTTTTTATAGTCCAGTTTTCCAAAAATTGAAGCAGCTTAGAATGGAAATCATTTAAGAGAACACAGGATATAGAAACAGAATATTAATGTGCATTCTCTCATTTAAAACAACAACATTAGAAATCTCTGCAGCAATTTTTTTTTATTAAAAAAAAGAAGCATGATCTTAAAAAAGAATTAAGAAGTAAATATTCGCTTAGTTGCCATCGAAAACATAGCATTAATTACAGCTGTCTGAAGGACTTCTTGCAGAAGCCAAAGGGGGCGAAAAGTGCATCCAGTCCCAGGTGGTTTTGGCACTCTGGCGTGATGGTTGTCCACTTGCCCCCACGGCCTAGGAGCCCACGGTGCTCTGAGTCTCCCAACTCAGCTTACACAGGTGCAAATCTGCACATGTCAGCAAAGGCTCCCTGCCTGGTGGGCCTTGGGTGGCGCCCTCATCACATTCTGGGCTTGAACAGGAGCCAGGACTGCAAAGCTCGTTTCCGCCAGCCCAGCTCAGCAGTATCTGAGATGTTCTGGGAGAGTTGGCGTTGCCACTTCCCCGCCAGTCGTGACTGTGTTGGTAAGATGAGAAGGGATGGGGTCGCTGGTCCCAGGCCCAGAATGTGTGCCTCTCCTGGCCGACGATTCCCGGTCATCTATTTATAATTGCATCCCGTGTGGGGATTAGGAGTAGGAAAGTACCTCTCTGCACGGGGGGTGGGTGCAGGGAGCAGCAGACAGAGAGCCTCCCACTTGCAAAGTTGAAGAGGCATGAGGACGCTGAGGCAACCTCCATCTGCAACAGGGAAGTGGGAGGGCCTGTGGCTTCCTAGAGAACTCCCCATCAGCCTCCAGCTAGCATAGTCCATGGTCAGTGGACTATGATTATGGGAGCTGAAGTCTAGCATCATGTGGGCAGCCACCAGCTTCCCCATCTGATCTGTAAGGAGGAGGCGGAGGAGGAGCAACAGCACCCCCTGCTGGTTCAAAATAGCGAGCAGCAGTGACCTGGAAGCCTTTAAGGGGCAAGTCAAGCAGGAATGGGCAGATCTGTCCATTTTGGTTGGCTTCATTTCTCATTTTTCCAATCAGAATTCAGTTCTCCACATTTCTGCAGCAATTTGTGGGTTTTTTATCCTCATTAAAAATTGTCAGCATTTTAGTGCAATATTCTCCAGATAAGCACATATAAATAAGATGATAATATTAATAATAATAATAATAATAATAATAATAATAATTTTCTCATGCAGTTTTGACAAAAATATTCACACTTCTGCAGTGAAAAGTTCCATAATATAATGCATTTTTGTATGCTAATTTCACTACTTTTTTGCATGCTCTCTCTGAAAATATGCATTTTTGTAAGTCTTGTTTGATTGGAGACCAGCATCGTAAAATTTGGGAAAGCCTGCATATCAAAAGATGGCTTTGCTTGGGTTCTCCTATTGTTTTGGAAAGTGCAGATTACGGTAGATAGGTTCACTTTTAAATGTGAAGTGAATTGAATTAGTTCCCTAGTCTCTAGTATCACGTGACCTCTTCTGCCTTAATACTGTACAGTGGTACCTCGGGTTATATACACTTTAGGTTACACACTCCACTAACCCAGAAATAGTGCTTCAGGTTAAGAACTTTGCTTCAGGACAAGAACAGAAATTGGGCTCCAGTGGCGCGGCGGCAGCAGGAGGCCCCATTAGCTAAAGTGGTGCTTCAGGTTAAGAACAGTTTCAGGTTAAGAACGGACCTCCAGAACGAATTAAGTACTTAACCCGAGGTACCACTGTATTAAGAAGCTTCCTTGAGTCTCTCCCTGCAGTTCCCTCATTTAGCCAGAGCTAATTGGGGGCGCCATGGGCTCAGAATCCATGATGGTTGCAGCAAATCTTAATACTACCCCGCACCCTGAAAATTTGGCTATCTACACTCCCCCCCCCCCCATAAAAAGCTCTCTTGCGTTCTCTGCAGGAGCTTCTATTGGCCTGTTCCAGCAAACGAGAGCTGTTTTGCAGGAAAGTCCCGCAGAGCCATTAACACAGCTTGACCCATCCAGTGCTGGCATGGGAGAAGTGACCCTGAGGATGCCCTGTCAGGGTGCAAGTGGTTTAATTTTGATTTAGGGGTTCTGTCTCTTGCAGGGATGCAAGGTCAAAAGTTTAACTCCCACTCTCTACAAGTTCCCGGAGCCTTGCAAAAGAAGCCTGTGCTGGTCTCATTTCATTTGCAAGTGGGGACATTATACCAGAACCTCTGGCGGCCTTGCCTCGGCTCTCTCAGCTAAGTGTCACCCAGCAGTTCTCTTCATCTGACAGACAAAGCGATGCATCTTACAACAAAACTGATTGCAACTGGTGAACTTATTTAATGCACTTGGAACAGTCTCTATCATGGTTAGTCAGCTGAACAGCACCTGACTCAAACTTTGCCCATTTCAGTTGTATCATATTCTGGTTTGTGGTGAAGCTACCTTACATCAAGTCGGACCATTGGTCAGTCTCTGGACATTTGGGCAGGGGACATTCCCAGCCCTACTTGGAGATGTCTGGGTTTGAACCTGGGACCTTCTGCATGCCAGACAGATGCTCTAACTGCTGCTGCTTTCCTTTATATATAGGAAGCTGTTTTATAGTGAGAATGAGACCACTGATCTGTCAAATTCAATGTTGTGGGGAAGCTTTTTGGCTCCGTGGGCCAGTTTCTCATATCAGCATCAGCCTCACAGGTTAAATTCGGCATCACATGATTGACAGGTGGGCGTTATTGCTGCATGTTACCTGCTAATTTTATTTGCTTCTTTCTGCTCTTATAAAGAACCACAACATAATACATGCCAGGTCCAGTCTGTTAAACTGCTCTCTGAAAAGCTGGTGCCTGAGTCCTCTTTATGACATCTTAATGGACTTTAGCCACCCCAGTCAAGAAGCATTATAGAAAACCCAACAAACCTTCGGGCATCTCTTTGCAGCCCGAAAGAACCAGAAACTTTTTCTTTTTTAAATAAATATGAATTCAAAATACTTAAGAAGTTGGATTCTGCGCTCGACCCCTAATTTTATTGGCTTATTTCTGTTTTCTTGAAGAGCAACAACATCTTACAAGCCAAGTCCGATCTGTTGTTATCCTCTCTGAAAATATGGCACCTGGGTAAGGAAAAGCTTAGCAGGATTTCCCTGAAAGCTGCCGTTTTTCATCCCAAAGTGATTTTAATCAGAATTTCAGGGGGGAAAACCAACAAACCACAAGCACACAAGAGAGACAGAGAATGTACTCCCATTTATTTCCATGGAAACAGCCACGAGGCCAAGGAGGGTAACACAGCAAAAGCCACTTTGCAGTTAAATTCTCCCATAAAATCATTTGTAACATACGGTCAGCAATTAGGCTATTTTTCCTTGCCCTATGCAGACATTGCCTGTCTTCTCTTGATATATTTATTTAATGCCACAAAGTTTTTCTGGTGCCCTCCCCCGCCTCCCCAGCTACAGCCACAGTTGCAGCAACATAGGTTTCCAAACCTGGAAGGCGCCTTTTCTAACAACCCAGTCTGACCTGTGCAATAACAGGCCACAGAGATTGTCCCAGCCTGCCTTTCCTTCCATGGAGTGTGACTGTTGCACGAGAGTTCAGTGCCTATCTCTTAGGAACATGCACTGGTTCTGTTTGGAAAAGGAAGTTTATTGAGGAGGATGCCCTCAGGCCAAGACGGCCAAGGCAGGGATCTATCCTGTCTTCTCTCTGATTTGTTTTGCTTTTTAATTAACATAAAATCAAGAATACAAACAAACAAAAAACACAATCAAGTTTACAAAACATTCAAGCAGTACAGAGGTTGTGTTTTCCAAATCAAGAGCAGATAATGTAGAAAAATAAAAGCAGCAAAACACGTATTGAAAGCCAAATTTTGCAATTTGATGGGAGGAGAGAGTTTTGTATGAGAATTATATGAATTTTTGTAACATTTCTTGGCTAGAGAACTGCATTTCAAAAATTGGAAAAAAGTGGGGGTTTTGATGGATGGCTGTGCTTAGGTCCTCGTGTTGTTTCAAACTAGGCAGACTCACTTTTAAGTGCAGTTTGAATTTTATTCCTCCCCATCCCTAGCTCAGAGAAACTACCATTAGTACTATTATTAATTAATTATTATATCACTTAATGCCCAGGTGGCATTTAAACAGTTTACAAAGCATAAAACCCAGCATTGCACCACATTGTTAAAATACAGAATAATTAAAAAAATATGGCATAATGGGGGGAAAACACAATAAAACAATCCCTTTAAAACAACACAACAGTGTAAAACAGGAGACTTGAGTCAAGATATCAAGGGAATGTCCATGCAAATGGTTGTATTTTAAAAAGCCAGCAGAATGCCAATACAGATGGAACCTCTCGTTTTTTCGTAGGGACTGCATTCCACAACACCAGTGCTAATAGTGAAAATGTCCGTGTTGAAATGAATGAGTTGCATGCATAAAACTCTTGTGAGGCCAAACCATGTGTCTCTGTGTGAGTCTCCAACAAGCCTCCACTGGGGGAGATGGGCAGCAAGTAATTTCATCATTTCCGTGTATTAAGTGTTCTTGGATCAGACAGACTCTCCAGGCAGTGCATACCTGCTGCATTTTTGCATAATTTGTTGCTCTAAGCTTGGCTTCCTCTAACCCAAGAGGCACATGCGGACCACTAACTCATTCACCAGGGCAGTACAAAAGTGCGCCTCTGGTTTTAATTGGGAGCTGGGGAGGTGAGCCCAGCTGTCAGGAGTTTGGGTGAGACTGTTTTAAAGGTTTATCACATTTTTTCATTTTCTAATCATTTTCATTTACTGCTGGATCAGACTTGCCTGTTCTTAAGTTTAAGGGAAAGGGTCATAGATCAATGGGTAGGGTGCTTGTTCTGCATGCGGAAGGTCCCATCTTCAATCCCCAGCATCTCCAGGTAGGGCTGGAGATGGCCTATGCCTGGAGCTTTGGGGAGCTGGTCTGACTTGATATATAAGACAGCTTCCTATATTCCAATGTCTTAAGGGAAAGGCCATAGCTAAGTGATAGAGCAGTCGGTTTGCATGCAGAAGGCTCCTGGTTCCACCCCCCCCCCCCCCCAGCATGTCCAGGTAAGGCTAGGAGAGACCCGTGTCTGAAATCCCAGAGAGCTGCTGCCGGTCAGTGTAGACAACACTGAGCAAGATGGGATAAAAGTCTGACTCGGTATAAGGCAGCTTCCCATGTTTCTAGCTTTGCTGTGTAGCGGTAACTTTTCCAGAACAAAAATTGCTTTGCTGTCCATGCCAGGTTTGTTCTGTTGGATTCTGATACTGATTGTAAGCTTGAGTGTTCTTCAAAAAAGTCGACACATGCCAGGCAAAATGAACATCGTTGTGACTGGAAGAGTGGAAAGAATAAGGACCCTCCTTGCTGCAATAACCCCCAACAGCAGCAGTCATGGAGAGAGGGGGAAGGTTTTGCCCCCCTCCACTTCACAGCTGTCCCCCACCCCCTACAGTTAAATTGGAGCCATCAAGGACCAAAAAATTGCAACCTGGTAACTTTAATCCTTGCTGGTTTACAAAATTGCTGTTGTCACAATGGGAGGCAGCCCATGCTTCTGCATCCCTTCTGTCCTGGTACCCAGTCTGTAGAACTCCTTCTCACTGCCTCCTGAAAGTGGTTTCTTTCCAGCAGGACTTTAATTTAGCTATTTAGCAGCATCTGGCAATCTGTTGTCCTCCAGATGTTTTGGACCACAACTCCCATCATCCCTGGCCATTGGTTTTGCTGGCTGGGACTGATGGGAGGTATAGCCTAAAACATCTATAAGGCACCAGGTTAGCAAAGACTGAGTTACTACGTAAATCTGTTTTAGTTTTTATAGTGCTGCTTTTGTAGGTCACTGGATCTTTTCCCCTCTATTACTCTTACTCTGTTTTCTTGATTGTGCACATTTGTTTTTATTGTAAGTTGCTTCAGTGTCTCTTCAGGTTGGAGTGGGATGCAAATTTCCATATAAACAAACATAGATGTTGCCTTACTCTCAGCAAACTCAGTAGAAACCATCTAGAATGGAGTCTGAGTGGATCTACATGGTTCAATAGGTTCCTTTTCACGCTCAGGAAAGAGTGTGAATGAATTCTGTAACATGTGTGCATGTGTGTATTCTATAAGTGTTATATGGCGCATTATGCAAGTTGATTGGTAGAAACTAAATGGTTCTGCCTCATACAGGGCCGCAACAGGCAGCCTCTTCTGGAAAAGCCTGTAAAGTCTGGTAGCATTTCTGCATTGAGTGTGGGGTGCGATCAGGTCATCATTCACATCACACCCAATGTAGTACCAGCGTGGGCAGCCTTGTCAGAAAGAGGCAAAGCCAAACCAGTATATAATGCAGAGAGAGAGCAGGCAGCCTCCTCTGTGTGTTGTTAGTGGGCGCACAACAGAAATGGCCTTACTGGTATATGCTTCTGTCATGCTAGGCAAGGAACCAGGTTTACAGCAGGTACCTACATACAATGCTCACTTGCCTTTTGGGATATTTCATGCTCTTGCATCCCATTGCTCCTTGATGTATCCCTTCAAAGCACCTGCCTCTCCATCCTCTCCCAGTTCTCAGTTCTCCCCCACTCCATTATGATGTGCACGCCTTCGGCGCTTCTTCTCTGTGTTGGAGGCCGTTGGTGGGTTCACCCTGGGGGGGGAGAGGGGGGAAATTCAAAGGCCATCTTTCTGGCTTGGAAAACATCTTGACAATATCAAAGGCTGAGACGTGACTTTGAAATCAACAAGGTGCAACCTGAAGCCCGTAGCCGGCGCTTTGAGCCTGTCAAGGAGGTGGGGAAAGAGAGGGATATCTATAAAACCGGGGAGAGCTGCTATCTTTAAGGTGCTTCTGTTATATCAACGCAGCATTGAGGCCACAGTGACGTTGTCTGCCGCCTCTGCGGAATGCAGTATTAATCCCACTTGGCGATGGTTTGGGCTTACGAGCTTAAACCATGTCTGCATGAGCGACGTGACCTTTGGGCGACGCAGCCATCGATTTCCTGAAGGGCCTCGGTGGAAGTGTGTGCTGCCGCGTTTGCATGTCTCTGCTCATGAAGGGACACGCGATCTAATTAGCGATGATTGGGGAAGGAGCTGGCTCGTTAAGAATCAGGAAGTAATAAATAAAATATGACTGAGGGGAGGCGGGGGGGGGGGCAAGGGGAAAAGGCAGGAGCAGGGCTCCCTGAAAGCATCCAAAAGAGAGAGAGAGACAAATAAATGGAAAGGGAGCACTAGGAGAAGACACAACTGAATGGAAGAGACTTGCAAAGAGAGCTTTTCTCAACTCTTGTCAGCTCCATAGAAATCCAGGAGCAGCAAGACTTTGGCTTGTAAAGCAAGCCAGGCTGAATATGATCATGGAGAAATCTTACTATTTGTTTCTCTCATTTTCCCACTATTAAATTCATTTATCTACAGCTCCACATCTGTCCATCAATATATTATTATTATTATTATTATTATTATTATTATTATTATTATTATTATTATAAAAAGAGCTCTCATGAAAATCTTTCAGCATTTTAACATACATTTCTCCAAAACACGCTTTTTGACAAGCAATTTCCCTTAATCTGTAATGCACCACCATACATTACTTTAGCGAATGTAAGCATTTCTTTGCATACTTTCTCCCAATGTACGCTTTTTGTAGTGGTTCTGAAAGGATGGTTGTGGTTCACAACTGGTTGCGTTTCAGTTGTTTTGGAAAGTGCAAATCTGGTAGGCTTTAATTGCAAACAGAATTTAATTTTTCTCCTATCTCTTGAACTGCTTGACCAGCTGGCCTATTGTTAAGAGGCTTCCTTGATGCTCCCTGAGCAGTGCAAATTTTGAAGGGTAGCTGTATTTCACATTGCATGTTGTTTCAGGGATTTGCAAAACAAAATGTCAATTGAACAAAATTCCTCCCCTTTCCCTACCTCAGCTAAAGCTTATGGCTTGGTAGCACCTGAAAGGGTACATTTTAAGTCCTACCCAACTGGGGTGGCAGTAGTCATTGGAGCAGAGGAGGCATGGAGGATGCTGTTATTAGTGGGGAACATTGGGAAAGGAAGAGCCCCAAGCGCCTTTGCTGTTAGAGGTTAGGGTGGGAAGACCTGCTAACCCATGGGTAGGCAAACTAAGACCCGGGGGCCGGATCCAGCCTAATCGCCTTCTCAATACGGCCCACGGATGGTCCGGGAATCAGCTTGTTTTTACATGAGTAGAATGTGTCCTTTTATTTAAAATGCATCTCCAGGTTATTTGCGGGGCATAGGAATTTGTTCATCCCCCCCCCCAAATATAGTCCAGCCCCCCACAAGGTCTGAGGGACAGTGGACCGGCCCCCTGCTGAAAAAGTTTGTTGACCCCTGTGCTAACCTCTTGTCCTGCCCCACCCACAGAGCAGAGAGATTCCCTAGCTATGGGGGGGGGGCATTGACCAACCAGGAGGCTGGACAACTGGAGGAGGAAGCAGGGGGACTAAGCACCCCATCACCAAGAGCTTGGCACCACCTCCGCCATTGGTAACAGACCCACACCCTCATTTGGGGAGGCATGTGGGAGAAAGTGTCTTGTGAATGCGTGCACCATATCTCACCTTTAAAACCTCACAGGAGGGGATTAGTAATTTGTGGAGACATCTTTGCATCTTTAATCTGGTCTCAGATCCCTGTGCTGTTCCCGAACTCACTAGCCGTGCCTGTAGCAATCTGAGCCCATAGCTTGACCCGTAGTGTCGGAAACCTTGAATAAAGCTTCCGTTCTTATTTACACAGAAGATCATTGATTGTAGCATTTGGGAAGCGAGCCTTGACAGGGTTACTGAGAGAAAGAGTGAATGGTGATGTCTTCACTTATGAATGTAGGAAGGTACAGTCCTTGCTTGCTGGGACCAAAAAGCCATGTAACTGCATCCAAAGGAAGGATGTGCTATGTGGACAAATACTTTTATAATCGTAACAGTGCAGCATCCTGTTCTTACAGTGGCCAGCCAGATGCCTGCAGGCATCTTCACCACCACCATCACTGCCAATTTTTTTGTATGCCTTCTGCTCCCCGCACCCCTCTCCCCCGTGACAAATTGTGCACAAATCAGTTTTTGCCTGTCTGGGTTATAATTGCCTCGCTCTGAACCCAAGTGGCAATGTTACAACTTTCTTCACACTTCCTTTAGGAACCTAGGAAGCTGTTTTATATTGAGTCAGACCATTGGTCCATCTAGCTCAGTATTGCCTGCACCCATTTCTCCATCCCATCTGAGTTCCTTCCTTCTGTTAGTTTTCTCTCTCCCTCCAGGCCCCCTACACTTGTTAAGTACCCTCCCCTTCTTTTTATATAGCTCAGGGGTAGTCAACCTCTTTATACCTACTGCCCACTAATGCATCTTTCTTGATGGTAAAATTTCCTTACCGCCCACCAGTGCTTGATGGAAGGAGGATTGAGCTTGTGCAGTAGAACCCCCTACCACCCACCTAGAATCCTGAAACGCCCACTAGTGGGCGGTAGGGACCAGGTTGACAACCCCGATATAGCTTCCTATACATAAGGCTGGAAGTGGAAGCCGACAGTATTTTATGTGATTCATATTGATAAGTTATTTTATTTTATTTTATTTTATTTTATTTTATTACTTTGTTCTACTTGTATGGCGTGAGGGTATTATTTTTTTTAACCTTCCTTTGTGTGCCATAAGGGGGGGGGGCAGAGGGATACACTAAAGTCCGAAAGGAACTACTTTCAGTATCTATGTTGCTGTCTTCTACTAAAATTAAAAATGCTGTGCATACTTCACTTCAAACCCAATGAGTTATAGTTCCAAGTAGACCTGTACTGGATTGGGAACTTGTATTGTGTGAGGCAGCTATGGTTATCTAGAATACTTTTGGCTCTGGCTTGAACCATCAGGAACTCTGGCCCAGTGTGCCCACCCATCTCTGCTATCATCATTGGCTCTAACTCTAGGCATCACTGCCATGACACACCTGACAAATTATTTCCTCAGAGTTACCCAGTTCTGCCCTAGAAGTAGACTTACCCCCATGTCTGAGTGAATTAATCTTCTTGTGTTTTGTTTTGTTTTGTTTTGTTTTGTTTTGTTTTGTTTTGTTTTGTTTTGTTTTGTTTTGTTTTGTTTTCAAGGAGGGATGCCAGATGGTTATTAGGCAGGGAAGGAAAAGAAAAAGAATCTACAATTACTATTATTATTATTATTATTATTATTATTAATAATAATAATAATAATAATAATTTTGGGAGCAGGAGGGTGGTGGAAACAGCATCCCTGCAGTCAGTGGCTCTGGTTATTCTTCCAGAGCTGTGCTCCCTCCAGTCTTTGCCCTTACGGAAGCGGGACAGAAGTTCAATATTCCCGCCGACTGAGCCTCTGGATAATGAGGGCACAGACAGCAGAGGTTGGGCTCATTAGCCATTCTGCTGCCCAATTAGGCTGGGAGCTAATTGCTCATTAACGAGGCCATACCTGCTGAGGCAGCTGGGCTTCTGCACAATCTTGCACTCAGAGATGTGTGTGTGTGTGTGTGTATGTAGGTGAAGAATCTAAAATGTAAGCCTCAACTCTTCTGCTTCTGCTAAGAGCCATTTGTTTCTGTTGCTGCTGCCGCCGCCACCGCCACCGCAGCTCCCCAGGGACGGCAGTTCGATTCCTGGCTCCAACCACGCCTGAGCGGCGCGCATCCATTAGCCCAGGGCTGCCGTGACTCTGCTGGAGGTTTCCTCCACGGCGGCGGCTGGCATCCTGACCCGCTCCCCTCCCTCCTCCTCCCCTCCCTCCCGCAGGCAATTTGAACAGGGAAAGGCGAAGCAGTGAAGCAAGAGGCAGAAAGAGCGTCAGGGGCGGCGGAGATGAGCGAGGCCCGCAGGCACTGCCTCATCGTGCATCCCTGTGGCGTCTGGATGCTGCACAAGGGGTTTTTTGGGGGGGCGGTGCAGTCTGGAGGAGGGGGTTAGGGAACTCTGAGAGGAAGGATAAAATCCTGTAGTGCAAGAGAGATGAAAGTGGGGTGTGTTCCTCCCACCTTATTTTGCATCTCCCATATCCTGTTTTTCAACATTTTGGAGCCACCCAAGGATGCTGAGACTTCGTTGGGTTATTGTTCTTTACCCCACTTATCTTTCAAGGGGGGGGCGTCTAAATTTATTGCAAAGGAATCTAGGAAGACACAGTACACTGAGCCAGACCACTAGTCCATGTAGCTCAGTACTGTACACTGAGTGGCAGCAGCTCTCCAGGGTTTCAGACAGAGACCCACTCGGAGCCCTACCTGAAGGAGCTGGGGCTTGAACCTTTTGCATGCAAAGCTGATGCTCTGCTACTGAGCCAGGATCCTTCTGTAATGACAGAACATAGGAAGCAGTATTAGGAACTCAGATATGTAGGCTATTCATCAAATGGCACCTTTTTATCTTGTATTCTTTACTGTAAGATAAAAAGTACATAATTACAAGCGCACAGAGTAATATAAGATGCAGAAAAAGAAATAGCATCCATGTAGAAAACAAAACAGAACAACAACAAAAACTAATATACACTATACAGTGGTACCTCAGGTTACAGACGCTTCAGGTTACAGACTCTGCTAACCCAGAAATAGTACCTCAGGTTAAGAACTTTGCTTCAGGATGAGAACAGAAATCATGCAGCGGTAGCAGGAGGCCCCATTAGCTAAAGTGGTATCTCAGGTTAAGAACAGTTTCAGGTTAAGAATGGATCTCCAAAACGAATTAAGTTCTTAATCCGAGGTACCACTGTACAAGTTACCACAATGGAATGTCTAGCCGCCTTTTTTGTTTTTTTGCAATATTACAAAGCAAAAAATGAATTGTGTATATCATCAATGTTAAAATATTTAACATTTAACATACATTTAACATTTTGCCTATTACAGCAATATCCGCCCCCCCCCCCAAATGTGAACTAATACTGCCATGGAGGGGGGGCAGGGAGGAAGCAGCAGAGGCAACTCTCAGGGCGGCCTGGCCAGTCCATCATGGCTGCTCCGAAGCACTGAGCAACTGCCTCACAAGAGACAGGTGTGTGGGGCTGGGCAAGTTTGGGGGTGTAGGTACGAGGGCTCTTCCCTCTCTTTCTCCCTAGGCATGCTTGCTTGGAAGTAAGCCCTGCCACACCCGGAGGGGCTTTCTTACCCTTAAGAAAGTGTGCTTAGTATTGCAGGGGAAGTGCAGAAGCAAAGTTTCTGCCCTGCGAGCCAGCTGACTCACAGAGCAGCGCAGAAGCGTCTTTAGTTGCATGCGAGTCACCTGGCTCAGGCGGCAGTGCCACTCAACCAGATGGAGATGTCAGTCGCCAAATGCACCTGATGCCTGGGGAATTTCAAACACTGATAAGGAGCGGCCTTAAACCAAGTCAGATCATTGGTCCATCTATCTGTCCCTCCCTGGAGATGCTGAGGACTGAACCTAGGAGCTTATGCATGCAAAGCAGCTGCTCTACTACTGAGCTACAGCCCTTCTGGTGAAGAGCTTGTTTCCAGATTTTAGGTGTCATTGAAACAAATGTAAAAGCAAGGAACAGGACAAAAGAGGAGACAGATTTGCATCACATTTGCATGTGGTTATTTATATGCATAGATGCAAATGTAGAAATAATTGCTGTGATTTAAATAGAAATCCCATACAACAGACTGTGCCCAAGTGACCTGTGTGCCTGCTCAGTCTGCTGCTCAGATCCTAACTGTATATGGACAGTGTCAATAAGAGAGTCTGTGTGTCCTACTATATGGACGGCAATCCTCAATTGGAAGGCCAGTCTGTTTTAAAGATAAAGTACCTAAAGAAGTGGGGACGCAGGTGGCGCTGTGGGTTAAAGCCTCAGCACCTAGGACTTGCCGATCGAAAGGTCGGCGGTTCGAATCCCTGCGGCGGGGTGCGCTCCCGCTGCTCGGTCCCAGCGCCTGCCAACCTAGCAGTTCGAAAGCACCTCCGGGTGCAAGTAGATAAATAGGGACCGCTTACCAGCGGGAAGGTAAACGGCGTTTCCGTGTGCGGCTCTGGCTCGCCAGAGCAGTGATGTCACGCTGGCCACGTGACCCGGAAGTGTCTCCAGACAGCGCTGGCCCCCGGCCTCTTAAGTGAGATGGGCGCACAACCCCAGAGTCTGTCAAGACTGGCCCGTACAGGCAGGGGTACCTTTACCTTTACTTTTACCTAAAGAAGTACTCCCTAAAGAAGGGAGAAGAGGGATGCGGGTGGCACTGTGCGTTAAACCACGGAGCCTAGAACTTGCCAATCAGAATGTTGGCGGTTCGAATCCCCGCAACAGGGTGAGCTCCTGTTGCTCGGTCCCTGCCTACCTAGCAGTTCAAAAGCACGTCAAAGTGCAAGTAGATAAATAGGTACCGCTCCAGCGGGAAGGTAAATGGCATTTCTGTGTGCTGCTCTGGTTCGCCAGAAGCGGCTTGGTCATGCTGGCCACATGACCCGGAAGCTGTACACCGGTTCCCTCGGCCAATAAAGCAAGATGCGCACTGCAACCATAGAGTCGGTCACGACGGGACCTAATGGTCAGGGGTCCCTTAACCTTTACCTTTAAAGAAAAAAGAATAGAATAACCTTGAAGTTTACCCATCAACAACTTGCAAGCATAGCAGACTGAGCTGCCCTACGGCCTTCCACGCCTTCCACATTATGGCTGGTGGGTTGGTTCCTCGAGTAGGACTAGCACTGGATGCAACCTATTACTTCTGCATTTGTATCTAGGCATCTAAATCAGCTTATTCGAATTTTATGCAGATTTGTGCTGTGTTCTCACCCTCTCCTTTTTGTGTGATGCAACACGTCTTTTTAAAAGATTCGTAAGTGGTAACTCTTAAACACCAGGCCCCCTCCTTTCTCCCCTTTTTACAGTTCTCCCATTTGAACCAGACATCCCTTCCAATGGAGAACTGTCCTCTGTAAAGAAGGATTCGTGGGTGGCTACCCTACTTTCATTGGTTTGTCATAACTGGAAATTACTTGAAAATAAATATATTGCCATAATAACAATACAGGGGAAGTGCATTTAGCAAATAGATAAAACGAATGACTGAAAGGCATATACCTAACAGTGGTTTTATGTTTTCTTGCCCTTCCTTTTCATCAGTGGCGAAGCTGCATGCTCCGCTACCGGGGTCAGAGAACAGGTGGGGGCATGGCTGGTGCCCCCCTGGGTCTATGGCACGCATCCCGGGGACGTGGCACGCATCCCAGGGGTATGGCACGCCGCCCGCAGAGGTGTGGCACGCACCCTGGGGCGTGGTACGCCGCCCGCGAGGGCATGGCACAACACCTGCAGGGGCGTGACGCGCATTCTGGGGGTGTGACGTGCTGCATGTGGGGGTGTGGCACCCGACATGCGGGGGGGTGCGCGGCTTGTGTCGGGGGCGGGGGCTGCTGCGATAGCACCCTACAGGAATAGTGGTGCCAGGGGTGGTCCGCTCCCTCCGCACTCCCGTTCCTCCGCCAGAGATCATGCCATGTGCAACTTAAGGGTTAATACTGCAAGTCTTAATGTCAGCCAAGAGGGGGACAGGTGGAGATGTTGTTTAGCAACCAGGCAGTGTGGCACAACATTTGCTGATGTAGCACACAACATGTCCTGATTGGCTGTGTAGTTGTGTGGGAGGTTTCTTCTATGTTTGGTGTTTTTTTAAAATAATAATTATTTGTTAAAATTTCATACCACCCGTCATCAAAATATCCCAGGGCGATTCACAAGATAAAACATCTCCCAGTTATGTACAAGACCTGAGTTGTGTGAACCACTCTGTTCCTTCTTTCCTAAAATTGTACTCTATTTTTGTTCAGTTTCCTCAGTGAAATGTTATCAGGATTTCTTTTCTCTCTGGACTCCATCTGCTTTGTTTAAGAGATTTTGCTGACAAAAATAATCCAGTTTTTCAGCCCCGAGATTCAAGGGCTCTGTTTTCTCCCTGTCTCTATCCATATTAGTTAGTTTCAGTACATATATGAGTATAATCCCATAATTTTGATATCCAATCTTCTAACGTTGAGTGTCTTCATTTCCCCCCAGTTATTACAAATAATTATTCAGGCAATGGTCAATAAGATTTCTGCTCATTTTCTCTGTCACCTGTTAAGACCAGGGGGCTTCTGTCCTATTTAGAGCAAACCCATTGAAAATAATGGACATAAATTAATCATAGACATTCATTTCAGTGGGTCTCCTCTAAGTAGGTCCAGCATCGAATGCAACCCCAGATCTAACCCAACTAAAATAACTAAGGGATTTGAGGGTATGCACATTCATTCTTTGAAAATGGGGAAAAAGTCATTCTTCTTCCATAATTATTTTACTTTCCTTGCTCTGCTTTCTTCCTCTGCCATCCCACCCCCCACTGCTACCGGGCAGCCAATTTTCCACAGCTGTCTTGTTTCACGGGGGTGGGGTAGGGGGTGAAAAAAGTCCTGTTGTGATGCATCTCATCCCGGTGAGCATTATTTTTCTTATGTGAACTGCAGGCTACGCTTTCCTGCAGGCAAGGCTAAGCCTGCGAAAAGGCCAAGAGGTGCCCCAGGGTCTCTCCCCCCCACCCCGCTGGATTGCTGCTTTTCTTCCCCCTCCAAGAGAAGAAGAGGAGAAAGCACCCCCTCCTTTCCCCCCTCCCCCCAACCCCCCCTATTGATTGTCAGCCTGGCCCAGAGCGAAATCCTTGCAGCCTGCCCAGTCCTTGGCCGCCAGCCAAGGCCTGTCCCCGGAGGTGGAGAGAGCAGCGAGGGGTGGCGGTGGTGGTCAGGCAGGGGATGTCGGGAGCGCTTTGAAAATTAAATCTCTCAAGAGCTCACGAGGCTGTTACTTGACCTTGGGTTAAACTCAGCGGAAGAGAAGCTGGGAGAGGAGCGGTGGGGGCAGCCGCATTACACCCCCCCCCCAGCCTCGCCTCAAATAACTGCTGGGCGCAAAAAGCTTTGGGGAAAGGAGAGGGGGAGCTGACAGCTAGAACAGGTTAGCATCAGGGATAAGCCAGGGAATTACTGGTTCCCGTTCAGCCTCTGCATTCACGGCAATTGTGCGCGTTTGTTTTACATGGATCAGACCTTTCCAGGCTTTAAGCATGTTCAGATGTTCATGTTTTCTAACCCACTGAGATGCCCCACCTCTGCTTTCCTAAGGCGAAGGACCATAACTCAGTGGCAGAGAGCCTCTACTTTGCGTGTAGAAGGTCCCGGGTTCAGTCCCGAATGGCAGATCCAGGAAGGATTGGGAAAGATTCCTCATCTGAAACGCTAACGAGCCACTGCCAATCAGTGTGGTCAATAATGAGCTAGATGGATCAGTGATCCAGCTCCCTGTGTTTTATGGTCTTTATTCTAAAAGAACCAAAAAAAGAGATGACTTTGCATCTGGTTGGCCACTATGAGAACAGGATGTTAGGCTGGAGAGCCAGTGTGACGTAGGGGGTTAGATTGTCAGACTAGGACCTGGGAGACCAGGGTTCAGGTCCCCACTCAGCCATGAAGCTCACCGTGTGACCTTGGACCAGTCACCATCTCTCAGCCTAACCTACCTCACAGGGTTGTTGTGGGGAATAAAGGAGGGGGAGGACCATGTACGTACACCACGTTGAGCTCCTTGAAGAAAAAGGTGTGATAGAAATGAAATAAATAAAATGGGCTTTTGGCTCTTCTTATGTTCTTACAATGGGATGCAGGTGGCAAGAGCCTAGGACTTGCTGATCAGAAGGTCGGTGGTTCGAATCCCCGCAACGGGGTGAGCTCCCGTTGTTCGGTCCCTACTCCTGCCAACCTAGCAGTTCAAAAGCACGTCAAAGTGCAAGTAGATAAATAGGTACCGCTCCGGCGGGAAGGTAAGTGGCGTTTCAGTGCACTGCTCTGGTTCGCCAGAAGTGGCTTAGTCATTCTGGCCACATGACCTGGAAGCTGTACTCCGGCTCCCTCAGCCAGTAAAGCGAGATGAGCGCCGCAACCCCAGAGTCGGTCACAACTGGACCTAATGGTCAGGGGTCCCTTTACCTTTACCTTTACCTTTACCTTTACCTTTACTATGTTCTTACACTGCTCACCCCACACCCCTGCATCCCATCGCAGTTGCCCTTCCTTTCTTTTTGCTTCCACCTTGCATCTTTTCTGAAGCGCAGAGAGAGAGAGAGAGAGAGAGAGAGAGAGAGAGAGAGAGAGAGAGATGAGCCTCATTGTTCAGCATTGCAGAGCAGGCGGGCTCCTCCATCCTCTCCTCACCCACCCTCCACCCCCTAGTCTTTTGCCTCCTGGTGCTAGCTGGTTATTTTTGTCTCCGTCTCCCAGCCAGAGTGGCTCGGAGCACCACTGAGCTTTCCCGTCTCTTCTTCTCTTTACTCTCCCTGCCTTTCCCTGCCGCAGAAAGAAAAGCCATCGAGCCAGATGGAGCCACCGTGCCCACCCTCCCAGATCGAGCTGGGGTGGTTTCTAATTAGGACTCCTCGCCTATTATCCCCTGACAGCTGACTTGAGGTATCCAGGCAGCCCCAGAGGCAGAGACAGGAATGCAGACCCTCTGCTCCCTCTGCTGCCTGCTCCCTCCGTTTCCCTCCCCAGCTCCTTTCTAAAAAAAACCCCTGAAATGGTGCCATGTTGCGCAAACTCCAGCCACAACGCCCCACCTGCTAAGTGTGCCTCTTAGGGCAGTGTGGGTGCAGAGTGCGGCAGATTGTTTTGAACAAGATGGGAAAGAACTTGAGGGACTCCTCTGGTTTTTTTTGGGGGGGAGCATTCTTGAAGGCTCAGCCAAATGCTGCTCCGGAATAAGTCTCTGATTTCAAACTCCTCTTCAGAGATTGGTGAGGATACCTTTTGTGCGGTACAGCTTCCTCCAATCTGGTGCCCTTCTGATTTGTGGGGCTGCAGCTCCCAACCAGGCCCAGCCACCACAGCGCAGCCATGGATGGGAGGTGTAATCCAAAACATCGGGTGGAAAGTTGACAGGAGTGCTCTGATGGTGTTTCCTGCTTGGCAGGGGGTTGGACTCGATGGCCCTTGTGGTCTCTTCCAACTCTATGATTCTATGATTCTATGACTCAGACCATAGCGGCCAGTCCATTCTGGACCCAATTCAAAGTGCTGGTGTAAACGTTTTAAGGCAGGGATGCGGAACCTGTGGACATTCAGGCATTGCTGGACTTCCTATCCTCTTAGCTCCAGCCGGCATGGTCAATGGTCAGAGATTATGGGAGTTGTATTCCAACAACACCCAGAGGGCCCCAGGTTCCACATTCGTGCTTTAAAGCCCTAACCAGGCTCCCTGAAGCAGCATCTTCTCTCATATGTATACCTACCATTTACCCATGGCTGTTATCTAAAGCTCTTCTCCAGGTGCTCCCACCATAAGGGGAGGCAGGCAAAAGGTCTTTCCAGGGGTGGCAACCTGGTGGTGCAGTGTTGTCTGTGGAAAGACAAGACTGATGTCCGAGTTGTGAACTTTTTGGTCCCAGCGGAAGACCTTTAAAAACATACATTTCTTTCAGGCTTCTTCCGGATGATCTGTCTACTGAGCATCCATTCTAATTTGTTGGTCAGTAGGGAAGGAGGAATAGTTCAAGTTAGTTAATGTTAAAATCAACAGTGGAGGTAGCTCTCACTGCAGTGAGCCAAATCCTCCTTCAGGTTTTACATCTCATGCCCTGGGAAGCATGAACTATTGCTATGGGACACTGCCATGCAATGCAACTGGACTAGTTGATCTTGAAGTTCCTCCTGGGCCTGTGACCTGGTATCAAGATTTGGGATGGGTCAGGAATTCAATTCAGTTTGCATTTAAAGGCAAACCCCTATGTCATTTGCACTTTCTGAAACAATATGAGAACACAATTATACTTTGAAGTTTGTACCTCTGAATTTTGCAGTGCATATACTAGAGTAAAGGATTCACAAAACTGCATATGTTAGTAACAACATACAAAATGCATTATATGAGGGGAAAATAGAAATATGAGGGTATATATGCTTTGCAAAAATGTGTACATAGCATTCTAAAGTGTGTGTGTGTGTGTGTGTGTGTTGTTTTAGGCAAAAAAGGCACAAAAATGCTAATGGGTTTTCATGAGGGCTTTTTTTAAAAAAGAAACGTGGAAATGTGGAGAACTGAAATTAAGACTGGAAAAATGAGAAACTGAAATCAACAGATTTCCCAGTCCCTAAAATTGATGATTGCGGGTTCCATCTCTCCTTGTTATTGAGCACTTGCAAGCACGGATCCAGCTCAGTTCTCTCCCTCTGTTTCTCAGTCGTGCACACACCCTCTTCCAGGAGGGGAACAATTTTGATTTGTCACTTGCTGAATGCTTTACAATGTGATCCTTTATTTACTTCCCTCCGAAGTTCTCCCACACCCACCCTGTAGACCTTTCTGTGAGGCCCTCTCCTCTCCTGGATTCTTCCCACCTCCCCACCCACAAGTCATCTATGAATAGGCTGCCGCCTCAGGGGTCAGAGTGGAGGGAGCGTGGCGGATGCCTCCGAGGCTCTTGTAGCCCCCACGGAAGCTGACCTCTGTCTTCCCTCCCGTACAGATCTCCTGCCAAGCCCTGGGGAAATGAGTCAGGCCTGAGAAAGATGGGGATGGTTGCTTCAGCATTATTCAGCCACCCCCTGCTCTGGACCCGTGAGGAGCACTGGACACACAGGGCTGCTTTCTCAGGAAGTAGCTGGCTCTCCCCGCTTTCTGTTTCGATCCCAAACAAGTAATTCCTTGCAGCTGTCACCATGCCCGGCTCCACCACCGCGGCTCATGTGCTTCTGGTTAGCTTGGGAAAACAGCCACGCCACTCCTGAGTGAAAAGCAGGATGACAGAGAGGCTGCGGGAGGAATTTTTCGGCTCAGCAAAGGGAAACCGGGGTAGAGAAAAGAAACAAAACAAAACAGGAAGGAGGAAAGGACGGGTGTAATTCTGATTGGGGGTTAAGCCCCGGCAGAAGAGGGAAGCGGCAATAAATAAGAGTGCTCCATAATAGCACGCAGGTGGGAACTTTTTCCAGCACAGGGGCTATCTTCTGGAGGGCCCAAGCCAGGGGTGGGTGGAGCCAGAGTCAACAGTGGGTGGAGCAATTGATGCAAATTTCTACCATAGTACCGTACAGTAGGCTAGTTTCTACACTCACAAACCCATTCAGGCTGTCAAGAGGCATTATCAGAATTCAATGACACATTCCAGAGAGTCTGGGATTTGGCACACACAAAAGAACCAAAGGCAGGGGGGGGGGTAAGGAATGTAAATGTTTCTTGCCTACAAAAGCATGCCCTAGAATCCTTTGCAATGCATGGAGAACCCACAGCTGATTCATTGCAAGGGTTCCCTTGTAAAAAAACCCCTACCCCATAAAGGTAAAGGACCCCCGGACTGTTAAGTCCAGTCAAACGTGACTCTGAGGTGCAGTGCTCATCTCACTTCAGGTCGAGGGAGCCGGTGTTTGTCCACAGACTGCTTTCCGGGTCATGTGGCCAACATGACTAAATGCTTCTGGAGCAGAAGGACACCGCAACAAGTGCTAGAGCACATGGAAATGCCGTTTACCTTCCTGTCGCAGCGTTGGTACGCTTTTGAACTGCTAGGTTGGCAGGAGCTGGGTCATAGCAATGAGAGCTTACCGTGTTGTGCGGATTCAAACCGTTAACGTTCCGATCGGCAAGCCGAAGAGGCTCAGTGGTTTAGACCACAGCCCCACTTGCTCCTGTTTCCTTGTAGGATAAGTTGATGTGGAAAGTATTCTCTGAAGGTAGAATGTTTTGAAAACACTCTATGGTAGTGTTCAATAAATGGATATTGTAAGTGCCATTAGTCCTGTGTGCATGGCTTCAGTTCTTTATTTGTAAAATGGGTGCAACACTCAAGACTCCAGACCAATGTGAGTACAAGTTTTAGGACTGAGAATTGGATTGCTGGTGGTGGTGGCGGCAGCAGGAAGTTCAAGACCGAAATATAAATGCAAATGTGTCCTATTAATATGTTTTTGAAGCATGATGCTCACTCTGTACTCCCCACACAGTCTGTCAGCCTGTTGGGTTTATTCCCTTTCTAGGTTGGGTGGGGAGAATAATGCTTGGGCTTTTGTGTTCTGCTTGAGCCAAAAATAGGCAGCCCCAGAGAGGGAGAAGGTTTGGGGACTGGGCAGTGGTCTGGCTATGTGGGCGGGCAAGCAGTTGGTTTTCCATTTCTAGAGCAGAGATGTTGCAAAGATGAAGCGTTTATTATTCTCCCAATGCTTTCTCTCAGCACTCCCCTGCCTTCCCCACTGCTGTGGGATTGGGGTTTTTTCGGGGGCGGGGGAGACTTGCAAACATTTCCAGTGGTAGATAGGTCCAGCTTCCAGCCTCACCACAAGACTCTGGGGATTGCGTTGCCCTCTGGCTAGCAAGAAGGACCACTTCAAATTCTCACTTGCTGGGTTTATATTTAATTTTCCTTTCCATACAGGCTCTTCCAACGTCCTTCCCACCCGAAACTGTGCACACACAATGTAGAAAGATTAGACTATTAGTGGCTACAAGTAATCGTGGCTATATTTTACCCCCAAGATCAGGAACAGCATGCCTCTGATTGGCAATCACTATAGCTGGGGTAAAAATCTGATTCCGTTCACATGTAAAGGTGATTTTACCAAATTAGCAGTTGCTGAAACAATACACAAATCAAAACACAGCCTTTGTTCAATATTTTATACATCTCAGTGACTTTTGCAATGCCAGTCTTCAGCCGTGTAATGTGTACAAAAATGCACATGCTAGCGTAATGTGTACATATATGCAAATGAAAATAACAGGAATTTTTTAATTAAAAAATGTAAATAGTTGTTTTAAATGCTTTTTACTGGTGATTTTATGGTTTTATTCTGTTTGTAAACCGCTTTGAGTGTCTCCCCCCCTTACAATCAAGCAGAGTATAAATTTTATGAAATAAATAAACAAATAAAATTATATTAGAGGAAATTCATTTGAATCTTTTAGACTTGTGTAGGCAATAGGATACCGGGAGAGATGGACTTCTGTCCTGATCCAGGAGGGCTATTGCGTCGTGAGTGCTATAGGTTGTCCCCTTAGTACAGAGATAGGAATCATGTGGCACTCTCGATGTTGTTGGACTCCACTTCCCATCAGTCCCTTGCCAGTGCTCTGGTTGATGGGAATTGGAGCCCAGTGCTGCATCTGGAGGGATGCAGGTTCCCTCCTCCCCCTTCCCTAATATGTGCCAATCAGAGTTCTTCCATGGCTGAGAAGCAAGAGGGATATTATGAGCTTCTCCAGATGACCTATTTACTGAGCATTCATCCTGATTTGCTTGCAAGGGTTTATATGTCTTCCTCCTAGTTAAATGTGCATCTCACACTTTTTAGTGCATTTCCCCATCATTTCCCACCACCACCACCTCTGCAAAAAACCCGACCAGATTATTGATTAAGGTGGGTTGTTTGGGCTAGGGCAACATAGCCCTTGTTGAGATGCAGAGACTCAGAGCTCTGGTCTGGGCTTGAATCCTTCCTGACAAACACTAGTAGTCTGGAGGCACTTTATATCTGCAGGAGCCAAGATAAAGTTTGTGATTTTATTTTATTTATTAAGTCCTCCTGAAGATTCATCTCCAGTTTAGTTCCAGCTTCTAAAACACACGTTTTTGCATGCAGCATTGCCTAGTAAGTTCACATTTTTTGCAAAGGAGCTTCCCCTAATATACGGTAATACATGTTTGTATGTCGTTTACATAAATACATGCACTTAACCCCACTATATGCATTATTTTTGTACACATGGAGAATGTTGCTACAAAAAAAAATAATGAAAGAAACCAGATAAATGCGCATTTTGAAGGATGGCTGTGTTTTGGTTCACAAATTGCTCTGGGAAGAGCAAATGAGGGAGGTTCACCTTTAAATGTAAACTGCATCAGATTTCTCCCCGTCACCACCGTCCCTGGCTCCCGCCTAGCTCTGGTTTGGCCTTCCTGCCATGTCTGCCGGCCAAAGGCGAAGGCAGGAGGAAGTGGGTCGGCGGCCTGGCTTTCTTTCCCCAGATGGGCTTCCATTCTTGCTTGCGGTCGCCAGCTGGTTGTAGGGAGGGGGGTGGATGTGCATGCAAACAACCTCAGACACACTTGAGAGCTGCTGCTCTGTAATCGTGGCTCCCCTTTTAACTTTATGGTGTAGCAGAGCAATGTACCGATTGCGGCATCTCTGGACCCGCATCTTGAGTTAAAAACAGGAGGCTTCCCAGGCAGGGACAGAGCCATAGGGTTTGTTGGAAGGCGAAGCGGAGGCCAGATGGCTGCAGAGGAAGGAGGGGAGAGGAGGCGCTGGAGGGGCTGCCGCACACTCCGCTTTCCACGTGGGCTTCTCTGCTGATGCTGTGTCTCTGCACGCCTTCTGTGCTAGCAGGGAACGGGAGTGTCCTGCTGGCAGTGAGAGCAACAGCGGCTGCTTTTATGTTGTTATTTTAAACATACGGAGAGGGTCCCTTGGGAACCCATATGGAATTTCAAAGATGTGGTTTGATCTGCTGTGAAATAAGCCCAGCACTGATAGCTGAACTGAAGTGTGTATGTGTATGTGTACAGCATTTGATGTTGCAGTGAATGGGGCAAGGTGGCACTCAGAGTCTCTTGACCCCCTCCAAGACCATGACTGGATGCTACAAGTGTTGGAGTAGGGTGGGAGGAACACATCAGGGAAAACAGCATGGTGGCACCCCAGGTAATGGTCTGTGAAACTTAGGAAGCTGCCTTGTACCAGATCGGACCATTGGTCCATCTACTTCAATATTGTCTACACTGACTGGCAGCGGCTCTCCAGGCTTTTCCTTTGGGGGATATTCCCACTCCTATCTGCGTATGCTGAGGATTGAACCTGGAACCTTTTGTATATAGAACAAATGCTCTTATCACTGAGCTATGACCCTCCTCTTTATAATAGGAACATAGGAAACTCCTTTATACCAACTTAAACTATTGCTGCACCTACAGTATTATTTACACTGGCAGTGATTTTTCAGGGTTTTTAGAAAGGGGATTCCTCCAGTTGTACCTGATGATGCTGGGGATTGAACCTGTGACTTTCTGAGTGTAAGGCAGGTGTCCTTTCTCTGCGGTATCTTAGGTCTGGGGAAGGACAAGGATAGAATATAAAATTCTATGGTGGTTCCCTTCATTGGCCCAGTGGCAGATCCCATCTTTTGCATGTAGAAGGTCCCAGATTTTCAACTCTTGGCATCTCCAGGTAGAAGGTAGGAAAGATATTCAAAATATGGTGGGGTATGAAGATGATAATAATGATCATGATGCTGATGCTGGGGCCCCATGGGGAGTGGAGTCCAGCAACATTTGGAGGGCCACAGGTTCCCCTCCCTACTTGAAATATACGTGGACTATTATTTATTTGTCTACTTATTTTTGTTCTTATATACCACATACATGGATCTCTCTCTCCATTTTATCCTCACAGTGGTCGAGGTAAGTTAGGCTGAGATATGGCACCTGGCCCAAGGTAGCACAATGAGCCTCCATGTTGATGGGTGATAGCCATGTTCTAAAAAACATGGAGCTCCTGACCATGCCAGAGTGATAAGGTTGGGTGCTGCCAACCATAGCTCAGAAGCCAAAACCAGCATCCGATGGTGCATAAGGCCCAGAGAAGCATCTCAGGAAGCTTGCTAATGAGCTTTTTAATGAGCTGTAGTTTCAGGCGAGTTAAGCCCAAATAAATATATGAATTAAAAGATTTGAAAAGCCGAATGCAATCAATAGAAATGTTGAAATGCCAAACCAGTTAGCAGGAACGAGTGTACTGCTGTGTAAATTGGTGCTAGCCCTTTAAGACAGCACCAGCCAGATCCGTTCTCTCTCTCTCTCTCTCTCTCTCTCTCTCTCTCTCTCTCTCTCCCCCCCCCCCCCGCTTTTCCTGGTCTGGATCCCTCTCTGCCTGGAACATGCCATCTGCAGGAAGCCCCATAAATCATCTTGCGCTTGGCTGTCTGCAGTCCAGCGAGGTCTCTCTCCTCCTGGCCCCCTTTCCCCTGGAACCTGCGGGGCATTTCTCCATAAATGAGGCAAGGGCTGGCCAAGTAGCACTCCCCTGGGCCGCTCTCCAGATGTAGTCCCCAGCTGAAACAGCAGCATCGCAGGAGAGGAGGTGGAGGCGACAGGAACTGCAGCCAGGAAACTCCCCGTCAGCTTGAAAAGCTGAGCCACGCTCACGTTGCTGTGCTCGGCGGCCAGTTCAAGGAACAATTTCCCAGAGCCTCCCTGACTTTCTGCCACTGGCATAAAACCTTGTTCCAGAATACCTTTAAATATATTTGCAAATACAACAGACCAGAGTGCCGGGAATACTTTGAGTTGTATGCAGTGCTGGTCCTACTCAGAATAGACCCATTGAGGCTAATAGACATGAGGCTGCATCAACTATATCCTAAGTTAGAACAGAAGTGGATTTAGGGCAGCGTAACTGGTTCTTCTGCACTGGGTGCTGCGCCAAGGAACTATGACGTAGTACACACACAGAGGTGAGAGGCAGGAGGTGCCAGATTTTGGCTGTCCGCAGGGTGCCGCTGAAATTTGAAAGACCAAAGTCCACCCCTAGTTAAAAGCTGAGAGATCCAGTTTCAAATCCCCACTCAGTCCTAAAGCCCACTTCGACCATTCACTGTCTCTCAGCCTAACCTACCTCACTGGGTTGTTGTGAGGATTAAATGAGGAGGAAGGAGACCATGTACGCCACCTTGAGCTCCTTGGAGAAAATGTGGGATATAAATGTAATGATAAATAAATAAGGAAACCTAAGTTATGTCCATTAACTTCAATGGGCCCACCAACTTCATGACTGGTGCTGAATACCACCTATGACTGACTAAAGTTCATTCATTTCAGTGAGTCTCTGATTATGCCAAGCATTGAATACACCCCACCATCATCTGCTGCCATTAGCAATAAAAGCATTCCATGAAGCCTGATTTGAATGTACATTGTGATATAGTCTGTCCATAAGTCCAAATAGGTACCAAATTGGGATTGACCTTTATAAACTGCCTTCCAATAAATGAGGAACATTAGTTACAAGAGTCACTTCAAAAATGCAGACAGAGTCCAGAGAGAAAAGAAAACAATTGCACTTTACTGGGCAAACTAAACAAAAACAATATATGAAATGTGGGGGGGGGGGAATAGAGAGGTTTTGTCTTAGTTACAGGCCTAGATAAGAGCAAGGAGACTTACTCAACCACACATACTGGAGGAAACTCTCTCAGAACTACACAGCCATTTGGAGCACCTCAGCTAGGATCATGCCATTCTGACTGATTTCTAGGCAGCACCTCCACCATCACCCCCTCTTGGTTGACTGTCAACAGAATTAACCTTTAGATTACTAACCGAATGATCCCTGTTGTTGTGCTTCCAAGAAAAACACTGTGCAGTACTTATTTTATTTTATTATTTATTCTATTATACTTCTTTCCAGCCCTTTACTGTAAGGTCCCAGGTGCGTCACCTCAATTAAATATACACATAATATGTAAGGCACTAATGGGATGTTTACTAGTAGTAGCTAGAACCCCTATGGTCACATTATGGAAAGGTCTGTAAGGAATCTCTCTACCAAGATAGTACAGCAAAGTTTGGGAAGTTATACTCCCAGAAAAAACTTACTCAAAATCTGTGTATAGCCAAAAGTCAGAGAGGGAGTGAGACAGTGAGATTCATGGAGGACAGGTGGGATTTGGTTCCACTTACAAATAAAACTGATACTCAGAGACTTGTGGCAAAAGCATTCAGTGAATTGTATGTAAATATATTGCCTGTCTGAAATCAGTGGTAGAGCATCTGCTTTGCAGGCAGAAAGTCCCCGGTTCTGTCCTCAGTAGCATCTCCAGGCTGGGCGGGGGGAAATTCTCTGCCTTAAACCCCACAGAGCTGCTGTTTGTCAAAGTGGACAATACTGCTCCAGATAGAACCAATTGTCTGAATCAGTATCAGGCAGCTTCCTAGGTTCCTTTTTCTTTCTGCTTTTCATTTCGTTTTGTTTTGTTTATAATGTTCTGCACTGGTTTTTGAAAATAAAGAAAGAATCATTCAGGAGGGAGCCACAAAACAGAATATACAATTGTAAAACAAGTAAAACAGTTACAACCATAAAATGAGAAAAGTATATAAAAAACAGTTGCACGGATTAAACAATTATGTATGTTAAAACCAACACATTCCTGTGTGTGTGTGTGTGTGTGTGTGAGAGAGAGAGAGAGAGAGAGAGAGAGAGAGAGAGAGAGAGAGAGAATGTAGTTTGAATACAGATGCAGTATCCATTCTGATACAGATGCAGGGTCTTCATGTTTTGGACCCTACATTTGCTGTTGCTGCTGTTTGGTTTGCCAGGGAGTCGGGATATGTGCAATGCAGGGCCAATTGGGTGTATTCGAACTGTGATTTACTGTGACTTGCTTGCGTGGAAGGCGGGGGTGGGGGTGGGAGCTAGTATTGGGTGGGAGAGGAGGGAGGAAATCAAAGGACCTCAGCCCTCAGCGGCCTTGAAAGTGATCCGCAAGCGACGGCTGTCTTTACACTGATGTATTTGCTGTCACCTCTCCCTGGCACGAAGTGACAGATTTCTGCGTCGCATGAAGCCAAAACCAATAGCCATCCATCAGCCCTGGATGGACAGGAGTGGGAGGGGAAGGGACGAAGGGGTGGGCGGTTGAGAAAGGGAACTGCTGGCAAAATACTTCCCAGGTGGTCTTCTCTTCCAGTGCTTGGCATGACAGAGAAATCAGTCCCGCGTGTGTTTCGTTGGGGATACAAACAATCTGAGTAATGGTGAGCAGGCAGTTGAAGGCATGAGTATATGCCGCAGCTTCCTGTGCTTCTGACATGGGCCATTGGCTGTGTGTCCCATAATTTCTGTAGGTCACAGAATTCATATTTTCTCAGTGCAGAATCCTCAGGCTCCAGGGACCAAATGTGGCCCTCCAGGTCACTCTGTCCGGCCCTTGGAAATCTACATGGGCCACACACCCTGCCAACCCTTTCCCCGGGCCACTCCCCTTGCTGGCCTTGCTTCACACCCTCCTTGGGGCTCTTATTATTATTATTATTTTAAAAAGTTTTCAAAAGCCTTTCTAGCGATACTGGCAAACCATCATGGCAGCACATGTGTTCTCCTGCCTCCCCCTTCATTTGCTGCTAAAACCAGGGATCGAGAATCTCTGTAACCCTCCAGAAGTTGTTGGACTCCAATTGGGGTCTGAACTGGTGATGTCTGACCAGTAAAGAGATACTGGGATCAAAATGGATGGCTGGGGAAGGGGAAGAAATTTGATTCAATTTGGGTTTAAATGGGAACCTTCCGAAAACAATACACAAACTGAAACACAGCCTCCCCTTTGAAATTTGCACTTCTCTGAAATTTGCAGAGCCATTCTCCAGCCAAATAATGTATGCAAAGTTACATATTTTAGGATGAAGTGTACAAAAAAAGTATACTGGTGAAATTTCACAACTAACTGAAAATAACTTACAAAAATGCATTGTGCTAGTGAAAATTGCTTTGCAGAAATGTGTGTTTCAAACAAAATTGCATACCAAAACATGTGCATTAGAAAAAAAAATTACACTAAAATCCTGGTGAATTTTCATGAGGACTTTAAAACACACACACACATAAATGGGGTGGGGGATGTGGAAAAATGAATTTTAAGATTGGTGAAATGAGAAACTTAAAGAATTCAGAGCTCACAGATTCGCTCATCCCTATGAACATCTCAAGGAAAATGCCAACCCGCAGCTGTGAAAAGGGTGAATTCCATGCTAGGGATCATTAGGAAATGAATAGAAAATAAAACAGCCAATATAATGATGTTATACAAATCTATAGTGCAATAGCACTCTGAATACTCTGCTCAGTTCTGGTTGCAGCGCCTCAAAAAGGATATTGTAGAGCTGGAAAATGGCAACTAAATTGATAAAGAGGTTGAAGCAACTTTCCTATGAAGACAGGTTACAACATTTGGAGCTTTTTAGTTTAGAGAAACGTTGATGGGAGGGGATGGTTGAGGTGTATAAAATTATGCATGGTGTAGAGAAAGTGGATACAGAGAATTTTTTATCCCTCTCTCATAATATTAGAGTTATCATGTGAAGCTATATATTTTTTTACCTATCTAAATACTTTATTGAAACACTTATCAAACCTGACCCTGCAATCATAATCTGAAGCCTTTCTTTGTGTGCCCCCACCAGAAGAGGTCTGGAGGGTGGCAACTTGAGAATGGGCCTTTTTCTGTAGTGGCTCCCCGTTTGTGGAATGTTTCCCCCAGGGAGGCTCACCTGGCACCTTCACTACATACCTTTAAGTGCCAGGCAAAAACATGCCTCTTCACCCAGGGAGTTGGCTGATGAAACCATCTTTGGCCTCTTAAATTGTGGGGGGTATTGTTCTGTTTGTTGTTATGTTAATGAGCCTTGGGCTGATTAAACCATCTACAGACTTTTAATTGTGTTTGTGGGAAGGGGCTCATGGGGGTGTTGTTATTATATGTTTTGTGTTCTCATTTTATATGTTTTTGTTTGTGATCTACCTTATGATGTTCAGTTTACAGGCAGTATGCAAATTTTAATAATAATAATAATAATAATAATAATAATAATAATAATAATAATGATATAAGGGAGTTGCAGCACAGCCACAATAAATTTCTGGGCAGGCTCCTCCCAGATTTGCTTAATGCCTTAATGCTCAGCCCTGAATGTGCCAACAACTTTCCAGGTTTCATGTTCCCTGGTTTGACCAGGGAAATGAGTATTACTGAAATCAAAAGTCCTACCCATGGAAGGATCCTTTCAATGTCTTCCACACTGGACAGCAGTCAGTAGCAGAAGAAATTGTGCTGACCATTCTGTTCTTTAGCAGAAATTTATGTCTGTTTCCTTGGAATCAAAGTCAGCCTCTCTCCTGCCAGAGCACTCCTCGCAGCTCAACTCCCCACTCATTTTTCCCTCATATTATATCGCAGAAACTGGGGTGCTGGTCATGTAATTGACAATCCACTTCTCAAGAAATAGTTGCTGTGCGGGTCTGTCATCTTGGCTGAACTTCCATGCCTGGGAGGTTTTTATTTTACTCGGCAACCTGCAGATGAATCTCATTTTGCCCCAATGATTTATGGAGGCAGAGTTCTCCCTGAGTTGGTCTTTCATAACAACCTCCCTTTAAGATTTCAGTGTCTCTAAAGGCTCCACCATGCCTCCCTACCCCAGAAAGTCCTTCAAAATAACAGTCTCCCTAGAGAAGGGGACAAATTGAATAAACTCTCTTCACTTCACCCCTCAGTGTATAATTGTGCAGGCTTCCTTCAAATACATTGAAATCTTTTCATATGTGTCTCCTCCCCTTCCTTTACCAAAACCCCAAGGTTCAGCAGCGCTTCTAGATTTCCAAGTCTGGAATTGTACCTTTTTCTTCCCAGATGATGGGTGTTGGAAGTGTGGGATAGTTAGTCACATATAACCAACATGCTTAAGTCTAATTAATGCATGAAGGGTCTAAGACCATAAGTAAGCTGTCCTGCCAGTCTTAACTCACCTTGGGAGGGACTAGGTAATCAAGACTTGTTCTGCTTAGTCTACCTGAGAAGCTCAATGTGTGAGGACTCCTGAGCTGGTTGCTCCAAGCTCAGACTGCATAGCTCTTACAAGCCACTCTTGAGTTCCTATATCAATAATTTAGGAACCAAGACAAGTTTTAATACCTATGCAACTTTTTCTGTATGGAATAGCACATGGATTTTACTTTTGGAGAGTTTGTACGTAAACCATTTTTAACTTACCAAATGTGCGTTCTTTTTCTCTACTAAGGAAACTTTGGAACTCACTTTAAAGGACACATTTCATGGTTTTGCAACCTATATTTCCAAGTTTTACTTGTTAGTCACACACTAACAAGTAAAACTATGTGTGGAAGTCTCTGACTGGCTGTGCAGTACTGCAGGAGTTTTCCTCTGTATGTTTGGTTGAATGTTTTTCCTGCTATGTACAAGGCCCGTCAAAACACCTCTGTTTCTTTCTCCTCAAGTTATACACTGCTTTTTCCCCTTGATGTTTGTTCAGTACATTGTTGTCACAATTTATTGTTTCTCTGGAGTCTGATCTGAATTATTTGAGTGACTTAGCTAACATGGGTGTCTTTGCCTTGAGCTAGCCTAGGAGTTAGTGAAGAAAGTACCGTAAAATAAAGCACTGGTGACATTGGCTCTCCAAGGGTTAAGACAGGGAGTCACTCCCAGCACCACCTGGAGATACTGGGGGTTGAACCTGGAATCTTCTGTGTACAAAGCACACAACATTTTTCTTAATACGTAGGAACATAGGAAGCTGCTTTATACCAATCCAACCATTGGTCCATCTAACCCAGTATTGCCCAGACTGACTGGCAGCGACTCTCCAGGGTTTCAGACAAAGGTCTCTCCTAGTCCTAGCTAGAGATGCTGGGGATTGAATCTGGGACCTTCTGCATACAAACCACTGAGCTTGGGTTCCCCAAGAAAGCTGCTTTTTAAAAAATCAGCCTCTTTGCTCATGTTGACCAGCATTATCAACTCTGACTGACAGTCACTTTCCAGGGTCTCAAGCAGAGAAGGTTATCCCTATCTCCTTCCTGTGCAGAAGGAAATTAATAAAATCGTAATAATCTATCAAGCGCCATTTGGAACTGTGGTTTTAGTTCTGCTGCCAGCTGACTGAACAGAAAGCGTTGTCCCTGAAGTGCTAAAAGGGGGCTAATTTGGAAGCAACCTTGAATCTCCAGTGTGTTCAAAGCCCGTAAAAGTTGTGCCCAGCATCACACACAGAGCCTATGGGATGGATGACTGAAGAGAAAGAGGCTATGGATTGTATCCAATGTTAGTTGTATGGTGGTTGTGATGATTTACACGCCCTTCATCCTAAGCTCCCAGGGCAGGTTACAGCAATTCAGGCACAATATGGAAAACGGTTTAAAACATCTTACAATCACAGAAATAAGGTGGGTCCTAAGAATATACATCTCTGGTGTCAAAAGTCAGGGTGAAGAGGTACCTCTTAATTCTCCACTGGAAACTGTATAATGGGGTGCCAGGCGCAACTCTTTGGGGAGAGAGTTCCACAACTTAGGGGCTGCCACAGAGACGCGCTCTCCCAGGCTGCCACCCCTGTCAGCTTTTTAGGGTGGTGGAAAAGTCAAGAGGATCTCCTTTGCTGACCTTAGCATCCAGGGGAGTCTGTAGGGAAGGAGGTGGTTTTTCAAGTATTTGGGGCTGAGTTGTTTAGGGCTTTAAACACCAACATTAGCCTCTTTGATTGGGCCTGGAAACGAACTGGCAACCAGTGCAGCTGTTTTAAAACAAGGGTTATGCGAGATCTAAATGGAACCCCAGCTAGCAATCTGGCTGCTGCATTTTGGACCAATTGAAGTTTCCAAGTCAGTTTAAAGTAATGAAGATGACTTAGATCCATTAAGTTCACTGGGTTTGCTCTGCATACGATTTCATTCAATACAACCGTATAAAAATGTAGATTTTCGGGGGGGGGGGGTTCCATCCTTTCTCTCCATCCTTAGATCTTTGACTGCTAAAGAAATATGCATAAACCACATTGGGTAGGGATGCTGTCTCTGCCAATTTCAAAATTATTCTCATTTTTATTTGCTGTCTAAACCATCTGTGCTTCTAATATGGTGTTGTGGAGCACTCAGGCCAAATCTAGTTGTTTTATCTGATTCTCACAGCACCACCTCCTTATTTAATAGGGCATGTAGGATTAGTGTTATGTTATGGGCAAAAAAACCAAAAGAACCACCTTCTTGGATCGCACAGGTTCCCCGCCCCATCCCTTGCCTTTACTGACCCCAGCTACCTCCATCACAACTCTGCCTCCTTTTAATGCAGGAATAAGAAATCTGTAGCCCTCTAGCTGTTGCTGGATTCCAGTTCCCATCACTCCCAACCAGCATGACCAGTCGTTAAGGATGATGGGAATTGGAGTAGCAACAGTATCTGGAAGAATTCCAGTGGAAATGGGAGCAGAAATTGTGTTCTTGAATTCATCCTATGTTAGAACAAAGCAATCTAGCAAATCAGTATTCCCTGTTGTTGTTGCTTTCAATCTGCAAATGATATGTAATTGATTATATTTCTCGCTTGCACACATTTGCACTGTGTTTCCTTTGCACTGAAATTATGGAATAGCAGTGTTATTTGCATGAATAATTATGTAAATTGCATAAGGGATATAATTTTGTGACAACAAGAGAAAGAGCATAGGTTTTGGCAGAAGATGAACTGCAGCTGAATGGAAACAGTGCTGCATGTGATGAATACAGAGCAGAACAGAAAACGATGCATCCTTAGGTGGTTGCTTGCTGTCCTTGCATGATGTTCCTTGAAAGTCTCATAGCACCCTGCAGCTAACAACAGAGTTAGCCTTTATTTCAAAAGTTGCTTAGTTATAAAGATCCTGGATATGTCCTTCCCCTCTATGTGTGTTGTGCTAATAGACTGTGAGACTTGTGTCATAGCCTGGAAGTATTGATTTATTAGCCTCTGCCCAAGGTACAATGTTTTGTTTTCTGCTGCAGTGGAGAAGCAGGTGGAAAGAGGATACTTTCGCAGTGGAAAGCTCTTTGGGTAACCTTGAGCTAGTAACTGTTTCACAGGTTAGCCTACCTCACAGGGTTGTTGCAAGCATGAACTAAGGAGAGGAATGGGGAACCATATAAGCCACATAAAACTCTTTGAAGGAAAGGTAAGATAGAAATGTAAGAATGAATCAAAAAATCAAAAAAGTGCTTTTGAAGTGATGGTTGCAGGGTCTGGGTTGGTTCATATGGGCAGAGGTGATCCTTGAGGTCCTGAACTGAATAAGGATGAATAGGTGAATACAGGCATTGTTGTTTAGTCATTTAGTCGTGTCCAACTCTTCATGACCCCATGGACCAGAACATGCCAGGCACTCCTGTCTTCCACTGCCTCCCGCAGCTTGGTCAAACTCATGTTCGTTGCTTCGAGAACACTGCCCAACCATCTCATCCTCTGTTATCCCCTTCTCCTTGTACCCTTCATCTTTCCCAACATGAGGGTCTTTTCCAGGGAGTCTTCTCTTCTCATGAGGTGACGAAAGTATTGGAGCCTCAGCTTCAGGATCTGTCCTTCCAGTGAGCACTCAGGGCTGATTTCCTTCAGAATGGATCGGTTTGATCTTCTTGCAGTCCATGGGACTCTCAAGAGTCTCCTCCAGCACCATAATTCAAAAGCATCAATTATTTGGCGATCAGCCTTCTTTATGGTCCAGCTCTCACTTCCATACATCACTACTGGGAAAACCATAGCTTTAACTATACGGACCTTTGTTGGCAAGGTGATGTCTCTGCTTTTTAAGATGCTGTCATACAGCAATACAGGCATACCTGAGTTTATTGAACTTTGCTTTACTGTATTGCACTTTGCAGATATTGCCCCTTATGAGGAGGCAGCTGCAGCTGCAGCAGCCCACCTGCTTCCAAGGGAAGGAAGCCCGATGTTGCCACTGCCCCTCATCTGGCCATGGGTGTGGAACAGTCTAGGACTAGAGCCAAAGTTTTTTTTTACCTCCTACCCCTACAGCCAGGGGGTCTTGGCTTAATAGACTACAGTATAGTGTAAACATAACTTTTATATGCACTGGGAAACAAAAATAAAATAAAAAAATTGACCCACTTTATTGTGAATTTTGCTGTACTGCAGAGGTCTGGAACAAAACCCACAATATCTCTGAGGTATGCCTGTACCACCACTGTGAATTGAGCCTGGGAACTATCTGGTAGCCATTGCCGTTGGGGGCAGTTGGGGTAGGATTGGTGTTGTGTTATCAGACTGTCTTGTCCCAGTAAGCAACTGGGCTCCCAAATTCTGCACCTGCTGCAGTTTCCAAAACCATCTTCAAAGACGGCCCTTTGCCACCAAGGCCACTTCGCCTCAAGCAACAGTGAGTGATTCAGAATTACCCCTGAGCTACCTGCCTACTCCTTCAGAGGGACTGTAACCCCATAAAGAGAAGGCAACATGATGAGATGTTCCTCTGCACAAAATAAATTATCTATGCTTTGGAAACACTGAGGACCTCTGAGGGGAAGCAGAGGTGGACTTTGGTAATATGGTGCCCTGACCGAGGATGAAATTTATTGTCCGTCTGCCCCCCACCCCCCAAAAAATAATCTTATTTTCACACTAATTCCCTTCGGTACGGTTGCTTTTTTATTGATCTTCTCAATATTATTATTATTATTCTTATTGTGCGCCACCTTAGCTCAGTGCCTGGGGGTGGGGACAGCCCATACCACCCTAAATCTGGTGATGGGGAAAGTGTGGAAGAATGAATGAATGAATGAATGAATGAATGAATGAATGGCTCTCCCCTAGCCTTCTCTCTGACACACAAGTTTTTTGGTACTGAGGAACGTTCTACCATGTGACCACCCCTACCTGGTGCTGTATGGACATGGTAACTAGACTTGCCACATATGGGAAAACTAGGCCTAGGTTTCTCTTGTTTCTAAATATTCACTAGTCCATGCTCTCTGCCTGCCTTCCTGTTTGACCTTGGGAAGAAAAGCAAATGGGCCTCCCTTGAGATACTTCCACAGGGCACGTGGGTTGCTAAACAAGGCTTTAAGCGTCCCTATCTGTAATGAATTGTTAAAAGCAATCAGATTAGGAGTGTGAATAAAGAACCAGCCTGCCTAATCCATGCTTAGTTTACAAACTTCTGGGTATTTTGGCAGCACTTGAAATGCAATGAATGTGAAGGCTTCTTTAAAAAGGTTGTCTGGGAAAGTGTTCTTGGCTGGAACCCTAACATTATGCACCCCCAGTTTACCTGGATTTTGTAGCTGAAATAAATATGGGCCTGTTCCAGAAGGCTTTTCTTATGTTTTTAATGTAAGATCCTGTTGAATTTTCACAAGAAAAAAAATTCAAATTGTAAGCTGAAATAGAAATGTGGATAACTGAACTTAAGGTTGGTAAAATGAGAAATTGAAATTGGCAGATTCCATATTTCCCCCTCCTTGCTGGCTTCTGTGCTTTGCCAAAATATCTTCTCCACCACCATTCCCCTCCCTCAAATACAAATTTGGAAGGAAGGCTGGAGGTTTTTAATCGCTACCTCCCAAGTGTGATGAGAGATCAATGCTGGGTTAATGGAGCAACCGCTTCAATCTGCGCTTGCAATGCACGTGGGGGAAGGGGGCGTGTAGGTGCGGGAGACAGAAAGAGACACTTGCTGTGTGGCACTTTCTCCCAGCCCCCTGCCCTGCTTTTCACTTTTCAAATGCTTTGGATTGCTTTCGGGTCAAAGTTTGGGGCCAAGGGAAGAAGGGAAGTAAATTAGATCAAACATAAGGTTGGGCCAGGGCTCATGCAACCAGCTCCGGTGGAGGTTTCCTTTTCCCTGAGTTGCAGATCTAATATTAAAAGCTACTGGTGATGAAACTGACTTGTGCATTAGGAACACGGAAAGCTGCTTTGCCCTCTATCTCTGAATGGCAGCAGCGCTCTCAGGTTTCAGGCAGGGGACATTCCCAGCCCTATCTGGAGATTTGACCCCAGCACCTTCTGAACTTTAAGGCCTTCCTTTGCAAGGTCAGTGATTTTATTTCCATCCAGCTCAACAACAGACAATCCTTCCCCCTCCCTCCCCCATACACTCCACTTACTCAACCACTCCCCAGCCTGGGGCATGAAGAAAAGTAGGAGGGTTGCCAAGGCCGGGAGATCCCCTGCTTCCACACTCTCATCTATCACCTTGAATTGTGTTGCAGGATAAAATTTCTCATCCGAACCTAATGATAAATTAAATCAAGGCTGGAGTAAAGAGGATTAATGGCCGTGCCTGCGTGTACCCATCGAGGAGACCACAGCCGCCCAGCCCCACGAGCAAGTTTTAAAATGCTCATTAAAAACAATAAAGCCAATTGCCAGGTGAAGATTCTCCCCATTTCCCAAAGCAGGCAGGCAGAGCCTCCCTTGAGGGGGGGGGGGGTTGGTGGCGGCATCTTGTTTCTTCCATGAAAGAGTGGGGCTTACTATTTATCCTGCGCTTTTTGCAAAGGGAGCCTTAACAATGTCCAGGAATGGAAGTGCGCTGTGAGAAATAAATAATAAGAAATGCTTAAGAGTTTCCTCTGAGCTCAGTGTAACCTCCTGCAAAGGAGGCTGCCTGCTGCCTCTGCAGGAATCACTACAAAATCACCTGCTGCCTGTTGTGTCTCTGTATGATCTACTTCTCTGGGCTTGTCTCCTTCCAGTCTTCCATCATGCTGATGTCTAATTCTGCCATGGCTCTGCTTTCTAATGTTTGTAGATCTGTCTTTCCCAAGCTGGTGCCTTCCAGATGTTTTTGACTATAACTTCCATCATCCCCAGCCGGCAGCATCCTCTTTTTTTGACATGGTTTGATGTGTGTGTAGTAGAGTTGCCTGCTATTTTTTTGCCTGTTTTATTTTATTGGGGGAGGGGAGGTATTTCCCCTGTTTTTTTGGTGGTGGCATTTGTAAGCATGAGTGGTTTTCTTCTGAAGAAAAGATGTTTTGAGGTGCCCACAACAGTTTATTTGGGTGCCTCAAAATTGCCATTGTTTCACAGGAGGGATTCAAGGACATGCTTGTGCTTTAGATTTGCGGAGTTAAAGCAGATTAAAAGGCTCTGTACAATTCACTTTTTAAAAGAATCAGGACTTGGTGCAGTTGGGAAAGTGACAGGGAAACGTTTGGAGTGAATAAATGACTAACACAGGTGTGGAGAATATTTGGCCCTCCAGATGTTGCTGAACTACAAATCCCATCATCCCTGGCCACTAGCCATGCCTACTGGAGCTGATGGAAGTTATAACCCAGCAACATCTGGAGGGCCAAAGGTTCCCCCACATGTGGCCTAATGGGAACACGGTAAGCAAACGCAGAATGGATGCTAATTGTTGTATAACTGCCCCAGAAACAAATGCTCAATAAAGTCTGGCCATGGTCTAACCCAGAGCTTTCCAAACTATGTGTAATGACACATTAGTGTGTCTGCTGCAGTGTGTAGGTGTGTCACACGAATGTACCCCGCTCTCTTCCCGGGGCTAGAAAGGGGTTCGTTTAACCTCTGGTTTGCTAGTAAAACTGAATTACAGTGGTAGCTTGGGTTACAGACGCTTCAGGTTACAAACTTCACAAACCCAGAAATAGTACCTCAGGTTAAGAACTTTGTTTCAGGATGAGAAATATTGCGGTGGCGGCAGCACAGCGGCAGTGGGAGGCCCCATTAGCTAAAGTGGTACCTCAGGTTAAGAACAGTTTCAGATTAAGAACAGACCTCCAGAATGAATTAAGTCCTTAACCCAAGGTACCACTGTACTGTGTTATGAAATGATACATGTCTAAAAAGTGTGTCACCAACATGAAAAGTTTGGAAAGCTCTGGTCTAACCTTCGCTTAAGCTTTATACAAGCAAATCAGTATGAATGCTTAACAAACAAGTTGTTTGGAGGAGTCCTTGTATTTACAAATGTGCTCCTGGGTCCAAAATTTCTGGGGACATCTGCATGACAGGTGCTCTGTCATTGAGCTATGGCCCTTCCCCACATACTGTAGGGTAGGAAACGAGGTTTCACATATCTGAGCATTTTTGCAGGAATTTGGCATCCCATAACCCACATGCTCAGGGGTGGGAATCCCCTTTCTTGCTGCTAAACTTGATGACTCCCCCCCCCCCCCAGCTCCAACAGCTCTCCTAAATTGGAACAGATGCTGAGAGAATTTGATAATTAACCCCCCAGTGTCTCTAGGGGGGCAGAAAAGTAAAACCCAAACTTCTCCTTCTCACCCATCCACCTCTAAGCCAGCCTGATAAATAAATTGGATGTCTGAGGGTGGAGAAAGGAAATAGATAAATGAATTTATGCAAACATACTGTTGCAGCCAGAGGGAATTTCTCTCCTTGCTTCTGGGGTTTAGAAAGAAAGAAAGAAAGAAAGAAAGAAAGAAAGAAAGAAAGAAAGAAAGAAAGAAAAGCAAATGGACCACAAGAGGAAACATGTCATGGTGCAAACTACAACCAGATGGTACGGGTGTGGGAGGAAAAGGGTGGAGAAGGGGGAATTCTCCGAACGGAACATGTTTATCAAAAAGCAGAGGTGGCAGTCAAAGAAACCTCTTGTTTGGCTTAGTGGGTTCCCCAGGACTCCTGCGGAGGAGGTTGAACTCAGAGCAGCTGGCTGGAAACTGGTGTTGGCAGCGGAACAAAACTGAAGGGTGGTTCTTTATGAGCTTATAGAAGCCTCAGCTTCTGATTTGGAAATTACCCCCACTCCATAATCCTAGTTTTGTAGGATTGGGAGCTGTAATTAGGAACATAGAAAGCTGTTTTATATGGAGTCAGCTTATTGGTCCATTTAGCTCAGGATTGTTTACACAGACTGGGGTTGAATTTTGAATGAACGTGCACACAGTTGTGCCATAAATCTGGTGCCACAAGACCAGGGCCAGCCCTACCACGAGGCAGAGTGAGGCAGCTGCCTCAGGCAGCAAATTCTGAAGGGTGGAAAGAGGCTGGAATGGTGTGCCATGTGGTCTGCCCTGCAGCCCCTAAGGTAGCTTCCTGCTGTAGCATGGACGGCGCACCAGTGAGGAGACCTGAAGCAACATGCCTCAGGCCTCCCACTACACTGGGGCCTGGATCTGTGGCAGGGGAGCACTGGTAGCCCATCTTGCTTCAGGTGCCAAAAGGTCTCTGGCAGGCCCTGCACAAGACTGTTCCTTCTTTTTGCTGCAGAAGATTGAACACAGCTACGCCTCTTGCAGTTGAGTTAGAGAGTACATGCTGGATGAGAGTGTAGGAACATAGGAAGCTAACTTACACAGAGTCAGACCATTGGTCCATCTAGCTCAATATTGTCTACACTGACTGGCAGTGGCTGTCAGACAGGGAACTCTCCAAGCCTCACCTAGCAATGCCCAAGATAGAATGTGGGACCTTTTCAGTGCAAGACAGATGCTGTACCACTGAGCTATGGCCCTTCCCAACTTAAAGAAAGTGGTGTTAGAAGTGGACTCTGCCCATGGTGAGAGGTACTCTTGTCTAGGGAATTGACAGGTCTGTCAATGATGATTTCTCTCAATTTCTCATGTTTTCATCAGCCTTAAGGTCATTCTCTACATTTCTGCATCAATTTGCAGGAAAAAAAGTTCTCTTGAAAATGTATCAGTGCATTTCTCCCAATATAGAGGTTTGTGCAAAGTAATTTCCCCAAATATAATGCGAATAAATCAAATTTCACTTTGGTTCACATACTGGATCAGGAGGTGTGAATTAGGTAGGATGCTGTTAAAATACAAACTGCACCAAATTTCTTCCCATCCCTAATGCACAGGAATAGTGGCTAGGCAGCAGCTGATTTGCTTGTGGACAACCACGCAAGGGGGAATGTGCTTTAAAAAGTATATAACTGCTACTATGCACACTATTGTGCACACTTTCCTCGACGTACACATTTGCAGAAGTGCACATTTTGAAGTTTAGCTGTGTTTCAATTCATGTATTGTTTTGGAAAATGCATTTTTAAACCTTACTTTTCAGACAAATCATTGTCTCCCATGGTGGCTCATATCATTTTAACGGGGTGGGGTGGGGGAAAAGAGGGAGAGGTTTTGCCGTCAGTCAGGCTTACAATGGGCTCTTCCATCCAATCTGTTTATTGAGCATCCATACTAATTCATTTCCTCAAGATTTGCATAGATGTTGTTTGCTTAGACAATTATTATACAATGGTACCTCGGGTTAAGTACTTAATTTGTTCTGGAGGTCCGTTCTTAACCTGAAACTGTTCTTAACCTGAAGCACCAATTTAGCTAATGGGGCCTCTTCCTCCTGCTGCACGGCCGGAGCACGATTTCTGTTCTCATCCTGAAGCAAAGTTCTTAATCTGAAGCACTATTTCTGGGTTAGCAGAGTCTGTAGCTTGAAGCATATGTAACCCGAGGTACCACTGTATTTATTTAATTAAACAATTTATATACTGCTTTATTACAGCCACCTCTAAACAGTGAACAAGGAACTGAGTGTAATGGGGAAAAATAAAAAAACATTTTAAACTGCAAAATCAGAATTCAGTTAAAATGCCTGCTGGAACAAAATAGTATTCAGTAAGCACCAGAAGTTCAGCAGGGAGAGGGCCTGTCTGACCTCAACTGGAAAGGAGTTCACAATGCTGAACGTAAGGTTGCTGGTGGATGTGAGCTGTGAATCTGAGCCACAGAGTACCACTAACAGTGACTTCCCTGAAGACCTCAGTGATTGGGCTAGGATAATAGGGACATTGCTGTTTATTAAACGGTAATTCTTATTGGTTTCCATACAGATTTATATGGCATTGCTGAAAACCACCAGCATCCTGTTCTCACAGTGGCCAGTCAGATTCCTCTGCAAAGCCCACAGGCAGGGCCTAAAGGTAAGAGGGGCATGCTTTCTCCCAGCATCCCCAAGCCACACTGGTTCTGGCGAATGGCCCATCTAGCCAGGATCCTGATCCCAAAGTGGCCAACCAGATGGGAAGCCCACAAGCAACTTGTACATTCTGCCTCCGACAGTGGCCTCAGGTAGCAAAATACTTTGGATTGCCCCTGTGAGGCATGTACCAAACACATCTAATAATAATAATAATAATAATAATAATAATAATAATAATAATAATAATAATTTTTATTTATACCCTGCCCTTCCCGGTTCAAAAACCGGGCTCAGGGAGGCTAACAACAAATTTAAAACACTTAATTATAAAAGCAGCATAAAATACAGTATAAAAACATGAATAACAATAAAATTCAAAAATCAATTTAGGGGAAATAAGCATTAGATAATCCCCAGGGATAGCTGGCTGAATTGGTCAGTGAGGAGGCCAGGGGAGAATTAGCTGTGGGGTCTCAGAGCGGATGATCTTCATAAAAGGGGAAAGGGGAGGGAAGGGAAGGGTAATAAAAGATCAGGCTGAATTCAAATTAAAGGCCAGGCGGAATAGCTCTGTCTTACAGGACCGACGGAAGGAGGTTAAATCCTGAAGGGCCCTAGTCTCATGGGACAGAGCATTCCACCAGGTCGGAGCCATCACTGAAAAGGCCCTGGCCCTGGTGGAGGATAGTCTGACTTCCTTAGGGCCCGGGACCTCTAAACTATGGTTGTTCATGGACCTTAAGGTTCTCTGCGGGGCATACCAGGAGAGATGATCCCGTAGATATGAGGGCCCTAAGCCACAAAGCCAGGGAACAGGTCAGATTTTAGTTTTTGTTTGGAGGCAGAAACGGCAGCATGGGTGGGGGAGGTAAAATCCACCTCTCTCCCCGCTGCCAGCCAGCATCAGTTTTTTTTGTCATGGGAAATCAATTTATCACTGCCAACCTTTCCAACTCCCACACCTTCAGGGAAGCAGACAGAGAGGCTGGGGGGGGTGAGGGAGGGGGACCTGGCTGCCGGGTTTGGCGGCGCTTCGGGGAGTTGACAACACTGCCAGGCCTGATGCAGCCAAGTGGGAGAGATGGTTCATTACATGAGACTGGCAGTTTTGTCTTTTGCCTCTGGCTGCATTTGTTCCGGCATTGCAGCCTCCTGCCTTGCTTCCCTCAACCCCTTCAGTCCAGGCATTTAGCATTTCTGCTTAGCTTGACTCTGGATTAAAGCTTAACATGTCCTTTGCCAACCTGGTGCCCTTCAAATATTTTAGACCACAGCTGCTTTCATCTCCAGACAGCGTGGTCATGTTTTGGACTACAGTGGTACCTCGGGTTAAGTACTTCATTTGTTCCAGAGGTCCGTACTTAACCTGAAACTGTTCTTAACCTGAAGCACCACTTTAGCTAATGGGGCCTCCTGCTGCCGCCACGCTGCTGGAGCACGATTTCTGTTCTCATCCTGAAGCAAAGTTCTTAACCTGAAGCACTATTTCTGGGTTAGTGGAGTCTGTAACCTGAAGCGTATGTAACCTGAAGCGTTTGTAACCTGAGGTACCACTGTACAGCTCTCATCAGCTTCAGCCAACATGGCCGCCATTTTGAACTCCAAACATGTGGGCGGAAGCTGATGACAATTGTCGTCCCCATCATCTGGAAGGTACCAGGTTGTCAATGGCTGATGTAGCAACAAAACCTACTCTGAAGTCACATTTAGATTTTCCCCAATCTGTTGGATTTTGGCTGCAGTAGAAAAATGAGGGGAGAAAGGTGTGGAAAAAGAAGCACACTTATTGGAGGTGGAGGAGGGGTGGGAAGCAAACATTCCTTGACATCTGCTTCCTACTTTTGCTTTTTAAAAATCTGCCTTGCTTCGTTTTGCGTCAAGAGAGTCTGCTTGGGGGAATTAACCAAATTGGACATAAATAATTGAAGCTGCTTGAATCATATTTCTTCGCTAATCAAAGAGAGTGGTCCAGGAGAGCTGAAGAGGCAAAATTATTATTATTAAGCATTGATTTGATTTATGATGTCCATATCTTCTGCCAATCCCCAGTGGTAGGGCTCAAGGCGGCATACATAAGGTTTCCAAGGGACCTCCAATCAAGGAACTGATGGGGGAATAGGGATGTGGGGGGAACTGCGATCCAGTTTGCATTGTGCCATGAAAGTTCCTAAGTCTCACTCCCCACCTCCTAAAAAAGGCAGTAACTGAAACTCAGCCATACTTCGAAATTCGTGCTTCTCCAGCCAACAATGTTTACAGAAACGTGAATATTAGGAGATGTGCATAGAAATGCATCATAAGAGTGGGGGTGTGGGGTGGGGAACAATTATCATCTCCCTAACCTGGCAGTCAAGGGAAATGATTCACATGGACGACTAGTTCACTCATAACATGTTTATTGCAGGACGCATCATATCTGATACGTATCTGCTAGTCTTGTTTTTATTTTTTTGTTAAATCGTTTTTATTGCTGTTAACCTAAACTCAAAACTCATTTTTGGGCAAAGGACACATTCTCTTCAGGGGAGATTGCTTGTACAATACAATACATACAAACAATTTGCAAATATCAGGATAAATCTGTGCTAAAACCTAACAATTTTTTATCAGGATCTCAATAGGGAAGTGGCTATGGTGGAGAACTGAATTTAAGATTTAAGAAATGGGGAAATGATGGAAAAAGGAATTGATTACATCCTCTTCTCAGAGTGCCAGCGGCTCTCCAGGGTCTTGAGCAAAGACAGGTCTTCCCTGTCACTTTCTGCCTGATCCTTTTCGCAGGAGATGCCAGGGATTGAACTTAGCTCTTTCTGCATGTCATGCAGGGACTGTACCACTCATCAGAATATGAGAAGAGCCTGCTGAGTCAGGCCAATGGCCCACCTAGTTCAGTATCCTGTTCTCACAGTGGCCAAACAGATCCCTATCTGGGAAGCCCAAAACCAGGAACACAAGAACACTTTCCCTTCCTTTGGCTTCCAGCAACTGGTATTCAAAAGTATTATGGTCTTTGACTAAGGCTGGATTAAGACCTTTAGAGACTGTAATGGTTATATGGGGTTGCTTGTGCGTAAGTTGCCGCCACTCCTGGCTAGGTGGCCTGGTTAAACCTTTCCTGGCTGGACAGCCCTTCACTTCGTGGCTGTTCAGTCGCTGGCAGAATCCGACAGTGGGCGTTTCTTCAACCTTTTCCAACATAAAAGTTGTTTGACGCCCAGTCTCCTCCTACTCTCCCTGCGCGGAAGTCTTCTGCGCAGGGAGGGCGTGGGTAGCGGAGGACCTGTGCTCTCCCCGCTGGTGTCCAGTGAAGAGTCTCTGATCCTGCTCTCTGCTTCCCCCATTGGCCCCCCTCCATCCCTGGTGTTGTGCTGATTTTCTTCCCCAACAGGAGACCTGCCTCTCTCCCTACTTGGCCCCTCTCCAGCATCGTTGTGGAGCCTCGCCTCCTCCTCTCGTTCCGATGGCAGTTCCCTGACAGAGACCCTAGACACTTAAAAGATTGGGGGGGGGGTGTATCAGAAGATAAACCATAAAATTCAATTGTATTTTTCGAAATGAAGCAAAATCTACAGTAAGATGGAAAATAATATTTATTTTTGTATACTTCCACTTCATTGAAAAAATTGTATCCTACTTTTTCTAATTGCAAAGTCTTTGATAAGATCCTCAAAACTAATCTTACGTAACACTTCTGCTTCTGTACATAGTAGAGATAAGGCATCCAGCCTGCCTTGTTGCATAGTTGCTCTCTTGGGATTTCTAATATACTTCAACTGAGAAAATGAATGCTCAGCTGAGCAGTTCGTGACCATTAATGTTAAAAATCCAGCAACGGAAAATTTCTCTCGTGCCCCCCTTTCCCTTATTACACTTTAAGCATGTGCATATTTTATTTAATGTTTAATCCAGTCCTGCCTGTGACTGTGGAGGCCGAGCATCATTGCTAGTAGCTATCAATACCCTTGTCCTCCGTGAATTGGTCTAATTCTCTTTTAAAGCCATCCAAGCTGGTGGCTGTCACTACGAGTGTGAATTTCACAAGTTGTGTGGCAAAGTACTTTCTTCTGTCTGTCCTGAACCTTCCCACATTTGGCTTCACTGGATGTCCCCAACTTCTAGTATTAGAGACTCTTTTCTCTACCCCCTTTCTCCATGTCATGCATAATTCTATACATGCTCAGGTATGCTCTCACCCCTGTAAGCTAAGAGTGGTTCTCAGAATGCCTGTATCCTCCTAATGCAATAGACGGTCCTCACAAGCCCCAAATTTCCTAGATATTTGTTATTTCATTGGCCCCCAGTCTCTCCTTGAACAACTGCTCTCGCATAACTAATCGGGACTGCGTCCTGCCAGCCTGGATTATGGCACACCGTGTAGAGCAAAAAGCTCTTAATCCCCGTGAAGACGGGGTCTGCCTTGTAGCCAAAGCAGCTGCCCCTTTCCTCTTCCAAGAGTGACGCTCTGGGAGCTGTTGCAGGCTTGTTGGAACAACAGGGCACAGGAAGAGCTTTGCTGGTCTTGTTTCCACACCCCAAAGAGACTGCTTGCACTCTGAGGGCTTCAAGAAGGTGCTCAGTCCTTAATCATCACCATCTATAAACATGGAATTAAAGCAAATCTAACTATCTTTCCCTCTCTCTCTATACAGTGGTGCCTCAGGTTAAGTACTTAATTTGTTCCGGAGGTCCGTTCTTAACCTGAAACTGTTCTTAACCTGAAGCACCACTTTAGCTAATGGTGCCTCCTGCTGCTGCCACGCTGCCGGAGCACGATTTCTGTTCTCATCCTGAAGCAAAGTTCTTAACCTGAAGCACTATTTCTGGGTTAGCGGAGTCTGTAACCTGAAGCATATGTAACCTGAAGCGTATGTAACCCGAGGTACCACTGTATATATATATATATATACTTACACATACACATACATACATACATACATACATACATACATAGATGGAATAGTTTTCAGATGGTAAAGGCAGTGTGAACAGGACTTTCTGTTTGCCAGGGTTTTCTAGAGTTTGGCTCAGCAATCTGTTTTTGCTCTGCCCTTGAGTTATCATTCCTTCTAATAGCAGACTCAGGTGGTTGAGTGGTGACAGGATTTGGAGACAAACTTGGGCCTCTGTAAAACAACAGGGAGGCATCAGCATGCTAGTGTATAGCCAGAATTATCTAGAATAGTTATTACCTAACCCCCCCCCCCCAACAGACCACTTGAAAATTGCTGAGGTTCTAGGCAGACTGCTTTGTGCTTTTTCTGCCTGTTGTGGTGGTTGTAAATGCACTGTGTTAGATGCTGTGCGATTTTTAATTGTACTTTTATTGCTTCATTTTCTCATATGTTGTACTTTACTGCATTCCAATTTGATTTCCATAGGACTCTTTCCACTCCTTTCGAGTCACCTCATCACTCCTTCTTTCACACTGCTAATCCTCTCCATTCCTTTCTTGCGCTTCCTCCCCTCCCCTCCATGTCTGGTCCATCTGGACTAGACCAGATTGCCGGGTTCTAAGAATGGCAGAGCAGCCACTGAAGCGGCTATTCACAGCCACTGCTGTAGCCATTCTTCACAGACATGTTGTGGACCACCTACCGTTAAATTAGGTTTGTGGACATCTGGTGGCCCACAGGCCACAGTTTGGGAATCCCTGATCTAGTAGTGCAAGACATTTGAAAAACAAGCAGGCTCAAAGGGGGCAAACAGCCCATAAAATCACCCAGTGATTGGTGACTGTGCATGCTTAGCGACTGTCAGGAGCTAACCTGAGGGACATGCCAGTGGGAATAGTGGTTGTTGTTGCTTTTAATTTAATTACAAATTACACTTCTGTCCTACCTTCCCTGCAAGGAGTTGAAGGCGACATACATGGTTCTCCCTCCATTTTATTTTTGCAACAACCCTGTGAGGTAGGTAAGGCTGAGAGATGGTGACTGGCCAAAGGTCATCCAGTTAAGCTTCATGGCTGGTGGGGATTTGAACCCTGGCCTCCTAGGTTCTAGTCTGACTCTAAGCACTAAATCACCGTGCCTTGTGTGTTGAACACCACTAAGGGTAGGGCAGAAATTCAATTCAGTTCACAACTCAAAGTGAACTTACCTAATTTACACTTTTCAAAACAATATGAGACCCAAAAGGCAGCCATACTTTGAGGGTCACACTTGTCCGAATTCTGCAGTGTAGTTATCCAGCCATGTAATGAGTACAAAACTGTATATACTGGGGTTGAAGTATGCATAAAAATGCACATATGTAGTGGAAATAACTTACAATAATGCATTATGTTAGGGAACACTGCTTTGCAAAAGAAATTTGCACTAAAATGCTGCTGAATTTTCACAAGGACTTGAAGAACTGCACTCAAGACTGGAAAAATGTGAGACTGAAATGGACAGATTTGTTCACTCCTATTTGTGGCTGAGCAGGGATTTGAACCCTGGTTTCCCAGGTCTTAGCCTGGTATTCTAACCACTTCACCCCCTGGCCTATTCCACTCCTTGTTAGTCTAGCAACCTCTTCCCTTGGTACGGATGATCATTACCTCCCCTGGATTAGCCTCTAGATGCCTGACAGAGGGGCAGAAATTGACCTATAAGCCTCACTGTTTCCCCCACCTACACTGAGTAGGCAGGTTAAAATTTGAACGCAGCAGGTGGGATGCATCTTTAACCACCTCCACCATCCTGCCTGTTAATAGTTCATGTTTTTTTCCTCTTGCTCTTTGAGAGCAAACAAACATGCACACTTGAGCAGATATGGGTTAATACTTAAGAATGGGGGTGGTAGGAGTGGAAGGGGTTTTTTTCTGCAGAAGACAATGGCCTAATTAAATCCATCTCTCTCTTCCCTTTGAGCGGCCTGTGCACATGGCAGTGATCCCAAGTAAAGGGAGTTGCAGATGGGCTCACCCCTGTATCAAAGTCTGACGTGAGGGCCTTGAAAAATTGAGCTCACCTACAAAGTTCAAACAGAGCTGTGTTGCTTCTCTCAACTACCCTTGATTGTAGCTGAAATACAAAAATATTACGGTAAAAAGAAGGACTCTATTGGGGAGTTGTACTTCAAATCCTTTAGACAGTACCACGACAACTATCCTGGGAATAAACTATGCTGGGCTAAATGATGGACTAACAGATCAACATGGTAGAAAGCAGTTTTCTATGTTCACTTCCCAGTCCGAAGGTGATGGTGAGGAGGTTCATAAAAGGCTCACAAAACCCTGGAAAGTCAGACAAGAATTGACCTGTGTGGACAGGCATCCTGATTCCTCTGCCCAGTGAAATTATACTGAGATCTCAAATCAGGGGATGACTGAATGTGGCCCTTCAAGCCTCTCTTTGTGGCCCTCAATACTTTATTCAGGTCCTCATTAACTCTGCTTCATGCCCTTCCTTGAGTGTTACTGCCTGACTGGAATGTGTCCTTCAACTGTGGTTATAACTTTTGCCTGCCTGGATGGAAGATTATGATGATGTGTGTGTGTGTGAGAGAGAGAGAGAGAGGGAGAGAGAGAGGGAGAGGGAGGGAGGGAGGGAGGGTATAGACCTCAGAGTGTTGTGGGATTAAAATGTAGCCTACTATACGAAAATAAGAGTTGTATCAATTGCTCTGCCTACTTTTGCCTCTGGCCTTGCCCACCACTGGCATGTGGTCCCCAGAAGTCTGTCCATGATGCGATGTGACTATTGGGCTGAAAGGGGTTCCCGCCACTCCTGTAGTAAACGATGATGCCTTACTTAATGAGCATCTCCTCTGAATATTCAGGAACAGGAGGGAGGGAGGGAGGGAGGGAGGGAGGGAGGGAAGGAAGGCTGGCCAGCGCATGGAGAATTAATCAAGTCAACTATGGCAACTATGACTCTAAAGGAAATAACGCTGCGATAAAATTTTGCCGCGCTGGAGCAGTGCGGAGTTTAATCACAAGAGATGTAGGGAAGCTGCTGACGTTTTTTGGGAGCCGTTTTCTATTCCCCGGCTCGTGTCTTCTCAGATAAAAAGTAATAAGCTAATTAAAACGTGCCCAAGCGTGGCTGTGAGCAATAAAATGGAAGTGTGGGAAATAAAGAGACAAACAGACAAACAAACAGGCCAGCTCTTCCCCTCGGCCTCAGATCCCACCCCACCTACCTCTGGCAGCCAGGACTCAGGTGGGTCGAGTGGAGCTTCTTGATAAACCTGGCATGATTGTGTCCAGCAGTAACACACATAAGCCACATCCGCTCCAGATGTTTAAAACACTATAATACCATTTTAAAACAGTCATGGCTTCCCCCAAAGAATCCTGGGAACTGTAGTTTATGAAAGGTGCTGAGAGTTGTTAGGAGGTCTCTGTTCCCTTCACAGAACTACAATTCCCATAGTTTCCTGGGAGGAGGGATGGATTATTAAACCATTCTGGGAATTGTATCTATGGGAGGGGAATAGCTAATGCTTCCAAATACTGCGGGAAGAAACTGCGGGAGGGGAGACTGTTCTTGTGAGAGCGGGATGTCTGGCCTAGAAGGGCCATTGGCCTGGCTTAGTGGGCTCTGCTAATGAAGGAGGCTCTTTTAAGCTGAAGGGGCCTTTTTAAAAACAACAACACCACTAGAATTCTTAAAGTTTTCTCCAGAGTAGGGTTGCCGAATTCTAATTCCCTGAATCTAGGAAATGTGTTTTGTATATTTAGATAAATTGTTTGGCCATTGTTCCTCAGCTAGACTTGATCGAGGTCAATTGCCATTACTAGATTGCCCTTTCCTGTGGCCTGAGGTGTGTTTTCTGTGAGTTGTTACTTGGTTGGAAATCAAAATCAGCTGTCAGCAGAAAATGACTGGACAGGATGCATGGTGGTGATTGCATTAAATTTTTGTGTGTGTGGACCCATGCTGACGTTTGTGCGCATATGTGCCCATGCACACAAATGTACAGCACATTGCTTCCCTTCACCCCTAACCTGTTCATCCAGATAATGAATTCTACAGAATGTTGGAAGAGTTCTTCTGAGGGCAGAACCAGTTCTACTGTGAGTTTAAATATAGAGTACCATTAAACATCCTTAATTCTTTTTTAAGTAGGAAACTTATGGTCAGTTTACTAACACAAGTCACCTCAGAAGCCAGCACATGAAGGCTGTTCATTGCTAAGGGAATGAATGGTTTCTACAGCATGCAGAGTCTCATGAATCCTGATGCTTGGAGTAAGATACACAAGCGTCTGTAATTTCCTATGAAAACAGACAAATTCTGAACACATGCCATATTGTCAGGGCATCTGGTAGATCCTTGGTCTATCAAACTCAGCATTGTCTATACTGACTACCAACAGCTCTCCAGAGTTTCAGGCCACGTTCTTTCCCAGCCTTACCTGGAGATACCAGGGATTGAACTGGGACTTTCCATGTGCAGACCACATGCCCTACCACTGAGATAGAGTCCTCTACCACTGCTTGGCCACTGGTAGAGAGGAGGTGCTAGATGGACCCTTGTTTAATCCAGCAGGGTTGATAATGTGCTGCTTTGCTGAGTGTATGGACCAGCAAATCTGTGTGTTCAGTCTTTCTCCTCTATCATGTTCTTCTCTAAAGAATGATCCCAGTTGAAACAGGGCTTTGGCCAATTACTAGATTTATGGCAGGTCACAGTTCAGGATGGATTGCTCCATGTGGAGCTGGAACAAGTTTGGAATGTTGGTTCAACAACAATTAAACCCAGATATTGAACCTGGGACCTTCTGCATACAAAACAGATGTTCTACCACTGAACTATGGCCCTCTCCCTTAAGATTTTGGGATAACCAGCCTCATATAAGCAACATGCTTAAGTCTAATTAATACATTAAGAGGTTGATACCATAGAGTAAGCTGTCCTGCCAGGCTTAGCTATGTCCACTTCCTCTCAACTTGAGAGGTGCTAGGTAATCAAGCCTTTGTTCTTCCCCAGTCTATCCAAAAAGCTCATCTTATGAAGAGGTTTGAGTTGGTTGCTCCAGCAAAACCCCATAGATCTCACAAGCCACTCTTGAGTTCCTATTCCAATATTTAGGAACTTTCACCACTTTGTAACTAAGCGATGTTTTACTGCCTGTGCAGCTTCCTGAAGCACATTAATCTGACCTTGGAAGTGTTTGTAAGTAAACCATTTTTTAATTGACCAAATGTGTCGTCTTTTCCTATTCTGGGGGTTGAGAGAAACTTGGGAAAGACACTTTTTAAGGGGACATTTTGGAACTCACTTGGAGGCGCTAACTGGCAGTAGCTCTCCAAGGTTTCAGGTAGGAGTATTTCCAAGCCCTACCTGGAGATGCTGGGGATTGAACCTGGGAGCTTCCACATGCTAGACAGAGGTTTCCCTACTGAGTTACTGCCTTTCCCTTAAGGCATAGGAATATAAAAAGCTGCCTTGCATGGAATCACATCATTAGTCCAACTTGCTCAGTAAGGCACACACTTACTGGCAGCAGCTCTCCATTATTTAAGCCATGGAGAAGCCAGGGATTGGACCAGGGATCTTCTGCATGCAGAACAGCTGTTCTAGCCCTCGAGTTGCAGCTCTTCCCCTAAATCAGCTTCCTTCCCTTCTGCCCTCTGGTACAAGGGAAGTTCCAAAAGGGGAAGCCCAAGAATAGGGGCTATCCCTTAAACCACAGGCGTGGGCTGCCTCACCCCAAGCAGCAGCCCTCCCACCTCTGCTTTGCATGCATCACAAAGGGAAACATCTGTTGGGTTTCATGTGGTTCCAGGAAACATAGTCTGAGTAGGTGGCAGCTAGGTTTCATGATGCAGCGAGACCGGGGCACCCCTTGCTGCATTGGAAACAAAAGCACAAAACCGCAATTGCTGTAAACACAGGGAAGGGGAACACTCAACACTTTCTCCAAGCAGCCCTTAAGATTTTGTTTGCATGAGAACAGTCTGCTGCATCAGACCAATAGCTCACCTAGTCCAGCCTCCTGCTCTCTCAGTGGCCAACCAGATGCCTATGGGAAGCCCACAAGCAGGACCTGAGCACAAGAACCCTCTTTCGCCTCCTATGACTTCTGACAACTGGCATTCAGAAGCATGACTGCCTCCAACTGTAGAGGTAGAGCGCAGGGATCATGGCTGCAATTCAAGCTTCACAGTCCTTGGCCTGATGCCCACACACCAACAGGCTAATGTGCTAAACAGCTGTTACATTACCATATTTCATGTCCATGCTTCAAGTCTCTCCAGCAATGCTCTACGCAGACATCCTCCTCTCTGCTTTTCACCTTGGATTTCCCACCACTTGTATGTGTGGGATGCCCCAGTTTCCTTTATCAGAGAGTTGAGCCCTGCTTTCTTCTAATGGGAACCTCCTGCCATGTCGCGCCCCCCCCCCCCCTTTAAAATAAGCTCCAGTTTGTAAATTAGTTCCTCCAGGCGACTCTGGAATGTTTGTACTGTGGGATGGGTTTTAATAGGTAGGAGAGGATATATTAACTGCAATTTATCTTTCCAGGCCGCCACATGTGTTGGTTGAAGTTTTAAAGTCCCATCCTTAGCAGCAAAATTGAAGCATGTAGGAATAGGCTGTGAAGCCTCTTAATGAAGCCCAATTATGAAGTAAGATGGCTTCCCCCTTTCTTCCTCCATTTAACAAAGAAATCAGACAACATACTGAAAAGCAAGCTTAAAATATAACTTAATTAGATCAATAAAGATCAGGCTTAAAAAATAATAATATATAACTTAATTACTTATTAGTCTTGCATTGGTTTTCAGCTACAGCAGCAGTAAAAGCTTTGCAGGTAAAATACTTAGATTTACAATAAAAACGGTCTCAGGCTTGTGCCTGGGACTGGAGCAAGCACAGAGTATATTTATCTTTATGGCTGATAAAGGAGAGAAAGAGGGACAGGAAGTACTATATGTTCCTTCCCCTCCAGAGGAGGAGGGGAAATGACATCACACACAGCTCTCTCTACCAATTGTATTTCTATGGCCTGAGTGTCTGCCTATCAGGAATACCTCTCTGTGGTCTTGGCCCCTTCTCATGCTAACTAGCAAGGAAATGCATTTGTTAGGATTGGCTGTTAATCGCCCACATGTACAGTAACTGAAAGCATGTTCTTCTCTGGCTGGCCCCTCCCACTTTTTAGGCTACCATCATGCCATAAATAACATATCATGTATGATGGACTGCTAACTGAGCTTATCAAAGCAAGTAACATTTCTGGACTTATTTGCAAGGCTCACTGCACATAGAAAGCTAGTAGGTGAGGAAGAAAGAGCAGCTATATACAGTTATTCTCCCTGGCATGGTAGGTTTCTAAATGGACTGTGCAGGAAATAGTCCTGCATAGCCCTGTGAGCCTTGGGATGAGCTAGTTGAATCAATGTAACAACTAAAACAGTTAGAACAACAATTAGACCCATTTAAAGTTGGAAGCTCAAGTCAGGAGATCAGGGGAATGGCTTGGGCAAACTGGTGTGTCTTCAAGAGCTGGTGGAAGGCCAGTGTCAGTGGTGGCCTCTTGTATTTCAGAAGAGAGAACACTCTACAGCAATGCTGCACAAAACTCTGGGTTAACATTTGCTCTATCTTAATGTCCTCACCTGGCAATATTAAGGCACAGAACATATGTTGGCTTTAAAGGATGAATTCATACAGATTCACCAAAGAGCTTGGCTTAATAGGCATCAGCCGTAGGCCACAAGATCCCTAGTATTAGCACAATGATTGTGCCCCTAGCCCCCGATCCTCCTCTTGCCAAGTTGCTTCACTCCTGGAGTTTAACAGAAAGTCTTCCTTTTCAGTGAGAGAGAGAGAGAGAGAGAGAGAGAGAGAGAGAGAGAGAGAGAGAATGAATCTGGTATGAAAGGGAGAGGAGGTAGCCTGATAAGTTTATGCAGGCCCCTGTTCTCTCTTCAACTTTCTTCATAAAGAAAGAGACACTTTTAGCTAGGGTTGCTAGTGCACCTGTTTTGATTCTGGGGTTCAAAGTAGAGCATTTGCAACAATAAACCGTTAAATGTGTGAATGCTCACTTCTCTTTGTGTGGTGTGTGTTTGTGAGCTGTGTGCTGCCACTAGTTTCTTTTCCTGCTGCTGATGCTACACTATTATTATTTTTCTTTGCTAGAGTTTCTTTCTCCATCCTTGGGTGAGGCTTCAGGTCACAGATCACATAGTAAATGTGGCAGTGTTGCACAGCTATGTACCACATTGGATTTGGTGTTGTCCAGAGCCAATTTAGAATGCAGGCAATCCTTCTGGACTGGCCACAAGGACAGCCCTAGGCCAGTGGTTTTCAAAGGGTGTGGCGATCCACACTGGTGTGGCAAGAGAGGATGGCAAGTGTAACAGGAAGATTCAGGGAGAAGTAAAGAAGCATTTAAGTAGTTCAGTATAGTATAGTATAGTATAGTATAGTATAGTATAGTATAGTATAGTATCCAGATTACATGCACACCCACCCACACACCCAGAAACAGTATCCATGCCTTACGTCAGGCATCCCCATACTTGGCCCCCCAGATGTTTTGGGACTACAACTCCCACCATCCCTAGCTAACAGAACCCAGTGGTCAGGGATGATGGGAATTGTAGTCCCAAAACATCTGGAGAGCCGAGTTTGGGGATGCCTGCCTTACATCAAGAGCATTGGCTGTTCTACAGTTTTCCACATATTGTGAATAGGGATTTTCAGCTCTGATAAATATGAAAGATCAGAAAAGAGAAAGGTTTCTTTGCCTTGATGAGGAGATGAGAGTTTGTTTGTCCCAAATTAGACCTAATATAAATGTGATGACCCGGCAAAAGCAAATTGACACCTTTCATGGAGTTTGTATGCATACTTAAGGTACATATGTAAGAGGCTCGTTTATCATCATTTCGGAATGATTAATATCCTAATGTAGCTCCATTGTTTTATACTTTCCTGGTGTCCCTTGATCATATTATAAAGTAGTTGTGCTCTATGTTATAAATCAAGCGCTGATAGGAGTCGTTTCTCCCCCCCCCCATGTAAATAATAATAAAACCACACCAATAAAATAATAAAACCGCACCAATAAAAAATTTGGTGTGACACGAGCAAATTTTTATTATGAAAGTGTGGCCCAGAGACAAAGTTTGAGAACCACTGTCCTAGGCAATCAGGCATCAGTTAATGAATGTGATGATGTCACTAAAGGTGAATGAAGCCTGATCATTGTAATGTTTGCTGAACAGGTGAACCCTTTATTGTTCCTTTGTCACTGAAAGAGGCAGGGGGAGGCCTTTCAGTACAGGACAAAATGTCCAGGAAAATCAATCCCTCTTTTAGCTGAGCTGTGTACCGTTTAAGTGTTCTCGTGGCACTGGTGAGGGATGCAGCCATGAAAGTATGGTTATGTAACATGGGTCTACACATAGTAAATGTCATTTCCTATCCTCCCTACTCCCCTTCTCTCTCATGCGACACATGTGAATCTGTGTGATGCAGGCAGCTCCACCAAACCCATCTCCAACGCACATGGGAAAGAAAAAGAATCAGAGGGCTACATTGAGCGCATAAGCGCTAGCATTGTTTATGAAGCAAGACTAAGGCCAAATCTAAAAATAAAAACCATCTAATCATCAGCCCCAGGTTCTATCCCGCCTATTGTCGTAACCCCTCCCACACACACACTTTGGGGTTAGGGAGATAAAAAGCCACTTTTAACTTCCTCTGTTTTGCATTTCTGGTTTTCAGCTCAGCAAGAAGGAAGTCTCAGCCAGGGGTTTGCCTCTGGTCTTCTGCTTCACATTTATTGTAATCGTTTTCCTTTCTACTCGTTCCACCCACACATGCACACTAAAAAAGGCTGTGGTATCCCACAGCAAGGAGCCTTCAGACTCTTGACACCCAAGAGATAAGAGATGAACCATTTTCTGTTCCGTTATCATATCTTTGAACTTTTTAAATGCTACACAAGCTTGATGGAAGTCAGGGTGTGGTGGTTAGTGTGTACATGTGTGAATTAAAAAAAAAAAGGTGGTGAAGGGGTGAAGAAGAGAGATGTATTTATGGATGTGCCTGCCATGTGGTTCTTCTGATTCACTAAGCCTGTGAAGGGAAAACAAACTGCTGCTGTAAGAAGAGCTGCTAAGCCTGCTATGAAGAATTTAATAACATGTCTTTCTTGGTCAGATTAGGTCACATGAACAGCGTAGGAACATAGGAACCCCTCTGTACTACAGTGATGACCATTTTAGACATGTTCAATTGCTGTGCGATAGTTGAAGTGTGGGTCCTTTAGGACCCAGAAGCAGAACAGGGCCAGGGAGCACTTATACACACTCTGCCAACACACACAGGGACTAGGAACAGAACAGAAATGTTCACCGCCTGTATACGTTTAAACAGTATCATACCACTTTAAACAGTCATGGTTTCCCCCAGAGAATCCTGGGAACTGTAGTTCATGAAAGGTGCTGCTAGTTGTTTGGAGGTCTCTGTTCTCCTCACAGAGCTACAATTCCCAGAGTTTCTGGGGAAAAGGGGACCACTTTGGGAATTGTGGTTCTGTGAGGGAAATAAGGGTCTCCTAACAGCTTTCAGCCACTTCTACAATTTACAGTTCAAACTACAATAAATTGGATCATAGTAAAGGTAAAGGTAAAGGGACCCCTGACCATTAGGTCCAGTCGTGACCGACTCTGGGGTTGCAGTGCTCATCTCACTTTACTAGCCGAGGGAGCCGGCGTACAGCTTCGGGTCACGTGGCCAGGATGACTAAGCCACTTCTGGTGAACCAGAGCAGCGCACGGAAATGCCGTTTACCTTCCCGCCGGAGCAGAACCTATTTATCAACTTGCACTTTGACGTGCTTTTGAACTGCTAGGTTGGCAGGAGCTGGAACTGAACAGTAGGTTTGATTATTTGTTCATCAAGCTTAGTATTGTCTAGTCTCTCCTCGGTTCTGTAATAGACAAATGTTCTTTTTTACCATTTCCCATTTTAAACTGGAGGTGCTGGTCTGAACCTGGGAATTTTGTATGTGTGTATTCTGAAGCATATGGGGAGCCATGGTCCCTCCCTGCTGGCATGAATTAGAAACCTGTGCTGCTCCAAATCATTGCCCCCATCACTGGGGAAAGGTCCTAAGCTGGGGGGGGGGGCAGAGCACCTGCTTCACATCCAGAAGCTCCCATGTTCTGCCAGTGAGTGTGAGAGGTAGCACTGGTCTGATTTCGTTGAAGTCAGTCTCCTATTTTCTCCCATGTTCTAATCTAGCCCCAGGCTATTGGTTTCCCTATCTGAAACCCTGCAGAGCCTCGGCCAGCTGGATAGACCCACACCTTGTTATGTCCCTGTGCTTGAAGCAGCTTGGGCATGCCTTTTTTGAGCAGCGCCTCTCTTTCTCCTCCTCCTCTGATCCTTTTCGTACGAAGGGAAGGAGCCAGAGCAGCTCTCCTCCCCGCGTTTCCCTCCCCTCCCTTCCCGGCTGTGAGTGCGCCGGGCCAGTAAACAACGCCGGCTCCTGCCTCCTCGCTTCGCCTCCCTCGCTCTCGGCGGCGGTGGCGGCTGCTGCTGATTCCGGGAAGCCTGGATTCCTCCCCCTCCCCTCCCCTGAGCGCCGCCGGTCAGATGAAAGGCGAGCGGCATCGATCTGCCAGCGGGGGAGTCTCGCTGCGCTGCGCCGTCTGCAGCTGTCGGAGGAGGAGGAGGATACGGAGGAGAGGCGGCGGCGGCGGCGGCTCCACGTGGGAGGCCCGCGACTGCCGGCTGCGAGGGGCAGTCAGGCCGGAGCGGAGCCAGGCGGCCAAGAGGAGATCTGACCCCGGCGCGTAAAGGCGCAGAGTCGTCGCCCCCTTCGCCATCAAGGCCTCTTGGGAAGGGGATGAGGAACGCAGCATCCATCCATCTTTCCATCCATGCGCCGCGCTGTCGCCCCTCTCCTTCCTCGTTGCGCTCCCGCTCCCCAAACTCAGCTATGTGATGGTGGTGCTAAGGGGTGGGGGCAGTCTTTGTTTTGTAAAAACGAAATTAAGCTTGGGGTGACTGGCTTGGTAAGCCTGGGGGTCTACACACAGGAGCAGAGTGCATAAGGAGCAAAGAGACTTGTGGCACCTGAAAGGTGACCAGACTTACTGTAGCAGAAGCCTTTATAGACTACCTTACTCTTGTTTCTTGTTCTTTGTCCTGAAAGAAAGCCAGAATTATGGCGACAAAAGTCTTTATGGATTTCTTATCCTTCATAATAATAGTAATAACCAGTGCTTTCTTTTCTAGAAAAACAGGTGCCGGTACTCACCATGTAGTTGTTACACTTTTTAACAACAACAAAGAGGTGCTGATACAGAGTACCCTTGAATACCCCCTTGCGGGGCAGGGGGAGAACTGGTAATAACTTTCGTTTTTATCTTGCCCTTCCTCCACAAGACGCTTCTGAAAGAAGCTTACATGGTCCCACCCACCTGTTATATCTCTGCAATAACCCTGTGAGGTAGGTTAGGCTAAAACAGGGTTTCCCAAACTTGGACTACAATTCCCACCATTCCTGACCGCTGACCCTGCTAGCTAGTGGTTATGGCATTTGTAGTCCAAGAACAGCTGGAGACCCAAGTTTGAGAAACAGTGGGCTAAAAGATTGTGCCTGGCCCAATTTGAACCTCTGTATCGCAGGTCCACAAAAGCTTCTTCCGCATCCCTGGGACTGTGCCTGACTGAACACATTGCATTTGGTATGCAAACAGTCCCAGGTTCACTCCCTGGCATTTCCAGGCACGGTTAGGAATGTCCCCTCTCTGGAGAGCTAGAAGAACCAGTGGTCTGACTTCTGTGTTTCTGTGGGCAGAATCTCAGTGGTAGCGCATCTCCAAGTAGGACTGTGAGAGACTTCCTGCCTGAAACCCTAGAGGGCCACTGCCAGTCAGTGCAAACAACACTGAGTTAGATGGACCAATGGTATGACTCTATAAGGCAGCTTTCTATGTTCCTATGTGTAAGACCTTATCTCTGCCTGATCTCCTGGGGAGCCATTGCCAGGAAGAGCAGATGGTACTGGGTCAGTTGGCTTGTAGGATAGCTCAATCGGTAAAGCATGAGTTCCATGTTGGACAAAAGATTCTTGCATTGCAGAGGGTTGGAATAGATGACCCTTGTGAAGGGATTCCAGCTTTACAGTTCTATTAAATACCAATCCTGGTATAAAACAGGTTCCTTTTTCAAACATCAGAGGATGTGCTGATCAGAAATTTCAGGGGTGTGGCTTACAGTAAGCCCTGCATGGAATAAAAACCTTTTAAAATAAAATAAAAATAAGAGCAATTGTATAAAATATTTTTGTGGGTTTATTGGTGATTTCACCCCAACCACCTTTGATGATGTTAGATTTCCTTTGATGGCTCTGAAGGTGATAATGCTGCTTGCTAGGGACCCCCAAAAGCTAATATCCTTTGATCATTCGTAGCCGATTTTTCGGATGTGCTGGAGATCACAGCTTCTAATTAAATCAATGACCATCGCTGCAGGCCCATGGAGTTTTGACTGTCTCATCTAGTCAGCAGAGAAGGAAATGGGTCTTTTACCACCACTGCGCAAGCTAACAACAGGCTTCTATGCTCACCAGGGCTGGGAAGCCTGAAGGCCCCCCCCCCCCAATTGTTAGACTCCTAACTCCCACCAGTCCCAGCCTACAGGCCCAATGGCCAGAGATGATGGGAGTTGTGGTCTGGTGAGAGCATCCCCATCTCTGTACCAAAGGCTCTTCTGAGCTAGGAGCATCATCCAGAAAGGAGGTTACCACTCTCTCTCTGTGTGATTGACTGCTCATTCTTTTATTAAGACTTGTGGGTTGTTAAAGGAATTTTTTGTGTGGTGCCTAAAACTAGATAAAGATGGCACCAGGTGAGTCTCCCTGGGAAGAGCATTTCATAAGCAGAGTGCTACCACTAAAAAGGCCTGTTCTCATGATGCCACACTCTACCTCTTGGGCTTCCAATACATGAGGTACAAGGGCAGCTGACTTAGCCTGCCTCACGGGCTGGCTGTCCTTGATACTGAGTCAGACCATCAGGCCATCTAGCTCAATGTCTACACTGACTGGCAGCAGGTCTGCAGTGTTTCAGGCAGAGGAACTTTCCTAGCCCTGCCTGGATATGTCCAGGATTAAACCTGGGACATTCTGGATGCAAGGCAGATGCTCTGCCCCTGAGCTACAGCCCTCCCTTTAAGACACAGGAACATAGGAAATAGTTTTATATTGAGTCACATAATTGGTCCATCTAATTCAGTATTGTCTGCACTGACTGGCAGCTGCTCTGCAGGGTTTAAAGCCAGGAATCTTCCCCAGTCTTATCTGGAGATGCCAGAGATTGAACCAGGGACATTTTGTAGGCAAAGCAGGTTCTCTACCATTGAGCTATGGACCTATGGGCAATTTACAAGTTTATAGACAAAAAATAATAAAATACAAAAAAATCCAAGAACAACAACACCCATGAAAATAAAATAGAATAAAAATAGCTGCGTAAGGTGTTCTTCCTTCGGGTGAGTGCTCCAGAAATATGGAGCCACTTCTGAAAAGCTATAGCGAGGGATGCCTTGTTCTGTTCAATGTGAACAATGCTGAATAAATAATATTAATGCTAATGTTTATCTATACCCATTTTGTTTGCATACTCTGTATATCCTGATATTTTTGGAATTGTTCTTTTTCTTTTTGCAGTGATGACATTCCATCAGTGAGTGATCGGTGTCGTTACAGGAAGAAAGGTAATTAAAGCGAGATCTTTGATCCTCTATTTTTTGTGCATTTTTGTGCAGCTCTTTGACATAAACACATTTATTTATCGGTTCTGAAAATTTGCTGCTCATGTTTAAGCAACAAAGAACAACCGCAGCAGTCTGCCAGCTGCCATCCTGAACCCACTTACTCAGAAGCAAGCCGCAATGAATCCAGTTGGGCTGACTCCTTAGTAAGGCTGCATACACACCGACCCATTTGTAGCACAAACACGTACTTTTCCTCAGTCTGGAATCATTTATCCTCAGCTACTATAAGTGTCACATAATACCCATTGTGCATTTGTGAGAACGCAGTCATTTAGTGTGGCAGTATCTACCCTTTGGAACTCCTTGCCTATTGATATCATGCAGGCCCTCACACTGTATTATTTTTGGCGCCTGTGAAAAACATTCTTGTTTAAACACACCTGCCCAGATACTTCAAAAGCTGAGGTAAGTTAAATCTGATTTAGCTTTTGCATGTTTTAAAGTATGGATGTCATTTTCCCCTTGATTTCCTTGTTGTTTTTTACTAAACCACTTTAAGTTGTGTGTGTGTGTTTTTCAATCAAGCCGTGCATAAATTTTATGAAATAATTAAATAAATATAACATGCTGCTTCCAGTTTAGATCAGTTCTAGATCCTCTCGCCCACAGGGGTGGGTCTGGTTACTTGATAGGTTAGCCAAACCTCCCTGCACATGACCCAGGTGAATGAAGAAGGAAGTGGTGCTAATGATATGGCTTTGGCCCACCCTCAACTTCATTGGGCAGGTGTAGTTTCCCCCCCCCCTCGCCAAAATAATAATAATAATAATAATAATAATAATAATGCCAGAACCACCTACATCTGTTTCCAAATGGATACACTGGAGAGTAATGTGGGATCTGCAACGAGCTTTTATTTTGGGAATGAAACCAGCGTCTCAAGAAGCGCTTTTCAGGGGCAAAATATATGCAATAGATCTAGGTGGTGTGTAGCCTATGCAGGAAAAAAAAAGCAGTCTTCATTGATTCCGGAATCTCTTGTGTGTACACAGCCTAGGTATTTGATTGTGTTATGATTGTCATTGGATGAGAACATTTTAAAAGAAATGGAAGTCTCATTTTATTTCTGACTGAAGCAACTTTGGTGGCTGAGTCTCCATCCCAGCCTTTGCCAGCTTGGTGGCCTCCAGGTGTTTTGGATTGCAACTTCCATCAGCCGCAGTCCCCGTCTGGCTTCTCTAGCCAAACTTAACGACGCTCCTCTGAGTTAACCAAGTGAGAGGTGAAAACGTAGGCGAGCTAAATGGCATAACAAAGCAGTTACTAATTTCAGGATGGAAATTGCTCTGAGCTGGGAGGGTGGAGGGTGGGAGCCGAAACCAGCATTTGTACCTACCTGTTCCTTTTCATGCAGGAATCCTCCTTCTCAACTCTCTCGCTTCCTATAATATGCTTCATTTTATCGGAAGGCCTGCCTGACTTTTTTTGTCCTTTTCCCGGGCCACCATAATTTCTTACCCTGCAGCCAGCTTGCGGGAGGATACTTGGGAAGGCTCCTGAATTAAATCTGCATTTGTCCTCTGTGGCCGGGATCCAAGAACGCCGTATGCACAGAGCCTGGCCTTCCTTTGAAGTCTCCCCTGCAGCCGCTAGCTGTTTTTTAAGTTTTAACTTTAAAAATTTAAACTGAAAAGTGGGTTGTCCCTTCAGCATGTGGTGGAAACTTCAAAGGAGCCCCTAGCTGAGATATTTTCCTCTGTTGTTTTCGTTTGCAAGTCTTGGGAACGACCTAAAGAAAAGAAAGAAAAAGGGCAGTGCATGCACACCCTGGTTCATTCCCATACGAACTGCAGCAGTGATGTCTTTTTCACTTGTCTGTCTGAGCAGCCCCTTTATGGGGATTAAGTTCCTGCTGTTAGGTGTTGTCGCATAGCACCTTGCCCTGATTCTCTCAATTATTTGAGTGTGGTTCTGGTAAAAAAAACACACAACACCATGAATTTCAAAACCATGTGCTGCATCACTTTTGGATTTGGATCGGGCAACCACATCTATTGTTGGGATGCAACAGAGTTACCTGTCCTCAGAGGAGGCTGCCTGTTGCTTCTTTGGATGAGTCTCAGATCTCACCTTTCCAAATCAAATCGTATACTCAGGATGGGGACTCACTCAGGAGCTCCAGGCTGATAGGCTCTTCTGAAGGTGGGTTGTTCTTACTCTTTTCACCTCCAACTTTCACATCCAACCTAAACTTCTTTTGTTTAAGGACATACCAGTGGTCAGAAGTTTGGAGAAACAGTTTTAAAGAACAGCTTTAAACAGCTGGCAGAAACAAATAAGGTATATAACTGCCTCTGTTCCTCAGATGAGAGGTAGGAGAGGATTATTACATAGTCTGGTGGGTGTGGGGCATGAGCCCATTAGTGTTTCCGAAATGGGAAGAGCATCTTACTTGAGTCTCCTTGGTGGTGATCCTTTGCATGTGAATTGTAATATTGTTGAGTGTGAGTGGGTTTATTTTTGAGTGGTTGGTAAATAGAAAAAAATTGCTTGAGGTAGGAAATGTATGCGGTGGTGTGAAATGAGTGGCAAGCAAGACTGTTAATAATGTGTGCTACTGCTCTCTGATTTTATTTATATGGGTATTGATTATGGATATCGATATTGTTTGTACATTCTGTTATGTAAATAATTTTAAGGTAAAGGGACCCCTGACCATTAGGTCCAGTCGTGACCGACTCTGGGGTTGCGGCGCTCATCTCGCTTTATTGGCCGAGGGAGTCGGCGTACAGCTTCCAGGTCATGTGGCCAGCATGACTAAGCCGCTTCTGGCAAACCAGAGCAGCGCACGGAAACGCCGTTTACTTTCCCGCTGGAGCGGTACCTATTTATCTACTTGCACTTTGACATGTTTTTGAACTGCTAGGTTGGCAGGAGCAGGGACCGTGCAACGGGAGCTCACCCCGTCATGGGGATTCAAACCGCCAACCTTCTGATCAGCAAGTCCTAGGCTCTGTGGTTTATCCCACAGCGCCACCTGCATCCCATGGTTTTTATTGTAACATAGATAGACAGACGTACACTTGCATACTGCTTTGAGATCTTCTGATAGAAAACAGGCTATAATTTATTGTATTTACACCTCTTCTTTCCTCCAAGGAGCCCAAGGAGATGCACATGATTTCCCCCCCCCCCTTTCCATTTTGTCCTCACATCAAGCCTGTGAGGGAAGTTTGGCAGAGAGACAGTACCTCACCCAAGGTTGCACCCAGTGGGCTTCCTGGCTTAGTGGTGATTTGAACCTTTGTTTCCCACATCCTAGTCTGACACTGACTCTGGACTGCTCCTCCTTCCCAATGTGAAAAACAAAAACAAATTCTGTTTGCTTCCTTCTTTGTTTGCACAGCAGGCCCAAGAGCCAGCGAGGCAGAGTGAGAGGCTGGCCTGCGTTGTCTTTCCTCCTCACCTTTTGGCATGCCCTGAATGCCCTCTGCCCATATCACAGATGCCCACAGACATCTGAGGCTGGCTCTGGAGGCCTCTCTCCCTCACGCCCCAGTGCAAGGTCTGAGCACCTCACTGGCCCCCAGAGAGCAGACCCTAGCAGATAACCTTGCACCTGAAGATCGCAAAACCAGCCATCCGTCTGCTTGAGTGTGATGCTCCCTGATGGCTGATGCATGCAGGCTGCATTTTTATACCCTCCTCCTCCCTTCTCCTCCCTCTTCCCCAACTCGATGAAGTGCAGATTTTGGGTGTTTTGCTGCCGGGGGGGGGGGGCGGGCGAGAGAAGGAAAAGGAATGAAATATTTACAACTCTTCTCTCCCTCGCTTGTTGCCCTGAAGCATTTTGGAAGGGGAAAGAAAGAGCAACATGGAAATGGCTCCTACGGTATAAATATGCTGGTTTGTTTACTCTGCCAGCCACGGCTGCTGCCACTACTCAACCTTGGGTTGTTGGGATTTTTTGCAAGTCAGTTTGCCAAGAGATGGCTGCCATGGATTTCCTCATGGGAAGCTATATGCAGGTTGATGGAGGAGGTGTGATCACCTTTGTGAGGGAAGCAGGTCCAATTGTGTGCCAGTGGCAGTTGTGCAGTTAAAGGCAGATACAACGATATGTGTGTGTAGGAATGAGAGACATATGGGACTATGTTTTCTGTGGACAGGACCATACAGCTGACCGTTTTCTGCATTACCTGTTTATGCATCTTGTCTGGCTGCACCTGCCCACCCCCGCCGTGATGGTTAGGGATATAAGGAAGCATCATTTTCCATCCTACACTCTAGTCATGACATTCAGCACCGTTTCTGTTCTACTGCAGTTTGTCTTCCACCAAAAAACCCCCACATTATTTGACTCTGTGTCTGCCATGGCAGAATTTTACATTATTACATAAATTGTGTTGTTAAGTTGCTTCACCCCATTCAGAGCCATATGAAGAAATATAATGCCAAAGGGAGGAAAACGTAATCAATTACCATATTTTTTGCTCTATAAGACTCACTTTTTCCCTCCTAAAAAGTAAGGGGAAATGTGTGTGCGTCTTATGGAGCAAATGCAGGTTGTGCAGCTATCCCAGAAGCCAGAACAGCAAGAGGGATTGCTGCTTTCGCTGCACAGCGATCCCTCTTGCTGTTCTGGCTTCTGAGATTCAGAATATTTTTTTTCTTGTTTTCCTCCTCCAAAAACTAGGTGCTTCTTGTGGTCTGGTGCGTCTTATAGAGCGAAAAATACGGTACATATCCTTTGAGGAATGAAAGCAACAACAGTAGTAAATGCTGACCGCATTCACCAGATTTGTTTCCATTTTGGATGTGGGACGAATGAGCGAATATTGGCGATTTCCACTCCTGTTTCTCTCTTTGTCAGAATTCTGCAACACCTCTGGTAATGGTGAAAGATATTTGGGTGGGTCAGTGTAATATCTGTGAATGTTCCATTCACACATGCAAGTTACAGTTCGTTGCTGCAATTGTCAAGATGAAAACATGTATGTGTGAAATTGCCCAGTGGTCTTGAAGTTAATATTTGGAGATTTTATTTCATTTTATTTTTTTAAAGGCATTTCACGTTCCCGGGGAGATGTCATTGCGGGCTGGGAGCAAGCCCTCCCTAAGCACGCAGGGCACGATCAGCCCTGCGCCATTGAATGGTCCTCAGCCACGTCACCTTTGGCCGTCCAATTCGGACGGTCCGGGGGCGTGGAACGGGTTATTTAAACTGCCCGCAGCCAAGGATTTGTCCCTGTTTTTCTCCCTGCTCGGCCAGTTCTCCCGCCCTCCCTCCCTTAGGTTAGGCTCTTTTATTTCTTGACCTTGATATGGACCTCAGTTGGTCGCCTTGGTTGTCCAAAGTGCCTGGTAGAAATTTTTCCACTTGGCAAATTGGCACCAGCCATTCGGTTTTTTCACCTACCTCGTAGCAAATCATCACAACTTTGTAAGGTTTGGCGGTTAGGCATTGGAGTATTAGGTTGAAGGGGAGGGGAGGTAGTGGCCATCAGCTACCCCTCCTAATTCAAGGGTATTCCGTTAAAGGAATCTGGGGGGGCGTGGTCTCCATCCGAAGCCCCAGATGGGGGGCTAGGGTGACCCTGGGGGAGTCCCTACTGGTGGTTAACCCTTCCAAGACTCCTGCAGACGGGCAGGAGTCAGATATAGTTGTGTAGTTTCCAGTGCCGAAGCCAATGCCACTCACATTCTGTAACCAATAAAATTGTGGCCTTTTCCACCCATTAACAAAAAATACTATTTCATGTGTCTTTCTTCCACTCCCCGGAAGGGTTTGAGGCCTTGCCATGCAAAGCAGGGTTTTTCACCAAACCTGGTAGAGAGTGACTTGCTGATTTCTATTGCTTCCTGTGGCTCAGTGACTTCCTTGCATTGTGGGGCCCTTCCAGACATCCATTTTATGGTGCACTCATTATGATCTATGCTAAAGATGGTATTATTATTTATTAAATTTATATACCATCCTTCATCAAGAGACCCCAGAATGGTTTACATGCAGTCCTGCTTTCAGTACTGTTTCATGCCTGCAAAAGTTTTGGGGCATCCATACTGCTTTGTTTCTAATCAGTGCACATCCTGTAACTTCCTGCTGAAATTTTGGTAAATTTTCATACCGCAAACATCCCGAGGGAGAGAGGGCTGTCCCACTTTTGTTCTATGATAGTGCAAGAGTGCCCTTCCAGATGACAATAATTTGATAACATTTGGAAAGCATTGCAGAATGACTAAGAAAGTTGAATGATCTGTGGATTGTCCAGTAATAATCCATCACTAATGCACCATTATTGCACCAATGACATGTTGAAGAATATATCACCAACACCCCAAAACAAACTGGAGGGGACCTTGAAGGCTTTGCTAATAGGTCAAGGTTGGGAAATAGATGCACTGTAGTTCTGGCTACTGCATGCTTCTTCCATAGGAGGTCCAGCAAATGGTTCTCATTTGTGCAGTGGAACTACAGTTCCCATGATTCTTTGGGTGAAGCTTGACTATTTCAAGTGGTCTGATACTGCTTTAAGTGTATAGTGCATATGCAAGTCCTATTCAGAGTAAACCCACTGAAACTAATGGACCTAAAATGGTCGTGTTAATTCATTTCAATGGGTCTACGGTGGGTAGAAGTAGCACTGGATACAGCCCAGATACACCCCACTTCCTCGTCCTGCACTGCTGTGTTCTGTTCTGAACAAAGGCTGGATATACATTAATTAAAACTGCTAAAGGCAATGATTACAGAAGGAGGAGGGACAGATTTGGGGAAATAAGGAATTCCAAACCAGCAACTCCAAAGCTCATGGAAGTACAATATTTATGTCCTGAGCTGTGAGCTTAGCCAAGTTTTCTCCCAAGGAGCATTGGTAACTGAATCTGGGCTGCGTGGGACCCGGAGACACATTGTTCTGATTGAATAATTAATGCAGAGTTAATTGAGGCTTTTACGAGTGGAGGGGCGGGTGGCAGAACTCAGCCTGCATGGATGTGCAGCATCCCAGGGGAAGCTTGCTTTTCAGTTCTCCAGAGAAATCCTCTGCAGCTTTTCACTCCCCTTTCTGATTACTATTAGTATTATTTCAGATTTCTGTCCCATCTTTCCTCTCAAAGGACCCCAGGTCAGCAAAACAACAAAGTGGCAAAACAATAACATAAGAACATGAAGACGAGCCTGCTGAATCAGGGCATAGCCCATCCTGTCTGGCATCCTGTTCTCACAGAGGACCAACAGATGCCTCTGGGAAACCATCAAGCAGCATCTGAGCACAAGAGCCCTCTCCCCTCCTGTGGTTTCCAGCAAGTGGTATTCAGAAGCTTTACTGCCTGAGTGTGGAGGCAGAGCATAACCATCATGGCTAGTAGCTATCAATAGCATTATCCCCCATGCATTTGTCCAGTCCTTTTTTAAAGCCATCCACATTGGTGGCCATCATTGCTTCCTGTGGCAGTGAGTTCCATAGTTTAACTGCGCACTGTGTGAAGAAGTACTTCCTTTTATCTGCCCTGAATCTTCCAGCATTCAGTTTCATTGGATACATACAAGTTCTAGTTTTATGAGAGAGGGAGAAAATATTTTCTTTATCCACTTTCTCCATGGGTTTTCTCTATAGACTCAAAAGTCCTAAGTGCTGTAAACTTTCTTCATAGTGGAACAATACAGTAAAAATAAAATAAAGTCATATTTAAAACTCTTAAAAACAGTTTAGAACATTTAAAAACCTAGGGCTGTATCCAATGCCAGCACTACTCATTGAAACTCATAAGCACGGCTAACTAGGTTCATTAATTTTAGTGGGTCTACTATATAAGTAGATACAAGCTTGGTTGGATACAAATCTCTAGCGACTGGCCGAATTCAGCATAATGTCGAAAACCCATAAAAAAACTCAAAACATTTTGAAACAGTCACATAACATTACCCTGACAGCTTATAATTTCAGAGCTGCTAGGAATAGCACATTTTAGCCGTTGCATGCCTAGGTGAAAAGGGATGTTGTTACCATATTTTTCCGTCTATAAGACGCCCCCATGTATAAGATGCCCCCTATTTTGGGGGACTCCGATTTAAGAAAATGGGGGAGATGTTTCTGTGTATAAGACGCCCCCCAAATTTTGACATTTTAAAGGAAAAAAACCTAGTCTTATACATGGAAAAATACAGTAAATTCCTCTGGTTATTATAAGGGGGAGACACATACCTTGTTAGGAAGACAAGGAGCCACCAGTAAGAAGGCCCTGTCATGGATCAGTCCCAAAGGGGTATTACTACTAACAAACAGCAGTAAAGCTCATGCTATTAAGGCTGCATTGACATAGGTATAGTGTCTCGATCAAGGGAAGTCATAGCTCATCTGCCTTGGTCAAATATCTAAAGGGCTGTCACATGGAAAGATGAAGCAAACTTGTTTTCTCCTGCTCTGGAGGCTAGGATCTGAACCAATGGCGTCAAGTTACAAGAAAGGAGATTCCGATTAAACATCAAAAAATGCTTTCTGACAGTAGGAGCCTGTTTGACAGTGGAATAGTCTCCCACAAGTGTGGTAGACTCTCCTGCCCTGGAAGTTTTTAAGCAGAGGTTGGATGGCCATTTGTCATGTACTATCTTTTAAAGATTATTGCATTGCACTGGGTTGGACTAGATGACCCTCAGTATTCCTTCCAACTCTACAATTCTATGATTCTGTTATCTCATGGGCTGTAACTAGTCAGTGCTCCAGAGACCTCCAATGAATCTGAACTAATTTGTGGCACAATGTTTGGCAATGGATCTGAGTGATTTTGCTGTTAAGAGTTGAGCATAGACGTGCTGGGAGGGTATTTTGCCAGGGAGCAGATATCTATATCTATCCTGCCTTCCCACATCCAGCTTTTCCTTCATTCTTGGTCGTTGTTTGCAATACATTTTCCACATTTACTAGGTCAGTGGTGGGCAGGGCCAAAGGCAAAAATGGCCAAGGAGATTCATGTAAATATTACCTTTGTTCAGGAGACTAGTTTCTGCACAGACAGAGATGTGCTTGTGTGTGTGTGTGTGTGTGTGTGTGTGTGTGTGTGTGTGTAAGCTAGCCAAGGTAAAATACACATTAATTGCTCTGCCCAGTTTTGTATCTGGCCTCGCCCACCACCAGCATGTGGCCCCTGGAAGGTTTACCAGAAGCAAATGTGGCCCTTGGGATCATAAAGCCCCCCCACCCACCCAGCACTTGAACCTTAAAGTGTCTCCCTTTCTTCTTCCCCTAACAAATGCACAGTATGGCATCCACATATAAACCCCTTCCTGGAGATGATTCCCTCCCTGCTTCCCCAATCCTTGGGGGGGGGGGGCTTCTGTTGCTCCTCTTCTTTTCCTTGCATCATTAATGTCTTAGTGGTCATGTTGATAAATCATCGGCTGCTGCTTGGGGGAAAAATAAAAATAGTCAAGCTTGATAAACAGAGCAGAGACATTGGGGGGGGGGGAGAGTTGAGATGTGCTTACACATATGGTGGAGGGGGGGCATCCTTCCTTCCCTCCACCGCAAATTTATCCTGGAGCGCATGATTAGGGAGGTCACTTCATTGCTGGTGCTTCAGAGAGCCACTCAAGGAGTGTTGACCCCCACAATCAGGGCTGGCCTCTCTCTTCCCTCCCCCGCCACCCCCACCCCACTTTCCCCGCTGTTGCTGCTGCCGCCGCCACCACTTTCAGTTTCCTAATTAAGGGCTTTTGTGCATGGTGGCCTCTTTTTCTCTCCCCCCCCCCCACGGGCTTTCAGCTGCCAGTCATTTTCCACTGTGAAGCATCACCGGGTTCGCCGGGTGGGGGCAGCTAATGTATTCATTTAGACAGGAGGCTCCAGGTTTTGTTTTTTTGTAGCTCTGGATGTAATGGGGATTATGGAGGAGAGGGGGGCCCTTTCCCCTAGCTTTCTTTTCAGGACCCTCTTGGCTGACAAGCAGACCTTCCTCCTCCCGTCCAACCCCCAATTGTTTTCCCTGGCCTTTCAGGAAAGTCGGGAGGAATATTTTTCAAGCAAGGACTTTCCTGGCTGGATCTCAGCCAAGGTCTGGTTGATGGTCCTGTGTTTTGGCCTGAATAGCAGGCAACAGATGCCTCTGAAAGGGGCCAGCAGGACCTCTGACCAACCAAACAGAATGCAGCCCACCACCGCCGGGACTCAGTAAACCTCCCCGATTTTGCAGTCTTAACCACACAGGCAACAGAACCAGCAGGAGGGTTGTCAGACACAATGCAGCTACAATTCATAGGTTGGTGGGCTGCGTTCAGCAAGTAGTGCTGGCCTGTTAGGGACACAGGGAGTTGCTTTCTCTTGAGTCAGAATCAATGGTCCATCTAACTCTGTGTTGTCTACTCTAACTGGCAGGGGCTGTCCAGGGTTTTTGGGCAGGGGGCATTCTCGGAAATGCCTGGGATTGAATGTGGTGCCTTCTGAATGCAAAGCAGATGCTCTGCCACTGAGCTGTGGCCCTTCCCATAAAGCATAGGAAGCTGCCTTATGCAGAGTCAGACCATTGGTCTATCTGGCTCAGTACTGCTTACACTGGCCAGCAGGATTTTAGACCAATATCTCTTCAGCCCTACCTGGATATGCCAGGAATTGAACCAAGGACCTTCTGCATGCAAAGCTAAAACCTGACCACTGAGCAATGACCTTTCCCCTGCCCTTGAAACTTGACAGTAGGCTTCCTCTGGACAACCCCTTCATCACTAATGGCTGCTTATTTATTTAGAGATTTTTTCATCCTGCTATTGAGCCAAATAAGGCTCTCAGAGTGGCTTACACATCATTTAAAATAAAAAAGGGGCAATCCCTGCTCTCAGGCTTACAGTCTAAAAAGACGCAACTCAAAATGGATTGAGAGGGAGGAGGAAATAAACACACTTAGGTTCAAGCTCTTAGTAAATGGCAATGAACAGTGGTTGAAGAAACAGGTGTCTATCTCCCATTCAATCTGTGTGGTTCTTAAACAGCAACAAGCAGGGGAATCAAGAAATTTAGGTCACCCTTTGGATGGGAGTCCAAAACATCTGGAAGTCGCCTATCTGGAAATGGCTAGGCTAGGCAACCAAGTTCAAGCCATGCTATTGCCCTGGACATAATCACTTGCCAATAACAATGGAGGAAAGCTATAAAGGCAAAGCTGATGTACCTGTGCATACACTGGCCATATTTGGATGTGACATTAAACCATCGTTTAGTCCTATAGTGGCTGAACGGTAGAGACGTGGGATAAATTCGATTCAGTTCACATTACATTTTATTTGTATCCCACTGTTCTACATTGCTGTACATGCCATCGAAATGACAAAATGAGAAAGATGCAAATGAGGCGTTGTGGAAAACATGACTACTAAAATAAAGAAACCAGTCTAAGTCATACTCTGTAATCCATTTGAAAAATAAATATCACAAGATAAAACCAACTCTCAAAATCAGCAAATAATAAATAAACAGTAAATCATTCACAATATACAACAAATCATTACTAGGCTATAATCAATTGAAATAAGAACAAAGTCACAATACATAAAACACCACAGACTGTAAAAAAAGAAGAAGATAAACTGAGCTGCGAAGTCACATAACTTATAAAATTATAAAATGCACAAAATAGTGGGTCTCCCTGCATTTAAATAATGCCCCTCTGTTCACACTTTCTGAAACAATATGAGAAACAACGGCCATCCTTGGAAATTGTGCAACACAATTCCCTAGCCGAGTAATATGTGTACAAAACTGTATATTCTAGGGTGAAGCATGCATATGAATGCACATATTAGTGACAATAACTTACAGAAATGAAGACTTGAGGGCCAGGCTAGATGTAGTGCTATTTCACGCAATTAGCAATGACATTAATGGCTTTTAAAATTGTAAACTGCTAGCACATAGAATCCTGATCTGCATCAGGACCATAGCTGTCAACGTTTCCTTATTTTAAAGGAAAATTCCCTTATTCCGAATAGGATTCCTCGCAAGAAAAGGGAAAAGTTGGAAGCTGTGATCAGGACCCCTACACTGCAGGGGCAGGGTGGGGACTTGCAGGTTTGTTGAGCAAGAGCTCCAAATCAACTGTAATTGTGCAACCTGAATTTGCTGGTATATGACTGCATCCCACCCAAAAATAACAACAGTCTGGAAGTGCCCGACATTATCTGAGTCAAGACCTGTTTATCTGAAACTGCCATTAACGGTCATACACCAGGCAACCTGCATATCAGACAACATATCTGCTGCGGGGGTGGTTCACACCTTCAGTGGTGAGTCATCCAAGTGGGGGCTTAGCCCAGTGGTGGAGCACCTGCTTTGCATTGCAAAAGGTCCCAGGTTTAACCCCCAGCATCTCCTGGAAGGACTGGGGGAGACCCCTGTCTAAAACCCTAGAGAGCCACCTCCAGTCCATGGAGACAGTATTGAGCTTGTCTGACTCAGTATGGCAGCTTCCTAGGAAAGGCCAAAGCTCAGTGGTAGAGCCTCTTCTTTGCTTGCTCATTTAGCTCAGAGTTATCTATACCGACTGGCAGAGGACATTCCCAGCTGTAACTGGATATACTAGGGATTGAACCAGGGGCCTTCAGCATACAAAACAGGTGATCTTCCCCTAAGCTGCAGCCCTTACCTGAACAGGAATATAGGAAAGTGCCTTACACTCATCCAGGGTTTCAGACACGAGTTCTCTTCCAACTTTACCTGGAGACAGCACAGATTGGACCTGGGACCTTCTGTGTACAAAGCCGCTTGAGCTTATAGCCTTTCCCTGCTGGGAGTGACGCACAGAGCCGGCCATGTGGCTTTTGTCTTACTCCCTTTATTTCTCATGCCCAGTGAGAAAACCATCTGCTCTCCACCAGCCAAAGGAACAGGAGCCACCAACTGCTACTCAAACAAAAACACCAGCAAAGGGAGTATCGGCCTGTCTGGACAGAAATGCCTGTAGTCTATTGACAGGGCACCTCCCTCCACTCTCCCATGTGCTGCTTTGGGAACAGTAATAGGCTGAAGAGTGGGATAAAAAATATATTCAAAAAGTTAACAATAAATTCATTTGGGGTTGATGTTTCCAAATATCTTGATGTTCCGGTTCCCCAGGTTCTGTGCTGCTGGGAGTTCTGCCAAGGTGCAGAGGCCTCCAGCAGGGCTTCCAGGAGAAGCACCACACATCAGGGGGCCATTGGCACGGTGCTGACTGTGGCTCCTGTCCCACAACACACACCAGAATGAGGGCAGGGTGCTGCCTTGCTTGTGGTGACATCACATGCCTTCCCTGCTGCTGCTGCTTTGGCCACAGTGCCACTTTCCACAAGGCATCTGTGGTGGCCACCTGCCAGTTACCCCAAATACAATGGCATGGCCCACATCTCTATTACCTATCTAGATCTAAATCTTTGAGTAACTAAAAATGGCAAGAGGGAAGGGTCATGGCTCTCATTGAGGCTAGGCTGGTCATCCATGGGACCCTCAGCCACTGATCAGCCTTGAAGGTCTCTACACTGCTGTCAGAGAAAAGGGAAGAAGATAAGAACATAAGAAGAGCCTGGCTGCTGGATCAGGTCAAAGGCCCGCCCATCTCACAGTGGCCAACAAGATGCCTGTGGGAAACCAGCAAGCAGGACCTGAGTGCAACAGCAACTCTCCCCACTTGTGATTCCAGTCAACTAGTATTCGAGAGGCATATTGCCTCCAAGAGGGGAAGTGAAACATCACTTTCATGATTGGTAGCCATTGTTATTAGCCTTATCCTCTTTGAATCTGCTTAATCCCTCTTTAAAGCCACCCAAAGAGAGCACAATGAATAAGGACACAAGAAGAGAAACCCAAGGGCTCATTTAGTCCAGCATTATGGCCTCACAGTGGCCACAGCAGATGCCTGTCAAAAGCCTGCAAGCAGGACATCTTGCAGAGGGAGGAGGAGAGCTGTTTGAACCCTGTTTAGCTACCAATGGTGTCCTAAAGAGTGAGGTCAGGAGTGGGCACAGGGCTTGGAGGGGAGAGCTATTTTCTGAAATGGGGGTAGCTCACCTTGTCATGTGCACATTCCAGCTGAGCTAAAGGGCTTGCATATCTTCACTAGAACAGTAAAAGATGGGAGAAAAGGCATCAGATTTTATATGCTGCATTTCAGTGCACAGGGTTGGTGGTGATGGGTGGTGGTGAGGAGGGGAATGAAGACGTGAGACTTTTTCAAAGTCTGCCTGGTAGGGAGAGGGATTAATCAGGATAGAAGAGTTACAAGCAAAGCTTCACAGTGGCTCTAGAGGAAGGTATTAACCCTGGGCCAATAAAGGGCAAAGTTCTTGGGCAAAGTCTCTGGGGCTTTTTAAAGGCCAAGAGAGTAGCTGCTGAATCTGGCTTGGCTGCTTATAATCACTCAACGCTCCATCACTCCCTTGATGCTGAGAGCACTCCAGGGAACGCTCTCCCTTCCTCTCCCCTATAAAGATCCTCCCTGCTTGCTCTGGAGGTGAGTAATGGGAAAATGTGGGCGCATCATGGCTTTATAATGGCAGCATTTGCAGAATATCCCAGCAGGGGGGAAATGAAACTTTCCTGCTGGTCTCATGCTGAGCATCTGGAATCCTTCCCTGGAAGCAAGCTCTAGTCTAGTAAATAGGGGTGTTTTTTTAGGGTGGGTGGGTGTGTTTGAGAGAGAGAGAGAAATCTCAGCACAGCTGTTCCAGCTTCTACAGGCATGAGTTTTATTATTCCTGTCCAGCTTTCAGCCATCAACATTCCCTTCAAATCTGGATCTTCCAAAAATGCACAGAGAAACCTAACTTCCTTCCGAGAAACCCACTCTGATGCTCATTGGGGATGAATCTGTTGGTTTCTCTCAGTTTCTCATTTTTACAGTCTTAAATTCAGTTCTCCACATCTCTGCAACAAATTGCAGATTTTTTATTTTTAAAAACCCTATTAAAATAATTTTAAAAGCATAAAACAAAATCACAGAAAACAGGCATGAAATATCAAAGTAGAAACAAAAAGGGGTAGCTAGAGGCATGAGTAATACATTCCTCTCTCTTTTTTTAATCCTCATGGAAAATTCAACAGCATTTTTGTGTGAATATCTCCTAATAAACACATTTTTTGTATGCAGTTTTAAGCTCATATACACCTTTTTGCAATCGATTTTCCCTAGTGCAATTAATTTTTCTGTGTTATTTTCACTTAGGTTTATTTTTATGTACATCCTTTATATATGTATTTTTGTCAACATTGATTGGGGAGCAAGGTGTGAATTTCAAAGGGTGGCTGTGCTTTGGTTCACATTGTTTCAGAAAGTGTGTATTTGTCAGTCACCTGAGAACAGGCCTTTTCAGTAGCAGCTCCCTGCCTATGCAATAGCACCCCTGGCTCCATTGTTACATATCTTTAGGCACCAGGCAAAAACATTCCTTTTTAATCAAGCTTTTAACTATCCATGGCCTGTTTGCATGAGCAGGATGTTTTAATGTAGTGGGTTTTAAAAGTACTTGTTGTAATGGATGTATACGTTTGTTTTTTGCTAAAAAATATTGTAAGTTGCTTTGAGTGAAAAAGTGACTCAATAAATTTAATAAATAATAATGATAATAATAAAGTGAACCGAATCAAATTTCTTGCCCCATCTCTAATGCTCAACACGAGGTGCTTCCAGATTGAGCCAGGGGTGGGGGGTGGGGTGAATATTGTAAAATGGCTCATCAAGATACTGCAGATGGCTGATTGTCCACAGGTTTGTTAGGTTTTTTAACTTGGTGGATTTCCCCCACAAAGAGGAAATCTGGGTTTAATGAGTGCGTTATACAGACTGGCATTTTGATGATATGTGAACATGGCAAAAATAAAAATTTTAAAATGTATTTATGCATCCATCTTGCAATGAACACCCTGGCAATTTGTGGGAACTATTTGCAGGTGCAGTTCAGAGATATTTGAACTAATTCAGTGAATGTCATTGAACCGAACTCGTTCATTCCAGCCACTGGGCATGACCCACTCGGGCACCTGACTTGTGCCTCCAGCTCCTCCATTTGTACCTGGCAGAGTCGAAACAAAAAACCAAAACAGCCAATAACCTTAACTTGATCTGGAAAGGCCCACCTTTCCCCGAAGGGCTGAATGAGTCAGAGGTGACTCAGACCTTGTAAGAAGCGGCTGCCCTTGTGCACTGATGCAAAGAAGTTCAGGTGATATGCTCTTGCTTTTCCCGTAAGGTCACCTGGCTTATGTTACATAGGGCTTTTGCAGAGCCAGACAGGAGTCCAGGCCCTGTTCCCCGCCCTGGAAAAAAAAGCTTCCAGCAAAAGTCTGGAGGAGAGCGCAACTGATCTGTGAGCCAGGGGCCTTCAAATTATCTACATAGGAAGCTGTCTTACACTATTTCAGTTATTGTCTACACTGACTTGCAGCAGTTCTCCAGGGTTTCAGGCAGGGGGCATTCCCAGCCTTACCAGGAGACACCAAAAATTGAACCTACTGCATGGAAAGCAAGTGTTCTTCCACTGAGCTATGTCCCTTCTCCCCAAAGGAGAATTGATTTCTTTGGATTTTATCCTATGATGCTGGGAAGCTGTATAAATGTTATTGTCTACAAAGGGTAGCTAGATGATGGTGGTTATCATTTGTATGAAGGACACCCTTTCTCCTTATGACCCTGACCCAAATCCCCACACATGATCCAGTCTTGCGGGGACTTGGAATCATTTTCCGCTGTTTACGCCTCAAGGAGTACTTTCAACACACACAAGAACAAGACAATGTAGAACAATCTACATCTTCACAACACAACATCTCTCAACCTACTGGGGAACAACCACCACCCTCCCAACACATTAATGAACAGAACATTGACCACCAACTACCACCGAAAAAATGTTACACATGGACCCCACATGGACCCCTTCTGATGGACGCAATACCACACTAGATTTGTACATCGATTTCTTCTGCCACAGAATCCAAATGGATGTGACCAGAAAACACCACTGCTTACAACAAAATCTAAACCTTGCTGAAAGGAGAGCCATAGATAATCTCAGGAACAACCCAGACATTATAATCAAAGAGGCGGACAAGGGAGGAGCTGTCGTCATCATGAACAGAACTGATTACATCCAGGAGGCTCACAGTCAACTTTCCAATACCGCCTTTTACATAAAATTGGACTCATTCAATCTAGGGACATAGGAAGCTGCGTTATATGGAGTCAGAATGTTGGTCCATCTAGCTCAGGTGTTACCTACACTGACTGGTGGTGGCTATCCAGGGCTTTCAGACAGGGGAGTCTCACCCCAGCCCTATCATTGCTGTGATTATTTATTATATTCTCCAATAGCTTTCCATGAGGCATCCCAAGCTGATGTACAGTATATACTAGAGATTTAACCTGGGATGTTTTGCATTCAGAGCAGCTGCCCTGCCCTTCTCTTAAGACATAGAAACATAAGAAACTGCCTGAGCCAGAACTCTAGTCTATTTAGCTCAGTGTTGTCTGCACTGACTGGTAACAGCTCTCCAGGGTTTCAGACAGTGGTTCTACCTGGAGACGCCGGGAATTGAACCTGGTCCCTCCTGCATGCAAAGCAGGTGCTCTACCACTGAGCCGTGCCTGTTCCACCTCTACCCATATAGTCCAGTGTCCTGTCCACACAGTAGCCACACCTGGGAATTAAAGCTCTCTGGAGGGAAGACAGGTCTCCTAACAACTCTCAGCACCCTTAACAAACTGTGATTTTGTTTTTGTTTTTTGGCCATTTGGGTTGCAAATAATTCATGCAATTAAACAAAGGATGAATGAAAAGTAAAATCCTCCCCCCTGCCCTTCCAAACCCATTGGAAAATGGACTCTCCTGAGTATGTACATCAGCTTTTGTGCAAGGGTGGGGCTTGCATAATTAAGCCCTGAGTAGGTGGGTGGGGATGTGTGCTGTGTGCATCTTCTGTGGAATTGCAGATATCTGTCTCCTTGACATTCACAGGGCATCTGTTATTAGGGGGCTGTAAAAAGGCAGGGTTTAACTCTACAGATCTGTGTGCGATGACAACAGAGGAGTCTGGTTTTAATCCAGGTCGTTGCTGCAGAGACTCTTTCTCCCTCTCTCTTTTGCTCTGAGCTGCTGGGATGGCAAATGACTCATGTTGGAGTCGGCTTTGGGGCGGCCTTGCTAATTGAAATGTGCCGCCGTCGGCTTCATCACAGACTCTGCTCTGCATCCCCAGTGACTCCAGCTGCGGTTGCTACGGCTGAGATAGCTGATGGGGTCATGGCGGTGGGTTAGAGACAGGTCTGTAGCCAAGGAAAAGCATGGAGTGTGTGCGGGGGGGGGGGGGGAGAGGGAGAGGAGAGAGAACAACAAGCTCTCTCCTTCCCTTCTAGTATTCCTCTCTCTGTGTATGTGTGCCTATCAGGACACATAAAGAACTGTCTTGCTGGGTCAGAGCAAAGGTCCATCTCACTCAGCCTTTTCTTCCCAGCAGTGGCCAACCTTGCTAGCAGGGCCTCACAAGGAAAAGCCTTCCCCCAGTTTCCCCCCTCCTAATATTTAGAGGTAGATTGCTCCTTAACATGGAGGTTAAGGACATAAGTGAAGTCTGCTGTATCAGGCCAATGGCCCATCTACTCCAGCATCTTGTTCTTACTATGGCCAGCCAGATGCCTGTGGGAAACCTACAAGCCAGACTCAAGGACAAGAGCAACTCTCCTCTCCTGTAGTTCCCAGCAACAAGTATTGCTGGAATAGCACTTCTGACAGTGGAGATGGAAAGTGGTCATTGTGGCTGGTAGCTCTTGATAGCTTTGTCCTCAAGGATTTGCCTAATCTTCTTTAAAAGCCATCCATGTTGGTGGTACCCATCAATGCCCCATGTAGCAGTGAGTTCCAAAGCTTGGTTATATGGTGCACAAATAAATACTTTATTTTATGTATCCTGAATCTTCCAGGATCCACCTTCATTGGATGTTCATGAGTACTTGTGTTACAGGAGAGGGAGAAAAGCATTTCTCTACCCATTTTCTCCATGCTATGCATAATTTTATAAATTTGCTGGGTTTTTATTTTTTTATTGAAATCTGTTTTTATGCTCTTAACGTTATAAATTTCAGAAGTGGTTGTCAAAGACAGAAATTGAAAAATACAACCATTTCAGTAACAGTTGTATAGATAAGTTTTCTACTTTCCTTTATTCAGATCCACTAGCCGTCAATAAAAACTGAGTTGCACCCCAACAGTTAGTGGGCTGGAGTTAGCCATGCTCATTAATTGCAGTGGGTCTACTCTTGAGTAGGACTAACAACCCAATATAAACAAACTGTGTGCTGCTGTGTGAAGAAGTCTTTCTCTTTGGCTGTCCTAAACCTATCCTTCTGCTTCATTGGATAATCCTGGTTAGCATGGTCCTCATTGGGCTGTTTCAAGGGATCTTTGTTCCCCTTGAGGTTCTCCTGAGTCTGCTGATAGCTCCCTCTTGTCATTTTGGCTTTGAATGCAGTGGCACTCAACCCGTGAACATTGTAGACAAATGGATGAGACGCACACACATACATATGTTGAATGAATGAATGAATAACTGTTGGGCTTGCTTGCAATGCTACAAGGCTTCCGCATGGTTATTATCTGCTGAGAGCATAATGGAAAGGCAGTGGACAAGTGTATGAGAGTCAAGGGCAGAGTATGAGCATACCAGCTGCTTGTCTGTAAGGCTACCAGTGCCCTGGATAAGGAGGATGTGAAAGGGAATGGCAGTGTGTGTGTGGCATGAAAATGCCAGGCTCTGGCAGAGATCTGTGCAACATGCCAGTTAGTTGGGAAAGGCACAGAGCTAGAGTGGGGAAAGACAAAGGGCCTCGTGGAGCTTGGAGTGGCTCATTAAGAGCAGCACAGCTTGGTCATACATTACGACCTGTTACTTTTCCAAGAGAGCCGTGCCTGGCTTCTGCTGAAGTGAGCTTGAGTGCATGGGAGAGCGAGGCAAGTCTGCCCTTGCCCATCGGTCCAATAAAATTGTACTTTAGGGTAAGGTAATGTATCATTCCCTGCCAATGAAAGTGAGGTCAATTTTATGCTCAGTGTTCAGTCTCTAAATAGCCTGGGGGTGCCCTACATGCATTTTCCAAACAGCTTGCACCCTGAATCAGTGGTGGAAGCTCTCATGTTTGCTTCCGTTGGTGAAAAAGAAGGTGCAAACTCTGGGAGCTATTCTTCAAGGCAGAACAAACCATTCCAAAGGAGAACAGTTTGCTTTGCGGCCTGGTGTGACTGGGACATGAACAAAAACACAAACAAAAAGATGATTTGGAGGGTCTGAGAAAGCAGTGGTGGGGAACCTCTTTCTGCCTACCTTGTGAGCTACCATCTGGAGGCCACATGGGAGCAGTGGGTGGGACCAGGGCAAGAGTGGGTAGAACAACCGACGTGACTCTTGTATAGTAGGCTACATGTCAACCATGCAGGACTATTGAAGTTTCTACTACTACTACTACTACTACTACTACTACTATACACACACACACATCTACATCCCTTCATCTTTTATCCAGGCAAGCAGGAGTAGGGATGGGTGAATCTGTCAGTTTAGGTTTTTCTCATATTCTCATTTTTCACTCTTAAGCTGAGTTATTCACATTTCCACATCAGTTTGTGTGCAATTTAGCCTAATATATGCATTTTCTGTATGTTTCCCCCCCTAAATTTAAATGTTCATTTATATATATTACAACAATATGTTACAATATATTACAACAATTATTCAATCATATTTTTATCATTTTAAACTCTGACTCCCTTCCCCCTCTTTCTGTGCTTCTTTATAATTCTTTTCATCTTCCTGCCTACTATAAATCATCTCAACATATTCTTTTATACACAGTGTGGGGGAAAGTATTTGATCCCCTGCTAAATTTGCCCGTTTGCCCTCTGACAAAGAAATGACCAGTCCATAATTTTAATGGTAGGTTTATTGTAGCTGTGAGAGACAGGATAACAACAGGAGAAACCCCAGAAACCCAGAAGACAAAAGCCAGAGATTGATGTGCATTATAATGAGTGAAATAAATATTTGATCCTTTTGCAAAAGATGACTTAGTACTTGGTGGCAAAACCCTTGTTGGCAATTACAGAGGTCAGACGTTTCTTGTAGGTGGCCACCAGGTTTGCACACATCTCAGGAGGTATTTTGTCCCACTCCTCTTTGCAGATCCTTTCCAAGTCAGTAAGATTTTGAGGCTGATGTGTAGCTACTCAAACCTTCAGCTCCCTCCACAGAGTTTCGATGGGATTAAGGTCTGGAGACTGGTTGGCCACTCCAGGACCTTAATGTGTTTCTTCTTGAGCCACTCCTTTGTTGGCTTGGCCGTGTGTTTTGGGTCATTGTCATGCTGGAATACCCATCCTCGATCCATTTTCAATGCCCTGGCTGAGGGAAGGAGGTGCTAACCCAAGATTCGATGATACATGGTCCAGTCCATTGTCCCTTTGATGCGGTGAAGGTGTCCTGTCCCCTTAGCAGAAAAACACCCCCAAAGCATAATATGTCCCCCTCCATGTTTGATGGTGGGGATGGTGTTCTTGGGGTTGTGGGCAACATTCCTCCTCCTCCAAACACGGTGAGTTAGGTTGATGCCAAAGAGCTCGATTTGGGTCTCATCTGACCACAACACTTACACCCAGTTCTCCTCTGGGTCATTCAGATGCGCATTGGCAAACTGCAGACAGGCCTGCACGTGTGTTGTCTTGAGTAAGGGGTCTGCAAGATCTCAGTCCCTGCCCTGAGATCATTGACAAGTTCCCCCTGTGTAGTCCTGGGCTGCTTCATCACCGTTCTCCTGATCATTGCAATTCCACAAAATGAGATCTTGCATGGAGCCCTAGACCGAGGGAGGTTGACAGTTATTTTGTGTTTCTTCAATTTGAGAATTATTGCACCAACCTACCATTAAAATTATGGACTGGTCATTTCTTTGTCAGAGGGCAAACAGGCAAATTTAGCAGGGGATCAAATACTTTCCCCCTTCACTGTAGCTATTCCCCTATATATCCCATATATATTTTGAAACTGCAGGTTTTTACTTTAATCCTGCCAATGTCTTAATCTGTTTACAGTTTGTTTGTAAATACTTAATAAACCATTTCCATTCCTTTCTTTAAAATTGTTGTATTGATTTCTTAATCTGCCGGTAAATTCAAATTATTTTGATTTAAATTCTTCACCTTCTTCTCTTAATAAATTTCTAAAAGTTGCCCAGTTTCCCATAATTTCTTTTTCTTTTTCACCGCTATGGCTTCCAAAGGTGAAAGAGATAGTGGTGCTTTGGTCTCCAACAAGTTTTCATACTTGACTTCCGGAGGCGGCGCGAACGGCAATGGCGGTCCTCCTCGCGCTGTGAGGGGGAAGCTCCACGGAAACGGGTCGTCCGCTACGGCGAAGTGGAGACCCGCATCGGAAACCCACAGGCAGCGAAAGCCTGTGGTCGTGGGACTCAGCGGGCACCAGAAGCGCCCCCTGAAACGAAGAAGGGACCCCGTAAGGGGTTTCGGAACGTGGAAGGGCTGGCGCGGTGCTGTGAGTCGATCGCTCTTTCTGTGGAGTGAAGCCGCATAGCCGCTGTCGGTGAGCGCTGACCTTTTTTCCTGGGAACATTCGATTTGAAAAGCAACAACCTGTGAGTAAAAAAAGACAGAAAGAATTGGAGACTAAATTATTTTAAATTCGGCTAAAAGCGGGAGACGCAACCAGGAAGTCCGTCTTCCGCTTCTGCTTAAGATCTAAAGCAAAGGACTTTGATGTTTGGAGCCTTTGAAGAGGCGTTAAAAGCAATCAATCTGCGCATCTAATGGAGCTGTTTTCATGGAGATTTAGGATTTAATCTTTTAAGTGATTTATTTTTTAGCATGGACTGTGTTTTACCTCTTCTTTTGGAATTACAATTTTACTGAGAAACCCAGGCAGTCGGACTGCCTGATTAACAGAACTGTCAGATTGCAGACTTTGACACTTTGTTACTTTGGTCTGTTACAAACTGAGTGTTATTGGAACTGCTACATTGAAACACTTTTTCTGGCACTTGCTAGAGACATTGTTGTGTTTTTAAGACCAACTCTGCTAACTACAAGAAAACTGAAGGTTCTTTGGAAATTAATGGCTGTTTGGACATTGTTTTAGAAGTTTTGGAACTTTGGATTAACTGGAGTTATAAACTATTGATTTCAACAATTTGGCCTCTTCCCTCAAGACACATTTGAACTCCCTCTAGAGGATTTTGGATTTACAACTGTATGTGACTTTGCTTTCTCTTTCCTTCCCTTCCATCTGGCTGTTTACCCTCTGGGCTGGTGGATTCCTATGGGAACATACTCAGTTTGACCTTGACTAGTAGACAGAACTGGAATGAGTGGCACTGGGAAAACAATAGCGGCTAAAGCGAAAGCTAAACAAACAACTTTGACTTTAACTTCACAGCCGCGTAGATCATCTGTCCCTGCTGTTTTGCTGGCAGAGGAAGAAGGAATTGAGCAACCTTTGCTGGAAGATATGGCAGCAGGAGGATCCAACTCAGTACTAGATAAAATCTTTGAAAAATTGGAAGCTTTGGATAAAAAAGCGGATGAGCAAACGGCTAAGATTGATCAAAATACAGCCAGTGTTAACAAACTAACTGAACAAGTTGCTCTGAATGCACAATCAATTGGGAGACTATTTGAAGCCACTACAGAAAACCGCAAATTGGCCGAGGAAGCCAATCAAAAAGATGAAGAATTAAAGCAGGAGGTAAAACCATTGCACAAGCAGATTGGTGAACAGCAGGCTTATCTGTCTATGATAGAATTACGGAGTCGGGAAAATAATTTGAGATTGAGGTCAATATTAGAACTTGAACAAGGGAATTTAATTGAGTTCCTGACAAAAGAATTTTCCAAGTTTTGGCCATTGGAGGAAGAAAAGGACTTTAAAATTGTGACTGCTTTTAGACTTGGAAAATTAACAAGGAAAGACAGGCCCAGAGACTGCTTGATTACTTTGAGATCTAGGGAGGAAAGAGATAAAATACTAGGCCTACATTACGAAAAGTCACTTGAAATTCTGGACAGAAGAGCAGAAATATATAAAGATATCCCAAAACAACTTTTGGACCTTAGATCCACCTATACTGAGTTAGTAAGATTGCTGAGGAGCAATTCAATTGTTTTTAGGTGGGAATTTCCCCAAGGATTATCTTTTACATTCAGAGGGAAGAAGGTGAAAATTAAAACAGCCGAGGATAAAGAAAAAATTTTGAGTGCTTACGGAGAGGACCTTCAGAAAGGGATTGAAAGACCTTCAGGGTCTGGGCCATCGCCTGCACCTACACCTTCGGGATCTGAAGATCAGGAGAAAGAGATATCACCATAAAAGGAATAACAGATTTGTCCAGGATGTCTCTGCAACTTCTGAGTTGGAATATTAACGGCTGCAATTCCCCGGAAAAAAGGAAAAGAATATTTCATGTATTGAAGAAAGAACAATTGGACATTATTTGTTTGCAAGAAACACATGTGACTAGGCTCCACAGAAAAGTGTTAATAAACAAGAGATTAGGCCAAGAATTTATCTCTTCGGACCGAGTTAAGAAAAGAGGAGTGGTGATATACGCAAAGGAGAGCCTGTCACCAAAATTTTTATTTAAAGATGAGCAAGGAAGAATTTTGGCAATTGAGATACAAAACCAAGGAGAAAAGTTTTTGATATTAGGAATCTACGCACCAAATGAGGGGAAATCGGAATTTTATAAGAAGCTGCATGAGATAATGCTGGACTATCTGGACTATAACAACATCATTATGATGGGAGATATGAATGGGGTGGCATCAACCAACATGGATAAGTCACATAGCCAAAATGTGACAAAGGATGGCAGACTACCTAAAACTTTTTTTGAATTGACTGACAATATGGACTTGATTGACATTTGGAGGACAAAGAACCCCCTGGGAAGAGAAGGAACATTCTTTTCTGAAGCCCAACTGACATGGACAAGAATCGACCAAATATGGATAACTAGAGGTCTGGCACCTAAGACAAGAAAAGTGGAAATCTGCCCAAAGACCTGCTCCGACCATAATGCCGTAAAGATGGATATGAGACTAACACCAACCGGCTCCTTTAGATGGAAGATGAATGACAATTTGTTTAGAGATCAGGAGATTACCAAAAAGGCCCAAAAAGCTTTGAAGGACTATTTTGAGATAAATTTGAACACTACGGTGGAAAAAAGAGTCATCTGGGATGCAAGTAAAGCGGTCATGAGGGGGTTTCTGATACAACAGAACACTATAAAGAAAAGAGCACAGAATGAGAAAAAAGACAAGATTTTGGAGAAAATTAAAGAATGTGAGAAGAAGCTAAGATCGAGACCGAAGTCACAGGAGATCTTGAGAGAAATTAAACTTTACCAAGCACAATACTCCAAATTGATAAATCAGGAAGTGGAGTGGAAAGTTAAGTTAATGAAACAAAGATCATTTGAATCGGCAAATAAATGTGGAAAACTGTTAGCATGGCAGTTGAAAAAGAGACAAAAATTAAATACGGTCACAAATCTAGAGATTGAAGGAAGAAATATTCAGAATCCTGCGGAGATCAGAAAGTGCTTCCAGAGATATTTCAAACAACTATATACTCAAGGGCCGCAAAATGAGGTTGAGATAGAACAATTTTTGATAAGGAATGGATTACCAAAGTTGTCTCAAGAAAATAGGACAATCCTGAACTATAAAATAACACAACAAGAGATTGAAGAAGCCATTCAGAATATGCAATTGGGCAAATCTCCAGGGCCAGATGGGCTTACCTCCAAATATTATAAGACATTGAAAGATTATTTGATACATCCATTAATGGAGGTTTGCAATGAAATTATGGAGGGGAAGAAGGCACCGGAATCGTGGAAAGAAGCTTTCATCACATTGATACCTAAATTAGAAACTGAAAAGACACAACTTAAGAACTACCATCCCATCTCCCTCCTAAATGTGGATTACAAAATATTTGCAGACATTTTAGCGAGTAGATTTAAGAAAGTTTTAAATGAAGTAATTCATAAGGACCAGGCAGGCTTTCTCCCAGGTAGACATTTGTTTGCTAACACAAGGAACATTATTGATATTTTGGAACTTTTGCAAACAAATATTAATACAAAAGCAGTGTTAATATTTATAGATGCGGAGAAGGCCTTTGATAACATTTCATGGAAGTTTATGAAGAAAAACCTGGAAGGGATGGGAGTGGGACGGGGATTTGAAAATGGGATAGATGCTATTTATTCAGAACAAAAGGCTAAATTGATAGTTAACAATGTGGTGATGGAAGAGTTTAAAATTGAAAAAGGAACACGACAAGGTTGCCCTATCTCTCCTTTGTTATCCATTTCGGTCCTGGAGGTGCTCTTGAATATGATTAGAGGGGACCGGTTGGTTGAAGGAATTCAGGTCGGAGCGAAACAGTATAAACTTAAAGCTTTTGCAGATGACCTGGTTTTGACCCTACAGGAGCCAGAATCTAGTACGAAAAGGGTATTACAATTGATTCATGAGTTTGGTCGGGTGGCGGGATTTAAACTAAACAAGCAAAAAACTAAGGTATTGAAAAAAAATTGACATCTTCAGAATCAGAAAGGTTTCAGAAAGAGACAGAGTTAAATGTGGTTAAAAAAGTAAGATACCTAGGGGTAAACATAACAGCCAAGAATCTGAGTTTATTTAAGGATAATTATGAAAGGTGTTGGTCAGAAATTAAAAGGGATCTAGAAGGTTGGTCAAGATTGAAACTTTCCTTGTCGGGCCGAATTGCTGCTATAAAGATGAATGTATTGCCAAAAATGCTGTTTTTGTTCCAGACTTTACAGATTGTGGATAAAGTGGAGTGTTTTGGGAGGTGGCAAAGAGATATCTCCAAATTTGTCTGGCAGGGCAAAAAGCCCAGAATTAAGTTTAAGATATTAACTGATGCTAAAGAAAGAGGGGGCTTTGCCCTGCCAGACTTAAGGTTGTATTATGAATCAGCAGCTTTTTGCTGGTTGAAAGATTGGCTGCTTCTTGAAAACACTGATGTTTTGGATCTGGAAGGTTTTAAAAATGCTTATGGATGGCATGCATATTTGTGGTATGACAAGGTCAAAAGTCATAAGGCTTTCAAGAACCATATTGTCAGGAAAGCAGTGTTTAATGTCTGGACAAAATATAAAGACTTATTGGAAAACAAGACCCCAAGGTGGTTATCACCAATGGAAGCTAAGGCTCGGAAAAGACTCAATATGGAGGCCAAATGGCCGAAATATTGAGAAATATTAGAAAAAGATGGAGATAATTAGAGGCTGCAGAGTTTGGAGAAGTTAAAAGATAAAGTGCGAGATTGGTTACATTATGCTCAGATTAAAGAGGTTTTTAATTTGGATAAAAAGATAGGATTCCAGGTGGAAAAATCGAAGTTGGAAACAGAATTGTTAGAACCTAAGACTAAGGTACTTTCAAGAATGTATAACTTGCTGTTAAAATGGAATACACAAGATGAAACGGTCAAATCAGCTATGATAAAATGGGCACAGGACATTGGGTATAATATCATGTTTGCTGACTGGGAAAGGTTATGGACCACCGGTCTGAAGTTCACGGCATGTAATGCCTTGAAAGAAAATATTATGAAAATGATATATAGGTGGTACATGACTCCAGTCAAGCTTGCAAAAATATATCATCTGTCGGACAATAAATGTTGGAAATGTAAAGAAACTGAGGGAACGTTCTTTCACCTCTGGTGGACATGCCCTAGAGTTAAGGCTTTCTGGGAAATGATATATAATGAGTTGAAAAAGGTATTTAAGTATACCTTCCCTAAGAAACCAGAGGCCTTTCTTTTAGGCATTGTTGGCCAGGGGGTGTTAAAGAAGGACCGAACATTCTTTATGTATGCAACAACAGCAGCAAGGATACTTGTCGCCAAGCATTGGAAAACCCAAGATTTGCCCACACTGGAAGAATGGCAGATGCAACTGATGGACTATATGGAACTAGCAGAAATGACTGGCAGAATCCGAGACCTGGGAGAGGAAGCAGTGGAAGAGGACTGGAAGAAATTTAAGGACTATTTACAAAAACATTGTAAATTGTATGAGTGTTAAGAAAGATGCAAGATTGTAAATAACATGGCACCACTAAGCTAGTTGAAAGGAATATGAAGACAAGTGAAATTTAAGAAATGATAAATTTTGGATAAATATGTCAAAATTAAGTTTTTAAGGTTTGGATAAAAGTATCTAAAATTAGGGACACAATATTGGAGAATTATAAAATAAGAATTGAAACAAGGTGATAAATTGCTGGTTAAAGTTTTATAAACCAGGAACGCAGGAACAAGAGATGTGAGGAAGTCCAAAAAAGCGAAGAAAATATGGCTATTATAAGATGTAAGTGTTTTTTCTTTTTTCTTTTTTGCTGTTATTTTGTTTTTTCTTCTTTATTGTATTAAGAAAATCTTTAATAAATATTTTATATAAAAAAACAAGTTTTCATACTTATCCTCTACTCTATACATTTTTTTCCTGATTATATGGTTTGTAAAATCTTTATGTCCTTTCACTTTTTCATACCACAAGTAAGCGTGCCAACCAAAAATATTACCATGACTTTTCAGATCTAAAAATACCGTATTTTTCGCCCTATAGGACACACTTTTCCCCCTCCAAAAATGAAGGCGAAATGTGTGTGCGTCCTATGGGGCGAATGCAGGCTTCAAGAAGCTCTGCGCTAGCCGTGGGAGACGCAGCTCTCCCACGGCTAGCGGAGAGCTTGCCGGCACCCAGAAGCTTGGGGCGCACTGAGCTCAGCACGCCCCAAGGTTAGGGCTTCGCGCAGCCCTCCGCTAGCCGTGGGAGAGCCGCGCGAAGTTGCGCGGCTCTCCCACGGCTAGTGGATAGCAGCCTGTTCTGGGAGCTGGGGTTGGGGGAAGCTCGGGCTTCCCCTGCCCCAGCCCTGCACCTGGGGGGGGATTTTTTTTTCTTTATTTCCCCCCCAAAAAACTAGGTGCGTCCTATGGGCCGGTGCGTCCTATGGGGCGAAAAATACGGTATGTGAATTCTTCAATAACAACCATTCCTTCAGCCAGCACAAACAATATGCTTCATAATATAATCTCCTATCTGGCAGAGAGAAACATCCTCTCTCTTTTGCATCTGTCAGTTATTTTATGTTTTATTCTCAGTATTTTCCTTTGCCAGATATATTTGGAAATATGTTTTTGCCATTTGTTGAAACAATCCGTTTTGCTGATCACCAGTATTGATTGAAACAAAAATAACATCCTTGGAAATACATTAATTTTGATGGTTGACACCCTACCCAATAATTAAAGCTTCATTCTACTCCATATTTGCAAATTTCTTTTAAAATTCTCCCAAGTTTTTAAATAATTATCTTTATACAAATTTATATTATTTGCTGTTAACCACACACCTGGATATTTAATCTTCTTTTAAATATTTAAGCCTGATAAACTTTGTAATTTATTTTTACTCTCACCATTCATATTTTTTACCAGGAATTTGGTTTTATCCTTATTAATTTTAAGACCTGCTATTTCTCCATATATATTTTTTATATCTTCCAGTGTTTTCGGGATTGACTCTATTGGTTCCTCTACAGATAGCACCACATCATTTGCAAAAGTTTTTAATTTGTCTCTGTCATACGCTTATTGTCTCTGTCATACGCTTATTCCCTTAATTTATTGATTATATCTTATTCTTTGTGCCAAAACTTCTAAAACTGTTATAAACAATAAAGGTGACAGCGGGCTACCTTGTCTAGTTCCTTTAGTTATTTTACAATTCTCAGTCAATACATTTACTATCAGTTTTGCTGATTGATCAGTATATATTGCCTCAACTCCTTTTTAAGTGTCTCCACAACCCATATATTCCTAAACCTTAAACATATATTAAAGTCCCAGGAGACATTGTCAAATGCTTTCTCAATGTCTAAAAACATTAAAGCTGCTTTTTTTTTCATTTCTTACTTCTAAATATTCTATTACATCAACTATGTTTCTAATATTATTTTTCATTTGTCTTCCCAGCAAAAATCTGGCCTGATCTTGATGGATTACCTCTTTTAATATAGTTTTCAACCTATTAGCTAATATGTCTGCAAACAGTTTATAATCATTATTCAACAGCGAAATAGGTCAATATTTCTTAACCAGCTCTGGATCTCTATTTTGCTTATGAATCAAAGTTATGTATGCACTCTTCCAGGATTCTGGTAACTCTCTTGTATTCAAAGTTATATTGATATTATCTTTTAAAGGTTGTATTAGGTAATCTTGTATTTTTAAAATAATATATTGCTGAAAGTCCATCAGGTCCAGGTGCCTTCCCTAATTTTGCCTGTAAAATTGCTTGCTGTAATTCCATCATTGTGACAGGTCCATTCAGAAATGACATTTTATCTTTGGGTATCTTAGGTAGTCCGCTGTCTTCTAAATATTTGCACATTTCTTCTAAATTCTCTTGTTTGGCTCAATATAGTTCTGTATAAAACCTCACAAATTGATCTCTTACTTCATTCGGATTTTCCACAACTCTGCCTCCTACATTTATTCTATTAATGCAGGTTTTTTCTTGTTTCTTCTTTATTTGCCAAGCTAATAGTTTCCCTGGCTTCTTAACCTGTTCAAATTGTTTCTGTTTTAAATATTTAATTTTCCACTCTATTTCTTGTTTATTATCATTGAATACTGCATTTGCAACATCTTGATATCCTGTTTGATTATCTATTTTTGAGGGGAATTTATTAATTCTCCCCTTTTTATTTATTGTAAAATTTATTTATTTTTCTGCTCTCTTACCTTTCTTTGGTATGCGCTTTGCCTTATATATGTAAAAAACCTGCACTGCCACTTTACTCGCATCCCATCCTACCTTTAAACTTGTCTCTTGGTTTAAATTAATTTCAAAATAATCCCTTTTCTAATATTACTTGATCATTTAATAAATTTTCATTTAGTCTCCATCTCATTGGGGAACTTGTGCCTGTTCTTAATTCCACTATTATAGAGTTGTGGTCTGATAATGTTCTTGGTAGAATTTCCACCTTCTTTACCTTAGTATACAAATCTTTAGAAGGCCATACATAATCTATTTGGCTCACAGAATTATTTGTGCTTAGATAAAATGTAAATTGTCTAGCCTGTGTTTTTCTCTCCAAATGTCAATTAAACTTAAATTGTCAGTCATCCTAAAATGATACATCTTTTGTATTATAAATTTTATTATTGTCGTGTCCCAATCTAGGGAGGCTACACCATTCATATCACCCTTCAAAGTCATCTTCGCATTCATATGTTCAAATAATATTTTTTCCTGTCTCTTATAATAATCCGGGGGTTTTTCTCTCTCATTAGGTGCATCCACACCAATTAACAATATTTTTTCTCCATGTGTTATCTGAGTTATCACTATAATATATGCATTTTTGTACCCATGACTTGGCTTGAGCACTGCAGTTCAACAATAAATTTTGAAGGATGGTTACCGGTATCTTTTCAGTTTGTGATTTGTTTCGGACAGTGCAGATAAAGTAGGTTCACCTTTCAATGTCAGTTGAATACTCCTGAGGCAGGTGCTTGGTGTGCCACAGGTGGGGCATGAACTGAGGTCTGTCCCATGGGGTGTGGTCCACAGGGAGCTTCTCCTACACAAGCTCAGCTGAATAGGAAAACAGTTCTGCTATTTGGGGCTCTTCTCTGGATCCCATTCCATTTTTCAGTGTTCTGTTTCCCCACCGACTGTTCCGTGTGTGTGTTTGTGTGTGTGTGTGTGTGTGGTTATATTTTCTACTATAGTCACGGAAATGTCTTCGACCAAACCTGACCGCAGGTATTTTCATTTTGCAATCCATATAACTATTCTGAGAGAGAGATGGCTACCCTGTCCGTCCCTCCCTGCCCCTGGTGCCCTGTTTAGTTGTCCATTAGTCACTTAACTCCCCAGAGTATTGATGGGAAGCCTAATCAATTAATGCCTGTCAAGGGACCTGGAGAGCTTTGGATAACAGTTGCTATGGAGAGCACAAACCGTTACCGTTTACATGGATATGGCCTTATTTCAATGTAAGAAGAAGGTGCCCCAATAATTTATTTTGCTGTTTGTTTATTTGTTTATTTAACAAAATTCAAATAATACTTGATTGCAATAAAGCCTCAATGTGTTTTGTAAAAAATGATGCACAACATTAAAATTATCAATAAAAGTCTGGGTGTTTGTTTTTAAATACCTTTTTAAAAACAAAAACATTCAAAAACATAATCAAAATCCAAAATAAACTAAAAAGGTTGAAATGCACACAGCTTCTACATGCCTGGAAAGTGTTATAAGGAGACAGTATGAGGGGTACAGCAAAGGCACCTATCTGATTTCAGTAGGCAGGGAGTTCCCAACTTTAGGCACTGCCACACCAAAAGATCAATTTCTAACAACTTTGTAATGAATATTATGTGGCATCTGTAACAGTGGCAGTTCCTCAGATTATTGTGGCTTGCCCTCAGTTCAAGGATTTAAAGGAAGTTTTTAAAAAAGGTTCATCATTTACATTCCAATTTGTTTTTATTTTGTATAATTTTTCTCCTCTGTCCTGGTCTATCCCTGGGCCACCCAAAGCCAATGTGAATTAAAGCATCTTGCACAGACTCAGGCTTTGGCAAGTCTCCAGGGAAAAAGAATATGGAGCAGAGGCATTGGCTGAGAGAGCCCTCTGTGTCCTCCGTCTGAGCAAGCAAGAGGCACGATCAGAGTTCAAAGACACATTCCAGCCAGGCAAAATACTCAAGGAGGGTGCAAACCTAGGCTGGTGAGGGGCGTGACTGACAAGGGAGTGTGTCCCACCTAGAATGAGGCCTAAGGGCCAGTGAACAAGATCTAGAGGTTACATTCAGCCCTAGGCCTGAGGCTCTTAAAAAGGGATTCTACAAGGAGAAAATGGATTGGGGGGCTGGGAATTCCTCTCATAAAACTAGAATTCATAGACATTCAATGAAGCTGAATGTTGGAAGATTTAGGACAGATAAAAGAAAGTACTTTTCCCACACAGTGCATAGTTAAACTAATCTACCGCCGCACCTGAAGCTCAGCCATCACACCTGGCTCAATTTATCTTCCTGTCCAGGACTCTGCTGATAGAATTAAGCCTCTGAAAGGCAAGCCCCTGTTGCTATGTGGAGTGAGGCTTCAATAAGGGGAAGGGGAACTGCATGAAAACAAAGACCACCCGGAGACTTCCTGGCAAAGGTTTGACCTGTCCCCCCCTCAGCAGACTGGGGTCCAATTCTGTCCACACATCGGCTATTCATCTTGCTTGGTCAAGTCACTCCAACATGCCACTGACCTTCCGTTTTAAAGTCCTCCCCACCTCTCAGTTTTCACATGGTGATGACAACGATCCCTTGCCTCCCCCCTCCCCGCCGCTTTCCCTCTTGTCTGCTTCCCATAAGGTGGAGAGGCAGCTTTGCAGAATGTGGCTATAAAGGCTGGTGGGTGGTGCAGTCCTGGTTGGGGATTGAAGTGCATTGGGGAATGAGGTGTGGATCTGCAAAACAGCATTATTTTAACAAGGCTGGCTGACTGGCTGGCTCTCTGCCATTTTATTTTATAGAAAGCACGGCCTTGACAGGTGCTTGTGGCAGGAAAACAAATCCTGCGTGGGTCTTTGACAAGAGAGGGAGACAGCATGGGGAAGAAGAGAGAGGGAGCTCTAGGAATTGGAGGAAGAAGTGATATCTATCCGATGGAGACTGTGCTTCTTGGAGTCCTTTGGGATGTGGCCTTTAGGGTGCCAAAGGCCTCAGGACCACCCATTATAGTGGATGGTTGTCAGGACCATGTGACTCCCTAATTTAGGCTTCCTCAACCTCAGCCCTCCAGATTTTTTGGGCCCACAACTCCCATGATTCCTAGCTAGCAGGACCAGTGGTCAGGGATGATGGGAATTGTAGTCTCAAAACATCTGGAGGGCCAAGGTTGAGGAAGCCTGCCCTAATTGCAGCAGCTTCACTAACTTCCCAATTTGTTACCAGGCTGCTTGTCACTGTTAAGTTATGGGGAATGGCTTAGGGTCAGGATATCTGAAGGGCCTCTCTTCCCCATATGTTAGGTGTGTGTCTTAAGGCCATTCTAGCATCTGAAATGTGTTTTGCGGGGGCTCTAGCGAAGGCTGGCCACACTGAGGTTGTAGGACTCATTGCCTAGGGAGATCAGCTTTTCTCCTGGAAAGTTTTATATTGACCTTTTTATTTATTGTATAATTTTACTTATATGAAACATTTTAATCCTGCTATTCAGCTTTTTTGGGGGGATAGGGAAAGGCTCCCAGAGCAGTTTAAAAAAAAGAATGTAGAGACAGTCTCTGCCATCATGCTTGTAATCTAAAAGACACAACACGAAAGGAAAATGGAATTGGGAGGGAAGAAAAGCAAACTCAGGCATCAGTTACAATGTTCTTACTAAGTGTTGTTGTTATTATTTATTTCATTTATGAATTACTTCCCATGAAGCATCCTGAGTTGATCTCAATGTAAAACATCATAAATGGAACAGTTGCAAAGAAAATGTTCTTTCTGGCAGGGAGGACAGATGTAACCTACTGGCAGGTGGTCCTTCTTTGGCTAGTGGATGAGGCCAGGTCAGTCTTCCTTTCTATTGTTGTTATTGTTGTTGTTGTTTAGCTAGATGGGTGTAATGTAGTTTCCCATGATCCACTGTAATTCACACTTCTCCAAGCAATTCATGAAATGAAGCTATCCTTCGAAATTCACTCTCCTCTGAATTTTGGATGCTGTTCTCTAACCCAAAAATGTGTGTATTAGATGCACAAAAATGTGTGTATTAGTGACTACAAGTATGCTTTATATTCTGGAAAACAGCTTGCAAAAAAATGTGTTGTTAGGCAAAATATAACCTGTAAAAATGTGCTCAGTTGGTTGTCCTACACCAGGCATAGGCAAACTTGGCCCTCCAGATGTTTGGGCACTACAACTCCCATCATCCCTAGCTAACAGGACCAGTGGTCAGGGATGATGGAAGGTGTAGTCCCAAAACATCTGGAGGGCCAAATTTGCCTATGCCTGTCCTTGACCAACTAGACCTATTGAAATTAATGAACATGGCTAACTTGGGGCCATTCATTTTAAATGGGCCTACTCTGAATAGAATTTAGAATCATAGAATTGTAGAGTTGGAAGGGACCCCAAGAGTCATCTAGGGCAACTCCCCCCCCCCCCCGTAATGCAGGAATCTCAGCTAAAGCATCCATGACAGATGGCCATCCAACCTCTGCTTAAAAACTTTCAAGGAAGAAGTATCTACCACCGCCCAAGGGAGTCAATCCCATTGTCAAACAGCTCTTCCTGTCTGAAAGTTTTTCCATCTGTTTAGTCGGAATCTCCTTTCTTGTAACTTGTAGCCATTGGCTCGAGTCCTACCCTCCCGAGCAGGAGAAAACAAGCTTGTTCCCTCTTCCATGTGACAGCCCTTAAGATATTCGAAGATGGCTATCATATCTCTTCTCAGTTTCCTCTTTTCCAGGCTAAACATACCCAGCTCCTTCACAACTTGCTTGTAAGGCTTGGTTTCCAGACCCTTGATCATATTAGTCACCCTCCACTGCACCCATTCCACCTTATCAATATCTTAAATTGTGGTGCCCATAACTGGACGCAGTATTCCAGATGTGGTCTGACCAAAGCAGAATAGAGTGGTACTGTTACTTCCCTTGACCTGGACACTACATTTCTGTTGATGCATCTTAGAAAAGCATTCGCTTTTTTTGCTGCTGCATCACACTGGTGACTCATGTTAAGCTTGTGGTCTACTAAGGCCCCAAGATTCTTTTCACATGCTCTACTGACAAGCCAGGTGTCCTCCATCTTATATTTGTGCAGCTGGTTTTTCCTGCCTAAGTGCAGAATCTTACATTTGTCCCTATTGAATTTTGTTTTGTTGGTTTAGACCAGGGGTCGGCAAGGTTTACCTTGCCTGGGCCAGTTCACTCCAGTGGAGCCCCCTCCGTGGACCAGATTGTGTGCGTGCATGAGCTGATGCGGCCTCGATTTCCGGCGTCTGCACAGATGCTATTTTTGGCATCTGAGCATGTGCAGATGCAATTTCTGGCAATGCAGAAGTGTGTCCCCACACCATGCTGCGCCAGTTTAGTGCAGTGCGCGGGGACTCGCCAAGCGGACCGCTCAGTTTGGGGGCAGCTCGTGGGCCGGTTAAACGACCCCCATGGGCCTTTTGTGGCCCATAGGCCTTAGGTTGCCCACCCCTGGTTTAGATCCAGTTCTCCAATCTGTTAAGGTCATCTTGAATCCCAATTCTGTCTTCTGTTCTTCCTGATGTTTCGTTGAAATATCTTTACTTGTAACTTGAATCCATTGGTTTGGGTCCAGTGAATCCAACCCTACTGACAGAATTTCAGAAGTACTGTTGCTGTTGCTGTTGCTGCTGCTGCTGCTGCTGTTGTTGTTGTTGTTGCTTTAAGCATTTGAAAGTGAATGCAGAAATGTAGCACACTGAGTTTAGGATTTGGAACTTTTTTTAAATTGAGAGAAACCAAAATCAACAGATCTGTCCAGCTGGGTGTAGCCAACTTTCTTGATCATTTGCCATTTCAGAGCTGGGTGCCACGTGGCAGTTGTTAGGTGTCTGTGTGTGTTGAGCTGTGACTTTCAGCAAAGAACAATTTGAAAATTGCACACGTTCAAATGAAACACAGACAAGCCAACTGTTGCCCAGATAAGATGGATGGTATTCCTCCTCCTTGTGAACACTAAGTCTGGTGGGGCAAGGCCCAGAGATGAATAAGGGCATGTGTGTGTGTGCATGACTAATTGCAAGAGTTTCCGCCGCTAGGGTAATTGCCAAATTCCTCTTCGACCCTTGCTGTCTATATTTCTTCACCATTCAGAAAAGGTACTGTGAGTAATTTCCCTAGCAGGGGGTGCTTATATTGCCTCCTCTACACATCCTGTTACACTGCTGCTTCCAGACCCAGCCATTACAGAAATGGTTGGAAGGTAATCAGAAGAGCCCCCTTCTGCTTGTGCTGTCAACTATTCCCCATTTTTATATGTGCATTTGTTCCTCAGCTCCTACTCTAGTGCTGGCATTTGCAGCGTATGCTCTGTATTCCTTCCACCCGCTTTGATTATCGCTCAGCAGCGTACCCCTAAAATATAATCTCTCACTAGGGAGTAGTGTTTGTGTGTGTGTGCAAAATAATGCAAGCCATCTAGCTCTCTGTTTTTTTCTGCTGCTTCTTATCAAACTCTGGCGAGGATCTCTACAGGTTGTGCAGGGATTTACAATGCCTGGCGAAGAGTTTATGCTGCAGTTTGAGCTGCAATTTGGAGCCTGGATCTATTCGGGATCCTTTGATATATTTTTCTTCATTGTGCTCAGACAGCAGCTGCCTGGAATATAGGGGTGGGAAAGCAATAGGATTCCGTTTGCTTCTAAAGGTGAACCTGCCTAATTAACACTTTCCAAAATGTTGTGCAAACTGAAACACAACCATCCTTCAAAATTCACACTTCTCTGAATTTTGCAGTGTAGTTCTCCAGCAAATCAGTGTGCACAAAACTGGGCATACTAAGATAAAGTTTGCATATATTGATGAAAATAACATGTAACACTGTGTTGGATTAGGGGAGGTTGCTTGCAAAAAACAGGTATACCCGGCAAAATGGCATTAAAATGTGTATATTATGAGAAATTTGCGTTAAAATGCTGAAATATTTTCAAGAGGATTTAAAAATATATACAAGCAAACTGATGTGGAAATGTGGAGTCTTCTTCTTTGGTGATCACTTGTAGCTGAATAAGATTGTCTTCCATGAACACGGTCTTAACAGTGAATCTTTAAGTGACTGTGGAAGCCAATTCTGGATCCACACATCCTTCCACAGTAGGAACATATGTTTCCGGGTGGGAGTTGATCACGGTGAGGGTTTGCCAAATGTTCCTTTCTCTTAGCACTTTTCTCCCTTTTGTCCTGAGTTCAAACATCTTCAAAATCCATGACACCTTTGGTAATGTCTGCTCTCCAGTTTGAGCACTCATAGGCCAATGTTTCCCAATTCTCAGTGTTTATACTACATTTTTTAAGATTTGCCTTGAGAGAGTCTTTAAACCGCTTTTGTTGACCACCAGCATTATGCTTTCCATTTTTAAGTTCGGAATAGAGTAGTTGGTTTGGAAGATGATAATCAGGCATCCAAATGTGACCAGTCCGACGAAGTTGATGTTGTAGAATCATTACTTCAACACTGGTGATCTTTGCTTCTTCCATTACACTGATATTAGTTTGCCTGACTTCCCAGGAGATGTGTAAAAAATTTTGGAGACACCAGTAGATTCTTATCTGCTGCAGCCTTCATCCGCTTTCACAGCCGTTGTAACATGCTGCTTGTTATCTTCCACCTTTTTCTGCCATTGAGGACTTATTGGGTCATTCTTTTTCTAGCTCCTTCCCTTTGACCTTACTGCCTTGGGTGACAAGACTCCCAATGGCTTTGCTCACAAGGGTCATAGGAATGTGCAAGCCCATTCACCACAAGGTGATGATCCAGCAACTGAACTTAAGGGTGGGAAATGGAGAAACTGACAGAAACTGAAATTGACCGATTCATTTATTCCTCCTGAAGCTATTGATGGAAGTTGAGTGTTTCTACCTGAATGCTTCTGCACTCAGACTAGAAAACCAAATGTAAGGCATGCATCCGTCAGGCCTATTCCCAATTTTGTCGCCTGGATGAAGCAGGGGAAGAAGGCTCCTGCAGATCTGAACCACAGGGATTGGAAATTGCATGTCCATCTGGAAGCACTCCTGAGTTCACTGTCTGAAAAATGGGTCTCTGGAGATTCAGCCTATCCAAATGGTAATAATTGCTGACTCATCAGTTATGAGTTATAGTTAACCTCATTTCTATATAATGGCAGTTTGGCAACCCAATAGACAGTCGTAAGAAGACCCCTGCTACATCATGCCAGAGGCCTACTTAGTCCAGCATCCTGTTCTCACAGAGGCCAGACAGCTGCCTGTGGGAAACCCACAGCAGGACCCAAGCATAAGAACAGTCTGCCCTCCTGTGGTTCCCTGCAATTGGCATTTATGCCAAGAAAAGAATGGAATTTTGTTTGTTTGTTTTAACCAGCCCTGCTCTTCAGCATTTAAAGAGTAGCCTGGCAAGCAAAATATAAACAGATGTATTTTGCAGATTTCATTCTCTTGAGGTGTGGGTTTCACCACTAACTTGGATGGAATTAAAAATGGCAATGGAATTGAATCCCACTTGCTAGATCGTGACAGTGATCTAATCTAGCTAGCATAGGGAGCGCAGGTCAGGCCATGTGGAGCATATAGCTCTGTCCTTCTCTGCTGTCACTAACTCAATCTTCCTAATGGGAGAGCCGTCCCAGCTCAATAATCATGTACAGCACTATGAGCTTCTAGGAAGAAGACTTAATTTTTAAAAAGGAATTACTTCTGAAGACCATATGAGCACAAGAGAGCCCTCCTGGATCAGACCAAAGGTCAGTCTAGTCAAGCATCCTGTTCCCTCTGTGGCCAACAAGATGCCTATGGGAAACCTGAAAGCAGGAACTGAGCGCAACAGTACTCCACTCACTTGTGATTTCCAGCAACTAGGATTCAGAGGCCTGCTGCATCTGACAGTGGAGACAGAACATAGCCATTATGGCTACTCTTATCTTCCAAGGATTTGCCTAATATTCTTTTAGACAAATCACCAGCTCTTGGAGCGAATTCCATAGCTGTACTGCTGTGTGAAGAAGTGCTTTTTTCGCCTTTCCAGCACCCAGCTTCTGCAGACACACGCGTTCTCATATTCCGAGAGAGGTAGAAAAACTTATCTTTATCTCCTTTCACTATAACCATCCATAATTTTATACACCTCTATCACCCACCACTTGCCCATCTTTTCTCTAAACTTAAAACCCCCAAACATGTCTGTCTGTCTGTCCTCATAGGGGAGTTGCCCTTTTCTGAACCTCTCTCAGCTCTATGATAATCCTTTTTGGGGGGTGAGGTGACCAGGGCATCTAGGGGCAGCCCACTCATTTTGGCCCCCTATCAAACCCAAGTCCAGTGGATCCCTGAGACATTGTCTACAGCACCCTTCCTTTGCAAAGCAGTGGGGGACTGGGTATGTAAATATTCAACACTCGGACGCCGTAGGTGCTGCATGGTGGATGCCAGCACCAGTTTGGAAAGATCAGTGACTCACCTACCGTGTTGCATAATTGCCGGGGAACAGACCAAGCGCTGAGTCATCAATCTTGAATTGACATATTGCTCCACCGAGTGTTCCAGTCCCACTTTCTCTCTCCTGCTCTGCCTCCCCCCCGCCCATAACAGGAGAGAATATGTTGCTTGCCTCGCATATAAACATTCACGGCACAGCAGGGAGGGCTCTGAGCACATTACTGATGAGAAGCAGGCCTCACTGGGGCTGCTTCATACTGTCCCATATTGGTGCGAAAGTGTATTTTATAAAACAGAGTAAAAATGCCTGTGGGAGCCTTCATATGTATTTTTTAATGCTTCATTCTCCATGGTCTGCCTAGATAACTGTCTTTCTTCCTCTTGCAGCTCTCTAGGCCACTTGGCTTGGCAACTTGGGACTCTTCCCAGGCCACGGCCATTCATCAGCCACACCCCTCTCTGAAGGCCACACCCTCCTTGAGTGTTTTTCCTTGGCTGGAAATGTGTTCCTGAATTCTAGGAATGACTCTTTGCTCGCCTGGATAGAGGATAGAGAAGACTGTGTCAGTGTGTGTAGAAACTAGCCTAAAGTGAAATGAGCATTTATTGCTCCACCCACCTTTGTGTCTGACCCTAGCCATCACTGTCATGTGGCCCCCAGAAAGTTGCCAAGAAGGGAATGTGGCCCTCATGATGCAAAACATCCCCGCTCCCCGCCCCGCTCAGGGGTGACTGCCAGGGCTGAGCCATGGGTAGATATCAGGAGGGAACTGAGAGCCAGAAACTATACAGGGAGTCAACTTTTTTGCGCTAGGAAGCATGTTTGGAATTGGGACAAAATGCTGTGGGTGCAAGCTACAAAGTGGTTGCTATGGGTTTGTGGCAGTTCACAAAATGGCTGCTGTGAAAGGCGTGATATAACACAAAATAAATATTTACTGGAGCCATTTAAAGGTGCCAGAAGATGCTGGCACACTGGTGCCCATGGGCACCACACTGGCAACCTCTAAGCTAGGAGTTGTGCCAGGGGATTTGAATAGGAAATCAAGCTAGGAAGGTGAGCCAGGGTACTGATCTGGACAACAAAGCTGAGAATCGGAGCTGAGAGATGCTCAGAAAGCAGCAGAACCAGGAAAAGAATCAGCTTGAACAGGAAGCCTTCTGTAGCTTTTCCTGCCTGGACGGGCCCAATGACAGCTCAGCTGGGCAGGGCCAGTCCACAGCCTGAATACACTTCAGAGCCCAGGAAGATGCTGCAGAACACAGTTCCAGTGATCTATCAGATGCGGTAGCCATACCCAGAGCCAAGTGATCCTGGTTCCAGCACTGGCATTTCCTGGCTGGGCTCTATTCCCAATTTGTGTCTGTTTCATACAAGTCTTCTCAGAAGTCTGTTCCATTTCCACAGGAGGCCCCAAGCTCAATCCCTTTCATCTCCAGGTAGGGCTGAGAAAGATGCTGTGTCTGAAACCCTGGAGATCTGCTGCCAGTGAGTGTAAACAATGAACCATATGGACAAATGGTCTAATGCAACTTCCCATAAGAACAGTAAAAAGAACTCTGCTGGATCAAGCCAATGGCCCATCTAGTACCTCATCTTGTTCTTACAGGTTACTTGTGGGACACCTGCAAGCTGCACTTGAGCACAACAGCATTTTGCCCACCTGTGTATGTATTCAGAGGTGTAACAGGGGGTGTAGAACAGAGCCATTGTTGCTAGTTGCCATTGATAGCCTTCTGCATGAATTTCTCTTATCCTCTTTTGAAACCATCTGGGTTTGGGACCATCACTGCCTCCTGTAGGAATTCCATAGTTGAACTATGTGCCATGTCCTCTTTTTAAAAAAATCAAGCCTGAATCTTATGTTCTTGAATATTAGGGGGAGGACTGTAGAGTTGGGAGAGACCCCTTCCTGAGACCCCAGAGAGCTAGATAGACCAATGATATAAGGCAGCTCTCTGTTTTTCTAGTCTTCTGGCCCTGAACCATACTGTGACCTAATTCGCCATCACTAGCCTCCCTTCGTTGGTGCCATATTGTTTTACGAGTGCCACAGATAATAACAATACACAAGGCTTGCGTGCCAGCATTTGTAATCTGTCCCAGGCACCCGCCCCGCAAAGCTATCGATGAGGGTGGCTTGCTGAGAAACATATGCAACCATCTTGCTCGTCTTCCAGATGGATATCTTGTCAGAACTTGGCAGGGGTGGTGGATGGCTGTCATTTTGTCATCCCGACTTCTGTCAGCGAAGAACGTGTTTGTTAGCATGGCGGCATGGTGGAATACCTGGTGTTCTTTCTCTCTCTCTTCGCAGGCCGCCGCATACACACAAACAACAGACTGTGAGCACCTTAGTCGCCAAGGCTGGGGAAGGGTTGGCTTGCAAGACGGTTGTATAATTAAAGGCAAAATAACCGTGTCTGCTGCCTTTGCCCCTGCAGCATAATATAAGAGCAAGACTCGGGGGCTGGCTTCTGGCGATTCAGCCGTGGCAGCATGAAAAATGAAGAGGAGAGCGATAAGAAACTAATAATTTATGTTCCAAGCACAGCCTCACACCGGCGCGGAGGGGAAATTTGTGCCAATAACTCCTACTAACTCAGAAAGGCACGCAATCCTTTATTGCACAAATTATTAACGACCAGAAAATAAATGACTCTGTAATCAGATCGGTGCTGCCGGCACTTCTTGAGTTTCTTCCCTTTATTTGTATAAATTCTGAAGCTGGTCCGCCCCTGGAGCCCGCAGCAAAAAAGGGGGAAACTTTTACTGGCCCGCCGCCCTGCCTGACAACAGTGCAGATTAAACAAAGATGGAGCAGGCATATCCTGGTTATCTCACTGCCTGTCAGAGGCCTGTTTGCTCAATAAACAAGCGCTGCCCCAGTTTCTGCCCTACGGCAGGGCTGCGGCAGGGAACCTGGATTTGGGAGCTGGCTGCCATTTGACATAATATGAGAATTCTCCTTTTACACAAACAGGAACAGCTTTCTGCCAATGTGAATCTGCTCTTCTGCTAAGACCGTCCAGCTGCATCTAGGGGTGGGTTGACAAACTTGATTCAGTTCACATTTAAAGGTGAACCCACCAAATTTGCACTTTTTGAAACAATACGTTAATTGAAAACACAGGTGTCTTTTACAATGTGCACTTCTCTGAAATTTTCAGTGCAGTTATCCCTCTGCATGAGGTGTACAAAAACGAATACACATGGGTAACATGTGTCTTTAAAATCCATATATGTTTGAAAATTACATGCAAAAATGCATTCTGTTAAATTAAATTGCTTTGCAAAAAAGACATATAGTAGGACAAATTCACACAAAAGTGCTGATGAATTTTCATAAGACCTTTTTGTCTGTGGAAATGTCAACAACTGAAGGTTGGGAAAATGAGAAACTGGAAGAAACAAAAATGGACTGGTATTCTTACCTGCTTCTAGCATTTCATTAATATATTCAACCAGGAGATAAGCATCATAGTGTATTGGGATGTACCAAATATTCCTTTTCTGCAGCTAGAATGCACTGGTGATTTAAATCTGCAAAGAAGGTTGCAACAACAGGGGTCACCCCTGGGGGCGCACTTGGAAGTCAAAGGAACTGTTGTGGTCACCCCAAAATACCTATTTCACAGATGAAAGCTTGGTGATGATCAGAACAGGCAAAACATTACACATGAACATACACAAAATAAAACAGAGTCAGGGGGAAAATACCCAAACAGCTAACCCTCTCCAAACCAAATTAAAAACCAAAAAAATAAAAAACCAAGAAAGGAAGAAAGACATTGGTGTAAACAGGGGGTCTTAGTGGATACTTGGGTTGTGGTTTCTGAGGGCACCATGTTGCCCCTGGGCACCATATTGGGGATGCCTGAACTAGCAAAATATCCTCTGGGTGGATTTATGGAACTCTTTTCTCCATGCAGATCCACCAGAGCTCTAGCCTGAGTGCTTAGCTGTAACCCAGGAGGTTGCACCCAGTTAAGTCCTCTCATGAGTAGAGGCACTGCAATCAATGTGCCTAAGTTAGCCATGGCTACTAATTTCAGTGGGTCTGCTTTGAGTAGGACTAGCATTGGATACAACTCAGTTGTAAAGACTGCCCTGCACTGATCGTGTATGCACATGTGGAGATATATATATATTAGGCCACAGCATTCAAGGGTATAGTATCCAGACATTGCCTTTTAAATTGCTGCAAGCCACTTTCTTAAAGTCAATATGGGCTTTTAGCACCAGCAGGAAACTGGGTTGGGAAGCTGGGGCCAAGTTCCCTTGGAGATTGTCACTTCCAGGCTGGACAATCTGAGAATAGATCTGAGAGCTGACATCTTTGTTCAGATTTATGGTGGAGCCCATTTCATCCTTGCTGGCAATACATTATGTTCCTGCATGCAAAGCTTCCCCCCACCCACACACCAAGGAAAGAGAGAAGAGATTAAAGAGCAGCGTAACACGCTCCAAAGATGGGGAAACCAATGAGTTTTCTGCAGGGTTTACCCCTATCTGTCACAGGCTTCCTCCATATCCAGTGCTGTTCAGACCTCTGAATTAGGAATTAGATGGCTTCCAGATGGCAGATTAACTTCCAAACGGGTCATGGAGATATTGCAAACAGTTGATTGGCAACAGGCTTTTTTTATTTATTGGATTTCCCCCGGAAAAGGTAAATCTGGATTAAATCTTCTTTTGGGGGGAAGGGGGTAAAACCGGTTAGTGTTTTGACGACAACGATGCCGTCTGGATGCCGCAAGGAACCTGCATACATTATCATCAGCATGATTGCGCAATAAACGCTCATGTAGAACCACCCTGGTTGCTTGACTGCAAACAAGAACCGGCTGAAGAGTGTTCTCTGCGAATGTACACAGGTGTGTGTGTGTGTTGATTTCTTCCTCCCCATCCTTACAACAACCCTGTGAAGTACGGTAAGTTAGGCTGAGAGGCAGTGACTGGCCCAAGGTCATACCCAGTGAACTACAGGTGCAAGTGGTGATTTGATTCCTGGTCTCCCAGGCCCTAGTCTGACGCACTAAATGCTGCACCACACTGGTTCTCTTCAGGTTTGGGGACAAAGAATCAGAAAACATGTTCCGTGGTTACAGAGTTGTCTTGAGGCACAAGGGTTGAAGTCTTGGCTCAGCCATTTACTCAATGGGGTTGTAGCCGGTGCTAGTCCTACTCAGAGTAAACCCATTGAAATTAAAGGACGTAACCGAGATTTGTTTCTTTCAATGGGTCTCTACCAAATAGGACTTCGATGCAGCCCCAGGTTACTTCTCACGCCTCCCTTAACCTTAGTTTCTCATCAGTGTAAGAGGGAGATCTCTGAAGTGTGCTGAGTGCAGGAAGTATTTTGGGATTTGTGTGAGGATATAGATGGCCAAATCTCAATTTCAGTTTCTCTTAGTTTCTCATTTTTTCAAATCTTCAGTTGAGTTCCCCACATCAGTTAGCATTGGGGGTTTTTTTGTTTTTAAAGTTCTCATGAAAATTCATCAGCATATTAGTACTAATTTCTTTGAATTTAATAGTTGATTATTTTCACTAATACATGCTTTGCTATACACACATTTCCCTGATAAACACATTTTTGTACAGATTCTTTGGTAGGAGAACTACACTGAGAAATCCAGAGTCATGCATATTTCAAAGAACAGCTGCATTTCAGTTTGCACATTGTTTCAAAAAGTGTGATAAAAAAAAAGAAAGCAGACTGAAGTTTGTGAAAGACAACATATGCTGAAAAGCACTGTAGAGATATGTGGTGATCAATTGTATGAGATCACTTATCATGAAGTTCCCATCAAGTTCAAACCCTCTTGGACTGGATCAGGAAGCAAGTCTTATATAGGGACTTAGTCCTCCCTTGATATCAGACTCCCTGACCCCAAAGTCCTGCCATTCTCAGATATGCATATGTAATAATGATAATAAAGATATATAATGATGATTTGCATATGGTGGGCCAGCTGCACACTGTGTACAATAGTCTTTTGAGGTGTGTCAACAGTTTGAAGGGGTTGGGGGGAAACCCAGCTCTCTTGATCCTTAAAGCCAGATTGCCTGGAGGTGAGTTTTACTTGCCAAAGGCTAGCGTGCTAGCGGCCAATTAGAGCTTTCACCATACTTCATTATTTTAAATTAGCTGAGCTGTGGTCCTTCTGGTAACTGTGGTGGCTTCCAGACAAACTGTTCATTGAGAATTCATCCTAATTTGTTTGCAAAACGCTTGTGAGGAGGCTAGATGACGTCAGCTGCTCATGGAACATTCATTCTGATTTGTCTGTGGGGAGGTTAGACAAGGTTGTGTCAAGCAAGTGTGTTATCCTACTTTTCAGCGCATTTCCCTGTCGCTTCTTTAAAAATAAAATAAAAAATAAGTCAGTTGGGGAGAACAGTCGGGCAGCAGGCTTGTGGTGCAAGCACCCCACGTGAACTTTTTTTTGCTCAACCTGACGTTTTTGGTGTGTGAGTGAATCCCACTAGAAAACAGCGACAGCCTGGTGGTGCTTGGCATTTCTTAAGCAAAGGGACAATGTGCACAGTGGCGTATCAAGGTAAGGTGGTACCCGGTGTGAAATTTTTTTTGTCACCCCCCCATTAAAATCCCCCTTCCTCCCTCCACCCCCCCCCCCGGTCAAAGAAAGCCGCGCAGGCAGCAATCTGATGTAGATCCTGCCTTCTCCCCCTCCCTCCCTCACTCCACCCCCCATCAAAGAAAGCTACGCCCTGCCCTCTTCCAGCAGCCCGGGAGTGTGGGGGGCAACAGTGTGCCACCCACCTGCGACTCCCAAGCCTCCCCCGAGCTGTCAAAAGGAAGGGGGAAGGCCGCCGGCAAAGCCGATGGCTTGGCATAAGCTTGGGAGTCGTGGGTGGGCAGTGCGCCAAATGTCACCCCCCCTCCGTGTGTGTGTGCACTCGTGCACTTGAAGCTGTGCTGCTGCTCACGAGGCAAGGCAGGGTCCCCCCAAGGGTGAGACATGGATGGGACAGGCAGAGAGAGTCTGGCTAATTGCTGGGAAGGGGACACGTCACAATGCAACTCAGCTTGGAACCTGCTTGGTTCCACAGGCAGCGTTGAGTTGCATTTTGTCACACATACCCATTGATGGCACCTGGGGTGGTCCACCCCCACCGCACCCGCTTCCTCTGCCAGTGAATGTGCAGACACCCACCCACCCGCAACACTTGTTCACATGTTTAATGGGTACATAGAACTTTCAGCAGTGCTTGGTCAGTGTGAGAGCAGGATGATGAACTAGATGAGCCTTTGGCCTGATCCAGCTACAAATCTTTTCTTACATTCTTAGCCTCCTTCTCCTCCTTCCGCCCTTCACTCTAACTTCCCAGGGTGGCTTACAGCAATCAAAGCACAATGTTAAAATGGCATCTCGCTCAATGTTGCCTGCACTGACTGGCAGCGACTCTCCAGAATTTCAGGCAGAGAAATGCCAGAGAATGAAGCCAAGACCTTCTGCATGCAAGGCAGATGCTGTGACCAACTAGCCTTCCTTTCCACTCGAGAAAAATCAGGTGCCTTCTGGTATGGTGTTGTAATGTCAAACCACATACTCTTAGGTTACTTGGAGCCACTGGTGGGGGGGCAGTCTTTCTCAACCATGCCAGGAACATTTCCTTTTACTGGCTTAGGTGTTCTGGCTCCATACATGATTTTGCCTTACCTTTTTTCCCCTTGGAGAAGCTGATGGGACTTGAGCAGAAGCAGATTTTCCTGATTTTGAGGGATGGAGCTCCCCAGTTTCCGCCACCACCCCTTCCAGTTGTGCTGTCAGGACCATTTGACAAGGCTGCATTTATGCTGTTAATTCATGTTATTTATTACTGCTGCCGTTATCTCCTCGGTTGCTTCTTCCAAAATTACAGGGTGTGTGTGTGTCTGGTCCTCTTAATGGTGGTGGTATAGGGGTGTTTGTAAAGGAGACTACAAGGCTACAGTAATGAATTATGTTCCCAAGAACTGTAAGTTTTTTATTAAGGCTGGTTGGGATTTTTCTCTCCCCCCCCCCCCATCCCTTTTTATTCTTCTTTTCAGACTGAATGCCCAATCACCACACAACCGTGAAACCCAAATTGCCTTACAGCTCTCTCATGAACATACTTTTAATCTCGTTGACCTGTCGTTATGCTGCGAGGCATAAATTCAGATTTGGAGATCTTATGTTCCATCATAAATTGGGCTGGCAGTCTTCCGATCAACAGAATAAAACTGTCTCCGACGAGGTGGGTTTTTTATTCGTCGGAGCTGTTCCAGGAGACGAAGCGGAGGTAGAGTCAGCTTTTCTTCATAAACTATCGCTTAAAAAAAATAGAAAGGGACTGAGGGAGAGAGAGAGAGAAAGAGAAGCCTAGGCATGAAATTTGTAAGAGGGAGAAAGAGGGGGAAGAAATAAGGAGATGTTTAAATAACATTAATGTCAAACATAAACTTATAGAACGTGGGAAATTCTGAATTAGGGCTGGTGCAGTGGAGGCGGCAGAGGTGGCCACACTTGCAACACTGAAGAAATTATGAGGCAGGATTGGGCCGGAGGAGGGGGTTATTATTATTATTTTCCTGCAGCCACCGCAAAAGTGAAGGAAGGGGTGCTAATGGATCAGTTTCCAATTTCTATGTATAATTCCGCACCTCACAAAAGCCTCCATAAGCTGGGAGGAATTCTGCAAAGTGAATATATTACTTTCAAATGGATTCAAGTAGAATTTGCTCCCACTAGAGGAAGTGATGGCCACACCAACTTGGATGGCTTTAAAAGAGAATGGGACAAATTCACGGCAGAAATAGCTATCAGTGGCTTCTAGCCATGATAGCTACGTTTTCCCTCCACTGTTGGAGGCAGTATGCCTGTGAATGAACACCAGTTGCTGACAATTGGGGGGGGGGGAGGCCTGCCTTTGGGAAATGTAGCACATTTGGGTAGCAAGCCGATTTCCGAGAGTTAGTCTATGTAAAACTCTACCCATCATATTTTGCTGGATGAAAGAGAATGGAAGTTCTGTAGTTTAATGGTAGAGCATCTGTTCTGCACACAGAATGTCCTGGGTTCAACTCCCAGCATCTCCAGGTCGGGCTGGGAATGTCTGTTTGAAACCCTGGGGAGCTGCTGCCAGTCAGTGTCAACGATACTGGGCTAGATGAACCAGTGGTCTGGCTCAGTATAAGAGCAGCTTCCTAAAACCCTGTCAAAAATTGTCTGCGCATGAGCTGCACCAGGTGTGCAAAAGGAGATGGTGGCTTGCCTCTGAATCCCCTTCTGTCCATGTGCAATCCCATGTGTTTTTACCCCCAACCTATCCCCCTTGCTGAAGCTAGTGCATAACTTTTTACACAGGCCAGGTGCTGTGGCGTCCGCATACATAGCTGGGATTCTTTGGATTGGAACGGTTACCGGCTCTCCAATAAGAAACTTAAGTGTTTAATGCTGGTGGGACTTCTGCAGACATGGCGAGGGAGGGAGGAAGGTGGGGGATGAGGAAAAAAGAGCATACTCCTCTGGAAGGAAACCCATAGCAACAGAAATGCAAGGATTCTGAGCTAATTAAATGCAAGGCAGGCAGCGTGGCCCCAAGACAGAGTGCAAGCTCTTGCAGCGACACTGTGGGAGGGTGTATGTTTGTGTGTGTTTGGGTCCAGATTAATGACCTAGGGCAGCATTGCTGCAAGTGTGATAGAACCGAGGGTGGGTGTGAGGGAAGCTTCAAGTTGGGCTTAGGGTGACACCCCCCTCCAATACCTTTGGGAAGCAGGAGGGAGGCCTCCAGCCTACTATTAATTAGTTTCCCCTCCTCTTTCCAGCTTCCTCCTCAACTTATGGTAACTAGGAGTTGCCCACTGTGGCTGAGTCCTCTGTTGATCTTCTCCCCCTTGTTACAAAGAAGGGCTTATCTGCGTATATGTGTTTAAAGAAACCTGGGTTGTTAATTTTTTTTTAAAAAAAACATTTTAAAAGCATTTGAAATCATTTTAAAAACAATACGAGCAAAGTCCTCCAAGACTCAGTGGTTAGCACCGAGGGGTTGGCAACCAGGTGCCTGACAGCCCTGCATGCCTCCTTCTCTTTGCTAGGTCCTTAAAGTATTTGGGGCACAGGTAGAGATGAAAGAGAGCAAAGATGTTCCATTACACTGTGGTTCATCTTACTCTGAAAACGATGTTATTCGTCTTGTTGTGTCCAGTGGCACAAAACTATATAATTTATGCAATTGATAGCTTGAGTTATGTAATTACATTGTTGTAACATTATTCCACCCCACACATTTTAGTATAAAGGATACAGCATGCAAATATTGGGGGGGCAATGTAATAAATCAGGTATCATTTGAGGACAAGAAAGCAACAACAATAGTGTATATCAATCATATTTGTTGAACTGATTTCTGTTCTGGACATGGGAAGAACAGGTGAAGATCATCAGTTTCCGCTCTCATTTTCATCAGAATTCTCTTACACACGCAGCATACATTTACACAAGCTGGTTTATAATTTTGAATGCCTCTGGGCGAATTAAGATGGCGAGTAGCCAGCTATGTTGGCATGGGCTGATCAGAGTTGGAACGTCTTGAGGTCACAAGATTGGGAAAAGTCTCTATTGAGATCAGAGGTGTAGCTGGGCAGGCTGTTACCTTGGAGGTAGTTCTTTGGGAGGGGCATCATGACGCCCTACCCTGTTGTGTCCGTCTTGCCTGCCCTCCACTTGGAGGGTGCTGTGGGAAGGATGCAACAGCTTAGGACACCCTGCAGCCCTGCACCGTTCTAGTGAGTCTTGCAAAGCGGCACTGGCCTGGCAGGGCACTGTGAGTGCGCCCCTCAAAGCAGGGTGGCAGTGCATTAAGAGGAGAGGGTGAAAAGGGAAATGCAGTCAAGGAAGTGAGGTCTGCTTGCAATATTCAATAGTTCTTTGGACTTAGCAGGGCCAGAATAACGAGGTGCAGTGCTTGAGACAGGAGGACTAGTTGCTGGTGTGGGAATCAGCCAGGATCCCCACACCATATGATCCTGAGGTGGGAGGGATCTCATTCCTCTTCATGCCTTACACCTGCTAAACTCCCCATGAGCTAAAATCTACCTTTAAACAAGTATTTCCCTTTCCTCCTTTTTTTCCCCCTGACTCCTCAGGCAGATTTTCATTTCTGTTCCAGTCGTTCTGCCAGTAATCTCCCTGGCTGGCACCGTTCTCCCCTCCCCTCGTGAGCTCCTGTGGGCCTTCCACGTGGAGCGCATAAAGCCCCGTCGCTCAGCGCTATCTGACTAGTTTTAATCATAGCGTTTTCCATTTAATTAGGAGGGAAGGCACACTTTGCATATTAATATGCATACAGCGCAGCTCTCACCTCCCTGAGCATTTGAGAGGGGGCTTTGTGGAGGAGGGCTTTCCCAACTTGAAAGCGGTGACATATGTGTGATAATCAAGCAGATTTTAATTTATTTATTTACTTATCAGTTGCATTTATATCCCGCCTTCCCTCCAGGGATCTCAAGGTGTGGTGCACACAGTTCTCTCCACCCCATCCCCCCGGTACTTCTTTTATCCTCACAACTACACTATGAAGTGGGGACCGTCCAAAGGTCAGTTGAGCTTCTCGGCTGAGTGGGGTCTCTCCGTCCAGTGCAATCTCTCTGTCCGACACTCTGTCCCAGGGGTCAGCAACCATTTGGGGGAAAAAATAAAAAATGAACGAATTCCTATGCCCCACAAATAACCCAGAGATGCATTTTAAATAAAGGGACACATTCTACTCATGCAAAAACATGCTGATTCCTGGACCGTCCACGGGCCGGATTGAGAAGGCAGTTGGGCCACATTCGGCCCCCAGGCCTTAGTTTGCCTACTCCTGCTCTGTCCACTACAGCGCATTGGTTATCACAGGCTTTTCTCCTGCCCTGCTCAAACACAGCCTAAAATGTGCTTGGGCTCTGCAGTATAGAATCATAGAGTTGTAGAGTTGGAAGGGACCACAAGAGTCATATACTGTAGTCCAACCCTCTGCAATGCAATCTGGAGATACTTAATAGTTCTGCCGCTATTCTGCTGCTACATACAGTCTTTTATGCCTTCCGCCTTGCTGATTCTTGAGCTACCAGTGTCTTCAAAGCAGTTTCCATCTCATTTCCAGTCCCTGGCATCTCCAGGAAATGTACCCAGTCTGAAACCTTGGAGAGCTGCTGCCACCCAGTGTAGACCAGTGTTTCCCAACCTTGGGCCTCCAGCTGTTTTTGGACTACAACTCCCATCATCCCTAGCTAGCAAGACCAGTGCTCAGGGATGATGGGGATTGTAGTTCAAAAACAGCTGGAGGCCCAAGGTTGGGAAACACTGGTGTAGACAATGCTGAGCTAGATGGACTAATGGTCTGACGAAGGCAGCTTCTTATGTAGGATAAGCTGCTTCCACTCCTCCTTGAGCTAACCTGTATTCTGCACTGCTAGTATCTTCACAGGACACCCCCCAAAAAAAACCCATTTCTCTTGAAGCAGAAGCACTAATTCAGCTCTCCTTGCCTCTCTCAGCACATCCAGATCCTGATCTGAGTCTGTTCCAAGAATGACTGGGTCCACCTGGACCAGCTTTATTTATTTTTATGTTTAAAGGAAAGAGCCTTACAGTATAAGACAGCTTCCTGCATCTTCTGGAAAATGTACCTTTTTGTCTTCAGCTTGATGGCCAGCAGGGGAAAGGGATCCCATTTGGCTTCATGCTGAAGATGTCCCCACCACCACTCGCCTCCCATCACCCAGCAACTTACTGAATCCTATTCTTGGCCTTAATCTTCCATCATGCCAAGCATCCCCTACTCCAAACAGCTGTTTCTTGAACCAAACCAGCCACTCTGTAGCGTGCAATTCAGTCTACAATTTGTAAGCAAGGCCACAGCCACTCCTGCTTGGGCTGATTGGGTGCAGCAATGTTTTTTTGCCAAACAAGTCATAGCGATCCAGCGTAGAGAGATAACTCAGGCCCCGGAGGGTGATGGAAGTGTTGCTATTTATACAGAGGGCAGGTCACAGAGTTCTATGAAGTAGAACCGGTTTGGTCGGAGGCAAGCGAGAGTGGATAGGATCAACAACTGTCTGAGAAAGGAGCTCAAGCCACAAGCACTGATTCGAATCTCTGGTAGCATCAGATTTCAAGCAAATTTTATGCTGCTGTTTTGTCACTTCAGAGCCAGCTTTTCTCAACCTGTGGGTCCTCAGATGTTGTTGAACTACAACTCCCATCACCCCTAGCTCGCAAGGCCAGAGCTCAAGGATGATGGGAGTTGTAGTCTAACAACATCTGGGGACCCACAAGTTGAGAACCACTGCGTCCAGACTATGGCCACTTCCTAAGGACCTCTTTATTGCGCCTTCATCCTGATTTGTTTGCTGGGAGCTTAGAGGACAGCCACACCTGCAACATACATGTCTGCTCCCTCAAAGAATCCTGGGAACACTATAGTTTGTTAAGGGTGCTGAGAGTTAGGCTGCTATTCCCCCTCACAGAGCTACAATACAATCACTCTTCCCAAGGAACCCTGGGTTGTGTAGCTCTGTAAGGGCAATGAGGGGCCTTGTCGCAACTCTCAGCCCACTCAGCAACAGTTCCCAGGATTCTTTGGGGAAAGCTATGACTGTTTAAAGTGGTATCATAGTTCAGTGCATGGCACCATAGACTCTGGAATATCATTATGGTAGAAAAACTGTCCTCCATAAAACTTGCTGAAGGAAGAGCTAAACCAATGGACTTCTTCGCAGTCTGGTGCATGTGCATGGATTATGCCAGAGCAAATAAAAACTAACAAGGTCACAAGGTTTTCTCCAGCTTTAGTTTTCTACTGAAAAAGCAACCATGAACAATTCTTCTGCATAGTCCTAAGCTACATGTGCTATTTTCTCAAACTATGTACAGCAAGTAATCTAGGAGACGGGGTAGGAAGACTGTTAGAGTTATTGTTTTTGTTGTTGCTGCTGCTGACATGTTACGATGATTATCCCCCAAAATTCTGTATTTTATGGAAGGAGATTTGATGCACAAGAGCTCTCAATGTGCTATAATTTCACAACCTGAATTTGCCGGTATGTGGTTGAATTCCACTTGGAAATCACAACAGCCTGAAAGCACACTGAGAGCCTTTCAGAAAGAGAACTTCCTACATGACAGTGGACAGCAACTAAAACTGGACATTTTCTCTGCTAATAATACTAATACTAATACTAATACTAATTTATTTATACCCCGCCCATCTTGCTGAGTTTCCCCAGACACTCTAGGCGGCTTCCAACAAAATATTAAAATACAATACAAATATTAAAATACAATAGTGGCTTGCCCCCACTCCCAAAAGAACCCGAGACATGGGCAAAAGGTCTCTTTGAACTGCAACTTTGTCAGAGGGCTTTTTAACACAGAGAAAAGGCAAAGTAAGTGGTGATATGATGGAAGTTTAAATAATTATGCATGGCATGGAGGAAGTGGATAGAGAAAAGGTTTTCTCCCTCTTCCATAATGCTAGAACTCATGGACATCCAAGGAAGCCAAATATTGGAAGTCCCAGGACAAAGAAAAATAAGTAGTTCTAGAAGCACATAGTTCCACTATGGAACTCTCCCACAGGAGACAGTGATGGCTTTAAAAAAGGATTAGACACATTAATGGAGGAGAGGGTTCTCCGTAGTTGCTATCTATGATGGCTATGCTCTGTCTCCATAGTTGGAAGTAGTATGCTTCTGAATACCAGTTGCTGGAAACCATAGGAGGGGAGAGTCCTCTTGCACTTAGGTCTTGCTTGTGTGCTTCCCACAGACATCTGGCTGGCCACTGTGAGAACAAGTTGCTAGACTAGATTGGCTTGATCCAGCTTCTGTTTTTATTCTGGGTGCTGTTCTATTGATGCTTCCTTGTTCCTTCCTCCCCAATGTGTTCTGGCGGAGCTTGCATTCTTATCTTCTAAAGGGGAAGACACTGGCTGATCTTCTGCTTGGCTGTCTCTGTCTGTCTGAGTGGCTGTTTTGCATCATAACTGGTATGTGAGTGTGCCTTTCCGCTGTGTTTACAAACACATGTTTCCACTTGACGATTTACGGAGCTCGCTACTTCAAACAACTTATGTAGACCGCAGAGGGTTGACCCAGTGGTGGGGGAGCATATGGCCTTCCATATGTTGTTGGGCTCCCAGCAGCCAGCATGGCCAATGGTAAGGGATGGTGGGAGCTGTAGTCTAGCAACATCTAGAGAGCCATGACTTCCCCACCCCAGAGACTTGGGTCTTTGTAGGAGGATATATGGCTACATCCATGGCTATTCATAGTAGCCAACGGCTACTAGCCATGAGGGCTATGTTCTAGCTCTGCTGCCAGAGGTCATATGCATCTGAATACCCATTGCTGGGAATTCCAAGTAGGGAAAGCACTGTTTTGTCCTTTCGGGCTTCCCACTGGGACATCTGGGTGGCCACTGGGAAAACAGGATGCTGGACTAGATGAGTCTTTGGGCTATCCTTTTGTTCTTATAAATAACAGAAGGAAAGGGCTCTTGCCTTCATGCCCTGTCTGGGGCTTCCCAGAGGCACCTACTTAGTCACTGTGAGAACAGAATGGGCCTTTGACCTGACCCAACAGCTCTTCTTATGTTCTTAGGCAGACGGTCTTGCACAAGCTATTATGGGCTAGTCGCCTTGGTGGACTTACTTGCAAGTCTGCCTTAAGGCATCCATGCTTAGGAGCTAGGCTGAGTTAAATGTTAGGCTCACTACGCTGGTGCAAGTGTACATTTCCCATTGTCGTTGGTTGTGCCTGAGCAGCATATGTTTTCCCCCTTTAAAAAATGCATGTGGGGGAATTCAGCCTAGGAAGTGGCCCTTTGGGATCAAGCTGTTACAGAGCTTTCTTTAATCTTTCTAAGATCAGCGATTTGTGCCTGGCGGCCGTGGCTTTCTTCCCTCTCCACCCAGCAACAGCTGCTGTGGGCCATCTGCACCAGTAGCCTAATACACCACTCAAAGTAGTAACCACACTGGCAAATGTCAGGCAGGCAGTGGCACAGAATGGCACAGTGGCACAGAATACTGACCTGGCTAGTATTTGGCCTGGGCTGAGCATGCTGAGAGCCTCTGCTTCACCTGTTCTAGGGGTTTTAGAGGGTTACAACGGGAAGACCTGTGAGGCTTTAAGCTGGCGAAGAACAAAACTAAGCCTGCAGCCGCTGCCTAGACAGAACATGTATGCATTCCAGAACCTATATTAATACAGTGGTACCTCTGGTTATGTACTTAATTTATTCTAGAGGTGTGTTCTTAACCTGAAACTGTTCTTAACCTGAAGCACCACTTTAGCTAATGGGGCCTCCCGCTGCTGCTGCTGCGCCACTGCCGCATGATTTCTGTTCTCATCCTGAAGCAAAGTTCTTAACCCGAGGTACTATTTCTGGGTTAGCAGAGTCTGTAACCTGAAGCGTATGTAACCTGAAACGTATGTAACCCGAGGTACCACTGTATACTATCTTTCACATTAATACACCTTCCTTCTCCCAAAGAGCTGTGGGCCATGTATTGAGGGTTCCTGTAGCCATTTGAACATGTCAAGTATAATCTTATTGGGGCATCACAAGTGAAAGCTGCATAGGGTGGAACCTTTGTTATGCCCCTCCCCTGCTCAAATTCAAGTTTAGTACAACCCTCAACGAAGGTTTTGAGTTGTTGTTTTTTAGCATTGTACTTGAACACTCAAGCAGCCCGGTTGATATTCAGGTGAAGCAAGTGAGTGCTTACTTATCCTTAATCAAAGCTAACTTGAGCCTTGCTTTGGGTAATTCACTGGGCCAGTTCTCACAAGGGCCTGCAAATGAGCCTCCATGTGGCAAGAAGCCTTCTGTTTCCTGTACCGGCTGTTGCTTCTGAGAGCTGCTACAGGCACCTAGTATTAGCAGAGAGAAGCCACTTATCCCAGGAAAAACGTAAGAAGAGCCCTGCTGGATCAAGCCAAAGACCCATTTGGTCCAGCACCTTGTTCTCCCTGTGGCCAACCAGATACGGGAACCCCAAATGCAGGACCTGAGCACCACAACTCTCGCCCCATTTGTGATTCCCATCAACTGGGATTCAGTGGCATACTGCCTCCAACAATGGAGATAGGGCATAGCCATTGTGGCTAGTAGCCACTGATGACCTCACCCATGAATTTGCCTAATCCTCTTTTAAAGCCATCCAAGTTGGTGGCCATCTTGTGGGAGCAAATTCCATAGACTGTGACGATTGTATTGCAGCTCTGAGAAGGGAGGACTATTGTAGGTTTTGCCCATGTTCTTTTGCTGCTTCTCAGTTGAACTGGAGCATGTCATGGCACTGACCCGGGTTAGCCACCGTCGAGGTAGTCCATCAGTGCACCAGGGTGGTTGTTTGTTTTCTTGCAGAAAGCCAAAGTTGTGGCTCTCCAGCAGCCAGAAGGAGAGACTTGCCTAGAGTTAAAGGAGCAAGGAGTGGGAGGAGGAGATGAACCAGCATCTCCTGAGCCTCAGGGAAGAAGCCATCCCAATAATCATGCCATCCGCCCTCTTATTCTACCTGAGGCCTCATCCATCTGGTGCATTCACTTTTCAGCTTGCATCAAAGAGGGTAATTAGGAAATCAGTCCAAGCAAACAGGTGCCCAAATTACACTCTTCAAATGCAGAAAACAGATGCCAGTCATAACCCAGGCTTGAATGGACATAGCCGGACCAACTTACAGAGTATGTATGTTAGATGAGGAAGTGTCCTGGCTCAGTGGCAGAGCATCTGTTTTGCATGGAGCAGGTCCCAGGTTCAATCCCCAGTGGCATCCCCAGGTAAGGCTGGGAAAGATCCTTCGTCTGAAACCCCAGAAAGTGACTGCCAGTCGGTGTAGAATATATTCAGCTAAGCAGACTAAAGGTCTTGTTTGGAATAAGGCCGTTTCCTAAGTTTGCATATCTTAAGGGAAGGGCCTTAGTTCAGTGGCAGAGCATCCGCTTAGCATGGAGAAGGAGGTCTGGGGTTTAGTCACACCTCCAGGGAGGGCTAGGAATGCTCCCTGTCTGAAAACCCCTGAGAGTCACTGCCAGCCAGTTTGGACAAGACTGAGCTAAATGGACAAATGCTCTGGTTCAGGATAAGGCAGCTTCCTGTGCTCCCAGGTACCAACAGGCCACGACATGTCACCCCAGTCACAGGCCAGTGTGGGAAGGCCGGCGGCCTGTATCTCCTTTCATGTCTGCTTTCCTTCCTTCCTCCCTCAACCTCCAGATTTAACAAGGTTCTCCCCCCACCCTCCGCCGCATACACACACACACACCTCCAAGCGATTATAATTATAGATGTTTGCCAAACCAGTTTCGCTCCCCACCTCTGCTTTCGAAAGAAACAGCAGAGGGCGGGCGGGGGGGGGGGTTGAGGGCAAACCACAAGAGAGGAGGCGAGAGTCGGTTTCTGGGCGTGCCGGAGTCTTGAGCGTGGGTGCAGGATTCCCCTCTTCCGAGAAGGCAGCTCTTGTTCCCCTCTCTCTATGCCGAGGGCGGCTGGCACGATAAAAGGAAGGGAACCAAGCCAAGCGCATAAGCTGTCTCCCTCTCTCCGCTGGGGGAACCTTCATCCTTGCACTTGACAGCTCCGGATTAAAAAAAAAAAAGGCCACAAAACAAAGAAGATAAAAAGAGGAACTCTGTTCCTTTAACACTTTGTGGTTTAGTGCTTTAGAGGTGTGGTAGCAGGCATGGCAATGTTTCATAAATACTGGGGTTCTTTTTTTGGGGGGGGCTACTCAAGCCACCTCAACCCCCTCCTGCTTGTTAAAACTGGTTAACGCCATCCAATGCCTCTGGCTTTCTGTCTGGTTGCTCATCCCCTTGTCAGCCACAATTTTATTCATCGCATCAGCTGTGGTTGGGGAGGTGAAGGGTAGTGGGGTGGGGTGGGCAGTCTGTGTAACAGGAAATATTTTTTAAAAAATGCTTTCAAATTCTTTGCACTTCCCAAAAAGAATTGGATTCTGTAACGTAACAAAATCATGCAAATGCACATAGCTTCTATTATTTTGCATTATTTTACTTTTTTTTTTACTATTTTTGCACGACTTGCTCTGGTTTGGGTAATCATTTTTCAAGGGAGGAAAAGATCATGCCTTTAAGCACCTCATGCAGAGTGGGCAGTGAGAATGGGGTGTGGGGCAGACAAGGGTCTTGTGGGTACCTTTTTCTCAATTTAAAAGCACATAGAACTGGAGGAGGAGGTTGGAAGAGTGATGCTCTTTCCCATTTTCTCTTTCAATTCTATGTGCTTTTCAATTCTCATATTAATTTGACTGGATCTGACTTTAACTCAGAACCCTGGGGGAAGAAAAATGTGTGCACTCATAACTTTCTCTCTTTCTGTCTTGTTGTGGGGAGGGAGTTGGGGGAGAAGTGACCAGAGCAACTTGTGCCTGTGGCACTCATTCAAAAATCAAAATGTGCCTGCAGGCCTAAAAAAAAATTGTTGCACATGCACACACAGCACTTTACAAGGACTATTATCTGTTCCTCTGGTCCATGGGAAGGAAAATTGGATGGGAGGATTTTTTTTTGAAAGAGGTGCTTGTCAAAATTGCTAGTGATCAAGACCACCACTTTATTTGGGATGGGATGGGGGGCAGAATAACAATGTTTTTGTGCTGAAACAGGGTTACGGAATCTACGTTACTGGGACTACAGCTCCTATCACAACTGATGTTTGCCCAGGGTGGCTGGGGCTGATGGGAGATGGAGTCCAACAACATCGGCTGGTGGGTGGGGGGCGTTTCGCCATCTCTGTGCTGGTCAGTGTTCAAAGTGAGCGACTCTCATCCATGACCCTGCAGAGTGGTCAGTATGGATGTCTGGCCAAGTCTTACACTATACATTTAGGAACATAAAAATGTGTTGGGCTCATCTATCCCAAGCATCCCGTTCTCACCGGTCAACCAGATGTCCGTGAGAAAACCCACAAGCAAGACCCGAATGTAAAAGCAATCTCCCCTTCTGTGTCATTACTGCCTCCAGCTGTGGAGGTACAGCATAGCCATCAGAGAATAGCCAATAAACATTTAAAGCACATGACTCCCCCCCCCCCGCAAAAAATCCTGGGGGCTGTAGTTCCCCTCCCCAATGCTCCATTTCACAGCACTGTGAGCAAACTACAGTTCCCAGGGAATGTCTGCTGTCTGGAACAGTGTACAGCTGCTGCCAGTCTGTGCAGAAAATACTGAGCTAGGTGGACCAGTGGCCCCATTCAGCATAAGGCAGTTTATTATGCTCTCTTTAAAAAACTGCTTAGGCAGAGGATCACATATAGGGCGGCACCCCAACCCTACTATCAAGTGTGCATGTGTATATTGGGGAGGGGGTGGGTGTTCAGTAGCGTCCCCTTTTTGGTTCCTTTTATACATTTTTGTTTTCCCTGGGGAGGGAAAGGAGAAGGTGAGTGAACTCGCCCACTAAACCTCATCGGGTTATATTAGGAGTGGCAAAGAGTGGAGGGAGACCGTGAGGGTGTCTGGGGGCTGCTCCCGAAAGCAGTTGTCAGTTTTGGGGTTATTCTCTCCCCCCCTCAGGGGCTGTTTCAATCGCACTTAGGTGGCATCCGGTTGGCCCCTTGGGATCCAAACAGAAATTTGCAGCAAGCAATGAAACCGCAGCCGGTGCGTGTGTCAATGGGTGGCTTCGTTCTCTCGCCTTCTTGGGCCCTGATCCGGTGCCACGTGGAACCCCCTCGCCCCCTTCTCCCAAAAGGCGAAGCAACGCGCGGAGCAGGGCGCGCAGGTTGGCAAAGCCGGGAGTTGCTCTGGCCGCTGGCGAAGCTCGCCGAGCGAGGAGGCTGCTTAGCTGGCTGGCTGCCTCCGCCTCGTCCTGCCGCGCGCCCCGGGGGCGATGGGGCTGCTTGGGAGCGCGCCTCCTTCCTGCCCGCCCGCCTGTTTTCCTTCCTCCGTCTGGCCCGGCCGGCTCCAGGCGACCGGGGGCGGGAGGCCTGGAGGAGTTTCCAACCGCGGCGGCGGCGGCAGAAGCAAGGTCTGCGCCGCCCTCTGGGCTCCGCCGCTCCTCTCGCCGGGTTATTTATTACCTCTCTCCCGCGGTGGCGGCGGCGGCGCGGCGGCTCCGGGGCGGCTGCCAAGCTGCCGGGGGAGGCGGCGGCGGCGGAGGAGAAAGGGACCCCGCGCAAGGGGGATCCGGAGCAACGACGCCTCCCCAACAGTTCCAGCTAGCCAAACTTTCTTAGCAGGGTTTTTTATATTATTTCTGACGCCCACTCACCCGCCGTTTCCCCCATCATCGGAAGCTAAGATTCACCCGTTGCATTCTTGCCTAAGTATATTGCTTATTATCGGAAAAGAAAGAAACAGGTTGGTTCCTCCATTCTTTCAGGGACGACCAGCTGGTGGACAGGAATTCAAGGGTGAAGCCTCCTTTCCTGGGCATAGAGGCAGAGAGCTGCTGCACCTGTTGGATTTCTGCTTGTCACCCTATGAGTGAAAAAATATAAAACAGGGTTGGGGAATCTGATGTGCACAGCGACCGGGGGTGGTGGGGAGTTGCAGTGTTGGCAACATCTGGGGGGCCACCCAGTTGCCCATCTCTGCCCTAAAGGCTTGAACAGCTGACATAATTTGTTTGCCAGCATCTTGTGCCTTTGGAGGTGGGCCAGTTAATGAGCCAGAGCTCTTATCTTCCCTGTAAAGAAAAAAAAAAGAAAAAAGATTTTATACCAGTTTATGTAGGAACATAGGGATGCGGGTGGCGCTGTGGTCTAAACCACAGAGCCTAGGACTTGCCGATCAGAAGGTCAGCGGTTCAAATCCCCACGATGGGGTGAGCTCCTGTTACTAAGTCCCAGCTCCTGCCAACCTAGCAGTTCGAAAGCAGTTCAAAGTGCAAGTAGACAAATAGGTACTGCTCCGGCCGGAAGGTAAACAGCGTTTCCATGCGCTACTGTGGCTCGCCAGAAGCAGCTTAGTCATGCTGGCCACATGACCCGGAAGCTGTGTGCAGACAAACGCCGGCTCCCTCGGCCTATAGAGTGAGATGAGCGCCGCAACCCCAGAGTCGTCCGCGACTGGACCTAACAGTCAGGGGTTGTTGTTGTTTAGTCGTTTAGTCGTGTCCGACTCTTCGTGACTCCATGGACCAGAGCACGCCAGGCACTACTGTCTTCCACTCCCTCCCGCAGTTTGGTCAGACTCATGTTTGTAGCTTCGAGAACACTGTCCAACCATCTCGTCCTCTGTCATCCCCTTCTCCTTGTGCCCTCCATCTTTCCCAGCATCAGGGTCTTTTCCAGGGAGTCTTCTCTTTTCATGAGGTGGCCAAAGTATTGGAGCCTCAGCTTCACGATCTGTCCTTCCAGTGAGCACTCAGGGCTGATTTCCTTCAGAATGGATCGGTTTGATCTTCTTGCAGTCCATGGGACTCTAAAGAGTCTCCTCCAGCACCATAATTCAAAAGCATCAATTCTTTGGCGATCAGCCATCTTTATGGTCCAGCTCTCACTTCCATACATCACTACTGGAAAACCCCCTTCATGGATCACTGCCTTGCCATGGCGAAGGGGCATGAATAACTCAGAGAAGCTATGAGCTATGCCGTGCAGGGACACCCAAGATGGACAGGTCATAGTGGAGAGTTTTGACCAAACGTGATCCACCTGGAGCAGGAACCGGCAAGCCACTCCAGTATCCCTGCCAAGAAAACTCCATGGACAAAGACAACAGTCAGGGATACCTTATCTTTATGTAGGAACATAGGAAGCTGACTTATCCATTGGTCCATTCTACTCAGTACTGTCTACACTGACTGGCAGTAGTTCTTCAGAGTTTCAGGCAGGCGACATTTCCAGTCCCAGCTGGAGATTCCGGCAATTGAGCCTGTCATCTTCTTCATGAGAGCAAATATTCTCCCACTGAATTACGGCTCTTCCCTTAAGATATGGGAACATAGGAGCATTTATACAGGGCCAGAATATTGGTTCATCTGGCTCAGTATTGTCTGCACTGACTGGCAGCAGCTCTCCAGGGTTTCAGACAGCGCTGCTTGAAGATTCTGCGGAGTGTACCCAATGCAAGCTGTACATGAAACAGTACGTGTCCCTTTGCCTCAGGCAGCTGAATATCTGGGTGTCAGTCCTGATGATGTCCCCAAAAAATGGAAAAAGAAAAGTAATTTTCTTGACTCAGGGAGGCTCACTATGACACATTCTGAAAGTACCTCCTGCAAAGGAAGTCAAGTTTTCCTGCCGACATCTTCTTTGCTGCACTATATAAAAAAATAAATATATTTTATTTGGTCAAGGGCAGGGTGTTCTGCTGTGGCACCTTATTCCAGTGATTTTAAAATGGTTTACAGGCCTTAATTAACATTTCACCCTTCTTCTCCCCCTACTCCCAGGGCTGGCTGGTTTCCCTTCATGTAGCTTGCCCCAGTTGTCAGGCTGTTAATTATGCAGCTTGTTGACGGTGGTGTGTATGTGTGTGTTGTGGGGAGGGGGAGCAGTTAAAAAGGAGGCCTTCTCTGGGGGTGATGCTAGAGGCTGTTCAGACTTCCTTTTCAGGATTCTCCTTTTTCTTAAGGGGGGGTGGCGTGTGGGGAACCTTTTGCAGCCTGAGGGCCACATTCCCTTCTGGGCAAATGGGGGGGGGGCACATGCCAGTTGTGGACGGGGCCAGAGGCAAAAGGGGCTAGAACAACAAATGTAAATTTTACCTTTGCACAGGAGGCTGGTTTCTACTGTCCTGCATCCAGGCAACCAAGAATCATCAGAATTCAAAGACACGTGTGAGCCCTCAAGGAGGGTGCAAAGTAGGGTCAGTGAGGGGTCTGGCCTGGGGAGAATCCTGAGGGCCCTGCAGAGAGGCCTGGGGGGCCGCAAGCTGCCACACACCTGGGCCTGAGGTTCCCACAGTTTTCCAACTGTGCATTTGCCTCAGAGGTTTGGTGCAAAGCCATGTGGTGTCAAACCCATATCTGTCAACTTTCAGATCTGAAAATAAGGGATCAGCAGCCTCACCTGTCCTGGGGACAATCTATGGGATATCTAACAATCTGGGATAGCAGCGGGAAGCAGCGGGAAACGGCACTGGATTAAGGGAATTTCCCGCAAAAAAAGGGAAGGTTGACAGCTATGGTCAAACCATACTTGTGACTATTGCATAGGTAATCAAGGGCTCTGAATGGCAACGGCTGTATGCTGCCTCCTGGATCAGAGGCACCGCTTCGCAATGCCAGTTACTGGGGAGCAACATCAGGAGAGGGCCAGGACCTCCAAGTTCTGCTTGTGAGCTTTCCATATGAATTTTCATTCAGAGGAGCTACTACAAGACCAGTTTTTATTGTGGAATTGATGCTTCTCATGCACAGAGGGTTTTTTTGCAGCTACATCCACACCATACATCGAAAGCAGTATCATACCACTTCCCCCAAAGGATCCTGGGAATTGTAATCTTTTAAGGGTGCTGAGAGGTTTAGAGGAGATACCTCTTCCCCACAGAGAGCTGTAGTTCTAGAGTTCCTTGTGAAGAGGAATTGGTTGTTAAACCACACTGTTAATTGTAGCTCTGTGAAAGGAAAAGAGGCTTCCCAAACAACTCACCAGCAAACTACAGTTCCTAGGAGTTTTTGGCCGGGGGGGCAGAAAACCGTGACTGTTAAACTGGTATAATAGTGTTTTTAATGTATGTTGTGGATATGGCCGCAGTATTGTCTGCATCAAGACGCCACCCTGTATTCCCTACCCAATTTAATCCAGATTTATGGGGTGTGTGTGAAATCAACAGGTTAAAGGAACACAACACCTGTTTCCGATGAGCAGTTTGTGATATCTCAAGGACAGATTTGCAAATTACCTTGTTCCCATCCCGAAGTGCATAGTAACAATATGGAACACACTCCTAGAGGAAGTAGTGATTGCCACCAATTAGGATGGCTTTAAAAGAAGCAGCAGTGCTTCTGAATACAGTGGTACCTCGGGTTAAGTACTTAATTCGTTCCGGAGGTCTGTTATTAACCTGAAACTGTTCTTAACCTGAAGCACCACTTTAGCTAATGGGGCCTCCTGCTGCTGCTGCCGATTTCTGTTCTCATCCTGAAGCAAAGTTCTTAACCCAAGGTAATATTTCTGGGTTAGTGGAGTCTGAAACCTGAAGCGTATGTAACCCGAGGTACCACTGTACCGGTTGCTGGAAAGTTGGCCATTCTGAGAACAGGAAGCTAAACTAGATGGGCCATTGGCCTGATCTATCAGGCTCTTCTTTCTTTTTTCTTCTCATGTTCTTAAGCATCTATAGGTGGGCATTGTGTGAATCAGTATGCTAGGCTAGATATGCCTCTTTGGTGTGTTCTGGCTGGGTTCCTGTGTAAAGGAATAAGCATGATGTGCCGGTCAGAGTCCGGAGAGTGGCTGTTGCAGGCACATCCTGCTTGGGGGCTTCCCATAGGTGCCTCCGGTGAGAATAGGATGCTGGACTAGATGCTCCTTTGGCTTCACCCAGGAGCGCCTACTCTTCTGTTCTTATTCATGATACTCTTCTCAGAAGAGAATTTGACAAATTTATAGAGGTTAGGGCTAGCAATGTCTACTAGCTACAATGGCTATGTTCTCCCTCCACTATCAGAGGCAAAATGCCTCTGAATACCAATTTCTGGGAATTGCAAGTGGGGAGAGAGTGCTATTGTGCTCAGGTTCTGTTTGCAGATTTCCCATGGAGGCATCTAATTGCCCGCTATGAGAACAGGACTGGACTAGATGGTACTTTGGCCAGATCCAGCAGCTGAGCTCTTTCAATGTTCCTTTTTTTGGCACTCAGATCCCCACCTTATGGCTTAGCATCGCCCCCTTCTCCATGCAGCTCAACTAAATGTCAAGCATCTTACCCTGCGCCTTCAATCTCCTTCCCGGCTCTCTCCGGTTCGGTTCGTCTCCCTTTCTCCCCGCTGCACTGCACGCAAGAGGAATGGACGTAAATATCCTTCCCCCCTTTTGGCTAGCAGTATTTCTTTTCCACTTGCTGCCTCCTCGCTGTCTGCAGGCCCGCTAATGTCTCCAGAGCTCCCGAGCCCATTTATTTTCCCATCCGCTCTCGGCTGCCTGAAGCGGGGCTAATGCATCCCCAAAGGCCTTTGCTCCTTGTTAATTACACCGGGAGAAGCCGTCGCAGCTGCCATGTGTGCATCAGGACCGTGGCTGGCAGGTGGGCGACGGCAGGTGGGGCACAGGGGAGGGGGGGCACAGAGAAATCAACAGGCTTGAGAACTAGGCATACCAGAGAATGTGAAGGAGCCACGCAGAAGTTTCCCACACTCTTGTTTAAACCCAAGCTCTAAATGATTCTTTCTACCTTTGGGATGCGACGCGGGTGGCGCTGTGGGTTAAACCACAGAGCCTAGGACTTGCTGAACAGAAGGTCAGCGGGTGAGCTCCTGTTGCTTGGTGCCTGCTCCTGCCAACCTAGCAGTTTGAAAGCACGTCAAAGTGCAAGTAGACAAATAGGTACCGCTCCGGCGGGAAGGTAAACGGAGTTTCTGTGCGCTGCTCTGCTTCGCAAGAAGTGGCTTGACATGGAAGCTGTCAAGGGTCCTGGAACTATATCCGTATAACAATGTTTGACATAGCACCATATACTTGACATGCATGCAAAGACAGGTTCTGGTGGATTGAGCAGATAGTCGGTCCTAAAGTCAAGAAGGTGGTTTCTGCACGTGCTGCGGTGGGAAGTGAGGGGCAGATGGGGCTTGTCAATCTGGGAAGGTAACCCATCTAGGAGAAGGAAAACTCTGATCCTAAACCCCCGGTGCTTTGTGGGATATCTTTGGGAGAAGAAAAACCTAAGAAGTAAACAGTACACAAATCTAGAAGTCCCTTAGATCGTTGGATGGTGCCTTGTACGCCTCCTTCTGAAAACTCCTACAGCCAAGTTGGTGCTAAATAGATTGCTTTCATTTGGACCACATCAGCGATGCTGAGAGGTAGGTCTTGTCTTCTGGGCAGCCCAGGACCTCCATACACACTGCCTAGGCTTGCACCCTGGGGAGGTCTCTTTGGTGCTGCAATACAGCAGTTAGACTTCACCCTGGGATGCACCCTCCATTTTCTCTTGAGGCAGACTGATGCTAATGCAGTATACTTTACAAAGAACATCATGCATGCCTTTGGAAACAGTCATCACACAACGGCCCTGCAAGGTAGGCTGGTAGGACTGTTAATTCAGATAGAAGGTTGAAAGAGGGAGGGAGGGTTGGGAGAGAGAGAGAATTGCCGCAAGTCTAGCTAATGAGTCCATGGAAGGAATGAGATTTGAAGCAGCCCAGTCTACAGTGGCAGCTGGCGCCCATGGGGATTGGTGGGGCAGAAGGCAGGGAGACCAACAGTAGGTGCAGTCTGAGTCAATGACAGGCGGAGCCAATTAATTCTAGGTTTGTCCCCATCCTCCTCCCTAATGAGTTCTGCAAGAGGCAACACTGAGACTGAGGTGGAGGAAGCTGACAGGCAGGGCCATCCCATTGAACTGGTTGTAAGAAAAGAGGCAGGGAAGTGAGGGCTGGCTGAGGTTAGTGGAACAGCTCCCCATTTGCCCTGATGGACCAACCTCCACTGGATGGCAGAAGTCTTCTGCCAGACACCACTGCCAGTCAGAGCAGACAGTGCTGGACTAGATTGACAAACACTATGACTAAGGATAAGGCAGATATTTCTGTGTCCTTCCTTTGGGTGTGAGTCTTTAGCTAAATTGTGGAGCACATACACCTTTGCATGCAAAGGTTCTGCTGAAAATCCTCAGGTAGTTAAACTTTTGCCTGGCTGAGACTAGAAACCTGGAGAGCTGTGGACAGTCCAAAATAGACTTTAATGAGCTAAACAGACCAACTGTGTGTATTGGTTGAAAGCAGCTCATGGGATGGGGTGGGGAGAGAGGCTATAGGTTGGTGATGAAGTATCTGCTTTGCATGCCAAAGGTCTCGGGTTCAATTCCCAGCATATCTGATTAAAAGGATCAGGTGGCAAATGATGAGAGAGCCCTGAAGAATTGATGCTGCCAGGCAGTGCAGACAGTACTGGGCTAGATGAACCAATGCCCTTTCACTAACACAGATTCCAATATTCTTCCCTGCGTAGGAACTGAAGGATCTTTCAGTTTTGGTTCTCTTGGTTTCTCATTTTCCCCGATCTTAAATTCAGTTTTCTACATTTCTTCAGCAATTTTCCAATTCTCTTTAAAGTGAATATTCATGAAAATTTTCCAGTATTTTAGTGTGAATTTATCCTAATTATTTTCCTTAATATGTACATCTTTTTGCAAGCAATATCTCCTGTTATAAGGCAGCTTTTGTACATTGTTTTCACTGATATATTTACATTTTTGCACTTGGTCCCCTAAAATATGCATGTTTGTAAACGTAGTGTAGTTGGAAAACTGTATTGCAAGATTCAGATGGTTGTGTTCCAGTCCTCAGATTGTTTCAGAAAGTGTAGATCTGATAAATTCAGCTTTAAATGTGAACTGAATTGAATTTCACTCCTGTTCTGGGCATGGGTGGCCCTTTAGGAGGCCTGATAGTAGTGTACACACGTTGGGCTTGATAATAATAATAATAATAATAATAATAATAATAATAATAATAGGGGTAAATATTCTCATCATGATCCTCATACAAGCTTGTTTCATTCTGCCACAAAATTGAAAGAATGGTTGTAAAGTCTGCTTCCGTCGCTGAGTTACAATAGCACTTAACCTCGGTGAACTGAAGGGATAAGCAATGCTCAAAATCTCATTAGGATAAGCTTACATTGTCTTTGGCTTGGCCAGAGAGGGAGAGAGAGAGAGAGAGAGAGAGAGAGAGAGAGAGAGAGAGAGGGGCAGGCTTTTGGGAGCCTGGAACCATCCACTCCAGACGTGCCCAGTTAAAAGTAGAGGAAGAACTGTGATGAGTGTGTGTGTGTGTGTGTGTGTGTGTGTGTGTGTGTGTGTGTTTAGAGACAGAATTGCCTTGGAGTATGAATATTTTTGTGTTCAGCATCTGAGTACTATGGCCACATCCTCACAACACAATTGTGCACACCCCTGCATATTCCTGCATTGCAGGTGGTTGAACTAGATGATCCTCAGGGTCCCTTCCAACTTTACAATTCTATAATTTGATGAGGCCCTGAATTATGTCAAGACAACCCCGGTCTCTGAGCAGTGAGAGACTCCAGGGGTACCTGCACTTTCCCAGGGTTCGGTTTCCATGAAATGAAGGACACTGGAGACTGTGGTGTCTTTAGGATATATGGCTTCCTTTACACATACACGCAGGTCCCGCTATCCAAACGCTCGTTATTAAAAAAATCACTTATCCAAACACAAGAAATTAGTACCCAAACCTCGCTTATACACACCACCCACTACAGGTTCAGATATCCAAACTGCCAGACCTGTGTGTAGTACTGTAAACAAAGAAGCTGCCTTAAACAAGCCTTTCTTTTTCATTTGTTGCTGGTCCACAGCAGCTGTTTCACCAGAAACCATGGGCAGGACGAAGAGGTTGGCAGAATCGCCCCACCATGGCACACCGCTCTTGGTAGCACACTGCAATAGCAGCTGAGGGATGAGGTGACCTTTCCCTTAGCCTTTTCTTGAGCTATTAGCAAAGATGTTCCGTCAATGGGCATTAATGGCTAGAAGACCTTTCTCTGATGGCTGGAGGCTGAGATACATCTGTGTATGTATGTTTACTAGGAATGGACAAGTCTACTGCCATATCACCCTGAGAAGCCGGGAGGCCACCTTGGTATACCATGTGTATTAGGGACAGTTAAATCTGTCCACTTCTGTCTTCTCAGTTTTTCCTCTCTTTTCTTTTCATTTTTTTAAAAAATTACATTCTCCACATTTCCACAGCGATGTTTTGTTTTTTCCTCATAAAAAGAATTATCAGCATTTTAGTGTGGGTTTATCCTAATAAACACACATTTATATGCAGTTTCGGTTCACATGCACACATTTTTAAAAGCAATTTCCCCTAATATAATGCATAATGTGAATTGAAGGAGAGATAAAAGAAAGAATTCCTTCATGCAGCACTTAGTTAAACTATGGAACACACTCCCACAGGAGGCAGGGATGGCCGCTAATCTAGAGGGTGTAAAAAGAGGATTGGACCAATGCACGGAAGCGAGGGCTACCGATGGCTGTGCTGTGACTCCATAGTCAAAGGCAGTGATGCTACTGAATCTCAGATGCTGGAAACCGCAGGAGGGGAGAGGGTTCTTGTGCCCAGGTCCTGTTTGCAGGTTTCCCATGGGCATCTGGCTGGCCACTGTGAGAACAGGAGGCTGGACTAGATGGGCCTGATCCAGCAGGGCTCTACTTATGCTCTTAATTCTCATTTTTGTATCTTATTTTTGTATGTTATCATCAACGCAGGGGCTGTTTTTCAGTGGTAAGTGCACCTTCTTTACACGCAGAAAGTCTCAGGTTCCGTCCCTTGGTAGAGCTGAGTGAAGATGTCTGGCAGAATCCCTGGAGAGTCTTTGCCTGTCGATGTCAACAATGCCAAGAGAGGTGGACCAATGGTCTGGCTCAGTATAAAGCAACGGATGCTGCTTTATAGACTAAAACCCTCTGAGTGTCATCCTCATGCTCAATGGGCATCTTTGCAAACAAACAGAAATGGCAACACCAGCAACAAACCCTAGAGGCTACTGGTTCTTTTTTCCCCACAAGGAAAAGGACCCTGTTAAAAGCTGTACACACACAAACAAAGCAGCCCCCCAAAACAACAACACAGGGAACCGTTGTTTACCTCAACTGGGCTACATTTCCCAGCACCCTTAACAAACTACAGTTTTATACTTCCTTAGGGAAAACCATGTGCTTTAAATGCACTGTTGGTATGGAGCATAAATCAGCACATATCAGGCTGGTGTGATGGGTTCCTCATTTGACTGTATTGAGCTTGGAATCAATGGAGACTGGGGGTGGCTTGTTTATGTCGCTGGTTTTTAAGCTGCCGCAGGAATTCCCTCCCCACCCCCAAGAGAAAGTTGTTTATCACATAACACACTATTCATCTGGTTTTACCAATTACATGCCGGATGAAAGTGGCTTATTCCTACTCCCATCCAGTATCTTTTGCTCCAAGGGTGGACAACCCACAACCCTCATCTTAATTTCATGAGGGTGTCAAGGAAGGGGAGAAGGAGGTTGAAGAAAGAGAGTGAGAGATAAGAGATGCCACACCCCCTCTGAGATCTGGTGTCACTCACCACTGGTTTGAGCATAGCCCATCACTTACCATCAGCATTCAGCCACAGCAGACTGCCTCAAAGGGAACACAGCCCTTTGTGGAATAAAAGCTTCCATGCCCCTGCCTTACTCTTTTGACTGAATTGCCTTTTCACTGTCTCTTGCGCTGCTAAGCCTTTTGGCTTCACTTTGTAATTCTATCTCCCTCCCTGTTCTTCTGCCTATGTGTGCATTTGTCCTGTTTTTACTGGGCAACAAGTGACTTGTCAGCAGCCGCACCAATGGGACAGCAACCAGAACCGTGTCCAGGTCTGGTTTGTCACAGAGCGAGCTGGCAGTAAGCCACACTATTCAAAGTTGGAGTTAACTCTTTACAGTGGTACCTTGGGTTAAGAACTTAATTCGTTCTGGAGGTCCATTCTTAACCTGAAACTGTTCTTAACCTATAGCACCACTTTAGCTAATGGGGCCTCCTGCTGCCGCTGCGCCACTGAAGCACAATTTCTGTTCTCATCCTGAAGCAAAGTTCTTAACCCGAGGTACTATTTCTGGGTTAGCGGAGTCTGCAACCTGAAGCGTATGTAACCTGAAGCATATGTAACCCGAGGTACCACTGTATTAGCAAAAACAGGATCTGCACAGACTTGGTGGAATGCCGTGCCTAATGATCACAGGAACTCTTCCCGAGCAGGTCTTGCCCCATGGATCAGTTGCTGAGACTAAAGGTCCTCACCTCCCCTGTCTCCTCCTCTCTGGTATTTTTTCTGAGCAAGTGGAGAGTGCACCTGTGTGCCTGTCTTTGCTCCTCCTGCTTCACGCCTCTTCTGGTCCTGGGAGACTGGGGCTGGTGGTGTGGGGAGCTTGTTGTCTATGACTCTCCTTTCCCCCACTTTCCTGCTTCAGCTTCTGCCTCTGATTCTGGACACCTGTCTGCCATGACTCTCCCAGCTCACTAAGCCCTGTTTCCCCTTCAGCTTCTAACACCTCCTCTTCCCAGTCTTCTCCCTCTGACCACTCATTGTTGTCCCACCCACCCCGCCCTGGGCTCTGAGCCTTCTTCCCTTGGTGGTTCCCCAGCTGGTTCTTCCCACCATTCCTCCGCACCCAGCCAGTCCTTGACATGGTCCAGAATCAGAATCCAAGCAAGCAGGATGCTGCAATAGATGGACCTTTGAACTGATCCATCTTCCCATGATCTTAAACTGTGACTTGCAATTGTTCAGCACCGGGGGGAAAGGAGGAGCAAAGGCAGTAGTCAACAGCAGGCTCTGCCATTTTGGGGCCTTAGTGACTGGTGCCAAGCCTGGTAATGTACCTGTCTGATAGCTCCAGCAAACTTTGGGCACACTTCCTGAGTGCTTTGATATGTGTGCATGCGTTGGAGGAGGGGGGGCATGTCCTGCTGTCAGATCAGTGGATAAATGGTGGGTTCCCACCTTGCCCCTCACTTCTGTGCTGCAACTCAGAACCTTCTTTCAAGACTACAAACACAAAGGGGTGGGGGAGAGATGAAACGGGAAACTCAGGTGCCAAATGTAAGCTGAAAGGCCTTGTGATTCTGTCTTTGATGTTGCTTTGACCTGGGCTCAGGCTCTGGGAGCAGCTGGTCTGCCGCCCAATTCCCGTCAGTGATTGGGTTAAAGACAGAAGCCACCCTGTCCAGATAAAAAGAAAAAAAAGAAAAAAAATCTGTCTAAAGCTGGCCCTATCTTATAGCCAAGCAGGTGGCTAGAGGCTGGAAGAAAGGTGAATAATTTTTAACGTTATTTTAAAATCTGAAAACAGAATGGCTTGCTGTTGGGAGAGTTATTTGATTCAATTTGCATTGAAAGGCAAATTTAACCTAATGTACACTTTTCCAAAACAAGCTGGTTGCTCCAGCTTAGCCGCATGGCTCTCACAAGCCATTCTTGTGTTCCTATACTAATAATTTAGGAACTTTCACTGCTGTAACTAAGCCAGTTTTTACTGCCTGTGCAACTTTTTCCAAATGCTGTATGGAAAAGCACATGAATCTGAGTTTGGAGAGTTTGTAAGTAAGCCATTTCTAACTTACCAAATGTGTGGTCTTTTTCTATGCTAAGGGAAGAAGGGAGTTTTGGAACTCACAAGGGCATATTTTAAAGGTCTAACAGCCTATATTCCCACATTTTACTTTACTGAATATCTTGTGATTTTAAAACTCTGCTTGGGTTCTCTCACCAAAGAGTACTTGCCCCAACCCTGGATCTTGGCATCCAAGGAATTCTCATTTTATACCAATTTTCCTTGCAACCATCAGTTCTTCCAGCAGAGATGCATATCTTGAAGTCCTTTTTATGCTAGCTGGCCTATGCAGTTGTTTAAGATTTTCTTGAGTAGCCAGTCATTTTAATGATTGTTCTGCCCTGCTTTTAATGTCTCTCTATATATTGCTGGGGACGCAGGTGGCGCTGTGGGTTAAAGCCTCAGCGCCTAGGACTTGCCGATCGAAAGGTCGGCGGTTCGAATCCCTGCGGCGGGGTGCGCTCCCGCTGCTAGGTCCCAGCGCCTGCCAACCTAGCAGTTCGAAAGCACCTCCGGGTGCAAGTAGATAAATAGGGACCGCTTACCAGCGGGAAGGTAAACGGCGTTTCCGTGTGCGGCTCTGGCTCGCCAGATGCAGCTTTGTCACGCTGGCCACGTGACCCGGAAGTGTCTTCGGACAGCGCTGGCCCCTGGCCTCTTAAGTGAGATGGGCGCACAACCCCAGAGTCTGTCAAGACTGGCCCGTACGGGCAGGGGTACCTTTACCTTTACCTTATATATTGCTGTGGGCACGCACACACACACACATACCAATATTTTATGAGAGGGCAGTATAGAAATACTTTGACAAAAAGATAAATGAAACCCTGATGATCTGTGAGCAAAATTGCAAAAGTAGTGCAGAACGGTGGTGAACTGAACTTAAAAGACTAGGAAAGTAAGAAACTTAGGTGAGAAATCGCAGTCAACAGATTTTGTCCACCCCTTTCTGGAGATTGGCTCTTTACTGCAATTACACACAGATTCATTAAAGCGAGGTCCAGACTGGCTTGCTGTGGCGAGAGGGCTGGCAACCTCCAGGGCTTTCCTCTCCCCTCCTCTGCTGTGCTGTGCTAACATCCCATTGCATCGGTGTGATACGCTACAGTAGGCCTGTCATCAAAGACTTATGCCTCCCCTTTGATGAATTGCAGGCGTGTCTGTCTCGGAACTGCCCTTGCGGGAGTCAGTGATGAGTAGTCAGCAGGAGAGAGAAGGGACAGATGAAGCGGACCAAAGGGAAATTGGTGTGTCTCTCCCCCCCTCCCCCCAAAAAAAACTCCTGCTGAAAAATAATCATTGTTAAGGGTAGGCTTCCCCTGCCTCTCTATGGCTGCATACACACCATAGATTTAAAAAGCACATGACTTCTCCTTATGGATCCTGGGAACTGCAGTTTATCCCTCACAGGGCTGCAGTTCCCAGTACTCTTGGTAAACTAAGAACTTAAGAAGAGCCTGCAGGATCAGGCCAATGGCCAGTCTTCTCCAGCATCCTGTTGTCACCATGGCCAACCAGATGCCTCAGTGGGAAACCCGCAAGCAGGATTCGAGCACTAGAGCGCTCTCCCTTCCTTTGGCTTCCATCCACTGGTTTTCAGAAGCATTGCTTCCTGCAGCTATGGACAGCCTTCTCCTCCGTGTCCAATCCTCTTTTAAAGCCTTCCAAGTTGGTGGCCATGGCTGCCCCTCCTGTGGGAGCGAGTTCCATAGTTTAACTTTGCGTTGCCTGTAGAAGCGCCTTATCTTTTAGATTGCAGTTCACATGGTACCTTGTGGGCAGGGAGAGAGAAATAACGTGCATTAAATGTGCAGCCTTTATCTCTTTTACAGACATATAGGTATGCATGCCTATCATTTTTTATTGATTGATACACGTTGCCCCTCACCAGCACTCACAATTGGCTAGTTGGCTTATTTTCAGAGTGGGGCCCACAGCTGCCTGACTCACGGCTGGTCATTGTGCATGCTAGCCTGAAGCAAGCTGCTGGCTTGGAAAGAAAAGCAGGATTGGCTAGGAAAAACCTTTGTGGCGCGTAGCCTGGCAGATATTGACTGTTGGGTGTAGGCACTGGTGGAGGAAGAGGGGGGGACCACCCCCATCAGCACAGTCCCGGTGGGGTTCCATCACTGCTGCCCCCCACCCGTACTGGCGGCCCCACCCCTGCAGGCAGCACACCACGCCCCCAGAATGCATGCCCCACCCCCGCCTGCTTTCCACCTCTGGTGCTGGAGCATGAAGCTCTGCCACTGGGTGTAAAGGTAAAGGTAAAGGGACCCCTGACCATTAGGTCCAGTCGTGGCCGACTCTGGGGTTGCAGCGCTCATCTCGCTTTATTGGCTGATGGGGCCAGCGTACAGCTTCCGGGTCATGTGGCCAACATGACTACACCGCTTCTGGCGAAGCAGAGCAGCGCACTGAAATGCCGTTTATCTTCTCACTGGAGTGGTACCTATTTATCTACTTGCACTTTGACTTGCTTTCGAACTGCTAGGTTAGCAGGAGCAGGGACAGAGCAACGGGAGCTCACCCCGTCACGGGGATTAGAACCGCCGACCTTCTGATCAGCAAGTCCTAGGCCCTGTGGTTTAACCCACAGCGCCACCCTATGCCATTGGGTGTAGGAGCTAGGAAAGGCATGGGCACGTTAGCCACTGGTATTTCTGGTGCCATGCTACAGAGAAGTCTACAGAATGGGAAGGGAGTTGGGTGGTTTTATCTTCAAATGGTTGGGGAACCTGGCCTGGAGACCAAAAAAAACCCTCTATGGCTCTCTGCTTGGCCCCTAGGGCTATCCTCAGGGCACACCCCTCCTCAGCTACACCTGCTTTCTCCCTTCTGCACCCTCCTTGCGTGTTTTTGCTTGCCTTGAAACGTGTCCTTGGACCCTGATCATGCCTCTTGCTTGCCTTGATAGAGATGTGTGTGTGAGTACATCTAGAAACTAGCCTGCTGCACCGAGGTAAAATGTACATGTGTTGCTCCGCCCACTTTTGCTCCTGGCCCCACCCACCAATGGCATGTGGCCCCAGGAAGGGAATGCGGCCCCCAGTTTGGAAGAAGCTTCTCCACCCAGACCCTGACCTGGCTGTCTCTTGCCCTTCACTGGTGTCAAGCACCCCTTTGCCCTGCTCATGGTCAGGGTGCCTGGCCTCTGACTGAACTCTGTATAAAACATTCACCACGTCAGCACTGGAGGCAGAGAGAGGCCACCTGTCTCTGTTCTGGTATAGTTTCACTGTGGGGCTTTAATATTTTCCCCGGGGTTGTTGTTGGTTTTTTTTGGGTTTTGCTTTCTTCGTCTTTGCTTCCCTTTTCCCATCTTATCGGAGTTTTGTTTGATTAAAGCTCCACGTTGTGTGGTTGTCATGGCAATGGGTTTACTTCAATTAATCCCTTGCCTGGGGAATAAGACTAAAAGGATGGGGGGGGGCAGCAGAGAGAGGGAGGAAATAAAGAAAAACAAACAAACAAAAAACCACGGGACACCTGATAGCAGAGAATCAAAAGAGACCCATTGAAGTCAGTGAGACTGTGTAACTTAGGTCCATTAATTTCAGTGGGTCTCTGCTGAGTAGGACTTAGGCCCTACCTGAACTAGACATCTAAAGCACTATTATGCCACTTTAAGCAATCATGGCTTCCCCCAAAGGATCTTGGGAAGTGTAGTTTGCTAATGGGTGCTGAGGGTTGTGAGAACCTCATGTCCCCCTCACAGAGCTACAGTTCCCAAAGTTCCCTGGGAAAAGAGGCTGAATGCTAAACCACTCTGCGAACTGCAGCTCTGTAAAGGGAAACTTCTAATGCTAAACCACTCTGCGAACTGCGGCTCTGTAAAGGGAAACTTCTAATAAATCTCAGCACCCAGAAAAAACTACAGCTCCCAGAATTCTTTGGGGGAAGCGGTGACTGTTTAAAGTGGTGTAATACTGCTTTAAATGTATGGTGTGAATGTGGCCTTGCTCAGGAAAGGGGGAATGTTTATTGCATTTGTGGAGATTTCTTCTTACGTTCCGAGAAATCACTGTGGAACTTTGGCCTTTTTCGGTCTCTGCTGGATTAAAGCAGGCGAAACCTGGGATCTTTCCAGTAATGGTGTTTATTTTATTTTTTTAAATAGGACCTTATGTCCTCAGTGCTTCAAGCCCCATCACCCCACCCAAAGCCCCCCTTAAACCCCCCTCCCCTTTGGCGGCTGTTCCTCTCTGAGCTGTCAAAACATCTCCCCTAATGAAGCAGTCTGGCCTTAGGCTAGTCTGACCTCCGATGCTGATCCCACCAAGCAGGACTTTGGTGGCGCTTGCCCAGCTGCCCTGCACAGCACATTGGGGCCTCATGTGCCTGGTGGTGCTAGACACGGCCTGGAGCGAAAGATCTAGGACGGCCTTCTACAACCTGGTGCACTCCAGATGTTGTCAGACTACAACTCCCATCAGCCTCAGCTGGCACACCTGCTAGCTAGGGATGGTGGGAGTTGTAGTCCAACAACAGCTGGAGACCCAAGTTTGAAAAATGCTGTTCTAGGGTCTCCATTGGGACAAAAGCTAAAGTTGAGACCAGGAAATAATTTATCAGCAGCTGTCAGGGGCATTATTAGAAGGTGGGTGCCATTTTGCACACTTGCAAACAGATTTACTTATTGTTTGTATCTCTTTCTTCCAGCCCACACCCCCAAATTAAATCCCTTTACGGACATGGAGGCTGGCCCACTTGGTCAGATGGGGCACAGCCCCACTAACCTAGTATATCAAGCCAACACCCACCTACTTGGCTTCTTATTTATATCCAGCCTTGGATGTGGCACTGCCTGTCAGATTCCACATCATTCCTAACCACCACCCAGTCCAGAGCTGAGAAACACTGGCCTTTCATGTGGTTGAGCTCAGCTGACCAGAGAGATGTTTTGGTGCTTTATTAAAATCAGGCAACACTGGAGGGTCTTGCAACCCTCCAGATGATTAAAGGTAAAGGTAAAGGTACCCCTGCCCGTACGGGCCAGTCTTGACAGACTCTGGGGTTGTGCGCCCATCTCACTTAAGAGGCCAGGGGCCAGCGCTGTCCGGAGACACTTCCGGGTCACGTGGCCAGTGTGACATCGCTGCTCTGGCGAGCCAGAGCCGCACACGGAAACGCCCTTTACCTTCCCGCTGGTAAGCGGTCCCTATTTATCTACTTGCACCCGGAGGTGCTTTCGAACTGCTAGGTTGGCAGGCGCTGGGACCGAGCAGCGGGAGCGCACCCCACCACAGGGATTCGAACCGCCGACCTTTCGATCGGCAAGTCCTAGGCACTGAGGCTTTAACCCACAGCGCCACCTGCGTCCCAGATGATTAGGACTAGCCTAATGGGCCACTGGTCCATCTACTCCAGCATCCTGTCCTCACAGTGGCCAACAAGATGCTTGTTGTTACATTTAGCCTCTGGAACGGTTTCTGGAGAATGTGATAGCTTACAAGGATACAGAATTCAGCAACCCCTGCATTAGTTTTAAGCAGAATAAATCTGCTACATATCCTGTTTGGGCTCTACAGTATACAGGGACCATAGCTCGTCTGCAAAGTAATGAAGATAATCTTTGCAGGAGCTCGGTTGCTGGGTAGGGTGGGAAGCAGACTTCCTTGCAAGATATTATTTCCGCTGCGTTCAACACAAGCTGATAGGTTGCAAAAGTCACTGTTGCTCCCTATTTAGCATGCATAAAGTGTTGAGTTCAGTATCTGGCATATCAAGCTTAAAAGTCTAGGCCAGGGATCTAGGACTCTGTAAGGACTTTGATGATTTGAATAGTCTTGTACAGGGCCTTTTTTTCTAGTTCCGGCTTGGGGGTGGGGGGAGCCCTGGTCTTGCAAAACTGCACCTGGTCCAAACTGTGGTAACCAGATTGCTAACAGGAACTAATCACTTGGGTTTAAAGAACTATATGCAGGTTTCCAGCCACAGTTTAAAGGAACAATTTAAAGTGCTAATTTTGCCCTTTAAGACCGTAAATGGTGTGGGACCAAGATGCCTTAAAGCAATATTCTCCAGCTTTTATAGACCAAGGATCCACCTTTAACCCCAGTCTGCAAATGGGACTTGCTCTAAAACACTTTTTAGCATACGTGTGAAGTTTTGGGCCTTATCTCTCTCCACCAGAAAGGAAAGAAAAAAGTGGCCTTGGTGTCACAGCGGCAACAAAACTTAGTTTGGGGTGTTGACCCACCTCTTGAAGATGAATGACTCAAAGAACACTTCCTGTGTATAAATCTGAAATAATTGTTGGTTGGAGGGCCTCTTAAGAGTGTGTCTGCTTTCCTTGGCTGGCCATAAGTTACAAGGGATAGGCCTTTATTAATGGAGGCTCCCTCTTTGTGGAATTATTATTATCATCATTATTATTTGTTACTGTTAGTTGCTTTTCCTACAAGGTGACTTGAAGCAACTTACAGGAATACCATTTAAAACCTCAATAAAAACCTAAAACACAACACACCTTAACTTGAGGTGCCACTTTAGCTAATAGGGCCTCCCGCTGCTGCCAGAGCACTATTCTATTCTCATCCTGAAGCAAAGTTCTTAACCCGAGGTACTCTTTCTGGATTAGCGGAGTCTGTAACCTGAAGCATATGTAACCTGAAGCGTATGTAACCTGAAGTACCACTGTAATAATGACAATAACACCCCCCCACACACATAGATCATTTAACAGCCAAGGGCCTGTTTTGGGGGGGGGAATGTTTCCGTCAGATGCCTTAAGATATGTAATGAAGGCACCAGGCGAGCCTCCCTGGGGAGAACATTCCAGAATTGGGGAGCATTGGAGCCAACTCCTAGGGATCAAGGGGTCTTCACCCCTCCAATGAAATATTTGAGCCTCCCCCCAGTTGATAGGCATTGCCATTCAAATTGTGTGTGGGGGGGTCGCATCTTGTGATTATGAAAGACGGAGCTTCCCTGGAGCCCCCCAATATTTTATTCAAGTTGGCACTGACGTCACCTTTTACAGAAAGTAAGTGGGAGGTTTGTGGCACAACAGTTGCACTCTCAGCATCTTCAGGTAGAGCTGTGAAATATATCTCCCCGCCCCCTGAAGCCCTGCCAATGTGTCAACAATGCTGAACTAGATGGACCAAGGATCTAAAGCAGCTTCCTATGTTCCTACTTCAGACCTTGGCCTACCCAGTTAGAATTGCAAGGAGTAAAGCTAGGCAGATCTTAGTCTGAGTGTCAGGATGCTGTCAACAACTCCCAGCTGGTTGCCCAGGAAAGTATAAAGACAAGGGAAGGTTTCTTACTATCCTTTTTTATTCAGTAATTAGAGGGAGAGGCTATAGAACCCAACCTCTTGGATAATGGCGTGGTCCTGCTATGTGCCCTCTGTCTTTGAGCTCTTTGCTCTCCTACTTTCACGGCTCGCCAGGTTCTGGGAGAGGGGGATCTGGAATGCTTTCTAAAGACACCGTGTCTGTCAGCTGTTGTCTCTCTGCTGCTTCCTCTTCCTCCTCTCCCATTCTTTCCTGTCTTTTCCCCTCATCTTCCTCTGAGCTGTGACCTCCTGCAAACCCCTGTTGTAAATCTAAACTGTCTTCCTCTTCCTCCTCCTCCTCCCTCCTCCCTGGAAGGGTCAGGCTGGGGAGGTGGTCTCTGCCATTCCTCCTCTGCCCAGTCCCTGACACTGAATCACTTGAAAGCAATTACAGTGGTATCTCGGGTTAAGTACTTAATTCGTTCTGGAGGTCCGCTGTTAATCTGACACTGTTCTTAACCTGAAGCACCACTTTAGCTAATGGGGCCTCCTGCTGCCGCCGCGCCGCCGCGCCACCAGAGCATGATTTCTGTTCTCATCCTGAAGCAAAGTTCTTAACCCAAGGTACTATTTCTGTGTTTTTTTAAAATAATTTTTTATTAATTTTCCACACAAATAAAAACAAAACAGTCAACACACACAAACAAACACCAACATATAAACATGTATAATTTCAAATCTTTTTTTTTTTCATAACCTTACTTCTCGGACTTCCCCCTCCCTCCCCTTCTCTGCTTCCCTATTTTAAATGTTTCTTCAACAACCCTTCAGATTGGTTAATTAATCACTTATTGTCTTTTTAAATTTCTTCTGGTAATTAATCTATCAGTCAATTACAGCTATAATTCCATATTTTCCTTTACCTTGACATTTTAACATTCATCAATATTACAACAGTTCTTAAGATATACTTTAAACTTCTTCCAATCTTCTTCCACCGTCTCTTTCTCTTGGTCACGAATTCTGCTAGTCATCTCTGCCAGTCCCATATAGTCAATCACCTTCGCCTGCCATTCTTCCAGCGTGGGTAGTTCTTGTGTCTTCCAATACTTTGCTAGGAGAATCCTTGCTGCTGTGGTGGCATACATAAAGAACGTCCTATCCTTCCTTGGCACCAATTGGCCGACCATGCCCAGGAGAAATGCCTCTGTTTTCTTATGGAAAGTACATTTAAGTACCTTTTTAATTTCATTATAAATCATTTCCCAGAAGGCCTTAATCCTCGGGCAAGTCCACCAAAGGTGATAGAAGGTACCTTCAGTCTCATTGCATTTCCAACATTTATTATTGGGCAAATGATAGATTTTTGCAAGCTTGACTGGGGTCATGTACCACCTATAAATCATTTTCATAATATTTTCTCTTAAGGCATTACATGCCGTAAATTTTATCCCGGTGGTCCATAACTGTTCCCAGTCAGCGAACATAATGTCATGACCCATGTCTTGTGCCCACTTTATCATAGTTGATTTTGTTGGAATTCTGGCCCGGTCAGAGGCATGTGCCTATCTATACAGGCACCGGCTGAATTCCTTTGACCTCCCTCCGGCGACCTCCGGCAGGAAAAACACACGAGGTCCGTTCCGGCGATTCCTTTACTCCCCCTAAAGTATCAATGCGTGCTGCAAGCAAAGCGTCATCCAGAGAAGAAAACAAACAGTTGTTATATGTATAACATTCCCCTGTTGTTTCAGTCCCACCCTTGGAACTACCCGCCACTGGTTTTACCAATGTACCTCTCTGGTTGTGTGACTTCCAAGGAATGAGTGCTTCTGCATTACCTTGGTTAACAACTCTCTGTTGTGCCTTTGTCTCTGACTCAGACACAGCTTCAATCTGACCTTGGTCGTTTACAACAGCAACAGCTAAATTAGCAAACTCCTTTGAATACCTCTTGGGTGGTACACCCTTCGTTGCTCTCTCAGACCTACGTAAGAGGTGCTGCTCTTCTTTGCTTTCTGGTTCAGCCTCTGAACTCTCTGGAGAACCAGTACCAATTGTAAACAGTGGTTCGTCCTCCTCTTCTGACGGTCTAGTCATTATGTGAGATTTCCTCTCAATAACTGTGACAACTGAGCTGTCTGAGCTATCGCTGTCATCATCAGTACTACTGAACTCAATAAAATCAACATCATCATCATCATCATCAGAATCATCATCACCTCCTGTGGGAAATGTGTGAACTATCACTCTCTCCTGTTCAGGAGCACTCTCTAGAAATTTTGTGAGAATCACCTTACCAGATTCAGACAAAATTACTCTGTAGAGACCCTTTTCATAACCCACAAAAATGCCTCTGGCATTCTTTACTCCACCCGGAGCTTCTGTCCTCACATGAGACCCAAAAACCTTGAAATGGGCAACAGAAGGTTTTCTGTGGAACAGTTTCTCAAAAGGAGAACTTCCCAACTCTTTTGAAAACTTTCTCAACCACGTATAACAAAACGACATTAGCGACTCAGCCCAGTACTCATGTGGCAGATGTGAACTAAGCAATTGCGCTTCCATTCCCTTTTGCAATTCTTTGTTCACCCTAACACAGACACATCTGTTCCAAGCTTCTTCGGAACTAGCAATTCTGTGTCTTATCCCTTTCTTCTTCAGGAACCTCTGAAAATCCTGTAAGAGAAAAATTGGCTTCTCATCTGTGCAAAGACAATCTATGTCAGCATCATGCATATTTTTAACCTTGTCACAAAACTCTTTAAACCTTTCTAAGGCTTCTTTCGGTCTCTCCAAAAGATAAATCCAGACAAAACCTGTAAAAGAATCAACACATATTAGGTAATATTTTGCATTGCCTCTAGAAGGTGCTAGAGGACCAATCACATCAGCATACACCCGCTGAAATGCCTTGTCGACCCTCGAGGTGACCTGCTTGGCGTTCTTCTTGGCTACACCTGCAAAAGAAATAATGTTAGAATCACAAGAATTACATTCCATGTAATCACTTTGATCAAAAGTCAACAAATACAGTCCATCTTTCTCTTTGGCAGAAAGATACAACTCTCCATCTTTGTAGATCTCGCAGTGTTGATCATCATAGGACAGTTTTAGTCCCTTCTTGGCAATCTGCGAAACGCTGAGCAGATTGTACTTCAACTCTGGAACCAAATAAACATTGTTTATAGTCAAGTTCAGACTTTCAAGATACACAGTCCCAATTCCGGTGGCTTCCAGCTCTTGACCGTTGGCTTGTTGTACAGCGAAGCTTTGCTTCTTAAACGTAGAAAATAGTCCTCTGTGTCCTGTCATGTGAACTGTGGCTCCAGTATCGATGACAAAGAAATTCCCCGCTTCTGGTGCGGCTTTTAGCGACATCAAAGCCTTTGCAGTCTTTGCCTTTGGGATGGTATGACCTTTGTCTGACGCCTCAGACTTTGTGGAGCTCGCCTTGGCTCCTTTGTTCTGATGTGGCTTCTTGCAGTTCCGCTGAAGATGCCCAGTCTGTTCACAATTGTAGCATCGGACAACGTTTAAAGCTACAGCGTCTTCTCCAGTAGCTACAGCAGTGGGGGTGTCAGAACTCCGTTCTTGTCTCCCCCTGTCCTTGACTTCCAGGGCGGCAAGTCTGTCCTGTTCATTCAGAACGACGGCAAAGACCCTGTCCGACGTTAGATCTTGCGCTGGGAGGGACCCCAGCTGACTGGCAACTGTTTTGTAAGTCCGATTCAGGCTGTTGATCACCATGAAGCAAAACACTTCCTCATCCAGACGGAAATTGCGTTCCACCATCTGTTGACGCAGAAATGTCATTTCCGTCAGGTGCGCTTGAACATCTCCATCAGGCGCAAGTCTCAGGTTGGTCAGCTTTTCAAAATACAACAACGCTGAAGAACCTGCATCTCTCTGATGTGTCCTTCTCAGCGTGTCCCAAACATCTTTCGCGTGCTGTAAATCTTGTATATGAATAAGCTGTGAGTCTGACACGCACAGAATTATAGCAGTTCTGGCCTTCACATCCTGTGACTCCCAAGCACGCGTTGGTGCTGCAGGGATGGGGTTCTCAATCACCCCAAACAGTCTCTGATTCTGCAGCAAGGCCTTCATCTTAATAGACCAAGATGCATAATTGTAACTGGTCAGGAGGTTTGGAGAAGGCAGGCCTCCCCCCTTCTTGGCATCCATTTTGAGTCCTTGCATTGACTCTCAAACACAAGCCTCTAAAATCCAATAGCTGGCTTGTTTACACTCTTGTGCACCTGGCAGCTATAACACTGGCCGCTTGGAAAGTCCCCTTTCAAGTGTTCGTTAAGGGCCTAAGTCAAAACATAGGCTGTTTTTGCCTCTCTGAGCATAGCCTGACTTCCAGCCCTCTCGTGAAACTGGCCTGCGTTGCTAAGCAACAGCATTCCTTTCCTTGGACAGGAAAAACCACAGGAATGTTTGGAATGCAGAGCTCTTCTCTCTCGGAGCTGTTTTTCCCAAACGTTGCTCCCTCGAAGCAGAGCATGCACACTTCTAAGCCCGAAAATCTCATACCTGGGCTCCGTAGCTTGGCTTTCAGCTTCTTCTGGTCAGCTTCTGGCTGCAGAGAATCAGCTTTCTCACCTCAGGCCTCCATGGAGCGATGAATACAGTAGCTCTGCCACTTTTCTGCAGACTTCCATGGATCGAAGAAACCATCAGCTCTGATACCACTGTTGGAATTCTGGCCCGGTCAGAGGTATGTGCCTATCTATACAGGCACCGGCTGAATTCCTTTGACCTCCCTCCGGCGACTCCCGGCAGGAAAAACACACGAGGTCCGTTCCGGCGATTTTCCTCAGGCTGTGAGAAAAACACACCAACTGCTTCTCCTCCTTCTCCTCCTCCCTGCATATCCCCAGGGAGGGGAATCAGACACAGACAGAAATGTAACTACATGTCTTTATTTCTGTCTCTAGCAGTTATACAGTAAAAGATGTGTGCTCTCTTCAACAAACAGAGAGAAACTCCAAACTCCACCCATGTACATCCTGTACAGGTCATATGACACACACTGAGCTCACATCCTGTGCTCAATAAGGAGAATGGACTGCCCCTTTGTTTCCATGGCAACAGTCACAGACTTCCTGTTTGGCTTTCCAGCCACAAGCAGCTGACTGAGCTGCTAGAGCCTTTGCTTGCTGCAGCATTGCTGCTTTAGAATAACAGATTTGACTGTCTCATCTAGTGTATTCCACTTCAACAGCAGGTTATACATTCTTGATAAGTTCTTAGTATTGGGTTCTAACAGTTCTGTTTCTAGTTTTGATCTCTCCACCTGGAAGCCAATTTTCCTGTCTTGTTTAAACACCTCCATTATTTGATAATAATGAAGCCAGTCTCGTACCTTAGACTTTATTTTCTCAAAACTCTGTAATTTAATTTTTCCACACTCTTGCTCTAGGATTTCGCAATATTTTGGCCGTTTAGAATCCATATTAGGTTTTTTCACCTCCTTAGCCTCCATTGGTGATAACCACCTAGGAGTTTTATTTTCCAGCAAGTCTTTATATCTAATCCAAACATTGTATAGTGCTTTCCTGACAATATGGTTTTTAAAACCTTTATGAACTTTTACCTTGTCATACCATATATATGCATGCCAACCAAATCTGTTATCAAATCCTTCCAAATCCAGAATGTCTGTGTTCTCAAGAAGTAGCCAATCTTTCAACCAGCAGAAAGCTGCCGATTCATAATACAGTTTTAAGTCCGGCAGGGCAAACCCCCCTCTATCTTTAGCATCAGTTAATATCTTAAATTTTATTCTGGGCTTTTTGCCCTGCCAGACAAATTTAGATATGTCTTTCTGCCACTTCTTGAAACAGTCCAATCTGTCCACAATCTGTAATGTCTGAAACAAAAATAACATTCTAGGCAATACATTCATCTTAATTACAGCAATTCGGCCTAACAAGGAAAGCTTCAAGTTTGACCATATTTCTAGATCTTTCTTTACCTCTGTCCAACATTTGTCATAGTTATCTTTAAATAAGTTCACATTTTTAGATGTCATATTAATCCCCAAATATTTAACTTTCTTTGCCACCATTAATCCAGTTTCATTTTGAAACCTCTCTCTTTCAATATTTGTTAAGTTTTTCTCCAAGACTTTAGTTTTTTGCTTATTCAACTTAAATCCTGCTACCTGACCAAAATCTTGAATTATTTCTAAAACTCTTTTCGTACTAGTATCTGGCTGTTGTAGGGTCAATACTAAGTCATCTGCAAAAGCCCTCAGTTTATATTGTTTGGCTCCGACCTGAATTCCTTTAACCAACTGGTCTCTCCTGATCATGTTTAACAAAACCTCCAAGACAGATATAAAAAGCAATGGGGATTTTGGGCACCCCTGTCGTGTCCCTTTTTCTATAAGAAGTTCTTCAGTAACCACATTATTTACAATTAACTTTGCTTTTTGTTCAGAGTATATAGCACCTATACCATTTTCAAACCTTTGGCCTACCCCCATCCCATGGAGATTCTGCTTCATAAAACTCCAAGAAATGTTGTCAAAAGCTTTCTCCGCATCCACAAATATTAGTACAGCCTTCGTATTGATGTTAACTTCTAACAGTTCTATAACGTCAATTATGTTTCTTACATTATCTGACATATGTCTCCCAGGGAGAAAGCCAGCCTGGTCCTTGTGAATCTCCTCCACCAACACCTTCTTCAACCTTTTTGCTAAAATGTCAGCAAATATTTTATAATCCACATTAAGTAATGATATAGGGCGGTAGTTCTTGATCTGGTTCTTTTCAGTCTCAGTTTTTGGTATAAGTGTAATAAATGCTTCTTTCCACGATTCGGGTGCCTTTTTCCCCTCTAAAATTTCATTGCAGACCTCCTTCAATGGTTGTATTAACCATTCCTTCAGAGCTTTATAATATCTGGAGATCAATCCATCCGGTCCTGGAGATTTCCCCAATTTCATATTCTGGATGGCACCCTCTATTTCTTGTTCTGTTATTTTCTCATTCAAAACCATCGTACTTTGTTGTGAAATTCTTTATAGTCCATATTTTTTAAGAAAATCATCTATTTCTCCTTCATTCTCCGGCCCTCGTGCGTATAGTCTTCTGAAATAACTCTTAAAACAATTACTGATCTCATTTGGTTTAAAGATGTTCTTTCCTTCCACCTCCAAACTTGTAACAGTATTCAGTTTTTGTCTCTTCTTCAGTTGCCATGCAAGAAGTTTCCCACATTTATTTGCTGATTCAAATGTCCTTTGTCTCATTTGCTTAATTTTCCATTCTATCTCTTGATTCATCAGTTCCATATACTGCATCTGGTAGAACTTAATTTCTCTCAAAACCTCATGAGACTTTGGTTTGGATCTCAATTTCTTTTCACCTTCTTTTATCTTTTCCAAAATCTTACCTTTCTTCTCATTTTGTCTCTTCCTCTTTAAGGAGTTCTGTTGTATTAGGAAACCTCGCATCACGGCTTTACTTGTGTCCCAAATTACTCTTTTCTCCACCTCTGTCTTCAGGTTTATCTCAAAGTAGTCTTTCAAAGTTTTTTGGGCCTTTTTGTAAATCTCTTCATCTCTAAATAGGGTGTCATTCATTCTCCATCTGAAGGAACCAGCTGTTGTTAATTTCATCTCCATCTTTACAGCATCCAAGGTACTATTTCTGGGTTAGCGGAGTCTGTAACCTGAAGCGTCTGTAACCCGAGGTACCACTGTACTAGCTGAGAAACTTGCTCCTATTGGAGGCAGCGATGCCAACCCACTTTAAGAAAGGGTTGGACAAATCTTTGTAGGAGGATAATGCTATGTCAAGGGCTATTCATGAAGGATATGGCTATCAATGACTACCAGCCACGATGTCTATGTTCTGCCTCGATGGTCATAGGCAGTAATGCTTCTGAATTCCAGCTGCTTGAAACTTCAGGAAGAGAGATTGCTCTAGTGGGTTTCCCACAGACATTTGTTTGGCCACTGTGAGAATAGGATGCTGGACCAGATGATCCAGCAGACTCTTGCTATGTAGCCAGAATAGGCAAATATTGGAGCTGATGGATTTATTCTGTAATTTTGGATACAGTCATACCTCAGGTTAGAGATGCTTCAGCTTGCGGTTTTTTGGGTTACAGACGTGCCAAAACCCGGAAGTACCGGAATGGGTTGGTTTCGGAAGTCACACATGCGCAGAAGGGCTAAATCACATTTTGTGCATGTGCAGAAGCGCCAAATCGCAACCCGCACGTGCGCAGACGCAGCGCTGCGGGTTGCGAATGCTGCGGGTTGCGAACCTGCCTCCTGCACGGATCACGTTCGCAATCTGAGCGTCCACTGTAATCCCACCTTTCCTTCAAGGAGTACGCAGCTCTTCTCACAACAACCCTGAGAGGTAGGTTAGGCTGTATCGCACTCAGTTGCCCTGCAAATGAGGATGGATGGGCTGCTTTGTGACCTTGAGCTCAAAGCGTTCCCAAAGGGGTGCTCTAGTACTGGACATGGATGCACCATCAGAAAGTTACCGAGTTGTTTTTACAGAGCACAGCTGTAACTGGGGAGTTCCTCGCTGTGCCCTCCTGCATTCAGATTCTCCTTCAGCTCTGACAAGATTGGCACAAGGCTTCTCTGACAAACCGCTTTTGGCGCCGGTTTGTCCTTGGCGACCAGCAGGGAGACAGAAAACTCTGAGCATCACTCTTTTCTCAGAGCTTTAGGGGGGCTGCTTGTCTACAAACAGTTTCAAATATTCCAAATGAAGGGTGGGAAATAGTTTATTTTCTGGTAGGCTGCCTGCCAAGCTTTGCCTCATCATCATCATCATTAATTTTGGGGGGGGGGCGGGAGGAAATAATCAAATACAGCGAAATATTGGCAAGTAAACATGCAGTACAATGTAATGTAATATTTTAAACCTTGCCATTAAACTTTTAATGGAAAGCAGTAAATGTGGCAATTAGGTAGGATATCTCCCTGACACACCCAATTTGTGAACCACAAACCAAGATCACCACTTTTTCCTCCTTCCTCCATGCACAAGGCATTCAACAAGAGGGAGTGTCAAGAAAAGGTGTGGGTTTTGGGTGGTGGTGTTGTTCTGCTTGTGCTTTTTTTTTAATTATTTCTCCAGCTGCTTTATATTAAATAAGAACATCTGGACTGGATCATCCTCAGAACAGGGACACAGTGGCCCACAAGTCTGTCTGCGACAGCAGCCAAATACAGTTGTTTTAGGACAGGCAACTGATGGTCCCAGATCCACCCCCACAGTCCTTTTTTTCTTGGCCCCTGCTAGCTCTGCCAATTTTTATTTTTAGAACAAATGTAGTATGAAATAGAGATCCAATTCCACACTTTGGGTTGCATTCAACTAAGTTTTATTCAGGGTAGACCCACTGAAATTGTTCATTAATTTCAATGGTTCTCCTCTGAGTAAGACTAACATTGAATTCAACTCTTATTACAGTTATTACAGTGGTACCTCGGGTTAAGTACTTAATTCATTCCAGAGGTCTGTTCTTAAGCTGAAACTGTTCTTAACCTGAAGCACCACTTTAGCTAACAAGGCTCCCACTGCCGCCGCACCGCCAGAGCACCATTTCTGTTCTCATCCTAAAGCAAAGTTCTTAACCCGAGGTACTATTTCTGGGTTAGTGGAGTCTGTAGCCTGAAGCATATGTAACCCGAGGTACCACTGTACATTTTTGGTTATGTGCTTTATATATATTTAGATATAGAGCACTCCCCAAGGACATGTTCTCTGTAACTTCCTTTCCTGACCTAGATTAACATAAGAGGAGCCTTGCCCCTGGATCAGGCCAAAGGCCCAGCCAATCCAGCATCCTTTGCTTATTTATTTTACATTTTACAAAATTTATATAGTGCTCAGCTTTAAGAAACCTGATAAGCAGTTTACAAAAACAAAAAAACAAAACAAAACCCTTGATAAAATTCTTGATTAAACAAACCAGGTGTTTAAAAACATCCTGTTCTCACATTGGCCAATCAGATGCTTCAGTGGGAAGGTCGTAAACAGGACAGGAATACAAGAGTTTTATGGGGCCAGTTTTATGATGGAGGTGGTGGTTCTGGGCTCCAAGAGTACTGTCTGGAGAACACAATGACCCTTGCATAGTGTGACTGTCCAAAACACAAGGGCAGTATCCAAAAAGGGGGTCAGCCCCACTCTGGCCTGGAACGCCTTGTTCTCCTTAGAGGTCTGCTTCTGCAGTGAAAATTTGCAGTCAGACTGAGAACCATGACAGAGGACTGCCATGATGTTTAAGACACTTGTCCTGAAGACAACATGGGCAATGCATTGGTGGAGTGGGGAACCTGGTGCTGACAGTTGTCCTTGCTAGCTGGAGATGGTGAGAGTTGTGAACCCAACATCTTCTGGTGGGTCTCAGGTTCCCTATCAGTGATGTAGAAAATGTTCCTCTAAGTAAGATTGCTCATGAGAAGATCACTTAAAAATCTACCCCCCCCCCCAAAAAAAATGTGCAGGGGCTCACAGCTGCCTGCACCACACTTACCTTAATACAGAAGCCCATTCTTTCCAAACACCAGAGTTGCGATGAGACAGAGTAGAGAGACTTTCACTCTTGCTGCCCAAGGCAGCAGTGAGCCTTCCAGCTGAAAACAGGTTGGGGGGCAAAGCCCAGTGACACCCACTGACTCCAAAGGCATCCAGAGTCCACGGGTAAGAAGAGCAACCTTTATTAACCCACCCAGGTTAATTTGGGCTTTAAAAAAAACACGGGGGAGACGATTGTGTGGTTCTTTGAAGGAGGTGGTTGTCCGTCGCTTACCCCCCTCTCCTAGAGTCAGTCCCCCCACCTTCCACTTTTTCCGCCTCTCTCTTTTTTTTGCAAGCGCCTTGTGCTGTTTAAATGGGGCAAGTTGGAGAGTCGGCCGCGGAGGGAAAAGCTTGTTTGGTCGGAGTGTCTCAGAACTCCACTCTGACTTCCGAAAATATATCAATATATATGTTTCTATCAGGGGTGCCTGTAGGAGGAAGCCCAGCCAAATAGAATCCCCTTACTTCTAGTGAAGGCAAGGGCGCTGTTTATTGGGGAGGGGAAATTGTCGACTGTGAAAGTGTTCTAATTTTATTTATTTTTTTAAATTCTAGGTTGCTTTTAATTTCTAGCCTAGAAATTGGTTTCCTAACCATCTCAATAGGCTTCGCTGGGAGGGGGCGTCGTTTGAGAAATATCTCCTTTTGCAGGTGCACGTGTGGATGCATGTGGGTGGGTTTTTTAAAATTATTATTAATAGCGGGGAGACAGACCTGTGGAAAAGTTGCAGGCTTGTGTGGGAGGGAAGGAAAACAGTGTTGCAAAGGTTGCGCTAAAGCAATTGCAATTTTAAAATAAAAAATGCAGTTTTAAAAAATTACGTATTTTGCAAGTGGCGGGGCAGGGGAGTGAAAGTGCGTTACCCGCGTGGAACGGAGAGAGAAAATAAGGCTGCTTCTGCTGGTGGTGGCTGCAAGATTTTAGGTGACTGTAATATATATTTCTTTTTTTAAAAAAAAGAACCACTCGCACACAACCAGATTAAAAATAAAACGCCAGGCAAACGAGCAGGGAGGGCTGCGTGGGCTGGCAGGGCAAGCCAGAAGGGGATACTCCAGGCGGGAAAGTGGGGGGGGGGTGGGGGGAGAGAGAGAGAGAAAGAGAGAGAGAAAAGAGGTCGCTAGGCAGAGGCGCAGGGTCGATCCGCGGCTGGGGGCGGCGGCGGCGGGGGTGTGTGTGTGCGTGGAGATCAATAAACCTTTGGCGACCGAAACCATGTCTCCGGCGGCGGCGGCGGCAGCTGTGGCGGCGGCGGCGGCGCCCTCTCCCTGGCCAAGATGTCAAGTATTAACCCGGAGGGGCAGATCTGCCGCCGCTGCCGCCGCCACCGCTCTGAACTCCTCCCGGGCGCATTAAGCTCGGGTTGCTGGCTGCGGGATCCCGGCGCCCCTTGGCTGCTGCGCCGCTGGGGAGCTTTGCAAGCGGGTTCGCCGCCGCCGCTCCAGCCGGCGCCTGCAAGGTGCTGCTTGTGCTGGGGCTGTTGCTGCTTTTGCTGCTGCTGCTGCTCTTGCGGGAGGCTCATTCCAAGCGCGCAACTTGCAGCCTGGGAAGAGCAGCCGCCGCCGCCGCCGCCGGCTGAGCGCGCCGCTGTCGCCGCCACCATGCCGGCCATCAAGAGGGAGCGCCCGGACCGCGAGGAGCTGGCGCTGGCCGCCTTTAACCAGCCCATGGAGACCTTGCCCGACTACCTGGTCCCCTTGGCGGCCGCCGCCATCCCCGTGGTGACCCCGCACCCGCCTGCCTACGAGCAGATCTTCGCCACCGCTGCGCACCACCAGCACCACCACCACCATCACCAGCAGCAGCGCGCTTACCTGGACTTCCACGCGGCGCCCCACGCCGCCGCCCACTCCCACCCGCACCCCCTCCCCGAGGACCTGATGCTGGAGCGCTTCTCGTCCATCCCGGATTTCCAGCCCTTCTTCGACAACGGCGAGCCTTGCATCGAGGTGGAGTGCGGCGAGAACAAGGCGCTCCTCTACATCAATAAGTTGTGCCAGGGCAGCAAAGGGCCCTCCATTCGCTACCGGGGAGAGTGGCTCACTCCCAACGAGTTCCAGTTTGTCAGCGGCCGGGAGACCGCCAAGGACTGGAAGCGGAGCATCCGGCACAAAGGTACCGACCGACCGGCCGGCCGGCGGGGAAGAGAGCGAGCTAGCTGGGGCGGGAAGCCGGGGCGCGCCAGGCGGCGGGGCTGCTCCTTTCGGCTTGCTCGGCTGGCTTCTCTGGGGCGAAAGTGCCGGCTTTCGAGGCGCGCAGGGCTCCTCGTCAGGCGGCTGGTGGGGAAAAGTAGGTAGGGTGTGTATGATTTTAGAAGGCTCCCTTTCCCTCAGCAATCAGTAGCGGAACAAGCCTTTGCATCGTCCCGATCTCGGATAAGGGAAGGGGGGGGCAGGCTTGGTAAGCTTTATTTTTTCCACAGGGCTCTTCGTTTTACCGGAAATAGTGTGCAACTGCTAAAATGATAGGTGGCTTGGGTTCAAGTGTATCCGCGCCCCGCTATCCCGTAATCGCGTGGTGGGTTGATCGTTGTTCACTGAATGTTACGGGGAAAGATCTCTGCTCATGTTCAGAGGCACTCTTGACTCCTTTGCTCATTCCCGGAGATTCGACGTTCCGGTGGGAGGGGCGTGACCGCGTTAACTATCGGCGCGTGCTAGAAGAGAGTCCCGTCAAACTGGGAAACTCCCGCGGTTTTCCGAGGGGGCTCGTTCCCAGTTCCCTCTCCACCGCCGAATCCCTTGATGCCCATCGGGGACAACAGCTGTCGGCCAACGGGTGTGCGGGATGATGTTCCGCGAGGGTTTGTAAGTGCGTCTTTCACAAGCCTTGTCCTCCGCCCCACCTTTTATAAACTGCCCTTTTTACTTTCGGAAAGTCAAACTGACATAAACACGCCTTTAGATTATACTCGCTTTTCGTGAGTGTGAACGAACGAACGCCGCAAATGCGCTGCAGAATCCGAAAGAACCGACGGCGGAGACGGAAGTTTTCGCGCGTGCTTAGAAAGTTATTGATGCGCGCCTCTTGTATTTTGCGGGCCAAGTAAAACCGAGGGTGGATTATTTTTTTTTAAGATTGGTGGCGGCAGCATGTGCCCATGTTGGGGGGGGGGAGAACTTGCACTTGTTGGGCGGTGGCGGAGTCTCGCGCGCGCGCGCGCCAGAATTGGAGGGGGGTGGGGGAGGTTGAGGATTGGAACAGACTCATCTTTCCTCCACTTCAAACCGGAGCCGCCTGGCGCGGAGCGAAGGACTGTCTGGAGCGCGCCTCCGAAGTGACCCGAGGCTGCAACTTCTCGAGGCCAGGCTGAGCCGAGAAGCCGCCAGCGCTTTGCCGCCCGGAGTCTGGTGTGTGTTTCTGGGCTCTTTTTGTGTGCGCGCGTGTAGTGGGGGAATCGAAGCAGCACTGCAAAGGGTCGACAGAGATACATACTCCTATCCTTTTTGAAGCTGCCTTGTGCGTTGTTTTCTCGGCTGCCCCCGACGGCGCGTCCCCTTTGAGGCGCTGCTCGCCTGGCTGCGGAGTTGTGGTTTTGGCGCTGGGCGCCCTTCGCGGTTGTGTCTGCACAGCTGCTGTTTACGTCTAGCTCAGCGTGTGTATGTGTGAACGGCGCGCCCGCCCCGTCTCCCCTCCCCCCCGCCCCCCCCCGAAGCTCTTCTCTCTTCTCCGAGTGTAGCTTTTGCGCCGGGGCGGCTGGGCGCGACTTTGGAGAACCCCCTTTCCGCTGCTGCTCGTCTGCGACTGGCGGGAGCGCTTTTCGCGCGGTGGCCTCGCCTCTCGCCCGCACCCCCCCCCCCGAATGGCAAGTGAGGCGCAGCAACCTCGCTGCTTTCTGGAGGGGGGAGGGGTGTTCAAAAACGCAAGCTTCGTGTTTGCGCGTAGCGTGGCATTCTTAGAGGGCGCGATCCTAACTCGGGAGCAAGTCCCTCTGAACTCTGCGGGGCCGCTTTCCAAGTATGTGTGTGTCTTGTGAGAGGTTGCGTTTTTTACCGGCGTCGCAATGAGCGGAGCTGCTCTCCCCCCCCCCCCCACCTCGGACAGGCAAGAGGCACGTGGACCTGTGGTGTCCCTCCTCCAACCCGCAGTGTGGCGTCTTCCGTGACTTGCTGTTGATCTGCCGCTTGCGTCCCGATCCGGGACTGGCCTCGATGCTTTTGGATCGCCCCTTCCGCCGACGCTGAGGTTAAGCGGAGGAGCGGGTGGGGGGGGGGCGACCGCGGGTCTGCTGCGCCTGCCTTGCTCTGCTCTGGAAGCGCGCCTGTGGGTGGGGGGAGTCGCTTCGGAGAGGGCTGATGCGAATAGAAACCGAAATCCCAACCCCAGCCGCTCAGTCCGGATCCGCCAATGCGCCGAGGCAGGTGGGTGGCGGCGGCGAGGGAGCTGGTGGGTGGGAGGGAGGTCTGTGCTGGCGGCTACTCCTCTTCCCTCCTCCTCCTCCTCCTCCTCCTCCTCTGTTAACAATTTAATTTCACAAAATCTCCCGCACCTTCGCCCCAGCGACTTTCCCCGGGAAAAGTGGAGCGGCAAGCGGGTGCGTCTTCGTTGCTGTTGTGCAAGGAGGCGAGGATCGACCCTGTGGCTTGCATTGGCGCGCGCGCTCTTTTTTTACACACCCCCCCCGCGCGCCTCTTTTTATTTTATTTTATTTCATTGCCCGGGCTCGGGGAGGCAGCTAAGGCTGGGGCGAAGCGGGGGCCGGAGAGCTGGGTGAAGGAGGTGGGAAGCCCAAGAGGCGTCCGCCTTGACATGTCATTAGCCGAGGGCTGCATGTGTCACGCCGAGGGTCCCAAGAGCCATTAGGAGGTGACTGACACCTCGCCTTGTTTATTGATCGCCTCGAGGAGGAGGAGAGCGGCTGTTGCTGCCGCCGCTCTAATGATGCTGCTACCCCCTTCCTCCGGCCGGCTTCAGGAAAAGTCCCCTCATTCCTCTGGGGAGGAGAGCTGGTGTTCAAGGGACGGAGAAAAGAGTTTTTCAGGGGCAGCGGGGGCTAAGCTCCCTGCGCTCCCCGCCTGTCTCTTCAGCCTGTTGTTTGCCTTTCTTTACCTGCTTTCAGTTGTGTGTGTTTTATCCTTTGAGTGCTAGCGTCATGGCTGTGAATTGCAAATGCATGCATCTTGAATGGTGTTTGCTTGATGCAGGGGGAGGCGGGGTGGGTGCAGAGCGGCTCTGCTCCTCCAAGGCCTCTCCTTTTCAGGGTTCCCCTATTATTTTTCAGCCTGGCGAACATTTTTAACAAGGTTAGATAGGGGCTAATGAGCGCTGCTACTCCTTTTCATCATTTCTACAGGGTACAAAGTTCAATTAGGGTGCAAGCCAGGGCCCTGTAAAAGGGGATGGGTGGGTAGAGGCTGGCTTGTTTTGTGCAAAGCCTCTCAGTCTCTCTCTCTCTCTCTCTCTCTCTGTCTCTCTCTCTCTCTCTAAAAGCCAAGCTAAATACTTGTTTTGTTCTTTCCATCCCCCCATTCCCCTCTTTTTTCTTTTTCATCCAGGGAAAAGTTTGAAGACTCTTATGTCCAAAGGAATCTTACAGGTACATCCTCCAATCTGTGATTGCCCTGGGTGTCGAATTTCGTCTCCAGTGGTAAGATGATTGCGAAAAACCAAAATGAGAACGCAAAGAAATAATTTCTCTGTTTTAATATTTGGCCACATTTCTATTTGATAATTTCTTCATCTATCCACCCCTGCCGGTGTGCACACTGTTTTTTAAGTATATGTGTGACTGCTGGTGGGAGACAGTGGTTTGTGGTCCTCTGTGACAATTGAGAGAGCTATATCCCGTGATGTTCTTATGCTGAATGCATCTAGTTTTAGCTCCATGTTATCGAGGAGGGCTCAGGGTTGCAGCCTCCAATAGGCAGGCAAAACTGCTGTTCAAGGATGCCAACTCAAGTGTTTGCGAGCTTTCTATCAGCTTTCTTGGTCATCCATTTCCCCTTTCTGGTATATTATTCAGCAGTGCAAAATAGTCAGTGTAAGAGGATTTGAAGTTAGATTATGATATTGGAATGTGCATGTTTTGGAACTGTGTTGGCAAAAGACTGCAGGAATAACAATCCTATCTTGAAAAAAGAAGAGAACACTTATGTTCATAAAAATAATAATAATAATAATAATATTTTTTTGAAAATGGGAATAATGTACAGCATTAGTAGGGTTCAATTAAATGCAAGGCCCTGTTCTCAACTGTGCCGATACTTCGATCAATGAGACATACTTTCACGTAAATGTGCTTACACTTCTGTACTCTAAATTGGAATGATGAAACAATGGGGTGGGGTTCCCAGCCCCACACCTTTCAAATCATATTTATGGGCAAAGAGTGGATTTGCAACCCACATTATGTGTATAGAATCTGGAGCAGGAATCCGTAATTCTCCGCTGCTGATGAGTGTGATGTCGTTAAGAATATAGGGTTTGGGTTTCAGTTTGTGATTACTGAATTGACTCGCATCAGTACTTTTCGACAATTGCATGGCATCCTATTTTTTTTCCTGGTAAAGGTGGTGTTAAACGAAGTGATATAACACAAAGTGAGGCTTGTTGAGTAAGAAGTGCATCTGTGTATCTATAAACATTTGTAAATGAGCACTGAATGCCAAATGAGGATTTGTGGGTCTGTGAAGTGCAAATGTGGTTATTGACAGCTGATTATTTGCAGTGTATGGCTTGGTTGGTGGTATGTTCATTTCCAAAAGTTCCATTAGGTTTTTTGTGTGTGCAATGAGGGAGACCCCAGGGTCATCGCAGCAAAACATATTGGAGGCTGGTTTAAATTCATAGTGTAGATGTGTTCTTAAGAGAGCTGATTTGGGTGACCAGTTCTTCAGCCTTGGAGAGCCTGATCCTACCTACCCCAATTAAATTGTATTGGCAGTGGAGGGCGGGCAATCTAGGCCTGTTTCACTCACCAGCTTCAGTAGATATGCTGGGGAAAGTCCAGAGCCCCCTGGCTCTAGACACTGGGTGGGCTTTTCTTCTTTGTACAGTGGTGGGCACTTCTCTGATTGGGACATGCGAGATCTAGAGGCTGCTGCAACATTGCAGATATCTTGGATTGCTCCTTTGGGAAGGGTGGTACCCTGCTGCCTGAAAGGGAAAAATATGGGCTGTTGTTGTTGTTGGCCAGCAGGTCTTGGGGCAGGTTGCAACAGTTTAACATTCATAATTAAAAGTGGCTAAAACAAATTTTGCTTGTAAGAATTGGGTCCTGAAAACACACACCTCAAGTGTCAGAGGCCGGAGTGAAGAGGTTGCCTCTTCAAGCATTTGTGGAAAGCTGTATAGTGAAGGTGTCAGACGCACCTCTGTCAAGGAGGAAGTCTACAGTTTGGGGGCTGCCACATGGAATGCCCCGAACTTCTGAGGGTAGCATAACTACCAAGATACACACACACACACACACACACACACACACACACGTGTTTATCTTAACACCTGAGAGGGTCTGTAGGTACGAAGGATAGTTGTCAGCGCCTTAAATTGGGCCCAGAAACAATGGCAGCCAATGCAATTGTTTGGGGTTATACGGGTTCTAAAGACAACCCGTTAGTAATCTGGCCACTGCACTTTGAACCAGTCATCTGTAAGGGCAGCCCTGCTATAGGCCAGGGATGGAGAACCTGTGGCTTTTCTGATGCTGTTGCACTCAAATTTCTATCTAGCCAGTATGGACAGTGTCAGGAACAATGGGAGCTAGAATCCTGAAGACCTCTCAGGGGCCCACAGGTATCCCCACCTTTGTAACAGGCTGTAGCTTAAGTCATTCAGGATAATCCAGTTCTAGTTTAAGTTCAGCACGTCCAGAAAGGGATTATTCCAAGTTTATGCCCGTCCCTTCACAGAGTGAACTGGTTTAATACGTTTTCAGTTCACATTTGTCCAAATGATCCTTGGCAAAATAAAATAAAAATAAAGCATTCAGTATTATTGTTATTGTTATTATTGTTGTTGTTACTACTACTACTACCTCAAAGTGAGTTAAAAATAAAATTAAAACCAATATACAGCTAAAATGAAACAAAAAATAATAATACTGTGTTTACATAAAAAAAGGAGTCCAGCACATGTCACCCACTGAAAGAGGCCAGCATATCTAAACGTTATAAGTTGCTGTGCCGAAGTATAAAACATACTTCAGAAGACTAAGGAAGCATTAAAAAAGACACAGTGGAATTGGGTTGTTTATTTCCTCCAGTAATTATTATATTTAAGCTTACAGGCCCAAAGAGTAAGAGAATGAACACAAAGATGAACTTCACATCTTTCTACCCCACAAAACAAACTTAATTCATCTTCAATTCGCCCAGCAATTATGGGAATTATTTACAGGTGTAGTTTAGGGAGTTTTTAACTGATTAACTGAACTTGGTAACGCAGAGCTAGTTCACTTTAAGCACCGTTTGTGCCTCTTACGAAGTGGGGCTCTTTAGTGTCCAAATGCTTAGGCCCTAATAATTTTTTTAGTCTTGTCAAGAAGTTTCTTTTTTGTTTCTGCTGCAACAAATGTAACATGGCTACCACAATGGAAGGCTGGAGTCACTGTCACCTAAGGGTGCGTTCTTATGAGCACCCTTCCCTTTTTTGGGTGCTGTCGTGCTGAACAGGAAGTGTACAAAGTGGTATCTCTCCTCACCACAAAATGGGAACTGTGGTGTAGTTAGTTAATTTTAGGCTTTCACCAGGGGCAGGCAAGGTTCGCTTTGGATCAGGTATATGGAACCTTTGACCCTCCGGATATTGCTGAACTACAGCTCCTATCACCCCCAGCCATTGGACATGCTTACAAGGGCTGATGGAAGTTGTTGAGCAACATATGGAGGGCCAAAGGTTCCTGACATCTGCTGTGGATGGTAATGTGTATTACTTCACCTATTTTAAATACAGTGGTACCTCGAGTTACAAATGCTTCAGGTTACAAACTCAACTAACCTGGAAGAGTTACCTTGAGTTGAGAACTTTGCCCCAGGATGAGAACAGAAATCATCATCATCATCAAACCTTTATTAGCATCACTTACAAACATTCAGAATAAATAGACCAATGCAATCTCATTGCCATTTCAACAGTATAATCATTTGCCAAAGGGAAGAAGAGGCGAGCAATCTATTTCACCTCTCTGGGTCTCCAGCAAGGGCAGGGTCCTGTAGCGTACTTCGGCGGCAAAAATATCAAATAAAGGAACTTAGCTACTGTCTTGGTGAGCTCCTGGTCTCTCCCCTGTAATAAGAAGTGTATAACCTTTGTCTCTGGTTTCCACATTGGGGTACATAGATGGTCTAAGAATTGTTGGTAGATATCAAGAACAGAAATCGTGTGCTGTTGGCGCAGTGGCAGCAAGAGGCCCCATTAGCGAACAAACAGTTTCAGTTAAGAATGGACCTCTGGAACGAATTAAGTTCATAACTAGAGGTACCACTGTATAGTATAGTAAGCCAACCCTGCTGTATTTGAAAGGCCCTTCTGCTCAGTACGACTGTCACCCTCTGCCCCAAAGCCCTATCCTTTTTCTTTATATATATATATATATATATAAATTTTTATTAAGTTTTTCTTTAACAAATAATTTTGACAACCATGTTTACCAATTTACAGTTTTTGAACTTCCACCAGTACCTCCTTCAATCATCCATTTTTCATATCTTTACACATTTTCTATGTAGTATTGCCGATTTGATAATAACCTTCCATCTCAGTTTCTTTCTTACAATATACCTTGGTTTATCACAAAGCCCCAAAGCCCTATCCTTAATGCACCAGTGAACTTGAATAAGAGAACATGGATCCATTAGGACAAATGACGCATTACCCCACCAACCTCAGGCAGCAGTGGCGTAGCGTGGGTTGTCAGCACCCGGGGCAAGGCAAGTAATTTGCACCCCCTAACCCGTGGATTTGCGCCCCCTAAACCTAACCCCCAGATGTTGCGCCCGGTGCAGCCGCCCCCCCCTGCACCCCCCACGCTACGCCACTGTCAGGCAGCCCCCTCTCCCATCTTCTTACTTATAACCAGTCCTGCTGGGTTGACCCTAGCTGTCAGTTTCCTCCTCCTCAATCTTAGCATTTTCCCTTGTAGAACCTAGCAGTGAGGAGAAGGAGGAGGATGGAGACAAAAGTTGAATTACTTGGCTGTGTCTGTCATTGGTTCTGGCTCTGTTTGGGCTCCCTATTCTCCACCTTGCTAGTCTCAAGGGACACTAGCCATTACTGATACTTCTACAGTGGATCCTTTACTGTTGCTTGAGGCTCAAGTGGCCTTGGTGGCACAGAGTGCTTTCATCAGCTTTGGCTGGTATTTGAGCTACACCCCTATCTGGACAGGGATAGCCTAATGTCTTTTGTTTATGCTCGGGTAACCTCTAGGTTAGATTACAACAACGTGTTATCCATAGGGCTGTCTCTGAAGACTGTTTGGAAACTTTAGCTGGTGCAGAATTCAGTGACTAGGTTGCTTACCAGGACAGGACGGTTTGAGCATATAACACCAATCCTGGCCTGACTGCACAAGCTGCCAGTTAGTTTCCAGGCCCAATTCAAAGTGCTGCATTTGACCTATAAAGCCTTAAACAGCTCAGGACCACAATACCTCAAGGATCACCTCTCCTCATATGAAGCTACCCAGAGCTTTCAATCACCATAGGCCCTTCTTTGTGTGCCTTCTCCATGAGAACAGGCCTTTTCTGCAGTGGCTCCCCATTTGTGGAATGGTCTCCCCAGGGAGGCTCACCTGGTGCCTTCATGACATATCTTTAGGCAGTGGTGGAACTAGGCTGTATTTCACCTGGGTCAGAGACCTGGCTTGGCACCCTCCCCCATGCACATTTGTGTGCGCGCGCACACACGCACACACACACACACACAGGCTGGGAGCCTCAATGGCACCCCTCTGGAGGCTTCACCAGGGGCAAAAAAACTGGCTGCCCCCCTCCCCCGGTAGCTAGGCCTTTGCTTTAGGCAGCAGGCAAAAACATTCCTCTTCATCCGGGACTGGGGCTGATTAAACAACCAATGACCTTTTAAACTGGGTCAGGTGGGGTGTTATTGCTTTGTTTGTTATTACCTTACGTATTTTTGTGATTTTTTTTAATACTGTAAACCGCCCTGGGTTTCTTGGATGAAGGGTAGCTTATAAAATAAACTGGCAGACAAATAATACCCCACACATTCTGTGTGTGGGGGGGACTAATGGAGGTCAGAAAACATGCCAGCCACTTTGCAAGGATTGGGCTGGTCAAATGGGCGCCTCTCCGTCCCAGACAGCCACTCTGTGTATGAACATGCCCTAAGAATGGGCACAAGAGTCCCTTAATTAAAAGAAGGGTAAAAACTTATGAAGCTTTGCTTGCGTGCTTTTGCCACATTATTGAGCTTCCGTGTCATTCTCGCTACAGCCCCCCACCCTGCCAGCAGCTCTCTGAGAAGAGGACTATAAAGGTGCTCCTGGTGTAGATGATTATTTTAAATTGTTAGCCAAAAATAGTTTATAGCATGTAGAACTCCCTGGAACATGGAGTGCCTGGAAGTTTGGGTAGTAAAGCAAGTGTTTCACAGTTTGTTTTATAACTCTAGTATTATAGGTTAAACTTGCCCGCTTTTAATCCTAGGTGTCATAAGCAGTGTGCCATTTTCATGGTTTCACAGCAACAATGATAATTGGAAGCACAGCAGATTCAGGTTTCCTTGAGATGGTGATTCTATAAGGCTGAAAAACGTCACATGCATTTTGACAGCAACACAATTTATAGCTGTGGAGTGCACTAAATAAAATATCGTGTGGCTATTTACATATAAAATACATATCTGAAGGGCAGGTTTGTTGGGAAAGGAAAGGGGCTTTTGACACATGGTTTGCTGAGTCTGCATTAATATACGTTAATTGGTCCTTTATGATATATGGTACTTTCTACATAGGGTCATGCTAGGTTTGATGACTGGGGTGATTTTGTGCAGTGCATATTCACAAGGTGTTTGCCAACATGGGTCCTTGTGTGGCTGATTGCTGCACATTTTGGAAGAGTGGCATGCTCACACCTGTCTGCGTACAATTTGCAAAGTGGCTACTGTGCAGGGGATCCAGAGAAGCTGCTTTGTCTGTGCAGATGCGTACAGCTGTCTGTGCAAAAGCAGTTGTGCACTGTATATGGAGAATCCACTTACAAAGGAAGTGTAAAGCATGCTGTCTGCTGTAAAGAGAGGAGTAATAAGGCAAAGAGTAAATTTCTACTCTGTGCTTGTGGCTAACTCTCTTCCTTCCTGCAAATATGAAATCAGTGGCACCTTCAGCATGTATAATCTTCTTTGTCTTGATCGGCCTTACAAATAAGTTCATGCAATTTGTTTCTCTCTCTCCCCATTTTACTAACCCAAGTGCCTAAATATCCCTTAGTTAGCCACATGTCAGCCTAAAAGAAAACCAGCCTTTACAATGCTTCCCTACCTGGTTGCCTGGAGTTGCTGCAGGTGACCAACAAAAGTATAAGATAGTGGCTATGGGCACTGGCAGAGGAAGAGGCGTGCGGGGGGGGGGGAGTGTACCGCCCCCGGCAGCGTGATCCTGGAGGGGTGCCGTCACGGCTGCCCCCCCCCCCGCCCATGCTGGACGCCATGCCCCTACGGGCAGCATGCTATGCCCCTGCCTGCTCTCCGTCCCCTGGTGCCAGAGCATGAAGCTCCGCCACTGGCTTTGGGTCTGCATACAAGGCCTTCCAATGTATACTCAAGGATTATAGGAGCAAGATTTCACCTATTTCTGTCAACATCAGGGGATGTTCCCACCCTGTTGCAGTCTTGATGCGTGAAGCTTTTTCCCACTGAAGTAGAAAGAACAACAATACTGCAGAATTTGTGTGTGTTTTTGTAGCTTTGGATTGAGGCCATTGTCTTTTACTGTTTAACTTCTTAGGGAGGTTATCTTGATGGGTTTTACACCAGGCTTTTCAAAATCAGGGAAATATTTAACTTCAAAGTATCCTTCTGGGAGTCCATTCACCAAATAAAATCCACTCCATTTCCCACTCTCTTTAAAATGCTGTCATGTCAGTAACGGTTGGTTCCCTTCTGGGAACGGCATGCTCAGCAATCTTAGCAATGCTGGAGAACAATGGGGAGTCTTCTAATAGCATGATGCAACCTCTCACGTTGGAGAAGCTCTGTAGCTCAGTGGCAGAGCATCTGCTTTGCATGCAGTGGCACTTGGAAGGTCCCAGGTTCAACCCCCAGCATCTCCAGGTAGGGCTGGAAATGTCTCAGTCTGAAACCCTATACCATGGGTAGGCAAACTAAGGCCCAGGGGCGGATCTGGCCCAGTAAAGGTAAAGGTACCCCTGCCCGTACGGGGCCAGTTGTGTCCGACTCTAGGGTTGTGCGCCCATCTCACTTAAGAGGCCGGGGGCCAGCGCTGTCCGGAGACACTTCCGGATCTGGCCCAATTGCCTTCTAAATCCGGCCTGCGGACTGTCTGGGAATCTGTGTGTTTTTACATGAGTAGAATGTGTGCTTTTATTTAAAATGCATCTCTGGGTTATTTGTGGGGCATAGGAATTTGTTCATTTTATTTTTTTCAAGATATAGTCCAGCCCCCCACTAGGGACAGTGGACTGGCCCTCTGCTGAAAAAGTTTGCTGACCCCTGCCCTATACAGTGGAACCTCATGTTACGTACCGCCCTCCTTAGGAATGCTTCGGGTTGCAAGCTCCACTAACCCAGAAGTAGATGCTCCCGGTTGCGAACTTTGCCCCGGGATGTGAGCGGAAGTTGCGCTCCAGTGGTGCGGCAGCAGCGGGAGGCACCAGTAGGGAAAGCGTACCTCATGTTAAGAACGGTTTTGGGTTACAAATGGACCTGCGGAATGAATTATGTTCGTAACCGGAGGCACCACTGTAGAAAGGCTTCTGAGCTAGATGGACCAGTGGTCTGTTAGCTTCCTATGCTCCTTGGACAATGCCCCAGTGTATTTAGACAGCTACTCAAAAGTAGCCCTGCAAAAGCATCCAGGTGAAGAACGCATGACCAAAATGGAAAAAACCAAAAAACAAAAACACTTCCAATGCCTACCTAAAAAGCATCAGGGATGAGGCCAGTTATAGTGTCTCTAGAAAAGTCTCTAGGAAAGTTCATTATGGGGCTGGTGCCACAGGCCCTGTCTTGATTACCTTGACACTAACTACAACTTTCTTTAGACAGTGGGACAAAACCAAACAAACCCAAGGCCTCCAGTGATTATGAGCGTAACCAACTGGCCAGTACACATGGGAAAAGGTGGTCTTTCAGATACCCTAATCCAAAACAGTGTAGGGCAGGCAGGGCAGGTGAGTCTTTGGCCCTGAATTCCCATCAGCCACTGCCAGTGGCGTGGGATGATGGGAGTTGTAGTTCGGCGACATCTGGAGGGCCAATAGTTCCCCAGCTCAGATGTATAATAGATCCGAGGACCAATACCTTGATTTGTGCATTGCACTTGACTCCATTGTCCCTTGAGCTGCATTTTGAAAACACAGAGCAAGCACACACATGCACACACACACAATCAACTTGCACAGTTATGATGGGGCTGCTGACTAAAACCTATGTTGGGGAACAACTGCTTCCTGGCCTCTTCCCATCTTTGATTCTCATTTCCTTTCTTAAACATGGCAGGTGGGGTGTGGGGTGGAGAAAGGCAAACAGCACAATCCAAGTCATATTTGCACAGAAAGAAAAGTCACTGGGTAGCAAGCATGTCTGAGGATTGCAGCCAACACTTTCTCAGGCTGTGTGCTCTGAAGTCTGCCCCACTGAATGGGATTTGTCTGCTGTAAACCTAGATTGAAGACTGCAGCAAATGCCTGCCTATCGTATTGCATGCTTATTGACAGCCAAACTTGTTAACTTTATTTTTTAATAATAGAAAGTAAGGAGAAGGAGGGGCTGCTTTTGAGGGGTAAATGGCCCCCGCCTGCTCTCTCCATAGCCAAAGGGGTGAGCATTGAAATTCTCTAACCTGGAACTCCCTGTTCTTGCAAAGATTAAATTAAATTAACCCCATCCTTTCCTCCCTCCCCTCTGCTCGCCCTTTCTCTTGGGTCAAATCAAATTTGTAGTGTCAGGGGCTTTAATCAACCTCTGTGAATGGTTGGAGACCACATCAGCCACCCAGAAAGAGCGAGTGGGGGTTGGAACATTGATTTGAAGAGGAAATTGCATCTGGCTGTATAGATCTACATTTGGAAATCGGCTCAGCAGAAAGCAGCGCGCGCACACAAACACCACACACTGCAGCATGTGCCTGAAGCTGCTTCTCGACTGATTCCCCCCCCCCCCCTGAAACCTCATTAGGAAAATCCAAGAACTGTTTCACCTTGTGAGAGGCTGATAAGGAAGGGCCCTAGCTCAGTAGTAGAGCACCTGCTTTGCATGCAAAAGGTTCCAGGTATCTCTGGCATCTCCAGGTAGGATTGGGAGGCACCCTGGCTGAAACCCTTGAGAGCTGCTGCCAGCCAGTGTCTATCATACTAACCAAATGGTCTGGCTCAATATAGGTCAGCTTCCTGTATTCTAACCATTCCTTGGAATTAGGGTTGCTCAAGCAGAAAGGGCTGTGTTTCCCAGTGAATGGGGTTGCATCATAGGGCATCTTCATTACAGATGCCACTTGTTTACACATTCACTGGGACTCCAGATAACATTTGTTAGGGAGTGGACCAGTGTTTAGGATTTCGGTGAGAGGAGTCCGAGGTTCAAATCTACCTCTCATAATTACTATCATGAAATAATGATTCACTATTTCAGGGTCTGATTCCCACATGCATGTCCTGATGCCTGGACACTTGGGGTTGGATCCAGTGCTAATCCCGCCCAGAGTACACCTGTTGAAGTTAATTGGCATGGCTAATATATATCCCATTAATTTAAATGGGTCTCCTGCAAGTAGGACTTAGTTGGCTACTACTCACAATTGCTGGCAGCTGAATGCGTGAGCAGACCCCTCACTGAAAAGCATTGTGTCTGGGGGGAGATTAAAGGTTTATTTTGAATGTGTTTCATCTTAATGGTTTATATCCCACCTTTCTGTAACAAGCACAGTTAAGGTAGCTTACAAAACCAAAATAAAAACCATGAGATAAGTTAAAAATAAGATCCTTAACAGGAGCATCCTACACAAATGCAGGGTCCATCAGGGTTGTCCCATTCGCCTGCATTTCCATCGCTTACTGTTACACCAATCAAGAGTGAAGTTTGTGTCTGCTTTCATGAAATCTTGGGCCTGCTTCTCACTGAGGCGATGAGTTTGCATACAATGCTAATCTGTGGTTGAACTTTAGCCATAGTTAAAACAGAGGTGTCTGACAGATTATCACTTAAACCTTGCTTTGCTATGTTTCTACCTCCTGCTTCCCCCTTTAAAGGAGACACAAGCTGGGAAGAGCTTCTCCTTGCTCAAGGCTCAGCTTTTACATGGTCACAGCTCCTTAACCATCATTCACATGAAATGCTCCATGCACATATGATCCCAAGTATCTGTACAGCAACTGTCACAAGGTGCAGCTCCTCCCACATTAAAGGTGAGTTTCCAGTCCACCTGGTGAGTCAGGTATGGGGAACCTTTGGCCCTCCAGATGTTGCTGAACTACAACTCCCATCAGCCCCTGCAATCATGCAGCAACATCTGGAGAGCCAAAGGTTCCTCACACCTGCAGCAAGTCCATCACTACTTAACCACTACTTTATGCCTGTTCTCTCGGATGGAACTCCTGCAAAAAAATCTGGGCCCCAGTGCCTTTTAACACCTGGTGACATAATTTTAACCCTATATCTGAAAGGAGATTTGTACTATAAATCCAAAGCAGATTCAACACGCATTTAAAGCACACAACTTCCCTGGAAGCTTCATAGAGACTCTGTAGTTCCCCCTCACAGATCTACCATTTCTAGCACCCTTAGCAAGCTACAGTCCCCAGGTTTCCTTGGGAGAAATTTGTGTTGAGTATACTTTAAATCAGGGGTCGGCAATGTGCGGCCCACGAAGACTGTTTTACCAGCCCACGAGCCACCCCCAAACCGAGCCGCCTGCTCGGCGAGTCCCCCCCCCCCGCGCTGCACTAAACCAGCGCTGTGCGGGGACTCGCCGAGTGGCACCAGAAATTGTGTATGCGCACGCACAGATACCGGAAATAACGTCTGCGCATGTCCAGATGCCGGAAATTGCTTCTGTGCAGGCACGATTTTTGGTGTCTGGGCATGCGCAGAAGTGATTTCCGGCGCCACGGACATGCGCAGACGCAATTTACGGCGTCGCGATGTGCCAGTCTGGCCCACAGATGATCTCCGGGGGAGTGATCTGGCCCACGCCGGTAAACTTTGCTGCCCCCTGTTTTAAATGTATAGTGTGGAGCTCCTTTCAGTATCTTGAGCCCCTAATGTCAGGGACAAGTAACAACTCCCCTTTAAGCATAACTTGTATTTTTTACTTATTATACATCATGCAGGACTGTTAAATTTTGTCTGAAAGGCTGTAGGGCGGCAGCAAAAGCTACTGAACAGCCTCTGAAGACCCTACATGTTAATGTATACTGTATTGATTTTGCAAGGAAATGTTTTCAACCAGCCTATTATGGCAATGCACTTCCTACGTGTTTATTCCAATACTTCATTTCTGGTTTTGGTGTTATGTTTATCAGTTTGCATGTTTATGCGTATGGCTGTTTGAACAATTTTTTGTTGTTGTTGCTGCCCTTTTTCTTTTCTGAGGCTTGAGCTCAAATTAAAGCCAGCCCGTCTGCTCTCTCCCTCTTTGTGATGCTGTTGAACTTACGAAAAGCAAAATATTCTGTGGGCAGGGGGGCGGAATTAAGCACCGGGGAAATTTTCCGCCCCACATCACTGGGGCCCCCTGAAGGTGCCTTGCCCAGAGCCCTACCCTCTCCCACCAAGCGCGCGCGCGCGCACACACACACACACACACAAGCTTGGAGCCAGCACTGGATAGACTGTCTAATCTCACAATGAATCTGTCTGTACTAGAACAGGCTGAAATGCAGACCGCATTTTACCTTGTGAATGGGAGTAGCAGGTTGTGCCTGCAAGTCAGGCATTAGGATCAAGGGGTGTGTCCCTCAGAGGTGCACCAAAGCCCCACTCGAAGCATAGTTATTCCAGAGCCCTGCTGAGTCTGTCCAAAAGAATTTCGGCTGCCATGCCCGGCACATTTCCTGGGCTTCTGATGAAATAAATACAAACACAGAGGATTCTGCTGCTACCATCAGGTAAGTAAGGCTCATGGAGGTCACTTACCTATTGAGCATTCATCTTGGATTTCTTTCCATAAAGCTTATGCAGAGGTTAGATAATATGTGGTTGTATTGAGCTTTCAGTCTGATCCGCTTGCGAAAAGGTTATGCAACAATGAACATGCACCCTGATTTGCTTGCAGGGTGTCTCTGCATCTTCCCATAAATCATTTGTTCATCTCACACCTTTGAATACATTTCCTTGTCACTTTCCTAACTGCAAAAGAGCAGGGGTTTTTCCCTTAAGTGCCAGGGTGACAGAGCGAGCGCTTTAATCCATTTTTGCACCAACCTAAATTTCCCAGTATGCACCTGAATAGTCTTAACCAGGGGTTGGCGGCCACAAGTGGCCCACAGGGATGGTTTTACCGGCCCACGAGCTGCGCCCAAACCAAGCCGCCCACTCGGCAAGTCCTCGTGCGCTGCACTAAACCAGTGCAGCGCAGCACGGGGACCCGCTTTCACAGCGCCGGAAATCGCGTCTGCATAGACGCCAGAAATCGTGGGTGGTAAACCTTGATGACTCCTAGTCTTAATCTGGAGACACCCTAAAATTGTAGATACCTAGCTAGATGCAATATTTTTATCCTGCTCAATAACAAAGTCCCTCTGTCTGGTTTATGTTGGCTTGTAAAAATGTGTTAAAAAACGGTTTTTTCCAAAACATTGTCCCTAAGATGTTACTAGATTCTAATCCTCATTATCCCTGACCATTGGCCATAGTGGCTGATGCTGATGGGAGATAAGAGTCTGGCAACAGGATCTGGAGAGCACTAGGTTGAAGAAGGCTGCTTTACAGTCTTTAGGCAATGCCCCCCCCCCCCCGCGTTCCTAAGCAGAGACCCAAACTTTCGCATTATCCACAACTGTTTTTCATTCTTCATAACTCGCTGATTGGAAAGCTTGCTCACTCTTCTGCAACATTTTGAATTGGGTGCTAGTTAAGGTCATTTCTTAGAGTAACCCTGATTAAGTATGCCAGTGCAGTGTGCTTCGAGTAGGGCAGGTTTGGGGCAACTTGTGCCCCTCCAGATGTTGCTGAACTACAAATGCCATCAGCCCCAGCAAGCATAAGGCCAATGCCCGGGGATGAAGGGAGTTGTAGTTTAGCAAACCTCTGTTGCACCAAAGGTTGGGAGACCAGGGTTTAGATTCCCACCCACACCCAATGCTCACTTGAGTGATATTTGGCCAGTCACCCTCAGCCAAACCTACCTCAGAGTTGTTTGTGAGACTGTAATGGGTAAGGCAGGGAGAGCCACATTATGCCACCTTGAGCTCCATGCAGGAAAGGTGAGGTTAAAAAAGTTACCCCACACCATATGTTACCTTTAAAGCAGACCCCCCCCAAAGAATCTTGGGAGCTGTAGTTTGTGAAGTCATCTCATAACATCTCTCAGCATTCTTATGAAACTACAGGTCCCAGGATGGGGAGGGAAGGAGCCCTAACAGTATAAGGGCGGATCCACGACATGCATTCAAAACCCATGATCTTGGGAGCTATAGTTCCCCCCTCACAGAACTACAACACCCAGCAACCTAACAAGCTGTAGCTCCCAATATTCTTTTTGGGGAAAGTCATATATTTTGAACATGCATTTTACAGTGTTTCTCAACCTTGGGGGCCACAGCTGACTACAACTCCCACTGGTCCTGCTAACTAGGGATGATGGGAGTTGTAGTCCAACGACAGCTACGGAGCCACGGTTGAGAAACGGTGGGTGCGCAATATGTTTCTGGAGAAGGTGCGTAACTTGCAGCCTCGACTCTTAGCGCGGGGACCTTGAAAAGGCGCCTCTAAGAATAATCAGCCCCCGCGATACAACATGCGGCGGGAGTGACCTCTGACAAGTGTTCCCCGCCTCCTGGCGGCTGCAGCGCCCGCTGTCCTTTGCTTGCTTTCCTTTCCCAGCGAGCGGAGCCGCGTCTCGCCCGCTGCGGCTGCCTTGGCGGCGGCGCCTCCTCCTCCAGCAGAGCGCGTCTCTCCCGCTCCCGCTGCTGCCGCCGTCGCATCAATCAAGCGACGCAGCTGAGCAAGCCCACCCGGCGGCCGGGCGGCTAATCGGGCGGAAGGGCGCGGCGCTGGAGAGGAGAGGAGGCGGGCGGGGAGGTCACTGCAGGGGCAGGCGGAGGAGAAGGGGCCACCCGCTCCCCTGATGGAGGAGGAGGAGGAGGCCAACGCCGCCGCCGCGCTGGCTGGCTGGCTGGCCTGCGAGCTGCTTGCTTGCTTGCTTGCAGCGACAGCAGCAGGAGAAAAAACGAGAGGGAGAGACTCGCACGGGGCCGAGAGGAGTTTGCAAACTCTGTGAGTCTTCAGTTCCGCCCCCTCTCACTTTTGCACAGAGAAAGAGAACGGCTTACAGGGAGCAGCCGCTTCTCTCTTGGGAGGGGGCGCACGGAAAGAGTTACTGTTCATACGTTACTTTGAACTCGCAGGCCAGGTCGTGCCTGCAGGGAATGCAGCTTCGTTGTCAAGAGCCAGCTTTTTACCCATCTCCCGCTCCTCCCTTGCGGGTTCAATGGAACGTGTGAAAAGGGATTCAAAGTTAAGAGGCAGCCTCCCCAAGTAAGGAACTCTAAAATGCACTTTGCAAGAGTCTGTGCAGCATTGTGTGGCAGCTTCCCCTCCCCATTCCGTTAGAACCTGAAAGCAAACCTCATTGAGCTCAGCTGGCCTACTTATTGGAATGAAGTGCATATAAGGTCCCTCTCTTTAGGTGCAATCCTGTGTATACCTGCCTGGGACCATTGCACGTGCTAAGCACACATCAGTGCAATGGGATTTGCTCCTTGGTAAGCATGCATTGAGCTTGCAGCCCATTCCTATGGGGAAATCTGTGGCTCTCAAGGGCTGCAACTCCCAGCAGCACTGACTTGGCTTGTTTAGTGGGGTTTGCTCCCAGATAAATGTGCATAGGATTTCAGCTGTAGTTACACACACGTGCACACACATTGTTGTATTGGGGTTGTTGTGATGGCCTTCGCACCTCCAGGGGGTGTCCAGTAGTAGTGTGCCGGCATACACTTTCTCTCCAGCCTTCCCACATCTCAATTGAGGGCAAACACCTGTGGTTGTTAAGGAGGGGATTCTCAAGGCTCACTCTGTGTGTGTCAGGAGAGTGTTCTTGTTATGGTAAATCCTCCTTTCCTGCCCTCCCCACCACCACCCTGAATTCACATTTGCAATCATTTCGGTCCCTGCAGACCTTTAATTCTGCATGGCGAGGGTTTCTTTATTTGTGGTTTCACGCTGCTTTGAATTGGCGTTTATTCTGGTACATTGAGTTTGATTTATTGGGGGAAACGTTGAAATTGCACCCTTTGGAGACAGCTTTCAGAGTCAGAATTCCAGTGCTTAATGGACGGGCGGTGTGTTTGTGAGCTGCTCCTTTGAGCTGCTCTGCAGGATGGGCCTGTTCTCTGTGCTCACAAGTGCGCTTTGCAGTCTGGTGTCTGGACAGCAAGTGGTGGTGATTAGCTGGTAGGGCCCTGCTGCACAGAAAGTGGAAACCACAGAAAACTGAAGGTGAACACCATAGAGACACTAAGACTGCAATCCTAACTGGGCTCACCTAGGTGTAAGCTCCATTGAATTCACTAGAACATAGTCTAGAGTTGACACGTTCAGGATTGCACTGCTGGTCAAGCCTGCTGTGCTTGTCAGAGGGAAACTTAAGAGTCTGTCCCCCAGTCCATTCTATTACTCCAATTTTGTGAAAACCTGTCTGTATGATTTTTTGCACTGTATGGTATGCTGGTGTGATTGCTTAAGCCATCTGAGTTACTCTCCCCAGTTGCCACCAGCTTGTATACCTATAGACGTTTTCAGTTCATAGGGACCATGAGGATCATCTAGTCCAACCCCCCCTGCAATCTTTCACCAAATGTGGGGCTTGACCCTGAGATTAAGAACCTCATGCTCTAGGTCTTTGAGAGCATTTTAAAAAGCTCTGTAGAAGTTAGCTGGCGACCTTCTGAGTTGAGATGGTCGTTTTGTTGTTGTTGGTTTGATTTTGGAATTTATTTTGTATGATGGGTGGGAGACCTCAGGCTGAGGGGAGGGCAGATTCAGCCCACCAGACACCTCTATTTAGCCCTTTGGACCCTCACCAGCCTTGCTTCATTCCTTCTTTGAGTGAGTTTTTGCCCAGTTGGAAATGTGTCGTTGAACTCTGATGCCTCTTGCTTGTCTGGCTGGAGGATAGAGACATGAGCGTGTGCAGAAGCTGTGGAGAGGTTAAAATTTTTACGTTTGCTGCTCCACTCGCTTTTGCCTCTGGCCCTGTCCACCACTGGCATGCGGCCCTTGGAAGGTGGCCCAGAAAGGAACGCAGCCCTCGGTTTGGAAAAAGCTTCCCCACTCCTGCCGGAGGGAAGCCATGGCAGTTTATGTGCAGACCCAGAAAACACTTCTCATGGCCAGCGCTGCTTCAGTTGCAGGCATGACACATTTGGCTGGAGAGCACAACCCAGGTTCAGATGAGCTTGTTAAAATCAGAGAGAGACTGGGGTGGAAGTTGTGTGTGTTTGTGTGGGTGTGTGTGGGAAAAGGAGTAGTAGAAGAGCAGGAATGCAAATAAATTAATAAATGGGGAGGTCGGGGAAGCGGCCTCATCTTGTTAGTGATGTGTCAAGGGCAGTGTAAAGGTGAGCTCCGATAAGTAATTTCGCTGTCAAAATTATTTAGAGATGTCATTAAAACTGCTCGGGGGCTGTCTCCACTGCTTCAGGGCATGAGCGAATGTTTTTAATTTGCTGGTGGCTCGGTGTCCCCAACTCTGGCTCGCTCGCAACTGCTTTCAGGCTGGTGGGGGGGGGGAGCTGTCAGCTGGGACTTCACTGTGAACATATGCAAGGCACTTGCTTTAAATTCCCCAACGGGCAGTGATGCTTTGTGCCCATCTGCCCCATAGGATCAAGAAAAAATCTCACTTCCTCAACGCCCCCCCCAAAAAAATTGGAATGTAGAAGCAACACCATCCTTTATGTATTGGCTTTCTTTTCTTTTCTTTTTTTGCAAGAGAGGTGGGTGAGTGGGAGGGAGGACACTCTTTCCAGCACATGCAAACTTTTTTTAAAAAAGTTTTGTCGTCCCCCCCCCCCCCTTTCTCACTCTTCCATGCATTACCTAATTCCTTGGGATGTTAGCTGGTGGTTCTGCTCTGTGCAGGCTGTTTCCTCCATCTAGACACTTGGCAAGGGTCTGCCTGCACAACAGATGCCAGTGCTGAGCTGACCAGGAAGGGGGAGTCACTGCTGCTGCCACCTTTCCGTTCTATGGTTTTTCTCATGGGTAGGTAAACTAAGGCCCGGGGGCCAAATCCGGATGGTCCAGGAACCAGCGTGTTTTTACATGAGTAGAATGTGTCCTTTTATTTAAAATGCACCTGTGGGTTATTTGTGGGGCCTGCCTGGTGTTTTTACATGAGTAGAATGTGTGCTTTTATTTTATTTATTTAAAATGCATCTCTGGGTTATTTGTGGGTCATATGAATTGGTTCATTTTTCTTCTTCAAAATATAGTCCAGCCCCCCACAAGGTCTGTGAGATAGGGGAACGGCCCCCTGCTGAAAAAGTTTGCTGACCCCTTTTGGATCAGTCCTAGTAGGGAGTTTGGATCAGTCACTGGCTGTTATCATTCGTGTGCTGGTAGGGTATCGTGCCATTGGTTCTTCTGTAGCCAAAGTCCATGGATAGGGGATCCAGTGTCCCCGCAGGTGTACTCCAGTTCCCATCAGCCCCCAGCTGGCATGGTCGGTGTCGTGGGTGAGTGGATTTGGAGTCCACCAGCATCTGGATTTCCAGAGATACATTCAACTTCCATTGTCTTATCCTCCACAAATGTGTTTAATCATAGCTACTAGCCATGATGGTGATGCTCTCCTTCCACTCTCAGAGGCAGCTTTCGGCTTTGAGGCAGGGGGTCTCTCCCATGCCAGTATGCCTCTGACTACCACTTGCTGGGAACTGCAAGTGGGGAGAGAGTGCTGTGTTGCCCTTAAGTTCTACTTGCTGTTGCCAGTCAAGGCTTCCCATATGCATCTGGTTGGTCACTGTGAGAACAAGGTGCTGGACTAATGTCCTTTAGCTGGATCCAAGAGGGCTTTTCTTGCGTTCTTATGCATAGGTAGACACATCCATGTAGACTTTCAGTCCATTGGTCCATCATCTATAACAGTCATTCCCTTTTTATACTACCCTTCTTCCGGTAGGAGCCCAGGGCACAGGAAACCATTGCAGTGAAAGCACCGGAAACTGCATTTCCAAAAATTAAAATTAAAATTAGTACCAGCCGCTGACTTTACTGCTAGCATTTATGCCTCAAAGGCCCAAGCAAATAGATGTCTTTAATTGGCAACTAAAATATTATCAGTGTAGGGTTTGGACACAGCTTCCTAGTTTTTCAGTAACTGAAAGCAGCTCTCCAGGGTTACAAGCAGAGGATCTTACAAAGCCCACCTGGGAGATGCCTGGGTTTGAACATAGGACCTTCTGCATGCAAAGCAGATGCTCCGCCACGGAGTTTTGGTCTGTCCCTTAAGAGACAGGAACTTAGAAAGTTCCCTTATAAAGAATCAGGTCATTGGTTCATCCACTTCAATATTGTCTACACTGACTGGCAGTGGCTTTTTGGATTTCAGGCACAGGGTATCCCACACACCAAGTATTCAACCTGGGCACCACTGCTCTAGGGCCACCTTTAGCTCTCTTGTGATGGGGCTGATACGCTAAACGTTATTGAACCTCCTCTTTTATAACTACATCTTTCCCTTAGCTCTTGTCCTTGGCCCTAATTTGCTTCCCGGATGATAGTGAAGACGGAGCGGAAATCATGCCTCCCCATGGGTCGAAAGTATAATCCGATGCAGGATTCCGCTGTAACGTGCCTGAAGGAGGCAGAAGGGTGGGAATTCCCAGATGTGCAGAAGGAGAGCCTTACGCACATTCTGGATATGGTTAGAGCCTGGAGTTTTAATTGCTCTTGATTCGTTTTGCACATGGCGGAGAGGGGAGGACACCCTTGAGCAAAAGCTCTTTCCAATTGGACTTGCCAAATTGGCCAGCGTTTCAACCAGACCGTCTCGGTATTTTAATTATCTGGATAGATTTATTATTTAAAAGCCCAGTTTAGTAAATGAGCAATTGTATAATTTCCTATAAATGATCAGCAGGCAGTTTAAAAATAAAATTAAAGATTCTCTACCTCTCAAGCCCTTCTCCCCTACCCAATTTTGTGGCTCTGAAAGCAAAATCCTGCTGTTGCAACATGTTTTGCTAACTGTCATCCTTCGCATCTGTTAAGCTTTGCATAATTTATTCAGCTTTCTTGATGGAGGCACTCTATGCCTTTTGAAACTTTTGTGTGCAAACGGGGGTGCGGCAAGGGAAAATCCAGAGAGGGGAAGTGCTTGTGGATATTTTTCAAGTTTTTTCTTCCTGAAAACAGAAAGTCTATGATGCTGAACTTCACACCCCACTTGCAATGGGGTGCTCCAGATCTAGAAAGGCCTGGAATATTTCCTCTCCTTAGAAGGGCACTGCTGGATCAGGCCAGTGGCCCATCTAGTCCAGCATTCTCGTAGTAGCCAACCCAGATTCTTTTTTATTGTGCAGGGATGTGATTTAAATGCATGTTGTGAATGCAGCCCAGATTCACATCACAGTGGTCAGGTTTCACTAAATATGGGCACTTGCAGAAGAAACATCATCTCACCTCTCTGCAAACAGATGAGAATGAATGCGTCATCTGAAAGTGACCTGGGTGTGTGCATATGTTCTTTTAAGTTGGGTGTTCTTGGGTTTTGAAAAAAGAGGTATTAACATGGGTTTTTTTTTCTTCCGCTCAGGAAAAAAATCTAGCAGAGACACATAAGTTTATTGAAAACAATCCTGTGGACTCAACAGCATTTATATATTTTTTTGACAGTAAACAACTTTTGGGGAAGCAAAATGGCAAATGCAATTCAATGTAAAGAAGTATAAAGTGGTACATGTTGGAGGGGAAAAAATCTTAATTTCACAAGGACACTCATGGAGTCTGAACTAGAGGTGATGGACCAGAAGCAAGTCCTTGGGGTCATAGCAGATAGCTCAGTGAAGATGTCAGCTCCAGTGTGTGGCAGCCCTGGAAAAGGCAAATTTCATGCTAGGGATCATTAGGAAACAAATTGAAAATAAAACTGCCAATATCATAATGTTATAAAAATCTATGGTGTGACCACATTTACAGTTACTGTACAGTTCTGGTCACCTCACTCCAAAAAAAGATATTGCAGAGTTGGAAAAGGTTCCGAATAGGGCGACCAAAATGATCAAGGGGAGCAACTATCCTATGAAGTGTTGCAGCGTTTGGGACTTTTCAGTTTAGTGGAAAGGCGACCGACAGGTAACATGGTAGAGGCTTATAGCATTATACATGAGATGCAGAAAATGGATTGAGCAAAGTTTTTCTCCTTGCGTAACAGTAGAACTCGTGGACATCCAATGAAGCTGAACGTTGGGAGATGTAGGTCAGATAAAAGAAAGTACTTCTCCATCAAACTACGCTCCTCCAGGAGGCAGTGACGGCTACCAGCTTGGGTGGTTTGGACAAATTCATGGAAGCTAGGGCTATCAATGGCTACTAGCCATAATGGCTGTGCTCTGGCTCCACAGCTGGAGGCAGAAATGCTTCTGATTACTAGCTGCTGGGAACCACAGGAGAGGGGAGAGTCCTGCTCACTGGTTTCCACAGGCATCTGGTTAGTCACTGTGAGAACAGGATTCTGGACTAGATGGGTCATCGGCACGATCCAGCAGGCTATTCTTAATGCTCTTTTTAAAAACACACACACAAGAGTTTGAGAGTTTGTCTCCTTTTTTCCGGTCATGCCTACTCGCCTTCTGGAGCCTGTGCTTATGTTGAAATAAATGATAGCTAGCACTTGGCTCGCCTTTTACGATACTAACCTTCATGGACCTTTTCTCCTGGTGTCATCCTTGGTCCTTTTCAGTCAGCTCTGAACTGCCAGTGCTAAGTCTTTTATCTCTTTCAGATGCACTTACAGTTCTTCTCCATCGTTCCTTGCCTTTAGCTGCTGCTCCTCCTTCTCCTCTCACTGCAGCGGGCTGTGGTGCAAATGATATGTGCAAATATGTGTAACAAAAACCCCAACCTTTGTGTGCTTTATTTTTAAATGGAAAGAAGGTTTGGGAGATTGTGGTTTTTTGAACGGAGCAGGAGTCAAGAGTTCCTAATCCTCTTCCCTCACCAGCTGTTTTTCTTGCTCAGAATTGCCTTTGCCAGCTGCTCTTCCCCTTGCAGGGCTCCAGCTGCGTAATTAACCTTGTAAATCAGGGACGGGGAACTTGTGGCAGTCCAGATGTTGTTTGGCTGCTCCCACTGCCCATTATCCCTGACCATTGGCCCTTGGGGGCTGGGAAAGAGATGGAAAGCCAAAAGTAAGCGGAGGAAGATTAATGTGTTCAGGTCACTTATGAGTTCTTAGGTTTGGTTTCAGTAGAGCAAGACAGAGGCAGCTGTGGCCCTGCAGATGTTGTTGGACTCCAACTCCCACCAGCCCCGGCACCCAGCCTGATGAATGGTCAGGGATGATGGGGAATGTGGTCCAGAAAGGAGACTTCTTGTTGTGTCTTCATGTGTGCCTGATCTGGCTCTTATTGAGGCTGATTAAAACAAGGTTGGGGAAGCCTATGGCCCTCCAGTTGTTGCTGGACTCCAAACCTCCATGTGAACTGCAGAACGTGGTGACACCTTACGTTTTTATGTATTTAGGAAGATATAATCATTATAAGCCACTCTGAGCCCCATGGGATAATGGATGGCCAAAACTGAACTAAATGAGTTGTTTTCTCCTCTTGCTTTCTAATTTGGTGCAATTTAACGTAATCTCTCACTGGTGGTTTTTGAGTTTTGCATAGATCCCCCTCCCCCTTTCTCTGCTTGCTCTTGGGGAAGGGGTATATATCTGCACCCCAGTTTATTTATTTTCAAGTACAACCCCTGTATATGGGTTTAAACACATCCGTATATAGGGGTTGTATTTTAAAAAATAAACCTGGAGACGAATGTGGTAGGTCTGACTTCTGTGGAAATGGCATTTTGCTGCGTTGCTAAGGCAACAGGAGATAGCACCTGAAGACAAGAACAGGCAGGACTTCCCCTTCTCAGCTGTGGTGGAGCAATAGTGATCGAATGAGATTAGGTAGAATTAGATAATACTAAAATTCGCTATGGTTTTGATGCCAGCCCTTGATTAAATAAGTGAGAAAGTCCTGTCCCCTTATAGGTAAAATGAATTCTCCTCGGATCAATAACTTTTCATATCCTTTCCCTGACCCCATCAGCTTTGTTTTTGCAGGAGTCTTATGAAGAAGGGGTTATGGCTGGCTGGTAAATAGATGTGCACCTGTGGTGAATGAAAGTTGCCCCTAATGACAATCTTTACCAAAAAAAAGGTTATTTTTACTCTCTCTTTTTTACGTCAGAAATGGTAAACATATTTATTGGTGGGCAGGTAAGCTAGTGAAAATCATTGTGGAGGGTAGGACTAGATGACCCTTGGGGTCCCTTTCCCAAATGGACCAAAACTCTGTCTCTGTTTCAGGCAACTTTCTATGTTTCTTTGGCATGCCAAAAGCACATTTTCTCTCCTTAAGCTTTCATACCAGTCAGGAGAGAGGAGGCGAGAGTGAGGTGTACCTTAAAGCGATCTCAAAAGTCTGCTTGTTACCTGTTTGGGGAGCGGAGCCCGCAGCAGCCCACCCACCATTCAAAGCAGGTCTTTTGGCGGCCAAAAGGGACAAAGGAGCTTTTGAGGTTTTTCTCATCTATCCTGTTTGAGGTTTGTTTGCGTTTCCCCTCCCCCCACCCCTTCCGGAGATGTTTGGCAGTTTTTTGAATGTGTGCCATGGAAGCCTTCCTGCAGTAAGCCTAACAGGTGAAGTCTCGCTGTACGGAATCTGTTGCAAGGAGCTTCTTACTGGAATTTAAAATATATATATATATATATATACTCTGGATAAATGCTCACCCCTCCCAGTGGGTAGGGAAGTAAGAGACAAGTTCATAGTGTTACAGTTAGTATATGAAGCCCTTATGGATTGGAACCAGTTTACGCTATATATATATATATGCCCACTCAACGGTTTCAGTCTGTGGAGTCAGCCCCTTTACGGGTACTGCATGATACAGTGGTACCTCAGGTTACATATGCTTCAGGTTACATACGCTTCAGGTTACAGACTCCGCTAAGCCAGAAATAGTGCTTCAGGTTAAGAACTTTGCTTCAGGATGAGAACAGAAATCGTGCTCCGGCGGTGCGGCAGCAGCAGGAGGCCCCATTAGCTAAAGTGGTGCTTCAGGTTAAGAACAGTTTCAGGTTAAGGATGGACCTCCAGAACGAATTAAGTACAGTGGTACCTCAGGTTAAGTACTTAATTCGTTCTGGAGGTCCGTACTTAACATGAAACTGTTCTTAACCTGAAGCACCACTTTAGCTAATGGGGCCTCCTGCTGCTGCCGTGCCGCCGGAGCACAATTTCTCTTCTCATCCTGAAGCAAAGTTCTTAACCTGAGGTAATATTTCTGGGTTAGCGGAGTCTGTAACCTGAAGCGTATGTAACCTGAGGTACCACTGTACTTAACCTGAGGTACCACTGTACTAGCTTTGCACTTGTAAGATATTGGCCTTTGGGTGTGGCAGCACCTGGATTTTGGAACTCCTTGCCTATTGAAAGCAGCCAGGAGACTTCACTGTACTGTTTTTGGTGCCTGCTTAAAAGCATCTTTGTTTGGACCAGCCTTTCTAGACATGTAGGAGTTGTACATGTCTTATTTCTTTGGAGCTACTTATTTGATTACAGCAAGCCCACAACTTACACAGGGGTTCTGTTCCCAGGGATCGCGCTTAAAGCCAAAATTGCACATAGTCAAAACAAATGGGGTTCAGTGGCAGGTGGGATTGTGAAAGTTGTTTTTCCTGGAACCCTGCCCCCTTTCCACCCCCTTTTTATTTACTTTTTTGCCACGCACATAAAGCTCGAATGTGTTACATGCATGTATGTTGTGGGCTTACTGTATTTTAAAATGTCTGTTTTGGGCTGTTTTTCAATTGATAGTTTTAAAGTTTTATTGCTAAACATTTCGAGGTTAGCAATAATACACCAAGCAGTGCATAAATTTTGTTACATCATCAAATTCCAAACTTGGAGTGCTATAGGGCCATGCTGTGAATATATTCCTGCAGCAACCTGTACTGTGCACCACACAAATATGGCTTCTTCAAACTATTCCCCCCCCCCCTTTGTGAGAAGCTAGTCTGCTCCCTCTCTTTCAGTGTTTTATTTTGTGTCCACACTGGGGGAAAACCAAAAATTCTTGCAGATATAGAGGTGAATATTGTTATCAATGTAAAGCACACGGGTATTGGGGTATATTTTGCATAATTCTAATTCTGCAAGTTGAGGGGGTGGGGATCCTGATCAGTGCAGCCTTCCCCCACCACGAGCTCTCCAGATAGTTTGGACCACAACTCTCATCCACCCCAGTCAGGAGTGATCCAAAACATCTGGTGGGTATCAGGTTGGGGAAGGCTGGAGTGTGATGTGTGGAAAACTAGGACTGGGCAATAATCTGGTTTTCAACTTACAAAGGTAAAGGGACCCCTGACCATTAGGTCCAGTCGGGGCCGACTCTGGGGTTGTGGCACTCATCTCACTTTATTGGCTGAGGGAGCAGGCGTACAGGCCAGCATGACTAAGCCGCTTCTGGCGAACCAGAGCAGCTCATGGAAACGCCGTTTACCTTCCCGCCGGAGCGGTACCTATTTATCTACTTGCACTTTGACGTGCTTTCGAACTGCTAGGTTCGCAGGAGCTGGGACCAAGCAATGGGAGCTCACCCCGTCGCGGGGATTTGAACCGCCGACCTTCTGATCAGCAAGTCCTAGGCTCTGTGGTTTAACCCACAGCGCCACCCACGTCGCTTTCAACATATATCACTAGCTAAACATCTTTGCTCATAATCTGCTTGGTGTACCAACTCTGCAAGTTAGACTTGCCCATGAGAGGCAGTATGGTGCGATGGTTAGAGTGACAGACAAAGGGCAGGATGGGGGCAAAGCATAAGTTCGCATCCCGACTTGGCCAAGAAGCTCTCAAGGCACATTAAAAAAGCTTGCTCTCTTTTAGCCAGGCCTACTTCACAGGGTTGTTCTGAAAATAATAACAGAGGGGAGGACCACCAATGCCACCTTGAGAGTTCCTTGGGAGGAGGGGAGGATAAGAAAGAAATAGTACCTCTTTGTTCTTCCACTTAAAAAAACAAAACCCGACTGCTGTGTTTACAGCCGTGACACAAACTATTGCAAAGGACAGAAGATCAAGCTTTGCCGTTGAAACAACGAGCCCTGTGTGGTTTTCATCTGTGAGCCAAACCTTATTTCCACACCTGGATGCTATTTGAGCCCCAGTCCTTGTCTGGCTGCTTTTTTTTGTGTCTGTGTTTTTCTCTCCTTCTCCCCAGCCTTTCCTGTTTGGCCCTGGCAGGTAACAAAGACCTGGCGGCTTTTCAATTATCTAAATAACTGATTAGGGTCTGTTTTGTCAAGACTTGCACCTCCTTAAACAAACAAATTTCTCCCTTTCCTTGATGTTTGCTTTAACGATCTTGGAAGGATGTCAATAGCAGTGGGTTGTTCAGGAGGGGGGAAACCAGTTGGGCCGTAATGCATCGCAGGGTACAGTTTTACCGTTGGGAAATGTGCTGAACGCCACTCTTCTCCCTCCCCACCCTGCTCATAATGAGAACTGCCGTCCTTCAGCAAGGGCCAAACGTTTTGCCCAAAGGCAAGCGAGAGGTATGTTAAGCCGGGCGATGTCTACTAAGACAGTGTTCAGTTACAGGCACCTGCCAAAACAATGTTTTGCTTTTCTGCCACTGGCAATATTGGCAAATTCATCCCCATCCGCCCAATCGCCTTCAGCAGCTACAGGCAAGATAACTATTGGCGACAAACTGGCCTTCTCCAGTTAGTAGAGTTCTATCAAAGTACCATCCTTTTCTAGTTGGTTATCAGGTGTTTTTTCACTAGAAAAGATAGCGCTTTGTTAGCACCTTTCTGACTGCAGGAGGCAACACAATGTTGATGGGTTTGCTGATAATAGTGTATTGTTCGTTTTCACCTGTACATTCACAAGACACTGTTCCCTCAGAACAATTCAGGATGGTGCTGTTTCTCCCAGTTGGCAGGGTGCTAGCAAAGAGCTGTCTTTTTTCCAGTAAACAAATACTGGAGTTGACTCATGGGGCTATGCATTCAACAACAAAAGCTTCAAGCAACCAAGGTAGTAGAATTGTGTGCAAAAAATTAGTTACGTACTTAATTCGTTCCGGAGGTCTGTTCTTAACCTGAAACTGTTCTTAACCTGAAGCACCACTTTAGCTAATGGGGCCTCCTGCTGCTGCCATGCCGTCGGAGCACGATTTCTGTTCTCATCCTGAAGCAAAGTTCTTAACCCGAGGTAATATTTCTGGGTTAGCAGAGTCTGTAACCTGAAGTGTATGTAACCCGAGGTACCACTGTACTGTTTAAAGCTAACTTATGTGATTGTTTACCAGTTGTCCAGTCTGAGCCCACTGTCTTGTTACTATCAATTTGGCTGTTTATTTGCGTCATATTTGTTATCTGTGGTGCATTCAGACACTTCTGGAAAAAAATGAAGAAATTTGAGATTTCCAGGCAGCTATATGCTGTAATAGCCAGACATGGAACCTCCCTATTTAGAGGTAATATACCTGGGAATACTGAGATGCTGGAAACAATTTGCAGGCCAGAACCAGTGTTTTCATATTCAGCTTGACCGCCTAAAGGTTCTTATTCTTTGTGTGCATATGTATATCTATCTCTACAAACCTCCATATAAGGATGTTAGAGAATTCTGCTGAACTTGGAAATGGGAGCAGAACCTGCTACTGTTTGCTTATTCGTCCCATTTCCAGAATGGAAATCAATTGTATTTGCTGTTGCTGTTGCTTTCAATCCGTAAACGATACATGATTGAGAATGCTCCCCCATCTAGTCCATCATCATGTTCTCACAGTTGCATGCAATGAATACAAGGTGGAAGAAAAAATTATGCCTTCGTACATTCCTACATATCTATATTTGTAGATCTACATATACCAACCCATAGATTCACATAGAAAACTCAACCCCTCAGGTCACAGTTCTTTCAATTGCACACTCCCATCTCCAGCCTTCACTGATCATTCTTTTGCACCCTGTATATGGAAAACACACACACATGCATCTCACACAACCATGAAGAGTAGCCACATTAAAATGCGCACCCCAGGTACAGCCCCCTCTGGCTCGGATTGCACGCGCTCCTGGTGCGAGGGCCCTTGTTTCAGAATGGCATGCTCTGCTTCAGAAGCAGGCAGCAAAACGGCTTTATTGATTAAGGGGGAGGCAGGGAAGGTAATAGGCATTTTGCCCGGGGCGCCTCAATCGCGTTACTTTGCCGTCACTCTCTCGCCATTCCAGCTGGAAAATTGGGTTAGGGAGAGATAAATAAATAAAGGAGCGGAGAACAGCGGGAGGTTGACAGGCAGCCAGATGCTGACCCCAAGCACGGCCACCCTGGGTTAGAAAAATACAAAGTGAATGTTGACAATCTCTCCCATCACTCTGTGTGTGTGTGTGTGTGTGTGTGTGTGTGTGTGTGCACACCCACCCACACCGACACCCCTCTGGGGTTGTGCTGATAACTTAGCCTGCCGTTGCGATTTCATCTTGTATAAAGGATTCACTGTGCAATGGCTGTGCAAGCTGAAAGGAACAGATTTGGGGGTCTGGAGTTAGGCTTGAGGGTCAGGGTTGTGAGTTTTGCCCTGTCTGACTATTGCTGTGTTGTTAGTTTGTTCATCTTGTTGCATCCCTCTTGTTCACTCTTCCTACCCTCCAATCAAGGGTGGTATCCAATTAAGATTTGCTCTGAGTAGACAAGTGGATAAAAAAAGTGCTGGAAAAAATATGCTTCTGAACATATTCTGGTGCACATCACTGTTGGGGACCACTGCTACGGTCTTGGTACTCAATGGTTACTTAAAGTTGCTGGCGCTGGCCCTATCTCTAAGATAGATTAGTATCCTCTCTAGATTTCTAGGGTAAGGTTAGAAGTTGCGACTAGCCACAGCAGCTATCGTCTTCATCCATTGTGGGAGGCAGTATGCCTCTGAAAATCAGTTGCTGGGAATCACCAATGGGGAGAGTTCTTGTTGGGTTCAGGTCCTGCTTGCAGGCTTCCCAGAGGCATCTGATTGGCTCTTATTATGTCCTTACGTTGTACAGCTTCTGTTTTAAGGACTGTGGAGGGTAGGGGTAAATCCTTTTTACTCTGTGGGATTCTGCTTTTAAGTGTTTCCCAGGTTTAAAAACAAGCCAAGAAGGAAAGAAAATCCCTTGCAAGTAAAAAAATCCACCCCAGTTGCAGAGTGTTTCTGGCTTCTGCTGCAGGCTGTTGGGGGACGTTAATAGCATGCGGCAAATGCAGCAGAATTGTGGGCACACCACCACGGGTTAGTTCAAAGCATAGTGTGGTGGGTTTCTTGTATGCACAGGTGTTGGGGCATTATTTTTTTCTGTGTCTTTGCTTCTGACCAAACCTGGCATACACTACAATGCTAGGCTCTTGGGTCATTGCACGGTGCTTTTGCTCCAGGAATCGATATTGTCAGGGGCGTGTCACAGCGCTGGCTTGAACTAACACTTGGGCGGCCCGTTTATTTATTCAACTGCGTATTGATCTGCTGAGCTGGGCTTTGGCCTTGGGCTACGGCTCGGGGTTACATCCAGAATGGCGCCTGTACTGCAGTTCTGCGGGAGCGGAGACAAAGCACAGGTTGTGGAGTTTCTCATCCCAAGAAATTTCCTTTTTCTTCTTTTTTTTAAAAAAGGGACTTAGGTTTCTAGCCCTTAGGGGTACTCTTGCAGAATCCAAAACTGCCTGAGGAATGCCTGAATGTGGAGGGTAAGGTACTCAAATGGCTACTAACCATAAGTTCTACCTCCGTTGGCAGAGGCTGCATGGTTCTGAATGCCAGTTGGCTGGGGTTCCAAAGTGGGGAGAGTTGCTGTTGCACTTAGGCCCTGCTTGCAAGTTTCCCTTAAGCATCTGATTGGGAACTGTGAGAACAGGATGCTGGACTACATTTACCCTTGACCTGATCCAAGAGGGCTCTTTCTATGCCCTTACAATCCCCCTTCCTGCAGTGATCAGGAGTTGCCCTGTATCCACCCTTTCCCCTCCCCACAATTAACTGAAGAGATCTTGTGAGATAGTAAAACCACACAGAATAAATTCATTCAAGTCAAATATAGTAATTATTATTATTATTATTATTATTACCCCACCCTCCCCAGCCAAGACCGGGATCAGGGCTGCTAACACCAGGTATAAAAACAATTGATTAAAATACAACTTAAAAACAAGATTAAAAGACAACATTAAAATGCAGCCTCATTTCAGTAGAAACTCAAATCAAAAACTTTTTGGGGATGGAAACATCAAATCTTCACCAAGGCCAACTATCCAGAATGGTCCTACGTGGGCCAGAAAAAAGCCAGGGAAGTCCCCAAATAGGAGTTCCATCACAGAAGGAGAAAGGAAAAAGGAAAGAGGGGGAGGGGATCAAGTTGACTCCAAGCCAAAGGCCAGGCGGAACAACTCTGTCTCACAGGCCCTGCGGAAAGAAATCAGATATAGTGGTGCAAAAGTCCTTAATTCGCAGGACCCTCACATGTGTTGCAGAATTTCCTGCAGAAATTGTTACTCCCTGCTCCCTTGTGCACCATGCAGCCATGGTTGAAATCATCTGTGCTGTAAGGCTAAGCCAACAGGCCAAGCCCATTTTGGCTCTTCCTTTTCTAGAGACCCCTGTCTACATACAATTCCATGGCCGCTTCAAGAGTCATGTAAAGCACAGGTGGGGGAATCTCAGGCCTGGGGACCAAAATGCAGCCCTCCATACATTTCCATCAGGCTCTCGGGACTCTTATAGGCCATGCCCTTTCCTAGCCCCACCCCTGTTCTCATGTCATGCCCCTCACTGACCCTCTTCTCTCTCTGGCTGGAAAAGTTCATTGCACTGTGATAATGACTCTTGCTTGACTGGATGAGAGGGAGGGTGTAGACACCTGGATTTTGCATTGCTTGAATGTAGCCTGCTGTACAGAGGTAAGAGCCACATCTGGCTGCTGGAGTTGCTGAAAGGAGGTGTCCAAGATGCCATCCAGCCAAATTCTGAATGTGTATAGGGAACACCTCCTCTTGCTGTCAATCTTAATTGCCCTTCTTTTCAAAAATTTCCAGAGTTGAGACCTGGAATGTCACACATTAAAAACTTTCCTGAACAGGGCTGCCTTCAGATGTCTTCTAAATGTAAGGTAGTTGTTTATCTCTTTGACATCTGATGGGAGGGCGTTCCACAGGGTGAGCGCTGCTACTGAGAAGGCCCTCTGCCTGGTTCCCTGTAGCTTTGCTTCTCGCAATGAGGGTACTGCCAGAAGGCCCTTGGCGCTGGACCTCAGCATCCGGGCAGAGCAATGGGGATGGAGACGCTCCTTCAGGTATTCTGGGCTGAGGCCGTTTAGGGCTTTAAAAGTCAACACCAACACTTTGAATTGTGCTTGGAAACATACCGGGAGCCAATGTAGATCTTTCAAGACTGGTGTTATGTGGTCTCGGTGGCCTCCCCCAATCACCAGTCTAGCTGCCGCATTCTTGATTAGTTATAGTTTCTGGGTCACCTTCAAAAGTAGCCCCACGTAGAGCACATTGCAGTAGTCTTTCTTCTGGTTCTCAGTTTCTAATCCCTCAATTCCACCTGTCTGCCATGTGGGCTCCTGTGGAGTTGGCGTGGGAGCGATCAGGTGAAGGACCTGCAAAATCCACTTTCTTTCATCCTTGTCCCCGCCCCCCCCCCCCCAAATTTCAGTATCTTGACTCTCTCCTAGTCTCTCTGCAAATGTGTGAAGACATGTACTTTGCTAATGATTCCTAAATATAGCAGCTGTTCGGTGCACCTGTTAAGCTGTCAAATGTTGCCACAACCTAGCCACTCTTGCTATTTGTTGGAGCTGCTGGCTTGTCCCCCATCCCCACTCGCCAGCGGCTTGACGAGTTCCCTCAGGGCCCCCCACAAAAGCTTTAGAAAGTGAACTCCAGGCTGAGAAGCAGAAATCTTAATGAGAGCCAGCAATCCCCCCCCCCTTTTGTGTTTTGGTTAGGAAGTCCTTGGGAGGCCTGGCTTAGTTCTTTTTCCGTTCACCTTCATCCAGGAGTGGAGGGTGGGGCTATGTCACCTAACGTTCTGTAATATATCCTAAATGCCCGTGGGACAATATCCAGATAATTCGGAAAGGGATAGCAAGAGGGAGTGAAATTAATGACTCTGCTTATTAATGAATAATGACTCTGCTTATTAATGAAATTAATAAGCTGCTTCTGCATCCAAAGCAAGTGAACTTTGGCCCCGTCCCTTGAGAAAAAGGAATGTAGGAATCTGCCTTCTACTGAGCCAGACCGTTGGTCTGTCAAGCTGTATTGACTGGCAGTGGCTCTCCAGGGTTTTAGACCAAAGTCTTCCCTAGCCCCAACTTGGAGATGCTGAGGATTGAACCTGGGACCTTCTACTGATGCTCTGCCACTGAGCAAGTAACCATTGCAAGCTCAGCGATGCATCCTCCCCTCCCTCCTCATGGTGCCATCCTGCTCCCCCAGGGCCAAAGTAGGCATTATGGTAAATGTGTGGTTAGTGTGGAGAATAGCACGCACTCCTGCATAGTTCTTGCTTCCCCTCCCTTTGGAGCATCTCCTACAACAACACAAGAAGAGATTCCCTTTTGTCTGCAACCTCCTCCTCTTCTCTCCCCCCCTCCCCCAAATTCACAGGCACACACAATTACTAACAGCGATAAGCTCAGGTCTCCAAAAAATCCAGGAAAATCACTCTTTGTTACATGGCAAATAAAGCAAGCCTATAGGGAAAATAACCATAAATGTTCATTATTTGTACAGGAAAATCAATTTGTAGGCCAATTGACCAAACAAAGTAATGCAATTTGCTGGAAAATCTCTTCTATACCCCCACCCTCATGTAGTAGACAAATCATCAAGCCGGTTGTGAATGGAAACCTAAATTTGTGCACGCACACATACATATTTCTTATGGGCTTGGTGTGGAATTTACGTGTGCTTGGGGAGGGGGAAGAGAAAGCTGATATGGAAGGGCAGAGGCCAATGGAGATCTTCATGCAAATTCTCTTAGAGGTGTTTGCAATTTCATACCTTTCCTTAAAAAAGAAAAGTTTCCAGCATAGTGAACGACTTGGAGGACTTCTTTGGGTGGTGGTCATGTGGTGGACTCCCAGATACTTGCCAGAGTTTAGGAGAAGATGGGGGATACTTTTTCTAAAGGCCTGCTCTGAGGGAAAGCACCTTAGCTCAGTGGTAAGCACCTGCCTTTCATGTAGGAGTCTCAGGTTCATCCTTGAACTTGGCCTGGAACCTAATTGGCAGCCAGTCCAGCAACCCTTTGAGGCAGGTTAGGTTGACAAGGAATGATTGGTCCAACATCTCCTGTGGAGCGTCATAGCTGAGTTGGTGTTAGAACCTTGGCTTCCCTGGTCCTAGTCTGACCCCCTTAATGCTACACCACATTAGCTGCCTTGTTTTCCATTGTTTTTCTGCTGATCTGGTCCAAATCTTAAAGAGAACCCATTTCTTGGATGTAGCTCAGTGACAGAGCTCTTGCTTGCATGCAAAATACCCCAGGTTTATCAACATAGGGCTTGGAGAGACCCAGGAGAGCTGCTACCAGTCTGTGTAGATCAAGAGTCGGCAAGGTTTATCTGCTGTGGGCCGCTTAACTCCTGTGGAGATCGCTTCATGGGCCGGAGCACGAGTGTGCGATTTTGGTGTCTGCACATGCACAGACGCGATTTGCAGCACAGAGAAGTCATTCACAGCTTCCCATGGGCTGCAGGAGCTTCCTGCAGCCAATGGAAGGTCGCCCAGCATTGTGGAAGGCGGTCTCCGCTCTGCACCGGTTTAGCGTGGCACACGGGAGCCGGCCGAGCGGGTGGCGAGGGTCCATGGGCCGGTTATGCGACCTCCATGGGCTGCTTCCAGCCCATGGGTCTTAGGTTGCCTATGCCTGGTGTAGATAGTTCTGGGTCATATGGACCCAGCAGACTGACTTGTATAAGGGAGTTGTTGATAAGTGCCAGCTTGGGGATCTGAAAGTACTTTACGGGTGCTTCCAGGTGGGGTTTAGTCAATAAGGGCAAATTCACATTAGACAATTATAGTTGATTGGGAGGCCTTGCACAACAAACCTGCTCCTCCAAAAGATCAGACTTCTTGCAGTATGAATAATGATGGGAAAATGCAGCAGAATGTGTGGGACAACACCTGCTTTTACTCCTTGCAAACAAATCAGAATGAAAACTCATTAAATAGCCAACATGATCTAATCTCTTTGCAAACAAATCAGGATGGATGCTCAATATGGGTGCGCAGTTGGGAGAAATCTGGCATAGAAATGCACTGTGACTTAGTCCAGGTCAGATGTGAAACTGGGAATATTCACATACACACACACCTCCCTTTTGATCCTTTCCACTCTCCCTCCTTCCACATTTCCAGGTGGTCGGGATGCTGTCTTTTATCCCACCACCAAAATAATAGCAGGAGCAAGTTCAGAAAGGAGGCTTCTTGGTTCTCTTGTCTAGAAGCTACTGCTCTCTTGACCTCTAGAAATTATCCATCCTGTCTCGAACAGATGTGGATCAAAAGAGTCGAAAGGTGCAAATAATTTACCATCTGCCTTCAGTGCTCGTTTATTGGCACCTTGAGTAAATGCAAGCAGATTATCTCCGAAGCCCAGGCTTTTCTTTCAGCCGCCTCCCCCCACCCCCAATCCTGCCTTCCTAAGCAATAAGGAATTTTTAGCCGAAGTGGCATCTAGATCCAAAGAGTAATTTAGACCGAAGCCTGATTTGATGGAATAAAATTGTTCAGGGGCTCCCTTGACAAAGCTATTAAGGAAACTTTCTAGTTTCCAAATTACAACACCCACCCCACCCCGGGGAGTAAGGCAATATAGGACCTGGAGAAGGGAAGCGAGGACGTGAGGAGCTTGAATACTGCCAAGGTCAGAAAACTTGGCCAGTTCTGCTTTCCACCCATTCCGCGCCTGCAAATGTTTCTCACAGTTCCTTGGCGACAAGCAGAAGGCCAGGAAGCCGGGAGTAATTCATAAATTCTAGCAAACTCTTAATATGTTCCGGGTTGGGAAGAGTTTAGTTGGAAAGCAGAGCACTGAAAACATTTGTGAGTGGAGATTGTGAGGTCCCAAGGCATGGCAGTGGAGCCCTTTTAGGTCTTCCTGCTGGTACCCACAAAGCCTCTGGGCCACCGTCCTGACCCACACTGCTCCATTGGTTGAGAGGGTGGTTGAAAAGTTCACTGAGTTAAAAGAGCAAGTTGAAGAGTTACGTACTTGCCCACTTCGTCTGTCAGCTCTGTGTGCTTTCTGAGGCTCAAATCAGTTCTGCTGGACCTGACTTTGCTCTGATCCTTTGAAAAAGCAAGCGTCTGCATGCACTTTCTTTCCCAATGGCCTGTATCCAACTAAGGTCCGACTAAAATTTGACCCATTTAAATTTATGGACCTGAGCTGGTCAATCTACTGTCTCTTGGGGGAGGGGGAGAGAATCTCGGGTCTGATTTCAGGGATTGTTTGGGTGGGGTGGGGGGTTGTAGGCAGCTGATGAGTCAGGAGCCAGAACTCATGAAACTCAATCTGTTCCAGACCAAAAAAGAGAGAATACACTTGGCCTCTCCGGTTTTCATGATGGTTTTGGACTCTTCCAGTTTCCAAGTGTCCAGATTCCAACTCGCTGGAGGAAAAAGGATGCCAAAATCAGCTGCTTCTGCTGAAAGAAACTGACGTTTCTTTGAGTTTGGTCGTCCAGGCAGGTTTCTACCCCCTAGGAACACGGGAACCCTCCCAACAGATGTTCTGCCAAAGTAACCGACATGTGGAATTTCCCCATGGTGGAATTTACTGGTATCCTGGGGCGGCAGAAAAGCTCAGTGCTGTTCCAGGTCCTGGGCTAAGGCAAAGCACGGAAGAATCCGGGTGGCTTCAGTTTTACGAGCTGACAGGGCCAATATTTACCTCTTTGCTCTAAACTCTTTGCTCAGTTCAGAAGGCTAAAGCTACAATCCTTCCTGAGGAATAAGCCCTATTGAAACACAGCGAAGCTTGCTTCTAAACACAGAAAAGGGATTGGGCGGCATTAACCAAATTCAAGATTATTTTGAAAAACCAATCCTTGCATGGAGGAGGAGGAATCGATGGTATGTGGAACCTGCAACAAAACGTTGCAGCGTATGGACCGCTGCTGTTCAGGATTCCCGCTGCTCCACTCCATTCCTAACACCACCAGGCAGTCAGCAAGCATTCCGTTAATACTGAGCATGTTCAGTTCTCATTGGGCTGTTTCGGGGTTTGCCTTCAAGGTTTATTTGTTGTTGTTTGAAAAGAAGTCTTGCATTTATGTAAACTTCAGGGCTCCATCAAGCCTGCCGACACCTCCCTTTTGGGCATGGAGAGTGCTGTTCTGGCAACATATGGATTGGTACTCACAGCCTGAACATCCGATGTGGAAGGGAGGATAATTGCTTTGTTCTGCCTCCATTGTCAGAGGCAAAATGCCTCTGTATACCAGTTGCTGGAGACCAAAGGAAAGGGAGAGTTCTGGTTGATCAGAGGTCCTGCTTGCAGGCTTTCTATTGGGGCATCTAATTGGCCACTGTGAGTACAGACGGGATGTTAGACTAGATGGGCCACTGGCCTGATCCAACAGGGCTATTCTTATAGATAATTTATGTTACCTGGAATTTTTTTCCTTTTTAATAAATAGAAAAATGTATTAAAATACATCACTAAAACAATACAGATAATTGTTAAAGTGACTGGCTAATAACAAAAAGAAACATCTGCAAAGGCCCTTCGGCATAAAAAAAGATGTTTAGGAGACACCTGAAAGCAAAAAGTGAGGATGGCTGTTGAATCTTTGCTTGTATGGGACTGGCAACACTAAAATTCTATGCTCAGACTCATATTAAAGTTTTGTGCCAAGAAAAACCACATTCTGTAACCTGGATAAATTATTTCAGTGGGCCACGTTTGCACAATCTTTCAAAATTTGCATAAATTATTTTGGTTTCTCATGGGATCAGGAGAGATAGTGAAATGCCACACTCAGTTTCCTGAAAATACCTCTGACTTCTGAGATTTCAGCCGCCGTTGCTAGCGCCCTTTCAAAACATAGCTCCGTGACTAGAAGGGCTAGGAACTTGCTTTAAAGAAATTCAGAGAAGCTGAATTCTTCCCTGCACGTTGTGAATTGGATTCAACTGTCTCCTTTTCTGGTGGCAAAGTTTTCTCTCAGCTGAAGACTTCCAAGCAGGGGGCAGCCTTCTGCTTTAAGGAATCTTGTTCCTTGCCGAGAAGAAAGGTTTCTTAGCCCAATGCTCTGCTACCATGTCTTTGTTTCTTGAAGGACCAGCTTCAGAGCATGACTTCCTGTTGTGCTGAAAAGGGGATCTCCAGGTCTTGATGTGACCTAAGAATCTTCCCTTCTATGAAACATCTGGAGCATTTTCAGAAAGACTGCTTTAAAAAATAGGTTCTGATTTCCCCCCATCTCTGTGTTATATGTTTTCCCACAATATATTCCTTTTGGGGGGGGAGTGAGGGGCAGAGAGTTAAAACATCCATCATTGAGACAGGTTAGGTAGGGAAGGAGGTGTGGAGATGGTCTCACGGGAATTAGAGGCAGAAAGTTTGCCATTTCTTTGAGCCTAGTAGCGGTCCAGGATATTTTCCAGTCATGCAGCTGGGTTTGGTCACATCCAGGCCTGTTCGTTAAACACTCATTTTGATTAGTTTGCACAAAGTTTATGAGAAAGTTAGATGATGCTGGCTATTAATTAAGCCTTCATTTTTATGTGATAGCAGAGAGGTTAGACGGTAGTGCCACAAGCAAATGTTATTTCACACTCTTCATTGTGTTTCCCCATCACTTTCCTTATTGCAAGAAGTCACAATTGGGGGGGGGGTTTAGTGGTGGAGGACCAGGTTTTCATGGGCAAGAGCCACAACTCAACTTTAATTACGCAACCTGAATTTGCAGATACGCAATTGAATCTCACTTGAAAATATGAAAAGTCTTCGGAAGGAATACCAGCAAAGTAACTGCCATTCATTATGGCAGAAATTTTCATGGACTGCAGTCCACATATCGGCTATTGCTGTCAAGTCCATAGCAGAAGGCAGCTAATGCTACAGTGCTTTGTGCTATTAATAGAGATAGGGGAGAAATCTGATTCAGTTTGCATTAAAAGGCAAAACTCTTTTTAACAATCTGAAACAATACAAGAACCTAAGCACAGCCCCCTTTTGAAGTTCACACTTTTCAGAATTTTGCAGAGCAGTTCTCCAGCCGGGTAAAGTGCCCCAGAAATCAGAATGCATATGTTAGGGTAAAATATGCATTATGTTAAGGGAAATTGCTTTGCAATGATGTGTACATTAGACAAAACTGCAATAAAAAATGTGTGTATTGGGAGAAATCCGTGCAAATTTTCAGGAGGACTTTAAAAAAATAAAAATTGCAAATTGATGGGGAACTGTGGAGAGCTGAACCTGATGAGAAACTGAGAGAAACCAAAACTGAGAAACCGAGAGAAACCAAATCCCTAAGGATTAGACAGAAGTGGGCCCCAGTGTGTTCAGCAGGGCTTAGTCCCTAGAAGACATGTTTAGGATAGCAGAGTACTGTGGAACCTTGGTTCTTGAGCGGCTTAGTTGACAAACAAATCTGCTCCCGAACTCCGAAAACCTGGAAGTAAGTGTTCCGGTTTTCGAAGGTTTTTTGGAAGCTGAACATCCGATGCAGCTTCCACTTGAGTGCATAAGAACCATAAGAGCCTGAGTGCTGGAACAAGCCAGCAGCCCATCTAGTCCCAACGTCCTGTTCTCACAGTGGCCAACCAAATGCCCCGGTGGTAAGCAAGCCCACAAACAGGATCTCACCACAAGATGACTCTCCTCCCCTGTCATTTTGTGGAAGTGTGTGCATGTGGGTGTTCTGCAGAGCAAGATGTGCCCTTTGGGCTCTACCTAACTTTCCCCAATTTCTCTCAAGACCTCCTGCCATAAGGGTTGCCTGGCTTCATTTGTGGCTGCACAGTGTGAATTCCTATCCGTATGAGAGATGCACTGCATTAGCAATCGGGCGAGGAACTAGGCCGCTTTTGACAGGTGATGAGGGAAACGCGCTTGGCAGCAAAGCCTGCGGAGAGAGCTTGCCTCTTCTTTTATTCATTTCCTCATTACTTGAGCGTCGGAGCAGAGGACGGCACGGAACCCGAGAAGCTTGTTTTATCAGCGGCCTGGGTTTTAATAGCAAAGCTGGTTAAGCACCAGGAAGTGAGGCGAGGGCTGCCCCAGCCCCTGGATTTGCTATCGAAACAAATCGGCGGCGTTGAGACGCTGGCTTGCGATGTGTAATGAAGGCCTGGGGGAGAGACGGGGGGCTTATTTGGGCACCTGGTGTGACCCTTTTGGTAATCGCAGCTGGCTTTAAAACAGGCGGGGGGCGGGAATCGGGGAAGGACAGAGGACTCTCTCTGAGGAACTCTTGGTATGGCTTCTTAATAAGAAATTTGTGGGCCTTCCCTTTTCTCCTCCCAGCCGTGGTTTCCAGGCTCCTGGAGGGCAACCAAACCTTCGTGTGTCAGTAACAAGGGAATGAAAACAAGGGAATGAAAACTTTGGGGCCTCCTCTCCATATGGAGCTCATTTGACTTCTCTCTCTCTGTGGTCTGTGGTGATGGTAGGCAAAAAGCACCTTCGGCCTCCACCCAAGAGGCTCGGTGAGATGACCAGGCAGTGATGGGGGTGGCATCTTTACAGATGGCAAGGGACCCACGAGACGGAGTCTAGCTAGGTAGGAGAAGAACCCAGTCCCTTCTGCATGCCAAGTACGTGTTCTGCCACTGAGCTCTATACAACCTCTCCTGCATACGTGTTTGCAGCTGCCTTTATTTATTCATTTGCCAGGAAGGCGAAAAGTGTGTTGGTTGGAGCTAAACTACTCAGGAGTTGGCTTCCCTTCTCCACATAAGAGCAGCCTGTAGCTGGATCTGGCCAAAGGCCCATCTAGTACAGTTTCCATAGTGCTAATTTTTTTTTTATTTAGTTTACATAGTGGACACCCAGATGGCTCAAAGAAGCCCACAGGCAACAGCCCTCCTTCACTGCTACTTATATGAACATAATAAGAGACTTACTGGGTCAGGCCAGACACTGACCTATTGACCAACAAGGTGCATATGGGGAGCCCGTGAGCAGAACCTGAGCACAAAAGAGCTCTCCTCACCTGCTGGTGCCGGCAACTGACATACTGTCTCTGACCGGGGTGGAAGAACATAACCAGTGTGACTGGTAGCCACAGTGAAGATGCCCTGTCCTCTGTCAAGATGCAATATTTTCTGCCCCCCCCCCCCATGTCCAGCCTTTCCCACCACATGACCTCACATAAGCGTCTCTCTCTGGTCTCTCTCACTCTCCCACGTCTCTCCCGCCCTCCAACCAACACATTGCAAATTCCGCCCTAGCTGAGGCCTTGGCGTCTCTGGGATCAATTAAATGCTCGCCGGGGACCTGCTGGAAGGAATCCTTCCTCGTTTTCTGGCAGCTGTGCTACATCACAAGCAGGGCGTTGATACGCTTTGACCTTCCCTCTGAGAACAGGGGTCCTTCCTTTCCTCCTCCCCCTTGTTCTTGTACTTTCCAACCCTCCGTTCTCATCTGGAAGATCCGTCTCGGTTATTTCCTATTCTGCTGCGGAAAAACGCCGTATTCTCTTTTTATTTTTTAAATGGGCTGGGGAAAATGTGGCTTCATGTGGGAGTTACGATGGAAGGGTTAGTTTGGGTGGGTGGTTTGGGGGTGCTTTTGTCTTAACAACATGGCTAACCTTGACTGGCTCCTCTTTGAGTGGAAATTTTAGCCTCCTTTCCATCTTTGATTTCCGTCTTCTTGGGAGACCCGGAGTGCTCTTCAACATGGGGATAAAACCAAAGCAACGACATATTATTAAAATGCATATTTAAACTCTAGCTCTCACCAGGGCCAATTAGAGCGAGGAGCAGTGGTCAGGCGGGAGGGCCATTTGCCGGGCCCTCAGGCTCAAAGGAGGCCTCGGATTTAATTGTGTGGCATTTGATAAGTTTCACCAGTTGCCTTTAATGCAGATCAGAGCAGAATATGACACGCGCTCTCAGCTTAGAGCTGCAGATTTAAGCAAATAGGAGATGTGATTTGGGGAAAGAGGCAGGCTTGTAGTCATTATTAATCCTAATCAGAGTAGACCAGTTTAACAGAACTCAGGATAGCTCAGTTGGAAGAACGTGGGGCTCTTTAGCTTAGGGTCATGTGTTTGAGCCCCACGTTGGGCAAAAGATTCCTACACTGCAGGGGGGTTGGACTAGATGACGTCTGTCCTCCCTTCCGACTCCACAATTCTATGTAATAAAGGAATGTTACTAACTTAGATTAATTCATTTTAATGGGGAGAATACTGCTGCACTGATGTCCTGCTTTTTGAATGTGTTACTGCGTCTGGCTGGCCAACAGGATGATGGGCTAGATGGACCTTTGGCTCTTCTTATATTGTCATATCAACACATTCAAAAACATAATAAGTCAAGAGGCAGAAGATAAAATTCGGGTCTCTTCCCTGTCCCCCAGCACACAATGATGCACAGTACTCTTATTAGCAAGGGAGGATTATCTCAGGGTTATAAAAGGAGGCCACATCCAAAGGGACTTCCTTTGGGCTGATCCAGTGTTTATACTGGAAGTGAACAAAGCTAGGACTCTCTTAAAATGCTGTTTTAAATTTTTTTGGAGGCTGTGCATGTCCGGCGGTGGTGATGGTTTTCCCAGGCAGGATGCTGGACTAGCAACTGTGAAATGTTTCAGATGTTTGATATATGCTTCAGTTGCTGTGTTACTCCCCGAGAAGGAAACAAACCCAGAACAAATTAGGACCTTGAATTCAGCCAACTTTTTCCTAGCACCTAATTTTTAGTGACTAGGAAACCTCTTTTCCACTATGGTATCTGTGAGCCTCAGACCAGCGGCAGGTTATTTTCAAGCTTCTTAGCCATTGGCTGAGGTGTTGTGATGACATGGAATGTTTGTGAACATTTCCAATTGTTCGGGGTGGTGTGCCAGTAATAGAAATTATGCAGTAGGTTATATGAGTGGGACTATGTTTCACATGTTGATGCAAAGTTCTTGGTCACATCTTTGGGTTGCATGCAGCTAAATCCTACTCAGAGTAGATCCATTGAAACGAATGGACCAAAGTTGTGTTAATTTCAGTGGGGTCTACTCTGAAAAGGACTAGCATTGTCTACATTCCGTTGTCTTCAGGACTCTTAATACACATTTGGTAATCTGCAAAACATCAGCACTAGTGGTGGTTAAATAAAGTGGACTAGAATCATGCTGAAGTAAACTGCAAGCCTGCCCATTGGCTTGCAGTGCTAGGAATCTAATCTGAGTAGAACTAGCATTGACTACAACTCATTAACTTTGATGTGTTAGGTTAATCTGGAGGAATGAATGTGGTATTATAGGGTGGCATTCAGCTAAGTTTGACTCCGGGTGGACCTGTTGAAAATAATAGACACAACTTAATAAAATTTAGTTTCATGCCACTCTGCATTCAGCCAGCAGTAGTGTAACAGGAGCATTGAACTTTGCTTCAGGATGAGAACAGAAATTGTGCTCCGGCAGCAGCAGGAGGCCCCATTAGCTAAAGTGGTGCTTCAGGTTAAGAACAGTTTCAGGTTAAAGAATGGACCTCCGGAACGAATTAAGTACTTAATCCGAGGTACCACTGTAATGCAAGGGTTTGGACTAGATGACCCTCAAGGTCTCTTCCAGCTCTACAATTCTATGAGAACCGATCATTGCTGCTTGAAAGTCCAGTGTGTAAATGTGTCTGTAGTCCAAAGCATCTGAGCACCAAGTTGGGGGAGAGGCTGTGTTAGAGTCGCAAATGCAGGCCACTTGACCCATAAGTGTGCACTTGAGCCACCCCCGATTGTGAGCCTGGCAGGGCTGTTAAAGGAAGCTTAACAGGACCCCCTATTTCTCTGTGTGTGGGGCTCTGAATAGTTTCCGCGAGGGCTGTTCTCAATCCCCAACACACACCCTCTGTTCCTTCCCCCTTCTCTAGTTAAGTATGATGAGTCCCTGAGCAGCCACTGAGACCAAGTAACTGCTCTTAGGTACCATAATGGCCATTAAATGATTTTTATGAGCTGAGATCGGCACCGTCCCCCTCCTCAGCTTCTGGAGCTGCACTCGAGGCAGTCCCGTGGCAGTTGTGTGTTGGGAATTTGCAGGCCGCTGACTCTTAATTGATGCGATAAATTGTGACTTAGCGGGAAAGAGGTGCACTGCGACATCTAGCTGTGGGGGAGGAGCGGGGAGGTTAGGCATTGAGCTCTGGGGGTCCCTGGCGAAAGCATCAATTGCTGGAGTAAATGCTCAATATAGGTGCTGTGCTCAGATTTCCAGGAATGGCTTCAATTTAAAAAACAACCAGGAGTGTCATTTTTGTTAGGGTGCAACTGAATACTTTGTTGCATATTTGGAACCTTCCTGTGTTGGTTGCTGAATACTGTATGTAAAATATTGGGGGGGGGGTGGAGGCATTTTTAGAGTGGCAAGTGGAAGGGGTATTTAACCCTTTTGTGTCTGCCACTTTTTTCCTCTGCAGTCTCCCATCCACTGCTGTTTCCTCCCATTTCTCAGGGTTCCCAAGCACCATGGTGCATTAAACTATGGTTTATTAAACCATGGTCCTCGTACTGCTTAGTTGACAAACAAATCGGCTCCCAAATGCCAAAAACCCAGAAGCAAGTGTTCCGGTTTTTGAACGTTTTTCGGAAGTCAAACAACCAACGCGGCTTCCGCTTTAAGCTCCTGCAGCCAATCGGAAGCCGCGCCTTGGTTTCGGTTTTGGGAGTCGAATGGATTGCGTTCGAGAACCAAGGTTCCACTGTACTTGTGAGCCCTGCAGCTTAGCTATGGTTTATTAACTGTGCTTAAAGATTACTCATTAATTAAAGCATCTACTTGGTTTACAAAATTAGTTAATGCTAACCACAATTTAGTATCGCATAAGAATCCAGTCTCCTGCCAAACTGGTTAAGGAGCTATCACCACCCAACAGCTATAGAGCTGTGGATAAAGAGCCACAAAAGATTCAGACAAAGGCACAGCAGCCTTTTCTGGTGCTTTTAATCATTCTGTAATGTAAGAAACGAAGGTCTAATTGATAATCTGCTGTACGCCTCAGCTTTAATGATGGTTTGTTCACACCATTAACATTAACTATAGTTTGTTTTGCATAGGGATTATGGAGGTGTCAACAGAGCCACCCCAACAGATGACTGACTTTATTTTAAAAACCTCCCCCCTTCAGCACATCTTGATTGAGTCACCTAATCTGATCTTTTCCTCTTTCTCTCCCCCCTTCCCTTCCTTCGACTCCGGATATCTCCCCTTCCACAGAATCGGGGTCGCCTTGCTGAGAAGAGGACCATCCCCTTGCCTCCTACCAGGACCCCAAAGAAAGAGCTTCCTTCCATATTCTCACACAGTGACGACAGTGAGGAGAGTGACAAGGTCAACGGTCACCACCCTGATGTCAAGCAAGAGGAGGATTTGCATATTAGTATCATGAAAAGAAGGTGATTTTGTTTATTGTGATTTCCTATCTCACCCCCCACACCCCAAAGCATTGAGTGTGAGTTGATCATTTGTGCTTCTACCCCAGTGGTTGTAAGTTGTGAGACTGCAAAAAGTCTCTGATTGGCTGGCTGCATATCCCCTTTGAAAGCCATTGGTTGGCATGCTGTGATGTCATGTAGTGCTCATAAAAATCCACATGCCCTGAAAGCAAGCCTAGACAGTAAGATTCTGTGATCACACTTCTTGTAGAAGAGTTATGCCGTAAAAAACATATTTGTTGTGCTTTCCCCACTTCCCTGAGTCATAATAGATTCCAGGGGCAGTGGGTTTGATTTTCTTTAGAGGAGAGATCACTGGAGATTTGAATGTCATTTAAAAATATTTGCAAGTGTACAAGTACAGACAAAGACTATTGGAGCAGATATGCTACCCCACATCAAGGGGGTCACAGGTTCATTCCCCAGCATCTCCAGCTAGGGCTGGGAGAAACCCATGTTTGAAATGCTGGAGAGCTTCTGCCAGTCAGTGCCGACATACTGAGCTAGATGGACCAATGGTCTGATTCAGTATAAAACAACTTCCTATATTCTACACCCCTGGCAATGTAGCTGCCATGGGTAGAGGAGAGGCGATTTTTCCCTCTGGGGAAACAAAGCAATCCCCAAAGAGAGTCCAGACTTTGGATTCCTCTGGGAAAGCATGCATTGTGTAATACCTTGTAACGGAGAGGCAATGAAAATGTATTGCAGCTGTGTCTCATTGCCCTCCACCCCCCAAGTGTATCATTACAGCTATTCTTGATCATCACCACCACCATCCTCTCCCTGCGCTCGCTAATGCACAGAGTTGCTTGGATTCCGAAACAAGCCCTATAAAAACAAAGGAATGGGAGAGCAAAGGCGTGTAATTGCTTTTCTAGTTCTGTGTGTGAGGGGGTTTTATGTGCCTGTTGCTTGCCAGTCACTAAGCCGTTTTCCTCCCACTTTGCCGGGTCGCCAACAGCAGAGGTCTGGGGAGCTGGAGTGGTACAGCATCTCCTCCCCCAAACCCCCACCCCAACTGAAAAAGAAGCATCTCTGTCTTGACACCCTGTTTCTTGTGGCCATTGTTGTGGATGCAGTTTATTAATTCTGCATGTAAAGCTGGGCAATAGGTCTGCGTCCTTCCCTACCATGGGTGCGCGATGTGCTATGGAGCCATGCACAAAGCATCTCCAAATTGTTCATCCTTCCTTTTTAACTACCCATTTAATTCAGCGCCTCTGTTCCAGTAGCCCTGCTTTGTCTTCCTAAGGAGGGAGGCGAATAGTTTGTTAGATGAATACCCAGGGTTTGCAAACCAATAAAATGCTTTTATCTTCAGAATTTTAATTATAGTGATTTGCTTGGGCTCATTGGCGAGAAAATACAGTAAGGAAAGAGAGAAGAGGAGAGAAAGTTTTAACTATTAGTCGTTGGCTTGGTCATCTACTAAAGTGGTTTCCTCTGAGATTTTGCATCCCAGTTTTGTGCATAACGTACACCAGTGGCGCTTGCCTCCCAGTGTACCTGTGATTTCAGCCTCGCTCTGTTTTCATGGAAGGTCTCGAGGCTAGAAAAATCCCCAGTTGACTACGTCCTTGGCTACAGATTTTGCTTCTGAGACCAATGAGTTCAGAATACTTTGCCGTGCACTTTTAAGCCAGTCTTATTCAGCATAGTGCCCTCCAGTTGTTTGGACTCCCAACTCTCATCAACCCCAACCAACCTGGCCAATGGTCCAGGATGCTATAATCTTAGATGTCTATATTTGCTTGCTTGTTTGTTTTCTGTCTGAAGATCTCAGGGCATTTCACAGAATAAAATACAAGTTAAAACAACACAAATATGCAATAAAAAGAAGAACAAAAGCAAAACAAACTAATAATCCTCCTCTACAGGTTCCCTGCCCTGTGTTAAGCCACGGTTTAGTGTGTCGAGAAGATGTCTGTCTATGTCTCCTGGTTTTTGTCCTCCCTCTCTTCTGCTTTCTTTGCTCCATTGAGAGAGATTGGAGCTTGGAAGCTTTTGCTATCCCTTAACTCGTTCTTTCAATTACACTCTGGCCTATAGGTGACCTGGAATTGCAAGTGAGTGGTCTGCCAGAGGAGGGCTAGCAGCAAAGAGATAGGAAACTCGCTTCTTCCATGCCCAGCATAGGAATGCAACATTCAATTCTTCTCTTGGTAGCCCCCAATAGATTAGTAAAACCCTTTTTCAGGTTAGTCCAAACTCATCCACCTGACCATGTGTGAGGGAAAGGGAGGAACACATGAGCCTGAGAGTAGGCCTGGCTCCACTAAACCATGGCTTAATGTGATGTCTGAATATGGCCACTGAGTGTTTTTCAATCTCAGCTCCTTTGCCCCCCTACCCCGCCTACAAAAATAGTGCTGGCCTGCCTTACAGGGTAGGAATGAGGATTACTGAGATCCTCTATACCACTTTAAAACAGTAGTACCGTATTTAACAGAGAATGATTTACAAACTGTGGTTTGGAATATTAAGGAAGAGGTTATCTCTTGACACGTGGGGCTAAAGTAATTTATCTGTCTATAGGCTGAAAACTGTTTGCTTCCCTGAGAAACTAGCCATTCATTGATCTGCTTGTGATGTTAGCATTCCTTACTGCTTGGGGAACGCTGCCGGAATAGAATGTTGACAGACACTGCAGCTTCCGAAGGTGAAGCAAAAGGTCATAATGCCTGATAGGATGAAAATCCTTAGTAGATACAAATGTTCAGGAGGTGGGGGAAGCGACAGAGATGCAGCCTGGGCAGAATAAGCTGAAAAGGAAGAGGGTAGTGGAGCCAAGAGACGCAAAGCTCCGGGGCAAAGTTACTGACGGAAGAGAGCGAGAAAGAGCTGGCAGGAAGCAAGTAGGCTAAGTGAGCACTGGGTCACAAGTCAAAGGGCAGGTGGTGGTATTTCATGTCACGAAGAGTGAGGAACCCTTTTCAGTCCGGGGGCCACATTTCCTTGTAGGCAATCTTATGAGGGCCACATGCTAGTGGTGGGTAGGTCCAGAGTGAGTAGGGCAACAGAGATGAGCATTAACCTTTGTACAGTAGCTACAGTCCAGGGTGTATGAGGTGTTTGGGGAGGGGTAGTACCTCTTGTGGGGGGGGGGATGTTGTGCTCCTTCTGGGTTAGTGTGTCTACCTTTGGTCCCCACCCTCAGCTCTCACCTGTGGCTCCTAGAAGCTGTCGGCATGTGACAGTGGCCACACCCTGGGAATGGCTTTGAGTGGCTGGCAAAACCAGGTGAGGGTGTCCAATGGATCTCAAACCCTCGGAGAGTTAGGTACTTCCTTGCATGCAAAGACAGGCTTTGGCGGATTGAACAGATGGAGACTAATAAATTGATCCAGTGGTCGAGAACACAGTTTCTGCACCTCCTGTAGAGGGAAGCGAGGGGCAGGTGGGGTTTGGGCTACCTTCCCAGGTTGACATCTAGGAGAATGAAAACTCTGATCCTAAACCACCGCTGCCTGGACCCCTGGACTTTGAGCTTCCCCACCCTTGGTTTAAACTAACCAGCTGAGTCACTAATAAAATAAGAAGCTAAGTAAGAAGAGCCCTGTTGGATCGGGCAGGCCAGTAGCCCATCATAAACCAGCATCTTGTTATCTCTTGACAACAAGATGCCTCTGGCAAACTGGCAGAGGACCGAAAAGCAACAGGACTCTCCTCACTTGTGATTCATCAACTGGCATCCCACAATTGTTTGGCGTCCCCTATAGTTTCTCTGCCTCTGGCTTGCGTTAAGTGGACCAACATTTTGTATCCTATGTGTCTGTGTGTTTGAACGCCTATGATCTTCACTCTAGCCCACAGAATAGGAATCTGATGGAACGGTCTTCAGCGACTAGCAGCCACTTGTGGAGAAATCTACCTTTCGGTTCAGGCCCCTGCAGCTGACGTCAAGTGCCCCTACCAGCAAGAAGAAGCGCAACCAAAACACGTCTTTTAAAACTGGCAAAAAGTCCTTTTGGCTTGTGGCTGGTGGGGAATGCTCTTTTAAATCAGCAGTCTCACGGGTTGAACAGGCAAAACAGCTCCGGGGGTAGCTGGGATATTTTATTGGTGTCCCGCCAATGTGCTGGGAGTTGTCCGTACAGCCCGCAGTAAATTCGAAGAAGAGAGGGGGAGAGGGTTGAGAAGAGAGACTACGGATTGGAACAAGGGAGGTGTGGAAAGATTGATGGATGAGGTTAAGGGAGGGTCAGATATACGTTTTTAGAATTCCCCTCATTTCGCTGCTGTTATTTTGACTGATGGGCTGAGTGTCTCTGTGGTTTAGCGGTGGGGGGGGGACTTTCTGTCCGCCCCCCCATCCTCCCCCGTTCCGCTGCTTCCCCCCTTCCCCTGCCCCCATTTCCTTTCCACTTTGCCTCCAGTGAACCGGGTCACCGCGCCGTTCTTACCCAGACTTCCATCTTCTAATAGCAAAATTGCCAACCTCCGTGAAGGCTTTAATGGTTTGGGGCTGTCAGTCTGTCAGCCGCATCCCTGGTGCTCTTAAGTGGAAATCTATTTCTGACATCCCTGAAGGCTGCTGCTCTTTGCCTCTCTAATTGATTGGAGTTCAAACCAAAGCAGCCCCCATTCTCCCACCCCCACCCCCCATTCTGCATCCCTGCTCCCCCACCCTCCTTACATGTTTCTGGCACTTGTGGGACGCAGCTGTGTGCAAAGGGGGCAGGGTGTGGGTCAGGTCTGTGGCTCCCATCTTCTCTGGCAACCTTCGTAAGTAGGAATCTCTACTGAGAATTATGCTCAAATAAATCCTCCTCGGAGCAGACCCATTTAAATTTATGTACCTACATTCAGTCATATTTATTACCATCCAAAGGGTCTACTCCCAAGTAGGTCTAGCATTGGATACAGCTCAGTATCTCCAGCCAAACTTGTTCTTTTGAGGCTTTTATGGGACCATCTACCCACTGGTGTATGTGTGTGTTTGTTGCAAGTCGTCATGGTAGTGTATGTTACGTAGATTTGTGTTTTATATTTTAAACGCGCCCCACAATCCTTGGATGAAGGGTGTATAGAAATTTAATTTAAAAAGATGATGATGATAAAAGACTCGTAAGATGCCCAGGTCTGGGATTTATCTTCCATTGACAGAAGGGCCTGCCCTACAATTGATCAGTCAATCAGTTTATTTAGTGTTTTTGTGCCCTGCATTTCAGCAACAAAAAAGGGTCCCAGAGCAGCTTACATACAACAAGTTAAGCAAGACAAGTCCCTGCCTGCAGGCTTACAATCTAAAAAAATCACTAAAGGTAAGAGGGATAGGGAGGGAAGAGGGAAAAAGCAAACTTGGGCACTAAAAGTAGTAGTTCTATTAGGTAGACAATCTGCCCCCTTTTGCAAAACTAAAATGTATATTATGCAAAATTCCATACAACAGTATTAGGAATTTGCATTAAAATACTGATGAGTTTTCATGGGGCCTTCAAAAACAACAAAACACTGTAGACTGATGTAGAAGTGTGGAGAACTAAATTTAAGACTGGAAAAATGAGAAATCAAGAGGAATCAAAGTTGGTGTGTTCACCCATCCCTATGTATAGAGTGGTCTCACTCACTGGATCATCACCTTGCTGTGGTGAGTGGGCTTGCATGTTCCTATGACCCTTGCCTTTACCAAAGGTGTCATAGACTTTGAAGACACTCAAACTCAGGATGAAAGGGAGAAACATGCTAAGAGGAAGGCACGTTTGGCAAACCCTCCCCTTTATCAATGCCCCCACTGTGGAAGGATGTGTGGATCCAGAACTGGCCTCCACAGTCACTTACGGACTCACTGTTAAGACCGTGTTCATGGAAGACAGTCCTACTCTGCTACAAGTGATTGCTAAAGAAGAAGTAGTATAGAGAGGTGCTGTTGTTGGGACAGTGGGAAGGAGAAATCTCTAGGCCTGTTTGTACCACCATTCAAGGGCCCAGCTTCCTAGGTGCAGCTCTGGTTGGGCTTTTGCCACTGCGTTCCCTGCCAGTGATGCTGTTCCTCAGCCTAGCCCTTCGGTGTTCTCCTGACATTTCCTCCTCCAGCACAGCTGCTTGCTGCCGCCGCCGCTTCATAGTAATGACTGTCACCCTAATAAATAAAATACATTTAAGATCCGTCTGGGAAACGAGCGCTGGATTTGATCCAGAGTGCCAGGAAGCGGCAGTGGGTCTAATGAGGACTTAGATTTGATAGTGAGCGGAAATGGCTACTTTATTGTGCTGTGGAACTGGCAGGCAGCACAGAGGGGGAGGCTGAATGTGTGCTGGGAGAAATGCCTTCCTAAAAGGGAGCCAGGTAGAGCACCTGCTTTGTATGGAGAAGGTTCTAGGTCATAGATGGCAACGTTTCCCTTTTTTAAAGGGAAATCCCCTTATTCCGAATAGGATTCCTTGCAAGAGAAGGGAAAAGTTGACAGCTATGTTCCAGGTTCAATATCCAGCATCTCCAGGTAGGGCTGAGAAAGGCTCCCTGCCTGAAATGCTGGATAGCCACTGCCAGTCAGTGTAGACAGTATTGAGCTAAAGGGACATTTTTTTCTGAGTTTGTATAAGGCAAGCCCCAGAGAGCAAAAGCACCTAGGTATTTGTTAGGGATGGTGGAGTAATGAGAACCTCTCCAGATTCGCACTCTGTCAAATAATATGCGAGCTGACACTCGGCTATCCAACAAATATTACACACAGAAACTATCTACAAGGGTGTAAAATTGCATATATGGGTGAAAATGCTGGTATAAGTTGTGGTCTTTTTCCTGAGGCTTGTGCTCCAGCTAAATCCCACTTAGAGCAGACCTACAGTGGACCTACATCATGTCCATTAGCTTCCAATAGGTCTACCCTTGAGTAGGGCTAGCATTGCATACAACCCAATATCTCCAACCAGACTTGTTCTAGTAGACCTGTTGAAGTTAATGGACACGACCAACTTGTGTGCATTAATTTTGATGAGTTTATTCTGATGAAAACTTAGCTGGCTATAAACGCAGATCTCCTGCCTTTCTTATCTGCTTGTTAAACTCTTTTCTTTTCTTTTTGCATACCTGCTGAAAAGCACAGGTTTCAGTGAGTCATCTAAACTTTCCCAGAGGCACTCTGTCTATTTATGCAGATTTGCATCTTGGGCCTTTAAGAACCTAACAACACCTTGGCCTGTTAGATTTCTGAATGTGTCTGATTATATCTATATATTTTATGTACTATCAATCAATCTGTCCGTCTGTTAACAGTAGGAATGTTGACTAGCCATCCTTCCACATACAACTGATTTGTTCTAGGAAATAATAACAACTTATTTTAGTTCCCACCATTCACTCAATAAGGTCTCAGCATGGGTTAGGTAAAGGTAAAGGGACCACTGACCGTTAGGTCCAGTCACGGACGACTCTGGGGTTGTGGTGCTCATCTCACTTTACTGGCCGAGGGAGCCGGCATACAGCTTCCGGGTCATGGGAAACGCCGTTTACCTTCCTGCCAGAGCGGTACCTATTTATCTACTTGCACTTTGTGCTTTCAAACTGCTAAGTTCGCAGGAGCTGGGACCGAGCAACGGGAGCTCACCCCGTTACGGGGATTTGAACCGCTGACCTTCTGAACTTGCCCTAGGCTCTGTGGTTTAGCCCACAGCGCCACCCTTCAGAGTGGGTTACAGCACTTTAAAATGCAACACTTGGGGTCTAGAAGTCTCTCTTATACTGAGCCAGGCCACTGAATTTTCTAGCTCAGTTTTGTTTATACTGCCTGGCATTGGCTCTCTAGGGTTTCAGACATGGGTCTCTCCTTGCCCTACCTGGAGATGCTGAGGATTGAAACTGTGACCTTCTGCATGCAAAGCAGATGCTCTGCCCCAGAGCTACATCTGCTCTCTTGAGAAGCTGCCAGGAAGATCCATTATGCTCCTGTACAATCAAACGAGAAGGCTACCTCAAACTCATGGAAACTTATGAGAGACCTATGGGATTGAGGACCCAAATTACTATTGTGTCTGTTTTTTTGGTTTTCTTAGCAAATGCCAGGTTGTCTATTGTAACTTTGTCAATAGGATGAACAATTAGTCACTTTTGTATTGGCTTATAGTTCATGTTTATTTATTGATACGCATGTTTCTTACATGTTTTTTAATTATTTAAAAAATAAAAGAAGAAGAAGCTGCCTTGTACGGAGTTGGAGCATTGGTCCTTTTGGCTCCGTATTGTTTGCACTGACAGCTGTACCTGGAGATGCCAGTGACTGAACCCGGGATCTTCTAATGCGGTATACTGCCTCAGAAGATGGTTTGGAAACTTCAGCTAGTGTAGAATCGGATGGCCAGGTTGCTCACTGGAGCAAGATGATTTGAGCATATAATGCTGATCCTGGCCTGACTGCATTGGTTGCCAATTAGTCTCCGGCCCCAATTCAAAGTGCTGATTTTGACCTATAAAGCTTTAAATGGCTCAGGACCACAATACCTCAAAGGCCACTTATCCACAGATGAACCAGTCTGAACCTTGCAATCATCATCTGAGGCCCTCCTTCGTGTGCCTCCTCCACGAGAGAGTGGCACCACAAGAATGCGCCTTTTCCACAGTGGCACCCTGCTTGTGGAATGCTCTCCCCAGGGAGGTTCAGCTGGCAACTTAATTATACACCTTTAGGTGCCAGACAGAAATGTTCCACCTCAACCAGCCCTTTGGCTAGCATCCTATCTCCTTTAAAATATGGATTATTGGTTTGCTTTTGTTTTTTATTATGTACTTTTGTGTTTGATATACGCAAAGTTGGCACGCAACCCCTAAGCTGAAAGAGCTTTCCTTAAGACACAGGAACATATTCCGCACCCCTGCTCCTATGGCACATTCTTCCATGGTCTCTCGAGACAGACAGATGCCAGCAACTACCGGGAACAGAGGGCACTGCCTTTTGCAGAGTCAGGCCTTTGGTTTGTCTTTGCACACAGTGATTGCCAGCTTCCCTCCAAGCTGCTTTCTGAGCCCTGCCTGGAGATGCAAGTGGGGTTTGAACCTGGCACCTTTTGCATGCAAAGCAAATGCCCTATCACCGATTGGTGGCCCCTTTCCCAGGCCTTCTTCTGCTTCCCCTCCTTTTCCAAGCAGAGAGGAAGCCTTGCCTCTGGTTGTTGAGGGACACATCTGGCTTTCCTTATTAAACCCTGTATAACTGATTGTGTGTTAGAGGAAGGGCAGGGGAGGTTGCAGCAGAGAAAGGGAGCATCAGCAGCTGCCTTGCTGCTGTTTGCTTCTAGCTCCCACCCCATTCTAACCCCCTCTTCAAATCTCTCCCCCCCCCCCCATTTAATTATTAGTAATTTATAAGGAGCCTTCTTGGTCCCTCCAACCCACCCAAATACACGACTCGTGCAGCTTGATAGCTTGCAAATTATTAGTAATTTGATTTCAATTGAATGAATAACCCGCTAAAGCGAAACGCACATTAGCCCCAGAAATCTAATTGGAGATAACACCATAGAAACTAAAGGGGGGACGACAACAGAGCCAGAGCTTGGTTAAGCTACCCAGAAAAGGAAGAGGACAGCAGAGGGGGTAGGAGATAGAAGATAATTGGGATTTAATTTCATTTCTTACCTACTCATTTGTTTAAATATGGGTGTTTAATTATCCAGCTCCGCAGATAGCTGCAGTTGCCAAGTTATGAATATGCGCTCCTCACTGCAGCGCTTAATTTCACCTCTCTCTCTCTCTCTCTTTTGCAAAATAGACTCTGATGCTAGCCAAGCCGGCTTTGATGTTGAGCCCACTTAAGCCTTATTGGGGGGAAACGGGCGTCTCATGCAAAAAGGGATATTGTAGAAAGCTGGAGAAGGTTCAGAGAGAGGGCAACCAAAAATGTTCAAGGCGTTGGAGCAACTCCCCTGTGAGGAAAGGTTACAGCATTTGGGGCTTTTCGGTTTAGAGAAAAGGCGGGCAAGAGGGGAGGATTGATAGTGGTGTGTAAGATAGTACAGGGTGTGGAGGAAGTGGATAGACTGACGTTCTGCTCCTCATAATGCTAGATCTGGGAGATACTCATTGGAGCAGAATATTGGAATTCCCTGCCGCAAGAGGCAGTGATAGCCACCAACTTGGATGGCTTTTAAAAGAGGATTGGGCAAATTCATGGAGGAGAGAGCTATCAATGGCTTAATAGCCAGGAAGGCTATGTTCTGCCTCCGTGGTCAGAGACAATATTGTTTGTTTGCTGGGTCCCACTTTCTGGTTTCCTAGAGGCTTCTGGTTGGCCACCGTAAGAACATGATGCTGGACTAGATTAGCCACTGGCCTGATCAGCAGGCTTCTCTTGCATCCTTAATGAAGACGAGATAAAATAAATGACTTTTTCATTCCCATGAGATCTAGTGATGCTCACCAATTTGGATAGCTTTTAAAGAGGATTAGACAAATTCATGGAGGATAAGGCTGTCAGTATCTACCAGCCACTAGGGCTATGTTCTCCCTCTCCCGCCAGAGGCAGCATGGCTCTGAAGACCACTTGCTGGGAATGTATTTATTTATTTTTTTATGACTAATTAATTAATTAAATTTCCATACCGCCCTTCATCTGAGGATCACGGGGCAGTTTGCAATATAAAAACACAAAAATACAAAATACATAGTAACAAATGAAAACAACCCACCCCCATCACAGTTTAAAAGGCCATAGATTGTTTAATCAGCCAAAGGCCTGGGAAGAGAGGAATGATTTTGCCTGACGCCTAAAGATATGCAATGAACATGCCAGGCGAGTCTTCCTGGGGAAAGCATTCAGCAAGTGGGGAGCCACTGCAGAAAAGGCCCCGTTCCTCTGTTGCCACTCTCTGGACCTCTTGTGGAGGAGGCACACAAAAAATTATGATCTCAGGGTTTGGGCTGGTTCATATAGGGAGAGGTGGTCCTTGAGGTATTGGAGTCCTGAGCCATTTAAAAGTGGGGACTCACAATTGGGGAGCGTGCTGTTGTGCTCTGGTCCTCCTGTTTGGCCTCTGATGAGCTAAGCCTGAAAGCGAATCCACAGCTTCTAGAACTCCCATGCAGAAAATGATGATCTGGGAGCTCCAGCCAAGCCAAGCCAAGATTCGAAATTACAAAGGAGTCTTTCCAGGACAGGGTAGACGGACTGGGAGACTTGTCACAGTTTCCCAGAATCTGGTGGGTGGAGGAAGTGGAGGGGAGCTGAAACCAGTCTGGAGATCGAAATTCATCAGCTGGTTAGTGACGGGCCTTAGCTCAGTTGTAGAGCATCTGCTTTGCCTGCCAAAGGTCCCAGCATCTTCTGGTAGGGTTGGGAATGCCCCTTGCCTGGAGAGCTGATGCCAATCAGTGTAGACAATGTTAAGTTAAAGGGACCCTTGACCTGACTCTGTAACGCAAGCACCCTGTGTTTCTAGCCCTACTGTGCCTGGACTTCCCTGGTGAGTAGCCAATCAGGGGCTGAGCATCATCCCACCTGGGGACTTGATCCTGAATCTGAATCTGAAATGAAGTAGGTTGCCTGAGGCAGCCTTCAGAGGCTTGCTGGGGGTGGGGAAATCTCATCCGCTGTCACTTGTCAGCATCTAAATTTAGGCTGCCTCTTGTCTGGAATCTTGTCTCTCCAGCTTGCGGGCGGAACATGCAGAATTAATTTCAGAGGCGGGGAAAGGGCTAATGATTTATTTACAGCTGGAGAGAGTGTGACCGGGTTTGTGTGTGTGTGTGTGTGTGTGTGTGTGTGTGGTGCAAGGCAGCGTTTGGGCTTCCTTAATACATGGCAGGCCTCGGCTTCTTCTCCTTCCTGGAAGATCATCTTGTTACTTGAGACACGATCTCTCGCTACCACCAGCCTCCCTTATCCACTGTGCTTCTGAATACATTTGCTGGGAATCTTAGGTGGGATCCTGCTTTTGTGGGTTTCCTATTCAGGCACCTAACTGGCCACTGTGAGGACAGAGTGCTGGACTATGGTGGGCCACGGGCTTGATCCAGCAACAGGGCTCTCTTTACAACGTGCTTTTTTGCTAGCTTATTCAGCTCGCTTTTTAAAGCAGTACTGGTGAAGGCATAACATTTCCTGGTCCCTTAATAGTTGAAGGGGTCAGGAGTGCCTTACTTCTTCACTGTTCTCCTTCTTGCAGTGGATGAACAAGGCACTTCCTCACCAACCTCAGCCTGCCCTTAGCAGCCACCATACACCTTCCTTCTTCATAGCATCCATCCCTGGAGATGGCCCTTGGCTTCCTCCTCCTGGTTCTCAATCTTTGACAGCTTGGCAGGAAGAACAATGGCTCCACCTGACATTGGCTGGCTCCACCTACTTTGAGGCTCCCTCCCTTCTGCCCCACCAGTCTCAGTAGGCTCCAGTCACCTCTGTTCCTTTCCTCCTTCAAACCCGATTCCCCGCCCCCCCCAAAAAAACCATTAACTAGAGTATTGTGCTACCTCTGTGCCAACATTAACTGTGACTAGCTCTAAGACAGAGTTTCAGGTCAGGGACTGAAACTTGCTTGCATCCCAGGTTTAAAGGTAAACAGTGGTTTGTGGCAAATGTCTGTGCAGATAGACACTCTACGTTGTCTTTTAGCATTGAAAAGGTGGGAGAGGGTGAACACAATACTTTAGACAGAGGTTACAAGAGGAGGGAGTGTTACCACCCCCCTAGTCTGTGAGCCTGAGCTTCTCTGAGCTGCAACATCCTATTCAGCACCTGCAACTGAAAGTTCTCTCTCTCTCTCTTTCTCCCTTTCCCCCTTCCTCCTCCTCTCTCAACAGGATACATGCACATTGGGATCTGAACATCTCTTTCCGTGAGACCTCTTGCAGGTACCAATTTTGGGGCCCCTCTTTGTATGGTAGGCCAAGAGTTTATATAACGATGCATTTGGGGGTGGGATTGTTGGGTACCACTGAAAAATATGGAAGGCTGTTCTTGTAGGGGTCGACTGTGATTTGGGGTTTCTTGCTTTTCCTTCTTTTTCCCCGCTTTCGTTTTTTGTCTTCGTCAGGGCAATCAAAACTTATACTTAAATGCAGAAAAGGGTAATTTGCAATTGGGAAGGTAGAGAATTTGAGTCACATAGACCCCTGCAGAGTTTGTTACGGCTGAAGTGATCCACACGACTGATTTAGCACGCAGCCAAACTATCCTTTCTAGCAACACCATTTTACTTCTTTTTCATTTAATTGAAACACCATTTTGATGGGGGGGGCGATACCTCCCAGTCACACAGTCAATTTTTGCCCTCTAAAATGAATTGGGTAAAAGCTGGTAGGCACAAATCAAGGCCAGCATTCTTCCCACCGCCCCTGGATAGACAGCACACCTGGGACATTCTAGGAGGAGATGTCATCCTTGTAAGAGGGGCCAAAAACAAAATGTCAGCCACCCATTCTTAAGCACCCTTGAACCTTTCAGGCAACTTCACTGCTGCTCTGAAACAAGCCCCCTCATTTCACCACCCAGCATTAAGCAGCAGGTTTGACAGTTCAGCCACATGACACATACAAGCCAATCCTTAGTCCTCCGTCTATTCTAGGTAGGTGGTATTTCTGGGATGTGAGGTGGGTTGGGGTGTAAGCTAGTCTTTCATCCCCAACATGGCACCCCTTTCCATTGATGTTGACTCCCAGCTGTTCTGGCTGGAGCTGATGGGAATCGTAGACCAAAACATCTGGAGGGCATCGGATTCAGGAAACCCTGAGGTTCACTGAGGTCTTTTTCCAGAGGCAACTTACCTCCGAGGTTAACCATTATCCTGAACTAGTCCCACACTATGTCACGCATACTCTATTACCTTACACGCCTGTGGTTGTTTTGTCTTGTCTCTGCCCTTTGCAACATGTCTGGGAACAGCCTGACTTGATTTTACCTGCCTTCCTTTCCTCTCCTTCCTTTGATCTTCCTTTCCAAGTCTGCAAAGGTGCCCTGCCTCCTCCCCCCTAAGCAGTCTGGTCACCTTGGAGTTGCTGTCTCGGTTGTCCTTGATGAAAGAATGTTTAATTAGATACAAACAGGTCCCATGCATTCTCGACGCCAAAACCCCATCGCTGGTGGGGAGGTTCCTTCCGCCCCCCTCCCTTTCCTGAAAGGGGAAATATTTCAGTCTCCTGAGGTCTCCAGGGTAATCTTTTCTCTTCAGTACTTTGAAGCCATTCACACAGCTGATATAGTAGTGCCTTAAGTGTGTGTCTCTATCTTTTTTAAAGAAGCGGCTCCATGTGGTGCCGTTCCCTTTATTTCTTTTTTTAAGCATCGTTAAAAGCTTTTTTTCCCCCCAAGCATCAAAATGGTGATACTTTCCCCCTTTTTAGACTTCCCCAACACTTAAACAAAAAAAACAAGCAAAGTGTCTGTCAGGATCCCAAGTTGGGCTTGTAGTCCGAAGGCCTAGCATAGAGATAGCCAAGTAATGATCTGCACATATTTGTTGGACTACAATTCCCATCATCCCTCGCCATTGGTTGTGCTGGTGGGGGCTGATGGGAGTTGGGAGTCCAACACCTTATAGCACTACATTGGCTACACCTAGCCCAGCCCTTCAGGGAGCTGAGCATCTTTAGTAGACTTGAGGACTCCTGTTTTTGCTTTGTGAATCCAAAGTTAATCGTTTGGGTCTTATAAGTGGGTACACATCATACATTTAAAGCACACCCCCACACCCCCGCCACAAGCATCCTGGGAATTGTAGTGCTGGGCATTTTAGCTATCTGAGGAGTAAGCTGTAGTTCCTAGAGGGAAGCAATGCACTTTAAATTTGCTTTAAATGAATGATGTGTATGCAGCTTATGTCAGCTGTTTTAATTGCTTTTATGTAAGTGGCTCTGGGAGCCTTCTTTGGCTGGGGACAATTGTTCTAAATAAAAAATTAAAAGTGCACGTGTACATAGTCTAGGACACAAGCTTTGGGCATTCAAGTATACAAAGGCATACCTGGATCACTTTCACAAGTAAAAGGTTTCCTCATGGCTGTGCCATTGAAAACACATGGCTTCCCCCAAAGAATCCTGGGGGGTATAGTTTGCTTAGGGTGCTGGGAATTGTAGCTCTGTGTGGTGCAAGCTAAATGTGTATATGGTGTATTTGCAGGGTTAGCTCTCGCTAGAATTAAGGCTCCTTGCAAGGGAGAATTGGCCAAATTAGCAAGCGTAAGGAGAAAGGAACAGCTGCTCAAAGTTGTGCTTCTAGCCTGATTGACACATGTTTCATGTTTTATCTGTGGCGGGTGAGACAGTAGACGGGAATGGTGGCGTGGGTGGCACATCACCACATCTGTCAAACCTGCCCTTTGTGTGATCTTAAAACATTTAATTGGTTGGTAAGGGTAGGACAGGACAGAGGTTATGAAACTGAGAAGCAGGGTGGTCAGTTTCAGTTTCTCTCAGTTGCTTGTTTTCCATTCCTAAATGGAGTTTCTCAGCATTTCCACATTCTAGTGTGAATTTCTCATAATAAACACGTTTTTGTATGCAGCTTTGACTTCAGCGATCTTCCCTACCTTTGTCTTTTGTTTTCACCAATACACACATTTTTATTTATACTTCCCTCTAATGCATTTTTGTACACATTCATTGGCTGGATTGCAAAATTTGCAAATTCTGAAGGAAACTGTATTTCTGTTCATGTTATGGTTCGAGAAGTGCAGATTATTAAAATGCCAGCAAAACTAATTGCTCCTCCATTCCTACTGTGGGGCTGCTGACCCTTTGGTGGTACAGACAGGTCACAGTACCATTAACCCTTTGCAACCATAGCACTGGTTTTTATTAACTGTGGCTAAGCATTAATCTCCAATTTCATAAGAAGAGCCCCATTGGATCAGATCAAAGCCCCATCTCATCCACCATCCCACCAGATAACCTATGGGAAGCTCACCTAAAAGCCATGCCTTAAGTATTTCCCCTTGTATCAAGAGACAAAATTATGGACTCAGTGTAGGTTTGGAAACCAAGGCTAGTGTTAAGGTGATCCTTGAGGTGGTGGAATGGGTTTCAAGCCAGGGATAATATGATTTCTCTACCTCTATAAACTCTGTTTACAAAGGGACAGCAGGGGTCTTGTTGGTGTCTCCCTATAAACACCTTATGAAGGCAGGATTTTGCTTGCTGAGCTAGCTGTGGCTTTACTTTGTGTATGGTGGTGGGGGCGGCTCTGAACTTCAGTTAAGATGACAAATTCTGGTTAGTGCTAATCGTGTTTAGGTGTTAGGTCAGCACCAGACTATGGAAGTTACAAGAGAACTGGAAGGGAAGCTGTTGCATCTTGGATTTGTTTCAAATTGAGTAGCTTAATTGGTAGAGTATGAGACTCTTTAATCTCAGGGTTGTGGGTTTGAGCTCTACGTTAGGCAAAAGATTCCTGCATTGCAGGGAGTTGAACTAGATGACTCTCACAGTCCTTTCCAACTCTACAACTCTATGTAGAGAATTCTCTATGTAAATAATTTTTTATCCACAAGAGCCAGCTTCAGTATATTAATAGTATTGGCTTCTTGATCTGATCTTAGAACTTTTCAACTTTCTACTCATACCTTTAGGACAAGGGGAGGAACATTTTTCATCCTGAGGGCCACATTTCCCTCTGGGTAACCATCTGGGGGCCACATGCCAAGGCCGGGTGGGACAATTGGCATAGCTTGGCATACAGAGAGAGTGATAAATTTGATGAGAGCATTGAATAGGTGTTGGGATCTTGTTCTCTAATCCCCACCCAGCCGTGAAACCCGCCATGTGGGTTGCGTTCTGCTAAGTCCTACTCAAGTAGACACACTGAAATAAGTGGATCTTAGTAATGCCCATTAACGTCAGTGTATCTACTCTGTATCTACCCCCATGACCTTGGACGTGCCACTGTCTCTTAGGCTGACGTACTTTTATTGGAGAGTCAGGTTGGGACTTGAAGAGACCAGGGGTCAAATCCTCACTTGGCCATGAAGCTCACTGTGTGTGACCCTGGTCCAGACCCTACCTTTCAGCCCAGCCTACCTTGCAGAGTTGATGTGAGGATTGAATGAGGAGTGGCGGGGGGCAGGCATGGGCATGCATGCCACATCTTGAGCTCCTTGGAGATAAAAGTGGGATATAAACTCAATTATTATTTTTTAAAAAGGATTTTTTAAAAAGATAAAACGGGATCAATGCCAGCTATCGTGTGTGTGTGTTAGTCACAACCTGTTTTACAGACGTTATTTAACACTTCAGGTGCGTTCTTAGCTCTCTGGAACACACAAGCTTGGCTCTGCAGGACCTCATCCAGGGTGTCTTGATTCTTTCTCTTTCTTGATACTCATCTTCCTAAAAGAAGACATTACAAAGACCAAGCCAGACCCAGGCTGTCTTTGCCTTGATATCTCGTGCTGGTTGCTCAGCTGCCATACCAGGACGTTCTTCCTGTAGGTGAGGCCAACATCAACAAGGAAACGGTTGCTGGCGGCTGGCAATCAAAACAGACCGTCATGGGAAGGTGGTATTATGGCGAGTGAAAGGTGTTGTCGTCCCCCTGCACAAACACACGTCATTGGTGCATTTGTGTGGTTTTCAGGCAATAGCTGGAGAAAAAGCATTAAATAGACTCATGTTGTTTAATTTGAAAGGTATTTTAAAGTTAAGGAAAGAAGTAATCTCTGGAGGAGATGCTGCTGTTTGATGCACCTCCAGGCTCCATGTGCTTTTCTGAGTACTTAGGCCGAAGGATCTCTTTCTGTTGAAAAACCTTTTCATAATGCAGAAGAATTCTGGGGCATCTTGGGAGCTGTTTCCAGCCTGAGGGCCACATAGCCTTCTGAGCAAACTTCTGGGGGGGGTCAGGGTCCCGCGATCGCCCAGGGACACCCCACGATCAACCAGTAGATCGCAATCAACCTGTTGGACACCCCTGGCTTAGAGGATCTCTAACAGGGTTTTGTTTAGCAGTCACACCAAACTATAATTCCCAGGAATTGGGGTGGGGGGGGTGGGAGGTCATGACACTTTGACTAGTATAGAACTGGTATACATGATCAGTGCAGGCATGTTCTTTCCCCACCCCCTTTTCTATTTCTCTTTGTTTTGCCTTTAAAAGTGAACATTGGGCTGCCCTTGGGACGACCCACTTTAGGCCAGCTTTGCAATGCCCATTGAACTTCTGCTGTATGTTGTCAAACCTTTTTTGGCCTCACCATTGCCCCGCTTGAACCAAGAGTGTCCTGCAGAAATGCATCTGGGGCTGTTCCACACTTGCATATTCCATGGGGAGAAGGGGCAGGGCAGCCAGGCCATTTTTCAAGGGGACACCATTTACCAACTGCAAGCCGCCTCTTTTGAGGGAACCCTTGATCGTTTTCCCCAGCTTGGAAGTCCGCTGGGGTGCCTCTTCGTTCTGCGCGCCCCTCATGTCGCCCTGTCAGCGAGTCTTTGTATTAATAGCCACATTGCGCTGTGGTCAGGGGATGATCGATAACACAGGTGCTTGATGGATGTTGAGAGGGAAGATTTATAGGTGCTGGTAGCGGTCGAGGCGGGCAAGCCAATGGAGATAGACAGCAGGGGGGCAGCGGGGGAGACGGAGAGTCCTTCAGAACTCTGGCAAGGAGCAGACACTGCAGAGATGTACATCTGCAATAAAAAAGGCCTCTTGTTCCTTTAAACAAAGTTGCTCTTTACGCTTGGACCTTCCTCTTGGACCAACTGCACTGGGCCCTCTCTAAAAACCACAGCAGGTGCTGCAACCTTCCAACAGTTTGACTTCACACCCGAAGGAGCACTCCTCCATTGTCTCCCGAGACGGACTGGTGCCACAACCTGTGACTCCCAGCGACGGGTATTCAGAAGTCTACTGCCTCCCAACGGTGGAGGTAAAAGCCAGCTGTCGTGACTAGCAGCCACCGATAGCCCTATTCTTCATGAATTTATCTCATCGCCTTTTAAACCCATCCGATGGAATAAGATGAATCTAAGAAGAGCCTGGGACATGGGTGGCGCTGTGGGTTAAACCACAGAGCCTAGGACTTGCCGATCAGAAGGTCGGCGGTTCGAATCCCTGCGACGGGGTGAGCTCCCGTTGCTCGGTCCCTGCTCCTGCCAAGCTAGCAGTTCGAAAGCACGTCAAAGTGCAAGTAGATAAATAGGAACCGCTCCGGCGGGAAGGTAAACGGTGTTTCCGTGCGCTGCTCTGGTTCGCCAGAAGCGGCTTAGTCATGCTGGCCACATGACCCGGAAGCCGTACGCCGGCTCCCTTGGCCAATAAAGCGAGATGAGTGTTGCAACCCCAGAATCGGCCACTACTGGACCTAATGGTCAGGGGTCCCTTTACCTTTTAAGAAGAGCCTGACTGCTGGATCAAGCCAACAGCCTGTTTCACCCAGTCCAGCATCCTGCTCTCACTCTCCCCACTTTTGCTTCCCGGCAATGGGCACATGGAGGCATACTGCTTCCGACACTGGTGGTAGAGCATAGCCATTGTGGCTAGAAGCCATTGATAGCCTTTTCTTGAATAGATTTGCCTGTCCTCTTTTAAAGCCGTCCAAGCTGGTGGCCATTGCTGCCTCCTGCGGGAGTGAGTGCTGTAGTTTAGCTAGGCACTTGCTGTCTGAACAAAAGAGAAGCTTTTGTGCTTAATCCCAAAGCCTAGCAGACCTGAAAAGGACCCTTTTTACAGCCTCCCTAGCTTGACATTAGAATAACTTGGAAGGAGGCAGGCAGGCAGGAGGTGCTCTTTAGATCTGGTGGGCTGCATAGCCCTGTTCACTTTAACGTTGGCTTGCCCAAGGCTGATCTGAGCATCTCGGATGAAAACCACCCCGCGGCTTCCCGGCAGGCCGCGATGCCCCTCTGTTCAATACCGGAGAGCTCTTGCGCGCTGCAGCGGCACATTTGCTCCTTCCCTGTCTCGCTGCCCTCACTGCTCGCTGATTAGACACTCGATTGCAAGGCTTGAGAGCCTTGACCCAAATCCTTGCGTTGCTCATCTTCAGGTTTTTATCCTCTCGGGGCTGTTCTGCCCGCCATCGACCGGCGAAGAAAGGCATTGGCCATGCGGCGAGCGATTAGGGAGGTTTTGTCGTGCTGTGCGCAAGGCGATAAGTGTGAAACGGGGGGGTGGGGGGGTTGTCTCATATCAAGTTGAGCTGTCAGCTTCTCTCAGATCACCGTCCTTTCTTTCGGCTGACTCAGAGGTCCTGGTCTTACCGAACGGGGAGTTTTGGAGAGGGCTGACCTTGCTGGCTGGCTCAAGGCCTTTCCCACCTTCAGGCTGGTCTGTGCAAAGCCAAGGATATCTGGGGGAAGCCTCTTACTGCGAATCATCCCTTGCACCGCAGCCAGAGGGTGTTAATCCTTTTGGTTGTACGAGAATGTGAGGCTGTTAGAATAGGGGTGGCAAATCGATGGTGTTATCGATGGCTGTTGGCCATGATGACTGTGCTCTGGAAGGGAGAGGGCTCTTGTGCTCAGGTCCTGCTTCCAGGCTTCAGGTAAGCATGTGGTTGGCTGCTGTGAGAACCGGATGGGCCATTGCCTGGATCCAGCAAGCTCTTCAATAATAATAATAATAATAATAATAATAATAATAATAAATTTATTATTTATACCCCGCCTATCTGGCTGGGTTTCCCCAGCCACTCTGGGCGGCTTCCAACAGTATATTAAAATACAGTAGTCTATTAAATATTAAAAGCTTCCCTAAACAGGGCTGCCTTCAGATGTCTTCTAAAAGTCTGGTAGTTGTTTTTCTCTTTGACATCTGGTGGGAGGGCGATCCACAGGGCGGGTGCCACTACTGAGAAGGCCCTCTGCCTGGTTCCCTGTAACTTGGCTTCTCGCAGCGAGGGAACCACTCTTTTTCAGTGTGACAGTCGCATTCCCTTCCAGGCAACATTTTGGGGACCTCATACTTTTTCATCCAACTTTCTTCCAAGGAGCTCAGGGTGGAATATCCTGTCCTGTCAAATAGGATAGGCTGAGCAACTCTGGCTGCCCAAGGTCACTCCTATCCGTTTCATCTCTGATTGGGGATTTGAACCCTGGTCTGCACCACACATGAGTGGGCAGGGCCAGAGGCGGAAGTGGGCAGACATTAATGTTAATTTGCCCAATGTTGCCCCAGGGCATTCCTTATAGGTAAGCTGCCTCCTACTACTGGAAGGGTCCTCTGGATCCTTTTGACCAGCGGTTCTCAACCTGTGGGTCCCCAGATGTTGTTGGACTGCAACTCCCATCATCCTGAGCTCTGGCCTTGCTAGCTAGGGGTGATGGGAGTTGTAGTTCAACAACATCTGGGGACCCACAGGTTGAGAAAGGCTGCTTTTGACTCATCCCTGGGTAAGAGGCGGAGGGTGGGGAGTCATCCCTCTCTCCAGACCAACCCTGCCTGCTGTCCTTTAGTCTTACTAAATTCTTTCTCATCTGTAGCCTTGATTTGTGAGTTCAGTAGTCTTTTTCCACCTTTGCTTTTCCCCCCATTTGGGACCCTATGAGTGAAAGTTACTACTAGATTTATTACCTTCACCATCAGGTCCCAGGGCAGGTTACAACAATTTAAACTTCAGAATTAAAAACAGATAAAACATATTACAATTACAGGAATAGGGGTGGGACCTAAAAATCTCCTTTCTTGGGGTCATTAGCATTTCACCCTCAGTTCTTTCCCCTCAGACTTTCCCCTATTCCTCCCCCCCCCCAACCCCCTTAGCTGCTTTGTCCATTTGGGCCTCCATATTCTTGCTTCTTCATCCGCACTGTTACTTGTCGCTTTTGAGGGAGGGAGAAAAGTTTAGATTTGACGGACTGAGCATGAGGGAATCAGTCATTGGCTGCTTGGTGAGTCTACAGCTCGAGTTTGGCACACTCCACATCTCTGAGTTGCCATTTTCTGCCCTTGTGGTAGAATCATTGGCATTGGGCCTAACAGCGCTTTGGTGCCACGTTGTGTCACAAATGCCTGGGGCCTGTGGAGTTGCGGTTACCAAGCTCCCCCACCCCACATGTTCATTGTTCGATCTCCACTGCCTTTCCACTGTCCTCACACCTGCCTACCTCATCCAGGCAGCTCTTTTTATTGGGGTCATGCAGAACGGGTGGTTGACTGTTCCTCATCCGTTTTCCTGTACTTCTGCTTAATGTGCAGGGATGCTGCGTTCTAATTATTGCATTTATATACAGTGGAACCTCGGGTTGTGTACCATCTTCCTTACGAACACTTCAGATAATGAGCTTCGCTAACCCAGAAGTAGATGCTCCTGGTTGTGAACTTTGCCCCGGGATCCAATCGGAAGTTGCACGACGGCGGCAGTGGGAGGCCCCATTAGCACGGCTCATGTTAAGAACAGTTTCGGGTTAAGAACGGATCTCCGGAATGAATTATGTGCATAACCGGAGGTACCACCTTTGCCTTCAAGGAGCTTGAGGTAGTGTACATGGTTTTTCCCTCTCAATGTTATCTTCACAACAACCCTGAGATATAGGCTAGGCTGAGAGGCAGTGACTGGGCCCTAGGTCATCCAGTCAGCTTTATGGCTGAGTGGGGTTTTGAACCCTGGTATCCCAAGTCTTAGTCCAATACTCTAACCACTACGCCACACAATATACTTTTGTTCCTCAGTACTTCCTCTGTCTGCAACAACCACTTGCCTCAGGAGGAGGGAGATGTGTGTCTGATGCCCATAATGTCATGTCTGATGGGTCCGGGCAACCTTTTTTGTCTCCCAGGTGAAGGGATGAGTACTCAATTTTCTGTGGCTGATCCAGAGGGAATTTCCCAAGTTCACGTCCTGGACTGAAGACCCAGGTCAGAGTGTTGCTCTTGAAGAGCTTGGATAAGTTTTGCTTTTTAAGGTTTTTTTCCAATATTCACACACACAAACACACACCAACCCAACCTGGTCAAACTGTCCTTGAGATCTTTCATATATCTCACAGGTTAGGCGCCAGCTTCTGTTAAATAAGGTTGTTCAGGCAGCGTCGTCGTGCTGCAACAGTATTTATAGAGCAGGCTGGGGTTCCCTTTTTAATGGCATCCATAAAAAGATCATTATTTTTCTTCTGGCGCAGGCTCTGGCTGATTTACACGCCTACCCCGTCCCTTGGTGTTCGCTCTCGTTTAGGCAGCTCTGACTGATACATCGCTCCTGTTTCACTCGTTCTTAAATAACATAGATGCCTCGCAAAGCGTGACACCATCGGGACCCATCCCCACCCCCTTTTTCTTCTTGAAACTTTGGCAACAAGATCCTTTTTTTGTTTGCAAAGAAGTTGCCTTTTGGTACTCGATTAGAGTTGAGTGCAGAAATTCCTGGGCCATAAATGATGCTGACGCCCTGCCCCCTCCCCGCTGATGCCTGACAGGAAAAGAAACATGAAATGATGCCTTATCCTGAGTCAGAATTGTTGGTCCATCTAGCTCAGTATTGCACACACTGACTGGCAGCAGCTCTCCGGGGCTTCAGATAGGAGTCTTCATTCCCAGCCCTACCTGGAGATGCCGCAGCTGCCGTACATGCAAACGGAGTTACACCACAAAGTGTCACATTGAAAAACTTCACCTCCTAAGTGTAAGGCAAAGGAGATGATGATGCTTCGCCTCCTCCCGTTCCATGTACGAAGCTGACTGGCCGGCCATTGAGTTTTACTTCAATACTGGCAATGGGGCTGTTCGTTCCCACCCCACCTGAAGGCAGCGGGCCTGCTTCAAAACAAACGAAACATTTTTGTATTACTTTTATAAACGTAAAAGAACAAAGATAAATCATAACAAAGAGAGAAAATGTTTCACAGGGAGTTACAATCACATCTCATGGATGTATTCAAATTTCATTCATCAGTGCTAAAAATATTTTTAGATTTTCCCCAAAGTATTTAGTCACAATTAGCCATGTGTGGCTTGGGCTGGGGCGCTTCAGTCATTTTCGTCTCCAGAGACAAGCGTAAGGAAGGTTTGCCACGTGTCCTGAAATTGGTTGACTCCAGATCCTGTTCTTAGGGCTCTGAGCTTATGGATTGGCTTCTTCATTCACGTCACATTCCAGACCTCTTGATAAAGCAGCAGGCTTGCTGATGGGAGTAGAGAACAGGGTAGACAGGGGCATACACAGCACCGCCCTCCAATACTTCACTACCGCCTGAGGCATCCGCCTCACTGTCCCTAATGGTAGGGCCGTTCCAGATCCAAGTCTTCTGCCAGGCACGCAGTTCCTGCAAGCTTTTTGATAATGCTGTGTCACTGGGACGACAAGCTCATGATATAATAACCTGCTAAAGCATGCCGTGTGATCTAGTTTGATTTGATGGTTTTGATTTGCAGCCGAGGCTTGAAAAGCCCAATCAGCCCTGTTATCTGGGCCAGCTGCAACACTCCAGGAGGCTGGTATGAACGGGAACTCTGTTGCTGTTAGATGAACTAACGAAAAGCTGGACAGTAAAACGGGGGGGGGGGGGTGTCTGTTAAAACTACCTTTCTTTTTCGTGGGATTCCCACTTACTTCATGCTGGCATTCAAAATGGGAACATTTCTTGCATTGCAGAATAAACTGCATTTCTCATTAAAAGCATGGAACATTCCATTTCAGTCGGCGAAAGGGAGTGAAGGGTTGTAGCTCTGTGGTTAGGACATCTGCTTTGCATGCAGAAGGTCCCAGATTCAATCCCCGGCATCTCCTGATAGGACTTTGCCACCTGAAACCCTGAAGTGTTGCTGCTAGTTAAGGTAAGCAGTACTGAGCTCGATGGACCCAGTGGTCTGATTCAGTATAAAGGCAGACTCGTATGTTAAAGCTCTGTGAGCTGTATACGTTGAACCTATGCAGTCAGAAACACGATGGGAGCTGCTGTGGTTATATCCTGCACTTCAAAATAATACAACTGCACAGGGCAGTGAAGGACTGACATTTCTTGGGCATTTGTGGGTCTGTTCCCCTTGACGGGGTGAGCTCCCATTGCTAGGTCCCAGCTCCTGCCAACCTAGCAGTTCAAAAGCACGTCAAAGTGCAAGTAGACAAATAGGCACCACTCCAGCGGGAAGGTAAACGGCATTTCCGTGCCCTGCTCTGGTTCGCCTGAAGCGGCTTAGTCATGCTGGTCACATGACCCAGAAGCCGGCTCCCTCGGCCAGTAAAGCGAGATGAGCACCGTAACCACAGAGTCGTCCTCGAATGGACCTAACAGTCAAGGGTCCCTTTACCTTTATCTTTACCTTTTCTGTTCAGGGGAGAGCCTTTCATTATGTCGGTCAGGGGTGGGGAACCTCTGGTCCTCCAGATGTGCAGACTCCAATCCCCATCTGCCCCAGCCAGCATGGCCAATGGTCAGGGATGCTGGGAGCTGAAGCCTGGCATCATCTGAAGGGTCACGAGTTGCTGGACTCCAGCTCCAGAACCGTAGCTATGCGGAGCTAGCTGCGTGTTTTGCGCCAGGTGAAGCCTCCGGGGGGGGGGTACCATTGAGTTCTCCCGGCCTGTGTGTGTGTGTGTATCCATGCCAGTGGTGACAAACTGGGTCTGTCCCTGACTACTTACCATGCTGACTGGGGCTGAAGGGAGTTGGAGTCCAGCAATGTCAAGTTTCCCCATCCACACCAAACAGGTAATATTGAAAGTGGCCAGGTAGAAGCGCCTTTCCCTGCAGCTTTTGCCCGGTGGATGCACAGGCAGATACCTCTGTCCATTTCCTTAATGTCTTTGTGGTTCTTCAGCTCTGTCTGTGCTGCTGCCGTCGTGGCCCCAACACGGCTCCTTGCTTTGCATATTGGATTTTATTTTATATGTTAAGGAAGGGCAGAGGGTCGGGACAGGTTTATGGCGACTATATTGATCAGGGGAATTTAATACGATCTCAGCAGCGGAGGAAGGATCGTTAAGAGATGGCAAGATGAGTAAAACTTTTTTCTTTTTTAAAAAAGGAATGGCTTTCCATTGTATTTCATATCTCGTTATCTTTCTGGGTCTCCTTTCGTTCCACCCCCTCCCCTCCCCAAATAAATATCCAGTGAGTGTTAGTGACTGTTTTGGGGGCACGTAGCTAGGATCAAGCTGTTCGATGCATTGTCACTAGGCATGGGCAAATCTATCAGTTTCTCTCTGTTTCCCATTTTTGCAATCTTGAATTCCTCTTTCATCCCCAGTTTGCTGTTGTAATTAATTAAGTCCTTGCGAAAATTCATCAGTATTTATGCCATTTTTCCTAAGAACATGCATTTTTTGCAAAGCAGGTTCACCTAAAATAACATGTTTTTACATGTTGTTTTCATCAATACCTGTGTTTGTATGCACACTTTATCCCACTTTATATGCCTTTATGTACATGCTATGTAGCTGGAGAAGTGCAATGCAAAATTCGGCGGAAGTGCAAATTTCAAAGGATGGTTGTGTGTTCAGTTCTCATGTTGTTTTGAAAAGTACAAATCCAGTTAAATTGCCTATAAATGTAAACTGAATAGATTTTTTTCCTCTCCCACCCCACCCTCCATACCCCCAGCTCTAGATTCACTCCCCAGGTGGAACCAAACTCCCCAATTCCAGTTTCAAAGGTCTGTTGCAGGCTTGAATTGGGATTCTGTTCCTGACACAGGTTTCGGGTTCCCTGTCCCTCATTTGTATTCTTAGCTTTTCCCCTCCCAGCACCCCCCACTCACTACTGCTGTCTCCTTCCCTTCCCTTTTGACAGCCCATCACTATGACTGCTAACACTTCGACATCTTGCCAGACCCCACAGGCGCCTGGCAGCCTTGGCGCGAGAGACGCAAGGATCCTGACGCTGATTTATTTTTTGGTTAATTGCCTCAATCCATTAGCCTCTTCATCCTTCTCCCCATTAAAGACATGTCTGACTCCTAATGCCTGTAAGTGTGTGTGTGTGTGTGTGTGTGTGTGTGTGTGTGTATTTATTATTGGATTTCTTTCCTGCCCTTCAGTATAAGATCTCAGGGCAGATTAACACTATAAAATGCAATGTTAATAACAAGGTGTGTGGTTTTTTAAAAAGAAATATCAGGGTGTGTGTACGTGTACACCTGCACATCTCACTAACATGGATAGGAAGCGAGTCAGATCATTTGGTCCCTCTAGCGCACTGTAGTCTACACTGACTGGCAGCAATTTCCCAGGGTTTCAGACAGGGAGTCTCTCCCAGCCCTACCAGGATATACCATTTGGGATTGAATTTGGAACCTCCAATTCTTAATTTATTAGGAATATAGGAAGCTTATGCTGGTTCAGGCCATTGGTCCATCTAATTCCATATTGTCTATATTGACTGACAGCAGCTGCCCAGGATTTCAGGCACTGAAGTAATACCTTCTTGCATAAGTTTGGTGTACACGAACATGCCGACACCAATGCACCTATATATGCTTTAAGATTTCCAAAATTTCAGTGCAGGCAAACTTTCTGTTAGAATCCAGCTTCCATCAGTCGAGAGCCAGTCATGCATAATATAGGTGTTTGAGGTTCTTAAATTTTCTTCATTTTATTGGTATGAGAAATAGAGTGAGTGGGATAGGGGGAGCACTAACTCGCTGGAGAGTCAGCAAAACAGCACAAACACCTGGCTATGTTCATCCTTCCAGTGTGGTTGGCTAAGGTTATCTTTCTGCCCAGAGTTCATCTCACATGTATATCTCCTCTCGAGCTCCATTTCCTGTAAGCTTCAGAGCTACCCTGTTGCCGTTGGTGAATCATTATATTGCCATTACAGAGGATGGATTAGGATAGTTGGCCTTTTGAGAGAAGGCAAGCGGACTATTAGTCCCATTACGTGCAGACAATAGATTAATCTGGGGATGGTTGGGCGGAGACATTAACAATTGCATTTGTTTGTTATGGGCTGAATTGCAGCATTTTTCTGTCTTTTTGGTAGCCACAGTCGCTTGCAAAGCATCTTGGCATGTTTGAATGTCACCCAAGGTTAACCTGAAATAGTCCGTGAAGCAAGAACCCCAATCAGGCTGGGATGGAGGCTATTAGTTTAAGCAGCAGCTTTTAAAAGAGAGATAGGGAACCAGTGGTCCTCAAGATGTTGCTGCACTCCCAGTGGGCTGATGGAAGTTGTTGTTGTTTTATTTCCTTGCTCATAAAGATAGCCCAGTGCTCTTTTAAACCTTTTGTCAGCTAAGCCATGGTTTGGCTTAATGTGTTGTCCAGTCAGAGGATTATGGTTTGTCTTACTCCAGGCAAACCACAAGCCTGGGTGTGCACAACACACTAAGCCAAACCAAGGCTTCACTCACAGCAACATAGGACCAGGAGAGAAGCAGAGAGGCCGCAGTCTTCTCTCTGGGATCCTGCATGCTTTAACCTTTAACTTTCAATGTGTATACTCTTGAGTAGGACTAGTATTGGGTATGACCATAACTTGGCCCAGCATTACGTGCAACCTGAGTCAAAGGGTCTCTTTCAGGGAGGTGAAATGGAATGGCATCTCCTGGGAAAGGGCATTGCTGGCTAGCTGGCTGCAACTCTCAGTTGCAACACTCCCCACTGCAGCATTTTGTTGCCGCTTCCACTTTTCTCACCCATTCCTGACATAATACGTGAAGCAGCCATTACCTATCAGTAAAAACTGTTAAGATAGGGGACATACTTTGATTTGCTTGTCTGTGAGAAAGGGGGAGATTGGGTGTTCCTTCTGTATTTCCCCCTCCCTTTTCTCCTCCGCGCTGTCAACGCTGAAAACCTTCTAAAGCATTAATTAGCAAAAAGGCGGGGTGGAGGGAGGAAAAACTTGGTCAAATTGAAAATGGTTACGGCAACCTTCAGTCCTTCAGGAGATTATCTGTCTCCTCTTCAACCTCTCAGGAGATCCCTATCTCTCTCTTAGGCCTCCTTTTGTAATCCATTTTTAAAATATATATATAAAATACGCTGCTGGAAGGGATCAGACGACTAATCTGATTTCGTATGTGCGTATTTGGGGGAGGGCAGGCGGGCATGGGAGAGCTGGCAGTGTTTTAGAAAAAAGAAAGAAAATCACTGCATATCGGAAGGAAGTCTCTTCTTTTTAGGAGAGAGGCATCTGTGCCTCCTCCCCCCCCCCCCCCCCCAGCCTGTCCCCAGCTCAGAGGTTCTTGCATTATGCTGGTAGGCGGTTTTCAGACTTTCTTGCTTACATATTAAGCTGCTTTATGCCTGCTCAGAGTTCACTAGCGCATTTCAGCCAAGCAAAAATGTTCAAGAAGGTTGTGAAGTAGGTCCAATGAGGTACATGCCCTGGGGGAGAGGATATATCGTGGGGAGAGTCTCAAGGGCTAGATGGAGAGGCTTGCAGGACTGCATTTGTCTCAGAGGCTGGTCGTCACCCATCCTTGGTCTATAGGAACTGTTCAACATGTGATGAAATTGTTCCTGGCCTGTTTCCACACAGGGGTGTGAGGCGAGTGACATGATCGGATGTCTGTGTGTGTTAGGGGATAGCAATCCCTGAGTTAGCCTCTCAAGAAAACTTAGTTGACAATCTAGTATTCTTTGAGCAGAGACTGAGGTCACATTCACACCATGCATTTAAAGCGTTATGATTCCACTTTCAAGACGGCTTCCAGGAATTATTGGAGCTGTAGCTTGTTAAAGATGCTGAGAGTTATTTGGAGCTTATTACCCACTTCCCAGATTTGCATTTGGTTGAACCATTTTCAGAATGGTTTAACAATCAATCCCTCTTCCAAGGGATTTCTGGGAATTGGAGCTCTGTGAGGGGAAATAGGGCTCCCCTTTTTATTTATTTCCTAAAATTTATATACCGCTTTATTGGAGGGGAAAACCTCAAAGTGATTAACTGTTTTTTATTGATAATTTCATTGTTTCATTCTTTTTGTAAACTGCTTTGAGGGATTTTTTAATGACGAAGCAGAATATAGATTTACGTAAATCTTTAGGAACTTCATTTTGCTGCCTGTATAAACCAGGCTATGGAACATTGCACTGACCTAACATGCCATTCTGTGGTCATTGCACATAAGAAGGGGGGGGGGGGACAGCTGCACAGACTTGCACCCTAGACTGCTGTGATGATGGGGTTATAAGCCAATTAAACCCACTGGCATGTCCACCATGTCAGGCCTCTTTCCCCACCCCACCCCTGGTCGGCCCACCCTCCTTTTCCTGTTGTGCTGACGGCAGCTTTTATCTGTCCTTTGTCCCTGACGTCCGGAGATATTGATTTGCACGATTAAGAGGAACCGATAATCGCCTCAAATTAATCCTCTAAACTCCTTTGGAAATATTTTGCATAATGCTTCTCGAAGGTGGTATCTAGGCAAGGGATAAGCCTTGAAATTGCTTGCCGTGGTGTCGGCAGGAGCCAGGACGGCAGGGGAGAGGAGATATGGATTGGGCGGTATGATTTAAATGGCCAGTGGTGAAAACCAGCTTCTTCTTCACACGTAAATGGTAACTTGGGTGGCTGCATCGAGGCGATTCCACCTTGAAGGAACAGGGTAGCCCTTTAGGATTGCAGCTAACATCGCTTGAAGACTCCTGTTAAGGTCAGGTTTGGTAGAGAGAGCAGTTCTGCAAGGGGTTGGGGACAAAAGAGGACAGATAGCACAAACCCCCGCCACTGTCTGAAAAGCTGCAGCCAGACACCCATCGACAGCACCTGCCTCTAATGACTTTTCTGTCATAAACTTTATCTGATTAAGCAGAGCGCTGGACTGGAGATTAGCGCCCCTTCTCCCCCTCCCTTTTCCTCCCACACTCTGGACGGGCTCATGGGAGCAGCTCCACAGCATTGCTGGTCCAAGCTGGGGAGGGATTCAGCCTCAAGGAGGGCTATTTAAAGAGGGACAATTGCTAGGTAATTTGGCAGATAACTCTTGGTCCCCTCACCCCAGCGCTCACTGGTTAGGGTGGTCTCCGTGGAGCCAATGTGTGGGCGGTCATGTGCGGCGTCTTGCCGATGCACAGAGTAAGGCCGCTGGCTGTGTGAGTATGAACCTTCTTGGGAATTGCCTTTGCCTTAATTCTTTAATGTTGTGGGAAGTTTTTGCTCCTCTGTAGTCCTTGTAGCATGTCAGGGAGAAGAGAAATTTGAGGAGGGCTTTGCCTGAATTATTTAATGTTGTGGAATGTTTTCATATCTCTGTCGGAACATGAAGTACAGAAGAGAAATCCATGGGCATTAGGTCTACTGAAAGTTGTTAGTTGTGATGGAGTCTCTGCATCCTGATCTCAAATAGATCAGCAAATTCCACAGGTGTGGGGCCACCAACAAAAGAGCCCTGTCCTCTATGCCCACCAACCTGATAGGGAATCAGGTGCTCTTCTTTTGAACTTCATTTACAGGTAGCAGAAAGGACAACACAAGAAGATCACTATTTAAGGGGGAAAGGAAACTCGCAGAATGCAGTTCTTAGCGCCTTGCGTTTTATTTTCTGATGTATTCTGCAAAATGTTCTTGATGCAAGGATCGTGCATTAGTGCCAAATTTATTCTCCTTTATTAGTTGTTCTGCGATGCTTCCACCAACACTACCATATTATTGCTGTCGGGAGGGACTGTGGTGCAACAAAAGAGCGACCAAAACGAACCAGATCATGTGCAGTATTTCAACAGGATGTTACAAAATCTGCACTGCCTGGAAGTAGAGCAGTATGACCACCCCCCAAAAAATTGTAGGCATAAACAGTAGCAAAAGCAAGATTGCATGTGACTACCTCGATGGCACCATGAGCACAAATGACCCCAAATGCACATTTGGAGGAGGTCTTTGGGTATCATAGGGTTGGCTTGTGGGAGAGGGCAGTTAGGGTAAAAGAGCCTCAGGAGAAGCTTGCTAGCAATTGGCTGTGTAAGTGAAACCCTTCTTCTCCCTTCCACAGCCGGGACAACGAACTCACCTCCTTCATCTCCAACCTCCACCAGAGTCGCCAGCTCGTTATGCCAGAGACCCAGAGCCGGTGCGAATTCAAGAGAAGCAGCTTGGATGTTGGCTTGGGGGCAGCAGGTAAGCTTCCTGGCTCACCTCTTCTTCTCCCTCCTTGCCCCCGTGCCTTGTCCCCACCCCCAAATGTTTGGCTGCTGCCCCAGACCTGGGAAGGTGACATTTTGTTTTGACCCTCACCTGGGCCATTCTGAGCCTCTCCTTGGTGTTTATCCTGTGATGTGGAGGCCTGCGTGTTCAGAGCATGCTCCGCCAGAGAAGCGAAGAGGCCTGCGGGCGGGGAAGGGGGTGGGTAAGCATGCAGTGAAGCAGAAAGAGACCTTGGTTGGGTTTGTAATTGCATTAATCAGAAGCTTGTCGCGCGGTGCCTCCATCTCCGCCGGCCCCCTTGCTTGAGTGGCTGCCTCGACTTTATGCTGCGGTCTGACCTTTTGTGGGGTTTAGCAGGCTCCGGCTTGTCTTCTGCTGAAAGAGAGGGAGAGGGAGAGAATGAAAGACAGGTCGGTTGTATCTTCTGCTGATCCTTCCTCTCATTGACAGCGTTGGTGGGAAAGAGATGCGCTGGCTTTTGAAAGGGCGGTGGTGCATAAATCAACAAGTGAGGCTATTGGATGGATGGCGGCTCTGTTGTGAGCCTTTATTTATTTTTGTGAGCAGCCGGTGAAGGAAGGGGCTGTAGCTCACAGCAGTGCGTCTGCCGTGCCAGTCAGAAGGTCCCTGGTTCAATCCCCAGCATCTGCAGGTAGGGCTGGGAACGCCCCCCTGTCTAAAACCCCACAAAGCTGCTGCTGTTCGGTGTAGACAATACTGAGCTGGATGGACCCAGAGGTCTGACTCAGGATAAGGCAGCTTGCTGTGTTCTTAGGAACTGGTTGCTCAGAACATAACTAGGCCTTGAAGATAGGGGAAGGGAAACATTGAGGTAACTTCTAAGGATCCAGAGATGCAGGGAAACAGGGATGTGTCCTGGGGTCAATCCAAGGCTTCAGCAATCTCCTAAATGTGGTGTACATAGTCTGCCCCTTGTTGTATCTTCATAGCAAGCACTGTGAGGTTGGTTGAGCTGAGAAAGAGTGTTTAGGCCCTTAGAAAGGAATCTGTGTGTGCTCAGAAGTAAGGTTTGTAACCCTAAGTACGACCATATAGGTTCCCCAAGCTGCTGGAAGACAGATTCAAGACAGAGCAAAGGAAGTACTTGTTCAAGCAGCACGGAGCTGTTTCCCACAAGAAGCAACAGTGGCCAACTAGGATAGCTTTAAAAGAGGATTAGACAAATTCATGGAGGAGACAGGTATCAATTGCTGCTAACCCTGTTGGCTGTGTTTTACCTCCGCTGTTGGAGGCAGTGTGCTTCTGAATATCAGCTGCTGCAAACTGCAGGAGAGTTGGTATTACGTTAAGGTCTTGCTTGTGGGCTTTCCTTTGGCCTCTGTGGGAACAGGAGGCTGGACTAGACGAGCCCCCAGTCTGATCCAGCAAGGCTCCTCTTATGTTCTTAAATGGAAGCATAAATCTGGTGCTGTACCTTGTCTTTTCACAGAGGGGAGGTAGGTGTAACTTGGACTTCTGCCTAGCCAGCACATGTGAGAGGAGAGGCCTGGGGGGAGGGGGGGGGAGGGAAGCAGGTGCTGATAAAATCTAATTGCCCCATCGATTGCGCTCGGAGCTGCCGTGGGTTGCCGCTTAATGATTGAGATATTCTTAACTTGTTTGATGCAATGCTTAGCTAGACCCCGCTCTGCCCAGCCCACTGGGGACCGTAAGGTATTACAGGGATCTCTTAATCATGGAGCTGGGCTAGGCGTGTGCTCCCTGCCCAGCACCAAAAGATTTATTATAATTATCGCTGGGGCTTGGCTTTGCTCTCTCTGCAAGAATGCAGAGGTGAGATTGTGCTGTGTTAAGAAGGGGGCTGGGGGGCTGCACTGTTAAACTCCTTCAAACATTGCCTCGCTGATGAAATCGGCTCAGGACAAGGCTAAATTAAACCACTGAGCGTAACTGAGTAAAACATCCCAGCCTGTCTCTCAGCTAAGGATGTTGGAATCTATTTGTCTCAGTCTCTCATTTTTACAATCTTTAGTTCTCTACATTTCTGTGTCTGTTTCCATTTTAAAAAGGGGAGAGGGCACATTAAAATTCGTCAGCATTTGAGAGCGACTTTTGCCCAATATACACATTTTTGTATGCAATTTTTCCTAATATGGACACATTTTTTTCAAAGCTATTTCCCCCAATATAGTGTATTTTTGTGTGTTGGGTTTCATGTTTTTTTAATTAATAGATTTTTATTGAATTTTCCAGAAAGAAACAAGTATAGTCAAACAATATAAACTAAATCACAGTTAATCAAGGCAACATTTTATGTGGGGGGAGAAGGGAAAGAGCGAAAATGGCTGGTGGTTCAGACCCCAACTGCTGTGCTGACATTCATGCAAATGCAACTATGTAAGGAAGGAATCCATATATCAGAGCACTTTCTTGTATTTACCTGCCAGCAGAGTCATATCCTCTGTCCAAAGTATGATTGGTGGTGGTGGGGAGTGACTTTATCTAGGCATTACCTTTTAAAATTACTATTACTATTAATTTCCATTTTCCCCATCACGCATTAAACAACATAACTCACAACACATCAACCACTTCGCTTAAAAATATCAAATCAAATTATTACAGATCACTCCAAAAAATATTTCCACATATTACAGTAAGATCTCGAGGGGTTATGAACTTTGCAATTTTCTTGACACATATCTAGGCATTTTTATGCACACTTCACGTGCTCTCTTTTTTAAACTTATTACTTGGCTGGAGAACTGGCAGTGCAAAATTGGGTGAGGTGTGAATTTCAATGAGTGGTTGTGTTTTGGTTTGTGTATTGTTTTGGAAAATTCAAATTGAGTAGATTCACCTTTAAAGTGCTATCTGAATCAAATCCCACCCCCAGCCCAATTTTCCAGGGTTGTATCCAATTCTAGTCCTAACCCTGGTCCATTCATTTCAGTCGGTCTACTCTTGAGTAAGCCCTCATTGGACACAACCCCTTAGTACTTTTAAGCCGCCACTGTACCACCTCTCCTCCTCCCTCTGAAGCAGAGCATGGCTTACAGGATAAGTGTTACGTAAAGCAAATAGCACTCGCTTTTGAGAACTGAGTGCATTGTCATATTATGTACTCGAGTGTACTTGAGTGCTCTTTAACTGTAAAGCACTGAATGGTTGCCACAGAGGACTCACTGGCGGCGGCTGCTACTCATGAGTCGTGCAGCAGTTCATAGGTCTTGCAAAGAGGAGCTGTGGCTTCAGGAGAGGGGGGGTCACTTGCCTGCAGATCCCTGGGTGGGATATGTGGTAAAAAGGATAACTGTAGCTGATCCTCAGCTGTTGCTTCACATCTTGCAAATGCTGCCCAGGTAGGGTTTGCTGCCCACAAAAAATAATAATAGGATGAAGTCACCTGGTATAGCCCTACCTGCATTCAACAAAAGACTTCTGTCTATGTTGTAGCACAGGCATAGGCAAAGTTGGCCCTCCAGATGTTTTGGGGACTACAACTCCCATCATCCCTGACCACTGGTCCTGTTAGCTAGGTATGATGGGAGTTGTAGTCCCAAAACATCTGGAGGGCCCAGTTTGCCTATGCCTGTTGTAGCAGGTGAATTTTTATACCACATAAGGCAGGAGTCTCCAACTTTTATTAGGCAGATTCGGATTTTCGAGTGAGTGTTCTGGGTGCCACTCCTGCTGGCCTCCCTGGAAATTAGTCTACTGTACAAAGGTAAAGTTGACATTCATTGCTCCACCCAACATTTGACTCTGGCTCTGCCCACCACTGTCATGTGGCCCCCTGGAAGGTCACCTAGAAGGGAATGTGGCCCTCGGACTGCAAAAAGCCCAGCCTTAGTCTATTTTGTGTATCTACAGTCTTGTTATTTTTATGTCTGCAGTCCATGGCTACTGACGTTGTCCCCTTCCCACAGTTCTGCAGCAGACGAATGCAAAAAAAGACCACTGATTTTTTTTTTAAAAAAATGTAATTTGCTCTTAATTAATTCATTGCAGGATCTGTGCTCTTTCTCCCCCCCACCCCACAGTGGCAGGATTTGCAATTGTTCTAATGGTTGAGCTGTACTGACTCCCCCCGCCACCGCTCCCCGGCTTCCCACCACTCTTTGTGCCGCTGCGCCCCCCCCCAACAGATCAGATAAATGCGAAGCTGCCTACAAGGTGCTGCTCTCTTGCCACAAAGGGATTTTCTCTGTGTGCGAGAAGGGAGGATGATGGCATAAGGCCCTTTTTAATCTTAATTGAGAGCGACACACAAAGGGATGAGCGCAGGAGCCGGGGTCCGCCTGACAAAGGCATGGCGGCAAAGCTGGAGGTTTGCACATCAAACACAGACTTAGAGCCTCCCTGAGAAGCTTGCTGCGTGTCTGTAAACAAATCCAATCCTTTCTATCCAGTTTGGCTAATTCACTCTGCCAGGGCATGCAAAAGCGAAGATGGGCGGCTGGCGGAGGAGGAGGGGGTGGGAAGCTTATGAAGACAGCGCCTGTCAAAAGAAGGAGCTGATCGGCTTGCGTGTGTCCGCAGGGAATGCTCCAGCCCTGGGGTCTTTTAGTTTCTTCCTGTGGCTGACTCAAAACTATTTGCTCTTTTCTCTTCTCACCGCCCTGCTGTCACCCCAAATGCTTTGGGTACCTCCCAAAAAACTGCCTTTGGTTTCCATTGTCTTTTTCAGAATTCCATGGAGAACTGGTTTTTTGTTTGCCTTGTTTTGAGTTGCCCCTGTGTTTGCCCTCACCCTTGATCGCTCTCAGTGATGTTATTCTGCAGCCTGATCTGGTTGGCTGTATAGCATCATGACATCATCCCGATTCACTATGACTGCATCCACACCCCATGTTTGAAGCGCTATGATACCATTTTAACAGTAGTTGAGAATCCTGGGAAATGTTGTTTGATTAGGGTGTTGGTCTCACAGAGCTACAGTTCCCAGAGGTATAATAGTGCTTCAAATGTATGGCACAGATGTGACCTATGTTTCTGATTAGTATCTCAGCTTTTCTCCAAGGAGATCAGCACATCCTACATGATTCTTGCCTCCCACATTTTCTCCTCAAAACGATCCTGTGAGCAAAATTATGGGAATATAGTGGTACCTCGGGTTAAGTACTTAATTCGTTCTAGAGGTCCGTTCTTAACCTGAAACTGTTCTTAACCTGAAGGACCACTTTAGCTAATGGGGCCGTCGCGCCGCCGGAGCATGATTTCTGTTCTCCTCCTGAAGCAAAGTTCTTAACTCGAGGTACTATTTCTGGGTTAGCGGAGTCTGTAACCTGAAGCGTATGTAACCTGAAGCGTATGTATTCTCTCTATTCCTAGTCTTGACTCTTATTAGCCATCCCCCATGGGATCCTGGATCATGAACCCTGAGCCTATGGTTGCTGATTGTGATTATCATGTGATTATCACAGGAAGGAAAGAAATGAAGCAACATGGAAGGGGTGGGATATGGCACAGTAACATTACTGCAAGATTTTTGTTTAGATAACTTTTCACTTCTCCAAAATCAGTGACTTTGACTTCAGTGGCTAAAAGGGATGGTGTGGTGCCATTTTTAAGTTTATTTTTGCTTTCTGTTACCATGATCTGGTTCACTGGCTTTCCAAATGGAAACAGCTTTCCAAATTATTTATTTGAACTTCTGAACGTTGTCAGTGCTGGGCACACGGGCACCAGAGCATGCGGAGGGCATGAAGCAGGATGGGACCTAGAGCCGTGTGAAGAATCAGAGGAGACCCCATAGAAGAGCGTATTAGGAGTGCAGAGTCTGCTACGGGCTGTGGTTGGTGCCTGGCTGGCACGAGGGTGGGGGAGGATATGCATGCAAATAGGGAAGTTTGTATACTTGAGGCAGGAATGGGAGAGAAGAAGGAGGCAGGCAAGCAAGCAACAGGGAAAGAGGCATACCATAGCATAGTGGTTGGAGCACTTGCTTTGCATGTAGAAGTCCCAGACTCAATCCCCAGCATCTTGAGGTAGGGCTGGGAGAAGTTCCTGTCTGAAAACCCAGAAGGACCGTGCCAGTCCCTGTGGACAGTGCTAAGCTAGATTTACTCAATGGTTTGACTTGGTAAGGCAGCTTTCTATATTCCAGTGTCTTAAGCAGATGCTTTTTTCTTTTTTTGTAAATATTTTTTATTTATTTTCAATAAAATCCTCCAATTAATGACAAATCCAATCAAATCATTTCAAAATACAATAATAATACCACCAATTATATATTCCAATTATAAAAAAAATTCAAAAGGGGACTCCCCATGTTCCAGATGTCTTGAGATTTTTGCTCTCATTACAGTCTCTGCGTTCTTTGCTATTGTTCAGTTCATAACTCTGATTTTAACCATCCTTGTTTTCTCAAACAAGTCTTGCTGTACTGTAATTCCCTTTTACCCCTGAGCTACAGCCCTTCACATAAGAAATAGGAAACTGCCTTATATTGAGACAGATCCTTGGCCCATCTAGCTAGTGTTGTCTACACTGACTGGCAGCATCCCTCCAGGATACAAAGGAGGTGGGCTACTGCCCTTTCCTCTTCTGGGATACCAAAGGAGCAAACTGGGAGGTGAAAGTATGATGTTTGCTTTACTACCTGACTGCACCTTCCCGATTTAATGATTATTATTTTTTAATTTAAAAGAAAACCTATAACTGATTGCTCATCACATGAAATTGAACAGAAAGCCAACTCCTTCCCAGTCAAGCATCTTAGGCAGTCATTGCTGCCTTTTTTGCTGCAAAAGGAAGAGCTGTTTGAACAGGAGAACCAGTGACAGCCTTTCCACCCTCTTGTGGCTGGTGTTTGTTTAAACTGAGGATGGGGGTGATTTAAATTGCCCTCTCCCCCCAATTACTTAGTCTGTGGTTCCCCACCCCCTCTTCTTCAAACTGGCAGGATGATCAATTTCCATGCTGTTTTGGTTTTCTTGAATCTGGGATCCTAAGACCTTGGGAAACATTTTCAAGCAAATTGCTTCCTTCATATAAGCAGATTGCTTCCTTGCTTTCCTCTCCTAGAGCACGGGTGAATTGGCATATGGAGTTATTCACATAATAGCGGTTATCATCTGATAACCTGAGTTATTATCTCTCTGCTCACGGAGCGCTGCCTTTGATCAAATTGGGCAGACGCCCAGTCATGGAATACAAGTGGAGAGGAATGTTCATGCCTGCTGATTCCTCAGCCAGCAGCTTTCTTTAGAGGTTCTTGGAATGTTGTGTGCTGGGCAAAGGCACCCTGCCTGAAACCCTGGACAGCTGTTGCCAGTATGTGTAGTCCTAAACTAGATGGGCCATAACCTTATTATAAAGCCATCCAAGTATAAGAAAACCAGAGAGACAACAGGGATTTTGTCAAAAGTACCACAGAGCCTAAGAGTTGCCGATCAGAAGGTCAGCGGTTCGAATCCCCGCAACGGGGTGAGCTCCTGTTGCTTGGTCCCTGCTCCTGCCAACCTAGCAGTTCAAAAGCACGTCAAAGTGCAAGTACATAAATAGGCACCACAACGGCGGGAAGGTAAACAGTGTTTCCGTGCGCTGTTCCGGTTCACTATTCTGGCCACATGCACAAAAGCTGTACGCCGGCTTCTTCGGCCAGTAAAGCGAGATGAGCGCCGCAACCCCAGAGTTGTCCACGACTGCACCTAACGGTCAGGAGTCCCTTTACCTTTAAATTTTATTCTAATTAAAAGTTTTCCTTCTTCTGGAGCAGCTCCGTACGGGGTGGGGGGAATACTTTGAATTTTGTTCCCTAGTCACATGCAGCTGAGTGTCGGGCATTAACAGCTACAATAAACTTGGGAGGGAGCACTTTAAGAACCTTATCCTTTCTCATTTTTCTTGCATTCTGTGCCTCCAGCACTTTTTTGTGGTTATGCCTCTGCATGAGAAAGCTTCCTTTGCTCCCCTGGATGGACTTGACATCGTGACATGCTGAAGTTGAGCAAGGGGGGCCCAGTCCGCTGGCGCGCCTGAAGGCCGCTGAGATGTAAGGGTTAAGCCAGTAATGTGACCGCACAGCTCATAAATTAACCAGGGACCTGCCCCCCTCTGCAGTTGCAAAAGAGAGGTATTGAACAGGCTGCCAGGAGGACTTGTTGTTCCACCGTGGATGCTGTGCTCTCTCTCTAGCAGTGGGAAACTAATTGGCCAGGGAGCAGCTGCATCGTGGGGGTGGGGAAGAGCCCAACCAATTAAGAACTCAGGGGAGACTTTGCAGTGCAAATCACCACCACCCATTTTCAATTTCCCAGTCACTCATTCCTGGCTTTCCCCCTCCCTTCCTCCTCACACTTCACTTCTAGAATTCTGTTCTTCCATTTTCTTGTGTTTTGCATTTATCTCTCTCCCCACTTTCTCCGCTGTGGGGAAGGGCTATGGCTCAGTGGTAGAGCACCTGCTTTGCATGCAGAAGGTCCTCGCTTCAATCCCCAGCATCTCCAGATACGGCTAGTAATGTCGCCTGCCTGAAATCCCAGTGACTTGCTGCCAGCCAGTGTAGGCAGCACTAAGCTAGATGGTCCCAGTGGTCTGACTCAGTATTAGGCAGCTTCCTGTGTCTTAAGGGAAGGGCCGTAGCTTGGTGGTAGATTGTCTGCTTTGAATGCAGAACGTGTCCTGGGTACCATCTCCAGGTGGGACTAGATTATGTTCCCAATTCATCATAAATGGAAAACAAAATGGTGGATGCCTGGAGGAGAGATGACACTCTGTATAGCAGCTAAAAAATGGAAGGGAGCCACTCTTAACATACCACAAAACAAGCCTGCCCATCCCCAGGGAACCTCAAGAGGACACCCAATTAGAAGGGGATCCCATTACATCTCAAGAGCCTCCTCAAACCTGCAACTTGCCTGTGAGAGGTGGGGTGGACTTTGATAAGTCAAGTTTTACCATGAGTACTGAGGGAGAAACTCATCTTGTGATTCCTCCATGTCACACACATTTGTGTGTCAAACGTACCAAAGTCCTAGAAGCATAAGAAGTTGTGTGCTGGATCAAGCCAAGGGCCCATCTTGTCCAGCATACCCTGTCCTCACAGTGCCCCAAAGGGCAGTCTCCCCACCTGAAATTCCCACAAACTTCGTATTCATGGGTATACTGCCTCCCAACAGCGGAGGTGGAACAGGACCACAGTGGCCTATAGCCAGGTGCTAGCCTTCCCCTCTATAAAGTTGTGTAGCCTCCTTTTAAAGTAAGCCTAGGAGGGTATGCTGAATAAGACCATAAGAAGAGCTGGGCTGCTGGATCAGGACAAAAGTCCATCACGGTCTAGCACCCTGTTCTCAGCCAGATCCCCAGGGGAAGCTCCCAAACCAGACCTGAACACAATAGCATTTGCAATTCCCAGCAACTGGGATTCATAGGCATACTGCCTCTGATAAGAGTGTGGGGGGGGGGGGGAATAGCCATTCCAGCTAGTAGCCATTGCCAGGCTTCTCCTCCATGAATCTAGTGGCTCCCTTATTACAAAATATTGCTTCTAATTTTCTCCTTTCCCATCTTTTCTCCCCATTATTTTCTCAACCCCGAAACTACCGTGTGTGTGAGAGAGAGTTTTCTCCCATCTCTCCCTCCTCTCCCACCTACCTTCCCTTTCGCCTCCCCTCACTCTGTCTTTGAGCTCCTTGGGAAGAAGACAATTTGAAGGCTTTCCGCTCGGCGCTCAGCCCGAGAGGTTCCTTTTCCCTCAAGCCAATCAATGGCAGGCTTTTTGGCCCCGGCGGGGCTCGGCAAACACGAGATCAATAAGTTATTAGCACCATTCTGTCAGCTGTAATGTGGAGATTGATCGGGGCTGGGGCTCCTGCACGCTGCTTGGCACTTCCCCGGCCTGATAAAGATGACAGATTAAGGGAATAAGAAAAAGGAATTAAGGAGTCTGGCTGTCAAAGCCTGTCACGGGCCGGTGGGGGCTGAATGAGTGCGGTCGGACGTTTAAGCGACGCTCAGGGCACGGCTCCTGCTGCCTGCTCCCCTGGAAGCTGCTATCTCTTTGCTGCCGCCTTCAAAGTGGTGCAGAAAAGGCCGAGGCCCTGACAAAACGAAATGGTCATGGTCATCGCCAAACTGTCAGGCCGGGTATCTGAGGATGCGTCAGTTCAGTGGCTCTGGCTTTGTGGTTCTCCATGGAGATGAGTAATGGGCCTAAGGTGGTGGTACAGGCAGAGGTCCCAGTAAGGCAGGGGTAGGGAGAGGGGAACCTTTGTCACCCCAAGGGCCACATTCCCTTCTGGGGGCCACATGTTAGTGCCAGGCAAAAATGGGCAGAGCAACAAATGGGAATTTCATCTTTGTACAGTAGGCTAGTTTGCACACACAGCCTTCTCTATCCAGGCGAGCAAGAGTCTTTATCAGATTTCGAGGATGCATTTCTAGCCAGGCAAAAAACTGTGTGTGTGTGTGTGTGTGTGTGTGTGTGTGTGTGTGTGTGTGTAAAAAACAAAGCTGCTGAGGAGAGTAACTTGGGAGGGTTTATTGCCTGAGGAGAGTCACGAGGACCAAATGGACAAGGATTTGGCCCCCGCACCTGAGGTTCCCCATTCCCACTGTACCTCAAAGCTTGGGGACCCCGCTTTTTCTTCTCTAATCGTGTGCTAAGAATGCACTGATCCTGGTTTGTATAACCACACATTTTGGTCCCTGGGGACAAGTAAAAGGTGTGTAAAATCAAGCATTGTGAGAAGAAAGTGGGTAAGTTTTTCTCCCATTGATAATATTGAACTTTGTGGCCATCCAATGAATCTGAATTATGGAAAATTCAGTACAGACAAAAGAAAGTACTCTTTCACGCAGCACAGTTCATTTAGTGTCAGGGAATCTGGGCCCTTCCTGAAAGTAAGGATGGGGGAGAAATTCTATTCAGTGTGCATTCAAAGGCAAACTTCTCTTAACTCAGACTTTCCGGAAAAAATACACAAACTGAAACACAGCCAACCGTGCAAAAGTCACACCTCTCCAAATTTTGCAGTGGAATTTTCCAGCCAAGTAATGTGTACGAAAATGAATAAAAGTGTGCATAAAAATGAGTACATTAATGAAAATAGCAGACAAATATGCATTATATTAGGGGAAGTTGCTTTGCAAATGCATGTATATTGGACTGTATTGATTTGTTCATCATATAATATTACTTTTGCTAATTGTGATGTTTATTTTTAGTTGCTGCTTTGTTAATGTTTTATAGATTGTTAGTGTTTTATTGATAGTTCATTAATTATATTATTTGATTTATGCTGTATTTGTGATGTTCTATCATGTTATTGTTGTTTATTGTTCTTAAGCCGCTTTGAGATTGATTTGAATGGAAAGCAGCATAGAAATACAATAAATCAAACGCTCCTTGCAAAAAGGTGTATATTAGGAGAAATTCATACTAAACTGCTGGTGAATTTTCAGGAGGACTTTAAAAATAAATAAACCACAAATTGATGCTGAAAAGTGGAGAACTGAACTGCATATTGGAAAAATGCGAAACGTGAGAAGAAGAAACCAAAATTGGCAGAAAGGCAATCAGAAACCATGAGCATAATATAGAGATGAGCAGATTCCAACTGCCTTGAATTAAATTTATGAACATTTGAAACTCAGGATGTTTTCAGTCTGTGAATGCTCAGTGAGCCCGTTCCAACCGCCTTGATTTATTTATGAACTCTTGACCCTGAGAAAATGAATCAACCTTGAAATGCCTGTGGACTAAAGGACGAGGACTTCTTTCTAAACAGTTTTCACCTTAGTTCCTTCTTGGCTTTGTTGTGTCCTCAGAACATGATAGTGAGCACTTGGATTGGCTGTACGTTTCTCGGAAAATAAGAGATTCTCATGTGCCGTATGGCGGGGAGAGAAAACTTCAGGCTTTCGAGATCTGCTTTGTTACAGAGCAACATAGCAAACTGCCCTTGTACAGAGTCAGACCGTGGATTCATCCAGCGTGGCATTGTATATATTGCCTGACAGTGGCTCTCAAGGGTTTCAGACCAGGGACCTTCCCAGCCTTACCTGGAGATGTGAGGGATTGAGTTTGAGACCTTCTGCATGCAAAGCAGATGCTCTACCAGCAAGCTACAACCCTTTCTCTAGATTAGGAACATAGGAAGCTGCCTTATATCAAATCAGACCATTGACCCATCTACATTGACTATCCACAGTTCTCCAGGGTTTCAGAGAGGGGGACATCACCAGCTTTACTTGGAGATTCCAGGGATTAATGCTAGCCAAAGTTCCTTTCTTAACCAGGGCATGAAACAGGCCTGCAAGCTGAGGTTGAGATTTGGGGGAGCAGCAAACCCCAGTTAGCATGACATTAACACCGAACATGACATTGGTGCCTACATAGACACAAAAATCATTTTGAAATGAGAGTAAAAGAGACTATCACACACCCAAGTACCATTCTCTACATATGCATAACTTGTGCAAATTCAGCCATGGTTAAGTGTGGCATTGACACTAGGCCTGTGTCTTAACCATACAATACTTACATGTAAAAAAAAGGTAAAGGACCCCTGACATTTAAGTCCAGTCGCAAACCATTCCGGGCTTGCGGTGCTCATCTGGCTGTATAGGCCAAGGGAGCCGGCATTTGTCCACAGTTTTTCCAGGTCATGTGGCCAGCATGACTAAACTGCTTCTGGCGCAACGGAGCAACGAAACCAGAGCAGTGCACGGAAATGCAGTTTACCTTCCCGCTGGAGCGGTACCTATTTATCTACTTGCACTTTTTGGCGTGCTTTTGAACTGTACAGATACATTATTTTGTAACGAGAAAGAGAAAACCCTACTCACTTCCCAAGCACAGTCTTCATTCATGCGTAGCCTGCAAGGTAGGCCATGGTTAGCTTGGCACTGACACTAGGCATGTATCTTAAGCATTTGATACTTGTATATACACAAGTGAGAGTAAGAGACGCCCAGCCACTCGCCCAAGCACCGTCCTCTATGCATGCATCATCTGCAAAATGAACCTGGATCTCTTTCTTCCACCACAAAGACGAACAGCTGGGCTTGTTTTCCATACTATGAATTTTTACCACCTTTTTATGACCCGACACAGGCTGTAAAAATGAATTTTGCAGGGCATGTCTGCACACCTCTCCTTGTAAACGGCCTCGTTATAGGTGAGCAGTGAAGGAGGCTGTGAAAGCAAGCCACCCCCATCCCCGCCTCTGCTCTGTTTCTCCGAAGGGACTTTGGAGGAGGCGTCTCAAAGCTGTTCATGTAATAAAACCACACCTTGGGAATCAGGGCCCCTCCGGATATCCTTTTTATTGCACATTCATGATGATTTGTGCTCTTGATGCTATCAGGGCAGTCACACACAATCCTTTTTTCAATACTGCTTGCGCCTGTCACATTGCGCTTCATTTCCAATCAGTGCGTATCCTGTAACTCGCTGCTGAAATTTCATTACTTTTTATCCACAAATAGTCTGGTTTATTTTTGTCCCATATTTGTTGCACTTTAGCTCTGTCGGATGGCAATAATGTGGAAGCATCACAGAACAAAAGCACGATAAATCCATCACTAATGCACCATTACTCTGTCAAGAACATGTTTCAGAATATACCAGTAATGAAACATCAGTCTGGCAGAGCCCTTAATGTCTTCAAATTACTCATTGCCTAACAATTGGTCTTCTCCAGAATGTTGATGTACAAAGTGAAACACTTCTCTCCGAGAAGGCTTTCCTTCACCATTTCAGCTCTCTCCAGATGTTCTATTTGTGGTGATTTCATTAAGATTTGAGCTCGTGGTGATATTGGGGTGGTTATCTGCCATTCTGCTTTAGAACCTGTCTGCGCTTGTAAACATTCTGAAGCACAAGGTAGCAGCGAGAGCCTCCTTGGTGGTGGCTCCCCCCGCAATTTGTGGAATGCTGTAGTGTAAAGGTTTGCTTGATACCTTTTCTCTGATTCTGCTTAAACTTGCATTTGAGGTTCTTGTTGTTATACAGTTCTACCAGTGTTGATTCTTTTTTTAACTGGTTGCATTGTTGTTTTAGTTGTTTGTGTTGTGTATGTTTTTAATGTTTTATATTCTACTTTGTTTCATCTACAGCAGATGTTGCCGAACTACAGGTGCTTATTTATTTATTAAAAAGATTTATATATTGCTGTACCATAAAGAGATATCACAGAAGTTTATAACAATATTGAAAAAAACTTAAATGTTCAGATGTTTCTGAACTACAGCTCCAGCCATCCTTGGCCATCCTTGTTGAGGCTGATGGGAGTTGTGGAGAATGATGGGCTGGGAATGTGGAGAAAACATCCCATTAAGGACTAACATATTTGGGTGAAAACACCCAAAGCTTTTTGCGGGCAATAGAACTGGGGAAAACCTCCCATAGGGACTAGCATCACTGAAGCTATTTTAGGAATGAAAACACACCAAGGGCATATTACGGACTAAGGGACTGTGGGGAAACCTCCCATAGGGACTAGCGTCATTGAGGTTGTTTTAAGAGTGAAAACTCTCAATTCATTTTGCAGGCTGTGGGACTTTGGGGCGGGGGGAAGGGAACTTGCCACAGGGACTAATGTCATTGGGGCTATTTTAGTCATGAAAATTTACCTTGGGCATTTTGCAGGCTATGGCACTCCCATAGGGACTAGCGTCATTGAGCCTATTTTAGGAGTGAAAATGCATGTGGCGTTTTGCAGACTGTGGGGCGGGGGATGAGTTCCTATATTAGGAGGGGAAAACACACCTAAGGCATTCCTTCTGGCCGTGAGCAGTGGGCAGAGAGCAGGGGCAGCAAGACCCAACGAAGGTCTGCCGGTTGCAGGACATTGCACAGTGATTTTAAACTAGCCAGTCAGATGTTGGCTCCTGAGCCTCTAGGCTCCAAGCACTTTTCCTTCTCTCCCCCTCCCCAAGTGCTGATGGCTTGCCCTCTGTTTAAATTACACCCTGTAATTCCCATGACCTTTCCCCCCCTCTCTCCCTTTGTTCCGCTGATTCGTGCCGGCAAAGGGCAGAGCCAACTGCATGCCGTGGCACGAAACCCCAACTGGGCGCCTTTCACCTGCCGGTCCATTGTTCTTTTACGGTTTAGGGAGGGTGGAAGCCAGCCCCATGCTGGTGGGGCATAGGGCAAAAACCGTCCTGTTGTCATGGATGCCGTTTCTAGGGGCAAGTGTGTTGCACGTGCCGGCCAGCGGGATGTCCAGGTTCAGGAGAATCCAAGCTTGCAAGGCAGGGAGAAATACCCCAAAGAAGAGTTTGGATTTGATATCCCGCTTTATCACTACCCGAAGGAGTCTCAAAGCGGCTAACATTCTCCATTCTCTTCCTCCCCCACAACAAACACTCTGTGAGGTGAGTGGGGCTGAGAGACTTCAGAGAAGTGTGACTAGTCCAAGGTCACCCAGCAGCTGCATGTGGAGGAGCAGGGAATCGAACCCGGTTCACCAGATTACAAGTCCACTGCTCTTAACCGCTATACCACACTGGCTCTCACACTCACATGTTTCCCATAGAGTCTCACACTCACATGTTTCCCATAGAGGCTAAGCCTCAGACTGGCCTTAAAAAGGAAAAAAAAAGTACTTGACTCTCAGTAGTTATTTTATTTATTAAATTTGTATACCACTCTTCATTTGTAGATTTCAGGGTGTAAAACGCAACATAAAAACACAAAATACATAATAAAAGAAGAACAAAAAGTTCGTTGTCAGCATCTCAGGTGTTAGCAGGGATGAGGGAGGAATTTGATTAAGTTCACATTAAAATAAGTATCTCCCAACTCATGCACTTTCCAAAAACCATACAGAAGCCAAAACACAGCCACCCTTAGAAGTTTGCACTTTTCCCAATTTCTCTGTGCAGTCCTCCAGCCAAGTCATGATGTTAGGACGAAGGGTGCATAAAATGCATGTATTAGTCAAAAGAATGTGCAAAGATTGCATCACATCACGGGAAATCCCCTTACAAAAATGTGTGTACATGTAAATGTGCACAATAGGAAAAACACGCACTAAAACGGTGGTGAATTTTCCATGAGGATTTCCGCAAACTGATATGGAAAAGGGGAGAACTTACGTCATGATGGGGGGGGGAAGAAGTTTCAGTAGCCTTCTCCTTTTTAAAAAAGCAAACTGCAGAGGCAGTAATGCTTCAGAGTACCAGTTGCTGGAAGCTGCAAGAGGGGAGATCTTGGGTTCAGATCCTGCTTGATGGGTTTTCCCACAGGCATCTATCTGGTTGGTCACTGTGAGAACAGCATGCTAGACTAGATTGGCCATTGGCTTGATGCAGCTTCAAGGCTCTTTTTTATATTCTTATATAGATGAAGGTTTCATTCAAAAATCAGTCCAAAGAGATAAAACTGCCAGCCATTAGGGGGGAAAAACAGGGCAAAAGGTTTCGCTGCCCAAAACTCTGTGGCAGAGGGAAAACTTCCTCCCTGATTTAAGTGTTTTGATCCACAGGAAAGTTTACATACTCCCACACTCACAGAAACTGTTCCATCAAGAGATACTGTTTCACCTAATTTGCAACGGCTGCCCAATCTGAGCAACACAGTGGTTGTTAAACAGCAGGCAATTAGGACTGCTACCAGCAATACAATCAACGTCTCCGCAATCCAAGCAGGGTAGTTTTTCATGTGGTTCCTGACCAGTTGCAAAGAAATATGCACAAGAGCTGTATGGGCCTTGTGCTTAAATAAATAAATAAATGCCACCCGAGCAAGTTGAATTCCATGCCAGGAAAAGCTCAGTTCTGCATCTAAAGATAAATTAAACGACTTGAGCAAAATGGCATGAATTTTATTTTGTGTGCATTTTTTTAAAAACATAATTGTGCATAATTAATTCTCGTTTTGGTCATGTTGGGGTTTGGGGGAGGACACAGAGGTACATGAGTTGCTGAAGCCCATTTCTCAATCCACCACTTTGCATCCTGGGATTTCATTAGTCATAAGGACCAGAAGCTTGGTTGGGGGTTGTTTACATTAAAAATTTACATTACAAAAAAAAAAAAGCAGCTGAAATTGTCAGGAAGCAGAGTTCTGCTTCTATTAAGTGATGTTATGAGCGTTTTCAGAATTGCAACACACACACATGCACACACACAAAATATGATACTTGTTTCGCACAGGGTGTTTTTTTGTGGGGGGAGGGGTTGCAGTCCCTTTAAGGCAGAGCCTTTTTGATAGATGAGAATTTGATGCTTGCGACGATGACAAACGGTCTCCCCAGCATTATTATGGGAGGATATTGATTTTTAAATCTGTACAGGAGGAGAAGGGAAAAGCAGGAGGGGGGAATTGAGAAAGAGAGGAGGGGGTGGGGGGGGGAGAGAGAGAGATGTTGTAATTGTATATTAGATATTTTGCGTTGGCTTGCTAGGACTGCACGGATGCAGAGGCTGAGTGCTTCTCGCGCAGTCTGGCGGGGAGAAGATTGCTGAAGATCTTGCGATCGCCAAGAGCGAAGGGGTGGAGATAGAGAGAGAGAGAGAGAGACCGTGAAGAAAGATTGAGGAGCAGGGTGCTTGTGTGTGTGTGAGAGAGAGAGAGAGAGAAGGGGGAAGTGAATACTCTTTCTCTCTCTCTTTCTCCCCCCCCCAACCACCCGCCAAGACCCCAGCTGTTTTGCATCAGGGTATGAAAAGCGAGGACACACCCGGGGGACGAAAGGCGGCCGATCAAATGATGCAGTTCAGTAAGGAAATAAACTAGATTTCCAAATTTATGGCTGGAAACCGTGGCCATTGATCAGCGTGCTGAAGGGTCGCCGGGTCCCTTTGGGCTGCATGATTAGGAAAGCATATCCGTGAGCTCAATATGACTTCCACTCCGCCACCCACCCTCCCTCCCTCCTCCCTCGCTCAGCCAGATTTGTGTGTGTGTGTTCAACATGCCCCCCAAAGTCTCTGGATGAAAGGGTGGCGGTGATGGAAAGAAGAGTGTGCCTTTCTATCTAATTCTCTTTCTCTCCTCTCTCCCCCCCCCCTTCCAGACGAAGTTTTAGGCAAGAGAAGAGCGTGTTCACCCAACAGCAGCAGCGAGTGTCCCCTGGAGAGCAAGAAATCTCGAAGTGAGTCCCCAAAAGGTAGGTTCCTTTTTTTAAAAAAAATCATAATACTTTCTGAAGCTTGGAACAGTTGGCGTTTATGATGGAGAAAGAGGAGTTTTTTTGGGGGGAGCAGCAGGATCTCCCCGAGTCATGCCGCTGCTGCAATTTCCTTTCATAAAAGCTCAAAGGGTTCTTCCATTCTCAGCTTTCTGGCTACGGAAGGTGTCCCTTAACTTGAATTGCTCTTAATTTATGCTGACCCCTGCACCCTGCTCCCACCCCCGGACTTGATAAGATCTGGGTAAGTTCCTTCCTTTATGAACGATTTAGTACCGGATGAGAACATCATTCTGTAAGATTTCCCCCACCCCCTGTCCGCTTAGCAAGAGTTAAGATTACAAAAATTACTATGTCCCATTTCCTTCCTTGGTGTTTTCCTTTCTTTCTCTCTTCCCCCCTCCGCTCCCTCCTGCCTGTGAGTTTGGGTTTTTATAGTAAAACATTTTCTTTTCAAGACTTCCGTATGGAATACAAACAGCTACTTCAGTCGCACTCGGGGGAGTTGGGCGTGATCAACAGGATTTTTTAAATTCCAGTTATTTCTTTGAAGAGAAGAACTGCATACCTGCCCAATGCCATATTTGCAATCTGCTTTTGAAAGCCCCTAAGTTTCAAAAGCAGTTTTGCGTGCAGCACAGAGATGGGGGAGTACGAGGCCAGGTTCCTGTGTGAGAGAGGCAGAGACTGTGTACACATTGTACATTTAAGGCAATGACTCCTCCACCCCACCAAATAATCCAGGGAACTGTAGTTTCTTAAGGGTGCTGGGAATTGTAGTTCTTCTAGGACTAAGCTACAATTGGTCCATCCAGCTCAGTGTTGTCCACACTGACTGGCAGCAGCTCTCCATGATTTCAGGCCAGAGTCTCTCCCAGCCCTACTTAAGAGAATCTGGGGATTATCATTCATTTAATTTCTATACCGCTTTGTATTTTTAATAAAAAAATCTCAACCTACATTAGTTTGCAACCTACATTAAAAAATCAAGTAAAGTAATCCAGAAGAAAACATTACTGAAGAAAGTCAAGTATACATTAAAAACAACAGATGCTCTTCCACTGAGCTACAGCCCTGTCCCTGTTCCCTAGAGGTTTCCTTGTTTTAAGTTCAAAACTAATTAGCAGTTAATAGCACACACCTTGATGGAGATTGCACTCTGATTGAGGGGCCCAAGTTGTCAGAAAGGTTTTGCCTTAACAGCTACTGTGAAAATAAGTTTTTTAAGCAGCAGCTTTCTTTCTCCTTGGCTCTTCTGCAGCAGGACTCTACTGTGGGCTAGAAAAAGTGCCAAGATATGACCTTGCCATGCGTTCAAAAGGGCACTTAAGGCTTAAGAAAGATGCCTTCTTCACCTTCCAGTTTGTTGATACCAACGTTTTAGGCAGTGAGGGACAGGGCGGGGGACGGAAGGACAGGAGATCATGGGGTGTATCCTACTCAAGAGCAGACCTGTTAAAATTTATGGACCTAAATTGGTCCTGCCTGTTATTTTCGCAGGGATACAACCAATGTTATTTCTACTGAGGGTTGTTGGCATCTGTCTGTATTGGGAGACAATGGAAGAGTGTTCCTTTGGGGGAAAAGTCAGACTGTTGGAATGTTGCAGTGCCTGTTGTGGCTGTAGAGACCGATGCAGGAGAGACATGTTTTGTTGCAGCTAGGATGGATGAAGGCATCTGGTTGTGCTTCTGCAGATGCACCATAGCGCTTCTTCTCTCTGCACTCCTCCCAGCAGTCATTTCTCCTCTGATCACCGCTATGGATGCTCAACCTGACTGTCTGTCTTCAGGTGCTGCAATTGTCTGCAAGGGTTTCCCCCACAGCACAATTGATGCTACTAGCCTTCACGTCACATTTGTAAACATTTTTGTAGTGCAAAGTTGGTCTGCCAATTGACCTGGTGCCAGAAGCCAGCTCTCTGTAGGGCACATCCTTGGGGATCCTGCCGCCTTCCATTCTGTGGACATGACCAAGCCAGTGTAGACGTTGCTGAGTGCAAACATACTGCGAATGTGGGCCTGAGAGAGCATATCTTTGTTTGAAACTCTGTCATTAATGCACCTGAGTGTGGGGAACCTTTGGCCCTTCAGATGTTGCTGAACTACAATTCCCATCAGCCCCAACAAGCACAACCCATGGGAGAGTTGTAGCTCAGCAACCTCTGAAGGACCAAAGGCTACCTCCCCACACCTGTTTTCAAGTCTTCCACTTAGATGATGGAGCGAACTTGTTTTCTGTTGCTCCAAAGAGCAGGGCCTGAACCGGGTTCAAATGACATGCACTGGAATTTCAACTGAGCATTAGAGAGAACTTCCTGGTGGCAGGAGGTGCCTGACACTCCTTTGACACAGGCTTTTGAGAAGAGGCTGGATGACTGCCTGTTGGGGAAGTTGTAGCAGGGGAGTGCCTGCATTGGCAAGGGGTTCAGCCAAATGGCCTTTTGAGGTTCCTTCTAACTCCTATGATTCTATGAAAAGTAGTCATAAGATAACAAAAGGATGGCTGTGCTTTTATGTTAGTTCTGTGGGCAGCCAGGACATTTGCTTCTGGGCATTTTGAAGAGGCACAGGGAAATCTGGAGAAAGAGCCAGCAGCATCTCTCCCTGTTGTTCTAGCGCTGGAGTCACTGCAGCTTTGTTACTTTGCCAGGCAGAGTCTTCACAATCATAAGGACTAGAAACTTTACTTGTATCTTATTTCTATTTTAATCTTCTCTTTTCAACCATAAGGACTAGAAACTTTGTTTTTAACCGTTTCTTGTTTTTAATTTTATCTTAGCTTCACCATCATAAGGACTATATATACTGTATTTCCCCCCTCTTACCTTGCTTTCATTTTTCACAATGCTAAGAGTTGGGAACTTTATTGAAAATGAGAAGGAATGCAATTAAGTGATGAACCGAGACCTCAGGGTTCTCTCTTCTGCAGGGCAGTTGCAGATGCCTAGGAAGAAGCTCCAAAACCACAAAGACAGTATAATATCCCAGAAGAATCTGGTTTTCCAGTGCACATTCCTCTTGTCCACAAGCCTGTGAAACCATTTTCCCCACTCCTCACCCCAGCCTGCCTCTCCTTTTTCCTCCTCTGCTTCCCTCTCCCTCCTTGGAGTTGCAATTAGGCAGACATCAATATTCCAATAGGATCCAGGTAGGATGCTGAAATGCATTTTGATACCAAGGAAGACAGTGATGCCAGCCAGCTTATCGGAGGGGACCTAACAGTGGTATTAACCTGTAAAATGCTGCTCATAATACGCTTGTGCTATCCATCTGCAGGCTGTTTCTGAACTCCTGCCTCCTCCTCTTCCTTCTCCCCCTTCTCTCCCCCCCTTAACAGCTGCATCCTCTGAAAAATTAATCAAGGTGATAGCAGTTTAATCCATCTCTTGGAGAAGGAAGGCAGCTAAGCTTTAATCAGGCTTTCCCGAGACCTGACTATCTATCGCTTTTGGATTCGGAATCAATGCTGCTTATCCCAGACCCCAAATAAGACCTCCCTTTCCCCCACACCTCCATTTCTGCCCAGATTGGCATCTCCCCCCCCCCCCCCAGTCCCACCACACTCTCTTTGACATGGACAGTTTCAGGCTGAAGCAGCAGATTATCAGATCTGGTGTGAGATCGGTCAGAATGATCTTTGTGCTTCCAGTTACCTGCAGAAGTTTAAATGAAATAGATTCTAGGGTTTTCTTTCTCCTACGTGAGGCTGACTAGTGACACTGTGTGTGTCCCCATCCATCCATCTGTGTCCTTTTCCAGCCAGATATACCAAGGGGGGGGGGTAAGGGGGAAGCAGTTTCCATCCTGTGCAAAGTTCATGGCAATCTGGACTGCTTCCTTTCTGCTGCAGTTCAGCTTCCACTAAAACCTACATAATTTGCTATCCACCATGGCTGAAACGAATGCAGTTAATTATAGAATCAAATACATAATTAACTTCAGTGGGTAGGAAGTATAAAAAACAATGCAGGAAACAGAATTAGTTAAAGTTGCAAACTTAACAACAACAGATGATGATACTATACACTGCTCATATTAACTTAAGTGATTTCCATTCTTGACCCTGGGTGAATAAGCAGACCGTGTCAACATCTACTCCTATTTCCATTTCCGACAGAATTCTCTGGCATCCCTAGCTGTAGTCTAGCAACATTTGGCCACTGTTAGAACAAATGCTGAACTTGATGAGCCATTGGCTTGGCCTGATCCAGCAGGGATTTACTTATGAGTAACAGAGAAAGAAGGCTGCCGCCTTCATGCCCTGCCTCTGGGCTACCTGAGACCCTCTTATTGGCCACTGTGAGAACAGGAGGCTGGATGAGTTGAGCATTTGGCCTGATCAGACCAAAGGACCACCTTGCCCAGCATCCTGTTTCCAAGAGTGGACAACCACGTGCCTCTGAGAAGCCCTCAAATAGGACATGAGCACAGTTAATAGGACATGACCATGGAAGCTCCTTGCAAATATTATAACCTGTAGCCATGGAGAGCCTTATCCTCCATGAAATTTGTCCAGCCCCCTTCAAAGTCATCTACCCTATTGGACATGGCAAATAGAAGGGGAAGAAACGGAGGCAGTGAAAGATTTTACCTTCTTGGGCTCCATGATCACTGCAGATGGTGACGGTGACAGCAGCCATGAAATTAAAAAACGCCTGCTTCTTGGGAGAAAGTAATGACAAACCTGGACAGCATCTTAAAAAGCAGAGACATCACCTTGCCGACAAAGGTCCGTATAGTTAAAGCTATGGTTTTCCCAGTAGTGATGTATGGAAGTGAGAGCTGGACCATAAAGAAGGCTGATCACTGAAGAATTGATGCTTTTGGATTATGGTGCTGGAGGAGACTCTTGAGAGTCCCATGGGCTACAAGAAGATCAAACCTCTCCATTCTGAAGGAAATCAGCCCTGAGTGCTCACTGGAAGGACAGATCCTGAAGCTGAGACTCCAATACTTTGGCCGCCTCATGAAAAGAGAAGACTCCCTGGAAAAGACCCTAATGTTGGGAAAGATTGAGGGCACAAGGAGAAGAGGCAACAGAAGACGAAATGGTTGGACAGTGTTCTCGAAGCTACTAACATGAGTTTGACCAAACTGCGGGAGGCAGTGGAAGACAGGAGTGCCTGGTGTGCTCTGGTCCATGGGTCACGAAGAGTCAGACACAACTAAATGACTAAACAACAACATTTTTGAAGAGTGGGTTCCCTAAACTGATTGCCTGGTGCTGTGTGAGAAAGCCCATCATTTTTTCATTGCACAGCAACCTGACAGTGCTTTTCGTGTCAAGGGTTTCTTTGCCCTGTTTACAGAGTGTGAGTTTGTATGCATCTGCTATACCTGAATATCCCACATTTTGAGATAGTTACCTTCTTGAGTTCCCCTTCCTTTATTTGGTGTTCCTGCCCTAAAACCTCCTCCCCTATGAACCAGATAATGCTGCACTGACCTTGACAACTGCTTTTGCAACCCCCTTTCTACCATAATCGTCAATTCCCCACCTGGTTGTTCTGGCCCTGAAGCGTGAACATCAGAGGGGACAGCAATCCTATTACAGCAATACAGCATTATTAGTCTTTTATAGTTTGGGATATGGGATAAACTCAATATGGTTTGCATTTAAAGGCGAACTGTCCAAATTTACACTTTTCGAAATGATACTTGAAACGTAGCCATCTTCTGAAATTCAAATTTCTCTGAATTTTGCAGCGTAGTCCTCTAGCCCGGTCATGCGTACAAAAATGCATGTGATAGGGCATAATGGGTGCCTGTAAATGCATATTTCAGTGAAAATTATAGACAGAAAAATATATCGTATTAGGCAAAATTGCTTTGCAGAAATGGGTACATTAGGTAAAACTACACAGGAAAAGACCCCAAAATCTTCTAGTCCAACTCCTTACAATGCAGGAACCTTGAGTAAAAAGAAAAATCCAAACTAAAGAGCTGATAAATTTGCTTTGGAAATTGCTTACAGTTTTCAAACTGAGTTGGGAATGTGGGGAACTTAATTTAAGATTGAGAAAATGAAGCCAATATTGACAGATATGCCCATCCCTAGTGTAGCCCACTGACACTTGCTGTGGCTGCATGCTCTCTGGAAAAGGATGGAGAAGCAACAGGATGAGTTGCTTTCTTCTCCTCTCTCCTTCCGCCCAGGGAAGAGGGAAGGGGAGACACCTGTAGGGGCCTCCAAAGCTTCCAGCTGTGAAGCAGGTAGCCGTCTCTTCCTTTCCTCCTCTGGAGATCAAACACCAGCCCTATCTCAGCAGAATCGGGGGCCGTCCAGGTGTGCCTGCTGTCAAACTGAGCAGAACGTTCTTGCCTCTATTATGGAAATTGGAGCGTATCAGAGGCCCGGAACAGGAGCCGCACTGGCAGGTCGTGGAGGAAGTGTCCACCCCAGGAGAAGACTCCTGACTCTCTCCTCTTTGTCTCCCGCCAATAAAATCCTCACTTCTGACACAGGTGTGGAGATCAACTCCCCAGATTCCACAGGAGATGGGAAATGGAGTTGCATTATTAAGAGGCTGGTGGCTGAAGAGAGAGAGAGAAAATTGTTGAGATGGGGACTGTCTCTTTCCACCCACTACTCTTTCTTTAAGCAAAAATAAATGCAGGAGAAGCTTCAACACATTGGAGGAATTTTGAGCTAGGCTAATGTAAGCATTGGTGGGGCAGGGGAATTGCAGTGTCAAGAAGAGTTCTCTCACTTCCTATGTGATCCAGTAGACAGGAATGTTCTCACTGCTCTAATTCTCAATTTCTGTGCCAGGTGCAAACTGGGATTTGTGGGTCTTGGTAGTAGGGCACCAGATTGGATGCTGGGGGGGGGGCGGGTTAGGCAGGTCGCTGCAGGATTGCCAAGCAAGAGCAGCTGAAGCCTTCTGACGATAGTGAGGACTAGCAACCTGCTTTCTCCTTAAGCAGTTGTTCACAACAATTGAAAGTTCTGTTCCTGAATCCAGGTTGCCTTTCTGTTTTGGTTCACTTCAGGTAGCCAGTAAGGTCTCCCATTCCCTCTTCCCTGTATGTGAAAACTTTTTAGGTTCAGGGTTGACGAATGGACAGAGGGCTAAGGAGCATGCTTCCTCTGAGAGTGAAGGGAGAACACAGCCATTGTGCCTTATAGCCATTGATCCAAGTTGGTGGCATTCACCATATCTAGCTGGTAAAGGTAAAGGGACCCCTGACCATTAGGTCCAGTCGTGGCCGACTCTGGGGTTGCAGCGCTCATCTCACTTCATTGGCCGAGGGAGCCGGCGTACAGTTTCCGGGTCATGTGGCCAGCATGACTAAGTCGCTTCTGGCAAACCAGAGCAGCACACGGAAACGCCATTTACCTTCCCGCCAGAGTGGTACCTATTTATCTACTTGCACTTTGACGTGCTTTCGAACTGCTAGGTTGGCAGGAGCAGGGACCAAGCAACGGGAACTCATCCCGTCGTGGGGATTCGAACCGCCAGCCTTCTGATCGGCAAGTTCTAGGCTCTGTGGTTTAACCCGCAGCACCACCCACGTCCCTTATCTAGCTGGTAGTTGGTTCCATTGTTTAACTATGCACTGTGTGGTCCATTCTAAGGAATAAACTACTTCTGTATATATCTTTAGTAGACTCTTAGATAGGGGGAGGCACTTATAGGAGTGAAAATAACAGTCCAGCATCTGGATCAGGCTGAAGACCCACCTAATCCAGCATCCCGCTCTCACAGTGTTCTCACATTGTGGGGGGTGAAGCGCCAGTTAAAGGTGCTGGCAGAGTTCACACACAGTTGTCACGTGAGCTGGAATGCCAGGGGACGGGCGCCTCCGAGCGGCATCTGTGCACCAGGCGGAGCAGAAGGCCAGGGCAGCTGCTGCCGTCTCGGTTACGCTCTCTGAGTGGCTCAGCCGGAGTCCTGATGTCACACCTGGAGACGTCTGGAGATTTGATGGGATCAAGCGCCTGGCTTTAACCCGCCGGCGCTAAAGACCAAAGCAAGACAGCAGAGCCGCAGGGCTGAGATGGGTGGCAGAGCAGGAAGAAATCTCCCTTGGGTTCTTTCCACACATCACATCCTAACCCCCCCCCCCATCCACCTACCCCTGCCTTTCTCTGCACTTTGCCTCTCTCCGCCTTGCACCTGATATCATCTCTGGGACAGATTCCTCCTCTGCACACACCAAGTCTTTTTCTCTAGCCGAAAGCAACGACACAATCCAAACCTCCAGTGATTTCCCCCTCCCAAAATCCTGGCTTCCTCCCCTCCCCGCCAAGCTTTGGCTCTGAGTGGTGGTGGGGGAACAGCAGAGTTGAGACAGTTGGTGCATTTCTGAGCTTTCTCTCCAGGGAGCCAAGTGGGCGGGCAAGCGTGGGAGGCCTTGTCATTCAGCAGCAGGGAGCGGCGGCGGATGGCGGCGGCAGGAATAGAAAGAAGGGGAATTCCAAAGCTGCGGCTGCTCCCCCTTCCTTCCCTGGGGTGTAGACCACCTGCTCCACCATGGGCAAAGCTCCCTTTGTGCGCTTCCCTTCTTGGCCACCCCTCCTCGTTCCTCTCCAGAGTCAACAGGTCTTCACGGCTTTTAGTGCCAGGTGCAGGTTGAAGTCTTAGGTTCACAGTGCTGGTGCATAAAGCCCTTCTACAGCTTGGGACCAGGATATCTATACCCAGTTGATCACCACGGTCTGCAGATGAGGGCCTCCTGCAGTTTTTAGGAATTCCATTCCACACAGCGCTGGAATCGGGCTTTTAGTGTGGTGGCACCTGCCCCTTGGAATTCCCTCCTGTTAATTTATTAGACAGGCACCATTTTTTGTGGCCTTTTCAATTCCTGCAGACCTTCCTCTCTTCCAACAAGCCTTTTTTACATCACACACACACACACACACACACACACACACACACGGACTACATCTCTGCTGGAATTGTCTTTCAGATGTTTATTTATTTTATCATTTGTGCATTTGCCACTCTGGGCTTCTTTTGGGAAGAAAGATGGGATACACATCTAAATGATGGCGCTGAAGCGGCAATAGCATTTTTCATTGACATTGTTCCCTGGGCTCCTAATGCTATGTGCATCAAGTCAAGGAGGAGATAACTCATCCTGGTTTCATGAGAAGCCAGGCACCTCTGGTTTATGGAGTGGGCCCCTTGGTGGAGATGCACTTCGTAAAGATACAGATTTCCTTTTACAACTTTTCAAAGTGCCCTGACATAATGGGAGAGTAGGAATTAGACTGGGTCTGCACCATACATTTAAAGCACACATCTTTCTTCAAAGAATGCTGGGAACTATAGTTTGTTCAGCATGCTGGGGGTTGTAGCTCTGTGAGGGGGTGAACTACAGTTTGCAGGATTCTTTGAGGCAGGGGTCGGAAGCCATGTGCTTTAAACGTATGGTATGTATGCAGCCAAACCCTTCTGAGAGAGAAGCACTGGAATCTGCCAGTGAGGCAAGAGGCACTGGCCAATGAAGACAGAGAACCCAGTGTATTGGCTTTGTCTCATCTCCCAACCTTGCTTCCTCCAGATGTTTTTGGACCCCATCAGCCCCAGCCAACATGACCCTAGTGATCAGGGGTGATGGGAGGTGAAGTCCAGCAGTGTCCAGAGAGCCACAGGTCATCTAGCCTTGCATCAGAAGAAGGCAGGGTTGTGACAGTGGTGTCTTTTACTCCAACCGTATGCCAGCTCTGTTAAATACTTCCTAGAAAGGCAGAGTATAAAATGTTAGGAAATTAATGAATGCCCCCACAATGGCACCACACACCCTCCCTCTGCAGCAAAGGATGTGGTGCCCTTTGGAAGAGTTTGTCAAAAGCTGTCCACCAGGATGTTCACACTCACTCTGGTTTGGGGTTGGGGGTTTTTTTTGGAGACTTCATGCAATTTTAAAAAAACAAGAGGGTTTTCTCTGCATCTGCCTGGTCATCACCTCCTGGGCCAGGAAGGCTCTGCTTTCAGAAGCCAGCTGCCTCCGTGCCTGTCACAAGCACATGGATACAGGGCCCAAGGCACAATCAAAGCAGTTCCCTTAATAGATCGTTATCTGATTCAATTAACCGTGCCAACTGTTCTGATGGGAGCTCTGCAGCATGCACACCCATGCATTGGGGGGGGGGTCCACCCTCCCCAACTCACTTGCTGCCTTTGCTCTCCCCCATCCCACCCCCCGCACTGCAATGTTACCACTGATGTTGGGAGTTCCTCTGGAGTAATGAAAAGCTTCAGCCCGTGGGGATGATCAGAGATAAAACAGTGTTGGAGGGAAGCTGCCAAAACAAGAAAATGGTAATTACTGTTGAGCTTTGCTTACAGTAAACAAACGTCTCCAGGCCTGGTTTTTTAATCTTCCACCATGTGCTGCAGCAAGAACCTGGAGGCACCTTTGCTGTTTTAGGGGTGAGGTGGTGGGGGGGGGAACGGGTGACAGAAATGGTTGGGAGCCAGAGATGGGCTGATTTTTATCTATGGGTGCCTCCAGAAGTCCTTTTCCTTGGCCATTCATGGTGATTCATGATGGTTATTGGAGCAATTATACGTGACCCCTATTTTCAGTGCTGTTTTCATAGAATCACAGAATTTTAGAGTTTGAACCGCCCTGAGCTCCTTGGAGGAAAAGGTGAGATAGAAATGCAACAAATGAATAAACAGGGGCGCTGACTTATAAAAAATATTGGGGGGCCCCATACCGACTTATAAAAAATATGGGGGGGGCCCAAGACCTCCAAACCGCTGCTGCTGGGGGAACGAAAGGGGCGAGCCCCGGGCTGTGAGGGCCTGCCCTTTGCGGCAGCCAATTGGCTGCCGCCGTGGGCGGTGAATATTAATGAGCTAGGGGGAATCCCCGCTTCTCGCTGGGCTGACGCCAGCCCCGCGAGATTGTTGATGGGTCGAGAGCCCGCAACCCCACCCCCTCTCTAGATCGGGATTTGTTTTAACTCATTACTGAATGTATTTTAAAAGGTAACTATCGTCAAACAAGGAAAATAAAAAATACCAACATAATTTTGTGATTTTACAAAGCATAATATAACTAATAATTTTCTTAAATTATTGGGGGGGCAGAGCCCCCCCAAACGAATTTTTGAGGGGGCTCAGGCCCCATGGAGTCGGCGCCTATGTGAATAAATACACACCCTCTTCATGTTTCATCTTTTCTCCTCTCAGAAAATTCACACACTCCCTTGTTGGAGGGCGCCGTGACTCAGATGACCCCCGAGGAGCACTACAGGAGGATGATGTCCGCCCTCAATGAGCATGGCACCTTCGAGGAGCAGCAGCAGCAGCGCCTCTACCAGTTGGCCAACAGCATGGCAGTCCCTAGCCATAGTGGTGAGGACCCCCTTTCGTTGTCTTATTGTGAGAGTGCCTGCCTGGAGCTTTGAGCCACTTCCACCACCCCTTGGGAAGCTTATCATGGAGCCCCCCGAAAGAAAACACTGGGAATGGCCCCCTAAAGGCAGTTTTCCCACAACCACTTGAGTTTCCCCAGGCAGTGCACATCAGTCACAGCGGGACGTAGGAAGCAGCCTTACATTGAACCCAGACCATTGGACCATCTAGCTCAGTGCTGTCTGAACTAGCCAGCAGCAGCTCTCTAGGGCATGGGTAGGCAAACTAAGGCCTGGGGGCCAGATCCAGCCCAATCGCCTTCTAAATCCGGCCTGTGTATCAGCGTGTTTTTACATGAGTAGAATGTGTGCTTTTATTTAAAATGCATCTCTGGGTTATTTGTGGGGCATAGGAATTCGTTCATATATTTCCCCAAAAAAATATAGTCCGGCCCCCCACAAGGTCTGAGGGACAGTGGACCGGCCCCCTGCTGAAAAGGTTTGCGGACCCCTGCTAGGGTTTCAGGCAAGCGACATTCCCAGCCCTACCTGGAGATGCCAGGGGTTGAACCTGAGACCTTCTGCATGTAAAACAGATTCTCACTATAAACAACACACTGAGCTGGACAGATCAGCGGTGTGACTGAGTATAAGGCAGCTCCATTTCTGTATCTTAAGAGAAGGGCCGTGGGTCGCTGGTAAAGCAATTGCTTCACTAACCAAATTCAATCCCTACCTTCTCCAGTGCAGACCAGAGGTGGGAAACAATTTTCAGCCCAAGGCCTCACTTCCTTTTTTTTAGCAGCCTCCCCAGGTGCCACATGCCAGTGTTGGTGGGGTGGGGAGCAGAGGGAAAAGTGGGCGGAGCAATGCATGCAGATTTTTACCTTTGTGCAGCAGACTCATTTTCTGCACACAGTTCATCCACTAGTTCATCCTCCATTCAGGCAAGTGTGAGAGGCATGTCAGTGTTAAAGGGCTCATTCCAGCCAGGCAAAAACAGTGCAAAGCATGCTGGTGATGGCTGGCAAGAGAGGCTTGGGGGAGGCACATTTGGGCCTGAGGTTCTTCACCCCAGGTGCAGACAATTCTGAGCTAGATGGACCCTGTGCTCTGACTCAGTAGAGGGTAGCTTTCTGTGATCATATACCCAAGTCCTGGGGCAACAACAGGCGGTGATTTTAACTCAGCATTGGGACTTAAAAGTTATTTGCCTCTGCATCTGGATGATGTTAGCTGGGTTCTTTTGAAACAGCAGTTTCTCACCTGGTGTTTTGCTGGATCAGAAACGGCTGGGAGAGGCATCCAGCCCCTTTAACTCAACCCAGGTCACGAGATAGGGAGATCAGGGGTGGGATGGAGGTGTTGCAAGGAAGGAAATGGTCTCCTTATGGTGGATCCTCCGTTTGACAGATCGTTCTCCCTGGAATTCTGCCTTTAATGCAGGGATGGGGGACTTCTGTGCCTCCAGATGTTGCTGGATTGCAGTTTACATCAACCATGATGGGATGGGCAGATGGGAGTCTTGGGCAGATGAGAGTTGGACTAATAAAGGGTTTCCCACGCCTGCCTTGTAGGTAGGGGCCAGAGAAGGCATTGCCTTGCATTCCGCCCTGCCGCTTGCAGTGCTGCTTCCGTTCAACTGCAGTTTGCCTTCTGCCCAAAAGGACATTATTTATATCGCTGTTTAAAATTTTTACGAAACTAATTACATAAATTGCATAATTATTGAACCCACCAAAACCAGTAGCCTGCAGAAGGCTTGCTCTTGTACCTGTGCATCACCTGGCAACCGTTCTCGACTTGCATTGGCAACCAGGCAAGCAACTATTCAGAAGGCTGACTCCGGGGCAGAACTGGATGGCTAAGGGGATGGACTCCCTTCCATCTCTCACCCTGGAATAGCAGAAGCTCCCTAGGAGAAATAAGCTCAGTGAGAGCAAGTATAAATTTTATTCCTGCCAGCACAAAGCACTGATTATCTGCGGGCACACCCAGTGGCACCAACTAACCTTTAATAATTTAGGAGCCATTTTTTTCTTTTTCTTTAATTGCTTGTCTCTCCTTTCCTCTCCTCTCTTCCTTCCTTCCTTCCCCCCCCCCCCACTTGCACATGCCGTTCTCCATCTGCATCAATCCTCACATTCTCCATTTCTCCCGCGCCTGGAACTGCCGTCCCCTGTAGCATCCGTGTGTCAATCACTCTTGATTTCCAAACCGTCAAGAGAGTGTAGCGTTGTAAATAACACATCCTCTGCATGTCTGCGCGGGCAGGCGGTGGGTTAGGGGGAGGCAGGGCTGTGGCTGGAAGAGAGAAGGAGGGGAGGGAGGAGGCGGGAGCGGAGGAGGGTTTGGGTGGATAGTTGCGGTCATTCGGGATCAATGCCGCTCTTGGAATTGGCAGCGCATCAGGCTTCTAAATTGCAGCCCCCACTGCAATAAAGCACGGCCAGCCTTTTTCAGATAATTAATTTATAAACATTGGAGGTGTGCAGTCACTGGCTGGAGAAAATTCTCTGGGCTTTTCAGCGTGTGAGATCTGGTGGGGCTTGATGTTCTCTTTTTCTTTCAGGGTGGGGTGGGGTGAACCCTCATTTTAAAAATCATTCAGAGAATCTGTGTTTGTGTGTTGTATATATTATGTTTGCAATATTTAATAGTGTAATCGGGGGTTGTATCCAAAGCTAGTCCTACTCAGAGTAGATCCAGTGTGTGTGTGTGTGTGTGTGTGTGCGCGCACACACACACACACACACACAAATATAAAATATCTAACTTAAATGTGGTATGGAGGGCAGGAATGTGATTTAACATGGAACATTGTGAAATGCTTTTCAATATTATTAGTATGATTAATAATTAAGTAATTGTGGGTGGTATTCGATGCTAGCCCTATTTAGAGTAGACCCACAGAGGTTGATGGGCATGACTGGCTTAAGTGCATTATAATTTCAGTAAGCTGCACTGTGTAGTACTTAGCTGGAGACAGCTCTGTGGTGGTGTTTTTGAATGTATAATGAGATACCGTGCATGCAGATTTACTCAGACATAAGCCCGGTTGAATCCCAGGTAAGAGGGTATAGGATTGCAACCATGATCTGCTTAAAAAGGTGCTACCTATGAACCAGGCAGCAGGAGTGGGTTTTTTTTAAAGACAGTTTTTAATGCAAGTGCTTTTAAAGACAGGTTGCAGTCTCTACCATCAAACAGGCATCCATACTTCTTTCATACACCAGGACAGAACACCTCTTCCAAACTGGGCCAGCTCTTCCATTAGGCGTCTACCTCATGCAGCCAGTTCTAGGAATTCAAGACCAGCACCGAGGTGTTACTGGAGTCCAGAGCTGTGTGTGCACCCTGAATCTCCTAAGTGAGGCTTCTGCTCTCGGGTCCACTGATAGGGGGAGAATAAGGCTACCAATGGCTGCCAGCACTGCTGTTTTACTGAAGTCCAGGGCTTCCCATTGGGGCACCTGGCTGGCCACTGTGAGAACTGGATGCAAATCTAGATGGGCTTTTCCCTCTCCTCCCCATTTTTATCCTCTCAACAACCCTTTTTGCTAGCTAGGTAGGTAAGTGGGTGGCTGGAGCAAAGTCACCCAGTCTGAGGTTCATGCCTGCGTGGGAATTTGAACACTGGTCTCCCAGGCACTAACCCAATATCCTAACCACTAAACCACACACAGGCTCTCTGCAAGCCAAAGCTGTGAGTGGGCAGGCAACTGCCTGTCCCCCCACTTGCATGTTCTTCATGAGATGAGTTCTTCTCATTGCATGTTCTTCATGAGTCCTTCAATGAGATGCTCAGAAAAGGTGACTCTTACATGATCGCTCACCTCTGGGCTCAGCCAGGGGAGCTGGTGAGAACAGGACTTCTCCAGTATTATTCCCACAAACTCTCCTTGTCTCCTCTCCTTTGCAAACCCATTCTGGCATCCTGGGGATAAAGGCATCAAATGGTGGTGATAAATAAAGCATTGTCTGCTTCCTCCAAAGTTCTTGGTACAAACTGCCGCCAATTAGTGATTGCTAATTACCTGGCTGTGGAAGGATTACTGCTCCTGCTTTAGAAAAGGAGGGAAGGGGAGAGAGGCTTAGCTGCCTCAGCTTCGTGGCCTCGGCTGAACATGGATACAAATGTAGGAACTGTTTGTTTGTTTTTATTCAATTCCATTTGCGAATCACTTCCCATAAAATACCTCAAAGCAGTTTGCAGTAAAAAGAACAAAACCAAAAATAGCAAAAATCGTTTCCATATGTAAAAACGTTTCCATATGTAAAAACAATTCCATCTATACAAACAATTAAAGAACAATTTTGTATATAAAAACAATTACAAACCCAGTACGTTTACAGATTGGGATAAAGATCTCCTCTTTCAGAGGCTTGTTGAGAAAGGATGATCCTTCAATGTGCACCCAAGTCTGTCTGTCTGTATTCTGGGAGGGATTTCTAAAGTGTCGGTTCTGCCCCTCTGAACACCCGATTCCTACATCATATGGAACGAACCTCCTGGTAAGATGATACCTCGTAATGGGTTGGGTATATAAGGAGTGAGAAGCTCTTTCAGCTATCCTAATCCCAAGCTTTATAGGGCTTTGCATACCAGTAAGGTAAAAGGTAAAGGACCACTGGATGGTTAAATCCACTCAAAGGTAACTATGGGGTTGTGGCGCTCATCTCACTTTCAGGCTAAGGGAGCCGACGTTTGTCCACAGACAGCTTTCCGGATCATATGGCCAGCATGACTAAACCACTTCTGGCACAACAGAACACCATGATGGAAACCAGAGTGCACAGAAATGCCATTTACCTTCCCGCCACCTGTTTATCTACTTGCACTGGTATCCTTTTGAATGGCAGGAGCTGGGACAGAGCAATGGAAGCTCACTCCGTTGCAGGGATTCGAACCACCAATCTTCTGATCAGCAAGCCCAAGAGGCTCAGTGGTTTAGACCTCAGTGCCACCTGTGTCCCATGCATGCACACCTTGAACTTAACCTGGGAGCTAATTGGCAGCTAGTACAAATTATCACTGGGTATAAGAAGCTGTGTGTGTGTGTGTGTGTGTGTGTGTGCGTGCGCGCGTGCGTGCGCGCGCTATGGTGGGTGCAGAGTATGTGCAAAGCATGACTAGGAGTACTATTTCAGGGGGAGGAACAAAGATTCCAGTGGTTCAGGCAAGATTTCATACCAAGATTAGTGAACCTGCTCTTGGAGAGACCCTCTTTTGTGGAAACCTGCATGTCTAGAGGCACACGACCTTTGGATGGTATTGCTTTCCTGTCCAACTTTGGGAGCTTCGTGGTGGCCTCTTGTCTGGGGACGCTGCACTATATGGATCTGTGCTCTGATCAAGACAGACTGCTCTTTTAAGTCTTAGGTTTTAATCTTAGGTTCTTTGGCTGAAGATTTTTCAATGAAAAACAGCAGTTGGAATTGTGTAGGATAGCCTTAATCAGTCCAGATGTGGTTGGACTCCAACTCCCATCAGCACCTGCCAGCATCCTAGGTGATTGGGTGTGGCTAGACTACAACTCCTGAGGGCTGGAGGAGGGTCTGAAAAACAGTGGAGGCGGGATGTGACAACCCGCCCCCCTCCCTCTCTCTCATCATCTCCAGGTGTGACCATTTTCTTTCCACTTTTACGGACAGGGAAATCAAGACTGGGTGCAAACACATGGCTTGTCTAAAGCCACTAATTTGTTGGGTGCAATTTTATTTATTTTTTAAAGAAAGAAGTCCATAGTCGTGCTTATACATTCTTTGACGTTTTGGGCCAGGGGGCGGGGAATATCTTCTTGCCCTACCTTGAGATACTGAGACTCAAACCAGGACCCCTTGAATGCAGAGCACATGCATACATTTAAAGCATGCGGATTCCCCCCCAGAGAATCCTGGGAACTGTAGTTTGTTAAGGGCACTGAGTGTGGTAGCTCCGTGAGGCACAAATGATAGTTCCCAGGGTTCTTTTGTCCCTGTTAAAAATCTACCTGCAAAGCTCAGGCTTCCCACACACATGCATATTTTATCAGGTTTATGTCTGTGATTCACCCCAATCCTTCCCCCCCCCCTCTCTCTCTCTCTCTCTCTCTCTCACACACACACACACACACACACACACACTGTCTTCATGCCTGGAATTCCCTGCATATTCAGAGAGACTGAGCCGCAAGAGCCACCCAAGGCAGATGCCTCTTCCAGTCCCTCTAGCAGATGCCAAACCACCACCTCCCTTTCCCGTCTCTCTCTCTCCTCTCCTCTTTCTCCCTTTCCCCGCCCAAAGAGCCTTGCAGCTCGGAAGCCGAGCTCCAGGGATGGTGCAGACGGACGTTGGTCAAGGCAGACTTAGCGTGGCAAGAGCGATATATAGACGGCCAGGGCCACTGAGATATAAATAAATCCCAGCCAGGCTGAGCTACTAGAACAAGCAAAGGCAAGCTGTTGCGGGGGGCAAGGAGTGAAGAGAGAGAAACCCCAGCAGATGGGTGAGTTATTACCAGCCGCTCCGGCTGCATCCTCTGCTCAGAGGGCGCGCAGGAGGGGAGAGAGCAGCCGAGAAGGACTTGAAAGGAAGTCTTGGTGGCTGAGGTGGTGTCCGGCTGTAGGAAAGTGGTTGAACCAGCAGCGCAAGTCTGCAAGACAAGCAAGGAGGTAGGTGCCGTCCAGTCGAGGCAAGCAGACAGAAAGGTTCAGAGCTTGGTTGTCTGTGGCCTGGGCAAAGGCCCAAGTCTGACCCTGGAAGCTTTTATAACCCTGCCAGGCTGGAGCAAGGGAGGGAGAACCAATAGGCTGCTTCCTGCATAGGTGGAGTTGCCTTGGAGACGGTTGCCTTTTAGCTCCACAAACACTTGAACCTAATGGTGGCTGGTGCCCCGTTTCCTCTAATGGACCAGCCTCCACTGAGCCAAACCTCCATCACTTGAGACCTGGGGGATCCTGGCATTGAGGCAGCATGGGTAAGAAATGACCGTGCTTGGCATTTATGCACGGCCTCAAGTGTGTTCAGGCTTGTTTCACATACCACTGTCTTGGGAATCTTTGTAGCAGAGGGAGGACGGTGGTGGTATCAACCCACCCCTGTCCCCCAATTGCAGAGGCCGAAAGAAAAGTGGAGTGAGGAAACTTGTTGCCCTAGAGATGTTGTTGGACTCCCCAGCGCTTATCAGCCCCAGCCGGCATGAGCAGTGGTCAGGGATGATGGGAGCTGAGAGTCCCGACAATATATGGAGAGCTACAGGTTCTCCATCCCTGGACTAAAGGCTCCTGGGAGCTGGGGAAACAGAAAGGAGGCTGCCTGCCTGCATGAGTGGCTGCTCTGGAGTTTAAGCCATAGCCCTTCTCCATTGGTATTCAGTGACCTCCTGTCTCTTGAATGTGAACGTTCGATTTATCCCTCATTGCCAATGGCTGTGAACTGGGCTAGTTTCCCCTTTTAAAGCCATCCTGGCTGGCGGCCATTGCTGCACCTTGTGGCAGAGTGTTCCATAAGTTAACTGTGACTCTGTTGACTTCCTGAGTTAGCACTTGGTCTCCCTTAGCCGCGATGCCAAACTTAAGGCTTACTGCTTTTTAAAAGATTACAGTTTTAAAAAATAAGTGGATGTGTCCCAGAAGGCGACTCCACTTGGGTCTGGGTGCTTGAGTGCCCATCCAGGTGTAAAGGGAAAAAACCCAGGGGGGAAAGAAGGTGTCCTGTCACTCCAGGTTGGACATTTCCTACCATGCTCACTTGATGCAAGAAGCCAACCAGGTGGACCTCACAGCATGAGCATCAGTCTCTCAACGATGGCTCTCAACTTTATGGTCTAGCAGGAAAACCCCTGATGGAACGCACGTTTGGGTTGTAGGACCTGTGTTGTCAAAACAACTGTTCTAGCTCCAGCCTATCTTCCCAGTGTAGAACGAGGATCACCGTCTTCCTGCAAAGCTCAGCAGAAGCTTTTTCTTTGGGGGCTTACTCCAGACAGGGGTTGCATCCCATGTTAGTAGACCCTCAAAGTAAAGGTCATAATTTCTGAATACCAGTTGCTGGAAACCACAGGATGGGAGAGGGCTCTTGCATTCAGGTCTTGCTTGAGAGTTTCCCACGGGCATCTGGTTGGCCACTGTGAGTACAGGAGGCTGGACTAGATGGGCCATTGGCCTGATCCTGCAGGGCTCTTCTTACATTCTTAGACCTGTTGGAAGTAATGTACACAAGTAATTTAGGCCCGTTATTTTCAGTAGGCTTACTCTCCATAAAAGGGAGTTGCCTGCAACCTGGAGCAGGGTTGTCACAGTTGTGTTTTGCAACATATCATTAATGCGATAATAGTAAATTAGTGATGGATTTATACTGCATGTTGCTCTGATTAATTAGGCTTTCCCCCAATGTGGATGCATTATTCCCATCTGGGTGGGTGTTCTCACTCCATGGCGCAACAAAAGCAGGACATGAAATCAAACAGGAGCATTTGAGCCCTGAAAAGGATTTCTGCAAGATGTTACGGGACATGCCCTGATTGGAATAAAGTACTGTAGTGTGTCTTCCCCAAAACATCTGTAGATGCAAAGCATAAAAAGCAGGGGCCACATGTAAATGCCCCAATGACATAGCGAGAGCAAAGCATCGTGAATGCCCAATAACAAAAAATTATTATTGAACAACTGATTGATTCTTTAACGAGTCTCTGGTTGTATAAGAAAACACTGATGGATTAGTTAGTTGATGCCTTCTTTCCACCTATCCAGCTTCCATGCACCACTAACTGGGGGCCAGGAGCTCTGCAGTGTCCAAACTTCTTGCTCTGAGCAGCTTAGCAATCGTTGGATGGCTTTTTGGGGGGGGGGGGGAGTGCAGACAGGACCCTCTCCAGAGCAACAAAGTGACTTGTTCTTTTCTCTGCCAAGCACAGAAACCCTCATCCTGGGTTTAGTTGAGTTGCACAGTTTGCTCTCAGGTTTTAAAGGCCCCTGTTTAGGCAGGGAACTTTTGAGTGCTCCTATTTCAGCCAGTAGACAACAGCTGGATTGCTCTGGCTGGAGATTCCCCCACCCCTGCTTCTCTCCCTGCACCTGAGTGTTGACAGGAAGGATTCTCTTCACTGTTGTCCACTAATTCTCTCTTAAGAGCTAATCCCCTTTAACGCTCTGAAGGAGCCTGATTCCCATTAGGGCTCTTGAAAGAGAGCACTGGAGACAGAGTTTCTTGTGGGGGGAGGGGAGGGGGTCGCAGCAACTAGGGAGACAGAAGGGTGTAGAATGGAGAACTGGCCAAGAAGGAGCCATGGGGAACTGGGGAGAGGATGGTGCAATAATTTATGCAAGGGTCCCCTATCTTTGCAAGGTTGGAAATGGAAGTGAGGTGGTCAGAGGATTTAATTTTTTTCGCATAAAGCAGGATAGATTGGGAGTAGCATGTGGGTGGCTGGGCTGTGCCTTGGGGCATCTTCCAGCTGCCTTGCAGCACTCCATGACGGATGCTTTTCATGATCTGTGATGGAAGGTGGAGGCTTTAGGGGTACTGGCTCCCTTCCCCGGGGCTGGGGGTGATGACTTGTGTTCTTTTCTATTTTCTTCCTTTTTTCTTCAGCCTCCATCACCTTCTGTTTAATCTCTCAGCAGCTGCAGATGTTAGAGATTTGCAGGGCTTCCCCCCGCCCTCCCCTGTCGTGCCAGGAAGGAAGAGGGGAGGAAAAGAACAAAATTTGAGAGGCAGTCCAAGCACATGAGGCACTTTTGGGTGGGGTGGGAGGTTGTTTTCCATGAATGCAGCAACAGCTTGTTTGGTGGCAATGTGAATGCTGCGGGGGGGACGACCCAACAACAGTTGTCAAATGTGGGGCAGGGTGGGTGGGAGGAGAGCCAGTTGCAATAGGTGCTGGGGCTCAAAGCCAGCCTGGCAGCTGCTCCCTATCTACTTTGCAGGCACTTGTCCTTGCTTCCAGATTTGAAGGCAGCCTAATTGTGTGGCAGAGAGGCATAAAACTCAGCGTTGGAGCATCTGCTTTGCATGCAGAAGGGCACCAGGTTCAGTCCTTGGCATCTCAGTGCAACAGGCCAAAGCCCGTGGAACTTCTTCCTCACTGAGATTAGGCGGGCACCCTCCTGGCTCAACCACAGGCGCATTAGAAAGATTTCCTTACTCCAGCAGGCGTTTTAAGGTCTGTGTTTGGTCGAAGGAGCTATTTCCCCCCTGTATGGTTTATTTTTATGTACACCATTTAGACTTGCAAATGATCAAGCAGATATATAACTGCCATACAATAGATATCCAGACTGGACCCATCCAAAACCCCAGAGAGCTGCTTCCAATCAGTGCAGACAAAACTAAGCTAGATGTACCAATGGTGAAAGGCAGCCTCCCATGCAAACATAATGTACTTTGCCTATGTTCAGAGACTCTTCATCACATGCCAGGAAGCAGTGAAACCAGTTCACATCCAGGTAGGGTTGGGGCCCCTATCTAGCACACCAGCTTACTTAGGGTTTTCTCCTCCACAGATCTCCTCCGGGCACGGCAAGAAGTGGCAGCCGCCGCCGCAGTGCGCAACCCCAGCACCATGGAAGCGCATCTCCCTTCTGCCAGCAACTCATCCAGCCAGCGGAGGAAGCAGGGGCTCCCTCAGCACCGGGATTCACACTTCACCGAGAGGTAGATTGCAACCTGTATGGGACCTGTATCTCTTCCCCACCCATCTACCCACTTCCTTTTCTTGCTTGTGCCCACCCAGTTGAAATTTGTTTTGGCATGCTGGCAGGTGGGGGTTCCTTGAACTACTTGAGGGTGTAAGTAGCACATGCAGGGTATGGATCACTGGTAGATCAGAATCGAAATCGAGGGCTGGTGTGAATCCTGACAGCGGACTAGGACCCAGTTTGCTCATTTGTTTGTTTGTTTTAAGCATGTTTACCCCACTCTCTGGTTGACCAAAGAAAAAAAAAGGTTCCTAGGCAGTGGCCCACAGCGATAATTTGGCACAACACAAAACGGGGGGAGAAACCAAGCTGATCTCTCCTTTAGCAAATGCTTCTTGCTCTAGGAAAGTGCTGGAAGTTAGAGGTACAGCCATGAGGGCAGAGGCCCTTTGAGGGTCACCGAATGCTTTCTTGCCGAGGAATTTCTCTGGGTTTTCAGTCTAACTTGGCCTAAGCATGGTTTGAATCCTGAAGCTGAAGGATAAGAAGACCATAGCTTCACACCTGTTTTGCATGCAGGAGGCCATAGGTTCAGTCACGGGCATCTCCAGATAGTGCTGGGAAAGGCCAAGGCTCGGTATTGCCAGCACTGACTGGCAGTGGCTTTCCAGGGACATTCGCAGCCTTACTTGGAGATGGCACTGCAGGTCGAACCCTGGGGCCTTCTGCATACACGCAGCAGGTGCTCTGGGTGCATCTGAGCAGGCAAAGTTTTTTGGATGGCTGCTTCTTCCTGTGTGCCCCGGGGTGTGCCTGGTGTAGCTTGACTGAAAATGAGCAGGCCTGAGAGAGAGGGAGGGAGAGAGCACTGGGTGGTGGTGGGGAGATGTACTTTGCTTGACCTGCCCCATAACCACCCCCCAAAGCAGGCAAAACATGCTGGAGACAGATCTGTCAGGAATGTGGATGTAGGGGCTGGTTTCAGCTCTGCATGTCAGCAAGGAAACCTCACCAGCTCTGTGTGCACTGGAAATCAGCCAGATGACTGGCTGAAAGATCACTTTGGTGGAGCCGGAGGACGGGGGAGGCAGAATGCAAGATGCATCTGAAATGGGCCCTCTTGTCCATCACAGGTGGGCCATTTCAGTTCCGGTTGTTTGCTTTGCTTCCACCATCCAGACGGTATTTTGTTTTCGTGTGGGCATATTCCCCCATTCCCTCCAAACCCAAGAGCTGAACTGCATTTAGGAAGATAGGGAACTGTGTCTCAGTAGCATCAACACTGACTGGCAGTGGTTCTCCAGGGTTGCAGCAAAGTAACGTTCCCAGACCTGCTTGGAGAGACCAGGATTTATACCTGGGACCTTCTTTGTGCAAAGCTGATGCTCTGCCACTGATCTACGGCCCTTAAGACATAGGAAAATAGAGAGCTGCCTTATGTTGAGTCAGCTAAGTAATGCCAACACTGACTCGCAGCAGATGTCTCAGGTTTCAGGCAAGGGTCTCTCCGAGTCCTACCTGGAGGTGCTGGGGTTTCAACCTGAGAATTTTCTGTATGCAAAGCAGATGCTCTGCCTATTTGTCCTCCCTTATGACAAAGGAGCATAGGAGAAGGACACAATCAGAGCATCGGTCCATCTACCCCAGTATTCTTGATTCTGGAGGCGGCAGATGTGTTTCCAAACCAGCTTTTCATCCAGGTGTTGACCAGCCCCAGGCCTGCTTACCTTCTTCCGCAGGGGTAGGCAACCAAGTGGCCCATGGGGGTCGTTTAACCGGCCCACAAGCTGCCCCCGAACCGAGCCGCCTGCTCAGCAAGTCGCCGCATGCTGCACTAAACAGCGTGGCATGGGGATTCGCTTTTGCAGTGCCGGAAATCACATCTGTGCAGACGCCAATGGCAAAAATCGCAGGGGCGCGCAGTGATCCGGTCCATGGAGGGATCTCTGCTGGGGTGAACCGCCCAGGCGAGGTAAACCTTACCGACCCCTGTTCTTCAGCAAGCCTGCTACCTTTGGCTGTTTAGGGAAGTTTTTAATGTTTGAAGTTTTATTCTGTATTTAATGTTCTGTTGAAAGCCGCCCAGAGTGGCTGGGGAAACCTAGCCAGATGGGCATGGTAGAAATAACAACAACAACAACTGCTGCTGCTGCTGCTGCTGCTACAGCCTTCAAACCAGACACTGGTGTTGTTTTAATGATAATAATAAATAATGAACTTTTATTTATATCCCGCCCTCCCCAGCCAATGTTGGGCTCAGGGTGGCTAACATCAGATACCATTATTCCCTCCTTTCAGAAGTGTTCTGTGTGGCCAAATAGCTTGCTTCAAGGCTTTGATTTGGGGGCAGTGGGGAGGCCCATTGGAGACATAGTATATATGCCCTAGCTATAAAACACTTTGCCCCTGTCCCCCCCCCCCAAATCATGGGAACTGTAGTTTGCTAACACGGCTGAGAACGGTAGCTCTGTGAGAAGCAAACTACAGTTCCTACGATTCTTTTTGGGGGGGTGGGGGATGTGCTTTAACTTTATGGTGTGTACGCAGCTACTGAATTGAGATGTTTAAAGGGTTAATTTTTCCTCCTCCTCCCGCCCCGCCTTTTGGCAGGGTCCTTTATTTTTTTTTAGTCAACAAGGTCAATCAAAGCTCCTTTTGTGTATGCCTGGACTCCCCCAAAGGGCGTGGGTGTTTGAAACTGCAGGTAGGCAGAGAATTGGGGGGGGGGAATAGCGGTGGTTGGATGACTGGGAGGGGGGGAAGACAGAGTAGGGAGATCGGGAGGGGCAAGACCCGTCCCCCAAGACTCTGGCTTGGAACAAAACTGCAGGTAGATTTATGGTCTCTGCCTTTCCCGGGAGTCAGGCAATAATGCATGTCGTGATGGGGGGGGCACAGAAAGTGGGGGTTGGAATGGAAGCGTCTTGGCATGGTGCTAAAATTCCATTTCAGCTTCCTGTCGAGAACCCGCAGGGATTAGGTCAGTTCACGGATGCAGCAGCGGCAAGAATAATTAGCCACTGAAGAATTCAGCCATTAGCTAGAGGCAGAGAGGGAGGAGGGAGGGAAGAAGAGGCCTGGCAGTGACTCGGGCTTCTTTTATGAAGGTGGCACTGCGGAAAAGAGGGGGTAACCAGAATACTCCCCCCCCCAATGCTAGGGCTGGAGAAGGGGGGCGGGGAGTAAGGCAGTCAAGCAGAGGTACAAAGAGCTGCCTTCACTCTGAGGAACTCAAGTTAGTCACATGTATTTTAGTGGGTCTGCTCAGAGTAGGACTTAGTTGGATGCAACTACAGCTGGGTATTGAATACTCCTAATAACCACAGGAAGCTGCCCTTCACTACTCTAAAAGTGCACCATTCAGCCAGCCCAGCTTACGGCACCTGCAGCTACCAGGCTCCTTTAGTCTGCAGCTCTCTATTCTCATCAAAGACCATCCTTTCACAGCTCTTGTCAACCTGGAATCTGAATATAGCGACAGAGACTGAACTGGGTGCTGGCTTTCTAAACAAATGCAAAATAAATGCAGAAGGTCTATGGAGCCATCTGTAGTACAGTGGTACCTCGGGTTACATATGCTTCAGGTTACATACACTTCAGGTTACAGACTCCACTAACCCAGAAATAGTACCTTGGGTTAAGAATTTTGCTTCAGGATGAGAACAGAAATCATGCTCTGGCGGAGCGGCGGCAGCAGGAGGCCCCATTAGCTAAAGTGGTGCTTCAGGTTAAGAACAGTTTCAGGTTAAGAATGGATATCCGGAATGAATTAAGTACTTAACCCGAGGTACCACTGTATATGCAAACAGCTCCCAGGTTCGGCCCCTAGCATGTTCAGGTAGGGCTAGGAACGTCTCCTGCCTGGCACCCCAGAAAGCGTCTGCCATCCAGTGCAGACAGTATTGAGCTGGATGGTCCAGTGGTCTGACTCTGCATAAGGCGGTTTCTGGTTCGGCCCTGTTGGAAGTGCCCCATCCTATCCCAGTAAAGTGGGGAGCACAGTCTCAGCCCCATCGCACCTATCCTTGTTACAACAATTCAGAATAAAAATCAGTTAAAACAAATAACAGTCACAGGAGTAGGGTGGGTCCTGAAAACAGGCACCACAGGTGTGAGAGGCCAGGGTAAAGAGGTGCATGGACACACGTTGGAAACAATTTAATGAAGGTGCAAGTAGGTGCCAAACGCACCTCTCTGCAGAGGGGATTCCACAGCTTAGGGCTACCACAGAGAACATGCTCTCCCAACCCACTACAACCTCTGAACTTCTGAGGTCAGTGGAACCACCAAGAGAGCCTCCTCTCTTGGCCCCCAAAAGGCCTGTGCGATTTTTCAAATATTTGGGGCCTCAGTCGAAAAGACTTCAGACGCTAGCATGTTCCCAGAGACAAACTGGCAGCCAACTTTTGAGAAGCAGGGTGCAGCCTCACAATGGCTCTTTACCCTGCCTGCCTGCCTGCCTGCTTGCAAGCACAACCTAGAATTTAGTCCTCTTCAACTGCCCTCTTTCCCTCTTTGTTAAAAGGTAGCTCTTAAGCCTGTGGGGAGCTTGTGATTGGAGAAGAGGAAAGGGGGTTAAAAAATGCAATACACCGGGTTTTTAACGGTATAATGTGTAAGCCCGTAATGACTTAAAGTATTGATTATTTGAAGGCCATTAGCGCTTATTGTTAAAGAAAAGTCAATACTTTTAAAGCCTCGTGAACCATTTGTCTCCTCTTAAAGGACATATCAAATTTAGCAACATGCAGTTAAAATCGCCTAATACCTTTGCACGCCAGCCGCTGACTAGGGTGTGTGTGTGTGTGTGTGTGTGTGTGTGTACGTACACACAGAATCATTACAAATGCTGATTTGTTTTCTTAATGCTAGTATGTCACATGTCATTGGGTGTGTACCCAGAACCCTATCCATTTGCTCTGTATTGGTGGATGAATGCCCCCTTGGTTCTGTGATCATACAAATTACTACACCAGTGGTGGACCTGTCACACTAAAACTCTCCACCACATCCTAAAGGTAGTGCTGTAGTGCTATAGTCTGACTTTGACACACACACACACACACACACAGATACTTGTGTCGGCTAAAATGAGGAAGAGAATCTGAAATTCTGCCTAAGAAGCTGCATTCTGTGTCCCTGTATATATAATGCAAACGGAAGAGATTTGCATAATTGCTCTCTACATGTTTTATTTTGCAGGTCTTGGTACTTTTCCATAAGTCATTCATTTTAGGGCAATTATAGGATTAATATAATATTGCGGGTGGCGCTGTGGGTAAAACCTCAGTGCCTAGGACTTGCTGATTGTAAGGTTGGCGGTTCGAATCCCCGCGGCGGGGTGAGCTCCCGTCGTTCGGTCCCAGCTCCTGCCCACCTAGCAGTTCGAAAGCACTCTTAAGTGCAAGTAGATAAATAGGTACCGCTTTATAGCAGGAAGGTAAACTGCGTTTCCGTGTGCGGCGCTGGTGCTGGCTCACCAGCTGCAGCTTCGTCACGCTGGCCACGTGACCCGGAAGTGTCTTCGGACGGCGCCGGTTCCCGGCCTCTTGAGCGAGATGAGCGCGCAACCCTAGAGTCGGTCATGACTGGCCCGTACGGGCAGGGGTACCTTTATCTTTACTATAGAATTAAGGAGAAAAGGCCTGCCTCCCGTCACCTGGGAAAGCCTGATGCAGCCACCCCTTTCCCCTTGACTTCTGGAGTTTTGGGCCATACACTTTTCAAGACTTATTTTTTCAGCCATAAGGACTAGAAACTTATGTGTCCTCCCACCCCGACCCCCGTTTAATGACAGGTGATATTCTCAAGAAAGCTACTTTGTGCCAGCTACTTTCCTAGACTCGCAACATCCCATTCACAGCCCTCTGTTCTCTTGCTGAATTTGTTCAGTCTGTGTCCTTTTAATTATTCCAGAACCTGTGCAGCCAGGGAGGGAAAGGAGGGGAGAACCCACAACAGCAAGAAACCACACCATAACTTTCTCCAGCCCCATGGCAACAGCTCCCCTCCCTCTTATCTTGCTGGCAATCACACCAAGCCCCAGAGTCACAGCCAATCAATGTGCCCTCAAAGAGACAGAAAGACAGGCTCTGCTGTAAATAGAGTCTGGAGCCAAAAGGTTCACACAGGAGAAGAGTCAAGATTCTGCCTTGCACAGAAGAGGGGAGTGAAGAATAATCCTAGCCAGAGCACCAATATCACTCTGACCCACTTCCTTTGGAATTACATTAAGTGTAGTCAAGCTGACCTTTGATTTTATATCGGGGCGTGGGGATGTGTCCATTATTTATTTAGTATTTATTTATAAGGTTTCTTACTTGCCCCCTCACCGCAAAATCCCAGGGCAGGTTGCAACAATAGAATCTGCAACTATGAGAACAGATTAAATCATTGAAGTTCAGAAGAGATGTACAACAGTTCCACGTGGAACAGAACAGTATAAATTGAGCAAAAGAAGCGGGTCTGGCAAAACAAAAACACCGTAACTGCCGGAGGGCAGGATAGAGGTGTGTATTCAGCACATGTGTACAATTCCGGAGCTGGCATTCCCTGCACTTCTGCAGGTGGCGAAATCACAAATAAGCCCCCCTCTCCCGTCGTTTATGGCACCCAAGGGGGTCACTAAGAAAGGGGACAGCCTGTCAGGTATTAGGGCATTAGATGCAGGAGTTCTAAATGGAGCCCCAGCCAGTAACCTGGTTGTTGCGTTTTGGACCAGTTGGAAGTTTCTGAGTTGTCTTCAAGGGCAGCCCCATGTAGAGCACATTGCAGTAGTCTAGAGGTTGCCATGACCAAGTTATCTCTATCTAGAAGGGGGCATAGCTGGTGACTATCATCGCTACAGCCAGTTCTAGTGACCTTCAATTTTTCCATTTCCCCAGTTTCTAAGGGAGTTGTTGTTTCAGCAGTGAAGCTGCTCAGAGTGAAAACTTAGATGGAAGTGGAGGCACCACCCCAAATAGGGCTTGGAAATATTTCTGTCTGAAACAGGAGAGCCACTGCCAGTCAGTGTTGACAGTGCATGCATGACTCAGAACGTCCCTTGCCTTAAACCCTGGATAGCTGCTGCAAGTCAGTGCAAACAGTCCTGGGCTAGGTGGACCAACTGAACTGACTCTGTATAAGGCAGATTCTCATGTCTTAAGGGGAGAGCTCAGGGGTAGGGCACCTGCTTTGCATGCAGAAGGTTCCTGGCATGTCTGATGGCTGGAACCCTGGAGACCCACTTCCTGCCAGTGTAGTCAATACTGAGCTAGGCGGAACCAGTGGAGCCTGACTCTGTCTAAGGCAGCTCCCTGCGTTCCTCTGATACGGGAGGTGAGGTGTTTCATTGGCAAACGGTAGGGTGGGAGGAGTCCGATGGAACCAGAAGACTGCCCTAACAGAAGTGGAGGCTTGTTCTTGGCAAAGAGGCACACAGATGGGGATGGGAAAGAGGGAGATGGAGTCGGGGTGAGCAGCAGTCCCTCGCTGGATGTGCTTATCTCTGCGAGACACACGTGCGCACACACTTGCTGCCAGTGTTTACGGGAGGGCAGCGATGGGTGGGGTGGGCGAGGATGTGCCTGCTTGGCCACAAAACGGTTAAGCGCCACTTGATTTCCCAAATTGCTTCTTATAAAACAAGCGGCACGTCTGCCAGGCTCTCGTCTCCCCATGATTACAGCTAATTACGATTGAGCGGACGCGCCTCCCGGCCCCCGCCAGGCCGCTTTAATTGTCCGTTATTCATCCGCTCGGCTGTCCGGAGTGGCAGCGCACTTGGCAGCCCGGCGACCGAGGGCCCCGGCTAATTGTGAGGCCTCGGGGATTAGGGCAGGTGATTACACACTTCATGGTGTAATTACATAAGCATCGCTTGGCTGCTGCCCCGGCGCTGAGCCCCGAAGGTCATGCGCCACGTTACCTGAGATTAATTGGCGCTGCCACTGAAGTGCGAGGCGCTGGCGGAGCCGTTATACGATTAGCATTAACATTTCAACAGCGACGGATCGATCCGTGGCTCTCTTCCAGACACCGGGAGCTGTGCAATTAGTTTAGAGGAGAGCTCAGGAGGGAGGGAAGGAGAGAAAAGCTGAAAGCTAGGCGTTGGGGGGGTGGCAAGCAAGAAGGGGGGACGGAGAGGGATGGACAGAAGGGGAGCAGGGGGGAGCGAGCGGGACGAGACAGACTGGAAGCCGGGGGAGAGGGACAGATGGGGAGACAACAAGGGGATGGAGACCTGGGTCTCGGAAGGGGAGAATTTTAATCCACTCAGTTATATCTCTTTGTGTGTGTCTACATGCACGTAGTATTTGTGCAGTCTCATTAGAAGGAAAAATTATCCCCTTCTGTTTTTATCTTACTTGGTCTCTGAATGTGTGTTGACTGGTGTGTGTGTTTATAAATGGTCTTGTGAGATGAGATTTTACTCAATCTAGTAGTCCACCCTTGTTTAGTATGGATAGGGGGTTAGTTTTCCTCCTGACTGACAGTGGGTGAGTCTGTCCATCTTGCTTCTTTTCGGTTTCCCCATCCCCCCCAACCCACAACTTACATTCATTTTAACCCATTTCTTCTTTACTTTGCAATTTGTTTATTTGAAAAAAGAACTTGTTGTTGATTCCGTTTTTGAATCTGTTGTTGCTGTTGGAAAACAGAACAGTAAAATTTGGCGACGTGCATATTTTGAAGAATAGGCAGGTTTCAGCTTAGGAACTGCTTGGCATGAGGAACCTCAGGCTCAGGGGCCAAATTTGCCACTCAAGAATCTTCCCCAGGCAACTCCCCGCACCGGTCCTGCTGCACACCCTTCTCAGGGACTTTTGCATCGTTGGGTTGTTCATTGAACTGCAGTACAGTAATGTCTCTTGATTTCCTGGTTGGAATATGGAGAGATGTGTCTGTGTCTGTTTCTGCAAACTTCTGACTTTTGTATGGCTGTGCAAACACAAGAATTACACCTGTTGCTCTGGCCCCACCCACCTCTGACATGTGGCCCCCGGGTTTCCTACAAGAGAGTGTACAGCACTGCAGCTTTAATCACTAGAATCCTCTCCCCCCCCCAAAAAAAAGTACATTATTTGGTGTGGAGAAACATCCATAAGCTACTAATGATTGAAGAGAGAGCCTGTGCTACTTTTGTGTAATGAGCCGGTGCTGGTTTGGAGGGGGGGACAAGCAGGGTACGGCTCTGGACCCATGCTCATCTCCCGGGGGAAGGAAACACATTTCATGCTTGCTGGCTCCTTGTCATCTTTCAAGCAAATTTTGCCCTTTTAAAAATAAATGGCTGTTCCCAGTTGAGAAAAACCCAACGTTCCGAAATCGCTGTGGCTTCCCGGGCTTATTAGCTAAAAGATTGTTAGCCATAGATGTTTTGTCCAGTGGGGAGTTTAGCTGGTTACACTGGCATTAGCCATGAGAATGTAACCTGGAACCTTCCATCCTGTTCTCACAGTGGCCAACCAGGTGCCTCTTCGGGAAAACTCTCAAACAGGACCTGAGCTCAAGAGCAGCTCTTGTGATTCACAGCAACTGGTATTCGGGGTAGATTACCGGTACCTCCAGCTGTGGAGGCGGGACATGGCCATTGCAGCTAGTCAGATAGCTCCCTTGAGTGTGCTCTGAGAGCCCATGCATGGAAGGAAGCCAAGGGGAGCTGCCTGATCTTTTTTTGCCGGGGTGGGAATCCTGTGGCCCTCCAGATGCTGTTGAACGCCAACTCCCATCAGCTCCAGCCAACATGGCCAGGGATGATGGGAGCAGTCGGCTCCCCATCCTTGCTTTATGCTGTCTGGATGGGAGACTGTGAACTGTTCCAGCAAACACCTGAGAATTCAATACATAGAACAAATGTATGGCAGTTGAGGGGGTTGTTTGGGCCATTGGGAGAAGAGTGCTGAGCTCCCTGAGTATTTGGACCAGTAAGAGAATGTCTCCTAGTCAAGACTGGTCCAAACAATATACCAAGGGAACTTAATTCACCTTACAGGTGTTGTACAACAGGTACAGTAGGATCCCTGGCCCATGTTCAGCTCTCGGCCCAGTTTGGCCTGTGAGGTAATTCCCTCCCCCTTACCATACCTGCCAATCAATCAGCTGACATCAGCTGGAGGGCAGGGTTCATTCCTGCAGGGTGCTGCTCCACCACTGTGTTCATTGCAGAGAACATGCAGGCAAAGCAGACCTTCTCCCCACCTCCCAACCTATCAGTCAAATGACATCATACTGGCATTAGATGATTGGCAGGTGGGTGTCCCCGCCCACCTGTCTAAGTTAGAGGAGCAGAATGATAAGATGTAGGCCACTGGGCCAAAAGAGGTTCCCCACTCCTGCTTTACAAGAAGGGTGAGAAATTAAAACTCCACTTTGTGTTTTCATATGTTTGTCCCCGCCTCTCCTGGTTAAGCTCACCAGTTCACTGTGGGTTGCATAGCATGCCCCTGTGCTTATGTGCTGAGCCAGGAGCATGTCAGAACTGTATAGCTTCTACAGACTTGGTCAAGGCCACATACACACACCCTACATTCAAAGTACAACCATGCCACATTAAACAGCCATGGCTACATCACCCAAAGAATTCTGGGAGTTGTAGTTTGTTAGGGGTGCTGAGAGTTGTGAGGAGACCCCTGTTCTTCTCCCAGAGATACAGTTCTCCTAATGATTAAACCATGGGTAGGCAAACTAAGGCCTGGGGGCTGGATCCAGCCCAATTGCCTTCTAAATCTGACCCATGGACTGTCTGGGAATCAGCATGTTTTTCCATGAGTAGAATATGTCCTTTTATTTAAAATGCATCTCTGGGTTATTTGTGGGGCCTGCCTGGTGTTTTCCCATGAGTAGAATGTGTCCTTTTATTTAAAATACATCTCTGAGTTATTTGCGGGGTCTGCCTGGTATTTTTACATGAGTAGAATGTATGCTTTTATTTAAAATGCATCTCTGGGTTATTTGTGGGGCATAGTAATTCGTTCATTTCCCCCCCAAAAAAAATATAGTCTGGCCCCCCACAAGGTCTGAGGGACAGTGGACCAGCCACCTGCTGAAAAAGTTTGTTGTCAACAGTAGTTGAACAGACAGTCCCTCTTCCCAGGGAGCTCTTAAGACTGTGAAGGGAAGAGGGGCCTCCTCATAATTCAGCACCCTTAACAAACTACAGGTCCTCCCAGGATCCTTTGAGAGAAGCCATAGCTGTTTAAAGTGATGGTGTGGATGCGGCCCAACACTCCCCCCTCCCCACACACAAGTAAAGTGCTTAACTTCCCTCTGCTTTGTGTTGTTTTTCCCTTTAGGGAGATGTCCCATCCACCCCCTCTTCTGTCGCCTCAGAACGCTCCTCACATTGCATTAGGCCCGCACTTGAGACCCCCCTTTTTAGGGGTACCTTCGGCCTTGTGTCAGACGCCAGGTGAGTGTTCCTGTCTGTGCTGAGGATTATGCCATGCAGCAAAATGTTCAAGGAGCGAGGGAGGTATGTGGTTTTGGTGTTCTTCCTCTAGCAATGGACAAATCTGTCCATGTCAGTTTTCTCTGGTTTGGTATCCCAACTAAGTTTTAACTCAAGATGGACCTGGTGAAATCATTGGACCTAAGTTGTGGCCACTAATTTCAGTTGGTCTCCTGTTGAGTCGGACTGGCATTGGCTACAGCCTTCCATCTCCTACTTTTTCCAGTTCTAATTTCAGTCTTCCAGGTCAGTTTGCAATATTTTTCTCTTTTTAAAAAAAAAAAAAAGTTCTCATGAAAATTTTGTCAACATTTTTGTGTGCAACTGTGCTAATTATATACGCATTCTTTGTATGTGCTTTTGCCTAGCACACACGTTTTTGTTATCTATATATTTTCACTAATATATTCATTTTCATTCAAATGTTCCCTTAATATATGTGCCTTTGTGTATATTACTTGTCTGGAGAACTGCATTGCAAAAATTCAGAGAAGTACGGATTTCGAAGCACAGCTTCCTGTGTGTTGTTTTTGGAATTGTAAATTGAATAGTTTCCAATTTCCCCCTCTGTCATCCTTCATAGTCAGAAGGCTTAGTGTAGAGATGGAGTGCATGCTTTTGAATGCAAACAATCCAAGGTGCTAGCCCCTTGCATCCCCAACAGGATATTAGGGAGCAGGACTGAGAGAGGCCTAGGAACAGGACTGAATCGTCATAAGGCTGGATTTGAGTGCAGTGGTCCAGGGTTCTGGAGTGGGGGAAGATCAAAGACCTGTTACTATTTCTGCTGCAGGGTCTCTGTCCCTAGCGTCCTAGCACATCCAGTCAGCATGAAAAGGAGAGCTTTTTAGCCACTGAGAAGAAGTCTTCTAATCCTTTCTGCTGATTTGGAGCCAGTCAGAGTGAAAGGAGTTGAGTAAGCCAGTTGAAGATTGACTCCTAGGGTCATTCTGGAGAAGGCATTTCGGAAGAACACCAGGGAATTGTTGCTCAATATGCTCCAAAGTAGGGTTTCCCAGATTTGGGTCTTTATCTGTTTTTGGACTACAATTAACATCATGCCTGACCTCTGGTCCTGCTAGCTAGGGATGATGGGAGTTGTAGTCCAAAAACAAGTGGAGACACAAGTTTGGGAAACTTCTCCGAAGCTAAGTAGGTAGGGACACTGCAAACAAAGGGCTTCAGTTTCAAGGGAAGGGTGAGCAAATTTTATTATGTGAAATGGAACTTTGGGGAAAACACAATTCAAGTCACTCCGAAAGAAGTTATTGGAACACTCCAAATCATTTGTCCATGTACATGCACAGAAAATAATAGATCTAGCTGAAATGCAGCAGATCAGCATTAGTTGTTGCAATGCACCCCTAATTATTATTCTTGTTTGACTCTTGTGAAGGGATGATACACTTCTGAATTTAACACTACATTAGTATTTCTGAACAACCATGCATTTGTGTTAACCTCCAGATCTTTCCCCTCCCTCCCGCCCACAGGTTACGGGTTTCTACAGCCAGCCCAGGCAGAGATGTTTGCACGACAACAAGAGATGCTGAGGAAGCAGAACCTTGCCAGGTTAGAAGCCCACAGTTGATGGAGATGGGCCCCAGCTCAGTGGGAGAGCATCCTCTCTACGTGTAGACAGTTCCAAGTTTAATCCCTGGTATCTCCAGGTTAGGTCAGGAGAGATCCCTGCCTGGAGCGCTGCTACCAGTTGGTGTAGACAGTACTGAGTTAAATGGGCCAGTGGCCTGACTTAGGTGTCGGAAGGGAAGGGTTGTAGTTCAGTGGTAGATCAGTTGTTTTGCATGCAGAAGGGTCCCAGGCTCAAGCCCTGGCAGTTCCATGTATGGCTGAAAAGCACCCCCTTCCTGGCACCCAGGAGAGCCACTGCCAGTCAGTGTAGACAGTAAGTGGACCAAGGATCTGACTCTGTGTAAGGCAGCTTTGGGGGGGGGGGGAGAAGAAGGAGGCCCACTCCCTTTCTTCTAGCTCAGGGGTAGGCAACCTAAGGCCTGGGGGCCGGAATCGGCCCAATCGCCTTCGACCCATGAATCAGTGTGTTTTTACATGAGTAGAATGTGTCCTTTTATTTAAAATGCAGCTGTAGGTTATTTGTGGGGCATAGGAATTTGTTCATTTCCACCCAAAAAAATATATTCCAGCCCACCACATGGTCTGAGGGATGGTGGACCGGCCCACAGCTGAAAAAGGTTGCTGACCCCTATTCTAGCTAGAGCTGTGGGAGGTGGGGGCCTTGGCCATGAATTCATCCCTGATCTCCCATGCATATCCTTTGAGAAGGGGAGATTAGCTGGTACGCTTCATTGAGCCAAAGAGTTGGAGGCCGTGCCAGACACGTTTATCATCGTTCCCTTCCAAGGGCTCTCTCCCGGACAACCTCCCTTCCTCTTAAGGGGGAGAGATGGGAGGCTGGGGAATCTCCCTGGGATGTGGGAGTTTTGGAAAGCATTGCAATTTGCCTGGCAGTGCCTCCCCTCCCTCTTTGTTTTCCCCAGGTTAGACTCCAGCTTCCCATTTCCAATTGGAAGCAGGGAGAGGCGGAAGCAGAACTACCTGGGTGATGCAAGGATGTCGGGGTGGGAAAATATTGCCGGAAAGGGAGATGGATAAAACTCGCTTCCAAGGGTTGGCAGACCCATTGAAAATAATGGATGTGACTCAGTTGGGCCCAATAATTTCAGTGGGTCTGTTCTGACCCACCCAATACGCATTGCTGAACCACTGCTATTGGTTTTGTGTTCTGTTGTTTGTTGTATACTGCCTTTCATCCGAAGAATGCAGGGTAGACCACAACATAAAAATACAAGTGAGAACACAAAATACATAATAAAACAAAAACAAGCCATAACACCCCCCCAAACACATTTAAAAAGCCATAGAATGTTAATCAGCCCAAGACCTGATTTTTGTCTGGTGCCTGAAAATATGTTTCAAAGGCTCCAGGCAAGCCTCCCTGGAGGGAACATTCCACAAATGGGGAGCCACTGCAGAAAAGGCCCCGGTTCTTGTGTTGCCAACCACCGGACCTCTTATGGAGGAGGCACATGAAGAAGGGCCTCAGATGATGTAGTGCTTTGAATTTGTGCAAGTATCACACTCCATTTGTATTCAGATGGGGTCCCTCAACAACCCTGCAAGGTAGATCACTTTCACACCCCATTTTAATTTTGGGACACTGCAATTTGGAGACAAGAGGGGGTAGTTTATTCACAGCTGCAAGGCAGAGAGGTAGGACTCTGACCCTGAGCCTCTCAGTTCCTCCCAAACCCATCTCACCCATTTGCCTTCATCCATTTAGGCTTGAGATGTCTGCAGAGATCATCCGCCAGAAGGAGTTGGAGAACCTCCACCGCCAGCGGCTCCTGGCCAGCGACCCGATGAGCTTGCACCCGGGCCTGCCGCCGGACCACCCAGCCCTGCGCAACGTCCACGACATTCCCGAGGGGCACCCGCTCCGCGATGAGCTCTCGCGGAGGAACGCCATGTTGGTGCTCCGCCATAATAACACCCCACTCCTGTCGCTCAACCACGGGGTCCCCAGCGCCTCCACCACCCCGCCCAAGGAACAAGGGAGTCGGAGGGGGAGCCGGAAGTCCACACACCACCGGGCCGAGGCGCCTGGCCAGAGCGAATCCAAAGAGCTGTCCGAGAGCCGCCCCCCTGATGGCAACGACGAGGAGATGAAGGACTCTGAGAGCGATGCCGACGTGAGCGAGGAGAAGCTGGACAGCACAAAGGCTGAGAGCAGCAGCCTGGCTGGCGAGCTGAAGGAATGCAAAGAGGCAGCAAAAGCCTGCGATGGTGCCAAGGAACTGGGCGATTTATCTGCCAGCCAGAGCGCCCCCTGCAGCTCTTCCAGCGCTGAGTCGCCCAGCCACCTCCTCGGCCCAGTCATCAACAAAACCGAGGCAAAATACCTCCCACCGGCCTCACTCCCACCTCCGCAGCCGCTGCCATTTGGCTTTCCGTACACCATGAGCCCCTATTTCCACACAGGTAGGTGGCGGCGACGGTTGTCTGTGGAATTGGTACTTTAAGAATGCAAGCAGACGTTGGGAGTGTGCAGAATTTTCAGGTGGAGTGTGCCTTCGTTTGCAGAGTTTGGTTCACAGCCGTACCATGTGCTGAAAGCATTTGCGCTCCTTTAAAATTCATGACTCCCCTTACAGAATCCTGGGAACTGTAGTCTGATAAAGGTGCTGAGCTTCACTGACTTCCCAATTCCCAATACCATTAATAAACTACAGTTCCCAGAATTGTCCGTAGTTGCTAAAAGTGGCACAAAAATGCTTTAAATATATTGTGTGGATATGGCCTTGGATTCTGGATTTGGAGGGGGCGCTGTGGAGAACCCCTTCTATCTCCCTTCTTTTAACATGACAACACCCACCAGCCCAGTATTTCCACTTTCTTAAAGAGTCTCTGACTACACATAACCTGTGGTTCTGCTCTGGCCAAGAAAGGTGATCTGATACACGTTTAAATTAAAGAGGAGCAGGCTTCTCTTTCCTTCTGATTTCTTTGGTTATAAGAACCCTTTTTCTCATACAGTATTACTGTTGTGTTTCTTTTATTTTCTTGTTATTGTTTAATTGTTTCTGATGGTGGCACTGTGACATATTTGGGCTCTGTAACTCCTGCCTTTTACCTGTATGGCTGTGTTTTTAATTCATGGAGGATACGACTATCAATGGCTACCAGCCACGATGGCTACGCTTTGCCTCTGCAGTTGGAGGCAGTAATGGCTCTAAATACCAGTTGCTGGAAACCACATCTGAAGAAGTGTGCATGCACACGAAAGCTCATACCAAGAACTGACTTAGTTGGTCTTTAAGGTGCTACTGGAAGGATTTTTTTTTGTTTTGGAAACCACAGGTGTGGTGAAAGTGCTCTTCCACTTGGGTTCTGCTTGCAGGCTTCCCACAATGCACCTCCAGTTGCCCACTGTGAGAACAGGAAGCAGGAGTAGATGGGCCATTGGCCTGATCCAGGAGGGCTCTTCTTACGTTTTAGGGTTTTTTTATTTGGTTGTTCTTAATGGCTTTTAATGTTAGTCCCTTTGGTTCACTCTGTAAGAAAAGGGACTAACAATAACAGCAATGAGCTTTCCAGGCCTTTTGAACAGGCTGACGTCCACCCAATTCTACACCCTCCTACCTGTGAGGTGCTAAAAAGTGTTGTCAAATGTTATAATTTATTTAATATGTGCTGATTTTTGTACTGGGCAGGGAGGAGACCATTTGTATCTTTTGCTGGTGGGGGAGAGATACCTTGGGCCAGCTCTGTGACCCTAAACATCTCTTTGGATATTATATTTCAGGACCTAGCTGAGTTGAGTTGAGTTGAGTTGATATTTGTATTCCGCTTTTCCAACGACAAATATTGAAAGCTGCTCACAATAGCATTTAAAACAAAAAACATTGCAAACACAGTAATATCAAACACAATAGCATATAAAGCAAACAACAGCAAATTCATCAACACAATGAATACTGTTCAGTAACATATGAAGCTGCCTTATATTGAGCGAGACCCTTGGTCCATCTATCTCAGTGTTGCCTATACTGACTGGCAGCAGCTCTCATGATTTCAGGCAGGGGACCTTCTTAACCCTACCTGGAGATGCCAGGGACTGAACCAGGGGCCTGGTGCATGCAAAGCAGATGCTCTGGCTGCTGGGCTTACAGCCCTTTTGTTCCAGAATCCCCCCATAGGTCCACTGTTGTTTGTGTGTGCATCCAGCCCTAGTTGATGCTTGGCAGGTGAGGTGTGGTTGAGTGGGTTGCAATGCAATTTCATTGCCCTTTTGGTCTTGCAAGGTCAGCCTGGCCTTGCTTGGAAAACCCTCCTCCGGGACAGATGTTGATAAATTGCTGGGCAGGCGACAGAGAAGGACCTGCAAAAATGATTATGGGCTTTTCAGGATTTGGAAAGGAATCGGTAAAGGTGTTTTTGTTAAGATATATATATACTGCCCTTCATCGAAAGATCTCAGGGCTGTTCACAAGACATGACATGAGTATAGTTGAGCTGGATTTGGGGGGGGCACCTTTTTAGTCCAATCAGAATGCTTCTTAACCATCTCAGTGTTTGCACCCATGGTATTTTGTGTGCACAATTTCTTTTGGAACTTCCCCATGGAGTTAGGAGTACTTGTACAGCTCCCAGGCATGAGTGTTCCCATGTTTCACAGTGCACATATTGTCTTCTTAATGGCAGCTGTTCTGTCTTAGGCTGATGAGAGTTGTAGTCCAAAACAGCTGGAGGGCACCAGATTGGGGAATGCCATTTCATGTGAATGAAGTGCCGCCATAACGCGAACTGAAACTTTAAGGCTTGTTTTCGAAGCCTCTGCTTTTCCTTCCTCCTGTTTGCTACCTAGCATGTTCAGCCAGGGAAAGAAAGAGGGGAACATGAGCTGAAGTGGGTTGGTGGGGGAGGGGGAGGAGGAGGGAGCTGCTTTGGGGAGAAGAGATGGAGGCTATGCAAGCCACTTGGGTGATGGAGCCGTCCTCCTTTCAAGAGGAGCTCATCGGGTCAAGGCAAGCCCGCCGGCACTCGCCACCAAAGGCGGGGCAGAAAGGAGTGATTTCTTCCTGACAGATGGTTGGGTGTGATGGAATATCCCCAGCCACCTCAACAGATGAGGCGGCTTGGCAAGAGCGTTTCCTTACTGGCTGATTAAAAGGGAAATGTGGGTTTTTAAGAGCGTGCAGAGCAGGGCATGGGTCCCAGATGGGCAGGGGCGAGTGAGAGGCGGTGCTTCTCCAAGCCCTGATGTAGCTTTTTCTTGGTCATATCAGTTCCTGTAACCCCTCCACTTTGTTTTCAAAGCGTGTTTCAGCTGGGGGGCTTTGAATGCCTATTTGTGATTAGGGCGTTCCTGGTTTCTCCTTTTTGGTGTACCACGAGGTTTGCGGAGCTGGTACGTAGGGCAGGAAAACAACTGCTGCTAGAACTGTAGCTCAGTCTGATGTTCACACCACGCATTTAAAGCACATTACTTCCCCCCTCCCCCCCCCAAAAAAACCTGTCAAGGGTGCTGGAAATTGTATTTCTGTGAGTAAAGGTAAAGGGACCCCTAATCATTAGGTCCAGTCGCAGATGACTCTGGGGTTGCGGCGCTCATCTCGCTTTATTGGCCGAGGGAGCCGGTGTACAGCTTCTGGGTCATGGTGGCCAGCATGACTAAGCCACTTCTGGTGAACCAGAGCAGCGCACGGAAACGGCGTTTACCTTCCTGCCGGAGTGGTACCTATTTATCTACTTGCACTTTGACGTGCTTTTGAACTGCTAGGTGGGCAGGAGTAGGGACCGAGCAATGGGAGCTCACCCCGTCACGGGGATTCGAACCGCCAACCTTCTGATCAGCAAGTCCTAGGCTCTGTGGTTTAACCCACAGCGCCACCCACGTCCCTATTTCTGTGAGTACTAAGCTACAATTCCCAGAATTCTTTGGAGGAAGCCATGCACTTTAAATGTATGGTGTGGAGAAAAAAACAGCATGGTAATGGTTACTAGGGCAGAGCTTGGGCTCATTCATGGACACTTGTTTCCTCAACATTCTTATATATCTTCATGGCACCCATGTAAGGTAGGTTATGCTGGGCCAAGCTGGGAAGTGCGGAAAAACAGTGATGGGTTAAGTGACGGAAAACTGAAATGGCACATAGAATCATAGTCCAAGCCCCTGCATTGCAGGAATCTCCACTAAAGCATCCATGACACATGGCCATCCAACCTCTGCTTGAAAAAACTTAAGAAAGGAGAATCCACCACCTCTTATGGGAGTCTGTTCTACTGTCCAACAGCTCTTGCCATCAGAAATATGGGCCTGATGTTTAGTCAGAATCTCCTGTCTTGTAACTTGAATCCATTGGTTCGAGTCCTGGCCTCTGGAGTAGGAGAAAACAAGCTTGCTCCATCTTCCATGTGACACCCCTTAAGACAGGCTTCCTCAGCCTCGACCCTCCAGATGTTTTGGCCTACAACTCCCATGATCCCTAGCTAGCAGGACCAGTGGTCAGGGATGATGGGAATTGTAGTCTCAAAAACATCTGGAGGGCCAAGGTTGAGGAAGCCTGCCTTAAGGTGTTTGAAGGTGGCTGTCGTGCACAGAGTATTTTCTTTTCAGCAAAATGGTTTTTGTGTTTGTTCTGGTGAGAGTTACAATGAAACTTTGCATGCTCAGAAGTTTTAGGTTTTTCTCATCATTAACAAAACCTAATATTGTAATAAATTGATAAGGGTTGCACCCACTGAAGTTAACGGACATGACTAGCTTTGGTCCATTAATTTCAGAAAGTCTTAAGCTTTATAGGGCTCATCTAGATACAGTTTTTAAAAAGATGCCGCAAGACTAATTTTGTGGTACCTTATTTGATGTGTTGCTTTGGGGAGGGGGGGGATAACAGAATCCTAGAATTTTAGAGTTGGAAGGGACCTTGGGGGACATCTAGTCCCACCCCCTGCAATGCAATAAGGAAGAGGTTCCTTATTTTGGGCCCCCAAAGCGCTTTCATCCAGCCTTGCTCCTTGGGCCTATTCCTTCACTCTTGATTCTCTACATTTCCCTGAATCTGCCACTGTGTCCATTGAAAAAGGTTTGTGCACAGGGTGGTAAGGCAGTTTTATCACCGGTGGCTTGTTCACACATGCAAGCCAACTCTTCTTGGGGAGGCAGAGCAGAGATGCAGCATCTTCAGGTTGGGCTGGGAGAGATCTGTGTCTGAAACCCTGGAGAGCCGCTGCCAATCAGTGTAGACGGTACTGCTCCAGGCAGACCAATGGTCTGACTCAGTAGAAACCTGCTTTCTGTGTTCATAATGATGCATTCCCCAAGAGACAACGTGCGCATGTGAGCCGTGTGTGTGTGTGTGTGTGTACACATGGCCTTGCCTTCGTGCCGTGGATGAAAGCTAGATAATGCAAGCAGGAAGACCCAGATAGCGGCTGACGGGAAGATGGAGGGCAGAAAGGGGAAAGGGTAGAGATTTAATATCCGCAGATGATCCAGGAGGCTCTGAACGAGGCTGGCTGCTTTCCAGGGAGGGGGAACAGTGGTGGTGTTGGAGCAGGCTGGGGGGGAGGCTGGCTCCTCCGGCACTTTGGAGGCGCAGAGCCATTTTCTATCCCCAGTGACAGAAAATTATCGACACGGCAGTTGATTGCCGGGTCAATTCCCCAAGCTGCCTTATGAAAACCCCAGTCGCTGCCAAAATGACCTCATCTCGTTTCAGCCACGCACCTCTTCTCTCATACACTGCCACCCCCCCTGCCGCCCACTTGCCCGCCGGCCGGCCCCGTCCTCTGGAAAAGGTGAAGGATGGAGCCAGCAAGCAGCTAAAATCTTCCTATCGATCTGCAGTCTGGAGAGCAATTAACGCCAGCCTTCCGGGGCCGTTCGGTGACCTCTCCCGGCTCTCGGCAGGGCAGGGGAAGAAATAACAAGATGGATTAAGCCCCCATCCCGGCTCTCTGTGTGGGTCAGTGGCATCGGCCCCATGCGGGGGGGGGGGGAGGTGCCTGGTCTTTATGGCTTGTTTGGCCTCTTGGACCCACATTGGTGGGAGAGGATAGGAATCTCGCGACCTTGAGGAAATTAGCAGTCCTTTGCTAGGGGCTGGTGTGGGCCCCACCTCCAAAGCAATGGTGGCTGGTGGTATGTGGGGTGGAAGGCCAGGTGGAGTAGGTGGAGCCGGAGCCAGTGAAAGGAAGAGCAGACTCATTCTAGTTTTGTTCTCCTCTTCCCTGCTGAGTCCACCACCACCCGCAAGAAGGCAGGCAAGTGGGTAGACTGAATTTGGTGGGGCAGCATCCCACTTGCCTTAATGAGCCATCCTTGGCAGGGTAATCACTCTCGCTCCCTTATAACCTGGCCCTGCATGGCAGGCAGTCCATTGTAAGCCCCTTGACCCACACAACTATTAACATAGCTTGAATTCTAGCCAGTATTAGCAATGGCATGAGCTGTAGCTCAGTGCTAAGAACATCTGCTTCGCATGCAGAAGGTCCCAGGTTCTATCCCTGGGTAGGGCTGGGCATGTCCCTTGCTTGAAACCCCAGAGAGCCACTGCCAGTCAGGGTAGGCAATACTGAGCTCAATGGACCAGCTGCCAGAATAGGCAGCACCCTATCCTGCTACATCTTCAGGGAAGAACTGTGGCAAAAGGTTCCAGGTTCAATCTCCAGCATCTTCAGGTAGGACTGGGAGAGATTCTCTGCCTGGAACCCTGGATAGCTGCTGCCAGTCAGTGTAGAAAACACTGGGCTTAGTGGACCAGTGGCCTGACTCTGCATAAGGCAGCTCCCTCTCTTCCTATGCACTAATTGCTGGGGATGGCAAGCGGGAGAGGGCGATGGATTTTGCTCAGGTCCACTGTGGGAAACCAGTTGCCAGTGCCTGTGGTCTAGCAGGGCCCTTCCTGTGTTCTCCGCATCTTGTGGGGCCAGAGAGAGATGCTTTGAAACTTCTTGCTTCTGCCCACACATACTGGCATCCCTTGAGAGAACCGGGTGTGAGAGCTGTGTGGAATTAATTAACGAAGCTGTTCAAAGGAGTCCTCTGAGCCCAAATCCTGGGAAGCTGAGCGTGAAGCATGTGAGACGAAAGGGGGGAAAGACGTCAGCAGGGAGTGGCTTGCCTTTTTCCTTGTGGGCAGTGGTGCTGATTTGGCCCAGAGGCCGAGAGGAGGAAAATGGGCAGAGGCAAGGAGGTGGGCCCGTTCAAGGTGCCAGTGCCAACCCCCTCCCCAGTTAAAATCAGGAGCCTGACCTGATGGGAATAGAATAATCGCCTCTTTATTTGCAGAATGCAAAGGGCAGGCTTCCAGGTGCCTTTCCATTGTTTTGGACCACGACTCTCATCCACAGCTCAGTGATAGAGCATCTGTTTGCATGCAGAAGACCCCAGGTTCGCTGCCAGTCAGTGTACGCTGCAAAGAGATAGACCAATGGCCGGTCTCAGTAAAAGGCAGCTTCCTATGCTTCTGTGTCTTAAGGGACAGGCCACAGCACAATGGCAGAGAGTCTGCGTTGTGTCCAGCTTCACTCCCTAGCAGCTCCAGGAGAGACACCCCTTGCCTAAAACCCTGGCAAGCCCCTACCAGCCAGTGTAGACAGTACCAAGCTACATAGACAAAATGATTTGATTCGCAGCTTCCTGTGTTCCTAGTAGTTTTCGTCCAAAGCAGCTGGAGGGCACAAGGTTGAGTAAGAATTTGGGCTTTAAAGCACCAAACCAGCAAGCCTTCTCAGTATCCCTGGATATACCCCCGCCCCACAGGCATGGGTCAGTTGTTCCTATTTAACTGGAGTCTGTGAGAGGAGAGTGGTTAAAGGGGGAGTTTGAGAGAGAAATGCACTCCTCCTGAAAGGAGGGTTGGTCAGCTGAACTAGGCGTATTTTTTGGGTCTCTGCACGCTGTGGCTGTTTGTCCTCACAGAGCTTTGACCAGTTCCTATTTATTTATTTTGGCAAAATCAGGCATCTCCTCTTTCTTGCCCCCCCCCCCACCTCCAGTAACTGCCAATAAATCACTCTGTCTCCTGCCCCCCCCCCCCATCCTTCAGCTCAGAATTTTTTACGCCAGCAGACATTCTCTCCGTGTGTTTTCCTGGTGACTGCAAAAGGGAGGATGAACTGTCTTGAGATAAATATTTTGGCAGGGTCTGTGTTTGTGTGGCTGTGTGGAAAATACTTGTGGATTCTTACAGGCGAGCTCAGGGGAGAGTTGGCACACCAAAAAAAATGTGTTGGGGAGTGCCTCTTCCTCAAGAAGAAGAAGAAAAAATATTTTCCTTCATGGCAAATGAAAGAATTTGAATCACTTGCCACGGGCACCTGATGTCAGGAAGCTGCTTTATCCACTGGTCTGTCAGATCTCCGTCTACACTGACTGGCAGCAGCTATCCAGAATTTCAAACTGCGAGTCTTTCCCAGCTGAGGGGAAGAGGAGGATGCCTGATGGGAATCTGCATGAGTTGCTGTTCTGAGCATGGTTCCTCCTAGTCTGCCCTTCATCCAGTTCTGGGAGCTACACTGAGGTGCCGTCCAGAACTCTATAATTGTCCAGGCTAGAAGTGCTCTTACCCTGAACCTATATGTACAGAGTTTATTTGACATAGGTTATACGGAGGTTAGACTACATCCAGATACTTCCTCATCGCTTCTGTAACCACAAACCCCTGCCTTGTGGATGTGTTTCTAAGTGTATTTGTTGCCCTGGGGCAACAGTACTTTATCCAAATAGTTAGGCAAACCTGGTTTATGCCTGATCCCTCCCACAAAATGCTGACTAGAGCAGAGGCAATCTAGACTGGGGAGAAGAGTTATTTTGGCAAAGTCTTGCTTGCTTGTGCTCAGTGCAGGAGCTGTCCTAGTATGGAGAAAGTTTGTTTAACCTGCCCATTGGGGGTCAATGGGTGCTGGAAGTAGTGGTGGGAGAAGAAAGGGAGGCCAACAGTAGACGGAGCCAGAGCCAATGATAGGCGGAGCCAGAGCTTGTGCTTTGCCATTGAACGCTTTCTCTGTGTCTTGAGCAAAACCAGGTTTTTTTCCTATCAGGCTTGGTTAAAAAGTTGGCAAGAGAAGCCAGCCCTGAAATTGGAGGCTGGAAAAGCCCCTCTGGAAAATAGCTTCTGGTCCCATGGAAGGGTTGGATCAGAGCACTGCCCTATTTTTCCTATGGGTCCGGAGCGATGCCCCCGTTGCAGAGCCAAAGTGCTGAGGTTCAAGCTGCCCAGCCGGGTACAAAGGAGGAGGCTCTCCTCCGTTCCCATCTACTCTGCCGAGCTGCTATCCTTGGCCGGCCTCTGGAAGGAGGAAGTGCATCATTTGGAACCAGTTGGCTGTTACTGCCAGATCCCTTCGGAGACGCTTGCTTCTCCGGCTGCAGATGGAGGCGTCTCGCCGGAGCCTTAGCTGTGCCTGGAATAATTGAGTTCAATTCCACTTCCTCTATTTACCAAGTCAGCTCTGCGCTCTTTCAAATGGGTGGGTGGTGGGGAGGGGGAGGGAGAGAGAGAGAGAGGAAGAAAGCGAGAAAGATCTCCAATGTTTGGCAAAAACAGCTTCAGGTCTGAAAAAAACGCAAGTCTCTTGGATTAGGAGATTACTAAAGAGGTGAATGTCTGCCTTCACTTAGGCTGCATACACACCATACATTTAAAGCCTATCCCATCCCCAAAAGAATCCTGGGAGCTGTAGTTTACCCCCTCACCAATCTACAATTCCCAGCACCCTTAATGAACTACAGGTGCCAGTTTTAATGCAGTGGGTGAGATGTTCCTTAACTGTATGGTGTGTATGCAGCTGAAGATCAAGGGTGGCTCATAACCTGTGGGCCCTCTGGTTGTTGGACTCTAGTTCCCATCATCCCTGACCATTGGCCAGGCTGGTAGGGGCTGATGGGAGTGGGAGTCCAGCATCTGGAGGGCCACTGGTTCCCCATCCCTTCTCTTAATTCATCTTAGGGCAGTATACAGACTTTTGAATTTCACAGGCATTCGCGTTTCACTAGCAAGAGTTCTGTCAAATCTGGCAGATTTCACAGTTTTATAAACAAGTTGATTCCGTGATAGCTGTTGGGCCCTCCTCAAGTGTTGTTGACACTGACTGGCAGTGGCTCTCCCAAGGTTTCAGACAGGGGGTCTTTCCCAGCCCTACCTGGAGATAACAAGCGATTGAACCCAGGACTTTCTGCATGAACAGCGGGTGCTGTTATCACTAAGCCATGCGCCTGGCATTGTAGTTTTCTGTGATAACAAGCTGCCTGACAGCAGGTAGCATTTCCATCCCTCTACCAGCGAGCTCTTCAACCTGTTCCCTAAAAGGAAGGCGGCTGCCTGTTGTGTCTCTGCACGAGTCTCTGTTTTGAGTGTGCCTTCTTCCAATCGCTCAGGTCCTGTCCCAGCATCTCCAGGAAGGACTGAGAGATTCCCAGAAATCCCAGGATGCCACTTCTAATCAGTGTAGACAATATTCAGCTGGATGGACCCAGTGGCCTGACTCAGTATAATGCAGTTTCCTATGTTCCTGAAAAGCTGCCACTTCCTTGAACTCCTTTGTTGTCCTGAGCACATACTTAGAGGTGGTCAGAGACCTTTGCTGGCTGGCCTTAGTGGGGGCTGTTGATGTTGCTTTTCAGTTTGCAGCCCTTGCTGGATTCTACTCCCCCCCCCCCCGCCTCCCCTCCCTTGACTGCAGCTGAAGAAAATTAAGCACATTGAAGACATTAGTTGGAAATGTGTCATCCCCCCCCCCCAGCCCCGCTGTCATTCTCTTGGCTTCCCCGCCCTCGGGGCTAGGAATCTCCGGGAGGCCTCAGCGGGCAAATTGACCCTGCCTGGTGTTTTAATTGACAGTTCATTAAAGATGGATGTGTGGCTGGAGGAAAATAACGCAATGGGCAGCAAGGGAGGCCTGGCAGCAGTGTGGCTGTCCGTGTGGGACTTTCGTGATTTATGTTTCCTCTGCCCCCCCCCCAGCCCCAATTTCCCAACTCTCTAAAAACCTTCTCCCCCATTCCAGGCAGCATGGGAGGTCTCTTTTTGGATGGTGAAGACAGCCCAGCACTGGAGGACGTCAGCAAGTGGACGGTGGAGGACGTCTGCAGTTTCGTGGGCGGTTTGTCCGGCTGTGCCGAGTACACTCAGGTAAACTCCCAAATATTCAGGAGGGGAGGGGAAAACCTGGGGCTTTGGGTTCTTACTTTCTCTGCAAATCAACAAGGCCAAGAGTTGCTTTCAGATTCCTGGAGGGCTCTATCAGAGGGTTGCACTGTTCCCTGTTTGTTTGTTTGTTTGTTTGTTTGTTTGTTTGTTTGTTTGTTTGTTTGTTTGTTTTAATTCTGCTTCCTAACAAACTGAATTCTGCAAGCTGAATAAATTATTCAAAATTTATTCTGCTGATCCTAGTCATGGGGCACTAAAGTGTCCACCCCCCAAGCTACTGGAAATCTTGTCTCAACGCCTCTGGCTTTCTGAGGTTTTGCCAGGCCTTGCCTCCGCCTCATAGGGTCTAGAAACATATGGGATCTTTGAAAAAACTTTTTTTTCCCTAATAAAAAAGTATGCATCTCAAGAAGCTGAATACTGCACTCAGTACCACAACTGTCTGCACTTCTTTGTGTCTTTGTAAGTCTACTGTGGCTTGTCTGCAGAGGCTTGGTCATGCCCATCCATGTTCCCTAAATACTAGTAAGTAAATACTGCCTGCCACTGCTGACTAAACAATCCTACATGGAAGTAAGCCACACTGTGTTCAAGAGCACTTTCTCTCAAATACGTATGCAGAGGATTGCACACTAAAGCACTGTTGTATACTCCGGTATTACCATTATAAGAACAAAGGAAGCTGCCCTATACTGAGTCAGACTTTTGGTCCATGTAGCATAGTATGACTGACTGGCAGTAGCTCCCTGGGATTTCAAATGAAGGATATTCCCAACCCCCCTAACAGGTATTGGGGTTGTAATTTAACATAATTTATCCTTATTAATCCATACAAATTATCCAAATGTCCAGCATACAGTTACCCCAGAGACAGCATAAAAGTTGTTAAATCCGTCACAGGGAAGAATATCACTCAAACTATCCTCTTCAGGATAGCCACACCTTCAAAGATTTTTTTTTTTGGGGGGGGGGGATTCATTGTTAAGACCACTGTGTCCAAATAATATTTAAATCAATAAATGTTAAATAAAATGTTGTTAATAAAAAGTAAAAAATAAATAAAAACAATAACAAATGATAAATATTTAAATAAATGATAAAATATCAATAATTCTTTGCATGCAGACAGTTTTTTAATCTACGGTTTTTTTAATCTGGGTTTTTTGATGATTTTTTTCTGATAATTATGTGCAAGCAGCTTGGAGGTCTGAGCTGTAGAACTTAAAATTGCTGGTTAACCCTGTGCATTGAGCGGGGAGGAAGGTGGGTGGGGGAATAACCCCCAAGGCAAGAGGCCCTTCTGGAACATCCATCACTGCCAGGCGGGGATCATGAAGTGGCTCAGTGTGAGGCCTCCGGTCAGGATACAAAAACCCCGTCTGTTCGTTCGGCACCAGAGTCAGCCAAGGCCTCTTTCTTATAAACACTCCATTGAGAGAGAGAATATCAGCTTCAGGGGAAGGGATCCTGAGATGTGCAACGAGAAGGTGGCTGTATACTTGGAACAGAGAGAAGACCTGCTCAGCAGGGAGGGGAGGGCCAGAGCTGAGTGGCAGAGCATCTGATTTGCAAGCAGAAGGCCCCAGGTCCAATCCTTGGCGTCTCCAGCTGGGACTGTCTGAAATCCTGGAGTCCCAGTTGGTATTGATGCTAGATGGACCAATTTGGTCCCATGATTCTGCACAAGGCAGCTTCCAGGGCCCCTATGAGGCACATGCCCTGCAGGCAGAAGGTCCCGGGCTTGATCCCCAGCATCTCAAGGGAGCTCTGGAGAAGAGCCTTGCCTGAAACCCTGGAGAGCGGCTGCCAGTCAGTGTGAGCATGGGCCTGTGATCTGACTTGGTACAAGGCAGCTTCCTATGATCCTCTGGAAGCCAAACATTCAGAACAGCAAGGCCCTTCAGGGGAAGGAGTGCTTTGCAGGCAGGAGGCTACGATCCTGGCATCTCCAGGTAGGGCTCAGGGTATCCCTTGCTTGAAACCCTGGAGATCAGGTACACTAGAGAGACCAAGGCGGCTTCCTTTGTTCCAGTGTGCCATGTTCCCCTTCCAAGAAAGAGTCGTACAAAGCAGGGCTAAGAAGGAGGAACCGGTCAAACCTGTTAATGCTTCTAACCTGAATCAAATACTTCACCTTTATTAATACTATTATACGTTTCTAACTGTGCTAAGCAAAATAAAAAAATAAGAACTAAGTCTATTACTCTTAGACCAATTAAAGTGTTTGGACCTAAGTTAGCCACACTTGTTAGCATCAATGGGTCTACTCTTGAGTAGGACGAGCACTGGGCTACAGCCCAGTGTTTATTTCGTTTTTCAAACCACCTCCCACGAGGCACCCCAAAACGCGCCTCTTTAAGCACAGCCGGCTCTCTCACCTGCCAGTGAAAGGAGGAGGCCTCCCTGCGAGTCTCAGGCCCCCTGCTTTCCAAATAATTTGCCCACCCCCTTCCCCCAGCCCTTTCTGCTTACAGGGTCGCTGTTTTTCCCTGTCTCTTTCTGGGTGGCAGGCGGGTGCTGCATTTTCAAGGCAGGGCCTGCCCCCTGCTCCCCCCCCCCCCGCCGCCGCCGCCACCCTCTCGCACACTGTGCAAGTGCTAATCCCCTCATGACACGCTTCATTAAAGCCCCCTCTAAGGCTGGGGCTTCTGCAGGGCGGCAGCTGTGGCAGCTGGCTTTTTTTGGGGGGGGGTCAGAGGCACGAATGGGATGGAGAGGGTGAGAATTGGCGGGAGATGCAGAAGGCTCTGTGTAGGTGGGACTGCTATATATTACTATTATGACATTTTTATAGAATCTTACAGTGAAATGTCGCCCCGAATGAAACCCTGGCGATCTGCTTTCCAGTCATTGTGGGTGATGCTGAGTTATACAGACTGGTGGGCTGTTCTGATCTAGAGCATCAAGTACATACTGCATACTGGACCAGGGCTGTCCTAGAATGGACCGCCTCCAATACAGGCATCTGATCAAACCCTGGCATGTTGCCCATGCTGGCTCTCAGATGCAACCTAAAACTAGGGTTGCCTTAATATAAATGAACATGTCATTAGCTAGGCATAAGTATTATTGCTGATAGTGGATGCAGTATGTAGAAAGCTAAGCAGGCACAAGGCAAATGCTCTACCACTGAGACACAGTCCTTCCCATCCCATCAAAATGGTCCTGAGCTGGCCTAGCACCTTCCTCTCTGTCCTATTCTAAAAACTGCAGCTTTTCTTTGTTCCTTCTCTTTCTGTCTCTCTCTGACACACACATCCCTCCCTAGTTTGCTTTGTCCCTTCAGTCAGATGGCAGTGGGTTGACTCACCTTTGCCAAAATGGCTCCCATCTTCCAAGTGGGAGCATCCAGCTATTTCCTAGCTTTTCTGGGCCAATTACCTGTACTTTCAAAGACGTGTACTTTCATCACTAAGGAACTTCAAGCAGCGCCCCCCCCCCAAACCCTTAACTTTCTCCAGTCCAAAACCCAGACTCCTCCATAGCACCCCTAGTGCAGAATAGAGTTGTGGCAACACTCTTAAAGGCCCTCCCCGCTGTTTTTCTCCTCTCTTGCAAGCCATCCGTGTGCTTTTGTGCCAGCAGCACCTACTGGCATGAGCAGGACAAGCATGCCCTCTCAGCTCCCGGCCTTGTGCTTCCTCCAGGCTGAAGAAGACAGCAAGCAGGGTTGCTGAGAGTTCTTCCAACCGTCACCAGCCACCCCAGAGCTCCCTGTGAAGAGAGTTGCACTTTCACAGTGGTGCTTTCCAGGCAGCCTGATCCAGAAAAATACAATCCCCCCACCCTATTAACAAGGTCTCTTGAGTGAGCCACGAAGGGCAAGAGGTTTGGAGGAGGGGGAGGTAGTGAAGGAGGAGGAGGAGGAGGAGGAGGAAAAAGGGGTTTGGCACAGAACGAGTTAAAGGGATAAGGGCTTTTTCTTTTTCCTTTTGGTCCACAGCGGGGCTCTGCATTTAACAGGTTTTTACTGTGCAAGAAAGCCAGGCCGCCAGGGAGACCCAGCGCTGCAGAGCTGTCTGCCTGCTTTCTCTCCTCCAAAAACCGCAGCTGCCGGGGAGGTCTGGCACAGAGCTGACCTCCGCTCTTGCCAGCAAAAAACAAGCAACCGAAAGAAAAAAGCCGGCCACAGCGTTTGCATTAGGAATAAAGCAGGGGGCAGTGGGAGGAAGGCTGTCTTTGCTCAGCGCAACCCTGTATTGGAAACAGACACACACACACACCCTTGGTGCTCTCAGCCCCTGGGACCGTCCATCTGTGTCTTGATGGCACGTTGCATCGCACACAGCTTGGCATGGGCTCCAGGGAGGCCTGGAAGCAAGCGTGGCGGAGCGCAGGGATGGTTTTTTGGCTGTCAGCCAAGCTGGCCTGCTGGGTCACGGGGCAGGGATAGGAGACTGTGCTCCTGAGCAGCCTTGGCTGGAAGGGCCCACCTATAAAAAGAAGATCCAGAAGGGGAGGGAGCTGCTGTCGGCTTCCGTTTTGTTATTATGATTTAAGGGAAAAAGCTTGAACAGCAGGCTCCCATCTGTGCCTGCCTCTGAATCCCCAGCTTTAAGAGTACGGGGCAAAATGAGGTAATAGTTGTCTCCAGTAGTGGCCCTACTCAGAATAGACCCCTTGGATTTGATGGACATCTCTAACTTGGGCCCATTAATTTCCGGGTGTTTACCAGTTCACAAATGGACAAAAGTCAACAGCAGAATAACAAGGATAAAGCCTTTTTTTAAAAAAACACCACTGCATAATTGAAATACATAGTAAATCAACTACGCTAAAAAGTTCAATAATTAAACTATGTAATAAACAAGCCATTAAAACAATATTCAAAGCAGGAGGTACAAGAAGTAAGAGCATTGAGTTTCTCTCTTCAGCCTGATTGCAATACGTCAGGTACTCCCCTACTTAGAATCATGGAATTGTAGAGTTGGAAGGGACCCTGAGGGTCATCTAGTCCAACCCCCTGCAATGCCGGAATCCCAACTAAAATGCCCATGACAGTATTATAATTAGAAGACTAGCACAAAAGGAAGAGGCCTGGGGTAGACATTTCCTCCCCCATCCAAATGCTTTCTTTGCAGGGTGCTTTTTCTTCCTGTTTTCTTTCTTTCTTTAAAGTTTTACTGAGTTTCCCAGTATTAGATAAAATGGAAGGAAGAAATCACGAACAACAAATACAAAAAACTGGTCCCTTTGAGAGAGAGGAGCAGTATCGTATTGTTTATGAGTCTCTGATTATGTCACTGGATGGAAATACCCATGCCATTATGACGAGCCAGTTGCTGGGGGGTGGGGCACTGTATAACCTTATTTAACAGAACTAATGGGCAGGAAGCAGTCTGCATCAAAGTGATCGCAGATGCTCTCTTTTTGAAGCATAGGATGGGGTTCGCATCCACACACACAGAGCCCACCTGCATTCTGAAGTGCAACACTGCAGCTTGGCTCACCACCTTACCCACACGTAGACCCAACCTCATTAGGTTGGCAAACAATAATGATATAGGCTCACATCTACACACTGTGTGTGTGTGTGTGTGTGTGTTAGTCTTGCTTTGTGTTCACCAATAGACTTGACGTCGTATAAGGCAGCTTTCTGTTTCTCTCATAAAACACAGCACTCAGATTCCAAGTAGCTCTCCTCTGGTCTCCTCTTACCCACACTGCTTTCTGCTTCTGCCCCTGACAGGTCTTCCGGGAACAGGCCATAGACGGCGAGACTCTGCCCCTCTTGACAGAAGAGCACTTACTGAATAACATGGGGTTAAAACTGGGACCCGCATTGAAGATAAGGTCACAGGTAAGAGTGCTCAAGATGCAGCAGGCCAGAACCTCAGAATCCAGAATTCCTGTTGACACTTGTCTTCAATAAGATTAAGGGCTGCAAGTCCGGCAGGCAGCTGGGGTCTAAGGGCTCAAGTGGCCTATTCCAACCAGACATTTGTGTGTGTGAGTGGATGAACAGAACCCAGGGCAGGTGGAAGTGAGGGTGGGGGGACCACACTTTTGAATGCTCTCCTCTTTACACAGAGAGGCATAAGAAGTGCTTGTTGGGTGAGGCCAGTGGCCCACCTAGTCCAGCATCCTGTTCTAAGTGGCCAACCAGATCCCCTAATGGGGAATCGGCAAGCAGGACCTGAGCACAAGAACAGCTCCCCATCTCCTGTGGTTTCCAGCAACTGGTATTCAGAAGCACACTGCTTCTGACTGGCAGAGCACAGCCACTGTGGCTAGTAGCCATTGGGAGCCTTTATCTAATCCTTTTTTAAAGCCATCCAAGTTGGTGGCCATCACTATTTCTCCAAACCTAAGAAGTTCCAAGGGACGTGGGTGGCGCTGTGGGTTAAACCACAGAGCCTAGGGCTTGCCGATCAGAAGGTTGGCGGTTCGAATCCCCACGACAGGGTGAGCTCCCGTTGTCCGGTCCCTGCTCCTGCTAACCTAGCAATTCAAAAGCACATCAAAGTGCAAGTAGATAAATAGGTACCATTCCGGTAGGAAGGTAAATGGTGTTCCCGTGCGCTGCTCTGGTTCGCCAGAAGCGGCTTAGTCATGCTGGCCACATGACCTGGAAGCTGTACACCGGCTCCCTCGGCCAGTAAAACGAGATGAGCACCGCAATCCCAGAGTTGTCCGTGACTGGACTTAATGGTCAGGGGTCCCTTTACCTCTAAGGAGTTCCAAATGGGGGAGTTGGCAACATCTCCCTGGAAGGAGGAAACTAGCAGGGAGGATCATGGCAATGAGCACATCCCATGAGAAGGTATTATAGGAGGATGGCATCCCTTTTCTGCAAGCCGACGGTGTCCCACTCTGCCACTTCATTCTACAGCATCTGTAGGTCAGGCCTGTGCTGATGGGGCTCTGGACTCGCCTGCAATAGCAGCTTTATACATTTCCTTTGCCTTCTACTGTAACCCAAAAGCTTGCACACTCACATACCGGTCGATAAGTTGTTTTGGTAGAACAAGGCTGAGGAACCTTTTGCCCTCCAGATTCCCAACTCCCATCATCCCTCATCCCTGGTCACATAGCTTGGGGCCTGACGGGAGTCCAACAGCACTTGGAGGGGGCCACTGGTTCCCCACTAAGTGCAGTAGAAGGTGCTTTTCTAAGTACACCTCCCCCACCACCACCACACACCTTTTTCTCAGTGCGTTCTGGAAACAGGGCATAGGAAAGGGTTCAAATAGGAGTCAGAGGTCTAGGTGTTTTGCTAGCTTTTGAGCACTATCTCTTTCTTCCCATCCCCCAAATTTTTCCATCACCCACCACCAAAATCTGCAGGATTAACATCATTTGCACGCACATACTGGTCCTTGGTTTCTTCTTCCTCCATAAAGGCTGCTCGCTTTTCCCCATCACAGCCTTCATTTGCACAGTCAACAATTTAATGGTAGCCCCCTGCCCTCTCCCCAGCTGCCGAGTCTCTCCCCCTATCCTCCCGTCTGCCCCAGGGATGTGGGCTTATATTAATCACCTTCGATCCTGAGCCAAAAACCCCCCGCCTGCTCTCGCACCTACACAGCTGGTTTTTGTTAAAGCTTCAATAAAAAACAGAGGTTCATATTTAACCCAAAACAACCAGAGTATTATTTAGTTAGCAAAACTTGGGCAAGGGATGGCTGTATCACTCCAAGCCCAATTTTAAGGCTACTGCCAGTTATTTTACTTCCGTATCTCTCCTGCAAACACTCCAAAACCTGCGTGTGTAATCAAAGTCGGATTGGTGCTCCTGAATTTCTTGCTGCCACCGCCACTGCTTCTTTTTCCTCCTTGAATCAGTTTTATTTCCTGCAGAATTGATCCACAGGGAACAATTGCCCAGAGAACCTTTTTATTAGACCCCTCGTAAACAGTAAGGGCTGCAGGGAAAGTAATAAAGTTGCCCTTATTGTTTTAACATAATATAACAAATGTATATGGCCAGTGGTGGTTGAGGCGGGGGGAAGCCTGCCTCGGCAAAATGTATTTATTGCACCATGGTCCGCTTCCCAAGGGTGGTGTCGCTGGGGGGCCGGCAGAGAGATTGCAAGATTGCTCAGGGCTTCGGGTGCATGTGTGTGTGACCACCAAAAGGTTCATCCACAGTTGGAGGCAGTAATGCTTCTGAATATGAGGGGAGCGTGTTCTTGTGCGCTGGTCCTTCTTGCAGGTTTCCTATTGTGGCATCTGGTTGGCCACTGTGATGTGAGAACAGGGTGCTGGACTGGATGGGCCTCTGGCCAGATCCAGACTTACAATGTTTTTGAAGTGTGCGTGGAGGAAGAATGTGAAGCCCAGACACAGCAGTGGTCCCCCCAACGCAGACTGCAGCTTCCCCGTGGAACATCCCTCCACATCCAGCCATTATTATCCCCGTGTGTCTGAAATAAGAAATAGCCTGGTCACATTTCAGGTGACTCTGCCCCAAGTGTCAGCGGGTATCTCTGTCCTGGGTGCTGTTTCACCAGAGGGTGACAAGGAACATGTTGGGCGTGTGGGATAGAATTCTGAGAACTGGTTTCTAGGGAGACAAGAGGGCTCACTTGCTCTATCTGCAAATGGGTCTCCATGGAGTGCTCTGATGATAAGTATATCAGGAGCATAATGACCCCTCTCCCCCAGCATGTGTTCTGCAATCATGTACACATGTGCAATTTGGGATTATGTGAAATTTAGCATGACTATCTGTCCTCTCCTGCCCCATTAAATCAAGGTGCTAGTCCTCAAGAGGGGGAAGATTGACTTTTGTCCTGTGGAGATCCCCTCTCACCAACCACTTCCCTTTATTTATGACCTTCACCAAGACTATCCACAATGTGTGCATGTGGAATTACTCAGCTTGTATGCACATGGTTTTAATTTGCCTACTTTGTGCACGTTGCCTTTTCCAGAATTTCTATTTTGTCAAAACAGCCCCCTGCTAGCTCCCTGACCTGTACAGATTCTGCTGAGGAATCAGCAGCACCAGGCACTCACTGCTTGACCCCAGAAGACGAACTGCAGCTAGAAGACGAGCCCGCATGCTCTCTTCTCAACCCACCCATTAATCTCCCCTCTTCCTTTTGCAATTTCCCTCCACAGGTAGCCAAGAGAGTCGGCCGGGTGCTGTACATGGCTAGCTTCCCCATGGCTTTCCCGCTCCAGCCCCCGGGCTTGCGACCCGCAGACCGTGACTTGCCTCCCGCTGACCTCCGCCCCTCGTCGACAGGAAGCGTGACCTCCTCCCCATACGGCAACGCTCTCCTCCCCGCCAGCCGCATCTCGCCAAAGCAGGAAAACGGGAACCCTTTGCTGGCCGGCCTCAGCGACACGTCGAAGCCGCCCTCGTAAACTGCACAGCCCCAGGCAGTCAGCCAGCCTCGCAAGGGTCCCTGGCTTGGGCTGCTGGGCCTTCCAGCACTGGAACCAGCCAGCCGAGGAACCAAGAGAATAATAATGCATTCAGCGTTGGGGTTTTAAGGGGCAGGGGTCGGCGTAATCCAAAGATTTATTGGAAGCAATTTGAAAAGGGACACCGTGACTTTTTCTTTCTTTTCTTTTGGAGAAAAGGAACGTCGTTTGGGCTTTTTTCTTTGTTGCCTTTACAAAAATGCAACGTTGGGGAAGAGACCCTCAGCACCCCCTTCTTCCCTTCCCCTAACCGCAGCCTCCCGCCAGGAGGAAACACTCTTCCTTCCCCACTTCTGAAATGTGTCCCTCGCTGGAACCTGTTCCGTTCCTCTTTCAGGGTGTCTATGCATCGCTCAAAAAACAACTTTGAAACAATACCAAAGACAGACAACTGACCCAACGCCCAAGTTCTGGTCCATGTTTACTTCAGTTTGGATGGTACGGCACAGCTAGCTCTGTGGGGTACAGGTTTTTTGTGTGCTTTTCTCTTTTTTTAAAACTGCATTTTCATGCTGCTTAAACATTGCAGATTGACTGTGAAAGATTCCCTCCTTGCTGGGCACTGCACAGACTTGTTTTGCAGAATAATAATAATAATGATAGCCTGGGGGGGGGCAGAAGGGGAGATGAGCGTGGAAGAGGCTGGGAGGCAGAGTTACCCCCCACACCTTAAACTGCGTGTGTACAGAAGATGTGTGTCCCATTTTTACTTTGTTTGTGTGGGGGGAGTGTGTGTGTATTTTGCGGGGGAGGGGGGGAAGAGGCTTGTTGCAGAGGATATGGAGTTGCACATTTTTACCTGGTCCCTCACCCCATGACCAAGGTAACAGGTACCTGAGTGAGCCCATCGGGGGCAGGGCGCTCTACCTTGCCCCCTCCCCACCTCGAAATTTGTACAGTGATGGAAAACAATCATGTGATCGATGCTTGTCTGCTTTTCTCTCTCCTTACCCTTTCTGTTTTGAAAACACCTGCACGCTCAACCTTTTTTCCCTTATTCATTTTTTTTTTTTACTTTTGTTTGGGGTGGGGGTGGGGAATCAAACAGATCGCTCAATGGTACCTTCGCTTCTTTATATATTGTAAATGGTCGTTATCCATCACATCCAGGCCAACGCTTTCCAGCAAATCAATTTAAATAATAATAAAAAAGAAATCACTTAATTTATAAATTGGTTGTTCCGTGGGCCGGCTGTGTCCTTAAGAGTCTTGCAAAAGTACAAAAAAAAAAAATACACAGAGTTGAGTCGGGGGTAAGCAGAGGTGAATCTAGCGAATGCAGTTCCCAGTGCAGAGTCTCTTCTGCCCACTATAAAGAGAGACCACAAGCACCCAACTATTAGCCCTTCTCTTTCCTAGAATCTGCTTAGCATAGCTGTACCAGTGTTTTAAATGGCAGAGGGCACGGGCTGGCAAAGAAAGACTTCTCTGCGCCCCTAGAAGCCCTGTGGAATAGGTAAGGTAATATTAGGAGATACCTGCCACCAGTTAATTGCTGGAACTTCCCCACTGGAAGCGGTGGCTGGCTAATAATGGACAACACAAGCTCTGGCCGTGCTGGTGGGCTTGGGGCTGGCTTCCTTCCAACAAAATGGGGATTTGGAGGTGGCGGATCCGCCCTCCCCTCGTTATTTATAAAGTGGCAGGTTTTAACAAGGGCCTTTTTATCTCCTTGCCTGAGCCACTTTACTGCTGCTGGCAAAGTCACAAATTTTACTGTGTTTCTCCAAAACGTATAAACTGCTGCACAAGATTTTCACGTTTCAAGTGGTGCCTTGGGGGACAGGGGAGGCGGCCTCAGCAGAGCAACTTCCTGCCCCTGCTTTAAAGGGGCATATGGGTTACCCTACCACAAACGCAACACCTCCAGATCCATTCCCCTTGCCCCTCACAATACCCATCCCAGTTGTCTGCTGGCGCAGCTGTCAGTCAGCATCAGAGAAGTCCAAGTCTTCCACCATGTCTTCGGGTCTCTGCGCCAGCTGCTTCAGCTCCGCCCGTGACAGCTGTTTCCCAACGCCCTTGCGGCCGGCCCCTTTGCCTCCCCCTGTGGAAGGGAGAGAGAGAGGTGTAAATCCTGCCTTATCAGGAAGGAAGAGGAGGGGAGAGGGAGAAAGAGGCAGGCAGAAGCGGCTCATTGCTAATTAATCACAAGCATTAATTAATTTATCGCCACCGCTGCATCTTCCAGATAGCAGGGATGGAAGGGCTGGTGAACAAGCGCTTCTGTGCTCCTCTAATTGCAATTTGGAATCAAAAAACAAGGCCTTTTGGGAAGGATGGTGCAAAAAGTTGTTGCCCCCCTCCCACCGCTCTGCACTGCTCTTTCTAAGCGGGACTCTTGAGTTTAAAACGTGGGGCAGGCTTTTTTCCTGAAATCTCAGCCCCAGCCATCCTTAGGGGAGAGAGAACAGTCCTGGGGTTGTATGCAGTGCTCATCCTACTCAGAGCAGACCCATTGAAATCCATGGCCATGGCTAGCATCAGTCCATTTATTTCAATGAAAGGAATCCCTTGGCACAAGCATTTCTGCGTGCCAGACCAAACAGTCTTTCTTTTCCTCCCCACATGGGCTGTTCTGGGTTTTCTACTGACCATAGCAGGGTGGGGGCCTGTTGTGCTTGCATAACTTGTTCTACCAGCTCCCACTAGTGCAACTGCTTAGTTGAATCTGGGTCCGTAGGTTTACTCTGAGTAGAATTCGGTTGGCTGCAACTCCTAGGCAACATCGTACATTAAGATAGACACAAGAAATGCAAGGCCCTCCACATGTCGTGAGACTACAACTCCTATCATCCCTGACAATAGGCCATGCTGGCTGATGGGAATTGGTGCTCCAATATCTTCTTGAGGGTAGCAAGATCCCTATCCCTATGGACAGTACAAGGCCAGTACCCCGAAGCTCCTCTGCCCAAGCAGGTCACGCAAGTTGCATTTCAAAGCTTGAGATGATCATAGGTATTGAAAAAATCAAGCTTAAAAAATTTTAACGGCTGCAACTGTCCCTGGGACTTTGGGGTGAAGAACAGGTAAATAATGCTTTAAAATTATATGCCAAAGGTCTGATATCCTTGGGAGACCCACCACCATAGTGCTGACAGTAAGGGACATTTCTCAGCCCTTCCTGAAGATGCTGTGGATTGAACCTGGGGACCTTCTGCGTGCAAAGCACATGCTCTCATGTGCTGGCCCCCGCAGAAACATGGGCGCATACGCCCCTGTGCTAAAATGCTTATTACAGTATTGCAGATCTGGAAGGGTGTTTTTTTTTTGCCTCCCCCCCCCCCCAAACAAATGTCACTGCACATCTCGAGGGAGGGGCCAACTGGTAACATCCGCCCCAAAACAAGCACTGAGAGAGGCAGCTGTGGGAGCCGTTTGCCTTGCCAGGCTCTGGCAGCCCCAGATAGAAATAGCTCCAAGAGCCGGCAAGGAGACTGCCAAGTGCTCCCAGCCAATGTTCGCTCCCATCTCTGCTGTTCATCTATTCTGGGCAACGGCACCAAGGTCCATGTGCCAACCCTCTGCCATCTGTCACAGTGAATCAGTCAGTGGGGCTGGGCACAGCTCTCTCCTCTCATTTTCACCTCAAAGCCAGGAGAGAAATCTTGTTAAGGAGAGGGGGGAGGAGAGGTGGACATCCCTGCACCATCATCGCCACCCCAAAAGGGCTTTGCATCCTTTAAACCTCACCCCTCAGCGAGAAGGGGAAGGCAGCAACGCACTTGGAGATAATGGGAAAGGACAGCCAGAGCCGGTGGCACTCTTGACAAGCAACGTCCTTCTCCTGGCGGAGACTTCTCTTGTTTGCGTGGATCGTCACCCAAGGCAAAAACACTGCTTGTCACCACCCTGGGCCTTGCTTCAAGGACCTCCACTGCTTATCTTTTCAGGCCAAACCGATGGAATTGGTATGCGTGCGCGCGCACACACACACACACACACACACACCAGTGTAGCGGGTAAGTGGCTGGATCCTACCCAGCACCTTCCTCCGTGGGCACCAGCTGCTCCTCTTAAAGGGATCTCCAGCAAGACAGTACGAGGTGTGCAGAGATATGACAACCAGGAAATGTGTGTCACACACACAAATGCACACACACACCTGGCAAAATGCAAGCTGTGTAGCAAGCAAACCCATTTCCAAAAAACGTAACAGGTAAAAGGCATATTCCTTCAGATCCCATACTAGAGGTCAGGAGCACAGAAGCAAAAGCCTACATCTCGCCTCACCAATATGCCCAACGTCATTCCTCCAAAGGAAGCTGTGGCAGCACTCTCTTACCATCTGAATCACTGGAGCTCTCGTCGTCATCATCTTCTTCGTCCTCCACTTTGTACTCTCCTTCATCGCTGTCATCCTCTTCCTCACTGCTGCCAAATGAAGTGTCATCTAAACTGTCCTTCTTGGCCTTTGATTTCCCTGCAGCAAGGAGACCAAAGCAATTTTTTTTTTTTACAGAAAGGGTATCAAAACATTTAAGATACTTTTGCAACATGGGAAACTGCATAGTCTCAGATGTCGGACACAAAGGTAGCAGAACAAGTCAGAACCCAACATGTGTTGCTCGCTTTAACAAGGTGGGGGGGGGGAATCTATATATTCCTTGACACGATGGCTTGCAACCAAATTTTGCGTTACATGGCAAAGCAGTCTTCAATATACAAATACAAGGAGAGCCTTGGGGGATCAGGCCAGGGGCCCATCTGGTCCAGGATCTGGTTCTCACAGGGGCCAACCAGATGCCTCAGCGGGAAGCTTGCTAGCAGAACCTGAGCACATGAGCAACACTCTCCACTTACGACTCAATCAACTGGCACTCGGAGGCCTATTGCCTCTGACACTGGAGGAAAGAACACCACCATCTTGGCTAGTAGCCACTGACAGCCTTACCATCCACAAATCTGTCTAACTCTCTTTTAAAGGTGGCCATTGTTGACTCTTGTAGGAGCAAAAAAGCATTTCTCAGTTTCCTTTCTGCACACCATGCATGATTCTATCATGTCAACTCTGAAAAAGCCCCAAATGTTGCACCCTTTCCTTATGCGGGAAAATGCCCCCTTTTGGAACAGCACTCCAGCCATGCCATGCCCCCTATCCAACAGGCCACACACACAGACCCCTGAAGCCCTTATGAAGGTGCTGGCAATCACAGCTGAGTTCTGCTAGGTCCCACTTGAGCAGAACACCAAATGGTGCACCATCACCTGGGTTGGGGCAGTCTAGGAAAAGTTCCCAGGACCAGAGAGAGATGTTTGGGGGGCTGCATTAGCCCCTGGGTTTACACGGACTTGAAAAAAACAACCCACCCTCTCCCCAAATTCACTTTGGCTCAAAAGATTTCCTTGCTGCCTTTTCCCTGACTGTTCAGCTCTCTCCACCCCCCAGGGGACCAAGCAGAAGATGGATGGCAGGGTTGCCTTCTGCGGGAGATAATCCTGACAAGCACCTGAGCAGCCTATCTCTGCAAGCGCAGGAGAAACAGAAAAAAGTGGCTCTCCTGCCATCCCCCTCCCCAGCCCAATCCATCACACGCCGCTGGCGGGGGGAAAGGGGTTATCAGCTGCAGCGGCTGCCTGGCGATGGAAGCCTGCCCAAACCGGGCTCCCAAACAGAGCTCAGCTGCGACCGGCAATTGCAAGAGCCAGCACCTTGATTATTTCCCATTACCTTTGCAGCCAGGGAGCTGTGTGTGGTGCTGGGGGGGGGGCACATAGGCAGGCTTATGTAACTTACTTTTAAAACCATTTTCTAGAAAGAAGGGGAGAAGCTTAATCACAGGAGAGCAGCTGGGTGGATCTGCCATGCTCATTTTTTTCTTTGCAACTCTCCCCAACCAGAACATCTGCGCGGGTCTTTCCACATCTCTTTCTTCATTCAAATCTTTCCTCAAAACTCTTCCCCGCCCATGAAATCTTCATTTTCACAGACACCCCTTCTCCCAAGCTGAACATAACAGCCCTCTTGGACCAGGCGAACAGGTGACCTTCCACAGTAGTCAACCAAATGTCTCAGGGAACCTCACAAGCAGAACAGGAAGGCAGCAGCCCTCTCCTCCGCAGCCCCAGCAACTAGTATTCAGAGGTATAATCATAGAATTGGAAGGGACCCCAAGGGTCATCAGGTGCAACCCCCCTGCAATGCAAGACTCTCAGCTAAAGCATACATGACAGATGGCCATCCAAGATCTGCTTAAAAATCTCCAAGGGAGAATAACAATAATTTTTTATTATTACTATTATTATTATTATTATTATTATTATTATTATTATTATTTACTTATACCACTCGGCAGCTTCCAACAAAACACTAAAATACAATAACCCATTAAACATGAAAAGCTTCCCTAAACAGGGCTGCCTTCAGATGTCTTCTAAAAGTTTGGTAGTTATTTTTCTCTTTGACACCTGGTGGGAGGGCAATCCACAGGGCGGGAAGAAGAGTCCACAACCTCCCAAGGGAGACCATTCCACTGCTGAACAGCTCTTACTGTCAGAAAGTGCTTCCCGATGTTTGGTTGGGAATCCCCTTTCTTGTAACTTGAAGCCACTGGTTTGAGTCCTACCCTCTTTTCCAGGCTAAACATACCCAACTCCTTCAACCAGTCCTCATAAGGCTTGGTTTCCAGACTTTTTATCATCTTGGCCACCCTCCTCTGCAAAACGTTCCAGCTCATCAATATCCTTCTCAAACTGTAGTGCCCAGAAGTGGACACAGTACTTCAGGTGTGGTCTGACCAAAGCAGAACAGAACAAGACAATTCCTTCCCTGGATTGCGACACTAGATGTCTGTTGATGCAGCCTAGAATAAGATTAGCCTCTTTTGCTGCTGCATCACACTGTTGACTCATGTTAAGCTTGTGGTCTACTAAGACTCCTAGATATTTTTCACATGTACTGCTGGCAAGCCAGGTGTCCTCCATCTTATAGTTGTACAGCTGATTCTTCCTACCTAAGTGTAGAACCTTACATTTGTCCCTACTAAAATTCATTTTGTTAATTTTGGCCCTGTTCTCCAATCTGTTTAGGTCATTCTGGATCCCAATTCTGTCTTCCGCAGCACTGGCTACCCCTCCCAGTTTGGTGTCATCTGCAAATTTTATTAACATCCCCTCAGTACCTTCATCCAAATAATTTATGAAGATGTTGAAAAACAACGGGCCCAGGGCAGAACCCTGCAGCACCCCAGTTTTCACTTTTTCCCAGGTTGATGAAGAACCATTTGTAAACATTCTTTGGATTCCATCAGTTCAACCACCTACAAATCCACCTAACAATTACTTCATTCAGCCAACATTTTACCAGCTTCTCTGCAAGAATATGAGGGACTGTCAAAGCCTTACTGAAATCAAGATACACTACATCCACAGCATTCCCCTGATCTAGCAAGCTTGTAACTTTATCAGCTCTTCTGAACAGGAAGGTTCCTGTCCATCACAGCTAATGGCCAACCAATAGACCCAGCTCTCTCAGCGAATCTGTCTAATCCTTTTTTACTTGGCCCCATTGCTACATCTTAGGGGTGACAAATTCAATAAAGCAATGACATGCTGTGAAATCCAGCTTTAATCAAATGAATTTGCTTGCTATTGTGCCTTCTTGATCTTGGGTTCTATCCAATGCTAGTTCTTACTTAGGGTAGACCCACTGAAGTTGATGAACATGGCAGCAAACACACTTTGGAACTCCCTGCCTACTGACACCAGGCAGGTTCCTTCACCCTGCCCCTTTCAATGCCTGCGAAAGACATTTTTGTTTAGGCAAGCCTACCCAGAAACATAAAATGTTGACATGCATTTTGCTCAGGATTTAACTTACTGATGTTTTTCAATTATTATTTTTACTGAAAATTTTATTGTTTTATTCTTTCTGTAAACCACATCTAAATCTTGTGAAATAAACAACATAACCCAACATAATTTTACTGGGTCTAATCTGATGCCACTCTTTCTCCCCCACCGAAGTTCGGACTGTAAGCTCCTTTGGGGCAGAGACTCTTGCGTCTAAAGCCCCATTATGGACACGGGTGCCTCTCTACAAACCAACCAGCCACCAGCTTTTCAAACATACAAAGTGCTTTATTAATTTTTCTCATCTCCCTTTTTGCCCGAAAGGCCGCAAGAGGGTCTATCTCCTAAGGCCACCCAGGGAGCCTCACGACAGAGAAGGAATTTGAACCTTGGCCTGCAGGACTGAATACCTACACCACTCCTCTCTCCTTGCAGGAGATGATGACGACAGATTGAGAGCATTTGGCTTGCCTTTCTGGACGAGCCGGGGGGTGGTGGTGGAAGAATTACCACCCACTGTGGAATCCTGTGCTTCCCACTCCTTTTTCCCACTGACTGACTGCTCCCCAAGACACACCAACCCCCCAGCAGAGGAAAGAACAGCAATGCCCCCAGACACTACGGAGTTAAGAGCATCCTGTTCACATCATCTAGCCCCCCACCTCGCTTTCCCCCACCGGAATCCCTGCTAGCAAGAACCGGAGATATTAGCCTGACTTTTAATACAATTTGGTTGGGAAGCGAGCGCTCTAAAGGCAGCATTAATCACTTTAACGATGAAGCTATTACTGGAGGTGCGGCGGGAGGGGAGGGGAGAAGATGGGAAATTTTTCCACGCTTCCCCGCCCTTAACCCTCCCCACCCCACCCTCAGGAGTGCTTGCAGCCGTTGCAAGGAAAGGGTCTGTTTCATGCCATGCTGGGTTGGAGGGGGGGGGGCAGGCTGTGGATACTGGTGGGGTGGGGTGGGGGCGCTGCCAGCCCTTCCAGGCACAGAGGTCTTGCGGCATTTCATTCCCACTGAACATCTGAGTGACCAACCCAGCCTCAAGTCATGAGCTCAGTAGTCCCAATCCTGCACCATCAAAACATTTTGGCCAGAATACTGGGTCTTGAGCTTCCACACTGTGGACACTCTGCACACCACAGAACCATAGGAACCTGCCTGATGAGGCCACTGGTTCATAGAGCTCAGTATTGTCCACATTCAGTCTGCAAGTTAGATACTCTACCACTGAGCCCTTAGGACACAAGAATATAAGAAGCTGCTTTAGACAGCCAGGTCCATCTAGGGTCAGTACAGTCTGCACTCAGTGTCAGCGCTGCACTGAACTATGGCCCTTCCCGAACAGGGAGAGCTGTTGCAGTCATAGAATCTTAGAGTCGGAAGGGACCCCGAGGGTCATCTAGTCCAACCCCCTGCAATGCAGGAATCTTAGTTAAAGCATCCATAACTGATGGTCAAACAATCTCTGCTTTGAAACCTCCAAGGAAGGTGAGCCTAACAAGCTCTGGATGGAGTCCGTTCCACTGTCAAAACAGCTCATGTCCTATTTGGGGGCTTCCCAGAGGCACTTCGCCCCGGGCACTGTAGGCAAACGCGAGGCTGACATTTGCTCAGATCCAGCAAGGCATGGATGGGATACATGTGGCCCTCCAAAGGCTGCTGGAATCCCAGGGCCCATCAGTCCCAGTCAGTGTGGCCAACTGTCAGCGATGGTGGGAATTGTAGTTCAGCAACATCAGGGTGCGGTGGGCACAGGTTCCCCATTCCCGTTGTCAGGGGTTCAGAAGGAGAGACACAGGAGGGGGAGCAAATGGAGAGTGAGGAGGAGGAGTACGAGGGGGGCGCAGGCAGTGACAGTGGCCAGAGTTATTCCACAAGCCTCTCTAGCGAATCGGAGGACTCACAGAAGGGAGCGCCGGTGGCCAGAGCGAGGGGGGTTCCAGGGGGGAAGCCCCAGGAGGAAGGGGCCAGCGGGGAGTCCCTGAGCAGCAGTTGGAAATCAGGACCAGCTTCTCCACCAGAGCGCAGTGGGGAGGGGGAATCCCAGGAGTCGGGACCAGTGTCCTCACCACCAGAGGGAGGAGAGGAGTCAGGTTTGGCAACGCCCACATCAGGAAGCGGGGAAACGGTCAGAAGGAAAGTCACCGGCTGGGCGCGTGCGCCAAGTTCAAATGTACAGGAGCGCGGCACAGCGGGGAGCCCGGGAAGGGAGCCAGGTCCTAAAGCCCGCCGGAGGGAGGGGCAAGACTCAGGAGGCTCAGCGTCAGAGGAGTCCAGGAAGGAGGAAACCCCAGAGGGCAGAAGGACCCAGCGAAGGAAAGAACAGCGTAGGAGGTGGAGCCGGGCTAGAATCTTAAACTGGTGTGGGTGGAACAGTGAGTCAGAGGGGACTTAGCCGGTCTAGCGTCAAGACGTGGGTCTGCGCGCCCAGAGCTTTGAAATGGAAACTAAACTTCAATAAAGACTTTTGTACATTATATCCACCGGGCGTTGGTCCTCTGTGAGCTGGGATCTAGAGGCAGACCTGACACCCGTGTTAAAGGCTCCTGGGAGCACCATCTAGAAAAAGAGGCTGCCTGCTATCTCTCTGCATGAGTGGCTGCTCTGGCTTTGATTAAGGTTGATTAAAACAGGGGTGGGGAATTTGTGACCTTCCAGAGGTCACATCCAGCTCCCATCAGTCCAAACTTGCATGGCCAAAGGTCAGTGGTGACAGAAGCTAGAAACGAGCTACATATGGAGCGCCCCAGATTCCCCCAACCCCTGCCCTAAAATGGCATTCTCTCCATCATGCTACTCAATGCGTTGGTTTCCCTCATCCATAAAATGGGCATAAGGAATCATAGAATTGTAGAGTTGTAAGGTACCACGAGGATCATCTAGTCCAACTCCTGCAATGCAGGAATCTTTTCCCAGCATGGGGCTCAAATCCACAACCCTGAGATTAAGAGTCTCATGCTCTACCGAATGAGATATCCCAGCTGTACACACCACTCACCTTAGAGAAGATATGTGTTTTAGGGCAACTGGTGATGCTCCCTACCCCAAAATAACCAAATTCTGATCCTTACAAACACACAGAAACACACAGATTATCCCCACAGTGGAGAAGGTCTAAGAAGGACAACCAGTCTATTAACTCTCCAGCTGGAAAGGTTATAGGGAGGGAGCACTGAGACCAGAGATGACCAGAGAGACCAGAGACCTGGGTTCAAATCCCTACTTAGCCATGAAGTTCACATAATAAATTCTACCAGTCAACCTCAAGAGAGCTGATGTGGACAGAAAATGAGACAGAGAGAGAAAAGGAGAAATTTGGGAAGGGCCATAGCACACAGAAGGCCCCAGGTTCAATCCCTGGCATCTCCAGGCAGCGCTCAGAAAGGTTCCCTTGCCTGAAACCCTGGAAAGCTGCTGCCAGTCAGTGTTGACAATACTTTGGCAGATGGATCAAGGGGTTGGTCTCAGAATAAGGCAGCTTCCTAGGTACTGCAAATTCTGTCACAATCCTCCAGATAGAGAGGGAAACTAATCTTGTCTTTGGAGCTCTGTTCATTGTTTTAGGTTGTGTTTTAATTTATGTATTATTATTATTATTATTATTATTATTATTATTATTATTATTATTATTACTACTGCAATGTGATGCTGTTTCAGCCATGCTGTCAGCTGAATTCCTCAGTTGAAAGGTGGGGTGGGAATAACAACAGCAGAACAAACAGCCACAACACACCACAAACAACAAGTTTGGCTGCATTTTACAAACAGGCAGAGTAAATGTATAGACACGCACACTTCTAGTGAATTATATCTTTCATTTAGTCAAAAACGTACAAGAGGCAAGGAAATGCAAGTTATAAGCGAGAGAGAGAGGAAGAGAAGAGCAGAGAGAAAGAAGCACAAAACTCCCCTGAGGTAAAATCTGAGATAATCACCTATGGTTATTACATAATCTATTCTTCCTCCTCCCTCCTCCTCTTCCTCCCCCTTCCTTACCCACTGACATTTGGGTCGACAGGCTAATTATCTGATAAAAGGAACACGTCCAACCTCACCCGGCACACAACCACACACACACACATACACACACACAAACATATACAATCGTTGCTCATTACAGATCAGGCTGGCTAGTAATGTATGCACAGTCACGCACCAGGAAATTCGTTCCCGTAACGAACCGGGGAGCGGGGGGGGGGGGGGAGAGGAAGACCGTTCCCTCTGGCCGCCCCACACAACCCTCCCCCCTCCCTCCCCACCCCCCAATATTAAATTGGCGTAATATGATTACGTGCTGGATAAATGAATGAACGCGCTAAAGTTCATTAGAGGCGCACCGTCGCTTAATGCGGACAGATCGCTCATTACGGGCCCCGGCGCGGGGAGAGGCGGCAGCCAGCGAAGCGGCTCCTCGCCGGCTTTAATTGCCTCGTGACAAGGCAATCCACCAGCTCTCCCCAAGCCATTAATAACCGCCCGCAGCAGCCAGCCTCCCCTCCTGGAGCTCCGTCAGCCGGTAAATGAGAGGAATGAGTCCGCCGCCGCCTCTCCCCACTGCGACCGCAGACAGGCCATTGATCAAATCTGGCAGGCGAGGGGAGGCCATCTTACACGGGGCCTCGTTCTCGGAAATTCAACGCGGCTCTGGCCCGAGGCGTCCAAACCCCCTGACCTTTCTCTTTCCCCCGCCTCCCTCTCTCTCACACAGACAGAAGCAAGGCTCCCCACACTATCCATTCCTCTTAGCATCACTAGTCCAATTCATCATGGTGATAGATAGATGATAGATAGCAGCCAAATGCGGCCCTGCGCTCCTCTGTATCTGGCCCTCGGGACTCTCTCTAAGCCACACCTTCTCTCCTCCGGGCTATGCCCCTCACAAGTCCCACTCAGCTGTTTTTGCCTGAAATGTGCCCTTCAACTGCGACATTGCTTCCCTGGATGGAGGGTAGAGAGGGGTGGTTCAAGTGTATTTGTGGGAAAAGGCCTACAGTGCACAAAGGTAAAATTAGCATTTATTGCCCCGCCCCATTTTGCCCCTGGCCCCGCCCACCCCTCACCTATAGCCTGGACAGGACTATGGCTCCAGCAGTGAAGTCCTGTTTTTTAGGGGAAGCTTACATTACTATTACTCCAGCTCTCCCAGTGATTCTCCACAAAGCCTTTTTGAAGCAACTTAAAAGGTAAAGGGACCCCTGGGCATTAGGGCCAGTCGTGGCCGACTCTGGGGTTGCAGTGCTCATCTCGCTTTATTGGCCAAGGGAGCCGGCGTACAGCTTCCAGGTCATGTGGCCAGCATGACTAAGCCGCTTCTGGCGAACCAGAGCAGCACACGGAAACGCCGTTTACCTTCCCACTGGAGCGGTACCTATTTATCTACTTGCACTTTGACATGCTTTCAAACTGCTAGGTTGGCAGGAGCAGGGAGCAAGCAACGGGATCTCACCCCGTCGTAAGGATTCGAACTGCCGACCTTCTGATCGGCAAGCCCTAGGTTCTGTGGTTTAACCCACAGCGCCACCCGCATCTCTAAAAGCAACTTAAGAGGGTTTTTTAAAAAAAAAACTACATGATATTAAAGAAATAAAAAAGATGTATCACTCAGTCGGATGAATCTACTACAAACCTAATGTGATTTTATGGCCATGGCCTCTTTTGCAAAAAGGAAACCCTGAGAAAGTTAGGTCTGTGTAGATTGCTTGGCTCTTTCTTCCATCTACAAATTACAAAATTCCCCCGCTTTTGTACTAATGAACAACAGTTTACAGGAGTCAGGCAGCTTGCAGAGTCATGAAGTTAAGGGGCCACAGCAGAGAAGGCCCCGCTTTGTACAAACTTTGATTTGAGGCCCTCTTGCCCAAACAGGAAAGTACATCTAAGCAATAATTGCAGTGTGGCTCCTGTATATGGTCATTAGTATACTTAAAAATAAAGTAAAATATAGACCATTTCTTCTGAGGGAAGCCACACAGAAGAGAAGAGAAGAATACAGTGATACCTTGGGTTACAGACGCTTCAGGTTAAAGACTCTGCTAACCCAGAAATAGTACCTCAGGTTAAGAACTTTGCTTCAGGATGAGAACAGAAATCACGCAGCAGCAGCGCGGTGGCAGCAGGAGGCCCCATTAACTAAAGTGGTACCTCAGGTTAAGAACCATTTCAGGTTAAGAACAGACCTTCAGAACGAATTAAGTTCTTAACCTGAGGTACCACTGTATTCCCAATTTCAAAGCATCAGTAATGTGGCTATTGAGACATATCTGAACACCCTCCAAAAGTTCTTATCGGAATGGTGGTTTTCGTTTCAAACAAACAAAGCAAGCACTTGCGGATAGCTTCCTGAAGCCTGGAGAGCGAGAGGGGTCGGTGCGCACCGACCCCTCTCGCTTACAAGGCTTCAGCAAAAGCCTGCATTCGCTCCATAGGACACACACACATTTCCCCTTCATTTTTGGAGGGGGGAAAAGTGTGTCCTATAGAGCGAAAAATACGGTATGTTATGCATTTTTGTAGTTTAGAACACAACCAGACAGTATTTGGCTCTTAAGGCAGCCAGCATCTATCTATAGGTAAAGGTAAAGGTACCCCTGCCCGTACGGGCCAGTCTTGACAGACTCTGGGGTTGTGCGCCCATCTCACTTAAGAGGCCAGGGGCCAGCGCTGTCCGGAGACACTTCCGGTCACGTGGCCAGCGTGACATCGCTGCTCTGGCGAGCCAGAGCCGCACACGGAAATGCCGTTTACCTTCCCGCCGTTTACCTTCCCGCCAGTAAGCGGTCCCTATTTATCTACTTGCACCCGGGGTGCTTTCGAACTGCTAGGTTGGCAGGCGCTGGGACCGAGCAGCGGGAGCGCACCCCGCCGCAGGGATTCGAACCGCCGACCTTTCGATCGGCAAGTCCTAGGCGCTGAGGCTTTAACCCACAGCGCCACCTGTGTCCCCTATCTATAGTGTGCATTAAAAAAAAAATACAACAACCACACAAACTCATAACTTCTGCCAGAGAATTTAGGAGGTCCAACTTCTTTATATTTCAGTGGGGGGGGGGAATCCATAGAATAAAATACAGCTCCAAAGGACCTTATTCCCCTCATGATTGAAATGGAGAAGGAGGAAGTAAAAACTGGATAAGGCCCCCTCTGGTGTAAGGTTGCCTCCAACCATGTTCTCCTCAGTGTACACCCATTGGAATTAATGAACCTAAGTTGAGTGAAGGCCATTAAATTCAGATGGGTCTAAACATTAGGTACAACCCTTTAGTCTTGATTAGAGATCTAAGTTTGCAATGGTTAACTATCAGGAGCCAGGCTGCTCTCCAGACTAACTTACTCCGCAGAGATTATAGTTGCTATAAAACGCTAATGAGTGCTTAACTACTGCAATATTTAATTAAAAAAAAGGAAGAGGGGCTGTGAGCTGCTGCTAATTAACAGAAAATTGGTAATTTCCAAGCTATTAACGGCTTATTTTCCACTCATCTGAACACAGCCAAGAAACTACAGCTATAGCATAAATAGGAAGCGCATTCTGTCAACAAGGGAAGAGCTTGCTGTGAGAGGGGGCTTGCTCTCTGGTGAATTCATGGCGACTAGGAACCTGCTGCCTCAATCAATCAATCCTTCATGGCTGCTTTTCTGTCATGAGTTCCAATGAACACCTTATTATGCCATCTGCCCTGTTTCGGGAAGCTTTTAAATGTCCGATGTTTTGTTTTATTCCTTTATATTTTGTGGGAAGCCGCCAAGAGCGGCTGGCGTAACCTAGTCAGATGGGTGAGGTATAAAAATTATTATGATCACCATCATCTTGCTTCTCCCTGTACAAAACCCATTTTTTGTCAAAAATGTATAAGACGTGCAACAAATGTTGGAAATGTAAAGAAAAAGAAGGTACGTTTTATCATATGTGGTGGGAATGTAAGAAGGTGAAGGGTTTCTGGGAGATGATCTATAACGAAATGAAAAAGATGTTAAAATATACATTTGTAAAGAAACCAGAGACCTTTCTTCTAGGAATTACGGGGAATGAAATTAGAAGAAAAGACTGTAAACTTTTCCAATATGCAGCCACAGCAGCAAGAATTCTACTGGCCCAGAAATGGAAACAAGAGGAGATACCGACAATAGAAGACTGGAGAATGAAGCTGACTGACTATGCAGAACTGGACAGATTAACCGGAAAAATTAGATATCTTCAAGACCAAAAGTTCATCGAGGACTGGGGGAAATTTGCTGAATATCTGAAAAGAACATGTGCAAACAACACTGGTGGGATTTCAAGAAGCACTGTGATAACAGAGATATATTGTTAAAAAAAAAAAAACAGGAGTGGGAGGGAAGTTTAATGGCAATATAAACAGAGAAATGCGTAAACTGAGAAGTAAATATGGATGATTGTCAGAGAATCCGAAGGAAGTCTAAAAAGTAACAAATTTGTGAAAATCTGTGAAAATTTGGCATAATTGTATTTTTTGTATTGGAAAATAATAAAAATTATATTTAAAAAAACCCCATTTTTTGGATACAGGGGTGTGAAACCTTTTTCTGACCGAGGGCCCCATTCCCATACAGACAACTTTCCAAGGGCCAGTTGTGGGTGGTGCCAGAGGCCAAAGTGGGGGGGGGGGAATAGGAGGTTGTTACCTTTGTACAGGAGGCTATATTTCCAGGTATGCAAAAAGCAGAGGCTTTTCAACGGCACTATAAACCAGGCATTGGGCAAACTCGGCCCTCCAGATGTTTTGGGACTACAACTCCCATGATCAGAACCAGTGGTCAGGGATGATGGGAATTGTAGTCCCAAAACATCTGGAGGGCCGAGTTTGCCAATGCCTGCTATAAACATTCCACTGTCATTAGCAGGGCTCCAGGACATATTCCAGCCAGGCAAAAGCACTCAAAGAGGTTGTGGGAGGGTTCAGAGGGTGAAATACAGAATCCGGGAGGGAAGAATTTGTGCCTAGGTCTAACTACCCCCACCCCCATCCCATGTAAATACCATACTGTTTCCAAAGCAGGCCCACCCATTTTCCAAGCTTCCGATAGCTTCTCATTACCCGATAGATGAGCAATGCAACACTCACAGGTTTTGCTTGGAATCCTGATCCATCTCTGCACTCACCCCACTTTTTTTCTTTTTAAAAAAGAGTAAATCGTCTAGTCCTCAGTCCCCATGGCTCCTCACCCCTGGTTTATATGATCAAGAGGACTAGAAAAATGGGAGAGGTACAAAAATATACTGGAACCTAAAGTTCCACACTGGTTGTCACCATTAGAGATATTGAGTGTAAAGAAAATTAATATGAGAGGAAATTGGATAACTTATGGTGAGTTAGTAATGAAAGAGGGGGGGGGGAATGGAAAATGAAGCCATATGAACAAGTTAAAGACTATGTGTATGATTGGTTGCGTTATCTTCAGGTAAATGAAAGGTTCAAAATGGACCTCAAAGAGAGGGGATATACAGAGAAAGAATCAAAATTTCAAACGGAGATAATTGATAATGATGTTAAGATATTGTCAAAAATGTACAAAATACTTTTGGAATGGCAAACAAAAGATGAGGAGATAAAGTCGGTCATGATTCAATGGGCCAGAGATTTTGGTTATAATATACAATTGGATGATTGGGAAAAGGTATGGAATGATAATATGAAATTCACTGCATGTACGGCGTTAAAGGAAAATATTATGAAAATGGTTTACAGATGGTATATTACACCCGTAAAGTTAGCAAAAATGTATAAAACATGTAATAAGTGTTGGAAATGTAAAGAAAAAGAAGGTTCATTTTTTCATATGTGGTGGGAATGTAAGAAGGTAAAGGGTTTCTGGGAAATGATATACAACAAATTGAAAAAGATGTTTAAATATACGTTTGTTAAAAAACCAGAAGCCTTTTTGTTAGGAATAACAGGAAGAGAGATAAAAAGATGTGATTATAAACTGTTTCAATATGCAGTTACAGCAGCAAGAATACTAATGGCCCAAAAATGGAAACAAGAGGAACTACCGACCTTGACTGAGTGGAGAATGAAACTTATGGATTATGCAGAATTGGATAAAATGACTGGAAAAATTAGATATAAGAAAGATCACAAATTCATTGAGGACTGGGGAAAGTTTACGGAATATCTGAAAACTGTATGTGATGAACAGACAACGCTAGTGGGTTTTAAAGAGGCTTTGTGATAACCCAAGGTATATTGTAAGAAAGAAACTGAGATGGAAGGTTATTATTAAATCGGCAATACTACATAGAAAATGTGTAAAGATATGAAAAATGGATGATTGAAGGAGGTACTGGTGGAAGTTCAAAAACTGTAAATTGGTAAACATGGTTGTCAAAATTATTTGTTAAAGAAAAACTTAATAAAAATTTATATATACATTTTGCAAGGAAAAAAAAGGAAAAAAAAATGATTTTAAAAGAAAGACCTCTGTATTCCGCCTTTGGGATTCTGCCCAGTCCACATATTTCAGTACCTAAGAACTTTTTTTTTTAACCAAGCAGATTTCCCAGCTGCACAAATTCCCCACACTAACTAAATACACACAAGAAGCCAAACAAACACAAAGTACCGTATTTTTCACTCTATAAGACGCACCAGACCACAAGACGCGCCTAGTTTTTGGAGGAAGAAAAGAAGGAAAAAAAATATTCTGAATCTCAGAAGCCAGAACAGCAAGAGGGATCTCTGAGCAGTGAAAGCAGCAATCCCTCTTGCTGTTTTGGCTTCTGGGATAGCTGCGCAGCCTGCATTCATTCCATAAGACGCACACACATTTCCCCTTACTTTTTAGGTGGGAAAAAGTCAGTCTTATAGAGCAAAAAATATGGTATGTTGTGCTCCTTCCTTACATCCTGTATCAGTGGCAATTTCTCCATGGCAGCCCTTAGTCCCTATCTGCTACATAGCAACAATTCATATATGAATATGTCTTCGTTAAGTATCTAACAGGTGCTTTCAAGGGTATTTACAAGCATGCCGCAAAGTCTTAGATGCTTGGAGATGAAGATGAAGAAGAGGAGGTTCTGTTCCCCCCCCCCAAAAAAAGATGTTTTAATATGGTTTGGGAAGTTTGCACATATGCCTAATGGGTCTACCCCACCCCTTTTTTTAAAACTGCGCATTATCAGCTTTACAACTGCACGATTCCCCGCATTCCCAACTACACACTTTGTAGATTCTTTGCCACAGAATCATAGAACTGCAGGGTTGGAGGGTCCCCCAAAGGTCATCTAGCCCAACCCCCTTCAAGGCAGGAATCACAGTTAAAGACGGTCAGGCAGACAGCCATCCAACCTCTTTTTAAAAACCTTCACTACTTCCGAGGTAGTCCATTCCACTGCCGAACAGCTCTTCCCATCAGGAAGTCGGACCTAATATTTCGTTAGAATCTCCTTTCTGGCAATTAAAATCCATTGGTTCGGATCCTATGCTTTGGAGCAACAGACAACAAGCTTGCTCCATCTTCCATGTGACAACAACCCTTAAGATATTTGAAGGTGGTTATCATATCTTCTCCTCTTTAAAAAGATGGGGAATTAAGAAGCTGTGGTTGGGTGTTCCTCTGACTCTTGGAACATGAATGAAACGTGGTCGGCAGCACTGGTCTTCAACGGGTCGGCCTGGACCCACTAGGGGGTCTGCAGCATGATCCAAGGTGGGTCATAACTGGAGCACCACCACCATGCAAATATCTGGGGAAAGATTAAGCAGTGGGTTCCCAAATGCATGCTTGAGCTGAAAGTGGGTCATGGGGTCTGAAAAGCATGAAGCTACCTACAGTCATACCTCGGGTTACAGACGCTTCAAGTTGCGTGTTTTTGGGTTACGGACGCGCCAAAACCCGGAAGTACCAGAACGGGTTACTTCCGGGTTTCGGCACTTGTGTGTGTGCAGAAGCGCCGAATCGCAACTCGCGCATGCACAGACACGGCGCTGCAGGTTGCGAACGTGCCTCCCGCACAGATCATGTTTGCAACCCAAGTGTCCACTGTATTCTACAATACAAAGGGGTGCACCCGAACCTCCGCCCACTTTTGTCTCTGGCCCCGCCTACCAGCCCCAGCCCCCGGCCCAGGTTTCCTCATAAGGGACCTTGTGCTGAAAAGGTCATCTAAATAAAACAGAAATTGGCCGCATTCAAGGGAGGTTGCAACTTTGGGAATGTTAGGAAGCTGCCTTATACAGAGTCGGACCACTGGCCCATCTAGTTAGGTATCATGGCTGGCAGCAGCAGCTCTCCCAAGGTTTCAGGATAGGGTTCTTTCCAAACCCCGCCTGGAGATGCCATTGACCCTGGAGCCTCCTGCAAGCTCAGTAGATGCCCTGCCACTGGGCAATGGCCCTTCGCCGAGAAAACAAACATGGCCTCAATGCTTTTTGGGAACCAGAGAGAGAAAGAGAGGGGAGATTTCCAGCTGTGACAGCTCCTGCTGTTGTTCCACCGAGGGAGGCTCGCCAGCCTCCAAAACGTGTCACTTCATTTCGCATTGCCAGCCCGCCGCATGCTGACAGGATTTCCCTTGCCTCTCTCCTCGCAGGGAGAATGGTGTCGCCGGGTTGGCAGCTAGCTTTAAAGGCGGGCACATCAGCAGCCCAGCCATGCGTGGCCTAACCGCCTCTCCAGGGGTGCCCGAACACCGTTCCCTGCTACGACCCAGTGCCCCTGCCACCAGCACAACACACACACACACACACAGAGCAGCAGAAGTATTCCTGCCTCTTCTAGAGTCACGCTCAACTCGGCTTGGAAAAAATGCTGACGGCGAAGACTGCCAAGCAACCAGCTTAAAATCAATACAGGCCCAATGTCCTCGTTTATTCCTCCGAGTGTCGTGAGAGGGGCTCGCCCGTACATGGCCACGCCAAAAACATGAACTAAAATCCAGATCTGCACCGCAAGGAACTCCCAAACACAACATTAAGAACTGCCACAGTGGGACGGGCTGACGGAGTCTGGCATCTTATTCCCACCAGCTGTTGGCCACATGTCCCAGAGAAGCTCAAAAGCAAGCCTGTGGCTAATAACGGCTAATAACAGGATCTCCCAATGCTCAGAGCCTTTGGCTTTCCCTTTGTATATTTCTGTGTTTATTTAGGAAAAAAAAACATTAAAAAAAAAAACCCTTCCAAAACCAATCCTCACATATAGCCAGCAATTCCCAAATGCTAAAACACACCGGCAGCAAATGTCCAAAGGGATGCTCTTTTCCTAATTCCCTCGCAACTGCGAGTGGGGGGCTTTCCTGATGTGCTCTGGCTGCTATAACTCCCGCTTTCAAGAGAACAAGACATCTGCAAACCCCTAGTGGCCAAAGGGGAGACTGCGGCTCTCCCCACCCACCCCAACTTCAAAGTCCCTGCTGTACCTTTGACAGACAGACCGCCGACAGCATCTTCCCCCTCTTCAGAGTCGCTGTCCAGCTCAAAAAGGTCCTTGAACTCCCTCTTATCGTCCTCCTTCTCTTCGCCCGGCTTCTTCCGCTTGATTTCAGGTAGGTTCAGATCTTCCATCTGTGCCAGGAGAACAGAAAACTTTAGTCCTCCCCGTTTCAGTCAAAAGCATAAAGCAGCAGCATGACAGCCCATATAAATATATCACTTGCCCTTTAACTGAAAAGAACTACACACACGATTAGGACAGAGGCTGGGGAGCCTATGGCTCTCTGGACATTGTTGAATTCCATTTCCCATCAGCCCCGGGCAGCATGACCAATGGTCAGCAATGACGCAGCTGGCAGCCCAGCAATATCAGGGAAGGCCATAGTCCTCCCCCCACCTGCATCCCTACACTAAAGGTTCCTGGAAGCTGAAAAACCCACCCAGAAAGGAGGCTCACTGTTATGTCTCTGCATGAGTGGCTGCTTGGGCTCTTATTAAGATTACAATAGGGATGGCCCTCTAGTTGTTGTTTTGGACCCTGGATTAAAGGCTCCAGGAAGCTGGAAGCACATTATTATGATTTATTAAAACAGGGAAGGAGAACCTGTGGCTCTCCAGATGTTGGCTGGACTCCAGCTTCCATCAGGCCCATGCCAGCACAGCTAATTGTTGGGGGTGGTGGGAGATGTGGTCCGGAAACATCTGGGAAGGTCTCAGGTTTCCCATCTCTGGCTCAGAAGGACACTGACAAGAATGATTCCATCTCCATTCTGTTCAAAGGGCATATTCCAGCCAGGCAAAATTACTCAAGGAGGGTGCGAATGAGGGCCAGGAAGGAGTGTGGTCTAGGAAGAGGTGTGTGGTCTGAGGATCAGAGAGAGAGGGCTGGGGGGGGGTCTGCATTTGGCCCCTGAGCCTCAGCTTCCCCATCTGTGTCTTACCCGCTCTTTGCCGCTGATCTCCAGCTGAATCTCCTTCTCCCTCAGCTTCTTCCAATGCACATAATATGTCATCAGTGGAGTCCCTTCCTCTCTGACCTTTTTCTCCCATTGCTCCTGTCAAGGTAAGCAACAAAATACCATTGTCAACTGCAAGTGATACCATCTTAAGAGCCAGCATGTGAGCCTATCTTCACCACTTTCCCCTCCCCATCCCCCTGGAGGCAAGTCATAGTGTCTGCATTCCTATGCCCATTTTACAGTTGGTGCAGCTGAGGACTGAAGGGGAGAGGGCAAGCCTTTGCTCATTAGGATTCTAGGAGTCGTTCACACAGTCGTTTGGGCATCCCCATGATTCCTTGATATGCCAAAGACCACTTTGATGCACTGGATTAGTGCAGCCAAGAGAAGTTTCCCCCCCCCCCCCCCCAAGTCTAGCACAGCTGTGAGCCTAAAGGCCAACCATCTCAAAACCTTGTCAGCAGATGGAGGCTGTGTAAAAAGCTTTCTGTGTGTCAGCCCAAGTCAAACAGATCCCGCCACATCCTCACTCAGAAACTGATCATCAGAGATAAATGGCCTCTGAACTAGAAAGCCCAGAAGCATTGGAATGGAGGAACCTCAAGTGTGGAACTCTTCTCCCCACGGAGATGCACCTAACAACTTCGCAAAACAACTTCTGCTACGTGCCAAAGACATACCTTTTTACCCCAGCCTTTGACGGTCAAGGTATTTTGTTTTGTGGGAACCACCTCTTTTCGCTAAATTTACGCTGTTCTGTTGTTAAATGGTTTCATGCATTTTATACATACAAAGTACGTCTGGAGGATCACACAGCCCCCCCCCCCCCAAATCCCTAAACTAGGCCATCACTTGCCCTTACTGCCACCTTCTAATGCAGGGGTGGGGAGCCTGTAAACCCACCCCCCACCCCAGATTTTGCTGGACTCCCATCACCTGACCACTGAGCCATACTGGCTGTGGGCTGACATAAGTCCAACAAGATCTGGAAGGCCATAGAAGCTTCCCCCCCCCCCCCCCCGGGCAAGGCTGTGGTTACGACTGCCACAGAGGTCTCTAAATAATTTTATCATAAAGGCCAAAGATCGTAAGGGATTTCCACTGCGGCCTTAAAAAATATTAGTGGGCGTCATGAAACGAGAGCTCTGGGTTGTTGTTGTTGTTGTGGGCTGATCTCTTTTTCACAAGTCGACTCAAGCGAGAGTCGGCATCCACGCCCAGCCCTCCTCTTCCTTCCTGCCTTTGCTTGAGGCTCCGCCAAGCGGCAGTCAGAGCCCCTCTCCCGAGATACTGAGCCAGAGAGAGAGAGAGAAAAAACAGAGACTCACCATAGCCTCCCGGTTAGCGACGCCAAAGGTGGCTTTCTGCCGCTTGCCGGTGATGTAGGCAGAGTTTTCCTGCAGCTTCTCCAAGAGCTGACGGATCGTCTTGCAGTAGTTGGCAACTTTGCACTCCTTCAGGAACGACTTCAGCTGCAGGAAAGGAAGCAGACATTCCATGAACTGATCCCATTAAATTCCCCAACTCTGCTCCTTACAACTTTATATTCCGCAGTACGGCACAGCTGCCAAAAGAGCAGGAAAGTATGGAATGCAGGATCCCACAGGAAGCTGCCTTGTATAGAGTCGAGCCACTGCTCCGCCTGGCTCAATACGCTCTACACTGACTGGCAGCTGCTCTCTAGGGTTTCAAACAGGGAGTCTGCCAAGAATTGAACCAGGGACCTTCTGCAGGCTTTACCATTGAGTCACAGCCCTTCCCTTAAAGCATAGGAAGTTGCTTTATACTGAGCTGGGTCCATCTATTTCAGTATCATCTACACTGACTGGCAGCAGCTCTCTGGGGTTTCAGGCTGGGTTCTCTCCCAGCCCTACCTGGAAATGCCAGGAACTGAACCTGGAGAGCTACTGTAAGTCAGTGCAGAAAATACTGAACTAGGTGGACCAATGGTCTGACTCAATATAAAGGCAGCTTCCTACCCCTGCCTTACATGGCCCTAAGAAGGGGAGGGGGAAATAGACCCCCGCCTCTCATTTCTAACTGATTGCAGCTTGAGGTTTGAACTTTGTTCGAAGCTAGCCATTTGCATCTTTCTCTCCCCTGAATTGCCCCACTAGTCACTGGAATTTTGGGCTCAGAAGCTGCACATCTAGACAAAGCATGGTATGCCCAGAGTCAAACCCAAAATTGTGGAATTCACTTGTGAGTGGGGATGGCATCACAACATCAGCACATCATGCTACAGAAGGGAAGAAGAACCTGATATGGTGCTATGTTCCTTATAAACATGTTATTTGGAGTTAAGGGTACGGGGTTAGAGAGATCCAACTTTTCAGACCACAATCCACCAGGGCAGTTCTTCTGCACAAGCTCTACTGAAAGGATCAGGAGCTGTGCAAGAGAAGTTTCCTTGGTACCTTATATGCCTTGCAGCCATAGTCCCCCAAATTAAAAATAAAAATGGGAAGCTTAGAACAAAAAAAAGTTGATTTAGTCCAGAATCCTGTTGGGCAACCAGATGCCTCAATGGGAAGCCTGCAAACAGCACCTGAGCACAACATCAACTCTGCCCCCATGCAATTGGCATTTATTTTATTTCTTTTTTTATTTGTTGCATTCATACCCCATCTCCTCCCCCCCCCCCCCCACGGAGCTCAGGGCAGCTTACAACAGCTCTCCTGCTCATTTAATCCCCACAACAACCCTGAGAGGTAGGTACGGCTGAGAAGTAGCAGCTGGCACAAGGTCACTCCACCATGAGCTTCATGGCCGAGTGGGGAATCGAACCCTCATCTCTCAGGCCCTAGTCCGACACTCTAACCCAGAGCTTTCAAACTGTGTGGCACGACACATTAGTGCGTCGGCTGCAGTGCGTAGGTGTGTCATGTGAACACTCCCTGCTCACCTCCTGGGGCTGGAAAGGGGTTAGTTTAACCTCCAGTTTGCTAGTTGAAGCCACCCAAGTTAAGTAAATAGGTACCACTCTGGAGGGAAGGTAAACAGTGTTTCCGTGCGCTGCTCTGGTTCGCCAGAAGCGGCTCAGTCATGCTGGCCACATGATCCGGAAGCTGTACGCCGGCTCCCTTGGCCAGTAAAGCGAGATGAGCACTGCAACCCCAGAGTTGTCCACGACTGGACCTAAAGGTCAGGGGTCCCTTTACCTTTACGTTAAGTGACCAGGGCCGGGGCATCTGGATCTGACAGCAACTGCCAAGCACTGGACACAGACACAGAACTTTGCTACACGCAAAGCCAGCTCAGCATCCAAATGAAGGGTCCCCCTCCCAAATTCTTTCCTTAAGACATTCTTTCTCCTTGCTTCCTTCCCACTTCCTCTCTCTCTCTGTCTCTCTCAGTCTTTTCCCCCAGGGCATACGGATGGGGATGAAGCTGGAAGCCTGCGTGTTCCTGCTAATTGCAAGCATGCCCCCTGGTTGCTCCAAACAGCCAGCCAGCTCAGATTATCCTCAGAGATTGAAGGAGGACAGGCAGCTGTTCCTTCCCTACAAGCAACCTTCTGGGGCAAACAAGACCACCCCAAGGTCCCCTGGGCAAAGGGTCCAGGGATTTAAAACCAAACCTCTGCCCACTACAGCCTGACTCCCTAGCAAAAAGAAGATTGTAACAGTCTCCTCTGGAGATCCTTCCAGGCTACAGCCGCGTTTCATGAATGAGGCAGGCCAGGATGGGAGTCCAACCCCACACCCAGAGGGAGGGGGTGCAGGGGGTGGAATTCCAGGAAAAGCAAAGCCCTGCAGAGGCGTCTTTAAGAGAGTGGAAAGGAAAGGCGTTCCCCCAACGGCACTGCTGCAGACAGGGCTCCCACCCAAGCAGAATGGGAAGCAGTGAGGGCATTTTTAAAAACACGTCACTTTCAGAAAGGGCCGTAGCTCAGTGGTAGAGCATCTGCTTTGCATGCAGAAGGTCCCAGGTTCAATCCCCAGCATCTCCAAGTAGGGCTGGGAATGTCTCCTGCTTGAAACCCTGTCAGTCAAAGTAGGCAATTCTGAACTGGATGGCTGCTATTTAGAAGTGGACACGGGGAGAAAATGCAACTTTAAAAAAAATTGTATTTAAATGAAAATTTCCACATGGAATTTGCATGTTTTGAAAAACTGCAAACTAAATTATTTACTTTGTTGGCGACAAGCCTAAATCCTCCTCAGAGCAGTCCCACTAAAATTAATGAACCAGATTCAGTCATGGCTATAGATTTCAATGGGTCTACTCTGAGTAGGATTGGGGCACATTCCTTAGTTATTTAGTTGTGGCTTTATAAACAGTTAACAACCAAACTTTTTTCAGTGCACAATAAAATGAAATAAGTGAAGATATAAAAGATCGACAAACAGCAAATTAAAGGCGATGGGTTGCATCCAATGCTAGTCCTACTCATTGTAGCTCAATTAAAGTTAAGGGGTCTACTCTGAGTAAGACTTAATTGGGCCGCACCCCAATAAAACCACTTCTACAATGATTATTCTGTGGGAAGGGCAGTAGAACAGTGGCATAGCACATGCTTTGCATGCAGAAGGTCTCAGATCCAGGCATGGCAGGGACTATCCCCTGTCTGAATCCTTGGGAGAGCTGCTGCCCGTCAGTGCAGACCACACTGAGCCAGATAGACCAATGGTTTGACTCAATACAAGGCTGCTTCCTATGTTCCTAGTGCAGAATTTGGGACTGACGGGTGAACACATACAAAAGTGATGCGGACCAGAAATAGGGCAGGTTTGCTCGCCGCTAATAACCAGACAACTTCCTGGATGAGCAAAACTTCTGTAGGTTGTCAAGTCTCTGCACTATCATAGACAGGGAACAAGCTCAGTCAGAATCCCCATTATAGAGGGGCAGGGCTAACCCAGAGAGAGAGGTGCCTTTTCACCCAAGGCTAGTTTTTTGACACCTGGATGCACCTGGAGAATAGTTGGGAGGGCGAGCTCCGGAAAACCGATTGTATAGGCCTGGCCGTGAAGATACTCCAGAATCAGGTCGTATAGCTGGTCAATGAGGCCATCCTGTGTGGGAAAAAGCAGGAGAGGGGGGCTTGTTAGAAAGAGAGAGGAAAAGCAAGTGCTTGTATTCTGCTTTCCTTTCACCACTGAACTTGAGACAAAGTATATGGCTTCTCCACCCAGGTGATCTCCCAGCCAGGCACTGAGTGCTAGGGAATCTGATTTGCACGCAGAAAAACCCAGTTCAAGCTCCAGCTTCAAGCCTTAGCATCTCCCAGTGTGGCCGGGCATGTCCCCTGTCTGAAATCCTGGAGAACTGTTGCCACTCAGTGTAGACAGGCAAAAGGCAGCTTTCTGTGCACCTATTTCAAGGAGCACTGAATTCAGAACCATGAGGACTGGGAACTTAATGCTCTTTTTAAAAGGAGGACCATAGTTCAGTTGCAAAGCACTGCTCTGAGCTTCAGCCTCAAGCATCACCAGTTACCAATGATCAATCAGGTAATGGAGAGCCGCATCCGATGAGAGGAGACCATTGCGGCGGCTGTGGTGCTAAACTACAGTTCCCATCATGCCTGTTCAATGGCTGTGCTGGTTGGGGCTGATGGGTGTTGGGAGTCCAACAACACTGGGATGGAACATCAGACGGGTGAGCCCTCCCAAGACCCTCTGCCCAGTTCAGCTCTTTTATAACAAAGGACACCTGCACCTTTCATACAGCTGGCCAAATCACAGAGTCCAGACGTTACATATATAATGACTCATATTAATTACTTCTGGTGATGCTTAATTAGACTTGGTTTCGTAATTAATTAGGTGGTGCAAACGGGCTTATGGTTGTACTCACTGCCCGCAGGGTGTCCCCCCAATTCTAATTCTATAGTACTCAAACTAAAAATTTTACTAGAGAACTGCAGCTCAGTGGTACAGCATCTGCTTCGCATGCAGAAGGTCTCAGGTTCAATCCTTGGCACCTCCAGGCAGGGCTGGGGAAGAATCATTATTCCCCCCCTCCACCCCCAAATCCTTCTGCTTCTAGTTATTTGAACGTTTATTTGAAGGGAGGAGTATAAATAACCACACAAGCAAATATGGCAGATTAGGATTTCATAAATTGGGCATTTCAAAAGCTGCTACTCCGAAAAGCCAGAGGCTGGACCACGCCATCTCTGCCCCCAAAGCCCGCCCCTTACCCGGAAAGCCTTCTCCTGAAGATTGGCATTGGAGAGCTTCAAGATAACGGAGAAGTTGATGGGTTTTGAACTCATGCGCCCCGGTTTCTTGTTGAAGTCTACCTGCTGGAAAACCTATGAGATAAAAAGACACAATCTAGTATTTACTATTTGCTCAGGAAGGAATTGGGTGTCATGCTATTATAATCGTTCTGATGGCACCATGATTTCTACTTGTCAGGTAGAACAATCCTCCTCTCCCACCCCCACCCCCTTTGCTGACCTGGGACTCTCCTGAACCTCCAGAGGGGATTTGGGAGATATTGGGGGGAATGCCAGGGGGGTGAGAAAGCCCCATTGCATTACCAAGAATCTTCCCCTAGCAAACCGGGTTAACTGAACCCACCATTCAAAGCTGCTGGTGTACATGCCATTTTACTGAATGTCAAAGTTCCTGTGGGTACAATTTTCGCCCCTCACCCAACTTCCTGAAAGCTCCCCTGCCACCACCTAGGGGTGATCCAGAAGCTGCATTCACACATCACAGTAAGCCGAGAACTCCGGCTCTGGGGCGAGTGAGTAAACATTACAGTTTAGTGCAATGCCTGAACCTGGCTCGCCAGCCAGACTTAAGGCAAGGTTTTGCTTCTGGGTTATACTTCCGGGGTCGTTAAAGAGAAAAAGCAAAGAATCACACTCCACAAGCAGAATGGCCATCTAAGCCAAAGCTCTCGCCTACGAGATGATGCGGAGTCAATGCTCTGTAATTTTCACTGACCTTCTCAGCGACCCTGTGAGGCTGGGAAGTGACAGAGAAAACAGGTGCCCTTCTCCCAAAGCCACCCCGGTGAGGTCTATGGCAGAGAAAGGATCTGAAGAAATACTTTAGATGCGATGAAAGGCTTGCTGTGGTTAGAGCACCATCTCTAGGCAGGGCTGGGGAATGTCCCCTGCCTGAAACCGCCTGCAGAATTGTTGGCAGTCAGTGCAATGAACCCTGTGCTAGATGGGCCAGTGGTCTGACTCTGTATAAGGCAGCTTTCCTATATTATTCCCTTTCCCTAAACCCCGCCATTTCAAACAAACGAATCAAACCCCAAACAACGCAGACAGTGCTGTATCATAATCTCCTTTTCAAGCCTCCCTTAAATTTCAGAAGCAGTTTGATCCCTAGCACTAGGTGTGTGTGTGTGTGTGTGTGTGTGTGTGTGTACGAACAGCAGCCCAAATCTGCCCCCACCCCCCGCCAGAGCTCAATAAGCTAAACTGTGGAGGGTATGCAGATGTTGGGTCTTCCTTTGCTGTGCAACACCTGGTAGAACAATATTCCACCACCCCTCCATCTTCCAGAATCACTATTCATTCCCTTTTCCGTGTCCTGGGCCTCTCTTTCTCTCCCACCCCCCACCCTTGGAGTCCAAGCAATGGGGCCCTCACACATCCGACAGCGACCCACCATTTAAAGAGTCAGCTGAGTGCATTTACGTCTCTCCTCTTGTGACTCTCTGAGCTTATCAGTTAACCTTCCTTATTCCTACATCCCCCCCCCCCAACGCACACCCAAGGAGCGCGGAGGGGGAAAGAGATGGATTTTAGATTGTCAGAGCAGCCTTGCACCCTATCGGGAGATGGGAGAAGCAGGCGAGTTAGAAGGGAGAGAGACATGGGGGAAAGTTTTCCCACCTTAATTTACCCAAACTTGCCTTCCTGTATTAAGTGTCTGAACAAGGGCTGGTGGAACAAACTTCTTGGCAGTCTGTGTGAATTGATTCTTTAAGTATGCATTGTTCTTGTTTTACACTGTACTCTGTACACACAGAGAGAGTTTTTATCATTTTAAATGAGATCATTTTTTTCATTTTTTAAATATTTCTGTTTCACATATGCTTTTATTATATAGCAAATCACTCCAGGAAGCAATCCCTAAATGGAAATAAATAAATAAAATCAGCTTCCCAAGTGCCGCCAAAGAATAAGGAATGCCCTCCAGCATCCTCTTAAACATAAGCAGAGCCGGGTAATAAAATAATAGCAATCATTAGCTGTAAAGTAGAGCCAAATCTCAACCTCCTTTCAAGTAGGACTGAATCCCTGCAAGGACCCACCTTGTTTTGTTTCTTCTGATTGTAAGTTGTTCTAAACAGTTTTTAATACTGTAATTTAAAGTCGTCAATCCCTGCTGGGACCTTAGAGCGAAAGTCAGGGGATAAATAATTGACAGCAGTAGCTTTGAGCAGAGTCCTATCCTAATAATAGCAATAAACTTTTAAGTAGAGCCAAATTCTACGATTCTACAAAATCCTCTGAAAAAGAATAAGAATAAACAGTAGGACCCCCTTCCCTGGGCCTTGCCCCCTACCCTATACACTGAGACCCTTCCAGAGGCCCACTCAACCTCTCCTGAAACATGTCTCACCCCTCAAGAGAGGGAGAGCGAAGGGAGAAGCCGCCAGTCGGGGGGGGGGGGGAGAGAAGCAGGGCAGGTGCTCTTCGCGCCAGAGCAGCCAAGGCGGCTGTCAAGGCCCATCACTGACACGACTCTTATCTCCGGTGGCAGGAGCCAGGGGAATTCCAGCACCTGGAGGGGCGGCAGGAGACGTGCAGGCTGTCAGCGGCGGGTGGTGACAAGGGCACGGGGGAAAGCAGAAAGGGGGGGGAGCACAGTTAGAGAAAAGAGGAGCCGCAGAAGGCCCCTTTCCCTGCTGTTACTTTAGGATGAGAGCAGCAGGGAGGAAAGAGTAACTGCATCCTTTGTCACGCAAAGCACACGCCGGGATTCCGGAGAAATTCATTTGAACGGTGGAAATAAGGTGACCTCAGAAGATGGGGCTGAATCTTAGGAACATACTAGGCCTGTCTAAATCTCTGCCCCATGACAACGTAAGTCCTTGCATGGAGAAAACTAGCACTTCAGGGTTCTGCAGTGGCGATCTCTTTGGTGTGCCATTTTCGACACGTAGCAAGTTTTGTTTCTGAAAGGGAGGTGGGGAATCAAATACATGAACGCAGTAACATGGGAAGCTGCCTATACCAAGTCAGACAATGGGTCCATCTAGCTCAGTATCGTCTGCGCTGACTGGCAGCCACTCTCCAGTGTTTTAGGCCAAGGCCTCTCTCAGCCCTACTTGGGATTCAGCCTGAGATCATCATTTGCATGTAGAGCATATGCTCTGAACTCAGGACCTCGCCTGCAACACAAGTGCTTAACTTCTGGGGAATGCTGGCTCAGATTCAGTGGCCTAATCGCTCCCTCCCACCAACCTGCAAATCTTAGACAAGAACAGCTCACAGGCTGCTATGGGGACAACAGCTCAGAGGCCTAAACTACCTCACATTGCTGTTGTCAGGACAGCATGATCCTACTCAGAGTAGACCCACTGAAATTGATGGACGTGACTAATCCTGGTCCATTGATTTCAACAGGTCTGCTCCTGAACAAAACTAAGCTGGATGAATGTGTGTGTGTGTGTGTGTGTGTGTGTGTGTGTGTCACAGCTGTCAATGTTTCCCTTTTTTTAAGGGAAATTCCCTTATTCCGAATAGGATTCCTCGCAAGAAAAGTGAAAAGTTGACAGCTATGGGCGGGTGTATCTATATACAGTGGTACCTCGGGTTACATATGCTTCAGGTTACATACGCTTCAGGTTACAGACTCCACTAACACAGAAATAGTGCTTCAGGTTAAGAACTTTGCTTCAGGATGAGAACAGAAATCGTGCTCTGGCGGCGCAGCGGCAGCAGGAGGCCCTATTAGCTAAAGTGGTGCTTCAGGTTAAGAACAGTTTCAGGTTAAGTACGAACCTCCGGAACGAATTAAGTACTTAACCTGAGGTACCACTGTATATCTATCTATATCTCTCTATCTATCTCACAAAAATACTGGATCCAGAAGATTGAAAGGAAGTTCCACATTTTGAGAAGCTTATTCCCACACAAACTTCCTTCTTATAAAGGGGCTGCTTGTCTTCGGCGAAGTCATGAACCAAAATCTCCCCAACGCAGGCACTCAGCCCGTGTGTGCCGTCCCCACCCGCCGTGGGTGAGCTGCCTGTTGCATGAGCCCAGGGCCATCGGATGTGGTCGCTGGCGGAAGCCAGGAGGAAAAGCACGCTGAGACCACGGGGGCGGCTGGGCTGATATATGTGGCTTGCCACGAGGGAGGAGGCGTCGCCGCTGGGACCCTGTTATCTACCGGAGGTTGAGGGCTGGGAGCTCAGCAGCGCAAGTGGGGAGCGAGAAGGAGGAAGGAAACAGATGCACGGAGGGGAACAGCCAAGAAGCCGCAAGGGGTCCAGGAGAGAGAGAGAGAGAGAGAGAGAGAAAGAGGGAGAGGAAGAGTGCAGGGGGGGGCTACGCTGGCCGCTGCAGGCGGAAAGGATGTGGTTAACAAACGGACGTATGCAACGACATAAAAAAATAACCACAGGAGGGTTCTCGCTTCCCAGCAAACCACGGTGGCTTGGCTAATTCCCAGGCAACGGCCTCTCCCCAAACCACCACCCCTCCCCGCCCCAAACTTCGCACCGTCTGCCATTTCTCCTTTTCCTTCCCACCCTCCCCTTTCAAAGAGCACAAATAACCAGACGCGGGGGGGGGGGGGGACAGCAAAGCAGGACAGTGTGTGGAGGGGGGCCCATAATGAATGCAAGCAACAGATCCTGCACAGAGGCTGCTACACAGCTGAGTTACGCTGTAGGATTTGCTCCCAAGTCCACATTCCCATGCTTAAATCACTGCGATATCACTTGCGACAGTTGTAGTGTCTTCCCACCCCCCAAATAATTCTGGGAACTGTAGCTTGTTAAGGGTGCAGAGAGTTCTTGGAAGAATCTCTACTCCCCCCCACACAGACACTGTGCAGTTTTAGCAACCAATTCACAGGGAATTCTGGGAACTATAGTTCTGTGGGAGGAATTGGGGGGAGGTCTCCTAACTATTCACAGCACCTTTTAATGTTCTACAGCTCCCATATTTCTTTGGGGGAAGCATTGGCTGCTTAAAATGGTATCACGGCACTTTTTATATATGGTGTAAATGTGGCCCCACACAACGCAGTTCTCAAGAGGCAGCTTGCAGGTCAAATTTGGGGAAGGGGGCAGATTCCTAGGGGATACACAAAATTTGTCCCAAATGTGGGGGGGCAGCATAGCAGCCGCCTTCAGCACAACCCTTGGGTCCGGTTACCAAGCCCAACTAACTGAAATAACTGCAAAACAAAACTTAAAAGAGGGAGCCATTCTGGACCTGTAAGAATCGACATTACAGCTAAACCTTTATCAGGCCAACAACATTTCAAAACAGTGTGCAAGCTTTGGAGTCCGCCAGAACTCTTCATCGCCAGGCCAGGTGGCTGCTGCTTTGGTACCAAGCCAAGTTTAAGCTTTTGCTGTTAACATAGAAAACCCTAAACAAGACTGTTCTATACATTTAAAGCTGTATCACACCACTTTGAACAGTCACAGCTTCCTCCCAAAGAATTCTGGGGACTGTGATTTGTTAAGAGTGCTGAGAGTTGCTAGGAGACTCCTATTCCCCTGGCAGAGCTTCAATTCCCTGAGTGGTTTTATCAGTCAATCCCTCTCTTCCCAGGGAATTGCAGCTCTGTGAGAGGAACGGGGGTCTCCCAACAACTCTCAGCACCTCCCTTAAAAGATTACAGTTCCCATGATCCTTTGGGGGAAAACATAATGGTTTAAAGATTACAGTTCCCATGATCCTTTGGGGGAAAACATAATGGTTTAAAGATTACAGTTCCCATGATCCTTTGGGGGAAGACATAATGGTTTAAAGATTACAGTTCCCATGATCCTTTGGGGGAAGACATAATGGTTTAAAGCGGTGCGATGCCGATTTAAATGGATATTGCAGGCGGAGCCCAACTTGGGAGCAGTTTGTCCGAAAGACCAGCCTGCACACTGAAATCCACGGAGGACGCTGTCTTGGTAGCAGAGCCGCTGGTGGTCCACCATGTGCCCACCTGGAATAGGTCCTGAACACACAGGAAGCTGCTTTATATTTTATTACTGCGCCATTTACGCTGGTGAAAAGAGCACTCACCTCCAAGATAAAGGGCAAGACAGGAATGAACGTCCAAGTGCTCTCCGAGAGCAGGGTCAGGGCCCGGGCGCAGTGCATGCGCAGGGGGTAGAAGCGAGCTGTGGGCACCAGCCTTGCAGGGAGAGAAAGAGGAGAGGGGAGAACGGTCGTCAGCCACAGAATCAAAACTCTCTATCCTGCTAGAGAGGTTTCTGCCGTGAGAGCCAACCCTGAAAACTGATTTGTTGGCAGAACAGCTGCACATGTTTTTCTACAGGACTTCTAATGCACAATTTGTCCACCACCACCAGCAGCACAAGGCAAAGGAACAGCAACAATGGATGAACATAAGCAAAATGCAGGTTTGCATTTTCTTCGGTTTGATTTGAGCCAGGGATGAACACTAAGGAGTTAAAAGAATGGCTTGAAAGTCCACGAAGGCAGAAACTAAGCTAGTAAGCGCTCAGCCACTGATTTTTATTTCTTTACAGCAAGGGTGGGTAGAGAGCCTTTAGCTCTCCAGAGGTTGTCGGGACCCCCGCATCCCTTCAACCCCAGGCAATATGGCCAACAGTCAGGGATGATGGGGTCCAACAGCATTAGGAGAACCAGAAGTTCCCCATACCTGGAGACTAGAGGCTCCTGGGAGTGGGAAGTACCGTATTTTTCGCCCTATAGGACGCACTTTTTCCCCTCCAAAAATGAAGGGGAAATGTGTGTGCATCCTATGGGGCGAATGCAGGCTTTCGCTGAAGCCTGGAGAGCGAGAGAGGTCGGTGCGCACCAACCCCTCTCACTCTCCAGACTTCAGGAGAGCCGCAGCGCCAGCCCCACAAGGTCGGGGACAGCGGGAGGCGGACCGCCGCCATCCCGCTGCCCCCCGATGTGGTTTGGAGGCTGATGGCGGGAAGACGCGTGCTTCTCCCCGCTGCCAGCCCCGGACCTGGTCTGCAGGCGGGCGGCGGGGGGAAGAGCGCTTCTCCCCGCTGCCTGCCCTGCAAGCTCCGGGGACAGCTGGGAGGCGCAGCGCGCCCTCCCGCTGTCCCCAGACCTGATCTGCAGGCGGGCGGCGGGGAGAAAAGCACTTCTCCCCGCTGCCGGCCCCACAAGCGCCTGGGGGGGAAATAAAATTTTTCTTCTTTATTTCCCCCCCAAAAAAACTTGGTGCGTCCTATGGGCCGGTGCGTCCTATGGGGCAAAAAATACGGTACTGCTCAGAAAGGTGGCACCCTGTTACGTCTCTGCACGAGTTTCTGCCCTGGATTTTATTAAACTGGAAATGCAACATTTCCTTTTTATTATTATGATATCTATATATAGCAGTTATGTATATAAAAACAGCTGAAATTACTGCATATATAAAAGCAGTGCTTAAAAACAATTATAAATATTAAAACTGATTAAAAACTACACCAGCCTATAAAGTAAAATCCACGCAAGTCCAAAGCAGATTTCAAAAAAGTTTTTAGAAGATGGGTTGAAATACAAATGTCCATAGCAGGCATCAGAAAAGGCAACAGAGAAGGTGCCTCCCTGTAATCTCTCTGCACGAGTGACTGATCTGAAGACTTCTCCAAACAGGACGATGGAACCTGTGGCTCTCCAAGCATTACTGGACTACAACTGCCATCAACCCCAACTAGCATGGCCAAGGAAGATGGGAACTGGGAGCCAAACAACATCTGGAATGTCAAGAGCAGGCATAGGCAAACTCGGCCCTCCAGGTGTTTTGGGACTACAACTCCCATCATCCCTGACCACTGGTCCTGTTAGCTAGGGATGATGGGAGTTGTAATCCCAAAACATCTGGAGGGCTGAGTTTGCCTATGCCTGGTCAAGAGTTCCCCCATTCCTGGCACAATCAGGGACAGAGTTCAAGGGACGCCATCCCAGAACAACTGCTCCGCTTAAAAAAACGGAGAGATCTACAGGAACTCACACCTTTCTTCCTGCTTCTACACCCTCTGCAAGTCCTTCCCACTTTTCAAAGTCATTCCCCGATCACAGCTCTTGTTCTGAGAAGCAAATCACATCACACTGCTCCCCACTCCCACCCCCACAAAACGGCAACGGCGACTGCTGAGATTGTAAAAACCAACGAGGGCGAGAAACTGCATCAGCCGCACCATATAAATCACACACCACCCCTTCACCCTCACCCCCACCCACCCACCCGCCAAATAGTGAAATAATTATCACTGGATCCATTATGGAAATAAATCTACTTTCCCGCCCCCCGAGACCTGGCAACCGGCGAAAGCGATGACGAAAGCCTTCTACAGGAATTAATTGATTGGGGGATAAACCTGTTAAAAGGTATAGATTTACTGTAAACCAAGGCCATTAATTTCAGAGAGCGAGGCAAGGCGACAGCCGGCTTAAAAACTTCCCAGCGGCGAGGGACAGGCCTGGAATGAAGTATGTGCCAGGAGAGTTTGTCGCCGGACCAGCTGACCGGTCAGCCGCGAGACAGGAAAAGGCTGGAGTACAAGAGAGGTGGTTGCCTGAGGAACACAGAAGCTGCCTTCTATCGACTTGGACGACTAGCTCAGTATTGTCCACACTGACTGGCAGCTGCTCTCCAGGGTTTCCGGCCTGGAATCTTTTGTAGCCCAATCTAGAGATGAAGGGGATTGAACCTGGAACCTTCTGCTTACAAGGCAGATGCTCTTCCACTGAGCTACAGTCCTTCTTTTAATACATGGGAAGCTGTCTTCTACTCAAACCATTGATCCATCTAGCCCAGTGCTTTCCAAACTTGGGTCTCCAGCTGTTGTTGAACTACAACTCACATCAGCCCTAGCTAGAAGACCAGTGGTCAGGGATGATGGGAATTGTAATCCAAAAGCAGCTGGAGACCCAAGTTTGGGAAACACTGGGCTAGCCTAGTGTTACTCACACAGCCAGTGTAGCATAGCGGTTAAGAGTGTTGGACTAGGACATGGGTAGGCAAACTAAGGGCTGGTGGCTGGATTCGGCCCAATCGCCTTTTAAATCTAGCCCGTGGACAGTCCAGGAATCAGCGTGTTTTTACATGAGTAGAATGTGTCCTTTTATTTAAAATGCATCTTTGGGTTATTTGTGGGGCCTGCCTGGTGTTTTTACATGGGTAGAATGCGAGCTTTTATTTAAAATGCATCTCTGGGTTGTTTGTGGGGCATAGGAATTCGTTCATTTCCCCCCCTTCAAAATATAGTCCGGCCCCCCACAAGGCCTGAGGGACAGTGGACCGCCCCCCTGCTGAAAAAGTCTGCTGACCCCTGGACTAGGACCTGGGAGTCCAGGGTTCAAATCCCCGCTCAGTCCTGAAGCTCACTGGCTGGCCTTGGGCCAGTCACAATCTCTCAGCTGAACCTACCTCACAGGGTGGTTGTGAGGGAGAGAACCTTGTACGCCACTTTCTAGCTCTTTGAGAAAGAGGTGGGATATAAATGCAAATAAATAAATGAATTTCCAGGTAGGGTTGGAGATGGCTGCTGTCTAAAACCCTGGAGAGCCTGTCTGTGTTGACAACACTGAGCTAGCTAGACCAGTGGTCTGGCTCAGTATAAAGTATTCCTGTGTTCCTGGTTGGCATCTGCCAAGCAATGATACATCTCCTATATACAGTACACAGAACCCGCAAAGCATAAATGTTTATCTGCTGCCAGCCAGTGTAGGCAACACTAAGTTCCCTACATTACTCTCAACCAAGAAACTTACCAAGAGGAGCAGTAGCTGCAGTTAATATTTGTGGGGGAAAAGCTTATTAAAACATTCTGGAATTCTGTGAAGACAGTAGGGGTGTACAGTTGTGTACCTGAGGACACAAAAGTTGAACTAAACACTTGTGCAGTAAGTTACACACAATGTTCAACCAGTGTCTTGTCTGTGTACATTTGAGAACAAGCGCTGCATAGTGTTTAGGGTGCTGGAGTAGGACTAGGGAAATCTGGGTTCCAATCCCCACTCAGCCACGAAATTCAGTTGGTGGCTTTGGGCCAGTCGCTGCTTCTCAGCCTAAATCTACCTCACAGGGTCGTTGTGGGGGGCGGGAGGTGTATGCCAACTTGAACTCTTTGCAGAAAATATTAACAGGGGCAGCACCTGAGCTAGGCAAGTGTGCCCACTTCCACACAAACGCCTATATATGTAGCGACAGCTTATACCTGTGTTCAGGGTAATGTGTGAACAAGCCTAGCATCATGTCTGAATGTGGTTGAGGTGTGGTTGGTGTCGACGACAAATGAACCACGTTCAAACCACCTGCCTGGTGGGCATCTTTGGGCAAAGTATTTGCAGCAAGAGGCACCTCAGAAATAATTACATTTTAAAAGAAAAAAAGATGGCATTATAACAGAACATTTGAAGAGAAAAGAAGGGTGGTTCTGGGTATATGTGATTAACTTGGAGAGACAACCCCCCCACCCCCAGCCGCCCTTATATTCTTCTAAGTCCTAACTCCACACACACACACACACACACACACTCTCTCTCTTGGCAAAGCATTGTTTTTTTAACACAGCGACAGCCAAAATCCATTCTGGCAGCCTCACACAGTACTCTTGAACCCCCAGGCCCACATTCCTGTCCCACAACTCTTCCCTCAAATCTCTGTCAAACCGCAGGAAACGAAGGCCGACGAGCCCCCCCCTTCCACCATGCACCAGAGGGTGGGGGGGCTTCGGAGGCAGTGGGCGAAAGGAGTCAATTCCAGCTTCTGTCGGCAACCCCTGTGCTGCCTAGTTATCTTGTTTAAGCACATTTAAAATTCTGCCCTGGTTCCTGCCTGAAGCAAGAGAGCTCCCGCGGACAGCATTAGCTTCCACTCTCGTTTCTTCTGTGGCTCCGTTTCTCGAGGGCGAAGCGCCACCTTCTGGGCAAAAAATAATAATAACCAGCACGGTGCGCTTCTCAACCACCCGATGTTTAAAATTAAAACAAGCCAGAAGCGTTCCTTCTAAAATCTGTTGCCATTTTCTTTTCTTTTCCACCACTCTCCTCACATTTAAAGTCAACAACTTGTGAAAAGCCACTGTGGTGTAGAGGCGGGTAGGGATTGAAAGGCATTAAGAAATCAATCTTTATCAAATACAGTGGTACCTTAGGTTACAGGCGCTTCAGGCTACAGACTCTGCTAAACCAGAAATAGTACCTCGGGTTAAGAACTTTGCTTCAGGATGAGAACAGAAATCGCTCGGTGGTGGCGTGGCTGCAGTGGGAGGTCCCATTAGCTAAAGTGGTACCTCAGGTTAAGAACAGTTTCAGGTTAAGAACGGACCTCCAGAATGAATTAAGTTCATAACCCAAGGTACCACTGTACAGTGGTACCTCAGAAGTCGAATGGAATCCGTTCCGGAAGTCCATTCGTCTTCCAAAACGTTCGGAAACTAAGGCACAGCTTCTGATTGGCTGCAGGAAGGTTCTGCAGCCAATCAAAGTGGTGTCAGACATTTGGGTTCCAAAGAATGTTCGCAAACTGGAACACTCACTTCTGGGTTTGCAGAGTTTGGGAGCCAAAACGTTCGAGTCACAAGGCATCTGTCAACCAAGGTACGACTGTATTGTTTTTTCATGGTCGATGGCCAGGACTGATGGGAGGTGCAGTTCAAAAACATCTGTAGGGCCAAAGGTTACCCTCACGTGTGACAGGTGATGAACCAAATTTCCAGAACTGCACTGGAAGGCTGTTTTCAGCTGAAAACTCATGGTAAACAATACCAAGATTGATGGACCAATGTCTATTGAGATGGGCTCAATATAAGGCAGCTTCCTCCATTCATATGTCTTAAGGGAAAAGCTTGATGAGTCAAAGCACTGGTCCACCCAGCTCAGTACTGTCTACACTGACTGGCAGTGGCTCTTCCCAGGGATTCAGACAGGGCTCTCTCTCAATTCCACCTGGAGATGCCAGAGACTGAAGCTGGAGTCTTCTGCATGCAAGACAAATTCTCTAACTGACTGAGGTACAGCCCTTTTATACATTCATAGGAGACCAGTTTGAATTTTGAGAAGTTTGTACAAATGCAAACAATCGATCTGCATGGGTTACTCTAGATGCAGAATATGGATGGAACAAGGACCTCTTCATGCTCCATCCATATTCTGCATATAGAAAAAACAGCATACCTGATTTCTAACATTTGTGCGAACTTTTAAAAATTCAAGCTGGTTTCTCTAGATACAAACACCCTCCATTTTCAAAGCTTTTAGGGCTTGTTTAAAAAACAACAACTTTTGCACAAAATCCCAAGAGCCGTCCTCTTATGTGACAGTCACCAGCAAAATTCCGCTCCTCTCCTCCCAGGGACCTGCTGAGCTCACCTTTCCAAGAGGCCTCAGAGACAGCTGATTTATCTGCTTAGACAGGTGGAAAACTGCCTCAGCTCGTCCGCAGGACAATTAAAAGCCCCGCTTAAGTGACGGAAAGACATCTTGGGGGGTGAGGGAAGAGAGAGAGAAGGGGGGGAGAGGCGAGCTCTGGAAATCGTTTAAACCTGTTTATCTTCATCAACACTCAGAGGAGCCTGGAAACGCAAGCAACGTAGGTTTTTTTAAAAAAAAAAAAAACACCCAACCGTGCAATCTGGACACGGCATTAACAGGATTTCTGGAGATTGCTGGAGTTTTAGAAAATTTACTGCACACCCATTAGCCTCCAAGTGTGGTCCCAAAGCACGGAATCAGCTGGTGTGGGCCTGAGTGTGTTACGTGTGTGTTTCAAATAACAAAAACATTCAGGGTTCTTCATACAGGTATAGGTTTGCAGAAATATGTCAAGAGCATCAACAAATCTCAAGCGGCTCCTTTTCAGGGGCCATCACTCATTCTGGTTACTTTGCGCTTGTGCTGGTTTATGATGTTCTAACCCAGGGAGAGCTGCCAACATGGTGCCCATGGGCACCAGTGTGCCCGCTGGTATGTCCTATAATGCCCAACAAAAAGCCTCAGTAAATTAACCCTCAAACTTTCAGCAAGGGCTCAGCCTCTCCAACACTGAACATGCCCCCTTAAACATGCCCACATTTCACCGGGTGCCAGGATTGGACGCCTGCCCTCTTTTTCGTTGCAGGTGCAAAGAGCTTCCTTTTTACCCTTTTATATGGGCTGAAAACCATATGATACCACTTTAAACACTCATCACTTCTTCCAAAGCATTCGGGGAACAATGATCTGTTAAAGGAGCCAAGAGCTGTTAGGAGACTCCTTTTCCCTCTCACAGAGCAAGAATTCCAGGGAAAAGGGATTGCTAAACCACTCTGGAAATTGTATCCCTGGGAGGGGAATAGGGGGTCTCCTAATGCCTCTGGGCACCCTTAACAAACTACACTTCTCAGGATTTTTTCGAGGAAACTGTGACTCTTGAAAGTGGAATAACTGCTTTAAATTCATAGTGCAGATGTGGCCTCAGTGAGTGGCTGATGGAGATTTCTCCCCCCCCCCTCCCCGATAGGGCAGCTGTGTGGGATTGGGATTGCCTACCCTATTTTTGTTGGTCCTGTCTTCCTCCCACCCCACCCCCTTCTTTCAACCTTGTGGCCATTTTGCAACATGCCACCCACCTCCCGGCAGACATTTCATGACAGGCACCTAGGTCACTTTCTCAAAACTCCAAACGAAGCCCAGATGGCAGACCAATGTCCATGAGCAGGTCAACCAGGAGATGTCATTGCCTTGGGAGTTGGGAAAGGAGGGAGCCCAACTGAGACAGAGACTAGAGTGCCAGCGGCAGGTGAGTTGACCAGTTCCTGGTTCTCAGCTAATTGACCCAGATGGAGGAGCCTGGGTCCGAGGGCCCACTGAAGCAGATGCCATGACCACCACAGGTGCTGTCCCTGAATCCAAGGGACTGGGGGTCCCATCGCCATTCCTCCACCCGTTTTCCTAAATTAATATATTTTGAGAGTGGACTTGTATGTTTTGAGACCCAGTAAAGCATAGCACTTAGAGCGTCAGACTAGGACCTAAGAGACCAGGATTTAATTTCCCCATTAGACCAGAAAGCTCACTGAGTGCGACTCATAGCCTGACCTACCTCACAAGGTTGCTGTGAGAATAAAGTGGAAACAGGGGACAGGATAAAACAGAAGACATAAGAGAGAACTTTCTTCGCCAGCTTGAGCACCTCGAAGGAAAGGTGGGAGATGAACACATAGGTTTCGAAAGGCAAACCTGACACAGAGGAAACAAAAGACTTACTTAATGCAGCCTATGATGACTTGGGTCAACGGGTAGATCAAAGGCTCCATGATGTTGTTCGGGTGGATGGTGCTCAGGACGCGACACCAGAAGTACAGGCAATGGACATACTGCCAGTTGTAAACAGACTGGTAGTTTTCCTGAAGGGTGAGGAAAGAGGTAAATAGAGAGATCTTCTAACAGAGGGCACTGAAGAAACATAATTTATACAATTTGAAGGGGGGGGAGAAGGATCTTATTCATATTATTTATTTATTTACCATTTAACTGCATTTACAAATCACATTCCTATAAAAACATACTGAATTCGTGGGATGATAGAAATACATATACAATAGATATAGAGGCAACTCCCGATTGACGAGCACCCAACAGCACGGCACCGAACCTGGAAGCAACTATAACGTCACTAAAACAGCAGAACTTGGCGGGAGGGGCAAAATGCCTTTTGCAGGCCGCAATGTAACAATTTCAAACGCAATGCAGAATCAATGCAAATATGAATTGCACATCCTGCTTTCTGACCATCAGGCCCTCAAAGCTGTTTACAAAGTTAAAAAAACACAATTGTCACTTCTTATCATCTCCTCTTCTTGCTCCCAATACCTTACTCAGTGTTTCCCAAACTTGGGTCTCCAGCTGCTCTTAGACTACAACTTGCGGTATCCCTGACCACTGGTCCTGCTAGCTAGGGATGATGGGAGTTGTAGTCCAACATCAGCTGAAGTTTGAGAAACACTGCCTTAAGTCAATGATTTGATGGGAGCTGGGAGTCCAACAACATCTGGAGGGGCAGTTTCCACTTCCCCATTTTAACCAGTCTTAATGAGAGCCAGTGCAGGCACTCATGCAGAGACACAGCATGGAACCTCTTCCTGCATGGTGCTCCTAGCTCCCATGAACCTTCAGATGGGGAACCTGTGGCCCTCCAGATGTCACTGAATTATAACATAATCCCTGACTACTGGGCATCCTCACATCTGCCTTAGGCTTGACTATGGAGCCTGGCACCCATTGCCATTTTTGTGACTGATTAAAGCAGCACCACTGGAAGAAAAAAATTAAAAATCCTAGGCATTTTTAAACTCTGCCTGAACCATCTCACTTTTTCTGCCACTTGGGGGTGCTGGTTCCTCCACCGATAACTTTTTCTTTTTTAAAATTGACCAGATTGGAGAGGAGTCCCCTAAACATATTTTAAAGCAGCCTATGCCTCTCACATTGCCACACTTCCCAGAGTGATTTAACAGTCAATCCCTCTTCCCGGGGAACTCAGGGAATTGTAGTTCTGTGAGGGGTAACAGAAGTCTCTTCAAAACTCTCAGCATTGTTAAACTACAGGCCCCAAAATTCTTTGGGGAAGCCATGGCTCTTTAACAACAACAATCTTTATTACGGTCCAGAGACCCAACAAATCGTTACAAAGCAATACACAATTCATACAGCCTACCTCCAGGTTAAACAAGCATTTTGTTCAGAATATAGGGACCACTGGTTCTTGCAACCACCGATAAAAACTTTGCCACTGCTAATGTTCTAGCATTTGTCCAGTCTTCCAATAGGAATCTGACATAGTGAGCCTCTGATTTTCCCGGGAAAGGTACCAGCAAGGGTAGTATCAGTTCAGCCCTGGCTTGCTCATATTTTGCACAGAGCAACAAAATATGTTTTATGGAATCGATCTCTCGAGCACATGAGCAAAGTCTGTCCTGGTAGGGAACTCCTCTCAACCTGCCATCCAACACTGCAGAAGGAGGCTCTTTAAAGTGGTATAATACCGCTTTAAAGATATGGGATTAATGGAGGCAAGATGTGACTGCAGGTGTGTGCAAAAGCTGGGGGGCGGGGGGGGTAGGTTTTGCATTCCCATTTCTCTTTGCAAGACCTCCTTTGTTTGGTTATTCAATTGTTAGACTTCTAGAACTGGAACTGCAATGCAGGGATCACAGCGAAAGAATCCCTGAGAGACAGCCACCGAACTTCTGCTTAGAACTTTCATTGAAAGAGTCCACTGCTTTCCACCCGACTGCCAAACAGCTCCTCTGTCAAAAAGTTCATATCTTACATTCACATTCATTTAGACTTGAAGCACACCAAAAACTTTTGTTATGTTTCTGGCATTCATAGAAAACTTTTTCTTTCCTCCCACACCTTCCCAAATTGGTCTATTTATTATCTCTCGACAGTTTTTAATTCCTGCTGGGTTTTCACACTTTAATACTGTTTTAAGATCTGTGTTATTGTATTCAATTTCTGCATGTTTATCATTCAGCTGTGCTGTATTTTATTTGCTTCTTTTATTGTCAAGCAAAACACCACCTTGAGCTCCTTTGAGGGAAGGTGGGATACAAATGTAAAAAACAAATAAGTAAATAAATATTGTACTGTTAAAATCCGTTTTAACAATGTTTACGTGATTTTCATTTTCTTGTTTTCTTACTTTAGCTGTAAATTGCTTTGTGGTTTTTGGTTTTTAAAGAGGGATATATTGACTAAACCTAAGCAAATAAAATAAAAATATAATGTGGTTGTCACCGTAAGATCGTAATATTGCAAGAAAGGCTACGAACACTCAAAATAGGCTGCACAAGCGCAAAAAAAACCCCTGTTACTTTTGCATGGGGGGAAAGGCCATAGTTCATGTTCAGAGCATCCATTTTGCATGCAAAAATCCCAGGTTCCCTCTTGAATGTCATCTCTAAGTACGGCTGGGAGAGACTTCTGCCTGAGACCCAATAGAGCCTCAGTCAGTCAGAGTAGACCAGTGTTACTCAAAGTTAGGTCTCCAGCTGTTGTTGGACTACAACTCCCATCATCCCTAGCTGGCAGGACCAGTGGTTAGGGATGATGAAAGTTGGAGACTTAACTGAGAAACACTGGCGTAGCCCATACTGAGAGCTAGAGGAACCTAATGATCTAACTCAGCCTAAGAAAGCTCCCTATGCCTTAAGGCAGGCAGGCACCCCCAAACTCGGCCCTCCAGATGTTTTGGGACCACAACTCCCATCATCCCTAGCTGACAGGACCAGTGGTCAGGGATGAAGGGAATTCTAGTCTGAAAAGATCTCAAGGGCAAAGTTTGGGGATGCCTGTCTTAAGGGAAGGAATGCAGCTTAGTGACACGAGCACCTGCTTCTTATGCAGAAGGTCCCAGGTTCAATCCTTAGCATCTCCAGGTACGGCTGGGAGAGACTACTGCCTGATATCCTGAAACTCTGTTGCCAATTATGGAACCAGAGAGTTGGAAGGGATCCCAAGGGTTATCTAGTCCAACCCCCTGCATGCAGGAATCTCAATACTGAGCTGCAAGGACTGGTGGCCCGACTCAGGATAAAGGTAGCTGCCTATGCTTCTGTCTTTCCCCATCATTTACCTATTTGCCACTTGAATTGTAAAATGGATGCATTATCAAGATGGGCAGTAACAATAACTCGGGACCGACAGAAATTTAATCTCCCTCGCTCTGAACTGCCTCTCCCACAGTGGAACTAACTGGATTTGGGTCCTGTCTGGCTCACGGCTGAGGGTCTGAGAAGCCAAACAGATCCAATTAAGGTCCTAGACTTTGGTTATATCTCCTCAGCTTATCTGCCATGTCTGAGCATCTTTTGGGAAGGGGGGGAGAGAGAAGGCTTAACATGGTAACCAACCCCTGCAAGCACCAGGGGTGTAAATCAACCCACTAATCTGTGTCGGTATTGTTTACTTTAAAACACCAATAAAGAGGGGATTAGCAATTTGCCTTGCATTAAGTCCACGTCAGACTGGATGAGACCCCAATCTGGGGATGGAAAGGGATGGGGGGGGGATTACCTGCTCTCTCCCGCCCTATCTTACTTTTCCTCTGGTGGCTGAGTGGCGGGGGGAGAACAGGAGACACACAGCTCTAATGGGAGTCTAGGAGGACAACAGATACAAAAATGGGGGCAAATGACAGGTTGCCAAAAAGAAGATGGGGTTTTTTTTGGGGGGGAGGACAAAGTGGGGAGACTCTATAATCTTCTTTGCTACTTGGTGGGGCTTTCAGTTAATGCGATGAAATGCAGATTTCATATATCAACAGAAGACACGCCAGATCAGAAGACAGCTGATAAAGCCAGGCTGTTGTTGTGAGGGATATCTCTTTTTATTCCACCACCCCCTCAATAAAGACCAAGAGACGGATAAACAAAAAATATCAGCACCTCTCTAAGGCTGTGTACACACGGTAACTTTAAAGCACATTTGAGGCACATCCTTTTTTCTGAAAGAAATATGGGCACTGTAGTTTGTTAAGGGGAACTGCAACTCAGCAATTCCTGCTAGGTGAAACTACAGTGCCCAGAATTCCTTGCGGGTAAGAAAGTGCTTTAAAGGTATGGAGACAGTCGATAAGTGTAGACAGTCGATAAGTTATACACCAGGTGTATCTTGAGCAATGGAACTAAATGGGGAGATTCAGGACCTAGACAGGAAACAGGAAGTGCTGGGACAGGAAGTTAGGGAAAGCGACCCTCCCATGCTCTCTCTGCAGCTTGACCAGTGGACTGGTGTGTGAGTCCACACAGAACTGAACAAAGATATCTCACCTAGTGCTATGAGACAGGAAGAAAAACGTCTCCCTCTTCACTTACCATGTCACCTCTTACTTGTGTTTTCTCAAAAGCCCCAAATGCTGCAATTTTCCTCACAGAAAGTGGCTCAATTCCTGTGGCGCCCTGGCATGCCCTGAATTATGGTCAGGGGTGCCACGGGCAACACTGGCCTCTGTCTCTCTTTCCCTCCCTCCTCTGATGCCCTCTCACGTCTCTGCCTCCCAAAGGCTTGCACAGCTGTTGGTTGAAGCAGCCTTGGCTACAAACTCCCTGGGCAAATGTTGCCTCTGGGGCTGGCCAGGGGGTGCTGGTTGCCAGGAGCTGAGGCGGCCTCAGAGTAAGCAAGCAAGCAGGCGAGGGAGCCCAGCCAGCCCTTGCTGTTGGGAATGGACAGGCAAGTCCCAGGCCCCTGAGGGGCAGCCTGAAGAGGCACCTCTCTTTGGGGCAAGGGGGGCAGCTCAGAGACCAAGGATGGCATCAGCAGCTGCCCGGAGGATTCCCAAGGAGAGGGAAGAGGAGGCTGAGTGAACACTCCACAAGGGAGGAGTGAGAGGCTGCCAGCTCTGCAGGCAAGGGGCGACATAACTGGGCTCCTGAGCCCCACAGGGGTGCCGCAGAAGTTGGTCAAAAAGGTTGAAAACCTCTCCCCTGGATCATTCTGGTTGCCCTTTCCTGAACCTTTTCAAAGCTCTACGATACCCTTTTTGAGCTGACGCGACCAGAACGGTGCACAGTATTCCAAATGCGGTCACACCAGAGATTTGGAAAGCAGCATTGTAACTTGCCTTCTTCTTCATGGCCATGGCACTGCGCAAATGGATGGCCAGCTGGCGGATGTAGACGAAGGCATGCTGGTAGGAGACGGAGGTGTCGAGGGAGTACATCTCCGTCAAAGTCCGTTGCATGAAGTTGATCATAGGGAGGACATTGGGGGAGGTGAACCTGGAGTTCTTCACGTAGGAAATATACATTTGCTATAAAGAAAAAGGTGGAGTTTGCGGGGGGAGGGGGTTGGAGGAAACCAGAACAAAGTTTATTTAATTTTAACAAAATGTATATAGGCCACTTGACTGTAATATAAAACCTCTGAGCGTCTGGCAAGAATACATTAAAGCCATTCAATAAAAGGCCGTTAAAAACAAGCATTAAAAACCATTCAAAAGATAATTCAAATCAACAGTAGTCCCTAAAAATGCATGCGCCTTAAACTTAAATGTAGAAAAAGAATTTCAAATCCAATACGGTTACCGACTGAGATAAAAAAAAAAGATCCTCTACTTAGAAGGCTTCTTGGAAAATAATAGTTTTCTTTTCTTTCTTTTTTACACTGCTGGGCTTCGATAGGTACCCCGGAAGGCAGACTTGCCATGGTATTAAAAAGCAGCAGCAAAGTATATGGAGGCCCATATCTGACTGTGCCCACTGTTTGAAGCTGCCATCAGGTCTAAAGGAGGGGCAGGTGGGAGCTTTTATCCTGCTCTACTTTGTAGGCCTCTGACCATCAAAAACATTCATTCATTCATATATATCCTGTTCTAGCAGGGCTTGGTGCTATCCAAGTAAGTGAAGGCAGTAAACAGATTAAGAAGGGCAAGTCTGAGCAGGCAAAAAGGAAGTCCAGGGCAGTGTAGGAAAGAGGAATCAAGGCAGTTCAGGACCAAGGACAGCTCCCAGTAGGCCCTGGTGACTGAGCTATGGAAAGACATTGTTTCAGCCAAGGCCCTGAGTGTATGGCAGCAAGGCCTCTACAGTCATACCTTGTTTTGCGGCCGGGATCTGTTCCAGGGCCCCAGCGGCTAGCTGAAAAGGACGCAGGGCAAAGTGTGACGTCTGTGCATGCGCACAGAGCAGTTTGCGCTTCTGCACATGCATGAAGCACGATTTAGCGCTTCTGCGCGTGCGCAAACGGCAAATCTGGAAGTAACCCATTCCGGTTGCCAGAATGGACGCTAGACAAGGCGGACGTTCATGGAGGTATTACTGTACTACTGCTGGACCAACCTCCTTGTGAACTCTGAAGCTGGCTTAAAAATCTGATTCTGCAGGCACTGACTTCTATGGTACAGAACGGACTGGGGTGTTATGGGGAACGCTCATTGGAGTTTGAGGAAGGCGGGAGTGCTCTATCCTCAGGCCACGACAGGGGCATGAAGGGGTGTGGAGCATAGGCATAGCCAGGATTAGGGTGGTGGTGGGGAGAGACTTTATATAGGGAGAGCAGAACCAGGTTACCCGTGATGCAATCGGTCAAGTAGTTAAGCATTTTTATTTATTTACTTGATATTTGGGGGGGTAGTTGCACCTCCCCGGCTACGCCCATGGCGTGCAGCAGTGTGTATTTCCTCCTCATCCATGTCTTCTTTAGGGGAGTAAGAGGGGCCAGCTTCTGGGGCCATGACACCTGTGGTCCTCCAGGTATCACTGGACTACAACTCCCATCATTCCTGCGCACTAACCATGCTGTTTGGGGCTGGTGGGAATCCATAATCATCTTCAGGGCTGCAGGTTCCCCCGTCATGATCCTGAGCCTTTTGACTCATAGTAGACAATAGGGGACCAATGCCTTCCCATCAATAGTATGGCAGTTGAGGTGGCTTTTCTCCACCACCTTACCTTGAGAACTGGGTTCAAGTAGACATCTTTTTTATGCCGGCAGATTTTGTTGAGCACCAGGAAAGCCAGCACCCTGACGGTTTCCTCACCTGTGCTCCAGAGACGGGTAGCTTGCTGGAAATAAAGAAAATAATTAAGAAATGCACACAGAAACCAGCAGACAGGTTCCCAGTCCACTAGCTTCCACCCAATCTCAAAACACAGACCACCTCTGTTATCCATACAACCTGTCCTGGAAGCTTAGGGTGAAGGGAGAGCAAACAACAATGAATATTAATATAAATAGGGCTGCCACATTTAGTCAATCAGTTGTAGGTGTGTATCAACTGATAATATTCTGATAACTGGGGGCACATTTTTAATCTAATTACTGACTCATTATGTTTATTTTCTTACAAAACAATAGTTGGTAAGCAGCTTCTGAGGAACACTACCATCTCCTCTCTCACACAGGAGTGAGTGCCTCTTCTAATGATATTTTCAGAGGGTATTTCTTCCTCTTCTAAAGAACTTAAGGTCAAAGTTGCCAATGTGGTGCCCTCCAGGAGTTTCTGGACTACAACTCCCATCATCCCTGACCACTGGCCAGAATGGCTGGAGTTGTTAGTTCAACAACATCCAAAGGCTGCCTCTGAATTAAGAAATTCTGCCTGGGTTTACTTAATTCCTCCTCCCTCCCAATCACCTTTCCTTTTGTGCCATGTCTTTTTAGATTAGAAGGCACTGTCTTATCACTTATCACTGACATTTGTAAGCCGCTATGGGAGTATTTATTCTGCTTTTTTGGCTGAAGAGCGGCATTAAAACTAGATAAATAGATAAAGCACCAGCTGCCGAACTCACCTTGAGCAGCATCCGAGTTTGTTTTGGAAAAGTCAAGAAATAAGGCACAATGGAGCTGACGTGCTGGAGGACAGCCGCTCCCACAGAGGCTTCTGTCAAACATGAGAGGAGCTGCAGAAATGGGCAGAATGTGCGGGAAGCATTAAAACCCGGGTGAGGCTCACAAGCTGCAATCTCACCAAATTGTACATCTCTCTCTTAAGCTGGTCAGAGGCACACAAGTGCCCCTCCTTCCACAATGTTCAACCGAGAGACCAAGCCAGGCATTGGATTTCACTAACTGCAATTGAGAACCCCCACCCACCCACCCCAAACCATGGTTTGAACTTCCAAGAGTAAAGCAGCCAAACCACAATTGCAGGCCTGATTTGCTTTCCTCTGGAGGCAACAACTGTAGTTTATAGCTCTACCTCTCCTTCAAATCAGAACCAGTGAAGGTCCTGTATGAGTGTCTGGAGGCGGTTGGAGGATGGATGGCGGCTAATGGATTGAGGTTGAATCCTGACAAGACAGAAGTACTGTTCTTGGGGGACAGGGGACAGGCTAGCGTGGAGGACTCCATGGTCCTGAATGGGGTAACTGTGCCCCTGAAGGACCAGGTGCGCAGCCTGGGAGCCATTTTGGACTCACAGCTGTCCATGGAGGCACAGGTCAATTCTGTATCCAGGGCAGCTGTCCACCAGCTCCCCCTGGTACGCAGGCTGTGACCCTATCTGCCCGCAGACTGTCTCACCAGAGTGGTGCATGCTCTAGTTATCTCCCGCTTGGACTACTGCAATGCGCTCTACGTGGGGCTACCTTTGAAGGTGGCCCAGAAACGACAACTAATCCAGAATGAAGCAGCTAGACTGGTGACTGGGGGCAGCCACTGAGACCATATAACACCTGTCTTGAAAGACCTACATTGGCTCCCAGTATGTTTCCAAGCACATTTCAAAGTGTTGATGTTGACCTTTAAAGCCCTAAACAGCCTCGGCCCAGTATACCTGAAGAAGTGTCTCCACCCCCATCGTTCTGCCCAGACGCTGAGGTCCAGTACCGAGGGCCTTCTGGCGGGTCCCTCATTGTGAGAAGCAAAGCTACAGGGAACCAGGCAGAGGGCCTTCTTGATAGTGGCGCCCGCCCTGTGAAATGCCCTCCCATCAGATGTCTAAGAGATAAACAACTACCGTATTTTTCGCCCTATAGGACGCACTTTTCCCCCTCCAAAAATGAAGGGGAAATCTGGGTGCATCCTATGGGGCGAATGCAGGCTTTCGCTGAAGCTTGGAGAGCGAGAGGGGTCGGTGCGCACCGATAGCAGCCTGCGGATAGCAGCCTGCTTGCCCAGAGCGCCCCGTGCTTCGGGAAGCTATCCGCAGCCTGGGGAGCCCACGGGAGTTCCCACAGGGCTCCCTAGGCTGCGGATAGCAGCCTGCTGCACAGAGTGCGGGGAGCGCTGAAGCAGAGCACCCTGCGCTTCGGGCAGACATCGGGCAGCCCCACAAGCTCGGGGGACAGCGGGGAGGTGCAGCGCCGCCATCCCGCTGTTCCCTGACCTGGTTTTGGGAGGGAAATAAAGGGGGGGAAATTCCTTTATTTCCCCCCCAAAAAACTAGGTGCATCCTATGGGCCGGTGCGTCCTATGGGACGAAAAATACGGTACCTGACATTTAGAAGACATCTGAAGGCAGCCCTGTTCAGGGAAGTTTTTAATGTGCGACATTTTAATGTATTTTTAATCTTCGTTGGAAGCCGCCCAGAGTGGCTGGGGAAACCCAGCCAGATAGGCGGGGTACAAATAAATCATCATCATCATCACCATCATCATATCTGTTCCAGAGCTCACTCCATCCTCTGCCCATTGGTCACAACAGACACAACTGCCCTGGGACAGAACTCAGAGCCTGCTACCAGCTGTAACTAGTGGAAAGGCATCACTCAGTCGTGGAGTATCTGCTTTGCACACAAGAGACCCCAGGTTCAATCCCCAACATCTGCAGGTGCGGCTGGGAGACACTCCCTATATGCAACCCTGCAGAGCTGCTGCCAGCCAACAAAGCATGATTGTGCAATGGGCTCAGTGTAAAGCGGCTTCGTACATCACTATCTCTTAAGGGCAGGGCCATATCGCAGCAGTACATCATCTGCTTTGAATGCAGAAGATCCTAGGTTCAATCCCCGACATCTCCAGCTAGGGTTGGGAATGTCCCCTGTCTGCCACCCTGGACAGAGCTGCTATCAATCAATGCAAACAATACTAAGCTAGATGGCATCAGTGGTCTGACTCCATATAAGGCACTGTCACAGGGATGAGGAGTGACAGATGCAGTTTTTTAAACAAGTCCATCAACTCTCCCCACCTTTTACCTGGATGGTACAGCCAAGGTGAGTTTTGATGTCTAAGCGAAGCTTTCCCCAAAGCGGACTGGAAGAGGGAAGGACCATCCTAAAGAACAAAAGAAATATATTGTGTGTTATAATAATGAATAATAATAATTTATACCCCGCCCATCCAGCTGGGTTTCCCCAGCCACTCTGGGTGGCTTCCAACAGAATATTAAAATACAATAGTTAGTTAAACATTAAAAGCGTCCCTAAACAGGGCTGCCTTCATATGTCTTCTATAAGTCTGGTAGTTGTTTTTCTCTTTGGCATCTAGTGGGAGCGCATTCCACAGGGCGCGTGCCACTACCGAGAAGGCCCTCAGCACTGGACCTCAGTGTCCAAGCAGAACAAAGGGGGTGGAGACGCTCCTTCAGGTATACTGAACCGAGGCCATTTAGGGCTTTAAAGGTCAGCACCAACACTTTGAAATGTACTCAGAAACGTACTTTAGGCATAGCAGCGCAAGATGAAAATTGGTGGCAGCCTTCCCGTGTGTTTATATGCGGAGGTGAGTCCATCATGGACCTGGGACACAGAGGGTGTTATTCAACTCAGAAGAGACCTATTGAAATTAACGGACCTCACTTAACGGTGCTCATTCTACTTGAGTAAAACTTAATTGACCACCTTGCAGAATTAGGTGCAGAAATCAGTATCTTGAGAACCACAACCTTCCATCTGCCCCTCCCATAGTTTCATTTGAAAACAAGCTTCTAGCCCTCGTCGCTAGGAAGGTTGGCTTCAAAGTGTCTGGACAATGGCCACTGAAATTTAGCATAAAATGTGCTAAATCTGCAAAGTTTAGCTAAAGTCTTGAGAATTTGGCTTTTCCTGGAAGGAATCCTAAAATAATAAAAATAAAATAGCAGTACAGACTATGCACACAACTGTGCAGATAAAATATGCCATCTATAGCATGCTGTCGTGGTAAACTTCAGTTGTTACCTCGATTTCACTACAGGCCTTGGAGACAGGGAGATGCCACACCTATTTTATAGTAAGGGAGCAGAGGCAGAGAGGGCGTGAATAACTTGCTCAACACCATCCAGCGAATCCATGGCTGGCCTGACATTTGAACTCAGGACCTTTTAAGTACTAGCAGAATTTAAATGGTTAGCCCAGGTTGCATCCAACTGATGTCTCCTCAGAGCCGACCCACTGTAATAATTAAATCATGCTCAACAATCTCAACTGGTCTACTCTGAGTAGAACCAACTTTGGAACTCCCTGCCTATTGACCATAGGAAGGCACCTTCACTGTACTCTTTCTAGCACCTGCTAAAAACATTTTTATTTAGGCACAACCATCGGGACATGTAGAATGTTGGCAGGCATTTTGATTATGCTTTTATGTTTTAAATAGTTGTTTTCATCGATTATTCCATTGTTTCATTCTTTCTGTAAACAGCTTTTGAGGTTCAATTGCTTCTTACAATTAAGCAGTATATGAATTCGATGAAATAAAATTTTAAAATGCTCTTGAGTGGGAGGCCTCTTTTCATCTAACCCGGTCTGACCTTGTTTAGTTCAGGAAAGCTGCCAAGTATACCCAGAAGCCAAGTTCATGTGCAGAATAGCATGCATGCAACACTAATCCCACACACCCAACCCCAAAAACCCAGCCAGATCGGATGGCAGTGCCAAAGAATGCAGGAGAATCAATGCCCGCGGCAAGCAATAAAGGATTAATTGTACCCTCCACTGACCCAGCTGTTTGCATTCATTCCCTGTTTGAGCTCGAAAATCCAACCCTGACTTCCAGACAAACCTTCAGCCACCTTTCTCACTCTGAGAGCACCATGATCCTTGAGCTCTGATGACATGAGGGTTTCTTGGGGATAGCCAGAACATTTGAGAAGAGAAGTAACAGATTGCAAGGGGACGGAAAGGTGCCTGGAACAGGGCACCCAGCCACTGGCAGATGGTACAGCACCTCACGTGCCCCCAGCACTCTGACAGGAACATAGGAAGGTGGCTTAGACAGAGCCAGACCATTTTTGGGCTACAACTTCTATCAGCGTCAGCCAAAGCATACTGGCTGGAGCCAAGGCCTGTTGTAGTCCAAGACAGAGGGCACCAGGTTGGGCAAAGCTGCCATAAACTAACTTTCATTTCTATGAAATTCTCTCCATAATTTCTCTCCTCTTCTCCAAGTACAGTTTTGATTACTGTTTTATGGTTGCTACAGTCTTGATTTAAAAAAACAAACAAAAAACTCCTTTCTGTAATCCTCCTGAAAAGGAAATGTTTTCGACCCTGAATGTTGGGATTACAAATCCATAAAATGAGTGAACACCAATATACACATGTAAACAGCCAGTAAGTAACAGATTATTCAGATTCAGTGGGTAGGGTTTGACTGATTTGTATAGTGCCTAGTTGTTGTTTTAATGCAGTGGTTCTCAAAGGATACAGCTCAAAGGGAAGGAGACGATGTGAAGATTCAAGGGCAATCAAATAAATACACACACAGAGAGAGAGAGAGAGAGAGGGAGAGAGAGAATATAGATATATTTTCAAAACAAGAGCAAGAGCATCAAGTGAGACCGATGACAATCCTAGTTGTGATCCCAAAATTACCATTTGAACAGAGTGCTGGAGAAGACGCATTTAATTTGACACCAACAGCAGGCCAAACGAATCTCCAAAATATAAAGTTTGTCACCAATTACAGTGAGGGGGGGGGGAAGTATTTGATCCCCTGCTAAATTTGCCCGTCATGGAGTGGTCATTTCTTCGTCAGAGGGCAAATGGGCAAATTTAGCAGGGGATCAAATACTTTTACCCCGAGCTCTCCAAGTCCCTTTCTGGATGTCCCATGATCATATTATAAAGCAGTTGCGTTCTATGCCATGACAAGAATCTGGGAAGTTAGACACCGAAAGATCTGTAGCATTCTAAAAAAACCAAAAAAGACAAAAAACTGGGGGTGGGGGTTAAGAACATAAGGACAGACTTGCTGGATCAGTCCAGTGACCTATCTAGTCCAAAATCCTGTTCTCACCAGATGCTCCATGGGCTTCAAGTGACAAGAAATGAGATTCCGACTAAACACCAGGAAGAACTTTCTGACAGTGAGCACTGTTCGACAGTGGAATGTTCTCCCCTGGGAGGTTGTGGACTTTCCCTTCCTTGGAGGCTTTTAAGCAGAGGATGGAAGGCCATGTGTCACGGATGCTTTAGCTAAGATTTCTGCATTGCAGGGGGTTCGAATAGATGAGCCTTGCGGTCCCTTCCAACTCCCATGAGAGAGTCTCATGGAATGCAAGAAGATCAAACCTATCTATTCTGAAGGAAATCAGCCCTGAGTGCTCACTGGAAGGACAGATCCTGAAGCTGAGGCTCCAATATTTTGGCCACCTCATGAGAAGAGAAGACTCCCTGGAAAAGACCCTGATGTTGGGAAAGATGGAGGGCACAAGGAGAAGGGGACGACAGAGGACGAGATGGTTGGACAGTGTTCTCGAAGCTACTAACATGAGTTTGACCAAACTGTGGGAGGCAGTGGAAGACAGGAGTGCCTGGCATGCTCTGGTCTGTGGGGTCACGAAGAGTTGGACACGACTAAACGACTAAACAACAATATCCATGATCTGAAAGCAACAGCAACTCTCCTCAGATGCAATTCCTAGCAACTGGCGTTCAGAGGCATTCTACCTCCAGCAGTGGAGATGAGACATAGCCATGGTTGTTAGTAGTCACTGACAAGATTTATCCTCCAATTAAAAAAAACAAAACTTACTTGGATTTGTTTTTTGCAGCTTTCACCTGAAGCAATTTCTGCAGCAGTTTAAAAAGATCGCGAATGCAGAAGGACACCAGGGTATTGAACACTAAACAGGACAGAAAAACAAACCTATGTAACCAGATATAAAACTTCCTTTGCAGTAAGGAGCAAAGCAGTTCTAGAACACACACAAGGCTGTGTGTGTGTGTTTGTGTGCGCACATGCATGTGTTTTATCTCTAAACATCTACAATTAGGATTAATTTGACATCAACCCTCCTAGGAATCTCAGTGAGAACTTATTTTGCTTAAAAAGCAACATCCCCAAGGTGATGAGGATACACGGCACAACTTTTGATAAAAAGGGGGCGAATGGGTGTGGTAAGATGAGAACAGGACTTAAATTGATCAAGGAACTTTAAAGGGGGGGGGTTAAAAAAAGTGGGGCAGCACTATTAAATAGAATGAACTGGAAGGTCAGCAGCATCTAACACTTAAGAATCACACAAAAGAAGTAAAATCCCAATTTGCATGCTAGTCTGAAAACATTTGCATCTTTTATCTCAAGACCTACCTGACTGCCCTATTATAAACAAACAAACAAACAAATCATTTTGCAAAATGCCCAGCTGCCTAAATGTATGCATGCACCTACTGGGCCAATTATTAACCCTTGAACACAACTTAGAGGTGTACACACACACACACACACACACACACACACACATAAACAAGGAGTATATCAGAATGTGTGGGGCACCCCCTGCAGAACCATTTGGGTAGGTGAAATAGCACTACAGTTTTAGCAATAACTGATGATCCTTTGGCTCCCCCTACTGGAATGGCTCCTGTATAGCCAGAGGGGTAGCTCTTAAATACCCTTTATACGGTCATACCTCGTGTTGCGTTAGGTTCATGTTACGTCTTTTCGGCTTGCAAACGCAGCAAACCCGGAAATGTATACTTCCGGGTATCGCTGCACGTGTGTGCACGCAGAAGCGCTCTATCGCACATGCGCAGAAGCGGTGCTCTAGTTATGGGCTTTTCAGGGTGCGAACGGGACTCCAAAATGGATCGAGTCCGTAACTAGAGGTACCACTGTACAGGATAATACAGGCCTCTCTGGCAGTGCCCATCTTCTCGTGGGGAGGACATGCCTTTAGTATTTCTATTTTTAATATGTTACTAGATAAGCATTTTGTATTATACGCCGTTTTATATTTTCCAGCTTTTAACATAGGAAGTTGCCTTATATGGTGCCAGGTAATTTGTCCACCCGGCTCAGAGCTCTTTGCACTGATTAGCAGCAGCACTCCTGAGTTTCAAAGAGGGATCTTTTCCCAGCTCTGCTTGGGAGATGCCACTGGGAACTGAACCTAAGACCTTCTCCCAGAGCAGGTGCTTTGCCCCTTCGCTACAGCACTTCCCCTGGGGCAGAGGGAACTGACTACAGGCACCTTTACAGAAAGGAAGTGAGTTCTCAGTGGACACCCTGCTGGCACAAGGGAATATGGAGGTCCTCCTACTTAATCTCACCTTAGAGGCAAAGTTTGAGAGGCAGCAGTTAAGCCTTCTCTGATACTGGTAGAGTGAACAGTACATAATAAACAAAGGAAGAATGTTCCTGGTGATGCTACTTTGAGCTGCACTTGCAGCAGCAGAATCACATGACACAGGATCTTTTCGGACTATGCCATCCAATCCGCAGAAGGGACAACTTCGGGTTTTAATAACTTGCATGCATTTTGGTTTGGGAAGGCTTTCCCCAAAGGGTGACCCAGCCCTTTTATATAGTACCAGCTATGCAACTACGGGACGCGGGTGGCGCTGTGGGTTAAAACACAGAGCCTAGGACTTGCCGATCAGAAGGTCGGCGGTTCGAATCCCCGTGACGGGGTGAGCTCCCGTTGTTCGGTCCCTGCTCCTGCCAACCTAGCAGTTCGAAAGCACGTCAAAGTGCAAGTAGATAAATAGGTACCGCTCGGGCGGGAAGGTAAACGGCGTTTCCGTGCACTGCTCTGGTTCGCCAGAAGCGGCTTAGTCATGCTGGCCACAAGACCCAGAAGCTGTACCTATTTATCTACTTACACTTTGATGTGCTTTTGAACTGCTAGGTTGGCAGGAGCAGGGACTGAGCAATGGGAGCTCACCCCATCGCAGGGATTCGAACCACTGACCTTCTGATCGGCAAGTCCTAGGCTCTGTGGTTTAACTCACAGCACCACCCGCATTGTGAATGGTACAGTCCAGTAAACCCATGTGTCACACAATTCCGCTGCATGAGTAGGTTCTCTATCACCACTAGGGGCAAAAGGCAAGCATGAGAAGTGCTGGAAGCTCACCTGTGCCATCAGTGACTTTGTACTTGCCGGGTTCCATCCCCGAGGCATCCCCCTTGGCTGTTACCACGCAGGCTTTGAAAGCCTGGGTGATCTCGTGGAAGAGCTTTGCTGTGAGCTGCTTCTGGAGAAAAGAGGACAGAGCAATGGGAAGATGATTAAGGAGAGATCGATTTCTTCGCGTCATTAAAAATTAAAACAAGGAATGTGGAAACCGACAGTCCCAGGGTGTAACAGTTCAGCCACCTTTGGCACGCTAGATATTAACACCAAAGGGAGCGTGCCGCATCTTAGGATACTTACTGTAGGATGGGCACAAGGACAGGTGATCAGCACCCCAATTTAATCAGCGCTACCCTTAAAAAGTGCAAGTAGATAAATAGGTACCGCTGCGGTGGGAAGGTAAACGGCGTTTCCGTGCACTGCTCTGGTTCGCCAGAAGCGGCTTAGTCATGCTGGCCACATGACCCGGAAGCTGTACGCCGGCTCCTTCGGCCAATAAAGCGAGATGAGCACCGCAACCCCAGAGTCAGTCATGACTGGACCTAATGGTCAGGGGTCCCTTTACCTTTACCCTTAAAAAACAGAGTGGGAAGGAAATCAAACCGCCTCATCTCTTGCCTCTGCAGCTGCTTTCCAATGCTCCACCATCTTCAAATTTACATTGATGAAGTCCACTTTTTTCCGTTTGCTGGTTTGCTCTTCTTCATCATCTTCATCATCACTGGCTTCCTGCAAAAGATTTTACAATGGTGCCGAGAGGTTATCATAAGGACATAATAAGCCGTCGGCAGCAGGTTTTTCAGATACCTGGAAGGCAGATTTGGAAGAGGACTTTCTGCCTGTGTATTCCATCCTTCAAATGCCAGGGGAAGCTCAATGGTTACAGCACATGCTTCGCTAAAAATAAAACGAGCACATGCTTTGCGTGCAAAAGGTCCCAGAGTTTCCATCACTGGCATGCTTATGTAGGGCTGGAAAAGCCCTTGGAGACCTGATGGTAATCTCCACGGTCCTTTTCCCCACCTGGTGCTCTTCAAGAGGTTTTGGGCTACAACTCCCGCACGCACCCCAAAATCATGGTGGGCAGTCAGGGACGGAAAAAATAGTGGTCTTAAAGCATCTGGAGTTTGATAAAAATGCCTAGGTGTCATAGTAATGAGTACTGTCAGAACAGAAGCCCTGATTATATTGCATAAACAGTCGTGGCTTCCTCCAACAAATCCTGGGAAGTGCCACTTGTTTTTATTTTAATTGGTATTTAATTGAAAGGCTTTCACTTAAATGTGATAAAAGGAATTTTTAAAAAAATGTGGAAAAGAAAAAAACATGCCAAAAGTACAGTGTAATACAGGCTTCTTCAACCTCGGCCCTCCAGATGTTTTGAGACTACAATTCCCATCATCCCTGACCACTAGTCCTGCTAGCTAGGGATCATGGGAGTTGTAGGCCAAAAACATCTGCAGGACTGAGGTTGAGGAAGCCTGGTGTAATACATTAAGGAAATTCAATTTCATTTCTACAGCTTATGGTATAGATATAAGTGATATTATTATCCTTACATATGGCTGCTAATAACCTACTGCCTTCTGCATAAACCTGTTACAGATATCAATATATTCATCCGAAGTCTATGTCTATTGGCAATCCATTCATATGTTGCCAGTGTTATCATGTTGTCAATCCATTGATTGGGAAGTGTCATTTGTTAAGGGTACTGAAAGTTGTTAAGAGACCCCCATTCCTCTGACGGTACTACTATCCCCAAGAGTGATTTAACAAGCAACTCTTCTTTCCTGAAATTCTGGGAATTGTAGCTCTGTGAAAGGAACAGGGGTCTCTTAATAACTTTCACCACCCTTCATAAACGTCACTTCCCAAAATTCTTTGGGGTAAGCCATGACTGTTTAAACTGGCATAATAGTGCTTTAAATGTGGGCCAATAAGTCTATTAATTTCAGTGTGTTTACTCTGAGTAAAATTTAGTTGGCTAGAACCCGCCAGTCTTAATCTCTGGCCCATTTAACATCCTAAATTAGATTACTCTCTAGGTGGAGTGATACAATCCAAAAATAACCATGATACAAATTTAGAGTACCTGGAGAAAAAAAAATTCTGGAAAATCCACTTCATTACTCTAAAGCTTTTTCCTAGAGCTCATGACATCAGCTAAAATTTTCACTAGGATACTCAGAACTCCAGAGGGTGACCTCTGTAAGGAATTTTATCCAGGATATATATAGCCATCGTAAACCCTTGTACAATCTAACAGTACTCATGTGCTAACCAATTCAACCACTGAAGCACATTTATGGGCTGAATCTATCAACCAACAGCACTCTATTGTAGATGAGGTAAGATAATTTGGCTTTCAAGAGATTACGAAGCACAAGCTAGCTACCGCAAGACCCACCAGTGACGGCCACCAATGAGGATGGCTTCAGAAAAGGACTATATAGACTAGAGTAATTCATGGAGAGAGCTATCAAGGGCTGCTAGGCCACAATGGCTATGTCCGGCCTCCGCCAATGGGGAACCTTTTGCCTCTTAATGAAGACCAGATGCTGGGAATCACAAAGGGGGAGAAAGCTGCTGTGCTCAAATCCTGCTTTCATGCTTTCAAAGTATCAGGTTGCCCACTATGAAAACAGGGTGCTGAACTAGCAGGGCAACAGGCCTGATCCAGCCCATTCCAAGAATAGTCTTCCCAGGAGCTCTGGGAGGCCTTGCTCTTGGGTCTACTGAGACATGAAAGGTGATGAGAGACAAGGCCTTTTCTGTTAAAAACCCATTTTCCCAAACTGCCTGCCTCAAGAGGTGCAAATGGTGCCATCTGTTTCCTTCATAGCATCAAGGGCATTTTTGACCAAACACCAAGGCTTAATAACAACAACAACAACAACAACAATAATAATAATAGGAATAATACTAACAATAATATTTGGAATAATAAAGTTGGAAGCCACTCTGGGCAGCTTCCAACAAATTGAAACATAGAAAGACATCAAACATCAAAATATTCCCTAGCCTTCAGATGTCTTCTAAAGGCCTTTGGCCGAGGTTCAGTCTGACTCCCTCTCCCCTTTCATAAGAACTTGCATGAAAGTGGCCTCCCAATTTTTTTCACAGGCCCATATAAGTTCACCACAAACAGTTGGGCCTGGTGAGCATTTAAGGTCCTCAACCCTAATCTGTGGGTTGCCATCTGATTGGATTTTATTCTGTTTCTGATTTTAGCATGTATTTTAATTGATTGCTTGATTTTATGTTAATGTGTTATACATTTGATGTTAGCCACTCTGAGCCTGGTTTTGGCTGGGGTACAAATAAATAATAATAATAATTACTCATTTACTTGACATCTGGTGGGAGGGCGTCCCACAGGGCAGGTGCCACTACCGAGAAGGCCCTCTGCCTGTTCCCCTGTAACCTCTCCACATGCAGGCTGAATGATGGGGGTGGAAAAGCTCCTGATGCTGCTCTTTTATCTTATCTTGTTGCTCTGTGGTGCACTGTTTTATTGGTGTAGTTTTATTTTAAGGATTCGGTTATTTTTAAAAAATTGGCTACCACTAAATGTTAAAATGACAACTACATCATACTCAGAGAACACCCAGTGAAATAAATGGGCATAAGACAGTCAGCCTCATTCATTCCAGTATTCGGCTATATTTTATTCAGTGTAGACCTACTGAAATTAATCGACACAGCTTACTCATTTTTATTAATTTCAGTGGGCCTATTCCAAGTAACATTTAGTTGACCAACATCCTATCAATGTTAGAAACTCAGATATATAAGCCAGTTGCCAAAAGCACCTCTAACTTAGGTTACACAATGGAATGTCTATCTCCCTCTCTTTTTATTACAATTACAAAGCAAAAATTGAATTGTATATATTGTCGATGTTAATTTATTTAATGATTCAGTTGCACATTTTACCAATTCCAGTCATCTTTTTTCAAAACACGCAAACTAATACACAATTCACACCAGTGACACATTTTCAGTATCACATTTTTAATAGCAATTGCTACTGGGACCCTATAAACCTATATGGTCTCTCAGCCTTAGCAATAGCGGCCAACCATGTCATTTGAATAACCCATATTTATAAATACCAGTATATGTATATGTGTGTGTGTGCGCGCGCATTATATAAAATATTGTGCTACACTTGTATGTGGCACAGCTTTGTATGTCAGTAATATTTTATGTAGTGCTAGTGCTAAATCCATAAACCAATTATATATATATATATCATTACAGTAGCGTAACACTAATTCATTTACTAAGATTACTGTACAATTTATTACGAGTACTGTGACAAGGACAAAAAACTGCGAAGTTTGTTACAAAAGGTGAATGAATAAATGGAACTTACATGTTTAATTTTGCTTATACAATAAAAAATATTGGTACCATACTGACGTTTTGAAAATAGTTTTTCTTTTTAAAAGTCTGGTCTTCCAATATGCTCTATAGCAGCATCCTTCCACCACAAATTAATTGCATTTTCAGGATTGAAAACCTCCAGGTTGGGGCCATTCATCTGGATCATTAGTAAGTCGTCAACGATAGTCACAAGCCGACTATTCCAAATGTCTGTTTTAATCAGATTTAACTGGTTAAAGCCCCTCTCACATTCTGCAGTACTAAGTGGGAGAACCTGCAAAAAGTTCAAAACTTTACATATATTAATATATGAATCAGAAGCTGTTGACTCTGCCTGAAGACGCTGCCAAGCTTCTTCACATGTGATGACTCTCTTATTCCGAGCCCACACTTTAAAATCCTGATATTCCTCCATGATGGCTTCCTTGTCAACTTTTACACTGATAGGCAATGCTTGCACCAGTTCACTCAATTCTTTTTCTCCATGGTTACTTGTAGACAAGTCCCTTTCACCGACTGGCTCGGGTACGTTGCATGGGTCAAATATTTCCACATTTCGTAGAACTTTGTCGTTTCTGATACTGTCCAACCGTTTGTCTATTCCTTCCACAATTGAACTCAGCAAGACATGTCGATCTTCCTCAAAGCACTCAATTTCGCTTGCGCTACAAACAATTTTCACACCTCTGTACACTAACACACCATCTTCGAATTGCACGGTACTGTCGAACTTTCGCAGCTGAGGGCCACTTTCTTTCACCATCCTCCGCAGCCTTTCTCTTGCCGAAGCCAAACTGATTTCAACATCATTAACTGACACGCACTTCCTCTGAAATGCCTCAGATAGTCTCGCGAGTGTGTTCGAAACATCGTGCATGAGAAACAAAAACCTTACAAACCATTCTGACTTCAAACACTCCAAGTACTCCTTCAGTTCTGACTCTGCACCAGAACCACTCACAATCTGCTCCAAATCTGCCACCGCTAGTGGGAGATTGTTTGCTAATGCCTTCACAACACGGTTCTTTGACTGCAACCAGCTGGTTCTGCGAATACCTATGTTGCGAAGCACTTTTTCGCTCAGTACTTCATCAATATCTTTCAGCACCTTCGCTCCTTCAGGACGACTGTAGTAAAATGTGTATATACCACACACAACATCTTCGGCGACCCTAGCAAATTTTACACACTTGAAGGCGTCGCCTATCGCAAGCTCCAGTTGGTGAGCTACACCGTGAACTGCCACTAAACCTGGACAGTTGTCCTGGAACTGTTTTGCTATGCCAGACACAGTCCCCATATTAGCAGCGGCCCCATCGAAACTTATCGCCGTTAGCTTGCTTTTCCAGTCGGGTACGTAGTCACGGAGAACTGACTCAATTGCAGATGTCCCATCTACTGCATTCTCACTAGTACATTCCCTAATGGCTCCATAACTGCACTTCAGTCCACCTTCAAATATATAATAAAAGTAAATTATATCAGATGCCACAGCCAACCTATCCGTTGAGGCGTCAGCCAAAATCCCAAAGAACTCTGTTTTACTCAATTTGTCCCTGAGTTCCAGACGTAGGCTTTCGGCAATGTAATGCACAATCTGTTTCGCCGCCTCATCGTCCGTGTGCGCCTCGCCTAGTCTTATACCAATCTTCCTCAGGAGTGCACATATCATTGGGAAGAGCTCAAATGAAAGGTTCTCCTTTGCAACGAAGTATGCAATGTTGAACAGCTTCTCCACCTTCATGCGCAAATCACTGTCCATTGTTTTTAATGTCTCTGCCATTGGGCTTGACTTGGCAGATTCATCTGCTTGGCGAGTAGCAGATGACCATGTTTTCTTACCTGAAAAAGTTAAGGAAAATGAATTTTTTATTATTATTATTCATTTCATTCCTAAACAACTTTGTATTTTAAATTTAAAAAATCTCAAAATGCTTTACACCACTTTAAAACATCAAACAAAACAATCCAGGATAAAACATTACTGAACAGCACTTGTTTGCCTTTCTGTAGTCTATCACTGCTCATGGTAGTAGGAGGAATGGTAATTCAATTCCAACAGCAAGTGAGGCTTGATGTGCAGCATTTGGACAACCAGCCTTGGGGCTCCATGGGCTCTTAAACATCAGCTATGGGAGCCTGGTCCAATTACCCTGCTGCTGGTATCACAGCCCCAGTCCCAGCAAGCTCCTCCTCTGCCAACTCTCTGAGCACAAGGAAGACTTTCCAGGTCATTTGTGTGTGAGAGAATGAAGAGTCCTGCCCGCCCCACACAGACTTTGTAAGAGTTTGTGGCATTATTAATTACAGATAAGAGCATCCTGCAATTTTTAAAACAGGAACAGATGAGAGCATATGGACAAAAAATAAATGAACAACCCCCCCCCAAAAAAACCCACGCTAGAGCATTCACCACTATTGTTTCATCAAAGATATAGTAAAGCAGCAGGCTATTTGTCTGAATGCATGGAGTCTTGCAAGAATAATGTCACACGAAAAACAGAAAGACAAAAAACAGAGGAGCTGTGCAGATGTAGCACCCACCTCGGGCTATAATTCATCATAGGTTTCCATCATTTTTGATGCAGTAGTAGAGCAGCAAGTTAAGACATATGCAAGATAGGAGGTCTTTGTGCCTACGTCTGGTTTTAGCTGCAAAAGTAACTTGCAGCCTAATAATAAGAAGGAAAAAATGGTCATATTAAAATCTGCCACTGTTAATGGCTGTTTCCTCCGAACTTTCCTGCAGCTGGAAGTTCGGCCATTAAGCACAACTTGAAACCACTGACTGGTTACTAACAAAGCTGCAGTCTTCTGGGTGTTCGTACATATGCAATTAGCATGCCCAAAGTGAATACTCATGAATGTAGAAAGTGCTTTTATTTGTAAAACCTTACTTAACATTGCAAACTGGTGTAAGTGTCCAAGACTGGTGTGAAGCTGCTCTTAGTAGACTTCTCTGCGACCCATCCCCTCTGCAGGGAGGTGGGACCAATTCGGATGGTCCGCCCCCGCCACTTAATGGATCCAAATGGTTTCCAGAGAGTGGTAGGGGATGCTTTATCCCATGTTGATGGCCTTTCAGCTGATTCCCTGGTGGCCCGCTGGAATGCGGAGTTAACCAGGGCTATTGACTGTTTGGCTCCGAAGCGCCCTCTCCGATTGCATGGAGCCCGGAGAGCTCCGTGGTTTTCCACGGATCTGAGGGCAATGAAACAATCGTTGAGACGGCTAGAGCGCCGGTGGCGGATAACTCATTCCGAATCTGATCGGACACAGGTTAGAGCTCAACGTCGAGCCTACCAAGTGGCGATAGCGATGGCGAAGAAGAATTTCTTCACCGCCTCTATTGCATCTGCAGAAAACAGCAGGAGACTTTTTCAGGTGGTTCACAATTTAGCGGAACCACCTGTAACATCGGGGCCCAGTACGGGCCACATATTCTCCTGCAATGATTTTGCAAAGTTTTTTGCAGATAAAATCGCTCAGATTCGGGAAGAAGTAGACTCCACCGTGGGAGCAGGCCCAGGGCAGGAGAGTGCTAGAGTTCTGTCTAGTCAAGTTGAGTGGGATCAATTCCAATCTGTTACCTCCGAGGATGTGGACAGGCTGCTTGGACGAGTGAAACCAACCACCTGTCTCCTGGATCCTTGCCCATCCTGGCTTATAAAAGCTAGCCGGGAAGGACTGGGCGATGGGCTTTGTGGGGTGGTGAATGCTTCCCTCCGTGAGGGAGCCTTCCCAGACCCACTGAAAGAGGCGGTTATTAAACCGCTTCTTAAAAAACCATCTTTAGATGCGGCCACGATGGCCAACTATCGCCCAGTCTCAAATCTTCCATTCTTGGGCAAGGTGATAGAGCGAGCGGTTGCCGAACAACTCCAGGCACGCCTGGAAGAAGCGGACCATTCGGATCCCTTCCAGTCGGGATTCAGGCCTCATCATGGGACTGAAACTGCCTTGGTCGCACTGGTTGATGATCTCCAGCGGGCTAGGGACAAAGGTGAGAGCTGTTTCCTAGTTCTGCTGGATCTCTCAGCGGCGTTTGATACCATCGACCATAACATCCTTCTGGACCGTCTTGAGGGGCTGGGAGCTGGGGGCACTGTCCTACAGTGGTTCTGCTCCTTCCTCCTGGGCCGTGTTCAGAAAGTGGTGGGGGGGGATGAGTGTTCAGACCCCTGGGCTCTCACTTGTGGGGTGCCTCAGGGTTCTGTCCTCTCCCCCATGCTTTTCAACATCTACATGCAGCCGCTGGGAGAGATCATCAGGAGGTTTGGGCTGGGTGTTCATCAGTATGCAGATGATACCCAGCTCTACCTCTCTTTTAAATCAGAACCAGTGAGGGCAGTGAAGGTCCTGTGTGAGTGTCTGGAGGCGGTCGGAGGATGGATGGCGGCTAACAGATTGAGGTTGAATCCTGACAAGACAGAAGTACTGTTTCTGGGGGACAGGAGGCGGGCAGGTGTGGAGGATTCCCTGGTCCTGAATGGGGTAACTGTGCCCCTGAAGGACCAGGTGCGCAGCCTGGGAGTCATTTTGGACTCACAGCTGTCCATGGAGGCACAGGTCAAATCTGTGTCCAGGGCAGCTGTTTACCAGCTCCATCTGGTACGTAGGCTGAGACCCTATCTGCCTGCGGACTGTCTCGCCAGAGTGGTGCATGCTCTGGTTATCTCCCGCTTGGACTACTGCAATGCACTCTACGTGGGGCTACCTTTGAAGGTGACTCGGAAACTACAACTAATCCAGAATGCGGCAGCTAGACTGGTGACTGGGAGCGGCCGCCGAGACCATATAACACCGGTCTTGAAAGACCTACATTGGCTCCCAGTATGTTTCCGAGCACAATTCAAAGTGTTGGTGCTGACCTTTAAAGCCCTAAACGGCCTCGGTCCAGTATACCTGAAGGAGCGTCTCCACCCCCATCATTCTGCCCGGACGCTGAGGTCCAGCGCCGAGGGCCTTCTGGCGGTTCCCTCATTGCGAGAAGCAAAGCTACAGGGAACCAGGCAGAGGGCCTTCTCGGTAGTGGCGCCCACCCTGTGGAACGCCCTTCCAGCAGATGTCAAAGCAATAAACAACTACCTGACATTCAGAAGACATCTTAAGGCAGCCCTGTTCAGGGAAGTTTTTAACGTGTGATTTTACTGTATTTTTGGTTTTTATGGAAGCCGCCCAGAGTGGCTGGGGAGGCCCAGCCAGATGGGCGGGGTATAAATAATAAATTATTATTATTATTATTATTATTATTATTATTATTATTATTATTATTATTATTTTATTATGGCCACAATTGCAAGTTTAGCTCTAGTGCTTTACTGGATAGTGTATTAAGAGTTTTGGGTTTTTTACTTGCACAAAAGAGAGTAATGTGCCCAAAAGGAAATATTTTAAGCCTAATCCTTATTCATGCCACAATGCATCCATAGCGATTCCACAAGTGCATCACTGTGCTGGTGGTAGGTTGGAAGGTGGAAACATAGGAGAATGCAAATGACAACTGAATGAATCCCATATTTATGCCAAACAAGGATCCACTCTCAGGAAAATTAAATAAAAAACCTTGCGCACCTTAGGTCAAATTTAAATATACATGTGTTATACAAAAACATGGAGTTGACTTTAAAGTCCAACTTCCCATCAAGGGACCTAACATCCCCTAAGTTCATGTTTCGGTCAGAGAATGTGAGGAGGGCAGGAACCAGGAGGCAAATGCAAGGCTGATCTTTATTGTTCTGCTCGCAAATGGAGGGAGGTGGGGAAGGAAGCCCAGAGAAGAAGTGTCTAACTGGTTCAAAGACACATGGAAATTGCCCAGCCCCTTAGCCAGGGACCACCCAAAAGCATCATGCAAAAGTCACACAAATGGGTTGTGCATGTAAATCAGACCAAGTCTCCATTTACATAGCAGATACCGCTTTGTCAGGTCCATTTTGTATTTTATTTTTTGCAGAGGCTGGCAGAAGTTAAACCATTTACAGGTTTGAGGTATTTGCAAGTGAAAAGAACTCAGCCAGTCTATATTGGGAAAGTTTTTATCAAGACCTTCCTGTTACCTATTTGGGAGGGAGTCTCACAGTTCCACTGGAGGCTAAAAATAGCCCTGCTTTTGCCCTGTCTAAGTTATATCCACTAAAATAAACTGTCTATTTTTCAAGGGGATATTTCCTAAATTGTTGAAGGTTGAAGAATTGGTATTTCCCGGGGGGGGGGGGGGGGCTGCTAGGTGTTTGCACCTTAAAATTCGTGTAACACATTCAAAGCACCACAATTAACTGGAAACTAAAGTACTATCTTAAAGATTTCAAAATATAGTTACAAATAATGTAACTATAGAATGTGCATTTAATAACGCAGAACCGCTAACAAAAAGAATCTTAAACATCTCAAAAGGAGACATTGCTAAAGGATATAATATATAATATAAACTGTACATTTAAAACAGCATAATTAACAAGAGAATAAAATACTATCATGAGCATAGAATATATCTTGCTTTTCACAGCATCTGGATCTTAAAGCAGCTTCTGGGCTCCCTGAGAATTTAAATCACTTAGTCTTCTTAAGTCAGATGTCACTCACTTCCTTCCCTATCACAAAACTGTCACATTTAGCAAATGTAGAAAATCGTATATGCAGAATAAAACTATAAACTCACCGTTTCGTTATTAAATGTTGCACGGTCTTTCTCAAAACTTGCGTCCTCGGCCTGGGAAAACTCTTTGCAGACACAGCATATCATAACATCAATAAAACATCTCCAGCCATGGATTTTCTTGCTCGCCTCCGAGGTCTTCCTCTTGGGTCCCACTGCCTTCTGAGGCCAGACAAGGCCTTTTCTGTCATGGCCTGTCTCCCATAATTCTCTGCCTCAAGAGGTGCAAATGGTGACACCGTGTTTTCTTCATAGAATCAAGAGTTCCCCTCCCTCCCCGCCGGAGACTGAGGCTTCATGCCGCCATTTTATTTTATCGCTGTGTGGTGTATTGTTTTATTGTGATCTGTTTTTAAGGAATCAATGCTTTCTAAATTGCCATTTTAAAATGTGGTTGTAGCCAACCAAATCCTACTCAGAGAACACCCATTGAAATACATGGGCCTAAGACAGACAGCCCCATTCATTCCAGTGGGTGGTATTCAGCTAAGTTTTATTCAGCATAGACATACTGAAATTAAAGGACATAGCTTACACATTTTCATTGATTTCAATGGGTCTATTCCAAGTAACATTTAGCTGAGCACCACCCAATGGGTCTAACCTAAGTAAGGACTAACAGTGGATCAGTATTTTTTTTTAACTTGTGGAAGGCAGAGTGATTGTTTTGTTATGTTTTAATTATTGATTTTTGCTTTTACCTTGTATTTTTATATTGTGAATCACCATGCAATCTTATGATGAAGGGCGGTATATAAGTCAAATAAATAAAATGATTAGTCACTTGTTACAAAAAACAAACAAACCTGTATCCAAGCAACTCATGAAAAATAAAGAGTCAAGATGAAGCAAAAAACATAGAATGGCTTAAAACAAAGCCATTACAAAGACCCGTAAACAGACCCAATGAAGCAGCAAAACCTCAGCAGCAGAAAGCAGGAATAAACTGAAATATTCATCATAATCTGTCAAATACCATGGGGAAGAGAGAGGTATTCAATGGGCACTAAAATGATGTTAAGGGTGGCACTAGGTGGACCTTATGCAACTGTCCAAGAGCATCACTGAAAATCAGCTTATATACAGTATGTTTTTTTAAAACAGAAACAAATCACCTCTAGCTTTTCAGGCAACACATGAAGCCCATCCTCTTCATCAGAGCTATCGGAGGCATCGAAATTCAGCAGCGTGCGGTCATTTTCTTCCAAGAATTTGTAAAATTCCGGATCACGTTCCTTCAACCGGGAGAGCTGGTCTTTGTGTTGGGAAGCCTTCCCTGTCTTCACTTTCCTGATCAGGAGAGAGGAATTGTGGTTTCTTTAAAATAAAATAAAAATCAAGAGCTGACTTTGAAAGTACAGAGATTTAGAAACAATTGCTTATAACTTGGATGTACAGTGGTACCTTGGGTTAAGAACTCAATTCACTCTGGAGGTCCATTATTAACCTGAAACTGTTCTTAACCTTAGATTAGCTTCAACCAGAGCCAGGGCCTTTTCAACACTGGCTCCGGCCTGGTGGAACGCTCTGCCTCATGAGACCAGGGCCCTGCGGGATCTGATTTCTTTCCGCAAGGCCTGTAAGACAGAGTTGTTCTGCCTGGCCTTTGGCTTGGAGCCAATTTGATTCCCTCCCCCTCTTTTTCCTTTCTCCTCCTGTGATGAGGCTGCATTTTAATGTTTCAATATTTTAATCTTGTTTTTAAGTTGTATTCATTCAACTTGTTTTTATTATTGCTTGTTAGCTGGCCTGAGCCCGGCCTTGGCTGGGGAGGGCGGGGTATAAATTATTATTATTATTATTATTATTATTATTATTATTATTATTATTATTAACCTGAGGCACCACTTTAGATAATGGGGCCTCCCACTGCCGCTGCGCTGCCACCACATGATTTCTGTTCTCATCCTGAGGCAAAGTTCTTAACTCAAGGTACTATTTCTGGGTTAGCGGAGTCTGTAACCTGAAGCGTCTGTAATGAGGTACCACTGTACATTTCAGGGGTTTGGCACACAACCGTTTGGAATTGTAACTAATTTAAGAAGAGCCTGGCTGCTGATCAGGCCAAAGGCCCATCTAGTCCAGCATCCTGTTCTCACAGCAGCCAACCAGAGGCTTATAGGAAACTTGCAAGCAAGACCCAAACACAGCAGTACTCTCCTGCCTCTAACTGCGCAGAAAGAGCACAGTCATTGTGGCTAGAAGCCAACGATAGCCTTAATCTCCATGACTTTCTCTAATCCTCTTTTAAAGTTGGAGACCATCATCGCCTCCAGGGAGATCAAGTTCCATAGTCTATATGCTGCCTGGAGTACTTTATAAAAATCTGCCCTGAACCTTCTAAGATTCAGCTCCACTGCATGTCCACGAGTTCTAGTGTTATGGGAGTCAGAAAATATTTCCTCTACCCGCTTTCTCCATGCCATGCATAATTTTATAATCTTGTGTCATTTCACCTCTTATTCGCCTTTCCTCTATCTTTTTTTAATTTCAATGGGTCCCCTCTAAATACATCTGAATACAGTCGTACCTTGGTTTTCAAACAGCTTAGTTCTCGAACGTTTTGGCTCCCAAACGCCGCAAAACCCTGAAGTGAGTGTTCCGGTTTGCGAACTATTTTTGGAAGCCAAACGTTCAGCGGGGCTTCCACGGCTTCTGATTGGATGCAGGAGCTTCCTGCAGCCAATCAGAAGCCGCGCTTTGGTTTCCAAACGTTTTGGAAGTCGAATGGACTTCTGGAACGGATTCTGTTTGACTTCCAAGGTATAGTTATAATGGAGAAAATTATGCATAATTTTCTCCATTATAACAAGGGCTAGAACCACCAGACACTTTTTATGACTTGGTGTTCTTTCATTACATATACAGCAGAACCATCATTTTCAAGATGACTCTTCTCACAAGGCTGGCAAATCTGGAACTATATTTGATAAATTGATAACGCTGATAAGTCTTTAGTTGGGCTTTTTTTCTTTACCCATGTGCAACTACACTCATTCTACATGCCTATTTTATAGATTTGTTTTTCATCTCTTGCTGTATTTGCTCTCTGTTTTACAGTGGTACCTCGGGTTACATACGCTTCAGGTTACAGACTCCACTAACCCAGAAATAGTACCTCGGGTTAAGAACTTTGCTTCAGGATGAGAACAGAAATCGTGCTCCGGCGGCGCGGCAGCAGCAGGAGGCCCCATTAGCTAAAGTGGTGCTTCAGGTTAAGAACAGTTTCAAGTTAAGAATGGACCTCCGGAACGAATTAGTTAACCCAAGGTACCACTGTATATACATTATAAAATGAAAAAACAAAACATTATGGGGGGGAAGCTCTGAGTAAACTGTAGTTGGATATCATTTATTTTATTTTTTATTTGAACAACTCATATACCCTCAAACTACAAGAGTCTCCAAGCGCTTTACAAAGATGAAATATATAAAATAAAAATTAGCTAAAACTATTACTCTAATGCACTGTACTTCACTGTATTTCAAATGTGTTTTTTTAAAAAAATATTTTCTGTGGTTTGTTTTGTACATTTCAAAATGTAATGAAAAGCATTTTAGAAAATTCTAAAAACAAGGAACGTTTTCGTCTCTTACTTTTCCACGGCTTTCGATTTTAGCCCCCCTTTCTTCTTGATGGGGGCCTTCCCATTCTGGCTGAGCTTTTTATGAACCCCATCCTCTCTGGAATTCAAGGCTTCCTCCTGCAACTCGTCATCCGCGTCAGAATCAAATCCGGAAGTCAGGAACTCATCCACACTCAGCTCAGCGAGTTTTCTGTTCCCAGGGAGGCATGGGACAAAATGGGTAAACAAAAGACAAAGAACAGAGTTTCAAAAAACAAGAGAGGTGTGAACATCGCTGGAAAAATCTGCCTTTCAAGATGTCAAGAGCATCAACCAAGGACCATAGCTCAGAATTGAATGGCCACAAGCCTGGGCAAACTGAGGACTTTCCTACCTCATTCTTTCAGTTGCAATGGTCTGACTGCACTGCCTACTGATAATTATTTAGTAATTAATGTATTATTTAAATTATGTATATAACAGCAATTGATTTTAATGCATCTATGGGTTTTTTTTTATCTGTCTGTTGGGTTGTAAGTCACTTTGGGCAAGAGAAAGCAACTAACAAATTTAAAGAACTGTGAGGGGAGAGAGACTTTCTGCTGTTCATCAGGCAATGGCTTTTTCCACCTGCCTTACCCCACCTTTCAGCTCTAGCTAGGAGCCTTTCCCAAACCATGACTTTTGAGAACAGCAGAAGCAGCTGGGAGGAAAGAAGTTCAAGGATATTTTAAAACAATTAATTTTATAAGTTATGAATCCTTGTTTCTCAATGTGATCCTTTTACACGGTTTTGCATGTTTTGTGGTGTTTTGTGCATTGTGACTTGAAGTTATTTTTTATTATTGTTTAGCAATTGTATCTGATTAGTTTCTGGGTTCAATTCAAAGGGCTAGCTTTGACCTATAAAACCTTATGTGGCCAAGGAGCCTGAATACCTCAAGGTGATTGTAAGTTGTTTTAAACCATTTTTAACATTGCGTGTTAATTGCTGTAACCCACCCTGAAACCTAGTAAGAAGTCTCCTGGGTCAGGCCAATGGCCCATATAGTTCAGCACTGTTTCTCAGGAAAAAAAGAAAATAATTCCTACTGTGTTCAATGAAACGAATTCCCAGCTTTATAAAAAAAGTATATTACTTGTATTATTGTTGTTGTTAATTTATCTGTATATCTACTTAAGGCCAAAGCAGATTTCTAAGCGAAGTATAAAAACCCAACTACGTAAAGATTAAAATATGTGCACCTGTAATTAAAACACACGATATAAACAACTCCATAAACACTGATCATGAAGACACACAAGTAGCCAATTCCAATAAAAACAGATCCAGGGATTAGAAGATGAGAAATTGTTCCATTAACCTCCCAGGTGTTCCTTGTGGCCCCCGCGATTTAGGGAAATTCGCAAACACGCGCAGGGGAAACGGATGAGAACTTCCATTACTCTCTTTCTCCACAGCCCGGATTACCGCAAACCATGCAAACCCTCCAAGGGGACAGTTGGGAAGATATCTTGGGAGCGAGCACATTTGCAAAGCTAAGGTGGGACCGGTCCGGTTTCAAAATGGAGGCGGGACCGCGTGATGAGATTCCTGAATTACTTAAGGATTTGGGCTCGATGACCCTCGGGGATCCCTTCCAACTCTACCATTCCATGATATTATGCATCTTCTAGAAAAAGAGCTAGCTCTGTTAAACGCCTGCGAGGCTACCTGGCTGCAAAGCCACACTAACCTCTTGCTGGAAGCGGCCATGCTTTGCGCTCGCGCCTCCGTCCGGTCCCAGCGGCAGCAACGTGGTCCGAGCACTTCCTCTCCCAAAATGCAACAGTAGCAAAGAGGAGGAGGAAGAAAGAGGAGGAGGAGACTGGAAGAGAAGCCGGCCCCGGTTGATCTTTAGGTTCACGGGCACGGCGAGAGGAGGGAAAGAAACGAAATCAGGCTTTGAACAGGGCACGAAGCGGGCGGGCGCGTTTGGGCACACACACACACACACACACACACACACACAACCGATTCCGGGGAAATGTTGCACCGTTGAATTTCACAGCTTGGAGTTGTGTGTGCGCGCGGATGTGTCTTTTCTCGTATCCACTGCAGGCTCTCAGATATTTAGAGGTGCCAAGGGACTGTTGCACGAGTGATAGGGAACGGTGGGGACTCGCCCAAAGTAGAGCTTGAGAGACGCAGTGACTGCTGTGCACAACACGCATTCAAAGCACATCCCTTCCGCGCCCAAAGAAGAAGAGTTTGGACTTGATATCCCACCATTCACTACCCTTTAAGAAGTCTCAAAGCGGCTAACAGTCTCCTTTTCCCTTCCTCCTCCACAACAAACACTCTGTGAGGTGAGTGGGGCTGAGAGACTTCAGAGAAGTGTGACTGGCCCAAGGTCACCCAGCAGCTGCTGGTGGAGGAGCGGGGAATCGAACCCCGTTCACCAGATTACAAGTCCACCGCTCTTAACCACTACACGACACTGGCTCTCTACTGGTGAGAGCCCAAAGAATCCCAGGAACTGTTTACCCCTTGCAGAGCTACAGTTCCCAGCACCCTTAAAAAACTACAGTAAGACGTGGATCTTCTAAAAGGCATGAGTAGGCAAACTAAGGCCCAGGGGCCGGATCCGGCCCAATCGCCTTCTAAATCCGACTTGCGGACGGTCAGCGTGTTTTTACATGAGTAGAATGCATGCTTTTATTTAAAATGCATCTCTGGGTTATTTGTGGGGCATAGGAATTCGTTCATTCCCCCCCCCAAAAAAATATATAGTCCGGCCCCCCCAAGGTCTGAGGGACAGTGGACCGGCCCCCTGCTGAAAAAGTTTTCCCACCCCTGTTCTAAGGAAACAGTAGCCCCGCCCCTCCGAATGTTGAAGTGATCTATTTCTCCCTTTGAGAGTGGAAAAGGAAGTTGAGACTAAAAAAATATGGGAGATCTTGCTTCACTGGAAAAAGAAGCCCCTTTCCAGAGGAAGGACTGACATAGGAACATAGAAAGGCACCTTATACCAGCTCAGCCCATTAGGGGCATCTAGCTATGTTCTGAATTGTAAATACTGACTGGCAGTGGCTCTCCAGGGTTTAAAACAGACAGGAAGCCTCTCCCAGCAGATGAACCTGGCACCTTCTGCATGCCAAACACAGGCTCTGCCACTGAGCTATGACCCTACCCAGTGGGAGCACAGAGCAGTTGGCAATACTGTATCTCATAGGTCACACAATACAGACAAAAATGTTAACACTGAAATATACAAAGCAACAGTGCTGGCAAGAAGGCTGGTTACATTTCAAAGGTATATAGGTAAAAAGATAATATGTTCACCTTGCTTGTGCCTAAGTGATGCCAACATGGGGGGCAGCAAAAGGATGTGATTTAGGAGAGAATTTCGTAATCAGAGGGGCCACTGCTGAGAATGCCCTGCCTTTCACCATCCCTTACCCAGCAGAAGTTAAATGGAAAATAACAACCAGGGCATCCCTTAGTGGATCTTAAATGACTGATAGGGCGGTACTTGGGGATATTTTTGTCCGTCTGCAAAACCTTGTGGTCTCCCTTGTGGCCTGCTGATATGTTCCACTTGTGTTTGGGTTGGTGCTGTTTTTGCTACATAAGGCTTGGCACTCACCATCTGGACATCAGAAATAGAGGGAATGGTGATACAGTACTTAGCATTTACATTTTGTCCACAAATGTTTATGCCACAATAAGTCTTTTAAAAAGTGCCCCAAGACTCTATTATCTTCCTGCTTTATCCCCGCCCTGCCCCCCCCCGCCCGGCAATACTTACAACAACCCTGCAAACTATTTATATTGCAGATTGGGGATAGTGAAGCTGTGTATACACTGCCCCTTTAAAGCACATCTGAAGGACATTATTTCACTCAAAGAATTCTGGGGGCTGTAGTTTGTTAAAGGTTGCTGGGTACAGTGGTACCTCGGGTTAATACTTAATTCGTTCCGGAGGTCCGTACTTAACCTGAAACTGTACTTAACCTGAAGCACCACTTTAGCTAATGGGGCCTCCTGCTGCTGCCGCGCTGCTGGAGCACGATTTCTGTTCTCATCCTGAAGCAAAGTTCTTAACCTGAAGCACTATTTCTGGGTTAGCGGAGTCTGTAACCTGAAGTGTAGGTAACCTGAAGTGTATGTAACCCGAGGTACCACTGTATTGTAGTTTAGCAAGGAGTGAACTACAGTGCCCAGAATTCATTGAGGGAAAGAATATGCTCCGAATGTGCTTTAAAGTTATAGCGTGTACACAGCGTGAGAGACAGTAGCCTACAGTCCAATCTTATGCATGCTGGTTTTGCACATCAGTGGAGAAGATGATTTATTGTACCTGTTTTTTTAATCTGGAGAGGAGGTAGTGTAATATTTATGCATGGAATTCTCTCCCAATCGATATTACCTTAGATGCCTCTTTGTTATCCTTCCACCAGCAAGTGAAGGTTTTCCTATTCAGACAGGCCTTTAAAACTAAGGTGCAGACGATGCTGATCACATTTCTGGTTCTGAATGTGTTCTGATATATTGTAATTATTTAACATGTTTGTGTTTCTTACTTTGTATTTTATCATGTTGTTTTTAAATGTTTTTAGCCACTTTGAATCTCAACTTAGGATAAAAGTGGGGTGTAAATATGTATAATAATAATAATAATAATAATAATAATAATTTGTTTATATATTTTGGATGGATATGTAACTTTGGGCCATATTGGTTTTTGGCTAGAAGCAATAAAGTTGGCAACGAATTTTATATCTAGAGTTAAACATTTTGGGTTGTATCCAGTTAAATTCTACTGTACCCATTGAAATGAATGGGTACAGGTCTTTTATGACACTGAATCAGAGTGGTGTTGAGTACAACCCCATTATGTGTCTTTTCATAGCATCATAGAATTGTAGAATTTCATAGAACTGTAGACCTAAATGCAGAAATATTTTCCCCAACATGGGTCTTGAACTCTACCAGCAGAGCTTTTGCCTGCTTATATTCAATAGCAATCATTGCCTGACAAGTGCTCAATGCAAAGGAGGCGTTTTACCAGTGTGGAGTAGCCATAAAGCTCTCTAAGTGACCTTGGGGCAACCTCTCTCTCTCAGCCTAACCTACCTCACAGGATTGTTGTGAGGATAAAATGGGGAGGGGGGGAAGTGTGTTCAGGTCCTTTGGAGAAAAGTTGGGATACAAATGTAATAATAAATAAGTTGTTTTGAACCGCTTTAAATAATGTTTAATATTGTGTTTTAGTATTAATGTTGTATTTTAATTATTGTAGGGGACCTCAGAGTGAAGGGCCGGTATTAAAATGTAATAATAAACAAACAAACATGGGGGGAGTATCCGAAGATGGGCTTCAGGGGGCACAAAAATGGGTTTGTTTTGTGCCCAAAGCAATAAAATTAAGTGTATGCTTCCCCCTCCCTTTCTGTCTTTTTGCATTTTTAATGCATTTTGTTCCCTTTTTATTGTTTCACTTTATTTCGTTCAATAAAAATATTTCCCATAAAATGTATGCAAAATGTGCATATTTGCTTTAAGTGATTTTTTTGGGGGGAAGGGGGTCCATAGCTTTCCTCAGATCCTCCAAGAGGTCTGTGACCTCAAAAAAAGGTTGAGAACAGCTGATGTAAAGACACTCTTCTGTATCCCCAAGGAACAGTCTACACAGCACGACCCACCGTTGCAAAACTGCAGAGCGGGCGGCGACTTTACACACACACCAGCACAGACACACAAATCTAACAAGCCTTCCTTTTGATTATTGCTGTAGAGCCCAGGGTGGGGGAAAGTGCTGGTGTTTTTTCCACTGTTAAGGGAAGCAAAGAAAGACGGACCTGATATGTGCAAAGAGAAGAGAGAGTAAAGAAGGAGAGAGGAGTATAATCCAGCGGGAGGCTTTTGCCGCTGTTAGCAATCGCCCCATCAGCTGGGAAAAGCAATTTTTGCACCGGCTAACTTTTTAAAAAATCCATCAATCTGGAGAGCAAAGTGCCTGACCACGGAAAGCACCTTTGCTTTCTAGCCCTGGAGGTGTCAACTGGGTGAGTACGGTCTTTTATTCACAATTCTCTTCTTCTTCTTCTTCTTCTTCTTCTTCTTCTTCTTCTTCTTCTTCTTCTTATTTCTAACGGGGGAAATTCTAATAGAAGCAACCACCGGTTCTGAACAAGAGAGGCAGATTATTTACAGGATTGCAGCCTAAACGTGGGTCCATTGCAGATGTGTGTGTCTCGTTTTATTGTATAATTTTATGTGCTACCTGCAATGGCTCCATTTGGAATTCTCACGCAGCCTGGGTACCGCATTTTGCAGGACCGGGAAGGTTGGCGGTGAATCTCAAACGCACACTTTTGCACGCAGCCTGCCCGTGCGCTTCCTCGAGAGTAAACCCCAGGGTCCTCAACCGGGTTTTACTCCCAGGAAAGTGTGCCCTAAAGCTTGCAGCCTCGCCCCCGTTTCCCCCGCCTCTTCTCTCTCTCTTCCCCAGTGAAATGGGCTGGCTTTCATTTCTCCTTTGTTACTCTTTTTTGAGTTTTCCTTGCACACACACAAACCCAGCCTGGCTTGTTTGATGGAAATAGGATGGCTGCGTGCGATTGCAAGCGCTTGCCTCGCTTTGCGCTAGGCGCTGTACGATTTGAGACGCCAACGAACAACAATGCAGCCACCACAAAATCCTTCATTTGTTGTGGCAGGGGAGGAGGATCTCGTTATGGGCTGCACGTTTCCAAGAAACTGCGGCTCAAATAATCTGCTGCAAGGCGTCGATCGGATGGGGCAAAGCACGGGCCCCGATCCCGCTGCTAGTGAGGGTGTTCGTGTTGCGGTTGGAAGCTTTTGAAGACACGCGCTGGTGTACCGGCGAGGGGGGTTATCTGAGGTGACTGCCGTATTTCAGACAACTGCAGTCTAGCTCTCGCTCCTTTAATTTAATGTTTTTGAAAAAATCCGGATTTGTCATTGTGGGTTGCAGCGGGTGCACAACCCTTTAAAGGAAGTGAGTGGCTGCGGGGGGTGGGGGTGGGATGCAGGTTTTGCGTGTGCGCGCCTCCCCCCACCCTCGCCCCGTTCCCAAATGCTCCAGTTGCAGTATCAGAAGCCTGCATTGCTGCTACCCAGATCAGTTTTGTATGTGTGTATTTTTTAAAAAAAAAAATTTAAGGAGGCTATCCGACTTTGCATATCCTGGCAGAATCCCGCTGCTGCAAATATATACAGTGTGTGTATGTCTATCAAAGCAAAACTAATTCTTCCACCAGCCCCATCTGAAAACTAACCTACTGCCTATTTGCTTTGCGTTTTCAAAGACAAATATGACCATTTATAAAACCGGGACTATCAAAAGATCGGGGGGTGGGGACGAAAAAATCTAGCTCCTCCTTAAATTTTTGTGTGTTAAATCGCCTTCCACCTGGTCCGTTTACATTTGCGTCAATTTTAGCCCTATGGAAAGTGGGGGGCGGGCGGTGGAATATGGACACAAAGGAATCTGTTTCTTAGGCCATCCGGAATATGTTTGCACTTTCTTCCTGACTGCACCCTCCTCTCTAGGCTGGGAATGCAAGGGAGAGATGTAATTATGCAAATCATGAGAAAGTATTAGTTGGGGGAGCACTAAACTGCATACTCCCCCCCCCCCAATTAAAAATTGACATTTTGAAAGTCTTTGTTTTAGCCTGGCTATTTGCAGAAAAGACTCCTAGTATATAAGAGCACTGAGAAGGGAAGGGGGCACCCAGCCAATCCCACCCCCTTTGTAAATGTACCTGCATGGCAACATGTGTTGATCACATTCACATGTTAGCATTTGAGTCAGATATTAAGCATACCGTAAGTGGGGGAGAGAGATTACCCCCTCTAGAGGGAGGGTGTAAACTGCAATGCAAAACTGACCTTTTTGTGCATGGACGGGGGGTGTTCCTAATTGTTTAATGCATTCCACCCACCTTATTTGCTTCTGTTTTAAAATAATAATAAAAAATTAAGTGCATCTTCTTTTCCCGTGCTACATTTATGAAAGCATAACTCAGTCTTTCAGAAGCAATGGTTTTGTAACTCTCCAGCAACTTTTTTTTTAAAAAAAATATTGTAATAAAAGAGTCATACCCAGTGTCCTGTGAGAGAGCTGTTAGTCTACTGTTAAGAATGAAATTTCAGCCCACCCGCACACACAGATGATGGCCCATTGCATCTCTGCATGAATAGCTGTTCTGGTCTTCCTTTTATTCCAGTCAGCCTACACTGAATGCAGGTAATTTTTGTTTTCATCACAAGATGTAATTTGAGCATTTAATTACCCACACTACAAATATAACAGAATTACCTGCCTTCAGAGGAGGATCCCATTTGTGTCCCTGTGTGAGTCTCTGGTCTGAAGTTGCCTTTTTCCAGTCAATCTTCCCTGTTACAGATCCTTCTGCCACATCTCATGATCAAATGAGACTGGTTCATTTACTCTCCTTCAAGTAGTGATTCAGGAAAATTACCTGCCCTGAGAAAGCTGACTGTTGTATTTCTGCATGACTGCCTGTTCTCACTTTGCCTCCTTCCAATCCATCTCTCCTGACAGACAGGTAACTTTGTGGCCTCTCTGAATCAAGTGCAGCTGGCAAATTCACTGGGGCATTAAAATAGCCTTAATTAAAATAAACAATAAAACAAAAATTAATAAGTATAACAATTAAAAAAAGTTAAAACGAATCAGAAGTTCAGTTCAATGGAATGCTTGCCTTAACAGGTATTTATTCAGTTACTCTCATGGCAGGAAGGCTAAGATGAATTGCCTCTGCTTTTAGGAGGCTGCCTGCTGAGTCTCTGTATGAGTCACTGCTTTCGCTCTGCTTCCTTCTAATTAGAGGGCTCAGTCTGAAACATATGGAGTACACATTATTGCACAATCCAAAACTAAACTGCTGGTCATTTTAATTCAGACTTTGTGGGATGAAAAATGAAATGAAGGGTATCTTTCCCCAGGTGGGGATAACATTTCATTTCTTGGTATCCTAGGGGAGATGCCTACCGACAGTGCTTCAGAACCCATGCATACCTTTTGCAGCATAACTTTACCACACTGTTCAACAGTGGACCAGACTCCACAGGGAGATAGTGGACTCTCCTGTCTTGGAGGTTTTTGAGTAGAGGTTGGATGGCCACCTGTCACGTATGCTTTAAATGAGATTCCTGCATTGCAAGGGGTTGGACTCACTAGACGATCCTCGGGACCCCTTTCAACTCTACAGTTCTCTGACTCTATTACATCATGGTAGAAGCCCCATTGTCAGAGCACCACACAAGAATGAGTTGCTCTTTCTGACCTTCATCTAGCAATACTTGGATGTGGTACAGAGGTTCTTGGCTCCAGACCAGACTTCACCAATATGGTGCCCCCCAGATGTTTTAGACGACAGCTGTCACCAGCTCAGCCATGCTGGCCAGGACTGATAGACGTTTCAGTCCTAATCATCTGGAGGGTGCCAGGCTGGTTGAGAACCACCTAATTTTAGAGCTGGAAGTAACCTCATCAAACTGCCTGCCCAACGTCACCCCTGCTGGGTGGAGCAGCAGGCTTTCTTCCACTGTTAGGAAGACAGATGGTGGGGGATGCAGGTTGGAGCATGCCCCAGGATTGGGCCCATTTTGCTCAGCATGAGACTTGTAATCTTAGGGTTATGCATTTGAGTCCCATGTTCGAGTTCCCATGCATTCCTGCATTGCAAGAGGTTGAACTAGATCAGGCATAGGCAAACTTGGCCCTCCAGATGTTTTGGGACTACAACTCCCATCATCCCTAGCTAACAGGACCAGTGGTCAGGGATGATGGGAATTGTAGTCTCAAAACATCTGGAGGGTCGAGTTTGCCTATGCCTGAACTAGATGGCCCTTGTGGTCCCTTCCAACTCTATGATTCCTTTAAGAGAGGAGGGATGTTTAGGCACCAATGCAGGCACCTCTTTTTGTCGAATTTCCTGCAGCATCTGTGAATTCCTGATTTTTTGTTTTGTTTTGTTGTGCTACTGATGTAGTTGCCACACAGCAGGAAGAGAAAGGAAGGCATTTCCTAGCCTCCGAGGAGCTTAGAACACAAAAAGAGTTCATTCCAAGCCAACTCAACTTAGTAAACAGAGTCTAACACAGGAGCATAGGAAGTAGCCTTATACCAGAGCAGTGTATCCTAGCTCGGTATTGTTGAAATGGTGTGTATGTGTGTGTGTGTGTGCTTGTGGCCCTCCAGGTGTTGTTGGATTGCTAATCCCATCAATGCCAACCATTGATCATGTTGGCTGGGGCTAGTGGGAATCCAACACCATCTGAAGGGCCACAGGTTCCACGTCCCTGTTTTTAATCCATCTTAGCCAGAACAGCCGCTCATGTAGAGACACAGCAGTGAGCCTCCTTTTTCTGGATGGTTCTCCCAGTTCCCAGGCAATTTTAATACAGGGATGAGGAACCTCCCATCATCCCTGGACTGTTGGCCATGCTGGCTTAGGCTGATGGGATTTGGAGTCCAACAACATGGTCTACGTCTATTGGCAGGAGTTATCCAGAGGTTTCTGCAGCCAAAGTATGTGCCCTACCACAGGGGTGGGAAACCACCTTCAGCCTGAGGGCCACATTGCCTGATTGACAACCTTCAAGGGACGTGTGCAGGATACTGGCAGGTGGGACCAGGGACAAAAGCAGTTGGGCGAACAGTGAGGTGTCTTACCTTTGCAGAGGAGACTCCATTCCAACCACTCAAAAGGCAGAGGTTTAGAACATAAAACGAACCTGCAGGATCAGGCCAGTGGCCCATCTAGTCCAGCATCCTGCTCTCACAGTGGCCAACCACTGTGGCTCGTAGCCATGGAGAGCCTTCTCCGTGCATACAGTGGTACCTCGGGATAAATACACTTCAGGTTACATACGCTTCAGGTTACAGACTCCGCTAACCCAGAAATGTTACCTCGGGTTAAGAACTTTGCTTCAGGATGAGAACAGAAATTGTGCTCTGGCGGTACAGCAGCAGCGGGAGGCCCCATTAGCTAAAGTGGTGCTTCAGGTTAAGAACAGTTTCAGGTTAAGAACGGACTTCCAGAACAAATTAAGTACATAACCAGAGGTACCACTGTATATCTAATCCTCTTCTAGAGCCATCCAAGTTGGTATCCATTGCTGCCTTCTATGGGAGCAAGTTTTATAGTTTTAACTCTGAAGAAATACTTCCCTTTCTCTGTCCCAACTCTTCAAACATTCAGCTTTCTAGCATTACAAAAGTGGGAGAAGAATTTTCCTCTATTCACTTTCCATGCCATGCAGGATTTTATAATACTTATACATACAAATCTCTCTCTTTCTCCATCCAGGCAATGCAAGAGGCACCAGAGTTCAGGGACTCTATTCCAGCCACGCAAAAGCCCTTAAGGAAGGTGTGAATCAGGGCTGGGAAAGCGTGTCACCTGGGGAATCCTGAGGGCCAGACTGAGAGAGCTAGGGGGCCACATTTGGGCCCTGTGCCTCAGCTCCACTATTCCTGCTCTATACCACAAAGCTGCAGGCCCTTCCTTAAGCTCCATCAACGTTGCCCACAAGCCAGTGGGAGGCAGCCTGTAGGATTGAGGAACTGGATCCGTGTCTTACAGCAAAAGCAGAGAAAGGGGTTTGCAGCGCCTGAAAAGTGTTGCTTGCTTTCGTTATTAAAATGTTTGAATCTCACCTTCCCATCAGTACCTCTTACAGCGCCAAATTAAAAATCTAAAAGCAAGCTAAGTAAAACAAAAAACAAAAAAACCCACACAAATTAAAGCAATTAAGAAGACAGCCGACAACAGATGGGATTAAAGCAAACAATAACTCAGCGGAAAGAACAATGGGGTTGCAATCTTATGTACACTTGTCTGGAAGCAAGTCCTGTTGAGCTCAGCTGGGTTTCCAAACAGACGTGCAAAAGAAGAGCTCTGAGGCTAGATCAGGCCAAAGGCTCACTTGGTCCTGTATCTTGTTCTCACAGTGGCCTTCCAGAAACCTATCAGAAGCTTGTAAGCAGGTCCTAAGCACAAGAGCAGCACTCTCTGCCACTGAGAGTGGGAGTAATACATAGCCATCCTAGCTAGTAGCCATTAATAGCCTATCCCTCATAAATTTGTCTAAGTTATCCAAGTTAGTGGCCGTCACTGACTCCTCCTGATCCATAGTTTAACTATGAAGTACAGTGGTACCTTGGGTTACATACGTTTCAGGTTACAGACTCTGCTAACCCAGAAATAATACCTTGGGTTAGGAAGTTACAGATAGGTAGCCGTCTTGGTCTGCCATAGTCAAAACAAAAAAAATTCCTTCCAGGAATTTTATATAGTGAGAAGGTGGGGAGGGGTATTACTCAGAAGGGTGGTGGGAATGGGTGATTGGCAGATAGCTGTGATGAGCCTGTTGACGACTCTTAACGACTGCAATAGGTCTTACACCTTCTCACTATATAGAAGGTCTGGAAACTTCTGTTTCAGTGTATCTGAAGAAGTGTGCATGCACACGAAAGCTCATACCAAGAACTAACTTAGTTGGTCTTTAAGGTGCTACTGGAAGGAATTTTTTTTGTTTGGGTTAGGAACTTTGCTTCAGTATGAGAACAGAAATCGTGCTCCGGCAGCGCGGCGGCAGCAGGAGGCCCCATTAGCTAAAGTAGTACTTCAGGTTAAGAACAGTTTCAGGTTAAGAACAGACCTCTGGAACGAATTAAGCACTTAACCTGAGGTACCACTGTACTTTCTTTCATCTGGCTTGAATCTTACAACATTCAGCTTTGCTGGACATCCCTGAGTTCTAGTATCACAAGAGAAAGAGAGAAAACTTCTCCTCTGTCCACTTTCTCCACCACCCCTATCATGTCCTCTCTTGCTCACCTCGTCTCTAAGCTAAGAAGCCCCAGACATTGTGACCTTGCCCCATAGAGGAGTTGCTCCACCCCCCTGGAACTGTTTGGTAGCTCTCCATGCTCATTTCTGAACTTTCTTTTGCTCTGTATGCATCCGCTTGCAACCCACAGGCATTCTTAGAAAGCTGCATTCTGGGTATTCAAAATGCGAGCAGCGAGTTTGAACAACTGGGCCTCTCTAGGGCAGATGTCCCACATTTCTGGTGACTCAAAATACTGGGGAAAGTTCAATTATCTTTATTTTGTCTGCCCTGTTTATCCCTGCCTCCTTTCCCTCCTGGTGTTACCCTGTGTCAAAATTTAGGCTCTAAACCTTTCAATGCAGGAGCTGACCTCTTATATTTTGTAAAGTGGCACACACAATAAATAAAGTAATCACAATGCGGGGTTTTGTTAACTTGCTGGAGCCCAAAGCAGCCTGCTCTGTAGGCCTGCCAACGCCTTGATCCTCCCTGTTCATGGCGTAGGGCACCTGTTGCCTTTGCCCGATTATGTGGACTGATTTTAAGCACCAGTTTGGATTTGAAGGCCTTTGGTTCTATGAAATGCCACACTGAACCTAACGGCTGGCATTGGAAGCTACCTGTGTTAGCAACAGAGAGGGTGATTAATTTTGTGGTTTGCGTCATGTCCTTTAAAACAACCAGGACTATTTTTAGGACGGCTTGGTTTGAGGGCTGCAAAAAAGAGATAGCGGATTTGCTTCCATAGTACACTATAGACTTGAGCTTTCAACCAAGATGGAAGGCTTAGCTGTTCAACACTACCTGAACCAAACAAGCAGACCTGATGGGTAATATTAGGACTGTGGGGCTAGAACATGCTGAATAACAGAATAATAAACTGCCTCTGAGTGTGTACAGAATATATTTCCATCGTTAATGACTGTGCATGGTAAAGATAAACTATGGTTTTAGATAAATCACAGCTTGTTGTGACATCTGAACCCAGACAAACAGTGGTTAATCTTAATTGTAGATTACAAAGATGGCTTGTTTCAACAATGCATATTTAAGATTAGCCACAGTTTAGAGCTCAGAGGCCACACTAAACTGTGGCTCATTTAAAATAGAAATGGAAGCTTCCAATCTCTTCCTTGCAGTCAAACTGAAGAAGGGGAAGCCCAAGTCTTGCTGCAGCTTCTAATGCTAAATTATAGTTTAGCACAATCTTGCATTTAACAGCTCACCTAGTACCACAGACAACCAGGAATTTCATGCAGGTGAGTGAGGAGGCTGGCAGAGGACAGACAGATCAAGCCATCCACCAGTCTGCTTGATTTCCCTGCTAGACACAGTGGACGGGAAGCATCATAATACACAACACACATGGAAATACAGTGGGCTAGTGAAGGAAGCATGGGTTGCTTTCTCTCTTTTCCGCTAGCTCCCTTGCAAAATGGTTGTTTTGTTTGTTTTTAAGTAGCCTAAGAGTACCTATGTTTACTGACCAGAGTTCATAAGTAATTTCCAGGTTCTTCCCCACTTCCCAGGCTATAAAGTAGTTGAGGGTTAAAAACCAAAATTCAAGAATAGGTTTACTAAGTGTGAGGTGTTGGGTGTGGGGTTTGTTTTTTTTTAAAAAGAGAGAGTTCTGTATCTCTGTATGAGTTGCCATTCTGGGTACTACATTCCTGCTTGAAAATGTTACTCATACAAAGGTGCTGTGGGCAGCCTCATCTGAGAGAAGAAGAAGAGTTTGGATTTGGTATCCCGCTTTATCACTACCCTAAGGAGTCTCAAAGTGGCTAACATTCTCCTTTCCCTTCCTCCCCCACAACAAACACTCTGTGAGGTGAGTGGGGCTGAGAGACTTCAAAGAAGTGTGAGTAGCCCAAGGTCACCCAGCAGCTGCATGTGGAGGAGCGGAGACGTGAACCCGGTTCACCAGATTACAAGACTCTTAATCACTACACCACACTGGCAGGTCATTCCATAGCACCTCTGCTTTGGCAGTGACCGAATAGTGCCTAGACAGAACCAAAGGATGCCCTAAGGAGGAGGGTTGGAAAGAGGTTCAGAACAGTGACTCTCCAGAGGCATCTGGCATTGGAAACACAGGCTTTATATGCAAGACTAATTTAATGTGAACATGCAACACAGCCATTGAGTAATGACAATCTTTAGTCATGCTGGGTACAGTGGGCAGGATTTTCAGGTCAAAAGGTCTGCCTTGCAGCAGATCTTAGCCTGTGCACCTGTTGGTTATAGAAATAGTCCCTTAGGAGCACCTGTTAATAGAGGGTGAACAGCTTCTAGCCTAACCCTGTCTAATATATGCCACTTTAGAAGCTTGCTAGGCAAATTTAAAGGTAAAGGTAAAGGGACCCCTGACCATTAGGTCCAGTCGTGACCAACTCTGGGGTTGCAGTGCTCATCGCGCTTTTTTGGCTGAGGGAGCCAGCGTACAGCTTCCGGGTCATGTGGCCAGCATGACTAAGCCGCTTCTGGTGAACCAGAGCAGCGCACGGAAACGCCGTTTACCTTCCCTCCGGAGCGGTACCTATTTATCTACTTGCACTTTGATGTGCTTTCGAACTGCTAGGTTGGCAGGAGCAGGGACCGAGCAACGGGAGCTCACCCCGTTGCGGGGATTCGAACCGCCGACCTTCTGATCGGCAAGTCCTAGGTGGTTTAACCCACAGTGCCACCCACGTCCCTTGTAGCCAAGTTTAGATAGCTTTAAAAGGGGATTAGATAAAAGATTTAGTGCTGTGTATGTACAGATCTGCTCTTTATTGTTATATCAACAAAGTTTAGACACCCCCCTCCTAGCAATAAAAGATTCATATATGCATTAATCCAAAGTGAATTCTCCTGGAACATAAGTTTTTGCATTGGTGGCTCTGAAGCTCGACCTTTTAAAAAGACAAAAGGCTTTAATTTAAGAAGGGATGGGGGAAGGGATTGAGGACTTGAAAGCGTTCATATGTTACCCTTAAGCCAAATAGTTCCCAGGGCACTTCACCATAAAAAAAAAATCAATACAAAATTGCATGTAAACGGACATGAAACAACTAGCTGTTAATGACAGCAGATTAATATGGTTTAAAAGTCATTCCCAAGTTGCTCCTAGGCAACCCACTATGTCCCACTTCCTTAACTATTATTAGTTGAAAAAATGTTTGCTTAGGACAATAACTGTTTTGCATCTTACATTATTGAATAGAAGAGTTCCTTGTTCAGAGTTGCCATGGGCAGGCTTGCTTGAAAGCATGCCACTCCATAGCATCTCTGCTTTGGCAGTGAATGAATGAGCCAAGGCAGAACCCAATGGTGCCCAGAGGAGACAGATTCAAAAAAAGTGTGCTCAGAACAGTGACTCTCTCAGAGCTACAACGATTACTTTCTTGGGGTATAGGTTCATTAGGGCTCTCAGAATCCTTTAATTGTTGCTTTAATTTATTTCTCACAGAAAGCCAGGCACTTCTCTTGTAGCAAACAACTGTGCTCAGGATGATGGGTAAGGGTGAGGAATCTTTTTCACTCTTAGGGCTGCATTTCCTCTTGGAAAGCCTTTAAGAAGACGAGGAAGGAATGTCTGAAAAGATGCTACCTCCAACAGAGCTTGGAGTTTCATGAACAGAACTGGGATCTCAAAGCAAAGTCTGTTCCTAGTGAGGCTATAGGCTTCACACAGAGGGTAAGGAACAGGAACTGAGTCAGACCATTGGACCCATCTAGCTCAATATTGTCAACACTGACTGGTAGCTGCTCTTCAGGGTTTCAGGCAGGGAGTCTTCTTTCCTATCCCTACTAGGAGATGCCAAGGATTGAACCCAGGACCTTCTGCATGCAAAACTGCTGCTGTACCGTTGAGCCACGGCCCTTCCCTTAAGACACAGGAACATAGGAAGCCTCCTTATACTGAATCATGCCATTGGCCCATCAGCCTTAGTATTGTCTACACTGACTGGCAGCTGCTCTCCAGGGTTCCAGGCAGGGCATCTTTCCCAGCCAATGCTCCCAGAGATACGATTGGGGATTGAACCTGAGACCTTCTGTATGCAAAGCAGATGCTCTGCTTCCGAGCTATGACCTTTTCTCTTGACTTGTGCCCAGAGACAAGTTGTTTATGTTCTGCATTCTCAGGATTGCTGAACACATTGTCTTAAAAGATCCTGTGTATATGTGACTGTGCAGTGTGGCAGCCTTCCCTTCAAGTTGAAGAACTGTGGTCCTATCAGCCAGCCCTTGGGTCTGCGACTGCTGCTGTTGAATGACAGATTGGCTGTGTACCCATGACTTGATTGTAGATGGGAAGGCCGATCTGGCCTGCATCACTGAGACCTGGGTGGGTGAACAGGGAGGAGTTGGTTTTACCCAGTTGTGCCCACCTGGGTACTCAGTACAGCATCAGAGCAGACTTGAGGACCAGGGAGGGGGTTGCTGTGGTCTATAGAGATTCTCTCTGTGTGTCTCTATCCAGGCTTTCTGTCCCACTGAATGGGGATCTTGAGTGTGTGTTCCTGGTGTTGGGTAGGTAATTGGGACAGATTAGAGATTCTCCTGGTTTACTGACCACCTTGGTGTCCTTCAGTCTCCCTGACGGAGGTGTTCTTGGCGGCAGTGCTTGAAGACTCCTAGACTGATGGTTCTGGGGGACTTCAACATCCATGCTGAGGCAGTTGGGTCTGGGGTGGCTCAGGACTTCATGGCTGTCGTGACAACCATTGCATCCTCACTATACCATCTGGCAGAGCTTTTCCGGGTCTTCAGCACACTGGCCCAAAAGTGGTGGCAGAACGCTAGGCATTTTGAGGATAAAATTCCTTGCATCCATCAGGACCTTAGCTCTACTGTTACAGCAATTGACTCTCAAGAGATACACAGAGCACTGTCTAATCCTGTTTTGTTGGTTGAATTTCATTGATCCGGCTCGAGGATGTTGGCAAGGCGCTTGGATCGGCACAATCGACTACCTGTGCTCTGGACCCTTACCCTTCTTAGCTGATAAAATCCAGTAGGAAGGAGACAGCTGTCAGGACTAGGGAGGTGGTCAATACCTCTTTACAAGAGAGGATAGTTCCTGCCTGTTTCAAGGAGGCAGTGATCGCTTCTTAAGAAACCATCCCTAGATTCTGAGAACTTTGGGAATTACCAGCCAGTTGCCAACCTCTCTTTCTTGGACAAGGTTCTTGAGTGGGTGGTTGCTAACCAGATCCAGGTGTTCTTGGAGGAGACAGATTTTTTCCTTGATCTGATGCCATCAACCACTGTATCCTCCTGGAGAGGCTATCTGAGTTGGGAGTTGGGTGGCAGTGGTGGGTGTTACTATAATTAAATATACAAATAGATTGATAACCTGAAACGGTTCTTAACCTGAAGCACCACTTTAGCTAATGGGGCCTCCCGCTGCGCCGCCGGAACATGATTTCTGTTCTCATCCTGAAGAAAAGTTCTTAACCTGAAGCACTATTTCTGGGTTAGCGGAGTATGTAACCTGAAGCGTAGGTAACCCGAGGTACCACTATAGTCCATGCAAATGCTAGGATGTTTCAGGACCCAGGATAGCTCCTGCACATGAAAGAGGTTGTCCCTATGAAAGTCTAAGCCCAGTTGAGAGTCCTTCTACCGTTATGCACATCCTTATGATTTGACCAGTTCCTGGGCCCTCAACCAAAGCTTTGATACAATGCTATTGAATGGTTGAAACTATTGTAATTGTCCCATCTAGCTTGTACAGTAGGACCTTTGGGAGAGTGCACTGCTTAGGATGGTTGCTCCTTGCCCCACTACCTTACACTACCCCCTGCATGGCTGAAAGGTGGGAACTACTCTGAGGGGTCTGCAGGAAGGCCAGCACATGGGGGCTGTGAAATCTCCTAGCCAGATGACCGCGAGTCAGTGATGTTGCCATAGTGGAATCTTTTGGAAAGGCTAGGATGGGGATGGGGAACCTTCTCCAGTTGAGGGGCCATATTCCCTTCTGAGGGACTTTCCAGGAGCCGGTGGTGGGTGGAGCCAGAGGCAAAAGTGGGTGCAGCAACAATTTTTTTTTTTTTTACCTTCATATAGGAGGCTACTTTCTTCACCCACATTCCTCCATCCAGACAAAAGGCAGGAACAGAGTTCAATAACACATTCTAGCTGGGCAAAAACAAAGAGGGTGCAAAGTCAGGCTGGTGAGGGATGTGGCCTGGGGACAATTTTAAGGGCCAGTTAGAGAGGTCTGGAGGACTGCATTTGGCCCCCAGGCCTAAGGTTCCTCACCCAGGGGGCTAGGCTGAAACATTTAGGGAGCAGAAAAATACATTTTATCCCCCACCCTGAAAAAGTCTCACCTGCTGAAATCAGGCTGCTGGAGGGGAGCACATGGCCCACCTTCCACCCGTCATAATTATACCTTGTGCTTCCGCCACTGCATACTTTGCAAATGTTAATTCACCCGCCCGCTGCGCATCGTGCATTTGGCAGCTCCTTAACTTCACGAGATCTCCTCTCTCTTCCCATTTGCCTTTAGCTTGCACGATCAGCTGTATGTGGGCGGCTCTCAGGAGTCACATCCGTTCAGTCGCCGCTCGATGCCTCCACTCGTTTCAGACGAGGACGGGAGTTCCCTCTTCTCCATCACAGGAAGCGCTCTGTATGCTTTGGTGCTCCCCCCCCTTCTCTTCCGAGGCTGCAGGAAGCTTGGCATCTCACTGCGTCTGCACCCATCTGTCCATCTGGCTTGTAGCGTGTGCATGTGTGCGCTGCTTTGTGGTCTGATTCTCTTTGTCCCCATTGCCGTCTTCGTCATCACTGCCGCCGCCTCCCTCTCCTTGGCATATGCGTCTCCCGCTTTTGGCAAGAATGAATTAAAACTGCTTCCTCTTCCTAGCTGAGGACCAGTTATTTTTAGGCACGCTCACACATACTCATAAGCCCTCGCAGCCGGCAGTGTGGAGGTGTTTGTGATGAATATCAAGGCCCGGATAAACATGCGTGTGACTTACTGCCGGTGGGCGGATCTGATGTGAGGCTGCTGAGTGGTTTTTAATTATTCCTTTTCATGATTATTACCGGCGAGGTGCCTGTGGTTATCACAATGCATGGTGCTCAGAGGCAGCGGCAGGGAGGCTAGTGCTTTGGAAGGAGCCTTGGGCAAAACTGTATGCCTTCCCCCCACACCAATCAGGATTTAAATGGATAAAGTCCAGTTCCACCCAGCATCCAAGGTAGAACATAAGAGCAGCTCTGCTGGATCAGGCCAGTGGCCTCTCTAGTCCAGTATGCTGTTCTCACAGTGGACGGCCAGCTGCCCTTTCTGGAAAGTGCACAAGCAGGACCTGAGCACAAGAGCAACAATTCCCTCTTGTGGTTCCTAGCAAACCGGCATTCAGAAGCCTGCGGCCTCTGACAGTGGAGGCAGAAGAAAGCCATACTGGCTAGTAGGCACTGATAGCCTTCTCTTCCATGAATTTGCCTGATCTAAATCATCTCCACATAATGCAATGATGAATAACATAAGGAGTTCCCTGCTGGATCAGGCCAGGGGAGCATCATAGTCCCACATCTGGTTTTCATAGTGAATGGAGGTAAAAGAGGATTGGATGAACTCATGGAAGGTATCAGTGGCTGGTAGTCATGAGAGCTGTGTTCTGCCTTCATTGCCAGAGGCAGTATGTACTCAGGTCCTGCTTTCCTTTGGGGCTTCTGGTTGGCCACAGGGAGAACAGGATGCTGGACTAGCTGGGCCTTTGGCCCAATCAAGCAGAGCTCTTATGCTCTTGTTCATCATGCTCCCCTTGGATGGCTTTAGAAGCGGATTCAACACATTGATAGAGGGCAAGGCTGGCAATGGCTGACCCCTCCGCTGTTGGAGGTAGCATGTCTCTGAACGCCAGCTGCTGGGAACTGCAAGCAGTGAGAGTTGCTGTTGGGCTCAGGGCCTTCTTTGGGGCTTCCCAGAGGCATCTGATTGGTCACTGTCCAAACAGGATGCTGGTGGGCTTTTGGCTTGATCCAGTTGCCAGGCTCTTCTTACCTTCTTATTTTCCACTTTTGCATTCATATAGGGTGCTTCTGGTTGGGGAGCTGAAATGTTGCAAAGAGGTCGTCGGCTGCAGGGTGTTGTTGTTTAAACCAAGGAGCAGAGTTTAGGATCCAAAACTGTGATTAATCTGCTTCTTGTCCTTCCCTAAAATGTTTCTCCAGAGAGGCTGAGAGGGCGCTGCCACGAGCCAGGAACGACCCGCCTGCAGCCATGGAAAGCGGAATGCAGCTCCTAAACCGGGATGGGCACAGCATCTCCCACAACTCGAAACGGCACTACCACGACGCCTTCGTCTGCATGAACCGCATGCGGCAGCGATCCTTGCTCTGCGACATTGTGCTGCATGTGGCCACCAAGGAGATCAAGGCCCACAAAGTGGTGCTGGCTTCCTGCAGCCCTTACTTCCACGCCATGTTCACAAGCAAGTATCTCTACCCAAATCCTCTTCTTCTTGCTCCTTGCCTCAGTTGCCTTGAAAGTCTGCACCCAGATGGTTCATGTTCTGCTCCAGTTGAGGCAAAAATTCTGCAACCTGTAGAAATTCTGCAAGTCGAGTAGACTTTTAATTGGTGCCCTTCCTCTTGCTGCACATAATTCATTAACCCTGAAATTCTTTCTGCTTTGAGACTTTCCCTTTCAGGTGAGCTGCAGAGCAGAGTTTCTCGAAGGGTGCATTAGATAACTTGCAAATGAACTTTAATAGGTGCATAATTTAATCTGGTGTTACTACTCAAAGAGAAGGGGAAAGGGACTATGTGGGGCACTGATGCCTCATATTTAATTATTTTTTATATTTATATCCTGCCCTTCTTTGTAAAGGAGTCAAGGGTGGCAAACATTTACATAAGAAGAAGAAGAAGAAGATATCCCTTAATCATGACATATATAGCAGACATTTTGGGTTCTACCCAAATAAATCCTATTCAGAGCAGATCTATTGAAATTAACTGGTCTATGTTAGTCAAGTCCACCCAGTATAAACCAGCTAAGTGAGGGGGGGAGCTATTGGTAGTCTTGTCTCTGGCTTTTTTAAAGAATCAACCCCTCTTCCCAGAGAACTCTGGGAAATGTACTTGTGAGGAGAATGGGAGGGAGTCTCCTAACAATTCTCAGCACTCTTAAAAGACTACAGCTCCCAGGAGTCTTAGACGAAGCCACAACAGTTTAACATTACAGTGGTACCTCCGGTTGCGGACGGGATCCGTTCTGGAGCTCCGGTCGGATCTCGAGGTTTCCGCAGCTGGAGGGACCGCTTCTGCGCACGCACGCACGGCGGTAGAGCGCTTCTGCGCATGCGCACGTGGTAAAAACCCAGAAATATTCTTCCAGGTTTGCTGCTTATGTATCCCAAAGTTTACGTTAGTAGAGGGATACGTAAACGAAGGTACGACTGCATATGATACTGCTTTAAACGTATACAGTGGTGCCTCGCAAGACAAAATTAATTCGTTCCGCAAGTCTTTTCGTCTTGCGAGTTTTTCGTCTTGCGAAGCACGGTTTCCCATAGGAATGCATTAAAAATCAATTAATGCGTTCCTATGGAAACCGCCTTCAGACCAGGTCCAGGGACAGTCTGTCCCCAGACCTCTTCTGAAGGCCGGCGGGGGTCAAAAGTCTTTGCTTCCCCCCCGCCTGCCTTCCCGGGAGAGCGGAGAAACGCAGCGCTGCGTTTCTCCGCTCTCCCGGGAAGGCAGGCAGGGGGGAGCAAAGACTTTTGCCCCCCGCGAGCCTTCAGAAGAGGTCCAGGACCTCTTCTGAAGGCCGGCGGGGGGCAAAAGTCTTTGCTCCCCCCCGCCTGCCTTCAAAAGCCATCCGGGATAGCGGGAAGCGCTTCCCTGCTATCCCGGACTGCTTTTAAAATGCTGGCGGTGGGGAGCAAAGCCTTTCGGCCCCCGCCGGCCTTCCTGGACCTCTTCTGAAGGCCGGAGGGGGGGGGGAAAGGCTTTGCTCCCCACCGCTAGCATTTAAAAGAGGTCCCCAGAGATTTCCCTATGGGCTTTCTTCTTGCGAAGCAAGCCCATAGGGAAATTCGTTTTGCGAAGCGCCTCCAAAACGGAAAACCCTTTCGTCTAGCGGGTTTTTCGTCTTGCGAGGCGTTCGTCTTGCGGGGCACCACTGTAGTGCAGATGGGGCCAAGTCTGAAGCAAGGGCTTCTCTCAGACCTCTAGGACTTGTGATTGTTGCTACCCAGAGATGAATTTGGGACTTTCTGCAAAGAAAGCATCTGTTCTGCCATTGATCTGCGGTTCCTCCTCCTCCAAAGGGCTGGATGGGCCTTGGCTTTTGCTGGACACAGTAACCACAATAAAACACCTAGGGGTTTCTGCTTAAGATACCCATGGCGTCCTCATGGAGTTCCCTTGTGTTTCCTTGCCACCACAGATGAGATGAGTGAAAGCCGACAGACCCACATAACACTCCATGATATCGACCCGCAGGCGCTGGAGCAGCTGGTTCAATATGCCTACACGGCTGAGATTGTGGTGGGAGAAGGGAACGTACAGGTAAGATGGACCAGAAGGACCAGCATCTTTTCTATGGTTTCTTTGGGAACTGTCCTCACTGCTGCCTCACCTGCACCCTCTGCTGTTAAGCGGCAACACTGCTGTGGCATTCTGGTCTGATGCCAGGGACAAAAGTGGCAGAACCACGGACAGCTCCGAGGGAGCAACTTGCTCAACAAAGGTTGGGAGCAGGCTGAGGCCTTTGGGGTCTCCAGACTTCTTCCTCCTGGCTCTGCCCATCTTGAGGGTACTTCAGAACCTTTGGCCTGAAAACAGGCACGGATCCTCCATTCCATAGCTTTCTTTCTGGTGGGCTCTCAGCCCAGCCAGACTAGAGACATGTGGTTCTTCAAGCAAAGGCATCAATGAGTGTTCAGCCTTGGTGGTCTGGAAGTTCTTGCCCGGCCACCTGAGGTGTGATGGTCTGCATACCTTCATGCAGTCAGGTCTGAGCCCTGACCCAAACTAGCTCCCCACTTGGTGCCTCTGCAGCCTCCGACTCTTTGTCCAGATCAGTGCTGGGTGCAAGGGCCATGAAAGCTGCTGCTGCACTGCCCCACCAGGTGAGCCATTCCTTTATATTTCCTTCTGTTTCCAGTGTTCAGGGGTGGGTGTTGACATTTTTGTAGTCAAAATTGCACACACGTACAAAGGTTGGTATCAGTAGGCTTGGAGAAATCCCCCTGCAGAGAACCCTCAATTCTTGCAGCTGTACAACAATAGACTTGAGTGGGGGCGGGAATCCTAACAGAAGATCCCCTCAACCCCACATCACCCCCAAAAAGCCCCACCCCAATGAGGACTGAGCAAAGGGGACAGTTGGAGAGATGGGTGAGAGAAGAAGTGGAATGGAGCATCTTGGATACGGGCAAGGAGCATTCCACATGGCCATATGGGGTTCCTGGGTCCGTCTTGTTTAATGTCTATTTATGTATCAAAACCAAATTGCAGTGGCACCTCCAGGCCCCTGAACCACAGATGCTGCCTGCCTGTAATCTTATCACATTGCCCTCCCTGCAATTCCCGATGATGTCACATGATGGCTGGCTGGGCTTTGTTTGCTGTTGGTCTTGCAGTGCTTCCAACAAGGCTGGCTCAGCTGGCCTGGAGCAACCCCTTCTCTCTCCCCATCTGTGGATCTCTCTAGGGTTTTTGTAGGTTCCTACCAGAAGGTGATGGCTGAAAGACTGCCCAGTGCAAAACCAGGATAATTGAGGGAAGCCTTGGTCCAAAGTAGAAGCTTCCCTGCTATGTTTGCGCTGACTGCACAGCTTTCCATTTTAAAAAATGGAAAGAAAAATGATGACACACAACTTATTAAAATGCAAGAAGCAGAAGTGTTCTTAGTACTATGGAGCTGGGGCACACTTCTCTCCTGCAGCTTCCAGGACCTGGTATTCAGGAGCATTGTTTCCTCTGGCAGTGCATGGCCATCAGGGATAGAATTGATAGCCTTGCCTCCATGAATTTGTCCAGTCCTCTTTGAAAGACATCCACGTTGGTGGCCGTCACTGCCTCCAGTGGGAATGAGTTCTAGCAAGATCGGACCCTGCCCATCAGCTGGTGTCACCTAAAGATGTTAGCTGATTGGCAGATGGGTGTGGTTTGGGGAGGAAATGACTTCACAGGCCAATTTAGACCCCCTGGTGGGCCAAGATCGTTTCCTTGTGTTTTTTTCCCCTCTTGGAAGATTTCTTAAAGTTTTCCAAAATTTCACACATACATTTCAATACATAATAAAAACGTATTTTTTTTTACTCCCCACTCCCTTTTCCATGGTTTTTTTCTGTTTCTCTCCCTGTGCTACATCCTGTCTTCTATCTCTTAAATCTTAACAAAACTACTATAATCTTTAATCCATTCTGTTGCTCATAATTCAAATCCTACTTGCGTGTTTGCCATACGATAATATTTCTCTAAATAATCCGAAAAGGATTTCCATTCTTCCACAAAACCTTCATAGGTTCTCTTATTTTAGCTGTTAAATTTGCCAATTCTGCATAATCCATCACCTCACTTATTCATTCTTCTTTAGTGGGTATTTCTAATTCTTTCCATTTTTGTGCATGGAGAATCCTAGCTGCAGTTGTTTCCTTGTTACATATATTGTATGTGTCACTTTGTAAACAGCTTAGCAACTTAGCGGTATATAAGGAGGCAGTGATGGTCACCAACTTGGATGGCTTTAAAAGAGGATTAGACGCATTGATGTAGAGGGCTTAAATGATGTTTACCAGCTGCAATGGCTATGATCTGTCTTCATAGTTGGCTGCAGCAATGCTTCTTAATAGCTATTGTTGTAAACATCAGGAGGGGAGATTGCTCTTGCACTTGAATACTGCTCACTGGTTCCCACATGCATCTGGCCGGCCACTGCAAGAACAGGATGCTGGACCAGGTGGACTATCGGCCTGACCCAGCAGGGCTCTTCTTAAATATATTAAATAAAAATGGCCTGCAGCCTAAAGGCTCCCCACCCCATGCATCCTGATTCAAGAACTGTAACATGTTTGGAAAGTCCTTCTCTGTAGGTCTCAGCTTTTAAGATTGTTTCTTGCGTGTCAGGAGAAGGATGGAAGAGGATGTTTCACGGTGGCATTAGGACCAGGAGTGTCAGGACCAGCGAGGGTTGTGGGGAGTGAGATACCTGCCTGTGACAGGCTTTTTTGCCTTGCAGACACTGCTTCCTGCCGCCAGCCTCCTCCAGCTGAACGGGGTGCGGGATGCTTGCTGCAAGTTCCTGTTGAGCCAGCTGGACCCCTCCAACTGCCTGGGCATCCGGGGGTTCGCAGACACACACTCCTGCAGCGACCTGTTGAAGTCGGCCCACAAATACGTCCTGCAGCACTTTGTGGATGTCTCCAAGACAGAAGAGTTCATGCTTCTGCCTCTCAAGCAGGTAAGAGATTGCGCGGCCCTTTTTTCGCCTTGTGTGACAGGTTTCGTGAATGGTATGAAGCAGCACCAGAGTTCGCTCACCTGCTTGAGATTGAGGCTGCAATCTACCTTTGCAAATGAAATCCACAAAACGTTTTAGTAGCACAAACTAAAGGTATAATGCAGGCTTCCTCAACCTCGGCCCTCCAGATGTTTTTGGCCTACAACTCCCATGATCCCTAGCTAGCAGGACCAGTGGTCAGGGATGATGGGAATTGTTGTCTCAAAACATCTGGAGGGCTGAGGTTGAGGAAGCCTGGTATAATGAGTGATCGATTCCCCCATCCCCCATGTTTGGTTTTGCACACAGACACTCAGTCCCATCAGTTTATGCAAATGTCTGGATTCAGTGGGAAACCAACACCGTGAATGCTGTCCAAACGCCCTGGTAAATAAATATGGCTAGAGTGAGTCTGGCTCAGGATAGCACAGCCTCCTGTGTATTCCTAAAGAGTTAAAAAAATTGAGGGAGGTACCTCCCTCCTAGCAACTTCAGTGCCTCCAATCGCTTTTCCAAACCACAGGCCAAGCTTTGCAGCTGGTATAGGAAGGGTGCATGTAAATACGTGCTGACCTAATGTGCTTCTTATGCAGTAAGAAAACACCAGTGTGCCTTCTCATTAAAACTCCTCCTGCGTTTCCATGAGGCCATTCCTGCCTTTGCTGGTGGCATCATGCCAGCTTCTCCTTTGACACTGTTGCCAATGCTTGGCAGGCACCACTGTGATGCCCTTTGTAGATGGAAGCATTGGGAAGGGCTGTGTTTTTTGTTTTTAGTGGGGGGGCGTGCTTTGCATGCAGAAGGTCCCAGGTTCAATACCCCCCAGTCTGAAGTTCTGGAAAGCCACTGCCGGTCAGTGTAGACACTACTGAGCTAGATGGACCAATGGTCTGAGTATAAGGCAACTTCCTATGTCCCTATGGTTTATGTAGCTTAGTGGTAGAGCATCTGCTTTGCATGCAGAACCTCGATCCTTGGCACCTCCAGTTAAAAAGGCTCTCAAGTAGCAGTAAAGACCTCTAGCTGAATCCTTGAGCAGCTGCTACCAGCAAAAGGGACCATTAGTGAGTTTAGATGAGGGATCAGTAACCTGCTAGGTGGTTTTCAAATATAAAACCAAGCACTAACCTATAAAGACCCATCATTAGCACACACTACAAAAGAACCCCATCCAAACACAAAAATTGGAACATTCATGATTAGAATAACCAACAAGCAATCCCATTATAACAGCAACATAGTTAAAGCAGGCTGCTGAGGTCCTAGTGAGCCTCTTCTAATGTTCTCATGTTGTTTTTATCTCGATCTCTTGATCTGGATCCAGCTTAGAAATGCTGGCGGTTCTTGGGATCAACTTTGTTCAATTCCATTTTTCCAGTGCAGTGTCTGAAATAATACAAATTTTCTATTATTTTCGCCCCCCTCCACCCACCCCGGTCCTCCTCTACAGGTGCTAGATCTCATCTCCAGTGACAGCCTCAATGTGCCCTCAGAGGAGGAAGTCTATCGAGCTGTCTTGAGCTGGGTGAAGCATGATGTGGACAGTCGAAGGCAGCATATCCCTAGGGTACGTTGCTGTGCGGGTTTCGGTGCTGTTTGGGATGAATGTGGGAGGGGGCTGCATGCTACATAGCCAAGAGTCTGCTATTTTCAGCTGACCCCCCAAATGGTGGTTGCTGGGTCTCCAGGCTCTCCTCCGTCCCTTCCTTGACCTCAGGCTGTGCTGCTGTGCAAGGTCAGGGACAAGTCACTGCTTCCCTCCGCAAAGTTTGGAGAGGGGTGGGGTGGTCCATTCCTGCAGCTGCACCAGAGTGCCTCAGTAGCCCAGCAACAAAGCCACCATTTCCAGGCTTTATTTGCTAACTCCAAGCTGGAGCAAGTGCCAAGGATTCTCCCACAGCTGCACTGTTGGTTTAGAGCACCGTACAATGATGTGGGTCGCGCTGTGGGTTAAACCACAGAACCTAGGCCTTGCTAATCAGAAGGTCGGTGGTTTGAATCCCCGCAACAGGGTGAGCTCCCATTGCTCGGTCACTGCTCCTGCCAACCTAGCAGTTCGAAAGCACATCAAAGTGCATGTAGATAAATAGGTACCACTCTGGTGGGAATGTAAATGGCGTTTCCGTTCGCTGCTCTGGTTCGCCAAAAGCAGCTTAGTCATGCTGGCCACATGACCTGGAAGCTGTACGCCGGCTCCCTCGGCCGATAAAGCGAGATGAGCGCCGCAACCCCAGAGACGGTCAAAACTGGACCTAATTGTCAGGGATCCCTTTACCTTACAATGACAAAAGTGATTATTCCTCCTAGCTGTCCAGCTCCAAGCTGGAGAAGAAGGCTCTTCTTATTTTACTCACCAAAGGAAACACTCGTTGTGGCGAACAGAGTTCTTGACTCCTCTGTATGACATAATCGCACAACTGATTTCAAAAACAGAACAGCTTTCTTTTTCCCCTACCGATGGATGCCATTCTAGAGACAGAGACAGAGAGAAAGAATGAATGGGTCATTTGATTTTATTCTGCTGTAGTTAAGAGCGGGAAGGAATTCAATTCAGTTCACGTTTAAAAGCAAATCTATCTAATTTGCACTTTCCGAAACGATGCAGAAAACAAAGCACAATCGTCCTCCGAAATGTGCAGATCTCTGAATTTCTCAGTGCAGTTCCCCTCACAGAGCAACAGTTCTTAACAGTCAATCCCACTTGCTGGGGGACTCTGGAAATTGTAACTAATAGGGGTTGCTTAACAACTCTCAGCGTTCTTAACAAACTACAGTTCCCAGGATGCTTTGCGAGGAGCCATGGCCATTTCAACTGGGGTAGTGGTTAAAGAGTTGGACTAGGACCTGGAACAGCAGAGTTCAAATGGAGGAAAAAGGTGGGATATAAATACAATGAATAAATTGATACTGCTTTAAATGCATAGTGCAAATGGAGCCTTAGTTGGGTGCAACCCTTAGTGCAAACAAGTTTGGGTCAATGCCCAAGGAACAGGTTGTCCGAAAGTGACCCTGTTCTTGCATGATTCCCATTCCAGACCCTGCAGTTTTCCTTCCCCCTCATACCCCGCCCAAACCTTCTCCTTTCTTCTCCCCAGCTCATGAAGTGTGTCCGGCTTCCCCTCCTAAGCCGTGACTTCTTGATGAGCAACGTCGACACAGAGCTGCTTGTGCGGCACCAGTCAGAATGCAAGGACCTTCTCATCGAAGCCCTCAAGTACCATCTCATGCCTGAGCAGAGAGGCGTCCTTAGTAACAGCCGAACGCGCCCCCGGCGTTGTGAGGGGGCCAGCACTGTGCTCTTTGCCGTGGGTAAGGAGGCTTGGCCAAGACCAAGGAACTGGATGTTGGGGGTTGTGGGGAGAGGGGGAACTTCTGGAGGTTGGACAAAGGAAGGACTAGATGCGGGGAATGATTGTGCATGTGGCACAACTTCCTGGCCTGTTGGGGAGGCGTTGCCACTTTAGCACTGTGGGTGCTGTTCAGATTGTCTCTGTCTAGTCATAACTGTTAAGCAAAATCACGTTAATAAAGCAAGCTGGAACACAGAGAGAAAAATCCTGATAACAGTTTTTCCAAGCCAACTAGACAAAATCAGTGTATAATTTGAGAAGAAAGAAACAGAGAGGTTTTTGTCTTTTCTTAGTTCAGGCCTTGTACAGAGCAGGGTTAGATATTAAACCAAACACGGGGAAAACTGCCTCGCAACTGCACAGCCAGTCACAGCACATGCTACCTCATGCAAGCACATGCTAAAGATCATGCTGCTCTGACAGGCTGCTAAGCAAAACCTCCATCTATCCCCCCTTCCTTGACTAACACTTAACAGAATTTACGCTTAAGTTATACACTGAATGATCTCTGCTGTTGCATTTCCCACGACAACTGGTTGGCGGACTATACAATATATCATCTAGATCAGGCACGTCCAACTCACAAGAGGCTGCGAGGGGGGAAGCCAAAGCTTTTTTTGGAAAGGGGAAGATCTCACTATACTTTAGTTTCCTAACTCGTTAGCTACATACAATTAAATACCACCCATTTGACACAATGGAGGAACAGAGCGATAGAGGAGGGAGGCGGGGACTTTCACTGCATTGCTTTTCACTACTGCCGATTGAGAGGGATCCCGTCATCAACCAAGATCAGCCAGGGATCGACCTGTCAATCATGGTTGACCAGTTGGACATCCCTGATCTAGATGATGGAGAATGATGATGGGAGTTAAGAGTCCCAACAACATATGAAGGGTGACAGATTCCTCATTCTCTCTGTAGAACCAGAGCCTACCTGTTGGATGCTATTACTTGCTTCCATTGAGATTCTGCCCCCTACCCCGCTGGGGCTTGTTCAGCACCCCCTGGCCGCCTCCTACCATCCCTCCATGTTTCCTCACAATTTTAATGGGGCTTTACATCATGTCTGGATGATAGTACATTGTACAGTCTCTGGGGAGCCAAATCCAGTCCTCCAGATTCTCTTTGTGGCCCTCTCCCCAGGCTGTACCCCTAATTTGATCTGCTTTGCACCCCAAGCATTTTTGCAGCCCACCTAAGCGGCAGCTTATCAGGTGCCAGGAGTCAAAGGCTAAGAGCCAGACATTTGCAAACCACTGACTCAGTGGCGTAGCGTGGGGGGTGCAGGGGGGGCCGGCCGCACTGGGCGCAACATCTGGGGGTTAGGGTTAGGGGGCGCAAATCCACGGGTTAGGGGGCGCAAATCCACAGGTTAGGGGGCGCAAATTACTTGCCTTGCCCCGGGTGCTGACAACCCACCCTACGCCACTGCACCGACTTGCCGGGGGCAGCCTTCAGGCTCAACTCCTATGGACTGCCTATAGCCCAGTCCTGACAGGAGGTTGCCTCAGAAACAGCTGTGTGAACTGAGCCCCGAGATGAGCTTGCAGAGAGCCCCTTGGCCTTACCCCCTGGCCTTCCAGCTTGTCACTTTCTCCCTGCTTTCTGTTTTCGTGCAGGTGGCGGCAGCCTCTTTGCCATCCATGGTGACTGTGAGGCCTACGACACCAGGACAGACCGCTGGCACATGGTGGCTTCGATGTCCACTCGCCGGGCCAGGGTGGGCGTTGCTGCCATTGGGAACAAGCTGTATGCCGTGGGCGGGTAAGGAGGAATTCTCGGCCACTCTCACCCACCCACCACCCCCATGGCTGTCATCACATAATTTCAAGGGAGCAATAGATGTCAGGGAGGGAGAATTTTGTATTTATGGAACCTGGCCTGGTGATTATTGGCTAGTGGTAATGCCGAAGCAGACGTTTTCATTGGTAGCTCCAGTGTTATGGAACGCATTCCCTGTTGCATCTGCCAGCTTTTGAAGACACACCTGTTTACACAGGCATTACTCTGATCTCTTGACCAGAGTGTCCTGTTTTAATTGCTGTGTTGGTTTAATTGTTTATTTTGATTGTGGATGTTTGTTTTTTTAAATGTATTTTTCATTGAAAATTTTCAACATAAAATACAATAAGAATCAAACTAATATACAGAACAATAATATTTTAGAAACCAGAAGGGAAAAAAGAAAGGAAAGAAAGAAAAAAGAAATACAGTGGTACCTTGGTTTAAGAACAGCTTAGTTTATGAACAACTTGGATTAAGAACGCTGCAAACCCAGAAATAGGTGTTTTGGTTTGTGAACTTTGCCTTGGAAGCAGAACATGTTTCACTTCCTGTTGAGTGTGTTCCATTTGTAAATTGAGTCCCCCGCTACTATGGGAAAGCACGCCTTGGTTTAAGAACGGACTTCCGGAACGGATTAAGTTCATAAACCAAGGTACCACGGCCAATGACCGTATTTATATCATAAATATCCTGTCATTTATCCACAGGCAGAGAGGTGGATTTGTTTTGATTGTGAATGTTTAGGTTTTTAATGTTTTAATGGGATTCTTTTACTGTGCATTTTAGTTGTGGATGTTGATATGTTTGTGTAGCTGTCTTTTTTTATAACTTGTAAATCCCTTAGAAGCCTATTTTCGTATGAAGTGATAAATATGTATTCTTCTTATTCTTATTAGCATTTGGTTGTCTCCAATGTTAGATCTAATCAGAGTAGACCCATTGAAGTTAAGGGACTGTGGGTCTATTCTGAGTAGCACTTATTTGGTTGCAACCCATGTATCCTGATTTAGGAGCTAGCGGCAAAAGGCAGAGATGATTGGGAGGGATGTCATTATTCAGAGTGCATTTTCCTAACGTCTCCATTTTAAAAGATCTCATGTCTGAGAACCTGGACAGCTGATGCCAGTCAGAGCATAAGAACCTAGAACTAGCCAGCTGCTGTTACTTATTTTCCGCCCTTCACCCTATTGTCCTAGGGCATGTCACAACAATTTAAAACAACAACATTAAAAACAGTTTTAAACCATTTACAATCAGAAGAACAAGGTAGGTCCTAAATATATACATCTCAATAGTATATTTTTTATGCTGGAAAATGTTTGTAGTATTTTTTATAATTTTATCAAATGATATTTTACAGAGAATTATTTTAAAATTCTAAAACTATAAATAGGGTGATATATTCAATAGTAACGCTGGCTCTATTTCACCACAGCTATGATGGGACCTCTGACTTGGCCACAGTGGAGTCTTACGATCCGGTCACCAACTCGTGGCAGACGGAGGTTTCCATGGGGACCAGGCGGAGCTGTTTAGGGGTAGCAGCACTGCATGGGCTCCTCTACGCTGCTGGAGGATATGATGGAGCCTCGTGCCTCAACAGGTAAGAGGGCTTATTGGCTTATTTGCCATTCCCCTTGCCCCCCTCATTCCCAGAGTGGTTTAACAATCAATCACTCTTCTTAGGAAACTCTGGGAGTTGTAGCTTTGTTGGGGGGAATAGGGGGTCTCCTGACAACTCTCAGCGCCCTTAAATAAACTACAGCACCCACAATTCTTTTTGGGGGAAGCCATGGCTGTTTAAAGTGATATCACAGCACTTTAAATGTATGGTGTGAATGTGGCCCCGGTGTGATGCAAACCAGTTAAAATTCACGAACAGAGCTAATTTAGGTCTGCTAATTTCAGGGGTTCCACTCTTGAGTAAAACCTAGTTGGATATAACCAAATACAATTTAAATTACAAGTTCCTTACAGCTAGGAAAAATGCCATCTGACCATATTTCTTAAATAAGAGAATATATGCAGGCAACTCCAACTTACGCACCTTTAACTTCTGCGCATTCAGCTTTATGCGCTTGACAAGAAGATAACAAAAGATTTAAAAGTTGGGGGGCCCTCTGGCAATCCCACCCACCATTGCACCCAATGTATTTTGGCTTTAGGGGTTATCCCCAGAACGTAACCTCTGTGTAAGTTGAGAGTTGCCTGTGGGTGAATGGTTGGGTTGCATCCAATACTAGTCCTACTCAGAGCCAACCCATTGAAGTTAATGGACTTGACCAATAAGTCCATTAATTTCCACAGATCTACTTTCATTATGATTTGTATACATATCATCTTAAAAGTTCACATTCCAATAATTAATAGGTAAAGATCCAGTTCTCTGAAAACTTGTCTACTGCTATTCCGTCCGTCTTTCTGTTTTTTTGTTTTACAATGCATCTGTTTGGTCACCATAACTATTGACCATATTCTACTTATTCCTCTCTCTTGACCTGCCTCAGTGCTGAAAGATATGACCCCCTAACAGGCACCTGGACATCCATCGCAGCCATGAGCACCAGAAGGAGATACGTCCGCGTGGCAACCCTTGGTAAGTCTGGCTTATAAATTAGAGAGAGAGAGAGAGAGAGAGAGAGAGAGAGAGAGAGAGAACGGACACTTGCTGTTCTAAGAACATACCAGAAAAACAGGCTTGGCGCTTTCCCAAAGCAATTGTGTGAAATAGTTTTATCCAGTATACTGGCCCACTTTTGTCCTTGGCTCCGCCTTCCAATGGGATGTGGCCCCTGAAAGGCTGCCCAGAAGGGATTGTGGCCCTTGGGTTGAAACCAACCCCTGCGTTGAAGCACTAAGCACCACAGTAAGTTCCATGGCCACTTGATGGAGAACCTCAGCTGTGGAATGGCTCCTTTTGGGCTTTCTGTACAGATTTTTTTTGCGTGTGCCATGAGTTCTTCCTTCCGCTCCAGTTTGCTGACCTCCAAGCCCCAGGGACTTCTTAGTCATTCCCCTTCCACTCATGCATGCCGCCTGCTGTCGTCATGGCACCGCATGCCTGGCCTGCCACTTGCTCTGCACCTGTCCAAAAAGCAAACTTAATCCTAACAGCAGGCGGCCTTGTTTAGGCTGCTGCCTTGCTCGCACGGAACAGTTCAGAAGCTGCCTTGTGAATGTTTAATGTCCCCTTGCACCAGATGAAGCCTCTGCAAAGTGACCGGAAGGAACGTCGTGTGCATGCGTGTGTGTGTGTGTGTGTGTGTGTGTGTGTGTTTTCACGCTCCATGAGGTAATCTCTCCCCAGAGGAGCCTGCCTTGGCTGCTCAGTCCTTGTGGCCTGGTGTTTTTCTGTACACTCATCTTTTTATTGGGCCTACCACTCGTTCCAAGGCTTTGAACTGTCGTTTACCCCTCACAGAGCTACCACTCCCAGCACCCTTGTCAAACTACAGTTCCCAGGTTTCTTTTGGGAAAGGCATGTGCTTCAAATGTATGGATTGAATGTGTGTTTTGGGGTGGGAGTCTTGCTTTGCTGCATATTTATGCATGGGTTGTATGTGTGTGTGTTTTTCATCTTCATCTTCTTCTTCTTCTGCAGATGGCAACCTCTATGCTGTTGGGGGATATGATAGTTCATCACACCTGGCAACTGTGGAAAAATATGAGCCACAGGTAAACAGGAAGGGGCACTGAGGGTTATTGGGAGAAGAATGGGAAGTTTTGGATATACCGTAGTTGGGGTGGTGATGGAGCCACTGAGAGTGGGCCGGAAGGAAAATGGGGGAGGGGGAGGGGCAGGCTGCAAAGATGAATTGCAATGAGAACTTACGAGCAGCAGGTGACAGAAAGCCCTGCAGGACTTCTGCCTTCCAGTGTGTGCCTTTACTACTACTACTAATAATAAGAATAATAAATTTTATTTATACTCCGCTCTCCCCAGCCAAGGTCAGTCTCAGGGCGGCTAACAAGCAATAATCAAAACAAGTTGAATGAATACAACTTAAAAAACAAGATTAAAATACAATATTAAAATGTTAAAATGCAGCCTCATCACAGGAGGATAAAGGAAAAAGAAAGAGGGGGAGGGAGTCAAATTGACTCCGCCAGGCGTAACAACTCTGTCTTACAGGCCCTGCGGAAAGAAATCAGATCCTGCAGGGCCCTGGTCTCATGAGACAGAGCGTTCCACCAGGCCGGAGCCAGTGTTGAAAAAGCCCTGGTTCTGGTTGAGGCTAATCTAACTTCCTTAGGGCCCAGGATCTCTAGGGTGTTGCTATTTATGGACCTTAAGGTCCTCCGTGGGGCATATTACCCCCCAAAGGAGAAAATAACCTATCCATATACTGTACTGTATTTGTGCGAGTCCATCACCATGCTGGCGATGGGCTGAGCATGCTCCAGGTTGTGGGAAAGATTGGAGACAATGGGTGGTGGGGTGAGTGAGCGGGGCTGCAGGTGAGTGAGCTAGGCTTGTGGTGGGAGGAGGCCCCCAAGCTGGGGGGCAGGTGGCGTGAGAGCAAGAGGGGCAGCGACCGAGCAAGCAGGGCTTGCAGCAGTGAGCTGAAGAGGGCAAGTGAGCCATGGGCATAACAGCCAAGCAACATGGGCTTGCAGCAGCAGATCAGGTCAAGCGAGAGGGGCAGCACATGGAGTGGGGGTAGGGGTTTTGGCGAGCAAAGCAAGCAGGGGAATCAGCCCCTCATGTGGCTCGTAAGAGCATAAGAAGAACAGTGTCCTAGGCCCATGTAGTCTTGCATCCTGTTAACCTAGTGGCCAGCCAAATGCCTCTGCGATATCCAAAAGCAGGACCTGAGCACAGCAGCATTTCCCCAATAGTGGCTCCTGTCAGCATCGCCCTTGAGCCAGTGTCACCAACTGGACTCATCCACTTCAGCCCTGACTGAGCTAGGAGTGCTGGGTAGCACTTCCAGAGACCACCTTCTGCCTAGGAACAGGTCAAAGTGCTGTGGACTCACAACTTAGAGTTGTGAGCACCGGATTCACTCCCACAAGAAGACAGTCGTCACACAGCAGAGTATAGCAGAGTCTAGCAGAGTATAAACACGACTTGGAGAGCAGCTCTGTAGAATATCTTCTTTATTCTATCTACAACTATTATACAACTATATACAGAGCTTAATGAGGTCTAAGCATAAAGAATGCTGCACTGCACTGAGTGTCTGCAGCTGCTCTTAGCAGCAACCTTATCTATACACACGATCTCTAACACTCAGTCTCTCTCTCTCCGACACACTGATTGACTGACTGAGGCTGGAGTAGAATAAGTAGAGAGCAGAACACTGCTCCTCCTCTCTGGAGAGTCAGCAGAGATCATCAGGAGATTCTTGGATATGGGAGGGGTGAAATCTCCTCAGTTGGTATTCAGATGCACCCTGCCTCTGACAGTGGAGATAGAACATAGCCATTGTTGCTCCAGGTATCTATGTAGTGTGGCTGAGTTATACTTTTAAGTTTTATATGATTGCTCTTTTTAATCTATGGATATGTATGTATGTATGTATGTATGTATGTATGTATGTATATGTTTCCTTTGCTGTTTCCTGCCAGATCAATACATGGACTCCGATTGCCAACATGCTGAGCCGCCGCAGCAGTGCCGGCGTGGCTGTTTTGGAAGGGATGCTGTACGTGGCAGGAGGCAATGATGGGACAAGTTGCCTTAACTCGGTGGAGCGCTACAATCCAAAAACGAACACTTGGGAAAGTGTGGCACCCATGAACATCCGGAGGTAGGGAGCAGCATATTCCAAAGAGAGGCTGCGGATGAGCTGCAGTGTCACAAGCTGCCCCTCAGGGCAGGGATTCCCAAACTGAATGAAGGTTCATGCGCTTCATTCAGGTGGTATGCGACATGCCTGTACAAAATGCAATTAAAAATCATCTTGAGCAGCGTACTGCAGTTGCTACGGCAGGCAGAAAAAGTCAGTAAGTGCTCTGTCAAGACCCTCAACAATGTTCAAGTGAACGTAATAACAGCTCACTGGCTTAGGCCAATCTAGTCTGTTATCCAGTCCTCAAAGCTGCCAACCAGGTGCCTGTCCTGTGAAACCCACAAGCAAGACCAGAGCCCTCTCCCCTCCTGCGGTTTCTGGCATCTGGTACAGTGGTACCTCGGTTACATACACTTCAGGTTACAGACTCGGCTAACCCAGAAATAGTGTTGCAGGTTAAGAACTTTGCTTCAGGATGAGAATAGAAATCGTGCTTTGGCGGCGTGGCGGCAGCAGGAGGCCCCATTAGCTAAAGTGGTCTTCAGGTTAAGAACAGTTTCAGGTTAAGAACGGACCTCCGGAACGAATTAAGTACGAATTAGGTACCACTGTATTCAGAAGCATCACTGCATCTGACCGTTGAGGCAGAGCACAGTCATCAGCAATTGCAGCCATTGACTGCTCTCTCCTCTGTGCATTTGTCTAATCCTCTTTAAAAGCCATCATTGACTCCTGTGCCATAGTTTAACCATGAGCTGTGTGACAAAATGCTTTTTTTATCTGTCCTGAAACTTCCAACATTCAGCTTCATTGGACGTCCACAAGTTCTAGTGTTGCGAGAGGAAGGAAAACATTTCCCCGTTCCCCTTCTCCACACCAGGTGTCATTTCACAAGCTTCTATCACTTCTCCTCTTGCTCACCATTTTACAAAAACTAAAAAGTCCCAGCAGCTGCGACCTTTCTTCATACAGGAGTCGCTCCACCCCTTTGATCATTTCAGTCACCCTTTTCTGAATATTTTGCAACTCTACAAGTGGTCCATGGAGAAAAACGTCAGGGGACGTGATGACCAGATTCCTAGTTGCGAGCCCTAACATAAAATAAGAAGAGTGGCAAGCCATGTTTAGTCATCTGCTGCTTTGTTTCCTGTGTACAAATTAAATCCAATGCCACCTAGTGGCCAAATTGCAGAATGACACTATCCACGCAGCTGGTAACCTAGTGGTTTGACTTTCTCTCCTCAGGAGCACCCATGACTTGGTGGCTATGGACGGGTGGCTATATGCAGTGGGAGGCAACGATGGCAGCTCCAGCCTCAACTCCATCGAGAAGTACAACCCGCGCACCAACAAGTGGGTGGCGGCTTCATGCATGTTCACCCGCCGCAGCAGCGTGGGCGTGGCTGTGCTGGAACTCCTCAACTTCCCGCCCCCTTCCTCCCCTACCCTATCGGTGTCCTCGACGAGTCTTTGACAAAGAGTCCGGTCGCACCTTGCCTCGAGGGGACTGCAGCATCTGTCGGAGTGCAAAGCCAGCCTGGCCTGACCCCTGCGGCAGCCATTCTTTGTGAAGAAAGAGAGTGATGAAGGCGTTGATGCTGCGTCCATACATTTTTAGTAATAACTTTCTGAGGGGGCCATTTCTGGTTCTTGTGGTGGAGCTCCAAATGGGGATTTAGACCACACTTCTTTAAGAAAGAAAAGAGAAAGAAAGAAACACTAAGAGCCCCTCCTGGTTTTCACCATCTCTTTCATCATCACCTGACTGGTTCTGCCTGGTCCTGTCAAGACCGGACTCAATAATCTCCTACTTCCATGTTTGGACATGACTTCTGGTTCCACCTCCTGCAATGGAGCTTAAACAACGAGAAGAAAGGAAGGAAGGAAGGAAGGAAGGAAGGAAGGAAGGAAGGAAGGAAGGAAGGAAGGAATTGAGAAAGAAACAAAGCCCATCTAAAGCAGGCAGGAGGATCACTTGTTTCGGCTACACCAACAGCTGAATGTAAGCTGTGAATGTCACAATTAGCCAAAACTTCTTACCAAGCCTATAGCGTACTCTTACAGATTCGTGAGGTGATGCACTTATTTCTCTCACACTGGTGTCTATTGAAAGGGATGCCTTAAAATTAAAAAAATAAAACAGGGCTGGAGGGAAGATGGCTGCAACACAAGCCCTCTTAACATGTTCAGTGGCCCCTCGCTCTGTCAGCCTGGTTATGTGCCACCACTTCTGACGTTCTCCTGCCCTCTTCAGCGGCATGGGTTTTGGGGCATCCGCCAATGTGCTGGCTCTGCTGTTTTGATTCCCCAACCCCACTTCCCAAAAATAATTAGGAAGAAGCTAGCCCGACAACGGTGCTCTGGGATTGTACTTATGGAGAACGAAGGAACTTTTAACAGGGTGGAGCAAGGTTACAAGACTGTGTTCATATTATTCTATATTTGTTAACTTTCAATTTTTGACGCTTGCGTTTCTAAAGTTCTTTAAGGTTTTTTTTTATTGTTTCATTTCCCGCACATCTGGTTTTCTGCACTCCATGTTATTTATTTATTTATTTATTTATTTGCCCTATTCTTCCTTCCTTTTTTTTTTTAAAAAAAAAAGTTGGACAGTTGCCAAAAGGGAGGAGGAGGAGCCAGGTGATGATAATGTATGTTTTTTGTCAAATAGAGAGTAAGTGCAATCTGTGGGATGGCGGAGGCAGCTGAAGGATGGGTTGGTATAAAGATATCATTGAAATGAATGGGGGCTGCCCAGCCTTTCCCACTGAAAGGGCAGAGAGATGTTCAATTGCCCTCTCTTCGAACACCTCCCATGCATTCAAGAGTGGCATTGCCCGAGTCCCTCCCGCATCAGGATGGTACCTCTTCAAATTCTGCTCATTTCAGGGTGGTGTTGGACAACCGCCATTCATTCCACACGTTCAGTGTGCAATAGCTCTTCAAATTCTGTTCGTTTCTGGGTACTATGGTGCAACGGTTATTCATTTCAGACTGGCATGTGGCAATAGCTCTTCAAATTCTGCTTATTTTGGGTCCTGTTGTGCCATGGCCACTCATTTCACAGTATGGTTGTACAGTTCATGTTCAGATCCTGCTCATTTCAGAGCGCTATTGCACACTGCTCAGTTAATTTCAGTTGAAGTCCCTACAGTCATCGCCTAACTTCATTTCTGTTTTTGCTTGAGCAGTGCTAAATGTAGGAAGAATTCCTTATAGACTGTGATTTGTGTGATGTGACTTGGAAGGATTGCCTTTGGAAAAGCTTGCATCGACTACATGTGTGTGACAGAGAAAGCGTGCAATTCTTTTCTTTATTTTTTTTAATGCCGCATTCATATATGAAGAACTTGCACTGAATAGGCCAAGGTCCCTACACTGACATACCACTGGAGCATAACAAACATTTTGAGTAGCATCTGTACTGTAAACTTGAACAGTGCCCTTGTTTGGAGACCCACCTACACCATGAAAACATCTCTTATGGAGGAAAGAGTTTGCTTTTAAGATAACGTTTCACTGCATTATACACTAGCCTCTTAATGCGATTTGTGTGCAACTCAAGAGCTTGGGAACGGGGTGAGACTGGAGCTTCGAGACGACCCATCCCAAGACATGCATTGCAACGGATGAAGTTCTTGTACCTCAGTAACCTCTGGACTCTATTCTGCAACTGTGGCCTAATTGATCTCGCTAAAGACTTCTGGTTTTAGTTTTAATTTATATACCCTCCTATCTGATCTCTTGTTCATTTGCCCCCTCCCCCCATTTCTTCCTTTTCTCTCCCTCCATATCCTTCCACCAGATCGATCTGCTGTGGCAATAACAGGCTAGGCCTTTACAAAGACAACTGGTAGGCTCTTGGCTGGCTCATGTTATGATAGGCCTGCCCTGCTCCTTGCACAGTGTGTGGCTGCATTGAAGGGTTAATTAATCTATGATAGACATTCAGGCTTGGTTTCTTTGGCCACTGGGGTGGGCTTCCGAACCTTTCTAGGGTAACAGGGAGTTGTATCTTAGATAAGAGTGGGTATTTCCCTTGGCCTAGTTTTGGTAATGGGAGACAGGTACAGGTACTTTTGCAGAGAGTGGAACCTGGGTCATATTTGTGCCATACATTTAAAACGGATTTAATGCACATTTAAAGATCATGGTTTCTCCCTTCCGAAAGAATCCTAGTAACGGTAGTTTAGGGGTGCTGGGACTTCTAGCTCTGTAAACTGCAGTTCCATGGATTGTTTAGGGAAACGCCATGTGCTTTAAATGTGCATTTAAACATGCTTTAACCAAAGAGCACCCAGCCTGGCTTAGTGAGCTCGTGCCAAACCTTTTTGTCCAGGGATGGGACCAGCTCATGGTCCTATTGCTTACCAACAGCACTGCATAGGTAACTTAATGGGAACATTTATGTCCGTAAAGTTGCATGTGCTATTGTTTTTCCTGGAAAGCGCAGCTTCTGATACGCTTAGCCCTTCATACAGACACACCGGTTGCATGGAACAGCAAGTGGGGAGCATGTTTTGAATGGGGTGGGGGGGTACCTCTAAAAGTACCTTTTCGAAATAAAATAAAGTTGAGCACTCAGAATAAACAATCTCTCCACCAGTAAGCTTTGTCAGGGCTTTGCCAGTTGCAGTACATTTTAGAGCAGGAATGGGGAAGCTTTGGTGCTCCAGATGTTGCTGTGAACTACAACTCCCATCAGCCCCAGCAAGCATGGCCATCAGCTGAGAATGGTGGGAGTTGTAGCTCAGCAACATCTGCAGGATCAAAGGTTTTCCACACCTGTTTTAGGAGAAGATACACAATTGTTATTATTTTTCTATCAGTGCCTTCAGTTCCTTCTTGGTTGTGGGTGGTTGGGGCAAATTGTATGCAACAACCAATGCCTGTTTGGTCACCTTCTGTCATCATCTGCTTGTTTTTTATGTGTATATACTTTGCTTGCCTCTGGTGGCATGGGACACATGACATGCCTTTGCTGGAAGAGGTAGGTAACACTTGCTGCTCTTGGGTGACAGGTTGCAAAGGGGCAGTTCTGATGTGATATTCAAGGTTTCTCCTTGCAGTCCAAAGACTTAGAGTTCTTCATCAATCTGTACTACTGGCAGGGACCAGCCTAGTCCACAGTTTGTCTTTTTTTAAGGAAGGTGTACCTGTCTTTTACTCTGGCCATTTCCTGTATTCCTGGTTGTGAGCCACAGCATAATGCAAGAAGAGTGGCAAGTCATCATCTAGATCCACAAAGCATCTGTTTTGAAGAAACTTCTCCTGTAGCCTAGGGGTGCATCCCCTTGGAACAATGTTCTGTTGAAATGTGTCATCTGCACACCTCACTTGTGGAAGGTGCTCTTTTGGGGTTGCCTATGAGTAACAATGATGGATGCCCCATTTTGACAAAAAAGTTTTTGCAGGGGAATTGCTCCTTGAGTTACCCTGCTAATGCACACCCCGTTGTATTGGAACTAGGCTGGACATCTTGATTTGTACGGGTGACGGGGAGAGAGACTGACGTCCACTTCTTGATGTCCTTGAGTTTAAAAGGAGCCACTGATCATTGGAAGAGAGCATCTAAATCCATCTGGCCCAAAGTGACACCAGGAGATGGAAGGAAGAAGCTTAGGCAATTGTGAACTCAGAACAATGGAGAGAGAAAGTGACTGTGGGCTTGATAAGCAAAACTGTGAAAAAGAAGTACCTTTTATGGCCAACCGGGGGGGGGGGGGTCATCCATCGCCTCTCTTATGTCTGTGTGGTTTTCTTTAGCCATTTCTTAATCCAACCCCACAACTGACTAACCCAAAATGACTAATCTTAACATGACTTTTGAAGTGCTTTTCGTCCAGAGTATGTTATTGTCCAGCACAGGCCTGCTGCCTTTTGAGGACGTTTCTTTATCCAGAGTTGAGCATGTATTGTCCAAAGACCGTAGCAACTGACTTGAGGAGGGAGGGAGGGAGATTAAACCTGGCACTCCTCTGCTCCCTAACAGCAATCTGGAAATACTGGGTTGTGTCCAGCGCTAGTCCTGCTCAGAGTCAGGCCCGTCGAAATTAAAGGGCATGGCAAACTTCAGTGTGTTAATTCCAGTGGGTCTATTGTGAGCAAAACTTCGCTGGCCACAACCCAAAAGCTCTCTGGCTTACCCATGGTGCAAACCCCTAGCTCAATCAGCCAATGTCAGAGGAGCCTTCTGTTTTTGTTTTAAATGTATCTGTAAATGTGTGTCAATTTATTTATGTGCATTTAAACTTTTCTTTTTCTTTTGTGTTTTTGAATTTTTGCACTATAACAGGGGCGGGGCAGGAATATGAGCAATACAAGCCAGTGTGTAAAATTTAAAAAAAAAGTTTTTTTCTTGACTACTGCATTTTTAAAATTATTTTAACCTCCTGTATGTTGCAACATTGTGGATATACTGTACGTGGCTTTGTCTGAAATGAGCCTTAATTCACATACACACAGCTGCAGCAGATGAGGGGGCAAAACCAATCCTGGACTATACCACTTTGGCTATGTAAACACCATACATTTAAAGCACATGGTTTCCTCCAAAGAATCCTGAGAACTGTAGTTTGGTAAGGGTGCTGGGAGCTGTAGCTCTGCGAGGGGTAAATTGTAATGGCCAGGATTCTTCGTGGGCAGTCATGTGCTTTAAACAGAATTTATGGTGTGTACGTAAGCTATGTGTCCAGTGAGGATCAGGAAGAACTGGGTTCAAATCTGTCCTTCCTGGGCGGCGTTGGACCAGTGGCTATAGGGCTGTACACACAACCCTCCTTATACATTCACCAAACATGTTCCTCACTAAACTGATCTTTGGTGAATATGTGAGGGGTGTGTGAGAGAGCGTTGCCAGGGAACAGTGCAAGGTATTTCGCCACCTGAGGCAGAACATCATGCCCCCTCCTATGTCAAGGCACGTAGTACTCAAGCCCAGCCAAGTTATTTGACATCTGGGGTCACCGCCGTATTACACATTTAAAACACGGGGCTTTCCCCCCCAAAGAATCCTGGGAGCTGTTGTTGGTTAAGGGTGCTGGAAATTATAGTTCCGCAAGGGGTAAACTATGATTTCCAGGATTCCTTGGCCTGTGGGGAAAGACAGTCAAATGCACCAACAAAATATAAAGGCTAATAATTGGGATAGAATGGGCCAGGAGAGGGCGCCCTCAGACTCCCAATTTAAGCTCCTAGGGTTCAGCAGAAACAAGATAAGTTCAAACAAGCTTACCTTGATTGAATGGTGTGTTTGTGTGGCCACTTACTGGGGGTGGTCAAAGAATGAATGTAATCCCTGTACATGTGCGTTGCAGGTGGGAGCAAATGTGAGCTCATCCCATGGAAAGTGTTCTCTGGAGACCAGTGCTAAAGTCTTCAGCACTTAGCACTGGTCTTTGAGTAAAAGCTCAGGATTCGGTGGTGCCTTGGTAGCAAAGCAGTGTGCGAAAGAACTGGATGTTAAGAACATAGAAAGAGACTGTCAACAATCCCATCTTGTCCAGCAACCTGCTATCACAGTGGCCAGCCGGATGCTTATTATGGGAAGCCCACAGCCAACACCTGAGTGCAGCAGGAAAGGTGTGCCTGCAAAGTAAGGAATGCACACCACTTCTTTCTTGCACTCACCACCATTCCCTGGGCAAGACTGGAAGTGTGCACAGTCGAGCTGCTTCAGGTCGTGGCGGATATGCTCCTGGAGACACCTAGCTTGGTTGTCCTGGGGGATTTTAACATCCATGCCGACACGACCTTACAAGGGGCCGCTCGGGACTTCGTGGAAAGCATGGCCTCCATGGGGCTGTCCCTGAATAAGTCTGGCCCAACTCATAGCCACGGACATGCCTTAGACTTGGTGTTTACCTCTACGGATGTTGGTGATCTGACATTAACTAAAAGCGAAACAAAAGAAGTGCCATGGTCAGATCACTTCCTGGTGCAACTGGACTTCTCCGCAACCCTTCCCCTCCGCAGGGAGGTGGGACCGATTCGGATGGTCCGCCCCCGCCACTTAATGGATCCAATTGGCTTCCAGAGAGTGGTAGGGGATGCTTTATCCCAAGTTGATGGCCTTTCAGCTGATTCCCTGGTGGCATGCTGGAATGCGGAATTAACCAGGGCTATTGACTGTCTGGCTCCGAAGCGCCCTCTCCGATTGCATGGAGCCCGGACAGCCCCGTGGTTTTCCCCGGAGCTGAGGGTGATGAAACAATCGTTGAGACGGCTAGAGTGCCGGTGGCGGAAAACTCATTCTGAATCAGACCGGACACGGGTTAGAGCTCAACGTCGAGCCTACCAAGTGGCAATGGCGACAGCGAAGAGGGCCTTCTTCGCCGCCTCCATTGCATCTGCAGAAAACAGCAGCAGGAGACTTTTTCAGGTGGTTCGCAATCTATCAGAACCACCTGTACCACCGGGGCCTGGTAGGGACCCCAAGATCTCCTGCAATGCTTTTGCAAAGTTTTTTGCAGATAAAATCGCTCAGATTCAGAAGGAGGTAGACTCCACTGTGGGAGCAGGGCCAGGGCGGGAGAGTGCTAGAGTTCTGTCTGGTCCTGTTACATGGGATCAATTCCAATCTGTTACCTCCGAGGATGTGGACAGGCTGCTTGGCCGAGTGAAACCGACCACCTGTCTCCTTGATCCTTGCCCATCCTGGCTGATAAAAGCGAGCCGGGAAGGGCTGGGCGATGGGCTCTGCGGGGTGGTGAATGCTTCCCTCTGTGAGGGAGCCTTCCCAGACCCGCTGAAAGAGGCGGTCATTAAACCGCTTCTTAAAAAAACATCCTTAGACCCGGCCAATTTGGCCAACTATATCCCAGTCTCAAATCTGCCATTCCTGGGCAAGGTGATTGAGCGGGTGGTTGCTGAACAACTCCAAGCACGCCTGGAGGAAATGGACCATTTGGATCCCTTCCAATCGGGATTCAGGCCTCACCATGGGACTGAAACTGCCTTGGTCGCGCTGGTTGATGATCTCCGGCGGGCTAGGGACAAGGGTGAGAGCTGTTTCCTAGTTCTGCTGGATCTCTCAGCGGCCTTTGACACCATCGACCATAACATCCTTCTGGACCGTCTAGAGGGGCTGGGAGCTGGGGGCACTGTCATACAGTGGTTCCGCTCCTTCCTCCTGGGCCGTGTCCAGAAAGTGGTGGTGGGGGGTGAGTGTTCAGACCCCTGGGCTCTCACTTGTGGGGTGCCTCAGGGTTCTGTCCTCTCCCCCATGCTTTTTAATATCTATATGAAGCCGCTGGGAGAGATCATCAGGGGGTTTGGACTGGGTGTTCATCAGTATGCAGATGACACCCAGCTCTACCTTTCCTTTAAATCAGAACCAGTGAAGGCGGTGAAGGTCCTGTGTGAGTGCCTGGAGGCGGTTGGAGGTTGGATGGCGGCTAACAGATTGAGGTTGAATCCTGACAAGACAGAAGTACTGTTTTTGGGGGACAGGAGGCGGGCAGGTGTGGAGGATTCCCTGGTCCTGAATGGGGTAACTGTGCCCCTGAAGGACCAGGTGCGCAGCCTGGGAGTCATTTTGGACTCACAGCTGTCCATGGAGGCGCAGGTTAACTCTGTGTCCAGGGCAGCTGTCTACCAGCTCCACCTGGTACGCAGGCTAAGACCCTACCTCCCCGCGGATTGTCTCACCAGAGTGGTGCATGCTCTAGTTATCTCACGCTTGGACTACTGCAACGCGCTCTACGTGGGGCTACCTTTGAAGGTGACCCGGAAACTGCAATTAATCCAGAATGCGGCAGCTAGACTGGTGACTGGGAGTGGCCGCCGGGACCACATAACACCGGTTCTGAGAGATCTGCATTGGCTCCCAGTACGTTTCCGAGCATGATTCAAAGTGTTGGTGCTGACCTTTAAAGCCCTAAACGGCCTCGGTCCTGTATACCTGAAGGAGCGTCTCCACCCCCATCGTTCAGCCCGGACACTGAGATCCAGCGCCGAGGGCCTTCTGGCGGTTCCCTCATTGCGAGAAGTGAGGCTACAGGGAACCAGACAGAGGGCCTTCTCGGTAGTGGCACCCGCCCTGTGGAACGCCCTCCCATCAGATGTCAAAGAGATAAAGAATTACCTGACGTTCAGAAGACATCTTAAGGCAGCCCTGTTCAGGGAAGTTTTTAATATGTAATGCTGTACTGTTTTTAACACTGATTGGGAGCCGCCCAGAGTGGCTGGGGAAACTCAGCCAGATGGGCGGGGTATAAATAATAAATTATCATTATTATTATTATTATTATTATTATTATTATTATTATTAGCATTTGTATCTTACCTGGCAAGTTCACACCTGCTGTGACCTGCTTTGCATCTGTTTTGGATGAAGAAGGTCCCAGATTCAATCCCTGACATTGCCAGGTAAGGTAGGGCTGGGGAGGAGACCTTGTCTGAAGCTCTGGAGAGCTGCAGCCAGTTTGTGTCGACCAAGGGTGGGCCTGAGGGCCACATTCCCTTCTGGACAATCTTCCGAGGGCCACATGCCGGTGGTGGGTGGGGTCCAAGACAAAAGTGAATACAACTGAAAGCATTCCTGTTCACTTGGGCATTGGGTGGCTGAAAAATCATGTTCCTGGCAACCCCGTGATCACTGGATGGAAGAATGTTTTAAATTGTAGCTGCTTTTAGAAGTTTTTAAATGCAGTCTTTAGAATGTTTTAAACTGTCTTGGGACGTATTTGTGATTATCTTTTTGCTGCTCAGAGCTTGTTGAGGATGAAGGGTGAGATATACATTCAACAACACTTCGAATAAGGAGGAATGCAAGAGGCATAATCAGACTTTAAGGATATGTTCTGGCCTGGCAAAACATTCAAGATGGTGAAGCAAGGCCAGTGAGGGGTGTGGTCTGGGGAGAGGAGGAGGTACCAGATGAGGGCCAGGTACCAATGCTTGAAAGGCCACATTTGGCCTCCAGGCTTGAAGTTCCCCATCCCTGGTGTAGACAATATGTGAACCGCTCTAAGACATCTGGGTATAGGGCGATACGTAAATTCAATAAATAATAATAATAGGCCAATTGTCTGGCTCAGTACATAAGCCTGTTTCCTACATTCCTAGCAGACAGGAGGACTCTGAAGTTGTGCTATATGCAACTCACAGTCCTGGTCTGGCAGGAAGAGGGAGCAGACTGTGGGGAGGGGCGGGAACCACCAGGTTGCAGACAGGCTTCCTCCCTCCTCTAAATAATCAGCAATACTTTCATGAGAGAATGTCCTGGCTGTTTTGTTATACCTCTGGTTTAGGAAAGCCCTGAAAACGAGTTACCTGAAGCGGCAGCTTTGTGAGCATACCTACTACTTCATCTACCTATTTCATGAAACGCATATACTGCTTGATTATTTCTAAAGAAAACCTTCAAAGGACCAAACAATGAAATCACCAATAAAAACCCCCAGTTAAAAACAACTATTTAAAACATTGAGAAAATAATTAAAATCAACGATGAGCTAAAAGCCAGATTAAAACACATATCAGCAGTCTGTGTGTCCGGATAGGCTGGCCTAAACAAAAATGTTTCGAGCAGGTGTTGAAAAGAGTACTGTGAAGGTGCCTTCCTGCTGTCAGCAGGCAGGGAGTTCCAAATTGTGGCTGCTGCCACACAAAAGGATTTATTTCTTACTAATGCAGAACATATATACAAGCTGTGCTCATATGGAACAGGGCGAGTGGGAATTACTTGGTGCCTTTTCATAAGGAGGAGGTTAGGAGAACTGGTGCCCTGGTAAAGGAGCACCCATAAAATATTTTGCTACATTGCCAAAAAGCAATATGGTAGCCTAGCAGCAGGAAAATATCCCTCTCGAGAACTTGTGTGCTGCCTTTTCGAAAAGCCCATTTCTCTAAACAAAGGCATTGTGCCAATCAGAGTTTCCTAGAAAGGTCATAGTTTCTTTTTAAGAAACGGAGAGAGGTTTTCAGCCAGGAATGAAAAGATTTCTCCTTAGCAAACTGATCTGAGCAAGCAGCTCACTCCCCTTGTCTCAAACCAACTGCTCCCCTTTGGAGTTAATAAGCTCCAGCCTTCCATGGAAGGAAGCAGCCTTGACTGACAGCAGCTGCTGAAAGTCCAGATGAGCTGATCTGGGGACTCTCTTTCCCTGCTGTCAAACAGAGGCAACCAGGACGGCTCCTGCCTTAGGGCGGGTATGTGGGCTGCAAGGCCCCAAGGTGAAAAGGAGGAAATTTTTCAAATGCATTTTCATTCCCACCTGAGGCAAAAAGCTGTCAGCGCAAAGCAGAACCCCACATGCCATCCTTGCAATGCTGGAGGGAGCTGCAGATGCTGGAGTGAGTGCGTTTTGAAAACAGGAGCCAATGCTCAGTACATCCCAAGTCCAGACTGTAAAATAAGGTCCAGTGGTGTGCACAAAGAAATTGCCTGGTAAGGTTGCTGGTTTAAAAGATATAGAAAACTCACAGTTTATTACTCTCTGGCTAACAAGCCTAAGTAAGGGTTTGACATGTGGCCAAGCTGGAGGCAAAAAGTTAACACTAGCGCAGGATAGCTCAACACTTGAGGACTAACTTGGAGAAGAAGCAGAATGTAAAGCTTGGGAGGCAGTGATCTACTTCACCAAAAAGCAGCTAATAAAGAGGAGGAATCAGTAAAGAGGAAGAACAGGTTGCCTGTCTATTGCTTGTCAACTAGTTTGGATAACTTATTGAAAGTGTGTTGCTTTGCTCCCCACACGAACCAACAAAAGACAGCAAAGCTGGCATAGGGAAAGTGTGGTCCTCAACATGGTGTTGGACTGCAATCCCTTCCCATCCCTAGACATTGGGGCATGATGGCTAGAGTTGTGGGGAGCTGGAGTCAAACAACCTCCGGAGGCTACAAGTTCCACAGCCCTGCGGTACATTCACAAGGTTGGGCGTTGCTTCTGCAATGCTAGTCCTCTAAGGTCATGACAAGTAAATATTTCTGGCATCGTCTACTGTTGTTACACGAAGATGGTGTGCAAGGCAATTAATCCTGATGGGCTGCAATTTCTGCTAAGCCACTAGTCCTTCAAACAGCACCCGTCTGATTTGCACCCTTGGGCCAGGTCTGCAGACAGTTGTCTAAGTAGGGCAGGCAATGGAGTCCATAAGGCAAATTTGTTCTATTTTTGCATTTGTTCCCCCCCCCCCCATCCATAATGTTAAATACACACTGAAAGCAGCAGGTATTATTTTCCTGTTAATTATGCTGCTTTAGATGTGTATTCTATATTTGATCTTATCCAGAATGTTTTATTTCAACATATTGTCATTTTCAATATTTGGTGCTTAGGCTGCAGGCCGCTTTGAGAAGCAGTTTAAAGGAAAATAATACGTGCAAAAACCCCAGACAGGGGCCTTGCCAAGCCTACCTGGAGATGCTGGGGATTGAAGCTGGGGCCTTCTGCATGCAAGGCAGGTGTTCTGCCACTGATGTACAGCCTTTCCCCTTTCTGAAGATGGAGAGAAGAAAGCATAATTAAAAAGAAGTATGTCTCTTGCCCAGAGATATATTTGGGTATGTCCATACCTTGTCTTAAGGTGGGCTGTGAACCCCATGTGGCAGTATCTACTGCCTTCTCCTTCCTAAATGTGGAGATTCCCTATGCAATCGGTGTAGCTCTTCTATTTGGATTTTCAAAACGTAGGGTGTCTCCAGATTTAGGGAAGAGACAGTGTGGGACAGCAGTTGTTGAAAGAGAAGTGGTGCATGGGCAAGGGGGAAATAAAGGAGGCACAAGTGGTTCACAATTCACATTGAAGTATAGACAGGCACTTTGCTCTCCCCCCAACACCTCCCCCACTACCTTTCACTGAACATCTAACCTGAGGAACAGTTCTGTGTGACCTGAAAGCTTGCATCCCGATCCCTCCTGGAAATGCCAGGGTTGATTTTTGTGTAACTAACACCGGAGTAGGTATGTGAGATCAGCCAGTGAGATTCTTTTTCCACACTCCCTCCCACCTGCTCCACATTGCTCTCCAGCCCCTTAATCCAGACTCAGATTTCTATAAATAAAACACCAGTTGCATACAGTTTTTCCAAGCACGGAGCCTGTCTGCTCACCAATCCTGTTTAAAAATAAAATTAAATTGAAGGGGTAAAGGAGACCAGGAGCAGGATCCCATGATAGAGCAGGGGTTTTTTGCTTTTTGCTTTTTAAAAAGATACTGTTTTAAGAAATTGAAGCTGAGTTTAGTTTGGGTTCAAATGTCCAGAAAATAAGTCGAATGCTAGATATTTGGCAACAGGTGCAAAATCCTGTTTTTGACACTGATGTCAAACAGGGGTGGGAAGAGAGGAGGTTTTGCAAGGGAGAATTAGCAGCACGAGTGCTCACACCTCCCCCTCTGTGACCTCTCGCCACAGGTGCTCTCCTCCACTTTGTGTCAATAATTCCATACCTCCTCTAAAGCGCAAATTATGTAGGAGCACTTTGATCTGCAGAACTTGTGCTTCTACAAGTGCCACTCAGTGCTCCTTCCACATTTGTAAGGAGTCGTTCCTTCAGTATGGAAGCCAGTGGTCTTTTGGCAAGTTCAGGGTCCCTTTGTGATAGTCACAGACATGCCCGCTCACGGCCATGCCCCCTTCTAAGATTATACAATGAACTTATAATTATGCAATAATTATCATTAGGGAACTCATTGCTACTGTCAACACAGATCTCCCTCAGCTGCATTTCAGCTAAATCTATTATTTTCTGTGCACAAACATAGGCAAATGATTTGGAGTCTTCCAATATCTTCTGGGAGTGACTTAAGCTTGCTTTCCCCTGAAGTTCCATTGTACATAACAGAAATGGCACCCCATATTTATATATTCAAATATTTATTCCACTTATTATCCCACCTTGCCAAGTTCCAAGTAAGAATACTGAGATCTTTCTGGGAGCTTCTGAGTCAATGACAAAGCTTCTTTGGGGGTCTCAAAGTAGTGCCATTATACTTGTGTTACCTAGGTTTTGACCGAGAGAATACCTTAACTGCAGAATTATTAAGGGAGTGACCAAATCTCAGCTCCCCTTCCCTAGGTAAGCACCTTCTGCAGTCAGTGAACTTCTTAGAGCGGATCTGGGTGATATTGGGGAAGGTGATAAATGCCAGGGTCTCAGTCCTTTACTGTTCTGTCTCACATTTCCAGGCCTCGCAGCCCAACTTCCATTATTCGCTGAGATGTTATATATCTGCTAAGTCATGGAAACCATGACTCAATGCTGCCCCTCTGATCATGAATGTCCACCCACTTGCAGCAGGGATCATTGTCTAGTTCCATAGATGGTCCTAAGATGTCCTGAATGTCTGCTAACAGTTGAGCCTCGTATCTCACCAGTCCACTGGAATTTGGAACAGGCCAGTTCATAGCTGTCAACTTTTCCCTTTTCTTGCGAGGAATCCTATTCGGAATAAGGGAATTTCCCTTAAAAAAAAGGGAACAGTTGACAGCTATGGGCCAGTTATGTATGATCATCTGCAAGATGACCTTCAACCTTGAGCCCTGGGCAGTACCATGAGGTTTTGAGCTAGCTCGCTTAAGATTCCCCATTCTCTTGCAAATGGAAGCACCTTGTGGTTTCAGTGTTTCTTTGGAGCATAAAGAGATACCGGTAACTCCTTTTTGGTTTTCCTCCCACATGCCTTCTCCAGAGTGACCTTAGGAGCCAATCCCCACTGTCTGACTCATCTCCTTTCACTTGGATTGGTTCCAATCAGAACAAAGGGTGAGAATACTTTCTTCTCTGGGGCTAAAAAGCTCCCCTTTCTGATGACTGGGTAGCTCTGGGACTCTGGGGAGACCCTGCTGCAGAAATAAAAACAACACCCCGTCCATGACCCTGGACCACTGCACTTCTGGTGGCAGCACCTATGCTTTGGAACTCCCTGCCTATTAACATTAGACAGCCATCGCTATACTTTTTTATGCCTGCTGAAAAGTTTTCTGCTTCAATGGGCCTATCCAGGCTGTGTGTACACTATACCTTCAATGCACACTCTTTCCCCCAAATAATTCTGGGCACTAGTTTGTTAAGAGTTGCTGGGAATTGTAATTCTATCAGGGCTACTAAACTGGTGGCTGCACAAAAGGGGCATGGCTCAGTGGTTGAGCATCTGTTTTGCATGCAGAAGGTGCCAGGCTCTTTCCCCAGTATCTCCAGGTAAAGCTGGAAGTAAACCTTGCCTGAGACCCTGAAGAGCCACTGCCAGTCAGTGTTGACAATACGGAGCTAGATGGACCAACGGTCAGACTTGGTATATAAGACAGCTTCCTGTGTTCGTATGCCCAGAGCAGCTAATGGGATAATTGCCCCACGGCTGCAATCCTTTTCTTCATATGCCATTTTCCTAATTAAAATTGCCACCCCGCAACAAATGAGATATATATATATGAGATATATATATATATATATATATATATATATATATATATATTACAGGTACTGTATTTTACTTGTAAGCTTTTACATTTTGCAGGCGGAAAGCAGCTTGGGAGGGAGGGAATTCAAATCAGAAAAAACAGCATGAGCCAAAGATTAGGAACCTCCTCAACTCCCCCACTCAACTTCTGCACAACATTTGCTTTTTCCAACCATAGGCTCCCTCTTCCATATTCAGTTTCTGTGCTGGGTCACTGTAATGTATTTATCATAATCATCATCACATTTATAGCCCCCTTTTCCTCCATGGATCTCAAGGTGGCATATATAGCGTTCCATATTATCCTCACAACAACCCTGTTAAACACTACTCTCTTTCTCCTTCCTTTGACAGCATGGATTTCTGTTGACACGCTGAAGCATTCCACTTATGATAGTCTTCCCCCTATCAGCTTTAAACTTGTTTTATGCTTTATTACTTCTCTATTCCACCTTTTCCTCCAAGGAGCTCAAGGTGGCATGCATGGTTTTCCCCCTCTTCGTAGTATCCTCACAACAACCCTACGAGGTAGGTTAGCCTGAGAGACTGTGGCTGGTCCAAAGTTACACAGCAAGCATCATGGCTGAGTGGGGATTTGAACCCTGGTCTCCCAAGTCCGGGTCCAAAACTCTAGCCATACACCGGCTCAGCTGTCCTCAGCTATCCCTGCTGATGTTTCCATTCTACAGAAATCCCTTTGAAAATTGAATCACACAACCTTTTGGCCAAGTGTTTGATTCACATCTGTTTGCTTCTCTAAAGCTTCCCCCTTTCCCCCCTGTTCAGTTATGAAAGCAGCTATTGCTAGTTCACACAGCAGGACTGAGACACTTTTGTAGACCTAATGGATTCTATGAAGTGAGGCGCAGCGGATTGAGATACTGGCGTGAGTCAGCCAGAGAGGGGTAGGCTGCCTATGCTTTGATTCGTCTCTCTATTTGGGGGGACCTAATATTTTATAGGAAGGAGATGAAAATTCCTGGGGAAGCCTAGAAGTCATTGATGACTATGTACACCCTCCGCTGGCGATGGCAGTATGCCTCTGAATACCAGCTGCTAGGAGTCACAGGTAGGGAGATTGACTGTTGCACTCGAGTCCTGCTGTCCAGCTTCCCATCTTCTTTGTCCAGCTTCCCATTCTTCTTTCTTCTTACTCCTTGTAGCCAAGTAAGATTGCCTTCCATGAACACGGTCTTAACAGTAAGTCCGTAAGTGAATGTGGAGGCCAATTCTGGATCCACACCTCCTTCTACAAGCGGAGGCATAGGTTTCCGGGTGGGAGTTGATCACAGTGATATTCTTCAAAGTCTGTTGCAGCGTGTGCAGGCCAGTGTTTCCCAGTTACCAGTGCTTATATGGTAAATGTAAAAGTAAATAAAACAGACAAATCCCCCAACAATTTGTTTCAAAACTACCCAATTTCTTGTATTATGGATGAGGGAAGAGTGGGGACCTTATCTCAAATCCACGTTATTTATTTATTTATTATAAAAAATATTAGGTATACTGCTAGATCATTAAAAAAAAACCCCAAAGTGGTTTGCAGCAATAAAACCATGCAGAAAATGCATTACGAACTTTAAAACAATTTTAAAACAAAGAAGGGAAAAACAAACATCAGTACTCTTAATTGCCTGCATAGGCCTGGTGGAATAGAAAGGCTTTCAGCAGGTGTTTAAAAGCTGGTATAGAAGGCACCTGCTGAATCTCTACTGGCAGAATATTGCACAAGACAGTTTCTCATTGTTGTCAAATTAGCCTGACCAACTCGGGAACGACCAGCAACACTCATGCAGGTGACCTCAGTGATCAAGCTGGAATATGAGGGTTCAGGCGACTCCTGAGGTACCCTGGACCTAAGTTGTTCAGGGCTTTCTCAGTTAATACAAGGAGCATGAACCTGGCTTGGTAGCAGCCAGTGCAGCTGTTTTACCAATGGTGTCACATGTTCTCAACCAGAACACCAGCAATCTGTCTGCTGCATTCTCTACAGCAGGCTTCCTCAACCTCAGCCCTCCAGATGTTTTGAGACTACAATTCCCATCATCCCAGACCAATGGTCCTGCTAGCTAGGGATCATGGGAGTTGCAGGCCAAAAACATCTGGAGGGCCGAGGTTGAGGAAGCCTGCTCTACAGTATACCTAATTTACCTACCCAGCCATGAAGCCGGTCGCAATTTCGCACAGCTTGACCTACCTCACAGCGGTGTTGTTGTGAGGATGAAATGGGGAGAAGTGTCTATGCCACCTTGAGCTCCTTGAAGGAAAGATGAGAGATAAATGTAATAAATAAACTTGCAGGAAAACTCTGCAACTCAGTTAACTTTTACTCAGAGTAGACCAATTAATGGACAGGACTAACTGAAATCTATTCATTTCATGAGGTCTTTCTACTCTGAATAAAAGTTCACTGCAATCCTAAATAAAGAAAAGCAGACTTGTGCTTCCAGTTTTATTAAAGTCAGACCAAAAACAAATGAACCAGAAATTTAATTTTTTTTGGCGGAACATTTCAGCAGGCCTAGCTGTCTACAGGAGAAAACTAGTAATGGTAACACACACCTCTAGTTTTTCATGGAGGGGGGTGATGATTAAAATTTGTATACCACTTATCATCTGCGGATCTTAGGGCGGTTCACAAGATAAAATTACAATTTTAAAAACACAAAAGACATAAGAAATAAGAACAAACACAAACCAATAATCCTAGGCTAGCCAAACATCAGGAAAATTTCTGACATGTCCTGGCTTTCGCGTGTTGGGGGAATTTTCGGCAAAATGTCAGGGAAAATCTTGATGTATAGCAATGCAATGGAAAAAGCAGTGGAAACAGCTAAAAAGAAGCTTAAAATTACTATTTTTGGGAAAAGCTCAACAATTTGGGTGGTTTCCTTTCAAAAAGGCTTTGCGGGTGTCAGGAATTTTACTTTTTGAAATATGGCAACCCTACAATAACCCCCTCTCTCACAACACATGGCAAGAGTTTCTCCCAATTGCCTCTTTAAAAGTTCCTTCATTAGTTTCACCTGCAAAGACGCAGCAGCAGCAACAACAATCAACAAAGAATTCCTTTCTGGACTCCCCACTTCATGCTGTGTGTGTGATCAGATCCACTAGGAGGGGAAGTGAACCCAGTAACAAAGCAGCCCTTGGCCAAATGGCTGAGAGTTCCCAGCTCACACCCATAAGAGTCACCGCTGCAGACGGAAGTGTCTGCATGACACACTCAGAGAGCACACACCTCCTCGCTGGCTTCACACGCTCCGACGCCTGGGCTCCCTGAGCCTGCCTGCCTTTTTGCTCCTCTCTCCCCCCTCCTCGCAACTCTTTCTTGGATTATACAAGTCGCTCTCAAACATGGGGAACATGGCTTGCGTCCCCCAGGCACCCGGCAGGTTCCGATACTCCTTCTCCAGGAAACCCTCGCTTCGGAAAGAGTGAGTACGCCGCAATCTTTCCTTTTAAGTTTTCTGTGCTGCTGCTGTCTGCGTGTTTTGTTCTCTTAAAAAGAAAGCCTCATTGGGAATAAAATTCCCTTGCTGGGTCTCGCTTTCTTCAAGAAAAGTCAGGCACTGTGTGCATGTCCGTTTCCTTGAGATTTATCATGACAAGTGTTACAGTACCTCCACACTTCTCATATCCCACGCAAAGAATTTGGTGGAGTTCTTGGAATAAAGGACGGTGTCTGGTGTGTGTTTGTGTGTGTGGAGAGACAACAATTCCTTTATTTTAAATGGGTGTGTGTGTTTTTTTGTTTCCTTTGGAGTGGCACCCCTGACAGCTTCAGTTTAATTGAATTGTTTTGAAAATTATATCCCAGTTGAGAATTAAAAGGTTCGAGTTAGATTGCAAAACGTTAATGTGCTGGGCAGTGCTATGCAGAATAACTCATAATAACACACAGCATAAATTTAAAGCAAACCCTCCTCCCAGTAATTTACCTTTCACAGAACTACATTTTCCAGCACTGTTAAACTACAGTTCCCAGGATTCTTCAGGGAGGACAATCAGCTTTAAATACATGGTGTGTATGCAATCTTTGCTCTCCAGTAAGTGTGTTTTTGTCTAGTTAAAATAACAATAGCCATTTAACAGTAGTTTAAGATAGTCTCTAGGAAGACGAGCGTTTCAAATGAACTTTTAATTCAAAGTCTCACTCGATAAAACTTTCCCTTGCTTATAGGCAGTGTTAGAAAGGCAGCCCTTTCCTCAGGACTCACTTAGGAATTATAATCCTAAATATTTACTGCTATTTGGGGGGCGTATTTCTATGTTCGAAACATGGTGAGCCCCCAAACTGGCAAATGGCGTGTAATCAAGGGAAGTAATGATAAGAGTTTTGAACAAGATGGGGGTGGTTTTTTATATATACATATATTACTGCATTACATAATTGAAATCAGTTTCAGAACTCCAGTGAAATAGTAACTTACTTCACCATAGTTTCCCTACACGGATAGCACTGCATGTAGATTGTGGCACACAACTGATTTCACTGTGTGCTGTGTACAGTGTACCCAGTGAAATTAGAGCCTTGTGGCATATTTAATGGCTCGCAAATTTATAGTAGGGTGAGCTGTTGTGGACTACAGCCCACATCATCAAGTGGGCATGAATTCTGAGAACATATGCCCCAATAAATCTGAGTCTTCAGGGTGCCCAAGTCTTTGTGTCTGCTGTGGCTACCCCTCTAGAAGTTGTCCCAGCAAAATGGACAACATGCACATTATGCGATCGTTGCTGATAAGCCCTGCACAGAACCACCCTCTGTGTAGGAATGCCATACTATTTGAAGCGTGGGCTTTACGTGGATTAGTCTATCTGAACACCAGAACCTCCTGTTGTAAGCTTTCTGTTCCTATTCTACCTTCGATACCGATCAAGTTTGAAAACTTCGTGGCAGCAGAAGGGCTTCACAACAGTACTTTAAAAAGGGAGGTTTCATAATAAGTTCACAAAACTAGCTCAGATTTGCAATGGAAAGGACAACACAAAAGGGATGTAGTTGAGCCTCCTGCCATTTCTCATGGTTTTCACACCTCACAGTTCCCACCAGACAAAATCTAGCCTTACGTAGAACCTGCACAGTAAAACTAAGTGACTGTATATGTGGAGGAGTAATGGAAAACTAGGCCAAATTCCTTGGTGCCAACATGGTTAGAAAAACAATCCAGGGATGATGTGCCTTTTCGGATTTTTAAGTGCCCAAATGACCAGGCACCTGGGATTTCTTTCTTTAGGTGTCTATGTGGGTCAGTGCAGGCAGGAAACTTGAAACTGATGCTGGTAATTGTGTAAAGGGCTGTGGCTCCGTGGTGGAGCATCTATTTTGTGCTAGTTTCAATCCCCAACATTTCCAGGTAGGGCAGGGAATATCCCTTCTGAAACCCTGGTGAGCCACTGCCGGTCAGTGCAGACAATACTGAGCTAGATGGATCAAGGGTCTTAGTATAAGGCAACTTCCTATATACAAAATCCAGACTTAAACATCTTATGATTGCATGAAAAATCAGAGGATTTGTGGGCAAATGCAAAATCACGTTGCATGTTGAAAATGCTGTGTGTCCAGGCAGTGTCCCCAATGCCCATCAAGCCATTTGGGTGGAAAATGCCAATATGATTGCACATCGTATCCACCTGCGAGGCACTTGACGTTGTTAGGTTTTGGTGGTGCCGAGATGAGTGGTTGTGAATTAGCGGAGCAACGCACTTCCCTCTTCCCTCTCCAGAAGGGAATTAAAGCATCATCAACAAAAGAGTTCATGGACTTCCGTAGAATTCATATAACTCTTTTGTTGATGTGGCTTTAATTCCCTTCTGGAGAGGGAAGAGGGAAGTGCATGATGGGATATCACAAGAAGTAAGAGCTTTGCCCTGCCCTAGTTAGCACTTCATGGGCATCCCTGGCAAGAGGTGCGACATTGCAAACCACAAGTTCTGACACATCAAAGAAAACTAACACATATTGCAAAATGCAACAAATGGAACATATGCTAAGGTGGTTTTGTATTTGTAACCATATTTTGGGGTATCAGTGTCTGCCCTTAAGATCAATAGGCCTCTTTTCCTATTGAGTTTCTTTTTCTTTCTAAAATTTCTGCCTTGCTTCTTTGCTTTACCAAGAGATGTTTGGGGATGGGGGCTTTGCTAAAATTCAAGGTTAGCAACAGATGCTGGGCCTGTCTGTTTTGTTTAGGGTTGCAAGTAACGCTACTCAAGTTGGCTGATCAGTGCTACCAGACGGTATGTGAAAACAAGGGGTCCCCAGTTGAATATTTTTTGGGTGTGTGTGGAGGTTTGCAACCTGTGGCACTCAAGTGAAAGTACAGTAGTAATAGAGAGAGCAAATGGATGGTTTGAATGTTCTTTACAGGACAGAATTCTCTCACAGAATACACTTCAAGTACAGTATAGGGAATGGCACAAAATTTACATGCACACACCGTGGTGTGACTGCAAGAGAGCATTGAATGATGCATTAACAACCTATGGAACTCACTGCCTCAAGATGCTGCAGTTGACACTAGGTTGAAAAGCTTTAAAAAGATATTGACAAATGAATGGAGCAGGAGACGTCAATTGACAGCTATTGCTCACATTAGTGAAATAATATATGTGTACACAAAGGCTCACACATGGGGTTTGCAGTAGTCTTTTGGGGTTTTTTTCAATTAAAAATATATATGCTGGGGGAGTGGCAACTGTCTTGTCACATCACCTATTTCACTGGAATTTGTTGCCACAAGAGTAGTGATGGATGAGGATTACATAACTTCAGGGAGGATAAAGCTCTCAGGGCTACTAGCCACAATGGCTATGTTGCCTCTGTTACTAGAGATGGCATATTGCTGGGGAAGAAGGGTGGAAGGTCACAGGGCGGATTACAGCATAAAAATACTAAATTGAAAAACTAAATACTTAACATAACAATAAATAATAATAAGCAAAAAACCAATAACCCCACCTCCTACAAACACCTTTAAAGGGCCATAGATTGTTTAATCAGCCAATGGCCTGGTTATAGAGAAAGGTTTTTGCCTGGCATCTAAAGATATGTAATGAAGGCACCAGGTGAGCACTCCACAAGTGGGGAGCCACCACAGAAAAGGCCCATTCCTGTGGTGTCGCTCTCTGGACCTCTCGAGGAGGAGGCACACTGAGAAGGGCCTCAGGTGATGATCTCAGGGTCTGGGTTGGTTCATATGGGGGGGGGGGGAGGTAGTCCTTGAGGTTTTGTGGTCCTGAGCCGCTCAAGGCCTTATAAGTCAAAACCAGTACAGTACATTGAATTGGGGGGCCCTCCAGAAGTTGCCGGTCTCCAACTCCTATCAGCCCCAGCCAGCATGGCCAATGGTTAGGGAAGATGGGAGTTGTAGTCCAACAACATCTGGAGTTCAGCAGTTTCCTCACCCCTAGTTTAAATATGCTGAGTGGCAAGTAATCAGTGTTAAGTGATCTGGAGTCTGTACCCATAAGATGTGTCTTGCTGCATACGTGTGTGTGTGTGTGTGTGTGTGTGTGTGTGTGTGTTTAAGAATACAATCTCCTGTTTGCAAATGAGGAATGCAACAGCCCCTTACAGAGAAGCATTTGCTTCTGCTGTGTGGAGTAGCATGAAGGATGCATGTGAATAAAACAAGAACAAAAAAACAAAACAAAAAAACACCCATCACCATGCAGCAAAAATGTTGTAATTTGCTTTCAAGAGCCGAAACTATGTTGACTGAGAGTGAGGGTGGGTGGGGAAAGGGGAATACCTCCATGACATCAGCTGGCACCTGGGCACTAACAATGCCTTTTAATGGGGTCTGAGTCACTGCTGGTGTCACCTTGAAAGAAGAATCAGGGATGGCAGGAATGGTTATTTAAATGGTGCAACAAGACTGTTGGTTTTAGCCAGGGGGAATGCTATGTGGGGCCCTAATCAGGGAGCAAAAATGACTTAGGATTGTTTCTAAAGCTATGCCTTTACTCAGAGTAGTTCTGCTGAAATTAGTGAATATGACTAAGGCTGTGAACACGCTGGGTAGAACCACGATACTTTCGAAGCACACCCATTTCAAGTACAGGACTGTCGCCCCTCAAACCCTGATAACTGTCATTTCCTCCTAACAGAACTACAATTCCCCACATCCATAACAAACTACGGCTCCCAGGATTCCTTTGAGAAAATTATGTGCATTGACCTTTATGGTGGCTAACACCGTATGTACACTACTTCCCAAATCAGTGGTAGCAGCACATTGGAAGTAATTGGAGTGTGGAGGTCAATTCATTTCAATGGGTCTGCTCTGCGTAAGACATGGTTGGATACAACCTTTAGGGCTGCACTGATTTGCTTGTTGGTGTAGTGTGTGGGAGAGAAATCACTTTTACTTATTTAGCTATCGTAGGTAACTTTTACAAACCAGTGCTGTTGTGCTCAGATCCTGCTTTTGGACTTCCCATAGGCATCTGGTTGGCCTCTGAGAGAACAGGATGCTGGACTAGATAGGCCTCTGGCCTGATGCAGCAGATTCTTATTTGTTTTGGGGTATCCATGTTTGGGTGTGGGTGTTTGCGCCCTGCAGCAATAGTTGCAACAGTGGCCTTGAGAAAGAGATTCTGAGGCAGAACATGGGGCCTGTTTCAATCCCCATCATCTGCAGGTAAGGCTGGGGGGGAAATGTCTGAAAACCCTGGAGAGCTGCTGCCACTTAGTGTAGACAATATTGAGCTTTCATGCTACTTACGTTAAAGTTGCATCATCTTCAAACTCATGTGTTCTGAGAGAGCGAGCATTCCTCATCTTTCTTTTAGAGAACTGTGAAGAAGAAAAAGGATTACCTTAACTCTGTCCTTGGGAAAGACAGAATCCTTTGACCATCCATGATGAGGAATGAGAACGAACGAAGCATTCCTTTGTGGAAGGACAAATGAAACAAAGCAAAAAAAAATGCCAAGGAGAAATTCGCTAAGCCTAAATGTTATTGATGGCCAACTGTTCATTAGGTCCGGACACTTAAAAGCCTTGTGATAAAAGTTGCTAATTCCACCCTGATGCGTTGCTGATTTGATTTGTTTGCTTGCTTTGATCTCGCCTGACTTTTTTTTTAAAATTTCTTTTCAGACAAGAGAGCAAAAAAAAGCTAGCCAGCCTTTTTGGTTTTGAACCAGGACAAGAGAGGGATGTTACCTCAGACAAGATACTCCAATATATTCCTGGCCAGGTAAGTGCTCTGAGATCTATAGTGATCTTAATTTGAATAATGGTGGTGGCATTTCTGCTATCCAATGTTTTGTGTGTCTTCAGGCGCTCTTTTAATCTTGGACATCCTGAGGTGAGATAAGTGACTATTGTATTCCGTCTACAGATGAGAAACCAAGGTTGTGATAGGGCCTTGAGCAAGGCCACTCACTGAGTTTGTGGCTGAGGAGATGCAATTTGTAAGCACAAATCCTCAACCTGCAAATAAAATTGCTTCTGCACGCCGTAACGCAGTCTGGTTTAAACTAGTTAAGCCAGCCTGGTTTAAACAGATTTTCATGCTGTGCCCCAATGAGTTTTTGGAAATGGAAGAAATGGCATGCCTGTTTTAAGGATAGTTAACAGCCTGTCAAACTACAGTTCCCAGAGGTCTTAAGGAGGAAAGCTACAGCTGACTTTTAGGACATCTAAAAACACCATCATCATCATTACCATACCTTTATTTTAATTATCAGGGTTCTACTTCTACGGATGACAGTCTTTAGAATTGTTTCACTGTGAAAGTTGCAGCATGATTGCTGGCCAGCCAGTGGGCTTGCTATTGTCATCATGACGCACAAGAGCTTTTAATTACCCATGATTAAAAAATAAAACAAATTAGCCAGCCCACAGTCAATATTTCCCTGCCCTGAGCCTTTTTAAACAAGAATTCAGAATGGGGATCAGGGCTGTATATATACCTTAACACATTTAAAGCAAACTCCCCCTCACCCAGACAAAAGAATCCTGGGAACCATAGTTTACCTTCACAAAGTTACAATTCCCAGCACCTTTAACAAACTGCAGTTCCTAGTATTTGAGGGTGTGCTTTAAATGTGTAAAGGTGTGTGTGCAGCCCAGATCCCTTCTCCATTGAGGAATGTTTGCTTGTTCTCATGCTGTATTTCCCTGGGTGGAGATGGTGACAGAGCCCTGTCACCAACCTGTATATCTGGAGTTATGACTACAAAAAGGTGGGGAGGAAGGGATTGTGCTGCTCTCCCTGTTCTTTTGAGAAAGCAGGAAGCTAGTTGATGGATTAGGCTGATTCATCCTTCCCAGGGTGCAAAACTTGGTAATTCTGTAATGCACACAGATGGCTCCACATGAGACGTACCTAGGGTCCCTTGTGCCCTTGGCCAAGTAGCTGTATCAGCGGCAGTGCCACACCCCCCCCAAAAAAAAGTCACTTTACTGCAATGGCCAAGAAGCCAAGGCAAAGTCAGATAGGGCTTCTGGAAATGTTGGATCAAACCCACAAGTAGATTTTATTGCCACCTTTTCCCTCACCCTCGGATTTGTGCTGGGAGCAGTTTTGTTTGTCCTCCCTTAATGCTCTCTTTCCACCTTGACTGTAAACGCTGCACTTGCAAAAATATTACCAATGTCTGTTTTGTTAGGGGAAACATTGAGCCAGTGGTGTAGCGTGGGTTGTCAGCACCCGGGGCAAGGCAAGTAATTTGCGCCCCCTAACCCATGGATTTTAGGGGGCAGAGAGCTGCGAGTGCGAGCGCCCCCCCAGATGTTGCGCCCGGTGCGGCCGGGCCCCCCCTGCACCCCCCACGCTACGCCACTGCATTGAGCTAGGCCTTGTGGGATGCACACAAGAGACAACCACTCCATGCAGTTAGAGCACATTCAAAGAACATGGCTTCCTCCCCACAGAATCATGGGTGATTTTATTAAGGGTGCTGGGAACTGTAGCTCTGTGAGAGATGAACTTCGGTTCCCAGCATTCTTTGGGGGAAATCATGCACTTGAAACGTGTGACGTGGATGTTAATCTACTAGGTGAACTACTTTTTGTACACGCACAAGGCAGATGTGTCCAGCCTCCTCTCCTGCCCCACTGAAGTGCTTTTTTCTGTGACACGGTGATGCTGCCATCACAATGAAGTAGCCTTTTGCCTGGAGTCTTTAATTTCCATGTTTTGTAGGCCATAGTCAACATCTTCAAAGGGGTGAGACCCACCCCAAGCTAAGAGATGGCTTGAGCTGAAAGCCCCATCAATTTGCTGTGTGGGGATACGCTTACATGTTTGGAAAGGAGTAGCATTTATATGCAATAATTAGCATCTATAGTGCTTTAGAGAGTTTAAAGAGCTTTACATACTCAGGAATTTTGCTCAGGATTGCTCAGGAATTCCACAACAACATTCAAAATGAGGTGCCTGTACTCTGCCTATAATGCAGATGGAAGTGGGGCTCGAGGTGGACATTTATTTATTGCATTTATATCCCATCTTTCCTTCAGGGAGCTCAAGGTGGTATAGATGGTTCTGCCTCTCTTTCATTTTATCCTCACAGCGACTCTGTGAGGTAAATTAGGCTTAGAAACAATTACAGGCCCAGGGAGTTTCATGACTGGGATTTGAACTGTGGTCTCTCAGGTCCTGATCGAACACTCCCAACTACTGTACCACGCTGGCTCTCAAAATGAGTGAGAGACCCTGTTGGCATATTACACCCGTGTTCCAAGATCTCCACTGGTTGCCAGTTTGTTACTGGGCCAAATTCAAGGTGCTGCTCTTGAAATATTTATGTTTGTTTCATTTATTTATTAAATTTGTATGCTGCCTTTCATCCATAGATCTCTGAGTGGTTTGCGACATTAAAAATAAAACATAAAAGCACAAAATACATAATAAAAAAGGGGGGAAGAGAGGAAAACCCACAAGTCAATAACCCACCTCCCCTCAACACTTCAGGAACAGTTTTACTTGAAGGCTTGCCTTATTCCATGGGTGCCTGCTTGCACAGCCACAAATGCTGTATAATGTTACAGGGTATATAACATTATACAGCATGGGGGGGGGGGAACCTAGTCTTTGGTGCTCCCTGCCCATTAACATACCATACTGTGTTTGACGCCTGCTAAAAACGTTTAGGCAAACCTGCCCAGATATGTACATTTGCTGTTTTGAAATTGGTTGGCTTTATTTATATTTTGACCATGTTAATATGTCTACTTGTTTTGACATTTTGATTTTATCTATATTTTCTTATGGATATTTTATATTGTTTTATGCAAACTGCTTAGAGGGTTTATTATTATTATTAAGCAATATATACATCTTATCAAATAAAAATAAATATGTGTGAATTGAATAGGAACTTTGGTCTTTTAAATACTGTCATGAGATCATTAAGGATTCTGCCTTGCATCTTTTAACCTTAATCTGTGGAGTGTTGCGGCTGGTTGTTGTAGGCCACTTACATGCGCACCCATGCACACATAAACACATGTGCACACTGTTAAGAACATAAGACCCTCCTGGATTATGCCAATGGCCCATCTAGTCCAGCATCCTATTCTCACGGTGGCCAGCCAGATGCCTATAGCCCAGAGTACGGTGGTCATTTATTTTGGATAACTTACATGGAGTACCATGATGGGTCAAATGATGTTTTATATCAGGCATAGGCAAACTCGGTCCTACAGATGTTTTGGGACTACAACTCCCATCATCCCTAGCTAACAGGACCAGTGGTCAGGGATGATGGGAGTTGTAGTCCCAAAACATCTGGAGAGATGAGTTAGCCTATGCCTGGTTTACATTGCCTATAGCTGCAATCTTCTGTGCATTTACCCTGTAAAGGCTCATTCAGGCATCCTTTTTATTCTGTGTTTATGATTATTTGTGCTCACGAGCCTATTGGGGCAGTCCTACACTATCCCACATTAAATACTGCTTCTGTCTGCAAAAGCTTGGGGGGCAGGCATAGTGCTTCATTTCCACTCCTGTACCTTTCTGCTGAAATCCTGTAACTTTTAACTCCACAAATGTTCTGTATGAGTTTTCATCACACGTCTGTTGCGCTATAGCCCCTCTAGACAGCAATAATGTTGTAGTGTTGCAGAACTGATAAATTGGGATAAATACACCAATGACACATTGCAGAATGCACCCGCAATAAAATATCAGTCTGGAGTTGCTCCAAGGCCCTCGAAAATAGTGGGACTTGCTTCTGGAGAAAAATCGATACGATTGTGCTGTAATGGAGGAGTTAATGTTGGTGCTCATGTCGACTCTCTCATGCCACACATTAGCTACAGCAGTTGTAGTAAACCTGCAACTCCACCAGTAACAAACAATTGCGTATATGAGGGTTATATATACTATCAGTGAGATTGTGAAAGGATGACAGGGTTCTTAATATCAGGTGATATTGTGTGTGCCTGAGGCAGAGAAAGATAGAGTGAATTACCTTTGGCAAAGGCGGAAATTTGGGCCCATAGCAGTTGGGTGCCTTGACCGATGTCAACCACTTCCTGTCTTGCTGCATTTCCCAAGCACAGTGGTGCATGCCCTGGGGCAAAAACAACATTGACTCTGTGAGGAAGGAAGAGAAGTTTAGATAACAAATATTATCTCCACCACGCTTTTTTTTTAATATGTCTTCAAGGAGACGCTTAATTCAGAGCCCCCACCCCCACCCCTTGTGACGCAATAGCCTGTCCAAAGTTGACATGGTGGCCATCCGTGGTGATTAAAGTATAAGTCATTGGATTCTCCATTCTAGCTAAGGTCTGAGGGAGTTTAATTTTTAACTAGCCTCACCTATAGCTGAGGCGGAGCAAAGCGAGACATGTCGGTGCGTGTTTTGCTCGATCAACCCCCAGCTAGGAACTGGGCTTCAAAATCCTCTCTCTCTCTTTCTCGTGTGAGGTGCTGAGAGAAACCCAAAATGATCAAAACCTCTGCTTGGAGCAGTGGGGGGGGGGGCATGAATGAGTGTCTGTGAGAAATACAAACAGCCCAGAGGGGTGGAAATACTGCTGAGTGATGATAAAGGGAGTGAAAAAACCCCAAACTCTGGTTTCTTCCTTTTTAGGCCACCAGCCAAATGTCTTCTGCCTGAAGGCCCTTGATAATATTCCATTAGTGTGTGTGTGTGCGCGCGTGTGCTTGTGTGTGTGTAGGAGGTTAGCGCTTTGTACATTTTTGGTACAGTGAGCAGGTTCTGCATTCATTGTATTCAACGCTAGTCCTATTCAGAAGTGAAACCACTGAAATGAATTTCAATAGGTCTACTCTGAGTAGGACTTTAGGCCCCATCTGTGCCATACACATGTGCCCACTCAACCACTTCAGTTGTCTATAGGTGCCACATACGGTAATGCCCATTTTGCATTTGTAAGAACTTGATTGTTTAGTGCGGCAGCACATGGGCATAGCCGGGGGGGAGGGGAGAGTTCCCCCAAATCAGTAAAAATCAATAAAAATACATAGCTAACTGAGGTCGTCCCCCCCCCAAATCTTGGCTATGCCCTACACTTAGGAACTCCCTGCTTATTGAGATCAAACAGGCGTCTCCACTGTACTCTTTTTGGCACCTGCTGCAAACATTCCTGTTTCGATGAACCCGCCCAAATGCTTAGAAGGTTGAGGTAATTTTAATCTGTTTTAGCGTTTTAACTTTTGCGCTTTTAAAGGTATGCCTGTGGTTCCCCCCCCATTGATTTTATTGTTTTATCTCTTTGAAAGCAGCTTTGAGGGTTTGTTTGTTTTTTACACTCAAGCGGTACATACATGAAATAAATAAAATAGATTTGAAGTGCTCTTATATCACTAGGGATGCAGGTAGTGCTGTGGATTAAACCACAGAGCCTAGGACTTGCCGATCAGAAGGTCGGCGGTTCGAATCCCCACGACGGGGTGAGCTCCCGTTGCTCGGTCTCTGCTCCTGCCAACCTAGCAGTTTGAAAGCACATCAAAGTGCAAGTAGATAAATAGGTACCACTCTGGCGGGAAGGTAAACGGTGTTTCTGTGCGCTGCTCTGGTTTGCCAGAAGCGGCTTAGTCATGCTGGCCACATGACCCGGAAGCTGTACGCCGGCTCCCTCGGCCAATAAAGCGAGATGAGTGCCGCAACCCCAGAGTCGGCCACGACTGGACCTAATGGTCAGGGGTCCCTTTACCTTTATATATCACTTTAAGTAATTATGTCGTTCCCAAGAACCATAGTGTGCTGAGAGTTGTGAGGAGACCCCCTGTTTCCCTCACAGACCTACAATTCCGAGAGTTCCATGGGAAGAGGGGTCAATTGTTAAGCCACTTTGGGAACTGTAGTTCTGTGAGGGCGATGGGGGATTTCCTCACACCTCTTAGTGCCCTTAACAAAACACAGTTCCCAGGCTTCTTGGACGGAATGGCAATGCCTGTTTAAAGAGTTATGGGGCCTTAGTCGGGTACAACCTATTAGATGAATTCTGGAAGATTCAGGACAGGCAAAAGAAAGTGCTTTTTCACACAGCATGTAGTTAAATTATGGAACTATATACCCTGTGATACAGCAAGAGTGGCCAGTTTGTGACCTTCCAGATGGGCAGCATGTAATAATAATAATTTTTTTGCTGGAGTATGCCTTCCATCGTCGCTGACCATTGGCCCTGCTGGCTGAGGCTGATGGAAGTTTTGCAGCCCAACAACACCTGGAGGTCCACACAGGTTCCCCATCTCTGCCTTCACATATTAACATTGAGAGCTTGAGGTTATTCATCTGTTTCCCACATACCTTTGGTATTGTCTTTCTTTACCCCCTGCTTGGGTTATTCTGATAAGTGATGGAGCAGGAAATGACCTCAGATTTCCACTGATGGTGTTATGATTCACCAGTTAAGACACTACCTAGTGTGAAGGTGCCTCTCTCTGTGTGTGAATTAGATATTGCTGCGATCAATTTGCATTAGGCAAATTGAGATAAATTATCTCAACCGATATTGGAATTCCCCCCTCTTTCCTCCGTTTATTTACCCATTTGTGATGCAAACAGCTAGAAGTAGTGCTATTATGAGAAGATTTCCAGAGAGTTAACTGCGTAAGCCTCCTGCAATGAAAACAATCAAAAGAGTATTGTGGCACCTTTTAACAAAGGTATTGTGGCACAAGCTTTTGTGGTCTGAGCATCTGACAAAACTGTTTGAATGCACAAAAGTAGGTGTTTTAATATATTTATGAAGTCTCTTTAAGGTGCTATAAGACGACTTGGTGTTTTTACTGATGTGAGGTTTCAGCTTGACTGGAATTTTGTGAGAATTCCAGAACCATTTTTTAATTTCATTTTTAAGAACACTTCACATCTCTCACTTTTGTATTTTTTGTATATATTGTAAGCTGCCTTGAGAACTTTCCAGTTGGTAAAGATATATAGGCAGCATTTCAAGCACTTGACTTCCCCTAAAGAATCCTGGGAAATGTAGTTTGTTAAGGGTACTGGGAACAGTACTTCTGGGCAGGGGGGTAAATTAGTTTCCAGTATTTTCGGGGGGGGGTGTGCCATGTATTTTTAATGTATTGTTTGGATCTGATCTGACCTGACGATGGGTCCATCTAACTCTGACTGGCAACAGTTGTCTGGGATGCTCGACTGGGTGCCTTCTCAGCCTTAGCTGGGTGCACTGGGGATTGAGCCTGAGACATTCAAATATTTTAAACAAATGTCATTTTTTATCTCGCCTAATAGTTAGTATATCTTGGACTGATTGTGAGGGGAGGGCCCTGCCGCTCTTGATTCTTGAGTATGTCAGTGATACTAAGCCACTTACTTGCCTATACTGTTCACAATTCTTTTTGCCTGTTGAATCATTGAAAAACAAATGATGAAGGATTTGTACTGTGAAACTAGACGCAGAAACGACGTGCAGAACCGGCTGACAAAGCAAAAGATATTTCTGGAATGAATCACAATTATTTCATCATCCCATGTGAACAAGATTGTATAGTATCTGTGCAATTTGCCCAGTGTAATTATTCTACACCTCAGGAGTTCTCGAACACAGAAGACATTAAAGGGCAAAGGCTGGCCCATTGCGGGAATAATTCCTACCACCCCTACATTTTCATTGGCACACTATTCTTACCATTGCCTGCTTAAATGTGGCAACAGAGCTTCTAGGATGCACCAATCCAGGAACTAAACTTTATAGACCCATTCGCACCAACCATTCTTACTCGGATTTCTGCTATTCCAATTGAGACATACAGTAATCTGAAGCTGCAATCAAGTTTAGTGAGTTAGTAGGATGTTGCTGGTGGTTTGCGTAAAGCGAGTGAGTTCCTATTGGCTTGGAAAGCCTGGGAACGTGGGGGAAGATGAAAATCTGGGTTGCCACTTAATGCCCAGAAGGGCGTCTAATTAAATTTGGGTGTGTGGCTGATTGTACTAACACACAAAATAAGTAGCATGCTGGGGTGTGGGGGAGCAGGTGGAAGAGGCCGTTTTAAAATATGAATCCAAGTTATTCTCTTGAAAGAGAGCTAGATGTTTTCTTACTTCTTTTGCCAGCACTGAATATGGTGCCTTCAGCGAAGTGCTGCCCTGCAGATGTTTTGTACTCCAAAACATCTATACTGTCATATGTCAGTTTATAATCCTATATACGTACCCACTTAAGTGCCAGAAAGCCCCATTGAACTCAATGGGATTTTCTTTTGAGTAGATTTGCATAGGATTATGTGTGATTAATTATAAAAAGGATTCACCAACAGAGGTTACTTGCTGTGTCTGTGTGATTTACTGCAGTGGCCTTTTCTCCTCCTAATCAGCCTTCACTGCGGATATGTGATAACTGCTCTGTTTTGGGTGTGATTGTGGTCATTTAGTCACAGCAGAATTGTTTGCCTTCAGAGGAGATCCTGCCAGAACCATACAGAAGCCCAGTCGTTCATACTGTTACACAAATCTTTTCAGGTATACGAGTGGAGACATGTGCCTCCACATATAACCGAGAATTGTGAATTTAATGAAGAAACACTGCGGTATACTTTTGTGGCCACATGTATCTGAACCTCAGAGTATACATGATGTTCTAATTATGGGTTCTGACCCTTTTGGACAGCTTTGTTCTTCTACAGCAGGGAAAGTGGAACACATCAGCCTGTGACTGTGCTAATGAAAGGTTACCCTTGATAATTAAGCACTGAGAAACTTTAGGTTAAATGCTTCTGTCTGAGGCTTGCATGTGCAATAAATTCCATTCTTGGTCCTGCCTTTCCTCTTCCCTGATCTCTGGGCCCACCAAGAGCCTAAAATAAGATAGTTCTCAGTTGCTGTTGCTTTTGAAGTTACGTTTGTGCCTCCTCAGGCCACAGCTCTGATATGGTAGCAGGAACTTATGTGCACCCCAGCATTGTTTTGGCGTTTTTAAACAGGAAAAAGGTACAAATGGTATCACTTGGGAGAGTCCTGAAAATCACAGCTGTAGATCTGTAATCAGCCCTCCTACACATGACAAGTGAACATCTGCAGCTTTGATACAGTGTGAAAAGCAGTAACTGATATAACTCTAGAACTTCCAATGAAGCCAAATGTTGGAAGTTTCAGGACAGGCAAAAGAAAGCACTTCTTTACGCAGTGTGTAGTTTAACTATGGAATTCACTGCCACAAGAATAGTGATGGACACCGATTTGGGTGGCTTTAAAAGAGGATAATATGTGCATGCACCATACATTTAAAGCATGCACACCCCTGTAAAGAATCTTTGGAACTGTAGTTTACCCCTCGAAAGCTAAAGTTCCCAGCACCCTTGACAAACTATATTTCCTGGGATTATTTGAGTGGGGGGGGGGGAGGGCTTTAAATGTATGGCGTACATGCAGCCTTGGACAAATACACAGAGAACAAGGCTATCTGTTGCCACTAGACAGAATGGCTGTATTCTACCTCTGCTTTCAGAGGCAATATGCTAGGACTCACAGTATGCTAGGACTCTCAAGTGAAGAGTGCGTTGTTACACTCTGGTCTTGCATCTGATTGGCCTCATTGAGAACAGGTTGTGGGACTAGATGGGCCACTGGCCTGATTCAGCAGGCTGTTTCTTCAGGGCTCCTCTTATGTTCTTAATTTGGATAATCAGATGTACTAATTATAACCTTAAGGCTGGGGACAATGCAGCACAGGACAATAGGATGCCAGTGGTGGTTGCGCAAGTGGTGCAGATTGCAGGGTGCTATGCCTCTGTTTCAGTGTTGAACCATGGAAAATACTCGAATGAAAAGCACATCCTCGGTGACGAAGAGAGGGACATTACTATAACTGTTTATCTTTAGGATGAGTGCACTGTGTGTGTGGCAGGAGAGCTTTCAGAGTGTAAAGACCCCTGGGGGAGAGCGCAGCTCGTCTGTGCAGAGAGAGGGGAGCGCATTGCATTCTCCTCTGTGGAATTTCAAGTCTGTGAGGGCTGAGCTCCTGAGAGGTCAATAGAGGGTGAGTTTCGCTCTCACAGTGCAGAGCAGGATGGAATGTTGGAAGCTATATTAGATGTCCACCTTCTTCTCCCTCAGGTGGTTAACCTCTGTCTTCAGGATGCTAGTGGGGGATTTCCTTTACAGTAATAATTTCTCTGCACATAGAAAATGAGTCCTTGAAAGAAGGGTCCCAATGCAAGATTTTCTCTGACATTCCAGGCTTTGCTGAACTTTTCTGTATTAAACAGTGTCCAGTCATGGGAAGCCTGACCTCCAGTCTGTAACCTCAGTAAGAATTAGGCCATTCATCTAGATAAAGGATGGAGAACCTCATTCCCAGAGTTCAAATGTAGCCTTCCTACCTTCTCTGTCCGTCCCTTGGAACTTTACCCAGGCTCTCCTTGGGTTGCATCCCTCACTGGCCTTGCTTTGCACTCTCCCTGAGTGTTTTTGCCTGGCTGCAATGCACCCTGGAACTCTGATCATGCATCTTAAGTGGCTGGACGGAGGATAGAGAGGGTTGTGTGAGTGTGCGTGGAAACTGCACAAAGGTTGGAAACTCAAGGCAGTAGAAATATAAGATGATTGGAACCCCACTGAACTTGAAGCATGGGAAGCCCCAACAAAAAATTATAATTTGGCAGAATATTTGGACTATATGATATGTATTTGTATAATTTGGAATACTTAATGTGATTTGATTGGATTGTTAAAATGGGAAATTTAATAAAAATTATTTTTGTTAAAAAAAAGAGAGGAAACTTCACAAAGGTGAAATTTGCATTCATTGCTCCACCTACTTTTGCCTCTGACCCCTCTCACCACTTGCATGTGGCTCCAAAAAGGTTGCCCAGAGGGGAATGTGGCTCTTAGTGTGAAAAGGGTCCCCCATCCCTGCTATAGATATGTCAGTTTAGCTGCTGTTCAGTATATTAGAATCTCTTCTGTTAAGATTCCTTGCATTGCAGGGGGTTGGACTAGATGACCCTTGGGGTGCCTTCCAACTCTACAATTCTGTGATTCTGGATTTGCTCCTTCATGTTTTTCTCCTGCCTTTCCTGGGATATCTGGATAGCACCATCCTCTGAGGTAACTTAGGGTGAGAGGGCAACTCACCTAAGCCGACTGAGAGCTCATCCACACTTCATTTTGTGCCACATTTCTAGACACAGGTCTGGGCTTCCCAGGTCCATGTTTAAGCTTTTATTTTTGTCCTGTCACTTCCCCCAGGAAAGGCCACATTTTACCTGTCAATTGGAGCAAACAGCAATGCACGGAAAACCAATTGCCGTTTGCTCAGATTTAGCAGTAAAATGTGGTTTTCCCTGGAGAAAACGCCAGGACCAAAACAAAACAAAAAACGCCTAGAAAGTGCAAAGCAAAGGTGAGTGTGGATGAGCCTTGAGTGAACTTTGAGACTCAGCAAAGATTTGAAGCTCGGTTTCCTACAACCAAACAGTTCCCCAAAATTGCAGTTGGCGGCAGTTGCCCCAATATCCCTTTTATCTGGGAAAACCTCCCTGCCAGTTGAGCCTTTGTGTTCACAACAGCTTTGTCCTGACTGGCTTGCATTCCCCCACCCCTTTTATCTGTCTCAGGGTTGGCAGATGATCAATAACCCAGCAGCAAATATTTAATCTCTTTCTCCTCACTTTAATTGCCCCTCGGTGAAATCGTTAATTGTCGCTTAGCAGTTCCCATCTCCAGATACATGCTCACTGATGCCCTGTAGATTCTAATCTGTCCCCCACAGGACAGCTGGAATGGAAAGGTAGCTAACTAACTCTCTCTTTCTCTGGTTATAAGGGCAGATATTCCTGGAGAAGAATTCAGTGTGATTCCAAAGCTTGCAATCCTTTCAGCAACAGAGGGCTGTTACACATTACTTTTATATTTTGAATGGCTTTGGGGCGGCTGCCAGGCCTCAGTGTCTGGCAAAGCCTACCGCTGATGCTGTCCGAGCCTTTCTTCAAATCCCGCTGCCCTCCACTCTCACTGTTGACTGGTCACCATTTTAAATTTCCCACAATCCCTTTCATGAGCTTTGGGGCATTTCAGGACGTATAAAAGGTAGTTGCCTGGTGCTGATCAGAGGAGCCACGGCTCCAGTAACCACTACTAAGGAAACCCAGTAGACCCTCAAGTATGCAGCAGCCCTGACCCTGGGTCTTACTTCCAAGTAAATATGCACAGGGTTGCACTATTTGTTTTTGCTTTGAGTTCTACCACCCACAGCAGTGGTAAATGTAAATTATGAATCAGTGGAAACTTGGTGTAGCAGAGATGCATAAGCTTCTGGCTTTCATCTACTGCATACAGTATTTTGAAAATACTATATATCTTTGTTTGCTGTGCATTCAGACACCTCTTAAGATATTGTAACCAGATTTTGCATTATGGCTCCTGAGGTCAAGGAGCAGATTTTCATCTGTGTTTGGATACAGTTGGATGACGTTTGAATCAAGATGGTGGAGTGATCCTTTCAAAAGTGCACTGGTTTTAAACACTGATTTAGAAAGGCACTGATCTTTCGGTTTCTTACAATTCCAAAGTGACACCAGGTTTGCAGCCACCTCTCTTTTTAGTAACATGTGAGCTGACCCTTAGAAAGCTTCCAATTGTATGAGGAGTAGCTCTGGCTCCACATCTAGACGTGTTCATTGAGGATTTATCCTGGTTTGCTTGCACTTAAGACTTCAGGGAGGTTAGACAACACTGGCTACTTATTGAGCATTCATTCCAATTTGTTTGTGCAGAGGTTAGACAACACTACATAAAGCAAATGTTATCCCACACTTCCTCATCACTTTCCTGATTGGGAGGGATTGAATCCAACCTAAAAGCAATAACTGTCTGGAAGCACTCAGTGATGCTCAAAGACCAGCAACCTTCAGCATTGATGGAAGTTGACCTAGTAGCAAAAGATAACGTATGCCTCTTGCATTCTTGCTTGAGCTACCTTCCATACCTTAGGAGGTCCTAAGGCATAGATATATGTTTTCTACCATACCACCAAATCCTGCAGCCCAAAGGATGTTATCTGTCCGTAGGCTTTCTATGTCTTGATCCAATTAGGCCTAGCTAATGTCAGAGAAACCCAAGATAAAAAGGGCTTGTGGGTAATTAGCACCAGTTAACTGGTTCCTCTCTAGCTGTTGACGGGTCTCTGAAGTGGCTGTTGCAGAGAGGTGAAGGCCCATTCCTGAGAAGTGAGCTAACCAAAGCACCACCCAGGGCAATGTTGGTCTGGCTAATAACTGCTGAGCCTTCATCTATCAAGGGGGCTCATGCAGCTGTCTCTGTTGGCACCAGTTATTAGAAAGCAGGCATATATGGATTAGAACTGGCTAACTTCAGCGGGGACCTGCTCTGCCTGGATTGTGCTATCTGCCTGCCACTTGATCCCACATTCTCCTTCAGGCTGCAAAAGACTTTTCCCTTTTTGAAGCTAGGACTTTAGTTGGTGCTTTTACTTAGCTTCACTGCATGCGTTTGACGGAGGGGAAGGGAGTACAGTACTGATGCTTTCTGACAAGGGAAGATGGACGACAGCTGAAAGCTGTACAACAAGAAGCATCTTTGTCCTCAGTCCTGGATAAACAGGTTTTGCAGGCTCTTCAAAAACCTCCCCAACCTGTTTGATCAGAGTCACCTGTGGGTCAAAAATGAATGTGTATGCATGCTGAAGAAAAGGATGACTTCTTAAAAACCATCCATTTCTCCACAGGCCTCTTTTGGTTACTGGGAGGAGAATGATAGACTAAATGAGCCACTGGCTTGACCCAGCAGGGCTTTTCTTGTGTTCCGCTTGTGTTCTTGGAAACAAAACAAAAAGCTGCTAATTGAGTCCGCATTTGCCCAAACAGTCTCCATCAGCACTGAGTGTCTGTGAAAACATTATTCAAGGAGCAAACACAAGACGAGATGGTAAAGCTCTGTCTGGACTGTACCATGTTAGACTGGTGGGGCCCCCCATGATCAAATGCCACACATAGCTCAGAGGTAAGAGTACCTGGTTTTTATGCAAAAGGTCCCAGGTTCAGTCCTTGACATCTTCAGGTAGGACTGGGAATGTCCCCTGCTAGAAACGCTGGAGAGCTGCTGCCAGTCAGTGCAGAATGTGTGAGCTAGATGGACCAGCAGCCTGAGAATACAACTCCTTAATGGTCACCCACGTGATACAAATCCCTATATATTAGGGCAGTATTCCTCCAGGAATTTTAAAAGTTGCATTGTTTTTATATAGGGCTGCTTCCAGGCTGTCTGTAGTTTGCAGGAGTGATTGAGTCACATACCAGAACTTCAGGTTTGCACATTCAACGTGGATTAAAGAGCTCTGGTGCTCTAGCACAACAAATAAAATTTTAAAAATTGCAACTCTTTTTGCTGTTTGAAAAGTGATGGAGAAATGCTTTGAAAAAGATGGATGAATAACTAATGGCAAGGGCATATAAACACCCAGCAAGTAAATCAGGATGAACATGGGATGAATGCTGCTTGCCGTATAACATCCCTGTAGACAAATCACCAGTAAACACCATATGTACATGTGTACACGTTACTGGCTTAAAGGGCAGCAAGATCATTGCCCCCTGAGTGTGTTCCACATTGCATTTGCATGTTGTCAAATGCAACAGTGCGGTTGAATGTTTTTCAAAGTCACCCTCTTTTTGCCCATTCCAGTGGGTGGAGAGATGGTGTGGATGTCTTCATATGGCTTCTGTTTTCAAATTGGATCAAATATAGTTGTGGGGGCATGTAAAGATTTAGCATATAAAGGCTAATGGGCATGTAAAGATTTGTGTCCAGGTTGAGAAGGAAAAGCAAGAGCTGTACAAGCAGCTGAGTTCAAAGAATTAGGAAGGGTGTGTGTGTACTTGCAGCTCAGCTGCAGGACTTGACTTTCACCCAAGTCTGGTAACCTCTACTTTTGGGGCTCAAATTAAGTTAGCACCTTCTTAAGCCACTTAGCTGGGTTAATCACAATGCTGAATGTGGAGGAGATTAGTCGTAGTTTGTTTTTAAGCCCCCTCATTGACTCCTCTCCAGGGTTGTAAGCAGAGAGTCCGGGTTGCAGTAATCAAACCTTAAATCCTTGGCTGGCATGGAGACTGTACAACAAACACACACCCCAGACCACTTGTTCTTTAGGAAAGGCATCTGTGATGCATTTAGGGTTGCCAGCTTTTTTGTTTCGAGAATGTTACCTCTCCCTTGATCTGGGCTGGCTCTTGGTTCTAGGGGGTTGGAGAAAATTGGAATATAGGAAGTTGCCTTATTGGTCCATCTAGCTCAATGTTTCCCAGTCGGGGGCTATATATGGCACCTGGGGACCCCCAAGATATGCCAAGGGGGCCACAGATGACAATCACATAAATAGGGGGCCACAGCAGGAGGCTAGGTGGTGACAGAGGGAAGTGAGAAGGGGAAAGGGGAAAAGCATTTTTTAAAAAAAATCCTGATTGGCTGGCTATGGGGGGTGGCCCACCAGGGCCTAGCACTCCTTCCTGCCATGTGCATTTTCTTGGAGCAGTTTGTTTCCAGCGGGAAACAGTGATCGCTGAGGCTCCAGTTCTGACTGGTAGAGTCCGCGATCCAGAACCCCCAGGTCAGGTAAGTGTAGTGGTAGGGTGGCAATGGGTAGGGCTGGGTGAGCCAGAGCTGCTTGTTGCTTCCAGTGCTGGACCCGTTGGCAGCGTCTGCCCGGCTCTGCAAGGCGCGGGGTGAAATCCACCCCAGTACTCAGCCGAGTGGGGTCATCTGGTGCTGCTGACTTGCATCTAGTAAATAGCTGTCTACTCAGAAGAAAGCTGCACTGAGTTCAGTGGGCCTTACTCCCAGGTAAGGATGTGTGGGGCTGTAGTGTTTTATCTAGGAAGCCAGGGCTCCTCCAGATGACAATATCTTTTCGCACCAGGTTGGTGAGGACCACTTGCTTTTTAAAATTCTCCCAGATATACAGAACTCCTTGTGTACCTTTTGGACTGTATCTGGAGGTTTACCTGTGTCAAATAACTGGGGTCAAATAAGTGTTGTTTAATTTTTATAATACATGGAAGATGGATCTCTCTTGCAAGGTTCTGGTCTCTCCTTCACTGGAGGTTTCTAAGCAGAGGTTGGGTGGCCATCTGTCATGGATGCTTTAGCTGAGTTTCCTACATTGCAGGGGGTTGCACTAGAAAGATGACCCTTGGCGTCCATTCCAGCTCCATGATTCTGTTTTTCTGCTTCAATATGTAATGGTATTTTTTTTTATAAATTATAAAAACTATAAATAAAACATCTTCTGTTTACAAACACAACATTTAAATAGCCACCTTTCTACTGGTAGGACGGGGTTGCATGGGTGTAGCCAGGATTTTTGTTAGGGGGCAGGCTTTTGTTAGGGGGCAGAACCTCAGGTTTGTATTGATTTTTACTTATTGGGGGGCAGCTTCTCCCCTGCCCCCAGGCTACGCCCATGGGGGGCCACAGGAAGGAAACCAGGTCAGAAGGGGGCCACGGTCGGGAAAAGGTTGGGGAACGCTGATCTAGCTCACTATGATCTGCACTGACTGACATCACATGAAACTAGCACCACGTGTAAAATTCAGTACAGTAGAACCTCGGGTTGCAGACGTAATCTGTGATGGAGGCACATCCGCAACCCACAGCATTCGTAACCTGCAGCACCGCATCTGTGCATATGCGTGACATGATTTGGTGCTTCTGCGCATGCGTGAAGCTTGATTTAGCACTTCTGCACATGCACGAGTGGCAGTGGCATAGCGTGTGTTGTCAGTACCCGGGGCAAGGCAAGTAATTTGCGCCCCCTAACCACCAGATGTTGTGCCCGGTGCGGCCGGCCCCCCCTGCACCCCCCACGCTACGCCACTGACGAGTGGTGAAACCCAAACGTAAACCTTTCAGGTACTTCTGGGTTTCCCATGGTCCACAACCCGAAAACATATAACCTGAAGCCTTTGTAACCCGAGGTACCACTGTCTTTGCAGTTCAGCAGGCAACACGTTAAAGAATGGAGTCCAGTGGTGTTTGGCTTTTAGACTCCTAACTGAAGGCCACATTCACACCACTTTAAGCAGTCATGGCTTCCCTCAAATAATCCTTGTCAAGGGTACTGAGAGTTGCTGGGGGGGTTGCCGTTCCCGTCCCAAAGCTACAATTCCCAGAGTGGTTTAACAATCAGTCCCTCTTCATAAAGGACTTGGGGATGTAGCTCTGCGAGTGGAATAGGGAGTCTCCGAACAGCTCTCAGCACCCTTGGCAAGCTGTATTTCCCAGGATACTTTGGGGGAAGCCATGACTGTTTAAAATGGGATATAGTCCTTTAAATGTACTGTACAGTTACTTCTAAACTCAGCTTTACCAGTTGGGAAGCCAGTACAAAAAAGAAAAAGATTGCTGGTTCTTTTGGCCCCTTTCTTCCATTTTCCAAAGCTTTTCGTTAAATTAAATCACCAAAAGAACTTATGCAACCCAACTGAGAAATAACATGAAATTACACAGCAATTAGCCAAAATAAAGTCATTATAAAGCTAACAACCAAACATACATTTATTACCTGCTGTTAGTCTTATTATTTCATATGATTTAAATACCGCTTGACTGTAGAAAAAAGCCTCAATGCAGTTTACAGAAAGGATAAAGCAGTAAAAGCATCACTAAAAGTTTACAACCATAATTTAAAACATCAAGAAAGTTAAAACCACAGTAGATTAGAATAAAACAAATTAAAGTTCATATGAACTTTCTAAATATATGGGTAGGCTTGTCTAAATAAGAATGTCTATGCCATGTGCTGAAAAGAATACAGTGAAGGCACCTTGCCTGATATCAATAGGCAGGGAGTTCCAAAGGGTTGGTGCTGTCACACTAAAAAATAAATTATTACAGATGAGGTGCAAGTATTATGTGGCGCTTATAAACATACCGATTCCATTCAGTACAGCATATTCCAGGGCAGGATACAACCATTTAAAATACAGTATTAAAATTAGTTAAAACAAATTACATTCATAGGAAATAGTATAAAAACACATTGGGTCCTATTCCACCAACCTTTACTCACAGCAGGCCCATTAAAATTAATGGATCTCACTTTGTCATGTTCATTAATTTCAATGAGCCTACTCTGAGTAAAAGTTTGTTGAATGCCATCTTTTTTTAAAAAAACAACAACAACAAACCTGGCTGGTTCTCAAGGGTTTAATCTGTTGTGATGAACCATTTTTGACTTTTTAGTCATTATTATTATCTTAATAAAAATGCTATATTTCTAACCTTTTTTTTTTTTTTTCAGAACCTCACCAACCAGGAAAATGAGAAGGAAAATTTTGACCAGCGTTTCCCAAACCTGTTCAAGAAGGGAAGGAGGAAGACTGTGGTGCGGAACCTGGGGAAGATTATCTATTACTCCAAGGTCAAGTTTAAATTTCAGCAGTGTCAGGTGAGTTCTGCAGAGGAGGAAAGGCAGATGCCAAAAGTTGCTTTGAGAGAAGTAACGCCAAGGCTGTGTAGATACGCGATTCTAAACTATACATGTACAGCACTATCGTGCCATTTTAAACAGCCATGGCTTCTTCCAAAGAATGATGGGAACTATAGCTTGTGCTGAGAGTTGCTAGGATGCCCTTATTCTTATCACAGAACTACAATTCTGAGTTGCCTGGGAAGAAGGATTGATTGCTAAACCACTCTGGGAGAGGAATGGAGTCTCCTAAGAACTCTCAGCACCCTTAGCAAATGACAGTTCCCAGAATACTTTGGAGGAAGCTATGATTGTTCGAGACTGCATAGTACCGCTTTCAGCATATAATACAGATGGAGCCTAAATTTCTGAATGGCCAGTCTAGTGCCTGTTAGTTTATGATATTCTTGCAAAGGATGCAGGACTGTGTGGGCTTTGAATCTGATCCAGCAAGGCATTGCTTAAGCAGTGGTGCAGAATCAGGATCACTTAATCAAGTAGGATGTCCTGAGCTGACCCTGTATGTTTAATACACACCATTGGTCCATTATTATTATTATTATTATTATTATTATTATTATTATTATTAATTTATTTATACCTCACCCATCTGGCTGAGTTTCCCCAGCCACTCTGGGCAGCTCCCAATCGAGTGTTAAAAACAATACAGCATTCAATATTAAAAACTTCCCTAAAGAGGGCTGCCTTCAGATGTCTTTTAAAGATAGGATAGCTGCTTATTTCCTTCACATCTGAAGGGAAGGCGTTCCACAGGGTGGGTGCCACTACCAAGAAGGCCATGTGTCTGGTTCCCTGTAAACTCACTTCTCGCAATGAGGGAACCGCCAGAAGGCCCTCGGCCACACTATACCTTTTAAACACTGCCCTTTTCTCCTCCTTTCTGTTGAATTGTGTATAGTTTCCTCCTTCTCTTTACGCTATTAGAGTGTTAAATTTTACTAATTTTAAGTCTCCTTCAGTCCCAGAAGGCATTTTTGAAGTACATAATGTTAAAGATCTCTGTCCCCTTGAAATACATTTTTTTAATGTGTTCATTCTGTTGTAGGAGATGAACGACTGCTACCTGGAGCTCTTTCAAGCCTACCTCTATTTTCAATCCCTCGGTCCAAATGGACTCACCTATCAGGTAAAGGATGGCAGACTCTTAACACACCATAAGGATGCAAGATGAGCCTGCTGGATCAGGCCAGTGGCCCTTCTAGCCCAGCATCCTGTTCTCACAGTGGCTGACCTTTGGGAAGCTTTGCAAGCTGGCCATGAGTGCAGCAACACGCTGCCCACCAGCACTTCACAGCAACTGGTATTCAGAGGCATAAATCTGAATAAATAAATCGTTTCTGAGTTCCCTCTGCCAGAGATGCAGATGAACAATCGCTGCAATGACTTACTCTTTCCCTTGGTTATCCAAGGCAAATGAGTTTGTCACTGCATGCTTGTGAATCATGCAGCAAACCAAGACAAGGGAAAAAGCACTTTGGAATCTCAAAGCCTCTTGCCTTTGTGGGTGCATTCAGGGCACAAAACCTCCCCAGACCTCTCTTAACATTGCTGAGTCATGCCTTTTGCATTCTGTCTGGTCCTGGTCTTCCAAATAACCACTGTAAAGTGGATTGACCTGTCTTTGCACAGAGAGTAGCTGTTTTGAGAATTATTTCTTCTGTGGACCCATGGGAGAGCAGTCCCAGTGCATTGTGGGAAATTTACTTGAGAACCAATTTTTTTGTGGCATGACAAAACCTACGTATCCTGTGCTTTCATTTGAAATTGCCATTAGGGTTATTTCTGTTTGTATTGACCGACAGACCATAAACATCAAATGACAGCATAGGTGGCGAACCTCATGCCTCACGCTCAGCGGCCCTGCTTAGCAGCCCAAGTGTTTTTGCCTGGCTAAAATGTGTGCTTGAACTCTGATAAGGTGGAGGTTAGAGAGCCTACTTTGCAAAAGTAGCATTTACAGGCTACTATTTTTGCTTCTGGACCCACCCACCACTGGCACCAGTCCCTTGGAAGGTTGCCCCAAACAAAAGCTCTCCATGCCCCCTGCCTCAGTGTAGCCAACATTGAGCTAGACAGACCAGTGGTATGACTCTGTATAAGGCAGCTTCCAATGTCCTCTAGGCTGAATCACAATGAGTCACCTGTTGCAAAGAGTCCATAACAGTTTTATTTGCTCCCCTACTGTTTGTGTCAATTAGGCCTCCTTCTTGGGTAGCATCAGGTCATTATTCAAATAGATATCATCGTAGGAATAACTCATGTGTCTGGTTTGCACAGAACACTAAGCCAGACCATGGCTAAGCATGAGTGAGCAAGCGTGCAGGTACTCAAAGCTAAAAATCGCAGCCGCTTCGCTCCTGCCTCTGACTTGATTGGTGTAGTTATCTGGCTTCACAAAGGCAGGTCCCTGTCTCCAGCATCTTAGAGCTGTGTTAAAAAAATGGTATACAGAAGCCTAGAGATGCCCGATCAGCACGGAAGGGGAGCTTTTCAGCCCCTGTGTGCTCCAAAGCTAAGCTTTTGGGAAAACTGAAAGCGGCCAGGTGCTTCAGTTTCAAGATAATTGTATCCTAATTCTGTTAACATGCAATGGAATATATTGGAGCACTCCAAATCATTTGCTCATACACATGAAAATAATAGATCTAGCAGAATGGCAACACACGGAGATCTGCATTGATTGTTGCATAGCATTCCTAATTGTATAATTGTAAGATTTATTGTAAAATCCAAGAAGAGTTGTGGCTGCAGCTATCATGAAAGGAATTGTGCACTTCTGAATTTGCCACTACACTACTGCCCACTGTGCTGCTTAGCTTGCCTGCAGTTTTGCTCCAGGCAAACTATGAGCTGTAACCAGAGTTTGTTCTTGGTTTGCTGCTTATGGTTTGTCTGGAGAAGATAAAAAACTACGAGCCCAGTTTTGGATGTAATACTAAGCCAAATCATTGTTTAGCTCCAGGTAGCAAGGCAGCAGCAGGACTGGGGAAGGAGCAAGGCAGTCACAGTTTTTGCTCTGACTACACGCCCCCCCCCCCCTTGCTCACACTTAGCTGTGATTTGGCTAGAGTTACACAGGACCTGGGCCAGTCGTTACATTTGTACCATATATTTAAAGCATCCTATGCCACTTCAACAGTCCTGGCTTCCCCCAAAGAATGCTGGGAACCGTAGTTCGTTCAGGATCTCCTAACAACCCTCAGCACCCTTAGTAAAGGTAAAGGGACCCCTGACCATTGGTTGCGACCCTCATCTCACTTTATTGGCCGAGGGAGCTGGCGTGCAGCTTCCGGGTCATGTGGCCAGCATGACTAAGCTGCTTCTGGCGAACCAGAGCAGCGCACGGAAATGCCGTTTACCATCCCGCCAGAGTGGTACCTATTTATCTACTTTCACTTTGACGTGCTTTCGAACTGCTAGGTTGGCAGGAGCAGGGAGCAAGCAACGGGAGCTCACCCCGTCGCAGGGATTCAAACCGCTGACCTTCTGATCGGCAAGTCCTAGGCTCTGTGGTTTAACCCACAGCGCCACCCTAAGCACCCTTAACATGCTGCAATTGCCAGGGTGCTTTGTTGGAAGTTGTTGTTGGCACCCATCTGTTTCGAGAGACAATGGAGTACACCTCTGGGGGTGAAGTCAAAGCGCTGCATCAGCAGCACTGAAGTGCCCTCTCCGGGAGGCGGAGCAAGCCTGGGCAGTGTGTATGGAGCCTTGGGCTGCCCAGACGACAAGACCCCCCTCTCGGTCTTGCTGATGGTGGTCCAAAGGAAAGCAGAGCAATATGTTTAGCTCCAGCTTGTGCTGCAGGAGTTGCTGGAAGGAGGCGTACAAAGCGCCATCCAACCAAAGCCTGAATCCATTCTGATACACTTCTGGATTTAAAAGGGGAGTTTTGGTAAACACAGTTGGGTTGACAGATATAAGATGGTTACATTCTCTTTTCACAGGGCTTGGTGCCTCTGAGAGAAATTCAGCTGAACGAGCTTGAAAACCCAAAGGGCGCCCAACAGGAGATGCATGCTTTTCAAATCACAGGTGAGAGCAAGCCACTCTTTGACGTACCTATTTTTGGTATGACGTCATTTTCTGTGGTGACTGTGGAATGAATGCTTTCCTTAGGAGGTGCTTTTTCTTAAGTGGGAGAGAATAGATGGTGGTGGTGAAATGCTTTTGCAGTGCAAAGTGGGAACCTACAGAATAGCTGATGTCAGTAGGGCTGAAAAGGGTGTGCATTGGGGCAGTTTGGGGTTGTGCTGCAAAACTTTTGCAATTGTGAAATGAGCAAAACCAAAAATAGCTTACCGCCCAAGGTCTGTAGGGAAGGAGATGTATTTCCGATATCTGGGGCCTAAGTCATTTAAACACTTACATGAGCACCTTGAATTGGTCCCTGCAGGTTCTTTCTAACTGCCTTATGTTCCTAGCAAACCTTTTAACTTTGACCTCCACCGGCCACTTTTAAGCTATGCTGTATCTCCTCTAAACCCCACAAATTGAGAGCTACTATTTTAGGGCTCATTCACACTTCCTTTTTACCCCGTCCTTTCTAGGCACAGGTCCACCCAAATGCTGCTCTCTTTTTTTTGCCCTGCCCCTTTTTCCAGAAAAACCACTCTTTGATGCTGAATCAGAACAAATGGCAATTTGGGTTTTCTGCTGGCTGTCGTTTGCTTCGATTCAGTGGCAAAGAATGGATTTTCACAGGAAAGCATTGGGGCAAAAATAAAAATACCGAAACGTGGAGCTTTACAGAGCAGGCCTGTGCCTAGAAATGCGGCAGAAAAGGAAGTCTGGGTGGGCCTTTAGTTTGGACATGTTTGCCCTCTCCAAAGACTTAAGCATTGAATTCCAGCTGCTGTTGCCAAAACACATCTGGCCTGGAAGCACGTAGGCAGGCAGTGCCAAGACACCCACTCATCGGCCTTTGTCTGAGTCCACAATCTTTATCAGGTTCTCTTTCTCTCTCTGACTACCTCCTGCTTTTAAACAATCATTCTTGGTAGCTGAGCAGCAGTTGCTGCAATTCAGGAATGACTAAGCCCTTGGAGCCACTGAACAGACAGGTTGCTGTCCCAGGAAGGGTTGGCTGACTGACACGGCCACATAACTTGGCTGTCCTGATAGCATCTGCTTGTAGTCTTGTTAGTCTAGGGGTATGATTCTCGCTTTGGGTATGAGAGCTCCTGGGTTCAAATCCCAGGTGAGCCCCTGGGAAAGGGAAGTCACGCTTTTTGGGGAGGGAACGTAGCTCAGTGGTAGAGCATCTGCCTTGCATGCAAAAGGTCCGAGGTTCAGTCCCCAGCAACTCCAGGTAGGCAGGGAATGCCCCTTGCCTGAAAACTTGGAGAGTTACTGCCAATCAGTGTAGAGAATACTAAGGCAAGCTGGTGCATAATGTGGCAGCCAGACTGCTGATGGGGGCACCTGGCTGACAAGGGAGACACCATTGTTAAACAACTGCACTTACTATCCATCTACCCAGCTAGGTTCAAAGCCCTCGCATTAATAAACAAAGCCCTGAGCAGCTCAGGTCTAGGGTACCTTAAAGACCACCTGAGCCCTTATATCTCAACTTGATCACTGAGGTCATTGGTTGTTCCTTGAGTTGCTGAGGCTCATTTGACAACAACAAATAATTGAGCCTTTAGTGTCATCAGCCCAGCATTATGAAACACTCTGCCAATAAATATTCAGCAGGCGTCCTCTGTTTCAACATTTAAATGCCTGCTGAATTTTTTTTCTATTCCATCAGGCTTATGCAGTCAGTTAAGTGCACATATTTCCATAATGGTTAGCTGATTTCTGAGTTTTAACTTTTTTGTGTAGCTTTTATTTTATGGCTTCATATATAATTATTATTTTTTAAATGAATACAGTGGTACCTCGGGTTAAGTACTTAATTCATTCCAGAGGTCCGTACTTAACCTGAGACTGTTCTTAACCTGAAGCACCACTTTAGCTAATGGGGCTTCCCGCTGCCGCCGGGCCGCCGGAGCACGATTTCTGTTATCATCCTGAAGCAAAGTTCTTAACCCGAAGCACTATTTCTGGGTTAGCAGAGTCTGTAACCTGAAGCGTATGTAACCCGAGGTACCACTGTAGTGGAATATAAATATTTTTAAATAAACAAATTGTAGTTTACCCCTCACAGATCTACAGTTCCCCAAGGCTATTAGCAAACTACATTTCCCAAGATTATTTTGGGGAAGTCATGTGCTTTCAAACTGTATGGTCTGTATGCAGTCTCTGTCTTATTTCCAAATTCAAACAGGTCATGAAGAGACTCTGCTACATGTTAAGGCAGGGAGAAGAATCCATTTTAGAGCTTTGGGAGGGAGGAGCAGGGGTAGAGAGATGACGGCGCACTACCTACATAGGTTTTGAGTCACTAGGCTGCAGCAGCTTGCCCAAATTCAGGAATCATTCCAATATGCAAAATGGGCTTGAGAAATTGGGTACAGTCTGAGGTTTTGCAGGCACTGTCTTAATGAGCACCTGGGCTCATCGAGAGCGTGTGAACTTTTCCCCTCTGCAATCTAAAAAATCACAAGGCATACCTCCTCCTCCTCCTCCCCTTAAGGGCAATTCCCTTGAAAAAGAAAGTTAGAAAATGAAAATGAAGGGGGGGGCGGGGTTCTCATTTCCCTAGGAGAAAAAGAAAAGTTCACATGAGAAGTTCCAGGGATGAAAGGAGAATAGTTCTGTTCTGCTAGCCTTGAGGTAGGTTGGAAAGATGAGCAGACGACTGCAGTAGCTCAGTCAGTAGAGCATGAGACTCTTAATCTCAGGATTATGGGTTCAAGCCCACGTTGAGCAGAAAGATTCCTGCATTGCAGTGGCTTGGACTAGATGACCCCCCATGGTCCCTTTCCATCTCTAATATTCCATAACTATTATCTCCAGGTGAAGCAGGAAAAATCTCACAACAAACCTGTGAAATAGGCTAGGCGGTGAGAAACCAGCTGACCCGAGAGCACACAGTGAACTTAATGGTTGAGTGAGGATTTGAACCCAGGTCTTGCCAGAAGGAGAGCAGATCTATGACTGGGAGTTTTTTACCATGTCCCTGTTATGGTATAATACCATAATGTTGTGTTGTGCTGTAGTGTAACAAAAATCATAATAAAAATGCTTAAGGAAAATAAGGCTAACAGGACAACTCCCCATTGAAAAAATAACCAAAACAAAACCCTAAGTAGCTCAGTGATGGCTCAGCATGTTCAGATGCCACAAAATACTGAGCATCTGTTAGGGGGAGAATGGAATGGAGTATATTGGAAAGAGCACAACTAGTTGGTGGGCTGGAACACTGAACGGGAACACTGTATGCCGCAACATTTTGCTGAAGTTCTCATATTTCTAACCGGTGCCGATACATCGAGAGAATTTATATACTCTTGAAAGGCAAAACATTGCAGTAGTAGAGCAGACACATACCCCCACTTCTCTCTGCTTCAATTCCCCAGTTGGCACCACATAAAGTGAATTGTATTTTTCCCTGACTCTCAAAGATATTGCAAAGCCAAATTAATCAGTGTTTGCGCTGAGCACGCTGCCACAGAAACCTCCCCAGAAGGCCAAAGTACTCATTCTGCTGATAATGATTTGTTATGACGGCTTGCTGAGTGTCAGCTTATCACAAGGCTCCAAGCATTGCCATTCAGGTCGTTTCAAAGCGTGCCTGGTATTTGTTTTAACAAGAGGCGGGGCAATGAATGATGGGTAGCTGAGCATCGGTCAGACTGGAAGTGGGAGGTTAATATTGCTCTGGCGCTTATCGTAATGACCGGACAAGGGTATGTGAGCGGCTGCAGCAGGCAGAGGCAGCTGGGAGGATAGGATCCAACTCCAGCCAGGCATTTAGTGGTGGATTTATACTGGATCACCCACACATCAAATGATTCTTACCCAATGCTACCACATTACTGCCACATGGAAGAGCATACATAGGCTATAATTCAACAAAGGCTACTGCATACTCCTGTTTACTGTGTACAAACGCGTTAGCCACAGTCCACATCTACCCTATAGTTTCTTGAGAAATACTATGTTTTGGTGTGTTTCTCCCTCCCGCTCCCCAAAACCAGTTTTCATCCAGTTTGGAAAAATAAGCCATATGGAGACATCCTGGCCCCCTTTTCACCTGCTGGTGTGGACCAACAGCAGGAACATGGAAATGCAGCAGACTGCACCGAGGTGTTCAAAGGGCATGCAAATGCTATTTGAAAGGCAGCATTAAAAAGAAACCTCGCTGTGTTTTAAACCAGTTATGTGTGCCCAGCTAAAAACAAATGTGGTATGAAAGTTGTGGTATGAACATGTTACAGGCTTTCAGCAGGAAGCTACAGATATGCCGTGACTTGTTTATAAAGTGGTATCACAGTGCTTTGCATGTATGGTTATGAATGTGGCCCGGTCCTGATTCTCAGTATGCAGGGAGATTGGAATGTGATGGATCCTGCAGTTATGCAACTTGTGCAGACGTAATGGTAATAGTGCAAGCCAGGAAGTGCTCTACCATGTAATTTCCTGAGTTTATTATCTTAGTGGGCGCCTCTGGACAACCTGAACCTTAATCCTGATTTGTTTGCAAGGAGGCTTGACAACTTGGGCTACCTAATGAGCAATCTCATTCTGATTTGCTGGTGGGGAGGTTAGACAGCATTGCAGCAAAGCAAGAGTTACCCTTAGTTACCCTTATACTTTCCAGTCTGTGACTGGCAGAATACGAGACCAGGGAGAAGAGTCGGTGGAAGAAGACTGGAAAAAATTTAAAGATTATTTACAGAAATACTGTAAAATCAATGAATGTTAGAAAAAATGTTGGAATGAAGTTATATGGCTTTAGCAGAAATGTTATAAGGAACTAAGTACAAATAGATTATTAATGTATTAAAGGGAAAAAATAAGGTTAGAATATGTTAAGATAAATTACCGGACAGAAAACAGAGGAAGATGGAAAGGAATTGCTGAAATAGTTAATTGAAGTGGAATACAAAAAGGGAGGTGTGAGGAGGTCGTGGAAACAAGTGAATGAAAGATAAGATACTGAAATTATTGGATGTGTTTTAAATTGTGTTTGTTTTGTTTTGTTAATTCAATGTTTTAGTGTTTTTGTTTTTGTTTTTGTATTGTATTGTTTTGTTTAATTCTTTTTCTTTCTTTTGTAGTCTTTAAACTGTTAATAAATATTATTTTTTTTAAAAAAAATACTTTCCAGTCTGTAAGAACATAAGAAGAGCCTGCCGGATCACTGTGGAAAAAGGATGCTGGGCTAGGTGATCCACTGGCCTGATCTGGCGGCTCTTCTTAGGTTATCAAGTCCAGGACCCTCTTCTCACAGTGGCCGGCCAGGTGCCCCAATGTGAAACGCAAATGCAGGACCTGAGTGCAACAACCACCTCCCCCTCCTGTGGTTTCCAGCTACTGATATTCAGAAGCATTGCTGCCTCTACCAGAGAGATAGAACATAGCCACCAGGGCTGGCAGCCATTGCTAGCCTTTTCTTCCCATGAAATTTGTCTTAATCCTCTTTTAAGGCCACCCAAGTTGCAATTTTCTGTCACTTCTCTTATCGTAAAAAGTCTGATATTCTGCGGGGTGGGCTCCCAACCAGCTGTAATTTGCAGCCTAAATTTTCATTATTATTTTCAAATTTTATTTATTTATTTATTTTGTTTAAGTAAGTAATACAGAAAAAAACTGTAGGGATGCAGGTAGCTCTGTGGGTTAAACCACAGAGCCTAGAGTCGGTCACGACTGGACCTAATGGTCAGGGATCCCTTTACCTTTACCTTTTACAGGAAAAAAAAACAACAAGAAGAAAGAAAGAAAGAAAAATAGAGAATTTTCTGCTACATGATTGAACCCCACTCGGAAATAGTAACTGCCTGGAAGTGCCACATCTTATCATCAAGTTTGGCTCCTCCCCAACCTCCCTCGGAAGGGTTGTTTAAGACCATCCTGCCCGCGTCTTGCATTGTATGTTCAACCTGTTAACGTGCCCTCCTTGTGTCCTTCGCCTTTCCAGGTCCCTTGCTGAACCCCCTGACAGTCTACTGCCCCAACAGGTCTGAGTTGAAGCGCTGGCTCTACCACTTGGAGAAGCAGATCCATCTAAATGGAGGGAGCTTCGACATGCCTTTCCTTGCTCAGGTGAGTGCTTTGGGGATGGCCTGCATGCCAGCAGGGTGAACATGTAAAAATCGGAGTGGCGGCCGGAGATTATAATTCCTGTTCTAATCCAACCTCTCCTCCCTTGCCCTGACATTGATCTGACTGTAGAATCTCACAAAACAGCAAGATGAGTTTGATGGGTTGCTGAATTACACACCCAGATAACAAGATCTCTGCTTAGGTGTAAGTTTGTTGCTAGGTACGTAGAGGACTTTTGGCACAAATTTATATACAGTCTGCATATGTTAATTTATACATGTAAATGCAATTGTGTGTGTGTGTGTGTTGGGGGGGAGACCTCTGGTTCTTTCTGTCAGGGCTCACTCCAAGCTATGGGGTGCCAGCAGAATTTTCTGGGCCCAGTATTTATGTACACATTAAAATCAAAGCAAGTCTTGTCCAACGTCTAACATGGCCTAAGCCACGAAGGGCTGTAGCTTTGTGGTAGAGCATCTGCTTTGCATTCAGAAGGTCCCAGGTTCAGTCTCCAGCATCTCCAAGTAGGGATAAGAATGTCCCCTGCTTGAAAACCCTGGAGAGCTGTTGCCAGTCAGTGTATACAATACTGAACCAGAGGGACCAGTGATCTCTCTCTCTCCTGCCTTTCTACCCCATCCATCTATTATGTGCACCTACAATCCCTCTGTCATCAGTCAATAACATCCACAGGAGATCTGGGTTCTGACACAAAAGAGTTGGGGCTAACCCCTACAATGCCCATGTTCTGTAGGAACAGTGGAATAAGAAACAGGCTTATCAGTGCTGCTCCCAGTCTGTATTGTAGGGTTGGGGAGTCTCTGGCTTGTGGGCCAGTCTTGGTCTGCTAGTGGGTGCACTTTGGCTTGCAAGGGCATTTCCCCAAACCATGCCCAAGAGTGGACATCAAAGTTGGCTGCAGGTTGTGTGGGGGCTGATAAAGATCTGGCCCACTAGGCCAAAAAAAGAGTTGCTGTATTGGATTTGTAATTGATTTTTTAAATAAAATGGTTGTTGTTGTTTTTACTGTGGTTATATATGGAATTGCTTTTATGTTTCTGTGTACATTGAATTGTTCAACCACAGGGAACTGTTTCCACATACAGAATTGCTTTTAATTGTTTGCTGTGGTTGTCTTTACTGTGACATTGCTTCGGGATATTTTATGGGAAGTGATTCATAAAACAGAATCAAATAAATAAACAAATACTTCCTAGTAAAGCTAACAAAGTGCTGAAAATGTCTGTCTGGAACACCCAAGGCAGCTCATTCTGCAACCGATTTGAAACCTCTTGCCAACTCCCTTACCCCCCTGCTGCCCCGCTGCCTCCCGTGCCACAAGCACAGCCCTTTTCTAGGTGGGGATCCGAGGGGTTTTTATCTTTTCCTGAAACAAAGGCTTAGTCAGCGTGGGAAATGATGAGTTAGCAAGGCAAACTGGAAACCAGCCCGGAACCAGCAGCTGTGAGGTGCGGGTGGTGAGGGAGGAAAGACTCAAACACAGGTGAGGCCTGCTGGTTTTGTTTTTGCCCCTGTAAATAAATACCTTAGCAGAAAAACTCTTCTGTGCTGTGAAACTGGCTGCTTTCGGTCTGTTTCCCAGGGTGAGCAATCCTTTCCCGGACAGTATCTGGGGAGAGAGAGAAAGAGAGAGGGAGCAGGTTAATGGGGGGGGGGGGGTTTCCCCCATTCCTCACTATTTCCAGTCTGGCTCTGGACAGCTCAGTCTTTGTTGCAGTTGCTGCTTCTGTAGCTGTATAAAAGGGGAAATGTTCCAGGTTGAAAAGCATTGACAAATAGTTTGTCAAAAGAATTTGAAGTGGAAACCAGGATAACTGGTTTTAGATCCTATTTATTTCCCTCGAGTGTCTTTTTAGGGAAGTCAGTCGACAGTGGGCAGGTAGTGACTGTCTGTGGCATGCTATCCGTACATTATCTCAAAGTATGTTTTCCCCAAAATGTTCTAACTGCAGTGAAACAGAAAATGGAATATATGCTTTTTAAAAAAGGAAGAGCTTAATGCAGTAGTAATGGCAGATACACTTGGTCCTGAATGCCTGCCTTTGTATTTCTTAAGTAGTGAAACAGCTCAGATGCACAACTCACATCTACCAGAAGCCTCTCTGCATTCAGAATTGTGGGCCCAGTTTTACAGAAGGCCCTCCTAGTTGAGATCCGACAGCCTCCCTCCCTGTTGAACTTCCGACACCCACTAAAGATCTTTTTTTGTTGTTGCTGTTCCAGTAGGCATTTCAACTGAAGTCCGATTTCATCGTTTTAACTTATTTTTACCTTTTCTGTAGTATATTTTTTGTATGCAGCTTAGAGACGATTGCAGTTTAGCAGCACATATTTTTTTAAAATAAATAAAAAATGTAAAAACAAATCAGTTAATAATTTCATATCACTTGACATCTATGATCCCTAAGCAGTTTATCTTAAAACCAAAATATACTTACCACAGAAAACAATAAAACAATAAATAAATAACAGAACGGCACATTAAAACTTTAGTCTGGAGAAATGCTGCAAAAAATGTGGGTTCCCCCCCCCAGTGGCATTTAAAAGCAACCATTATTTGCAGCTGCCGAGCATGTTCCTGAGGGCAGGTGCCACCACCAAAAAGGCCCCACTTCTGCAGTGTCATAAGACCCAGAAGCTACAGCTGGTCAGGAGGGGAAATGCTGCAGCCACATTGTTGCTGGGGACAAACTACTGCCAGCCTATAGCACCAGTTCTCAAAAGCTTGCCCTGGGTGACTATAATAAATCCTTGTATTAATTTGCAACACCCTTAATGGCTTGGGTGCCGGATACCTTAGGGACCACCTGATCCCTTATATCTCTGCCCAATCACAGATCTTCTGAGGACCCTCTGTTAGCTATTCTCCATGTCTCAGACACACAGCTTTTACTTCACCAGAAGTGTGGGCCCAACTCTGTGGAGCTCCCTCGCAGCTGAGGTTAGAGAGGCCCTCACCTTGCTGAACTTCAGGTGCTGGACAAATACTTTTCTAGCTCAGCAGGCATTTTAAGGAAAGTTACTGTTTATAGGGCTGATTTTATCTGTTGTATTATTATTTAATTGTGTTCACCGCTTAGAGACTTGGCGTGATTAAAGCGGTATATTAATTGCTTAAATAAACAAGTTTTCAAACTAAAAAATATTATTTATTTGAGCTATTAGTATACCACTTAATCATGCCAAGTCTCTAAATGGCAAACTACGGATATAGTGGTCTTGCCGGCAAGCCACCTATTGTGCTCAGCACTGAGCCAAGGCGGACAGTTCTGCGTCTTTCATTGTCGTGCTTCCTTCCCCTTTAGAACGAATGTAAGCAGAGCTCCATCAGAAGAGAGCAGCTGAGGTGGTCTGTGCAGAATGCCGCTGTGCAAGAGTGGAGAGGCACCCAGCGGGAGTCTCTAGGTGACATCCTTTGCGTCTCTAAAGTGAAGCTGCAACACTTGCCCTTTCAGGTAGGATCCTCGATGACCAAGGCTTCATACACACCACACAGAGTATATTTAAGCTTCATCATTTTTTTGCTGCTAGTAAATTCCAGTGATTGACACAGCTGATTGGTATAGGTCCTGCAAACTGCTTCCCTTGACAAACGTCAGGAATTTTATTATAATTGAAGAACAAAGAAGCTGGGGTTCTTTTGGCCTAGCAGGTTCAGGTATCACCAATCTGTTGTTTGTTTTCTTCCCAGAGGAGCCTAGGTCTTTCAGAAACTCCAAAAAAGGATTAAGGTCAGCTCCAGACTTAGGAGTTACATCCGCATCATACATTTAGAGCAAGTTTTATACCACTTTAACAGTCATGGCTTCCCCCAAAGAATAGTGGTAGCTGTCATTTACCCAACACAGAGCTACAATTCCCAACTTCCTTAACAAACTACAATTCCCAGGACAGCCACTGCCAATCACCATAGACAATACTGAGCTAGGGTCTGACTCTGTGTAAAGCAACTAACTGTGTTCCTTTGTCGTAAGGGAAGGGCTGTGGCTCCACAGCAGAGCATCAACTTTCATAAAGACAGTCCCAGTTTCAATCCCCTGCTTCTCCAGATATGGCTGTGAAAAACTCCCTGGAGAGCCACTGCCAGCCAGTGCTGACAATATAGAGCTAAACGGATCAACGGTCTGACTCAGTATAAGGCAGCTTCCAATGTTCCTAATTCTGTATCTTTTTGGTACCCTCTGCACTTCTGGCTTCATCGAGTAGTTAGGCAGGTTGAATATTCAATTTGAGCTCAATATGAACCTTGATCTTCTTGGTCTCTTAACAGGAGCAGCATGACCGACTACTGATCCTCTATCCTTCCACCCTGGTCATAGTATCCGAAGAACGCAATGGCCTCTACTTTAAGGTAGGAGCTTCCCCCAACACCCTCCACACCCCTGTACCCTTTATTTAATGTTGCCTATACTGTATAACATCTGTGTTATGTAAGTAGGGCTGCAACCTGAGTTTAAAGACCTTTTAATCAATCCATACTGTGAGTTTTAGTCCGTCGGTCTGTTGCTTTTAAATTTGCATATGGTTCAAAACAGTATTTCTGAAGCAAGAAGCAGACATCCTAGAAGACGTTTTCATTCTGTGTGTGAGGAAAAGGAGCATGCCTCTTTTAAGATGATAATTGCTATATGTAGATTTTGTAATTAGACACATCAGTACTTTTATTTGTTGCCCGGTTAATCATAGCACCTTTGCAGCTGTTTAAATGTGGTTTTAAAAATACATAAATAAATACCGTATTTTTCGCTCTATAGGACGCACCGGACCATAGGACGCACCGGACCATAGGAGGGGGAGAACAGGGAAAAAAATGTTTTTTCCTTATTTTCCCCCTCTAAAACAAGGTGCGTTCAAAGTGCATTCACCCAAGCTTGTGGGGCTGGCGGTGGGGCACCATCAGCCTCAAAGATCCCTGAAGCCTTTGGAGCGCAGCACCCCGCTGCCCTGCAGAGGCTTTGCGCGCAGCCATCTCTAAGCTAGAAGCCATCTCTAAGCAGCCATCTCTAAGCTAGGCTGTTCTGGCTTGGGAACAGACTTGCTAGCCTCTGCAGGACAGCGGGGTGAAGGCACCCCGCTGCCCTGGAGAGGCTTTGTGCGCAGCCGTCCCCAAGCTAGAACAGCGAGACGGAGCGCTCCGCAGCGCTCCATCTCCCTGTTCTGCCTTTGGGCTTAGCGGCGCAGCCTGCATCCACTTTATAGGATGCACACACATTTCCCCTTAATTTTTGGAGGGGAAAAAGTGTGTCCTATAGAGCGAAAAATACGGTATATAAAAATTTTTATTATAGGCATACCTTGTTTCTCAAATGGCTTAGTTGCCAAACCAATCGGCTCCCTAATGCCGCAAACCCGGAAGTACCGTATTTTCCTGTCAATAAGATGCCCCAAATTAAGAAAATACCCATCAGCACTACCTGTGTATAAGACGAGCCCCAATTTTAAACCTAATGTTTTGCTTTAAAAACATAGTCTTATACACGGGAAAATACGGTAAGTGTTCCGGTTTCTGAACATTTTTCAGAAGCTGAACATCCAACGTGGCTTCCGCTTGAGTGCAGGAAGCTCCTGCAGCCAATCAGAAGCCACGCCTTGGTTTCTGAATGGTTACAGGAGTCAAACTAAGGTACCACTGTATTGCAAATTCTAAATACCAAGATTGAAAGACTAAATTCACCCATCAATAAATATGCAAATGTTATTTAAATATTAAATGCAGACTGTACAAAAATGTTCCACATTATTCAATATAGGTTCACCCAATTAATCCCATATATATATATATATATATATATATATATATATATATATGTAGATAGATAGATAGTTCTGAAAGAGGTTGCTTAAACTGAGTCTCTTTTATATAGTAATGGCATCTCAAATAATTCCACTTCTCTGTCTCCCCCAATAAGAAATATCAACCTGGTGCCCCCATATGTGGCTGGATTACAATTCCCATCAGCTCCCACATTTGAAGGGTTCTTGGTTTATGAGGGCTGAACTATATGCTTTTTATCACCACCTGAATATTAGTTCCAACACAATATACACAAACTCCATTGTTCTTTGACTCTATGAAGCACTGAAGACTGAATAATTTTTAGCGTTCTCATGGTGTTCAAAGTCCTTAACAAACATTTTTATGGGTAATGTAAATTAAAGTGCATGACTCCCCCCCCCCCCCACAATCCTGGGAACTATAGTTTGTTAAGGGTGCTGGGACGTATAGCTCTGTGGAGGGTAAACCATGGTTACCAGGATTCTTGGGGGGGAATTAGGTGATTTAAATATATTGGGTTGTATCCAACTAAGTTGTATTCAGTGTAGACCCCTTGAAATTAATGAACTAAAGTTAGCCCATTAACTTCAGTGGGTTCAATCTGAGTTGGGGAAGCATCAGACAGAATCCTAGGGTGGTCTCCAGTTCAAAGTAGTTGTATTGAAATTAATGGACCTAACGTAGTTGTGCTGATTAATTTCAGTGGGTCTACTCTGAGTCAATGTTCGAAACTCCCATTGTTCTAAGGCACATTTTGCGACAGGGAATTTCATTAGCGCCAGCAGTTTCTGCGCCTAAGGTTTCAGATTAAAACTGCAGAGTGGAAGGAAAGGAGGACCTTTTTCTGCCTCCCTACTTCCAGCTACTCTCTGAAGACTAGAGAAGAGACCCTCTGAAGAATATTAGGGGAGTGGGCAGGGGAAGGACTAGACCATGTAAAAAATGAACATAATATTTTAGCTGCAGTTCATTTATTTTCAGCTTTGTATTCTTGTTATAAAAAAGCACACCTAGACATTCCGTTGTTGCACCCATAACCTAGGTTTAAGGTGCCATTTAGCTCCTAGCTTTCATATCTCAGTTTCTAAAACTGCTTTGAGTAAAACATAGTTGAATACCACTCTCTATATCTGATGTATAGTAGAGTTGGAAGGGGCCCTGAGGAATTTGAATGCAGGAATATGCAGCTGTCCTATAGGCCTATCCAGGCAGAGCCGTTGCCAATGGCCCCATAAGACAGATCAGCAACTTGAGTCTGTGGCAGAGGTGAAATGTGAACTGAGGGCTGCTATGCTCCACCTCTTCTGCTTCTTCTGCCCTGGCCTGTGCTTCCTGTCTGGTGAGCTGGCTTCATCAGCCTCTGCTTGACAAGTCGGCCAGCGTTTGTGTCCTTGGCTGTAAGTGCTCTTGGCAAAGGAAATACTTTGCTGCCACCTCCTTTAAAAAAAGGGGGGGGGACTGAGGGTAAAGTTGGCCAACGTGGAATATATTCCCGTCCACTTGCTTGGAAAGCCGGCTATGGCTTCTGAATATTTGTGGTTAAGCTGTCTCGGAACCAGAAGGGCGGTGGCTCCATTTGCGTTCCTTTGAAGCTGGAGAAGTGACCTCACTCAAGGCTCAAAGGCCAAGCCCATCTGTGGCCTCCTTCTCATGGAGGCAGTGTTGGCATGGCTGTATCACTTCATACTCACAGTTGAAGGCTTGCATGGCTGAATGCTGCTCTGCATACCTACATCTAGGTGGAACGAGTGTGGTATAGTGGTTAGAGTGTCAGGCTACAACCTGAGAGGCCGGGGTTCATAGGACCAGTTACAGGGCTGAGGAAGATCTGGGTAAAGTCCTCTCAGGGGCCCTCTCCTCTGTCACTGGGCCCTGGTGGACGGACCAGGCTGTGGCAGCAATGCTTGAAGCAGGAATTTCCCACAATTCCTCAGAGCAATGCTAGGCGAGGGGCATTCTGGGAAATTAAGAGTGGCTAGATCTCACTGCCTGGTGCTGCTCAGAGTGCCAGGCCATTTGTGGTGGTGGGGAGGACACACTAAAGGGGGGGCACCAGTGGAAGCATCAGCAGTGGGGCCCTGGCAGTGAATTGGCTCTGGGTAACCCGGGGCTTATTTAGAGAGGCTGTACAGTGGTACCTTGGGTTAAGTACTTAATTCGTTCCGGAGGTCCGTTCTTAACCTGAAACTGTTCTTAACCTGAAGCACCAATTTAGCTAATGGGGCCTCCTGCTGCTGCTGCGTCGCTGGAGCACGATTTCTGTTCTCATCCTGAAACAAAGTTCTTAACCTGAGGTACTATTTCTGGGTTAGCGGAGTCTGTAACCTGAAGCGTATGTAACCTGAAGTGTATGTAACCCGAGGTACCACTGTACTAGGACCAGAAAGCTTACCAGGTGACTGGGTTGTTCCGCCTCTGTTTTGATTTTTACAGTTTTACCCATGAGCATATTACTTTATATTCTCTAACTTTTAAAAATATGTTTTTAGAAATTTCTATTATAAATTGCTTTGATTTTAATGGGAAAGTGACTACAGTTTAGAAACTAAATAAATCAGGAACATGTACCTTTAAAAAAGTAAATTCCTGCCAGGGGTCCTTTTCCCTTTGTTTCAGCAAAGGACCTTTATATGGATTGAATGCAGCTAAGCCCTGCTCTGGGTAGAACCATTGAAATTGATGGGCCTAAATTAGGGCTCATCCAGACTTCAGCTTCTCCCGCCTCTTTCCCCCAGGAAAACCTGTTCTTTACTGCTGAATTGGAGCAAGTGTCAATCAGGTTTTCCTCAGTGCTGAAAAGTGGGTTTTCCTGGGAAAACAGAAATCCGCTTCGATCTGTGCATATAAGGCACAGGAGAAGCCACTTGGTGCAGGACAAGCAGAAGGGTAGATGAGCCCTTAGTCATGCCCATTAATGGCAGCGGGTTTACTCTGAGCTAGACTAGCACTTGATGCCACCCTATGTGCCTACTCACGCTTGATCCAAGGCTTGTACATTTTATACTTCAGCATGCACAACTGAGCTCAGAATGTACACTTGAGAGGATGAGCCCTTGGATTCAATGAAGTCTTCACATTGCATCTGGTTATAGGAGGCAGAACCAATCTTGAGATTCCTTTTAAAATAGCAAATCCTTACAGCGGTTGGGATTCTCTGATCACATTGCTGGGCAGTTGTTACAGGGGGGAAAATGCCTGTGGTTTTGTGGGGTGTAATGTGCCATGGTCCAACTGTCACGGACAGCCGGCTGAATTGGGTGGCTTCCCATTCCCTAGAGCCACCTTTGACTGCCTTCAAGGCAAAGCCGAAGACTGCAGCAACAAAGACATGATTTAAGTATTAAGAACATGAGAAGAGCCTGGCTGCTGGATCAGGCCAGAGGCCCATTATTGCCTGTTAATCTGGGTCCTGCTAGGCTTACATATTCATCACAACCCAGCAGTTGTGGTATGTTTCATGCACACCATAGAGCAGCCATGATGCGTCAGGCTGGATGGCACGATGCCATGTCTGTGTCTGCTCTGAAGAAGCTGCTCAGACCTTTGTGCACATACTTGCTGCTTTAGATGGAGACCTTGGCATGACGATAAGAGGAACAGGAAAAACAGCTGTGACACCAAAACAGAAGTGAAAGCGTAACATGTTTCTCCAAACCAAGTGTGCCAAAGTTCTCCCTATCCTGTTCTCACAGTGGCCAACTAGAGCAGGATAACGACAGAATACAAATCTCCCCATTTGTGATTCCCAGTAATAGAAACCTCGTTTGAAGCTAGCAGTCTGCATTTCTCTTCTTAGGAGCGTAAGAATATAGGAAGCTGCCTTGGTTCATCTGCCTCTTTGTATTGTCTAAACTGGCAGCAGCTGTCCAGGGTTTCAGACAGGGGTCTTTGTTTCCCTGCTGATCATGGAGGACCAAATGCCCACAGTAGTTGCCATGAGCCTTGCACTGCTGTCAGGTTTGGGTTGGCAGGCCCAAGGCGGAGGAAGAAACAGAGTAGGACTTGATTGGTAAGAACCAGGGTCTGGGGAGGGGGCTGTTCCTGGTGTGGCAAGACTTCAGACACTTTGAATGGGGGAGCAGGGATGCTGGCTGCTCCCCCTGACCTCCCACAGAACATCTCCATGGATGCTGGGGAGGGATGTGGGCAGCCATGGGAGGAAGCAGCCATGTCTGATCAGGCACCTAAACAGTGAGGGTGCAGCAGTATTGTCACCTAGGACCAGGCGCCACCTCTACAGATGGGAGCAGGCTCACCCATCCCACAGAAGCGCTGGTCTGAAATTGCGCCCTTCTTGCAAAGCAAGCATGTTACACCTCCGCTTTGGAAGGTTGGCAGGTCGGTGGGTGGAAACTGTTGGGACACCTTTGTTGCTTCCATCTGGTTCTGAACATCTTGCCTGATTCCTGAATTGTGTCTGCTGAACTCTGTGTCTGCTTCCTGCCCTTGCTTGCTTGATTAAGGATCTCTTTCTTACTTGCACGTAAGAGCCTCTGTGTGCGTGGGTTGGGCATGAGGCAGGACAGTGTGAAGGGAAAAGACTGGAGCTTCTGCTCTGTATGCCAAAGGTTCCAGGTCCAGTCCTTGGCCTTAGGAAAAACCCACAGCATGCTAAACTTTCACCATGGGAATGTTTATCTGTGGCTGAGCAGCTTTGCTTCACCTTTAAACAATATGGATTTGGATGTGGGGGAGACCTGGGTGCATTCAGAGCCCATGATGCGACACCCCAAAAAAACCAGCGAGCTCACTGTAATGACAGTAGTCATCCAGTGGTAGCTGGTGCCTATGGGGCGGAAGGCAGAGAGACAAACAGTAGGTGGAGCCAGAGCCAATGACAGGCCGAGCCACCCCAATTGATTGTAAGTAAGCTAGCTGGTAGGGGGGGATTGGTGGAAAACCTTATTTGTCCTAAAAGGCCAAGTTCCACAGGCAGTCACGTCAGCCCTCTGTACTGTAGGATCTGGCTTTGTAGTAGAGCTTGATGCAGAGGTGTAGCTGTGCAAACTTTCAGCCCTGTGTCGCCCAGTGCATCATCCACCTGTGATGCCACTGCAGGAACTTGGCTTTCCAGGGGCATGCCTGGGCTTGGCATCGCCCTTCTGCACATGAATTCCTCATTCCTGCCCAACGATGCTGGAATCCGGACCAGCTTTGTGCATTGCCAATTGAACAGAAGAAAGAAAACAAAAAAACTAAATTAGGTCACTTTGGGTTTGGTGCAAGCGATGGTGTGTGCGGCAATGAATGCAGTCCACCCAGTGTGACTAGACACCAAGTACTTAACGCTTCCCATAAGCAGAACCCAAGTGCAAGCAGCGCCCTCACAAGAATCTAAGGAGAGCCTTAGCACTTTGCAGATGTGTCCATGTCTTTGCAGGCCTCTGCTTCCAGATCTGACACTGCGCTCGACCTTGCCCTCTTGAGCAGCCACGTCAGGCATCCTATGAATGAGGTTTGCCAGGCTTGCGCCACATCTGCCCTGGGAGCTAGGGCTGTCATCGAGGTTGGAGGGAGGCTCTTGCCTTTGCATGCCATGGCAGAGAACGCCTCTTGCTCAGCAAAACCTGTGCCAGCCAAAGCCTCTTGTGGGGCAGTGAGGAATCGACGGGGCTTCCTGGATGTTCCTGTCAGAGCAAGCTCCACGGACTGGCTTAATTAAAGTGACACACCTCAATAGGGAATGGTTTGTTTTCGCAGGGGAGGCAAAGATTCCTTTGAGGTCAGGGGTGGCACCAGAGAGCTGGGTGCAGTTTTGGGAGGGCAGGAGGTGCCCTGTGGACAGATGGGTACCCTCTGCCTCTCCCCAAGACACTAAGCGCTTCCATATGACAGCTTGTTGTTGACTCAATGCAGCTCATGCTTGCAGGTTTTTCCTCAACAATCCACACAATGTAATTTCAGGAAGGGCTGTAATACAGTGGTAGAGCACCTGTGCATGCAAAATGTCTCAGGTTCAATCCCCAGCACCTCCAGGTAGGGTTAGGAAAGACCCCTGCCTCTATTCCTGTATCCCTGCTCAGTTCTGGAATGGCTGTTTTAGTAACTGAGCCACCTCCAGAAATCCCTCTCGCATATCTTTCTCTGAATTTGCCTTTCACCTCTGTCTTTCCCCTGTCTTCTGCCTCTTGCACAGACACACACGTTTGTTTTGTTCGGTCTTCATGCAGAACTTTGGTCTTTCCAAGATCCTCGTCTTAACTGAGGTCACTTGGAAAGTCAAACTTGAGTCCCCTGCAGCCGTTATCCTGAGCAAACTGTATCGGAAAGTAAACAATGTTTGGGGAGCATCCTGAACTGGGATGATGACTCAGGAGTTTCGGAGAACAAAGTGCAGAGAGTCTATCTATTGCAACTGTTTTTTTAGGTAAACACACTAGCAAGACACGAAACAAATTGTTGCAGTGTGGGGTGCTTCTGTTAAGTGTGCCAGTCAGATATGACCTTTTCTTGGATACTAAGAAAGTAAATCAGAAAACCTCCCCACCCCACGGAGGGCTGTCTAGTCCAGTGTTTCCCAACCTTAGTTGTCCAGCTGTTTTTGGACTATAACTCCCATCATCCCTAGCTAGCAAGACCAGTGGTCAGGGATGATGGGAATTGTAGTCTGAAAACAGCTGGAGACCCAGGGTTGCGAAACACTGGTCTAGTCCATGTACCAACAGTTGAATTCTGTAACCTCCATAAATTATGCAAACTAGTGACCTTGATTTGCCTAATTCTGTTTGTGTTTGTCAAAGGAAACAGCTAAACATTAAAGCCCCCTCCTTCCCTAATCCCTCTGAGGTTGCATTACACATTGTCTACATATTTTCAAGTAAGAAGAGCCAGGCCGTTGGATCAGCCCAGTGGCCCATCCAGTATCCTGTTCTCATGGTGGCCAACCAGATGCCTGTGGAAAACCCACAAACAAGAGCTAAGCAAATACCCCATCCCCTTCCCCCTTGCCCACAAACATTCTTTGGCTACTGAGCATGCTCAGCTCTCTTTCAGCTGTTTTGGGGATTCTCTTCGTTTAAAAATACAAATAGATCTGCAAACATTGGAGCTCCCTCAAACGTCCTGATAGGCTCCTCTTGTATGTGGGTGTCTTTGACAACATAGAATCAAGACAGAGACCCAGCTTTTTAAGGCTATGCTTTGGAGTAGAAGCATTTAGATTTGTTTTTATTGCCAGTGTTTATTATTAGATAACATGGGCAGATAACCTCCCTAACTGCGAAAAGTCTGGAGTGTTTTTTTAAAAAAGGTAGATTTGTTGTGCTAGGGAGACAGAGTGCTTCAACTCATAAAATGCCCAAACCAGTATGCACTAGAATTCCTCCCATAAAATAGTGACTGGAGGCACTATCATGGTGCTTCTGGATGGCCTGTTTATTGAACGTTCATCTTGATTTGTTTGCTCAAAGCTTACATGGGGGTTAAACTATATTTGATTTCTATTGAGCATTTGTTCTGATCTCTTTACGGGGCAGTTGTATGAAAACAAAAATTCGTCCTGGGCCCCTTCAGACTGGTGGGGGTGTTTTTTTGCAGGTGTATTCCATAACGTATCATTGATGCAATAATAGCGCATTAGTGGTAGATTTATACAGGACTGCCAACACATCATTCCACTTTATTAGATTATCTGTGATGCTTTCCCAATGTTAGTGCATTATTGCTCTTGCACTATAGCACAACAAAAGTAGGACAAAAAACAAACCAGAACTTTTGTGGTATAAAAAATTACAGGATGCCAGCAGGAAGCTATGGGGCACGCAGTGTGCCCACCCCAAAACTTTAGTAGGCATAAGTAGTGCTGGAAGCGAGGATCACGTATAATCACCAGGATAACCAACATGTGTATTCATCACGATTTGTGCTCAATAAAAAGGACCTTGGCAAAGCCCCTTGATTCCTTTGCAGGGTGTTTACACACCTTACTGGTAAGAACATAAGATGAGCCTGCTGGATCAGGCCAGGGGCCCATCTAATCCAGCCTCCTGTTCTCACAGTGGCCAACCAGAAGCCCGTGGGAAGCATGCAAGTCGGACATGAGTCAACAATTTTCTGCCTACTTGTGATTCCTAGTGACTGGCATTCAGTGGAGGGCAGAGCATAGTCGTTGTGGCTAGTAGCTATGGATAGCTTTGTCCTCCCCCACATTTTCCAATCCTCATTTAAAGTCATCTAGGTTGGCAGTCAATAGTGCTTCCTGAGGCAGAGAGTTCCACAGTTCAGCTATACACGGCGTGGAGAAGTCATTCACTCATCTCACAGGGTTCCATGTATTTCCCTGTCACTTTCCAAACCACAGTCTGTTGTCCTAGCGCAATTAAATCCAGTTAAACAAAAAACCATGCACACAGGGTGCTTTAATACACTTTAATTGTTGTTGTTGTTTAGTCGCTTAGTCGTGTCCGACTCTTCGTGACCCCATGGACCAGAGCACACCAGGCACTCCTGTCTTACAATACTTTAATTACTCGATCCTAAAGTTCTAGTGTGTGTGCAGATCTCTCCAGCAATATACTGACAGTCTGGAGGCACCCATAGTGAATCTCCTTAGTTGATTTTTAATTTGCCATAGGCGAATAACATGTTTTCCAGTTTAGTTCAACAGCATTTGCTTATTTATTTTAAAATATTTTCAACAGGAGGAAACTCAGGCTTGGAAGGTGTGTGTTATTTTTTTTCTTTCAAATTTACTAATCCCCACCCCATCCCACCCCCTCTGCCAACAGGGAGAACTGCCTCTGAATGCAATCCAGGTGCAATTTGAAGAAAACGAGAAAACATCTTTCCTAATAGAAGGTATGCCACAAATCACAAGCATAAAGTGAGAAGGGGATTGTTTAATTAAGGCCGAGGAAGTGGCAGAAATTGTGGTGCCTTAGATAATTAGACCAAGTCGTTGAAGGGACACTTCTCTACAAGGAAGGAGTGGGGGAAAAGCAGCATTTGAAAGAGAATGGAGAAATCATAGGCTCCATTCAGACTTTGGTTAAGGAAGCTTTAACTATGGTTTGTTCTAATGATGTAGCAATCCAGAGTCAGAAATCAAGAAGCCGCTGGTCTTGCTCAGTAGTAAAGCACACGGTACTTTGCATGCAGAAGGCCCCAGGTTTAATCCCCAGCGCCATCTCCTGTTAAAAGGATCAAAGAGCTGGTGATGGGAAAGGTTCTGGAGGTTGAGAGGTACTGGAGAGCCACTGCCAGTCAGACAGGACTGGGTTAAGCGGGTAAATAAAGCAGAACTTTCCAACTGTGCTTTTTGAAAGGAGCTTGCAAACCATCCCGAGCGAATCACGTTCAAGGCAATGTAATCTATATTCCTTGCAGGCCGTTTAATCAACTCCATTCGGGTGATTTGCCCCAGCTATGACGATTACCAAGAATGGCTGTACTGCCTGAAGACAGCTCAGTTCCGTAATGCTGATTCCTCCCTTTCTGGATCGGAGAGCTTCTCAGGACCAAAGCCGCACCACCTGGCTCAGGTAAGGTTCCACAAACTCCCCGCTTGCTTAAAACAAAACAACCTATGCAGAATACTTAGGAGCTGGCTGTTTCCCCATCCATTTATTGTGCACTAGCTACAGACCCATCAAAGTGGCGGCGGAGATGATGTAGTTGTTCCAGTGGTTGTGTCGCTTTTGCATCCTACAAGTGTCATACCATTCCGTGGGAGTCTTTGAGAGCAAAAGTGGTCCCAGATCTGTGTGGGTTTTGTTTTATTCATCATGCCAATGTGTGACAGAATGGGCATCTGGGTGGCTGCTGCGAGAACAGGATGCTAGATGCGCCACTGACCTAATCCAACAGGGTTCTTCTTACATCATTATTAAATGTGAGAATTGCCTTTCACCTTTATTGTGTACCATTCCTGTTGCACTTTTCAGTTCGTTAACTGCACTTTCCCTTAACAACAGCCCTGAGAGGTAGATTGTGCCAGATAAATCCATAACTGGGTAGGATTTGAACCTGGGTTTTTGTTGCCAGCAGCCAGCACTCTGTCCTTCTGTATCACATTGGCCCAAAGAAAGTCAGCTGTAACTATGCAATATTTAATAACCAAGAACCCTATCCTCCTCTTCCTTGTTTGTTGCTTCAGTTCTCAGGAAGCGGGAGAGGCTCACTCACGTCTGATGGCCGAACAAACTCCTGGGCATCAGGAGGGAAGGGGGCAACATCCACACACCACTCCCAGAACAGCGCGGGCTCCCTTTCCGAGAGGCAGTCATTTGGTGTGATGCCAGAATGCCGACTAGCTGATGACTCCCAGGCTCAACCAGTCCGGGTAGGTAAAAATTTTGGAAATTAGGTGCCCAGATAAGCTGCAACATGAAGTGGTTTTCATACCACCTCCTTTATGAGCAGGATCCTTGATGTTCAGGATCCTGGTTGAATCCTGACCACCAGGGCTTGTATATATTCTGTGACAGGGGGCAGGATCTCTAACATAGTAATCCTAATTCTGCATCAAGAAACATTAAATTCTGAGAATTCAATAAATTAAACAAATTTGCATGGCTTTCTCTTTTGTTCTGGTTTTTGCTTGGGAGCGTTTGCTGTACCCTTTTTGGAGTCTGCTAACAAGATTTTTGTTTAGGCAAGCCTCTCCAGACATGCAGAATGTTGACATGGATTTTAATCAGGTCTTAGCTTGTTGCTGATTTTAATAACTTTTTTTTTAATGTTGGTTGCTTTTAACTATTTTACTGATCATTTCATTATTGCATTATTTTTGTAAACCACTTGGGGGTTTTTTTACAATTAAGTGGTGTATAAATCTTTTAAAGTAAAAAAACAGGCCAGCATAAATTTAATGAATAAATGTTTAATAAAACTAAACTAAACTGACACAGTGAGAGCTGGGACCAAAGAGGATGTTACAACAAGGAGATATAACTAGGAGACAGGACAGAAGAACGTAATCCATCATCATCATGTTGGAGGAAAATGCACATAACTGGAGCTTGGTTCTCAGATAAGCAAATCACATGATTTCTCCTTTTTCTTCTCAGTGTCCAGGAAAGCCAGTCTCGACAAGCACAGGGATGCCAAAAGCTGAGCTGAAAAGGAAAGGAAGCTCTCGAAAATCCAAAGGGAAATGTGGGCCACTGGCCCAGCAGCCACAACCCCACAGCCAGGATGGGGAAAGGAACCATTTCCAGCTCATCCCAGAGCATCCCAGTGGAGAAGTCCTTTCTCCAGTGTACAATGAGCCATACTCCGCTGTGGTTCAGCAACACCACCATCCTGCTCTTCCCCCGTTGCATCTGGATGTGAACAATGTAAGCGACCAGGAGATGGGACCAATGTTCAAACTTCCTCCACGATGGCCGTGCTCTGCCTCCACAGTCCGAGGCAGCAATGCTTCTGAATGCCAGTTGCTGGAAACTACAACAAGGGAGAGTCCCCTTGTGCTTGGGTTCTGCTTGAGGCTTCCCCACAGGCATCTGGGTGGACAAGATGGGTCATTGGCCTGATCCAGCAGGCTCTTACTTTGGTAGCAAGGAATTGCAACTCAGAGGCAGGACATGTGCCGAGGTCCAGGCAGGGCTGGGAAAGATGTCTGCCTGAAAACCTGGGGAACTGCTGCTAGTATAAATCAGAGGTTGGGAAGTTCATTTTTAAAAAGGAACTAAGTCTAGTTCAAGGGAGGCTCAGAGGTGTGATAAGGGAGAGGGCTTTACAGTTGTGGCTGTCTGTGGAATGCTGTCCCCAGTGAGGTCCACCTGATGCCTTCATTTACATCTTCTCAGCGCCAGGGAAAGACATAACTTTTTGCCCCAGGCCTTTGATAAACTATGATGATGTTTTGTTAGTGGTGTGCTTCCAACACTTCCTTTCTCTGTTACGAAGGTTGTTTTGTTCTGTTGTTATGGTGTGATACATTTATATTTATGTTTAAAATGCATTGTAAGTCACTTGAAGACTTTCAGGTGACAAGTGACTCGTAAGTCTAATTCAACTCTCAGGTCTGATGTTCTCCCCTTCTAGTACCAGTAGTAATTTTATACAGTTTCTTCCCATGTTCCAGTGCTTACATCGTAATTCCTTGCATGCACTGCATTGCATATTGGTTCCTTTCCCTGGAACCAATTTCTGCTCAAGTAGTGAGGCATCACATTCATTAACCTTCTTTTCTCTTCCTGTAGCTGCCACCGTGGAACTTGCGAAGAGGAACTTGCCCAGCTCCCACTAACCTGGAGAACGTGCCTCTGCCTTCCTCCCCTATGTACGCTGACCCTTATACACCAAATTCCCCTTCTTCGCACAGAGCAGGAGACCCCAACTTCCTTGAAGAGGTATTGTGCACGTTAAGTTGACAGTAGATCCCTTGAAAAGGTGCCCCAAAGTTTAACAAAGGAATCCCCAAATTGTGTGCTGTGAGGGGAAAGCCACCAGTGTGACATAAATTGAAATAAGTACAAGCTCCTTTGAGCTTAAATAAGTATCTATCTGTAGAAGAGCCATCCCCTCGCTTTTCTGCGTCAGTAACTTTTCTCAAAGTTCTGTTGGGAGATGAATTCTAGCTACATCTGGAGGGCCACAGGTTTCCCACCAGTTCCTTAAACAAAGCTTCAGGAGAGGTTGAGTCAGACAGAATTTCATTGGAATAACCAGCTAAATATAGCCGTGTTTCCTTTTCCTTTGAAGTTCATGAAACACCATGGAAAGAGCTCCTTGGAGCAGCAGAATGGCTACCCAGCCATACCTGTGTCTGTCCCTGTCTCCCATAATACTCTGGTGCAGAAGAAGAACTCCCAACTTCTGCCTGACAACCATTGGCAAGAGCAAACGCCTCAAAAGAGATGCAACATGCCCGGGTCCATTTTTGATTTCTCAGTGATGCCTTCTCCAGACACCGATTGTTTGACCTCAGTGAGTACAGTCTAAAGGGGAGTACTCCTTAGTGCAGGTGTGGGGAAGCTGTGGCCTTGCAGATGTTGCGGAACCACAACTCCCATCATCCTTGGGTTTGGCTATGATTGCTGGGGTTGATGGGAGTTGTAGTTCAGCAACATCTGGATGGCCAGAGATTCCCCCACACCTGCTTTAGTGTGTTTGGGTTTTGCTAACTCCTGGGTTACAGGTTATTAAGATTTCTTTTCTCTCTGGACTCCATCTGCATTATTTAAGTGACATTGTTAACACCAACTTTGTTTCTCCCTCCACCATTCAGAGCACCTTATCACGGGATGAATTTCTGACAACTTCCTTGCTGCATTCAGGTGAGTCCCAGGTTTCTTGGGCTGTCTCACAATACAATCCCAGCTCCAAGTACTCTAAAAAAAAGAGAATACATTGGGGTGGGGAACTTTTTTTCCTCCCGAGGAGCGCATTCCCACCTGGGCAACCATGTGAGAGCCACATGCCAGTGATGGGTGGGGTGGAAGGAGCAAGGGAGCAGAGCAACAAACAAGCCATATGGTTTCTATGCATAAGAGGCAATTTTTGGAGCTCAAGGTAACATTCAGGTCAGGCAAAAGCACACAGGGTGTGAAGCAAGGCCAGGAAGAGGTGCGGCTTATGGCAAGGGGGTGTGGCTCAAGGTTGAGTGTCATGGGGAGAGTTCCGATGGCCAGACACAAGCCTCATCCACACTTCCATTTGCCCTGCTGCTTTCCCCCAGGAAAACCTGTGGTTTAGCACCAAATCAGAACAAACCACAATCAGGTTTTCCAAGTTTGACAGTTGTTCTGCTTTAATGCTAAAAAGTGGGTTTTATGGGTGAAAGCAGTGGGGCAAAGGCAAAACTGCTTGGACCTGTGCCAAGAAAACATGGGATAAGTGGAAAATCACTCAAACAACCTGTGCTTTTTAGTCAAGAGACAAGCAGAAGTGTGGCCAAGTTCAGAGTGGCTATTTAGGCCGCTGCTTAAAACTCACCTATTTACACGCAGGTTTTACCTAAAGGGTGATCTCTGCTATGTTTAATGTATTAAGCTGATCTACTGATTTATTTATTTATTTTACTATATTTTGTTTTATGAATGTAATCTTACTGTGGATCTTGCCATGACAATTTTCTCATGGTGATGGTGGCGTAGAAATCCTTGCAAATAAACAAAACAACATAGTTTGGTTGGGTTTTAGGAAAAGGGCCACGTACCAGTCAGTCCTAAAAAGATTCCACAGAGTAGAAAGGTTTCCAGAGCATGTCTAAAAACAAAAGAAGGAGGCAGCTTGGTGCATCTCTTGGGAGGGAATTCCACAATTGGGGGATCTGTATCTGTCAGTCAAACATTTGCTAATGTCAGGCCAGAGGACAAGGTTTCCGATGCCCAGCTTGGGCCTCAAATAGGTGCATTTGCATGCAGGTTTAACTGTGGGTTAAACCACAGAGCCTAGGGCTTGCCATTCAGAAGGTTGACGGTTTGAATCCCCGCAACGGGGTGAGCTCCCGTTGTTCGGTCCTAGCTCCTGCCAATCTAGCAGTTCGAAAGCACGTCAAAGTGCAAGTAGATAAATAGGTACCGCTCCGGTGGGAAGGTAAACGGCGTTTCCGTGCACTGCTCTGGTAGTCATGCTGGCCACATGACCTGGAAGCTGTAAACAGGCTCCCTTGGCCAGTAAAGCGAGATGAGCGCCGCAACCCCAGAGTCGTCCGCGACTGGACCTAATGGTCAGGAGTCCCTTCACCTTTACCTTACTCCTGAATAGGCAGCTCCCCGTGTTTAGGTCTAGATATTATGTCTGATTCCTGTGCCTCAATTTATCCACTGCCTCTGTAGATGAAAGCCTCAGAACGTACGACCTGCCCGACAGCGGACGAGAGCGCCTCGACTCTGCCTACCACGATTATGCCGAGCTCCAGAGTTTCCAGAGCGACTTCAGTTACGACAACATATGGGAGACCGAAGCGAAGGGCTCGGGTTTCCGACGGACGGTGCCAGTCTCTGACAACGAGATCTACCATTGCTGAAAGGGGGGAGGAGAGGACTTGAGACCTACCACTGCTTAAAACGGGGTGGGGGTTATATGAAGCACTGAGGGCAGCAACAAAGAGCTTCAGAAAGAAACATGGCTGCCTGCTTCTCCTCTGCTCCTCTTGCTTTTGTTGCTGAGGCAGTATAAGGATTGGAAAATTGAGCTCAAGGCTAACCAGGCTCCTCTTTTTTTAAAAAAAAAGAAACAAAATGCTCCTCTGGAAGTAAGAAGTTTTTGTATCCTAGAGAAGGCAGTGGCCCTTCCTGTTACTTGTAGGCACACTTTTATGCTTTGATTTGTTCCTTCACTTCCTGTTGTGGTGCTATAAGAAACAGGTCTGGAAAAGGAGCCTGGGCTTTCAATGAGAGCATTCCACCCCCCCATCCAATCCACTGTGCCTGCATTTGTGGACTTGCAGTTGGGACACTGGACTCTTGGTAATGGCTATGAAAAAAAGAATAATAATAATAAAAAACATCAACCCTGCACTCCTCATTGTTGCAGCTGGTGGAGACCGAAGCCCACATTTTTGCATCTGACCAACGGATCTTGCCATTTTATGCAAGAAGAGGAAGAAGAAAAATCACTTGCTAGCTGCAACAATTTTCTTTTTTGGGGGGGACGGGGATGTGGCAAGAGAAGTATTATGAAAACAAGGGAACCGCTTAGTCTAAAATGAAGGTGTGCTGGTGGGTATATATAATTGAAAATGCAACACCGGCAGATGTGTGCATCAGGGAATGGTACTGACAGCCACTTCCTATCCTCCTGATGCTTTAGTGCTTACCAGGGAAACCCAGACCTCTGCCTTTTTGGAATAGCATGTTCCACAATAAGCAAGGAGGCTGTGCCTCCCTTGATTGTGTGCAGAATGTGCTTCATTCACAACAGCCACCTGGGGAAGAAGAGGGAGAGCTAGTTCTTGCCTGCCTAAGACCCGTGTGGGTGGAAGACACCCATCCAATGCCCAGGTGAACATGCCCTGTTCAAATGTTACACAGTTCACTGCTGGGTGCTGCACCTCCTGTGTGCCTGCAGCTTGCAGCGTTGTGCCAGGACCTCTTGGTTTTTTGCAGCACTGCAAGTGAGCAAATTTCAGAATAAAAGGTGGTGGTCACGTCTGGAGCACCAGTGCCAGCACTGAGGCAGATAGTCACAATGTTAATGCAGGGAGAGGAATTGAGAAGGCGGGTGCTCTGGTACTCAGTTGAGAGGTTTGCTGGGCCTGGTGTGGCCCCCTGGAGCCTCGGGGCGGAGCCGTGTGTTGAGCAGCGATGCGGGACTACTCTGGCCTTCCTGGTGATGTTGAGATCACTGGGAGTTCTGTTTGCCCAACAGCATTTGGACAGTCCAAGCAGTTCCCCATCCTTGCTTAAGAAGAGTGCTTTTGCATCCAAAGGAGCTGGTGTGGCTTGCATTTATCATTCATCCCAGGCTCCAGTACCAACCTGGTGGCACAGGCAAGCTCTGCGAGGCCACAAATCTTCGGGTTCCAAATTCTGAAACCCACAGCAGGGACCTGCAACCAATTAGGTCAAGTCTGCTTCTATTATTATTTATTATAAATTGCATTTATACCCCACTGTTCCTTCAGGGAGTTCAGGACATGCCATGCCTAGCCCCTCCTTTCATTGCTCTAGCAATCCTGAGCTTCAGTGGCCTTTGTGACTGAGTGAGGATTTGAGCCTGGAACTCCCAGACCTTGGTCCAGCACTCTTAACAATTAAAACCTCACTGGATGATTTATTATGTTGTGGTGGTACCACATCAGGAAAGGGCCTGGTGTGTCTTCCTTACTTGAACTTTTTATATAAATAAATAAAAATAAATATTACTTTAAACAGATGGCAACCAGTGAAGTTTACATGTAGTTTTTTTTGTTTGATGTTTTATTTAATATGTAAACACGGGTGCCTTGGGGCAGTGGGAGAGGTGGGAGGAAGAAATGCTATTCAATTGTGTGATTGTTGACAAAACTCTGTGGAGTGCTCCTGGAACTGCCTTTACATCTTTCCAGCTGGTCCAGAGTTACACCAACTTGGGGATGCTTGTTTCTGTACAGTATTTGAAACCGCAAGTCTCTCCTTTTTTTTGTATTTTCAAGGAAGGGGAAGCTTTAGACCCAGTGAGGGTAGAAGGATTTTTTTTTTAATAATATTTTACAAAGCAGATGTAGGAGCTTGTAAAAAGACAGTGGGTGTCAAAACGTTCAGGGCTCAGACCACAGCTGCATTAGACCCATTTTCAAAGATTTTGCGGAGAGGGTGCGTTTGTGTGTTTGTATATGTGTGCATGTGTGTATAAGGAGGGGCGAGGTGTTGTAGCAAAGTTGCAAATGTAATGGATTTTACATGCTGTACAGTTCTCTTGACACGTTCTTGGAAGACCATACTGCTAATAAAGTTAATATATGTAACAGTTCATAGCTTTTTGCTCCTTAATTTAACTAGATTTCATGGAGAATGAGACTATTGGTGACTATGAGCAGTGGTACCAATTTTATGATAAGTCTTAGCCGCTGGACTGGCCCCATTAAAGGACCTTATGATATATGCTAAAACATTTCAAACCCATGTTGAATCTCAAAGTACAGTACTTCCCAATTCAACTCACACCTGCAGTAGAGGCCTAAATTTATGGCATGACATCATTAGAACTAGTTTGAGTTCCATCTCTCACATCTCCTGTACAGGTGAGGCAATAGATTTCCCCAGAAATCAAAGGTGCACTGACTTGCTGGGGAAACCTAATATGTTGGGATTGCGTTTCCAGGTCACCTAGTTTTAGATTACTATCACTCCTGCAATCTGGCTTTTTGAAGGGTGGAGACAGATTTCAGGCACAGGCTGTAAAATACTGTATTTACTCAAGTCTAATGCGCCATCAAATCTAACACACACCTTGATTTTCACAATGTAATTCAGCCAAAAAAGGGTGAACATTAGATTCGAGTAAATATGGTACATCTTGCAGGAGCGTGTATTCAAACTTCAGTGCCCTTGATGTTAATACAGTAGTACAGTGGGATCTGCAACCAAATTTTGAAGTGTGAAGTGCTTCACACACACACACACACACACACACACACACACACACACACGTGTCAACATCTCATGTTCCCTAGTTCACTTCTCCATTGGGCTATTATTTGAGAGGTGTCTTTTTTTTAAAAGGACCCCCCCTCCCCAAAAAATACATTTTTATTTTTGTACACCTGCAAACCTGGGAATCTCCCATGCTCAGTGCTACCTTTCTCTTCTGCATGGGTGATGCTGTTCTGGCTATGTAAGAAACACAGCACCTGCTGCCCCCATCCTGGAAACAAAGGAAATTGCTATCCAAAGGAATGGGTGTGGCTATGCAGATGAGGATCTGCTCAATTCCCAACTGTTGCCCTTGAGTTCTATGGAGTACAGTAAACAGACTGCAAGGGACGCGGGTGGCGCTGTGGTCTAAATCACAGAGCCTTAGGGCTTGCTGATCAGAGGGCCGGTGGTTCGAATTCCCTCAACGGGGTGAGCTCCCGTTGTTCAGTTTCTGCTCCTGCCAACCTAGCAGTTTGAAAGCACGTCAAAGTGCAAGTAGATAAATAGGTACCACTCCAGTGGGAAGGTAATTGGCGTTTCCGTGTGCTGCTCTGGTTTGCCAGAAGTGGCTTAGTCATGCTGGCCACATGACCCAGAAAAACTGTCTGCGGAGCGGACAAATGCTGGCTCCCTCAGCCAGTAAAGTGAGATGAGCACTGCAAGCCCAGAGTCATCCTCGACTGGACTTAACGGTCAGGGGTCCCTTTACCTTAACCTTTACCTAAACAGACTGCAAATTGAGGTTCTTGAATTTATGAGCCCTTCCACCATAACTGCAGGCATTTTGCTAGTTCTGCAAATAATAAATAAACAAAAAATGTGGCTTATGGGAGCACCAATTAGGTACCTAGCCTTTCTATTGATGTAACTGGGCAACCCAATCCTAAGATCTATGTATGCACCAGGGTCACCCTTTTCCCTACTTCTACTCTCAACTAGGGTTTCTGCTTCCCAAGCACATTTTTTAAAACCCACACACTTCCCTTCAGGCAAAGGTGGTTGTGTGACAAACACGGGTGTGTAGCTCTCTGCGGTGGCGAGTGAATACAGGAGCTGGTGGGGTGATGGGCAGGGCAACTAAATGGGAGGCAGAGCCAGGCAGCCACTGAAGGAAGAGCTTTTTCTGGCCTTCTCCCCAAATATAAGCAGAGCATCAGTTTAAGACCCAGCTACTGAAGAGAACAGTTGGACACCTGGAAATTTCACAGTTCCAGGAGCCAGCATCAAACAGCTAGTTATACCAGTGGCTTTTGAATTCTGGAGAGAGAGAGAGAGAGAGAGAGAGAGAGAGAGAGAGAGAGAGAGGATATTACAGGGAGTTGAATGAAATGAAGTGAATGAACCTGGCTCTATGGGGGTCAGGACTGCTGTGTTCTAACTCTGGAAGTCATTGGTTTTCCATTGGTGGTCCATACAGTGGTACCTCAGGTTAAAGACGCTTCAGGTTACAGACTCCACTAACCCAGAAATAGTACCTCAGGTTAAGAACTTAACCTCAGGATGAGAACAGAAATTGTGCTGGCGGCGCGGCACCAGCGGGAGGCCCCATTAGCTAAAGTGGTACCTCAGCTTAAGAACGGTTTCAGGTTAAGAACGGACCTCCAGAATGAATTAAGTTCTTAACCTGAGGTACCACTGTACTTCTGAGGTAGCGAGCCTGTGCTTGGCCTGGCCTCCTTCAGACAGTAGCTGGGGGATCACAGAAGTTGGTGCTTCCAGGGTGGGATGAGGGAATTGCTTCATATAGGTCCATGGGCATAGCCAAGATTCATGTTGGGGGGGCAGGCTTCATGTTGTGGGGGGGACAGAACCTCAGTTAGTTAAGCATTTTTTATTTACCGGTATTTACTATATTTAGGGGCGGCAGCTGCCTTCTGCCTCCCCCTCCAGGCTATGCCCATGTATAGGTCGCAGCCACATTTAATGCACATGCCTCCCCCTGCCCAGGAATCCTGGGAACTATAGTTTGTTATGGGTACTAGGAATTGCAGCTATGTGAGAGTTAAACTGCAGTTTCTAGGATTCTTTGGGGAATAACCACGAACTTTAAATGTGTGTTGTGGCTAGGTGGTCAGAGTAAGATAGCATATCCTGAAGAAGGCTAGATTTGGGCAAGTCATGTGCTCTGCCACTGAGTGATCAGCCTCTCCCCAGACATGCTGTCGGAGGTGCCCTTAGCTTAAGAACTTTTGTATGTTAGGCGGGCTGCTCCAGCAGAGAACCATGGCCCTTTCCTTAAGACACAGGAAAACAGGAAGCTGCCTTAAGCGGAATCCAGCTAATGATATTGCCTCAGTATTGTCTACACCAGGCTTCATTAACCTCAACCCTCCAGATGTTTTTGGCCTACAACTCTCATGATTCCTAGCTAGCAGGACCAGTGGTCAGGGATCATGGGAATTGTAGTCTCATAGTCTCAAAACGTCTGGAGGGCCAAGGTTGAGAAAGCCTGGTCTACACTGACTGGCAGCAGCTCTCCAGGGTTTCAGGCAGGGGTCTTTCCCAGCTCTACCTGGGAGATGCCACTGCAGATTGAACCTGGATCCTTCTGCATGCAAAGTAGGCTCTGCCACTGAAGCGATGGTTCCTCTTAAGAAACGCATCTCTGCTTTGCCAGTACACTGCCCGTAGGAATGTAGCACAGCAAACACATTGAAACACTTCCCACATTTACTGAAGTGGTATTTGCAGCTTTGCCTTTGCAAGTCACAAATGAACTGACACCCCCACCCCACCCCTAAACAGATGAGGATTTAACCTCCAAAATTCAGAAAGGGAGAGACCCAGGGTTTGCTTCATTCTTCATTTTGTTTATGAATTGTTTCCCATAAAGCATCCATAAAAACATGAAAAATGGAAGCATATGCCCCCCCAAATGTCCCCAAGGCCAATACAGAAACAATTTATGGGGGAGGACTTCTGAACTATTGGGGTGTTTTTTTTTAGTGGGGTTCAATCCCATACTGGCAAATTCAGGTTGTGCAATTAGAGATGCTTTGGAGCTGCTCTTATGCATCAACCTTCTTTGTGCAATAGAACAGACTTTTTGCCATAAGGAAAGTAATGGGGGAAGGCACAGCAAAGTGGGGGATGGGACTTGCTTTGGCACAACTTCATCTTACATCCCTGCAAACAAATCAGAACGAACACTTACTAAATAGCCAACATTGTCTAACTTCCCTACAAACAAATAAGGATGAATTCTCAATAAACAGGTTGTCTGGAATCACCCTAGGATATTTTTTTTAACCTCCACTTAAAAGGTTTCCTTTTTTACATGCATCATGTTAATTTCAGCTTGAATGCATATATATAGTTAATCCACAGACAGGAAGTGTCCTGGTGGCTCTTTGCGTATCACCAACCTTTAGCATTACATTTCAGGGGCTCTTTGCAGAAAGAGGTTGCTGGCATGGTCTGCGAGCTGAAACTTGGAGACAATGTTGACTGAAAAAGCACCTGTCTGACTTTTTCATTTGCTTGGCAGTAACGCACGTCAGATGCTGGGTGAGGGCAGAGGCTGTGTAGGGCAGTCCAATACCCCCTTGACAACGGTCTCTAAATGCCGGCCAATTGCACTCATCTTGGCAGGCTTAGCACAGGGGAAAAAAGGCTTTCGATAAACTCATCAAGGTCATTGCTGGTGCAGCAGGAACAAGCTCTTGTTGTCAGTGCATAAGTACTGAAAAGGAAACAAACTGAAGCTAGCAGCAAAGCTGTACCTCGGGAGATGGAGAATTTATTTTATTTTTTTAGCTCAAGGGTCACATTCCTTTTTGTTACAACTTTTAGGGGGGAGGGGGCACATGGCCATGGTGAGTGGACCCAGAGGCAAAAGTTGGTGGAGCAACGAAAGTGAATCTCTACACACACTGAACATGTACCCCTCTCATTCCTACATCCAGACAAACACGAGGCATGATGAGAGTTCAAGGACATATTTCAGGCCAGGGAAGAAAGACACTGGGAGGGTTCAAAGCAGAACTATTGAGGGCTGTGGCTTGGGGATGGTCCCAAGAGTCAGGTAGATAGTTCTGGGTGGCAACATGTGGCCCACCCACGTCTGAGGTTCCTCATCCCTATCCTACCTCTTCAGTCCATATTTTTTTTTTGGGGGGGGACAGATGCGGCTAGTGATTGTGCTGGGACTCTTGTGTGCCTGGAAGAGCAGCCCTCCACACTAGAAGCCCTTTCAGACCATATGCACATGGAGGGGGTGGTTCTCAGCAGATCAAGGGGTGGAGCCTAGTGAGGTAACAGTGAAGGCTAGTGACATCTGGTGACTATGGCACTTGGTGGGTCAGGGGTGGAGCCTGTTGGGATTAAAAAGACGTAAATGCCAAGCCACGACCATTTTCAAGGCAATGAGCATTTCCCTTGAAATGCAAATAGCAGCTCCAGGGAGAAGATTTAGGAACACAGCTGCCTTAAATAGACCCATTTAGCTCAGTATTGACTGACAGTGGCTCTCCAGTATTTCAGAGAGAGAGCATTCCCAATCTGGCCTGGGGCTGCTGTGGCTTGAACATGGGACCTTCTTCATGCAAACCATATGCTCTACCACTGAACTATGTCCCTTCCCTTAAGGCACAGGAACAATAAAAGCTGCCTTACACTTAATTAGATCATTGGCCCATCAAGTCTATAGTTGGCACTGGTTGGCAGAGGTTTTCCAGGGTTTCAGATGGGAGACAGTCATACCTGGAGATGGATTGAAGCAGGGACCACTGCCACTGAGCCATGGGCCCTCTTATTGTGGTAGAGGATTAAGGTGTTAAGCACTCCTCGTGGTTCTGGGACTGCTCAGGCTCCCCCCTGGCTGCAATTTTCATAACATAAAACAGCCATACTGATTGCGTCCGTAAATTAACTTCTCATCTATTTTGGGCCCAGTATTTTTTACTTCTCCCCTTCCAGAGACAGAGATTAAAAACTCTGAAATGCCAGAGAATTGCCAACCCTTCTTTGGAAAGTCGAGGGAGATAAAGAAGAAAAGCTATAGCTGCTGCTCCAACAAGCCGAGCAGAAACTACTGGGTTTTTAATCTCCCATTTTTGGCTGCGGTTTCTGATACTCCGCTCACTCATTTTTCCCAGGGGCCCACATTTCATCTGGATCTGCTCACGAGGAGGGCGGTTGCTGCCTCGCCTCTGATGATAGCAATACTTTGCTCGCCTTCACTTCCCCATTGAGAACAAAGCAGCAATCATGCTAACTAAACGATGCCATTCGGATAAGATCTCCATGAAGACAGCCTTGGCTCTGTCTTCCTGATGCAGCAGGCTGTGTTGGATGCCCTCTGCTGCCTCCCCACCCTGGAGGGCCCAGTTGCAAAAAGAAACTGGAGTAATTCCAGGTGTCTGTAGCAATCTCACTTTAGGCAGAGGCTGAGGCAGAGTTACAAGCTTCTTTCTGCCATGATACCAGTGCTACTGGTGCCTGTTGGGATTGGTAGGGCAGAAGGCAGGGACCCCAACAGTAGGGGGTACCAGAGCCAATGATAGGAGGAGCCAGAGCCAATCAGAGGCTGAGCCAACTAATACTCCCATCCTCCTCCTCCCTGCTGAGTTCTGCAAGGGGCAACACTGAGACTAAGGAAGAGGAAGATTGGGCATCCAGTTCCACCCACTGGATTGGATGCAAGTAGGAAGGCAGATAGATGGAGGCTAGCTGAGGGCAAACTAAGGTTGGTGGGGCAGCGCCCCAATTGCCGAAATACAGCAGCCTCCACTGCAACACACTAAGTAAAACCTTGTCTTAGCTTTCATTCTCCACTGACCTAAAAAGCCCAGAAGATGTGAAGCTCCTCTTTGAAAGCCAGCACATTCATGTGGTCACGACAAGTCATACTTTGGCTTACCACTGCAGGTGAACCAAGTCAGTCAATAGTTCACTCAACCATGTGTTTATCCAGTGAATGTAAAGTTGCCCCTCCGGATTTACTCAGGCTTACCCACGTATGGATTTTAGGCAGGAATGTGCATGAACTGATTTTCTGATGACCACTTGTACATTTGTACATAGAGCCTAAATGCATATGTAACATCAGGTGGCGGAGTTTCATGCTCCGGCACTGGGGGGGGTGGAGAGCAGGCGGGGCTGTGGCTGGTGCGCGCCCTGTGGGGGTGGGGCGTCGAGCACGGGGGGGGGGTGCAGCCACGATGGCACCCCACCGGGATCATGCTGCTGGAAGCGGTGTGTTCCCCCCGCCCCTATCTTCCTCCGACAGTGGTAACATCCACAGGAGTCGCTAGTAAGCTGCAGAGTCCTAAACCGTCACTGACCAGCTCTCAGATTGTTGAAATATACATCTAAAATTACAAAGTTACCCAAGTGAGAGATGAGAGATGGCAGCCAAAGCATGGCATGATTTGAAAAAAAGTTTCCTTTACCAGGAAACATTTATATGCACGTTCATTTGGCACTTTTTTGTATGCTGTAAACTTTCTTTTGTGTACACATATTTCTGTTTTTCTATTTGGATTTTTGTTAACATTTCACTTGCTGAATTTTTGGTTGATGCATAGAAGTTAAAGGGGCAGTGACAAACCTCAGGCCTGGCAGTTGAATGTGCACCACCCCCACCCCTGATCTCTCTACTTGACCCTCAGTATTTTCCCAAGGCCTCACACTGTCTCCAGCCACATCACTGATTAGTCTTTGTTCCACACACTCCCTGAATGTTTTTTGCCTGCCTGGAATGTGTCCCTGAACTCTGATAATCCCTTTTGCTTGTCTGGATGGAAGACAGAGAGGGGCTTGTGAGAGCGTGTGTGGAGTCCAGTTTACTACACAAAGGTGAAGTTTACATGTGTTGTTTCTGGCCCCACCAACCTCTGGCATGTGGACCACGGAAAGTTGGTCAAAAGGAAATGTGGCCCTTGGGGTGACTAGGGCTCCTTGCCCTCCTTGCATTGAAGGCATAGATGCAGAGCACAAAGCTACATTGGCAACTCTAGGCAGAGGAGCAGAAAGGAAGCTGTGAAAGAACATCAGCTGAAGACAGAGGTGCCATTTCAGAGTAGCGGCTAAGCATCTGTGAAGGAGCCAATCCCTAATCCAAATCCTGGTAACAATAGGAAAGCTTTAGGCAACTCAAACCACCCTCCCAACCTCATCTCCAATATGGGGACAATAACTGAGACCTACCTTTTAAGAAGTGCTTTCAACGTTCAAATGTACAATATGCATAAATGTTAAGCATCACGAATAAATCAATAATGCGTTTTTTTAAAGCATAATGGTGATGATTTACTAAACAGTTTTGGGCATGTGTTGGAATCTTGCAGACGACTAGAGCTTATTCAATCTTTCTTCCAAGCCTTAGAAGCCTGGGGTTAATAATGATAATAATAATAACCACCTCAACGCAGGCAAGTAGTGGTATCTTTTATTGGCTCAACTTCTGTTGGTATAGGAATTTGCAAATGTTAAAGTTACACAGAACATTTCATCAGGCAGTATTGTTCCACTGGTAACTTTTCACCTACCCAGCAAGCAAGGCCATTTACTAAGGCAAACATTTTTAGTAACTCCAACAGGAAGAGATTTGTGGCCTTCCACATCAATCACTGAACTCTTCAAAACAGTTTAAGAAAACCACACGCTGCTGTAATGTTCCAAGGATACAGCAGTTCTGCTCAATCTATTGTCTTTTGTAATAACCAAGGCTATAGATTCTGCCAAAAAATCCCCCTGCCCATCACCTACTGCGAAAAGGACAGGAGGCTTAACACTGAAAGGTTGGACAGTGTGAATGTGCTGGTATTTCAAAACATAAAAATGTCGACTTTCTCTCTCCTACTTTGTATGGAGAATGTCTGGATGCCTCCTAGATAAAAGGATGTTGTGTTTAGGACATTCTTCTCATTACTTCAACCTAACCTTTTCCCTTCCTTTTCAACCTGTTGCTTCTGTCAGCAGATACGGTGAGCCATCTTTTCCTTCACTCTTCTTTTCCCACATTCACTTAAGAATATGTGGAAGCCACCAGTGTGAGCCTCTACCCTTCATCCTAACCTTCACATTCTCTTGATTAAAGGCATCAGTTCATTCAGGAAGACTTTCTAGAAGCGGTGCTGTCAGGGCAGAAATTGGGAGACCTGATTTTCAGTAGAACGTGCTCCAAATGCACCCCTCTGAAGCAATATACATTCCTCACAGCTAAAATGATAGAGGTTCTGATGGACCATTCAAGCTAAAATTCCGCAACTGCACCATTATCTCCTACGCCTCTGCCTCCTGGATTTGTTTTGGTAAACCATCCCTGAAACTTGCCTCCTTTCAATATTCTTCTCCAAAAACGGATTGCACCTTCCAGTTGTCTCTTGGCCATCAGGTCTACCTCATGAGCAGCTGCCCAGCTAGCTAGCTAGCTACCAGATGTAGGCTGGGTTATTTATTTATAGCCCTCCTTCTCCCATGAGTTCAAGGTGAGTTACTGGCCAGGGACAGAAAGGTTTCAGGCTGGCATCTCCTTCTAGCACTAACAGTGGAACCAAACTCCAGTTTCTGTGGAAGCCTCCATCTTATCTTTCAAAACTCTTTGCCGTCTTACCAGTTGAGGGGGGTTATATTAGTGAGTCCAACAGTCCAGGATAGACCAAGATGCCCCAAAGGTTGGTTCCCTGTCTCCAAAGAAGTACCGTGATATCCTTTCCAACTCATCCCCAAAGGACCGCCAAGAATTGGATGGAATTGACCTGTGTCCTGTTATGTTCCGTGCTGAGCTTCCATGATGACCTGCCGCCTGAAGAAGCGGATGGCTGAGAGGGTACCAAAGTTTGCTAGCAACACTGAAAGAGGGAAAAAGAAGATGCATCCACAGTGCAGATGGATGTATCAAAGAAAGACAGGTTGTTATGCAAATCGTTTCCTTGTCTTCTTAGAATGCATGCACTGAAAGCACTATTATACCACTTTAACAGTCATGGATTTCCCAAAGGATCCTGGGAAATGTAGTTTGTTAAGGGTGCTGAGAGTTCCCCTCACATATCTATACATACCAGAGATCGCTGGGAAGAAGGCCATAAACGGCCTTGGTCCTGTATACCTGAAAGAGCATCTCCACCCCCATCATTCAGCCCAGACACTGAGATCCAGCGCCGAGGGCCTTCTGGCGGGTCCCTCATTGCGAGAAGTAAGGTTACAGGGAACCAGACAGAGGGCCTTCTCAGTAGTGGCGCCCGCCATGTGGAACACCCTCCCTTCAGATGTGAAGAAAATAAGTAGCTATCTTATCTTTGAAAGACATCTCAAGGCAGCCCTGTTTAGGGAAGTTTTTAATATTTAATGCTGTATTGTTTTTAACACTCAATTGGAAGCCGCCCAGAGTGGCTGGGGAAACTCAGCCAGATGGGAGGGGTATAAATAATAAATTATTATCATTATTATTATTAAGAATCACAGCAAAAATTAACCCTAAGGTTTCAATCCAATGCTTGTCCTACTCTGAATAGACCCATTGAAGTTAATGATCATGCCTAATTTAGGTCCATTAATTTCAATATCCTTTCTTGAGACCATTGTTTGTTTGTTTTTTGCTGTAAGGACATAGGAACAAAAGAAGCTGCAACTTGTCTATATACCCTAGTGTTATCTACACTGACTGGCAGCTGCTCTCCAGATTTTCTGACAGAGTTTGCTCCCAGCCTTACCTGGAGATGCCAGGCACTAAAGCTGGGACCTTCTGCATACAAAGCAGATGCTCTACCACTGAGCTGTAACCCTTCCCTTATGACACAGGGACATGGGATGCTATCTTACACTAAGTCAAAACACTGGACCATCTAGCTCAATATTGTCTACACTGACTGGCAGCAGCTCTCAGGCAGAAGTTTCTCCTAGCCCTGCCTCAAGGTGCCAGGAATTGAAGCTGACTGCCTGCGAGGCAGGTGCTCTACCACTGAGCTATGGCCAGTGGCACACTCTGCCTGGCCTGCTGGCTCTACTGAGCCTCTGGGTAAGCTCACCTTGAAAACCTCTCTTTTAATAAAATGCCAACATCTGGGCTGTGCCTAAATGGTTGCCCTCCCCTTTCACAGGAGCATAGGAAGCTGCCATATATCAAATTATACCATTGGTCCATCTAGCTCAGTATTGTCTACACTGAGTGGCAGCATCTCTCCAGGGCTTCAGACATGGAGCCTCTTACAGCCCTACCAGGACTGAACCTGTGACCTTCTGCAAAGCAGGTGCTCTAACCACCAAGCTACAGCCCTTTCCCACCAGCCTCAAAGGATGTCACTTTCTTCCCAATTACCTGATCATCACCCAGCCCAAGCGCAGGCACAAGTTCAGCCACCTATCTCCCCATCTGCAGTTACCCAGCTTTGCACGCCCTGCACTAGGTGGAGTCATTATCTTCTCCCTTCCTCGGCCATCCCATATTGCCTAATAATGCCTTAAAGTCCTGGGGCTTAATTTTGACAGAGCACAGAATGTGTGTGGGGAGACTCTTGTTTCCAGCCATAGACAAGCAACCCTACTTCCCACCCACCCCATTCCTTGGTCAGGATTCCAGAGCCAGTGGAGAAAGGAAAATGAGAAGTAGTCATCTTTAAGCATAAGGAGGAATTGATTCAAATGAACTTGTGAGTTTAAAGGATGCACCTTCCAAGGAGGTTGCCCATTGTGCCTCTGTATGATGTAACACTCTGCCTTTGTCTCCTTCCAATCAGCCTCTGGGGAGGGCAGGTGACTCTGGCATTTCTTTTCACTGGATAGGCCCCGAAAAAGCAATCCCTCCCAATGCAGAGAGACAACAGACCTAGAGGAGCATTGCCATTGTGCCTCTGTAAGAGCCACTGCTCTGTGCCCTCTGCCTTCTAATCACAGTGATCTACCCCCTTCTTTACAGGAAGTGCTGTTGGGTTGTTCAGTCACTCCCAAATGATTGAATTGCCTCCCTTTCTGATGAGAAGAACAACTGGCTTAGAATAAAAAGTTGGGCCATTAAGGAAGGAGAAGGGGAGAGTAAAGAAATGGTTAAAAAAAAGAGAGAGAGAGGGAAACATCTCTTGGCATTAGTTCTGCTCTGTTCCAGAGCGGAACCAGTATGTTAACATTCCTGGTCTATCTCTGAGGCTTAAATCCACCCCCTCTCCAAATCCGCTAGGAGTTGTGCTTCTCCCACACAAAGCCCTTGGATACATTACCGATCTTCCAAGCATCCGGGGCCTGCAGATCAGAGCTCTTCACAGCCCACGAAGCAAACGCCATAAAGCCCAAGCACATGTCTCTTTGTGTAAAAACCGGCTGGAGGGGTCGTTCTGTGGCGGGGGAGAAGAAGAAGAACCAATACAGATGTTTCTCCTGGAAATGTTTATCCAGGAATCCTAGAGCATTGCCTCCCCCTATCACACTGGTACCATGAACAATTCAACTTTAAAGCATAAAGGCTTTTGACCTTTCAAATCCCTGCATGCTTTGCCTTTGATCCTCACAAAGGATTTTTCTTCTTTAGAAAAAAACAAATCCCCAGACATTGGCATGATGGTGATAGCAGTGGTGATTATATTTGGACCAGCTTCACAGCTGTCCTTCAACCTGGGGTTTCCATTCCACCTCAGTGATATTCAAATGGTGCCTTTGGGAATGCCTATCAGTGAGAACTGTGCAACTGGAATACAAGGACTCCATATGTTGTTGTACTACAACTCCCATGATTCCCAGCCAGCATGGCCAAAGGCCAGGGATGATAGGCACTGTAGTCCAGCAACTTCTGGAGAGCACTGTGTTGGTTGCTCTTGCTATAATGTCTTTAAATTCCCAGGAGTCCATTGCTTTCCACGATCCCTTTTTTACCTTCTTCCTCCTTTACCTTCCACCTGCCCTAATCTTGCAGCCTGCTCCTTTTGCTTGTGAACAAATTCAGTTGCCAAACAGGGATCACACTGTACAGAATGCAGTGCTGTATCTCCCTTGTCTATAACCCCACGCAGAGACGCAACAGCCTCCTTTCTGGAGGGTGCTCCCAGCTCCCAGGCATCTTTAGTCCAGGGATAAGGGACCTGTGGCCCTCCAGATGTTGCTAGGCTACAACCCCCATCACCCCTGAACATTAGCTATGCTGGCTGGGGCAGAATTGACCTGGAGCACAATAACATCTGGTTTACTCATCCCTACAATAAATGAAAAAAGCCATCATAAAGCAAGTCTGAAAAATCTGAGAAAAAGAGGGAAGTAGTGGAATAACTACAGGCTGGTGAATGTGTCATGTGATTCATAAGAGAGTCAGCAGTACTAGTAAGCCAACCCTAATGTGCTCCCCCCCACCTTAACCTTGGACATTGGTTTACTCAGCTTCCACTGAAAAGAATCTTGCAAGATAGTGCATTGTGTGTCCATATAATCAATATCCACCCCATATAGACAAAGCATGTTTATATGGCATTTTAAAGGTCATGGCTTCCTCCCAAAGAACTGCAGGTTACCCCTCACAGAGCCACAATTCCAATCACCCTTAACAAATGACAATTCTCGGGATTCTTTGGGGTAAGCCCTGTGCTTTAAATGTATGGTCAGAGTAATGCCTGGCTAGCTTTCAAGCAAATAGATCAGAGACCTGAGTTCTAATCTTACCCATCCACTCCTTGCACTCTTTCTGTCTGTCTCCTGCAGAAGAACAAATGTCGCAATAATGCTCAATCTGCTTCGAGGCTCAGGACAAAGAACAACTTTTGAGCATTCCAAGGTCAGTCTTTGTTTTACTTCTGAGAGGAGCTACTTTCAATCAGTTATGGGTGCTTGCAGATGACCCTTGAGCGTTTTTGGAGCACTGTTTTCCTTTGGGGATACAGGACCTCTCGACGGCCCAAGGTTGCAAGTCCAGTTTCAATGCACTCTTAGGTTGGGAGTGACTCAGCAGGGCTTATTTCTGAGTAAACACGCCTGAGACAGGGCTACAAAGGTTTTAACCTCCAGGGTGTGTTGTAAAAAACGTTAACAACAGTGTCTTACAGCACTCTAATGAATTTATGATGGCATAAGCTTCCGTGGGCTAGAGTTCACTCCATCAGACGCAGCCGACTCTCCAGTCCTCAAATGTTTGTGCCAGTGTAAATTTGTTGGTCTGCAATATTCTTTTACTGTTTTCTCTGCAAGTGGTAAAACTCTCTGTGAGTTGATCTATTCTAGGCCATCAATTAAGGCTGGCTGGCTGATTAGTCACCACCAAGGCAAGAGGGCTTTATTCAAATAATGAGGTCACCATTTGGTTGAGTATATGAAATATCAATAGGTTGATGTATATATGTGTGTGTGCATCTATTTATCATATCTATCTATCATCTATCTATATCTATCTATCTATCTATCTATCTATCTATCTATCTATCTAATCTATCTATCTATCATCTATCTTTCCGTTTGTAAGGAATTTACATCTCCGCAGGAAAGTTATTTCATGTGTATCCACTATAACAGCCACAATTTAGCTGCTCTTGAACCCACTGCACAAAAGGGTTTGCCATACTTGATTCCAAATGTTCTCATACTTTGGGCATGGCATAGTGCCTCTGGGTATGTGTGCTGATGCCTTTTCACTTTAAAAAGAATGAAACCAACTTATGTTTTCAATAGAAAGGACCTAAGGACAGAGGGCCTCTGAGGACATGCAGAGTGTACCTTCCCTTGAAGCATGTGCTCCCTAACAAAATGCTTAGGGTCATGCTGCTGCTGGGAACACATCTGTTTATTAAAAATGAAGATGCCAAATGCCCAAATGACATCACCACGGAACTCTGCAACCAGTCCTTAGGATAGGTCAGGGGTGGGGAATGTTTTTTCAGACTGAGGGTCATGCTTCTCTCTGGGCTACCTTCGGGGGGACGGGGGGGGGTCATCCACCAGTGGCGGGCGGGAGAAGTTTCTATGCGCACTTACACACCATCATCCCTCTATCCATCCAGAAAGGAAAGAAGCATGATCAGAACACAAGGGTGCATTCCAGCCAGGCATGAACACACAAAGAAGGGTGCAAAGGAGAGTCAGTAAGGGTGTGGCCTAGGGAGATGGAGTGGGGCTGGGGAGGAGGGTGCTCTGGGGAGAGTTCAAAGGTAGGGATGCCATACGTCTGGATTTCCCCGGACATTACCAGGATTTCAAAGGTGGAATTGACTTCTGGGAGGAATTTCCAAAAGGATCTTAGGCAAGTCAATTGAAAAATTGCTCTTTTTTGGTGTTTTTGTAAAAAACAACAACAACACAGTTCAACAACTTGGGGGGTTGTCTAAATAAAGCTCAACAACTTTGGGGATTTCCTAATAAAATCTCAACAATTTTGAGGTCTTCCTAATAATATGAAATATGGCAACCCTATCTAAGGGCCAGACAAGAGTCCAGGAGGGCCACATATGGCCCCTGGGCCTGAGGTTCCCCACATCTGCCTTAGATGCACAAAGTGTTGAGCCCTGGCACATTTGTTTAGAAATTAAGCACTGGCAAAACAGTTAAATGGTCAGCGTATCAAGTTGTCAAAACCAAAAACCCACTCACATATCAGGAAAAAGAAATGGTACCTGGTGGCATCACAGCCATCCCTAGGTCTTCTGGTCTTGGTAGGTTTTCACCCAGGAACCTCGGAGACACGAGCACCAGCCTTCCTTGAGATCCTTTCCGAAGCAGAGGGGCTTGGCTTGTGGGCCGTGATCTGAGAAGATGTGCAGGTCTGCACAGAAAGGATTTTAAAGCTCTTGCAGCCTTCCTCATCTCTGAGGCTGGGATGCTGAAGAAAAAAACCCTCCAGTTCCTCTTCTTCTTTGCTCTGATGGCAAAGAAGTGTTCGTACACCTCTGGGGTAGACATCTGCATAGCACCGTCACCTATGTCCAAATCCAGGTCCCCCGAGCCACCAGATGGCGATGACTGATGTCCGGAGCTGAAGACTGTCTCCAGAGCTCCATCTTTGTTTCTCACCTTGGCCTCCCCCATTTCGCTGAAGAAATGTTCGTACATTTCAGGCCCATCCATTTCAGGCAGCTCTTGGTCAATCCCTGAGATCGGTTGCCCCTTCCCAATCCCCAATCCCTTCTGCTGGGTGTCATCACAGAAAAAACAGTCATACATTTCTGGCCACGTCATAGCAGATAAGCCACTTTCTGGAGAGCCTTCTAATGTCAGACCATAGGGAGTGGACTCCCCTAAGTGCTCTGATGTCTGTTCTCCTTGAAGTTCCTCTTCAAATGGTAAAGCTTCTTCAAATGGTAAAGCCACGCCAAGATAGTGGCACGTTTCTCCACTGTCGTTCTTCTCAACCCTTCCTGTCGAAGCAGCTGTTTCTGTGTCTTTGTGCAATAGCCCATCACATATGGAATTGGTTGCTTGGATTGGGCTTGAACCTCTCTTTTCCTCCGATGCCCTTGGAAATTGTTGTACCCCACTGTCACATGGAGAACCCCTGACTTGGTTCGGTGGGCCTCCCTCCTTTAAGGCCTCCCTATGGCTTGCTCTACTCTCAACGTTGACATTTGCAGAAATGTTTTCTTCCTTGCTCGCCCTTCTCGGAATACTTCCCCCACGGCTTGCCGATAGCATCTCGGATGGTGCGGAGACCCTTACGATTGGAACCAAACACCCTTGAGATGGAGATGGATTTTCCTGAAGCGGCGCTGCTGCCTGTGCCTTCAAGGTGACCTGAAGGGGCTTGCCACCCTTCTCTGGGTGCTCTGCTCCCCCAAGCTCTACAGAAACTGGAGAAGAAAAGGGCGCAGAGCTTGGAGCAAGTGGGGGTTCTGGTTCCCAACAAGCTGCTGTGCTCTTCATCGATGCTGGGAGCTGCATGTCCACACAGGCAGCCAGGGAGGGATTGTCCTTGGAGTGTTGTGATTCCAAGCAGAGAGGACTGCCCCCATTGTTGTTTGCCCCCTCTGTGGTCTTCAGGTTTGTAGGCTCAGCACAGGGAGGTCTTTCCATTCTCTCCTGCCCTGGGCTTTTCTCTGTCAAGGCCCTCGCTTGGGTGGCAGTAGCTAGCACCACTGGTAGGGAGCAGTCTGGATTTATGGTCTGGTCTCCTCTCTCTGTTTCCTTGGCAGTAAATGGAGCTTCTGTGACAGTAACTTGCAGCCCACTCCGACTTCCTGATGGCTTCAAAGTGACACGGGGCAGCTGACCTTCCTGGGTCCTCCTGGAAGACTGGGGGCAAGCTGTGCCAAGTTGTCTGCTGTTGCAGAGAAACCTGATGACAGAGCCCAGATCTGTTTCGTCGTCGCTGCCAGACAAAACCTCGTCTACAAGCAGGTGCCCATCCGGGGTTCCACGTGGGAGGCAGCTGGCTAAATGGCTGGCTGGGAGGACAGGGCCCACTTTTGCTTGGACCGACCCACTCTCTGTGGCCTCCCCTTCCTCAAGGTCGCTGAGGAGCTGCTCGTCAGCTGTGGCCAAGGCTGGCTGGCTCAAACTGCATTCTTCAGACTCCAAATAGAACTCAGCCCAATCCCGGTCGTTCAACAGGATGCTGTACTCAAAATTTTCCATCTGGGAAAGGGACATGTTGATGGAGTTGTTGGGAGAGGGGAGAGAAAAGAGAGAAGTTTTTACAGCATGTTTCACTTTGCAATAAGAGATAGAGGGGGAATTAGATTCAGTTTGCATTTAAAGGCAAATCTATCAAATTTATACTTCCCAAAACAATATATGAACCAAAACACAGATATCCTTTGAAATTCACTTGCAATGCAGTTCTCCAGCCAGCCACTGTTTTCTAAAAAATACACATATTAGTGGGAAATGTGCATAAGAATTGATAAGGGAAAATAACTTTCAAAAATGCACTACATTAGAAAAATGCTTGCAAAGATGTGCACATTAGTCAAAACTGCACACAAAAATGTTTTTATTAGAGTGAAAATTGCACCAAAATGCTGATGAATCTTCATGAGGATTAACTAATAATCGTCATCTGTGAATTGCTGCAGAAAACTGGAGAATTTAATATAAGATTGGAAAATGAGAAACTGAGAGAACCAGAATCCTTCCATCCCTACCACCACAGAGGACACAAATAGAGGCCTTTAAATAGGGCTGTAACAACAACATTTTCACAGCAGTATGTCTATCATTGGCTGCTATCCACAATGGTTGTGTTCTTCCTTCACTGTCCGAGGAAGTATGTCTTTGAAAACCAGTTTCTGGGCATCACAAGTGGGGAAGTTCTGTTGGGCTGATGTCCTCTGTGCAGGCTTCCCACTGAGGCATTTTGTTGGGCACTATGAGAACAGGATGCTGATATCTAAAAAAATATGGCAACCCTGGTATTGCCTCCAGTGACTTGCATCAGCCCTCCCAAGTCTGACATGGAGCCTCTCCCAGTCCTACTTAGAGATGCTAGGGATTGAACCTGGGACTTTCTGAATGCAAAGCACGTGCTCTGCCATTGATCTTCCACCCTTTCCCCCAAATCCACCACTTCTGTGTGGCCTGTGCCTTATCTCTTAATTCTCATTCCCAGCTGCAAATAATCCTTGTTCTCTCAAGGGTTTGCCTTCAAATGTAAGCTCCTCGCTAACTGGGAATGCACCCTCCTCTCGTGAGCAGGGATTGCTTTTATCTCTCAAGTGACAATGACGGCATAGAATTAATAACAAAAACAATAATGATGATGCAAAGAGAGTGACATGTTATAAACATGCTGCCTATATGGAAACCAATTGCTGCCTTTCTCTTCTAATGTTCTTTAACATAGTAGTGTGACCAAGAAACATTACCAAGTATTGGCTATGCAAAATGGAGGGGCTATGCACACTCAGCTCCCAAAGACTAGGAATCGGGAAACCCTAGTCTAGACATGCCGCAAGTTAACTTCCTCCAGAAATAAACCCAAGTTCACCCCATTGATTTTCTTCCATGTAAGTGAATGGCTGCAATTCCTAACTATGCAGGAAGCCAAGTGCTGTTTTGGGGGCACAGGTAAGGTGGACTGAAACCTGTTCCTTGCCCGGATGCAGTGCACACGTGACTTGACTTGAGCTTTCTGGTTCCATGCTCAAAGCCTGAGAGACGCATTGAATATACAAACTTAATAACATAAGAGCCCTGCTGGGTCAGACCAATGACCCATCAAGCCCAATATCCTACTTTCACAATATCCACCCAGATGCCTGTGAGAACCCTGCAAGCAAGACCCAAATCCTAGCCCATTCTCCCCTCCTGTGTTTCCAGCAACTGGGGTCCCGTAAACAGAAAAGACTTCCCACCACAAACGTCACACACACACCACCGCCAATCATGTGGACCGGCAACTTGCTAATAAACAGTGGTGATCAACAAGTATGATCTTGAAGGCCATCTCCTTCTGTCTTGTGAGTTCTCCGGGCCACCCGATCGGGCAGCAACACCAGCAGCTACATTCCCTCTTCTGTGGCCTCTCCACTCTGGTGGTATAAGGCTCCTCTGCTAATATCATCAGCTGCAGTGTCTACTCTAGAGGACAGCCTGACCTTGAGGGTTTCGAGGTCACCTATGCAATATCACAGCCTCTAGTACAAAAGGATGCAAAGCGGAAAGTGGCTGTTCTAGAGGGGAGCAGATACACAAAAACAATGCGGGGGGTGGCACTGCAGCTCCTACCTTGCAGACAGCCTACGCCAAGGATGGGGCCATGCCAGGAGCAGCACAGCAAAGTTCTCCCGGCGTGACATGGTGCTGTGCCCAGTACCCTGGGCACTGAGTGCAGAGGCTGTTCGCCTTCAGAGAGGCAATTCTCTCAGGCCGAAAATAAGACCCTCCCTCCCAAACGTGTCACATGAAATTCTATAAATGCAAAGGGCTGGTCCAGAAATAGAAGGCAGGCAGCCCTTCCCACAGATGCGCCAAAGCAGCCACTCTGACTCACCCTGTTTACCAGGGGCAGAACCTGTTTTCTGGTACCTGGCAAATCATTGCTCCTTTTTTAGCCAGGGTGTTGGGGAGATTTTGGGCAGGTATGAGAGAACCTTTGGCCCTCCAGATGTTGCTGAGTTACAGCTCCCAGCAGCTCAAATCTCCATGGATTATGGCTAAGGGTGTTGGGAACTATGGTTCAATAACTTCTGGATTTCCACAGTCCCCCATCTCTGGTCCGTCCACGAAATATTGGATGTGTTTGAGAAGAGCTATTCAAATGCAAGTAGGTCCACTCTGGTATCAAACCAAGGATGGGGGACTTTGATACCAGCACCTCCAGGTGTTGTGGAAGGAGTATTACATAGTTTTCCCTTCCCTAGTTGGTCTTCGCAGGGAGGTTCAGCTGGCACCTTCATTATGCACCTTTAGGCACCAGTCAAAAATGTTCTTTTTCAACCATGCCTTTGGCCTGTATTGGGAATTTTTTAATGTTTGCTGTGTTTTTATTATGTTGGAAGCCAGCCAGAGTGGCGGGGGCAACTCAGCCAGATGAGTGGGGTATAGATAGATAGATAGATAGGCTCATTAACATCCTATACCCTTTAAAATGTGTCTGAGGGAGGGCAAGGAGGGTAATGGTTTCATTTTGTTATTTTTATTATGTATTTTGTGTTTTTATCATGTGTTTTTATGCTGTGAACCACCCTGAGCCCAATAATAATAATAATAATAAAATTCTAATTATATCCCACCCTTCCCAGGCAAAGCTGAGCTCAGAGTGGGTAACAACAGTAAAATAATACAACATTCTAAAATCATTTCATTATAAAATTAATTTAAATCAGATTAATGGCAACCATTGGGCTAGAGTTCTGTGAGGATTGCCAAAGGAGGGGGTCAGGCTGTGCCTTGGCCAAAGGCCTGGTGGAACAGCTCTGTCTTGCAGGCCCTGCGGAAAGATGTCAAGTCCTGCAGGGCCCTAGTCTCTTGAAACAGAGCGTTCCACCGAAGCTACAGCCAAAAAAGCCCTGGCTCTGGGTGAGGCCAACCTAACCTCTCTGTGGCCCGGGACCTCCAAGATGTTTTTGTTTGAAGATCATAAGTTCCTCTGTGGGACATACCAGGAGAGGCAGTCCCATAGGTACGAGGGTCCTAGGCAGTATAGGGCTTTAAAGGTTAAAACCAGCACCTTAAACCTGATCCTGTACTCCACTGGGAGCCAGTGCAGCTGGTATAGCACCGGGAAGTGTGATCATGCAGTGAGGACCCCATAAGGAGTCTTGCTGCAGCATTCTGCACCCGCTGGAGTTTCTGGGTCAGTCTCAAGGGCAGCCCCACGTAGAGCGAGTTACAATAATCCAGCCTGGAGGTGACTCTCGCATGGATCACAGTGGCTAGGTCAGGGCAAGAGAGGTAAGGAGCCAACTGCTTAGCTTGGCGGAGATGAAAAAATGCCGCCTTTGTTATAGCTGCAATCTGCGCCTCCATGGAAAGGGAGGTATCGAAGATTACACTCAAACTCTTAACGGACAGTGCTGGCACTAATTGCGCCCCTGCAAGAGATGGGAGTTGCCCCCCCCCCAATCCCATATCGTCCTGACCCAACCAAAGGACCTCTGTCTTCGAAGGATTTAACTTCAACTGGCTCTCACGTAACCATCCAGCCACAGCTTCCAAACATCTGATCAGTGTGTCTGGGGCCGAGTCAGGATAGCCATCCATCAACAGATAGAGTTGGGTGTCATCAGCATACTGATGGCAGCCCAACCCAAAACCCCGGACAAGCTGGGCGAAGGGGCGCATAAAGATGTTGAAAAGCATCGGGGAGAGTATCGCACCCTGAGGCACTCAACACACCAAGGAGTGGCGCGATGACAGTTCCCCCCCAAGCGCCACCCTCTGTCCCCGACCAGAGAGAAACGAGCACAGCCATCAAAGGACTGTGTATGAAGGGTGTGTATGTATGAAGGTTGGTATGCTAATTAATTAATTAATTACTCTGTGAGGTAGGTTAGGGTGAGAGTGGCCCAAGGTGACCCAGTGAGCATCATGGCTGAGTGGGAATGGGAACTCTGATTTCCCTGATCCTAGAGTGGCAATCTAACTACACGAAATGACTAAAATGCCTGTTCAGAAATCAATGCTTTCCCCTTTCTGGGCACCTCCGCACGGGTGTTTTATTGTGGGTATGTTCTTGACACCACAAAAGTGCATCCATGGTGGATTTATCCTGCTTTAGTTTGTTCTGCAATGCAACACATTATTGCTGTCCAAAGGGGCAAAAATAAAACAGAACAGCTGTGGTATTAAAAAGTTATGGGATTTCTGAAGGAAGTTACAGAAAATGCACTGACTAGAAAGGAAGCAGCGTGACGGGCCCAAGACTTTTGCATGTGCAACACAGCATTGAAAGCAGGATTGCATGTGACTATTCTGACAGCATCAAGAGCATAAATAATCCTGAATGCACAATATAAAGGACGTCTGGCAGGGGTCCTAAGAAGAGCTTGCTGAGTAAAGGATGAAGTGGGTTTTCTTATCCCCTTATTTTAAACAGGATGTAAACATGCCCCAGTGACTCTCACCCACTAACCGCCTTCCTCCCCCTTCCCCCAACCATAGTTATGGTAAAGTTCCTTTTTGTTAAGAGATTAACTAGAGAAACCCACACACTGCCACAGACACCAGACATGTGTTGCTGCCAGCCAGACTCAAAAGCTGAAAGCAGGAAATGCTATTAATAGTGTTACAGTAAAAACCAAAATGCTGCACATCACACAAGATCTCAACACACTCCATAGCTTCCAAAAAACATATACTGGGGATAGAACTTTTGTCCTCCCCAGGGGGAAAAAAGGGGGGATGGATGCTCATAGTGTGACAATTTTTTCTACTTTGATCTATGGTAAGCAAGTGCTAGAGATCGTTCTCAGTAGTGGCTGCTGCCCATTGGGACTTGTGGGGCAGAATGCAAGGAGTCCAAACAGTAGCTAGAGTCAGTCTATGACAGGCAAAACCAACTAATTCTAGTTTCACCCTCATCCTTTTCCTTGCTGAATTCTACGAGGGCAACACCATGCGTTCACCAACACTTACTTTTGTAAGTGTGATTTCTAGGCACAAGTCTGGGCTTTTCAGGTCAGTGTCTGAGCATTGTTATTGCCTCCCACCATGTTTTTCCTGGGAAAACCCATGTTTTACCACTGAATTGGAGCAAACAGCAATCCACTGAAAAACCGATTGCTGTTTGCTCCAATTCAAGGGACAAAGAAGAAGAAGAAACTGCTTGGACTTAGGCCCTGGAAAGCCCAGACTTGTGTGTAGAAACACAGTGCAAAAGGAAGTGTAGATGGACCCTGAGACGAAGGTGGAGGAAGCTGCCAGGCATAGCCACCCCGTCAACTAGATGTAAGCAAAGAGGCAGCAAGGTGGGTGTTGCCAAGGTTGGTGGGGAAGCCTGCTATTTGCCCTAATGGGCAAACTTCCAATAGCCTCAACCATTGGCCATTATTTCCTCAAAATCTGGGAAAAACAGTAAAAACAGTGCTGCAGGACCATGGCTGAAGATTGCCATCTGCTGGCCACGCTCCTGAAAAGCAGGTTTCATTGCAACATAATTCTGTTCTTGAATGGGTATTGAAGCCTTTGGGATTTTCTTCAGCATCTAAAGACCTACGGTACCCCAAGATATTTTGCTACCAGTCTAGACAAGCATTAATCCCCCCCACACTATTTTTGTTGGTGGGTGCAATGTGCATGGGGGAGGGACCCCCACAGTTCTAATTTCAGCCTTCTTTCTTGCCGTACATGAACGGAGTGAAGGAGCTCTGAATCCATCTACTTGCATAATGGTGCATGATGCAGCAACCTTGCTGAAGCCAAGCGGGTTTGGGTCTGGTCAGTGCCTGGGCAGGAGAGCATTTGGAAGCTCTTCAACCCCTATACTGACTTCCTTCTACTATTAGACTAAGACCTGAGAGACCAGAGTTCAAATCCCCACTCAGCTTAACATATTTCACAGGATTGTTGAGGGGATTAAATGAGAAAGAGAAGGCTAGACAGCCCTTTTGTTACCCCTCCTAGTGGTGCAGCAATGAAAAAAAACTGCTAGCATATTTGCAAAGCTAAGCAGGGTCCAATATGGTTTCAAATTGGATGGGAGACCGCATGTCGAGATTTCTGCATAGCTGGGCTTTGGACTAGATGACGCTCGGGATCCCTTCCGACTCTATGATTCAGGTAAGAGTTCAGGTAAGGCATTACCATTCCCACCCAATCTGAAAAGAACTGTTTTCTGCTTTGGCCACTAGGTGTCACTCAAGGACAGAGAGATGGATGACGGCCCAGGATGGCCAATTTTGAGTTATGTGTTTGCATGGGGGTGCAGATACTACCCCAGGGGACAGAAAAATGCCACCCTCTTCCAAACAGCTAGATCCTAGTGGGAACAGTGCTGCACATGAGGAACATGTAAGCTCCACAAAATATAAAGTTGCCTTTTATTAAGTCAGAGCATTGGTCCTGTTCAACCAGCACTGTCCACTCTTCGGGCAGAAGCTCTGCAGCATTTCAGATCAGGAGTTCATTCTCAGGCCTACCCCCCAAGATCCTTTTAACCAAGGACTGAACACGGGGCTTTTGGCATGCAAAGTACAACAGTGGCAGAGGATATGCAGAAGGTCCCAGCTTCAGTCACTGCTAGCATCTCCCAGGTAGGCTGAGAGAGAGGGGGGGGGAGGGAGAGGGAGAGGGAGAGGGAGATGTCTGGAAAGCTGCTACTAGTCATTGTTGGCAGTACTGAGTTACATGGACCAAAATTCTGATTCAGTATAAGGCAGTTTCCTGTGTTTGTTAGGAGTACTTAGAAGAGTTTGGATTTGATATCCCGCCTTTCACTCCCTTTAAGGAGTCTCAAAGCGGCTAACATTCTCCTTTCCCTTCCTCCCCCACAACAAACACTCTGTGAGGTGAGTGGGGCTGAGAGACTTCAAAGAAGTGTGACTGGCCCAAGGTCACCTAGCAGCTGCATGTGGAGGAGCGGAGATGCGAACCCGGTTCCCCAGATTACGAGACTACCGCTCTTAACCACTACACCACACTTATCACTTGGTGTTAGAGCACCTGCTCTGCATGCAGAAAGTCCCAGGTTCAATCCCAGGCAGCAACTGCAAGTAGGGCTGGGAATGTCGCCTGTCTGAAACTCAAGAGGGCAGCGGCTGCGGCTGCGGCTGCTGTCAATGGTACAGAGCTACTACTAATGGTCCAATTCCATATTAGGTGGCTCCCTATGTTCCAGGGGCCCTTGGCAATGGCGAACTTTGGTCCCAGCTCTCACGCAGCTCATCTCTCCAATGTCTCCAGGAAACCACATGAATCCTTGCAGCGGCATGCTTTTCGAAGGCAGGGGTGAGAACCTGTGTGGCCTTCCAGATGTGGTTAGGCCTCCAGCTCCCACCAGCCCCATCCAGCATTGCCAAGGTGACTAGGGAAGATGGGAGTTAGAGACTAGGAACATCTGGAGGTTCTCCCCCCCCTGCTTCAGAAGTCTTTGGCTGGCCGTGACTCACATCCTAGTGCAGAGAGAAGGCCAGGCCGCCTTTTCTTCCCCTTCCTAACACAGCTGATTAATTCCTCTGTAGGTCGAAATGCTCCCCTCGCTGGCTGGCTGCAACCCCCACTGGAGCCAGAATCTGTTTCACATCTGCGGGATTCAATTAGTCTTCTTGCAGTGCTCCCTTCTCTTCTTTCCAGTGCACCCCCCCCCCTTCCTTACTCTCGCCAAGGCCTAACGGGCAGAACTGGAAGATGGAAGCTGTTATTCCAAACTCACGGCGGGCCTAGCTCCACACTGATCTCTCCTGACCTGGCCCACCTACTGTCTTGGGCTTCAAAGTGCAACCCAGGGAGGGAAAAGTCAGATTGCAATCATCACGCGGCATGTGCCCAGTAGCCCCCGAGCTGCAGCCCCCAGATTCCTCGCAAGAGCAGCGGTGAAGATTTCCTGGGGTGGCGACAGCTGCTTCCTTCCGAAATTCAATCTGACTTGAATTAAACCAGCAGTTGAGAAAGAGAGATTTGGGGTAGTGCTGGGGAGAGACTGATTTAACCCTGGAAATGCTGGGGATCTCTGCCCCCCCCAAGAACAAGCAAAGAAAGCAAATGATTTTAACACAAAACTGGGACCTACAACAAAATGCTGCAGTCTGGAGCATTGCTCTTTGATGTCCTCATTCACAACACTCCATTATGTTCTTGCTCTCATCCAGGTTTACACATGTGTACACACGTGAATGTGAGAAGAAGAAGAAGAAGAAGAAGAAGAAGAAGAAGAAGAAGAAGAAGAAGAAGAAGAAGAAATTTATACCCCGCCCATCTGGCTGGGTTTCCCCAGCCACTCTGGGTGGCTTCCAACAAAACATTAAAATACAATAATTCATCAGATATTAAAATCTTCCCTAAACAGGGTTGCCTTCAGATGTCTTCTAAAAGTTGGATAGTTGTTAATTTCTTTGACATCTGATGAGAGGGTGTTCCACAGGGCAGGTGCCATTACCAAGAAGGCCCTCTGCCTGGTTCCCTGTAACTTTGCTTCTCGCAGGGAGGCAACTGCCAGAAGGCCCTCAGAGCTGGACTTCAGTGTCTGGGCAGAACAATGGGGGTGGAGACGCTCTTTCAGGTATATAGGACCGAGGCTGTTTAAGGCTTTAAAGGTCAGCACCAACACTTTGAATTGTGCTTGGAAACGTACTGGGAGCTAATGTAGATCTTTCAAGACCGGTGCTGTTGTTGTTGTTGTTTTATATTTATATTTATACCCCACCCATCTGGCTGGGTTTCCCCAGCTACTCTGGGCGGCTTCCAACAAAACATTAAAATATAATAATTCATTAGATATTAAAAGCTTCCCTAAACAGGGTTGCCTTCAAAGGTCTTCTAAAAGTCAGATAGTTGTTTATTTGCTTGACATCTGAAGGAAGAACGTTCCATAGGGAGGGTGCCACTACCGAGAAGGCCCTTTGCGCACACGCGCACACAGCATCAGCCAGCATTTCATGGTCCCTAAGCATGCCCAAAGTTCTATCTGCCCTCACAGTAACACATCAAGCTGCTTTATAGTGAATTATTTAGACCATTGGTCAATCTAGTTCTACATTGTCTACACACTGACTTGCAACAGCTCTACAAAGTTTCAGGTTGGAGTCCCTCCCCATCCTATCTGCAGATGCCAAGGATTGAACCTGGGACCTTCACCACACAAAGCAGTTGCTCTACCACCAAGCCATGGCCCTTCCCTTAAGACATAAGAACAGAGGAAACTGATTTTTACTGAATCAGACCACTTGGTCTGCCTAGCTCAGCATTGCCTACACTGACTGACAGTGGCAATGTGCCCAAATTTAATCAGAGCAGCAAGATTTGGGAAAGGGTGTGATTTAATCTGGGTGCCTTCCCCCCAATTTTGCACCACATCCTGGAGCAACTATGAGCCACAAAGTGGGGAAAAATGCATATAGTGTTTACGGTTTGTGTCCTGTCCTCCCCCTCCCCTCCCCCGGGGCCAAACTGCAAGATTCCAGGGAATGACACAGGGATGGAGTCAGGTTTAAACATCTCTTCTGCCGGTGGGTCTGCTCTGAAACATCATCATCATCATTATTATTATTATTATTATTATTATTATTATTATTATGAAGTGGTGCCCATCCTGGGGAACACCCTCCCATAAGATGTCAAACAGATAAACAACTATATGGCTTTTAGAAGACATCTAAAGGCAGCTCTGTATAGGGAAGTTTTTAATGTTTGATGTTTTATTGTGGGTTTTTTATTTTGCTGGAAGCCGCCCAGAGCAGCTGGGGCAACACAGTCAGAAGGGCGGCATATAAATAATAACATTATTATTATTATTTCAGTCATAATCTCCAGCATGAGTTGAGGCTTGACTCTTGAGATGGAGATACAGCGGCTGCTACACTTGTTTTTCTGCTTGTGTAGTATGGACATATCCCAGCGCTGGTTTCTAGGGGAATGTTAAGATGACAGAGAGGTTGGGCCAGGGACAGGCAATACCTTTTTTAGCCTGAGGGCCAGATTCCCTTCTGGATTACATTCCGAGGGCCATATGCCAACATTGGGTGGGGCCAGAGGCAAAAGTGAACAGAGCAATGGATTTAAATTTGACATTTCATCGAGCTGGCTAGCTTCTACACACACACACACACACACACACACACACACACACACGTCTCCCTCCTTCTTCCAGGCAAGCAAGAGGTATAATCAGAGTTGCAGGACACATCCCAGCTGGGTGTGAAGCAGAGTTTTGTGGGCCAGGTAGAGGTTCCTGGAGGGCCACATTGAGGCCTTAGGTTGTCCACCACTCCTGGGTTAGATGGCAGACCATTAATTCCACCAGTTTATTCTACCATACAGCCCACTTCAACAACTGCTTGCCCAAAGTTTCCTGAGTCCACCCTGTTCCCCGCACATGTCCTGCTCTCTCACGCCTTCCCTAACACTGTCTTTGAACAATGAGACCCAGAAGCTCTTCTATGCCTTCCTTTTGCAAAAGGGTGTGTATTGGGGCACCTGGTTGGACAAAAAGCATCGAGACCTGCAGGGTCTAGTTCCCCATTCAGCTATGAAGCTTACTGGGTGACCTTCAGCCAGTCACTGTCTCTCAGCCTAGCCTGCCTTTCAGGGTTGCTGTGAGGATGAACTGGAAGAAAGAGAGAACCGTGTGCATCACCTTGGAGGAAAGGTGGGATATAAATGCAATAAATAAATAAGTTATACAGAGATCCAGCAGTGGAGAAGCTTGAGGTAATTCCCTAGCCAGTTGCTTGAGGTCAAAGGTCTGGTGATAGGTTACAGTAGAGTCCAAGAGATTGGGGTCCCCAGAGATACCTCTCTCTTTTCATCCCACCCCCTTCAGCCCTTTGCTTTAGAACATCTCTGCGTTGGTTTTGTACTCTCCTCTCCCCAACCCCATGATGGCATTTTAACAAGGTCTGGTGCTGAATTGGCTAAAAGAAAATTAAATAGAAGAATCACATTAAAGAGGGTGAAAAAGCCCGCCACGATAATTAAAGGTCGTCCAGGCCATTCCAGAGACTACCCAATTACTGTGGCAAGAGTGTCACTAATGTGAGATAATGATGTCATATGGCCACTAATGAGATGGGTTAACCAACTCCTGCCCCCCAAGCCTTCATTCCATGATGACACGCCCGCCCCCGCCGCTGCCCCACACCAGCCTCCTCAGCCCCATTTGTCTCACATCCCCACACCCCTGCGCAAAAGAATGTGGCTTCTTTCCTCAGCTGGTGAGCTGGAGGCAAAATGGCAGCCAGCCTCCCCTATTAGCCTCCTCTAATGATGCTCCTCCTGGGGGTGAGTGGGGGCGAGGAGAATGGAGACAGAAGAGTTCAGAGTCCCCTTTGATGAATTTGAGTTGGGGTGGGGGGGAGAGAGATATTTCGTGGAGCCCGCATTCACTTCCCACTCCATGAATTGCTCCTTCAAGTGATGTCAACAAGACATTGTTCTGCCATGACCCTGGTCTCGTTCTCTCCCCCCCCCCTGATTCTTTCCCCCTCCCGCTTGGCCTAAGTTGCAAGCCCCCATTAGTGCTTCTTAATTGAACATAATCTTTGGCTTTTTAAGGGGGAGAAAACCCACAAAATGTCCCCCAGTTCAGATCCCAAATCTCTCACCCTCCATTTCTGCTTAGGCAGAATAGAATTGTCTTCTATCTTGTGTGGCTTTGTTAGGGACAAGTTGGAAGCACCTAGATTTCTCGGGAAGTAGGAGAAAATAGGTTATATCCAAAGTTAGTCCTACCCATTTGAAATGAATAGATACGACTGTCCATTAAATGAGCAGACCCACTGAAACGAATAGATACGTCCATTAATTTCAGTGGGTCTACTCTGGGTAGTTAATTTATTTTATCTCACCCTTTTCTCCCCCAACTCATTTAATCCCCACAACAACCCTGTGAGGTAGACTAGGCTGAGAAGCTGTGACTGGTCCAAGGTCATTGCTAGTAAAGCCATGTGGTGATTTGAAACCTGGTCTCCCAAGCCCGAGTCCGGTGCTCTAACCACTGCACCACACTGGCCCTCACCATAAGTAGTGGTGAAAACTTATGAGTATAACTTAAGTGATATTTGCACCATGCACTAATGTGCCATTTTAAACAGCCTTGAAGCCTTAAACACCCAAAGAAGCCTGAGAGCTGTAGTTTGCTAAGGATATTGAGAGTTGCACTTATACAGCAACCATTAACAGAATTCCCTGTGAAGAGGGATTGAATGGTAGCTCTGGGAGGGGAAAATAAGGGGTATCCGTACAACTCTCAGCTTTCCTTAGAACCATAGAACTGTAGAGTTGGAAGGGTTCCTTTCGGTCATCTAGTCCAACCCCTGGCAATGCAGGAATCTCAACTAAATCAATCATGATGGACGGCCATCCATCTCTACAGCTCCCATAATTATTTGGGGGAAGCCATGCCTGTTTGTTTAAAAGTGGTGTCAAGCTGTTTTAAACACATGGTGTGAATGTGGCCTAACCTATGCCCATTAACTTCAGTGGGTCTACTCTGAATTTGGTTGGATGCAACCCAAGGTCTCTTTTTCAACTTCTGAGTAAGAAATGCTCCTTTGCCCTCCCAGTGAGGCTGGTTTCCATTTTAAGAGGGAATATTGTCTTCAGATTAAACCAGGGGGAGCTGGCTCTTTAAAAAGAAAAGAAACACAAAACAAAACAAAACCCCAACAACCCACAAATCCAACCTCAGTTTTGTGTGCTAAAACCTCTGACTAAAAGCAGCCATGCAGGGGTCTTGTGTCAATATTGTTTTTTGGAGGAAAGGGGGGGGACAGATGGGGGGTCACATTTGAACATTCATTTCTATGCGCCCTCTGCTGAGCTGTTTGCCTCAGCCTTTGAAGGCCATTGGCTCTATTAGTGTAAACGCCTCTTTGTCTTACAGCTCAGGAAAATAGCAGGAGGGACTGGGGACGAAACCACTGCTGTAACTGAGATTAAAGTAAACTCACAAATGGAAAAAAGCCATGGGGTCCTTTTAGTACTTCGAAATTTGAAGGGGTGGGTTTGAGGGGGGAAAGGAAGAGGTTGGGGGGTGGTAGAAAGTAAGGTAAAGCAAGCCTATGTTTAATTAAAAACTTGAAGAAGTGTTCCTGTCAAGGAGTTTGAAATTAGTGAATTGGGGTTGTAGCCAACTAAATTCTACTCAGAACTGACCCATTGAAATTAATAGGCCTAAGTTCATTTTTCTTCATACTTCAAAGGTATTAATATGGCAACCAAATACAAGCTATAGCGAATGGAAACATAAATTGAATATATGTTCAATTTACCTAACGATATATATTTACCTAACAATAAAAGGTTGACCTATACAATCAATAATACCTAGATTTTTAATTAAAAGGGATTTTAAATCTCAAAGGAGGCCATGTGGCCTTGTCTAAGCTGAGGAGCCTTCATAACAAATTTAACTGCATTAAATATTACATACCTGTCTGAACTGGACAACAGATATGTAATATTCTTCATATCACTGACAGTACCAACCATTGCTAAAGATTTATCTAAAATATAGATATTTCATACCATTTGCAGTAGCATATAGTGCATGCAGAAGAACCTGGGACCTCAGTTGGTCACTGTTATGCATTTCATTGGGTCTAGGCTGAGTAAGACCAACATTAGATACAACCAATAATCTGAACTTCCCAAACCGATTTGCAGACCAGGACGAAATTATCCTTTGGATTTCTCATTTCTACAGATTTTGTGAGGTAGCTCTTAGCTAACATCGCAGTCCTTACTGCGCCTGCTCAGATGTAAGTCCTACTGAATTCAGCAAAGGTTATGCCCAGATAAGAGGGGTTAGGATTGCAGCCTCAAAAGTGTTTTGTGTTGTGGTTTCTTTTTTTAAAAAAAAATGATTTAAAAATAAAATAAAATACATGTAATAAATTGAGAGAGAAAAGGCATTTAGAGATTAATTTCTATGTTTGTATTTAAATATGCATTTAAATGAGAATTTTAATGCAGATTAATTTTTTTAATTTCTTATTTTTGCATATCATTCTGGGGAAAGGACAGAAAGGGCATATGAATGAACACATTCAAATCCCCAACTTACTGAAGGTTTGAGACCCATCAGCTACCCTTACCTGGTTTAGCCGCCCAGTCAAAGCTATTCCTGGGATGTGGCCACTGTCACATGCTGACAGCTTCTAGGAGCCACAGGTTGAGAGCTGAGTGCAGGATGGGGACAAAAGGTCCACAAACTACCCCAGAAAGAGCACAACATGTCCTCCACCAGAGGTTCTACCCCTTCTCTAACACCCCATGCCCCCCTGTGTTTTATATATATTATATTTTTGATATGTTATATATATAAAGATCCTCATGACAATTCACCAGCATTTCTTGGATTTATCCTTATAAACACATTTTAATATGCAGTTTTGACTAATGTATGCCTTTCTGCAAAGCAGTTTCTCATGATATAATGCATTTTTGTATGCATGTTTATTTTCGCTAATATATTCACACTCCCATCCTCCAATATTTGCACACTCCCATCCTCCAATATTTGCATTTTTTGTAAATACTGGTCGGTCGGAGAACTGCACCACAAAGTTCAGACAAATGCGAATTTTGAAGGATAGCTGTGTTTCGGTTCAAATATTGTCTCACAAAGTGCAGATTGGATAGATTTGGCTTTAAATGCGTACTGAATAAAATTTCTCCTCCATCCCTAGTCATGCCTGGAATGGCCCATCTCGACACTTGCCAGTGATGATTTGGCCCACTGTGTCTAAGGAACCCGGATGCCTCTTGTTCCTAGACCTGCCATGAAATACAGCCATAAATCCCAGAGAGTGCTGTTCTTCCCACACTTTAGTAACCTGTATAAATAAACAGCAAATCTGTCTGTCACCCTTCTGAGTTATGTTGGAGAGATTAGAGACTGCAAGTGTGAAAAGTTAATTGCTTAGCACTTCAGTTAATCATCCTGAAAAGAGCTTCTGGGCTGCAGATGAGGGAGCTGCCTCGTTAATTTCCAAGGCTACTGTTCACTGGTGCCCACCAAGTTTATGGAAACCCCACCAGCAGCCACACCCTGGACCCTTTCGAAGGGGTTGTTTCTCGCAGCATAGTTAATTGTTAACTAACTTTAAGGCAACACATGCAGCCTCATAAGTGCTGCTTGCCAGGGACAGCCTTGATTTCATTATACAAAAATATGCCCATTGAACAATATTTTCTTTCTTACATTTTTTTTTAATCCACACCTGTTCTTCTGGATACTCAGAATTGTGTGCAAATGTGGTCGTCCCCCCCCCCCCGACATGTAATCCTCATAACCACAACCCTGCAAAGTAGTTAAAGTTGAAAACTTCTGTGTGGCCCAAGGTCATGCAAGCAAACATGCTCCTCCCTTAATATTTTATCCTCACAACAACCCTGAAAAGTAGTTTAGGTGGAATGTTTAAGAGAGCAGGCCAAGGTCACTTAATGAAGGTTCATGGTTAAGAAGGGATTTGAACATGGGTCTCTCTCATTGGCTTAAGTTCTGTGCATTCTGTGCACAATACCGTTTAGGGAGATTTGTGATAAATGCCTTATTGACAATTTTGCAAGTTGTTCCAGTTTCTTTATGCATTCCTTTGGAAGTTGAGATATCTAAAGGGAGTCTGTGCGTTCAGCAGAATGAAGCACGATAATTCGGAGGTGGTAGAATGAACGGCATTTTATAAGAATGTAAGAGCCCTGCTGGATCAAATTTAAGCCCCATATAGTCTTGTTCTCATGGTGGCTAAACAGTTGCCCAATGGGAAGCCCATAAGCAGGACCTGACTGCAACAGTACAGTGGTATCTCGGATTCCATATGCTTCAGGTTACATACGCTTCAGATTACAGACTCCGCTAACCCAGAAATAGTACAGTGGTACCTCGGGTTAAGTACTTAATTCGTTCCGGAGGTCCGTTCTTAACCTGAAACTGTTCTTAACCTGAAGCACCACGTTAGCTAATGGGGCCTCCTGCTGCTGCTGCGCTGCCAGAGCACGATTTCTGTTCTCATCCTAAAGCAAAGTTCTGAACCCGAGGTATTATTTCTGGGTTAGCGGAGTCTGTAACCTGAAGCGTATGTAACCTGAGATACCACTGTACCTCGGGTTAAGAACTTTGATTCAGGATGATAACAGAAATTGTGCTCCGGCGGCGCAGCAGCAACAGGAGGCCCCATTATCTAAAGTGGTGCTTCAGGTTAAGAACAGTTTTAGGTTAGGAATGGACCTCTGGAACGAATTAAGTACTTAACCCGAGGTACCACTGTACTCTCCTCACATGAGATTCCCAGGAACTGGTATTGGACAGCATCCTGCCTCCAATACTGGAGTAAAACATAGTAGTTACTGACAGCCTTATCCATGACTTTATCTAACCCCCTTTTAAAGCCATCCAAGGAGAATTTGATGAATAAGAAGTTGGATCGGGTCAAAAAGTCCACCTAGTCTAGCATCCTCTTCTCACAGTGGCCAATTAGATCACTATGGAAAGCTTGCAAACAGGACTCAAGTCCAACAGCATATCTCCCCACTTGTGATTTTTTTTAAACTGGGAATGCAAATTTTGTTTCCTTGCATCTGTAACAATGCCACCTCAGTAGTCTCAGTGGAAAGCTTTCAGTGACAATGGAGGTTCCTCAGGGTTGGTATCTGGGCAGAAACACGGACTTAAGAGTCTCTCTGTGTGTCGGATGAAACCAGGTCATTGCGGTGGTGGCTCATTGCTATCAAATATGATGAGCTCATGGGTGATTCTGTGTTCTTTGGATTTCCCCTAGGCAGATGTAGCTATTTGCCAGTCTTAATAAAGATCCTTCAGATGATTGTTCTGCATAGCTCTGTGGCATCTGTGGGTGGCATTGCAAGTAATACCCAAGCGCAACAGCAACTCTCCCTACTAATGATTCTCGGCAACTAGCATTCAGAGGAATGCTGCCTCAGATGGTGGAGGTAGAACCTAGCCATCATGGGTAATAGTAATTGATAGCCTTATCCTCCATGAATGTGCCTGAAACTCTTTTAAAGCCATCTACTTTAGGCTGGCGCTGACAAACTCATTCAAGGGCTACAAGTGAAACCAGTTCAAATTAAGTCCTGACAGTGTCCTACGAGGATTTAATGTTACTGGCTACGTCTAAGAAACACTGAATGGGGACCAGGAGAGAGCAACAATCTTCTTGGGAGAGGCTTGACCTAAGTAAGACAATGATACATGCATAGGGGAGAAGGTGGGCAGGTGTCAAGAGGTCTAGAGAACCGGTTGTGTGGAAATACAGACTCTGGCAAGTGTGTTGGGGCCACTGGGAAGCTGTCAAGTTCCCATGATATTTTTCTGCCTGAGGCAAAGGACAAGATGGCAGCGTCTCCCCGCATTCCATGTACAGAATGTGAACAGTTCAGTCTTAGGCCACATCCATATGATACATTTATGACCACTTTGAACAGCCATTGCTTCCCCCAAAGAATCATGGCTCAAAAAAGCTCAAAAACTTTGGTGGAACCCCTAAAAAAAAGCAAGTTCAACAACTGTGGCTGCCCCACCTACCTACCCAGAAATCCTGGTTACGCCCATAGCTAAGAGTGGTTAGGAGATCTCAATACCTGTCACAGATCTACAATTTGCAGAGTTCTCTGGGGAAAGGGATTGATTGAGCAGTGAGACAGTCTAGGAATCTTGGAGGTTCCTTTCTCTGCCTGCTTTAACCATATGCAAACACACCCAGCGAGCTGAGCTGCATCCCATCACCTTCACCAGGACCTAGCTGCTAAGCTAAACAGGTCAAGGATCACAGTGAGAGAACACATTGCTACTCCTAGAGAAATCTTTCTCCATAGTAGTGGGAATGGCAGCCTTTTTTGCTGCCAAGGTGTGAACGTATTAAACCCCCAGCTTTGGAACAAATACAATAGCAGCTTCCCCTTTCCTTCCCACTATTCTTTGGCAGAAGGGCCAAACAGAAAAGAGTTTAAAAAGAGACTGTGCAAAACTCCCCTCCCCCTTTTTACAAGGAAACTGCTTTTGGGGCAGTTCAGTCCTGTGTAACTAAATGCACACATTTTTGCCATTTATCATTTCATGATGGGAAGCAACAATGTACTCCCCAGTTCAGGAACACGTTGCTGAATATGTTAAATATACTCTGAGCTTGAACAGAGAGGCACAGGTGAGTGGATTACTCCACCCTGTAGTCACAGGCTACTGGAAGCCACAAGGCAGCTGCTGTAATTGCAGGATGATTAGGAAAGGCCTCTTAGTCCATGGCAAGAACGGCACCGGGATCTGCGATAACGCCCCAGCTTGCTGGCAGCTGCTTGCCTGTCCCACACACGGCAACACCAATTAACAACACAATTAGTTACGCCTTCCTGCAATGGTGATGATCCAGGAGGAGAGCCTGCTCCTTGGGTGGAACCTTTAGTGGGGAGAGAGGGAGACAGTGTGCCCTGTGCACCCTCCTGAACCCCCTTGGAAATAGGCCACTGTCTGTGACTGATGAGTGGTGATGCTAGGAGATGTTGCACCCATTGAACTTCTGTCTGCCCTTCAGCTGTTAAAGGCACAGCAGCGCAACAGTAACTCTCCCCTTCTGCAGTTTTCAGTAACTGGCTTTCAGAGGCAGAGTGCCTCTGACAGTGGAGGCAGACCATAGCTGTCAGGATTACTCACCACTTATCTTCCATAAGTTTGCCTAATCCTCATTTAAAGCCATATTCCTAACCATATTGTCAAATACAGAAGTCACACAATATAGTTAAAGTGAATCCAACACACATTTAAAGCACAAACCTTTATTCAAATAATCTTGGGAAAGGTAGTTTCTCCCTACAATTCCCAATGTACCCTTAACAAACTACAGTTCCCAGCATTCTTGGGGAGGGGGAGTCATGTGTTTTAAACCTGTGTTGGGATGCACTTTAAAGGTATGGGGTGGATCTACTCTTATACCACTTTAACAGTCAGGCCTCCCACCCCCCCCCAAAAAGAATCCTGGGAACTGTAGTTTTTGAGGGGGCGGGGGGTCTTCTAACAACTCTCAAGACCCTTACCAGACTGCACTTCGCAGAATTCTTTTGAGGGAAGCCATGTGTTTTAAACAGGTGTTGGATGTGATTTAAATGTATGGTGTGGATCTGCAAGCAGTAAAGACCGTGGAAGAGGCTGCTGAGCTGGAGTGGGCACGAAGGAGTTAACCCTGCCTGTCTCCGCCAACTTGGAAGTTCTTTTCCCACACTTCTGAGTACCAGGTTGAGCAAGACCTTGTCAGACGGGTGGCTGATAAACCGCATACCATAAAATTTGTCAAAGGCCTCCGCATACTTGACTTCTGAAGCTAAACCTCGCCCTGCCCGTGTGGTGGTGTGCGTCTGCCTGCCTGCCTGCCGTCTTCCTCTCTCACACCCACAAGCACACACACTCCTGTGTAATTCATTAACCCGAGTGCTTGGGTTGTGCCCCAGGACAGACATAACCTATGGCTCTGAGTCAAGGAGGGTGGAGAATTCCCACACTGTGCCTCGTCTCTCTCTCTCTCCCAGTCGGGGAAGCGGGCGCTGGGCGGACGCAGCACATTCCATCTCCACATATATATACCAGGCCCAGGGGCGGCTGGTGCAGATCGCTCTCCCCACCCCACCCCACTTCCAAACACACTGTAGAATTCATTCCCATAAGAGGCAGTGATAGTCGCCAACTTGGATGGCTTTGGAGGTGGTTTAGACAAAGTCCTGGAGGAGAAAGCTATTCATGGCTGCTAGCCACAATGGCCATGCTCCACCTCCACGGTGAAAGGCTGTATGCCTCTGAATACCAGTTGCTGGGAATCATACATGTTGCACCCGGATTCCCCTTGCTGTTGGCTTCCAGTAATGGTCATCTGGTTGGCCACTGTGAGAACAGGATGTTGAACTAGCCACCTGGCCACCTGGCCTGATCAAGCAGAGCTCTTCTTGCATTCTTGTTCATCATACTCCCCTTGAGACAGGATGACCCTGAATACCAGTTTCTGGGAATCACAAATGGAGAGGGTTGCTGCGGCAGTGCTTAGGTCCTGCTTTGGGGATTCCCTTAATGGGAATCCAGTTGGCCACTGTGTCAACAGGATTCTAGACTACATGAGCCACTGGCCTGATCAAGCAGTCAGCCTCTTCTTATAAGCCAGCCTCTTATCTTCAGTTCTAGGAATTAGTTCACATGGCCTGAGTAACATGTTCTGAAGGATGGGTTGTGGGAGTATTTGGTATTTGGCAATGGATAAAGGCTACAACTATGTTTAGATTGTGTACAAAATGTACAACTTGCAACAGGATTAATCTTCTTGCGAACCTCAGCTTCCTTCTTTTTCTCTCTTACAAAATCACCCACCAAGTTTCTGGTCCTTAACATTTGACAGAAGCCAAAGGGGTGATTGAATAAAATTTGCTGAAATCAGAAGCCAGGGCTTCTGCTCTGCAGGCTTCTTAAATAGGTGGGGGAGGTGGAAGAGAAGCGCTTTGGAGCTTAATCTATGATAGCAGAAGGCCCCAATCCCTGGCATTTCCCATTGAAAAGGACGAGATGTTGGCAGGTGCTGGGAAGGACCCTGGAGAGTTACTGCCGTCAGTCAGAGTAGACAGAGCTGGACCAGATGGCGGACAAATAGTCTGACCTGGAATAAGGCAACTCCCTGTGTCTGCCCCATGTTTAGGCCTGTGGGATGCAATAGGTATAATTAGCATCAGTAACCTTGTGTGGCTTTTGGCAGCCAGACAAGCTCCCGATGCCACAGGAGTAGCGCGTGTGAGTGCTGCCCCAGCAGCCTGCCGCACAACAGCCAAAAAACACGCCCAGACCCTCCAACTTTGCAAGCTGCTTACTGTAAATAAAACTATCAGTTTTTCCAACCTGAAGTGGGGCACTTAAGCTTTAAGCGTGGGACAAAAACAGTCTGTCCAGCCCTATGAGTTTACACAACAAAAAGCAAACAGCAGGGGGTGGGGAGGATACACACACACACACACACACACACACACACACACACGTGCAATGGAGAGTTTTGGTTTTTTTTAAAAAAGAAGAAAATAAATTAGCTTCCCTCCCCAGGAAATGTCTTTCACAATGACTCATAATATTCCCAGCCTGCAAATTTATATTTGAGAAAAGCATTTTGACAAAGAAGACTGTGTTTTCTCCAAAAGGAATTGTTAGCAGGTTTCATGAGCTTCTCTGGCATTTGCCCCAATTCTTCTTTCCGGGCCTCACCTTTTGCTGCTCCTGCATTGTCATGGTGGTTGCGATGAACACTTTAGGCTTTTTGTTCAAGCTAACAGCTAGAGATTATCCCTTAGTCCTGGTGGCGGCTGCAGATGCTTGCTTCAGTGGGAGCACTGGTGGCTGGAAGCTACTGGCTGTTGAACACATTTCCACCGGCTCAGGTAGAAATTGAGCAGAACTGGAGTGCAGCGGTCTAACACATTGAAATGAGGCTGCCAAAGGAGAAGATCTCTAATTTTTAGGAGGGTTACTAGTAATGCATGGTGTTTGCTTTTGAGGGGCAGCCATCCATCTGGGGCAGAGGAGGGTGATCCACCACTATGGGAAATGGGGCACTGTCCCGCCAAACTCAGCCAACCTGCACCTGCCTGTCTTCTGTCTTACATCTAGCCCAGGAGGTGGGCCTGGCTACCAGCTTCCGCCTCCTCCATCTCAGTGTTGCCCCCTGTAGAATTTTGCAGGGAGGAAGAGGATGGGGATAAACTAGTACTAGTTGGCTCTGCTTGTCATTGGCTCTGGCTCTGCCTACTGTTTGAGCTCCCTGCTTTCTGTCCCACCAGTCCTAATGGAGGCTTACCTGCTCTCCTCTACTCAACCTATATACAGTATTTGTGACCAGATACTGAAAGGGGGGTGAGGGAAGTGTAAGTGAGTCCCCAGTAGCAGCTCTTCATCACATTCACACCATAAATTTAAAGCAGATTTAAAGCACATGACCTCACTCAAAGAGTCCTAGGAATTGTCACTTGTTAAGGATGCTGAGAATTATAGCTGTGGGAGTGGCAACTTAATGGACAGTGTGAATGGAATGGAATGGAAGTGATCCTCCTGATGGCATTGTTTCCAAGCCCCCCCCCCCCAAAAAACCTGAAAACAACTCTGGAAATCCAATTGGTGCTTTGGTAACATCTTCATCCTACATCTAAAGCACGTTTAACATGCACAAGCTTCCCTCAAAGGATCCTGGGAATTTGTTAAGGGTGTTGGAAATTATAGCACTGTGAGGGATAAGCTACAGCTACCCAAATTCTTTGAGAGGGCAGCTATGTGCTTTAAATGTATGGTGTGGTTATAGCCCCATAGGGCAGGAGCCAATAAACCATATATTAGTTTTGAAACCATATGCGGCTATAAAGCCATTCCTGAGGGGCATCTAGAAGCATTCTGAATATCACCAGAGCTTATCTGTACAGCAAACGCTCCAGTCAGAATGCTGCTAAATGATCCTGTTCCTTTAGAAGCTGGGTAATAGCACCAAGAGCAAAGATAAAGGGTTATATCCAGTGCTAGTTCTATTCAGAGTAAACTCAGTGAACATGACTAAGGGTCATCAATTTCATATGCAACAGCAGCAAGAATACTCATCGCAAAGTACTGGAAGACACAAGATTTGCCCACCTTGGAAGAATGGCAGATGCAACTGATAGACTACATGGAATTGGCAGAAATGACTGGCAGAATCCGAGACTTGGGAGAAGAACAAACAGAAGAAGATTGGATGAAATTTAAAGATTATCTGCAAAAATATTGTAAACTATTTGAATGTTAAAACGATGCAGGATATAGAGATAGTGCGGCATTAGTGACAAAGTTGAAAGGAACGTGCAAAGATGTTTTATAAGTAATAAGAAAAGAAACATAGCAAAATTAATCAATGATGGGGGATTAGAAGATAAGTGGTTAATAGCGGCAATGGTTAATTTAAAAGAAATTAAGTAACATTAAAATTAGTCAAAATAATGGAAGAGTTTGCTGAAACTAATTTGGAAATTGGAATACAGAAAAGGGAGGTGCGAGGAAGTCGGGAAAGTAAGGTACATGAAATTAAGAATTGAACCTATATATTTTTGTTTGATTTTTTTGTGTTATATTGTTTATTGTCTGTTATTGTGTTGCTTTGTTTTGTTTGTTATGATAAAATCTGTTGAAACCCTAATAAAAATCATAAAAAAATCAATTTCAGTGGGTCTACTCTGTGTTAAACCACAGAGCCTAGGGCTTGCCGATCAGAAGGTCAGTGGTTCGAATCCCCGTGTCGGGGTGAGCGCCTGTTGCTGGTCCCTGCTCCTGCCAACCTAGCAGTTTGAAAATACATCAAAGTGCAAGTAGATAAATAGGTACCACTCCGGCGGGAAGGTAAACAGCATTTCCGTGTCCTGCTCTGGTTCACCAGAAGCGGCTTAGTCATGCTGGCCACATGACTTGGAAGCGGTACACCGGCAATAAAGCAAGATGAGCGCTGCAACCCCAGTCGTCCGCAACTGGACCTAATGGTCAGGGGTCCCTTTACCTTTACCTCTGAGTAGAATTAATCAGGCTGTAACCCATAGTCTGTCAATAATTTGGACCACTAGCATGTGGTCTCTGGTACATTGCCCACCCACCCCCAGTGCTTCTTGCCTTCTAGTGAGCAGGGGGATGATCTGAATCAGCTGCCAGTTAAAGGCAGACCAGCCTAGATTTGCCCTTTCCAAAGCAGGATGCAAACCAAAACACAGCCCTCCTTGAAAATTCACACTGGAATCACACAAAATTATCTGGATTCTACAATGCAATTCTCCAGTCAAGCAATGAGTACAGAAATGCACAAGCTAGCGTGAAGTGTGCACATAAACTGCACGTGTTAGTAAAAATAACATACAAAAATGCATTATAACAGGGAAGACTGCTTTGCAAATAAAGAGTGTCAATTAGAGGAAGCGGCTTATACAAAAATGGGTGGGTGACCTTGGGCCAGTCACACTTCTTTGAAGTCTCTCAGCCCCACTCACCTCACAGAGTGTTTGTTGTGGGGGAGGAAGGGAAAGGAGAATGTTAGCCGCTTTGAGACTCCTTAAAGGGAGTGAAAGGCAGGATATCAAATCCAAACTCCTCCTCCTCCTCCTCTTCTTCTTCTTCTTCTTCTTCTTCTTCTTCTTCTTATACAAAAATGTGCATATTAAAATTAATTTGCACTAAAACACTGATGAATTTTCACGATGGCTTCTTTTTCCCCCTTAAAATGCAAACTGATGTGGAAATAGGGAGAATGGAATTAAGACTGGAAAAACAAGAAACAGAGAGGAGCCAGAATGGACAGTTTTGCCCATCCCTGAAGTTACTCAGGTTCAAAACCTACTTGGGAGGCACATGACACATGTCCCAGGCTGCACTAATGCCACCACCTTTATCCCGTAATTTTTCATACTACTTTTAGGATGACCCTTTTCTTTCTTTTTAAATTGCATTCTTCTCTCTCTGCAGATGTCTGTGTGAACTAGCTTCATGGTTATTATTACATGGTATTGGTAGGAGTGGCTCTTCCACCCTTTGGAGCTGGTTCTGTGCACTTTCTCCTCCACTGTCCGCACCGCTCACCTGCAAATTTAACCTTTCTGACTTGGAAGTGAATTTGTGGGAATGAAGTTTTGTCCTTTGATTTATTCCCCATAACTGGGCAGTAGTCATAATTTTGTTTCGGTACTAATCTTATTTGAGTGCAATGTGCACAGCTGGGCTTACTCTGAAAGTCTTTACAGTGGAACCTTGGCTTTCGAGCGTCTTGGAAGCTGAACCGTCTTCCAGAATGGATTATGTTCGAAAACCAAGGTTCCACTGTACTTTTACCAGCAGGTGTAGTGCAGGGGCAAAGCTGAGTTGTGTTTGCGATTGAGGAAGGAAAGTGTGCCCTCAGAAGCAGTTGGGGAGGGGACCTTGTTCCCACTGAGGTTCAGCCTTGGTATCTGTATTCAGTCTATATTCAGCACATTATTTTTCAGATAATCAAAGCATTAGAACTGAGCCCTGGAAGAAATGATAACAGAATCCCTGAGTGTGGGTGGAGTGCTTTCTCTGCATCATGCAGTAACTATAGCAGAAAGCATGTCAGTAGAGCAACTTGTGAATCTCAAGTATTTTGACTTACAAAAGGCAGGTAAACCCATAAGGATTGCATGTAGAAAGTTAGGGATGTCGTGTTCAGTGGGAAGATATGGCCTTGGTCAGAATGCAATGTACCATTTTTTAAAGCAAACGCAGCTGTCTTTAACTGGGCTTTCCAGGGTCTTGGTGACCCAGCTATCATTAATGAACTTTTGGCTAAACTATCTAAAAGTGGGGGGGGGAGGGAATGAAAGAACCCCCTGGCTGTGCCAGATCAAGGTCCATCTAACCCTGGATCCTGACTGCAATGGCAGCAAACCAAATGCAGCTGCGAATCTCACCTGCACAAAAGCATGGACTTGGTGATTCCCCTTCTTTTTTTGTCCCTATTGAAAGAACATCAGAAGAGATAACAGGCCCATCTAGTCCAGCATCCTGTTTGCACAGTGGTTAGTCAGATGTCCCAATATGCTAACAGCCCATCTGTGATTCCTAGCAACTGGTATTCAGAGGAATACTACCTCCAATGGCACACAAACTAAGCTTTGGAGCAATCTAGAGCAATACGAGTCCTGCAGATCTGGATACCTAGAAGGGGTAGAGGAGAGAAAGGCCTTCTAAGTTAGAAAATGGAATTGTGAGATTTGGAGTTTTACAAGCCCCTGAAGAGCCCCTATATCCCTTATTGCCAAAGGCTCTTCTTCAACTTTGTACACATTCCTTCATTTCTTTTGCTTAGCCTGCATTGAACATAAGAAGATCCTGCTGGATCAGACCAATGGCCCATCTAGCCCAGCATCCTGTTCTCACAATGGGCAACCAGGTGCCTTTGAGAAACCTGCAAGCTGGACCTGAGCACAAGAGCCCACTCCTTTCCTGTGGTCTCCAGCAATTGGTATTCAGAAGAATTATTGCCGCCGCCCCCCGGTCGTGGAGGCAGAGTGTCACCACCAGGGACAGGAACCATTGATAGCCTTGTCTTCCATTAGTTTACCCGGTCCTCTTTTAAAGCCACCCAAGCTGGTGGCCATCATTCCCTCTTGTGAGAGCAGGTTCCATAATTTAACTATGTGCTGCATGAATAAGCACTTTATTTTATCTGTCCTGAATCTTCTAGCACTCAGATTCACTGGATGTCCATGAGTTCTAGTATTAAGAGAGAGGTAGAAAAACTTCGCTATCCACTTTCTCCATGCCATGAATAATTTTATAAACTTTCAGCTTGTTGCCTCTTCCTTGTTTTTTCTCTAAAGTAAAAAGCCCCAAATGCTGCAACCTTTTCCCATAGGGAAGCAGCTCCACCCTCTTGATCATTTGGCTTCTGAAGTAAGCTTTCTCAGACTGAAACAATTGTCTGTTTTGTTTTGTTTTTAAGTAGATTTCTGAGAATGTTTAACATTTAATGACATCATGGATCTTCAGGCATGGATCTGCTGCTCAAATCATAGCAATGATCTACTCCAAGGGTAGGCAACCTAAGGCCCAGGGGGAGGATGCGGCCCAATCGCCTTCTCTATGTGGCCCGCGGATGGTCCGGGAATCAGCATATTTTTACATGAGTGGAATGTGTCCTTTTATTTAAAATGCATCTCTGGGTTATTTGTGGGGCCTGCCTGGTGTTTTTACATGAGCAGAATGTGTGCTTTTATTTAAAATGCATCTCTGGGTTATTTGTGGAGTATAGGAATTCATTCATCCCCCCCCCATATAGTCCGGCCCACCACATGGTCTGTGGAACGGTGGACTGGCCCACAGCAGAAAAAGGTTGCTGACCCCTGAATCTACTCGCTAGAAAAGTTGTTATGGGCTAAAGGCAAAAACATTCCTCTTCTCCCAGGACAACTGATGGCCTTTTAAACCGGGGAAGGGTATTGTTTTTGTTTGTTTTAATTGTAAGAATTTTTGTGTTTTTATATTGTAAACCACCCTTTTATAAAAAAGAGGAACAGACGTGAAATTGCACCATAACTTTCCCCTCCTGCAGTTTCTATTGAGTTTTGTGGCACCTTATAAGACAGACAGATTGCAATGGAGTTTGGTCTCTTAGGATGAATGAGCCACTGTCCCACAGTCTGACATCAGTCAGTAACCTGCCAGCCTGCCTTATTTCTTACATCCAGTACAGGGAGTGGCATAGCCTGTCAACTTCCTCCTTCTTACTCTTAGAGTTGCCACTTATAGAACTCAGCAGAGAGGAGGTTGGGGGTCAAAACGAGAATCAGTTGGTCCATGTAGCTTAGTATTGTCTTCACTGACTGGCAGCAGCTCTCCAGGGTTTCAGACAGAGAATATTTCCTAGCCTTACCTGGAGATGTCTGAGTTTGAACTCGACCTTCTGCATGCAAAGCATGCAAACTAGACACTCTACCACTGAGCTGAAGCCCTTCGCCTAATGAGATTTACTGTATTCCAGGACACATTTGTGCATCATGAGTCCTGGAGAATTTCTGGATCACCATGAACAATAAATGACTTAAATAAGAAAAGATATTGGTCTTGCCTCCTTCACTCAGCCTCTATGAAAGAGCAGGCAGGGTTATTCTGCTGTGCCTGTGAAACTGGGTGGGATTGCATCATTGCCTTGCTCCCAATGGAGCAAGAGAATGCTCTCACTGTGTTTCTGCATGAATCACTGCTCTGGGCTGGCCTCCTCCAATCAGCTTCCACTTTGGCGGTGTTGTGGGGGGTGCGAGTGCGGGAAGAAAAGCCTGCCACGAAATTGGGTTGGCTGGGCTGGCCACGAGCTGAAGCCCAAAACATGTGGAGGGCATGAAAACTTGACAAAGGCTGAATCACATCATCACTTGGTCACTTCTAATGCAGAAGAGGGTGCCTGTTGTGCTTCTGCATGAGGAAATGTTCCGGAACTAGCTTCCTTCCCACCCCAAATCCATGATTTAGATACACAAGGAAAGGAACCATTCTATAAGCAAGCTCTTGGCTTTTGCTTTTTTAATGCTGGTGTAAGATTGAACTCTCAGTCAAAGGGGGTGGGTGGGTAGGTTGGGGGAGAGGACACAACTGTGTGTGTCAGCAGTCTGGGAAAGTCTGGCTTTCAAAGTACCAGGAGGCCATGGCCAGAACAGTGGCAACTCTACCCTTCTCCCTGACAGCTTTCATCCTAGAGATTAACCACCGAAACCAGCTAACAACAGCAGGTTTGCTTCTCCATTCTCTCACCTTCCTCTGACACCAGATCCTTCCTGGCTCATGTGTACACTTCATCTCTTTCTTTCTCCTGTGATCTGGAGTCTCTCTCCTCTTCCCCCTCTCCTTCCCTCCTCCTCCTTGCCTCTCTCTCTCCTAAGTCTGCTTACTGCTGACTGAAGCTGTCATTATCAGCTCAATAAATCTCTTGGCACTGGGTTCTTTTTTTTTTTAATTGAACCGCTTGCTTGCCTGAGGGAGGGGGCGGGGGGGGGGGAGAGACAAGGCTTGCAAAAGGTTGAGGAGAGCACCACTTTCCCACGCCTAGGACACACCGCCTTGCGCATTCCCTGGCTGCCAGAACTTTTGCAAATGTTTGGATAGCCTTGAACAAACAGCACACCTTCTTTTTTCAGAAAGGGAGGCCAACAGGAAATTTTGCTAACCGCCCCCCCCTTCTTCCCCCTCAGCCCATCCACCGCCGCCGCCACCCAGCTCTGAACAAGTCACGAATTGTGTCTCTGCATGTGTGTGTATTTATTCTAGGCTTGTCAGGCCTTTGGGGTTTAAGGGTTTTGAGCAGTGCAATGGATACTGATGCACAAAAGACGCTGTACAAAGCAAACCCGGCAGAAAGGAGATGGCTACCTTCCCCACTTCCTTCTATAAACATAGGACACCTGCACATTTATATTGCCAGGCTGCTGTATAACAGGTGAAGTTCCCCCATGCACAAATATTTCCTAAGCTGAGTTTCTGTCTGTTGTTTTCAGCTGGTTACAAAAAGAAAGAGGCTGCCTGAGGGACAGCATAATCACCATCGCTGCCGCCATCAGCATCATTGTATTTCCCTTCCACCTTTTCTCCAAGGAGCTCTAGGTGGCACACCTACTTCACCTCTCTGTTTTATCCTCACAACAACCCTGTGAGGTAGGTTAGGCAGAGAGAGGTCCCGTCCATACCTCCATTTAATGTGGATTGTGAACCCCTTTAATTCTCCCTCATTCTCCAACTTTGCTCTCCCCCACTTTCTCCTCCTTAAATTCAGAGATTCCTCATGCTTTGAAAATCCGAACAGGAGAGCTGTGTTGATAGCAGAGGCCATGTTAGGGATCAGAAAGTGTGGGCCAGTTGGAGGAGAATGTCATGTGGCCCAGGGGGAATTAAAAGGAAGCACAAGCACTTCACAATCCAGATTAAGCCGAGCTATGGATGGGCCCAGTTAGTGACTGGCTCAAGTTCACCTAATGAGCTCCATGGCTGACTGGGGATTTAGACCTTGGCCTTACGAGTCCAGCACTCTAACCACTGCACCACATTGGCTCTAGAAGTTAACATTAAGCTTAATCCACCAAATAGATCCTTTCCTGACATTGACGTTGTGAACCATATTTGATGAACAAAATTCAGATGTTCCCTAGAAAGAGAAGTCATAAATGGTATTAGTTGCAGCTAGACAGGTAACAGCAAAAAGTCGGAGAAGCGGAGAACAGAGGAACATTTCAAGAACGGAAAGTTTTAATGTGGCAACATGTCTTAATGGAAAGAGGAACGGGACAGACAAATATAGGTGATATCATAGGACAGAGGTATGGATTCCTTCAAGATAGGGCTGGGCCCAAGGCATTTGGGCACCTCAGGTGAAGCAGAAAATGCTTTTTTATTCCCTTCCAGAGAAGTGAGGAGTGGAGATCTAAATCAGGAACAAGGCTGGTGGGGGTGGGATTAAGATCAACATCAAGACCAACATCAGGAACAAGGGGGTAGTGAAGATCTACATCGGGAACAAGAAGGGGAATGAAATCAACCTTACTCGGCTGTCATAGGGGGCAGGAATGGGGCCTGCTCTGAATCACACCGGGCAGGTGCAGACCCCAGGAGACCCCAGAAGGCAGCCCCCAACATTTCCTCCCATGGGGTGGGAGGAGGCCAGCAACACCTCCTATGTGCTGAGAGGCTGCTGAGGAGGTGGCAGATCTGACTTCCAAATAACATGCTGGGTAAGGTTGTAAAAGTAACGTTTAGGAAGTTGCTGAGCTTTTTGTAGGAAGACCCCCCCCCAACAAGAAATTTTTCTATTGACGTAGTGTCCGAGAAGATGCGGATGTATGGCAGCCCTAACTGGGGATGTGTTCCTTGAAGGCTGCCCAAGGCGGTTGTCTCCACCTTGCCTCATGGGCAGGCCCTGGGCCAAGTGCTGGTCAAACTGAGACCTCAACACCTGCCTCACAAGAACTCTCCTGGAGAGCCTTGATCAGCTGAGGTGGAACAGTGCCTCCTTTTCACATTCTTATTGACATTGTCAATAAGAAGACCGACACAAAAGGTAGCGCATTGTATACCAGGCAAAACAAATATAAATTCTATGTGTTGTAACTTTTGCGTGTTATTGTTATATATGAAAAATATATAGTGGTATCTTGGGTTACAGACGCTTCAGGTTACAGACTCCGCTAAACCAGAAGTAGTACTTCGGGTTAAGAACTTTGCTTCAGGATGAGAACAGAAATCATGTAGCGGCAGCACAGCAGCAGCGGGAGGCCCCATTAGCTAAAGTGGTACCTCAGGTTAAGAACTGTTTCAGGTTAAGAACGGACCTCCAGAACGAATTAAGTTCTTAACCTGAGGTACCACTGCATAACAATAGGAACCCCAGAGGTCATCCAACACAGCCTGCTGCTGAATGCAAGATCTGCAGACGCAGTGTGTAACTACAGCACCCCCCATCCACCTCACCTATCAATAGCCATCTGGCCTCTGCTTAAATACCTCCAGTGAAGGAGAGCCCATGACCTCCTGAGGCAGTCAGTTCCACAGATGAACAGCTCTTAGCATTAGGCAGTTCCTCCCTATGGTTTGCCAAAATACTGTAGGCTTCCCTGAAATATTCGCCCACTGGGTCACATGTTGCTTATGGATACTTCTGGGTAGAATTGCCAATTTACCAATGTAATTCCCACCCCACCCCTCCAACCCTTAACAGCAGCAATGGCAGGCAGGAATCCTCCATAGGGGAATCTTTTCCTTAGCCCAGTAATACATTAATGGGGGAAGGGCTGTTCCTGCCGAATGTCTACATTTTAAACAGTTAAAAGGCCCAAGCACACTGCTTGAAAGAAATGTGCACCAGGAAACTGGGGCTGGGGGCGGGGCGGGAGGCTTAATGTTTTTATCTCTTGGGAGATTGTTCTTTCCTTCCGAATTCAAGTGCTCCAAAGCTTGCTTTATTGGTGCCGAAGAACCCTGAGGGCAGAGAGGTTTGTTTGAGGTTCTTTATTTTTAAAGAAGGATATGCCAGGGTATCTTATGCCAAAGAAGTACTGCTCTTCCTTTAGTTTCAGAAGTGTGTGTAAACAGTAGAGGGCATGTGGTTCCTTGCTGTGAAAGGAGCCAAGCTCTGCACATGCTCTGGGGTGCCCTTGTCTTTAAGATGTTAAATAATAAATTGCTCTTACATTTCCCTGGGACCTTATGGTGAAAGGAGGGGTAAGAAACACAAGGGCACCCCAGAGCATGTATAGTGTGTTTTGTCCTCACAGAGTGGGTGTTTTGTCCTCACAGAGTGGGGGAACCACGGCCCCACACCCTGCATCTGGAATTCTATTCCCACCAGTTCCTTAAATCCCAATTGTGTCCAGATTATCCTTGGAAATGGGAAGATCTCCACGAAATGAACCAGTTGAATAAATGTGTGAAATGCGTTTTAAACAAATAGTGTGGATGTGACCTTGCTGTGTGTGTGTGTGTGTGTGTGTGTGCGTGCACGCGGGTGGAAGGGAGGTGAAAGGCACCCCCCCACTGTCCTTCTCCCTCAGCGGTTCCCCTGATTGACGAAGGGCCAAGCCCTTCCACAAGAGCCTTTAGAAATCCCACATGACTTAAAGGCTCCCTTTGACGCACACGGTCTCCGGAGCTGCCAAGACGTCCATGCCTCTGCCTGGAGCAAGTGGGGAGGTTTCTGTTCGCTTTCCAAGTCTGCACAGGGGCGTCTGGCCCACAGATGCAGTAACTAGGCCGAGCAAGGAGAGAACTGTGCGGGGGGGGGGGGGATGATTATGCGTGTAACGGCAAGGTCCAGCTGGGAAGAGTTTAGCATCGGTCCTGCTGGCTCAGGATTAGGGAGGAAAAATGCCAATGCTGGGGGAGTTTTGTGTTGCATTCCCTCAAGTGCCAGGGCCTCCCGCCTACACAGTGAATCCGGCTAGAAGCGATTGCCTGGTCTCACTTGGAGTTTATGGTGGGCTTGTGGCAAGGGAAAAGCAGTGTGATCGCAGCAGCTGGGCGTCACCGTCACAATTCTTTAAAAATGTGTTCACTGCCAAAAAAAATTGAGCGTTTGAAAATTGGGCAGAGTGCCACTGTGGGGTAGCGGTTGTTTATTGCTGTTTACATCCCACCTTTTCTTTTCTACAGAGCTTGAGGTGGCATCCATTGTTCTCCCTCCTCTTCATTTACTCCCCACAACCTTGCAAGGTAGGTTAGGTTGAGAGGTAGTGGCTGGCCCATGGTCACTCCAGTGAGCTTCAGGGACGAGTAGGGATAAGATTTTTAGTCTCTCCCAGATCCTAGGCTGGATCTAGACACATCAAAGAAGTGTTTCAGAGCTTAAAGCGTTGTAAATTTAAACAGGGAAAACAGGTAGAGAAAAATAGGACTCTACATTGCCATCTGGTGGCACAATGTTATATTGCATATGCCACACATATAGATCTCTTTTTCTTTAACAGTCTAGCCCAGGGGTCGGCAACCTGCGGCTCCGGAGCCGCATGCGGCTCTTTAACGCCTTTGCCGCGGCTCCGGGGTGGAGGCGAGGGGAGGAGGCGCATTTTCCTTTGTTCCCGTGCAGTCGCTGTCATCTGTGAGGCGGCGGCGGAGAGCAGAAGGCAGCGCCACTCTCCTCGCGAGTTGGGCGCAGGGCAGCGGCAGCAGGAAGGCTCCCCAAGGGCCGAGCGGCACGCGCCCGCCTTCCCCGTGAGCCATTGTTTTTAGTGCGCCTCCTTTCACTCATTGTTGCCCCGCGCGGTGAAGCGACGCCGGGTTGGGAGCCGCCAGGATCTCTGGAGCGAGTCCTCTTTCGGGGGTTGTGGGGGCTCCCAGCAGCAGCAGCTCCCGGCGGGAGCTCCTGCAGGGTGCGCAAGGCTTGCAGACAGTCGCCCGAAGCACGGGGAGCCCTCCGGAGGGCTCCCTGTGCTTCGGGCAACAGGCTGCCGCCCCAAGCCTCGCGCGCCCGACGGGAGCTCCTGCCGGGCGCGCAAGGCATGCAGACACTCGCCCGAAGCATGGGGAGCCTTCCGGAGGGCTCCCTGTGCTTCGGGCAACAGGCTGCCGCCCCAAGCCTCGCGCGCCCGACGGGAGCTCCTGCCGGGCGCGCAAGGCTTGCAGACACTCGCCCGAAGCACGGGGAGCCCTCCGGAGGGCTCCCTGTGCTTCGGGCAACAGGCTGCCGCCCCAAGCCTCGCGCGCCCGACGGGAGCTCCTGCCGGGCGCGCAAGGCTTGCAGACACTCACCCGAAGCACGGGGAGCCCTCCGGAGGGCTCCCTGTGCTTCGGGCGGCAGGCTGCCGCCCCAAGCCTCGCGCGCCCGATGGGAGCTCCTGCCGGGCGCGCAAGGCTTGCAGACACTCGCCCGAAGCACGGGGAGCCCTCCGGAGGGCTCCCTGTGCTTCGGGCAACAGGCTGCCGCCCCAAGCCTCGCGCGCCCGATGGGAGCTCCTGCCGGGCGCGCAAGGCTTGCAGACACTCGCCCGAAGCACGGGGAGCCCTCCGGAGGGCTCCCTGTGCTTCGGGCGGCAGGCTGCCGCCCCAAGCCTCGCGCGCCCGACGGGAGCTCCTGCCGGGCGCGCAAGGCTTGCAGACACTCGCCCGAAGCACGGGGAGCCCTCCGGAGGGCTCCCTGTGCTTCGGGCAACAGGCTGCCGCCCCAAGCCTTGCGCGCCCGATGGGAGCTCCTGCCGGGCGCACAAGGCTTGCAGACACTCGCCTGAAGCACGGGGAGCCCTCCGGAGGGCTCCCTGTGCTTCGGGCAACAGGCTGCCGCCCCAAGCCTCGCGCGCCTGGCGGGAGCTCCCGCCAGGCGCGCAAGGCTTGCGGACACTCGCTGGGGCTGCAGGCTGCTGCCCGCAAGCCTTGTGAGCCTGTGGGAACTCCCGCCGGGCTTGCAAGGCTTGCGGATAGCTTCCTGAAGCCTGGAGAGCGAGAGGGGTCGGTGCGCACCGATGCCTCTCGCTCTCCAGGCTTCAGCGAAAGCCTGCATTCGCACCATAGGACGCACACAGATTTCCCCTTCATTTTTGGAGGGGAAAAGTGCGTCCTATGGAGCGAAAAATACGGTATATAGCATGTCTTTGTTGCTGGCTGATTTGCTGCTATTGCTTTGCAATTTGCAGCTACTGTTTTGAAGGGGAGTGAAGAACACACACTCAAAAAAAGGTAACTTGTTAATATAACGTTTATTTCTATGAGGAGGAGTAATTCTGAGGGGTCAAACAAAAAATAATTAAAAAGTGTCAAAAAAGTTATTTTTATAATGACGAGGATAACATTGGGCTAAGAAACAATGTATGCAGTGTTATATTTGTTTTAAATGTCGCAATGGTTTTGCGGCTCCCAGTTGTTGTTTTTTCTTCGGAAACGGGTCCAAGTGGCTCTTTTTGTCTTAAAGGTTGCAGACCCCTGGTCTAGCCTGAGTCCCTAGTCCGACACCATCATCTGGGCATGAAGCTCACTGGGTGTGAGCTTGCGCCAGCCATTGCCTCTCAGCCTAAACTACCTCACAGGGTTGTGGTGAGGATAAAACAGGGAGGAGAACCAGGTACACTGCTTTGAACTCCTTGGAGGGAAGGTGGGACAGGAATGTAATAAATATAGAGAAACATGCTAGAGGTCAATTCTGCACTTCCTGACCAGAATACCTATACCCTAAAATCCCAGATGCTGTGGTATAGGCTACACAGTAGTCACGAAAATGGACATGCTCTGAAGCACATTTTATTATTATTAATATATTTAATATATTTAAGCCAGTGTGGTGTAGTGGTTAAGAGCGGTAGTCTCGTAATCCTGGGTAACCGGGTTCGTGTCTCCACTCCTCCACATGCAGCTGCTGGGTGACCTTGGGCCAGTCACACTTCCTTGAAGTCTCTCAGCCCCACTCACCTCACAGAGTGTTTGTTGTGGGGGAGGAAGGGAAAGGAGAACGTTAGCCGCTTTGAGACTCCTTAAAGGGAGTGAAAGGCGGGATATCAAATCCAAACTCTTCTTCTTCTTCTTCTTCTTCTTCTTCTTCTTCTTCTTCTTCTTCTTCTTCTTCTAATTATTAGCTGCTTTCCCCCCCACAAAAAGTGACGTAATGTGATTTCGAGTCACTGCCAGGACAGAATCCCACCACTGAACATGCTCTTTGCTGAATCTCTGTAGGTATGCACTCCCATCCCACACTTGGATAATTATAATTTGGCTCTCATTTTCTGAAGTTTATAATTATAATTCATTGCGCCCAGGGCTCACAAAAACTCTTTGCTTTGTTTGTTTTTGCCGAGGGAGGGGGGAGTGCCAAGGGTATAATAAACTTGTATGATGTAACAAAGACAAAAGTACATACGAGCATGTGCAAAGGGTTTTTAAAAATCCATATGCAGCTAGCCCATGGAGAGTTATAGTTTTTTTTATTTTTAAAAAAGATATTGCTTCCCAAACCAGCCTAAACTAAAGCAGACCAGATTAATTATTTTGTCATGTATAAAATATATCAGCTTAATTATTTTGTCAAGCAGATGTCATCCCAAAAGGACAGTTTGGTGGCTTGTTTGTTGGTTTGAAACAATTTCAAGGTTTTTTTGTTTTTGTTTTAAATAAAATCGCAGCCTGTGCCTTTTTGGAGTTGTGAGAGCATTTTGAACTGTTGGTGGACACAACAGACTAGTTCTCCTTTTTTGGCAGGCAGACCTGGTCTTTGCAGATTTCGTAACAAGGCATGCCTTACAGCAAGGACGGAACTTGGAAAGGATTAACAGGGTAGAAAGCTGCAGGCCTGCTGAGTTCTGGGAACGTAAAAGCTTCAGAGGCCTCCTGACAGCTCCCCCGCCCGTCCCCCCCCACTCCTGTGCCTGCCTTCCTTCTCCCCACCAGCTTCCTGTAGCTGTTTTCCCTGCGATGAGATGTTTGACCTCCAGTGAGTCAAAACTGGAAAGATTCCAGAATTTAGATTTCTCTTTTTTTTTACTGGGCTTTTTCAGACAGTGGGGTTATTACAAAGAAAAGGAGGAAAGGGGGCACTGGTTCCCTAATATTGCTAACCCTATCCTGTGCCCGTGAAATGGATGGCTGGATGCAGAGTTAAGTGAAAGATAATATTTATTTCTTATCACTGGTTGCAATCATTCATAGACCACTCTTCCCATCCAAGAAAACCCAAAGCGGTCTTACAGAATAACACTCCAACACTAATGTGTTGGGGGGAAAAACCTATGTAAAATCAGTTAAATATTAAAATATACATAAAATCCAAATAAAGCCAGTGGCAACAGTAGGTGCACTTCTCTTTCCTATCCTTAAAAACACAAACCTTGATGACATGTGCATTTAACTGCATAGGTGGCAAACAAGCCACGAATGCCCTTGCCCCACAAAATAGAGGGAGAAGCAAAAGGTGGGGGGGAGAATGGCATTATGATGAAGCCTCATACTGAGTCACACTGTTGGGTCTTTCTACTGTTATATGGCTACATGCTAAATTCAATCATTGGCATTTGGAGTGGACCATAGTTCAGTGGTTAGATCACCTGCTTTGCCTGCAGAAGGCCCCGGTTCAATCCCTTATATCTCCAAATAAAGCTGGGAGTGCCCCCTGCCCAAAACTGTGGAGAGCCACTGCCAGTCTGTGTAGACAATGCTGAGCTGGATGTACCAATGGTCTGAGTCAGTAGAAGGCAACTTCCTATGATGGGACAACAGTTGGTGCGCTGGGAACTGTGCCAGCCCCACCATTAGACAAAGTGGTGGCAAAAGGAAGAGTTATTGACCATTTCCTAAGTTCTTTTGCAGGGAGCTCTGGGCCTGGCTGGGTCCTTTCACTGCCAGACAAAATAGAGAGCACTGGGCTGGGTAGGCATATAGTCTTATTACAAGGAAGTGTCACATGCTCTGTTCTATAAAGTTCCTTGTTTCTTCTCATGATCAGCAGAGCAAGTTATGCTGAATTAGGGAGGGAAGGGCGGTAGCACAGTAGTTAGAGCATGCAGAAGGTCCAAGGTCAACCCCCCAGCCCTGACATCTCCAGGTAGGAACTGAACTCCCTCCCTGAAACTCTCAAGTGCCACTGCCGGTTAGAGTAGGGTCACTTCTTATGGTCATAGGTCTGTTGCCTTCGTAATACGGTTTGTAGGCATCCCAAAAGCATCTGATTGGCAACTTGTGGAAAACAAGATGTTGGATGAGATGGGCTCTTGGTCTAAAATATGTCTCTTTGCTACCATCTGCAACTTGGGAGCTGAGTCTTAGATGGAATGCTAATGCCAACACTGTGCATGATAGTAGTAAGTGGAAGAGGGGAGTGAGGAGGGCAAGCAACCCCACCAACAAGTCACTCTCCCCTGACAGATGTACCCTCCATAGGTAAACACATTTTCTGTTTCCTTAACCACCCACCCTCAGAAATGAACTTTGCCACTTGGGTGCCTTCCTCACTAAATGTTTTCCCTGATGTGCATTGTTAGAAGACACATTTGCTTTTCTTTTTTTTAACTGACAATATTGCAAATAAATAAGTTGTAACTTAAAGAGGCAGTACTTTTGGAGAAACCTCCCTCTTCCCAACTGAGAACAGAAGCTGTGATTAACTGAAGGATGGATAATATCTAATAAAATATATCCTTTCCTAGCATCTATGCACATCTCTACAAATTCATGTGTGGAGAAGGGACATTCCATCTACATATTCTTCTTCTTTACATCCATATCCCATCTTTTCTCAAGGAGCCGCTCAAGGCAAATTCTTCTCCCCCTCCTCATTTTATCGTCACAACACCCTTAGGAGGTGGGCTAGCCTGACAGACAAAAACTAGCCGAAAGCCACACTTCGTGGTTACGTGGGGATCTTGCACCCATGGCCTCGTTCCAATCCTCGAGTACAACCACTACACCGCGCCGCCTCTCAAATGCTTCCCCCCTCCCCCACTTTTCTTCTTCTTTAGATTACAGCCTATGCATGGAAAACTGGGCCCTGCTTTGGATCTGCCACGCGCACGTAACCAGCTGCGGGTCTCGAGGACTGAGGTGGTGGGGGCGAGGAGGGCGAAAGGGAGAGCGCACGGCCCGCACGCGCCACCGAGGGCTGAGCCAGGGCCACGCGACTGAGCGAAGGAGAGCGCAGCTAGGAAAGGGGGAGGAGCAGGAGGGCAAAAGCAAGCCGGCCGCGTGACTGAGAGAGCGAGCGCAGCACAGGGGAAAGGAGGAGGAGGAGGAGGAGCCTCACGTGTGCCTCCTTTTGTTTCGTTCCCATCCCCAAGAAGGCCTCGGCTCCCAAAGAGGGCGCGCGAGGGGAGGGTTGCCGTGCGGTGCGCTCGCCCAGCCGCCCGGTTTAGAGAAGCGCGCGCGCAAACAAACACACACCCAACCAACCTCACAACATCGCCAGCGAACAGCTATTGCGTAGCCCAGGAGCGCTGTGCGTGCACGGGGCGAGCGGAAAACAGGAAGCCGCTTTCTGGAGTCGGACTATCTGGTTCTGTATTGTCTACACACTGAAGTCCCATCCACACTTCTGCTGTTCCCCTGATTTCAAGTCACAGGGCCGAGAGGTGTCCCCCCACCCCGTCCCCATGCACACACATAGCAACGCTTTCCCCAGGAAAAACGCTGCTTGTTGCTGAATCGGAACAAACATCAACCCGCAGAAAACCCTGGCTTGTCAACAGTTCTGCAGAGTTTCCCAGGCAGGTGATACTTCACAACCCTACCTGGAGATACCATTTGAAATTGAACCTGGAGCCTTCTGCTTTGGGATGTTTGTAATTGTGTTTTAGACTGTTTTTGTTTTTAAATCGTGTTATCTGTTTGCTGCCCTACGCTCCCTGCGCTCCCTGGGGAGGAAGGGTGGAATATAAATTAAACAAATAATGCCGTGTGTACATGGCTTCCTAAAACCAATGGTGGGGGTGCACTGGATGGAAAGTAAATGGGAGTGTATACTTATGCAAGTGTCTTTATGCGATATACACAGCAGCTGGGCAAGGCCATTCCCCACCCCATGCCTGACTGCATTCGAGTCACATTTTTGCATTCCTGTGCACACAGGTGGGGGGATGTCTTCACTCAATGTGCATTACCTGTTTAGTTTCCCTGCACCTGCAGCCCCTGCCCAAATTCCTATTCAATGAAGCCATCATATGTCCGTGTGCTTGCATCTGTGCATTCACAACCGATGTCTCAAATGCACACACCCGAGTTTAACCATGGCTTGCTTTTTCGAACTGAGTGAAGTTGGTTTGGGACAAAACACACTGAGCAACAGCATTTCTCAAGAAATGCTAACATTGCGAGTACTTGGCCTCAGACACCAGCAGTGGGAGTAAACTGTAATGCGTATGCTGCCTTAGCCGCAATCCAGTCAGAGGTTTCCCTTAAATGAGGTATCTTTGTGTCTCCTTTTGCCAGTATGTATTGCCTCCCCGCCAGCCACTTTCCACCCTTCTCCTTGCTCTGTCCTTCCAGTTAGTTGACACAGCCTGTGTCTCTGTTTGCTGGGCTCAGAAGTTCACTTTGTGGGTTGGAGCGCACACAACCAAACGGGAAGCTGATTTGGTTCATGTGAGGTCTCCATCTGGGATGCGGGCGGCAGTACAGCTTTCCCCACAAAGAGCATGAGAACTGCCAGCCTTTCTGTTTACCTTCCAGCCTTTGGCAGTGCACTGGCAACTATATAGCGTGTGCACTTCATACATTTAAAGCATGTGTCTTCCCTCAAAGAACCCTGGGGACAGTAGTTTGTTAAGGGTGCTGAGAATTTTACCTTGGTGTGGGGTAAACTACAGTCCCCAGGATTGGTAAGGGGGAACGGGTGTGGTTTAAATGGTGCACATAGAGCCTGGCAGATGGGGACAGGCAAGATGCTGAAGCCCTGCGCTCTGATTTCTGCAAATCTTATTCTGCCAGCCAGTTCAGCACCAGCTGCCAGCACAATGCTGGGACAGAGTCCTGGGTGCAATTCCTCCACTCAGCTGAATAATGAGGGATCACACAGCCGGAACCTCAGAATTACACTTTGAACCAAATCATTTTCAATGTTAAGGACTAGAAACTTGGTGGTTGTGTTTTTAAGACAGAAGAAAAGAAAGCTGAAATTCACAGGGAGAATAATCTGTCCAGAGTACTATGTGTGCAACTTGGGCAAAGCCTGTATACACCCACTGCCAAATATCGAATACTGCACTCAACAGCCCATCATCCTCCAGGATAGGTCACTCAGGTCATCTAAACTAAGTCCAAAACTGACATTTGGAAGTCAGTGGGAGGGCAGGGCAGAATTTACATGGCTCCTGTGTGTCCTGTTCAAGCCTGAGATGTGCACTTAGAAAGAAACCACAGCTGAATACAGAAGTTCCCAGGTTCCCTCATGCAGAAGTTCCCAAGTTCAATCTCTGGCATCTCCAAGTGTGGTAACAAGTAGTACCCAAAAGATTTTATGCCAGGGGTGGGGGGATTCTAGCCTGTGGACCAATCTTAGACCCCAAGGGTGCATGTGTCCAATGTGGCCCAAAAACTGTTTTTCCCCAAACCACACCCACCTGTCTATCAACTGACATTACTGTTCTTCTAAGAGGATTAGTCAAAATAAGCGAGGACAAGACTATCAATGGCTACTAGCCACAATGGCTTTGTTCTACCTCTACTGTCAGAGGCATTATGCCAGCAGCTAGGAATTGCAGGTGCACAGAGGGCTATTGTGTTCAGGTTCTTCTTGTGAGCTTTTCATATGGACATCTGATTGGCTAGCATATTGTGGGAACAAGATGCTGGACTAAATGGGCCATTGGCTTGCTCCAACTGGCTTGTCTTACACTATTTATTTATATATTAAATTTATATACTGCCCTTCATCCAATGATCACAGGCCATCATCCTCTTAAATAACCCCCAAAATATACAACATAAAACCGAAAAACACAAAAGCCCCGCAAACCAAAACAATACTCCCCCAAAAAACTTTTAAAATGTCATAGATGGTTTAATCAGCCAAAGACGTGAATGACAAGGAATGTTTTTGCAACAGCTGTAGTTTCCAAACTTTTCAGAGGTGGTTATATTCTTATGTTGCAGGGAGGGAAGAGAGAACCCTCCCCCCCCCCCCCGACATCAGTTGTGTGAGAGAATTGAGCCTCACGCTCTACCGGCTCTTGTGCACAGCAATGCCAGTAAAATGTAGCTCCCCCACACAAACACACTGGTGGGGAGGGGAGAAAGAAATGCTTTGCTCAGTGATCCCCAAAGCACCAACCACAGGATTTGCATTGCTGCTTCTGTTGTGGTTCCCAAATCCTTGATAGCCAGCTAGCTTTGGGGTATTTGGGAACCCCATGCAAGGGATTTTGACAGGTGGGGCAGGGCAACTCACCAATTATATGGCGTTGTCATGTTGCCATGTGACTGACAGGTGTGTTGTCATGTTCAGTTGTCAAAGTTGGCCCAGGAGGTGGGTTTCCCTCACCCTTGGCCACAGCTAAAGCAAATCATCAGCCCAAAGCTCTGCCTTATTTAAGCATCCACTCAGCCTGTCATGCAGACATGATCCTTCTCTGGCTCCTCCATCCCGTGAGCCGTTTCAGTAATGCAGCACTGTCATCTGCAACTGGAGACACCATAAATATTATCAAATAACTCCCATTTCACTTGGCCCTGGATGGGAGAGGAGAATAAAAACCTTGTGTCTTTCCCTCTCCCTTCCCTGCTCTTTTTTCTTTCTTTTCTGTTTTTTTAAAGTCAAGCTCGTGCTATCATAAAAATGAGTCAGGCTTCCAGGGTACCAGTTAATGCATTCATTCCGAGGGCTGCTTAACTTCAGAAAAATAAAATGAGACGAACTTTTAAAAAAGAAAGAGGAGGAGGAAGGAGGAAAGGGAAAAAAGCTTCCCTGCTCCTTGGAGTGGCCCTGGAAAGAGGTTTGGAAGGGGGAAATCAGTATGCAAAGGTTATTTGGGTTTTATGCAGCTAAGTGCTACTCAGAGGAGACACCCTGAAATTAATGGACCTAAGTTAGTCATATGTATTATCTTCAGTGGATCTACACTGATTATGACTGATTTGGATACAACCCTTTGACTCCATTTGCCTTTAGTTTAGTGTGTACATGAGGTGGCATGGGGGAGATTATACAGTAGTCATCAGTGCAGCAAGGAACACTTTCCTTACCTCCCTTCTCTCTCTCTCTCTCTCTCTCTCTCTCTCTCTCTCTCTCTCTCTCTCTTTTCTAAAATATTAAATCCTTCCTTAATATTTAAATGTTTAAGTCCCTGTTTCTCCAAAGGGTGGAAGGGTTCAGAAAGGGGCAGCTGAAACAATCAAGGGCATGGAGCAACTCCACTATGAGGAAAGGTTACAACATTTGGGGCTTCTTTATTAGGAGAAAAGGCAAGTAAGAGGTGACAGGATAGAGGAGTATAAAATTAAGCATGGCATGGATAAAGCAGATAGAGAAAAAAGCTTTTCTTTGTAGAACTTTGGGACATCCATCAAAGCTGGAAAATTCAAGCCAGATGAAAAGCAAGTGCTTCTTCACACAGCACACAATTAAACTATGGAACTCACTCCCACAAGAGGCAAGGATGGCCACCAACTTGGATGGCTTTAAAAGAGGATAGGACAAATTCACAGAGGACAAGGCTATCAATAGCTACTATCCCTGATGGCTATGTTCTGCCTCCACCGCTGGAGACAGTGATGCTTCTGAATACCAGTTGCTAGAGTACTGCTGTGCTTGCAGGCTTAGCACAGGTATCTAGTTGGTCAACGTGAGAACAGGAGGTTGGGCTATATGGGCTATTGACCTGTTCCAGGAAGCTGTTCTTGAGTGTGCACGTGCATGAGCACATATGTATGCACAAAGCACTTCACCTTGTGCCACCTCCATTACTGCCCCCTATTAGCATTCCAGGAAACTCATCTCTCTATAGCAGGGGTCAGCAAACCTTTTCAGCAGGGGGCTGGTCCACTGTCCCTCAGACCTTGTGGGGGGCCGGACTATATTTTGGAGGGGGGAAATGCACAAATTCCTATGCCCCACAAATAACCCAGAGATGCATTGTAAATAAAAGGACACATTCTACTCATGTAGAAACACGCTGATTCCTGGACCGTCCGTGGGCCAGATTTAGAAGGCAATTGGGCCGGATCTGGCCCCCGGGCCTTAGTTTGCCTACCCATGCTCTAGACTAGAGCCCTTTGCCCCTCCACATTCCCCAACACACATCACAGGTTCACCCCAGGCCCCAATTTTTTTAAAAAACAAAAGCATTGGCAGGTCATGAATTGATGTGTGGCCCATCCCCGCTCCTTTGAAAATGAACTTCTACTGTTTGCAGCTTTGGCAGGGAGAAGGGACGAGGGAGACACAAGCACACACACACACACACACACAGAGAGAGAGAGAGAGAGAGAGAGAGAGAGAGTGTCCCATAATGACCACTTTCTTTGTGTGACAAGCCGTCTGCTTCGTGTCTGGGAAAAGAGGAGCCTGGCAGGCATCCGCACGGAGCCACCCACACAGCTCGGGATAGCTGAGCTGCAGTCGTGTGTCAATAAACTACACACAGAGAGAGAGCCTCTTTCCTAGCCCATGCCCTCCTCCCATTTCCCCTGGCTCTACGCAATCTGCCTCTCGATTCTGGCTCACCCTCCCACAAGCAGAAGAGACACATAGACATTATTGGCATGCACACTGATGTACCAGTTAAATCAGTGGCATTCAAAACATCATTTCTTCAAAAAAACCCTGGAAAGGTTCTATCAGGAGCTCCTGCCTGGTTCTGATCACTATGAGCATACAAGATCCCCCAGAATCTACTTAAGGGCTGCCAAGTCTCCAAGGCTTGTCTCTAGGGCCATGGATTGTCTACCGATGGCTAGGCTACTAACTCTGTTGTGCATGCTCTACCCCTACTGTGAGAGACATATCTAGGCTCCCTTGCACCCTTGGTAAGGAACTGTATCAGCGCCCCCCACGATTCCTTGTGCCCTTCTGTGCTTTCCTCCTTCCTTCCCTCCCTCCCTCCACTGTCTGCTTTCCTTCCTTCCTAACTTCCTTCCTTCCTTCCTTCCTTCCTTCCTTCCCCTGAAACTTTCGCCTGTTTCCTCGTCTTTCTTCCCTCTGAGGCCTGCTGGGAACTCCACACACTTTCAATAGCACCCAAGGGAGCTTGCGTGTGGTGTGGTCCAAGCAATGCACCGGTAGGTGGGAAGGCTCCTAGCCACTACGAGCTAGAGTGGAGAGCCATTATTTTTGTGCCCCCCTGGGCCTGCGCTCTTGGTGGAGGCCAACCTGACCAGCCCCTAGTTATGCCATCTACCGTTGGAGGCAGTATGCCTCTCAATAAAATATCCCTGAGGATATTTGGTGGTACAGTTAGGTAACTTTAGACTCCGGAGTTGATGATATTCTAGTTCCAACCTACCACCCCTGCATTTTCAGCAGTTCTCAACCTGTGGGTCCCCAGATGTTGGATTACAACTCCCATCATCCCTGAGCTCTTGCCTTGCTAGCTAGGGGTGCTGGAAATTGTAGTTCAACAACATCTGGGGACCCACAGGTTGAGAAAGGGTTATTTAGATGGTAATTTGGGAATGGGGAACCTGTGTGGTTCTCTGGATGTTGTTGGACACAAACCCCAGCTTGGCCAACAGTCAGAGGTGATGGGAATTGAAGTCCAGCTTCTGGAGGCCTTCAGCTTCCTCATTCCCTACACCATCATGTGCACCAATAATGCCCATGTGCCTTTTCTGTCAGAAACAGATTGCGGAGAGAGCCAAAGGAAACGGGAGGAGAGGTGGGGCTAGGAAAGAGGCTTCTGGGAGCTGTTAAGCATCATCCAGAAAGGAGGCTCCCCGCTGTGTATCTGCATGAGTGGTTGCTCCAGATTTGATTGGTTAAAACTGGAGTGGGGAACTTGTGGCCCTCTCCAACTCCCATCAATCCCATCCAGCTTGGCCTATGGTCAGGGATGACCAAAGGAGTCCAGCCCTGATCATGATCAGGGAATCCAACAAGAACAACACTGGGCTACACGTTTCCCAATATAATTTGGCACCTCAGGCAGACTTCAAAATTGCACTCCCCTCCCCACCAGGGAAGAAGGGGTGAGGGAAGATCTATACCAGGAACAAGGGAGGGAGGAAGATTGACATCAGGATCTGCTGTCCCTGTGAATCCTGCTACCTGAGGCAGTCACTTCACCTTGCCGGCCCTGGTACTGCTTCATTTATTTCACAATGTGGTAAGCAGCCAGTTCTGGCACATCTGAATGGTTGCACACATCAGAGAGGGGATGGGGATGTCTTCATCCAACATGCATGATCCTTTTGGTTCCCCCTCCCCTGCAATCACCCCCCCACCAAGCCTCTGTTCATTAAGCTGTTGTCTGCACATGTGTGGGGGCTGTCTCAAATATACATGCCTGCCTTAAGTTTGAATACTGCCTGAGCTAGTTGGATTGAACCTGGTTTGAGAACAAATACATCAAACACTAAATTTTTTTTTTTTCCAAGTATGGGTGGTTTGGGGTTTCATTTCAAACGTTGTTCCCAAGTACAGGATTTTCAAGCATTGTTGTTTGATTGCAAAGGGCCTCTGCAGAAAAGAGTTCAAAAAACAACTACCAGGAGGAGCAGCAAGAACAACAACAGGGTCTAGGAAGCTGCAATGAAGTTTTGTCCCTTTTAGGAAGTGATGTTGCTTCTTCTCCTTTCCAACCCTTTGCGATGACAGCTTTGAGTTATGGTCCCTGTGGAGCTTTTTCTACCCTTCCACCCCGACTCCCAGTCCATTTTCCTCCTCGGCATACCCTGTTGCAGCCTAGTTAAAAAATCCCACACTCCATAGCCTCAAATAACTTAGATTGCACATTTGGCAGGAGAGGGTCAATGTGGCTGTGTTTTCACGGCGGAAAGGCCTCTGGCCGCATATTTTTCTAATTAGGGTGGTTTCCCCCCCCTTCTTCTGTTCAGCACAGTGTTCCCCACCCAGCCCCCCTTTCCCTTTTTTTGCAGCTGCGATGACACTCAGCTCTTGCCCCCTGCTTTCTCACGCTCTCCCTTGCCAAGTCGTGTAACCAGCTGGGCGGCCGCCAAGCGTTGAGGTCGGCGTGTCAACCTCCGCTCCTTGTGTACATACTGAAAAGAAGGTGCTTTTCTTTAACCATGCTCCCTCCCTCCCCACAGACCTCCTTCCCTCCCTCCTCTTGGCTCGTGGAAGTTGGTTCCTTGTCAAGGTCACCGCTCACAGCTTAGTTTGGGTGACCCAACCTGACAGCAGAAAAATGCATTAGGGAGCCCAAATTTAGAGGGGGCGACGCCAATTCTTTTCTCTCTAATGTTTTGCAACGATTTCTCCCTTTTCTCTCCCTCCCTCCTTAGGAAGAAGGCTTCCTGTCCCTCTCCTTCCTAAAACCACCCATCCCTCTGTGATTTCAACCAGTCTTTTATCAGTCCCTGGGTTGGGTGCCGCTCTTCCCCCTTGTTGCTGCTGCTGCTACAACTATCTAAACACCACACATTTAAAGCACACCTGCCCCTTAAAGAATTATGGGAACCATAGTTTACCCCTCACATGGCGACAGTTCTTAGCACCCTTAACAAACTATAGTTCCCATTACGCTTTTGAGGGTGGGTGTGATTTAAATGTGTTTAAAATGTATGGCTCTGAATACCAATTTCTGGAAGCTACAGGAGAGAAGAGCACTGTTGTGCTTGTGGACTTCCCTTTGCGGTATCTGGTTGGCTACTGTGAGAACAGGATGCTGGACTTTTCATCATGGGATGCTGAGAGCTGCTAGGAAAACCCTGTTCCTCTCACAGAACTGTAATTCCCAGAGTTTCCTGGGAAGACGCGATGACTGTTAAAGCATTCTGAGAATTATATCTCTGTGAGGGGAAAAGGTGGGTCTCCTAACAACCCTCACCACACTTAACAAACCATGCTTCGTGGGGGGGGGGAGTCATGACTGTTTAATGTGATATGATCCTGCCTGTAAATACATAGTGCAAATATGGCCTAACTTAGGTCTATTAATGTCAATGGGTCTATGCTAAGTAAAACTTAGTTGGATACCACGCTAATCTTCCCTCCCTTCGCCACACACTTTTGAACTGCACATTATCAGCTTTCCAACAGCACACTTGGTTCCCCCCCAGTTCTCCCCCCTTTTTTTGTCCAATTGTACAATAAAAACACACACCTTGAGACACAAGCTTGTCAACACAGCAGTGTGGTCCCCATCCACACAGCTTCTTCTTATAGCCCTGTTCTGCTTGAGTCTCCCCTGTGCCTGAAATGTTTTCTCTCCCTCCTCAGCGGCAGGCCCGGAAACCACCCTCCAGCTGTGGCTTATTAAAGTCAGATTGTCCCTTGAGGACCAAACCAGAGCCAGGGTCATTAATAACAACTAACTACGCAGCTTTGCGTGCCAGCCTTCCATGTCACGAGGCAGGGGAAGGGGGTGGGGATGGGGGACCCCACCAGCCTTCTAATGAAGCAACACACGCACATTCAATCACATTACTCGTTTCTTCTCCTCCCTCCCTCCTGCCCTTCTCCAAACAAAACAAAACAAAAACCGAAAAACTACAGTCATGCCCACCCACTTAAATGAAGAAATTACAGGCCTCTTGAGAAGGATGTAACCTTCATAAGTTGCTCCAGCTCCCTGTTAAGGGACCTGAGAAAGTCTGTTAAAAGAGTGGAATTCACTGCTTGGGAGTGTGTGGCAGAGAGGAAGACATGGGAGGATGTACTGAAGCAGTAACTCCCTTGCGTGCATCTTTTGAAAGACTGGCTTGCCAGTTCATTGCTGGGGCACAATTCACTTTTCCTGTGGTTCCGAAACTCGTCCACCCCCTGTGGACCACTTGAAAATTGCTAATGGTCTTGGTGGACCATATACTGGTTTTGCGGCAACTATAATCTTCTGTGCTCTTAGGTGCTGCATTGGCTTTTAACTGAATTGCTATTGCTTCTTTTGTTTCTTAATATGTTGTGTTTTATTTGAAATGCAATTTGCCATTCCATAGCATTCAAATTGCAGTGGAATAAAGTACAATAGAAGAGATAAAAGCAGCAATAAAAACGCAATGGAAAATAAACAGGTTTGCTGCAGATGGGCCAAGGGCCACCTGAACGAAACTTGCAGGCCCCTGGTAGCCCATGGACCAGTTTGAGAAGCCCTAAATTTGTCATTAAAGTGCTAATTAACATAAGCCCCTCCCCCAATATCACAAAGACTGCCTCCTTCCCTGCAGACTCTCTTGGGTGTTATCAGCACAGGACCCCTGCCCCTTGGTATGTCCAAGCCAAAACCCCTTTAAAAGCCATCCACGTTGGTGGCCGTCATTACATCTTTTGGCAGTGAATTCCACAGTTATAACTTCTTGCCTGTTCACTGGCAAAATCTACACAGGAGGGCAGCACTGATGGCTGCTGCCCACTGGGAATGGCAGAACGGAAGGCAGGGAGGCCAAACGGAAGGTGGAGCCAGAGACAATGACAGCCACAGCCAGAGCCACTGAGAGGCAGATCCAACCCATTGTACTTTTGTCCCCACCCTCCTCTTCTTTGCTGCACAATTCTAGAAGGACAACACTGAAATGGAAGAAGTTGCCATCCCGTGGACTGGTTGTAAGAAGGGCAGAGTGAAGTTGGTGGAGCAGTGCCCTATTCTCCCTAATGGAACCGCCTCCACCGTGGGGCAGCGACAAAAGCAAGGAGCAGCAGCAACTGCAGTCTCCATGCGCCATGTCATATTTTTATTGGGTTGTGGTACAGATTGGGCTGGAGGAGAAGCTCTGGCCTGCACATGAGGCTAGTCCTTCATCTAGGAGTTTGTGAATGTGGTGTGGGTGTGGGTTTCTGTGAGAGATTTATTTATTGCATTTATATCCCATCCTTTTTCTCCAAGGAGCTCAAATGGTTCTCACCCTGATTTAATCCCCACAACAAGCTGTGAATCAAGGGGACTGCAAGGTGGTGGTGGGGGGGTGAGGAGGGTGAGAGAGTACACAGGTGTCCAACCCTCTAACCACACTGATTTTTATGTGCATTTTAGCATCATGCAACCAGTTTCTTTCCAAATAAATTTGGTGTTCAGGTGGGAGCAGGGGCGGACTTAGTAACATTGCACCCTGAGTGAGAATAAAATTTTCGCCCCGTCAAGTATTGAGTAGATTGTTGTTGTTGTTGTTCTTGTTCTGTGCTCCCTTGGTGCCCTGTGTAGGGAAACTGCCCGCACCACCCTAAATCTGGTGCTGATTGGAGTGGGAAGATCCCCTATCCCCATCCTCCCCGCCCCCCCGCCTAGAGTGAGATGGCAAATTCATGGACAGTGTTGATAAGTGGCATGGAATTGGATCCACAGATGGCATTGTGCCCAACCGCACATATCCCAAGTCTGAACCCCAGACTGTTAAATTCATCGGTGCTTTGACCACTTCTGCACCATACATCTAAAGCACATTTAACACATATTTAAAGTGCATAGTTTCGCCCAAAGAATTCTGGGAACTGTAGTTTGTTAAGGGTGCTGAGAGTTGTAGCTCTGTGAGGGCTAAACTGCGACTCCCATAAATCTTGGCTGTGGAGGGGATGAGCCATGACTGTTAAAGTGGCATAAAGGTGATTTAAATGTATGCTGTGATCTGATGAGAACGGAACCGAGGAATGGTACTGTGGATTCAGTAATGGAGAGAGTCCAAGTATGCAATTCAATGTTATGTAGTGTGTGTGTGCAGTGAGGACTGCTGGTGGCCACAAGAAGAACTGGAGGGGCAAAACGAAGCCACTGAGCATAATTCTTCTGCAGCTCTGTTTCAGGGAAAATTTGCCCTTTCACAGTTGCTTAAGCGAAATGTCAGCCCCTTGCTAAACGGCTTCTGCCACAAATGCTCCCTCTAAGGGAGCGGCTATAAATCAGGCAGCAGTTAGTGGGAAAAAATCAGGTTCCAAGAAGGCAAAGCAGTGGGAGATGTCTTTAAGAGAGGGAAGGGGAAAAGCTGGGGGTTTCGCCTGTGTTTGAGTTTATTATGTGGCCCAGCAGTGATGAAATTCATCATTTCTTGTCAACCCCCCCTCCCCCGTGTGCCCTCTCTCTTCTCCCATTTTCTAACAGGAGACAAAGCAAGGGGGAGAAAGAAAGCCTAGTAGCAATTGCAATCAAGTCTGTGTAAATTTGGCCCCTCCGGGTCCTCTTCACAAAGCTGGACAAAGGCTTCCAGGCTGGTGTCTCAGCTGGGAATCGAGATACCACAGCTGTAGCCAATGCCAACTCCGTTCCCATCAATATGGTGCGGCCCCTGGCAACCTGCTTACAGCCATCTCCCATCTTCCTCACAAAAGACGGGAGCAAACAATACCTTCTCGAGACTCTCTTGCCCACCAAAATCTTAAATATTTCATTAGATTATTCCCCCCCGTCCTTTTCTTTTCTCAGCTCAGGCAGGGAAAGGAAGAAGAATAAAAGAAGCCAGATCTCAAAGCTGGAGACAGACAATAGTTTTGTTTTTGCTTTTTTAAAAGCAAGTGGAAAGTGGTTGGAAAAAGCTTCTACTTCCCAGGAGGTATGTGACACATTAATTTCCATCCCTACAGTTGGTCAAACAGGTTTATTCATTTGGCTTTTTGGAAATGAGATCAAACCCTGCGCAACCTGCTTAATGGAAGCAGAAGTAGAATGTGCACACAGAAGGAGGCACTCTGGAGAAAGGTGGTTGGCAAGTTTTTCTGGGAAGGTGGTTCCATAGCAAGGATGCCACAGAGAAGGTTTTACTCTGCTCACTGGTGGAAGACATCTTGCTAAAAAACAGTGCATGGAACAGGGTGATGCCCCCAGTTCTGAGAAACGCATCCACATTTAATCAAGGGGGTGGAGAAACTATTAGGAAGGTTAGACTAAGAGGTCATGACTGGCCCAAGGTCACTCTGGGAGCTTCATCGCTGAGTGGGGATTTGAACCCTGGTCTCTCATGTCCTAGTTAAACACTCTAACCACTGCATCACACTGGCTCATAGTCATGTCTATTAATTTCAATGGGTCTGATCTGAGTAGGAGTAACATTTGATACAACCAGTGGTTTTTTAAATATATATATATATATATATGCTTTCGTAGATTTTCACGGGTACAGGAATGCAGGTTTTGGTGTCCTCGGGTGTCTTCCCGTGTAAAAGTTTTTACACGGGAAGACACCCGAGGACACCAAAACCTGCGCATATATATATATATATATATATATATATATATATATATATATATATATTATTGTATGATGGTTTTTTATATATAAAAACTTTGGTTGCATTTTTATTTTATTTTTGCATTTAAATACTGTATAGAAGCTGTCTTGTGAGGTTACTCCAAAAGGTGTCTTATAACTCCAAAAGGTGTCTTATAAACCTTTCAGTTATCCAAAGATGGTTTGCAAATCTTTGAAATAAGGACAGTATAATTATATAGGCATAGGCATTAGATACATTGTAAGCTTATATGTTATATTAAACATTCTCAAGTTTTTTGTTTTATAAGAAGCAAATTGTGATTGATTACTAACACTTCAGAAGGCATGCCATTGATGCACTCGTTGTGCATTAGTGATGGATATCTATAAACATCCTAACCTCATTCTGCTTTATGAGTTCTTCCATGCTTCCCCAGTGTTAGCACATTATTACCAGTTGGAGGGGCACTCTTGCACTAGAATGCAACAAAAGTTGGGACAAAGAACAACCACCCTGGATCATCTGTGGTATGGAAAGTTTCAGGCATAAATTATGAGGGACATGCACTGCTGGTTGCAAACGAAGCAGTATGTCTGCCCCCAAACCTTTGCAAGGACAAACAGTGTTGAAAGAGGGATGATGTATAACCACCCCAAATACCATCACCAGCACAAATAATCATGAATTCACAATAAAAGTAATGACTAGGAATAAGCATGAAAGGTGCTTTGTAAGAAGCTCCATTTAGTAACCTTAAGAATGCATGCTTTGGTATCCAGTAGGCATTTAATAGAGATGAAAGACTTTTTCAGTAATTGAATCAGCATTGGTTATTGCTGAACTTGACTTTGCATTGTTTTATAGGCTTTTTCTTGTACTCAGTACTGTGATTCTGTGTAATGCTGGTGGTCAGCAAAAGATGTTTAAAGACTCTCTCAAGGCATATCTTAAAAAATGTAGTATCAACACTGACAATTAGGAAACACTGGCCTGCAAGCATTCCAACTGGAGACAACCTTTACCAAAGGTGTCATGGACTTTGAAGACACTCAAACTCAGAATGCAAGGGAGAAACATGCTAAGAGGAAGGCACACTTGGCAAATCCACACTGTGATCAACTCCCGCCTGGAAACCTATGTCCCTATTGTGGAAGGACGTGTGGATCCAGAATTGGCTTCCACAGTTGTGTACTGACTCACTCTTAGACCATGTTCATGGAAGACAATCTTACTTGGCTACAAGTGATTGCCAAAGAAGAAGAAGTCTGCAGCAAAATGTGTATATTGGTGAGTTTTTTTGTTGAATTTTTAAACACAATGTTATTAATTTCCCTCTTTTATTTACATTAAGACTGTATTGTTCTTTGGAATGGTTTGACCCAAGTTCATACATTTTGTTTGATTTAAGTAATTTAGTGCTGTGATGAATACACTTTTGAAAATTGGGTGGGGGAGGATGTCTTAGCAGGTCAGCATTCAAAGAAGGGCAGAGAGGCTCTAGCAGTGATGACTGGAATGATAAAAGGTATTACAAATACACAAGTGTCCTTATTTCGCTTTGTGAATAGATGGAGATGTGGCATTCTGATTGCCAAATAAGCATTCTATTTTCTTTAGCATCAGAAAGAAATGCAGATGGTTGTCTCATTCTGCCCTTGCTCTAGCCCTGTGAAGAAGGCTAGACTGAGAAATAGTAAATCACCCAGGGCCTCTCCTGTGAGATTTGTAACTGGCTGAGTTCAGTGAGGATTTGAATTCAGGTCTCCCAAGCCCAAAGAGGAGATCCATGTGGCGTGGTGTACATGTAGTAAATAATAAATGGCTCCAGACCGCAATACTGCAAGGAGCACCTCATTCCATTTGAACCTACCCAGATCCTAAGATCAGCTTCTGAGACCCATCTTCATGTGCGTCCTTCACAAGAGGTCTGGAGGAGGGCAACACGAGAATCGGCCTTTTTTTCAGTGGCTCCCCACTTGTGGAATGCTCTCCCCTGGCAGGCTTGCCTGGCTCCTTCAATATACACCTTTAGTTGCCAGGCAAAAACATTCCTCTTTAACCAAGCCTTTGGTTGATTGTCATCCAATGCCCTTTTAAAATGTGGGTTGGTTTTTTTTAAATTTTGGTGTGGTGGTTCATTCGGTTGTTTCTGTTTTTATTTTGATTATGTATTCTGTGTTTTTATATTGTGATTTTATCTTGTGAACCATCCAGAGACCTGTGGGTGTAGGACAGTATATAATAATAATAATAATAATAATAATAATAATAATAATAATAATAATAATACTGTAATAATAATAATTTATTATTATTCTGCTTCCCCCCCCCCAGATTATACGGTTTAACTTTACCCAGTAGGTGACCTTTCAAATGAGCTAAGGTTAACCAAAATATCCAGTTTCATCTCTTAAACACTTCTTAATAACTTTGCCACTCCATATTGCTAAATGACCTCAAATGGCGCTCTCTTCTTCTCTTTCCTGCTCGCCTTCCCCTTAGCTGTCCCCCTTCATCATCACTTGGCTTGGGTCTTAGTTGGCTTCAAGTGATAGCACAATAGCATCTTGCATTCTTTGTTTCACCCTTGATTTATCCACCCTCTTGAAGGACTCTAATGAATAATTCAGAATGATGTGAGATTATGGGAAGGGTCTTGCTCCCCTCCATCACCCTCCTCCTCTCCAACCTTTAAACCCTTACTCCCCCCCACCCCACCCACACAGCGTCCAAGAGGACTGCCCCTCGACCCCTCTTTGCTGTCAGTTTGATAAATATAATCTATTGCCAATTAAAACCTCGTTCGCTGTCTCTCCTTGTGCAAGGGAGCACCTCGTTAACGTCTTCTTAGTAGGGTGACTCCCAGGAACTCTAGCAATTATTGATTGCTGATAATAGAAGGCTTGTATGTTCCCCCCATCCCACCCCCATTCTGGGTCAGTTCAGCAATGCACATTGGCATGTAAATAGGTTATTCACCCAACATTACTTTTTGATAGAAAAATGACCACGGAATGCTTTGATTTTGGACCTTCTCTTGTTCCTATGCTCACAATGAAATCAATAGTCTCATTGCAGTGCAAAAACTCCCCCCCAGCTTTATTTATAATTTAACTCTCCTCTTTTCTCCCCATCCCCACTCCTTAACAACACCATTGCATTTTCAGACACAAACTTTCTGATAAACTGCTATTTGTTTTCAAAAAGTGAAGTAACTAATATAATGAACACTGAAAATAACGTACACTGGATGCATACCATAGACATTAGTGGGACTTTGAAGTTAAATGGCCATTGGACAGTGTGGTATAGCAGATAGAGTAGCCTTGTACTGGGGAGACATTGGCTGAAATCCCTACTCACCCTAGAGCTGACTAGGATAACTTGGGCCAGGCTATCTATCAGCCAAACCTACCTTATAGGACTGTGAGGATAACATGGGAAGAAATCTAGGCATGAGCCAAGCTAGACCCTGTGTTTGTCATCTGAGGTCCTTTTCTCCATGCATCCCTATTCTGAGGGCTTTTTCAGTTGTGCTTTTATGGAAAGCTCTCCCCAGGGAGTCACGCCTGGAGCAATTATTGTCTGTTTTTAGGCACCAGCCAAAAACATTTTTATTTACTCAGGCTTTGACTTTTAATTTGGGGGATAATGTCCATGGCCTCTTTTTATTGTTCATTCTTTTAGTGGTGTGGGTTGAATCTGTCCTTTTTTATATAAAATTATATATAGGTATTTTAGGTTCTTGTTTTATTGTGGTCCTTACATTTGGTTTTAATGTTTCTTGTTCTTACATTGTAAGTTGCCTTGAAGCACTTTCGTGTAAAAAGCAATGAAATAATGATGATGATGATGTCCTCTTGAGCTCTGTCGAATGCAGTTAGTAACAGGAACAGTGGTGACCATTCACGCTATTGCATAGTTACACCTGTCTTTACTATCCACTGGGTGTGAAGGAGATGCAACAGGGATACCTGAAGCCACTGTTAACTGAATGGCTCAGACTGAAAAAGGCAGATCTGTCTGCAAGTTCAAGGGAGCCCGCAAGGGTCAGTTTTCAGTCAACTACCTGGGATGCTACAGCCAAAAACAGGTGTAGCTTGGTGTGTAAAATGGAAGGCTCCAGAGCTGAGTGCTGTTTAGCTCTGAGGCCCAGTATTCAGATTTTAGTTATGTGTCTTGAGGTGCAGGTTATTCATTCACAATGGGAAGCTGAGGGAGAAGGGTGAATGAAACACTGCATTCTCGGAGACTTTCTTCTCCATGTCTGTTTTTCAAGTGCAAGGGGGCAAAGGGCAGGGTCAAGGGAGAAGCCACCCAACTAATATGGGGCAACCATTCTCCCCAAGCCAAATTTAGCCCTACCAGTCATGTAAGGTGTGCAGATGTTCAGAGCAATTTTCTGCAGGCCTAGATAGTGAATAGCATAAACCCTTGCACAGAAATTGAGCCTCTTGGAGTGAGGTGAGGTCAGATACAAGTCGTCCCCTGGCAGGAAAGGCATTTATCTCTCCTCTTAGCAACTGTCTGTGCCTCTCAAAGGAGAGATCTCTTCTTTGCTTACTGCTGCCATGCACAATGAGGGTGGGTGGGTGGGAGTGAGGGATAGATGGATGGATAGATGATAGATAGATAGATGATAGATAGATAGATAGATAGATAGATAGATAGATGATAGATAGATAGATGATAGATAGATAGATAGATAGATAGATAGATAGATAGATAGATAGATGAGGAAAGCCGTTTAATAGAGTCTGGGCAAAAACAGGGGGGAAGCCTTCGTTGCTAGAGAGCAAAACCCCTTTCGGTAACCACGGAGGTGACTTTTGCCTCTCTTCCTTTCTGAAGCTGTTTACCCCACGCTTGATTTGAAGCCCCCAGAGCAAGGATGAAGCTGCCAGGGTCTCCCGTCCTCCTCCAAACAGTTATTCTTTAACTTCGGGAAGGCCCTTGCCCTCTGTTGTTTGCCTGACTGGCATGCCAAAGGAGACAGCAAACGGTGCGGCTGTTTATCTGCCCGTCAGTCAATAACACAGCATCCCTTGCCCCCAGAGGTCACCAAAGGGGACTGGCACCTTTAACCCGCGGAGCTCAGCTCCCTCTTTGCTCTCCTTAGCGATTCACCCGGCTGTCAGTAATTCAGGCAACTGGTTTATTCAGCTGAGATCTCCCGATTTCAAAAGATAATCTGGGAATAATTGGGACTTAAGGAACTGGTGGGAATCTTGATTTTCTCTGCTGTGCTGCCATTCACCAAACATGGGTGGACATCTTATTCCGTTCTAATTTGGTGGGCTTACTGAACCAAGATGGCCGTGATTCTGCTTTGAGTGCAAACTTGCCAGTCACAGGGCAGGATTGAGAGCTGTGAAACTAGTTATGATAGCTCAAGGAGGTGTGGGAAGGGCTGCATGTAGTTCTTGGGTCCATATATTTAAAGCACCATTATAACAATTAAAAAGTCATTGCTCCCCCCCCCAAAGGATTGTGGGAACTGTAAAGGGTGCCAACCGCCTATTTCGCTCACAGAACTACAGCTCCCAGAGTTGCCCGGGAAGAGGGAGAACTACAAAACATAGCAGTTTGTGACATGGCTCCCTTCTCACTTAAAAACAGAATTCATATTGGTGAAGGCTGGGTTCCGATTGCTCCCTTTTTGCCTGACAGAAACGCAGCACTTTTAACAGCTCACATGGCAGATGCCCCTTTGAGGGTTCCTCCATAGGCAGAAAAGTCTGAGGACCATCAGTGCAAGGGGGGAATTATTATTTTTCATAATAGTGAAGAAAAGGTCCAGCAAGTTCTGCACTTATATAGTTTGTTTGTTTGTTTGTTTTGCTAGATATAGCCTGATTTGAAATATTAAGATTATTTGGAAGGCTGCCACCTCAGGCAAAAAAAAGGGGGGTGTCTGTGGAATTTTGAGTGAGTTTCGGTGAAACTAGCAAAGTTATTCAGGGCTAAGTATTTTCCGGTTACTAGGTATGGGGTGTACTTTGGATCTTTTCACCTCAGGCACCAAAATGTTTAGGGCTGGTTCTACCCTCAGACATGCAGGCTGGTATTTTCCTTGCCTTCACTTCTTTGGGCATTGAACAACATTAAGTTACAGGCCTTTGTAGATCTGAACATTTTCATTACTTTGGCAGCATTAGGTGTGTTTTTTTTAACTTCACCAAATATGGTCGGGTGGTAACAACTTAACACCTTTTGTGTTTTAAAGTTCAAAAGGTCTTTTCTGTTCTCTCTGCCTCCTGAAAATCTCTGGGGCACATTACCAGCACACCGTCCCCAAACAGAGCAAAGTTTAATATGAGAGAGAAACGTGGCCCACACTCTGAGCACTGCATCCTTGACACGCCTAAGGAGAGGCAAATGCTCCTCTCTCTTTTGTTGCTGCAAAACATCCAGCCAAGAGGTGTCTCCGAAATTACAAGCCTTTCCATCATCAACTCCTAAAGTGAAAATCTCCCCATCTTTGATTTATTCCATTCTTCCCCCCCCCCCCCATTGCTTTAAGCAATGAAGTGATGCCCATGGGTTTGGAGAAACCCATCTTAATAGAGTGCTGGAAATTATAAGTCAATGGGGCGATGGGCTTAAACAAAGGGAGCCCCTGAACAGGACAAATTAAACAACACCTGAATTGATGAACAAACTGGTTATTGCACAGATTCATTCTCCCTAGGCCCACCCCGTTTAAAAAAGTCCTTTTCTTCCTGCTTTCCCCCTCCTTTTACCGCCTGAGAGTCAGTCCTAATGAATAAGGTGCAATTGGAGTTTAATGGGCCGCGTCGGAGGGGCCTACCATCTGATCGCCGTGGCAACCGATCCTTTCTCAAGATTTTTTAAACAGTCTGAAATGTGCTTTTATTGTCTGCTTAAAATGTGTCATGTGAGCCCCAATGGTGGTGGGCGCTTGTATGTATCAATTTGTTTCTGTCTTCTAGGCGGCCCTTCGTGTGGGCTATGAATATATGTTGGGGGGTGGGGAGGGGGGCTCACCCAGGCACAGAGACAATAGGCCCAGCTGATTTGGAATCCAGGGATACCAAGCACCACTATGCTTTGGAATGGTGACATATGGTCCCAATCTGACCTAAGCCGTAGCCTTTAATAGCTAAACTCGTACCTCTGCACAAGGGCCAGGCATTGTCCTTTTCTTTTAATTGCCATCTATTCATCCTATGGCCAAGTAAACTTTTCCATACCTCCTTTCTTTTTTAAAAGAGAGAAAGAGAGAGCGGGTGGGGCGGGGGCTAAGCATCAAATGTTGACCACTGAAAGAGCATGGTGGAGTGGGGATGTTGAAAGAAAGAAAGAAATAACAAAATCCACCAGCTCTTTGTGTTTGCTTTCTACTTGGTTCAAGAGACTTAACAGAAGGGGTAAGGTCACCTCTGAACCACACATTTGAAGCACATGGCTTCTCCTAGAAGCATCATGGGAACTGTAGTTTGTTATGTAGTTTTCTCTGCAATAAAAATGCAATCAGTTGGTGACACCCGTATTTGCTAGGCAAGAGGGCAGAACACTTGTCAGAACATCAGCTTCTTTACATGTCAATTATAATAAAGTTCCTGACATTTGTTAAGGAAACTGCTTTGCTGGACCATAGCTCCTGTCCCAGCTAGCTGTTCCAATAACATGTTCGGAGACTTTGGTTAACTAGCAGTTCCCAAGATTCTTTAGGGGAATTTATGTGCTTCAAATATATGGCATGGATGTATTCTGAAAAACAAAATTATAGAGCAAGTGATCTGTTCTGTGGCGTTCTTGTGGGCAATGTCAAACTAGTTGCCATTCTGGCCCAGTTGTATGAAAATATTAAGGTTGGGTTTCTAAATGTGCTTTCTGCCAGCATCCTTTAACTTGCAAACTATTGCCTTCCAGTGGTTAGGAAACTAGAAAGCTGTGCTATACTAAGGCTGCATATATGCAAAAAAGCGTATGTCTTTCCCAAAGAATCCTGGGAACTGTAGTTTGCTTCTCACAAAGCTATGATTCCCAGTACCCTGCACAAACTTCCGTTTTCTTGGTTCTTTGCAGGAATTCATGTGCTTTCTATTTTCCTAACCACCCAGCATCTCCAGATAGGGCTGGGAAATGCATCTACTGTATCTGAAACCCTAGAAAGCTACTACCAGTCTGTGTAGACAATACTGAGATGCTGGGGATTGATTAGCAGGTATGTCAGTTCAATTCCTATTGGTAAATGCAAATGGTTGTACCACACATTCACATATCTAGAATAGTATCTTTCACAGAGGAAAGGTTTTAGTTCAGAGGTCCCAGGTAATGCTGGGAATTTCCTTGTCTGGAAAATCCTGGAGAGCCATTCCCAGCCATAGAATCATAGAATCCAAAACTTCATCAAAATTTGTTTGTCTGAGTTTGTCACTTTCAGTGTACGGACACAGGCTTGGCCTGGACGGGCTTCCTGTTATATACCTGCTGGGATTGACAAGGCATCTGACCCTCACCTGAATCTCATAGCTCTCCTGACAGGTGATTTGGTCTGCAGCCACAGTTTGGAAATAAAAGATGAGATTGCCCACAAAATACCAGGCACTCTACTATTCAAATTAGGCCCCAGTGTTTTTCTTACAATCCCCTTCTCAATGAATTAATCAATTTTAATCCAGCATGTAAATTCTCAAAATTTTCTTATTTGTTAATTCGAGCAAGTAAACTACTGCTCTCACTTCATTACAAACAGTATTTTTACCTGCAACACACTTGAGCAAACCTGCTCCTTAGTTAACCAACTAGAAGGGTTTCTATTAACTATTATTGCTGCTATTCTGGCCTTCTGCTGCACCAGGGTTTACACCAGTGTAATAGAGTTGTAATTCAAATGCAGACAGCAACAGCTGTTGAGACATAGCAGCACCGGCAGCCACTCCCATAGTACCTTTCAAAATCCTGCCATTACCTACGAACCACAGTGATGCACATTGATGAGGCACATTTGCCAGGCAGGGAAGGCACCAATTGACAACTGCCACAACCATGATGATGTGGCCTTGCATGGTTCACACCCCTTGACACATAATTTACCAACCTGCTGCCAGGCACTGCCCACAATGTTTTCTCCTTAGGAGGCAGTGTGCGGCAAAAAAGCTTCTTATTTTCTTCTTCTTTGGCGATCACTCATAGCAGAGTAAAATTGTCTTCCATGAACATGGTCTTAACAGAGAGTCCATAAGTGACTGTGGAGGCCAATTCTGGATCCACACGTCCTTCTACAATAGGGACATAGGTTTCCAGACGGGAACTGATCACGGTGAAGGTTTGCCAAGTGTGCCTTCCTCTCAGCACATTTCTCCCTTTCGTCTCGAGTTTGAGCATCTTCAAAGTCCATGAAACCTTAGTAAAGGCTGTTCTCCAATTGGAGCGCTTGCAGGCCAGTGTTTCCCAATGGTCTTTGTTTATACTACATTTTTTGTATTTGCCTTAAGAGAGTCTTTAAACCTCTTATGTTGACCACCAGCATTACACTTTCCATTTTAAAGTTTGGAATAGAGTAGTTACTTTGGAAGACAATAATCAGGCATCCACACAACATGACCAGTTGAACAAAGTTGATGTTGAAGAATCATTGCTTCGACAATGGTGATCTTTGCTTCTACCAGTACACTGGCATTAGCTCGCCTGTCTTCCCAAGTGATGTGTAATTTTTTTCAGAGACACTGTTGATGGAATCTTTCGAAGGGTTGGAGACGCCGTTTATAATTGGTCCATGTTTCACAAGCATACAGTAAGGTTGGTAGTACAATAGCTTTGTAAACAAGCATTTTGATTTCCCTGTGAATGTCCAGGTCTCCAAACACTCTGCCCTTCAATCAGGAGAAAGTTGCACTTGTAGAGCTCAAGCGATGCTGGATTTCGGCATTAACGTCAACCCTTGTGGAAAGACCGCTGCCCAGGTTCAGGATAAGTGATTGACATTTTCCAGCGTTACATACACCGTTAAGTTGGATTTGTGGCACTGCAGAGGATAGCCATCATGGCTAGTAGTCATCATTAGCTTTATCTTCCATGCTTGTAAGTGCTAAATTCAGATCAGCGTAATCAACAGCTGGGAAAGTCTACCTGCAGATGCATTCTTAGATTTCAGATTCACCACATACCATTTCCAAAATTTGCATGCCTGGTCTTTGTTAATCTGTTCCCATGCTCGGTTTCTTTCTCTTTTTTATTTTTTAACTTTCCCACGAGTAGACTAGGTAGGTGTCTATGGCAGTAAAAGATAATCAGATTTGCATGGGATTGGATTTTGCCTTCTGCGCCTCTGAGGCAAATTTCCCCTGCCAGAGCTTTTATTGCAGCTACTTGCATCTGAAAGCAATTGCTGTAATCTGACTGCTGAGAAGGTTTGAGGAGGGGGCTGCTGTTGGGATGATTGGATAAGGAAAGCAAATTTTTTTTTTAACAAAGAGGGGGGAGATAGGAGGGCACCTGGAGCTGTTGCTACTTAAGGAATGCCAGTGATATTTTCTGCATAGGCCAGGCAGATTATTATTTTAGAGCAGGCACCACGTCCCAATGTCTCTACAGAATGAATTGACAGCAGGCCAAGGAAGAAAAGCAAATGCTGGAAGTGACGTCAATACACTCGTCAAACTTCTTGACCTTTATCATGCTCGGGCGCTTCAAAGCTGCTCCTCACTGTCTTTCCCTCATTAGCTAATTACAAGGACTGTTTTCCCTGGTATCCTTTCCAAGCAATCAAACGAGCACAGTCTATAAACTAGGAAGGGAAATGACTTTCCTTCTGGATCTGAGGATGGCTCAGAACACAGGGTCTGTCTTCCTGCATAATCAGTTTTATGGCACACTGCAAATGTGCATTTGCTCCTCATTGCTGCCCAGTCTGCATGTCTTTACTCCAAGGCTACACACCTTTTGGAAATATAGCCCATTTCCCAAAGCTCCAAAAGAAACTGTGCAATGTTTTTAGCACAGTTATGTTATTTTCCTTACCCTTAGAACCTTCCCTGATATATACAAATGCAGTGTAGAAAGTGGTTTCAGAAATGACCTGGGTGCTTATTTTGATTTTTTTTCTATCATCTGTGGCAAGTACCACAACTCTGTCCTTATGACCTTTGGCGCCATACACACTTTACATTTAAAGCACATCCTCTGCCCTCAAAGAAACTTGAGAACCGTAGGTTGTTAAAGATGCTGGGAGTTATAGCTCTGTGAGAGGGCAAACTACAATTCCCAGGTTTCTATTTTGTTTGTGCAGAGGTGGGAATTTACTTTAATTGTATGCAGCCAAAGGGGTTGTAACCAATGATAGAGCTACTCAGAGTAGACCCACTGAAGTTAAGAGACAGGACTTAACATAGGTCCATTAATTTCAACGATTCTATTCTGGACTCGGCTCACACATTACAGCAAGGCAAACTGTGGGTTAGCATGAATAAACAAACGTGTGTGGAAATGAGGCATTTGCGAGAGTTTTAAAATGGCTGCTAATATGTTTATCCCAATCTGACCATTTTTGTTCTAGCAAGCTATTTCCCTTCCTTTCTTTGTGGCAGATTTTGTGTGAGAAATATAAGGTTGAATCCGACAAAGGGTATGCTTATATCAGTGGTTTAAAACCCAGCAAGGTCATTCCCCCCTGCTGCATTGCAAGCTGCATTTGCTTGGTGTTGTTCACATCAGAGAGGGCGGTAGGGATGTCTTTACCTGATACACATGACCTTTTTGGTTTCCCCTCCCCTGCAACCCCCTGGAACTTGTATTCATAAAGTCAGTGGTCTCGAATGCACACACCATTCTTAACTATGAAGTGAATGCAGCTTAAGTTTTCTAGTGGGATTGAAGCTGGTTTGAGGGGGGGGGGGGAACCCTGTATCAAATAGCGGTATTTGTCACAAAATGACAGGATCAACATGGATTGGCGCTAACATGTGTACACAGCTTCAAAAACTAGCAGTGGGAGAGCACTGGTTGTGGAGTAAGTGATAACTGGAACCGTAAGTCATACTGAGAGTAGAACCAATGCGATCAATGGGTTTAAGTTAGTCACGGTTGACGTTTAAGCCTACTTATTTCAGCAGGTCCATTCTGAGTATGACGGAACTCACATTCAACCCATAGTACTGTGAATTACAGGATCGGATCTGCAACTACCCTAAGGCTGCGTGGCAACTGCAGAGCCAGTGTGGCACAGTCAAGTGTGTTGGGCTTGGGAGACCAGGGTTCAAATCCTCCCACAGCCATGGAACTCACTGGGTGACCTCGGGCCAGTCACAGTCCCGTGGCCTAACCTACCTCACAGGGTTGTTGTGAGGATAAAATGGGGGAGGAAGAGAACCACACATGATACCTTGAGCCACATGGAGGAAAGGCAGGATGCAAATGTAACAAAGAAAGAATAACCCTATAACCAATTTACCTGGGAACAAGTCCTGCTGAGCTCAACGGGGCTGACTTCTGAGTAGACACGGAGTAGACACTGTGAAAGCTGAAGAGGCTCTTGGCCTAGACATGTTTTTCACAGTGATCCCTCTTGACCCACGTTGACCCGTTTCCTCATTTCTCCTCAGGGTTTTCCAGCTTGCGCAGGCCTCGAACATCAGCGTCTGTTTCCCTGCTGTTTTCCACGCACAGATTAAATAAATGGATGGTCTTAAATGGCTGCCCTTTCCACACCATGTCACCGACCCTTTCTGAAAGCCATTTAACCAAGCGGCTCCATGGCGGTTTCCGCGCTTCGGCCGTGTCAGAGGAGTTCAAACGCTGCGGACGAATCGTCAGCGCAACCATAGGACAAGAGAGGGCATTTTTGACCAGGCCCGGACAATACAAGCTCTGACAAGGATGGTGCTGGGGAGGAGTGCGCAGCTGAGGTATCAGGGCTCATTTGCCGGAGAGTCGCTCAGCACCGTCAAGACCACCCCACGGCATGCCCACGGCCGTTCTGGCAACGCAGAAGCTCCCCCTTCCAGAGGAGAAAGTCACTTTGGGAAAGAGATGACAGCCTTGCTGCCACACATGGCGTTTCGTCTCTTGGCGACCTCTCTCGTCAGCTCAGCTCAGCTTAAATGCATGCTGGGTTTCTGGGGTGTGTGCGTACGCACACATGTATCTTAAAATGCGCAATTTGCTCGCTCTGGGTTCTGAACTCTGCCGAATTGCACTCTTTCCCTCACCGAATCTTGCTATACGAATGGGGAAGAAGAGGCGCCTCTGTTTCCCCGAGGAACGGAATAGCATAATGGCAGGTTAGGAATGATGCCTGGTTTGAGTTTTACCTCAGTCACAAATTTTTTACTTCAGATTTTACTTCCAGTCTAGGTGGTCTCTCTCTCTGTGTGCCTTGATTATAGTTAACAGCACTGGCTTAATTTGCAGGCTCCTCACAAGGGTTCTTGAGGTACTTTGTGGGCGCGTACATTTGAAAATGCTCAATTTGCTCGCTCTAGGTTCTGAACATTGCTGAATCACACGCTTCCCCTCAGCAAAATTGGAAAGAAGAGGCTTCGATGCTTTTCTGAGGAATGGAATAGCATAATGGCTGGAAATCCTGCCTGGTTCAAGTTTTACGTCTGTCACAAATTTTACCTCAGATTTGGCCTCAGCCTAGACAACCTCTCTCTGCCTTGATTATAGTAACAGCAGTGATGTGGCCTACAGGGTTGTTGTGGTAATTAGTCCCCAAACATTCTGTAACATAGGTTGGGTGTGTGCTATACATTTAAAGCACATTTCACCTTCCCCAAATCATTCTGGGAACTGTTGCTTGTTAACAGTACTGGGAATTGTAGCTCTGTGTTATGGGGGTGTATTGGTTTCTTTCTGTTTTTGTTCTTGTTTTTATTATGTACCGGTATTTTGTGCTCTCATTTTGTATTTTTATGTTGTGAACTGCCCAGATGAAGGGTGGTTTAATAATAATAATAATAATAATAATAATAATAATAATAAGTAATAATAGTAAAAAATAAAATGGATGACACTATTTGAATGATCAACAATAGTAATTTGAGCATTCAGAACACTATACTTGTTACATATGCATTCATCCAGTTGTGCTCTCTGAGGCTTTTTTGTCTGTCAGGGCCTTTGAGCCTGAAAACAACTTTGAAACAGGCAGATGTTCAACAGGTGAAACAGCCTCAGCACTTAACACCATCCTGCTTGAAAGGGCTGCATCTATTGAACTGTCACACAACCAATAAAGGCACAGGAGCTAGGCCATAAAACACACCCAAATAGAAGATGCTGAATTAATTTATATAATTTAATTCTTCGCAAATTGTATCCCCCACCCTCCGGGTTAAATTTTCATACTTTCCAAGCTCTACATTTTGAAAGCAACTCTAGCCCACCCCCCTACCCCACCTCCATTCTCCAGGGGTATCTGTTAGTGAGTTTAACAGTTTCAAGATCTGGCAGATTAAAACAAGGAAATCCCAGGATGAAATTTGATACAAACAGTCTTTTGTTTCAGATGTTAAAAGAAAGAGGGCTCCCCCTCTTCTTGTTCTGCCATGGGAAAGGGCCCTGCCAGCATGTCCCTGGAAGTCATAGCTCATCTTGTTTGACAGGAGTTGAACGACCTAGCGAAATTCAAGCAGGAAACGTTGAAGAAATATTTGCAGCTTCTTAAGGAGGCAGGCCTATGCACTGTTAGGCCAGCTGAAAGTGCATTGATTTCAGTGGACTTAAATGTGCTTAACTTTGCACAGGATCGGGCTGTTTTGGCTTGTTAGGAATTCACCATGGCAGGAACAGGGAGAGGTCAGTGTCAAATCCTGCCTGCTGCCCCGCTGCATTTGCAGAGAAGGTGGTCGTCAAAGTATCAAAGCTTGAGCTGCAGAGCCAGCACTTTTGTAAGGCTAAAAGCTGGAAGACCCACACCTTATTATTTCCAAGCTCAAACCACCACTACAAATTAAGGGGCCCTGCAGGCGGGTGCTTTCCTTCCTGCGGGTGTACGCTATTTATTGTTTTATTTACTTAATGTAATTTGTATATTGCTTAATCATTAAAAATGCTTCCAAGGGATAAAATATGCATTAAACTTATCCATAAAGGTCTGCAGTAAAAAAAAGTTAAATCTAAAAAACACACTTTAGAAATAAAATCAGCAGTTAAAAAACATACGTATTAAAATAAAAGCACATACATACATATCTGGGTAGGCTTGCCTAAATGAAAAAAAAAACCACAACTCATTCGGTGACCATGGGCCAGTCATTGCCTCTCAACCTAACGTACCTCACAGGGTTGTTGTGGGGTGAGGGTTAAACAAGGAGGGAAAGAGCTTCTTGGAGTGAGAAAGGTCAGATATAAATGCAATAAAATCAATAAAAAGGTGCTTATCAAATCGGGTCTCTCCTCCTCCAAATATTCACTGAAAAAAGTTCATCTTAACTAGAAGTCTAACATTATAAAGAGATGGGCCCAGATGTACCTTAATAGGAAGGAAGTTTCACGTGTGGAGCCACTACTGTATTTCATCCTGTGTGGGGACCACCAAGAGGGTCCCACCTGTTGATTATTAGTATGCGCAGGACAATGTGGAAGAAGGTGGTCTTCCATATGTGCAAACTATCTCTTCTTCACTTTTTTGTTTTGTTTTAAAAAAGCATCTTCTGACATCTTCCCGAGAATGCTCCTAATACTACTTTGATGTTGATGACGTCCCCTACAAAGAATCCTGTGAATTGTAGCTCTGTGATGAAGAAACAGCTCCCATGATCCTTTTGGGGGGAAAGATGTGGCTTTTAAAGCAGTACCGTATAAGAGTACTTTAAATGTACGGCGTGGTTGTGACCCGTTGGAGGGTATGCCCTGAGAACTGAAAATAAAGTAATAGGAATAACCTCTCCCTGTTGCATTTTTCTTCTTCTCTCTCACAGAAAGCCTTTTCAAACCAAAGCAGCTGCTGCAGCAGCAATTCTTCCAATAAGTGAACTCACTGTCGCTTCAAAGAGGAAAGGTTTGGGGAGGGTTCACCACCACCACTTTTTGCTTCATCTCTTCATCCCAAGCAGTATGGCATGGTACAAATCACTTCTGGGAAGACAAGGTAAGAAGGTATTTTGAGAGGGTGGGTCATGAATGAGGCACCAAGATCCAGAGGGGTGTGCTGGATTCACCCCAGATAAATGCTTCAGTTGCGATTTTATTTTATTTTATTACTAGTCCTGCATTGTTGATGTTTACATTGTCTCATGATTTTGTGATGGCATGTCTCCCGACTGACACTGTTTCGATACAAGGGATTAAAACACATACTGGAACTTTGTTGTTTAACGTGTCACCCGAGCACAAGAAATCCACTTAAATAAATAAATAAATGATGGTCTTTGCAGTTTGGAAAGTGACAGGAAAATGCATTGGAATTTGTGGGGTGAATGAATGACTAATAGGAAGACCTATAAACACACTGCAAGAAAATTGGAATGAATGCTCATTGCCGTATAACTTCCCCGTGTGCAAATCAAAACGCATGCTCAATAAAGACCGGATATAGTCTAAACCTCCATGTAAGCTTTATGCCAGCAAATCAGGGATGAATGCTTAATGAGCATGGTGTGTAGCTGGTGTGGTGGTCAGAACAGTGGACCAGGATTAGAGGAATGGTGGAGGATTTCCCCTTCAAGTAACAATTCTTCAACTTTGCTCCCAACTGCCCGCCCACCAACTATATGTGCAGAATCCGCTTTCCCTTCTGATCCACTTGCCTGAGCCACGTGGTTCAGCATGGTTCATTATACTGCTGGCCTTGACTCTTATTGCAGAAACCTTAATAAATGTGCAAGGAGCCCTACGGTACATGTTTGAAAACAATAGACCATCTTAGTCCAGGTGAGATTATTGGTCCACCTAGCTCAGTGTTGTCTGCTCATGCTGGCAGCTCTTCTCAGGGGCCTCCTACCTGGTCCTTTATTTAAATCCTGTAAATGTCAGGGATTGAACCTGGGATTTTTGCATGCCAAGGGACATCAGACCCTTGGCTCATCTGTCTACACTAACTGGCAGCAGTTTTCCACGGCTTCAGGCAGGGGACATTCCTAGCTCTACCTGGAGTTGCTGGGGATTAAAACTGATACCTTATGCATGCAAAGCAGCTGCTTTGGCCCTTGCCTTAAGATGCAGAAACATAGGATGCTACTTTATAGCGAGTCAGACCAGTAGCTCAGTTTGTCTACCTGGGACCTTCTGCAGGCAAAGCAGATGTTCTACCACTGAGCTGTGGCCTTTCCTGCAAGTAAGTGATCTACTATTAAACTATTGCTCAGGGTACTTTGGGCAAGGATACATTTGGTTTCTGTGGTGCCCCTGCAACTGAAAAGCACTGCAATAGCCATTGTGTCTGCCACCTCTGATATATTGCTTTTCTCCCTTGATGGTGCAGCGGCAGAGGAATTAAGCTGTTGTGTTGTTCCCTGCCCACTCCCACCCACGGCCACTGGCAAGCACCAGTCAACTCGACAGGCAATAACCCAATGCACCCTCCATTCGGATCTGCTGAAAAAACGACAACTGTATTAAACTTGGCATCCTTTTACGGATATGGTTCCCATTCCTTGGCTCCTGTCCCCTTTCACAACAAACGCCCCAAAGCAGCTTTCGACATTCTGTCCAAATGGCTGATGATGCTAAGTGGAGAGGAGAAGAGAGGAAATGGAGAGGAGGTTTAGAGGAAGGGAGGAGGGAACAGACAAAAAAAAAATATCAGGGTTTGGAAGACGACTCAAGGGCAGCCAGCAATGGGCATGAGAAGGCCTGTCAGCACCGATCCTCTCCGGGAAGAGCAAACGGAAGTTGACATCATATTATCATGTTTAATGTATTCGAATTAAGGAGGTCCTTGACAGATCTGTTTCTAATGTGTGTGGGCAGGAATAGAGAGTGGGGTTACCCAATTCATAGAGATATAGGGCTGTCACCAATGCTAGCCCTACTCAGTGTAGACCCATTGATGTTAATTGTCCCAAGTTAAGCCTAACCCTGGGCATTACTTTCAGTGGGTCTACTCTGAGAAGAACGGACGTTGGCAACATGTTTGACAGTGGAACGGAGGTCCTCGCAAAGTGGAGGTTTTTGAACAGAGGTTGGATGGCCATCTGTTGGGGGTGCTTCAGTTGAGATTCCTGCATTGCAGGGGGTTGGACTAGATGACCCTTGGGGTCCCTTCCAACTCTACATTCCAGCTTTTGGGTTCTGATTACCAGTTTACTGTGGTTTGTATCCAAAATTAGTGCCACTGAAATGATGGACATGACTAGCTTATGTCCATTAATTTCAGTGGACTGACTCTGAGCAGGAATAATGTTGGGGGGAAACCCCTTATTTACTTTGATTTTTAGGCTGAGCAATAACGGAAATTTCCCAGGATGGCTTACAATAAATGTTGAAGCCATCAATAAAACAATAAAATCACAAGATCTAACAGCATAAAGCTAGCAACAGGGTAAAATCAGTATAGCACACTCACACAACAGTACTGGCAGTTTCACAGATGTGAGATTGTTGTTGGCTTGCAGCTGGGGCAGATGAAGGCATCCAGTTGGGCTGCTGCAGATGCACCATGGCATTTCTTCTCTCTGTGCCCCTCCCAGCAGCCATTTATCCTCTGTCTCCAGGCACTGTGGTCATCTGCAAGGCCTTCCCACATGGTGGGGTTGATGTTGCCAGCCTTTATGTCTTGCTTGCAGACATCTTCGTAACGCAGAGTTGGTCTGCCAACAGGTGTGGTGCCTGAAAACTTCAGTAAATATATGTAATCACTAACCTGTGTGTGTGTGTGTGTGTGTGTGCGCGTGTGCGCGCAAATGTGTGTGCGTGGTGCCAAACTGGGTCTTTGCCCTGGGTGAAATAAAGCCTCGTTTCACCCCTGCTGTCTGGGGAGAGCATTCCATTGAGACTACTGAAAAGACCCCTCACCCATGGAGAATATGTTCTGTATTACAAAAATAATTTTGCATGGAGCTTCTTTAGCAGTTATACAGTTAACTTGTTAAGCCTGTTATGTGCAAGGATCAGTTTGGAAGGTGGTAGAATAATTGAGGATGGGATTGACGCTCTGCAGACCCCTTAACGTCCTTGAACTTGTGGACTGGGAGTCAGGTAGCTTCAAGCTATAGCTGCCTAATGACCTGTTTAAGAGGAACTGCCAGAATGTCCTTAGTTGATAGGGAGTGTTTTAATGGGTGTGCTGTGACACCACCCAGGACACATCATTTGGCAGGAGCACCTGAGCAAGAGCCTTGGGTCTCAAGTTCTGGCTATGTATATGTGGAAGGAGAAAATTATATTATGTGTTTGTGGGTATGTATCGCAGCCAGTCCCACATCCTGTCTTTATAATGGCCAACCAAGTGCTCAAAAGCATTTGTGCAACTCTCCCTGCTTGTGAATCCCAGTTACAGCCTCTTGACAGTGAAGCTGGAACATATCCATTTATGCATAGTAGCCATTAATTGCCTTCTCCTCTAGGAATTCATCAAATTGTCCTTTAAAGCCATCCAAAGAGAGTATGATGAGTAAGAACGTAAGAAAAGCTATCCTGGATCAGGCCAGTCTAGTCTAAAGCAAGGGACGCAGGTGGTGATGTGGTCTAAACCACTGAGCCTCTTGGGTTTGCTGATCAGAAGGTCAGTGGTTCGAATCCCCACAATGGGGTGAGCTCCTGTTGCTTTGTCCAAGCTCCTGCCAACCTATCAGTTCAAAAGCATGCCAGTGCAAGTAGATAAATAGGTACCGTTGCAGAAGGAAGGTAAACGGTGTTTCCGTGTGCTCTGGCTTTTGTCACGGTGTCCCATTGCGCCAGAAGCAATTTAGTCATGCTGACCACATGACCCAGAAAGCTGTCTGTGGACAAACACCAGCTCCCTCGGCCTGAAAGCAAGATGAGTGGCGCAACTCCATAATTGCCTTTGACTGGACTTAACTGTCCAGAGGTCCTTTACCTTTTACCTTATCTAGTCTCAAGCAGGACCCAAGCAGAAGGCCACTTTCTCCTGCTGCAGTTTCCAGCAACTGGTATTCAGAAGGTTGACAGAGGCAGAGCATAGCTATTGTGACTAGTAGTCATCAATAGCCCTCTCCTCCATGCATTTGCCTAATATTTTAAAGCCATCCAAGTTGGCTGCCATCACTGCCTCCCATGGCAGCAAGTTCTGTAATTTAACTACAGGCGATGACTGATTAACATGCATCTGAAAGACAAAGCGTTGAACCCAAAGTGTAGAAGTGACCCCAAAGTCACAAAATATGTCACTAAAAGGGCGGAACAGGCCAAGGCAGGCTTATATGCACTCCGACGATGCATGTAGGGACCAGGAGTGGAACGCCCACACAAAATGGTCATCAGCTGTATGTGTTGCATGAAGGACTCTTTTATCTGTCAGGAACCTTCCAACATACAGCTTCATTGGAAGCCCCTGAGTTCTAGTGTTATGAGAGAGGGAAGAAAAAACTTTTCTCTATGCGCTGTCTCCATGCCACGCATAATTTTTTAAAAAACTGCTATCATGTCACTTTTACTATTATTAAACTTATAAATTGCCTTCTATACAATTGCTCCAAGGTGATGTACAATAAAAACAGCAAAGAAAACAGTTAAGGGCACACACAAAACAGCAGACGTATTTAAAAGCAAAACAAAAACAAGACAAAGTGTACATCTGTGACATAGAGACCTATTCATCTAGATGCAAAAGCCCGTCAGAACAAAAAAAAAAAGTCTTCAATTGTTTCCATAAAGTGCAAATATTGGTCACCTGTTATATCTTAGCAGGAATGCTATCCTACAGAACAGGCACAGACAAACTAAAAGCCCTGGTCTCAAGTTACTTCAAATCGGGCTTCTGAGATCTTTGGAACTTGCAGGAGAAAATTTCCCACAGACTACAGCACATAAGGGATAAAGTTGTGTATTCTGACAGTATGCCATACAAAGGTAGAATGAGGTACTGGGTAAACAACTAATCAAGGTTGTGTTTGTAGGCACGTGGAGACATGTTTCCAGTCCTTAAGGTTTCAGGGATAGAATTGCACTACAGACTTTCAGGAGTAGAGGAGGCTGTCAGTGAGTGAACGTATGAAAATACAAGTCTGCTTTATAAAAACTAATAGTATTTCTCCATGTTAACTGTTGTCTACTTCAGGGGTGGAGAAACCTTTTGAGCCTGAAGGACACAGGCCCTCTTGGGGTTACATACTGGTGGTGGGCAGAGCCAGATGTAAAAGTAGGCAGAGCAATGGATGTTACTCTTGCCTTTATATAGCAGATTACATTCTAACCATGCAAAATTCAGGGGTTTCCAAAACACACACACACAGCTTACATTTCTCCATCTTCCTTCCAAGCAAGATCCATTTCACAGTTCGAGGACCTATTTCAGTCAGGCAAAACCACTCAAAGAGGATGTGGCTTGTGGAAGTGGGGTGCAGTCTGAGGAGAGTCCTGAGAGTCAAACAGAGATGCCTGGATGGCCGCATTTGGAAATACCTCTGCAGTTATCCTTCCCTGATGTGTACTCTGACTGGCAGCAGCTCCCCAGGGTGTCAGGCAGAGGTATTTCCTCATCACCTGCTTTCTGATCCTTTAAAAATAGGGATGGCAGGAATCGAACCAGTTATCTACACACAAAGCAGGTGCTTTTATTACTCAGCTGCGACATCTCCACTATGATTAGAGCAAGTGCAGTAGGCGCAACAATGCAAATTCTTATTTGCATATTGTGCACAGGTTGTGGAATTCTGCTTTACCTGGTGCAAAAATTAGGTGATCTTGCTGCAGAACCTGCAGTGGCAAACTAAAAGCCGAGCACATTTATATAGCTAAAGAAAGCACAGAGCATGAGTTTTCATCTATGGCAGGTCAAAGTTCACCTCAGTGGCACTGCTCATACAGGTAAAGCTGGTAGAACAGATCTCTTTAAGCCATCTTCTCAAACCTGCACCGTTTGCCTGAAGTACCTCACACCACCTTACCTCTCACATCCTAAGGCTAAAGGCTGCAGGGGCTAGAATTATAAGCAGAGGGGATGGGGAGGGACCTTCTAAGTGGGGAGGACAGCTTTGAAAAAGCTTGGCCTTTAACCTCTGAGCTGTTAGCTTGCACGGAGCAACCTTTGTTGTTTAGTCTTCATTTGAGTGGAAGGTATATCTTAAGATACAGAATTAATTGCTGCTAGAGCTTTCGTTGTGCAATTGCACAACAAAACTCTTTAGGTTCCTTCTAACTCTACAGTTCTATAATTGTACAATATGCAGCAAAATTGTGCTTTGTTAAATAGAAGTGCCTGCACAGTAAATTTCGGAAATATTGCAGGGAGATCTAACCATGGTGACACGTCTACTTTGGCTAAGGTGGTCATGTAGCCTACTTTAACAGAGGACAGAGGGCTTTTTAAAATGATGCTCCAAGGGGATAACAGGGCCTTGAAGTTGCCCACAAATGGTTTAGCATCTAGCTAGTTGTCTGAGCTGTCTGAGCATGAAGTACATAGACCACCTGGTTAGTCTTCCCCACTGTGGTGAAATACAAAGCTCAGTGGGAGAACACACGCTTTGAACAGGAGTGGGAAACTTGCAGTGCTATCCAGATGTTTATTAGACTACAGCTCCCATCAGCAGTAGCCAGTGAGATCAGTGGCCAGGGATTGTGGGAATTGTAGTCCAGAGCATATGGAAGGCCACAGCGTCTGCATTCCCAGACTAAAGGCTTCTGGGACCTAGAAGTGCCATCCAGAAAGGAGGCTCATGCTGTATCTCTGCATGAGTGGGTGTTCTGCCTGATATTAAAACTGATTAAAAGGGGGGATGGGGAGATGGGGCAGCTTCCTGTGTTACTGTTTAAATGATAACAATCATTTCTAAATTTGTTTCTATACATATAAATTAGCATATGCAGATTTGTGTCCTCTTTTGTATTTTTGCCTTTCTTTTTTGGGCAATGTGATGTTTAAGTGACCACCCTAAAGACTAGCTCTCCAGGCACACAGCTGGGAAAAGTCCCTGCTGTGTTAGGCTAAAAGGACGAATGATGTGACTCAGTAAAAGGCAACTCCAAATATTGGTAAGGTTTAAGGAGTGTTATACTATGTTTAGGCCCTCAGTCCCATCCTTCAGAGATATTGGATGGCATTAAGTTTTACCCAGAATAGAACATGACTAAGTTTAGGTCCATTAATTTCAGTGCACCTACACTGAGAAAGACTTAGCTGAAAACAACCAAAGGATTATTCTTATGTTCTTAAAAAGGAGGATCAATCAGAGAAATTAATAGAGGATAAGGCTATCAATGTCTACTAGCTATGATATCTATGTTCCATCTGCCTCCGCTGTCAGAGGCAGTATGCCTCCCAATGCCAATCGCTGATCATTGCAAGTAGGAAGAGAGATATTGTGCTCTAGTTCTGCTTAAAGGTTTCCTTTTGGGGCATCTGGCTGGCCACTGTCAGAACAGGATGCTGGACCAGAAGGGCCATTGGCCCAATCCAGTAAGGCTCTTCCTACGTTCTTAATAAAAACAGCCTGGTTTACAAGGCAAATTCCTGCCCCACTGCTACCCCAAACCAAACAAACCCAGAAAACCCAAAATTGGCCCAGTAGCCTGTCCAAATGCACGAAGTTATGCAGGCCCTTTTCTTCCACCTTCCTTACTTCATAATGTCCCTACCAAAAACCCTCTGGCTTACCTCCCTCCCTCTCTTCTCTTCCACCCCCCCCCCTCCTGACGCAGCAAGTTGGGAGAGGTTATGGCGGCCTGCCGGCAGTGCGCAGCTGTTGTAATGACACGAACAACCCACCGCAGGCGAGTTTCCAGTGAGGCAAGCGGCATGCGTGCGGGCTGGGCGGGCTGACACTTTTCCCATGCATTGTGCCCTGTGTCACCGAGGAGGTGGGCCCCTCCCAGTCTGACAGCCCAAACCGGATACCTTCAGTGACTGAAATAATAGGCCTGGTGGTGGGAAAAAGGAGGCCGAGAAACCTCGAGGGAGGAATTAAGTGATGAATAACTTTCCCCCCACAGCTACGTTCCAGAAACATGCCTGAGCCTGCGGCCGGCCTGCCAGTTGACTGCCCTTCCTCCTCCTCCTCCCTCAACACCCTCTGCTGCCCTTGTGGGAGAAAAACCCTGTCTGGATTCCATCAGTGAAATAATTGGGATGGTTTAGGGAGGAAACAAAGCAGCAACTCAGGGCCTCCCGCAGGCTCGCGGGAGTGCCAAGCCCCTGGAAAGCTCACAAGCACAAGGGCGTAAGAGGAGCCCTGCAGCTGGACCAGGCCAAAGGCCCATCTAGCCCGGCCTCCGGTTCTCACAGGGGCCAGCCAGGTGCCCCAATGGGAAGCCCACAAGCAGGACCTGAGTGCAAGAGCAGGTTCCCCCCACTTGTGAATGCCAGCAACTGGTATTCAGAGGCACACTGCCTCAGACAGCGGAGGTAGAACATAGCCATTGTGGTTAGGAGCCACTGATAGCTCCTTACCCTTGGTGAATCTGTCTACTCCTCTTAAAGCCATCCAAAGTTGGCGCTGCCACTGCCTCCGGAAGAGCAAATTCCATGTGCTGTGTGAAGAAGTCGTTCCTTTTTTGTCTGCCCTGGAATATTCCAACACCAAGTTTCATTTGAGGATCCCCAAGTTCCAGTGTTAGATGAGAGAGGGAGAAAACCTTTTTTTTCTCTGTCCGTTTTCTCCACACCGTGCACCTCTATCATGTGTCCTTATGCAGGGCGTGAGGGCAACATCCTTTCCCCCTATTGCCTGATACTGGTATCAAGATTCAGAGGCTATACTGCCCTGGAACATGGGTGTTCCATTTAGCTGTGCTGCATCTCATAGCTGTTGGATTTGTCTAACCAAGTTCAAGGGCGCTTTCTGCTATGGTAGAGCACCTGCTTTGCATCACACCAGTCCCAGGTTCGGTCCCTGCTAACTCCAGTATAAGCAGGCAATGGAGAAGAGCTTCTGCTTGGAACCCTGGAGAGCTATTGCCAGAGTACACAACGCAGGAATACTCCACTACGTAGAAAAATAGCTTTGCTTAATCAAAGGCAATTTGTATTTATTTTTTTAACAGTCTAAGCTTGTGGCTGCCGCTGCCGCCGCCACCACGTGTTGTGGCCATGAATTCTGTAGGTTTAATTACACAATTCTGATTTGGCACTTCTCCAATTTTTGTGATACCATTTTCAGCTCAGCAAAGCAAAAGCTGTTGTGTATTTTAGGATAGAAATATGATTAGAAATGTGTGTCAGGATAAAATATGTATGTAAAGGACATATTTTGAACTGTATTTAAATATGAATTTTCATATATATATATATCTATATAATATTAATATGAAAAGTTGTAAGTGAATGCCTAAGTGACACCAATCCATCCTTCCTCAATCCTTAACAAACAAGTCGCTTCTGAGCGCATGCTTAGTTCATGGCTATGTATGCAATTTTCATACACTCACTCTCTCTCTCTCTCTCTCTCGTGATATATATGCAGTGTTCACTGATACAATGCATTTTTGTATGCTATTTTCACTACTATATGCATTTTGTATACACACATTTCCCTAGTATATGCACTTTCGTGTGCATTACTTGCCTGGAGAACTGCATTGCAAAATCCAGAGAAGTGCAAATTTCAAAGGATGGCTGTATTTTGGTTCCTATCTTGTTTTGCAAAGTGCAGTTATGGCGGTTCGCCTTTAAATGAGAACTAAATCAAATTTTTTCTCGATCCCTACAACAGAGAAGCAAACAGAAGTGTAATTTCTTGCTCTTGGTGTTTTAAACTGAGGATGGTTCACCCCAAAGGTCAAGCCTTAGCAGATGACGTGGGCTTCCCTGAAACCTAGATGGACAGCCGTCTCCAAGAGGCATATCCTGCTCAGGAGACGTTGACTCTCTCTCTTGTGCGCTCTCTCTCTCTCTCTCACCTTGGCTTTTTGATCGTAAATGCTTTTAAAAGCTTTCTGGCTTCTAAGGTTTCTGAGGTTTCCTGTATGAAACCTCAGAGGGTTTCGCTGGAGAGGCGAGCCATGCTGTGCTCTCAGAGAATCGATTTCCTTTAGCAGCTTAACTTCTCGTTAAGAGGAAGGAGCAGCCTCACGTTTAAGACAGGCACAAAAGGAGAGAATGAGAAAGAGCACACAAGCCAGGGTGGGGGTGGAGAGAGGAAGACGCAAACTGAGGTGATGCCACAAAAATTGTCCAGGGTGGGCAGATACTGTACTGGAAATTATATTGTACTCGGCACTGCTTGGGAATTCTAAGGAAAACAACAACAGCAGTGCTGTTTGGAAAGGTTCAGTCTGCACCTTGATTCAAAACAGCATCCAATTATAGACAAAAAACCCCTGCTCCTTGATATCAGGAACCATCACACAAAATCTGGTTGTGATATTTTAAGAGGTGTCCAAATGCACAGAAGTGGCAAAGTATATTTCCAGGTGGGCGAGTTGTGTCCGACGTTTTAAGAGAACTGAAAGAAAAATATAGTGTATGTTAATGACAGAGAGTCCATCAATGGACTGGGTGGGGGACAAGTGGCGGGGCGAAACTCCTTGTATGGGGGGCATTTGCTCTCCTGCCAACTCCCCCTGGTGCCACCCACACATGCATTGCTTTCTTATTTTGAGAGACAAAAGCCGTGACCTAGTCTGAGTGAGCATCACCGGCCCTGGAGCACCATGGTGAGGACTTTCACAATCTGCCTTCCCTCCCTCTGCTCATTCCCGCCAGGATGGCAAGCCATTCAGTAACTGCTTATTAACACAGTCTGGAAACAACCTGACCTTTTGGCGAAGAGTAAATCAACCAACTCATTACTCCCTCCCAGGTGTATTATATTTATGTATTGCATGTGCCTATTCATGGGTGTGTTTGTGTATGCAATGCTACACAAGGTCAGTCCACTGCAGAAAAGAGATACATCGCTAGTTCTCTTTGGCTGCTTTCTTGTCATTCCACCCTCCAGTTTGCTTCATCCTGTTAAAATAGCTGACAACAGCTATTAATGTAACCCCAGATGCCCAGATGGGTAGTAGCAAAGCGGGTTGAAAGCGAAGCCTCCTTGTTGAGGAACACTGTGTTTCAGTCCCAATGCTATAGATCCTCATTTGTAGAGAGACCCTTCTGAGCAGGCAAAGCGGTGTGGGGCTTTATTAGGAAGAGGTAGCTGAAGTGAGCAGTGTTCCCTACCTGTGGTGGCGACAGTTGTCCACCCTACCATACATGCAATATGCCTATACTTAGGAAGTGAATTTACAGGGAACCTCACAATTCGCAGCTGTCGTTTGTGCACTCTCAGATGCAAATGTCCCTGAATGATACAATATGTGTGTTGGGCGGGGGGGGGGGCGGGGAACCCAACAGATATGTTGCCGAGGAAGAAACTAAGCCCCCCACTCCCGAAAGCGTGATGAATGGGTACGAATTGGGCTGCATATGTGCTAAAGCACGTGCCTTTCCCCCCAAAGTATCCTGGGAATTTATCCCTGCCTGCCTGCAGGCTTACATTCTAAAACACACATCACAAAAGGAAAAGGGGATGAGGACGAAAGAGGAAACAAGGAAGCTAGTGATCCAGTTCTTGAACTTACACAGTAGTTCTTATAACTTATAACAAGCAGCTGGAATGGAACAGTTCAGAGAGAGGAGAAGCCAATTCATCATACATTTAAAGCACATGGCTTTCCCCAAAGAACCCTGGGTACTGGGAATTGTAGCTCTGCGAAGGGTAAACTACAGTTCACAGGATTCTTTTGAGGAAAACCATGTGCTTTAAATGTACGGCACATAGGAAGCCTAGGTTTACGAAACTAAACTTGCCTTGTACCCATTTGTTACTGACATAGCAGGTTTCGTAACAAATGAAAACCTGAAGCCAAGGGGGCTTATTTGGTTCTATTTGTCATTCGCTACAAACCAAATGCAGCCTTCTAAAAGCCATGCTTCCCCTATCTGGCTCCTATTTTTGCTGAATAAATTGTTTCGGACAGACATGGCGTTATCTCCTCGTGATAAATTTTGTCTTCAGTTGAGGCAGCCAGACATATTACACTCCCCAGAAGCATAAACCTTTGAGCCGCCCGCTTTCCCACAAGCGCCTGTGATAAATATAACCCCTTGGTGCTGCTAATTAGGTTTATGTGTTTGGGTGGGGGAGTGGGCTCCAGCACTTTTTGCTCCATCCCACCCCCACTGCTCAGGAATCCTTCACCTGTCCTGGTCAATGTATTGTGGTCAAGGAGTCAGCAGCAAACAGATCTGGCAGGATATACGGTATGTCAGCTGCTTTTTAGCCTCAGATAACTGCAAGGGGGAAAAAGCCATGCTGCATCGCAGAGCTGCACACTAACTTACATATTTGTTAAATGAACACGTGTTTCCTGCCTTCTGCTTTTGAACAAACCTCTCTTTGCCTCGAAAGCTTTATTTCTAAAAAAGTATTGTTGCTGCAGCAAACAAAATGAATACCCTGTGTTCTTTCCTTCTAATAAAAAACAGCCAGACCATCTGATTTGTGCCCACCTCAGAGTTGACCCGTTGCAATTGATGGACCTAAGTGAGTTGTTCTCATTAACTTCAGTAGATCTACGCTTGAGTCGAACTAGCATTGGTGACAGCCCACTGTAGTTACCTTACTAACTTATCATGAAATTTGCTCACGACCACATTTATTCTTTCTGGGGGGGGGGGGGCAAGCAAACAAACCCCAAAATTGTTGAGCTTTTTTTCCACATCAGCGCCAAAAAGAATTCGATTTTTGACTTGCCGAAGATCTAGGACAAAGCACCACATTTCAAAAATTCCCCCCATCAATTCTACCTTTGAAATCCTAGTAACCTCTGCGGAAATCCGGACGTCTGGCAGCCCTAGAGTAGCCCCATTGAAATTAACCATCTCCATTAATGTCAGTGGGGCTGCTCTGAGTATGACTAACATTTGAAACAACTCAAACAAACCTATAGTGGAAAGTCATACCCTTTGACCAGGAAGCTCATTTATCGTAACCTTGGATGTTTGAAGGAGGCTGACTGTAGTTAGGGTGGGGGGAAAAGAAATCAACATATACCCAGAAGCATAATGTTAATATTATTATTGCAGCACTGAAGTAGTTACTCACATTTAACCTTGTACTGGCAAAGTCCTTGATATTTGCAGGTATGTTCTTTAAAATTACTAGTGAGGCCCTGAGGAAGGCATCCTGTTTGAAGGTGTCGGTGAGGTGTGGCCCTTTTGACCAGGCTTTGCTCTGTGACCTGTTTTCTGGATTTGGGCTTGCATCCAACCAAGCTGTGATTACCTGTGGTTCCCTGCATTGCAGGTGGTTGGACTAAATGACCTTTCTGACTCTGCAGATCTATGATTCAGTGAATCTATATCCCTGTAGTTTGGGGATGAATGGATGCACATCACAAGTGAGTTCTTACGGTGGCTAATAGACTTATATAATCCTAGAATCGTAGAGGTGCATAGAACCTCCAGCTCCCTGCAATGCAGGAATCATTTGCACAACATGACTCTGAGAATTAGAGTCTCATGCTCTGCCAACTGAGCTATCCCAGGTACTTTGATCCTGTAGAATAAATACATACTGTCTGTTACGCGTCAGTCTGAGGACCTCACTGCCCTGTGTCCCTTGAGCATATTTCATATACGCCTCAATAGAGGTTCGGTTTAAGATTTGTGTACCAGTGTGCACTGAATCTACAATGTGAATTGAGGGTGGCCTACTCTTATTTCTGAGTATTAATTGTATGTCATTATTTGTCTGGGTTTCCCCACCCCCACCCCAATCTCTGCCTATTTAAATGTTATTTCATCTTTTTCCTTTAAAAGAATTCTGAAAAATTATTATCACCATTATTGCACCAGGAGGCCTGCCATGGGGCAGTGAGGAAGGGTAGGGCAGGGCTGGTAGAGCACATGCTTTGAATGCAAAAAGTCCCAAGTTCAATCCTGGGGCTTCCTAGTGAAGATTGAGAAAGACATTGGCTGCATGTCAGTAAGAGATGATACTGAGCCACATGGAACAATGGTCTGACTCAGCATCCAGGCTGGCTGAAGGATCATTGTGGATAGGGAGGGGTATGAAGAAAGGCTATTCAAGCCACTCATTTGCCTCCCACCAATGGCAGCATCTTGGGGACAAGGAGTCACTTGTTTATTTTATTTTATACCGCTTGAGTGTAAAAAAAAACCAACCCAACATCCTCAGAGTGGTTTGCAAAAAGAATAAAGCAATGAGGTTATCAGTAAAAACTTTTTTTAAAAAAAGGTATGGATGCTGCTGCTCTAAAAGATTGGTTTCTTACAAATGTGGAATGCATAATATGTAACAGTGCAGTTCCGCATATCGCTCCAACTAAGAATCCGTGCATTCAACTAAGTTCGACTCAGAGAAGACCCGCTGAAATTAATGAGCCGAAGTTAGTCAGGACCATTCATTCTAATAGATCTGCTCTCTGAATAAGACTAGCATTGGATGCAACCCAACAGAAACAGCCACCAACCCACTGGTCAGGAAGCTGACAAATTCCAGGCATCACCACCAGAGGGAGTGCTGCACCAAGGAGGTGGGAAGGGAAAGGGGAGTAAAGGAACTGGCAGCCCCAAAACACCATGAACAGTGGTCACTTTCAAAATGCAATTGCATGAGATGGGGGCACACTCATGTTTGCACGAGGGTCGCTAAATCCTCTCAGCTGGCCTGTGAATGAAGGTGCCCTTAAATGAAGGCTGCAGATGGAAAACAGGCTGTTTTATTTATTTTATGCCAGTTTCCTTTTGTATGAGGATTGGTAGTTAGACACACAGGCCAAATTGAGCTGGATTTGCTGCCTTTGTTTGTGATGGCCGGTGTGTTCGGTCGAGTGCAACAGAAGAGGCAGGGAGCAATGCAAGAAATTTGGCGCCAATCTGCCCGGCTTTGAAAGAGGCGGCATTCCAATCCCCTTTGGCCTTAAGAGAAAGTCCTGATTGAGTGCTTCAGCTCAGTGACCTCCCCTGACCCCTGAGAACGCGACTGCTTCTCTAGAGCCACTTCTTTTCAATTAATCAAATTAACAGCTTGGATAAATCTGCCCACCACTTGGGACAGCTGTGACCTACTGCAGCACCCACTTCCAATAGCTCTCTCGGATCAGGGCCTTTCCCCTCTGCCCTGTAGGCTTAGCACCATCTTCTGTTAAGTACACCTTTCTAAATAAAACATTTTGATGGCCTGGTTTCTACTAGACTGTATATTGGCCAATAAAATGCCAACCTTTGGCTAATGGGGTCATAAGTACATAATTAATAAACAAATAAATAAATAAATAAGACCAGACTGGATCAGGCCAGATGTTCATAATGGCTGTGTACACATCATCCATTTAAAGCAACATGACCTCCCCCAAAGAATGCAGGGAACTGAAGTTTGTAAAGGGTGCTGGGAATTGTAAGGAGGTAAACTACGGTTTCCGGGATTTTTTGGGTGGGAAGTGATGTGCTTTAAATATATGGTGCTCATACAGGTCTAGAATTATGTTAGCAGCCAGATGTCTCTGAAAACTCCCAAGCAGGGTATGAAACCAACAGCCTTCCTCAGCACCTGGTACTGATAGGAAGACTTCCTGTGTCCATGGGGACTTCCAAGTGACCCTATTTTGCACCATGGATTTGTCTAATCTGCATTGAAAGCCCATCTAAGCTAGCGAACCTTGTGCTTAATTACCGTACTTTAGGTCCTTATTTGTCCCAAAATATAGGGAAGCGTTTGCACTAACTTGACTTTGTTCTATCCTCAGTTATTTTCGAAGATTTAATGGTATTCCTTATGATCGTTGTGTTTTCACCTGTGGTAGTGAAGGTTTAGGAACTGTTGCCATATTTTGTAATGTTTATATGGATAAAGGAGCTGGACTTAGGGATCCCTTGATTGTTCCTTTCCCGTGAGGACCTTTAGAGTGATTTACAGCCTCTCTGGTCATTGATACACAACCTGAGTCTCATGTAAACTGAATGGGTTACAGCATTTGAATCCCAACTATGATGATTCAAAAGAAACTTTTTGCAGAATTGTTAAGCGTTACTGGTTTTGATTTTGTCCTACTTAAAAAAGAAGATTTAGAATGAAAAATGGGCGGTTAGTGTGCTTGTCTTTTTTAGTTACTATCCCATTCATTGTATGGAATCGAACGTTTGGTTTTAGAATCCGAAGGTCTGTAGACTAGAAGTAAATTGGAACAAAGTCATTGACACAAGCAGAAGCTCCCATCACCCCTGATCATCTGTTACAGCAAGTGGCTGTTACAGTGGCTGTTACAGCAAGCTTGACATACAGAGGTAGTACACCTCCTGAAAGCCAGCTGCTGAGAACAAGAGTGCAGCTAGGGGTTCCCTTTGTGCTTGGCAGCTTCTTAACAACATCTGGCCAGGAGCTGCTGGGAACAGAACTATGGGCTAAATAGACCCTTTGTTGTCCTGCAAGGTAGTCCTAGTTCCGCTGCAAAGTCTAGTTCCAGGTGCAAAGGAAGCCACAAATAAGGGAGGTTTTTGTTTTATTTTGCAAGTATTTTATTGGCTCAGCATGGTCAAATTTCTTCCTCCTCTTACAGCCCCAACCCTACATATGTTGACTTGAAATTCCCACAGTGGGGCACACTCCCAAACAAGTGTGCATAGGGCCTTCCACCCATTTGGAATATAAAGAAGAGTCTTACTGAGCTGGGCCAAGGTTTAGTATACTTCAGCATCTTGTTGCCAACAGTGACTAACTAGATGCCCCAACGAAACTCATAAGTGGGGTGGAAATGCAGTAGCCCTACCTAGAAGCCTGAGCCCACTAGCTTGTACTTGCAGGTCCACTGGCTCTGAACTGGAGGTTCTATGATGGCCAACAGCTGCTTGATGATTCACACATGATTCTGCCTAACCCCCTAACTCTGAAAGCTATCTCAAGCCAACCTAGAAATACTTCTAGCCTCCTCAGCGGCGAATGTGCACTGGATTGCAGCTGCATAACCCAATCCTATGCATCCTATGAATTACTTGGAAGTCATTTCTGCTGTGTTCAATTGAGCTTATTCCCAGGCAGTGCTTCAGTTATAAGTGTGTTTATATTGGGGGAGGGGGGGGGAGCCTTATGAACATTTGTAGTGAACAACTGAACTACTGCTGTTGTTAGGCTTTATCCAACTAAGTTTTGCTCAGACTAGGCCCCCTGGAATTGATGGACCTTAGTTAGTCATGTTTGTTAAATTTAATGGGTGTACACTGAGTAGGACTAGCATTGTGACAACAACAACAATAAGTAGTAGTAGAAATAATAATAATAATAATAATAATAATAATAATAATAATAATAATGGTAGTATATTTATTTATATGCTACCTTTTTCCCTGATGGGACTCAAGGCAACTTACAGTTAAAAAAGAATCACTAAAAACATGGAAAAAACAATTTTTTAAAAAAAAAAATCAACATTAATAGAATTAAAACTATATACATATATACAATCTGTTTAAAACATCCAAATAATTACAATAAAAACAGCACCTGCCCTTTCATTAAAAGCAGTCAATTCCCAAAAAGCCTATTGGAACAAGGTCTTCACCTGCCGGCAGAAGGACAACAAGCAGGGAGCCAGGCTAGCTTCTCCAGGAAGGCAGTTCCAGAATCTGGGAGCAGCTCCTGAGAAGGCCCTTTCCTGCATCCCCACCAAATGTGCCTGGGAGGGTGCCAGAACCGTGAGAAAGGCTCCCCTGAAGATCTCAATACCTGGGCAAGTTCATATGAGGGAATATGGTCTTTCAGATAGCTTGGACCTAAGCCATTTAATGCTCTGTTCAGAGGGAAAATCCTAGCATGATTTCTATGCAGCAGTCACTGAGCTGACAGTTAATATTTTTCACCTCACGTTTCCTCTACAACTGCCACATTAAGGGAGACAGTTAGTCCCCCTTTGTATCAGCGCACAGAAAACCTCAAGGATGCTTCTTCAGGCACATAGCAAGTATATTACTTAGTAGAACTTAATTACAGAAAAAAAGATAAATGAGCTTAATGGCATAAAAACTTATAAAATATTAGCAGTCCAAATCTAAAATATTTATTATTTATGCAGAGGGGAGAAATCCTAATTAAATCAGAATTACCTGAATCAACAAGGCTAGAACTGAGCAGCCTGCAAATGTTGAGATGGCTTCCCAAATGACAACGTGAGAGATGCGTATTTATACCTAATTTTTTATTTGAAAGAGATACTGTATTTTTTCTAACATTTCTCAAATATCCAAGAAAAACAACAATCCAAGAAAAGCAACTTCATGAAAGGAATTGATAAATCATATGCCCAAAATACATACACTGCAACAATTTTGATTAAACATAATGACTAGCATCAAAGCAAAATAATTTTAGCAACATCTAATAAAACTAAATCAAATACAAACAACTATTTTTAAAAGCATCTATACAGAAGTTACATAGTTAGTATGAAAAAATGTATATAGTTCACATTTGAGCATACTAAAAATACTGATTTTAAAAACAGTATTCGCTGTGAACACAGCTTGTTTAGCTAATCTAGAAGGGTGGATTGATTAAATCAGTTTTCTTTATCAGGAGACATAAGGTTATTGGTTCAAGATAGGAAATGAGGAGCACTGATGTACCAGTCTGATATGCAAGTCTGGCCTGTTTCCAAAGGGCACTGCAAAAATAGAAAGATGCTTTTTATTCCCATTTCAACAAATTTAATTGTGTTGCATTGGAGTAAGGAAAATCAGCTACAAGACCTCTCCAGTGTCTAAGGAACCAGCCAAAATGGGGGCAGAAAGAAGTACAGAAGTGGGAATATTTGATCATTACTATTTTATAATTATATTTGATTTACTGATCACCCTTTAAACAACTCTAAGAAATTTACATGAGATAATATAAAACAGTTAAAAACACAAAAACTAATACATTTAAAACAAGACCCTTATAAGCAGACATAGAAATGGCCCATCTAGTCTAGTGTTCTGTCCTCACAGTGGCCACCAAGATGCTTGTGGGGAACCTGCCTCCAGCTGTGGTGGAAGAGTAGGGCCATTGTGACTAGTAGCCATTCATAGCCTTTGATGGACACTTGAGTTGAGACCCATTTATCCAGCTGGGAAAGCCTGGGAATATTTTCCACAGCATTGGATACAACCAATTATTATTTATTAAATTTATATTCCACCCTTCCTCCCAAGGAGCCCAGGATGGCAAACATCAAGGATAAAACAATGCCATTAAAACAGTGTTAGAAACTGAGATATGAAAGCTAGGAGCTAAATGGCACCTTAAACGTAGGTTATGGGCGCAACAACGGAATGTCTAGACTTGCTTTTTTTAATAACAAGAATACGAAGATGAAAATGAATGAACTGCAGCTAAAATATTATGTTCATTTTTCACATAGTCTAGTCCTTCCCCTGCCCACCCCCCTAATATTTTTAAGAGGGTCACTTCTCCAGTCTTAAGAGAGTAGCTGGAAGTGGGGTTGCAGAAAAAGGTCCTCCTTTCCTTCCACTCTGCAGTTTTAATCTGAAACCTTAGGCGCAGTACTGCACCCAGAACTCAGAAATTGCTTGCGCTAATGAAATTCCCCGTCACAAAATGTGCCTAGAACATTTGGAGTTTTGAACGCTGCATTAAAAAAAAAAACATATTCAAAACAGAATTTAAAATTCTTAAGATTTTTGTTAAAAGTTTATTAGGCAAGATTTGGTTCTTTATTGTTTATTTAGTAACATTTATACACTGCTTGATTGTAAAAAAACAAAAACAAACTCAAAAGAGATTTAGAAAAGATAAAACAGTAAAATCAAGAAAAAACTTGCAACCCTACAAAAGTTGAAAAGTTGAAACGCATTAAAATTACCTCAACTTTCTAGAGAGGCCTGTCTAAACAGGGAAGTTTTTAGCAGGCGCAGGGGGAAAAATACAGTGAAGGCGCCTGCTAGATCTCAATAGGCAGGGAGTTCCAAAGTGTGTGGCACGAAAAATAATGTTTTTACAAATGTGGTCAGGGGTTAATGTGGCAATTCCGCTGCTCAATCTCAGAGGTAGAATGGGCACATGTAGGGCGAAGCCCAGGGTGGGGGAATCAGTGAAGGCTCCCAGATAAGCATAAGCAGATAACAATGGTATCCAACTAAGTAATACTCCACGTGGCCCCACTAAAATTAACGCCCCAGATCATCAATGGGTCTCCTCTCCCTGCCTTAGGGCTTGCGTTGGCGACCGCCGGCCGCCCGCGCAACGCCACGCTCCTGCATGTCTGCTCAAGAGAAAGCACCACAGAGCTCGACGGGGCCGGCTGCCAGGGAAGTGGGATTGCGGCAGCAGCAGCCTTGGGAGGCGTGACTCACTCGAGCTGGATCGGCCTTCGGGGCTGTCCCTACCCTAACCGGTAGCGCCCAAGGCCAGCGCTTCCTTCTCACGCTCCCTGGCTCGCTCGGCAGCCGCTCCGCCCCGTCGGGCCCACCCACCTCCTTCCTCCCAGCGGGGCCAGGCAGGGCCACCCGGCCGCCGATTGCGCCAGCGAAGGGCTGCGCGCCGCTCCCTCCTTCCCTCCTCGCTCCGTGCGCCACCGCCCGGCCCCGCGTGGGCGGCTGAACGCTAGTTGGCTCGCCGAGAGGCGGGCGGCCGCCGGCCAGCCATCAACAGCCGCCGCCGCACGCAGCTCAAGCCAGGAGGGATTTTCTGGGTTGCTTGGCGGCGCGCCCGGCCTCGGGCTGCTGGAGCCTCCGCTGAGAGAGGGAGAGGAAAGAGAGATCGCTCCATTCTCATGACCTCCAGCCAGCGCGCGCGGCAGGGCGGCGGAGGGACGGCGCGGCCGCCGGCCCAGCAGCGCGCACCGCTCGCTCCAGGGCAGCCAAGTCGACAGCTGACCCGGGCCCTTGGCAGGCTGCTTTCCCCGGTGCAAGCCGGATCTGTTAGGATTCCGGATCCCTCCCTGCCTCCTCCCGCTGGTCACTCTAATTTTAATTTGGTGATATATAGCTGTGGTATTGGGCTTAGAACCAGCTGTGTTACACACCATGCATTTAAAGTACATACACCCCCCATCAAAAAAAAATATCCTGGGAACTGTATAGTTTGCCCCAACTCCAATTCTGACACTCTCACAAAGTACAGTCCCCAAGATTCTGTGGGTTGGTTGGGGAATGTGCTTTAAATACATGGTATATAACGCAGTCTGAGGTTCAAATGTTCCCAAAGCCAGGATGTTCTGAAAGTGAGTGTAAAAAGAACCCTGGCGCACCACAGAAAGGTGCCTCAGCGTATTGATTCTGGGTTGCTTCCAGGCAAGGATGTTATTATCGCAAATGGGTCATTCAGATCTGACCCCCCCAAGCTAATTTTCATTTTTCCTGCCCACCCCACATCACAATATCCATTGCTATTCTGCTGCTTTCTGCCCACAACAATGGGCAAACCTTTGCAAAAAATGCATCTGGGCTGTGTTTTTATGTCCCCTCAGTCACTGCTCCCACTGGTCCTCCTCTGCCCTTTTCCCATTCTGGGCATTAACACAGGCATTTCTGCACCTATGCATGCACAGCTTTAAATAAATAAATAAATCCCTGAAACTGCACAAGAGCAAACATTGGCAACCTTATCCAGCCAGTTACATGCTTCACAGTGGGCAAAATGGAGGGTTGTGCTTTTTGGGCGTGGTTGGGATATCTATTCTCATTTTGTTTGGTAGGTGTTTTTTTTTAAAAAAAATTACTGAGCCTTTGCTAAGAGGGTTAGAGGTCTTGTACAAGACTTCTGTATTACAAATAAAATTAAAAGCCTATTGTATATATTACGATTACATTGTCCTAGGTAAACTCTCACATTTGCTTAAAAACATCATAGGAGTACTGGATCAGGCCAAACAACTGCCTAGTCCGTTGCCCTGTTCTCACAGTGGCTAACCAAGATGCCTCTGGGAAGCCTGCAAGCAAGAGTTTGGTGCCAGTTGTGATTCCCAGCAACTGATAATCCGAGGCATAGTGTCTCCAATGGTGAAGACAGAGCAAAGCCATTGTGGTTAGTGTGAGACCTTGAGATAACATCTCCTTCAAAACTGATATACAACAATTAGTGCAAATAGGTTTCTTTCCCTTGTTGTTGGGAAGGGGGAGTTGGAAACAAAATGATTAAGTTGAGGAATATCTGTGCCCACTTCCTATGTTCTCTCTTTCTCTGCCCCTTCCAATAGCTAAAAGATAACTCCTTTCACAAACTCTGATGGTTATTGCATTGAAAAAACCAAAGAGAGATTCCCAGCCAGGGAGTCATCTCCTGGGGACTGTCTTTCTCTGTGGATTCCCAGCCATCAGTCCTGATATTGGGTTGTATCCAATTTTAGACCTATTCAGAGCTGACCCATCAAAATTAATGGACATTACCAACATGACCATTAAATTAAATGGGTTACATGCATAAGAACATAAGAAGAGTCTTCTGGATCAGGCCCATGGCATCCTGTTCTTACAGTGGTCAATCAAAGGCCTGTGAGAAGTCCACAAGCAAGACCTGAGCACAAGAGCACTCCCTGGTAGTTTCCAGCAGCTGATATTCAGAAGCATTGCTGCCTCCAACTACAGAGGCAAAGCATCACTATAGAATCATAGAATTGGAAGGGGCCAAGGGTCATCTAGTCCAACTCCCTGCAGTGCAGGATTATCAACACACTGTCCCCCATCCAATTTGAAACCATACCAGACCCTGCTTAGCTTTGCAATCATGGCTAGTAGCCCTTGATAGCCTTAAAGGTAAAGGTACCCCTGACCATTAGGTTCAGTTGTGGACAACTCTGGGGTTATGGTGCTCATCTCGCTCTATAGGCTGAGGGAGCCGGTGTACAGCTGGGTCATGTGGCCAGCATGACTAAGCCGCTTCTGGGGAACCAGAGCAACGCACGGAAACGCCGTTTACCTTCCCGCTGGAGCGGTACCTATTTATCTACTTGCACTTTGTGCTTTCGAACTGCTAGGTTGGCAGGAGCAGGGACCGAGCAATGAGAGCGCACCCCGTTGCTGGGATTTGAACCGCCGACCTTCTGATCGGCAAGCCCTAGGCTCTGTGGTTTGTCCATACCTCTTTTAAAACCTATTCAAGTTGGTGACCCATCACTGCCTCCTGAGTGGGAGGAAATTCCAGAATTCTACTATGCACTGTGTGAGGTTCCAACTTAGTTCTTCTCTGGTAGACCCATTGAAATTAATGGAACTAAGATACACATGTTCATTAACTTCATTGGGTCTACCCTGAGTAGGACTAGCACTGGGCACAACCCAACAGAGTCGGATACAACCCACTGATGAATCCTGCTGATCATTTCTGAGCACTAAGAAGTGATCATCTTCTTAACAAAACAAGGCCCACTATCCTTGGTCTGTTCTGTCTGATACGCAGCACACAATAAACTTTGGACTTGTAGCACCCCCCCCCCAAAGATTAGCCATTACCTTTCCCGGTCCAGATATGACAAACAAAATGATCATCGATATTATTATTGACTATTGTAAGCCTTACTTCATTGGACTTTCACCTTACATTGACAGCAACCCTGTTACTTTGCCCTTCCGAAAGCAACCTTAAGAAAGACGATTGTGTTAACCCGTTCACTTAGTTGCATAATTTTTATTTATTTATTTGTTTCTGCTCTTGCAGCAGCCTGTGTTTCTCATGGCTAAGGCACATCTGAGTACAGACTGGAGTGGGGGGCACAGTGACAATGCTGTTAGCCCCACCACTGAAGCAAGGCCTTCTTCCCCTGAGAGTTGTTGCCTGTGAGCTCTGCTTCTTGTGTAAGAGCTCTCTGTGCAGTCCAGACACCTGCACAGCCAGGTGCCCCGATCATGAGAATCAGGATCTCTTGTCTGTGTAGACAAACACACTCTGATTTGTACTCAGTTATGTCCAATGTCTGAGTTAGGCATTCCTAGGGCGCATGGTATATGTACCCAAAACTGAGGGCAACAAACTTGAATTGATTTAACTTGTACAGGAATCAACACAAAAGCTTCAATTGCAGATGAAAGTTTCCCTTCTTCGGTTAATCAATAGGGCTAAGACTGAAGGCACACACACACCTTTGCTCCAGCATTTTACATTTATATACCACCTTTGCTTTCCAAAGAGCTCAAGGTGGTGTAAATTGTTCTCCTCCTCCCCATTTCATCCTCACAGCAATCCTGTGAGGGAGATTAGTTAGGCTAAGAAATGGTGACTGAGTAGGGATTCGAACCCTGGTTTCCCAGGTCAAAGTTAAACACTCTAAGCATTATGCCACACTGACTCTCTTTTCAACCTGTCAAATCTGATATAAAATGGGTGTGGAACCTTCATTTCTCCGGTCAGACTTGGCCCTCCGGGTCTCCTCATCTGGCCCACTGGGCTGTTTTCCCCGACCCTGACCTCAGATGCGGGGCACATAAAGGTGTGTGTGTGCAGCAAAAATACCTCTGAGGATTCTGGCAACATAGGTCAGCTCTATCTACTGCCCCCCCCCCATTATACGTAAAGTTGGCATAACATAGGTGACATGTCAGCCCCTTCCCCAGAAATGATGCTTCGCTTCTCTCTATCAACAACAGTAACTATAATACTGTACTGGCCTACTTTACAGGGTTGTTGTAAGGATGCCTGGCTGAACATATGGGAATTGCTTTGAATGTTCAAGTGCTGTACAAAGGCTAAACAGTGTTGCTGTTTATTATCCTCACCACCAAATTGCCACTCCAGGCAGCCACATCACCTGTTGCCTGCCTCCCCCTTACCTCCGAACAAATGCCTTGTTGTATGACTTTCTTGATCAGTGCCAATTTTTAAATGTCTCATTCGTCTGCAGCCAGGCCTTGCTGCAATTGCTTCACCTTTGGCTGGGATTAGTGCACTCAGTGTGTGTGTTGGTGTGTGTCATAATGGGTGGCAAAAATTATCTTTCCCTCCATTCTTTTCCCTCTCTGCCACACCAGGATGAAATTGGGCAGGGATGGGGGTTGGGGAGGCTGATAGAGAAGAAGAAGAGAGGGGAAAAAAGAACAGGGCTGAATTATTCTCTTTTATGAGGTGATCATTGTGAAGGCAGGCGATTGAATTTACAACACTATTGAGTATGAGAGTCCATCTCACCCTGTCAATGAGAAAGCGGGCTTTCCGGGGAGGGGGGTGGCTGGGTGGGGGTGGGAAGCGAGGAAAGAGGCACATTTAACCCTTCTGCCTTGCATTCCCAGGCATCTCAATAGACTCTCGGCCTTGCAAAAGAGCCCGCTGCATACTCAATGAGACCTTTTATACCTTTTAATTACCCTTCTCGACAAAAGGGCCAAGGCTCTTCACTGCCCAGCTCTCCTGTAAGGCGGGAGGCTAACTTTTCCCGCTTCCCTCTAGCTCCTTAAATGAGAGAAAATACAGAGGGTATAACATCTCCCCCCCCCTTTCTGTGCACCTTGCCCCCAAACAATTTCCTACCAAAGTATGTTTCCTGACAGCAGATGTAAATTTGGGTTGAAGGCTGAATTATGATTTTTAAACTTTTTTTATATAAAAATGTTCCTGTTTTATCCTATACTTTTTCTAGAGAAGTTGGAGCAGTGTAGCTGGTGTCCTCTCCCTCCTCGCCTCCCTATATATATATGTGTGTGTGTGTATTTATATATTTATTACATTTAAATCCCAGCTCTCCTCCTCCAAAGAGCTCAGGGTGGCATACACACTTAGAAATCATAGAATTGTAGAGTTGGAAGGCACCCCAAGGTACATCTAGTCCACCCCCCCCCAATGCAGGAATCTTTTATTCAACATGGGGCTCAAACCCGCAACCTTGCGATCAATAGCCTCATGCTCTACCGACTGAACTGTACCCAGCTTCTTTTTTCTCTTCCCATATTTTGTCCTCACAACAACACTGTGAGGCTGAGAGTGAATGACTGGCCTGAGGTCGCCCAGTGAGCTTTGTGGCTGAGTGGGGATTTGAACCCTGATCTCCCAAGTCTTTGTCCGACAGTAGCCAGCCCTAGATGCCCTAGTGGGAATCCCTAAAGCTGGACTCAAGTGCAAGACCATTCACCCTTACTGTGGTTTCCAGCAACTGATATTCAGAGGCATTCTGCCTTCAACAGTGGATATAAAACATAGTTATCATTGCTAGTAGCTGTTGATAATACCCAGGAGTCTCAGGTTCAAATTCCCACACAGCCATGAAGCTCAATAGGTGACCTCGGGCTCAGCTGGTGTCTCTCAGGCTAAGCTACCTTACAGGGTTGTTTTGGATAAAATAGAGGGTGGGTGGGTGCGTGGGTGGGTGGCGGGAGAAATGCAGGTGGTATTCAGTTAAGAGTTACCCAGAGTAGGCACACTGATACCAATTAATGAATGTGACCAAGTTAGGCACATGAATTTCAGTGGGTCTCCTCTGAGTAAAACTCTGCTGAATACTGCCCTGTCAGTGCAACAGCCCACCTTGATTGCTACAAACAGAAAACCAGCATGATAGGCAGATATCTGAGACAGAAACTGTCTCCTGATGTTCCAGCTTTTTCCTTGCAGAGAGTTAAAGCACAAGCACACACATGCACACACCACAATCATCTCAAGAAACATCCAGAAGAGATATCCGCGGCCTACAGTCTGAAGTAGTGTGGCCCATTATGTCAAGTTAATTATTTCCCTACATCCTTGCAGCTTTCTGCTGAGGACAAAAGAAGAGTGAACTCTGCCTGTTGAATTTCTACCTGTCAGAAAAGTGTTAGTTAGAGGCACAGGAGCACTGCCATAAGAACTGGTAGATAGCCACCAGTGTTGCCAGCTTTTGCACTAGCCCATGGGTAGGCAAATTAAGGCCCGGGGGGCGGATCTGGCCCTCTCGCCTTCTAAATCCGGCCCGCAGACAGTCCGGGAATCAGTGTGTTTTTGCATGAGTAGAATGTGCCATTTTATTTAAAACACATCTCTGGGTTATTTGTGGGTCCTGCCTGGTGTTTTTACATGAGCAGAACGTGTGCTTTTATTTAAAATGCATTTCTGGGTTATTTGTGGGGCATAGGAATTCGTTCATCCCCCCCCAAAAAAAAATTAGTCTGGCCCCCCACAAGGTCTGAGTGATAGTGGACCAGCCCCCTGCTGAAAAAGTTTGCTGACACCTGCAGTAGCCCCTGTAGGAATATCAGATCTGTCTGATACTGAGCCAGATGTCTGATCCATCTAGTTCAATGTTATCTGGCAGTGACTTTCAAGGGTTTCAGGCAGGTATCTTTCCCAGCTCTGCCTTAGATGCCAGTGAGTGAATCTGACTCTGGGACTCAAACATTTATGTAAAGAGGCAAGAGTGGATCAGGGCTTTCCCCCCACCCCCCACTAGCTACTTGGCAACCATACATATAATTTGTGCTAGAGCTCAGTCAAAGAGGAACATGCCTGGGCTAATAATAATGCTGCATATCTTAATCTTCCTGCAGAAAAGTAGTCATAGTTTCTTCCTGCTCAGCTGGATCAGAGTTTCTGGGTCAGAAGGTGTGATGGCCTCGTGATGTATGTGTGTGTTTAAAAAAAAACCACCCAGCACCTCTTTTTAAGGAAATAAAATTGCTGGCTTAATGCCAACTACAGAATAAGCCACGAAGGCAGACAGAAGAATTAGTTAGTCCAGGGCTTAGTTTCTGGGCTCTTTTCCAAATGCCAGACCTCAGCCGTTTGGAGTGACAACGCCGGTACCTCTGTGGCCTGCCTTTCAGCCCTAAAGAGCTACATCCAGTCCTTGCACATCTGGGGAAAGGGCAGATGGGTGCAGTGCCCAGTTTTGTGCTCCAGAATTGCTCACTCTAAAGAGAGAGAGAATGACTTCTCAGAGGAGATTCCACCAAATCCCCTGCCCATGAAACATGGAAAACAGACTTTAGAAAGACCATTCCATAATTTCCTTGCCACATGAAAAGGCAGGATGTAGGCGGAGGTATGCAGGGCCCCCAAGCTGTACCACAGGGAGAGGCTTGCATGTTTGCCCCCTGCTCCCAGCATAGAAGGCTGGCAAAGGTCCAACAGAGGTGTAAACACATGACATCTTTCCCCCCTGTTGCAAATACTACCACAGAAACTCCTGTAAACTAGCTCAAGGAAAACTATGATAGAGGCCCAAGACCTAGAAAAGGTGGGCAATTGGTTCCAAAATCTTCATTACCAAGGAGGAGAACTCCCCCAGGCAGACTCAGAAAAACAAAACTATTTCACCCCAAACTTGAAAAATAGATTGCTTCTAATTCCAGGTCCACTGTTGAGCCCAAATTCAGACTCAGGCATTCCCTACAAGTGCCCTAACACAGGTGGCCCTTCTGGTGCTGTTGGACTTCCCTTCTCATCAGCCCCAGCCACCATGGCCAGATGGCCAGGGATTATGGGAGTCCAATATCTGGAGAACCACATGTGCCCCAGCCCTGCCCTGGCAAGTCTCTAAACCGCTCTCCCAGCTACCCGCTTACCTGTCTACCAACTCACCCAGCCTCTCCGGCCCAAATCCTGAGGGTTGAGTGGAGGGAGGTTTGGCTTCCTTATCTAGCATGCAGCATACACCCATTGTAAGTGTTGAGGAGGGGAAGGGAAATGAGAAACCTCCCTTCTGCCCATTCCAATTGCTGCGGAAGCGAAGGTGATGTGGGTCTTCACATAGCCTTACAAGTGGGAGGCAGGTCTTGGGTCCTTTTCCAGCTCAGATGAAAATCTGAGCTGCAGAATAACTTTTGGGCCTGTCATGTTCACTTTACATTTGAAGTGGGTGTTGAAGTGGGTCCTCTTGGATACAGCCAATACAGCATGTTAGGGTGATACCAAGATGCAAATTCAGCTCCCCAATGTGACTTGTTACCCCAGGGCTACATCACTGTCAATGTAACCTACGTAAGGATATATTGGAATACGCCCTGAGCCCTTTGTAAATTGTGGGAAAGAAAGCATGAGCAAATAAGGTTTGGTTTGTCAAAATCTTTTGTTGCATAATAGGAATAATTTTACTTTCTGAAACCTCATTTCCAGAATGGCGGGGGGAGATAGGAGGCAATATTTAGCATGCAAAGCCTTTGCAAGAGTATGCTTATAGGGTTCCTCCACCCTTCCAGCTGTTGCCCCATTACAACAAAAAGCATACAAAGCATATAACATGTGCAGCACACAGTTTTGGGCATGTTTATTCAGAGGTCAACCCTTACTCTGTTGGGGATTTTCTTCCAGTTAAGTTTTCTTAAGATTGTGGCTTCAGTCAGGGGCGTAGCCAGGATTTTTTTTGGGGGGGGGGGGCAGGACTTAATACTTAACTGATGAGATTGGTCAGTTAGTTAAGTATTTCTATTGTTTTTCTTGATTGGGGGGGGGGAGCTGCCCCCTGCCCCTCCTTAGCTACAGCCATGGCTTCAGTTGATTTGTATGACTAAAGACAGTAGTTCTGAAGCAAAAAACCAAAACCCAAAACATATTGTTTGCAGGCATGTCACAGCAGGCATCATTTCTGGAGACACAGCCATTCTCTCTCTCTCTCTCTCTCTCTCTCTCACACACACACACACACACACACACACACACACTTTTAAGATCCACTGCCTCATCAATTAGTGCTACATTTTAGTCAACCGAAAGCATCCCCAGATGATCAGTTGGTTGTATTAAACATTGCAGTCCTGTTTAACCTTCCTCCATCCCACACTTTTAAAACTTGCCCATGGTGCTGAAATGAGTGACCCAGGGTTGCAAAATTGCTTGTCCACACGCCTGAACACACCGATGCAAACAACATAGTATCTGTGGCACATCCAAAGCCAGGAGGGAAGAGACCAGGATTCCTAGCACCATCGCATTTTTCACAATCAATACAGAGAGACTTGCCTATCTGCACACCTGCAGGCATAGGGCCCCCACAGACTGCTGGAGCAATCTGCAACATGTCACAGATGCAATAATGTGTGTTGGTGGAGGATTAATGGTGGCCATCATCCCACTTCATTAGCTGTTCTGTGATGCTTCCCCAGTGACACAGTATTATTGCTGTCTGGAGGGACACTCTTGTGCTATAACGCAGCAGGAGTTGGATAAACCCACCATCACCACTTGTTGATATAAAGTTACCAGATCTCAGCAGGAAGTTATGGGATATGTGTTGATTGATAACAAAGCCGAGTGTCCACCCTCAGTCTTTTGCAGGTGGCAAACAGTACTGAAAGTGGGATAGTGTAAAACTGCCATGCTATTATCATGAATGCACAATAAAAAGGACTTCTGAAGAGGCCTTAATTCTTCCTTGCTTGAGATGGAAGGACTCTTTAGAAAGTTGATCCCACCTTCACCCAGCCTTTGCCAGACAACACACCAACATTTCTACTTTAAGAAAGTTTTTATTTGTACAAATACTTTCCAACATTTTTTATTTTTTAAAAAAACAAACAAACCAAAACATCAGGCATACAGACTCACAAAAAAAGAAGCTTTGGCATAGTATGGGAATATTTGATACAGAACTAATGCTGTAATCCTATATCCAGTTTCCTGGGAAGCAAGCCCCTCTGAAATCAATGGGACTTTATACTTTTCTTTTTAAAAAGTAGGAACACATAGGATTGTGCTGTAAGACTTTTCCTTTTTAAAAAACAGAACCAAACCAAAGTATTTCACATAAACAGTTTTTTTAATTAAAAAAAGAGTAAGAATACAAACTTAATTCCCAACCTTTGGAAATGAATAAATAAGGAGTTTGTGGGGTGGGGTGCATTTAACACAAAAACCAAAGTCCAGGTTCCATACAACGGAACCAAATTCAAGTCCTTTTGTGCAGGGTTGGGGGTAGGAAGCGGGAGCAGAAGATGGTGTCTGTTTTCAGAGGAGAGAATCACCAAGGCCTCCAGACAGCTTCACTGCGCTCCCCACCAGCTTGGGAGACTGGCGCTAAGCTTCCCCCGAAGGATGTGAGCCCCTGCACTGGGGAGACGGAAGGAGTTGCTGTAGAACTGCCGGAAGAGACTGGCATGTTTGCGTTGGCGTAGAGAGGAATCACTGGCCCCGAGCCAGGCGGGAAGGCGGGGTTCGGGATGAGGAAAGCAAACTGGCCCTCAGTTGCCGGCACCAGCTGAAAGCCCCCGTAGACCTTCGGAGACAAGGTTTCCGCAGGGTTCAGTTTGCAAGGCACTGGCATCCCCCCAGGTCCTCCAGCAGGTCCTGGCAACTGGACATGCAGAGGTTGAGCCAGATGGGCAGGCTGTCCACTTGCGGCTGGAGGTGGTGGGGGCGGTGGGGGCGCAGGGTAATTCATGGCCACGATCTGACTCAGGCAGGTGGAGAGGTGGCCCAGCAGCCGGCCACGGACATCTGTGTTGACTCCTTCGCAGGTGGAGAGGAAGCGGGTCACTTCGTTCATGCACTCGTTAAATCCTGCCCGGTATTTGCCTAGGACGGTAGGATCAGCGCTCAGGGCTGCTGCAAAGGAGGGGAAAGAGACAAGAAGGAGAAGAGTTAGCCGGCTTGGATCTTTCAAAGCCTTTTGAGTTCAGCAGACGCAGCTTCCTTTCCTTTCCTCTCTTATGTGAACAGCTGCATGCCAGCTCTGAAATTGCTCCTCATCAGCTAATTATATCTGTGCATTTAAGCTTATGGGGATTGGCTGAATTGCAGGTCAGGGTATCTCAACCTGGATTTGGTGACGGAAGAGCTGCGTTCAAACCCCTCATGGTGCTCAGCCATGAAGCTTCCTGTGTGGCTTTGGATAAATCCCTTCTGGAGGGGAGTGTGATGAAATACAGGACTGGAAGGGCAGGGGTTCATAATCCTTGCTGAGCCACAAAACACATTTGGGTGGTCCCAGACAATCTGCCTAACTCACAGGTTTGCTGTGAGGGTTTTAGTTTTTTAAAAAAGGGAGTATCAGATATCCTGGGGGCAAGGGCAGTATGTGGGCCAAGAAGGGCCATAGGCCACAGTTAGTGTGTGTGCTTTGTGTGTAGAAGGTCCCAGACTCTGCCCTCAATGGCATCCTCAGGTAGGGCTGGGAAGGATTCCCTGCCTGAAAGCTTGGAGAGACGCTGCCTGTCCTTGTAGACAGTGCTGAGATATAGGGATCAGTGCTCTGACTCAGCATAAGGCCGCTTTCTATGTGTACAAATGTGCTAAGCAGATTAACTGGAAAAGGGTCAGGAAAGGAGGGAGGCCAGCCAAATCGCCAGGCTTTATTTTACGTGCATCAGATTGCAAGGTTGTCAAGCAGGATAGCCAGAAGTCAGGGAGAAACATACAAAGAGTTCCGAATTGAATCCCCATCTCCACCCCACACCCCATTTGCAGCCCACCCAAATCTGCCCGTAGGAAGGTTGCCCTCACCTGTCATCTGAGCCCTTTGCAGGTTCCGCAGGTGCTTTACTGTCATTTCCAGAATATCTGCTTTCTCCAGCTTTGAGTGCCGGGAGCTCTGTGGAAAGCAAACAAGCATGATGAGCAAGTTTATTCCATTTGTGGGAGGCAAGGCAACAAGGAATAACCTAAGGAGTCCCTTCCCCCATATTTCAAAAACTTTGCTGCATCTGGCCATCTGGGACCAATTCGCCTCTCGCTTATCTCTCCCCCTCCCACGATGGCTATAAGTCAACCAGGTAGCTAGCTATCAGTAGCAGAATCAAATGGGTACTTTCCAGGGTGGGGTAGGGAACTCGAGTACACACAGTTCACCCCCCTCCCCAAAAGAACTCTCCAAGTATATCTCTTGCCCCCTTGAATCAAAACTTACATCTTTCTTCAGAGCATCCAGAATGAGAGTCTTGAGCTGGCCCAAGCTTTCGTTAATCCTGGCACGGCGTCGTTTCTCCATGATTGGTTTGGAAGACTGAGGGGAACACAGAGAAGTGGTAGAAATTTAGGTGGGCATTAGATAAGCGCTCTTATCTCTCTTCCTGTGTACGAGCACAATAACAACTTTGAATGCTACTGCTACCTGCAACATGCATAGCTTTAGTTACTTAGTAAGCTACTTCAGGTAGTTGGGTCGACCTGAGACCCTTTTCAGATTGTACACCCATCCCAGCCACTACAAGCCTTCTCAAGACGCCCTCCCCCATGCTCATACCAACACAACAACTCTGTAAACAAACGTAACTTCCCATTTTTGTTCCACAGCTTTGCCCTAAAATTGTTCCCCACCCCTCCCCATATAATACTCAAACCTGTCAAGGCACTGCCCCAAAGGCACAAGGCTAATCCCCCCCCCCCCAATCTAACATACATCACTTGTCTGTTGCTACCATATTCACATGCTCATTTCACACACACAGTAATTTATTTGGGAGATGGTGCTATATAGAAAACGCCAGCAGATTAAACACCCACATTTTGTGGGGAGATTCGGGGTACATAAACAGCCTTGGAGTAATAAGTAAGATTCGCTAAAGGATGGCGAGAGGAGAGATCCATTTGCGCAGTCACACACATGTATGCAAGCTACATGAAATAAAAAATCAATCCCAAATCAATATATTTTTGCGGGGTGGGGAGAAGATGAGGGAAATTACCTTTCTGTGTTCGCTGGCGCTCTTGGGTTTATCGGGGGTCTGGCTGGCACTGGCCGGGGCCCCCGCAATCGGGGAGGCGGTAGGCTTCTCCATAGTATCAGCCGGCATTTTTGCAGTTTCTTGATTTTAATGCAGAAATAAAAAAACAACAAAAATCGGGGGACGTCGCAAAACAGCGCTGGAAGTATTACAGTAGGGGCGGGAGACAGGATCAACTGTTTTTAAAAAGCAAAACAAAACTGTACATCCGATGTTGGTAGCCAATGTATTTAAGGTTGCTGCTGTCGGTGCAATGGTTACTTATCCCAGCTTAAGAGTTTGCTGGCCAAAAGACCAAGGAAAAGGGTGGCGGGGGGTCGAGTAAAGTCTGTGTTTGCAATCAGGCGTCAGCGCGCGCGCGGCGAAGGGGAGACGTAGCGCGCGGCTGCCTGCGCGCCTGGCTAGTCGCTCTTCCGCCGCGCTTGTGCTGCTGCAGAGCCGCTGCTGGCTTGGCAGGCTCCGAGGAAACTCCCCCTCCGCCTTTATAGCCGGCGGCAGCTCCCAATTCGTGTGAAACCTTCTCCGCATTCTTTCCCACACTCCTGGCAGCCAATCGGAGACGGGACTCACCCCGCCGGGGCCGCCGATTGGAGGACGCCCCCGCGAGCTGTCAGTCACGCGCTGAGCTTCCAAATATATATATATATAAAATATCTCCCAAGGCTGGATTGAAACCAGCAGCTTGGAAGGAACAAAGGTGTGTGTGTTGGGGGGGGGGGGTCAGCAACACTCCCCCCTTCAAAAGCAGAGGTGTGCAAGGCCACCTGTACAGCAAGTCGGTAGGCTTCTATAATACAACACACACACCCCAAACTTCAGGGACAGGAATGTATTAATCCCAGTTTTGCCTTGCAAAATGGGGGTGGGGGTGCAGAGAGGCCTGGAGGGACACTCAACAACAGCAGCAGCAGCAGCCCGGGGAAAGGCCCTGGCAGAGCACCTGCTTGGCATGCGGAAGGTGCCAGGTTCAACCTCCGGCATTTGCAGGTAGGGCTGGGAATGTCCCCTGCCTGGAAACCCCTTGGGGAGCCGCTTCCCATCAGCGTAGAAAATCCTGGAGAAAGTTCTCAGGCCAGATATTTGAGGAGGTCAGTTGCTGTAGGCTACATATGGCAAGGGAAGGAGGGTAGAATTAAAAACAACAACAACTCTCAGCCCCTGTTACTGAAGGGGCGAGGAAGAAGCAAATGCTGAGAATTTCAGAAAAAGCTGGGCTGCTATGTATGTGCTTTTACTTGGTTACGGCCTTTGTGATAACGACTCTCATCCCGACTTTTGCTTTTGCAATTTCGTTAAAGGGGGGAAAACCCCGCCTTAAACCCCTATGCTAAATTTTGTACTCATTTTTCATTTTGTTATTTTTCGCTAGGGTGGTTCTTGTTTAGATACAGCTGGATGGGGATGGAGTGGATAAATAGTCCGCTCCCTTTTTAATTTAGCCTGCTTTGATGTTATTTATATTTGCAAGTATTTGGATATACAGCACTGCTGCTTTTATACCAATAAGATTGCTTTTTCAGAAAGAGATAAGCATTGAGCAATTAACTGAGCACTGGGTTGCTCACTAATTTGACCCACTGAAATTAATAGACATGGCTAACGTAGGTCCATTAGTTTCAATCGGTCTACTCTGAGTAGGACTAGCACTGGATGCATCCAGTTGTCTTGCTGTGCAAACCTATGCATTACCTTCCTAGAAGTAAATCTCATTGTGGTGAATTGGACTTATTCTTAGATACAGTGCGTCTACTAGGATTGCAGTCTAAACCGAAAACCCACTAACTAGACCGCTTTTAAAAGGATAAACCTGCAAGTACTTGGCCTCCAGCTGGAATCCCTTTATCTCTGCATACTTTTATATATTATTTGCATTAGAAAATTGCTACCTCACTCATATTTTCCATAAGGCGCAACAGTAAAGCGACCGAATCATGCAGAAAAAGAGAGAAGGGGGGAAAGAACCTGCATAGTTTTTAAATGCACGATTAAAAAACCCACCGCTGCTTCCAGACAAAACCTTGCCCACATCTCCCTCCAGCTGTTGCAAATGAAAGAAAAGAAACCACTCTCTTTCCAGCAGCAAGGGAGGGAAACGAGCGGGTGGGGTGGGGGGGATAAAAAAAAATGAAGCAAGCCACAGCAGCAGCTGGTCCGGCACGCGAAGCCCTGCCAGGCAGGCAGCCAATGGATGAAAGGCTGCAAGCCAAGCTGCCTCTTATTGGCTGGCAACTCCCGGAGCTGTCAATCAAGAGTCTCTCCCTCCCCACCCCCATTCCCGGACCCAGCGGCTAAAGCAGCCGCCAGCTGTTCTCGTGCCTCCACCCGGCTCCCCGGCAAGCCAAATTGGGGCGCGCGCGCGCGCTCACTGGCTCGCTCGCGCAAGCCCTTCCTGCTCTCCTTTTCCCTTCCTCCTGCCTCGCCCACGGGAGCACGTGCCAAAGGGCTTCTGGCTTCCTGCACCGTGCGCACGCACGCACACACTAGCACATAATACACGCTCTCTCATACTGGGAAGAGGGAGGGGGTAGAAGGAGGAGGAAAGACTCCAGAAAAAAAAAGTCCTACTGTGCAATCGAGTTGAGGGAAAGCAGTTCATGGGAAAACCACGCCTCCTTCCTCTCTCTCTCTCTCTCTCTCTCTCTCTCTCTCTCTCTCTCTCTCATTAGTGTTGTTTAGCTTCCCGTTCAAGAGAGAATATGCAGTCTCTCAACAGGGCTTGCTCTCTGTCCCACTATATGTGTGTTGACTGTTGTCAAGATTTGGAGCAGTTTTCTGGATTTTTGTTTCTCCAGCATATACTTTCTTTTTAGGGTGTTAGGATGTATCATCTATCTATCTCTATCTATCTGTCTGTCTGTCTGTCTGTCTGTCTGTCTGTCTGTCTATCTGTCTATCTATCTATCTATCTATCTTGTACAAACCACATAAACAAAACACAGTGGCTGCTCACAGATGCCACACAAAATGAAAAAGGGATGGGGTAGGAAGAGGAATAGTATGTATGGCAACCCTGTGGGCTTGATATAGAAGATAATACACTTATTTTCTACCTAGGCTTTCTACAGAAATAAAATTCTGTTGCATGTTTGCCGCATTATTATTTTTAAAAAGTGGTTCTTACATCCCAGTGTTCTTAAAACTATTACCTGGCACATGGCAGTATTTACAAGAACACTTTTTATGTGTTGGTGGAGGGAGCAGGATTGTGTTCTGCGACCACTGCCAACACACCTGGCAACCATACAGTTCACTGGCTGCATGTTTGGAGAGCATAAGAAAACATCCTATGTGCACACCACCGTGCCCATGTACACGCAGAGGGGGAAATCCTGATTGGTCCAAGGTCCGCCTTAACTGCATGGCTCTACACACATCTGTTGGCCATGGACATATTCATAGGCTCATCATCACACGTGGACGTGAGAGGGCAGGGTCAACACAGTGCTGCAACCTCCTAATGTGTGTATTTTTTCATGAGGGCTTACTTCTTGGCTCTCGGGGTCTTTGAAATCCCAGCTGTGTTACTGAGGAAGGCATAAGCTGAAATATTTAACTAAATAGATGTTAAGACTGTCTCTTGTTTGGTCACATGCACAACATTTTATTAATTATTTCATTTGGGTGAAAAGGCCATCAGGGACCACAAAGTGATTTTAAAAGCAATAATGGTAGAACATGATCAAAGAACCACATCTTAAGAAGTGTTGTAATGAAGAACAGCAGAACCTAAGGATCTCCTGTCTTAAAACTTCCCTTTTCCTGGGAAGGCGAGGGAGGTTCACATAGCGCACACACATACCCTTTCACCCTCACAACAATCCTGTGAGGTAGGTTGGACTGAAATAAGGTGACCGATTTCACATGGTCACCCAGTGAACTTCATGTTTGAGGGCTGATCTTATACTCTGGAGTTATACTCTTGGTCACACCCCAACACTAATTGGAAAACCTCTGTCTCCCTATCTTATCTTCCCCATGCCGCACGGAGCCTTAACTTCACAACAACCAGAGGAAGAGCAAGTGGCAGTGCAGCCCATGGATATACAAAGCATCCATCACCACCTACTTGGCAGGGAGGTGGCCTTTATGTGGGGAGTTTCCTTGAACATATGCAGAGGGCCTTTCCCCTCCTGGTATGGAAATTATTTAGGGCATGTGGATATTGGTTCTGAGGTCTGTTAGCCCTGCTTTAGGATCTAAATGTGAATCATCTTGGTGAGCTGGGCCACATGCAACCAACACAAAACCGAGTCGAGCAATTTATTATGATTTTTTACTCCTCCTCTTGCTTTGCTTTGTTCCAGACCACCTCTCTGATAATCAGATCTCCAAGCACGACCCAAAGTTTAAAGGAGTGGGGAGCTCTCTCTGTGTGTGGTGTGGAAGAGGTGGCTGGAAAATTGAATCCTCTTCCTACCCTCTTTTCAATTTCTTATTCGTGAACAATTATTGTCTGGGAAACGGCTGGGGAAAAATACGGTGGATAGGTGAGGGACAGAGAGTGAGAGAGTGGAAGCCCAATAGTGCCACCTATTGGCTGTTTGATAGGTCTGTTTCAGATCACGATTAAACATCGAGAAGTTGGTTGAACTCTTAAGCTTTCCCCATAGTCAGGGAAGGTGGGAGTTGTACTCCAACAGCATCTGGAGGACAAGGGGTTCCCCAGCCCTAGATAAGAAGCACCATTCAGAAATAAGGCTCCATGCTGTGTCTCTGCCTGAGTGCCAGCTCTGGCTTTTTATTAAGATTGATTAAAGCAAGGATTGGGAGCCTGTGGCCCGCACCAGCCCCAGCCAGCATGTCCCATAGTTGGGGATGATGGGGGTTGTAGTCCAACTGCTGTTGGAGAGCCACGCTTCTCCATCCCTACAGTAGAGTAAGTAAGGATGGGTGACTCCATTTGTTTCAGCTTCTCAAAGTTTCTCATTTGTTCCCCAGTCTTAAGTGCCTTTCTCCACATTTCCACATAATTTTGCAAAAAAATTTAAGCCTCATGAAAATCTGTCATTTTACTGCTCATTTTGCCAGATATGAACATTTTGCTGGAAATGAACATTTTGCAAAGCCATTTCCCGTAATATGATGATTTTTTTGTGTCTGCTCACTGACATAAGCACACTTTCATATATGCATTTTTGTACATATTACTTGTTGGGAGAACTTGCATTGCACAAATTGGAAAAGTCCAGATTTTGAAGGATGGCTGTGTTTTAGCTAAGTTCACCTTTAAATCCAAACTGAATCAAATTTCTCCTCCATTCCTAGTTTCCCAGGAATGATGGGAGTTATAATTCAGCAACATACAGAGGCCCACACAAAATCCTCATCCTAGCTGTAGAGTAAGTCCCCTTACTCTTGTTGTTATCCTTTCTGAGTAAATATGAATAAAATCTGAAGCAGCGTTGCAGTGGTATATTTTGAAGTGCAGGAGCTTATGATGACGGCCCTCCTCACCACCACCCCTAAGGAGAGTCCAAAATTGCAGTCACTGCATTATTACAGTGTTCTTCAACCTGGGGTTCCTGGATGTGGATAGACTACAACTTCCATCATCCTTGGGCTAAGCTGGGTGTGGATGATGGGGCTTGTAGTCCACCCACATCTGGATTGAAGAACACTGTATTATGATATATTCTCATGTGGGAGGGCAGCAGTACATAGGATGCTGCCCAGTTTATTAGGATCAAGAGGACTGCAATCCAGTGCATTGTCTCTTAGGAGTGAGCTCTGCTGAACTCATCAGTGCTTAATTCTGAGTGCATAGGCTCAACTTGTAAAACACACTGAGCTGTAACAACAGACATTCAGCTAGCTAAAAACACAACCTTTCACTTTAAATAGAAATGCACACAATATTTCAAAGTGGTGTTACCATTTAAACTGGGGGTGCCAGGTTTGAGTGGATGGGCACATTTGCAAATGGGAGAAATTGTTGTGGGCATTACACACTCATGCTGCAATCAGGCACAAACCACAACCTATTCTGTCGGCTACAATGAAATACATATTTCAAGCCTACTTGGTATGTGGTGGGGGAGTCTAGGTGGGGACCTTGTGGGCAAAGGCCTCCGTGGGCACATGGCACCCACTTAGGTGACCTCTGATTGAAACTGCAAGGAACCCCCAAATAAGATTTTGGCCTCTGTGTGATTAGTTTCCACATTCTCTGAAACTATGCTGATCTGCGAAGGGTTGTAGTTTAGCCATGCAGCACCTGCTTTGCATGAAGAAGGACCTGGGTTCAATCTCTGGTATTTCCAGGTGCCGCTTGGAGAGATCCCTGCCCAGGACCCTGGAGGGCCACTGCCGACCATTGCGGATAGTGCTGAGCTAGGTGGATCTATAGTCTGATTCAGTATAAGGCAACTGCCTATGCTCCTATGTCTCTAACAATGGTCAAACTTGAAAACTATGTTTTCACCTCATTCACCCCATGGTTTTGGCAGACCTAATTGCTCCAGCTCTTAAACAAGCCCACTTTCCTGCATTTCCTTTTTCACTGCACCATGACACGGTGAGGAAAGCAACCCCCTGGATGTGAAGCCACAATTGAAAAGGCCCTCTCTCTTGTCACTACCCTCTGAGACTCCCCCAGAGCGGGGATCTGGGAAGAGGCTTCAGGAGAAGATCTAAGGGTCTAGGTTGGGTTCATTTTGGGAGAGAGGATCCAGAAGATATTGGGGTCCTGAGCTGTAAAGAATTTTATAGTTCAAAACCAGCACTTTGAATCCATCTCAAAACAGCTGGATAGACAAGGTAGAGGAAGGGAAGGAGGGAGAGGCTGCTGTGGTCTCTGTAAGCAATTAGCTTCTGGGCTCTGCATTTTCTGAGTTAATTTCTCATGGTTTGCCACCATCGGATGAGACACCATCAGATGAGAGGCAGCTGCACACAACTATAGATGTGTCACACTAAGCCAGCATTGTCTTTCAGCAGACATCAAAGGAACTGGGAGTTGTAGCTCCCATGAGATTCTGCATCCTCCTCCTCACTATTGAAAACTCAGGCTGTGGGTTTGATTTAAGGCCTTGAACAGTGGTCGTCTGTGAAGGTGGCTGGAGAGTGGGGTTTGTTTTACTCAGAGTAGACCCATTGAAATACATGGACCTCTGTAGTCATGTTCATTATATTCAACAGCTCTACTTTGAAAAGGCTGAAGGTTGAATACAACTCTCTGTTTTATTGTGCAAGTGGAAGGTACATTGTTTGGGAAGCTTATGAATCACCTTTATCTCAAGTTTGGGGTGATATACAATAAGTATAAAAGCAAAATACATCTAACACCAACAAATGTTTATATATTATGTATGATGGAATTAAAAAACACACTCATATATTTGCTCATTTTAAAAAATAGCAAATCATTAAAACACTGACTCATATATTGCTGCTAAACATATCATCATTATCTGGTAAAGCCTATCAGGAATGTAGCTTATTAGGCTTCCTGGGGCTCCGATCAATAACTTTGCAGATCAAGCAGTGATTTGTGGTTCCTTGTTCTCTGAGCCATTGGAAGGAACTGCAGCCAACTCAAACAAGAACATTCACACCCCAGAATCCTCCTAACCCAGGTGACACCAGGAGGTCAGTTCTGTGCCATTGCCTAAAATAATGGGTCCAGAATGGCTGCCCTCTCTTGGGCCCAAATTTATGTGAAAGGTGATCATCTGAAGCCCCCACCTTAAGTAAAGCAGGAAACATTGTAGTCCTGTTAGCAAAACCAGAGATTCATTTTAGGAGGTGCATGAGAGAAAGCAGATTGCATATCATGGGTCCCATGCAACCCACCAGTTCAGGGCAGGACTGGCAGGATCTATCAGAGAAGAATTAAGAGTCTGGAGGTGGAGAGAGTCCATGTGATAAGTTAGGAGAGCTTTCTGACCCATTACTGCTGGATGTCCCAGAAATAATAGAAAATTGTATGGGTCAGTGTTTGCCCTCCCTTTGAACAAGAAGTAGCTGAAGAGGCAGCAAACCAATTGGTGGGGCTGGCTAGTCAAAGGCAGAAGGGTACCTGGGGTGGGGACTGACTTAGGTCCCATCACCTAGGACAAATCACTGTCTATGCTGGCACAGACATACCCAGCTGATCCGCCAAAGCACATTTTTGCATGCTTGGTCTTCTTTCTTGGGAGAAGAACCACACAAGTGACCTGCTCTATAAAGAAGAGCAGGAGCGACTTGTCAAGCACTGGGACAGCAACTTAGCTTCTCCTGATCATGAACCGTAGAGATTTGTTGTAGACTTGTGAATCCTGTATCCTATACTGTTAGCTAATTCTGAGACTGTGTACTGATTTATTGAATAAAGCTCTCAGGTTTCCTTGAGCTGAGAGTCTGAATATTTCATCTAAGGTGGGAAGCTAGGACATTGAGGTAGTCCTGCTGATTGGTTGGCGGGCATGTTGTTGACTCCTCCAGCCAGGTCCTGCATCATAACTCAAGAATCTGCCTCCTGGGTGGCATGCCTCCACCTGGCTTGCACCATGGCTGTATGAAAACAAGACTTAATTTAATGTTGTGCTTTAAGAACTGGGACTGGCACCCCCCTCTCTCAGTCACTTTCCCCACGAATAACAAGGAACATGCTATTAACACAACTGTTTGTATTGGATTATGTCCCCGTGAACAGAAGAAACCCACTTGTAAAAGGCAAGCTTCCGCCGAGAAAGCTCTCCGTCCTCTTTGATCTTTAAGCCTAATTTTATTAGAGTGAAGCTTCTACAATTTGGAGGTGGTGGGGTGATGGTAGGGGGAGAAACACAGGCTCAAAAGCCCACAGCTGGGGGTGAGTGGAATGGAAGGCATATGAAAAGACGAGTGCCAGAGGCTGAATGCCTATTTTTGTCTTACTTCCAACTGTTGACAAGTCTTGCTCCTTTCAACACTTTTAGTTTAGTTTAGTTTAGTTTTTAGTTTTGTGAGGCAACTGTTCACTCTGAGCATTATCAAAGTGTGTGTGTGTGTGAGAGAGAGAGAGAGAGGGAGGGAGAGAGAGAGGGAGAGGGAGAGTGTGTTTTCTTCATTTTGTCTGCTGTGCTGCACTAGTGCTCCATTGAGACTGGTCTATTGGGGCTTGTGGGGACCCTGCCCCCAAATCTCAATCTGCCCTCAGTCAGTCCCCACCTGTCTATATTCTTACTTACAACCATTCCAGGGAGAGGCACTTACTTGCCCCCTTCTTTCTCCTTAGTCTTAGCTTTGCCCTGCAGAGCTAATGGTTCTACCCATTGTTGGCTCTAGTGCCATCTGCTGTTGGTCTCTTTGCCTTCCACCCTACCAATCCCATAGGATACCAGCCACCACTGTTGGTGCTTTACAAACATTCTACAATTAAGGGAAGTTTTTCCTAAAGCCATGTGAGAACTGTTGTAGCGCAGTGTTCACAGCAGGGGTGTGAAACATTGGGCGTAGGGGCCAAATGCGGTCAACCGGGCCTCTCTGCCCAGCCCTTGCAACTCTGCATTGCTTTCACTGAATGCTTTTGCCTGGATGGAATGTGTCCTTGGTCTATGTCTGTTGCCTCTTGGATAGAGGGATGTGTGTGTCGGAACCTGACTTGCACAGGCTAAAATGTAAAAAGTCACATCCATTGCTCCACCCACTTTTTCCACTGAACCCGCCCACCTCTGACATGTTGACACTGGAATGGAATGCAGCCTTTGAGTGGAAAAAGGTTTCACATCCTGGCTAAATGGAGAGGTGGAGAACATTCTTAGCACTGAGAAGCAACATATGAAGGTTTTGCCTAAGTTCCAAGGCAGGCTGCAGATGGATGGGGGACATAGGAGCCAACTCCTAGGGGCCATGGGGGTCTTCGCTGCCACCCCCAATAAAATTACCGTGCTGCGCCCCGCAAAGTTAATGGACATTGCCATTCAAATGGTGTATGTGTGCTATGTCATGTGATCAATTGTGTGGGGCAGGGCTTACCTGCCCCCCCACAAATATTTGGTTCTAGTTGGCACCCCTGATGGGGGACCTGGTTCTGGTTCAGGCAGGCCAGGTTCCTTAGGGCCCTGATTTTCCTGGTATGGTCAAATACAGATTCTGAATCAGGTTCTGGGTCAAACAAGGAAGGAACACAAACTCTGTTCTGGATCAAGAAGGCAAGGCAAATCCAAGGCAAGGCATCTGTGTGTCTCCTCAGTTCCACAAGTCACTGAGACTGAGCAACCAAACCTGGAGCAATAATTTTGTAGAGCCAGCCCAGTCTCCATTGGTTCCTCAGCCAAATTACCGTGCTGCAGTCAGTACCCACCATGGCCATTATTAGAATGGCACCACCGTACAGGAAGCAGCAAGCCAGAAAAAAACTTTTGCCTGAGACCTGCCTGAGTGGCACAGGAAGCCATGCACCACAGTCTCTACTTCTCAGGTCCTCAGAGTAAGTTCTCCAGGGTCCAACCCTGTTACACCACAGGACCCTTCGCCACTAACTTTGTGCTCCTAGAGATTGCAGAGGTTCACTTATAATTTGGCTTGTGATGAAGATTTTGCAGAAACAGGTTGGGTTACCTGTCAGCCAGCTGTTGTTTGGGCTTCAATAATTTCTGTGGAATGTGGGTTTCCAAGTTCCAAATTGTCATTTGGTAAGCATAACGTGCGCCCCCCATATTATTTATTTGCACATCTATAGCAAACAAACATTTATGCCTATCAGCATGTACACATTTCCCCCCCCCCCTTGTGATTAATAAATTTAGTAATAAAAAGAGACTTCATAGAGAGGATGATTAATTATGTTGGTGTAGTCATTGAAGAGGGGGACGCGGGTGGCGCTGTGGGTAAAACCTCAGCGCCTAGGACTTGCCGATCGCCAGGTCGACGGTTCGAATCCCTACGGCGGGGTGCACTCCCGTTTCTCGGTCCCAGCGCCTGCCAACCTAGCAGTTCGAAAGCACCCCCGGGTGCAAGTAGATAAATAGGGACCGCTTACTAGCGGGAAGGTAAACGGTGTTTCCGTGTGCTGCGCTGGCTCACCAGATGCAGCTTTGTCACGCTGGCCACGTGACCCGGAAGTGTCTTTGGACAGTGCTGGCCCCCGGTCTCTTAAGTGAGATGGGTGCACAACCCTAGAGTCGGACACGACTGGCCGGTATGGGCAGGGGTACCTTTACTAGTCATTGAAGAGGGATGTGCATCATCACCTAATTTTTAAAAGTAATGCGCTTTTTTAAAAAAAATAAATAAATGCTGACCATTTCTAACAAATTGATTTCCATACATTTGGTTTTCACCAGCCCCAGTATTGCAGTTCCCAGACTTTCTCATATGAACATTTTACAGCATTGAACCATGTTTATTCTCAACTACCCTTTGATGAGGTTCTTTATATGCCTACAACTTAGAATTGTTCTAATCCTGTGTCACTCAAATACTGAATTTCTCTCCTGTGTTCTTCACCCATCAGGGTTTTAGTTTTAGGGAAGGGCCAGAGCATCTGTTTTGCATGCAGAGGTCCCAGATTCAGTCCCTTGCATCTTCAGGAAGGGCAGGGAGAGATCCTTGCTTGAAACCCCACGGAGCTGCTGCCAGTTTGAGTAGACAATACTGAGGTAGATGGACCAATGGTTTGACTTAGTATAAAGCTTGGCATATATTTTCATATGGAGTGCCACAATGCAGTTGTGTTTTTTGGGGGGAAATAGTTCTAGTTCCAATGCAAAAATGAACTAATTCTGTTCCAGTTCGATTAACAATTCATTCAATTGATCATCGGCCTTTTTTCAGCCTTCAGAATATTACAAACTGCTCTGCTGCACTAGAAAATATACTTAAGAAGTCTATAATAATAATAATAATAATAATTTATTATTTATACCCCGCCCATCTGGCTGAGTTTCCTCAGCCACTCTGGGCGGCTCCCAATCAGTGTTAAAAACAGTACAGCATTACATATTAAAAACTTCCCTGAACAGGGCTGCCTTAAGATATCTTCTGAATGTCAGGTAATTCTTTATCTCTTTGACATCTGATTGGAGGGCGGCGTTCCACAGGGCGGGTGCCACTACCGAGAAGGCCCTCTGTCTGGTTCCCTGTAGCCTCACTTCTCGCAATGAGGGAACCGCCAGAAGGCCCTCGGCGCTGGATCTCAGTGTCCGGGCTGAACGATGGGGGTGGAGACGCTCCTTCAGGTATACAGGACCGAGGCCGTTTAGGGCTTTAAACGTCGGCACCAACACTTTGAATCGTGCTCGGAAACGTACTGGGAGCCAATGCAGATCTCTCAGAACCGGTGTTATGTGGTCCCGGCGGCTACTCCCAGTCACCAGTCTAACTGCCGCATTCTGGATTAATTGCAGTTTCCGGGTCACCTTCAAAGGTAGCCCCATGTAGAGCGCGTTGCAGTAGTCCAAGCGTGAGATAACTAGAGCGTGCACCACTCTGGCGAGACAGTCCGCGGGGAGGGAGGGTCTTAGCCTGCGTACCAGGTGGAGCTGGTAGACAGCTGCCCTGGACACAGAGTTAACCTGCACCTCCATGGACAGCTGTGAGTCCAAAATGACTCCCAGGCTGCGCACCTGGTCCTTCAGGGGCACAGTTACCCCATTCAGGACCAGGGAATCCTCCACATCAGCCCGCCTCCTGTCCCCCAAAAACAGTACTTCTGTCTTGTCAGGATTCAACCTCAATCTGTCTAAGAAAACACCAACACACACACACACACACACACACACACACACACACACACACTGTAATGAGAACAATTGTTTTACATTTCCCCCAGCCATTATGATATTTCAGCTTAGAGTAAGATCACTTTTCAGGAATGTGAAAATAGCAAATGCAGTGGTCACAATCAAACACAGAGCTAAGTGCAATGAAAGCTCTGTGTGTGTGTGTGTGTGTGTGAGAGAGAGAGAGAGAGAGAGAGAGAGAGAGAGAGAGAATGAATTTGAATTTAATTGTATAACTCCCAAAGTTTCATGGCAAAAGGAACTTAATTCATGTTCAGCTCACCCAGAAAGCATTGAAACAACTCAAAGGTTTTGGAATTTAGTTCAGTGAATTAGTTAATCTGAATTAATTCTTTCCAAGTCCTGGCAGAATGCCAGCCAACCAGCCAGCCAACCATGCACCCTTCCAAGATATTCCATTCCATTACCCCTTCCATAGGAGCCAACTCAATAAAATATTTGAGGGGGCCTGGCCCCCACAAAATTGATTGCCATTGCCATTCAAATGGTGTGCATGTGCTGTGTCTTGCGATCAGTTATGCAGGGCAGGGCTTACCTAGGAGCTCCCAATATTTCATTTAAGTTGGCACCCCTGCCCCTTTCCTCTCCCCTTGCCATTCCCCACCCAACATACAGGTTCTCACAGTCACGGGAGGTAAGAGATTATGCCTACCACCAACTGGACTGCCTGAGACAAATCTCCAAAGGAGGTGGAGAGAACTAGACTTCCACTTGTTTTAAATTGTGCTAATGGAAATGGGGGAGTTCTTGCCCATTGGCCTAGTATTGTCTGTATGTGTGCTGGGCTCGGGGGTAACCCGAACAATGTTGTCCAGCTCCCATCCCAAATCCAAGGATTCCACGAGGAGTCAGTCCAACAGGGCCAAGGCAGGACACGAGGCAGGAAACCTGGCAAGGTCAGGCACAGGAACACAGGCAGGTTCTGGCAAACAGCAATGTTGCTCCCGCAACCTGGGGCGGGGTCCAGCAGCCTTTTATCTCTGTCGGGCTAACGGCCAGTCCTGATCCCCCAGTGACTCACCTCCCTGTCTCGCCCGAAGGCAAGCACTCCTCCTGCAAGTACTCAGGTCTTTCCTTTTCTCAGACCTCAGTCTCTGCAGCTTGGGAGATGTTGGTGGGTTACTACAGTGTTTCCCAACCTTGTGCCTCCAGCTGTTTTTGAACTACAACTCCCATCATCCCTGACTAGCAAGACCAGTGGCAAGGGATGATGGGAATTGTAGTCCAAAAACAGCTGGAGGCACAAGGTTGGAAAACACTGGGTTACTAGACCCAGAGGCCGCCTCAGCCTCTCCTGACCCAACTGGTAGTGGAGCAGCTGTAAGTGATTGCCCGGCTGGAGGCAATGAGGTAATCCTCACATCTGGAGCCAGGGTAGGCTCAGGCCCCTGACTTGGCCCAGCTGGTGCTTGTTGCAGGGGAACCTGTGCAGACTGGGGCTCTTCAGAATCAGGCCCCAGACTAGGTTTAGCTGCCGCCTGAGGCAAAGGATCCGGTGCAGACTGAGACTCCTCTGGCTCCGAGTCCAAGCCCGAGTCCCAGGCCATCACAGTATGTCTAGCACTAAGGAGAGCAGCCCAATGACTGGACCAAAAGGTGGCTCTACCATGTTTGTAGGACTCTATGCCAGGAAACCCATTGCCCTGTGAGTGTTCCTGCACTATGATTCCCATCATTCCTTACCATTTGCTATGCTGACTGGGACTGATGGGAGTTGGAGAAGTTGGAATAAGCTTTTAAAAAAGGATGGTGGCAGACTTCAACTTCACCCAGTTTGGGGAATAAGTTTAAAAGGGGGCAGAGATGACACAAAGAACACTGCAGTGTCAATCTCGCAATATTGCGTGATGCCAAATGAAGAGACACCCACCTCTAGACTTGTGTCTAACCGATCACTAAAGCACTTTCCTGAATGGCTGTTGATGACTGGTGGCTACTAGCTCTTGCACACACCCCACTCCATTGGTGGGCGGAGGCTCGCGAGAAACTGTCTGGAGAGTTTGAATGTAACCAATGAAGGAGAAAAAAAGCCTGAGTTTTGCAGAAAGCAGCTTTTATGAAGGATAGATCATTAGCCACAGCAGTTAAATAGAAATTCCATTTGAAAAGGTAATGCACTGTTGTCCAAATGCCATATGCTGTGACAGACTAAGGGAGGACTGATGCCTTCTTGTAGCTGTGCTTAGAAACAGGATGCTGGATTATATGAGCATTTGGTCTGATCCAGAAGGGTTCTTTTTTCCAGGAACAACGTATTATGCTGCCTGGGGTGTTGGTGATACTCTTCTCAAGACATTCACTGCATACCTGATCACCCAACCTTAGCTTATTCATCCATAATCACAAACAGATATTACCCAAACATCACCAGGCTTCAGTACTTACTTTTCACAAGGAAACTGGCCCCTAGGTTTTCCTTCCGCTGAGGGAAGTTGGCGGAACCAAAAAACAGTATATTTTCTCTTCTCACTCTCCCCCACCCCTTTTTCTTTCTTCCCCCCAGAGTCAGGGAGAAGCTTAAAGGGAAGTTGCAAAGTTCAGTCCTTTGGAGCATGTTGCTCCGAAAGAAAAGGAGAAGGGAACCAAAGCTGTCCACCATGACCCCATGAATGAAACAGATGTAGGCTCTTTTTACAAGAGCCCCTTTGGTTTCTCCAAACACATATTTGCTGACTTCTCACAGGCTTGAAAACACATTTGAAAAGGCGGCAGGGATAAAAAGGGAGAGAGAGGCAAATGGCGGTGTCCAGATTTAACACAAGCCAAAGCTCCATTCTCCAGACGCACTCCTGGATGTAGAGGCCCTTTTCACCAGGTCCCCAGTTAATTTGTGGGTGAATAATAGGAGTGGGGACGGCGCAATCTGCACGCAGAAGGCAGAAAACAGAGTCAATTACATCTGTATTAAGAAGGCCTTGGAAAGAAAATCTCCTTACATGGCCCTTCCACAGATACTGTTCTTAATTATATTTGCTAAGGGGCAGAATGTGTTCTTCCGGCATGTGAAGGAATTCAGGGGTGGGGGGATCTAACGTTAAGGACCCGGACGTGCCCATGCACTGAACAAAAGGGGAAAACATTCCTCTGTGTTGGCTTGCCAATTTGTCTGACGTTGCAATCTGCAGTATAAGTCCTAGGACGCAAAGCTCAGTTAATCCACTGAAGTGAGTGGGAGCTGTGCAGGAGAGCTCTGAGGTGCTGTTGACCAGGAGGCATTGGCAAATCGCTTCTTCTGAATCTAATCTACCCTGCAGGGTTGCTGTGAGTCGGAAGGGGTGAATCCATAATTTCCATTGCTAGTTTTCCCCCAATCGTACACTCAATTCTCTTCAGTTTAAGTTCAGTTCTCCCCATTTCCACACCAGTTTGCTTTTTTATATATATAAACGAAATAAGCTCTCCTGACAATTTATCAGCAGTTTAGTGAAAATTTCTGCTAACACACGTTTTTGTATGCAATTTCCCCATAGGATTTTTGCAAAGCATTTCCCCCCCAATATAGTGCATTTTATAGGTTATTTTCATGAATTTATGCATTATTTTGTATTTTGGTATATGCATTCCTTTACTCATTACTTGGCATACTTGCACTGCAAAATTTGGAGAAGTGTAAATTTCAAAACATGGCTGGGTTTGGGTTTGTGTATTCTTTTGAAAAGTGTGAATTAGGTAAATTGACCCTTCAAATACAAACTGAATATACTTTCTCATCCATCTCTAGTTATCAGGCTATAATCCTGTATGCCTGTACCCAGGAGTAAGTCCCAGTCAACACAGCGGGACTTCCTTTCAACTCAAGTACACAATTGGACTGCAACCCCACTCCTCTGAACTCCTTGGAGAAAGAACTGAGAAAATTGTAGCTGGAACAGTGCATACTCTATGCTTAAAAAATAAATTAAAAAATCTCTCATTCTGTTCCCATGAAAGGCTGACTAATCAGCCTTTTATAGCTTGTGCAAAAGTGCCCACTGCCCACATTATTTTGCATAATTCATGCTGCAATATTGACTCTTGCATCATTTCTCCCAGTTTTGCAAGGGATCAAGGGACTGTGCAATCTTGCTTTAAAAATATATATCTCCAAGTATGGGGTAGTTTCTGTACTGTGTTGCTCACACTGTGTGGTTATTTGTGACTACACTTTCGAGGATGTTAGACTGACCTTCTTGATGAGGATCAGAGCTCTTCTGCAAAAACCCTAGAAGCATAAGAAGCTGCCTTAAACCAGGTCAAACCCTCGGTCCATGTAGCTCAGAACCTGTGAACATCCGATGAACCGGAATGTTGGGAGATTCCGGAGAAGTGAAAAAGAAGTACTTCTTCACACAGCACATAGTTAAACTGTGGAACTCACCCCCACAGGAGGCAGTGATGTCTGCCAGCTTGGATGGCTTTGAAAGAGGATTGGGCAAATACATGGAGGATAAGGCTATCAGTGGCTACTAGCCATGATGGCTATGCTCTGTCTCTACAGTCAGAGGCAGTAATGCTTCTGAATACCAGTTGCTGGGAATTTTGGGAGAGAGGAGCGCTCTTCTGCTTGGGTCCTGCTTGTGGGCTTCCTATTGGAAACATCTGGCTGGCCACTGTGAGAACAGGATGCTGGACCAGATGGACCCCCTTTGGCCTGATCCAGCAGTCTCTTCTTAAATCCCTATGTCTGCGTTGACTGGCAGTGGATTTCAGACACGAGTGAAGTCCATCTCAGCCTGACTTGGGCGGCCAAGTTAGCGTTGCAGACCTGCGTTGCTGCTGCTGTCCGCTGGTTGATTTTAATCCACTTTATTGTTACTTCCGTCATTTTGTTTGGTTGGGAGCCTCCTTGCGGTATGGAAAGGCAGAATATAAAATGTTTCACATTCTGTTCTGTTTTTTTGTTTTGTTTTGCTTTACTCATTTGCTGTAAGCCACACAGAGAACTTGATGTTATGAGATAGCATACAAACGCTACAAGCAAGTTAATAAAAATAAGTATCTGGCTGGCAGCTGTGGGAAAGAGGAGCTGGACTTGATTGGCCTTTGGTCTGATTCAGAAGAGCATCTTTGATTAAAGAACAGGAACATCATCATCAGTTCCATACCACCCTTCATCTGAAGATCACAGGGTGGTTCATAATATAAAAACACAAAAATTCATACCATAGTAACTACCAAAAACAATACCCTGCCCCAGTTTAAAAGGCCATAGATTGTTTAATTAATCAAAGGCTTGGGATAAGAGGACCATTTTTGCCTGGTGCCTAAATACATGTAATGAAGGCGCCAGGCATGCCTCCCTGGTCAAAGTATTCTACAAACAGGAAGCCACCAGAGAAAAGACCTGTTCTCATGTTGCCACCCTCCAGACTTCTCGTGGAGGGGGCACACAAAGAAGGGCCTCAAATGATGATTGCAGGATCCATGTTGATTCATATGGGGAGAGGTGGTCCTTGAGTTATTGCAGTCCTGAGCCGTTTAAGGTCTTGCAGGTCGAAACCAGCACTTTGAATTGGGCCCGGAAACTAATTGACAGCCAGTGCAGTCAGGTCAAGATTTGCATTATATGCTCCAACCGTCTTGCCCCATTGAGCAGCCTGGCTGCCAAATTCTGCACCAGCTGAAGTTTCCAAACTGTCTTCAGAGAGAGCCCCATGCACGATGCATTGTAGTAATCTAACCTAGAGGTTACCAGTTCATAGACAATAGAAATTAGATTATCCCTGCGCAGGTGGGGGTGCAGTTGGGTCACCAGTTGAAGCTGATGGAAGGCATTCCGCACCACCAAGGCCATTTGAGCCATAGGAAGTTGCTTTACACTAAGTCAGACTATTGGTCCATCTAGTTCAGTGTTGTCCACGCTGACTGGCAGTGTCTCTCCAGGTTTTCAGGCTTGGAACATTCCCAGCCCTATCTTTAGATGCTGAGGCTTGTACCTATGTTTTGCATAGAGACTCTACCACTGAGCTATGGTCCTTCCCTTAAGACACAGGAACATGGGAAGCTGCCTTATCCCAAATCAGACCCATGGCCTATCTAGCTCTGTATTGTCCACTCTGACTGGCAGCAGCTATCCAGGGTTTCAGATGGGGAACACTCCAAGTCCCATCTGGCGATGCCAGGAATTGAACCTTGGGACTTTCTCCATACAAAGCAGATGCTCTTCCACTAAGTGACAGTTCTTAATTTAGAAATCAATTAGGTTATTAATTAGCAACTTAGTGTATCCTCAACTATTCTTCTGGAATTGAGGAGCACAAAGGGTTTGCAAGGTAGACCACCATTTACCAAGTGGTAATAATGGAGCTTGGTGTGGTTGTCTGTTGTCGGCTAACATCCTCCCAAAAGCTGGTGAGTCGTTTGACTGTTCCTTCTCTAATGAGATGTTGGAAGAGTGATAGCTGTCTCTTTGCCACTTCAGCAAACCACTGCCTTGCCAAGCAGTTGGTTACGTGACTCCCATGGTCTTCTGTAGCCAGCCCTTTCCACATTTCTCATTCTGTGGAGCTGACATGACTCCTAATGCTCTGATCTATTGAGAAATCAAGTATTGCTAACTTAATTAACTCGGATGGTTCCTCCCTCTTCATGCCCCCCCCTTCCCCGCCACCACGGTCTTCATTCAAGAGCCCTCAAACTTCTGTGTCACCCAAACACCCATTGCAAATATCCATAGTGGTCACAGGGACTTTCATTTTTGCCTCCCTTAATCTTATTAAGTGCCTGTTCCCATACCTGAAGCTTTTTATTTTTTCTTTAAAAAGCATCAATTATATTGGTTCTGGCTCCGAAACGATTTATCATCTTGTCATCTGTTGTCAAGCAGGCCGTATGACCCCTGTGTTTTGTTTGAACCTGCCTAACATTACAGCCTCTTTTTCTTTGGAATCTATGGCTTTTTCTCTCTTCCCCCCACCCCTCTCCTCCCTTTCCCCCTTTTTCACTAGGGCTGTTCATGAGGTTGGCCTAATCAGATTAGCTCAACCCAGACACAGCAAAGGTAATTTATTCTCCCCTTTTAAAAAAAAAAGGCTTGGCCGTTTTCCTCCTGCCTCCCCGCCCCAAAAAACTTTTTGTAAACTTTTCTCATCTCGGGTGAAAATCTTTTGTAAGCTGTATCAAATGAACTCTTGAAAGAGACCCACGCTTCTCCTCAAAGGGGACCTGTTAGAATGGGTCACTAGGCCAAAACAGTGGGGTACCTCCTCTCCCTTTCAAGCCGGCCATTCAGGCAGCAGGAGCCTGGACCAGCTTATGGAGAAAGACCAGATCGAATCCCTAAATCGCTGGAACATTTAATTTGGTTCCTAAACTAAATGTTCTGAAAAAAGTCCATCTTGTTTACAACCCTAATGAGATAACACTTTTTTGATGGTTTGTTGGGAGAAGGAAACAGCTATACTCTGTTCTTTCTCTCCAGCTATACTTAACCAGCAATCCAATTCATTGTGTCTGTATATGTACCAATTTTAACATGCACCACAATCTTTGACCCCTTTCCCCCACAACACTCCTGTGAGGTAGGCTGCTGTTGCTGTTTTCCTCTTTGTGGGGGGAGGGACCAAACCTAGAAGATATAGACCCACCTAGATACAAAAAAAATCTGATGAAAACAGAAATTCATTCATTCATATTCATAATTGTATTCATATGCCACTTCCCTACAAAAGGAATCATGCTCAAAGTGGCTCACGACAAAGAAAACAGGAATGCATTTCAAAAACCAAAAACAGTGCAAAACCAATTTCATAATAATGTCATGAAACAACAACACAACAATTTTTTTAAAAAAGAGCAACAACACCAAATCATTTCTGTACTTTAAATATAATAAGATTATGTTGGCACCTCCTGGCAATAGCAAAACTAATAAGGGAGCTTGACTGTTTCACTTTGGTCTTAGAAACACCCCTCCCAAAATGATGTTGCTAGCTGCCCTTCTCCTGCAGCAAATTGCAAGGCTTCCACAGACATGATGTAGGGTAGCTGGAAACACCTCTCCCATGATTCTCAGAACTGGGAAATGATGTTTATCCTTTACAGAACTACAATTCCCATCACCCTGAAATAAAGTTCCTGGGATTCTTGGGGGAAAGCCATATGTTTTGAATGTGCTTTACATGTGTGGTGTGGATGCGATTGATGACTAGACGGTGAGCTATCTCCGATTCTTCCACTGCCCCAGGGCAGGTAAACACTGGCGTGTGTTTTTAATTGTTATTGCCCATTCCAGGAAAAAAGAGTGCGAGGCTGGGATATGCTTAAAGCATTGCAGATATATTCTCTTTTCATCTCTCCCTCCTGCCTCTTCTTATAAAGAATTCATGCTGACCAATTTAAAGACTGAGGGCTGCTGCAAACCGAAAGATAAGATTATCAATGCACACGTCACTTCTGGGATTCACTCGTTATCACAAGTAGTACTGGATGAAATGACTTTTGAAGAAAGGTTGCAATAAATGCATAGAGAATAAGTCTTTATCAATGGCTGCAAGCCATGAAAACGGAATGAAACATCCAAATCCGGAGGCAATGCGTCTCTGAATGTCAAATGGTCGGGATAAACAGTCTGTAAGATATTTGATGTAGGAAAAAAGATGATTGGAACAACACAGGTACCTGCCTTATACTGGGTCAAACCATTAGTCTATCTAGTTCAGTTTTGCCTACACTGACTGGCAGCAGCTCTCCAGGGGTCCAAACAAGACCTTTCCCCAGCCATACCTGGTGGTGCCTGAGATTGACTCTGGAACTTTCTGCATGCAAGGCCTATGCTCTGTCACTGAGCTATGGTCCTTCCCTAGGATTAGGAGAAGTTCCTTCCAGTGGAGAAAAATTGCCTTATTTCCCTTGCCCCCCTGCATAGTGGGAATATATTTCCATCACATGGGATGGACTGGAGAGGCAGAAGTCATAGCTGAGCGGTTAAGCACATGTTTTGCATCCTGAACGTCCCAGGTTTAGTTCCCTAGCAACTCTTGATTTAGAAGGAAAGGGTCTTAAATAGCAGGTCTGAGGAAAACCTCTCTTGCTCACAGACCTGGAGAGAGGCTGCCAGTCAGAGCAGACGATAAGCTAGGCTGATAAGCTTGATTCACTAAAATGCAGCTTCAGACACATGGACTCACAGGAGGCAGTGATAGCCACAACCTTAGATGGCTTTAAAAGAAGACTAGATAAATTCATGGAGGACAAGGCTATCAGTGGCTATTGGCCACAATGGCTATGCTCTGCCACAATCCGAGGCAGTGATGCTTCTGAATACCAGTTGCTGGAAACTGTATGCAAGTGGTCAGCTCATGCTTGCATGCTTCTCATTGGCGCCTGGTTGGCCACAGTGAGAACAAGTTGCTGGATTAGATTGGACCACTGGCCTGATCCAACAGGCTCTTCTTATGTTCTTATGGAGAATCATCATAACCCTTATACCTAATTTTTTTTGGGGGGGGGGTTCTAAAAAGTTGTGTGGTTGGCCCAACTGAAGACGAAACTAGATGGCCCTTTGTTCTGTTCAACAAGACCATTCTTACAGATAACGCAAGCTCAGCACTGTGACTGAAACTATGACTAAGTTTGGAAGCACGTAAAGTCAACAACGGTTCTGAACGGTTTCTACAGAAGAAAGAACAAGCCTGGTCAGCAACGAAGGAGAGTTTTGTTACCTTTTGTGTGCTGTTCAAGTCCAGACAAAAGCTGGAGAGGATTAACATGATGACGGGGGCCGACACACCTCCATTAGCATCAGCCAGGAAGGAAACCGGAGAAGTGTGCGAATTCCCCCACAGGGAATTATTCGCCACCATCATCACCGCAGTAAGACTGTGCCAGCACAAACGGCATTGTTTAGAGATGGTGTAATGCTGGAGATCTTCTGTTTTCAATGGATGTCAACAGTATCTTTGATCAAGAGTACTGTATTAAAAAAATCAAAATCAAAGCAACTTTGGATTATTTACTTACTTTTTTAATAGTCCAAGTTAAATGGGGCTGGGCAAATCTGTCAATTTCAGTTTCTTATTTCTTAATTATTTATTTTATTTTATTTTTTTTTTAAATATTTTTATTGCTTTTTAGAAATACAGAAAAAAGAATAAAGAGTGGTTATAAGAAGATAGGGTATAGGTAACAAGTTTCCATATTCTTTTTCCTTCTATTCTATAGGACTTCCCCTCATCCTCCGAACCCTGCGTTCTCTGTCTTATAAAGCATCAGCAATTTGTTAACTTATTTCAAAACCTATTGTAACTTCCATTTTATCATGTTCCCCACTTTCCATTTTACTGTCGCTCAATTCTTATATGTTTTATATTAAACACAATAAAGTTATTTCATCATTTTACCTCTGAATTCTTGTGTCTTAATTTTCATTCCAATAACTTACATTTGCTGAAGCTAGAATTTCCTGAAAGGTGCATTTTTTTTTAACATTCATATAACTTATAGTGTTTTTTCAAATAGTCCTTAAACTTTTCCCAATCCTCCTCAGTTGTTTCTTCTCCCGCGTCTCGGATTCTGCCAGTCATTTCAGCCAGTTCCATATAGTCCATCAACTGCGATTGCCATTCCTCCAGCGTGGGTAAATCTTGTATCTTCCAGTATTTTGCAATCAGGATCCTTGCTGCTGTGGTAGCATACATAAAAAAGGTTCTGTCCTTCTTAAGCACTCTCTGGTCCACCATGCCCAGAAGGAAGGCCTCTGGTTTTTTAGGTAAGGTAAATCTCAATACCTTTTTTAGTTCATTATGGATCATTTCCCAGAAGGCCTTCACTTTCGGGCAGGTCCACCAGAGATGGAAGAATGTCCCTTCCGCCTCTCCACATTTCCAACATTTGTTGTCAGACAGATGATATATCTTGGCTAACTTGACTGGGGTCATGTACCACCGGTATACCATTTTCATAATATTTTCCTTCAAGGCAGTACATGCCGTGAATTTCAAACCGGTGTTCCATAACCTTTCCCAGTCTGCAAACATAATGTTATGCCCCACATCCTGAGCCCATTTTATCATAGCGGATTTGACTGTCTCATCCTGTGTATTCCACTTAAGCAGCAAGTTATACATTCTCGAAAGTAGTTTACTTTTTGGCTCTAACAATTCAGTCTCTAGTTTCGATTTTTCCACCTGGAATCCAACTTTTTTATCTATTTTAAATACCTCTTGAATTTGCGCATAGTGCAACCAATCTCGTACCTTAGTTTTCAATTTCTCCAAACTTAGCAACCTCCAATTGTCTCCAGTTTTTTCAATTATTTCCCAATATTTAGGCCAATGGGCCTCCATGTTGGGTCTCTTACGTGCCTTGGCCTCCACCGGTGAGAGCCACCTCGGAGTTTTACTCTCCAATAAGTCTTTGTATTTTATCCAGACCCTCCAAATTGCTCTTCTGACAATATGGTTTTTAAACAATTTGTGCACTTTGGCCTTGTCATACCACAAATATGCATGCCACCCAAACGCATTGTCAAACCCTTCCAGATCCAGGACATCAGTGTTCTCCAATAAAATCCAATCTTTCAACCAGCAGAAGGCTGCAGATTCATAATATAGCCTCAAGTCTGGCAGGGCAAATCCCCCTCTTTCTTTCGCATCAGTTAATATTTTAAACTTTATTCGGGGCTTTTTGCCCTGCCAAACAAACTTAGAAATATCCTTCTGCCACTTTCCAAAACATTCCACCTTGTCCACGATCTGTAGGGCCTGAAACAAAAATAACATTTTCGGCAATACATTCATCTTTACAGCAGCTATTCGGCCTAACAAGGAAAGTTTCAATCTTGACCATATATCCAAGTCTCTTTTGATTTCTGACCAGCATTTCTCATAATTATCTTTAAACAAATTCAAATTTTTGGAGGTCAAGTACACCCCTAGGTATTTTACTTTTTTAACCACATTCAGCTCCGTTTCTTTAGAGAACTCATCTGTTTCAGTAACTGTCAAATTTTTTGCTAAAACCTTGGTTTTTTGCTTATTTAACTTAAACCCCGCCACCCGACCAAAATCAGAAATTAATTCTAACACTCTTTTAGTGCTGGAGACTGGTTCCTGAAGTGTTAATACCAAGTCATCTGCAAATGCTTTCAATTTATATTGTTTCACTCCGACCTCAATCCCCTGGACCAACCGGTCCTTTCTAATCATATTTAGCAACACCTCCAGGACTGAAATAAACAATAGGGGGGATAGGGGGCACCCCTGGCGTGTCCCTTTTTCAATTTTAAACTCCTCTGTCACCACATTGTTTACTATCAATTTAGCTTTTTGTTCTGTGTAGATTGCTTCTATACCATTTTCGAACCCCCGCCCCACTCCCATCCCTTCCAAATTTTTCTTCATAAACATCCAAGAAATATTATCAAAGGCCTTCTCTGCATCAACAAAAATCAAAACCGCTCTGGTATTCAGATTTGTTTGTAGAAGTTCCAAAATGTCAATAATGTTTCTTGTGTTGTCAAACAAATGCCTACCAGGGAGAAAGCCAGCCTGGTCTTTGTGAATCACTTCATTTAGTACTTTTTTAAGTCTATTTGCCAAAATATCTGCAAAAATTTTATAATCCACATTTAGGAGTGAGATGGGGCGGTAGTTCTTAAGTTGGGTCTTTTCAGTCTCTGATTTAGGTACCAATGTGATGAAAGCTTCTTTCCACGTTTCCGGTGCCCTCCCTCCCTCCATTATCTGGTTACAAACCTCCATCAAAGGTTGTATCAAATAGTCCTTTAAAACTTTATAATATTTGGAGGTTAAGCCGTCCGGGCCTGGGGACTTGCCAAGTTGAAGATTTTGAATGGCACTTTCAATTTCTTGTTGTGTAATATTACAGTTCAGGTTTGTTCTCATTTCCAGGGGTATTTTTTGTAATCCATTAGTTTTTAGAAATTGATCCACCTCTGAGGCTTTTTGCGGCCCTTGTGTATAAAGTTCTTTGAAATACCTCTGGAAGCACTTTCTGATTTCCTCGGGTTTCTGAACCATTCTCCCTTCGATCTCTAGATTTGTAACCGTATTAAGCTTTTGTCTCTTTTTCAACTGCCAAGCTAGCAGTTTCCCACACTTATTCGCCGATTCGAAGGATCTTTGTTTCATTTGTTTAATTTTCCATTCCACCTCTTGGTTTATCAGTTTTGAATATTGCGCCTGGAAGAATTTCACTTCTCTTAACACGTCCTTCGACTTAGGCCTAGATCTTAATTTTTTCTCTCCTTCTCTTATTTTCTCCAATATCTTCTCCTTCTTTTCATTCCAGAGCCTTTTCTTAATTGTGTTTTGTTGTATTAGAAACCCTCTCATAACTGCCTTACTTGCATCCCAGATTGTTCTTTTTTCCACGGTGGTATTCAAATTTATCTCAAAATAGTCCTTTAAGGTTTTTTGGGCCTTCTTCACAATCTCCTGATCTCTTAATAAGGTGTCATTCATTTTCCATCTGAAGGTACCGGTTGTGTTAAGTCTCAATTCCACTTTCAAAGCACTATGGTCGGAGCAGGTTTTTGGGCAGATTTCCACTTTTCTAGTCTTAGGTGCCAGTCCTCTAGTTGTCCAGATTTGGTCGATTCGTGTCCATGTCAGATGAGCTTCAGAAAAGAAAGTCCCTTCTTTCCCTAGAGGGTTCTTAACCCTCCAGATGTCCACTAAGTCCATATTGTCTGTCATTTCAAAAAAAGTTTTGGGTAGTCTGCCGTCTTTCGATATGTTAGCACTTTGTGACTTATCCATATGTACAGAGACAACCCCATTCATATCACCCAGCATAATGATGTTGCTATAATCCAAATAATCCAGCATGGTCTCATGCAGCTTCCTGAAGAATTCCGACTTTCCCTCATTTGGAGCATATATTCCTAATATCAAAATTTTTTCTCCTTGTGTCTGTATTTCAATCGCCAAAATTCGGCCGTGTTCATCTTTAAATAAAAATTTCGGTGACAGGCTCTCCTTTGCATAAATCACCACTCCTCTCTTCTTAACTTTGTCTGAAGAAATAAATTCTTGGCCTAGTCTTTTGTTAATTAACACTTTTCTATGGAGCCTTGTCACATGTGTTTCCTGTAGGCAGATAACGTCCAATTGTTCCTTTTTCAAAATGTGAAAGACTTTCCTTCTTTTTTCCGGGGAATTTCCGCCATTTATATTCCAACTAAGAAGCTGCAGAGACATCCTGAATCAGTTGACGGGTTCTACAAAGGGGTATCTAAGCTTCCTCCCGATCCCGGGGGAGGTAATGTTGGTCCTGGTCCTGGTGGTATATCTCTTGGAGATGGTCCCGGTGGTGGTGGAGGCCAAGAAGCTGCGGCTCCTTTTTGCAGGTCCTCCTCGTGGTCGTGTAGGAACTTCTGCTGGTCTTCAGGTGATTTAATCTTTATTTTCCTTCCTTTGTAAGTAAATGAAAGTCCTTGTGGAAACTCCCACCTGTAAGGAATTCCGTTGTGTCTCAACAATTTGGTCAAATCTATATAGGTAGTCCTAAGTTCCAAGAGATATTTGGGTATATCTCTGTAAATTTCGGCCCTTTTACCTTCTACCTCCAAAGATTTCTTAAAATGTAGGCCTAGTATCTTGTCCCTTTCTTCTCTTGATCTCAGAGCAACCAAACAGTCTCTGGGCTTATCTTTCTTTACTGATTTTCCTAGTCTAAAGGCTGTCACAATTTTAAAGTCCTTTTCTTCCTCAATTCCCCAGAATTTGGTGAACAAAAGTGTCAAAAATCCCTCTAAATTATTTTGTTCCAATTCCGGGATAGCCCTTATCCTGAGATTACTATCTTTACTCTTCAATTCAACCAATGCCAGATAGGCTTGTTGTTCCCCTACCTGCCTTCTCAAAGGTCTTACCTCTCCTTTAATTTCATCCACCTTTAAGTTCGCCTGTTCTGCTTTTTGGTTGGCTTCCACAGCTAATTTAAAGTTTTCTGCCGTAGCTCCTTGCAATTTCTCAATTGCCTGAGTGTGCTGCGAAACCTGTTCAGTTAATTTGCCAATAGAGGATGTAGCTTGGTCAATCTTTGATGTTTGATTGTCCACTTTTTGGTTTAAGACTGCCAATTGTTCCAAAATTTGTTTTAAAACTGTTTCAGATCCTCCAGTTGCCATGTCTTCTGCAGCAGGCTGCACTAATTCCACCTCCTGTGCTGTCAGCACAGTTGGGACAGATGATCTGCGATGATGAGTTAAAGTTGTTTGCAAAAGTTGCCCAGATTTTTTCTCTTTTTCTTTATCTTTAGCTTTAGCTGCTCTTGTTCTCCCTGTGCCGCTCATTCCACACCTGCCTCTGTTCAAGGTCAAATGGTCTTTTGTCCCATGAGAAAAACAAGTCCCAAATATAAATTAAAAAAACCACGAAAGATTTCAATAAAACTCAGTTCCCATGCAACTATGTTTCCACAGTCCTATAGGGGGAGTATTCCAAAGCTTCGAAAAAGAAAGGAACTATTTTCCGCCATTGAAGTTCCTCAATTCCCCATATTGGGTTTAGTAATTCCCAAACACAAAAGGAAGGTTTCCAGGACTTCTAGTTTCTTTAAAATCCAGCCATAAAGTATCAATACAAGTCCATGTAACAATGTTTAGTATTAGTATCTCAGTCTATGCAACAATTTCGATCTCTGCAATAGTATCGTCAGTTTGACAGCAGTTTGACAGTTCTTTTTCTATGCACTGGCAGCCCGGTGACGGGGTTATCTCTTTCACCCCCGTTTAGCCCAAAGATTGGAGGATAGTTCTAAAGAATAAAAGTCTATACAACCCACAGTTCTTTTCCTTTTTGGCTTCAAAATACAGAGTCTCTCAGTGCACCCTTTCTTCCACTTTAACAATCCCTTTTTAAATACTTCAGCTCGTTTCCGAGCCCTTGCTTTGATCTGATTAGCAGAGTCGGAAGGCGGACTTCCTGTTACTCGCCTCCCGCTTTCGGCCGAATTTCTTCAATTTAGTTGGAAAATTTAGGACCCTTACTCACGGGTATGTTGCTCCAATTCCGATAATTTCAAGAAGAAAGGTCAGCGCTCATCAGCAGCAGCAGCGCGGCTTTGCTTCCACGAAAAGAGCGATGAACTCACAGCGCCGCTCCCCCTTTCACGTTCCGGAGCCTCTTACGAGGCTCCTTCACAGCTTCTGGGGGGGCTCCAGGCGCCCGCCGAGTCCCACGGCCGCAGGCTCACTCTGCCTGCGGTTTTTCTTGATGGGTCTCCGCTTTGCCGCAGCGGACGACCCTTTTTCGCGGAGCCCCTCTTCACAGCGCAAAGAGGACCGCCATTGCTGTTTCGCGCCGCCTCCGGAAGATTTTATTTACTGAATTTATATCCCACCCTTCCTCCGCAAAGGAGACCAGGGGAGTAAACAGATATGTATTCAAAAACAAAGCAAAATATTCTTTAAAAGTAACGATTAAAAATGCTGAATGTTGTTCTCCCCAATTTCCACATTACTTTGCAATTTTTTAAAAGAAAAGTTATGAAAATTCATCAACATTTTAGTGTCACTTTCACCTAAGATATGCTTTTTTACAAAGCGGTTTTCCCTAATGTAATGAATTTTTTAATATTATTTTCACCAAAATATTATTCTATATGCACACTTTCCCCTAATATAATGACACTTGATGGAGAAGCTGCATTGCAAAATTCAGGAGGAGTGCAAATTTCAAATGAAGGCTGTATTTTGTTTTGTTTTTTCGTATCTTGAGAAAGTATGTATTAGATAAGTTTGCTCAGGTCAGGGTCATGAAATGGCCATGAAAGATTAGAGTCAATCCACACCATAGTTTTAAAGCCCATGGCTTCCCCCAAAGAATAATGGGAACTATAGTTTACCCCTCACAGATCCACAGTTTCCAGAGCCCTTAACAAACTACAGTTCCCATGATTCTTTGAGGGAAGTGTGGTGTGGATGTGTATTGGTGGTGATGGTTTTTTTTTAAAAAAATACATTAATATAAGTCACATTGTCTTGTCCATATGGAATCATTAAGTTTTTAAGATGGTGGATGAAAGCCTAGATGCCAGCTTGCTCAGAGGCTTGGTGAGGGCAGTGGGCCAGGAAGAGAGCTGGCAAGCTGACACAGTTCAGCACATTCAGCCACTGAATTATAGAGCCTTTAAAACAGGGACATCCAACTCCTACAGGTGTTGTTGGGCTCCACTGCCAATAGCCATGCTGACTGGGGCAGATGGGCGTTGAATCCAACACTTGGAGGGCACCATATTGGCTACCCTCCTTTTAAGATTAAGAAACCTTCAGAAAAGTTCTCAAAACTTTCAAATAAATTCTCTTTTCGTGTTAATAAACTCAACAGAAAAATCCTTTAAAAAAAAAAAAGACTTTTGACTTTTTCTTGCTTTTTAAAGAACAGGAAAAACTTCCCAAGAAGCTGTCTTCCTCATCATTTCTCTCCTCAATATCTTTCTCCATCTTCTTCTTCTTTTTTTTGCCAATCCCATTATCTGTTAATTATGACTTCTTTTTTAAAATGAAGCAAGACAAAGACCACTTTTGTCACTCACACAAATGGCTGCTGCAATTGCTCTGATGCGACTGAAGAAGTGGCCCAGACAGAAGGGAAACAGTTTCTCAAGCCTGTTATCAAACCCCTTTATTGCCCCCCTCCCCACTGCATGATGCTGCTCACTAAATAATTAATATGATAGCTTAATTGTAGATGCCACACCACATGGCTGTAACGGAAACCCAGAAGGAAGAGAAGAAGCTCGGGAAACAGAGCCTGGATTCTGCTGACAAAGGACAGGCACGTTAGAAAGGGAACTAACGGCTCATAGCTGCTTAAAGTTACCCGAAAGAATTTTCCAAGCATCCCTCCTAATGCATCCCATGTGAATGCAACTCTCTCAAGCCGGATGGCAAGGGCAAACAGCCCTGGGGGTGGTGCTGCAGCAACTTCCTTTGCAGGCAGAAGGCTCCAGATTCATAGGAAGCTGCCTTATCACCCAGGAGCGCAGTGGCAAATTCCAAATGCAGGATACAGCCATGGCCCCTCACAGCCAGACCTCCTCCTGGCCATGCTCCCTTCTAAGAATATGCAACCTGAGATTATACAATTGTCTTATAGTTAAACAGTAATTATAATTAGGGATGCATTGCAACAATCAGTGCAGATCTCCATGCACTGCCTTTCAGCGAGATTTTCTGTAGATGGGCAAATGAACTGGAGTGCTGCAATATCTTCTTTCAGTGTGACTTAAGTTGTGTTTTCCATTGCACATAACAAAACTTGCACGTCTTGAAACTGAAGCCCCTTGTGTTCTCTTAAAAGGGCAGAGAGATGAATGCAAATGCTATCTCCCTGCAAGGGACTAGCTTCTGTTGCAGATGCTCACCCCTGCCTCTATCCTCCACCCAGGCAAGCAAGAGGTGCTAATGGAGGTCAAGGCCAGGTTAAAAAGACAACAACTCAAGGAGGGTGTGAAGTAGGGCAGGTGAGAAGTGTGTCTGAGGACAGGATGCAGCCAGAGAAGAGTCCCAAGAACAAGACAGAAAAGCATTTGGCTCCTACGCCTGAGGTGCCCTTCCCTGGTTTAAATCTCTACAAGCTGATTAAGTACCCTCGGGCAAATCTTCATCTCCTCCACTGGTTTGAAATATAAAGATTACACTCACTACTGTTCCACCTTGCAAGATGGTTGTAAAAATGCAAGGTAAGAGCTTTGATCCCACGAAACTGCAAAACGATGCTATGATTCTATGAAAACAAATGCCAAGTCTTCTGATAGTCAGGAAGCTCAGTCCGCCAGGCTCCTGCAACCCCTGGAAAGCTGCTGGTCTGACTCAGTGGGATGGTGTGACTCAGTATAAGACAGCTTCCTCTCTTCCTGTGGGTCTCAGCGGCTACAGCAGCAGAAAAAGACCACAGTGTTCTGGGGCAAGGCATTAGTGGCCAGCTCTTTTTAAGGGCAGAGGGACTCTTTCTACAATTTCTGTGGAACAGCTGCAAATTTGACAGGCTCATCTTTCTCCATCGTATGTAATGCTCTGGAGGTGCTCCTGGAGGCTAGGGTCTCAGTCCAGGAGGTGAAAGCCTGTTACTAAAACCCACAAGAGTGTGGGGTTCCATGTGCAGCACAGTCTCAACAAGGTCACACATACAGAATCAGCTTTATGTTTGCTGGCCTCCTAAACCATACTCTAACCATTGCTCCTCTTAGAGAAGGAGCAGCAGGGATTGCATACTCACAAGGCACAAGTAGATCAGCAACTCTGCACCTGTAGATTCATGCTGTCATTGTTCTTCAGCCTGGACCTCTCAGCTTTAGATGTTGGCACTTTCAAAGATGCTCTACCTTCTCCTCTGACAGTTCCAAGGGCTCTTCATCAGTTATCAATCCACAGAGCCACTACCATGAGGTAGACTGAGGTGGCTTCCTCAGGCTGCAGAATCCAAGGGATGGGCATGCCCTTTACCTCCACTGGAGAAGCAAGGAGAAGCAGCTGCAGTAACTTCCAGGTTCTGGTGAAATTTTGCAAGGGCTGTGTGAGATTACGTGGAGGCCTCTGCACGATCTCGTGATGAATCTTGGTTGAACCTAGAAGCTGAAGCCACACAACCCCAGTAAAGACTTTGGCAGGGGTGGCAAGGAGGGGAGCAAGTGGCACACACGTAAAGCAGCACTGTCCCATTTTGCCTCAGGCGGTGGAATGGGATGGGCCGCCCCTGCTCAAAGGGAACCTCAGCATTGGATTCAGGGGATCCTGGACCTGTTGAGTGTCTGGTCCATTCTCTAATGACTCAGCAACTGTATTCAGGGCTGGGAAAAGCTTCCCTGGTGAATTTCTGCCCAAGAGATGCTGTCAAAAAGTGCACAGGAGCCCCAGACAGGAAACACAACACCAAGCTAAACGAAATGGATGTGTGAAACTCTTTCCCTCCTCCTTAGCAGGGATTTAATCAGTTAATGGATCAATTAAAAGCCTTAGTTGATTAAACCATTAAGGTCAATTTTCATTGCTGAGGGTCGGTTTTAATTGGTGGGGCTGCAAAGGAGAGAATATCTGATAACATGTTGAGGCTGTCTTCTGCCAGTGTTACCTGTAACCGAGAATGAATTGCGGTTGGCGGGGGGAGGAGGGAATCTGAAGGATAGTCTCCCTACAATGCAGGTATGCACATTTTCTTTGCTAAACTGTGTGCTTGCTTATATTTCCTTCAATATCTCTCCCTCAGTGGGGGGTGGGGTGGTACCTGTATTGAAGTTTCAGTGATATGCAAAGATGTTTCTTTTTTAAAAACAACAACAATGAATCAGTTCATTGTTTAAAAGCGGATGATTCATCAGCTCAAAATCCTTTAATTGGTCAATAGTCTGAGAGATTCTGAGCCAATAATCTACAAATTGTATGCAGAAAGTGGCATCACACAGAGGGGAGGAGAGAGAGGGAGGGAGATAAAGGAGGAAGCACAGAAAAGGTGCATTGTATGGGTTGGGGTAAAAAGGAGTATTTTCTCAGATTTCTGAGAGCAAAAGAGTGGTCTATTTTTCAGTAAGTCTCCCATATTAAGGCCTTTGGGGGATTCAATGTTATTGCTTCCCCTGTGGCTCAGATGTGGGGCTCGTATCCACCAGCAACCATGCATTCAGTATTGTGTACCCAAATTTCACGAAACTCCCTTTTGCAGGAGACCAGACAGTCTCCCCCCCGCCACTGTAGCACCTACTGAATACTTTTTATTTATTATTCCAGCAGGCATTTTAACTGAATTTTGTTGTATTTACTTTAACTGATTCTATTTTTCATTGTATTTTTTTGGACATTGCCCAGAGCTTATAATAATTAAGCAGGATAGAAATTGTCATAATAAGATAAAATAACATAAAGCTTAACACAAGCTGACAGTGTGATTCAGCAGCAAAAAAACCCTAATGCAATTCTTGGCTGCATCAACAGAAGCATAGTATCCAGATCAAGGGAAGTAATAGTACCGCTCTCTAATCAGACCACACCTGGAGTACAGTGCCCAGTTCTGGGCACCACAGTTTAAGAAGGATATTGACAAGCAGTAATGTGTGCAGAGGAAGGTGACAAAGAAGATGATAAAGGTCCTGGAAATAATGAGGAATGGGTGAGGGATTTAGCCTGGAGAAGACATGACTGAGATGATATGATAGCCCTCTTGAAATATCTGAAGGGCTGTCAACATAGGAAGACGGAGCAAGCTTGTTTTCTCCTGCTCCGGAGGGTAAGACCCAAACCAATGGATTCAGATGGCAAGAAAGGAGATGCTGACTAAACATTAGCTGGAACTTTCTTACTGTTGAAGCAGTTGGGCAGTGAAACAGACCCCCTTGGAGGGTGGTGGAGTCTCCAACACTGGAGAGTTCCTAAACAAAAGTTGGGTGGCTGTCATGTCGGGGATTCTTGAGCTGCGGTTCTTGCATTGCAGGGGATTAGACTAGATTATGCATGGAATACCTACCAACTCTACAATTCTATGCTTCTGTATATTTCCTCTGAAGTTCAATCCTGTTTATTTTGTTGGTGTTAATATTAAAGCAAGCAGGTGTGTATTTAGAGGAGGGCATCCTCTCTGCATTACCCCCACTGGGTTGGCTTTCCTTCTTTCCAATGTGCCCCAATAAGGGACTGGTGAATCTGCCTTGTCTTTGAATGGATCAGACAATCACTCCCACTGCAGAGATGCCGGAGAATTATCTGCTGCCCATTGCATTGCTCTAGGCCAGGGGTCTGCAAACTTTTTCAGCAGGGGTCCAGTCCACTGTCCCTCAGACCTTGTGGGGGGCCAGACTATATTTTTTTGGGGGGAAATATGAACTAATTCCTATGCCCCACAAATAGCCCAGAGATGCATTTTAAATAAAAGCACACATTCTACTCATGTAAAAACACGCTGACTCCTGGACCGTCCGCGGGCCGGATTTAGAAGGTGATTGGGCCGGATCAGGCCCCCGGGCCTTAGTTTGCCTACCCATGCTCTAGGCTTCCTTCTTTCCACAGCAACTGCCTTATACAATACTACTTGTCCGCTTGGCCCAGTATTACCTACTGGGTAACTATCCGTGGTCTTAGTCAAAGGAGTGTCTTTCCCATCACTTCCTACTTGGTCTTTTTAACTGGAGGTGCCAGGGATTGAACCTGGGGCCCTCAGCATGCAAAGTATTTGTTGTTGTTAGGACATTTATATACTGCTTGATTGCTCACATTTCTAAGTAATGTACATAAAAGCAACCCACAGAAAAGAGGACAATAAAACAATCAAAAGATATTGTAAAAATTGAACATTTCCTTATTTATCAATCTATAATAAAAGTATCAGGGCAGGGTACAGCAATGTGAACATTTTAAAAACAATGCAAAATAATTATTAGAATGACTCAAGGAAAAAACCAACAGCTGTACAAGCCTGTTCTTGCTACTTACATTTGTCAGTTGCTTTATATAAAATTCTTCAAGTGACTTAATACGATAGCAAATAAAAGTAATGTAAAACCAGAAAAAATAAGACAATGAACAATTTTATTTTATGTATTTTACAAGATTTATATACTGCTTGTAATCAAGCCTCAAAGTGGTGTGCAAGAAGAATAAAACAATAAAATTACCTGTTAAAAAAACAGTTAACAGCAACTACTTATTCAAAACAGTTTAAAAATAATTAAAATCAACAATAAGCTAACAACCAGGTTAAAATGCATGTCAGTATTCTATATGTCTGGTTCAGCTGGCCTAAACAAAAATGTTTCAAGCATGCACCTAAAAGGCCACAGCAAAGGCATTTGCCTGTTGTCAATAGGCAAGGAGTTCCAAAGTAGGAGTGCTGCCACACTAAAAGACTGATTTCTTACAAATGTGGAATGAGCATTATTTGGCACCTGTCCCAATGCCAGTTTCACCAGGGGTGGACTTCGATAATATGGCAACCTGAACAGGGACAAAATTTGACACCCTCTCCCCTAAATATTTCTTATTTTCACAATAATTCCTTTGGGTACAGTTGCTTTTTAATGGATCTTCTCCGTAAGTACCTGCATAAATATAGGTTGTTGTTGTTGGTGTTGTTGTTTTGCACCCCCTCGTCTTGGTGCCCTGTCTGAAGGAACCGCCTGTACCATCCTAAATCCAGTGCTGGTTCCACTCATGCAAGGATGAGTCCCACCCACCCCACCATAGGGGGCAACTTAGTTAACCAAAGGCCTAAACGAACCAAAAAGTCTTAATGTGGCTCCTAAAGACTTGACAGTGATGTTACCCAGCACATCTCCCTGGGGAGAGCATTCTACAGATGGGGGGGGGGGCACCACTGAAAATACCCGTTCTCATGTGGCCACCCTCCACACCTCCTTCAGATAGGCAGATGGAGATGGGCCTCTTTACCACTGAGCTACGGGCCCTTTGCTTAAACGTGTTTTTACACAGCAGACTCTTCTGAAGGTGGATAGTTTTCATGCTGTACACACACACTTTTTTGTGCAGGTGGGAGGGAAAGATTGAAATATGCTTTTGCTTTTAGTTCAGTTCAGCTTTCAGAAGTCTGGGAAGCACTTTTCTGAGCGATTGAGACTAGGAGGTTCCTGTGCTAGGCGGGAGGGAGCTGATGGACGTGGCAAGAGCACTGGGAAAAAGGGGGAGGAATTCTCTAATGTGGTCAGTTTTATCTTGGCTTGGCTTGCTGATCATCATGGACAGGTATGGCCTGGCCCTTCCAGTAATGAACAAAGTTGAACTGGGAGATCGACCAATTCTGTTGTCTAATGAGCAAGTGGGGTTATGTGCTGGACACCCTGAAACTCACCTTTCATCTCTCTCTGACCCCACCCCTCCACTGAGCTGAGGGCAACCCCCACTGGGACCCGGTCTCCCATCATGCACTTTTTCACATCACAGCTGCCTTTGAGCTGACCCCCCAGCACACAAGAGCAGGGATGTGGGCAAGTGAAAGTAATTGCCCAAACTGGAAAATTGGCCTGGGAGAAGGAGATCTTTGCTGGCTCACTCTCACTGTAGGATCTTTAATTACCAAGATGGGTCAAGACCCTTGGGCTTTTAACCAGTTGCGTTTAATCAGAAAGGACGGCTCCTTGGCATGTTGAGCTTGCCTCTGTCAACTTAGCATTTTGTCTGTGGCATCCCTCCTCCCCTCCTCCCTCTCCTCTCCAAGTGGTGGGAACCTCCAAGAGCATACGGCTTTTTGCAGAGCCAGGGCTCCTTTCAAAACCCACCTGTAAACATAAACATTCAGGATTTTTCAGTTTCGAGAAAAGGCGAGCGACAGGTGACATGATCCAAGTTTGTAAAGTTATGCGTGGCATGGAGTGAGTGGATAGAGAAAGATTTTTTGCCTTCTTCCATCATGTTAGAATCTAGAGACATCCAATGAAGCTGAGGACAGATGAAAGAAAGTGCATAGTTAATCTATGGAACTCTCTCCCACGGGAAACAGTGGTGGCCACCATCTTGAATGGCGTCAAAAGAGAATAAGACAAGTTCATGGAGAATACGGCTATTGTTGATGGTTACAAGCCACGACTCCATGGTTGGAGGCAGTAACGTTTCTGAATACCAGCTGCCACAGGAATGTAGAGGGCTCTTGTGCTTGGGTCTTGCTAGAGGAATTCCCACAGGCATCTGGTTGGCCACTGTGAGAGCAGTTTGGCCAGTTTGGTTCTTGCAGCTCTGCATTTCTACCTTTCCTTTCTAAGGACATAAGGAAAACCTGCTGGGTGCCTCCAAACTGGACATCTTTAGTAGACTTAGGGCTTCTCCACACTTACCTGCCTGTTTCTTGCCCATCCAAACACCCCCACCAAAAGCACCCCCCCATCTGCCTGTCGTCTGCACAGCCAGAAAGCCAGAGAGTGCAAGTTAATTAAGAATCTACTTCTGTTTTCTTAGGAGACATCTCCTTTTGTTACCCGCTAAGGAGCCAGCTCGTTAGGGAGAATCAACAGCCCTTTGACCATCTGTCATCCGAGTATGTACCTGGCAGAAAGACCGGGGGTGGGTGGGGGAAACAGAAGCCCCAACCAGGGAGGGCTCCTAAGCCTCTGAAGTCTCAGCAAAGCAGACGATTCTTCCCACAATATAATTACATCAGGTCTGCCAGAGAATGACAGATCTAGTGAGTGGAAAATAGAAGAATGTAATTAAAATCTCAGGGAGGAGGAGGGAGACACACACACACACACACACACACACACACACGGAGCGTGGGGGTGGGAAAAGAGAAAGATATAGAGGCAGGGTGGGATGAAAAAGGAAAGGGATATAAATTTACAGGAATCTGTTTGACTTGTGGAATGTGTAGCATTTAACAAGTACCGAAAAAAGTTACACGGCCAAGATTTTCCTCTCTCCAAAACCACTCTTCTAACAAAATTGTCTTCAAATTTAGATTGTCTTTTTTTTCTTCTGTAAAATTTTGGGGTGGAGGAGGAGGCTGGCAGCCAGGATCACCCACAGGAATGGTTGTAAGTAAGGAGTGCAGGCCTAATGCACCAGCCTCCACTGTGGATAGTCCCAGACAGCTTTGTCTTCCCCACACCTTCCTAGAGTTCCTCCAATTGCTGCCCTCCCAGCAGTTGCCGCCTGAGATGACTGCTTCAGCCTGCTTAATGGTAGGGCTGGCCTTTGGACAAACCCCTTTTATAGGATGCTCCCCTCCTCCCTAGCCTAGCTGCTGTTTCTGGTGAGGAAGCAAGACAGTGTTCATTTCTTCAATCACATGAAGCCAGGATACCTAAAATACTCTCTCACCCTTTTTATACCCAAAAAGGCCTTGGGCCGTTCGGCTCTGTCAGGATCTGGCATGGTAACCCCAGAGGTAAGAGGAGGAGGACGAAGTAGGAAGGAAGGAAGCAGATACAGGAAGCGATCTGGAAGGCTGGTACACAGAGATGGAGGAGAGAGGCCCTCCCCTTGTGGCTGTAGATATCAAAGAGGGGGAAGCACACCTGCCCACTCTTCCGATTGCACCTTCTGCAGAGCTTGGAGCCTTGTCAGGGAGGGGGGAAGACCTTGACCAGCCAGAGGGAGGGGCTGAACAGCAGAAGGGGGTGGCACACCTGGAAGCAGCAGGGCAGCAGACAGTAATAGAATAATAGGTAAAGGTACCTCTGACCGTTAGGTCCAGTCGCGGACGACTCTGGGGTTGCACGCTCATCTCACTCTATTGGCCGAAGGAGTCGGCGTTTGTCCACAGACAGCTTCTGGGTCATGTGGCTAGCATCTCTAAGCCGCTTCTGGCAAACCAGAGCAGCACACAGAAACGCCATTTACCTTCCCGCCGGAGCGGTACCTATTTATCTACTTGCACTTTGATGTGCTTTCAAACTGCTAGGTTGGCAGGACCTGGGACCGAACAACGGGAAATCACCCTTTCGTGGGGATTCAAACCACTGACCTTCTGATCGGTAAGCCCTAGGCTCTGTGGTTTAGACCACAGCGCCACCCACATTCCCAATAGAATAATAGAATCATATAATTGTAGAGTTGGAAGGGACCACAAGGCTCATCTAGTCCAACCCCCTGCAATGCAGGAATCTTTTGCCTGACATGGGGCTTGAACCCAAGACCCTCTCATCGCCAAGAACCAGGTGCTGCCTTTGTAGGTGGGATCAGATATACCCACCCAGATGGAGTACACCACCTTGTATTTAAAAGCTTGGTGGGAAGGGCATGTTAACTGCTGGGACATCTTTGTCACTTCTGTTCTGCTACAAACCTCTTTCCTTACTCACGTAGCTTGGAATCCTGACTTCTGGGCCCTGTGCTTGCTGCTGAGTCTATCCTGCAATTAGTCTGACTAAACAGCTCTTATTTACTCTAAAGTAATTGCAGAATACGCCAGCAAATAGAAAGAAAATGCATGAAACAAAAAGCCACCAGTCTGGAGAGGCCCACACACTCATTATGTAAGAGCCAGTTTCATTTCTGCAAATAGTTTTAACGTGACAGGAATATGATGGGAAATGAAACTTCATGCTTGCTCCATGTGCAAACTATTGACTGACATTTTGCAGTATCGTGAATATTTTAAATACCGTGGAGTGGAGGCTGCTCAGTGACAGAAAGTTGAAAAATAAATTGCAGCTTTGGAGCCGGAAGTGAGAGATAACGGCTTGGCAGGAGCAAAAATAAAACCACACGTCTGGGAATGGGAGTAGCTGTGCAGTGTTGGCAAGAGTTCTTGTCCAGGAGGCAAGGGGGCTGAAGGAATAGTGTGCATGTAGTGAAAAGTAGAAACCTGGAAGAATCAGTGTGTGAAGATTTTTCAATGGAGGTGGCTTTTGCAACAGAGGGGCTGGAATGGAAGAACTCAGATCCATATGCAATGTTTCACTATAGTCAAAAACTTTAGTATAGTGGGGCCATATCAAGCTCCTAGTCCTCTTTGTGATTAACATTTCCAGGTATGTGAGGCACAGCAGGGAAGACAAATGGTGTGCCCCATTTCCTAATGACCATCTTCTTGCCCCCCGCCCCTTTTGGGGACACTTTGATATGCATCCCAGCTTTAATTATTTTTCATGTCTCTCTCACACACGCACAGTCGTGTGTGTGTGTGTGTGTGAGAGAGAGAGAGAGAGAGAGAGAGAGAGAGAGACCCTTTCCCCTGATATTGATGGGAAGAAGAAGCTGGCTTCTCATGAAAGGCACTCTCTTCTTCTTCCTCATCATTTGATGCTCGAAGTGCTTCAATTAGCCACATTGGCGTCGCCTTTGATGCTTTGTTCCCTGAGGTTCCTTTGCTGTGCACTCAGAACACTTCCCCCACCCGCGCTCTGATCCTGCCACAATCAGGTCCACCACCACCTTTGTCGGCCTCTCCTGGGGCAGTTTGGGGGGACCCAGGTCTCCTCTGTGTCCTTGTCCTTTCTCCCGCAGCAGTCAACCCACCAGCGTCTCCCCGTCTCTCTTTTGACAGCTTTGCCCCCCTACCAACCACCACATCTGTTCTAAAACCAATATTGACTCAAAGAAAAGTAAAAGAGAGAGAAAAAGAGAGAGCGAAGGAAGCACCCCTGCCTCTTCATTTTAATCAAAAGTTCCCCTTCTCAAGCAAACGAAGTTTTTGCAAAGTCTCCAGGTGCTAGTCTGGGGAGGGTAGGTAGAAGGCACACACACTGTCCAATTCAGCTGGGAAGAGAGGAACCTCTCTGTCTCTCTCTCTCTCTTTCTCTTCTGGATAGGGAGTTGGAGACTCACGAAGCGAACGCTCACACCTGTTGGAAGCAGCACTGCAGAAACTGAAGTCACATTCGTATCATACATTCAAAGTGCTCTTATACCACTTAAACTGTCTTGTCTGGCTCCCAGCACTACTACCACCAAAAGAATCCTAGGGACTCTGGTTTGTCACAGAGAGCTCCAGTTCTCAGTACTCTTAACAAACTACAGTTTCCAGGATTCTCTGGAGGAAGCCAGGACTGTGGCAGTGGTATTAGTGCTTTAAATATATGCTGTGGGTGCAAATTCTATTCTGGCACGCCAATGGGTTACTCACCACCCCCCCAACGTCCCAAGACAGCTTACAATAAAAACACAATGTTAAAAGCAAACCTGCCCTTTTCTTCCAGGAAAACACAAATCTTTGCTGCTGAGTTGGAGCAAACGGCCATCAGATTGCTGTTTGCTCCAATGCAATGCCAAAGAGAGGGTTTTCCTGGAGGAAATAGCAGGACAAATAGAAAACCACTCAGACCTGTGATTTCTAGGCACAGGAAAAGCAGAAGTGTGGACAAGTCCTCAGTGTGAAAAATGAGGCAAACTTCTCACTGATACACAATCTTCCCACCTATGTCTGGGTTGCTAGCATTCAATGTTGGTTCTGCTCAGACAAGACCCCATTCATATGAATGGACCTGATTGACCTAGGTGCATAAATTTCAGTGGGCCTGAAGAACTTAGAAACTCCCACCCCGTCCCCATCTGCACTATGTACCGTATTTCAAACAGTGTCATAAAACCTTTAACATTCATGGCTTTCCCCAAAGCATCCTGAGGGCTGTAGTTTGTTACAGGGTATTGAGGGATGTCAAGGGCTGCATTGTTTTTAAGGGCTGTAGTTCAGGGTAGAGCACCTGCTTTTGCGTGCAGAAGATCCCAAGTTCAATCCCCGGCATCTCCAGGTAGGGCTGGGAATATCTCCTGCCTGAAGCTCTGGGGAGCTGTTGCTGCCAGTCAGTGTCGACAGTTTTAAGCTAGAAAGTATCAGTGGGTTGATTCAGAGTAAAGCAGCTTCCAATGTTCCCATCTTAAGCTAGCAGCTTTCACCATAACTCGTCGTTCATGAATTTTATTGGTTAATTATGTGTTGCAGAGGTACCAAATTTGGGCACCGCTGTTCGAAAACAATTGCTGTGGGCTCTGATGAGGGGGCAGGGGGTAAGCGGCGTCCCTATAAATATCGAGCCTCGTTGTTAAAGCTTTGACACATGAGCAGCAATTAGAAAATGCTACCAGCCATCCTTCTAAATGAAGTTTCTTTGATTTCCACCAAACCCCACCCTGGCTTTTACGGGGGAATGTAATTAGTTGGAAAACCAGCAGCCGGGAGTCAGTAGGGGGCCTCCTTTGCTTGAGATAATGGCCCAAATACCTCCTCAACCCAGCCCAGCATATTTCAATCTTCTGATGAGACAGGCCTGGTATTGCCTGGAGCCTAGATCTCCCCCTCCCCTCCATCTCACACTCTACCCTGAGAACCACTTCAGGCTATTGCAAATCTTGTGGATTTTTTTATTAACAGGCCCCAGGGCTTGGTTACTCGACAGGCTGCCTGGCTCCTGTTTCCTGGGAGGGGGCATGAGAAGTGCTGAGACAGCAATATTTTTGCACAATAGCTTGCTTCCAGATGTCAGGCTAGCCTGGCTCGGCCCCTAGGTGAAGGAGCCGCTAGGCTCTCTCCCCTTAGGTACCGGTAGCTGCCCCTCACCAGAAAATGGCACTTAAAAGGATTGTGGTCTCTCTGGTCACATCCCCACCATCCATTTAAAGCACACAAGAAGAGCCTGCCAAAGGACCATTTAGTCCAGCATCATATTGTCAAAATGGTCAACCACATGCCTGTGGGAACTTGAGCACAAGAGTTCTCTCCCTTCTTGTGTTGTCCAGCAACTGGTATTCAGAAGCATTCCTGTCTCCCAGCTATGGAGGCAGAGAGCAAAGCTATCATGACTCGTAGTCGTTGATGGCATTATCCTCCAAAGCCCATCCAAGTTTGTGGCCATCACTGCCTCCTGTGGTGCAGAGTTCCATAACTTAACTATGTGCACATTGAAAAAAAAACCATGGCTTCCCTTTAAAAATATTGAGAACTGTACCTTGTTTAAAGGTGCTGGGAATCATAGCTTTGGATTTTGAATACAGATCCCAGAATTCTTTTGTGGAACACATGTGTTTTAGATGCATGGTTTGGCTGGAGAACTGCATTGTAATATGTGGAAAAGTTACAAATTCCAAAGGTTAGCTATGTTGCTGGGAAGATGCTGGGCTCTCCTTAATAAGCAGAGGCTGGATAGTCATCCATCAGAAATGTTGTGGATGCAAGATCCTTGCTCAGAGTGGCTGGCTGGACTGAATGACCACCATGATTATCTTATGGCTCTAAAATTCTGTGATTCTAAGTGTGAATGGGATTGCAGCCTTTATTGTGCATAAGTTTTCTTTCTTTAGGTTTGCATTGTGCATAGGTTTTCTTCCTGAATCTGCTGCCAATCAGTCTCATTGAATGACACCCCACAATTCAAGCATTATGAGAAAGATCACCAGATGTTCATCTGGTGCCCATAGCTGTCACAGCGGAGAAGGCTCTCCTCTGTCTCCACAGTCAGAGGCAGTAATGTTTCTGAATACCTGTTGCTGGAAACCACAGGAAGAAGAGTACTGTTGTGCTCAAGTCTTGCTTGTGGGTTTCCCATTGGGGGATTTGATTGGCTACTGTGAGAATAAGATGCTGCAAAAGCTGGACCATTGGACTGGTCTAACATATCTGAAGGACTATTGTATTTTAATATTTTGTTGGAAGCTGCCCAGAGTGGCTGGGGAATGAATGAATGAATGAATGAATGAATGAATGAATGAATGAATAAATAAAATAATTATTATCAAGGCTTTTCTTATGTTGTTAACGTTCATGACCAGTGGCATTTAAGAGGTGCATTTATCTCAATGCTTTGAAAAGTTTCTGTTGCTGATTTATTTTTAGCATTAAGTTAAAGACACAAGAGTAAGGCTGAACACTTTTCTGGTCAGTTGACAGCTCTGTTTAAGAGAAAAGAGGGTGGGGTGGGTATCTTTCACTCACCACTTTTCATAATTTCATCAACCTCTAACATGGCTTTTAGTCAAAACAAAAAAAAAATTCCTTCCAGTAGCACCTTAAAGACCAACTAAGTCAGTTCTTGGTATGAGCTTTCGTGTGCATGTACACTTCTTCAGAAGTGGTCTTTAAGGTGCTACTGGAAGGAATTTTTTGTTTTGTTTTGACTATGGCAGACCAACACGGCTACCTATCTGTAAATGGCTTTTAGTCATTATTTCTCCTCTAAGTTAATATGCCTTAGCCAGACTTGACAGAAAAGGTTACTCCCCACCCCCACCCCCAAGAGATATTTTTCAGCTTTGTCTAGGTTGCCACGGACCCGGGGGTTTTATTGCTGGGAGACAGACTCCACTCCAAGTTAATCAACAGCCCACAAGGGGAGTCAGACTGTTTTGCTTAAAAGCATTCCCTCTGGTCATCAGAGCTTTACGGCTCTTTTGAGGCTACAACCATGAAGCATCAATAGTTGATCGCAGGAACATAGGAAGCTGCCTTATACCGAGTCAGACCATCGGGTCCATCTGTGTCAGTACTGCCCGCACTGACTGGCAGAGGCTTTCCAGGGTTTCAGACATTAACCTTCCCCAGCCCTACCTGAAGATGCCTGTGATTCAACATGGAACTTTCTGCATGCAAAGCAGATGCTCTGCCACTGAGCTAAATTTCTTCCTTTAGTGTTAGGCAAAAATGCTGGCCATCTGATACTGTGGCCCTATTTGCAGACTGCAAAAACAATGGGGCGTTTGGGCAATTTTGGGGGGTAGCAGGGAATTTCAGAGATGCACATGGAACTCACCTGGAGGCCTCCTGGTGCTCACGTGCTGCTGTTTGTTCGTCCCTGGGCTGATGCGACACCATAACCCCGTTTACATGTTAACTGGAATATGGGGACACAGGGAGCTGCCTTAAACAGACCATTGCTCCATCAAGCTCAGTATTGTCTACACTGACTGGCAGCAGCTTTCCAGGGTTTCAGGCAGGAGTGTCTCGGAGCTCTCCTTGTCAGGGATTGAACCTGGGACCTTCTGCATGCAAAGCAGATGTTTTACCATTGAGCTATGGCCCTTCCTCAAGATTGTATGAATAGTAGGTGGGGAACAAGCCATCAGTGAGATGTCTAGACACATTTATACAGACGTCTGCAAGGAGCAGGAAGCTTACATGTTAACAGCCACTGCAGATGTCCAAGCCAATGTGTGAACACAGATTGAGGCTTTGGAAGATGGGGAATCATTATATTTCAAGTGGTGCAAAGCCAATTTTGCTTATCTATTGCATTTATATCCCATTTCTTTCTCTAAGAAGTTCATGGTCTCTCTCACACACCCTTTTGATTTAATCCCCACAACAACCCTGTGAGTTAAGTTAGGCTGAGAGGCAGGAATGGCCCAAGGTCAACCAGTGAGCCTTGTGGCTAAATGAGGATTTGAACACTGGTCTCCCAAGACTCTAACCACTATGCCACATTTGTAGCATTATAGGAATTCTGAGGTCTCAGATATAGAATAAATGGTGATAACTGCACAAGGTAAACACACATACATAAGTATATAAACCACATGTCTAAAATAGTACAGGAGAGCTATCCAAAAGCCATCTTGGCTTTCCTAAAGACTAAATATTTACTTTGCCTCCTTAATCCCCCCTGCCTGATAACAGGTAGGCAGATAGCAATCAGGGAAGTTCCTGAAGGGATTCCTCTCCTATATCTATGAACCTCCTTTGTATTAATTGTCATTGTTTGCCCAGATGCTCTGCATTGAGGGATGTCTGAAGTATCCTGATTGTCTTATCAAATACTAATGTTTTGTGTAAACTGTGTCTGCATGGATGTAAAACTTGCCAAATCCTTAGGAGTATCACACTTTGTCCTGCCTGAGCCACAGTAACCCCACCTTATGAGTGATGTAATTTCTGACTGTTTGTAGAGGGGGACTATTCCAAAATGAAAATCCTTAAAAGAGATGTTTCTTCTTGGTTCTGGGTCTCTCTTGCCTCCTTTGCTAGGAAGGGAGGAAACTCTGTTGCAACAGAAAAATAAAGATCTGCCTTGCTTTCACTGCATCCTGCCTCCATCCATTCATCTTTGACCAATCATGGACTTAGGGGACTCAGTCCCTTGGGGAGTTGGGCTGCAAAAGCCAACCACCCCTATTTTTCTATATCAGTAGTTAAGAAAGGCCTGTATAGACACCCAAAGGAAGTTTAAAGTGGTCACATCTTTTCATTGCTTGATATCATGTTCTAAGTCCTCCCCAAGTGTGTGTGTGTGTGTGTGTGTGTGTGTAGGCAGGGGTGGACTTTGATCTTTCAAATTTCAGCAGCGCCCTGTACAAGGCCAATTTTTGGGCAGGGGGTCGCCTCTTACCTTCCATTTGTGCATGCACAATGCCATATTTGCAATGCCCTGCAGCACCGCCCGTGGCTTGGCGCCCAGTGTGGGGGAACTAGTCATGCAGCCCTAATTCTGCCTTTTGTGTAGGCAACCTTAAAATGGTAAAATATAGCTGAAAAGAATAGCAAGGAGAGACAAGAAGACCTTCTTAAACGAGCAATGCAAAGAAATAGAGGAAAGCAATAGAATGGGAAGAACCAGAGATCTGTTCAAGAAAATTGGAGATATGAAAGGAACATTTCGTACAAAGATTTCCATAATAAAGGACAAAAGTGGAAAGGACCTAACAGAAGCAGAAGACATCAAGAAGAGGTGGCAAGAATACACAGAGGAATTATACCAGAAAGAAATGGATGTCTCGTATACCCCAGGTAGTGTGGTTGCTGACCTTGAGCCAGACATCCTGGAAAGTGAAGTCAAATGGGCCTTAGAAAGCACTGCAAACAACAAGGCCAGTGGAAGTGATGGTATTCCAGCTGAACTATTTAAAATTTTAAAAGATGATGCTGTTAAGGTGCTACACTCAATATGCCAGCAAGTTTGGAAAACTCAGCAGTGGCCAGAAGATTGGAGAAGATCAGTCTACATCCCAATCCCAAAGAAGGGCAGTGCCAAAGAATGCTCCAACTACCGCACAATTGCACTCATTTCACATGCTAGCAAGGTTATGCTTAAAATTCTACAAGGAAGGCTCAAGCAGTATGTGGACCGAGAACTCCCAGAAGTGCAAGCTGGATTTAGAAGAGGCAGAGGAACCAGAGACCAAATTGCAAACATGCGCTGGATTATGGAGAAAGCTAGAGAGTTCCAGAAAGACATCTACTTCTGCTTCATTGACTATGCAAAAGCCTTTGACTGTGTCGACCACGGCAAACTATGGCAAGTTCTTAAAGAAATGGGAGTGCCAGATCACCTCATCTGTCTCCTGAGAAATCTCTATGTGGGACAAGAAGCTACAGTTAGAACTCGATATGGAACAACTGATTGGTTCAAAATTGGGAAAGGAGTATGACAAGGCTGTATTTTGTCTCCCTGCTTATTTAACTTATATGCAGAATTCATCATGCGAAAGGCGGGGCTGGATGAATCCCTAGCCGGTATTAAGATTGCCGGAAGAAATATCAACAACCTCAGATATGCAGATGACACAACCTTGATGGCAGAAAGTGAGGAGGAATTAAAGAACCTTTTAATGAGGGTGAAAGAGGAGAGCGCAAAATATGGTCTGAAGCTCAACATCAAAAAAACGAAGATCATGGCCACTGGTCCCATCACCTCCTGGCAAATAGAAGGGGAAGAAATGGAGGTAGTGAGAGATTTTACTTTCTTGGGCTCAATGATCACTGCAGATGGTGACAGCAGCCACGAAATTAAAAGACGCCTGCTTCTTGGGAGAAGGGCAATGACAGGCCTAGACAGCATCTTGAGAAGTAGAGACATCACCTTGCCAACAAAGGTTCGTATAGTTAAAGCTATGGTTTTCCCAGTAGTGATGTATGGAAGTGAGAGCTGGACCATAAAGAAGGCTGATCGCCGAAGAATTGATGCTTTTGAATTATGGTGCTGGAGGAGACTCTTGAGAGTCCCATGGACTGCAAGAAGATCAAACCTCTCCATACTGAAGGAAATCAACCCTGAGTGCTCACTGGAAGGACAGATTGTGAAGCTGAGGCTCCAGTACTTTGGCCACCTCATGAGAAGAGAAGACTCCCTGGAGAAGACCCTGATGTTGGGAAAGATGGAGGGCACAAGGAGAAGGGGACGGCAGAGGACGAGGTGGTTGGATAGTGTTTTCGAGGTTACCAGCATGAGTTTGACCAAACTGCGGGAGGCAGTGGAGGACAGAGGTGCCTGGCGTTCTCTGGTCCATGGGGTCACGAAGAGTCGGACACGACTAAACGACTAAACAACAACAACAACATAGCTGAAAAGCAACACAAGGAGAGCTGCATTCATTGTAACTATAATTATAAGATTATTGTATAATCCTATAAGGGGGTGTGGCTGTGACTATAATGAAGGGACCCTGCATTTCTGAATTTATGTACCACTCCATTAGTGCAACTTTATGTGTGCAATCTGAATTTCTGGGTACGTGGTTGAATCCCATTGGAAAAGAGCAACAGCCCAGAAGCGCTCTCTTGAGAAGCACCAGGGTTCATTGACAAGCAATGCATAAAATGATAAAGAGCAAATATTACAAAGCGGTGCCAGCAGCTCCCCTCCCTTCCACGCATCTACCAGGCACGCTAAGGCCGCCTGGCTGACTGCATCTGATCGCTTAATTCCACCAGGAGGAAAGGGGGTGTTGGTTGAACCACAGGAGCCAAGGCAACACGAAACCAGAGCCGAGCCAGAGCAGGGTGGGGAGGAATCTAGTCCTGAACATTTGACCTGGCAACAGCTGCTGGCATGGAGACAGGTCTTCCTCTCTCCCTTTCTGACAGCAGCTGCAACTGCCTGGAAGCCTGTGATGTGGCTCTGGGGAGGCCAGCCAGTAAGAGGTTTGACCTCCAGGCTCGGAACCCAGCCAGTGGATTAAAGCAGCGGTTTTTCCAAACAAGCCCCAAGCGCTCCCCTTAGGCTGAGCGTTGCATCGGAAAGAACAGTGGTGATAGGCAAGCTGTCTCTTCCAGGGATGTTTTTCTGCCGTTGATAGGCTTCTTGTCGAGGATGTGTCTTCATGGAACCTCAGAAGAGATGGCACACTTCTAAATGTCAAATGCGTGGGTGCGCGGGATGTCAAGCAAGATAGCTCAGTGCTAGAGTGTCTCTTTTTGGGACGCAGGTAGCACTGTGGGTAAAACCTCAGCGCCTAGGGCTTGCCGATCGCATGGTCGGCGGTTCAAATCCCCACGGTGGGGTGAGCTCCCGTCTTTCAGTCCCAGCTCCTGTCCACCTAGCAGTTCAAAAGCACCCCTAGGTGCAAGTAGATAAATAGGTACCACTTTATAGCAGGAAGATAAACAGTGTTTCCGAGTACTGCGCTGGTGCCGGCTCGCCAGAGCAGCTTCGTCACGCTGGCCACGTGACCCGGAAGTGTCTGGCCCCCGGCCTCTTAAGTGAGATGGGTTCACAACCCTAGAGTCGGACACGAGTGGCCCGTACGGGCAGGGGTACCTTTACCTTTACCTAGAGCGTCTCTTTGCATATAGGATGTACTGTGTTCAGTCCCCAGCATCTCTAAGTAATGCTGGGAATGCCCCCTGCCTGAAATCCTGGAGTGCTGCTGCCAGTCAGTGTTGACAAACCTGAGCTAGGTTCATAAAGCAGCTTCTTATGCTCCCTTGCATGTTTACTTAAAAGCAAGTTCTTCTTTGCTCATTGGAGCTTTCTCCTTACTATGTGTGTTTAGGATTGCAGCCTTAAGTGGCATTCCAAGCAAAGATAGGGGCCTTGCTTCTGCTGATGCTGTCCTGCAGTTCAAATTCTACCCCCCCCCCAAGGAATGAACTCCTGTTTTGCAAAGCCTTCGTACCCAGCTCCCCACTGAATGGTGGAGTGGCACCAGGAGTTTGACCCCAATATGGGTTTATGGCGCTCAGCACAGCCAGAGGTGGAGACACAACTCCAAGGCGGCGTCAGGGGGCAGCAATGTGATCTCACATCAGCCACCGAGCTTCAAAACAACAGCTGCTCCACAATAAAGAGCTCTCGTTCTTTCGTTCCTCCCACTCCACCCCAAAATAACTCATGCCCTCCAAATAATTAGTTAAATGCCTGTCCGCACAGCAGGTTGCATGTATGTGGCTATGTGCAGAAAGGGCCTTATATAGACCCTTAAATATTACAAAGAGTCCTGCAAGTTTCTGCACACAGAGATGAATTGCAATCACCTCCTGGGAACCTGCATCCTGTCCTCACCGTGGCCAACCAGTTGCAAAGGGAAGCCTGAAAGAAGTATTAGAGTGCAACAGCAACTCTCCCCACAGCAATTGGTATTCAGAGGCATAACGTCTCCACCTCCAGAGGCAGTGCACAGCCATCATGACTAGCAGCCACTGATACCCTTCTCTTATATCAGGCATGTCCAAAGTCCAGCCCGGGGGCCACTTGCGGCCCCCGGGCTGGTTTCAAACAGTGCCCCGGGCAATTTTGAAAAAGCAATCTCTTGCAGCCCCTGAACGTCTGCCCACCCAAAGCCATTTCCTTTTTGCAGGCTCACCAGGAGCTCTCCTCTCTGCATGGGAGGTGTGGCTAGCCCCCGCGACATTAGGGAGTCCCCAGCTGGGTCACTCTTTGGGTCAACCAATCTGGGGGGCGTGGCTAAATAAATAAATAAATACTACAGTACACGTTTGAGATGTTGATGCTGCAGCGATGGTGGTGGCAGAGGGGCGGCCACCGCCTTGACCCAGTGCCAGATTTATGTATAGGCTAAGTAGGCTGAAGCCCAGGGCATCTAAATCTAGGGGGCCTCACCAGCCTGCCTGCTCCCGAGTGCCGCTGTCTTCCCTCTCCCAAAATTGTAAACCCAAGACTTCATGCAAGGGCAAGGCAACTCAGGCCCAGCAACTATGAGACTCAGGGCTAGCCAGTGGGGCCCAATTTGAAGCAGTGGGGCACAACTTGATTTATTTATTTTTGTAGGGCCCCAGTTCACAGCCAAAGTCTGCAAAATCTTATAAATATAAATAAAATCCATCTAGATTGCCCTGGTTGGGGGGCCCCTTAGGAGCGGCACACGGAGCCCAATTTGGCCAAATTGCTCCAATTGCCTTAAGGTCAGCCCTGATGAGACTGTGCAGGGGTTGGACTGATAAGCCCTGCACCTTCTAGGTCCCTGGTGTCACCATTCAGAGTACAGACTCAAGGACTTGTTTGTCCTCAGTAACCAAAATTATGTTATCAACATATACAAGCAGAAACATTGTTTTCCTTCATTTGCAAGAAATCGTACAAAACAAAGTGGCCCTAATAAAGAAAAGTTCCAGGGTGGCAACAGAAAGCAAACTAAAAATGCTTTTGCAGTTCATCGGAACTTTCCAGCAATATCAAGTTATAGGAAAACTGGTGCTATTAACAGTAACCCTTCTAGTTGGTTAATTGGTTCAGCAACTTTCATGAATATGACATGTGATGCTAATTATTTTCCCTAAGAGTTAAAATGATAACTAATCAGAGGCAGCTACAGTTGCAAATGGCAACAAAATATCTGTGAAAGGAAGAGGAGCAAATTTCTTCAAATGTGTTGCAGGTAGAAATACTGTTTGTAATGAAGTGAGAGCAGTAGTTTACTTGCTTGAATTAACAACTAAGAAAGTTTTGAGAATTTAAATTCTAGATTAAAATTGATTACTTAATTGAGATGGGGATTGTAACAAAAACACTGGGGCCTAATTTGAGGGCCTGGTATCTAGTGGGCAGACCAAAGCACTCGTCAGGAGAGCTATGAGATTCAGGTGAGGGTCAGATGCCTTGTGAATCCCAGCAGGTATATAACAGGAAGACCCTGCCTGGCCTCTTTTAAAGTTGGTAGCCATCATTAAGCCGAGAATGCTGCTCTTATTTCTGAGCTCAGTTTCTTGGTCATGTAGGAGTGTGATGGAATTTTGGGACGAGTGTGATGGAATGTGACAGAACTGTCTGCTAGAGGGAGCCTGCAACAAAATGTTGCGGCATAGAGTCCTTGTGCTTTGGGATTCTAGCCATTCAATTCCTCTTCCCCTCTGTTCCTTCCACACACACACAACGGCCAGTCAGCATTCTGTGGCAACACAGCACTTTCATTTCTCATTGGCCTTTGCTGGAGAGCTCCCTCTCACTTAGGGTTCATATACATCTTGCTCTCTTTCAAACTCTTGGGGTTCTCCAAAGCTTGCTAGTGTTTTCTTCTTGTGCATGGGGGATACACCCTGAACATCAGCAATAGACGGGATTGTGATCGTTGGATCAGGCCAATGGCTCATCTATTCCAACATCCTGTTCTCACAGCGACCAATGGAATGCCCCAGTGGGAAACCAACAAACAGGAACCGAGCATGACAGCAACATTCACCTCCTGATGTTTCCAGCAATTGGTCTTCAGATGCATACACCAGGAATAAGACACCAGTCTAGAAGGGCCTTGATATAATGAATTAATTCCCCCAGCCACTCTGGGCGGCTTCCAACAAATTAAAACACAATACGACATCAAACATTAACATTTGCTCTGGTGCAATGTCATCTAACCTCCCAGCAAACAACTCAGAATGAATGCTCCTTAAAGAGCCAGCTGTGGTTTCCTCTCCCTGCATACAAATCAGGATGAATGCTCAACAAACACCCATAGCTAGGGGTTTTCAACCCCTTTGGAAAGCTCACAAAAAAAGACCACGTGATAGTTTTCTTCAAATACCTGAAGGGCTGGATAGGTTATCTAGAGGGCAAAACTGTAATGGATAGGTGGCAATTGCATCACAGAAACAAATTAAAGCGGAATAACTCTGCCATTAATTCACCATCATCGTGTCACAGGTAGGTTGCAGAATACACCCACAATAAAAGACCAGCCTGCAGGAGATCTCAGAAGTAGAAGGCAATTGGTGGCTACTAGCCATGATTGCGATGCTCTGCCTCGATGGCTGCTTCTGAAATCCAGTTGCTGGAAACTGCAGGAGGGCAGACTGCTCTTGTGCTTGGTCCCCATCTTGAGGATTTTCCACAAGCATCTGGTCAGTGGCCACTGTGAAAACAGGATGCTGAACTAGGTGGGCCATTGGCAAGTGTCTTAGCCTCAGAAGGCATGTAAGTATTTTATTAATGTCATTGGACGAAGTGATGAGAGACCAGAAGCAACCTTTGGCACAAATAAAAGGGGGAGGGGGAAAAAAACCCTACCCCCAAATACCCTTTAAAGAATCCATCGCCTGCAAATGGCACACCACACTTATGGCATCTGCGGGCCGCTGACTCTTTACATGGCAAACCTCAGAGGGCTGGGGCTCCCTCTTGTTTACGAGCTCTCATAATTTAGAGGAGGAAATGTGAGGCGCAATTTTTTTTTTAAAGTCCTGCAGTTTCTTCCCCCCACCCCACCCCCGCTTCTCCAGCAGATGCCTCTGCTTTGCTCAATTGCTTTTCTCCTGTCCCCGCCCCAGCAGCCCCCTCTCTCCTCCCAGCAGCTCAACCCTTTGCTCCTTCCGGGCAGCCGGAAGAGCAGAGTGTACTCAAATCCCCTTATGGGTTTTCCGCGCAGGCAGGGAGAGTTTGGGGAGCCAGAAGTCTTGTAAACGGAGGCAGCTGCAGAAGAAAAGACAGGTGGGGAGAGGAAGGGTGGGTGGATTGGCTGGGAGACTAACACTGCGTCTGCAAGAGGAAGGGAGGGAGGGCTGAGTCAGACCCATTTAAGATGCCCCAGGTGGCTCACTGGCTTTGGACAAGAACATGCCTCCTGTCAGTTCAGCCTATTCATTGCTCTGCCCAGCTGAGTTTTGACTGTGCTTACAAGCAGCAGCTCTCTAGGATCTCAGAAAAGGGCTTTCTCAGCTGTACCTGGAGGTGCCAGGGACCTTCTTAAGAACCGCCTCTGCCCATTTAAAGCAATCCAGACCCTGCAATCATCATCTGAGGCCCTTCTTTGTGTGCCCCTCCACAAGAGGTCTAAGGGGACGCAGTTGGCACTGTGGGTTAAACCACAGAGCCTAGGACTTGCTGATCAGAAGGTCGCCGGTTCGAATCCCCACAATGGGGTGAGCTCCCGTTGCTTGGTCCCTGCTCCTGCCCACCTAGCAGTTCGAAAGCATGTCAAAGTGCAAGTAGATAAATAGGTACCGCTCCAACAGGAAGGTAAATGGCATTTCCGTGCGCTGCTCTGGTTCGCCAGAAGCGGCTTAGTCATGCTGGCCACATGACCTGGAAGGTGTACACCGGCTCCCTCGGCCAATAAAGCGAGATGAGCGCTGCAACCCAGAGTCGGTCATGACTGGACCTAATGGACAGGAGTCCCTTTACCTTTACCTTTACCACAAGAGGTCTGGAGGTAGCGAAACAGGAATGGGCCTTTTCTGTGGTAGCTCCCTCCTTGTGGAATGCCCTACCCAGGGAGGCTGCTTGGTGCCTTTGTTATAAATCTTTAGGCACCAGGCAAAAAAATCAGCCTTTGGCTGATTAAACTATTTATGGCCTTTTAAAGTAAGTGTGTGTGTGTGTTGGGGCAGGTTTATTGTTTGCTACTGTGCTATGCATTTTTGTGTTATATATTGTAAACTGCCCTGTCATCCTCGGATGAAGGGTGGTATAAAAATTCAATACATAATGGTGATAAAGGTGATGATGATGATGCAGAGCAGATGTTCTGCCACAGAGCTATGGTCCTTCCCTGAACAGATGGCAACACAGGAATACCACTGGTCTGTCTAACTCAGTACATAACTGGCTAGTGGCAACTCTCCTGGGTTTCAGGCAGGGTGGTTTTCCCAACCCTACCTGGAGATGCACAGGATGGAACCAGGACCTTCTACATGCAAATCAGGTGCTCAACCACCGGGCCACAGTCCCTTCCCAATACTTACACTTGGAACCCTTGCCCTGCATTTGGCCTGTGTTTCCTCTTTCCCTATAACATCGCTAGACTTCCGGTTGGCCTCAGCTTGAATAAAAACCACTCCTGCCTGCCTGTTGCAGATGCAAATGGGCTGTGACTGCATGGTGCATGGTGGCAGCTGGCAAATGCAAAAAACTTTAGCACGCCCATGCAAGTAATTGTGGCTATCAACAATGAATTCCCTGCAGCTCCTCCCAGCTGTGCTGAACCCCAAAGGCGACAAAATAAAGAGGTGGCCAAAAAATAAAATGAAGAGATGGCCCTCTAACCAGCTAGCCAGCTCTTCCAGGCAGGTGTAGCTTACCACACATCAGGCCTGGTCAGCCTACACCAGCTCTCTGCAAAAACAGCTTTTGTGTGTGACACTCAGGTGCCTGCAGAACTGGACAGTGGGGCTGCTTGGGGGAGAAGGAACGTTGAGAGTCTGCATAGAAAGGGGATTCCAGAAGATTGAGAGCCTAAGAAATAGGTAGTCGGAGCAGAGGCATGGTGGCTGGAGAGAAGGTGTACCATAGTTTGAATGTCGGCAAGGCTTGTTAGTGCCGATGGGAGTTGCGGTTCGGCAACATCTGGAGGGCCAAAATTTACTCACCCCTGCCGTATAGGCATTGACTAATGGGAAGTGATAGAAGGCCTGAGGGAAACCTGAGCAGAGGGTTGAGGGGATATGGGAGCAGGAGAAAAAATCAAAGAGATGGGGTAGAGAAAGGTCACACCAGGCCTAACTTGAACAACAGCAGCTGCAAGCTGTTGGAAGTGGCCCAGCAAAGAAGGTTGTGTACAGACCATACATTAAGAGCACATGACACCAATGAATCCTGGGAACTGTAGTTTGAGCCTCATAGAGCTACCGTTCCCAGCACCCTTAACAGACTAAAGTTCCCATAATTCTTGGAGGAGGGGGGATGTGCTTTAAATGTATGGGGTGTACACAGCCAATATCTGGCTGAGGAAGCACTATCAAAACAAGGAAGAGAGAGTAATGGTTGGGTGGAATTTCACATGTCGGCAATTTTCTGAGTTGTAAAATGGGATAGAATTATTCCATTGAACCAGCCAGTCACAGGATGCTGGTAACAATCTATCCTTGTTTGTGTCATCCTGCCCCCTGGTGGGCACAGTAGCAAACGACCACTTTGGCAAAGCTGGAATTTTGACATTGAAAAAACCCAAATCAGTTTAAAAAGGGTTAAGGGGGAAAATGGTAAAGTAGCAATGAAGTATAAACTTCCAGAATGGATTAGAGTGAACGATGATAGGCTAGAGAGAGAGAAAAGTTTAAAGATAAGTGGAATCCCTTAACTGAATTTACGTGGAATAAATATAACATAACTGTTGATGAGTATAATAGCTTTTCTAAGTGGGAAAGTATTAATATATGCATATCAAAAGGTATTACATGTGTGTATTTAATAACTTCTTGTAACTACTGCATATCTTTGAGATTTAATAGCTTTTTAAAAAATAATAAAATAAAAAGCAAAGCCCAAATAAATAGATAAATAGAAAATCTTTACAGTGCAATGATCTAATGCATTCTGCCTCCCCTTAGGCATGCTCAGGTGGGCTTGTGGATGGACACCCCTCATTTGAAGGTGCCGTTTTGCATGAACCAGCACAGAAGGCTGAGTGAGTATGATTGTCTACATGACCATGAATAACTTTCCTGATTGTAAGATGCTTGAAAGCATGGACAGAAATTAAATGAAGCTAAAACTCAGCTTCCATTCGAGCTTTGATCAGTTTTAAATGTTCACATAGAATTAAAAACACATGATCTTTCTCCCTTTTCCCTTCCCCCCACCCCGCCGCCACACTCTGCTTTCCACGATAATTTGCCTTAAAAGACAAACTCTCATACTCTCAGCCAACCTGATACAACTGTTCCCCCTACTGGCGAAAGATAGCATAGCATCGGGCACACAGAACTTTGCTGCACGGAAAGTGCTTTAAGCACATTACCCCTGCTGTAACCTACATGTAAGATTGCCAATTGACTTCCCACCCAGTGCTTTAGGAAAGGGCCATAGCTCAGTGCTCATGCAAAATACCCCAGGTTCAATCCCCAGCCTAGCATCTCCAGGTAGGGGTGGGAGGGAGACCCCCTTCTGATATCCTGCCGGCCAGTGTAGGTGTTACTGAGCTAGACGAACCAACGGTCTGACTCAGTATAAAGCAGTGAGCATCCTGTGTTCTAAATAGAAGCCCTTGTTTTAGCACAGTGGTCAGCTTTCTTCTCTGGAATTTCACTTGGCACGCCAACCAACCGTTTGGCCTCTTGCTTGGAAGGGGCTTTGTCAAAATCTGAGCCAGAGGCTGCGGGGAATGGGAAGTGCTGAGGGATCCTTGGGCGGGGAGGGGGGGAACAAGCCCTCAATGGCTCCCTAACATCCCCCCACCCCGCGCTTCCTTGTACTCAATCCTCATTAGCGCGAAACCCCACTTCAATTAACACAGGGCTTGGAAGGCTCCTCCTCCCCTTTTGTCTTTCCCGTAATTGGACTGGTCCTGCTGCTTTAAGTAGGCAGCTTACATGTCCCGAGGTACCCTGAGAAAAGCTGGGCATGGCACGGAACGGTCCCTGTCCCCACTTGATGGATCTTGCAAGTGGAGAGGAAAAATGACAACATAATTGGAACCTCTTCTTTTGTGATGCACGCATCCCCCCCGGTGCCCATTCATGGGTTGAGGGAGGAGAGAGAGGGTGACAGATGGGGACAGGATGGTATGGCATCAATGGGGCATGTCCAAAAGCCTTTTCATTGATCTCGCTGCCAGTCTGAGCCTCTCCTACCCCCCCACCCCCCACCCCTACTTCCCAGCTTTCTATCTGTTGACATCCAAACTCCAACCGGGTCAGTGAGTCATATTCTTTACCTCTTATGTGCCACGGGACTCGGAATAAGCTTAACATATGAACATAAGAACAGCCTTGCTGGATCAAGCCATTGACCCATCTAGCCCTATATTCTGTTCTCACAGTGACTAACCTGCAAGCAGGACCCGAGCACACCCTTTTCTTACCCCTTTTCAGCAACACATCCAGAACTATTGCTGCCTCCCAACTGTGGAGACAGAGCATAGTCATTGTGGCTAGTAGCCATCAGCAGCATTTACTACCATAAACTTTCTTTTTTAAAATACTTTTTTAGTGGTTTTTAAACATATCATTTCCAACACTCATTTAACATAAATTCTTATCTTATACAATATTTTAGACTTCCATCAACAACCTCTGAAGATTTTGCGTTCTTTATCGCTTATTCTGCATTTCTTAATTTCTGCATTACTTTTAATTATCATTAATTAATAATTCTCTTCATAATCTTCTTTGCAATATTTCACATAATCCTCCTTACAGAACTTCTTGCAGTTCTACTAGCGTAATCTGTTTATTACAATTGAATGAATGAATTTATTAATACGGTCACAGACCAGCATCAACACACACAATATCACAGATCATAAAAAAAATATCAGAAATACAAGGGACAATATGAATATAATAAGGCTTTAAATATAAAAATTAAAATTAATTGTTAGCGTGTCCCCTGTAATTAACATTTAGGGGTTTGAACATTATGTGGTACCACTTGCTTCCTGCGATTGATTGCAGATGCACAGAATTTAGCTACATTTAATGTAGTCTTGGGATTCTTGTCCTCTAGCAGTAGTTTTAAACTATGGTATTCCAATTCTTTCCTGGACTTTTGCAAAACAGGTGTGATAAAAGTCAAACGTATATCCTCATAAAGACGACAACGTAATAGTACATGTGAAGCAGTTTCAACTTACAACGAGCCACAAGGACAGACCCGTGCTGTGTACGGTTTACCCTCAAATCTGCCCTGAAGTAAGGCAGAAGGAAGAACGTTAAATCTGGCGAGGGTAAAAGACCGTCTGTATTTGGGTATCTGAAGACCTGACAGATAGTTAGCTGGAGAGAAACCTCTTCCATGGTCCCTTATTGCCGGATGTTTGATCATTTCTCTCATGTGGCATTGTAATTCTACGTCCCAGATACGCTGGCGGATTATAGTCCTAGCTTTCTCGAAGCCTGTCGCTATCAGGGTCTGCTGTGGGATCCCCAAGCCTTTAAGCTTTTCCAGCAGTGTAGCTTTCCATCTGGATTGGTAGGTATCTAATAAGGTTAAAGGTGCCAGCCCAACCGGGAAGAAAATAAGCTTTAGCCAATAATGGATCTTCTGTTTATTACAATTGCTTTTTAGATAGTTCAACTATTTACTCCAGTCTTCTAACAATCTCTGGTCCTGCAGGTTTTGAATCCATCCTGTTAATTTGTCTAATTCTACATAGTCCATTTATTTCATTTGCCACTCTTCTTTTGTTGGTAATTCTTCTTGTTTCCATTTCTGTACCAGTAATATTCTTGCTGCCATTATTGCATATAAAAACAATTTACAATCCTTTCTGTTAATGTCATCCCCTACGGTGCCCAGTAAAAATGCTTCTGGTTTTTTAATATACTTCCATAAACTTTCTAATCCTCTTTGGGAGCCATCCAAGCCAATGTTCATCCCTGTCTATTGTGGGAGTGAGTTCCATAGTTGAACTATGCGTTTCATGAAAAGAAGTGCTTCCTTTTATCAGTCCAACAATGGATGCCCAGGAGTGTGTGCGTGTTTTGTGGGGGCAGTGGTGTTGATGGTGGGGATCCCACAACCAGAGTGTCTCATAGAGGTTGCCTTCCACAAAGCATTCAGAGTGGCTTGCTTCCCCTTGTAGGTAGGGATAGGGGAGAAATTTGATTCAATTTGCCTTTCAATGCAAATCTTAAAAAGCTAAACAAGAAGAGAACTTGAAACATCCATCCTTCAAAAGGCGCACTTCTTTGTCTTCTTGGTTTCTGAAACAAAAACTTTAAGAAAGTTTAAGAAAGAATGGGGAAAATTTATAATTTAGTTAGCAGACCACTGTAAGCAGATGAAAACATTAGCAGGATTTTAACTTCACTTGTAATGTAACAAATACTATGGACAATACGGATAGATACAAAATATAGACTGTGAAATAATATGCAGTTGGAAATGTTGGCAATAGGACCCATGGAAGGGATGGGGGGAAGTCTCAAGATTCAGAGAAATCTCTTTTTATGGATATCTCTTTGGTATTGTGAGACGCGGGTGGTGCTGTGGGTTAAACCACAGAGCCTAGGGCTTGCCGATCAGAAGGTGAGTGGTTCGAATCCCCGTGTTGGGGTGAGCTCCCATTGTTCGGTCCCTGCTCCTGCCAACCTAGCAGTTCGAAAGCACCTCAAAGTGCAAGTAGATAAATAGGTACCGCTCCAGCGGGAAGGTAAACAGTGTTACCGTGTGCTGCTCTGGTTCGCCAGAAGCGGCTTAGTCATGCTGGCCACATGACCTGGAAACTGTCTGTGGACAAATGCTGGCTCCCTTGGCCTATAGAGCGAGATGAGCACCACAACCCCAGAGTTGATTTCAAAAGTCGCACTTCTTTGGATTTTGGAATGCAGATCTCCAGCCAAGTGATGTGTACAAAAACATATACATTGGGACAAAACTTCCATGAAATGTGTATGTTCCAGAAAACAACATGCCAGTTTTCAAGAACTGCAGGTGGGGAGAGCTGCTGTTGCACTCGGGTCCTGTTTGCAGGCTTCTCATAGGCATCTGGTTGGCCACTGCAAGAATGGGATGCTGGACGAGGTGGGCCTTTGGACTGATTCAGCAGGGCTCTTCTTAACGTTCTTAACCTGGAGTGCTGCTGGTGGTCAGTGCAGACAAAACTGAGTTAGAGAGGCTAAGAGTCTGATGCAGTATAAGGTGGTTTCCAACATTCCTTGGGAAAGATAGTTCTTTAGATAGCCACTAATAGGCAAATTAGCCTGCCTGGTAAAGGTGTCTTCCTGGGCTCTATATCAGCCATGCTGAACAGAGACTTCCAGATTTTATTGAGCTGCTGCTACTGCTACCATCAGTCCCAACCAGCATGGTCAGGGGTGAAGGGGGAGGGCAGAGAGGTCTTAAGCTTGGGATTTCTCACCAACAGCACAACACTTCTGGCCAGCCTTGATTCTGTTTGCTACGACAACCGGTTAAAAGGACTGCAAAAGGGATAGAGCTTGCACATCCTGCCGTCAGCCCCCTGTACAGAACCCTCAGTGTTCTCAGGTCACCTCCAGAGAAACTTGAATAAATCTTGAGTTCATTAAACTGCAAGTGCTTTTAAGCTGTTGTGACCTGGTCATCTGGAGGCTAGAAAGATTTGGAGCAATAACATGTCTCGGGTGCAGTTGGGGGAGGCAGATCACGTTGACCCGCTGGGGCCAAATTAGCACGTGCTGTTGCAAAAAATAAAATAAAAAACACAGCCCAGAGGCCATAAATCTTCTGCAAAGCAACAAAGGGTGAGAAAGAAATGACAAAGAGAGCATCTGGCCCAAGGGCTGCTGGAAGGGTGTTTTTGGAGGAGGAAAAGCGGGCAGGCGGCACCCGTCGGAAAGCCGGACAAAGCTGCTTAGCTGATGCCTCCTCTGCTAAATGACTCCTCAGCTTTTAAAGTGCCCAGCTGGGTGACTTGGGAACAGCCCCAGCCCCCCAAAAAACAAAGGCAAGTAAATTAATTTGTACAAAAGGAGCTGGGTCTTTAAAAGGCTGTGTGGTGGTCCTGAGAGCTTGGTAGAATCCTATATATAGTGCTTCAGGCTGCAGGTGTCAGATGACCATTTTTGAATGTGAGAAAAACCCACCGTCTGTAGAAAATGAGCACCCAAGGGGAAAAAATTCCCTGCTGTGCTAGTTTTCTACTTGCATGGAGTTCATAAGTGTATGAGTGTTCAGAAATCACATAAGATTGTAAAAAGAGCCAGCATCCTTTACAGTCAACCAGATGCCTCCTAGGAAGATCCTAAGGAGGAACTGAGTGCAAAAGAAAACTCTCTGCTTGCGTATGAACATAAGATCCAGGAGGCTATTATGCAGTGGTGTAGCGTGGGGGTGCAGGGGGGCCGGCCGCACCGGGCGCAACATCTGGGGGTTAGGGTTAGGGTGCGCAAATCCACGGGTTAGGGGGTTCAAATTACTTGCCTTGCCCCGGGTGCTGACAACCCCCCCTACGCCACTGCTATTATGTTCTTCGTTTGTTAAAGGTGCTGTTTTATGAGAGGTAAACTACAGTTCTCATAATTCTTGCAGCAGAGGGAGCCATGTTCTTTAAGCATATGGTATGAAGATGTGACCGTACAACTTCTTGCTGCAGCAGCAACTGAGGATGCTACAATGTCATGTGTGTGCAGTGGGTATCCCTATATCCTCTCCTCCTGCCTCTCTTCATCAGCTACTGAATGTATCAGGTCATATATTCTGGAAGCCCTTTGCAGTGGGGTGGGGGGAGATTCCAGATGGTGTCAGTTCCACCTCCACCTCTCCAGCCCTGTTGGGAGCACATGGGAGGCAGCTGGAAACAGAAGAGAAGCAGCCGCCTACAATACTGTATCTTGCCAAGGACCACAGCAGGAAGGAATCCTGGACTGGGCCTGTTTCCTGGGAAACTGCAGTGTGGGGAACACAATGAGGACTGGAGGCTTTTTTAAAAAACCCACAACAACAACCCACCCCCTTTTTATAACCTCAGGGGAGCCAGGGAGGGTTAGGGTTTGCCTTCTCGGACAGCCAAATGCTATTGTGTTTTTATGACAGTGGAGCGTAGCAAGGTTGTGTTTCTTCGCAGCTGCCGGAGTGACTTATAGGGCTGCCCAGGGCGAGGCTGAGATTTAGGAGGGAGGGGGGTCACTCTGAGTTGCAATTCTCATAAGGAATTCCCTCCCCTGGCTTCAGTTTTGATGAGGAGATCTAAGGGCACCAAGTGAAGCTTTGAGGCAAAGCAGCTCAAAGCAGTTGTGGTGTGGGGGGTATATTTTGAGCCAGGATCCTCTCCCGCCCCTAGAACAGAGCCCTACAACCCATTCTTGAGGCAGATAGTCCCCGGTTCAATCCCTCCATGTAGGGCTGCGATAGACCCTGAAATCCTGGAGAGCCGCTGCCGGTCAGTGTAGACAACACTGAGCTAGATTTTCATTATTCTGACTCTGTATAAGGCAGCTTCCTATGCCTTTGAAGGCTCAGTGATAAGTGCACATGCAGAAGGTCCCAGGTTTGGACTCCAGCATCTTCAGGTAGGACCGGGAATGTCCTCTGCCTGAAACACTGGGGGGCTTCTCTTAGTCAGCATAGCCCAGGCTGAGCTAGATGGATCAGTTGCCCGAGACAGTACCAGGCAGCTTCCTATGTTCCTGTCCCACTGTTGGCCCTGCCAAGTTTCTGAGGCCCCATCAGCTGCTCAAGGATGCCAGATGTTGACAGCAGCCCAGCCCAGGGCTCTTTTGCCAAGGCAGTGTGGCCAAGTGGCAGCATCAACCATTATTCTAGATAGTGTGATAGGGCATCTCAGAGAACCTCAGGAGGCTGCATCGGTGCAGTCGCAGCATGAGGCCTGAGATGTGTCCTCTGCAGGTAGAAAAAATGCCTCCCCCCACTACAAAAATAAAATAAAATAAAATCTTTCTCTGAAGGCAACAACCCTGAGCTGGAATTGTCTCTCTATGAGGTCTCATACCCACTGAATCTGAAGATGCAGCAATTGGGGAGCTTGCCAGAATCTCCAGGTGTGGCCTCTACGGTGATGTAATTAGGTGAGGCTGGATGATGTCACTGGGTTGCCGACTCCAGAAAGTGAAAAATCTGATACGTGGGGTGGACTTTGGAGAAGAGCCCAGCAGTAAAGGGGCAGAGCTAGGAATGTAGAGAAATACGGGGCATTTTCTCCTCCTCTTTTTTTATTGTTATTAAAGGAATTGCTTCTAATTATCCCCCTCTAGTGGGGCTGCTGGTGTTGGAGACAGAATGTCTCTGTACCAGTTGCTGGAAATCACAAGTGGGGAGAGTTGCCATTGACCTCAAGCCCTGTTCATGGCATTTCTGGAGCATTCAGTATGGACACATTGAGAACAAGATGCTGGACTAGATGGGCCTCTGCCTATGATGACATACTCTTCTTGATTTGACATGTTATTGACACAATAACACTGCATTAGCAGTGGAATAACTTGCTTTAGATGCTTGCCCAACGCCACTGCGCTATTCCTGTCTGAAGGGGCTACAGAGCAACAAAAGCGGGACAAGGACCAGAATCTTCATGGGTTATATATATATATATATATATATATATATAGGGATTCAGCTGGAAGTTACTGATTGGAAATGTAGCACCGTGACTGCCCCAAAACTTTTGCAGGCACAAACCATACTGGAAGTAGGATCACATGTGAGACCACCTTAAGAAGAAGAAGAAGAAGAAGAAGAAGAAGAAGAAGAAGAAGAAGAAGAAGAAGAAGAAGAAGAAGAAGAATTTATTATTTATACCCCGCCCATCTAGTTGAGTTTCCCCATCCACTCTGGGTGGCTCCCAATCAAATGTTAAAAACAGTACAGCATTAAATATTAAAAACTTCCCTAAACAGGGCTGCCTTCTGATGTCTTTTAAAGATAGGATAGCTGCTTATTTCCTTCACATCTGAAGGGAGGGTGTTCCACAGGGTGGGCACCACTACCGAGAAAGCCCTCTGTCTGGTTCCCTGTAACCTCACTTCTCTCAATGAGGGAACTGCCAGAAGGCCCTGAGCACTGGATCTCAGTGTCTGGGCTGAGCGATGGGGGTGGAGACGCTCCTTCAGGTATACAGGACCAAGGCCATTTAGGGCTTTAAAGGTCAGCACCAACATTTTGAATTGTGCTTGGAAACGTACTGGGAGCCAATGCAGATCTCTCACGACCGGTGTTATGTGGTCCCGGCGGCCACTCCCAGTCACCAGTCTAGCTGCCGCATTCTGGATTAATTGCAGTTTCCAGGTCACCTTCAAAGGTAGCCCCACGTAGAACGCCTTGCAGTAGTCCAAGCGGGAGATAACTAGAGCATGCACCACTCTGGAGAGACAGTCTGCAGGCAGGTAGGGTCTTAGCCTGTGTACCAGGTGGAGCTGGTAGACAGCCGCCCTGGACACACACCTTGATAGCATCATAAACACAAAATACTATGAACGCACTTAAGAAGAAGAAGAAGAAGCTACTGCTACTGCAGGGTCTCTTTCGTACTTTCCAGTGTGTTTCTCTATCACTTGCCTTACATAAGAAAGTTCAGTATTTGGGAGTTTGTGGGGTTGTTGCTCAAGACCTCCCAATCAGTGATTACTGGGTAAGCTGAATTTACTGGTATGCGATTGAATCTTTGGTGAAAATAGCCAGAGATTAGAAGTATCCTAGGAATGATATTGCTGTGGGATTCTTCCACAGTTTGAACAGATGTACCTGGGCTCAGGAGGGAGGAGAAATTTGTTTCAGTTAGGATTTTAATATGAACCTACCTAATTCACACTTCCTGAGACAATGTGCAAATGGAAATGCAGTTTTCATGAGAAATTCACTCTTCTGCATTTGTGCTGCTGTTCTCCAACCAAATAATGGGCCCAGAAATGTGTATATTAAGGGAAAGTGTGCGTAAAAAAAGAACATATAAAATGCATTGCATTTGGGGAAACTGCCTGCAAAAATGTGTGTATGGTGACGAATTTTCACAAAGACCTATTTTAGAAATCGCAAACGGGTGTGTATATGTAGAGAACTGACCTTAAGACTGGTAAAACGAGAAATTGAAACAGACAGTGTTGTCCATCCCTAGCCCCAAACCCCTCTCTCTCCTCCCCCACCCCCATTTATATCTCCCCAATGTGGTTTCCAGATGTTGCACAGCCTTCCAAATAGGTCTTGCCAGCATGCTGGCGACAGGCCTCTTGCCTTGTAAACCATGCCTTGTCTTTATCAAGAGGGGACTAAAGCAGAAAGCCAAACCTTTCTAAAGAGAGTGTCCCCTCTGCCTTTTTTTCCATCCAGAAGCACCCACCCACAGAGGACTTTGGCATGACCTAGAAACAAAGAGCCAACTGTGTGTACCGTGTTGAGGTCAGTGACCTACCTTATTGTCCATGGGTTGGGGGGGTCACGCGCTCCACCTTTTGACAGACTTTCCCGTTGTCCACGTTCAAAAGGGAAGAAAAGAGGTAGAGTTTGCAGCGACAACAGGGGTCAGGACCTGACCTATTGTGTCTTCCCAAAAGGAGAAACAAAAGGCTCAGATGGGGTGCTCCAGCGAAACTCAGCTCCGTGAGTGATGGGGGTCCCCACCCTTCTGTCCAATTTTGGAACGACAAATGTCAGCCCTGACCTCGGAGGTTTGCGAAAACAACCTCTCTTTGGCCAGGACATGCTTTTCGCTTTTGTCCCTCAGAGGAAGATGAACCTCGGAGGTGTTTATGGAAGGCTTAGCTGGGCATAACTCAACAGAATAAGAAAGAGGCCAAACAGTGCTACGGAAGGGAACACCAGAAGTGGAAGCAAGCCGTGTGGGCAAACAGAAATTCAGCAGACTTTTTTCTTTTCTTTTGCCAGGGAAGAATTGGCAACTACAAGTTCTGCTAACCTGGTTCAAAACCAGAAGAGCAAAGCTTTCTTTCATCTTTCAGAGACGGAGTGGATAACCTTTTCCACCCTGAGGGCCACATTCCCTCTTGCACGATCTTCTGGGTGGGGCTGGAGGCAGAAGTGGGTGGAGCAATGGATGCAGCTCTTGCCTTCGTTACAGTAGGCTATATTCCAGCCATGCAACACACACACTCAAATACATACCCCTCTCCTTCCTCCATCTAGGCAAGGAATAGACATTATCTATTCGTCTAGACAGCATCTTAAAAAGCAGGGACATCACCTTGCCGACAAAGGTCCGTATAGTTAAAGCCATGCTTTTCCCAGTAGTGATGTATGGAAGTGAGAGCTGGACCATAAGGAAGGCTGATCGCCGAAGAATTGATACTTTTGAATTATGGTGCTGGAGGAGACTCTTGAGAGTCCCATGGACTGCAAGAAGATCAAACATATCCATTCTGAAGGAAATCAGCCCTGAATGCTCACTGGAAGGACAGATCGTGAAGCTGAGACTCCAATACTTTGCCCACCTCATGAGAAGAGAAGACTCCCTGGAAAAGACCCTGATGTTGGGAAAGATGGAAGGCACAAGGAGAAGGGGACGACAGAGGATGAGATGGTTGGACAGTGTTCTTGAAGCTACCAGCATGAGTTTGACCAAACTGCGGGAGGCAGTGGAAGACCGGTGTGCCTGGCGTGCTCTGGTCCATGGGGTCACGAAAAGTCGAACACGACTAAACGAATAAACAATAACATTAGTCATTTTAGCCAGGCAAAACCCATGTTGACAGCATGGAGCAGGGCTGGTGAGATCATATTCATCTGGTACTATACCAGCTGCACTGGCTCCCGGTGGAGTACAGGATCAGGTTTAAGGTGCTGGTTTTAACCTTTAAAGCCCTATACGGCCTAGGACCCTCGTACCTACGGGACCGTCTCTCCTGGTATGCCCCACAGAGAAATTTACGGTCTGCAAATAAAAACATCCTAAAGATCCCAGGCCACAGAGAAGTTAGGCTGGCCTCAACTAGAGCCAGGGCTTTCTCATTCCTAATAAGGCTTGGTTTCCAGACCCTTGATCATCTTGGTCGCCCTTCTCTGCACACATTCCAATTTATCAATATCCTTGCTAAATTTTTGTGCCCAGAACTGGACACAGTGTGATCTGACCAAGTCAGAACAGAGAGGTACTATTACTTCCCTTATTTGGGACACTATACTTCTGTTGATGCAGCTTAAAATAGCATTCACTCTTTTTGCTGCTGCACACACTCCTGACCCATGTTAAGCTTGTGCTCTACTAAGACATCTAGATCTTTTTCACATGTACTGCTGTCAAGCCAGATGTCCCCCATCTTATAATTGTGTGGCTGGCTATTCCTGCCTAGAAACTTACATTTGTCCCTATTGAAATTCATTTTGTTAGTCGTACTGAGCTCTAACATGTTCCTGATTTATGGATTGCTCCACAAACCTGCCTCCCAGGTTCATTCCTGGCTACTAGCCTACCCCACAGCCTCCAGGTTACCTAAAAACATTAAGAAGAACCCTGATGGATAAGGCCAAAATCCCATCTACTCCAGCTTCCTGTTCTCACAATCTGATACCTCTGGGAATGTCAAAACCAGGACATTACCTTGTGGTTTCCAGCAACCTAGTATTAAGAGGCAGATTGCCTCTGCCAGTGGAGGGAGAATACAGCATTGTGTCCAGCAGCCACTGCCAGCTTTATCTTCCATTACAGTGGTACCTTTAGTTACGAACTTAATTTGTTCTGCAGGTCTGTTCTTAACCTGAAACTGTTCTTAACTAGAGGTGTGCTTTCGCTAATGGGGCCTCTTGCTGCTGCTGCGCCACCGGCACACGGTTTCCGTTCTCATCCTGGGTCAAAGTTCTCTACTCGAGGTAACTCTTCCAGATTAGCGGAGTTTGTAACCTGAAGCGTTAGTAACCTGAAGTGTTTGTAACTCGAGGTACCACTGTACATCTTGTGGCAGTGAATTCCATAGTTTAACTAGTATGCTGTGTGAATAAGTGCCTCCTTTTGTCTGTCCTGAATCTTCCAGCTTCATTTCATCTTCATTCATCTTCACTGGATGTCCTTGAGTTCTAGTGTAGTGAGAGAAGACTGTTGTTCAGCTCAGACACACTAGATAAGCTGAGGGGATGGGCAGATTTCATGATGTCAGGAGCTACTTTGTCCAGTCATTCTGCTGCTGATTGTCATGACCCCTGTATACCAGCAGTGATCTGGACACAAGAGTCAGAGATTGCAGGGGAACCAGATCTGGGCCAGGGCTCAGAGCTGACTACAGAAGACAGGGAGGCCAGTGAGCCTGAGGTGTTTGGACAAGAACTCCTGGCAAAACCTCCCAAACCGCCAGGGCCTATATGGCCAGAGCCTGGACCCTCTCAGTCACCTTCCCCTGAGCCTGAGGAACAGGATGCCTCTCACCAAACATCACCAGTGCAGAAGTTCCAGGAGCACACCAGGAAGGAGGCTATTGAACTGAGGAGGTGTGCCCATCTTCAGGCCACACAGCTGGCTTTTTAAGGCTCTGAAGTTCTCTCAAGGGAATGGAGCTGGAGAATGTTGTTTGGAGACAGACGCAAGAGGCCTCAGTCTGCTCCCAACTTTTCTTGGAGCACGCTGCTCACTCAGAGCTCCCTATGGTCCAGCAACCTTCAGCTAGCCTTGTCATGTGCCGTGTGGGTTCCTGCATCAGACCAGAACATAACTCTGCTATCGATGAAGAAGCGGGAGTCAGAAACCCAGAGCCGGCCCAAGTCATTTTGCAACCTGAGGCAAAGGACAAAGTCTCATCTCCTCCTTCTTCTTTGTACAGAACCTGACTGGTCTAGCAATTGAATCTAACTTCTTGGGCCAAGTCAGTGATGACTCACCCTTGAGGGTGTCTTGATTGACAATTGGTACACCCGTGTGGGCAATTGCACGGGCAGAAAAAATGCCTGGCTCAATCATAAAAGCCTCAAGGATGATCTTGCAAGGGAGGTTTTCACGCTGTTTGGTCTGCTTTTATTTCCTATGTAAACAGGAACAGGCAGGGGAGAAGGCCATCCCAAGCACACGGGCACTCTCAAAATTAATGATGGATATGTTAGCCTGTGGCTTTATAGGGCCTGGTCAGCAGGGATTGGCCACTGAGGTCAGCTGACCATGCTGGCAGTGCAGCCTAGAGGGTACCCTGGAAGCACAAAACTCAATCTGCCAATCATGCAGTAGATACAGAGCATAGGTGAGGCCAGGGATTAAGGCTGCTGCAAGCCCTGCTTTGAGGCAATAGCTGTCTACACACTAAACATTTGATGCACATCTGAGGCACCTTTTTTCCATCCAAAGAATTCTGGGCACATTGAGGAAAACAATGTGTCTCAAATGTGCTTTAAAGCTATAGTGTGGACGCAGTGACACATGTGAAGATGCCTAATACCAGGGCAGATAGTTTGATCCATCTAGCTCAGTACTGTCTTTTCTGAATGGCATCAGCTCCCTAGGGTTTCAGGACAATGTCTTTTGCCATCACCTAAATGGAGATAGATGGGGTTGAACCTACCACTGCAATATGGGCACACACAATGTTGTTGTTGTTGTTGTCACTTTACTTATAAAAATGTCTCAAAGTGACTTACAAGCACAGTGGAATTACTTAAACCGATTTCAATAAAACCTTTTTTTAAAAAACAACAACAACACTAAACCCCCTATTTATATAAATAAAAGGCAGGTCTTGCAAATCCTACTGCATCAAAAGAAACCACAAATACTTTAAAATTCTTCAAACTAAGGGTGGATAAAAAAAGGAAACTTTTTGCCTAGGAGCTACAATTAGATTTTCCAGGGATAGTCCCAGAATTAAGCTGCCCTGGTTTCTGATCTGATCCCAGACTTTTCAACAGGATGTCCCTATTTTCATCAGAAAAATGTTGGCAGAGATGCAAGTGGGGAGCCACCACAGAGAAGGTGTTTCCTCATTTCTACCCTCCAGACCTCCTGTGGAGAGGGCACATGGAGAAGGGTCTCAAATCACAGGCTCCAGCTTGCTTCATATGGGTAGAGGCGGTCCTTGGGGTATTGGGGTCCTCAGCTGCATAATGCTTTATATACCTCAAAACCAGCATTTGGAAATGGATCCAGAGGCTGATTAGCAGTCAGGGCAGTCAGGCCAGGATTGGTGTTATGTGATCAGACTGTCTTGTCCCAGTGAGCAACCTGGCCACTGAATCGTGCATCAGCTGAAGTTTCCAAACCATCTTCAAAGGCAACCCCACTTATAACACACTGCAGTAATCTAATTTAGAGGTTATCAGAATGTAGACAACAGAAGTTAGGGGAATAGCTGTACAGACAGGGGCACAATTGGGCCACCAGCCAAAGTTGATAGAAGGCACACACCAACAACTTTTAAGAAGCTGCGTAGCAGGTGTTGTATGCACTAGAGAAACCCCTTTTGACTTGGGTCCTCTCCGTGGAGGATTTGGGATCATGGTTAACCCAGTTCAGCTTGGGAAACATAAATGTGGTTCTGGGGAAAACTTCCACCAACACTTCCAGGGGCAAAAGATGCAGGCTTGTGGCTGAGAATAGCTCGGCCTCCCACCTCCCCTCTGGCCCCTCCACTTACCCAGTGGCGTTTGCGCTTAATCTTGGCCTCCGCACAGAATGAATGTAAGCAGGTGGTTATTATCATCCGCCCCTGCTAAGAACTGGCTGTAAGTCCCTTCTGTATGGGGACGTGGGCCAGCAGGGTGGGGGTTCTCCTGACAGGCTCATGGGACCGGCCGGGGCCTCTTAACAAGCATCCGCGCCCAGCCCTCCGGGAGCGGATGTGTTAACTGTTTCTGGTTCACTGGAGGGAAAAATGGGCACAATGGACGATGTACAAATATTGTGGGAAATCTATTGGCCCCTTCAGATTTCACGAAGGCCAGGGCCCATTCAGCGGGATGAATTCCCCAGCAAGGTCTCATTCAGGCGGCGTCAATGGGAAACTTTTAATTGAGAGCCACTTCATTCAAGACCCCGTGAATGAGGAGGGGGCTTTTCTGAAGGGTGAACAGAGGCCTTCGTCTTAGCCGAGATAGGCCAAAAAAGAGAGAGAGAAGGGGTAGCATGAAAGAATAGAAAAGCCACTGTTTCCAACACTTAATGCTTCAGTCATGAGGGCTTTTAATCCTTCAATGTAAGGATGGTGGAAAACTGATTCCCTTATTTCTGGAGTAACAAAACTGAGCAGGGAAGAGGAGTGGCGGAGTTGAGGGTAAAAGGCCGTGGAAGACAATGTTGAGGGGGCAGGGGGAGCAGCGGCGTTAAACCTGGCTAGGGCCGGATGGAGACTATGTTTTGGGAGGAAAGCAGTGAGTCAGAGATAGCAGGGGAAATGAAATCAGGTGCTCTCTCCCCCCCCCCCCCCCCCGGATAAAAAATCCGTACACACATCCCTCATTGATTGTCACAAGGACTTTTCGCAGGTAAACCGATAGGAGCTTCCTAAGCTCCCGGTGTGTGCTTGTAATGCCTCTTTCATCAGACCAATAGGGTGGTCTCTTAAGTATCGTCGAAAAAAAGAGGAAACCTGTCGCCCAAAAAAGAGGGCACAGACCTGCGTAACTTTTGCATGTACAGTGGTACCTCGGGTTAAGAACTTAATTCGTTCTGGAGGTCCGTTCTTAACCTGAAACTGTTCTTAACCTGAGGTACCACTTTAGCTAATGGGGCCTGCCGCTGTGCCACCGCCACGCGATTTCTGTTCTCATCCTGAAGCAAAGTTCTTAACCCAAGGTACTATTTCTGGGTTAGCGGAGTCTGTAATCTGAAGCATCTGTAACCCGAAGTACCACTGTATTAAGTTATATGGACTGATACAATTTTTGGAAACCATGGTTTGCTTGCATCCAACGAAATCTGAATCAGAGTAGACCAGTTCTAATTAACAGACCTAAAATACCATGTCCATTAATTTATGTGGGTGTGCTCTGAGCAGGATCAACACCCGGCACAACCCAATGACTATAACTTAAAATAAGAACAGATGCCTCCAAGGTCAGAGGCATTATACTTCTGATCACCAGTTGTGGAAACTGCAGGAGGGGAGAGGGTGTACTTGCACTGAGTTCCTGGTTGTGTGCTTCTCCTAATGGGCTAATGCAGGGATGATCTGTGTGCTTGCTCAGCCTGCTGTCCAGGAGCTACTGATGGGCAGCTTTGAGACCCCGCTGCTCTCTCTTCTTAGGACTCATTTGGGCAGGAGGGAGGACTTGACTTGAACCCCCTTCAAACAGAGGATTGTGCTTTGCAAAGCAGGGCACACAGCCATCTTGCAGACCAAATGATCACAGCCAGAAACAACTCTTCTCCCTGGCTGACCTAAGACACTTTGCTGCCTGAAAGGGACTGGGAGACCAATTTTATTCTGATACATTTAATTTGTACTTTCTGAAATAATGCATGAACCAAAACACAGCCATCTATTGGGATAACAGGGTCCAAATACCTGTTGAAGCCCTTTCAAAAGGTGCAGCGTTTGGCTAGTGAATCTTGGTTAGAGAGATTTTACTTGTTGCAATCACACATACAGAGATGCTTGTAGGCAAAGAAATAATAAAGTTGCTTATTAGAGGAAAAACAAAAAATGGATAGAAGAGTTTCTTGTTCTAGCCTAGCTAGTCTGGAGACGAACATGGTAGCCATGCTTGCTCCTTTGTTGTCTCAGAGGATAGTTAAAGATGACCTCTCATTTTGAGGTCCAAGAGAAAAGTGTGAGGAGGAGGAAGTTGTAAACAGGATGATAGGACGTATCATTTTTAAAGAACAAAGAGATTGTAGAGTCGGAAGGGACACCTTGCAATGCAGGAATATTTTACCCAATGTGGGGCTCAAACTCAAAACTGAAAGGTTAAAGGTACAGGAATTGTATGGGAATCTGGAGGTACCTCATACTATCTGTCTTAGCCCCATGCAAATCCCTCTTTTGCAAGCTGAGTAACACCCAAACTTCCAACAGCATCCTTTGACAGTTGCACTTCTCCAGATTTTGCAGAGCAGTTCTCTAGCCATGTAATGAGCATGAAAATACATATTCTAGGGCAGAGTAAGCCTAAAGATGTGTATATTAGTGAAATCAACATATAAAAATGCATGTTAGGGAAAATTGCTTTGCAAAAATGTGTATATAAGCAAAATTGCATACAAACATGTGTATATTAGGAGAAATTTGCACTTAAATGCCCACAAATTTTCTTGATGACTTTAAAAACACACATACACACAAACAAACAGATCTGAAAATGTTGAGAACTGATGAGCAGAAAAACTAGAAGGAAAGCGAAATTGACAGATTCCTGCCTCCTACCTGTTGCTCAAAGTAGAATATCTGTCTTGTATTCAGAAGATCCTAGGTTCAATCCCTGGCACCTCCAGGTAGCACTGGAAGACAGCACTGCCCGAAACCCTATAAAGCTGCTACCAGCCAGTGTAGACAGTACTGAGCTAGATGAACCATTTATTTGACTTGGTACAACACAACTTCAGGTCATTATCCTCTGTTGACACAAGGGCTCTCCTGTGCTCTCTGATCTGAACTGGTGCCTCAGATGTGCTGGAAGATGCTATTCTGTCCCCAGTGTTCAAATGAGATTCAACTGCAGTCCAGTCAGCTTCTGTACATATGTTAGGTGGGTATTGCCATCTCACCCTTAGTTTCAGGCAGCAGATTGTCTTTGGCTGGCCCTCTGTACAATTAAGAGTGTAAGAGCCTAAGGAGAGTCCTGCTGGGTCAGGCCAAAAGCCCTTGCAAGGCCAGCATCTTGTCCTCACTGTGGCCAACCACACGCCCACTATGGGAAGCAAGCGGGATCTAAGTGCGACACCCCGCTTTCCCCTTGTGACCCCCAGCAACTTCCATTCAGAGGCATGCTCCCTCCGATTGCAGAAGCAGAGCAGAGCCATCATGACTAGTAGCTGTCAATAGCCTTATCCTCTATGGAGTTGTCAAGTCGTCTTTGAAAGCCATCTGGGTCGGTGGCCATTGCTAGTTCTGGTGGGAGCAAATCCCACAGCTTAACTATGTGCTGCGTGTGATTAAGTACTTTCCTTTCTCTGTCCTGAAAAAATATTCCAACATTATGGGATGCCCCCCCCCAACACTGAGAGAGAGGCTTTCTCCCTATCTGAAACGGGCTGAGTCAAAAAGACCCAGTGGACAGTGGTGTCAGGTCCACTGGGGGAAATCATTTAAAGCCTCTTGCCTGCCCCTGGCCCAGAATTGTGTAAATGGCACTGCTTTGACCCGCTGCTGTCTCTCAACCTACTTCGCTCGCTAGATGGTTGAGGGAATCAAACTGGGATCGCTGCCCTGAGCTCATCAGAGGAAGAGTGGGACCCAAAAGTAATAAAAATATTGCGAAAGGCCTGGTTAGATGAAACCAGTTATTTGCTTCAACCTCCATAGTTTATTGCACAAGATCTAGCTATATATGTGGACATAGATGGATCCAAAGACCTTGCAACTGCCTTTTCCAAATCTCCAAATCTGTTGTCTTTTCCAAATCTGTGGAGCAGAGCTTCCCAGCAGTGCACAGAAATCTCTTTCTTTAGGTGGTCCCAGGAATGAACTGGGAGGGTGGGGGGCAGCTTGTGCATTCCTTCCCCGCTCCTCCCCCCTGGGCCCAAAAAAAGCGCCCCCCAGAAAAATAACAACGCATTTGTTAAGTCTGAAGTTCCCATCCCCTCGACAAAAGCTCTCAGATATTTTAACCGTGGACTCGGGCAGGCTGACAGCTCCGATTGTTAACCGCGCCGCAGCGGCAAAGGTTCCAACACCCCCGGCAATCTGCAAAGAATAACGCTCATTAGCGCGATGCTTGGAACAGTGTATCGGGAGGTGGCATCGGGGAAAAGAGAGGGTGGGTTGCATTCCCCCTTACTTTCTGGACAAAATTTTTTCTCACACTTAAATTCATTGAAGAAGAAGGGAGGGAAAGAGAGAGGAGCGCGGTGGTGTGTGTGTGTTGGGGAGGGGGTTGGGAATGAGAGAGGACACCAAAGCTTCAAGAAAAAGTGGATGAGCAAATAATACATTGTTCCTGTTGCACAGAGGGGGGGCCCCCATGTCCCTTTCGTCAGGCCTTCATGACGATTTGTGCTCATGATGGGATCGGGGTGGTTAAGGGTGACCCCCACCTTCCATACCGTTTTGCGCCTGCGAAATCTTGGGGGCGGGCATACTGCTCCGTGTCCATTCGGTGCATGCCTTGTGAATTCCTGCTGAAATCCTAGAACTGTAGAGTTGGAAGGGACCGCGAGGGTCCATCTTTTGTAGGAATATTTTGCCCAATGAGGCTTGAACCCATGTCCCTGACCCACATCTCAGACCCATGTCCTCAAAACCCAAAACCACAAAATGTTTGGGTTTCCTTTTCATCTCAGCATGAGAGTCCCCCCGCCCATGGCAATAAAGTGGTGACGTCGGGTAAGCATTGCAGAACAGCTAATAAAGTGGAATGATGTCTGGACAGTCCAGCATAAACACACCATTAAGGAGCTGTCATTGCATTGGTAGACATGTTGCAGGACGCACCTGCCAATGCCACCCCCCTCCCAGAACACCAACCTACCAGTTTACACTGGTTTTGGTGTCATTCCCTTCCCCAAGAAGAATGATAGTTCCATAAGAAGGGCTCACAGCACATCTGCAGCATGTCAACAAAACTAAATTTCTGGAAATGTCAGGTAGGGACATGCCTTGATACAAAACTGGTATATAAATTCCTAACAGCCTTCACCAAACTGACACCCTCCAGATGTTTTGGACTACAACTCCCATCAGCCCCAGGCAGCAGCTTTCCAGGGTGTCCACCTGGAGACTCTCCTAGCCCTATCTGCAAATGCCAGGGAGTGAACCCGGGACCTTCTGCATGCAGGGCAGGTGTCCTACCACTCAGCTGTGGCCCTTTCCAGTGGTAAGCAATTTGTCTCCTATCTAGTTCTCCAAAAAGAATCAAGGCAGCTCCTTAGATTCTCTACCTATCAACTGAGTGATGAATTGGGGGTGAGTGCTCTCATTTCAGCTCTAATTACAGCAGCCAGTGGCTAATGATGTTAATGCTGATAATCAGTAATAGCTGATACATTTATTGTAGTATTAGTTTAGTTGTTCACATTCTGCTTTCCTATTGAAAAAATAACCAGTGCAGCATAGGAAAACACAACAAAACAATACACCCATTGGAACAACAGTAACAAATGCCCTTCCAGTTTCACGTTAACAGCTACCAAGGCACGTTTGGTCTCAAATGACCATCTCCTCTTACCCTTCCAATCAAAAAAACCCATGCACCATTCCTCCCCTCTATTGACCTGGAAATAGTTTACACGTCCCAAGAGGTCATAGGTCAAAATGCTGCCATTTTCCAGGTCATCACACACTCCCTGAGTGTGACAGCCAATTAGCCACCTGGCTTCCCCACTGCCTCACCCAAGCCCAGTCCTGCCCTCTGTGGGAAGGATTTAGGTCTGCTTCACCTTTAGAATCGCTGTTCTGTTTGCGGAGTGGGCAGGAGTGACCTGCAGTGGTATTGCTAGAAATCTCCCTGTGTTTTCTACTAGATATAGGGACTTCCAAAGGAAGGCCCATAAAGCTTCTGTGGTAGAGCATCTGCTCTGCATGCAGAAATGTCCTGGGTTCAATCCCCACCATCTCCAGGTAAGGCTGGGGAAAGAAACCTCGGAGAGATGCTGCCAGTCAGTGCAGACAGTACTGAGCTATATGGAGCAGTGGTCTGATTCAAGATAAGGCAGTTCTCTATGCTCCTAGGGCTTGCCGTCAGAAATTCATAATCTGTACTCCGGTCAGTTACCTGGGTTTGTGTGTATTTTGAACTCAGAACCCTGTTCACGTGTGGGATGGAATAAAAGCAGCATCAGGAATGAAGTTTTGGGGTTGACCAGGCCTGATATAGAACAATAACAGCAAAACCCTGTACCTAGAAGAAGAGGTGTTTCCATTTTGCTGTGGTGGGTAACAGCACCTATATGATCTCTCTTGGGATAGGGCCATAGCTTAGTGTTAGAGCACCTGCTCTGCTTGCAGAAGGTCCCAGGTTTGATCCCGAATCAGGTAGGACTAGGAATATCCCCTGTCAAACCCCAGATGCCTGCTGCAAGTCTGTGTAGACAATACATCTCCAGGTCCCTTGTATTAAATTTGACTACTGCCTGCCTAAGTAAGCACAAAGTAATTCACTGCATGTGACTTCCCTATTTATGCCCTGCCTCCATTTTCCTCCCTTTCTTCTCTTTCTCCTGTGTCAGACTTCAGATTGCAAGTTCCTCAAGGCAGGGACTGGGCCTCCTGTGCTCTGCAAAGTCCCACAAACAATTATGGTGCTCTATTGAATGAACGCATGAATGAATGGCACTGGTTTTTTGGGATTAGGAGCCTAGGGCTGCACACTCACCATGCATTTAAAGCCCACATCTTCTCCAAAAGAATCCTGGGAGCTGTAGTTTGCTAAGACTGCTGAGAATTGTAGCTCTGTGGGATGTAAACTAGTCTCTACTATTCTTTGGTGGCACAGGAGGAAACAGCCTTTAAACAGGCCTTTCAACACACGAACGGACCTTTTCTGCAGTGGCTCCCCAATCCAGAATGCTCTCCCCTGGGAGGTGTGCTTGGTGCCTTCATTATACACCTCTAGGCGCCTGACAAAAGTTCCTCTTCAACCAGGCCTTTGGTTGACTAACATCCTATCTCCTCTTGAATGTGCTTGAGGGTGGGGGTGAGTTATTGGTTTGTTTTGTTCTTGTTTTATTATGTATTTTGTGTTTTTATCTTGTATTTTTTATGCTGTGAACCACCCTGAGATCTATGGATGAAGGGTGGTATACAACTTCTTATAAAAACTAAAATAAATAAATGCACGGTGTAGATTGTAGCCAAAGAAAACAAGGAGAAATCGGGTTCTGTTAAACCATTGGGAAGTGGGTAATCTTTCAAACTAGCTGGGAGTCCATTTGCGAGAAGCTGCCAGAACTGTAAGGCAGAAGAGCAGTTTTCGAAAGCAGGTGGGGTGGAGAGAGAGCACTCTGTCTTCAAGGTGGTTCGTGAAAGAGTCCACTTTGCCTCCATATGGGACAATGCTGGTCTGTATGGTGATACACCGGCAGACATCTGGAACAACAGGAAGCGGCAACAAGGGTCGCCGCGGCAACGGTGGCTCCGTCTCTTTGATCCTACACCGGGAGAGCTGGGGAGCCGGAGAACCCGCAGGGCCCCGGCCCATTGAGCCTGAAGGGGCTGATTGATGGGCCAGCTTCAGTACGGAGGGAATACGATAAATCAAGGCTTCCACGCCTCCCCTCCCCTGCTGGAAAAATGACAATACTGCTTAGCTCCGGCCGGAGCTTTGATGCCTCTCTGTATCCCAGAGTTCAGTCATGGAGTTGATGTGTCTCTCGAGCCCCTCCTGTGGAAAAGCTGTCTGCAGGAGCTGTTTTAATTCCACAATCCCACCCCCACCGCAACTTCTCTGTAAAAGTAGGCCTGCAATAGAGCAGTTCCCAGGTGTGGATGTGAATAATAAAGATAATAATAATAATAATAAAGATAATAATAATAATAATAATAATAATAATAATAATAATTTATTTATACCCCACCCATCTGGCTGGGTTTCCCCAGCCACTCTGGGCGGCTTCCAACAAAACACTAAAATACAATAACCTATTAAACATTAACAGCTTCCCTAAACAGGGCTGCCTTCAGATGGTCTTCTAAAAGTTTGGTAGTTATTTTTCTCTTTGACATCTAATGGGTGTTCCACAGGGCAGGTGCCACTACCGAGAAGGCCCTCTGCCTGGTTCCCTGTAACTTGGCTTCTCGCAGCGAGGGAACTGCCAGAAGGCCCTCGGTGCTGGACCTCAGTGTCCGGGCAGAACGATGGAGGTGGAGACGCTATTTCAGGTATACTGGACCAAGGCTGTTTAGGGCTTTAAAGGTCAGCACCAACACTTTGAATTGTGCTCAGAAATGTACTGGGAGCCAGTGTAGGTCTTTCAAGACCGGTGTTATATGGTCTTGGCAGCTGCTCCCAGTCACCAGTACCTCTTAACTGTTAACACATAGTGGCCCATCCATGCCATGGGTTGAAAGCACTCTTATACCACTTTAACCAGCCACGGCTCAAGGAACCCTGGGAACTGTAGTTTGCTCAGGGTGCTGAGAGATGTTAGGAGAGCCCTCTTCGTCTCACAGAGCTACATTTTCTGGAGTGGTCTATCAATCCCTCTTCCCAGGGAACTCTGGGAATGGTAGCACTGTGCAGCAGGTGAGGGGTCTCTCAGCACTTTTAACAAATCACAGCTCCCAGAATTCTTTGTGGGAGGACACCGTAACTCTTCAAAGTGGTATGAAGCTAAATGTATAGTGCAGACACGGGGTTGTGCTTTCCAAACCTGTAAAAAGAAATGCTCCATTCTTATACAGTGGAACCTCTACTTACAATCATAATCCATTCCGGAGGCCTGTCGGCTGGGCGAAACTGGATGCTAGTAGAGGCGCCGTTGTGTATGTGCACTTCTGTGCATGCGTTGACAGTGGCAGCCACTTGTGCGCACGAGCAGATGGCAGAAGCCGCTTCCGCGCATGCGCGAATTGCGGCAAACCCGGTGTTTACTTCCAGGTTTGCCGCAGTCGCAACTTGGAACGTCCGCGAGAAGAAGCAGATGTAAGCTGCGATTCCACTGTACTCGACTCCCATGTACATTTACTCAGAGGAAGCTGTGATCCACCCCGAAGGTCTTTTTTGACGAAGGACAGAATCTAAGGGTTGTCTCCAACTAAGTCCTACTCATCATAGGCCCCTTGAAATGAACGATCCTAAGTTAGACATGTCCATAAACGTCAATGGGTCTACTCTGAACAGGAGAAGCATTGGCTCCACCCTAAACTATTAAAAAGAAAACCACAAATGACTAAAGTCTTACTGTGTTCAGCGGGGGGTCCTAGTGCTGGGTAACTGAGCATAGGATTGCAATTGAGCGTTTTATATATATATATATATATATATACACACACACACACACACAAAAGTACAGTCATACCTCATGTTGTGTCTGCTTCAGGTTGTGTGTTTTCGTCTTGCGTCCCACGGCAACCCGGAAGTACCAGAACGGGTTACTTCTGGGTTTTGCCACATGCGCAGAAGCGCTAAAACACACTGCGCACAGACGCACTGCTTCGGCTTACGTCAGTTCCATGTTACGAACGGGCCTCCGGAATGGATCCCGTCAGTAACACGAGGTTCCACTGTAGTTCTAAACTGCCAGCTGTTGTTTTCTATTTTATAAAAAAGAACCATGTTTGTGTAACAATCATGTTAGTCTAACAATAAAATTGTTACATCATCATGCAATTATAAAATCATAAAGTACAGAGCCAGTGACCAGCTTTGTCACTGTCTTAAGTTTGTTTTATTTATTATTTATTTCTCATATTTACATTATTAATTAATTAATTAATTAATTAATTTCTATACCATTTTAAATTTTAAAGAAAAAAAATATCAAAGTGGTTTATGCCACCTTTTCCTCCAAGCAGCTCAAGGTGGTGTTCACAACAACCCTGTGATGTAGGCAAGGTGAGAGACAGTGACTGGCCCAAGGTCACCCAGTGAACTTCACGGCTTGATTGGGGATTTGAAGAATGGCCTCCCAGGCCCTTGTCCAACACTCTAACATTTGCACTACACTGGGCTCTAGCCCAAAAGTGCATTTCAAGCCCCAGTGTGCTAAATGGATCAGCTTTAAGAACAACAACAACCCACAGAGATTCTGCCTGAGTTTCTGTTCTGGGCGTGCCTCTACATGCAAAGGCGAACATACCGAAAGCTGTGAAATTATTCATTCTTGGAGAGAGGTCAACAAATTCCCCTAACCCTACCCTACTCTAGACAAGAACAAAACAACATTTTCCCCCAAGGTGAATTGACTTTCACAAGACTTAGTGATAGTGAGCAAGGATCTGCATTCAGCTCCCCCGTGTGGTAAGATCCCCAAATTACACCTAGATGGACTAGATGGGTTTTTGGCCTGACCGGGTTCTTCTGAAGTTAAATAGGCAGCCCCTCTGACCTGATACTAGGCAGTTTCCAACACAAGGGACCAAGACAAAACTAGTGAAATATGCATGGTCATAATAGACTTCTCTGTGCATTTTGCTGTCAGAAGCTTTAAATGAACAGACACCTTTCCCCCTCCTTGCTGGTGGAGATGAGCAGATCTATCAGTTTCAGTTTCTCTCCATTTCTTATTTTTAAGAGCATAAGAAGAGCCTGTTGGAGCAGGTGAAAAGGCCTGTCATCCTTTTCTCACAGTGGCCAAGCAGATGCCCCTGTGGGAAGCCTGCAAGCTGAACCTGAGCAAAACAGTACTCTTCATTCAGAACAGTGAGCATGTGAAGGCAGACTTCCTCCAACAGTGGAGACAGAAATTAGCTGTAATGGCTAGTAGCCATCCATAGCCTTCATGAATTCGTCTCTTTTTTAAAAATAATAATAATATTTATTACTTTCCCAACAATTTAAACACTACAAAGGGGGGAAAAAGTTAAACAATACAATACAATACAATACAAAAACAAAGACACTACATAACACTAACACTAAGACATTAAACTAACAAAAGAAAACAATTCAAAACACATCCAATAATTTCAGTATCTTATATTTCATTCACTTGTTTCAACGACCTCCTCACACCTCCCTTTTTGTATTCCACTTCAGTTAACTGTTTCAGCAATTCCTTTCCATCTTCCTCTGTTTTCTGTCCTGTAATTATCTTAACATATTCTAACCTTATTTTTTCCCTTTAATACATTAATAATCTATTTGTACTTAATTCCTCTTCATGAATTTGTCTCGCCGTATTTTAAAGTTATCCAAGTTGTTGGCCATTGCTACAGTCACATTTACACAGTGGCACATTTACACATTTATATAGTGCTCTTTTCACTAATATATGCATCTTTGTGCACAGCATATGCATTTTTGCACACATCACTTTGCATTGCAAAATTCAGACAAGTGCAAATTTCGAAGGCTGTCTGTCTCTTGGTTCTCGTTATTTTCTTCGGAAGTGCAAATCAGAGTGGTTCGCCTCTAAAATATGAACTATTCCCACCCCCCATCCCTACATCACTGCACACTAAGCTCGTCCTCACACAGCACATGAATATGCCCTGCTAAGATGACCTTTGTTGCCTGCAATATGTTCAGTTAAGCAGGGGGTAGAGTGTGTGGTTGGGGGGAGAGCACATTTTGTAAAGGCAAAGGTATTTGAGGGCTTGTTATTGTTCTTAAGGCAATGGTTGGTGAAGGGGTCTGGAAAGGGGGCTTAAAACATATTAGAGGGTAGTTAATCCCTGTTGAGCATTCTTCAGGACCCACTCTGAGCCTGGATGTGCTCAAGGGTTTTCCCTTCTCCACTGCTCCACTCTCCAAAATAAAAGTTTTGTGTTATGTGCTACTGCCCTCTATTGGCAGAAAGGTGGTAACAGCAGAACAATTTTGATTGAGTTGGTTTCCTTGTCCCAGCTTGGCATGCTATCCAAGGCTTCTGTCTTTGTCTCTACGTCCCTTCAAGAAGCATGACACTGGACTTGATGGGCAGTTGCTTGGATCCAACAGGATCCTTTTTCTTCCTAGCTCTTACACTTTCTTATAGGGATGGGCGCCCCTGGCCCTTTGGATGTTGCTGAACTGCCACTCCCATTGGCCATGCTGGCTCTCACAGTTGTTGTTGGGAGATGGAGTCCTGCAACATCTGGAGGGCCACAAATTCCCCATCTGATGTGGATGTGACTAAAATCTCCAAGCTGGGGTTGGTGGTGGGTGCAAGTTGTCCATAACGCATATATTGACAAATGTACACATCGCTTGAATGTTAAGGCACTGTGCAATGTGCTATCTGGCAATTTGCAGAATGGAGAGTCTCATTTTGACATAGTATAGGTATCTGACCATTGCCATCAATGAGCCAGTGTGGTGTAGTGGTTAAGAGCAGTAAACTTGTAATCTGGTGAACCGGGTTCGCGTCTCTGCTCCTCCACATGCAGCTGCTGGGTGACCTTGGGCTAGTCGCACGTCTCTGAAGTCTCTCAGCCCCACTCACCTGACAGAGTGTTTGTTGTGAGGGAGGAAGGGAAAGGAGATTGTTAGCTGCTTTGAGACTCCTTAGGGTAGTGATAAAGCGGGATATCAAATCCAAACGCTTCTTCTTCTTCTTTAGCCACTGAGAAGGGGTCTCCTCACCCCTTTGGGCTGATTGGAGCCAATCAGAGTCAACGGAGGTGACCAGACACTGAGGACTGACTCCTAGGGTCACTCTGGAGAAAGTGCAAGGGAAGAACACAAGAGGAGGAGCTGTTCTGTATGTTGCAAAGCTCAGCGTTTAGGAGCACTGAAAACACAAGTTGATTCAGTTTCGGGAGAACAGTGTGCAAATTTTGCTCTGTACAATGGAACTTCCAGGAAAACCCAACTTAAAATATTGGAACACCCCAAATCCTTTGCCTGTGTACATACACGGGAAATCGTAGATCTAGCTGAAAGGTTACACATGGAGATCTCCACTGATTGCTGCCATACACCCCTAATTATTATTATTGTAAAATATTATTTTATAATCTCAGAGGGGTGTGGCTGTGAGGGGGTGTGGCTAATCATCATGAAGGGTCCCTGCACTTCTGAATTTGCCACTACAGGAGTGCTTACTTGGGAGTATGGCATGTTAAACTCAGTGGGGCTTAGCTCTGTATGGACACCTGCAGCAGATACCGGGAGCCTGTGATTCTCCAGATGTTGCTGAAGTACACCTTCCATCATCCGTGGCCATGGACCATGCTTGCTGGAGCTGGTGGGAGTTTAGTTCAGCAACATCTGGCAGGCCAAAAGCTTCCCACACCTAACCTACTGGATTGCACTGTTCCAATGCAACTGGCCTTCAAAATATGCAGGTCTGTGCGTTCCAAGCTCTAGCACAGATGTTTTTTCTCTCTCCCCTCCCACCCCAATAAAAATTAAAGGCAATTTTCATATCTGCTTTGAAAAGGGGGCACAAATTGTCTCAGTCAGCTCTGAAACTTTGGGCCAGCCACAAGACACAGCAGCAGTTTTCCAAATCCCTGAATAGTTGTCCCTTGCTGCCCTCTAGAGGACATGACTAGATCCAATGGGCTGGTGCTACTACTAAGGTGTAGATTTTGGAGGAGCATTATGAGAAATTTATTGATGGCACAAGCAGTTCAACAATGGAACCAATTGTCTCTCCGTCCCTGCTCCCCTCCCACCCCTGGGCAGCGATTTCTTGGGAATGTGCTGGCTCTAGATTTCCTGCCCCGAGCAGCAGGGTAGACTAAATTACCTACAACCCCCCACCCTGCAACTATGATTATAAGAAAAAGTATGATGTGCTGGAATGTGATGCTCTAGGCTGCCCCCTAGTAGCACCTGGTGGTAAAACTGTCCCCTTCCTCTATGCTTAACTGTGAGCAACTAATAGCTCTGCTCTGCTCTGCTCTGCTCTGCTCTGTGGCTGGGTGGATTCCAGACAGAAATTGTGCCCAAGCTCAGTTGATTTACGAGGACAGAGGTTAATATATATTCAGATATATATTAACCTGCTGAGTCTACTTGGAAGAACAAGTGCTGGACTGCTGAGTCAAACACTCTTGTTTGAAATTAAATTCTTGATTTCCATGGCCAAACGAAAAGAAACACTCCCCCCACATAGCAACAGAAGTACTTTTTTGTTTTAAATTCCAAGCACTAATAGAATTTATTGAGAGCTCATTTTGGGAGGTTGTTACCCCGTAGTCCCTTATCACAGTGCTTTTTTATAGGTGACACACTCTTTGTCCTCTTAAAACTGAAGGGACACTGCACTCTTAGGAACTCCCCCTTTAAATGTTTCAAATGTGGAAATGTATGAATGTTCTCTCCACATAGTAGCTTGTCTCCTATATTTTATTTGCTTCTTAGTTGGAAAGAGGCAAGCCCAGAACAGTGATTCACAAGGATACAACGGGCAACCTCCTCTGACTAGGGGTAGTTCAGCTGCATCTCTGCATCGGATCAGCTGGCTGCTCCCCGTCACACTTGATGCAGAAGATTCTGCAGAATGGTGTGTGTGACCCCAGCAGAGACTGATTAGACAGCCAGGCAGAAGCAGTTACTCATGGGGTAGTTACTCACTGGACAGTCTCCTTTGTTGGATGTGCCTCTCTGCCATTTGGGGTGGGAAGGCTGTTTGCTCTGATCACACCTGCTGCAGAAATGGGAGTGCCATTATCTGTCCTTAGTGCAGAGACACAGCAGGCAGCCTCATCTGTGGGCAAGTAATACTGCTATGTCTCTGTACTGCGGGTGGTTGAATGCTTTACTCACACCCGCTGCAGCAATGGAGCATTGTAGCCTTTGCTCATACAGAAAGTGCTCCAGCTCTTTCCTCATTCGGATTGCTTTTTTTCTGCATCTTCCCTGTCCCCTCAAACTCTGCAGTATACCTATTTGAGATTTGGGAGACCCAAACTGTATATGGTCCTCTTAATGTGTCCACCCTGGAGATTAAAATAATGGTTTTATGGATAGCTGTGAGTTTCCTAATTATTCCTAACAAGGAATTTGCCTCTTTGGTGCCAGCTACTGTACAGAAGTTGGGGTGCAGCAAAGCCCCCCCCCCCCCGGACCTAGCAACAGTTCCAATTACTGGAGTGCTCATTCTGCAGAAATCTCTGCTTCCACGGCTGGTCAATATCTTCGGCAAGATAATTAATATTAAAGCACCCGCTTCCTGGAATTATGATGAGTGAGGGTTTGGTTCCTTGTTCCTAAAGGTTCCTCTGCAATTCATTTGGCCAACGTCTTAATGTGCCAGAGAGCCCTGAGCCAACCATTCACTTTAGCAATATTAATTCTCTCTCTCTCTCTCTCTCTCTCTCTCTCTCTCTCTCTCTCTCTCTCTCGTCAGCTTTGCTTACATTGTGATTTTAATTCCTACGCTGTCTATATTCTGTCTCGCTAGCCTTCCACCCCCACCCCCTCACCATTTTCTGGCTTGATTCCCTTCTAGCAAAAAATGGTCTATGCAACTACTTCTGAGTTTAAAAGCCACATTGACATAATGCATAATGAATGGTTCGTTTGCAGGTGGCTGTTGCACTTTGTTCATGCTATTTGTGCAGAGAGAGGATGAAGGCCAAACAGCAGCTGGGGGGCCTGCTGCTCTTCCTTTACATCAACCTTTCACCTCAGTTTTTTTTGGGGGGGGGTCCCTTTAGGGGGCATCTAGTCTGATCCCGCTGTTTGTTGCAGAAAACTCAGTGCAAGAGCAACCCCAACAGATGGCAGCCCAGCTTCTGCTTCAAGACCTCCAGTGTTGGAGAGTCCACCATTCTTCTAAGTCACAGTTGGGTGACTTTTCCAGCCTAAAGGCCACATTCCCTTCCTGGGTAGGAGTCCGGGGGCCATGGAGCAGTGGCAGGTGGGGCCACTAGCAGGAGTAGGCAGAGCATTGAATGTAAATGTTTGCCTTTGTACAAGAGGATAGATTGTATGCACACGCAAGCACACCTTTCCCTATGCTCCATCCAAGGAAGCAAGAGGCATTATCAAGGTTCAAGGACACATTTACAGCCAAGGAAACTGTGAAGCAAGACCAGTGAACGGTGTGTCTGGGGAGAATCCCGGGGCCAGATGGAGAGGCCTGGAGAGCCGCATGTGGCCCCCAGACTTAGGATTCTCCACCCCTGGCTTGCACCGACTGCAAGCAGCTCCCCAGAGTTTTGGAGGTAGGCACCCTGCCCAGCTGTACCTGGAGAAGCTGGGGATGGATCTTGGGACATTCTACATTCCAAGCAGATGCTCTGTCACTAAGCTAAGTTCCTTTCCTTGAGACACAGCAATGAAGGAAGTTGCCTTATACTTAGTCAATCTTGCTCCGGGGATGCTCTATAGAGACTCACTGACCCTTTTGCCCAAGCCTACAGGGAATGGCCTTGAATTTGACAAGCACATTGGCAAGGCAGCCAGGGCAATGACTTGCCTCTCCAGAAGGGTATGGAAGAACTTGGTGCTAATGTCCAATGCCAAGGTCTATCGGGCTTGCATGTTGAGCACGCAGCTTTATGGAAGTGAGTCTTGGACAACTTGCAATCACCGTAAGTGATGCCTCAACGCCTTCCACATGCACCACATCAGGAAGATTTTGGTCATCACATGGCAGGACAGAGTATCAAGCAAAGATGTGCTCTCCCAGGCCCACATTCCCAGCATGTTCACATTCCTGTCTCAGTGACATCTGTGCTGGGTTGGTCATGTCCACAGAATGGAAAGTGGCAGGATCCCCAAGGACGTACTCTATAGAGAGCTGGCTTCTGGCACCAGGCCAATGGGCAGACCAACTCTGTGCTACAAAGATGTCTGCAAACACAACGTGAAGGCTGGTCACATCAACCCTGCCCTGTGAGAGTCCCTTGCAGACAACTACAGCACCTGGAGGCAGAGGTGGAATCTACACACACACACACATTAAAAATGCTGTGAAAATGCTTTTATTTAAAACATTTTGAATAGATGATAGATAGATAGATAGATAGATAGATAGATAGATAGATAGATAGATGATAGATAGATAGATAGATAGATAGATAGATGATAGATAGATAGATAGATAGATAGATGATAGATAGATAGATAGATAGATAGATAGATAGATAGATAGATATAGATAGATAGATAGATAGATAGATGATAGAGATAGATGATAGATAGATAGATGATAGATAGAATTTGCCATAGCTCACCATCGCCATCCAGTGTCACATGTGTATACAGTGGTACCTCGGGTTAAGTACTTAATTCGTTCCAGAGGTCCGTTCTTAACCTGAAACTGTTCTTAACCTGAAGTACCACTTTAGCTAATGGGGCCTCCTGCTGCCGCCATGTTGCTGGAACACGATTTCTTTTCTCATCCTGAAGCAAAGTTCTTAACCCAAGGTACTATTTCTGGGTTAGCGGAGTCTGTAACCTGAAGCATTTGTAACCTGAAGCGTATGTAGCCCGAGGTACCACTGTATTGCACTTTGCAACACACTTAAAATGTTTTATTTGCAGCTATATTAGCTTGAGTCCAGGCAGTCAGGATGTGCATCCAAAGCTGTGACCAGAGAAGGAATGACTGTTGGGAAGAGCTCAGAAAGATGAAACACCCTTGTGCATCTGCAGCAGCACAACCAGATGCCTTCCTCTGCCCCAGCTGCAACAAATCATGTCTCTCCCACGTCAGTCTCTACAGCTACTGCAGGCGCTGCAGGCTTGCGGCAGTTCGGCTTCACCCCCAAAGGCACACTTTGCCACTGTCTCCTGAGATAGACAGATGCCAACAACTTGCTCAGTTCTGTTGACACTGACAGGTGCCCCCCTGTCCCCAGTCCTACTTGGTGTTGCCAGAGATGCTCCACCACTGAGTTATGCCCCTTCCCTTAAGATGTAATGAGCTGCCTTATACAGAGTCACAAGGACGCAGGTGGTGCTGTGATCTAAACCACAGAGCCTAGGGCTTGCTGATTGGAAGGTCGGCAGTTCAAATCCCCACGACAGGGTGAGCTCGAGTTGTTTGGTCCCAGCTCCTGCCCACCTAGCAGTTTGAAAGCAAATCAAGTGCAAGTAGATAAAGAGGTACTGCTCCAGCGGGAAGGTAAATGGCATTTCCATGTGCTGCTCTGGTTTGCCAGAAGCAGCTTAGTCATGCTGGCCACATGACCTGGAAGCTGTCTGTGGACAAACGCTGGCTCCCTTGGCCTGCAGAGCAAGATGAGTGTGCAACCCCAGAGTCATCCGCAACTGGACCTAATGGTCAGGGGTACCTTTACCTTTATACAGAGTCACAGCCATTGGCCTACCAGTAATGTCTACTGCCCAGGGTTTCAGGCAGGGGACGTTCCCATCCCTACTTGGATATGTCATGGGGACTAAACCTGCATGCAAAGCAGATGCTATGGCCCTTCCCCAACTCTCTCCTCTTGCCTTGTTGCGAGGCTGTCTCCTTTGTCTGGGAAGAGGGGCATTTCATCTGAGAAGGTACCTGATGCCAGGCTGGGGCAGGGAAAGTCTCCATTTGTTGGTGAGCCTGGGAACACTGCCAACGAACTGAAAGCATTGCTCTGAGAGCGGCTGCGACTGGCAGCCAAGGGCCCTCCATGCGCTGTATATCTCTCTTTAGTTAGCTCCTGTCAGGAGGAAATGCATTTTTTACTTGCCTTTCTGGCACCCAGCTCCCCAGCGCCTTTCAATTAAATTAATTGCTACAGTGAATTTTCGCCTCTTCATTACATTAAGCACTCTCAGACAGGCTCCTTTTCTGAAGAGTTTCATTTGCGAAATGGTTTTAATTTTTTTAATGTGCATGTGATGGTGGGAGAGGGGGGTAGAATTGGACAGGGTGGCCAAGCATCTAGCATGTTGGGCTTCCAACTGGTGCTGCAATGCTTCAGCACAGTGCTAATTCCAGGTTTGGGGAGTGAGGGCACGAGCCAGGTGTTCTTGACGTGCACCCCTCCCTGAAGGCCACCACCACCTCCTTCTGCCCATTGGCTCATTGCTGGCACTAACTGGCAGCAGCTCTCCAGTGTGTCAGACAGAGAGTCTTTCTCAGCCCTACCTGGAGATGCCGAGGACTGAATCTGGGAGTTTCTGCATGCTCTCCCACTGAGTTATGGCATTTCCTTCAAGACATAGGACGCTGCCTTGTATGGAGCCAGACCCATTGACCCATCTAGCTCAATACTGTCTACACTGACTGGCAGTGGTTGTGCAGGGTTTCAGACAGGGAGTCTCTCCTGGCCTGTTTGGTGATACAGGGGAAAAGATAATGATCATTGGCTTTTTTTGAGTACCAAGAGAAAGCTTTAATTACTCCTTTGTCTCAGGACACACAGCAGAGTCATCAGGAATTGCATAAAGGTTAAATGACTGAGCTGCAGCAATAAAACTGCTGGCACATCTGCAAAGCTAAGCAGTGGCTGGTATGGTTTCAAACTGGCCATGTGTTGAGCTATCTGCATTGCAGGAGATTGGACTAGATGACCCTCGGGGTCCCTTCCCACTCTATAATTCTATGATTCTAAGTACCGATTCAAAAGTGGTTTCTGCTTCAAACTCACTAGGTAGCCTAGTGAGGCTAGCCATATATTGACCTACCTTATAGGGATGTTGTGAGTATTACAGCAAGATGTGAAGTACTTTAAAGACTACCCAGGAGCAATGTATACTTTTACAGTACTATCAATTTACCCTAACTACAGCACTGCAGTAATGCCTACCAATCAGAAGATGGCACCACGCTTTACTTTTAGCTAGAAGCCAGGTTTCTCCGTAGACGCTCCAATTCACTGGGGTTTTCTTTGGCAAAGATGCAGAATCCAGAGGGGGCATCTGCATTCTTGCAGTGCAGACACAGGATCAGATGTTATGCCTTATTGCTCACTCGCTTGAAACCCCAGAAGGGTTTCATTTTACAGAGGGACTTTTCATTCATCCATACAAATTTATTCAGCCCATGGGCACATTTGCAAACCGGAGAAAGTACTGTAGGTGCCACATTTTTTATTATTCAGGAAAGGGGTATAGCTCAGTGGTAGAACATCTCTGCTTTGCTTGCAGAAAGTCCCTGGCACCTCCAGGTAAGGCTGGGAAACTCCCTGTATGTGACGCTAGAGAGCCACTTCCATTTAGCATCAGCAAGTCCTGAGCTAGAAGCACCTATGGACCTGACTCTGTTCCAGGTATGCTTTGACCTCTCTTTCCGGGAGATGGTGCAGACTGGTCCTAGCGGCTCTGTTCTGCCTCCATGGTGGGAGCCAGAAGAATACCAGTTGCTGGAAACTGCACTATTGGAGAGCGCTTTTGTGTCCAGATCCTGCTTGCGGGCTTCCCACGGGCATGTTGCACCTTGGGAGACCAGGGTTCAAATCCCCACTCAGCCATGAAGCTCACTGGGTGATCTTGAGCCACAGTCACAGTCTCTCAGCCTAATCTCAGGGTGGGATTAAAATGAGGAAGGGGGAGAACTATGTATGCCACCTCGATTTCTTTGGAGGAAAAGGTCGGATACAAATGCAACAAATAAAATTGGCAGACACTGGAGAGACCTGTCAGGAGTAAGCATGGACCAATGGTACTAAATAGTATGGGAAACAGCCCTACTAGAAAAATTAACCAATAAACTGAAACTGACACGGGGACAAACAGAAGAAGCCCCTGTATGGCTCCCCTTTATCACACACACAGCCCAACGAGACAATGACAAAAATCCACCAACAGCATACAAATCAATATGGCTAACCTGATTCAAAACATCCACCCACCCCACTCACACACGAAAACAAAGACCACCACAGCCAACCACAAATGAACAACCACACCCTAGGCCAACCCCAGCCTCTCTCACCACCAAAGGAACACAAGTGAACAGCAGAGAACCTGCACAAGCAACGCTGACACCAAACCCTACATATGGAAAGTAAAATAGAAACATTGCCACCCGACCCCCCCATCTCCCCCCCACCTCTTCCCCCCTTTTCTTCCTAATGTCTCAACAAATGAAACTGATTTGTAAAAATGTTACATGGGGGGGAAAGTACGAGAGAGAGACATTGCACACTTTTGTAAATCAACAAAATCTTTAATAATACACACACACACAAAAAAAAAATAAAAAAATTGGCAGGCCAACTGTGAGAACAGGACGCAGGACTAGATGATCAGTTGGCCTGATCCAGCAGAGCTCGTCCAATCTCCTTATGCAGCAACACTAGGGTAGTTTAATCTGAGTTGGTCTTAGACAACTGCTTTGCACTGGAAGTGTTTCCTTTACTGTTTTAAGAAATCCAGTTACCAGAAGAAAGAGAAAAGGGTATTAAGCAGCAAAGCACTCAGTCCAATGAGGCCGTAAAAGTGGAGCCAGGAGGAAGCACAGAAGACCGTCTGTTCCCCTCGTCCTTCTCGCTCAGGGCCTGCTTATTCATTCTCCTCTTTCTAAGTACTGGCTCCAGCAGACAGCTCCGCCACACTTTATCATCCCCAGAAATAGCAGCCGAAAGAGGGGGAGAGGGAGGGGGAAGAAAAGAGGGTCTCTTCACTGAGGGCATTTCACTTCCCTCTCCCACAACACTTTATCTCCAGCACCCAGTCAAGGCATTTGCTGCCGCTGTCACTGGGGTATCTCAGATAGGCAACTCCAACCTGTGTCTCCTTGCACACTGGGCTGTTGTATGACGTTATCAACTAGGACAGCTGCAGTTTTCTGGTACCTGTCCCCAGGCTGGCACTGCCAGGCACCTGCCGATGACTCCACTCCAGCAAGCATTGGTGGCTGGTTTATTAGGGTAAATGAAGTAGTGTCCCACCAACCTCAATCTGCCCTCATAGGAAGATAGGTGCCTTATACTGAATCAGACCATTGGTTCATCTAGTGTGGTCCAAAATGGCACCATGCACCTGAGAGATAGCCATAGCCTTAAGGGGGGGGGACCCAATGTTTGCTGAAGTACCACCCCCCCCCCAAAAAAATCTAGTAGAGGAGCAACTCTGTAATGCAACATTTGGTTGCAGGTTCCACTTATTAAAAATCTATTGGCAATTTGAAATTTAGTATTGTTGACCTTGTTGATCAAGACAATGGCAGCATCTGTTTTTACGTCCAAATTTGCCTTGCTGCACTCAGACCAGTACCCCTGATCTATTTGCTGGATCACAGCTTTACCATAGGTGGATAAACTCTGCATGGTCATTGTCCTCAAACAACCAAGGCCTTTCATTTCCCATTAGCTATTCAGGAGGATTATATCACAAGTCACTTTAAAACACAGAAACACAAATTTTGGTCTTTTGCAGACGTTGCATAACGTTTTGATCCCTGCACCGGTGGGTCCAAATTATCATTTATATGAATAGAAATCTATGTTAGGAACATAGGGAGCTGCCTTACGCAGAGTTCATCTAACCTTTGAGCAATGGCTGTTTCCCAAATGCACCATTTAATGCATAATGTAAAAATGTTCATGTACACAAAAGTTAAAATGTCTATAGACAATAGTGCCTTCATAAAATCACATTATTCCAAGTATTCAGCAGTCCTCAGTATCGCTGGTATTCAAATGTGCAAACACTCAACATCCATCTGGTAAACATTTGTCAGTAAATATTTGCTCTTTGGCAAACTACAAGATCCAACAATGGACTTTAATCCTACTGCAGGATTTTCTCCACACGTCCAGTCTTGAGGCCAAAACACATATTTCTGTCAGTGGTGTAAGCAGTGGTGATGGTTGGTTGCTGGTTGGTTGCCACTATTGCTGGTTCTGTGAAGCCCTTATCGCCCTTAGTTACATTTGTCCCCAGATTGTCATTATTCTTTGGGAAGGTTCAAGCACACACCAAAAATTCAAGTTTGTGCAATTAGGATAACAGGATCCTAGAATTGTAGAGCTGGAAGGTATCCCAAAGGTCATCAAGTCCAACCCCCTTCAATGCAGGAACCACTGGAATCTACAGTTAGTTGAATAGAGTGCCTTGCTATTCTGGGTGCAACAAATCCACTCTCTAAAAAAGAACAACAGGTTTGGTTTTATATTTTGTTGGGGTTTTTTTTGCAGTTAGGATAATGAATGGAGAAGTGTGGGGTGAACAATTGAGGGAGTGTTGTTATGACCATGGTTCAAACAAATCAGGCTCATTGTTGAGTAACCACCCTGCAAACGAATGAGAAGGAATGCTCAAGAAAGACCAGACACCATTTAACCTTCGGGCGAACTTTGTGCAAGCAAATAAGAATGAATAGGTGCTGTAGGAAGCAAGAGCAGGTGCCCCCATTTTTATTTCCCACAATCCCCTGGAAAGAAACTCCTTTGGGGGGATTGTGGGTAATTAAAATGGTGTCCAATTCACAATCTAGCTGTTTCGTGTGTGTGTGTGTGTGTGTGATGTGGAGAGGGGTAGCCCCAAGGCCAGTCTCAGCACATCAGTGCGCCCCCCCCATCATAGGAACATAGGAAGGTGCCTTATATCAAGTCAAGCCATTGATCCACCTAGCTTAGCATTGTCTACACTGACTGGCAGTGGCTTGCCAGTATTTCAGACAGAGGTCTCTCCCAGTCTGGCATGGAGTTGCCAGGCAATGAAACTGGGACCTTCTACATGCAAAGCAAAGGCACTTCCACTGATCTGCTGCCCCTCCCTTGCCCAAGGATGCTAAGTGCTGACTGGCCTGGAGCTATCCCCACCAAATATTTTATGCTTTCCTGCATGCTCTGCAATTACTGTAGGAGGTCCATAAATAACCTCCCAGTGAAGGTAATCTAGAAAGTGAGCAGCAGATGATCCAAGTTAGGGATGGCGGTGAGGAATGGCTGCTTTAAAACACACCCACTCCCACCCTGCAGCTAGGATAATGTGCTGAGGAGTGCATGTCTTTTAAGAGCTGGTAATGAAGTCAAGACGAGGTCAGTTGTGGGAAAGCAATGATGGACCTGAACAAAGAGGCATGGCGGGAGGTTGCTTTTCCATCCTGTGACAGCACAGCACGCCCAAGGCAGATTTGGGGAAGCTGTCTGCGCTTCTTCTAAAACAGCAACAGATTAGACCGGGGTGAAGGAGCCTATTCACTCCAAGGGCCACATTCCCTCTGGTGCAACATTCCAGGGGCCATGTGCCAGGGGTGGGCAGGGGCAAAAGTGAGCAGAGCAACGAATCTGAATGTTGCCTTCATACCTTCATCCTCAAACAGCACTCTTTCCAGGTGTGATTTCCAGCACCTAACCCTAACCAGGTTAGTAGGGTGGTGGTTCTCCTGGGGGCTGAACGGCCATGGAAGGCTGACTTATGGGTGGAATGGAGAAGCCTGGGAAACAGCAAGGCCAGCCGGCTGGATTCCCTGACAGGAGGAGCAGCCTGTGCTGCAAGATTCTGTTGCAGATCCCACTATTACCAGTCTGGACCAGCACCAAGGCAGGTCACACAAACAGAAGCCCCTCCCCCTCTGTTTCCAATGTCTCCTGCACTGGTAAGGAGCTTCAGTCATCACACACACAAACAGCATTAGGCTGATCGCTTAAGCTGCCTTGCCCCTCTTTGAAGGAGGTGAGTTGGCAGGCACCTCGAAAGAGGAGATGGAGGATAAAACCCAGCTGTATTTGGGTACTCTGCTTGAACTGAAAAAAGCATCAAGAGTTCTGGGAAAGAGGTTTCCAGTAGAAAGAGGTGATATTAAGATTCAAGGCACGGTTTTCTTCTTCTTCTTTTGGCACAAGCCCCCAAACTGTTGAAATACCAGAGCTGTATCTCATGGATGCCCTCCACGCCACAGGGCAGAGGACTGGCTGCTTACAAGGGTGCGGGGGTCTGGAATGTCCCTCTCCCTCCCACCCATTTCTCTTCCTGCCCCCCTCCCCCTGCCCTCCATGGCAAGGGGGTGGGGAGGCGAGGGAGGCGGAATAGAGAGATTTCCAACCTGCAATTCTGCAGTTCCCTTAAATCCATAAAAACAGGATTAATGGGTGCAAACTGTCAGGGAGAAGATAATTAAAAGAGAGAGAGAGAATTCTTGAAGTTTAGCCAAATACTTAATGTAACCATTGCCATTGCCATTAGCGTGGGCAAGAAAAGAGAAGGGTGAGGGGGAAGAAAAGTACTAAAAAAAACTTAAACCCCCCCACCCTCCAAGCTCTTAAAAGATTTTTCTTTCTCCTATAATATATACATCAATTTCCTTTTAAGTCTTGTACAGAAGGAAGAGATTAGTCCATAAATAGGAGCCCCTCTTTTTTCTGGTCGCCAAACCTCAAAAAGGTTGTTATAGTACTAGAAAGGGTTCAGAAAGGGGCAAAGAACAAGATCTAGGGGCTTAGTGGAGCAACTGCATTGTGAGGAAAGGCTGGAACATTTGGGGCTTAGAGAGAGGGGGGCGAGTAGAGGGGGGATGTGATAGAGCTGTATAAAATGAAGGTGGGGGCTTCATGATAATCACAGCCAAGTGCACCCCCTCACGGCCACACACTCTTCTAAGGTTTTGTTGTTGTTGTTTAGTCGTTTAGTCGTGTCCGACTCTTCGTGACCCCATGGACCAGAGCACACCAGGCACTCCTGTCTTTCACTGCCTCCCACAGTTTGGTCAAACTCATGCTGGTAGCTTCGAGAACACTGTCCAACCATCTCGTCCTCTGTTATCCCCTTCTCCTTGTGCTCTCCATCTTTCCCAACATCAGAGTCTTTTCCAGGGAGTCTTCTCATCTCATGAGGTGGCCAAATTATTGGAGCCTCAGCTTCAGGATCTGTCCTTCCAGTGAGCACTCAGGGCTGATTTCCTTCAGAATGGATCGGTTTGATCTTCTTGCAGTCCATGGGACTCTCAAGAGTCTCCTCCAGCACCATAATTCAAAAGCATCAATTCTTCGGCGATCAGCCTTCTTTATGGTCCAGCTCTCACTTCCATATATCACTACTGGCTTCTAAGGTTTGAATACTGTTATATAAGATAATAGTAATGAGGAATGCAATGCAGCAATGATCAGTGCAGATCCCCATGTGTTGACTTTCAGCTAAATCTTCTATTTTCTGTTCACGGTGGTGGGCAAATGATTAGAAGTGCTCCAATACCTTTTTTCGGAGTGACTTAAGGTATGTTTCCTGCAAAGTTCCGTTGCAGGTAGCAGGCCTTGCATGCCATTCCCTTGAAAACAAAGCCCCTTGCGTTTTCAGTGAGCTGAATGTTTAGCTTTGGGATGTACAGAACAACTCCTCCCTAGTGCTCTTCCAGCATGCCTTCTCCAGGGTGACCCTAGGAGCCAATCCTCAGTCGCTCACTTCCATTCTATTTCATCAGCTCCAATCAACATTATCTACCTTTAAAATTGATCAGATTTAGGGTATTATCTTTGTGTGTTACATGAGCCTGTGGGGAAGGGATAGAGATCCAAAAACAGGAAGCCCTGGGGGGTGGAAGTCAGCAGCTGCTTACTCATGAGTAGCCCTACCAGCAATCAGCCAGGAAAGGTTGCAGCTGAGGAAGGGCCTGGGCCTGGTAAGATGCTGCAAGCTTCCAGGCTGAGGCTGATGGCTTATTGGCCTCAGAGGGCGGCTGGGAAGGAAAAGCATGAGCAGCTTGTTTTAATTCTTCCACAAACTCTAATCCAGAGCTTTCTGAACTGTGTGTCATGACATGTTTGCGTGTCGGCTGCGGTGTGTAGGTGTGCTGTGGCTGTATCTCTTATAAGGGGTTAGTTTAACCTCCGGTTTGCTAATAAAACTGAATTACTGCGTTGCAAAATGATGCATGTCTAAAAAGCGTGTCACCAACATAAAATGTCTGCTTTAATCTGACAAGAAGTCAGCTGTGCACATATTATACCTTTGAAGCACATCATTTTCCCTCAAAGAATTCTGGGCACTGCAGTTTCTTAAGGGTTGCTGGGAGTTGTAACTCTGTGACGGGTGAACTACTACAGTGCCCAAAATGATTTGAGGGAAAGAAAAGTGTTCTAAATGTGTAGCGTAGACACAGCCTGAGAAATAGGGCTGACTCACGGCTGGAAACAGTTTGAATGCCTGGGTGCATTCAGGATGCAGAGAGCAAGGAAAAAACAAAACTACCTATGAGCACATGCAGAGTGTGGCAGGAAACCAACCGCCACTACTCAGGTTTGCCAATTTTATTCACTTTCACAATTCTGCGTAGTGCTGCTAACCATAGCCCTTGCCATTTCCTTGAAATCTCAGGGGAGGCCAAAGGAAGAGAAAGGAGCGTGGAGACCTGCCTTAACCCCTGCCAGAACCATACACTGCAACATTTCTCGGATGAAAATAGAGACCATAATCATAATCATAGTAGCAGCAATATTTTATTTATGCGCCCACCCATCTGACTGGGTTGCCCCATCCACTCTGGGCAGCTTTCAACACATTTAAAAATAATAATAAAACATTAAACATTTTTTTAAAAAAACTTCTATATACAGGGCTGCCTTCAGATGTCTTCTAAAAGGTTGTATAGTTAGTTGGCTCAGGGATCGCATAACTCCATACCCTCCAACATTTCTCTGAAATGAAAATAGGGACATTCTAAGGAAAAGCAGGACATTCTGGAATCAAATCAGAAACCAGGACGGCTTCTGTAAATCTGGGACTCTCCCTGGAAATTAAGGACACTAGGAGAGTCTGGTCCAGTAATATCTGCAGTCCAGGAGTTGAAATGGCTGAAAATGGCTGTGGCCCACCAGTCACAAAATGGGGGGTGGGGGTGGGCAGAGCCAGTCACAAAATGGTGGGAGATGGAGGTACTGATGACTTTTGCACCACCAACTTTAAACACTGATGACTTTCCACAAAGAACCCTGAGAAGCATATTCGTTAAGGGTGCTAGGAATTGTTTGTTTGTTTGTTTGTTTGCTGCATTTTGATTTCACTTTTTTCTTTAAGGAGCATACATGGTGGCATACATGGTTCTTTCCCTCCTCATTTAATCCTCACAACAGCCCTGTGAGGTAGGTAAGGCCAAGGTCATGCCGTGGCTGAGTGGGGATTCGAACCTTGGTCACAGCTTTCCAAACTGTGTTGCGACACGTTAGTTTGTCGGCTGCAGTGTGTAGGTGTGTCGCACAAACGCTCCCCACACTCCTCCCGGGGCTGGAAAGGGGTTCGTTTAACCTCTGGTTTGCTAGTAAAACTGAATTACCTTGTTGCAAAATGATGCATGTCTTAAAAAGTGTGTCACCAACATGAAAAGTTTGGAAAGGGACTACAATACCCAATATTCTTTTGTGGTGTGGTAATGTGCTTTGACTGTGTGGTGTGTGTGTAGTACAGAGAGATTGTTAAGGCGGATGAATTTGACGGATTGGTCTAAAATAACCAGCCAAACCTTTAGCTGTCAATCCTTATGAAACAGGAACTGTACGAAGCAATTTGTGTTACGGGAATGGTTTTTAAATAAAATGGCAAGAGGCCCTTCCTACAACAGGGGGATTGTTGCTGTATTAGCAATCAATCAATATTCTATCATCCTTCAGATTTTTTTTTTATCTTAAAAAGTACCATCACGGAGGGGGTGTAATGTTTTATTTGATAAAGAGCATGGCTGCATTTCCCCCCTCTGTCCCTCAGATCTCCCCCCACTCTCGCTTAGCCCAATTTATCTTCTCCCACTGCTTTCAAATGCCTCTTAAAAAAAATTCTACAGGAGGAATTGCAGAAATCCATTTCCTACGATGCCGCAGCGAGAAAGAGAAGCGTTTTTATTTCCCTGTTATTAGCCCCGTGACAAGGTAAGTAACTTTGAGAAGATGGATCGCTCAATGAAGCATTTTTACTTTCCCAATTAATCCAGGCATAATAGTAATAAATCCACCAGGAGCGGTAATTAAATACAACCGGTCTGTGGCATCCCCTAGTTGCCAGCATGTCAGAGGTAATGTACAGGAACATCCTTCTCCTGGAATTGGTTGAGGGAAAAGTCAATTGTGATGGGATGCCGGAGGTGGAGGGTGAGGTGGGGGTAAGGAGAGAAGGATGTCAAAGGCTTGAGATCACGGGCTTCCCCCCTTCGCTGCTCCCATCTACAGAGAACAGATTTATCCCATCAATCCCTGCTAGGATGCCTCTGCTGTTAAAGATGGCAGTCCAGCCCCAGTAATACAATTAACCTCGGTGCACTTTTAAAATGGGATTTGCTAATGGGGAACCCTTTTGTGTGTGCGTTCCTGGCCTTTTCAAAATTAAAAGAAGCGCTCTGGCTTCTTCGGAACTTGATAGATTAGCTCGTGCCAGGCTGAAATGACATCTTGTCGCGACAAAACACGTTTTCCTGAACCCACGTCCGTCGGAATGCAAGTGTGTGTGTGTAGATGACATTTGTAATGAAAAGTCAGCTGGCAGGAGGAGAGGATGTGTAGCCTTTCCTACTTATTCTCCCCTGCAGTGACATTCAATAGCATAACTGATTTACAAAATTTGCTACGGTTGATATAAGAATACAGGAAAAGCCCTGCTTAGTTTGTGCAGTTAAAAAAGGTAAAGGTAAAGGACCCCTGACAGTTAAGTCCAGTCGCGTGACCTTAAACTCTGAACTTCGGTTCAGTGGTGGGGAATCTTTTTTTCCCCTTTCCAATTTGAGGGCCGTATTCCCTTCTGCATACTGATGGGCATGGCCATAATAATAATAATAATAATAATAATAATAATAATAATAATAATTTATTTTTACCCCGCCCATCTGGCTGGGTTTCCCCAGCAACTCTGGGCGGCTTCCAACAAAGATGAAAAATACACTAAAATGTCACATATTAAAAACTTCCCTGAACAGGGCTGCCTTCAGATGTCTTCTGAATGTCAGGTAGTTGTTTATCACTTTGACATCTGATGGGAGGGCGTTCCACAGGGCGGGCGCCACTACCGAGAAGGCCCTCTGCCTGGTTCCCTGTAACCTGGCCTCTCGCAGTGAGGAAACCGCCAGAAGGCCCTCGGAGCTGGACCTCAGTGTCCGGGCAGAACGATGGGGGAGGAGATGCTCCTTCAGATATACTGGACCGAGGCCATTTAGGCTTTAAAGGTCAGCACCAACACTTTGAATTGTGCTCAGAAACGTACTGGGAGCCAATGTAGGTCTTTCAAGACTGGTGTTATATGGTCTCGGCGGCCGCTCCCAGTCACCAGTCTAGCTGCCGTGTTCTGGATTAGTTGTAGTTTCCGGGTCAAAGGTAACCCCACGTAGAGCGCATTGCAGTAGTCCAAGCGGGAGATAACCAGAGCATGCACCACTCTGGCGAGACAGTCTGCAGGCAGATAGGGTCTCAGCCTACGTACCAGATGGAGCTGGTAAACAGCTGCCCTGGATACAGATTTGACCTGTGCCTCCATGGACAGCTGTAAGTCCAAAATGACTCCCAGGCTGCACACCTGGTCCTTCAGGGGCACAGTTACCCCATTCAGGACCAGGGAACCTCAATCTGTTAGCCGCCATCCATCCTCCAACTGCCTCCAGACACTCACACAGGACCTTCACCGCCTTCACTGGTTCTGATTTAAAAGAGAGGTAGAGCTGGGTAGCATCCGCATACTGATGAACACCCAGCCCTGATGATCTCTCCCAGTGGCTGCATGTAAATGTTGAAAAGCATGGGGGAGAGGACAGAACCCTGAGGCACCCCACAAGTGAGAGCCCAGGGGTCTGAACACTCACCCCCCACCACTTTCTGCACACGGCCCAGGAGGAAGGAGCGGAACCACTGTATGACAGTGCCCCCAGCTCCCAGCCCCTCAAGACGGTCCAGAAGGATGTTATGGTCGATGGTATCAAACGCCACTGAGAGATCCAGTAGAACTAGGAAACAGCTCTCACCTTCACCTAGTCCTTCCCGGCTAGCTTTTATAAGCCAGGATGGGTAAGGATCCAGGAGACAGGTGGTTGGCTTCACTCGTCCAAGCAGCCTGTCCACATCCTCGGAGGTAACAGATTGGAATTGATCCCACACAACTTGACTAGACAGAACTCTGGCACTCTCCCGCCCTGGCCCTGCTCCCACGGTGGAGTCTACTTCTTCCCGAATCTGAGCGATTTTATCTGCAAAAAACTTTGCGAAATCATTGCAGGAGATCATGTGGCCCGTACTGGGCCCCGATGTCACAGGTGGTTCCGCTAAATTGTGAACCACCTGAAAAAGTCTCCTGCTGCTGTTTTCTGCAGATGCAATAGAGGCGGCAAAGAAAGTCTTCTTCGCTGTCGCTATTGCCACTTGGTAGGCTCAACATTGAGCTCTAACCTGTGTCCAGTCAGATTCGGAATGAGTTATCCGCCACCGGCGCTCTAGCCGTCTCAACGATTGTTTCATTGCCCTCAGATCCGTGGAAAACCATGGGGCTGCCCGGGCTCCATGCAATCGGAGAGGGCGCTTCAGAGCCAAACAGTCAATAGCCCTGGTTAACTCCACATTCCAGCGGGCCACCAGGGAATCGGCTGAAAGGCCATCAACTTGGGATAAAGCATCCCCTACCACTCTCTGGAAACCATTTGGATCCATTAAGTGGCGGGGGCGGACCATCCGAATGAGTCCCACCTCCCTGCAGAGGGGATGGGTCGCAGAAAAGTCCAGTTGCACCAGGAAGTGATCTGACCATGGCACTTCTTTTGTTTCACTTTTACTTAGTGTCAGATCACCAACATCCATAGAGGTAAACACCAGGTCCAAGGCATGTCCGCGGCTATGGGTTGGGCCAGACTTATTCAGGGACAGCCCCATGGAGGCCATGCTTTCCACGAAGTCCCGAGTGGCCCCTTGTAAGGTCGTGTCGGCATGGATGTTAAAATCCCCTAGGACAATCAACCTAGGTGTCTCCAGGAGAACATCTGCCACAACCTGAAGCAGCTCGGGCAGGGAATCCTTGGTGCAGCGGGGAGGTCGGTACACCAAAAGGAATCCTGTACTGCCCCTATTGCCCAACTTCCAGAACATGCACTCGGAAAACTGGGTCTTCCCAATAGGACACCTGGTACAAACTAATGACTTCCTAAAAATCACTGCAATCCCCCCTCCCCGCCCACATGACCTGGGTTGCTGTGCATAAGAGAAACCTGGTGGACAAGCAGCGGCAAGGACAGGCCCATCTGCTTCATCCAACCAAGTCTCTGTTACACATGCCAGGTCAGGTCCTCCATCCATGATCAGGTCATGGATGGCAGTGGTCTTATGAATCATTGACCTGGCATTGCACAGCAGCACCTTCAGGTCATGTGGGTTTCCCTTGCTGATTCTAGTATCCATCCGGTCAGGACCAGACCCGGAGGCAGGGATAGTCCTCAGACAATGACTAAACCTGCCTCCTCTGTAATGACATGGTCTGGTCTTAGCCTAACTCCTCCTTCTACCCGTGATCACTGAGATTGGTTGTCCCAGTGCATCCTCCCCTGTGGAACATGCCCCAGCCATTTTGTTGGCTGGGACCTACTCCCCGGCAGCCCTGACCCCTCCCCTTAAGAACAAAATAAAACCTTAAAAAAAAAACCAATAAAACAATACAAACAAAAAACAGAAAAAATTACAAAAACATAAAATCAAACAAATTCCCAGGCCCAATAAACATCCATCCCACCCCACCCCCACATACAAAAAATTCAAAAGAAAATTTTTAAAACATTTTAAAAGCACTCTGCACCCCTCCAGCAGTAACAGCAACTGCTGTTTGCCAGAGGCAAACGTGGGCAGAGCAATGGATGCAGATGTTATCTGCGCACAGGAGGGTAGTTTCTGCACAGACTCACATGCGCCCACCTCAGTCTCTCATCCAGACATGATGTTCCATCATGTGACTGGTGCTCATGCACCAGTGTGGTGAGCCAGTGTGGTGTAGTGGTTAAGAGCAGTAGATTTGTAATCTGGTGAACTGGGTTCGTGTCCCCGCACCTCCACATGCAGCTGCTGGGTGACCTTGGGCTAGTCACACTTCTCTGAAGTCTCTCAGCCCCACTCACCTCACAGAGTGTTTGTTGTGGGAAAGGAAGGGAAAGCAGAATGTTAGCCGCTTTGAGACTCCTTCGGGATCCAAACTCTTCTTCCAGCCAGCCAATACCACTTTAGGAGGGTGCAAAGCGGAGCCAATAAGGGGTGTCCCCTGGGGAAAGGGGTGTGGCTGTGGCTGAGGCACAGGCTGAGAAGAGGACCAGATAGAGCAGGTTGAACAGCTGCATTTGGACCCCAGGACTTGGGTTCTCCACCCCAGCTTGACATGGTCCTATCACGGGGAAACCCTGCTTGAGATGTTAACTGCTTCACTCACTTCAAAATAGCTGGAAGCTGTGGAAGATTGAGGATGTGGGTTTTAGTGCCTCATCTTGGAATTCTGCACATCTGTCCCTAACATCACAGTTGCTTGCTTGCTCAGGTCTGACTCAGATATTGTTTTAACAAAAATAAAAAATAAAAACCTGTTTCCTCCAGACCCTCCAAGATATGCCCCTTATCCCGGCAGACGCTCCATTCCGCCAATATAAACAGATCTGGGTTATGTAATGTTGATGGGGTGCTCAGCAGCCACAGGAAGTGTGCATGATGGAGCTATTGCTCATGTGGGGCCAAAGCCTTCCATGGAGTAATGAGCTCTGGTTTCAGTGGGGTTACGCTACGGATCAACTTGAGCACAAGCTGTGAAAGAGCTCTAAAGAAACCCAGGCACTGCTCTAAAGATTGGAGGGGGCCAAAGAGAATTCTTTCACTAGGAAAAATAGGAAGCTGCCACATACCAAGTCAAGATACTTTGTCCAGCTCAGGGGTGAAGTTGTGGGCTGAATTCAGCCACCCCCCCATCTCAATTCAGCCCTTGGAACTCATCCCAGACCACAACCCTCACGAATTCCACTGTGCACCCTTGAGTGCCCTTGGTTTATTTCTTTTTATTATTACATTTATACCCTGCCTCCGCCCCTTTGGGAGCTTGAGGTGGCATCTCCCTTCCTTACAACAACCTTGCGAGGTAGGTCAGGCTGAATTTGTCCTTGAGCTGTGATGGTCCCTCTCCCCTCCCTAGGTGGATGATGGAGAGAGAAGTGTGTGCAGAACCCTCTGGGGTTTTGTGTGCTGTGAAATGTAGCCCTGCCACTGTTGGGCACAGGGCGCTGGACTGGAGGCAGCGATGCTGAGTTCTTTTGTTCTTAATTAAAACAAAGCAGGTCTTTCCAAGGAGAGGGCAAAGGAGCAACTTCTCAGCCTGGCCCATGCACCAGTTAAAAAGTAAAACAAAAAACCCAGGTGATTTATGTTTTTTATTTATTTATCAAAATTACATCCTGCTTGTAAACAAACAAGCAAGCAAACCTCAGCTAAACTGCAAACTGTGGTTTACAAAAGGAATAAGACAATGAAATCTTTAGGGAAAAAAGGAAAAAAACTTTCTGAAAATAATTAAAAAGCCAGCTTAAGAGCCATGTCAACAGTCTACATGTCTGGATAGGCTTGCCTTAACAAAAATGTTTTTAAGCAGCACCAAAAAGATGTCCTGGGAAATAGGGTAGTATCCCTTTCTTTGCTTCCCGGCCAGACCCAAGAGTCCCGACTGATTAAAAAGAACCCCAGACACACATCCCCCACTTCACCCTCTTCTGACTCATTATTGCTCCCACTGTGATCTCATTAACAGATTTACTTATTTGGAAATCATTATCCAGGCAGACAGGCCTAACTAAGAAGCCATCTCTCAGGGGTGACTCCTTGGGGAAGGTGCTGGATTGCGACATCAGGAGATTCGCCTCAACGCTACAAAGACACACACATGCAAGCCATTTCTAAAGAGGAAGGGAAATGGAGGGGAGAGGCAAACTTACACATTCAAACATATTGCCAAGCTTTTAGCAAAGATTTGAACACACCAATGTAAAAAAACCCAACCTCAGCAAGGTTTTCTAACATTGTTTATTTTATTCATTAGATTTCTTGGTCACTTTACTTTCCCCCCAAGGTCACTCAAAGCAACTTAGAATATATAAACAAGCAAACAAACGCATACATTTAAACCAGCAGAAAAGCAAAGCAAAGCAAAATCTGAAAGACAATCCTGTGACTTCAGCAATGGGATTAAAACATCCCACCCACTCAATGAGGCCACAGAGAATTAATAATATATATACAAATCCCATCGTCCTTGGCCATTGTCCATGCTGGCTGAGGTAGATGGATGTTGGAGTCCAATAGCTTCCCCACCTCTGGCCTATAACTCCATCCCCAACCATTGGCTATGCTGACTTGGGCTGATGGGAATTGGAGTTCAACAACATCTGGAGGGGCGCGGGTTCCTGAGCCCTGAAATTAATAATAATAATAATTTTATTATTTATACCCCGCCCATTAGCAAAGTTTAAAATAAATAGAAAAATCTCCTGGGTGTTGCAGTTTGATCCTGGAGCTTGTGTGTACATATAATGATATATTCTGATTTTACCACATATGCTAACTCCGGTCCTCTCGATAACTTAGACTGTGAAGTCTTTGGGAAGGAAGGCGAAAAGACTGGCTCTCCTGTGCTCTGTGAAGCACCACAAACCATTATGGTGCTTTATTGAATGAATGAATGAATGAATGAATGAATGAATGAATGAATGGAATTGATTTTTATCATTCGTTGAGTGGGACTGTGTACACACCATACATTTAAAGCACATGACTTCCTCCAAAGAATCCTGGGAACTGACATTTGTTAAGGGTCCTGGGAATCGTAGCTCTGTGGGGGTAAACTTCAGTTTCCAGGACTCTTTATTTTGGGGTGGGAGGGTGGGGGGTTCTTTAAATGTCTGGTGTGTACACAGCCTATACACACCTACCTGAGAGTGAGCATACCGTCCAATACTGTATTCTTTGCTCTATAAGAGTCACTTTTTCCCTTCTAAAAAGTAAGGGGAAATGTGTGTGCGTCTTATGGAGCGAATGCAGGCTGCACAGCTATCCCAGAAGCCAGAACAGCAAGAGGGGTTGCTGCTTTCACTGCGCAGAGATCCATCTTGCTGTTCTGGCTTCTGAGATTCAGAATATATTTTTTCTTGTTTTCCTCCTCCAAAAACTAGGTGCGTCTTGTGGTCTGGTGCGTATTATAGAGCAAAACTACGGTATTTCCCTGATTAGAATAGGGACGTCCCATTCCATAATGATAATTTTTCTATTTATACCCCACTCTAGGCAGCTTCCATCATATATAAAAACATAATAAAACATCAAAAATTTTTTAAAAAACCTCCCTTTACAGGATTGCCTTCAGACAGCCCGGGGGTCGGATAACTCCATATCCTACATCATGTCTCCAATGAAAACAGGGACATCCTAAGGAAAAGCGGGACATTCTGGGATGAAATCAGAAACCAGGGTGGCTTCTCTAAATCAGGGCTGCCCCTGGAAAATAGGGACACTTGGACGGTCTGAGTAAGTCAAACTCCATTCAATGACACTTATTTCTAGGTAGACATATATAGGATTACAGTCATACCTCGAGTTGAATGTGCTTCGGGTTGAGCATGTTCGAGTTGCGCTCCGCGGCAACCCGGAAGTAATGGAGCACGTTACTTCCGGGTTTTGCTGCTCGCGCATGCGCAGATGCTCAAAATGACGTCATGCGTATGCGCAGAAGCGGCAAAATGCAACCCGCGCACATGCAGACACACCATCGCATCTTGCATTCCATTTGGGATACGAACAGGACTCCGGAACGGATCCCGTTCGCATCCCAGGGTACCACTGTATTCTGTGAATCTGGAAAAAAAGGCTGCATGCTAATAATGCTTATTGCTTGCGAGAGTGGAGCATATGAAAGGCTATGGCGATTGATTTAATTTTTTTAATTTTTTAAAAAATAGCACTCTGCCCCCATCTCCGCCTCCCCGGGTTCCCAGAGGCCTTTCTCAGCTCTGCTATGTAGATCCACTGCGTCAGCAACTCTGAAAGGTTTTTGTGTGAAATTGACTCAAAAGAGCGAGCCAAGGAAATAGTCTCACATCAGCAAAATCATGTTCAATCCATTTGCTCCTCAAGTACCTCCAGGCAGGGGTGTGTGTGTGTGTGCGCACACACAATAAAGGCACATTCACATCATACATTTAAAGCACTATGATGCCCCCTTTAAGCAGCCATGACTTCCCCCAAATAATTCTGGGAAGTGTCACTTATTAAGTGTGCTATCTGTTGTTAGCGGACCACTTAGTCCCCTCCCAGAGCAACAATTCCCAGAGTTCTCTGGGAAGAGGGATTGACTGTTTAACCATTCTGGAAACTGTAGCTGTTAGGGGAACAGGTCTCTCCTAACAATTCTCAGCAGCCATAACAAACTACATACAGCTCCCAGGGCTCTTTGGGAGTAGCAACAATTGTTTAAAGTGGTATCATAGTGCTTTCAATATGGTGTGAATGAGGCCTAATGTGAGATTGGACTCCCTTTTCAACGTATCCCATATAAGGGGTATGTTGACCTTACCTTAAGCAATCTCTGGGTCAGATTATATAACTCTTTCCCATATATAAATAGCCCTTGTACCGTAAACACAAATATATAAAACCTTTACCATAAACACCAGGTCCCTTTTAAAATCCCAGTTCAAACTTGGCTCCCTGTTAATTAGAATTATATTAGAAAAGGAGGGTTTTGGTGCCAACCAAATCCAATAATGTATCACTATGATTAGAACTGAAGTTTAAATATACCCAATCAAATATTTACTTATTAAACATGCACATGAAACATTTAAGAAATAGAACCTCTGTGCATATATAGTTTTATATACTTCTGAGGCCCAGAGGAATGGAAATGTGTGGGTCAACAGGAAAAAATAATTTAATGGGATAACAGCTAGCACTTAAAAGGCTAGATGTCTAAAATGATCCCAACTAGCCATGCTTTGCTAGAAGCGTTCAAGTGACCTGGCGGGTCACACCAAAGCTCTCCATCCAGCCCTTTCATTCAGACAATGACCAGCCAGATTTCTCTAAGGCTGTGTGCAACAGGCAACCTTTCTGATGATTGCAGTGTATAGGTCAAGTTCATGCAGAAGGACAAAAATCATTCTAGTATCTTTAATGGTTCTGCCATTGTGCCTTTAACAACAGCCTCACAAATACAGAAGTGATGCATCCACCAGGCCTGGGAATCTAATCCCAGATTGCAATCCCAGAATATGGAGTGTGAATAGTTCTGTCCTGCTGCATTGGCTTATTATCCCCCCCTGCCCCCCACCCACACACTTCTTTCACCCCAAAATCTGGTTGGTTACCATGGGAAAGAGGATACTGGATTGGATAGGCTTTTGGTCTGGTCCTTCAGGACTTTTCTTGTGTTTGTATATCCTTACTTATTTATTGATTAAAAGATTTATAAATTGCTTCTGAGGGTGGTTGCTCTCAGAAGGTGGAATGCAAAGTAATTGCATGCTAAGGATAACAATATTTTATTCATTTTGTGTGTGTGTGTGAGAGAGAGAGAGAGAGAGAGAGAGAGAAATTGGGGGTATGTTATGTATAGACGGGTGGCTTACACAGCAACACAACCTCAAAAACTTAACAATAGCAATAGTGTTAACAATCATTTCGAAAACACAAACCAATGAAAACAAAGTAATATAAAATCACAGAAAACTGATTATTCTTAAAATAGCTCTCTAACAATGAATGCCTTATTTGCTCCAAAATAAATGGGTTTAAACACACACACACACACACACACACACACACACACACACACACAGCTCATTCAAATTTGCAGCATTAGGGTTAAAATATCCACAAGTGGGGAAAGCCTTCAAAAAAGTGAAAAGCTCACATGCAGTCTTAAGTGAATCCTACCACCCTAACTTATCAACCTCATTCTGTGAAATGATAGAACAGACATGAATTGTGGAAATATAACAGGTGGTTTTGCTGTCTCTTCCCATGGTGATGGGGAAAACTTTGCTTGCTGGATTTCTTGTTTATTTAAAACATGTATACTGTATACAGCCCCCTCCTCCAGCTTGAGAAACCTCATCTGTAACTTTTACACCAAATGGGACAAAGTCACATTTGAGTACATCATCTTGATTCAAAATGGCATCAAACATAGACTAAGATTTCCGACCCCCAACTTGGGCCCCCTTGTGCTGGGTTTGGCGACAACATCTCAAGAGATGCCTAAACTTTGAGAACAGATGGGTGGACAAACCACAGAACAAAATAGATAGACGTGAAGTGTTGCAGGTCCCAGGAAAACAAATGAACGAATGGACAGTACTCAGTTCACCACTGGAAAAAAGCTCTGTGTGTGCAATCTTGTGTACTTTTACAGAAAGGCAGGGCATGAAATCAAATAATAACAACAGTAATAATAATAGACGTGACTTGAATATGATTCTGCTCTCAAACTAACCCCCCTGTGATGCTGGATTCTCCAGAGTATCGAACTTTTGAGTATTTCCACTTTGTTCTTAATATTCTATTAACTTATTAGGAAGTAAGTCCTGCTGAATGTGGCGGGCCTTTCTTCTGAGTAACTTACCGAGGACCAGATTGGATGAGTGCATTGCTGCGTATGTGTGTGCAGCCATCTTTGGACTTTCACTATCCTTGTTTTTCCTTTATTTTTCATTAAACTTATTAGTCACCTTGTTTGTCAATGCAGCTCAAAGTGACTTACAACAATGAGCAAACAGCATACATTTAAACCCTCGTAAAACAAAGCAAGGAAAAATCTTAAAACAATATCCTATTTTTAAAAGGCAGGATTAAAACATCTCACCCACTAAAAGAGGCCACAAATCATTTAAAGCCAAAGGCCTGATGAAAAAGGAATCTTTTTGCCCACCGACTATAAATATGTCATGATGGTACCCAGCCTCCCTGAGAAGAATATTCCAAAAGTAGGGTGCCAACACTGAAAAAACCTGTTCTTATGTGGCCACCCTCCAGACCTCCCATGGAGGAGGCACAGGAAAAAGGTCTCAGACGATGATTGCAGAATCCTTGTTGATTCACAAGGTCCTTTGAAGTGCTGGGGTCCTGATATGCATAAGGCTTTTAGGTCAAAACCAGCAGTTTGAACTGAGCCCAGCAACTAATTGGTAGCTGTGCAGTGGGGCCAGAATTGTTGTTATGTGCTCAGATCATTTCCCCCCAGTGAACAACTTGACTGCCAAATTCTGCACCAGCTGCAGTTTCTGAACCATCTTCAAAGGCAGCCCCATGTATAACACATTGCAGTAATCTAACCTAGAGGCTGCCAGAGCATAGACAACAGATGTTTAGGCTGTTTCCAGACTAAACATGCCCAACTTCTTCACCTGTTTCTCATAAGACTTGGTTTTCAGACCCTCGATCACCTTGGTCACCCTCCTCTGTGCACGTTCAAGCTTGCCAATATCCTTCTTAAATTTTGGTGCCCAGAACTGGACAGTGTACTCTATGTGTGGTCTTACCAAGGCAGAACAGATTGGTACTATTACTTCCTTTGATCAGGACACTATACATGTGTTGATTCAACCTAGAATAGCATTAGCTTTTTTTTATTGCTGCATCACACAGTTGATTCTACTAAGACCTCTAGATGCTTTTCACACGTACTACTGGCAAGCCAGGTGTCCCTCATCTTATATTTGCTCAGCTGGTTCTTCCTGCCTGATTGTAGAACCTTACATTTGTTCGTATTGAAATTCATTTTGTTAGTTTTGGCCCAGTTCTCCAATCTGTTGCAATGGTTCTCAAAGGGTGTGGCAGGAGAGGATTGCAAGTGTGGCAGGAAGATTCAAGGACAATCAAAGAAACATTTAAACATTCAGTGTAGTGTAGTGTAATTATTTTTGCAGACTATGGATTGATGTCTTTTCAAAATGAGTGCAAAGCATTGGCTATTCTCCTACAGTTTCCCACGACATATTGTTGTGAACTGGGATTTTCAGTTCTGAAAAATATGAAAGATCAGGGAAAAAAACCTTCTTTGTGTTGATGAGGAGATGAGAGTTTGTCTCAAAGTAGATCTGAAATAAATTAGGTTACCTGGCAAAAGCAAGCTCACATCTCTCATTGAATTTGTATGCATACTTAAGGTACATACCGTATTTTTTCGTGTATAAGACTAGGGTTTTTTTAACCAAAAAATTAGGTTTAAAATTGTGGCTCTTTTTACACACGGGTAGTGCTGAAGGGTGTTTTCTTAATTTGGAGTCCCCCAAAATAGGGTGCGTCTTATACACGGAAAATTTGGCATGTATTTTGGGAATGATTCATGTTCTTATGTAGCTGCATTGTTTTATATTTCCTAAATTATAAAGTACTTTATATTATAAAGTACTTGTGTCCTGCACAGGTCAAGCACAGGTTTCTTTACGTTTCTTATAAATTTCTTATAAATTAAAAGTTCATTTCTTATAAATTAAAAGTTCAGTGTGGCACAAGCAATTTCCCCCCCTGAAAGCGTGGACCAGAGATAAAAGTTTGAGAACCACTGTGTTAAGGTTGGATTGAATCCCAATTCTGTCTTCTGCATAAGCTATCCCTCCCAGTTTTGTATCATCTGCAAATATGATGTACATCCTCTCAATTCCTTCGTCCAAGTCATTTATAAAGACATTGAACAACAACTGTCCAGGACAGAACCCTGTCGCACCCCATATGTCACTCTTTCTCCCTGTGTGTCACTTTTTTCCAGTATGCTGAGGAACCATTAATGAGTGCTTTTTGGGTTTAGTGAGTCTACCAGCTACAAATTCACTTAAGTTAACCTCACCCAGCCCACATTTTACCATCTTCCTCACAATAATATCATGGGGGACCTTTGTCAAAAGCCTTACTGAAATCAAGGTAACACAACATTCACAGCATTCCCCTGATCTACACTTAACGGGGGGGGGGGGGGAATGAGATTCGTCAGGGATGACTTGTTTTTGAGAAACTCATACTAGGTCTTAGTAATCACAGTACAGTGGCACCTCGGGTTAAGTACTTAATTCGTTCTGGAGGTCTGTTCTTAACCTGAAACTGTTCTTAACCTGAAGCACCACTTTAGCTAATGGGGCCTCCTGTTGCTGCCACGCCGCCAAAGCACGATTTCTGTTCTCATCCTGAAGCAAAGTTCTTAACCTGAAGCACTATTTCTGGGTTAGCGGAGTCTGTAACCTGAAGTGTATGTAACCTGAAGTGTATGTAACCTGAAGCGTATGTAACCTGAGGTACCACTGTACCCTTTTCTAAGTGTTCACAGACTGACCGTCTATTCTGATATCAACGCCAAGCTGGTTCTCCAAGAATTCTCAAAGGTTATAGATATCAGATATTACTTCTGCAAGCTCCTTTAGTACCCTTGGGTGTAGCTCAACAGGCCCTGGAGGTTTGAATTCATTTAAAGTAGCTATGTGTTCCCTTACCACCTTTTCCTATATAGGGCTGTAGCTCCTTCCTTGCATTGTTTATTCTGTTATCACCAGATTGGGCATTGCTTTCCTTTTGAGTAAAGACAGAGGCAAAGTAGGTGCTGAGCAGTTCTGCCTTCTGTCTGTCACTGAATACCATTTCTCCATCTTCCCTTAGCAGAGGACCTACTACTTGCCTGTTTTTCCTCTTGCTTCAAACATAGCTGAATAAGTCTTTATTATTATTATTTTCAACCTCTCTTGCAAGCCTGAGCTCATCCTGAGGTTTGGCCCGCCTGACCTTCTCCCTGCAACTGTTGGCTACTTGTGAATATTCTTCCTTTGTGATTTCCCCTTCTTTCCATTTTTTATACATGCCCTTCTTAAATCTCAGCTCATCTGTAAGCTCCTTATGTAGCCACACTGGTTTCTCTAGACGCCTCTCACTTTTCTTTCTTGTTGGAATTGTCTGCATTTGTGCTTTCAATATTTCAATTTTAAGAAACTCCCTTCCACCTTGCACTCCCTTTGCTTTCAGTATTTCTGGCCATGGGATCTTGCCCAGTAGTTGTTCAAGCTTTTTGAAACTGGCTTTCTTAAAGGCCAGAGTGCATGTCTGGTTGCACTCAGCTTTATCTTATCTCTGTATCATGAAACCCAAGAGGATATGGTCACTTCCTTCCAAGGTTCTCAATACTTCTGCTTTGTCTATCAGTTCATTGTTGGTGAGGATCAGATCCAAGATAGGTGATGCCCTGGTTGCTTTTTCTACCTTCTGGGAAATGAAATTGCCAGCGAAGCAACTGAGGAATATGTTGGATCTTACATTTTTGGCAGAGTTTGAGTTCCAGCAAATATCAGGGTAGCTGAAGTCTCCCATGACTGATATCTCTCTCCTTTTTGAATGTTTCGTAGGTATTCTGCTCTAGGAAGGCATCATTCAAGTCTTCAGTCTGGCTTGGGGGTCTATAGCAGACACCTACAGTAAGGCCACTGTTGTTTCTCTCTCCTACAATTTTCCCCGTATACCATCAATCTGCCTTCCACGCTCCAGGTCATGGATCTCTTTACATATAATGCTATTCCTCCTCCCTTCCTGTTTGGTCTATTCCTTTTGAACAGGTTATACCCCTCAATCTCTACATTCTAGTCATGAGTTTCATCCCACCATGTTTCAATAATGCCTATTAGGTCGTATTTGCCATCCTGTATGCTCAATTTTGTTTTGTTTCCCATATTCTGTGCATTAGTACAGAGACAACTGAAACTACAAGTCAGCCCTCCAGTTGCTGCCTTCTTATAGTTGCCTGCCCTTTAGCAGGTTTCCGGAGCACCACCCCAGTTTCCTGTGCATCCATGAAGCTATTATCTCCAGTACCAGGTGTTCCCCTGTTGTTGTTGTTGTTGTTGTTGTTGTTGTTGTTGTTGTTGTTGTTGTTGTTGTTGTTCTTCTTCTTCTTCTTCTTCTTCTTCTTCTTCTTCTTCTTCTTCTTCTTCTTCTTCTTCTTCTTCTTCTTCTTCATTGAATTTATATACAGTGGTACCTTGGTTCTCAAACGCCCTGGTACGCAAACAACTTGGAATCCAAACACTGCAAACCCCGAAGTAAGTGTTCCGGTTTGCATACTTTTTTCAGAAGCTGAATGTGCTCCGTTTTGAGTGTTATGCTTCCAAATTGAGTATTACGTTTCCAATTTGAGTGCCACACTTGCCACACCTCCGTTTTGAGAGTTATGCTGAGGTCTGTCTGTTTTTGCTATTTATTTTGCATTTTTGTTTTTGCGGCTCTTTTTTGTGTGACTGTGTGGAACCCATTTTAGCTACTGATTGATTGATTGTGTGACTGCAGTACATTGTTTGTTGCTTTCACTTTATGGATCAATGGTCTTGTTAGATAGTAAAATTCATGTTAAATTGCTGTTTTAGGGGTTGTTTTTACAAGTCTGGAATGGATTAATCCATTTTGCATTATTTTCTATGGGAAAGTGCACCTTGGTTTTGGAACGCTTTGGTTTTGGAATGGACTTCCAGAACGGATTAAGTTTGAGAACCAAGGTACCACTGTAGCACCCTACACCCAGAGGTCTCAGGGCAGTTCACAGAACAAAATCAAAATATGAACCACAAAATATATAATCAAAATAAAAATAACAACCAAATAATGTCTGTAATAATTGTCTCCCTTCCGTTCAGGATTTTGTTTAAAGTTCTTCTGATCCAGTTCATGAGATTCTTAACAAACACATTTTTGCCAATAGTTGAGAGGTTCAACCCATCCCATATAAGACAAATAGATAAACAAACTATTTAAAAATAATTATAAATATTAAAACAGTTTAAAACAACAGCAGCACATGCCTAAGATCAATCATTTCTGCACTCTTCAGGGTCCTTGTTAAAGATGTATATAAACTGTTTAAATAAATAAAAGTAGTTTGTGCATTAGTGTTACACACTCGTAGTTCTTCCACAGTAAACTACTCAACTTTCCACCCTTTGGCAGGTATTGGGCTTATTTATTAATTCATTATAAAAATTAGACTCTGCTTTGCCCTCCACAAAGCAGCTCAAAGTCGCTTACCAATAAAAAAGGAGAGGTAATAATCCGGCCATTAAAACACATTTGCAAACTAGAAAGAGCAAAACCCAAAGAGCACCACTCACAATGAATAAGTTTACAAAGTAAAATGTTTTTAGTTGCTATAAGAACGCAAATAAAGGGTTTAGCTACTGATTGATTGATTGTGTGACTGCAGTACATTGTTTATTGCTTTCACTTTATGGATCAATGGTCTTGTTAGATAGTAAAATTCATGTGGCGCTGTGGTCTAAACGAGAGCCTAGGGCATGCTGATCAGAAGGTCGGCGGTTTGAATCCCCGCAATGGGGTGAGCTCCTGTTGCTCAGTCCCTGCTCCTGCCAACCTGGCAGTTCGAAAGCACGTCAAAGTGCAAGTAGATAAATAGGTACTGCTCCGGCGGGAAGGTAAACAGCGTTTCCGTGCGTTGCTCTGGTTCGCCAGAAGTGGCTTAGTCATGCTGGCCACATGACCCAGAAGCTGTACGCCGGCGCTCTCAGCCAGTAAAGCGAGATGAGCGCCGCAACCCCAGAGTTGTCCGCTACTGGACCTAACAGTCAGAGGTCCCTTTACCTTTTTAAGAACGCAAATAACTTTATGCATTGATTTCCCCCATCTTTGGTCATTTTTATTCCTTTAAGAGGCCAAAGCCTGGTGGTATTCAACTAAGGTTTACTCAGAGAAGAGACCCACTCAAATGAACAAACATGACTAGGTTAGGTCCATTAATTTCAAAGTGTCTGCTCTGAACAAAACACAACTGAATACAAACCCTAGTGTGGAAGCACCCAGAGGATGGGGGTGACTTAAATTGATACTGTCAGATTATACATCTCTTCTGGAAACAAACAGAAGGTGGAGGCAGGCAAAAGCCCAGAAAAGAGAAATAAGGGGTTTTAAACAGGATACCCAAATAAGAACATAAGAAAAGCCCTGCTGGATCAGGCCAATGGCCCATCTATTTCAGCATCTTGTTCTCACAGTGGCAAACCAGATTCCTGTGGGAAATTCAGAAGCAGAACCTGAGCACAAGAATTCCCTCCTCTCCTGCGGATTCCAGCAAATGGCATTTAGAAGCATTATTGCTTCTGATTGTTGTGGTAAAGCATAGTCATCATGGCTAGTAGCCACTGATAGCCTTGTCCATGAATTTGTCCCATCTTTTTTTTTTTTAAACAATAAAAAGCTAGGCTGGTGGTCAGATTGGAAAGAAGATGAGGGGCTCGTGCACCTTTAATTGTTGGGTCGAAGAGGGAACGCCCTTTACTATTAAAGGTGCAAGAGCCCTCCCCACTTTTTGCACCCTAGTTTTAAATATATATATCACAAATAAAATCTAATTATCCAAGCAGAAGGTGCAAGCCAAGAGACCACATTGAGAAAGAAGGCTTGTGATTTTTTTAAAAAAAATAAATAAAAATAAATCCAGTTGAGCTCTCCAAGCAGAAGACTGCTCCACTTCCTCTTCTGCCCGTCTTAAGCTGCACCTTTAAAAGTCACATCACGTTTGGCGGCCTGATTATCCATTAACCTGATGTGAGCTGTATTTCCTGCGGGTGGCGTTTCTCCCCTTATTACTCCAGCTCTTTCTTTCTTTTTCTTTTCGCTTTTGCAAAGAAGACAGAAGCAGAGCAGCAGGCAGGGAGCCAGCCAGGAGCGAAGCTAGGCTTTCTCTTCTTCTTCTTCTCTCTCCCCCCCCCCCTTTCCTTTTCGCAAACCCTCCCCTCCGCTTCCCCCCTCCCCTTTTTCCTTATCAGCAATTCAGATCGCATGCAAATTCCCTCCCACCCCCCTTTTGCCTTTTCTCACACTGGAGAGCGAGCGAGCGAGAGAAGCAGGGGCAGGAAAACCAGGAGAAGCAAATCTCTCTTTCTCTCTGCCTCACCAGAGCTAGAAATCCATCCCTTTCTCCCCTCTTTCTTTTAGCTTTCTCCTCCCCTCACCAGCTTTCCTTTCAACCCCCTTTTGCAATAAAAGTAACCTTCCTTTCCTCCCTCTGCAAAATCCCATTTTGGGGGTGCAACTGTGCAGTTTGTAAGGGCTTGATCCTTTCGCCCCCTCTCTCTCCAACAAAACTGTTTCCCGCCCCCCCTCCTCTCCGCCTCCCTCCTGTTACCTTTTCTCCTCTCTCTCTCTCTCGTTCTCTTTTTTGCAAGCCTCCTCTACCCACCCACCCATCCCGCGCCCGGATTGCTTTTGTGCCGCGATGGGGTGGGAAAAGCGAGCCCCCGGGTCCCCCTTCGCTGGCGCTCGCCTCCTGCGCCTCCTCTTGCCGCCGCTGCTGCTGGCATCGTGGCTGGGCAGTTGCAATGGAAGTTGTCCCGAGAGGGAACTGGAGAGGAGGGAGGAAGAAGCTAACGTTGTCCTCACAGGGACGGTGGAGGAAATCGTGAACGTGGATCCGGTTCATCAGACCTACTCTTGCAAGGTAATTCGGGGCAGAGGGAGGTGGGCTCACACACTCAATGGGCTGCGCTTCCTGGCTGGGTTGAAACCTTCACTGTTTCCCATGCCAAAGTCTCTGTGTTGTGATCTTCACTCTCTTGCAAAACTTTCTCTGTCTCTGCTTTTTTTTTTTTTTTTTTTAAAGATAATTTGTAACACCCCCCCCTACCCCCGCAACTTGTCGATCTCTTAACTGCAAACCTGCCGATGGGAACAAACTGGGTTGGGGAGGAATCAGGCTTGGAAAAGATTCTTCCCCCCCCCCACACCCACACCCGCTCCTGTTTCCTAGTTTACAACTTACATCCGAGTAGCCCCACTGGACATCTTTGGAACTTTTTTTTGTTTTTTTGCTGCTATTTCTGGCTGAAACAGGCCAACTTAGAAACAACTTTATTTCCGACGCCAGGCCCTGAACTGCCTCTTACATTGATTGCACCCCCCAGCAAGAAATAGTTGAGTTTTCGCGTGGACGGGCATGGACTGAAATGCTATTTTTTCCCCTGTTCAATAAATGAATTGACAAATACACCCGCACCTCCCCCCCCCAAACCCGCCGATTGCCATCCATTTCACAACTGTTGCTAGAACTAAAGGGTGATGTTGCTTTTTAGTTGAATGACTTATCACTTTTGAAAAATTAAAAGTAGAAACTGAACATTTTAAAAACAAACGGTGCCTCTGAGGTGTGAAGTTCTTCTTTTGCTTGTTCACGGTTATGTTTTTGGTACATTCCCGGGATGTTTTTAAAAGTGCAATATATATATATATATATATATGCTCCCAAAGAAAATGCAAGGAAGGTGTTGTAGGAGAACAGTGCTCTTGGTGCCGGTGACAACGCTCACTTTGAGCCAGAATAGGATAGCGGCTTGTTGAACCAGTTATTTAAAAACAGTTTGAAATGGGCTGAAGTTCCAGATAAATAATTGCTATGTATTATCCCACCTGCCAAAAAAGAAAACCCACTGTAATACTATAGAACACAGAAAGCTGGCTTAAACTGAGAGTCAGACCACTGGTCTATCTTGCTCAGTATTATTAACACGGACTGGCAGCAGGTCTCCAGGATTTCAGACAAGGGTTCTCTCCCAGACTTACCTTGGGGATTGAACCAGGAACCTTCCACTGGCAAAGCAGATGCTCTGCCAGTGAGCTACATGCCATCTCCATATGCATGAATACTTATGTGAGAGCAACCACCACTGGGTACAGCAAGGATTTCTTCTGAGGCCATAGGATTGGCTTTGTTAAGTGAGCGAATATCAGTTCAGTGGAGCTCAGGCCTGGAATTATTTCCCACTTTCCCACTTCCTTCTGAGTAGTCCCAGTGGACTCCAGCAAGATAGCTTGCTCCCAAGTGTGTAATTGCGTCTCACAGATATCTAAGACTGACTTTGCTCTGGGTCAGCCTACAATCCCACCTCCGTAAGTGTTAGGGGCATGAAGGTCCTCCTCTTGCAGTTGTACTTTGCAGCTGGTTTTTCTAGATAGGCTGCCTCAGAACATGGAAGTTCTATAGTTTTCACAACTAATAACCATTGACAGAACAGACCTTACCACACCCAACCTTGTCTGTAAGCCTTAGGCTAGTAAAAAACAAATGCTTTCCATTAAACTAGCTTGCAAAGGAGGGATGGATCTTAGTGACCCTTGTCTAACAACCTCCTTGGTGTTCATGCTATCCTTGGAGGAAAGGGTTTAGTATCCTCTGCAACTAAGGCAGAAATAGATGGCTGTCTGCCAGCCTGTTCAAGTCACCTGTGTGGAATTCCTTGTTGCCCACAGTGACCCCTTAAATAGTAATATGCAAGGCTGATGTAACCTTCAATATTTTCCCCCATGATCCTATGTTAAAGCCATTGCTTCATCCTTGCAACAATGAGTTCTGCAAATTCATTAAGCGCTGGGTGGTGAAGCCTTCTTCCTTCACCCTCTAGAATATCTGTACCCTACCACAAGATAAGATGTTTGTGGGCTCTGTGGAGTCTTACCCCCCCCCAAGATCCGCAAACTTAATTTAAGCTGACACACTTGGGTTTCATTCAGTTTGGTCCAAGGGTGCGTACACACCATACATTTAAAGCACCCCCCAAAAAAGAGATATTGGGAACTGTAGTTTAACAATCACAGAGCTACAGTTCCAAGCACCTGTAAACTACAATTCCCAGGATTCCCGGGGGGGGGGGGGAATAGGCACTTTAGATTTATGGTGCATGCACAGCCCAAGTGGCTAAATCTGCCTAGAACTTGGTGTGATGTCAGTTCAATTCTGGACTGCATTCAACCTTAGGACAGCATGAGGCATCTGAACTAAAAGTGCCCCTGAACATTGTGGGTGGAAGACTACCAACCTGGATGGTTTTAAAAGAGGGTGAGACAAATTCATGGAGGAAAAGGCTATCAGTGGTTATTAGCCACAATGGCTATGTGCTCTGTGTCCACTGTCAGAGGCAGTACGCCTCTCCAGCAAATGTAGGAGAGGAGAGTGTGGTTGCGCTCGCGTCCTGCTTGCAAGCTTCCCATTGTGGCATCTGGTTGCCCACTGTGAGAACAGGATGCTGGCCTGGATGAGCCTTTGCCCTGATCCAGCAGGGCTCTTCTGATGCTCTTCTGTTCCACTTCGAAGGTTGCTTCCTTCCACCTCTATGAACAACTGCAAGTTTAGGATGCTGCCTTTATATACCATGTCAGACTGTTTGTTCATTGCAGTCCAGCAGTTCCTTCATCTGCTTCCTGATCCTGTTAACCATAGATGCCAGGGGGAATTTAACCTGGGACTGTCTGCATGCAGAGCCACTCAGTTTGGGTCTCCGTTCTGTAAGTCTAAGATCAAAGAATGGAGCACTTTATGCGACGTAAAGCAACCTCCCTCCGACCCCAGATAATTTTGGACTCCAGATCCCATCAGCTGTGGCCAGCATGGCCAATGGACACGTATGATGGGAGCTGTAGTCTAGCAGTGTCTGGTAGGTGCCACATTGGGGAGTGCTGATGTAAGGCATAGCATCCCTGCAAGCTTGAATCACTCACTAAAAACAGTGCAGTCCTAAGATAAGTATCTGCCAAGTTCATTTGCCTTTAACCAACCGGGTTTCCCAAACCTTTAGGCCCACTGAGATGGGAGGGATGCTTTATCCTTGTACCCAAGGAAGTTGATATATAAGAAGATGCTGCTTGATACAGAGTGAAACCACTGGTCCAAATGGCTCAGTATTGCTACCTTGACTTGCGCTGTCTCTCCAGGGTTTCAAACAGGGGAATATTCCCAGTCCTGCCTGCAGATACTGGGGAATGAACTTGAGACCTTTTGTCCTACAAATCAGATGCTTCACCACGGAGATATGTCCCTTTGTTTAATAGGATTATAGGAAACTGCTTTATACTGAGTCAGACCATTGGTCTGCCTAGCTGAATATTGTCTACACTGACTCGCAGCGGCTGTCCCAGGATTTCAGGCAGGATAATATTCCCAACGCTACCTGGGGATGCTGAGGATTGAAGCTGGCATGAAAAGCAGGCACCCTGCCAATGAGCTATGGTCTCTTCCTGACTTCTTAGGGTGTGTGTAAAGATTAAGAAGTTAATTACCCACCATTGGAGAAGCCCACCCTCTTAGGTTTCTGCATGAACCACCACCATCATAATGGAAGGAGGCAAGCTGAGAACACTGACCCACGTGGAGGCACAGCAGACAGCCTCCCATCTGTGAAGAGCAATTACTTGAACTTGATTGATTTAAATCTGTCTGTCCATCTCTCTCTCTCTCTCTCCCTCCCCCCCCCCAATTTCACAGTGGATTAATTTGGAAAGGTGAGCGCCACCCTCACTTCATGTTGCTTGTACTTTTAAACCAGCAGATAACACAAACACACACATGCACACCCTCCCTCCCTCCCTCCCCACAATCCATCTAGATCTCAAAGTCAGTGGAAATGTAATCTTGAGAATCGCTGCACCAGTATATTTCTGTTTTGATTGATGGCAGGTCTTTTCTTTGTAACCTTCCTTCTTCTAAATCTAAACAAGTTCCTTTTAAAAGAAAAAAGCAAGGACACATGTTTTTCATTGGGCGACTTGAAAAGCTTCAGTACATAATTATGTATTTTTAGATGGAGAGTAGCCTTCTTAAAAAGTGCGGCTAACCCCGGAGCAGGCAACATCTTTGCAAGACTGCTTTTAAGCAAACCCAATTCCAAGTGTCTGCAGTAGAGCACATTGCCTTTATACTTCCAGGCTGGGAAAGTTTCAAAGCCACCAGCTTGGAAGAGTGTAGTATGTTCCCTCTTCTTCCACTAAACCTGTGTAATTAAAAAAAAATGAAACAAGAATGACCCAGCATGGTTGCTGACAATTTCTTTTATTTATATTGCAGCATTGGTAGGCATGGCTCTTTTCTAGAGTAGGATTAACCCAGAGAGCCCTCTGCCCCATGGAGCTCGCAATGCAAATTCTGGCAGGGGAGGAATTTTGATGGGAAGGAAAAGGTCACACCGACTGGGTGAATATGTTTGGACGCCATCATGCTGTAAAATGTTCCTCAAGATTGACCCCTGTTGCTGCAGACTCACTGCTTATTACCACTGCAAATAACCCCTGCTGCTACAAGGTATAGCTTGTGTTTGGTCTTGGAACAGAAATCTTGGTTAACTGCAGGAAGATCTTCTGTTTCTAAGTATGCCAGGAGAACTAGGGTCAGCAAGACCTGAACAGGCCATACTGATGATGATTCCCCCACCCCACCCTTAGGGGCCAACACAGCTTCCTTTAAAAATAATAATTAACCACACTATTATTTATAAGGATCAAGGGTATTGAGAGCAGTGGAGGTTGATTTCTCACAGGGCAAGTCCATGTGACTGATTTCCTCCTTGCAACCTGTCCAGGGGGTAGCCTTTGCTGTCACTCTGTCTAAGTTCCACCCTAGTAGAATTCGGCAGGACATAGTGTGGGGACAAGCCAGGAATTAGCTGGCTTCATCTCTCATTGGGTCTGACTCTTACTATCATTGACTCTGACTTCACCTGCTGTTGGCCTTCCCCGGGCTTCCTCCCCGTCACTCCCAGTGGCCAACAGTCAAAGGGTAATTTTAAACGTACCTTTTGTATAAGAGTTGCTTTCAAGGCAGATTCTGCAGAGATTGGCAACCATTCCCACCATTAAAGCATTGGCATAAAGCAGGGGTGACTCTGTTTGGGGAGGGGGACCCCTTAATCAAGCCCCCTCAAGTATTTCTTTCTGGAACTGTCCCCCTCTACCAGAGACCCCCACTGATTTTGGTGGGGGGACAAAATGGAAAAAAATAGGGATGCAGAGCTGGAGTAGGCAGAGGCCAGCTCCCTGTTGGAGATGTCAGTGAACCCCTCCTGGCTCATCATTGATGAGTGAAGAGCGGGCAGTAAGCCTCTGTCCTCCGCTAATCAGCCCAGATCTGCTGAGGCGGGTGGGTGACACTGTCTGCTTGTGTGTGAGCATGCAAGAGTGTGGGGTGACTGCATCCACCATTGGCATGTGCCCCCCCTCCCCAGGCTGAATCTGCCCCTCAGGCAAAAAAAGGTTAGCCAGCCCCTGGTATAAGTGAATGGAAGCCGTTGTTGTTTAGTGATTTAGTCGTGTCCGACTCTTCGTGACCCCATAGACCAGAGCACGCCAGGCACACCTGTCTTCCACTGCCTCCCACAGTTTGGTCAAACTCATGCTGGTAGCTTCGAGAGCACTGTCCAACCATCTCGTCCTCTGTCGTCCCCTTCTCCTTGTGCCCTCAATCTTTCCCAACATCAAGGTCTTTTCCAGGGAGTCTTCTCTTCTCATGAGGTGGCCAAAGTATTGGAGCCTCAGTTTCAGGATCTGTCCTTCCAGTGAGCACTCAGGGCTGATTTCCTTCAGAATGGATAGGTTTGATCTTCTTGCAGTCCATGGGACTCTCAAGAGTCTCCTCTAGACCATAATTCAAAAGCATCAATTCTTCGGCGATCACCTTTCTTTATGGTCCAGCTCTCATTTCCATACATCACTAATGGAAGCTGTAGGCTTATGAAATTAGCTCAGTGATAGTGTGCACGCTTTGCACACAAAATGTCTTCAGGTAGCACCACCTGGAGAGTATAGGGATTGACCCTGGGATCTTCGGCATGCAGAAAAGATGTCCTCCTGCTGAGCTGTGCCTCTCCCCACATGTTTGTGTGGAGGAATGAACCTAGCAGATTCCAAATTTGCATGGCAGCTGTTCTTTCAAAGTGTGGAACATGGAGCGGGGGATGGACAGAGGCACACAGGAAGCTGTCTTCTACTGAGTCAGACCAATGGTCCATCTGGCTCAGTATTGTCCAGGCTCAGCAGCTCTCTGCTATTTCAGACTGCATTTGCTCAAATTGCTGTTGGCTACGGATGGCAGTGATTGCCAAGCTACTTCTGCACACCTTAAGGGCATGAGGGAAGGCTTTTTTTTTGGGGGGGGGTTCCTGTTCTATCAAGTCATTTTCGGAATGGCAGCATGTTGTAGTCCAAGAACTGCTTTTGTAAATGGTGTGTGTGGGAGGGAGGTCTTGCTGTTCATGAACGGGAACTCAAAATCTCCACTGTGTCTGTGTGTGAGTGGATAAACCACAAGGGAGGGCGAGGAAAACTGGCCAGTTGCAGCCCATCTTCCCAAATGCCCCCTTTTGTCCACACCCCAATAAAGATTGGAAGAGGGAGAACTGGGGTGAAATCCTTTCAGAGCTTTACACCTTTCTCTATCTGGGTAAAGTTATACTTTGGCAAGTGTGTATTAGCCAAATACAGATGTGTGTGTATGTGTTTTAGATGGAAAATTGGAGGGTGAGAGTGAGGCCTAATCCAGCACCTGCAAAAGACCTCCCTCCCACAAGCAGGGCATGTCTCTGTTCCAAAAGCTGGGCAGGGGGATGATGACCTGTTTAAAAATGGCTTGGGGAGGTTGTATTCATATGGGTAAATCAGCGGGCAGGGCATAGATAAGCCCTAGAGCTGCCAGTACCCTGCCTTTACTTACCAGATAAGTGATGTGAGTCATTGTGAATCCTGTGCTGGACTTGGCAGGTATAGTTGTGTCCTCAGCCTTATCTGCCTTGCAGGGCTGTTCTGAGGATATTGCAGAGGAGAAGCGGTGGGGATGGTGGTGGACCCATCTGTGCCATTCTGAGCCCTTTTGGTGTGAGAGAAGATGAAGCCAAAACCAGGATCTCATAGAATCAGCATTATATCTAAGGCGCACTACCACCACCACTGGATCTAGGCCTTTGCTGGTGATTAAACTGGTTTGCCCATTGCAGCTTCATGGGAGGCAAGATTCAGATTGTGCAGGCATTTAATGTATAGCATAGGTGTGTTGATTAAAATAAATAAATACAAATCTTTCATCAGCCAATTTGTACCTAATTTTCCTCTGTCAGTGATTGGAGGTTGCATAACGGATTGCATACAACACCCTGGATTTTAACCTGTTTGAGGTGTTGCAGTGAGAGCCTTTGGCCGGGCTGCTTCATGTCTGATGTTCCCCCACCTGCCGCCTCCAGTTCTGCTTCTCCCCCAGTTGAGAATGTTTTAATAAGGACTGGGTGGTCTGCTGTCAAAGTGCTCTCTGAAGATGTGCATTCCGCTGAAGTTTCTCCGTCCCTGTTGGTTAAATCCTAACCCTCCCAGGATGAAGCCTCCAATATACACAAAAGATGAGTGAGATAGAGCCAATGAAAGAAATTAGAGCTAACGCTGTTTAAACAGTTGCGGATTGCTTCCAGGCATTGCTTTCCCTGCCAACTGATTAAGAATTGAGTGGGGTGGGGGCGGAGAGGAAGGACAGAGGGCAAATGCTGGGATGGAGACTTGCTCATCTTGCTTCCCCATTGCTGGATGGAGTGACTAAGTGAGGAGAAGAATCGAGGTGTGTGTGTTTCGCCCTTCTGTGCTGTTGACCCAGGTTCATTGTCTGCTCTCTGAGTCAGAAGCCAGTGGACGAAATACTTGAGTGTATGAGCTGTGCTCCCCCCCCTTTTCCCCTTTGCTCAGACCAGCTCCTGTGTGGAATGTTGTATCTGATCTTTTTGAGTCACACAGGGCTCTTTATCAGCCTGGGGAGTGGGGGGGGGGGAAAGGTTTCTGCCTGTGTTAGGTCCACAATTAGTGCTTGCTATTTTAACCCAGGTGCAAAAGGGAGGTTGGCCTATCCAGTTCTGTATCAGATATGCTAGCCTTTCGATCTAACTCATTGAATCTTGACTCAAAAACTGGCAGCAAGACAGGGTCCTCTATTGCAGTGGGCTACCGTAGAGGATGCATTAAAGGAGAATTGGCGGTAGTGGGAGCAGTGGGGGAACTGCTCCCGCCACACCCCCTCCTCATATGTGTCACCTGAAAAAATTGCATCCCTCTGCCACATGTTGCGGACAGCTCTGTTCCTTTCCTTCCTGTCCTGCTTTCCATAGCTGATGTTTTCCCCACCCCTGAGTATTTGGAATGTGTGGTGAATGTTCCGCAATGTCACAGCAGTCCCATGGGAGCGGGTTTGAGGGGTGGGGATGTGTAGGCAAAAGATAATGGGTCCTAGCCCTTGGTCTCCCTTAAAAGGCAGACCTCCCCTCCGTGTGTGTGTGTGTGTGTGTGTGTGTGTGTGTGTGTGTGTGTGTAAGGAAGGGAATGACTGTCCAATTAACCCCACACACATTTTTAATAGGAATTCTCCATCCTCAGCTAATTGATTGGATGTACCCATTAATGCTCCCAGCTGTAATTTAAACGCAAGATATTTCGTAAAAGCATTTTTGTCTTCCACGGCCCCTGCTCTTGCTGTCTTTATAAATCTCTCTAAAGCGCACTTTTGTCGCTGGAAGGGTCTTAACTGCCACTGTTATCTCCCAGGCTTGATCTCCTTATGTCTCTTCCTTCACAGCCCCCCCCCCCCTTTTAAAATAAATTCTTCAAGTGCCTGGTGACTCACTGTGCTAGGAGTCTTAATTGCCCTTGATGAGTTCAGTGTCTCTGCATATACTATATGACCTTCCCATCCCATCCATTCATCCCCCTCATGAGAAGCAGAGGGTTGAAAATGCTGCTTGCAGAGTTTGACCCAGCTCTCTCTCTCACTCTCTGCAGATGCTGGAACACAGGTTTTTTCCTTATACTGAGTCAGACCCTTGATCCATGTAGCTCAGTATTGTCTGCACTGACTGGCAGTGACCTTCCATGGTTTCGGATAGGGTTCTCTCCTGGAGATGTTGGGGGTTGAGTTTGGGACCTGATGCATGCAAAGCCGCTGCTGTACTGTGGAGCCACATCCCTTTGCTTACAACATAGAAACATAGGACACTACTGGGGCAGACGATTTGTCTACCCAGCTCAGCATCGTCTGCATTGATTTGCAGTGCCTCTCCAGGGTTTGAGACAGGGGATATTCTCCCCGTCTTACCTGGGGAACGACCTCCTCTTTTTAAGGCATATGCTCTACCATTGAGCCACAGTGTACTCATACAAAATAAACAAAGCAACTTCTCTTTATCAGAGGTGGGCTGATGGGGATCTACTGGTCAATCTATAACTCATTTGCTGTAGATCAGCAACAATTCTGCCTTGCAATTGATTAACAGTACCAACTAAAAAGAGAGAGGGGTCCTCCCATCTAAATTACTCTGCTCAGATAAATTATGCTTGGGGTGGGAATGACCAGGAGTTAGTGGGGAGGGCCATAGCTCAAAGGTTAGAGCGTTTGCTTCGCATGCAGAAAGGTCCCAGGTTCAATCCTCAACATTTCTATGTTGGTTTGGGAAAAAGACTCCTGAGACCCTGGAGTGCTGCTGCCAGTCAGTGTAGACAGTACTGGGCTTCCTACCTTAGTTCCCCTACCTATGTGCACGGCATACCCAAGCATCTCTTTGCACTCAAGCTGGGATGTGAGGCCAGTCTTTGCCTTTGCTGCTGAGCTGCAAATCCCTTTTTCTTGTGCCTTTGCAAATAAAATGGGTGGGGTTCATCCTGTGGTTTTCTTTTTTTCCTTTTCTCTTCCCTTGCCTCGACTTGAATCTGGGGTAAAGTGTACCTGCAGGGCGCACCTTGGCAAGCAGCTGGTGCGAAGGGCCTTTCATGCCTCCTTTGGCATGGTTTTGGAACTGGCTCCGTTCCCGGTGGGGAAGAGATGCATTCCATAACTCTCTGCGGCTTCAGGTGGCCCCTCTTAACCTGAGCTTCGGCATGTTTATTACCGCGTTCTCCGTGCCCTGTCAGAGGCATCGAGCTCGCCCCAGATTTTTCGCAGGCAGGGAGAAACGGGCACCTTTGCTGGTGTTAAAATCATGGAAACAAAACCCCCAAGCTGATTACAGTGAGAAGTGGGGGAGAAGGAGGACGGACAAGCTATGGTCTGTGATTGTTCCTCTCCACTGAAGTGGGTCTGGCAGTTTGCCAGTCTGTGGAAAATGTTTGCGCCAGGAAAACAAGGCCTGCAGTTCGGATTTTTGACACTGAAAAGGGGGTGAGATTTGCTTTTAGGTGACGGAAGCTTGGCACTTTTCCTGTGATTTAAAGAGTACTGCTTTCTCTTGTTTGTTTGTGTTTTTTAAAAATCGAGTGCAAGAGGAAGGAGAGGAGTTTTGTTACATCCTCCCTGCAGCTGTAACTTGACCAAGGGTTTGCATCAGATTTGGGGGCCAAATGCAGACACCCCCCCCCCCAGGCCTCTCCACCTGGCTCACAGGGCTCTGCCCATGCCATGTGCCCCAGAGCTTGCTTCACACATTCCTCAAGTGTTGTTGTTTTTTGCCGAACTGGAATGTGTCCTTGAACCCTGACCATGCCTCTTGGATGGAGGGTAGACAGCGGTGTGTGAAACTAGCCTACCATAAGAACGAAAAATTTACATTTGTCGCTCCACCCACTTTCACTTCTGGACCCGCCCACCACCAGCATGTGGCCCCCAAAAGGTCTCTGTAAGGGGAATGTGGCCCACAGGATGAAAAAGGGTCCTCAGCTCAGCTTTAGAGTTTCCTATTTTTGTTATGAGTGCCTGTTTTTTCCTCTCATGGAAGTAGTTCCGATATGATCGGCATCGATGGTTTGTACTGCTGATATGGCAAACGTCGATGGTTTGTCTTTGCTGTTTCAGAATCGTAGAGGTTCTCTCTCTGTGAGTACTGCAATAGGCAATCACAAGTGGCCTCCTTGCAACATCCATGCTCATAATGACGTATGTTTGAGATGTGCCCAGACAGGAAATAAAAAGGCCTGCGGATTCGGTTATGGCATCAGATCAAGTCCTCCTGTGCTCCAGCTTGCCTCTCCACCCGTGCCAACGGTTCTCTTTCCTCAGTAGCAGAGATGTAAAGCCACCCCAAGGAATATGGGGCTGGGACTTTGGAGGGATTGGTGTACAGTGGTACCTCGGGTTACATACGCTTCAGGTTACAGACTCTGGTAACCCAGAAATATTACCTCGGGTTAAGAACTTAGCTTCAGAACCGAAATCGTGTAGCGGCGGCGCAACGGCAGCGGGAGGCCCCATTAGCTAAAGTGGTGCTTCAGGTTAAGAACAGTTTCAGGTTAAGAACGGACCTCCAGAATGAATTACCGTATTTTTTGCACCATAACACTCACTTTTTTCCTCCTAGAAAGTAAGGGGAAATGTCTGTGCGTGTTATGGAGTGAATGCCTACGGATGGCGGGGGGGGGGGGATCTGCTGCAGTCGTGAGCAGAGGATCCATGGTTCCCCTTCCTTCCCTCCTCTGTGGCTCGCTTTGAAACAGCAAAGCGGGAGAAGAGCCACTGAGTGGGGAGGAGAGAGGGACAGAGAGCCTGCTTGCTTTAAAGGAGCAAAGTGGGAGAGGAGAGGAGCCGCTTACACTCGTGTAAGCGGCTCCTGTCCGGTTGGCTCCTTTAAAGCAAGCAAGCTCTCTGTCTCTCTCACCTCCCCACTCAGCTGGCTAAATAGCAGCAAAGCTTTTCAGCGAGCCGGGGAGGAGGGAGAGAAGCAGAGCCTGCTTGCTTCTCCTCTTATACCCCTCTTCTGCATTATTAACAGCATCCTTCTCCACCCACCCCATGCGTGTCCCTTGTCCCTTGAGTGCTTTTCCTTCCCTCCCCACTTAAACCGTGGTTACAAAGCACGGATCCACATGGATCCTAAGGATTTTTGCACTGGGTCACCCCAAATTCACCGTCAGATCACATGTCTGTGGCCACAGCATGAACCACAAAAATCATACATCCACTGTTTCGTTTAGAATTTTTTTTTTCTTGTTTTCCTCTAAAAACTATGTGCGTGTTATGGTTGGGTGTGTGTTATAGAGCGAAAAATACGGTAAGTTCTTAACCCGAGGTATCACTGTATATGGAATTTGCTGCACATGGACCCGGCCCAGTTTTCAATAGGGGTGGTCACTGTTGAAATATTACGGTGTTGTCCAAGGATGTGGGGTCATAGGAAGCTGCCTTCTACAGAGTCAGGCCATTGGTTCCATCTAGCTCAGTATTACCTGCTCTGGCTGGCAGTGGCTGTCCAGGGTTTCATGTAGGGGATAGTCCCAGCCATACTTGGGGATTGCACTTGCCATCTTCTGCATGCAAAGCAGAGCTGCAACCCTTCAAGGATATAACACTTAACAAAGGTTTGTCATCACAGAAGTATTTACTGTGTTTTTCAAGTGCATGCACTTGACAAAGTGATGTAAGGGGGCAGACATGTTTGTTTCTCTAAGGAGCTTTCCATCTTTTAAGTCTCAACTGTTGGGGATGGATAAATAGGAGCAAGCATTCACTTACGTTTAGGTAGCCTTTGCTTCACTAGAAAGGCATCCCCCCCCCCCGGGTGGCCACTTGGATTCTCCTCCTCCTATTCCTGATGTTTGGTGGCAAACTGGTTCTGAATGTGAGGTCTCCCATAGCCCTGATTCTGAACCTATTTCAGCCCAGAGGCTACATTTCCTTGTAGACAACATTCTGGGGGCCACATACCAGCAGTGGGCAGGGCCAAAATTGTGCAGGTCAATTAATGCAAATTTCATCATTGCACAGTAGCCCAGTTTTTCCTCACACACAAACCACCACACACTGTCCCTTTGTCCAGGCAAGCAAAAGGCAGTTCAAGGGCACATTTCAGCCAGGCAAAAACACCTGAGGAGGGTGCAAAGCCCCAGGGATGGGACGTGAGGTGGGGGAGAGTCTTGAGGTCCTGACAGAGAAGCCTGGAGCCGCCCCCTGCACCTGGCCTGAGGTCCTCCACCCCTCTCAACCATCACATCATTGATGGGCTTTTGTAATAATAAATGTCCTGCTTTCTTCTTCATTCTTCAGGTGAGGGTCTGGCGGTATCTGAAGGGCAAAGAGGTTGTGACTCACGAGATCCTCCTGGAAGGTGGAAACAAAGTCATGATTGGGGGATTTGGGGACCCCTTGATCTGCGACAACCAGGTGTCTACAGGGGACACCCGGATTTTCTTCGTCAACCCTGCCCCGCACTATATGTGGCCTGCTCACAAGAACGAACTGATGCTCAACTCAAGCCTCATGCGGATTACACTGCGCAATTTGGAAGAGGTGGAGCACTGTGTGGAAGGTAGGTCTGTTGTTGTTTTTGCTGTTCAGACTTTGCCTAAAGTGTGCAGATTTCAACCTGCCTGTCCTGCATGGCTAGATTTTGTGTATGCTGAAAGGTTTTGGTCTGTTTGGGCAAATTCCCTCTGCAGTCTTGCATACCTCAAGCAAATAACTTATTATTTCTACACCGCTTTTGCTGCTTTGTTTTGTTGTTTTCTGCTTCCGTTAGTCCGGGGTGGGTGGAGGAGTGCTGTGCTGGACATTGAAGATCCCTCCCAACCACTAGAAATCGTATTCAGCCACCTCTCCAACTTCTGAGATCTCACCAGAGGTCTCTCACATTCTTTAAAGCGTGATTTCAAAATCACAAAGGACTAGGAACTTGATGTGTGTTCTTTAAAAAACCAGCATAGGCAGGCAGCTGAATATTCTGCACATGGTACTACATTTTGTGCTGCTGTGGTATATGACCCGATTACCATGTCTCATGAGGCTGTGGTGTTATGAACTTTTGGCTCGGCTGGATTTTGCTTTCTGGACCCTAAATCTTTTGATGGAATGGGAAGCAGTTCTGAAAGCGGCATCTGTAAATGATTTTGCATCTCGCTGGGCATTAGTTGGAATCATGACTTGGGAAGCAGGGCACAAGGTGAAACCAAATATGTTCCAAATTGGAGCATAGGCTTTAGATGGAGCTTCCATGTTCAGAGGCAGTTTACTTCTCGCTAGCACTTGCTTTGGAGGACAGGGTTTAAAAGAAGGGGTTGATATTTCCTTTGTATACTTTTTCTTTCTTTCAGCCTCTGGTCAGCCTCTGTTGGAAACAGGTTGCTGGACTAGATGAACCTTGTCTTCCAATTTAATTTGGGAGCCTTGTTGTAGAAGGAAGCACACTTTTGCTCCCCTCTAGTTGACTGCTCCAATGTTTCATCTGATGATGAAAATAATATTGCTGATATCCTAATGCTGTATTATACCAACCTATGGTGTTGGCCGCATTTGGAATACTGTGTACTGTTCTGGTCGCCTCACCTCAAAAAGGATATTGCAGAGTTGGAAGAGGAACTGAAAGGATCAAGGGGCTAGAGCAACTCCCCTATTAAGGAAGGTTGCAATTCTGGGGACTTTTTAGGTTGGAAAAAATGCGAGTAAGAGGAGACATGATAGAAGTATAGAACTATGCATGGCATGGAACAGGAGGCAGGGATGGCCACTAACCTTAGATGGCTTAAGAGGATCAGATGCATTCTTGGAGGAGAGGGCTATCGATGGCTACTAGCTATACTTTGCTTCCACAACTGGAGGTGCTTCTGCTTATGAAAAACCATTGTTGGAAACTACAGGAGGAGGGAGGGCTCTTGTGTTCAAGTCCCGCTTGCGCGTTTCTCACAGGCATCTGTGAGAATGGGATGCTGGACTTGATGGGCCCTTGGAGTGATCCAGTAGGCTCTTCTTATGCTTTTATGATGTTCTTACTGGTAGGAGGTGGCCCCCAGTATGATCCATGATTAATCCAATGTCGCTTAGGAACACGTGGGCTTGCATTTCTGAAATGTACCTGACTTCATGCTTCTGCCCAAAGGCTGTATTGATTTTTCTGTGTGAGTTTCTTCTTCTTCTTTTTTTGCAAAGAAATCCACTTCTCGTGCAGAGCCCACAAATTCAGCCCAAGGAGCAGGTGAGCAAATAAGACAGAAGGCTGCTGGAATCCTGGTTGAGCCAGCAAATAAACATTCCAGTCAGTCTTTGCCTCTACTCCTCTCTTTCTGGGGCCTCTGAAACAAACAAGAAAGAAGGGGGGGGGGGAAGCCTCCTAAAGACTTGAGGCTGAAATGAGCTTCTTGCCATTATTATTAGTATTACTAGAACATTTTTATCCCTCTCCTCAGCTGAGAAAATTTCCCAGAGTAGCTTACATACAATTTGTACATTTTTAATTTAAAAATAAATAAATTTCTACAACAATAATAAACTGCAGTGGTTAAAAAAAAGCTGTACAATTAAATGTAAGACAGCCCCTGTCTTCAGGTTTACAATCCAAGAGATATGACACAAGAGGAGGAGGAGGGAAGAGAAAAATCCAGGCCAGGCACCCAAAAGGCTCAGGGGCCAAATCTGATTTTACAAGGGCTTCCATTATGCTTCTAAGGTATTAGAAGTCTGGGAAACTTTGGCATATGCATTTGATTCTTGAACTGGTGACTCTTTGGTTCAGAGCTGAGATTTCTAATGTTCTGTATCGGCTTCCCTCTTCTTTTCCTTCACTCATTTGAAGGGTCCTTCCCCCTCACCCGACCCGACTAACCCCTCTCCGATTTCCCATCAGGATGAGTGTCTCTTTATTTCCTTCCGATTGTTGGCTGCAAAGAAAGTTGAGTATTTTTTGTGTACGGCCCAAGTGTGGCTGACTCTCAAGTTGAGGTTTCTGTGGAAGGAAACGGAGATAAGAAAGAGGCGGGGGGGGGGGGGAGAGACAGACTGCCCCGTGAGGGCAAAATGTCGACATTCCTATATGCAGGGCAACCTCGGTTCATTCCTGGGGATTTGACTCAGCTGCAATTGTTGTTCTCTTAGTCATGTGGACCTTGAACCAAGCCGCAGAGCTTTGTGTCGCTTGGGGTCAGGCACCAATCAAGCTGGTGGTGCCTCATGTTCTGTCACACCTGTGGGATACAGCAATGTGAGTGGCAGATTCAGAAATGTGGGGTCTTCTTCATGATGGCTACAGCCATACTCCTTTCTGTGATTGTTCAAGATTGGCTCCATTCAGCATAAAGGGTGAGAAGACTACTTCTCAGTGGCTATAGGGCTCCCCTTTCATGCTGATGGGATGGCTCTAGCGCCCTGGAGAGCACGCTGTAGAAATATAATCATCATCAATACATGCATCTTAATTTAAATGTATAAATCTTTACAAGTCATCCAGATAGGAATTTACATAAAGCTGACATTTATAAGAATTGTGTTCAAGTGTAGCCAGGGCAGCGAGGTCCTCACATTGTTGCATAATAGATGGTGGGTGTTCCTGCTTCCAGGCTCCAAGTGCAAAGCTTTCAAAATCCACTTCTGTTGTCCTGCCATTGATCCCCACGCTGCAGGAATATAATTTAGAAGCCCATGGACATCTGTAGAAATCAGTAGTTTTGCCAGTAAAAATTTGACACTGAAAACAACTTCAGGCCAAAAGAATCTATCAGTGGATATGCCCACATAATTTCCAAACATTGCACCTCTACAATCTGTCTGTACAAGACGGTGCAATCCAATTTTCTGAATCAGTTCTGATCTTCCTTCCTAAACTCTTCTGCATCACAGTGAACCATGGTTTAGCATGATGTGCTCAATCCCATCCTGACCTCAAGCTTGTATGCTCCCCTCTCCCTTTCCAATGTGTCATTGAAGAAAAATTCGGAAGCTATCACTTCTCTTGTTGGTTAACTGTGGCTTGTTGTGCTATCAGAACCCGACAGACTGTGGTTAATCTTTAACTATGGTTTGTCTGAAACAAGCCAACTTTAAACTGTGGACCTAGACATTACATTTCAGCTGAAAACTAGGAGACATTTCTTGATGAATGAAAGCAGTTTCCTAGAAGGATGAGTAGGAGGGTGACTCTCCTAGGGGGTCTTTAAACTGAGGCTGGACAGCAGTGTGCTGGGGAAACTCTGCCTCTGGATTTATCTAGAGGTCAGACTAGATTGCCTGCAGGGGTCCCTTCCAACTCTGATTATACCTGAGGTCAATCAGGATTCCTGCCCTACCTCATGATTAGAAACAAGCTTCCAGATATCAGTACTTGTAGGGGAGAGCAGGAGGAAGTGGTGGGAATAATTTAAACGAGGGCATACAGAATGCCATTTGAAGTATAATCCAGTCTGTGGTAGGTCCCGCTGAAACCTTGGTTTTATTTTTGCAGATCGCTCAATGTTACTGGGTTAACATCTGTCTCTACATGTAACATCGTCTTATTTGAACATCTTGAACACCCGAAGAAGGACTCTGTATAGGGCACTTAACCTGATCAAAGAAATATTACTTGTTTGATTTTTGCGAATTTTAATCAGCGACTTGATTAAATCTGCATAAATCTTGTATATCAATAAAAGTACAGTTATGGAGCAAAGAGCCTCTATTTGTCTTTAGACGATGCATGCCTGTGTTGAGAAGAGGCATTCATTCTTTTCTGTGCACGAGGGTGGGCGGGTGCCTCTTCTAAATGCTATCTGCAGCATTCGTAGGTACGTAACAATTTCTTTACCCTTCCCAGAGTGGTCTACATAAAATAAATTGAAGCAAGACTGCCCACTGGCTTACAATCTAAAAAACACGACCCAAGAGGGAGATGAGATGTGGAGGGAAGAGGGGAAAAGCCCAGATTCAGAAATAGTAGTTATAATGACCAACTGGCATAGAAACAGTTCCTGTTGGAGCTGGTCTTTTAGCATCACTGATGGAATGAACCCTGCAAATGGGGTTGGTAAGTTTTGGTGTTCTGGTCATGCGTGGTTCATATATTGGAGGGAAACACAGCCCCTGTTCTGATTGCTGCTCTTCTGTTTCGTGTCTTGATGTCTTGAGCCAAGTTTTGCCTGTATACTTGCATGGACCTTCATATTTTCATAGGAGACCATCTTTCAGTTTTCCCTACCTAAAGGACAAGAGGTATGTGGTTACATAAGGAAGATGGCATTTTGGAGGTGGCACCCTAATTATGGAATGCCCTCCCCTGCAATATTTGCCTTGTGTTCCCTACATTAAAGTCCTGATAGTGCCAAGTGAAGATCTTTTAATTTTCCTTCTATATTATAGCCCTTGGAGCATATTACAGTGGTTCCTCAGGTTACAGACGCTTCAGGTTACAGACTCTGCTAACCCAGAAATAGTACCTCGGGTTAAGAACTTTGCTTCAGGATGAGAACAGAAATCACACGGCAGCGGGAGGCCCCATTAGCTAAAGTGGTACCTCAGGTTAAGAACAGTTTCAGGTTAAGAACAGACCTCCGGAATGAATTAAGTTCTTAACCCGAGGTACCACTGTATTTCTGCTGGGTTCTGAATATGACTAAGATGCTTGTGTTCGTCTTTTGGCAAAATAGTGATCTGATAAAAATAAAATAAAATAACGCCTGCCTTCCACGCTCGCCATTTTTGTGAGGAGAAGAACCTTTGACCCAAGAACTTCTGTGTTCTTGATTACTTCATCATACCCAGCCTTCAAGGAGGATAAAACATGGGGCCATATTGTGCTCCCAACAACCCTGTGAGGTTGGACAGGTTGAGAGTTCATAACTAGCATAGAGCACCATGGCCAGTTGGGGTCTTGGTACCCTATCCATCCTATCATGCTGGCTTTTTAAAACATTTATTTTATTTATTTCACAGAATTTATAGGACACTTGATTGTAAAAAAAACAAGCAAACTTCTTAAGTGGTTCACAAAAAGAATAAAGCATCCATAAAAGATATTTTTATAAACAACTTATTTAAGACATTCAATCAATGATAAACTAAAAACAAGATTAAAACACATTTCAGCATTCTGTGTGTGTGGATAAGCTTGCCTAAATGAAAATGTTTTCAGCAAGTGCTGAAAAGAGTTCAGTGAAGGCGTCTGCCTGATGTGGATAGGCAGGGAGTTCCAAAGTGTGGGTGCTGCCAGGCTTACAATTTCCTACAGGTATTATGTGGCACCTGCAACCCAGCTGTGCAGATTAAAGTGCTTGAGTGGGCAAATATATGGGGTAAAGTGATCTTGCAGGTAAACTGTCCACAAGCTGTTAAGGGCACCTTGAGAACACCTTGAGCTTTTAGAACAGTCTTCCCCAGCTGCACTGGCTGGGGCTGATGGGAATTGTAGTTGAAAACATGAGGAGGGCACCCGGTTGGAGAAGCCTGCCTTGCGACTTGTCTGCATGATGAGTTTGTGTGTATGTTTCCACTTTTATTTATTTGCTCTCTTCCTGCCTGTTCTTTATTACTTTCCATCCTCCTTTTCTTCCTTCTCTCCCCTTGCACAGGCTCCCTCTTAATACTGAGAGGCTTTGTTCTTGTAAAGCGGCCCGTGCAAAATTCCCTTTTCAGAGTCCTTAAAAGAGCTTGTAAGAGTCTCCTGGAGGGTGGCTCTGAGCAAGGAAATCGCTGGCATGGAGGCCAGCGGTTGGTGAATCCGGGGTCCCGTTCTTTCCCATGCTCCTGCCCCTGAGCGCGGCATCTCTCTCTCTGGAAAGCCTCCTGCTTTTCTCTCTCTTAATCCTTCCTTGGCCTTTTTTGTGGTGGTGTTCCTCCCCCCCCCAACCGATCCTTTTGGAGGCCTTGTTTCCTTAAAATGTGGGGTTCTGTTGTTCTTTTTGGCGTGAACGGGCTTCCACTGCATCTTCGAAAGAGGCTGAGAAAGTTCCTCCAACAGCTGTGAAAAATGGTAGCTTAGCTATGAGGAACTCCTGCTGCTCAGATTATTATGGGTGGAGGTTTCTGGGGTGGGGAGGGGGCTTAAATAGCTGTGGAGGCTTCAGGGGGCCACTGGATGCCTGCCTGCTGCATGATATATATTAGAATATTTGCCCTCCTCAAAAAAACCTCCCACAATTAGCATCTGTCTAAATTGAACAAGAAAGATTTATTTTTCAATTTGGAAATTTGTGTGTTTGTTTTCTTTCAGAGTAATAGGCAGGTGTACTCTCTGCAACTGAAATAACCATCTATGGCCCTCCAGACCTCTCTATCTGGCCCTTGGAATGCTCCCCTCACCACACCCCTCACCGACCCTGCCTTACACCTTCCTTGACCACAACACCTTGTTTTTGGAGGAGGAAAACAAGAAAAAAAATTCTGAAAGCATCAATCCCTCTTGCTGTTCTGGCTTCTGAGATAGCTGCGCAGCTTGCATTCGCTCCATAAGACGCACACACATTTCCCCTTACTTTGTAAGAGGGAAAAAGTGAGTCTTATAGAGCAAAAAAAATACAGTATGTAGAAAATAGCCTAGTGTACAAAGGTAAAATTTGCATTTATTCTCCCCACCTACTTGGGCCTTTGGCCACGCCCACCACAAGTCTGCAGCCCCTGAAAGGTTGCTGAGGAGGAGATACAGCCCTCAGGCTGAAATGGGTTCTCCACCTCTCTGTGAGACCAATACCAAAACAAAGCAGGAAATCAGTATATAGCACTGAGTGGGTGGGGCTAGTACCTTCTCTCTCGGATCTCCTTGGTTTTACCTGCAGGAATTGGTTTATGTTATTTCACGTGACTGCATGAATCTGACACTCCTAACAGTCTGCAAAGTGGTGTCATAGAATAAAATCAAAGAATTGTAGAGTTGGAAGGGACCACGAGGGCCATCTAGTGCAGGAATCTTTTGCCCAACGTGGCAAACCCACAACCCTGAGAGTAAGAGTTTTTGACAAGGTTAAAATTCATAAGACTTTCAAGAACCATATTGTCAGAAAAGCAGTGTTTAATGTCTGGACAAAATACAAAGACTTATTGGAAAGTAAAACTCCAAGGTGGCTTTCACCATTGGAAGCTAAGGCCCGGAAAAGACTCAATATGGAGGCCAAATGGCCGAAGTATTGGGAAATTTTAGAAAAAGATGGAGATAATTGGAAGTTGCAGAGTCAGGAGAAAATGAAAGATAAGGTGCAAGACTGGTTGCATCACGCTCAGATTAAAGAAGTTTTTAAACTTGACAAAAAGTTAGGATTCCAGGTGGAAAAATCGAAGTTAGAAACTGAACTTCTAGAGCCCAAGACTAAGGTACTTTCTAGAATGTATAACTTGCTGTTAAAATGGAATACACAAGATGAAACGGTCAAATCGGCTATGATAAAGTGGGCACAGGACATTGGATATAACATCATGTTTGAGGACTGGGAGAGGTTGTGGACTATTGGGCTGAATTTTACTGCATGTAATGCGTTGAGAGAAAATGTTATGAAAATGATATACAGATGGTATATGACCCCAGTCAAACTTGCAAAAATATACCACTTGTCTGATAATAAATGTTGGAAGTGTAAGGAAAATGAAGGAACATTCTTTCACCTCTGGTGGACCTGCCCTAGAGTGAAGGCCTTCTGGGAAATGATATATAATGAGCTGAAAAAGGTATTTAAGTATACCTTCCCTAAGAAACCAGAGGCCTTCCTTTTGGGTATTGTTGGCCAGAAGGTGTTAAAGAAGGACCGAACATTTTTTATGTACGCAACAACAGCAGCAAGGATACTTATCGCTAAGTATTGGAAAACCCAAGATCTACCCACGCTGGAAGAATGGCAGATGCAACTGACAGACTATATGGAACTGGCTGAAATGACGGGCAGAATCCGAGACCTGGGAGAAGAGACGCTGGAAGAAGACTGGAAGAAATTCAAGATCTATCTACAAAAATATTGTAAATTATATGAATGTTAAGGAGGATGCTAGAATGTAAACAATTGGGCACCATTGAGAGAGAGGAAGTGATATATGAAGATAAGTTAAATTTAAGAAAAGACAAATTTTTGGAAAAATTTTAAGTTATATTTAATTCTTTTAGATTTGAATAAAGGATATTAAAAATTAGAGATATAATATTGGAAAATTAGATAATAAGAATCGAAATAAGGGGATAAATTTGCTGGAAAAACCTTTTTGGCTAGGAACGCAGGAGCGGGAAATGTGAGGGAGTCCAAAGAAGTTAAGAAGATTATGTTAAAAGATATGTTATATGGTATTGTTTATTGGAATTGTAACTAAATTAAAAAATTGCTAATAAATATATTTTTTTAAAAAAGAGAGTAAGAGTCTTATGCTCTATCTGCTGAGCCATCCGTTTGCTGTCGTCCACCTAAGATGTTACCACTTTGTTCCACAGCCTGCCTTATTAATGGGCCCATTGGCCACTATGACCAAAGACTGTGGCAGCACGATGTGAACCACAGCTGGATGTGGAGTGGGGTTGCGTTTTTATCTTGCGTAGGAGGAAATTTGTCTGCTTCTTGCTGTTGCCTCCTACCCGCTGCACATGGAATTTTCTTCTCCTTCCCCTGTGTGGGATCAGTAAAGACAACTTCTCTGGTTAATGACCCAGATGTCTTTTTTATTTTTTAAACTCCTCTGTTTCCATCTCTTCTTCTCCCACCCCCCGAGCCCCCACTTCCACTCCCAACCGTTCTTGCTCTGGTAGCCTGATGCAATTTTTGTCAGGCTTTTTGGCCTGTTGCCCATGAGCTACTTCTGTTTTGAGAAGAAACATGTAATGTTAACAATTGGCTTGGCCAGTGCCTTGGGGTCACTATTGAAGATCTTGGCAACATCCGGCCCTCCTTTTCAGAATCACAACTCTCTTTTTTGTGGGGTGGGGGCTGTACAAGAACTTTAAGCTTAATGCATTCTTCTCCAACCTGGTGCCCTCCAGTTGTTTTGTACTGCAACTCCCAACAGCCACAGTACCTCCCACCATCTGAGATGCTAGAGGGGTAAAGTCTGGGACCCTCCGATGCAAATGCATGTAAGGTGACCATATCCGAAAAGCAAGGGGAACACCAACCTCCAACTTTCCGGTGCAAATTTTAGCATCTGGAGTGAAAGAGAGAAACCCTGGTCTCACTCGAGCCCTAAACTACACTTCTCTGATAAATTCTATTTTGATATGTTCAACCTGGAATCTTTTGAGTTTTCTTTTAATTATTATTCCTGCTTACTTCCTGTATCGCCTTACCCCACTTGACTGCTATAATCTGCAGAACTGACGTTGTTACAAGTGTCACATAATACTGATTCAGGACTTGTAAGAAACCAGTATTAGTGTGGTAGAACCTACACTTTGGAACTCTCTGCCTACTGACATCACATTTTGTTTAGGCAAGCCTATATCAATGTGTACAACGCTGGCATGTGTTTTAATCTCTTTTTAGCTTCCTACTGATTTCCATTATCTTTTGAATGTTTTAAAATACCTTTTATTGATCATTTCAGTGTTTGCATTTTTTAATTTTTTATTGCAAACCGCTCGGAGGTTTTATTGCAATCGAGCGGCATATAAATTTTGCTAAATACCAAAACATTCGGCCGAAGATTGTCTTCCTCTTCCAACTTCAGCCTGTCTTCTCTTTACTTCGCACTGCTGTCCTGAAGTCCCTGGGGAAACCAGGCACCTCCACAGAGCTTGCCTGGGCTTGCCATTTTCCCTCACAGCCTTGCCCTGAAGTGTGAGTTTGGCTTTGGTGTGTTTACCTTTGTTATATGTTCCGTAAGCATCTGTGTTTAAAAACCCACATTCCTTGAACATGACTCTCAGGGACACCAAGGAACAAATTTGAGGGGAGGACCCTTCTCCAAGCAAAAGGTTCCTCGGAGAATCCATTTTGATCTCTTTTCAGCTGGCACATCACACTTCCTCTCCTCCCTCATCAAAATTGCCTCTCTTTTTAATTTTTCTATATATTTGCCTCTTCAACTATACACTGAGCCACTCTCTTAGATTAGCGGGGAAATACGATTCGAGACGCTTCAATTATTTATGCCCAATTTGGTTAATTCCCTGAGTGGGCTCTTTTGACGCCAAACTACAAAGTCAGTTAATATCCCCCCCCCCCCCAAGAAAAAAAACCCTAAAAGAGCATGTGGAAGGTAGTCTTTCTTCCCTCCCCCTCTTCTATAAATCTTCCCTTTTCTCCCTTTCCCCCTTCCCCGAAACTCAGTTTTACCCCCTGTTGACTTTAAAATCTAGCAAAGTTTGAACGTGAGCTCAACAGGGACTCATTGCTATTTTCCAGTCTACATAACACAAGTTTTGCATAAGATTTTTTTTCCACAGTGATATTCATCAAGCTGATGGGGCGATAATTGTAGGCTTGGCTTTCTTTCTTTTTTTCCTCCTTGTAAATGGAGATGATGATGAATCCCAGCCCTTGGGGGTGTGTGTGTGGGGGAACACCCAGTAGAATGAAGAGGATTAAAACATGCACACACCTAGAGAGAAAAATATAGACACCTGCTAATCAAGGTGTATTCTTCGGAAAGGTCAGTTGAAATGGCATTTTCTGGTAGTGCCTTATTATCTCTGAGGGAAAGTGAGATACATTCTTAATGTCACAATGTGATGCAAATGACTATGGTTCAAGCATATTAAAGTTTCTCATTAGGATTTAGATTAGCATTTAGGCTAAGTTACGGAAGGTTCAACCTTGACAGTTTCAGAACCCTGGGCAAGTTCTTGCTACAGACAAGGCTGCCATTTTGATTGTTAAGACCCTCTTGGGCACTGTCTCATCCAGGCCGCCAGTAAGAATGCTACCTTCGGCAAGGTGGTGGCCTTACCTGCTTTCAGATTGTACCCTGAGACCAAAATGCTCTGTAGAGTTTCAATAGGTAGCCGACACCGCTGGGTTTTTGGCATCTGTCTGTCTCAAGAGACAATGGAGTGCGCTTCCTGGGGTGAAGTCAAACCACTGTGTTAGCAGCACCAAAATGACCTGTCCCCGGGGTGCAACCCTGGGCAGTATGTATGGAGGCCCTGGACTGCCCAGACGACAAGACCCACCCTCCACCCCGGCGGTCCAAAGGAAGACAAAGCAATATATTTGGCGCCAACTTGGCTGCAGGAGTTGCTTGAAGGAGGCATTCAAGGCGCCATCCAACCATTTTAGGGACACCACTCTGGATTTGTGTAGGGTTCCCTCCTTAGCCTTTTCTTCTGAAGATATCCCAGAAGGCAGTTGAGGCTTAGGATGAGTTTTCCTTTTCCTTTTCCTTTTCCTCGTTGACCTTTTCCTTCCCAGGTTGACGAGCCCCAGCTGCCCCTCAGTACAGCATAGGCAGGAACTTCCTTCTTGACCATTGGACCCACTATTGGTCTTATCTGCTCAAGCCAGTCTTCGCGTTCGGGGAAGTCTGTAATTCACCAAGAGTTGGAGACCCATTGGCTATAATCACATGTCTCTTAGTCACTGTGGACAATGGGTCTTGTAGTCCAACATCATCTGGGGACTCAAACCTGCCTCCCAGTCCTATTCTCCAATTCTATCAGCTTGGTAAGAACTAGGTTCTCTATAGGTGTGGGTTTTGGAACCTCAGGTCCAAATGCCAAATACAACCCTCCAGGTCCCTCTGTCTGGCCTTCAGGACTCTCCCCAGGTCACACCTAAATGCTGAATAAGGGTTTTAGGGAGGGTTGGGGGAGGAGATTTAAGTCAGATCTGGGGATACCTGGTTTACTTTAAACCAGGATGGCCCAACTTTTCATACCAAGAGGGCTGCAAGAGTACTTTGACATGGAACTCGAGGGCCGCACACTGCCTTGTTGCATGGTGGGCAGGAACGAGCCTTCCTAAAGATGGCTAAGTGAGATGCTGGGCTTTGGCAAGGAGGCATGGGGCTCTGGCAAGGTCTGGACTTAATGGTCAGGGGTCCCTTTACCTTTATCTTTTTAAAGCCCTCCTTCCCAAAGCTGGGAAAGCGCTAACTAGGCTTTGAGAAGGAGGACCCTGTCAGAGCCCTCACAACTCCTTCCCAAAGCCCAGCACGCTTACCTGGCTTTGGGAAGGTGGGGGCCACTTGTGTTGGACCACCCTGCCTTAAACCCTTTCCTTCTAGCTTCCTTCATTTCTCACTCTCCGCCTTCTTTTCTTCCTCCTCCTCCTCCTTCCCTCTGTTCTGCTATGGCATTGTGGCTCTAAATATGCCTACAAGACATGCGGTAAATTCATTCCTATCTAATATTAGTCTGCCTGGACTCCCCCCCCCCTTTTTTATTTTTGGCAGAGGATGTTAATTAGCCTAAAGTGATCCAGAGGACTGGCTGTGCCTTTGCCTATTTTGATTTGCAGCTGATTTTATTGTGTCTGTGTTTGTGTATGTCTGTCGCAGGGTGGGGATGGGGGTGCAGAGACATAAAGAAGCAGAGTTGGGGGGGGGGTTGACTGAACCTTGTTCTTTCCCGCCAACCTTGAGGGATTTTTGAGCTGCTTGACATTTTCCTTTCTTTGTGGATGTCCATTGCAACCATTTGGCACCCTGCGTTAGGAACCGGTCCAAGCTAGTGGAGAGAACTCAACTATCTTAAAAGATCAAGGATGCCCTGGTTAGCTGCTGGTAGCTCACATGGGTATCCTATAGAAAGGTGCCCTTACAACTTGGCAGGGCCTGGGGCAGTGGGGCACTGTCTCACCTACCTCAGTTTGACCTCAGCCAGAAACCCACCTGCCTGCTTTCTTACTTGCATCCTGTCTAGGGTGTGATCCTGGCTGTCAGTGTCGTCCTCCGTAGTCTCAGTTTTGCCCCTTGAAGAAGTCTGCAGATAAGAGGATGGAGGCATAACTAATGTGAGTTTGCTCTGCCAGCCATTGGCCCTGGCTGATTGGTCTCCCCACCTTTCACCCAACACTGTTTATACTGAGTTGGGACCATTTGTCTATCTAGTTAGGTAATTGCTTTTCGTTTTTAAATTAATTTATTAACAAGCAGCAGCAACAAAAGTTGCAAGCATAACAAAAAGAAAAGAAACAAGAGAGTCAGAAATGTAAACCACAACAGTTCACAGGCTGGAGGGACAAAAAGCACAAAGAATGCAGAGCAGCTCCAAATGGATGATAAGTATTAACTCTTACCAAGGTTCCCTAGTTCAGTACACTGGCTGGCAGTGGCTCTTCGGGGTTTCAGACAAAGGGCACCCACAGCTCTGGCAGTGTGGCGGGGAAGGGGCTTAAAGAGAAGATGCAAACGAATCAATAGTGTGTTTTGCTGGCAAACACGGGTGCTCTGAGCAAACCTAAACGGGGGCGTCTGGTTGGAAGCTATTAAAGGGAGCATCAAGGGGCCAATCTCTGGTGTGGATGGAGTTGTGCAAGTCAACTGGAGCTGTAAACAGCCGACTTGGGATCTGTGTTCAGTCTGAAAACATAAGATGGCCGTGAGCAAGTGCATGCTGCTCTTAGATTTTGCAGGATTATTGTAGGATTGTCTGCTTGCTCCTGCATGGTAGTTTCATACAGATGGAGTGTGTATGGAGGTTTCTGTTGATTGCCCTTGGCCTTGGTTTTTCCCTGTATTTTAAAGAATTACACAGGAAACTGTCTAACATGAGCCAATGTCACCGGTCCATCTAGCTCAGCATGGGCTGCACTGACTGGCAGCAGCCCTCCGTGGTTTCAAGCATGAGCAATTTCCCAGCTCTGTTTGGAGATGCTGGGGATTGAACCCTGGGGCCTTTTTCAAAGAAAGCACATACCGTACTTTACCACTATGCCATGACCGTTCTTATGAGTGTGCTCTGCACACACATCCCTGACTGCAACCCTGGAGAGCTGCTGCCAGTCAGAGTAGACAACACTGAGCTTGTATTCTGTGTAAAACAGTTTCCTATGTCCCATTCTCTTCTGTTTTCAAAATAAAGTTTCTCCTGCTCATAGTAATAGAGGAAAAACCACATGATCGTGTCTGTGTGTGGGGGAGAACTCCCTAATGGTAGAAATGCTAATGATTTATTTTTCAGAGAGAGCCGAAGGGGGCAAAGGAGTTTTAAGCTGAGTTTTAAATTAGTCCCCCAGCCATTTTTCCTCCTCCCAAGCAAACGGCAAACAGGTTCCTTAATCTATTTCTCATGTTCTCTCCTCTCTTTCTGTCTTCTTTTGTTTTTGCTGGTGCTGAATTTCTTTCCCTTTTTTTAAAAAGCGGCTGAGCGGGATCTCATTACAGGCAACACGATTAGCATATAGTTTAACTGGAGCGCCTAGTGCCCTACATCTTCAAAGCGGGGAAGTTGGGAGAAAATGACCCAAGAAACATCCAAAGCGATTAATAAAGCTCTGCAGACTGTATCTTGGCAAGATCATAAACACTGCGGAGGAAACAGCGGGCAGTTCTTGTGGGTGGGTGGGAAGGCGCGCTGGCGCTTTGCTTCTAGTGAGATCATTTGATTTAATTTCAGCCCTTCATCTGCTGGAACCAGTTTGGCTTTTGTTTTGTTTTGTTTTGTTTTTAAACACAGAACCTGTGCAGCAGACAGGTACTCAAAAGGAGCTGCATCAGCTAATGAAGGTAGAGGTTTTTTTTCCTCCTGAGGTGGGGGGGCGTTCCCCTCTGCCCAGTGCTCTGGCCCTCAGCCACTGCTATGGACATGATTAGATCTGTTTATTTCAGTACATCTCTCCTGTTGCATTGTAAATAGAACTTAGTTTGATGCAACCCTCAATTTATTCTAACATGGTATATGCTATTCATGGGGGATCAGTGCCTACTATCCACAATGACTATATTCTTCTCGACTAGGTGGGCCACTGGCCTGATCCAGCAGGAAGCTGCTTATATAGGAGCTGGGGAAAGTCCTGTGACCTCATCAGATCTACCCCTCTCTTCTCTGCCTCCTCCAATGCTCCCTCTATTTATTAATATTTTAGCAGTTAATTTTTGGGCCAGATCTATATTGCACTACCTGCTGTTCTCACCATGGTTAAATCCAGGATTGCAAAACCTTGACTAATTAGCCATGGTTAGCGTTCAGCTGGCCGCACGGGTATTGCTAAATGTAAATAAAGCCCAGGTTTGCAAACCGCATCTTCAGCTCAAGAACCATGGTTAGCGCTGAGTTCAGTGCCCATGTTGCAAAGCTGTTCACTATCTCTCAGGCTTAAGTCAGCAGGCACCGTTAACCTCAGCACTACGGAGCTGATCCTTCAAGATCCTCAATCTCTTGGCTGTTATTTCATGAAGTACAAATAGTTTTCTCCCTAGTTACCTTTTGGCAGGTAGTGAAGTGGTAGTGGCTTACCTCTCTGCAAACCACAGCCGGGGGGTGGGGGTGGAAAAGGTGTCTCGCCCCCCAGCTGAATGAGCCAGCAGGGCAACTGTACGCCCCTCAGTGGAGCTGTTTCACAGAACCCCCACCCCGCTGCTGGCTCATGAAAGCCTGTGGCAAGGCAGGGGCTCCGTAAAACAGCTTGTCTGAGGCGAGGGCAGCTTTTTTCTCCCTCTGTCAGTATGAGGGCAGAGTGGGATGGTAGCTTAACTCAGCAGTAGAGAAGTAAAATTTGTGGAAATTTTGAAGCCATGAGAAAAAAACGTTTTTTTCCCTGGGGGGAAGTGGAAATTTTGGAAAAATTGAAAAAAAGTCCAGTGTGGAGTAGTTTTACAAATTTCATGAAACACAGTGTAGATAAAAGTATTATGCTTGCAATAAAACAGGTAACCACCCCCTTTCCCTCAAAAGCAAAAAAAGAAAAAAGAAAAAAAAGGAAGAAACTGGCAACATAAAAAATAATCAGATTTTCCCCTTAGCACCAACAGCAAATAAAGTTAAGGTCCACCTCAATATGTAAGCTCCATATAAGGTCTACCCTTTGAGTAGTGTTGGTTTTTTAAAATCAAAACAAGACACAACATATACATGCAGTTTATTCTATCTCATTTTCTGAACTACTGCTATCATTTTCCATTTCTTCTTGCTCTTCCTCTTTGTCATTTTTCTCATGGACTTCTAAAAAACGGCTTTGGGGGGGAAAAATCATTTTTCCGGTTTTCCTCCAGGCCTTTCTATCTCTACTTGACGACAGCCGGGGCAAAGCATAAGGCAATTTTTTGCATGCCAGGCCCAGAGGTAACTAACATCCAGTTACTGAATAGTATGTTGCACTAAGGTTCAAACTCTGCTTGTGTGTTGTTGTTTTTTAATTGAACTTGTTATTATATATTATAAACCACATGATGGTAAGAGCTTTCTAAACAGTTTACAAAAATATACAACAGAATATTAAAATGATTGATAAAACACAGCTAAAAGCAGGTATTTAAGAATATTCAAAAGATGATTAAAGCCAGCAGTGGTTAAAAAGAAGTAAATCACATGCAGCTTCTATGTGTTCAGATGGGCTGGCCGTAATGAAAACGTTTTGAGCAGTTGCCGGAAAGAGTAGTTAGAGCACCTGCCTGGTGTCAGTTGGCAAGGAGCTCCAAAATGTGGGTGCTGGAAGGCCTGGGGGGGGGGGAAATAGAAAAATTGAGGGTAGGGGGGAGGGAACAGGTTTTTCCAGTTTTTTTCCAAAGCCTTTTTTCCCCCCAGGAAAAATTGGGGGGGAAATAGTGTGTGAATATTCAAACTATATAAAACTATTTTTTTTCAATTTTTCTGGAAAAAAACGGCTTTGGGGGGAAGAAAAGGGAAAAAAACCCTGTTTTTTTCCAGGCCTTCCCATGTCTACTCAGCAGTATATTGCTGGTGTTACCAACATTACAGAATTCCAGCTGCTTTCTACTCAGTCTTCACCAATACGTTATCAAGCCTCGACCAAGCCTTCACCTATGTCTGGAAGGTGCAAGATCCATCAGTTAGCAGAGCCATATGCTGTAAAGTTTGCTAAAATGTACCACCTCTGATTGCAAGTAAGGAATAGCATGTTTGAATACTCTCTCATATAAAAAGCCTTCTGCATATAGAACACTTGCAAGTTAGGGACACAATTGCTTTTTATTTATTTATTCAGTTGTAGTGGAGCAGTGGATACAAGTTTTTTCCTACTGTCCTGGGACTGGAAATTTGTGGTAATATCACAAATTATATGCCCTGTTTTTCAGTGTGCCTAAAATCCTTTGCTTACTAGAGGCTACCCCACATTTTGTTCAAAAATTGCTTTGCACAGGTAACTACCATAGAGTTATCTAAATTTTCAAAAGTAGGGGGTCGGTGGCTTGGCTTTTGAAAAATAGGGGGTCCTTAGTAATGAGCTAATTGGGAACCACTGGCCTAACTCATATTCCTATGTCCCTGAGTCTGATTAATGGTTCTTGGCATAGATTTCCCTTTTTGTTTTGAAATTATCCCTGCCTCTCTCCAAGCCCTTCCCCACCCTATTTCTCTCCCCATACCTTCCCTCTCCCATAGTGTGTCTGGCTTCTTATATTTAAATATCTCCTGATCTCTTTATGTATGAAGAGGTGATGCCCAGACCTGTGTCCAGAGGCAATATAGCATTCCGCTCATAGCTGGGGAATGCATGTTTTGGGAAAAGACGGTGCTCAGAGCCTGAGGGCCTGATCTCTGCAAAGGAGGGTGAGGTAGGAAGAGAGAATATGGATGTTGCTGGGTGTTCCTGCCCAAGCCACCATTGGAGCAAAGACACAGCTCAATTGGCACGGGTGGCATGGACCGGCACATACCTGCCAAATGTCTGGAGGAGGGGAAACTTTGCAGAGTGTGCACGAGGCTGCGCCAGGAAATTTTGGGTTGGCTTAACGTAACATCAGAAGAGCCCTGCATGGAGGATCTGGTCAAAAGGCCAGATCTAGTCCAGCTTCCTGTTCTCACTTTGGCCAACCAGATGCCTCAACGGGAAGCCTGCAAGGACGACGCAAAACACTACCGCACTTTCCCCTCCTGCAGGTTCCAGCAATTGTAGTACCTTGGGTTAAGTACTTAATTCGTTCTGGAGGTCCGTTCTTAACCTGAAACTGTACTTAACCTGAAGCACCAGTTTAGCTAATGGGACCTCCCGCTGCTGCCGTTACGCCAGAGCACGATTTCTCTTCTCATCCTGAAGCAAAGTTCTTAACCCAAGGTACTATTTCTGGGTTAGCTGAGTCTGTAACCTGAAGCGTATGTAACCCGAGGTACCACTGTATTCTGCCTCTGAAGCATAGCGGGGGGACTTTTTCAGCCTGAAGAAGAAGAAGAGGAGTTTGGATTTGATATCCCGCCTTTCACTCCCTTGAAGGAGTGAAAGGAGTCTCAAAGCGGCTAACATTCTCCTTCCCCTTCCTTCCCCACAACAAACACTCTGTGAGGTGAGTGGGGCTGAGAGACTTCAGAGAAGTGTGACTGGCCCAAGGTCACCCAGCAGCTGCATGTGGAGGAGCGGAGACGCGAACCCGGTTACCCAGGATTACGAGACTACCGCTCTTAACCACTACACCACACTGGCTCTCAGTGGCCTGAGGGCCATATTCCCTTCAGAACAACCTCCTGGGGGCCATATGCCGGGGTGGGTGGGCCCAGAGGCAAAAGCGAGTGGAGCAATGAACATGATGTTTACATTTGTACTGTAGGCTGGTTTCTAGATTCTTCCCTCCCCCTCCCCATCCTGTATCCTCCATCCAGGCAAGCGAGAGGCTTTGTGGGAGTTGAAGGACACATTCCAGCAGAAAGAAACACTCCAGGAGGGAGTGCAAAGGAAGGCCAGTGAGCAGGGCAGGGGTTGTGGCCTGTGGAGAGTTTCAGGGGCCTGAGAGAAAAGCCTGGAGGGCCACATTTGACCCCTGAGCCCCACAAAGAATCTGGAGAACTGTAGAAGGGACAGATTTCAGTAAAAATTCACAATAATTCATTACCTGTATATTTAACTGTATTGTTGGCATTTGTCTGCCTCGAGAGACAATGGAGTGCGCCTCCGGGGGTGAATACCAACTGCCGCATTAACAGCACTGCAGTTGGCTGCCTCAGGGCAGAAATCTAGGCAGTGTGTATGTAGGTACTGGGCTGCCCAGACAAAAAGATCTCCCGTTCGGCTTCCCTGGTATGGCTGAAAGCAAAGCAGAGCAATACGTTTGGCCCTAGCTTGGCTGCAGGAGTTGCCAGAAGTAGACATTCAAGGTGCTATCTGTCTTAGGGACTCTGCTCCAGATTTGTGTAGGGTTTACTCCTGAGCCTTTTCTTCTCTTTTCAGGTCTTTAGCCAAGCCCCTTCTGGCAGGCAAATAAATTTGGCAACTGTAGTTACCCACCCCTGTAGGAAGGTAAACTGTAATTGTGATAGGTGAGCAGGAATAATACTACCACAAGGTAGTATGCTTTTCTTTTTGTGAGGAAGGGGCCATTGTAATGCTTGGGGGTTTCCTGCATAACCTGCAGGAGTTATGCATTAGAGCTCCTATTATTGTTAGAGATTGCGGGATTTTCCAAGCAGCTTCAGAGACGAGAGGGGCTGCCAAGATCCTAGATCCCTTTTCTTGGAGAAGTGGATGCAACTCTAGGCTGATTCCAGGCATATCAAGGCTGATTTGCAGGGCGGGGAGGTTTCAGCTGAGGACACGCCTGGGTGGTTGTGCTTCAGACTGAATGCTTTCACAGCAGACTTCTACATTGCAATTATTATTTATCAATTGCTTTATTTGATTTCTTAGCAGTCCTGTGCCCTAAAGGCCCCAACTGCCCTATACATCTAAAGCACATTTAAATCACTTTAAAACAGTCATGGTTTTCCCCAAAGAATCCTGGGAAACTATTATTTTCTAATAATAATAATACTAATAAATTTTTATTTGTATCCCGCCCTCCCCTGCCGGAGCTGGGCTCAGAGCAGCTAACATCATATTAATAACACAATATACATAAAAACAAGCAATCAATTGATTAAAATGCATCCCAAATAAATTAAAATTAAACTAAACAAATCGCAGTCCTCAGGTTAAATTGAAAGCGGTTAATACTCGCCAGGACCAACTGTTTCCATATAATATATATAATATATAAGGGGTCCTGAGACTTGTTAGGAGACACCTTATTCCCTTCACAGAGCCACGGTTCCCAAAGTTCCCTGGGTGGAGGGATTGTAAGCAACTACCGCCATCTTAGCAAAGTACAGTTCCCAGGATTCTTTGAGGGAAGCCATGGCTTTTTAAAGTGGCATGGTCCTGCTTTAAATGGGTAGTGTGGATGGGGTGGGGTGGGGGCTGTGTTTGGGTCTGAAGTGTACAGTCCCCTGCCCATGCACTAAATCTTCAATTTAAGGAATTTGAAAATACAGTGCTTTAATTCCCCCCCCACAAGAATAGTGTGTGTCCAAAAATACGTATGCATATGTATTTCATGTGTCAAAGTGGAGAGGTGCCGCTATCCAAATACTTTTGAACCCCCAACTCTCTTTGTCCCAGCCTGCGTGGCCAGTGGTCCAGGATGATGGGAGTTGTAGTCCTGAATATATCTGGAAGGAGCTACGTTGTGGGAGGCTGCACTACACTAACACTCCCTGCACAGAGAAAATAAGTGTGTCAGGGACAGAGCTTTCAACATAGTGCTTTATCAGTGTGTGTAATTTATATTGTACAAACAAATGCAAATATTGCAGTGTGTGGAGTGTTGCGGTTCAGGGTTCTATTCCCCCTCAAGCCCTGGTTTTCTGCTCCCCAACTCATTCCATGGCCACTGAGCATACCCACTCTATTTTGGGCTGCTTTTTTGGGGGGAGGGGGTTCTTTCTCCTCTCCACTTGTTTTTTTTCCTCCCTTTAAATAGATTCTTGTACTGGAAATGTTAGAGTTTTCCCCAAGCTTACTGAAACATCGTAAGTTGTGTATGCACCAGACATTTACAAATCAGGGAAGGATAACAGATCTGTTTGTTTGCTTATTAAATTTGGTATCCCACCCTTTCTTCAGAGTGGCAAAAATCAAACACAGACTGTTTACAATTTAAAAAATTACAGAAATAATACTTAAAATATTCAAAAGCAATGACAACCGCTTAGTTTTGTTTTTAGGACATCAACAACATTTAAAGGCAGGAGTTAAAGTCTGTTTTAAGCACGTGACTTTCCCCAAAGAATATTTAGAACTGTAGTTTACCCCCCCCCCCCGAGTTATAGTTCCCAGCACCCTTAACAAACTACAGTTTATAAAATCCTTGGGTGGGTAGGGGCGATGTGCTTTCAATATATGATGGTTGTGCACAGCCTAGGCTACATAAGGAATGGCGCTCACAACCTGAACATTGGAAATACTAAGGAACAATGAGTCTGTTCCCTGAAAGGGTGTGACCTAGACACAAATTACCACCAGTGGGAGCTAGGCCTAGAGCAGCTGTGGGGAACATTTGGCCCTTCGTATGCTGCAGGACTACATCTCCCATCATCCCTGACCTTGGGAGTTGTTGTTCAGATGTATACCCATCTAGAGCTCCTTGGAGGAAAGGTGGAACATGAAACAAACAAATTTTCTCTTCCACAAGAGGCCAAGCATCTTGACAGACCAGATTTGATCCATCTTGCATCCTTTCTTTTTTAGACTTCATAACTACAAGTAGCTGAGACTTAGTTCGTTCTCTCTCTCTTCCTCTCTTCCTTCCTTCCCTAAAGGGCCCTTGAAATCTCTCCCTCTTTCTCCCAGCGGGAGCTCCTTTCTTTAACCTGTTCTGGCATGCGCTGTGGGTCAGGTGGATTAACTGAGGTAGAAAGTCTGCCAGGCTGGAATGCCAGCTATGTAACTCTTCTGAGTTAGATAGTAACAGGAGTCTTTGTGTTTCTCAAGAAACGGGTGGCCTCTTGTGCTTGGGGGTGGAAGGCAGTTGTGTGTGTGTGTGTGTGTTTGTGTAGAGCTCGGATACAATCAGGCACCAAGGAAAGAAGTTAAGGACCTCCCAGTCTTCCCCTCACCCTCTTTTCCTTTAGAAACATGCATGTTGCTCCATTTCATTTTTCTCTTGATTCTTCCTCTGCTTACAGACAGGTTTAGCGGTTACTTTTACTCTCTTTAAATTAATTAATTGGCCTGATCCAGCAGGCTCCTTTTCTGTTCTCATGCAATCTCAGCAACAAGATCTATCAGCAAAGCCACTGGAAAATTGTACCAATAGCAGTCTACCAATTTAAATTATTGACTCCCAACAAAAACTCGGAAACAGTAGCCCACCCTGATAGTCACTAGGCCTTCTAGGTATCAGGTCCTCCAGGGCCCAGGTGGACCTAGGCCAGCCAAGCAGGGAACAGGTCTTGCAGGACTCACTGCAAAGGTGGTCCTTGTTCACCTCAAAGATGGCTTACCATGCATGGAAGGAAGCCACTTCATCTTCACTCCATCCCGGTTCTCTAGGGCTCTCATTGGGAGGCTGCCTAGATTGTGACCTGTGCTAGGGTTTAAATAGGCCTGTGAATCGGAGGTTCTGCACCCAGGTTTATTATCAAAGCAGTTATCTGTGTGATCTCTGGTTGGGTGAAATCATTCATGGGATTAATTCAAGAAGGAGGAAGTCACAGTAGCCAGGGTGGTGGTGGGGGAACATGACAGGGAGGTGGGAAGAGTAGCTAAGGAGAATGATGGAGCCACTCAGCCTTAAAAGAGGTGAATCTTAACCCAAATCTGTGTATGTGTGTTTGGGGTGGGGGCCAAAATCTCTGCTCTGTGAACAGTGCAAAATCAAAACGACCGAATGTTTTAGCCAACATCCCAATTTTGCTTGTGGGCTCTTCAAATCCTGGAGCCAGGCCCCGCAGCTGATTGGCACATGTTTTGAATAGAATTTGGTTCTGCAAATTAACATTTGCCTCCTTTGTATAATTGACAGTGTTTAATTTTTCTGGCCGGGCAGGAATGTTTGCCTTCTTTACAGTTTTGTGACTTTACAATCAGTGGAGATTCCCATTGTAAAACAAATCCCTTATAAGCAAATAATTCAAAGCTTGAGCACCCCCGGCCTTCTGCTATGTCTTTGCTGCTCCTAAATTGCTTGGAGAGGAAAAGCAGGCTTGTTCAATTATTTTTTTTAAAAAAGTTTTAATCTCTTTGTTGAAAGAGAGACCAATCATTTTCCCATTTACACCTGGGCTGAGTCGCACCCAGCACAGAGCAACATTGTTCTGTACAGGAAACGAAAAGGATGAAACTTTTAAAATCCTATTAAGAATAATCCAAAACTCTGCTCCCCTCCACCAAATCTGGTCTTATTACTTGACTCTGTCTGGCTTTTGTACCTCTTGCACTGTCAATTTGTCACATTTGAGAGTTTGAAATCATATCTCCACTGCAACACAGTTATTGTCTTAAGAGGCAATTCATCTGTTTTGCTTGTGAAACCAGAGGCTTTAACAATGAAATAATAAAAAAGGGCTGTCTTCAGTGAAGTTATATGCAGAGTAGACATAGTGGCATTAATGTACATGAGGAAGGTAGCAATCTCAACTCTGCTTACCTGAGAGTAATTTGCATTGGCTGCTCAACCAGCCTTTGTCTCTGGCCCTGCCTACCCTTGGCATGCGGCCCTTGGAATCTTGCTCGAAAGGGAATGTGGCCCTTGGTGTCCATAAAGTCCCACAACACTGCTGTATCTGGTTAAACAACTATAGTGGGAGAGAGAAAGAGGAAGACAATGTGTATTTTATATGCATAGGATTTCCAGCTGCAAAGGATGGTGTGGAGCTGTCATAACTTTAAAAGGCAAATTCATGGAAGATAAAGCTGTCCATGGCTGCTGGTCATGATTGCCAGATGGAGACTCCAGATTCAGAGGCAGTATACCTCTGAATGCCAGCTGCTGAATGGCAGACAATAAGGCTGTCAACTTGGCACTCTGCTCGGAGATTCCCAGGGGCCTCTGGTTGACTGTGCTGGGAAGCAGGCTGCTGAACTTTGGTATTGCCTGTGTGCAAAGCAGATGCTCTGCTACTGCTACCGAGCTACGACCCCCTTGCATGTTCTACTTCAGTGCTCCTGAACCATTAAATTGGTAGATGCCTAATCTTTGCCTAAGAAGGAGGTCACACTCACATCATAAAGCACATGGCTCCCTCCCAAAGAATCTTGGGAACAGTAGTTTATTTGTAACTCACTCTCTGTATGTGTGTGTAAACTACATTTCCCAGGATTCTGTAGGGAAGCCCATGTGCTTTAAATATATGGTTGTGGATATTCCCCCGGAAAGCTTAGAACTTTCTAAGCATTACTATATATATAAATTAATGTTTGTAAAATGCTTTTAAATACATAATGAAGTAAGACACTTCTCTCCCTCCCTATTGTTTTTAATTTTTAAAAGTGATTGGTAAATGAGGAGAGAGTAACAGTTCAGTGGTGCAGCAGTTGCTTCGCATTCAGAAGGCCCCAGGTTCAATCCCTGTCATCTCCATTTTATAATTACTATTATTATTATTATTAATTACCTGCCCATCACTCTAAGGTTCCAGAGCATGTTAGAGCAAATTAAGTGCAATTTTAAAAGCAATTTAAAACAGCAGGTGTTCTCTCAGGTGTTTGGGGCCTGGGCTGTTTAGGGCATTAAACACTAACATGAGTGGGCACCTTGAACTGGGGCCAGAAACAGAGGTTATACGAACTCTAAATGGAAGGGCAGCAGATGACAGGAAAGGCCGCTCTCTCTCTGCCTGACACTCTAGAGTGCTGCTGCGAGTCATAGTACAGTGGTACCTCGGGTTAAGTACTTAATTCGTTCCGGAGGTCCGTTCTCAACCTGAAACTGTTCTAAACCTGAAGCACCACTTTAGCTAATGGGGCCTCCTGCTGCTGCCGTGCCGCCGGAGCACGATTTCTGTTCTCATCCTGAAGCAAAGTTCTTAACCTGAAGCACTATTTCTGGGTTAGCGGAGTCTGTAACCTGAAGCGTATGTAACCTGAGGTACCACTGTAGATAGTACAGGACTCCGTGGGCCAGTGGCCTGACTCTGAACAAGTCGGCTTCCTAGCATCTGATACCTCTATCTGCACTAGCGGCAACAAAACATGTCTCTCCTGTATTGGTCTGTACAGCCACCACAGGCGCTGCAACCTTCCAATGGTTTGACTTCATCCCCAAAAAGCACACTCCTCCATTGTCAGCCGAGACAGAAGGATGCCCTGTCTGACTTTTGGGGTGCATTGCTTAATACTAAACCCACCACTGTTTCTTTTTCATATCCTTCTCAAGTCCTTTTTCCTGGCTGGATTGCATCCTGGAATGTGTTTGCCTGAATGGAAGTGAGAGAGAGAGAGAGAGTGTGTGTGTGGTTTTGTAAATTTCTGTCTTTTGCGCGGCTGGTATGTAACCTGGTATATACCAAGGTAAGAATCATGTCTGCTGCTCCACCCACCTCTGCCTCTTGCCCCACCCACCACTGGCATGCTCCTCTGGTGATGATCTCAAGACTTAACAGAGATGCCTTTCACAGGGGATTAGGCAAATTAATGGAGAGGTTGATCAAGGCCTATTAGTCATGACAGCAAAATGGAACTACCCCAAGTTTTAAGAGGTAGTGTATCCTCAGGTATACTAGCTGTGTAATGGCAAATACTGGGAACAGGTAAATACTGCCTATCTTATTTTGTGAGGTGTCTTGAACTGTTAGAGACAAAAACCGGGTACTTTCTAACATTTCTGATTATTCAAGAATATCTTTATATAAAATAATTCCTGATGAATTTAACTGGTTTTTTTTTAGAGCGGTAGAATTGGAAATTGCAGCCAGAACATTATTATTTTTTTAGGTCACAGACCTCAAATATCTACCTGAATATAAGTTATATTGAGATGAAGAGAACGAACCTGGAAAGTCTCATGTACAGATATTTGCTCAGACTGACACTGTTTTTTGAAAGTTGCTTTGGGCCACTTTTGTGAGGAAAGCGACTAATAAATATGAATGGTGGTGGTGGTGGTGGTGATGATAATAATAATAATAATAATAATATACATTAATAATAAATGCCGTATTCACAGTCTCTTTGTGGGCCTCTTGTGGGAATATCTGGTCAGCTACTCTGGGAAACTAGATGGATCTTTGGCCTGATCCAGCAGACCTTGTCTGATGTTCTTTGTGAGTTGTCCACCACCTTTAACCCAGAGGGCTTTGGGGCCTGTGTGTGAATGTGCTCTCATCTCCACCAGAACAATGCCAGATTGCAGGAATGTGATAAGGCTAGAGAGGAAATCGCCCTTATCATGGGGAAAATACCACCCACAGAGTGTGCTAGGAAGAAAAACCAGCAGGGTGATGTTGGTTGGGATAAGGTGAAGATCATGGGAGAGGTCTGCAGGAACTTCCTCTGGGTGTTTCCGGCAAGAGTGGAAGCCATCTGTGGACCCTCTGCCCTTGTTGGTGGTAAACAAAACAAAACTTTTCCCACGGATCTGACGTTAGTTTCCCCACTGTTAAAATAGGATGTTCCCTATTGAGCAGCTTGCTTTGTCTCCTTCTCATCCCCTCTCTTTTTGAAGTTGCTGTTGGGAGTTGCTCCTTTTTCCTGCATCCATTCCATGTGTTTGCCAGTCCTGTCTGCTTTTAAAAATGGTCCATCTGGCTCTCAGTCATGCCCACACTGACTGGCAGCAGCTGTCTAGGATTGCAGGCAATCGTTGTTCCAATCTGACTTGCAGATGATTGAGCCGGGGACCTTTCTGCATGCAAAGCAGATGCTCCACCACTAACGCCCCTCCTTACAATCCAGAAATTTGATTATGTTATACGTTTTCAACCCCCAGTTCTCCCGCCAATCCATTCTCTTGGGTAAGGGGAAGACGATTCTGTTTTCCCTGCACCACACATCATTTTATAAAGCTCTCTCCTTTCCCCACTCTTAGTAATCCTTAACCACCTAAACAGCAAAGGCCCAAATATTCTACCCCTTTTCTTCACACAGGAGTTGCTGCAGCAGCACCCTACTCCCCAGATCATTTTTCTTGCCCTCTCACCCACCTTTTCCAGATCTAAGGTACCCTTTTTGAGAGAAGGTGGCTGGAAGTGCACCCAAATGTGGCTTTACTGTAGAGTTATACATAAAGACATGACTATACCAGCTCTCTTTATTTTCAGCCCCTTTCCTAATAATCCATATAGAATGGGTTTTTACTCACACCTGCCTACCTGCCACTGCCAAGACAAGGGGCTCTTTACAAGTCTGGCCCAAAAGACAGGAAGAAGGGATGACAGGAGTGTCTTTTGTCATTTCAGAGAGATGGAAATTTCAGCCGCTAGCCTCAAAAGGCAGCTTGCCGTGTGCCTTTCGAAAGCTGCTTGTCTCAGTGTTGTTTTTCAAATCGATTGTTGGTTTCGATATGGGCCACTACAGTTTTTGTTGTGTTCCACTTTTTCAGTTGCGCCGGCTTTTCCTTGGAGAAGAAAAGTGGGGATATAAATACGGTATGAAATGATGAACTGTTAGGAGCCCCAGCTTGTTAAAACTTGAAACCCCTGAATTCAAAAATGTCCAGGAATTGCACTGCAGCGCAAAATCTAGGCAACGGCATACCAGGATGGTGTCATTTGTGGGGGCCCAGCCTGGAGCCCATTGCTACGATGATTGAACCAGTATCGGTGGCCATTCATGGCTGGTGCCAGACTTGGGTGGGTCCTTGAAGCAGTGCTGTTGATGGGTCTCAACACAGCTACCCCAAACCAGGGGGAGCTGTGGCCCTACCTGGGCTATAGACCAGGTGTAGTGGTTAAGAGCAGTGGACTCGTAATCTGGTGAACTGGGTTCGCGTCTCCGCTCTTCCACATGCAGCTGCTGGGTGACCTTGGGCTAGTCACACTTCTCTGAAGTCCCTCAGCCCCACTCACCTCACAGAGTGTTTGTTGTGAGGGAGGAAGGGAAAGGAGAATGTTAGCTGCTTTGAGACTCCTTCGGGTAGTGGTAAAGTGGGATATCAAATCCAAACTCTTCTTCATCTCATCGATACATATCATGCATCTGTAGGCCAGGGCATGGCATTTTGGGGAACTTAAAATGGTGGGCAGCCAGAACTACTCATCAGTAGGGTAGCCGTACAGGGCTGGTGCCAGATTGGGGCGAGCCCTTGAATCAGCATCCAGAGGCCTGGTGTGGAGTGCAGAGAATGGTAACATGACCAGGTCCGGCCAATGAGGTGCCCTCTTAAGCCCCTGGGGTCACCAGCAAGTGCCCCACCTGGCTTACCTCTGGTGCCAGACCTGCAGTCTTATCCCAGCTGTTCAGAAAACGGGGGCAGTACAGCTGGGGGAGAGGCGCCTGGGTCTGTGAGGGGGTGGGGTGGGGAATGTGTGTGTGTTTGCACATACAACTTGCAGGGCCTTCTTTAGGTTCAATGGGTAGCCAGCTGTGGTGAAAAGCAGCCCCTGCCCTCTGCTTGGAATACAGCAGGAGCTGAGCTTGGAAGGGGCTTCCTCCCTAACCTAAGCCATCTTCAAATGGGAAAGTGACCCCATGGCGGTCAACTCATCTTACCATAGGCTGTGCTTTCTACAGGAAACCAACAATAATGGGGGGGAAAAGTAGACTAGCAAGCTTGTAAAAGCAGCATTTTATAGGCCCACGGTGGTGAATTTCCATTTTTCGCACGCCTCTTTCCTTCTGTGAGTGTTTCCACCCCGTCCCCTGCCCTGGAGAGGGGGTGGCGCTGTGCACCGGATGCTGGCTTGCATGCCGATCCTAATCGAAGCCCGCGGCCTTGAGCGGGGGCGAGGGGTGCCACAGCGGGCAATGCAAACAAGTTCCACAAAGCCTGCCTGTGTGCTCATCTTTTCTCTGTAGCTGCGGGCTATTCTTTTCTTCTTTTGGGTGTGCTCACTGCTCCTGGTTACCTGCCGCCTCTGGTTTTCCCTCTTTCTCCTCTCCTCTGCAGTCCTCACCCCCCGCCTCAGCTTCTATGGTAAGGCCAGAGAAACCAGATGCACAAGTTCATGGCTGCCTTGTTGGGCCTGTCTCGACCTGTGAGCCCAACTCCATTTGCAGTGGGTTGGAAGGAAGTGTTTCTCAGGCGGGGTGAAACGTTATGCCCTCGTCTCCCTAAACTAGGCATTCACAAACAGAACTGCAATTCCGCCACGTAAAACAGAATGGAGGACTAACTGATCCCACAAGGAGGTTGCCTGTTGTGTCTCTGTATGAGTCACTACTCTGAGGTAGAACCTTTTTTCCAATCAGCCTTTGTTGGAATTGGTCAATCTGTTGCTCCTTGTTTGTAACCTCGCTGGTTAATTTGGACAATGCAGAGCTTGATGGATGAATGCTATGACTTGGTGCAAGACAGCAAACTATGCTGCTATGCCCCATTAGATCACTCTTGATGCAGAAATTTAACTTTCCGTTGGAAGGAGCTCCCTTTGTTTCTGTGTGAGTCAGTGTTCTGGATTATGCCACCAGTTTGGAAGGAGATCAACCCAGGACAATGGTTCATGCAGTGATACAGCGGGCCACATCCTCTGATGTTGGGTAGCTTTGCTGTGTCTCTGCAACAGGAACAGTTTGAATGATGCAGTAGACAGCCGATTCATTTGTCCCTTGCCGGAGCTGGCTAGAGGGTAGCAAAACCAGAAGAGTGAATCATACAGAGACTCTGCAGGCAGCCTCTCTTGTGAATGGATGGCCAGCTCAGAGGCACCTCTAATTAACTTATTTCTTACAGTACAGTATACGACTGCTGTGCGTCTCTGCAGCTCCTCTCCAGCTTCAAAAAGAAATGATGTGCAACAGTGACTTTTTCCAGATATATTGCCTTGAGGGAATCCTTGCCACACCAATTTTTTTTGTCTGCCTTGCAAAGGATTCTGGGATGCATAACGAAGGCAAAAACAATTTTGTGGAGCACTCCTAAGGCTTAGATCAGGCTAGTGGTAGACAAGCTCTCTCTCTCTCCCGCCCACCACCCCTGGGAAGCTTTTTCTGCCGTTGCCACTCTCCCAAGTGAAGGAGCTCGACAGGTTGTCTGGAGGAATCCCCAGGTACCTAAGAACAAAACTCGAAAAGCACTGGTGTAGAACCGTTATGTCAAAGAAGAGCGGCTCACAAATCTTTGGGAAAGGTTGCCCCTACCCCATGGAAAAAAATTGCTTCGTCAAACATTTTAAAGATGTGTGTGCGTGAGTGCTTGCTTTCTTGAGATTATGTAAAATGCAGCCGGGTGGATCAGAAGAGAAGGGGTGGGGCATTGGATGTGGTATATTTCCCCTTGCAATTATTGGCAGCTGTCTGCTTTGCACCTCGGTAAATTTGTGCACGCACAACCTTTAAATCCTTTCCATTCATTGCTCTCTCTGTCACACAGCATGTTATCCTCTTCCCTCCTCAAACCCCAGACGATTTGTCTCGCTGTCTTTCTGCAAGAAAATGGCACAGAATTCCAATGACTCTGAGCCTTCTTCCTTCCCTTAACCCTCAGGTCTGCCACAAAAGTGTCTTCGTGAATTCCAAGGAAGTGTTTTCTGCTTAATTATCCAATGTGTAACGCCACCCATCCACCTACTCTCCCCTCACCTTCCATGGCTACTCCTTAAAGTGGTTAAAACAAGTGCTTGGTAACCACAGCTACTGCTGTTCTTGCATTTACAAGTTCCTTGCCTAGTCACCTGTGGTGAGTAAGCACCACTCCAGGTGACCAAGCAGGAATCCCGCCCACCGTATAAACTTGAACTTGGTTATTTTCTGTCAATGGGTGGTATTCAATGATATTCAAATAAATGTGCAAGTGGAATGATTTCCGCTTGCACGATAGGACTTTACTCCCTCCTCACATGTTCTGTCCTGTCCCTACATCTGCTCCAAAGGGTTGGGGGAAAACCCTGAACAGATTTAAGGGGTGCATGGGGGCAGGAGGAGAAAAGTCTGGTCACACAGGCAGAAGTTTTTCTGCGCTCACAAAGTGCTCTTTTGAATTCAGCCCAATGTGATTCAAAATATTAATGTGGACTAGTAACTTCCTTAGTCATATCCCTCACTTTGTCCCTGTTTTGCAGAAACAGTTCTAGTTTTCTGGTTCCCTGTGCTAAATTGTCCTAATTTTTTACTTCTGGGGTGCTTCCTCTTATTCTTTAATTAGTTTCAAACTGCCCTTCTGGGCCTTGAGAAGTTAATTTTATATGTAGCCTGATTCCATTACTTAGAAGTGGGACTTGCTGTCAAGTAGATGTGCATAAGATTGTCATGCTAGTTCAGGCACAGGCAAACTCGGCGCTCCAGATGTTTTGGGACTACAACTCCCATCATCCCTAGCTAACAGGATCAGTGGTCAGGGATGATGGGAATTGTAGTCCCAAAACATCTGGAGGGCCAAGTTTGCCGATGCCTGTGCTAGCTGGAGAGTGGCTGCATCTTGAGTGCATTGCATAGGGATGTTGATACAGGCACAGGTGCCCCAAATAGATAGCTCTGTTGGTTAGAGTGTGGTGTTGATATGGCCCCCGGTTGGGAAACACTGCTCTAGAGCAGGGATAGCTAGCAGTGTGCCCCTCAAATATTATTGGACTCTTAGCTCCCTTCAGTCTCAGCAAGTGTGGCTAGTGGTCAAGTATGGTGGGAGTTGCAGCTCTACAACATCTGTAGGCACCATGTTGGCTGCCATGGGTCTAGAGCAACAGAAAGCAACACTTGCCCCTTGCCATTGTTGCCAACTTCCTCTGTGCATGTTCCAGTTTGTTGATTGCCTTCTTAAACTGCAAGGCCCAGAGGCCTTACCAAATTAGAATAGAGTGATCCCCTTATGTCTTGCGATCTGGACACTATACATCTGTTGATGTGACTGAGAAGTGCATTAAACATTTCTGCCAGCACATCACACACCCCTGATTTGGAAGTCTAGCTTGTGGTCAACTAACACCCCTAGATCCTTTTGAGATGGACTGCTGTCAAACCACATATGCACATATTTCAGGACAATTATGGTGCTCTTTTCTTTTAACCCTCCAGAAGGTCTTTTAGCAAAAGAACAGACACCCTCTTTTTGCTTTTAAATATGTGCAAGACAGACAGTTGAAGGGTAAATGAAAGTAATGAATAGAGCATTCTGCAAATGGGAAAAAAACTTTGAGCAATGTGTAATAGTGGGGAGGGGCGGTTGCTTGGGCACAGCTCTTTGGAATGGAGATAGGGGTGTTTCAAGTACACAAGAGTGTCTGTATTTTCATCTGTGAAATATTTAAGGGTATGGGAACTCTGTGGGCAGCGGACATAGTCGTCGCTACACATTGTGCACCCAAAGTGATAACATTGTTCAGTAGACAGCATGGACGCATTGTTAGCCCACAAATGCCAAGGATCGATGTTCAAAATGTTCAATATTTTAAGTACCTTTTTATTTTATTTTTTAGAAAACAAAACCTAGCATCCAGATTTAAATTTCTGTGAGCACATTTATTTCAGAGGGGCCAATGCTGAGTGATAAGAGCACCTGCTTTGCATCCAGAAGGCCCCAGGTTCAATCCGCAGCATCTCCAGGAACTTTCTCTGTCTAAGCCTGCCAGTCAGTGTAGACAATACTGAGCTAGATCGATCAATGGTCAGACTCAGTATAAAGCAACTTCTTACATGCCTAAGCTGGTGCTTATAAGAAGAACCAAAAGAGCTACCTAGCCCAACATCTTGTTTCTCTCAATGAACAACAGAAACCCCTCTGAATGGAGAAGCTCTATGGCTAATAACCTTTGACACACTTTTCCTTCTCCTTGAATCATCTAAATCCCTCTTTCATGCCTCCTTAAACCATTGAAGGCCATTGAAACATCTTGTGGCAGTGAATTCCATAAGTAAATCCAACACATTGTTTGAAGAAGTCTCTCTCTTGCTCATGCCAGATCAGAATCTACTGCCCATCAGTGCAAGAAAAAATCATGCTCCGGCCACATAGTTGACAGCTTATCTCTGTGTCAGGCCTAGTGAATCCTGTCTCAGTCAAAGCTGTTTGAGGCCCAAACTAGATGTTGTGGGGGCATGCTTACGCAAGTCCCATGTCGTGTCCAGAGGCCTTGGTGGATGCTTTTTAAATTTAAGACAAACTAGATATGCCGTGGCTGGGTCCAGTGGCGTAGCGTGGGTTGTCAGCACCCGGGGCAAGGCAAGTAATTTGTGCCCCCTAACCCATGGATTTGCACCCCCTAACCCGTGGATTTGCGCCCCCTAACCCCCAGATGTTGCGCCCGGTGCGGCCGGCCCCCCCTGCACCCCCCATGCTACGCCACTGGCTGGGTCAGCCATGTTGGTTTGTTCACATATAATACAGACGTTGGGTGTTTAATTTTTCACACGTCCATAGGCTTCATTTTGGCCTTCAAAATGTGACTATGGCCCAAAACCCTGTCTCCGCTCAATATCTGAGGGCCAAACTACATTTCATGGGGGCCACCTCGTTTGTGATATACATTGGTGAATGCATGAATACACTCAATCTTAAGTGTAAATAAAAGAAGCGGTAAGATTCCCATTAAAAATCAGTATGAACATTTAATGCAAGGGGAGATCTGCTGTCCTCTGTCTTCAGCCACACACCCACAGACATGCCACACAACCTGAATGAAGTCTGTTAGTTGTTTGCAGACCACAGTTTGGGGACCCCTGATCTAAGGGAGTGCTCACTGTTAATTGGTATTTGGCCTATAAGCAGAATATAGGAGAGCATTTTTAATATTTGTCGGTAGCGTCCATTTTATCTCATGGAATAATTCAATTTTATTTTTATGTTTGTATAAACTACAATTGTGAATTTTGCCTTAACTCAGCCTTTTTGAAGTCGCTTTTTCTTAAGGAGAGTGTGCAAACGAATAAGGCAAGCGTAAGGCTCTTTTTGTGTGTGCAAACGAAAAGGGCAGGCAGGTGAATAAAGAGTTGGCAGGGAAAATCAATTTTTTACAGCAGAATATGCACAAGGGCAAGAGGAACTGAGTGCTCCCTCACACTGGACCATATATGCTATATCTATGATTCTATGATTTCACATGCTTTTCTCCTTAGCTGGACCCAGTTCTCATGTTGGACCCAGGCTGGTAGAAATATTTAGGCTTTGGATACACTTCAGAGGCCAAAGTTAAGCCCTCAGAATGTACAATCACTCTCTCCCCATGTGTGTCTGTGTAGGAAATGGGCCCCCTGCCCCATTGTTTTCTATCTGCTGCAGAACATGAACAACATGGCTGGCCTTGGCATATCTAGTTTGGGCCTTGTGCAGCTTAAATTGAGACAGGATATATACACTGGGGCCTCTGGCCTTGGACATGTTTCAAAGGCTGGAGCTAAGCTCTTGAACATGTGCTTTGTGTAAAAAATAATAATAACCCCCCTACCCACTGTTTTAGATGTGAACAGAAAAAGCACATGAACAACAAATATGGCTGCCCTCCTGTCACATCTGGTTGGCCCTTAGTCAACTGCTTGAGGCCTGTGTTTTGGGTTTCACTAATCGTCATTTGGCCTGGTTTGGTAAGTTGGCCGGCATTCCCTTTTTTTGATTTCCTGAGAACGCAGATCCCTCGCTTGAAAAATGTCGTGCTTTTTTGGCCAGGCACCCTGGAAGCAGAGTTGGTTTTTGTCGTGCACCCAAATGATAATGACCCGCTCCTGGCTTCTGTTTAATAGATCGCTTTGGATAGCTTAATGGGGCAAGCGACAGGCAATTGGGCAAATAGGGTTCCGTGGGGAGGGGGACTTTCCCCCTTGTCCCAAAAAACCTCTCCACTCTCAAAACACCCTCCACTTTTTACAACAACATAGCCCAACTGCCCCCAGATTCTTTACTATTTAATCCTCATGCTGATACGCTTACTCCCCTAGAGGCTTACTCTTCTTTACTCTCACTGCTGCTCCCAGGATACTTTGCCATGACTGTTAAAGTGATATAGTAGTGCTTTAAATGCGCGGTGTAGATATGGCCTTGAACCTGGGTCCCTGAAATCCAACTTGGCCTTCCCCAAACTTGTGCCCTCAGATGTTCATGCTGGCTGAGGCCAAATGGGAGTTGGAGTCCAAAAGCATCTCAAGGGCATCACTTTCACAGGACATGGCAATTTCTCCAGCTGCCCTTGTGCTGGTTCCCTTGGACCTAATCTGCTTTGCTGCCTTCCTGGCAGTGGTGAATGTTGCTGCTGTCTATCCTCATGCCAGTCGCTGCTCCTATTACTGGCAGGTGTCGGGTGCTCTATATGGCTTTTAACATTTCGGGAGCTTGAACTCATAGGGTGACAGCTTCTTGTCCCATATATTCCATGTTTCCTCCTCAGCAGTCAGCATTCCATGCCTGCTGAGCAAATTCATTCTCCTGGGCTGTTGTTGTTTTTTTCTATTCAGGGTGGGGGTGGGTCATACTTAGTTTTCTTCTTGAAGATTTGTTTTATTTTTGCCAACTTTCCTGTGCGTGGGTCCTGTTGTTTTGACTGCATATGGACACGTAGCATCAGAAATAGAGGGGATTATGTGTGTGTTTTTATCTGTGGAATGTTGAAGAGTGCACCACTCTCGAAAGCCTCTCTCTCTTGGTCACCTCCGAGCGTGGAATACTTGACCGCTGATCAATGGAGCCTTCCATGTTGACTCTTCTGTCTCAAGCCTTCCGTGCTGTAGATTATGGCAGCTCTCAGGTGCTGCTCCTCACCCCTCTCTCCATCACCCAGTTGGCATTGCAAGGCTTCATTTGAGCCAAACTTTAGACTTACAACTTTATTGGGATTCCCCCCCCTCTCTCTCTCTGTGTGTGTGTGTGTGTGTGTGTGTGTGTGTACGTGTACACACTGTCATTTTGCCTTTTCAGATCTCAGCTCCTCAAAGATGTACAGTGGTACCTCGGGTTACATATGCTTCAGGTTACAGACTCCATTAACCCAGAAATATTACCTCGGGATAAGAACTTTGCTTCAGGAAGAGAACAGAAATCGTGCTCTGATGGCGCCATGGCAGCAGGAGGCTCCATTAGCTAAAGTGGTGCTTCAAGTTAAGAACAGTTTCAGGTTAAGAACAGACCTTCAGAACGAAAAAAGTACTTAACCCGAGGTACCACTATATCGATGGCCACCCACTTGGATGGCTTTAAAAGAGGATCAGACACATGCATGGAAGATAAGGCTATCAATGGCTACTAGCCATGATGGTTAAGTTCCACCTCCCCTTTTGCCTCTTCAGTGCTGGGAATCACAAGTGGGGAGAGTTGCTGTTGTATTCAGGTCCTGTTTGCAGGTTTCCTGTTGTGGCATCTGGTTGGCTACTGTGAGAGAACAGGATGCCAGACTAGCCCTTGGCCTGATCCAGCAGGACTCTTCTTATGAGAGCTTTTCCATTCATGCTCCCTGCCCATGGGATTCTGACTGTGCCACTGTTGGGAACAGGATGCTAGATTATTGATCGAATGCTAGATGTTGATCAAAACCCCAAGGCTCTTATGGCTTTTAAAAATGAAGGAAAGCAAACTTCCAAGGTTCCAGCCCTTATGTATGTGAATATATATTTGCAATTACAGATAGGTAGCCGTGTTGGCTGCCATAGTCAAAACAAAAAAAATTCCTTCCAGTAGCACCTTAAAGACCAACTAAGTTAGTTCTTGGTATGAGCTTTCGTGTGCATGCACACTTCTTCTTCTGAATTTATATATTTGCAAGTACCTGTATATGGAGGAGCGGGTGGTGCTGTGGTCTAAACCACCGAGCCTCTTGGGCTTTTTGATTGGAAGGTCAGCAGTTCGAATCCCAGTGACGGGATGAGCTCCTGTTGCTCTGTCCCAGCTCCTGCCAACCTAGCAGTTCGAAAGCATGCCAGTTCAAGTAGACAAATAGGTACCATTGCGGTGGAAAGGTAAATGGCGTTTCCGTGCACTCTGGTTGCCATCACAGTGTTCTGTTGTGCCAGAAGCGGTTTAGTCATTCTGGCCACATGACCCGGAAAGCTGTCTGTGGACAAATGTTGGCTCCCTTGGCCTGAAGCGAGATGAGCGCTGCAACCCCATAGTCGCCTTTGACTGGACTTAGCTGTCTAGGGTTCATTTTTTTTATGGACAACGCCTGTAGAAACCTCAGAAGCCAGAATGGCGGGGTCTGATTCCCAAAGGTCAGGGTAGAGGTGTTAGTGCCCCTTCCCCAAGGTTTGCAAAATTACAATAAATAAGTACTGAGAATTGCTATTCAGATCAGGAGAAATAATGCACATTTTGCCTAATGTACGCAGGGTGCAGCTCTTCAAGGTTGCTTGCTGCAGATATTTTTCATTTTAGCACAGTCTCAGACTGCTGGGTCCCATTGTTTTGGGACATTCTTGAACATTTAAGATGTTAAATCCCGCATTCAGGATCCTAAATACCACAATCCCACCAAATACAGAATCCCACCAGGCAGCTCTGTGGGAGGTGAAGACGCTGCTTACCCACCAGCACGTACTCATGTGCGCATTTCAGAGTTTCCTCCGCCCTTCCGCTCCCTCCCTCCTGATCTGTTTCCTAATCTTGCATACTGAGGAGGATTAGAATTCCTGAGGAGCAGGCAGAGCCCTGCATGTTGTTCCTATTTGCTAAAATCTCTCCCCCCACCCCGCCTGTGTAAAAGGAGTTCTGAGATATAGCAGAAAAACCGAAAAAATGAAACTTTTTTTTTTTTGCAGAAAAATAAATAAAAAAATACTGGAGCAGGAGAACATAAGGGGCAAAGATGTTTGATTTCTAAAAGAGGAATAATGGCTTGTTTTGCATTATGCTTCCCATCCTAAACATGTTGTCTTTGAAGTCCTATTAATTTTGGTGGTTAACTTTCTAGTGAGCACACTGAGGCTTGCTGCCTTATTTAACCGGTTATAATTTGTGAATGAATTTTATTATTATGGTCACAGACCAGTTCCGGCTCACTTACAATATCAGGAAAATCATAAAACACAACAGGAATGCATTGAATTGCAATTGGATATAACAGAGACAATTCAGATATAGCGGCAGTTAAAAATGTAATTTGTATTTTGGAAAGTACTTTGCCTTAAGGAAGCCTCAGGGACCCAGCAATTGGGTGGCATTTCTTTGGGCACGAGGGCAAGCTATTTGGCTGTGGGGGTGACTTGCGGCCCCATTGCTGCCCTCTGCTTGATATCAGAAACAAATAATAAGTGCAAATAATGGTTGAATTAAAAGGTGTGGTTTGCAGACCATTTAGCATCAGTTGGTTTACTCAGATATTTCTTACCCTTGGGATCTGTTGGCATTTGCATCTATGGGCAGTTAAATGTGTGAAAGGTGTTTCATTAGGGAATATGGACATTCTGGCTGTGAAATGCAATAAAAAGCCTAGTAACCCGTTTAAGGCTAACAGACATATAATAAGGCTTCATGGAGCAATTACCAGTATCTGCAGTAGACCATAGAATTCGGAACTGAACATTCGTATACATTGGCGGATGAAGGTGGGGGCGGGGGGAGTGGCTTCACCTGGGTGCCATCCAGGGGGGTGTTTGACATCGCGCCCGCTCCTGCCCCCTGGGATGCTCAGCGCTTGCCATGCACATCCCGGGACACATGTCACGCCCCCTGGGATGCATGCCACGCCCCCTGGGACACGCACCAGCCACGCACCCGGATGTACGCCGCTCCCGGTGTCGGAGCAGGTAGCTCCATCACTGATCGTATATATTTTTAGTGTTACTGTTACCACCCAAGCAAAGTCCCAGTCTGAACAGGAAACTCTATACAGTGGTACCTCTGGTTACATATTTGATTCGTTCCGGAGGTCAGTTCTTAACCTGAAACTGTTCTTAACCCGAAGCACCACTTTAGCTAATGGGGCCTCCTGCTGCTCCTGCGCTGCCGCTGCACGATTTCTGTTCTCATCCTGAAGCAAAGTTCTTAACCTGAAGCACTATTTCTGGACAAAAAAAATTCCTTCCAGTAGCACCTTAAAGACCAACTAAGTTAGTTCTTGGTATGAGCTTTCGTGTGCATGCACACTTCTTCAGATACTATTTCTGGGTTAGCGGAGTCTGTAACCTGAAGCATATGTAACCTGAAGCGTATGTAACCCAAGGTACCACTGTATAGCCATTCCAGATCAGCAGAAGCCACTGGCCGGCCTTAACTCGATGGCAGGGCTTCTCTGCTTTGTATGCAGGAAGGTCCCAGGTTCAATTCCTGGCATTTCCAGGTAGGGCTAGGAATGTCCCCTGCCTGAAATGCTGGAGGGCTGCTGCCAGTCAGTGTAGGCAGTATTGAGCTAGATGGACCATCGGTCTGACTTAGTATATGACAGCTTCTTATGTGGGTGGAGTCAGCCTAGAGTCCAGGAACCCTTTACTGGCCAGGGCGCATTCTGACCTACAGCACCAGTGGATCAACACTGGAGCTCCTGATTCCTGCCCAAGCTGCTTTACACCAGACCTTTCCCCAAATTGGTGCCCTCCAGAAGTTATGGACCATAACTTCCCATCAGCCCCAGCCAGCATGGGATGATGGGCGTTGGAATCCACAACTTCTGGTGGGCTTCAGGTTGGGGTAGGCTGGTCTAAATGGGGAGGTCATTTTTTTGGGGGGGGGGGGTTGTTGGGTGGGAGACCCACAGTTCTGAGCTGGGCAGAACCAGTTTGGCGAAGGCTTCTTCAGACAATTCACAAAGTGACAACCTCAGTTGATGGGGACCATGTTCATTTATTATATTTGTCCCTGGTTGTCTACAATGTTAGCCCTACACAGAGTAGACCTATTGAAATGAATGGGCTTGTGTAACTTAGACCCATTAATTACAATGGGTCTACTCTGATTAGGACTTAAGCTACATTCACACCATGCCTTTAAAGCACCATTTGACCACTTTAACCAGTCTCTGCTTCCTCTAAGGAGTCCTGGGAGTTGTAGTTTATTAATGGTGCTGAGAGGTAGTTGGAGACCCCTTGCAGAACTACATTTCCCAGCAAGGCTTTTTTCCAGCTGGAACGTAGTTCGGGCACCTCTCAGGTGGGTGCCATTGTCATTCTAAGAGAACGAGGAAGGCGTTCATGGTGAGTTCCGGCACCTCCTTTTCTAGAAAAATCGCACTGATTCCCAGAGTGCTTTAACAACCAACCCCTTTTTGCAAGGAACTCTAGGAATAGTAGCTTAGGGAGGTTGCTTAACAACTCCTAGCACTTTCATCAAACTACAGCTCCCATAATTCTTTGGTGGAAGCCGTGACTGTTTGATTCCACTTTAAAGTGCTTTCAGTGCATGGTGTGAATGTGGCCTTAGTTGGTCACAGTCCTCCATTTCCAGGAGATAAGATAAAACTACCATCAAATGGACTCATTTTGGAGTGTAGGGACCTGGTGGTGGTGGTAGGAGAGACCCACAGCAGGAATGCACAGCTGGAGAAGGCGCATTCTCGCTTGCCTCACTGTAGTCAGCTGTGGCCATGCGCCAGGCCCAAATCGCATTGTTAATAAGCTCACATACCATTCGTATCAGGACTGTGGAGGGGGAGATATTGTGGATTCTTTCTTTCTTTCTTTCTTTCTTTCTTTCTTTCTTTCTTTCTTTCTTTCTTTCTCTGTCTCTCTCCTAGCCCCCTCCTTCAACCAGCAGAAGGGAGGAATGCAGAGACACTTCTGTTGCAATGAAACTTCTAGCCATGCCTGAGAAAGGATATCCAGACCTTCATGTGACATATTTCTCTTTATTGTTTTTAAGAGAAGGACTGAGCAGTAGAGGATCCTGCCTCCCTCCCTCCCTCCTCCTCCTCCTCCTCCTCCTCCTCCTCCTCCAGCATCTTCCCCAGGAGCTCCTCCTTCGTCATTTCTCATCAAGCAGCTGCTGTTTCCTTTTTCCCTGGAGAAAACGGACGGCTGCTTTTCCTTTGCGGAGGGGCGAGGGGAGGGGGTCAAGGGTCGTGTCCATCTAACCCCAGGCACAATGAGAGGCTCTGTGGTCAGGGTCCCGTCCTGTGCTTCGCTAGCCTGAAAAAAGGGGCTGTGGAGTATTTGTTCCTTCGGGTTTTTTCTGTGCATCCCCACCTGGCTTAGCCATTCAAACAGAGAAGGAGGGTTAAGTGCTGCTGTGTTTGTGAAGAGAAGTGCTGCTTTTGAGAACGCCTTGCCTGTGTCTCGGGGCATGAAATTTGTAGCGCTGTGGTTTAGGCTCCTCCCACTGGCCCTTGGAAGCTCCGCCTCTTGACCTGTGTCCAGCTAATACCATTGTATTTGTTCTGATCAACATTCCTACACTGATATCGGTGGCATTTTGTTGAGCCTCTTTTGGCGTAGCGGTTAAATCAGCCCGCATAATTGAAGTGTCAAAGCTTTTGCTGTTACCGCCCCAGGCTGTAGATTCAAGAGGTTTAAGCTTTGCATGCAGAGAGAACTCCCTGCATCTAGAAAAATAACATACCAGCAAGAAGTCCGCAGAGAACCTTTACTCCCTTACATGCTGGCTCTCTAGGTGCAGGGAGATTTCCAAGACTCAGCAACAGCCCCCTGTAGTCTAGAGGTGTACAATCCAGGCAGGGCGGTCCGACTTGATTCTGAGGATGTGTGGCCCTACAGGCAGGCACTGGGGAGTGGACTTGCTAAATAACGAGAGAGGAGGGGAAAGGTGAGGTGTGCAGCCTGGTAGACAAAAGTGTCCTTGTGCCACTCCAGCTCATGGGAATGATTGGCTAAAAAGGTTTTGTTGTTCAGTACACAAAGCCCTGCAGCCTGGCAACCTGCTTTGAACACGGGCACCAGCTGTCTAGCTCTGTTGTGGCTTCTCTGGGCAAAGAGGAATGTTCCAAGCTGTGTTGATGTATCCATGCACTCTTAACTGCCCCTATTGCTCTATTGACCAGGAAGAGGCCCCTGTTTCCTGCTTGCTTTCCTTGATATATTCTTGGTAAATCCATGCCGCACCCCACTTTTGCCATCTGGGGATCCTTTGGTAAAGTTTTGGGGTTTTATCACATTGGAACAGGTGTGTATATGTTGCATAGCTTTATTCATCTTGACATGGAAAAGGGACAAAAATGCTTTCTCTTCCCTTCTGCAAAATCCTGCTCAAACCCACTGCTGGATTTTGGGATTCCACCAGGTGCGTTTTCCACTCCACACCCCCTCCCCGACACACTTTCAGGCCTTTTCCTACATCAATAAGGATTAGAAACTTGCTTGTTGTTGTTTTTTTAAATGAAAGCCAAAATTGTCCAGGTGTTGAGTTCTTTGCTCCTCTTAAAATTCTACACTTGCACTGAATTGCAGAACACAAATTTGTGTGAAATAGCCTTTGCAAAGAGGAGAAAGTGTGTGTGTGGGGGGGGAATGGAAAAGTAATTGCCTTTGAGAAAATTCAGACTTCACCACCTCAAAGATGTAAACACAGCCTTGACCTGCATATAATTCCTCTCCGCCCCGCCAAGTGTGATCTTTGTAGAAAAGCCCAGAGGACACGATGAGAAAAGAAAATGGATGAGAGTTTTTTTTTTTATTAAATATTTTTTAGCTTGTTTAACCCTGGGAGAATTACATCAAAACGTCTCGTTTGGAAGGTCTCCAAGAGCAATGGCCCACTGGAGGGAGAAAAGCTAACTGACTGTGTTTGTTCCTAAGTGGAATGAACATCCTTGGAAAGGAAGGAAACATAGTAACTTGCAGGGCGGGCGGTGATGGTCAGAATGTAAAAGCAAATGGTACTTTATTAACTTAATAAACAGTCCTTTTGGGGTCAGGAAGAGGCTGCAGCCTATGCTTCACAGGTTGAAGTTCTCATATCCAGTTCCTGGAATCTCCAGGTGGGTAATTCCTACCTTAAATCCAAACTCAATAGAGGAGGTATCAGCAGGATTTAGAGGAGCCCCAGGAATTGTAAAAGTTCAAAAAAAACTTCAGAGGAGAAAACCAATCACTAATGGATAGTGCACCCCCTAAGCAGCTCAACTGAGCATGTTCAGTGGTCACAGAATGCTGAGTTGTGGGGGAAAGGGTAGTATGGAATAGAGTGGAATGGAATGGGAGAATGGCTGGCTGGAACCCTTAACTGGAGCACTCCATTCCGTGACATCTTGTTGCAGGTTCCATACGTTGTTGTTTTTTGTTTGTTTGTTTTAGTACAAGGAGTTCCTAGAAATGTTTTCTCTTCTGAGATTTCCAGATTTTCTTCATCCTTGTTTTTGTACACTAAGAACATAGATCAGGTGAAACCAAGTCTAGCGTCCTGCTCTTACAGTAGCCAACCAGGTGCCGCCAAGCAGGACCTGAGAGGAACAGCAACTCTCCCCACTTGTATCCCCAGCAACTGGTATTAAGGGGCATCGTGCCTTCAATACTGGTGGTAGAACATAGTCTTTGTGTAGATTGTGGATGAGGAACCCCAGACCAGAGGCTAAAGGTGGCCATAACCAGTGCTTTTCTTCTAGGAAAAAATGGTGCTGGTATTCACCGTGAGGTTGTTAAGTAAGTGCCACACTTTTAACTAGAAAAAGGTGCCAGTACTGTGTACTCTTGAGTACCCCCAAGGGACAAAAGCACTGGCCATAACCATTATTAATCTGTAAACACCAAGACAACTGTCTCAACCATTCTTTCCCTTTGTCATCCTTGTGATTTTTAGTTGTTAACAAACTGGATGCTGACACTCCTCTTTCAGCTTGGGTGGAACATTTAGGTAGGTGTTATGCCATACTCATGGGACGTGGGTGGCGCTGTGGGTTAAACCACTGAGCCTAGGACTTGCCAATCAGAAGGTTGGCGGTTTGAATCCCCGCGACGGGGTGAGCTCCCATTGCTTGGTCCCTGCTCCTGCCAACCTAGCAGTTTGAAAGCATGTCAAAGTGCAAGTAGATAAATAGGTACCGCTCCAGCGGGAAGGCAAACGGCGTTTCCGTGTGTTGCTCTGGTTCACCAGAAGCGGCTTAGTCATGCTGGCCACATGACCCGGAAGCTGTATGCCGGCTCCCTCGGCCAATAAAGCGAGATGAGCGCTGCAACCCAGAGTCGGTCACGACTGGACCTAATGGTCAGGGGTCCCTTTACCTTATGCCATACTCATCCTCAAAACAACCCTGGAAAGTAAAACTGAGAGATGATATCTGCAGTCAAGGACTGTAGCTCAGTGGCAGAGCATCTCCTTGGCATGCAGAAGGTTGTAGGTTCAGTCCCTGGCATCTCCGGGTGGGACTGGGGAGACTGCTGCCTAAAACCCCAGAGAAACCATTGCCAGTCAGCATAGAGGACACCCAGCTAGATAGACCAGTGGCTTGATTCAGTATAAGTCCTAAGCTTCATGGGTGGGTTGGAGATTTGATGCTGGGTTTCGCTAGATGAGATCCAGTTGCTTTTTTCCTGCCGTACCACAAGCTCAGGACTTCAGAAGCTCCTGAACTTGGAAACATTTGTATTTCAGTGTTTTTGATCTTCCGCCCTGACTAAAGAGCTGCCCTCCACTTGACGGCTTTCTCTCATTGTCACCTGTGCCAGAGTAAGAAATAAAAAAACCCCGTCTGTTTTGGGGTGGGGAGCAGTGTTTGAAGCTTTGCCCTCTGGAGATTCAAGCGATGCACCTGTTAAGTCCTAGGGTGCTTTTTGCTTTGCTTTTCTTGCACCATGAACAGACATAGCAGCGGCTCCCAGGCAGAGCATCTGGAAGGAATTACAGCTGTAAGCGAAAACAGCTGGCTGAACCCCCTCAAGGAAACACATGTTTGGAGGGAGCTGGGCTGCCAGGGGTGGCAGTGGAGGTGGGGGCGGGGAGAGAGCAGGCTGGGTGGGTGGATTTTCCCAACGCTGCCGCCATGCCTGTTCAGAAGCCCAGCATCTCTCACCCCCACAACCCAAGCATTAGCTGCAACACGCCTTTGTCTGTGGGGGTGGGGGAAGCTGATAGAGTAACAGAACAGAACCGTCAGACTCTTCAAATGCTGCAGCATTCGTATACTGCGTGGTTAACACAGCGGGTTTCAGACACAAGACTGACGGTGACTTTATATTTGTACAGTGGTACCTCGGGTTACATACGCTTCAGGTTACAGACTCCGCTAACCCAGAAATATTACCTTGGGTTAAGAACTTTGCTTCAGGATGAGAACAGAAATTGTGCTCCGGCGGCACAGTAGCAGCAGGAGGTCCCATTAGCTAAAGTGATGCTTCAGGTTAAGAACAGCTTCAGGTTAAGAACGGACCTCCAGAACGAATTAAGTACTTAATCTGAGGTACCACTGTACAAGCAAAGATACTGGAGTTTATTTTATATCATAATTTTTTTTATGCCACTATATCCAAGGAGTTCAAGCTGACATGCATGTTCTTCTCCCTTTCTGTTTTGTTCTCACAACAACCCTGCGAAGTAGGCTAGGCTCTGAGAGAATAACTGGTCCAAGGTCAACCTGGTCCAAGGTTATTTTCTGTCCAGATGCTCTGAGCAGCTCTAAGCCACTCCTTTAAGTTTCCCAGAAGTATTGATGCTCTGAGGAATTGTGGGAAATTCCTTCTTGAAATATTATTGCCACAGCATGGCCCATTCAGAGGCACTGACAGATGAGTGAGCCCATGAGACGCCTTTACCCAAATCCCCCCTCAAACCTATAGCTAGCCCTCCACGACCAGAACCGCTCCTTCCAACCCAGGTTCCCGTAATTCACCCCCTGCCTGTTCTTTCCTCCTCCTCTTCCATCAGAGCCTGTCATCCCAACTCCGATCCCAGCAGCGCTGGCTCATGACACACATGTACATATCTGCACTAAGGCATAGCCATCACCTGTCCCTCATTCCCCCATTGTCCTCATCTATTGGCACATTGCCCACAGTCCATTGACTTGATTAAATTGCATTGCATTAGCAAATGAACTAGCGAGGGTTTCCAGGACTTTTTGCTCTCTCAGCTCCTCTTGCAAAAACCGCTGCTTGGAAATCAATACAAAACAAGCTAAGAGACCGATTCGGATCTTGCCCCCATCCTAAGATGGTTTTTGTTTAGCCTCTCCCCTGTAGTGCTGGCATGAGGGCACTGCTGACCTACCTTCCAGGGTTGTTGTATGGCAGCCTTTGTCAAACTGGTGCCCTGCAAATGGTTTGGACCATAAGCCCCATAGGAAGAAGAAGAAAGTGGTGAAGCCTCAAAACCAGTGCTGGGAAACATTGTCTCTCCCAGGTCCTGAGTCCTAACCACTATGCCACACTGTCTCTTCTTTACACATAAGACTGAGCAACTAGACCTACCCTAGACATTTAGCTATGTATGTGTGAAGATGGCAGGATCCCCAAGGGATTTGGCTTCAGACACCAGGCCCATTGGCAGACCAACACTATGTTACAACTTGACCTGAAGGCTGGCAGCATCAACCCTGCCCTTGCAGATGACTGCAGTGCCTGGAGACAATCAGGTTGTGCATTCATAGCAATGGCCAGAGGATGAATGACCGCTGGAAGGAGAGCAGAGAGAAGAAACGCTGTGGTGTATCTGCAGCAGCACAACCTGACACCTTTATTTGCCCCAGCTGCAACAAAACATGTCTTTCCTGTATCGGTCTCTACAGCCACAGCAGGCGCTGAAGTCTTCCATCAGTTTGACATCACCCCCAAAGTCCTCCATCTTCTCCTGAGACAGACGGATGCCAACAGAATAAGCTGTGGAACTTGCTCCCACAATAGACAGTGAGGGCCACCAACGTAGTTGGCTTTAAAAGAGATTTAGACACCTCCACTGTTGGAGGCAGCATGGGTCTGCATATCAGTTGCTGGAAACTGCCGGAGGGGAGAGTGCTGTTGTGCTTAGGTCCTGCTTTTGGGCTTCCCATTGGTGCATCAGGTTGGCCACAGTGAGGAATGGGCTTAGCTGGGCTAAGTTGGGCTGCTGGCCTGATCCATCTGCGGGACTCTTCTTGCGTTTTTACACTGTTGCATTACAGTGTCCCCTGCCCATTGGCTGTGATGGGAATCCAGCCACACCTGGGGCTACAGGTGCCCACCTCCACCCCTGTTTTACATTCCGTAGCTGCTGAGCATCCTCTGTTCTTGCTGGGGAGCTGTTTCTGGAGTAGTCTACTTGCATGGTAGGTTTGTTTGGATCACAGTTGCATTGGCCCTCACCACTCGAGAGTTTAGTATTAGGAGGAGTGATGGCAGCCACTTGGGGTTTCTTTGAGATGTGAATTACAGGTAGAAATGTGAAAAATAAGAATGAAATTGGGCTCCGCCTTTTGTTGTGGGTGGCCTTGGTGCCTACCTACGTGTGCCACTTTTTTATTTATTTCCTTGATGATTTAAAAACTCTGGCAAAGCTGCCTCCTTCTCAAGCCGGTGAGAATGGAGTTAAAAAGAGCAGCCTGCCATCTGCCCTCTGTGGCACTCTTAGCAGTGACAGTCCTCCCAAAGGGGAAGAGCAAATGAATTTTAATGAAAATCTTGAAAGACTTAAAAATTTCATGTTCAACTTCAATTATTCAAGACTTTTTGGAGAGGAACTTCCAAGCTTCATGTGGGAAGGCGGAAATTGGGTGGGTGGGTGGGTGGAGAAGAGAATAGGGGGCCCTCTTTATTTTCTTTAAGGGAGGGTCCCCCCTACATTTTTAGATGAATCGGATTCTGTTTGGTTCTGCTTGAGTTTAACAAGGATAGCCTTTGAAAAGGCCCACTCGATTTTCTCTTTGTAGCCTCCAGCAATGGCACACTGCATGCTTGATAAGGAGGGTGGGGGAAGAGATCAAACTAGTTTATTTATTTTATTTTATTCCAGAGAAGAGGGCATGAATGGAGGGTGGAGCTAGATGCTACGTATATATTGCGGCATGATGGAGAGGTGTGTGTCCTGCTAGGGATGGGTGGCCAAGTTCTGAAAATCCCGACATGTGCTGTCAGTAGCAAATGAATCTGTTAGGTAAAATACCATCACCTGCAACAGCTGTTGTGCCCCTTTGTCATTTGGCATCTGGTTCAGAATTTGGAAGCTTGTAGTCCTTAAGGTGTGAGAGCAGGTTCATAATGTGTCAGGGAGAAGTAACATGGTTGGAGGCAGTGACTTTGAATGCCAGGAAAGAAAGCAACAGGTAGATGTACCAGGAGGTGTGGATTGACTCAAACGGGATATAATGCTCAATCAGCGGCGATGTCGTCCTATAACCTCTGTGCAAGAAATCAGAATGCATGTTCAGTAAGCAGGTCATCTGGAAGACCTCTCAATCCTTTTAACTGGAGGAGCCAGGGACGTTCTGCATGCAGGGCAGGTGCTAGGGCCCTTTCCCAGTTCTCCCCATCATGCTAGCTCTGCCCCAGACTCAGTCCACTGAGGTTCAGTCTACACTTCCATCTCTCAGAAAGACGGAAAATAGATGCAGGATCTACAGCTCAGCAATTCCATTCCTAGGGCTTCTCAATTTTATTTCCCCGTTCCTCCTTCCCCCTTCCTCCCAGATTCATGTACCTTCTCGTCTGATGAAGAACCTGAAAGCTGGACACACTTTGGGCGGCATTTTTTTGTTCATCACAGGGTGGGAGAACCCTTTATAGCTTAAGGGCCGCTTTCTGTTCTGTTCCAGGAGTCACATCCTGGGGTGGGCGGGGCCAGAGGCAAAAGAAATTGAAGCACCGGATGTGAAATTTGCCTGTGTAAAGTAGGCTAGTTTAAACACACACACACACACACACACACACACACACACACACACCCTTCATAGCTTAAAGACCATAGCTTAAAGACCCATTTCCAGCCAGGAACAAGCAGGGTATAAAGCTTGGCCAGTGAGGGGTGTGGCCTAAGGAGAGGGGGTGTGGCCTGGTGGAGAATTCCAAGGACCAGACAGAGAGGCCTGGGGGCCATGATTGATCCCTGCAATAAGGATACTGGATTTGGATTCTTTTTAAAAAAGAAATTTCATTTGGCACTCCCCCAACGAGCAGGAAGGAATCATTTCCTCAATCCAATGTGGTTCTTTGCACCCTCCTCTTAAGTGCAACCCGGCGCAGCAGCTGTGCGCACCTCTGTTTCCCGGGCGCCAACAAGTTGTGGTGTGTGCGGCCATTCCCTTTTCTTGCGAAGTGCCTCTTCGGCCCTGGGTAACTCCGCAGGACAAACGCGTCTTTTATTCTCTGTGGCTGAGGGCTGCCAGCCCTGGCGCTCTTCCCAGTAAACAGAGAGCTGCGTTTGGAGAACATAAGCGCCTATTGTCTCCCTGCTGGGGACTTTGTTACGGGAGCTCCCACTGGAGGGGGCGGGGAGAGAGGGATCCTTTGCTCAAAATAGGGAGTGAGGTTGTGGGGGGAGAGGCTGGCTCTGAGAAAGGAACATCAGGAATAAAAGCGGGAGAGTGGAGGCTCTTAATTGCATTAGTTTCACCAAAAATAAAGCTGCGGTCCTCTGTTTCACTTTGATTCCCTTGTGGGTCCCCAACCCCCCAAGGGTGGTTCCCTCTTCCTCCCTCTCTCTCGCTCTCTCACTCTCTCTTGAAGAGTGGTGTCTTTGTCAAAAGGAACATGGCTGAAACTTTGGCTAATGAGGCTGATTCTCCTGGGGCAGAGAGGTGCTATCTTGGAAAACGATCTGAGCTACAAAGCCTTGTTGGGAGGATGCTATAAACAGAAGGGAGCCCTGGCTGCTGGATCAGGCCAATGGCCCGTCTAGTTCAGTATCCTGTTCTCACTGTGGCTAACAAGATGTCTTAGTGGGGAGGACCCAAGAGCACCAGAAACACCACCCCACACTTCTTATTCACAGCAACTGGGACTCAGACACATACAGTGCTACCTCGGGTTAAGAACTTAATTCATTCTGGAGGTCTGTTCTTAACCTGAGGTACCACTTTAGTTAATGGGGCCTCCCGCTGTGGCCACGCAATTTCTGTTCTCATCCTGAAGCAAAGTTATTAACCCAAGGTACTATTTATGGATTAGCAGAGTCTGTAACCTGAAGTGTATGTAACCCGAGGTACCACTGTACTGCCTTCATTAGTAGAGCTAGAACATAACCACTGGGGTTAGTAAATAATGAGAAATGGGACATGGGTGGGGGAAAGTCCATATTAGGACCATATGATGCTGTCCCAGGATTAAACCATGTGGTTGTCCATTGAACACAGTATTGTCTCCCTTGTGCGGCAGCCGCTCCCCAGGATCTTGGCTAGATATCTCAGGATTCTCCTCAGACCTTATCGGCCCTGCTTAGTACCCTCTGCACATGCTTTGGCCTGGCTGGAGTATATCCTCGAACTGTGACGATGCCTCTTACTTGCCTGGAAAGAGGGATGCAGTGGCATAGCGTGGGTTGTCAGCACCCGGGGCAAGGCGAGTAATTTGCGCCTCCTAACCCGTGGATTTGCGCCCCCTAACCCTAACCCCCAGATGTTGCGCCCGGTGCGGCCGGCCCCTCTGCACCTCCCACGCTACGCCACTGGAGGGATGCAGAGATGTCCATGTGTGTAGAAACCTCTGGCTTTGCTTGGCTGGAATGTATCCAGCTGTGCACCTGTTGCCTCATCCACTTCTGCCTTGGGCCTTGCCCATCACTGACACATGGCCCTCAGAAGGTTCTACACAATAGGATGTGGCCCCTGAGTGCAAAAAAAGGTTCCCCTTGTGCATCTGGCAAAGTGCATTCCTGTTGAAGAAAGCGGATGCTATAGTACATTTTGTTAAACTGCACAATGTACCTTTAATGCACATTCTTTCCTTTCAAAGTGTTTTGCGTACTGTAGTCCGATAAGAGGTTGGGGGGGGGGGACTGTAACTCTGTGAGGGGTAAAACTACAGTGGCCAGAAATCTTTGAGGGAATTTGAATGTGCTTCAGATGTGCTTTAAATGCACAATATGTGTACACAGCCTTTAAGTGCCACAGTTCTCTTTGATTCTGCTGCAACACTTCTCTGCTCCTCCTGCAAAAGACGTTGGTTTGGTGGTTAAGAGTATCAAGACTAGGACCTTCAAGACCCGGGTTCAAATTCCCGCTCAGCCATGAAGCTTTCTGCGTGTGTGAACTCAGGCCAGTCTCTCTCAGCCTCACCTGCCTCACAGAGTGGTTGTGCAGGTAAAATCGAGATGGGGAGAACCGTGCGTGCCCCCCTGAGCTCCTTGGGAGGAAGGCGGAAGGTGAATGTGATAAATGAAAGAGAGGAAACCAGGAGCCTAAGCTTGTTTTCCTGCAGAAAAGTTGTCCGTTGCCATGAGAACAGATGCCGATCAAATAAGTGAATTCAGGGGCATGCAAAGTTTTCTTGTACTGAGTCAGGCCACTGGTCCATTTAGGGGTCAACAGACTTTATCAGCAGGGGGCCGGTCCACTGTCCCTCAGACCTTGTGGGGAGCTGGACTATATTTTGAAAAAATATATGAACGAATTCCTATGCCCCACAGATAAGCCAGAGATGCATTTTAAATAAAAGCACGCATTCTACTCATGTAAAAACACCAGGCAGGCCCCACAAACAACCCAGAGATGCATTTTAAATAAAAGGACACATTCTACTCATGTAAAAATACACTGATTCCAGACTGCCTGCAGGCCGGATTTAGAAGGCGATTGGGCCGGATCTGGCCCCTGGGCCTTATTTTGTCTACCCATGATTTATCTCAATATTGTCTACACTGACTGGCAGTGGCTCTCCAGGGTTCCAGGCAGGGATCTCTCCCAGCTCTAACTGGAGACACCAGGGATCAAACTGCATGCAAGGCACTGTGCTACTTTGATCACTTCCTTAAAAAACTTGACCCCTTATTGACTCATGGTTCCTTTCTCTTAGTGTGGGAAGCCCTCAGGAGGGAAGGGCCCTGGCAGAGGTGCCTTGCTGGGCTCCCTGACAAGCGGAAGCTGCAGCCCACATATTTGTTGTTATGGCCATTTCACGACTCATTTACCCTCAATCGGAAAGGGCTCTGGGGAGGGAAAAGAGGCTGAAAGGAGCAGAAGTTGATTCCTTCCGCTCCACACTTAAGCTGCCTGAAAGCGCAATGGCTCAAAACGAACTTCCTACACAGGTTCAGCATGCACTCTGCGGTTGGGGACGGTGGTCCTCAAGGATCGCTGACCTCACTTAATCCTTTGGATGAGGGATGATGTTTCCAAGGTGGTGGGTTTCGGCCTCATCGCTTGTGCCCTTATGGGATATCTGGAACTACCTGCTGCAAGATATTGCTAAGATCTAGTGTGATGTAGTGGTTAAGGGAGCTGTTCTAGGATCTGGGAGACCAGGGTTCAAATTCCCACTGCCTCTTAGCCTAACCTACTTCACAGGGTTGCTGTGAGGATATAATTGGGAGGGGGAGAAATAGCCTTCTTCTTCATGAATTTGTCTAGGTTTTTATTGGTGGTGGTGGTGGGGAAGCCATCCAAGTTGATGGCCATCACTGCCCTCCTGTGGGATTGACTTCCATAGTCTAACTATGCGCTCTGTGAAGGACTTCCTTTTGTCTGTTGTGAATCTCCCAGCAATCATCTTTGGATGGCCTGGGATTCTAGTCTTATGAAGAGAGAGCTTAGGCTGAAAGATTGTGACTGACTCATTGTCACTTGGTGAGCTCCACAGCTGAATGGGGATTTGAACCCTGGTCCCAGTCTGAGTCAACACCATCATCATCATCATCATCATCATTATTATCATTAAAATTTCTATACAGGGCAGCTTACAACATAAAAACACAAAGATGCTGTTATGTGTTTTTTTGGGAGGTAGGCTATATGCTGAAACCTTCTAATTCCTGGATCTAGCAAGTATTTAAAAAATCTAAGCAAGGATTCAAATTCCTGGAATAGCTAGATTCCTGGTGAGGTAGTAGCCTGAGCCTCAATTATCTGGTAGTTAGAACGACAAAGGCCAGAGTTGACTTGTGTGAGCTAGAAGCTAGAAGCTGGCAGATTGCAGGCTGGGCAGCTGATAGACAGAGTTATGCCTGATTTCTATTGGAAACCAAGGTTGTGGCTATGGGAGAAGCAAGGCCCTCTTGGGGTGCTAATGCTGTGAACCCCTCCATCTCAGGTTGTATATATGTATAAATAAACCATATATCATAGAGACACCACAGTCTCCACTGTCTCTCATTCCGAAGGAAGCCAAACCCTGGGTAAGCACTTGAAACCCCTGGAATCTCACATCGCTTGGGTGACATACAACAATACATGCAATAATAACAAATGAAAACAATAATCCGCCCAATTTAAAAGCCCATTTGTTGTTGTTGTTTAGTCGTTTAGTCATGTCCGACTCTTCGTGACCCCATGGACCAGAGTACGCCAGGCACTCCTGTCTTCCACTGCCTCCCGCAGTTTGGTCAAACTCATGCTGGTAGCTTCGAAGATGCTATCCAACCATCTTGTCCTCTGTCGTCCCCTTCTCCTTGTGCCCTCCATCTTTCCCAACATCAGGGTCTTTTCCAGGGAGTCTTCTCTTCTCATGAGGTGGCCAAAGTACTGGAGCCTCAGCTTCACAATCTGTCCTTCCAGTGAGCACTCAGGGCTGATTTCCTTCAGAATGGATCGGTTTGATCTTCTTGCAGTCGATGTGACTTTCAAGAGTCTCCTCCAGCACCATAATTCAAAAGCATCAATTCTTCGGTGATCAGCCTTCTTTATGGTCCAGCTCTCACTTCCATACATCACTACTGGTTAAAAGCCCATAGATTGTTTAATTTGCCTGGCGCCTAAAGATATGTAACGAAGGTGCCAGGTGGTGCTCTACACAAGTGGGGCGCCACCACAGAAAAGGCCCTGTTCTCTTGTTGCAGCCCTGCAGACCTCTTGCAGATGTTTATCTAGTGTATAGCCACAATCTTGTGGGCACCTAAAACATAATTTAATGCCAGTCCCTGACTTGACTCACCCACTAATCACTACATATGCAGGCTGTGTCACAGCCCTTTGATTAGAGGGGGGAAAGGGCTTTCAACCACCATCATAGCTAAATGGAGATGCCATGTTCTAAATGTCAGTTGCTGGACATAAAAAGTAGGGGGTGATTCTTGCCCACTTGTGTGAGTCTATTGCCCCAAATGAACAATCCTATGCCTGGGCCTTGATGGGGTGAAGCAAACTACAACTGGCAAATCTTAACTGGGTTATCTTGGATGCCTGCCTGATGGAGGGGGGTGTTTGCAGATGGGACACACCTGAGACCACCTCTCCTTACCTTTCCTTTTTTTAGCACAGGAGCCTCAGTATTAATTAGCACTGAGCAACAAAAATCCATCCCCCACACTTTCACAGCCTCATTTGCTGGGTGTGAAAATGTGTGTGGGCTTGCTTGTTTGTTTGTTTAGCTGATTGCTTAAAAAACAAAAATAGGGAGAGGGCTAGCAAAAGAGGGTAGGTGTGTGAAACCCACCTCTTGTCGCCCAGGGCTTCTGCTGAAGGCTGTGATTTCCTAAACACACACACACACACACACGGGACGGATGGACCCATTTGAGTTCCACAAATTTGGGTGGGTGGTCTTCTTTCTCCCCCCCCCTTTTGCCGACACCCCTAATGAATCTGGAAATTCCCTTTGAAGAATTTGTGGCTCAGAACTCAGCTGTTGAATCCGGGGAAAATATTGCGCCCGGGTATTTGGCCAGCCTTCTATTTTAAAGCGACAGTGTCCCTCTTGTTTCTGCCCCCCTCCCCATTGGCTAGGTAGATGCATTGCCTGCCCCCCCCCCAAAGTAGACAGGGGCCCATGCTCAATTCAGGGGTGGGACGGGACGTCCTGGTGTCGATGGCTCAGAAGGGAAACCTCAAATCCTTGCAAAGCAATTATGCCTAACGAGACACTTCCGACAAGTCTGTTTCCAATTCTGGAGGCCTTCAGAGGCGGCTCTGTTACAGCGCTGAATGTTTTGCCTGCAGTTGGTTTTGGCCGTCAGGAGAAGCGAGCAGGTTTTTCTCTTCGGAAAGGAGCACACCTTAGCCCTCCAAGCCAAAGCAATTCGTCAACACTCCCCTCCCTTCCAACCTTTCCCAAAAAATCGCACCCTCCTCCAGAGAGGGGTTGTGATTTATAGGCCTATGTTGATCGCTTGCCAGTTGATTGATATGCGTATGCTAGCAGGTGGAATGGGTCTAATTGCTCTGTAGTTTTACAAGAAGGAGAGGGCTTTTGCCTGCCTTCTGGTTGTTTGAGGGGAAAGGGTGTGCATGTGTTATAAGGAACCAGTCTGGAGCAGAGAAAACAAAAGAGAATGTTTTGGAGGGCTTTGAGACAGTCGGAAGAGCCTTGCTGCTGGATCAAGTCAAAAGGTCTACCACCTCCAGCATCTTTTTCTCACAGTGGCCAACCAGATGCCTGTGGAAAACCTGCCAGCAGGACCCGAATACAAGAGCAACTCTCTTCCCACTTGTGATTCCCAGTTTTGAGAGGCTGACTGCCTCTGACACTGTAGATAGTGGGCAGCCACCATGACCAGCAGCCATTGGTAGCCTTACCCTAGGACCTGCCAATCAGAAGGTTGGTGGTTCAAATCCCTGCAATGGATTGAGCTCCCGTTGCTCGGTCCCTGCTCCTGCCAACCTAGCGGTTTGAAAGCACGTCAAAGTGCAAATAGATAAATAGGTACCGCTCCGGCGGGAAGGTAAACAGCGTTTCTGTGTGTTGTTCTGGTTTGCCAGAAGTGCCTTAGTCATGCTGGCCACATGACCCGGAAGCTGTACGCCGGCTCCCTCGGCCAATAAAGCGAGATGAGCACCGCAACCCCAGAGTCGGCCATGACTGGACCTAATGGTCAGGGGTCCCTTTACCTTTACCATTTTAATCCCCTTTTGAAGACATCCAAAGAGATTGCAATGAATAAGACCGTAAGGAAAGCCCTGCTGGATCACCTAGCAGTTCGAAAGCATGCCATTGCAAGTAGATAAATAGGTACTACTGTGGCAGGAAGGTAAACAGAGTTTCCGTGCGCTCCGGTTTCCATCATGGTGTCCCGTTGCACCAGAAGTGGTTTAGTCATGTTGGCCACATGACCTGGAAAGCTGTCTGGGGACAAAACGCTGGCTCCCTCGGCTTGAAAGCAAGATGAGCGCCACAACCCCACAGTCACCATTGACTGGACTTAACTGTCATGGGGTCCTTTACCTTTTTTTACCTTTACCTAGGTCTTTGCATAAGAGAAATGACTTTTTATATAACTAGAAAAAGATTCTAAATTTGTATCTGTTATCAGTGCTGTCAATTTTGCCATCTCTGCGTATTCCAAGATTTTCATCAACCCATTCTTCCTTGCAGGGTGTTCTCTCCTCCTTCCATTTCTGAGCATAGAGAATCCTTGCTGCTGAAGTCACATACTGTACATAAATAGGCGTTGAGGCTTTCTTTCGGATTTCGCTGTCTAGTATACCCAGCAGGAAGGATTCTGGCCTCTTGGGGAAATATCACTTTAAAACTTCTATTAATTTCATTATATATCTGTCCCAAAAGGCCTCTGCCTTCCTGCTGGTCTACCACCTATGATACAATGACCCCTCAGAGTCCTTACGTTTCCATCCCTTGTTTGACGCACTTTTGTACATTTGTTGTTGTTTTTAAAAATAATTTTTATTGATTTTACAAATTAAGTCACACACTTAACACAAATAAGATTTTAAAATAAGAACAATTTTAAAATAAAAACAAGATTCTTCCGAATCTTAGGACTTCCATCCTCCCCTCTGTGGGTCCTTAAAATGTCTTAAATCAACTGCATATTATAGTTCGTCCGAATTGTAGTCCTCCAAAATATCCATAGTCTTTATAATATTGGAAGAGTTATTCAAAGCCTGTCAAAGGAAGATTTCAAGTGTTTACACGTTTTTTTGTACATTTGAGCTAGCTTCTTTGGGGTTAAATGCCATCTCCTATATCATCTTGTAATAGTTTTCTTTTAAGCCATAGCATGTTGTAAATTCCATTCCTGTTTCATACTTTCCTTGACCGCCTTTAAAAGGAATTTGACAAATTCCTAGGGGACCAGGCTATCATTGGCTACTAGTCACAGTGGCTATAGGATCGTAGAATTGTAGGGTTGGAAGGGACCAAGAGGGTCATTCGGTTCAACTCCTGCAGTACGGGACTCTTATGACCGACATGGGGTTTGAACCGTATTTCTCGCTCTATAAGATGCACCAGACCATAAGACGCACCTAGTTTTTGGAGGAGGAAAACAAGAGGAAAAAATTTTCTGAATCTCAGCAAGAGGGATCGCTGTGCAGTGAAAGCAGTGATCCCTCTTGCTGTTCTGGCTTCTGGGATAGCTGCGCAGCCTGCATTCGCCCCCATAAGACGCACACACATTTCCCCTTTTTAGGAGGGAAAAAGTGAGTCTTATAGAGCGAAAAAATACGGTAAGTCTCATGCTCCTTGAGCTATCCCAAGGATTAATCTTCTGCCTTCACTGTTAGAGGCAGTAACACCAGTTGCAGGGAATTACAAAGCTGGTCCAGCTTTCAGGCTTCCCCTTGGGGCAACTGTGGTTGGCCACTGTGAGAACAGGATGCTGAACTGGACCGACCTTTGCCCGGATCCAGCAGGGAGGCTCTTCTTATGTTCTCTCTGATTTTGCACTTGTTTCATCTCCTTCCCATCTCTTCTCCCACTTCCTTTAGAACAGAAGTGCAGTCCAGACAGAATTCAACCCTGGAAGCACCTGAACCTCCTTTGAGTGCTGGTAGATCTAAACTCCCCTTTGATTCTGCCTTCCCCCTCCTGCCCCCCCCCCCCCAGCTTTCATTGCTATTCTGCTCAGAAAGCGCAGGTGTCAAGATAAAGAGACTGCAAGGAAAGTATTTTTTGTTTTAATGTGTGCAATATAGATAAATGCAATTAAAAAGAAAGAGAATTACGTAGGGAGAGAATTGTGCTTCTGGTTTCAAGGGCAAGTGCATTGACTTTGAGACTTGCTTTTTTCAGGCTTGGATAGAGATGGGCCAGGATGAAGCGGGGGCAAGGATCTGTGGGGAAGGGCTGTAGCTCAGTGGTTAGAGCACCCACTTTGCATGCAGAGGGTCCCAGGTCCAGTGTCCAGTAGAGTTGGGCATGTCCCCTGCCTGAAACTCTACACAGTCCCCGCTGGAGGATTTGTAGTGCCACATCGCAATCCTCTATTTGCATGAAAAAATGGGGCTGGGAAGGTGAAGAGCCAAACATTTTCTGGCCACCGCCCCTTTGGTTTCATGAACTTATTTCCAGTGTTCCCGCCTTTCCCCATAAAAAGAGAAATAGCGGTTTGCACAACCCACTAAGAAAGATAATGGCACAATAAATGCAGTAACAATTAATTGCGCCTTTATTCAAAATCCAATTAAAACTGTTTAGTTTAATTAATTCAACAAAATTTATGAACTTGATCCAGTCATACCAGCTTTTCAAAGCCTGATATTCATTTACACCTTCATCTCCCTTGCCTCTTAGTTCCCCCCTAAATAATCCCACTGCCCCAGGTGTTGGCACTGCCCTCTTTATGAATTGCTGCTCCGAGTGGGTTAATGTGGGGGGAATGACATCGGGGTTGGTGGGCGGAGCAACAGAAGACAGAAACAAAGCAATTATAGTGTGATTTAAAAATCACACACAATTGCAGCCCATTAGATTTCCTACAAGAGGCAGAAAAGTCATTAAGTGGTCTGCCAAGACCCTTAGCAAATTTCAAGTGGTAGGTGGGGGGGGGGGGAGAGTTTGGGAACCCCTGAGAAAGGGCCATCTGCAATGCCTCCTGTGTTTGGGATAGACATGGGCCTTTGATCTGCCTCCCTTGTTTGGTTTAGAAGGTTCCTGTCCAGCCAGAGATGCTCAAAACAGCTCAGATTTTAAGACCAGGATCACAATCTCCTTTGATTCAGAGCAAGGACTGGGGGGTGGGGGGTGGGGTGGGCTGGAATCTCTCCCAACAATCTGCAAGTTTTCTCTGAGCTGTTTCTGCTGAAGCTTTTGCTTCTCTTTTATTGGGGGTTCTCTGTGAGTTGCTAGAGGGACCCAGTGGTCTGACTCAGTGTCAGCTTCCTTTGTTGGCCTTGCTGCCCATGGGCCATTGCCGGTAGCTCGCTGGTCTTTATGTTAATCCGGTGACGGTTCTGGTCTGTTTTTAAATCACTCATCTTTTGTATGTGCTCATGAAACAGCGTCCTTCTCCTCTCTCACACGCACACACACAAACTCTCAAAAGAACCTATTCATTCTTCCACCCCATCCCAAAAATAACCCTAATGGTCTGGGATATTTTAAGCCACCATAATCCTAGCCCAAAGCCCATGGCACGGGAAGTGGCACGGGTTGCCAGCAGCATTGCATCATTGACTTGGCAGGCGTCCTCATTGGAGGCTTGGAAGGTTAATTTGGGAGGTTCTCCTCCCTTCCCTCATCATCGGTTTGTGACTCTTCCAAAGTCACGTTCACCCATTTGCTCAGCCGCTTGTCTGGGAGGCTGCTGGCATTATCCGCCTGGCGCCCGGGAGGGTGCAGCACCCCCTGGCCATAGGGTTGCCACCCCACCCCTGCATTTCCTGTAGCAACTGCTCCAGCATACATAATGCCAATACCTCAGGAACTAGGGAATACCATCCCACTAAAAATAAAAATGAAAATCTGCATTTGAGCTATTTGAGCTCTGAAGTCTACCCAGGCAGTCTTTTAGAAGCTGGGCTGCTGGAACTGCGGGCTCAATACTTCAGCGGCCGTCTGTTCTGAATTTGTTTTTTTCTTTCATCCTGTCAGGGATAGGATGGCGTGCAGAAACTTCTTGACCCCAGGAGATTTGCAATCCAGTATGGAAGATGGCAACAAGGGGCGTAAAGCAGGGCTTGCAATGCACAGCTCTCACAGTTAACTAAAAAGCTGCTCCTGATTAAATGGCTGGATTATTATTTTTTTAAAAATGGGAGGATGGGAGTTGGAGTCCAGTGGCAGAACATCTGCTTTGCTTGCTGAAGGTCTCAGGTTCAATCCCTGGCATCTCTCAGGTGGAGCTGGGAGAGATTCTGCCTGACACTCTGGAAAGTATCTGGTAATAAGTGCAATACGGAGTGAAACAATACCTGCATATTAAGGCCTTCTGATTGCAAGGACTGTAGCTCAATGGTAATAATAATAATAATAATAATAATAATAATAATAATAATAATAATAATAATAATAAATACCCCGCCCTCCCCAGCCAAGGCCAGGCTCAGGGCGGCTAACAAGCAATAATAAAAACAAGTTGAATGAATACAACTTAAAAACAAGATTAAAACACAACAATTAAAATATTGAAACATTAAAATATTAAAATGCAGCCTCATCACAGGAGGAGAACGAAAAAAGAAAAAAGAAAGAGAGGGAGGGAATCAAATTGGCTCCAAGCCAAAGGCCAGGCGGAACAACTCTGTCTTACAGGCCCTGCGGAAAGAAATCAGATGCTGCAGGGCCCTGGTCTCATGAGGCAGAGCGTTCCACCAGGCCGGAGCCAGTGTTGAAAAGGCCCTGGCTCTGGTTGAAGCTAGTCTAAATGATGTTAGAGCCATCAGCATTGCTTGCAGAAGGTCCCAGGTTCAATCTTCAGGGAGAGATTCCTGCCTGAAACCTGGTGAGTGCTGAGCTAGATGGTCCAGTGCTCTGATTCATTATAAGGCAGCTTCCTATAGAACCTCTGTCAGACATCAGCTCTGAGAAGGCTACATATACAAATAGAGAACTCACTCTCTAATTGTGGGTTGTTATTTAGCCGAAACACTACCACCCAAACCCAACCCAACCCAACCTGAGAGGTCTCATCATCAGGGTTTGCAAAAGTTCAAAAAATATTTAAAGCAGGGGAACCCCCCAATGAATGAGACACCCCGAAAGCAGCCTAACTGAGCAGGTTCAGTGGTCACAGAATGCTGAGTGATTATTGCGGGGCGGGGAGAGGGAGGAGATGGAATGGAGTGAAGAGGAAGCAGGCATGGCTGGCTGGAACCCTGAACTGGAGCATTTTGTCGTGAGTTTCACATGTTATTTTTTTTTAAAACACAATTAGTTACTAGAAACGGGTTGCTTTCTTTTCTGAGAACTCCAGATCTCTTCTTTCCTCGTTATTGCACACAAAGAACATAAGAGACTGACTGCTGGTTCAGGTCAAAAGACCTACCTGGTCCAGCTTCCTAATGCTGTTTGATATACAACAAAGATGGAACATAGAGCCACAATGGTCCAATTAAGTTTGCAGATAAAGCGTTTTCTCAATTCCTTGGATTGTGATTATAAAAGATGCATCACAAGGATTAATGGAGGGTATTCTTTTCCTCCTCCCCGTTCCCTCTTATTCGACTCAGTTTTCCTTTTTTCTCTTTTTGTATCAGTATGTTTGCTGTTGCTTGTATTTTGTCTTTATCCTAATAATCAAGTGTCTTTTTAAAAAAAGCCTTTGAGCAAGGGTGGGCATTTGTGAGGAGACAAATAGCTTCCTACAGGCATCTCTCTGGCTGTCCTCTGTTGGAAACTGGGTACTGTTCTTGATGGATCTTTGGCATGCTCTGTCGGGCTCTTTTGTTTGTATGCATGTTTGGAATGGCTGTCATTGGTCCTTTCCGTTCTAATGCCTTATTTTCTCCTTTTTCTTCTTCCCTTTCTCCCTTCCCCTGCTATCTAAAGAACATAAGAGACTTCTTGCTGGTAAGTGCTGGCATTGTTCTCAGACTCCTTCATTAGTCAATCCATTTGTCCTTTAATGGGGTATCAGCTCATAGCTCTTTTTCCAGACTTGTTCAACTAGTGACTTAAGAGACTGGGCTCTGATCCAAGAGACTCTCAGTTCAAAATTCATCTCTCTCTCCCCGCTTAGCTTTCTCCCTCCCCATTTGCAGTGCGGAGAATATAATTCTGGCCTACCTTGCAAGGTTGTTATACAGCCTAGTGAACTAATGGGCATGAAAAAGGGCTCTTGGGCAACCAAAAACCTTGGCTCGGTTGATTTTATGAGTCTTAAGACTGCAACTATGTCTACTCTTAACCTGAGATTAAGCCCCATTGAACTCAATGGGCTTATATTTGAGTAGGCAAGCATAGGGCTGCGCTCTTAGTCCACTTGCTGGTTAATGAATTGAGTACATTGATTATGAGAAACGGTTTGTCTGAAGAAGAGAGGTGTACTTTGTTTTCAGTTGATACTTACAGCAGCTACTGAAGGAGGTATTGTTCTTTTTGTCAACCACAGGATAAAAATGCCTTTTTCAAGATGAGTTCCAAAACCCATCTTAAGGAACCATCTTCATTAGGGCAACCAAATTAGTGGGCAGGGTTTTTTATTTTTAATTGCTTGTGACCTGGTTGCTATCGTTTTAATAAGTATTGGTCTTAGAAATTACAGTATAACACATTTAAGTGGGGAGGGATTGGTGGAATTGATTGGGGGAGCTTTTTTGATGTATTTTAAAATAAATTAATTAGTGAATGTTGCTGGCCTGATGTGAAAGAACAAAATAAACAATGATTTGCAATGTTTGAAAATGCTTAAGACCTCCAGAAGGGCCCTGCAGGATCAGGCCCATCTTGTCCAGCATCCTTTCCCCCCACAGTGGACATTCAAATGCTCTTCTGGAAAACCCAGAGTGTGAAAGCGCCCCCCCATGTGATTCCCAGCCGCTGACAGAGACCTCCTTCCTCTGACAGTGGACAGCTTGTCTCTCCTTCCTCTACAGCTTGCTTTCTGGAGAAGGCATAATTCCTAATCTGCTGCTGTTTGCTTGTTATATGCAGAAATGAAAGTTTTTTTGCATTTGTTTTCATCCTTAACGGTGGCAACTTCAGATGACGAGGGTCTCTGGAAACCGATAAGGAATGTTTTGAACAATTTGGGCATGTAAACTTGGAGAAGAAAAATTAGATGAAGGGGAGGCAGCATAGCAGTCGTAGTGTAGGTGGAAGGCCTTACTGCCCAAGGGTGGAGCATCTGCTTTGGGTGCAGAAGGACACAGATTCAATCCCCAACAGCATCTCCAGGTAGAACGGGAATGTGAAACCCTGTCAGCTAGCTGCTCCGTCACCCGGAGAGGCGGGGTGAGCCGCCATCCGTGCATGGGGGCGCTGTGGTGATCCGACCAGGGGGGTGCTGTGGCGAGCTGCCCACAGAGTCTACCGGGCAGACGCAAGCCCCATGCTGCCATTTCGGGCAGCGCAGGGCCCCGAGCCACCATGTCACTCCCAGGAGAGATGTGTGGCTCAGGCATGCTACAGGCCAGGCCCCATGGTAAGTGCCACCCTCCCGGCAGTATTCCATTTTGTTATCCCCTCAGGGATGACACCCGGGGCCGGCTGCATCCCGCTTCCTATGCCCCTGCGCCTTGTCTTTCCATCCATAAGGACTAGAACAGTGGAACCTCATGGGCCTCTTTATCTGGCTCTCACAACACTTCCCCAAGTCACATCCCTCACCAGCCCTGCTCTTGGGTGCTTTTGCTTTGCTTGGATGCAGCCCTTGATAGGATAGAGAAGGGTGTGTGTAGAAACTAGCCTACTGCAGAGGTGAGATTTACATCCATTGCTCCACCCACTTGGCCCCCTGAAGGTTGCTGAGAATGAAATCCGGCCCTTGGCGCGGAAAAGGTTCCCTGCCCTGGACTGGAAGTTAGCCCTTTTAGATTCCCCACATGCCAACGTCTGGGCTTTTTCCTGCTGAATTACTCCCCTCTTATTTACAGCCTCCCCCCCAGCCTACCCAAACAGTGTGAGAGGTTGTTGCTCTAACACGGTCTTTAAAACCAGGATATCCGAGCTCTTGGAACAAGAGGGCAGGAGGCACAGAGGGCAAGTGGGAGGGTGTGACACACCGTCGGCCCAAACCTGGACCGTGGCCCGTTCATCCCGGGAACCCCAGCTCTGGGAATCCCAGGATGCCAAGGGAGTGTGTGTGTGTGTGGTGGAGCAACTGGCTTTGAAGAGAAGGAATAAACTGTCGGTCCCTTTGTTCAGCCGCTGCAGATATGGCTGGCATGCGAGGACTGGAATTTGGAATCTGACCGGCTCTGCCAAGTTATGTCTTGCTTCTCTGCAAAGCGTTTCACATGCCTTTGCTTTTATCCGGTGGGCGACTGCAGCTTGCAGGGTTTCCAGCACACACACACACACACACACACACACACACACACACCCTCCTGATAAGGGATGCCAGGCAGGTGGACTAGGCTGGTACATGAAACAGTGCCTCCTAGTGTCTGCAGCAAGGCAGACTATCCCTCCAGCAAAACATGTGCCCCATAGCTCAGGGTTAAAATATTTTTTCAGCATGCAGAAGGTCCCAGGTTCAATCTCTGGGTAGGACCTAAAAGTCTGAAGGGTTCCTGCTAGTCAATGTAGACAATATAGTGTCCACACTGCAAAGCGGACCAGTATACTGTGTAAGTCCATCTAGTTCAGTAGGGATGCGGGTGGTGAGTCTCTTGGGCTTGCCGATTGGAGGGTTGGCGGTTTGAATCCCTGCGGCGGGCGAGCTCCCGTTTTGTCCCAGCTTCTGCCAACCTAGCAGTTCGAAAGCACA